>NC_064615.1:212327709-214827709 GCF_023898315.1 Schistocerca nitens | reverse complement strand
GGCGGTACGTCCACCCGGCCTCCCGCATGCCCACTATACGCCCTCGCTCAAAGTTCGTCAACTGCACATACGGTTCACGTCCACGCTGTCGCGGCATGCTACCAGTGTTAAAGACTGCGATGGAGCTCCGTATGCCACGGCAAACTGGCTGACACTGACGGCGGCGGTGCACAAATGCTGCGCAGCTAGCTCCATTCGACGGCCAACACTACGGTTCCTGGTGTGTCCGCTGTGCCGTGCGTGTGATCATTGCTTGTGCAGCCCTCTCGCAGTGTCCGGGGCAAGTATGGTGGGTCTGACACACCGGTGTCAATGTGTTCTTTTTTCCATTTCCAGGAGTGTATATCCACCACACAGACGAGGAAATTGGCTTCCTTTTTAATAAACCTGTAACTATTCTTCCTTCCTGAAATGGACCCAAAGGTTAGATGTTATGAATGTATGTCCTTCTGAAGTTGTTCATCTACTGCATCGAAGGCATAAGACGGAAGCACCAATATTTACCATGATGTATAACACACGGTTAATGAGTAAAAAATCGAATGTGATGAATGAAATGCAGAAACGACATGGATACTCAAGCTATATTTAAGTACTGTAATACTTTACAACACGTCACTTATCAGCTTCCAGTTATGCCTATTTAGTCATCATCACATTATTTGTTTCTTATTTAAAGAGTGATCTCCAACGTTGAGCACAGAAACATGTAACTGAGTGCAAAACAACATCAAGATGGGCACAAACCCGAAATACCTCGTGCATTAAATAAAATTACCTTTTATTGTGACAGGTAGCGGTAACTATTCTACATCCTACTTCCTTTTAAATTTCCTCTTTTTTTGCTTTCTTCTTTGCTAGAGATGAAGAGAAAGGCATCAGCCTCCTCCTGTCTTTTATATATTTCGCTGGACCCACTATCTAGATAAGTCGTCATCAAGCTATTTTGCTTAAGAGCCAATATCGACATTGTGGGGCGACATGTCGGGCCCCGCATGCGATGGCAGAGAGAGGGAGGGAGGGAGGGAGGGAGGGGGGGGAGAGCTGTGGTTAAACTAGCAACTCATACAGAAATTCAACTTCAGCCAAATCATGGTTGTTGATAGCTTATCACTTGCACATTTTCAGTCTATATATTACAAGGTATCACACCAAATACTTTTTAGTGAAAAGGTTCAAATGGCTCTGAGCACTATGGGACTCAACTGCTGAGGTCATTAGTCCCCTAGAACTTAGAACTAGTTAAACCTAACTAACCTAAGGACATCACAAACATCCATGCCCGAGGCAGGATTCGAACCTGCGACCGTAGCGGTCTTGCGGTTCCAGACTGCAGCGCCTTTAACCGCACGGCCACTTCGGCCGGCTTTAGTGAAAAGGAAAATAATATATCAGAACTCCTTGTATTTTTCTAAAGGGTTACATAACGACCAATTTTGTTTAGCAATGCGGGTACTGTGGGCAGTGTCATTGAAAGAGGATCCCATGTTTGTTTTTCTGATTTCCGGTTACATTTTAGAGGAATCTCCACGCCTTGGACGGATACCAAGCGGCTGCAGCAGACTGTTTTCAGTTGGACTTTTGTATGAGGACATACAGATGGTTTTAAATAATGTAAGTTAATTAATTCAAAATAGTCACAAAGGGATAGAATGGTGGATGACAGTTTTGTATACAACAGGAGTTAGAAGCCAGCTTTATCCGTATGTGTGTGTTTTTGGAAGCAACTAAATGTTGTTGAGGTGAACACCTTGACCACTATTCCCGATGAGTAGTGTGGCCATTTTTCCCGATTGGATGCCATATCAAAAACAGTGATCAACAGAAGAAACTATCAAACAGGCATTTGAAGGCCTAAAGATGTTATTTAGAAAAACTTATTACTCTCCATACAAGTGAGGTAATGTAACAATATAAATGACTTATCTTCCATCAGACGACACAAAAACAAAAAAATGTTTTTACTAAAATAACAGAACAAGCTTCGACTGTCAGTCTCACTGACAACAATACCGATGTATATCAGAACCAATGTGACAGCTTCTCGGCAGGCAACTGCGCTGTTCGGGGCAAAAAATATGCAATGCGCACTTTTCCCGTCCTGGCCACTTTACTTCATCTTCCACTACCAGTCTTGGTAATCATTGGTAACTTATATAAATTAGTATGTTATACTAATTAATAACAGCAATCGCAATATGAATCACAATCATAATTGTCTAGGCTACTAAATGTTTTGAATGTCATTTCTTTTAACAGTTGCATTGTATGACAACAGCCTTAATTTGATTTAATGTTACTTGCAACAAACATGTACTGCATCTGAAGATTACCGTATCTACACTCCTGGAAATTGAAATAAGAACACCGTGAATTCATTGTCCCAGGAAGGGGAAACTTTATTGACACATTCCTGGGGTCAGATACATCACATGATCACACTGACAGAACCACAGGCACATAGACACAGGCAACAGAGCATGCACAATGTCGGCACTAGTACAGTGTATATCCACCTTTCGCAGCAATGCAGGTTGCTATTCTCCCATGGAGACGATCGTAGAGATGCTGGATGTAGTCCTGTGGAACGGCTTGCCATGCCATTTCCACCTGGCGCCTCAGTTGGACCAGCGTTCGTGCTGGACGTGCAGACCGCGTGAGACGACGCTTCATCCAGTCCCAAACATGCTCAATGGGGGACAGATCCGGAGATCTTGCTGGCCAGGGTAGTTGACTTACACCTTCTGGAGCACGTTGGGTGGCACGGGATACATGCGGACGTGCATTGTCCTGTTGGAACAGCAAGTTCCCTTGCCGGTCTAGGAATGGTAGAACGATGGGTTCGATGACGGTTTGGATATACTGTGCACTATTCAGTGTCCCCTCGACGATCACCAGTGGTGTACGGCCAGTGTAGGAGATCGCTCCCCACACCATGATGCCGGGTGTTGGCCCTGTGTGCCTCGGTCGTATGCAGTCCTGATTGTGGCGCTCACCTGCATGGCGCCAAACACGCATACGACCATCATTGGCACCAAGGCAGAAGCGACTCTCATCGCTGAAGACGACACGTCTCCATTCGTCCCTCCATTCACGCCTGTCGCGACACCACTGGAGGCGGGCTGCACGATGTTGGGGCGTGAGCGGAAGACGGCCTAACGGTGTGCGGGACCGTAGCCCAGCTTCATGGAGACGGTTGCGAATGGTCCTCGCCGATACCCCAGGAGCAACAGTGTCCCTAATTTGCTGGGAAGTGGCGGTGCGGTCCCCTACGGCACTGCGTAGGATCCTACGGTCTTGGCGTGCATCCGTGCGTCGCTGCGGTCCGGTCCCAGGTCGACGGGCACGTGCACCTTCCGCCGACCACTGGCGACAACATCGATGTACTGTGGAGACCTCACGCCCCACGTGTTGAGCAATTCGGCGGTACGTCCACCCGGCCTCCCGCATGCCCACTATACGCCCTCGCTCAAAGTCCGTCAACTGCACATACGGTTCACGTCCACGCTGTCGCGGCATGCTACCAGTGTTAAAGACTGCGATGGAGCTCCGTATGCCACGGCAAACTGGCTGACACTGACGGCGGCGGTGCACAAATGCTGCGCAGCTAGCGCCATTCGACGGCCAACACCGCGTTTCCTGGTGTGTCCGCTGTGCCGTGCGTGTGATCATTGCTTGTACAGCCCTCTCGCAGTGTCCGGAGCAAGTATGGTGGGTCTGACACACCGGTGTCAATGTGTTCTTTTTTCCATTTCCAGGAGTGTATAATGTGTATTCATGAATCCATGTTACTTCCATTTAAAACTTATACACTAACAAGGCGCTCCATGAAGGGACAGGAATCGGTAGATGTGGAGTACATGTACACACAGACAAGTAATTACAATTTCACAAAAACAGCATAATTTATTCAAGTGAAAGAGCTTCACGAACTGAGTAAGTCAATAACGCATCGACCCACTTCTGGCCCTTATGCAAGCAATTATTCGGATTGGCCTTGACTTACAAATTTGTCGCCTGTCCTCCTGAGGGATAGTGTGCCAAATTATGACCAATTGGTGCGTTACATCGTCAAAATCTGCAGCGTCACACAGTCATCTATCGGTTGCCAAAATTTTCGATACCTGTACGACTATCAGTTTGTAATCAGTTCGCATAACTCCTTCATGGGTGCTTTTTGTCTTAGAGTGAAATCTCACCCGGATCGATAAGGTGACCATTTCAGACTTTAGTTATTTTTGCTAGAAGAAGACCTATGTATCTTAATAGTAAAACTATCAATTTTTGGCAATATAATGTAATTGGATAGATAAAAAATCTACTCACCAAGTGGCGGCAGAACACGCACATAAAAAAAGTTTATAATTATGCAAGCTTTTGGAGCCAGTGGCTCCTTCTTCCGGCAGAAGGGTTGAAGGGGAAGCAAGAGGGGCGAAGTAAAAGGGATTGGAGAAGTCTAGGAAAAGGGGTAGATTCTGGAAAAGTCATCCGGAATTGTGGGTAAGGGGAGACTTACCAGATGGGATGAGAAGGAAAGACTTATTGTGGGGACTGCACCGGACGAGATTTGAAAACCTGAGAGCTTAAAGGTAGAGGACAGCGTAATATACAAGACAGAGATTACTGCTAAAACACTGTGCACGAGTTAATAAGAGTACAAAGCTAAGTGCATTGTATTTAACAGATGTGGGAGCTGCAGAGCGAAAAATAGACAGGTAAGAAAATGAAAGATGTGGATAACTAAAATAGAGTGATGAAAGGAGTGGTTGCTGAGGAAAAAATGTTGAGACAGAAGAAATTAACGTAAATTATGGCTAGGTGGGTGGCGAGAATCAAGTTCCCACCTGCGGAGTTCTGAGAAACTGGTGTCTGGGGGAAGATGGTGCGTATGGAGAAACAGGCATCGATGTCACAACTGTCACGTGGAGCATGCTCTGCAATAGGATAGTGTGTGTTGCCAGTATACACATTCTGTCTATGCCCATTCTACCTAAATGATAATTTGGTAATAATCATGCCAATTTGTCAAATGTCGAACAATGTTTACATAACAACTCTTTTATGACGTGTTGTTTCACAGGTGACTGCTCTCCCTTTGATAGTTATGTTTTGCCAGTTACAGGGCTGCTATAGGTGGTGGTAGGAAGGTGCGAAGGTGAATCTTGCAGTGGAAACAGTCTCACGTGTAGGAGCCATAGGTTCCACATTCTGTTTCTTTAAATCTGCTTGTCCTTTGGAGTTATTCCAAAAGGCCTAACATTGAAAGTCCCTGTTTCTGGATGTAATCCTACCCTACACCAGGCTCTTTTACATTTTCAAATACTACAATTTCTTGCTCTTACCCAGTTAATCTGTGACATACATACATCAAAAAAAGTTTTGGATCACCTCGGTTCTGCGAGTTCCAGAACCTGTACACAAAATTGGAAGAGAGATCAACCTAATCATTTCCGCTATTTTTATTGCTCATGAAAACCACACATTGCACATTGTGCCACCATACAGTGAGACCTTCAGAGGTGGTGGTCCAGGTTGCTGTACAACCAGTATTTCTAACACCCAGTAGCACATCCTCTTGCATCGATGCATGCCTTTATTCGTTGTGGCATACTATCCACAAGTTCATCAAGAAACTATTGGTCCAGAATGTCCCACTCCTCAACAGCAATTCGGCATAGATCCCTCAGAGTGGTTGGTGGGTCTCGTCTTCCATAAACAGCCCTTTTCAATCTATCCCAGGTATGTTCTGATAGGGTTCATGTCTGGAGAACATGCTGACCACTCTAGTCGAGTGATGTTGTTATCCTGAAGGAAACCATTCACAAGATGTGCACGATGGGGACGCGAATTGTCGTCCAGGTCACATTGCTTAGTTTTTCTGAAGTTGGCAGTTAGACAAGGAGCTGGTACCTCTGTATAGCAATGGGGAATGGATACAGTGTATCTGGGAACGACCTTATCCAAGGTATGACAATGGGCGTCATCCCTATTGTCAACTACAATCATCAGCAGTTGACTGGCATGCACAGTGAAAAGCATGCTGTTGTGTTCTTCTCTGTCCTCCAAAGGTTTGTACTTCTGCAGGGCATTGTATCTGGTGGAGGACATGGTTGTGCCAAGGTTGGTCAGATGCTGGGTTGTCATGTTGCATAACTCTGAGTTGGTCAAGTCCATTCTTCCTGGCATGTTCAACTAGTGGCAGAAATTGGTGCTAAGGATCAATGTAACTCTTCTTCGATATTCTCTATCACCTCCTGACAGATGGGGTCAACATTCATGTCTGCCTTCTCTTGTGTATTTTGTCCAAAGTTTCTGGCCATCATGCACTGCCATCTTCCGTTACTATTTGATGTAAAGAATGGCTAGCTCGTGGTAGTCTTCCACAATTGTTAAAGGGACCATATTCAGTAGGCACTCATACGTCTTTTGCGACATGCTTTTCTGTTGCATTCCCTCAATTCACTGGTAGCACCTGTTGTGACAGCCTAAATAAGCTTGTGCATGTCTCCTGCAACTTCTTTCATCAAGTATGTGATTTAGTTGGCTTCTGTCTTATTTGGTTTCACAATGTGACACAGTACCATAACATTCTGTACGTATGATGTGTCGTTTTTCCTATGATGGTCTCTGTTTTTACTTTTGTTCTTCCAATAAGTGCACTTGGCTACTGATTCTGCCAAACACTTTCTTCAGTTCGGCTTGGAATTTGTACTGGTATTCAGCTTCTCTCCATCATTGCTGAACCGCTGCTGGGCTGTGCTGCCCAAGTAGAAGTACTCATTTGCCAAACGTATCATGTCATCCGACTTGTATATGGTGACTCAGTTGAATCCTTTCAGCTATTTTGTCAGGTTCTGACCAACCTCTCCAGGAAACAACGATGGATGCCTGGTGTGCAGCTGACTTATTGCTGTTTTGGAATCCAGTTGTCCCCTGAATACATGAATCACTGGGACAAGGTACTGCTTGTGTTCCGATTTCTGTCTACGTAGACAATGGCTTTTACATTATATATCTGGAGCCATGGTAATGTAGATGTTTTGAAGTTTGGAGTACTCTGCATCTCCCCCAAACAGCGTCATGTCTAAACCACAATGAAGTCCAAAAATGATGGGCAGGGTCGTCAGTTAAGGTCTACACCTAGCACTGAAAGTATGTTTACTACTGTCACCAACATACAGCCAGAAAAGAGCTGAACTCCTGTACTGAGAGTGCTGCTATTTATAAAAAGATGGAACATTTCAGAATGCTGCTATTTATAATAACATCAAATATTCCACAATATACAAACACTGCACAAATAACAATTTCAAAAACTTTACAGAAATTATAAATACTACATAACAAATGAGGTTAAACTGGTGACCTGCAGTACACCAGCCAGCTGCACTAACAACTACACAACATGGCATGCACCACAGTTGACAGCATTGGCTGTTCTGAAAGCTGCTGGAAAACAGCAAGTGCACTGGTTATTCCATGAGTTTCTATCATGTTTGTCATCACTTCAAGGTGTTTTTTGTATACAGAAAACTGTTGTGAAGCCCAATTTGATGGTTACCGATAATGCAACTGGAAGATGGGTGGCACCCACACCTCCATGCTCTGTCTCTGTGGAGGAGGTGGAGATTCTGGCATCTGCCAAGGACCTAGATATTGCCGGACTCTCAGACAAAATGGATACAGACTACACAGGCAAAAAGTCGGTGGCAGCAGGTGACCCTGAGGCGTAAACTGCCTCATTGAATGTTTCATGCTTTCCCAGTCTCAAAATGACGTCATCCTCCAGTGGAATTATGGCGATTTTCTCCACCGCCTGGCTGAGCTGCGGCAACTGTTAAGCTTTACACCTGCTTTCTGCATTGCCCTCCAGGAAACCGGGTTCCTGGCAATGCAGACACCTGCCCTCCACGGCTATAGGGGATATTACAGGAACCATAGCAACCATAGCGAATTTTGTTGAACTGTGTCTTAGAAAATGTAAAAACTGAGTCTTACTGTGATTTAGCATTAATTTATTTTTTACAAGCCATGAACTTACGTGCATGAATTGCACGATTTGAAACAGTGCCAACGTTGGTTCAAATGGCTCTCAGCACTATGGGACTTAACATCTGTGGTCATCAGTCCCCTAGAACTTAGAACTACTTAAACCTAACTAACCTAAGGACATCACACACATCCATGCCTGAGGCAGGATTCGAACCTGCGACCATAGTGGTCACTCGGTTCCAGACTGAAGCATCTAGAACCGCACGGCCACAACGGCTGGCTGCCAATGTTGCCCACAACATTCTTTACTACCAAGCTAGTGTAATCAGTGAACAGAAATATTTTAGAATCCCCTTTAATACTAGATGGCATATCACTTATATAAATACAGAACAGGAGAGGCCTCATCACTGATCCCTGGGGCACCCGCGATTTGACCATACCTCACTCAGACCCCACATCATAGCCATTCTTAACACTTTGGATGATGACCTTTTGGTCTGTTGTTAAAGTAAGAGGTGAACCAGTTGTGAGATATTCCCCATATTCCATAATGGTCCAACTCCTAGAGCAGTATTTGTGATCAACACAATCAAGCGCCTTAGTTAAATCAAAAAGGATGCCTAGCATTTGAAACCTTTTGTTTAATCCATCGAAAAAAAGAGAATATAGCATTTTCAGTTGTTAAACCACTTCTAAAACTGAACTGTACATTGGATAGTAAATTGTGTGAAATAAAATGATAAATTATCCTTAGATACACAACTTTTCCAGTACTTTAGCAAACACTGATGGCATAGGAGTTGGTCTAAAATTGTCTGCATTATCCCTTCCTTCCTGTTTATAAAACGGCTTTACTACTGAGTACTTTAATCATTCAGGAAACTGACCATTCTTAAAGGAAAAATTACAAATATGGTTAAGCACTGGGCTAACATATGCTACGTACTCTATCATGTCCATGAGAGTCCTTACTCTTCAATAATTTAATCACTGACTCAATCTCCCCCTTGTCAGTATCACAGAGGAGTATTCCAGACATCAGCCTCGGAAAGGTATTTTCCGATAGAGTTATAGGATTTCTAGTAGCAACTAAGTTTTTATTTAACTCACCAGCAATTCTCACAAAGTGATTGCTGAATACTGTACATATATCTGACTCATCAGTAACAGAAATATTTGTATCACAAACTGATTTTATGACATTGACCTTGTGCTGCTGACCAGACACTTCCTTCACAACTGACCATATGGTTTTAACTTTACCTGTGAATTAGCTATTCTATTTGGATACTACACAATCTTTGCTTTCGTAACAACATTTTTAAACACCTTACAATACCTTTTGTAATGGCTACTGTAGCTCGACTGTGACTACTTCTGACATTTTGATAGAATTCCCACTTTGTTCTACATGATATCTTTATCCCACTAGTCAGCCATCATGGCTGCCTTTTACTGCTAGTACCCTGCTTAGAATGTTCTAAAGGAAAGCAATCTTGGCAAGATCCTGGTACATGCATACTCCATCTTGTGATGTGCTTTGACAGTCCACACTGTATGGCCAACATATGTCTTCCCACATAGATGTGCAATCTGGTATACGCCGGTCTTCCGCAAATCGAGGTTATCTGTGACATTTCCCAATAATGCTTGTGGTTTATTAGGTGGGCAAACAATGGTTTCTAGTTGGTGCTTTTTCAATATGCATCCTATTTTTCCCGATAGTGTACCAGTATATGGTATAAAGACAGTGACTGCCTTTTCCTCCTCCTAAGAGTGGGCTAACCATTGCAACTCTATCCATTTGTTCATAATATTCTCCATTAAAATATTTGGAGGTCAGGACATGCCTGAGAAGGTCGGTGGTCTTCTCATCAAATTCCAGACCAATAAGCCCTAATGACTCTCATAGAGGTACCTTGGTGAATAATGAAATGGCATCAAAACTCACCAGATAGCTGAGTCTTTCACCCTGAAGGCTTTTTACAAAATCCACAGAACTGCAGATATGATGAGTGCATATAACACATAAGTGCTTGGTATTTCCAGTATGTATTTTGCCAGCAAATATGTGGGTGCCCCAATGTTGCTGACAATGGGGTGCAACAGCACCCTATCTTTGTGAACATTAGGGAGACAAAGTCTTGGCAGTAGAGGTCCTTGACGTAGCAGTTTCTTGGCTACACCCTCTGGTAGACCTACGTCCTTGAGAAGAGCCCTAGTATTGATCTCCACTTTCTTTGAGGGGTTGGTGTTGATCTTCCTGTACGAGTTGTCGTCTAGCAGGCTATGCATTTTCTGAAAGTATTCCTTGTCGGAAAGAACAATAATAACCCTTTGTCAGCATGTAAGACAACAATCTTGGGGCTCTCTCCCAGATCCTGAATCACCGCCCGCTCTCTGTTGGTAAAGGGTGACTTTGTAGGCTTAGTTATCATCAGAGCATGACAAGTTTCATGGCATACTACTTCATCTGGTAATCAAGACACATCTTATTCAACTGCACTGATGATGTTCACAACTAAAGTGTACTTGGGGGAGGGAGGAGGGGGGGGGGAGGAGGGGGGAGAGAGAGCAAAGTGAAGTCCCTTCTCCAGAACTGAAACCCATCATCACTCAACTCCATGTCAGTCAACTCCATGACCATCTCGTACAGGTCCTTTAGAGATGGTTTGTCAGAGACGTATGTAAGAATTTTGATATTTGAGGTCGTGTGGCCTTTCTATAGGCAGAATCAGCTGCCACCCAGGTAACACCATCAATCCAATCCCAGGTCCAGGAATTAAAATGATTGGCCAGTTGTAAACGTAGTCTAAATAAAGGCAAAGTGCATTCTCTCACATTCCAGAGCAAGGCTGGCTCGCTTCTTAATTTTCCTGGCTGTTGTGGAATCAGTGAAAGGCGTGATCTTAGAAAAGTTTGGCATTACATGCTCGGCATGACATCTCATCAGAAATGCAAGAGTACAGCAAACAGTACCTTCACTGGTGGAGATTGTCAAACTTCTTCATGCTGCAATACATCTCCTCCCTGTAAAGGTATATGGTGTGATTCTTCAGTTTCTCCCAGTGTCTGTTATTTAACAGTCCACGGGTGTACTGTCACTCATAGTGTCCAATGGGCACAATATTTCAGCGATCAGACATTCACATTCGTCAAGTGCTCTGACAAACTGAGCTCCTGAGGGTGCGTGGCTGACTAATATCTCCTGCACCCACGAGCTGCTCCATCCACAGTCCATGGGAACCAGCACCGAATTTAATTAAGAAGACTCTCAGCTAACAACACGATCTGGCGATCAGGGCAGATGGAGAACTTACATCAACGTCACTACAGCTGCTAATGCTAGTGTCTCCATGACTGCCAACACCAATGCATGGCTGCAGATGGAGCAGCTCGAGGGGCAGGGGATGTTAGTCGGCCACATGCCCTCAGGAGCACAGTTCGTCAGCACACCTAACGATGGCGACATGTCTGATCACTGAAAAATTGTGTCTGTTGGACACTATGAACAATGAATCACTCAAAGTCGTAGCTGAAACTTGTGGGCATCATTTGCCATGTATGAGAATGGGTATGTACAAATTTATCTGGTGCAAAGAAACACATAGGGCTCCAATCATTCATTGTAGAAATGTTTTTACATACATATATTAGAGCCGGAGTGCAGAGTGTCAATAACCAGGAGCAATGAAACTGATTCACCCAATTTGAGATACTTTGGGGGCAAGCACACAGTCAGCAGTTGCTTGTTACTGTGGTACAGTAATAACTTTAAGCCAACAGCAACTGGAAAAGTGCTTTCAGAAATAGTAAATTATTAAACATTTGAGTATATTATTTTAATAGGTTATCCTAATACAGATGTAGGACTATGATAAAAAGAACACTGCAAGTACAATAGCATCACGCTTTGAAAATATACTGGTCAAAACTTCACACAAGATACAAACTCTTTTTCATTTCAGAATCTAAACACCCTAATGCAAAGTGTAAATAAAGGAACAAATACCAGGAATGTTGAGTTTTTAGGGCATGGAATCATTAATAAACAATATGTCATGATGTACTTTAGTTAAGTCTACTTCCACATTGGTCTGATAACACTGTTCGACATGGGTTCTATTTCTGATATTAAAGTATGTGCTTCTAGACCATTTTACCGTGGGAAATTCAAATATGTAAACAAAATATCGTTGTCAGGGATACTTTTTATGTAATCTGTATATATATATATATATATATATATATATATATATATATATATATATATATGTATATTCACAATTCATGGCAAACACAGAGACGTTATAGAGAGATACATGTATGTTGCCGCATCCAGTAGTGACAGAACGTGATAATTTCTTGTGCAACAGCAGGTGGGAAGAATCAGACATCATTAGGTTATCCCCCGCCACACCTATGTCATTAAGACCACCTGAAACATCTCATTAACTCGAACGGCGACAGCCGGTCGCTGCCTCGGCAGTAAAGCTTCAAGCCTCCTAGGGGCAGGTGCATCGAGTTTACAACAGTGGTGTTAGCCGCAACTTGTGTCAGTCTTAACGAGTGGGTTTTTTTTGGCTGACAAGTAACTGTCTGTCATATTTCCGAGCACGGTTGAATTTTTTAGTTCCTATGTGTAAACTGATTGAGCCTGGTGCTGAAGGTAAAACGACTGCTTGTTTTTACACATCAGCGTCCCTCTAGTTCCCTACTATTAATTTAATACAGGTGTATTACCAAAGTGGTATTTTTAAATGTGCAGAAATGCCACGTCGTCGTGGATGTCGATATAAGCCGGACAACTTCTGCTACATCTGTGGGAAGTTCACTTTTGCCAGAAATAGGAAGAAAATTTCTTCAGTTATAAAGAAAGCATACAAACATTACTTTGGAGTAGAGGTAGGAGACCAAGATAAAGAATGGGCACCACATTTCTGTTGTGCTACATGTTTCTGCAAACTAATTCAGTGGTGGAAAGAATGTGGCGTTGTTTGCTGTTCCCATGGTGTGGAGGGAGCCTAAGGACCATGTTACTGATTGTTATTACTGTCTAACAAAAATTCAGGGTTTTACAAACAAAAAGTCGAAGAGGCACATTGTTTACCCAGATCTGCCTTCAGCGAGAATGCCAGTGCAGCATTCCGACAACCTTCCAGTACCTTCAAGAGCTTGAGGTCAAATTCCGAGTGACAGTGAAATAAGTAGTACTGAAGAAATCACAGATGATGATTCTTTATATCACTACACAAGTGAGTCATCGCCACATTTGTTAACACAGGCAGATTTAAATGATTTAGTACGTGATCTAGGACTAAGTAAACAAAAGGCGCAGCTGCTTGGTTCAAGATTACAAGAGTATAATCTACTGCGCCAAAGTACTAAAATCAGTGTTCAGGCACAGAGAACATGCCTTTATTTCTTATTTTTCAACTGACGAAGCACTGACATTTTGCAATGACGTTTCTGGCCTGATGAAAGTGCTGAACTTCACTTATATTTCACAGGAGTGGAGACTTTTCATAGATGCATCGAAAACAAGTCTGAAGGGTGTTTTGCTCCATAACGGAAATAAAATACCCTCCGTTCCAGTAGCTTACGCTAGTTTGACAAAAGAGAATTACGAATTCGTACAAAGGATGCTAAATTCATTAAAATACAATGAACACAAATGGAAAATATGTGCAGATTTCAAGGTAATTGCTATGGTACTGGGAATGCAACAAGGCTACACAAAGTATGCCTGTTTTCTTTGCGAGTGGGATAGTCGAGACCGAAATTCTCACTACGTGAAAAAGAAATGACCTAGGCGAAGATGGAAAGTTGGCGAAAACAATGTACAACGTGAAAGTTTGGTAGCCCCTGAATATATACTACTTCCACCGCTTCACATCAAACTTGGCCTGATGAAACAATTCGTGAAGGCCATGGATCCAACAGGATGTGGGTTTGCATATCTAGCTACCAAATTCCCCTGTCTTTCAGCTGCAAAAATAAAGGAAGGTGTATTTGTGGGCCCACAAATCAGGGAGCTGCAGAAAGATGCAAATTTTGAAGCATGTTTAACTGATAAAGAAAAAACCGCATGGGACTGTTTCAAGATGGTGTCGGAAAACTTCCTCGGAAGAAGAAGAGCTACTAACTACAAAGCAATGGTGAAGGATATGATCAAAGAATATCAGGATTTGGGGTGCAATATGTCTTTGAAGGTACATATGATGGATTCTCATCTGGACTACTTCACAGAGAGTTGTAGTGACGTATCGGATGAACATGGGGAAAGATTCCATAAAGAAATTTCTACCATAGAAAGGCGCTATGAAGGGAAGTGGGTACCTTCTATGTTAGCAGATTATTGCTGGAATATCATTCGAAAGAAGAAAGATTCACAATACAAGAGAAAAAAGTGATGTGCATTACAAGGCAGTGGCTCATTGTTTGTCAATTTTCTGTAATTTCTCATGTCAAATAAATGCTTCAAAGCGTATACACAAAGGTTACTGTGTTATATGTTAGATCCCACCCTCCATTAATGTGATGAACTTATAACATCATAAAGATGTGCATTTGTTTGTCGAATTTCACCTCACGTTTGCTGCACTATATCAGAAACTGAAAAGAGAAATAAAATTGCGATTACTCATAAACTATCCCTGACAGAAAAAAACCAAAAACAGTTTTCAATTCAGCACTCAAAATAAAACTAGGATCACAATATTTTTTATCAGAAATAGAAAAAAAGGTTTTTTTTGTAGAACAGTGTAATCTAGATTGGTTGTTTGGTTGGTTTAAAAGAGGGGGGAAGGGACCAAACTACGAGGTCATTGGTCCCTTGTTCCTAATAGAACAATGCCTCAAGTGTGAGAATAAAACAGACGAGACATTAAACGCAAAACAGAAAGAAAGGAAAAATCACAAGAACAAAGGAAGGCAATGAACACTAGAAGGAACAAAAGAGGACAAGAAAACAACAGAGACACTAGAAACAGAAGAGAGTAAAACAAGAAAGCAGATTACAATGGCTGGCCAACGACAAGAATAAAAAGGAAAAGCCAGCCACTCTGCAACACATTAAAACCTCCACTCTAAAAGCACTAGGGTGGAGGGGGCAGAGGGACAAAGAACAAGCGCTAAAATTTAGTTCAAATGATAAAACCCACCATCACGAATAAAACGTAAAACTAAATCGCCCAATGACAATGAGGTGTTGTCAGATAAAATGAGTGGCAACGAGTCTGGTAACCCACGATTTCGTCACTGAGCAGCCAAAGTGGGACAGTGCTCCAAAATATGGGCCAATGTCAACCGGGTGCCGCACCAACACTGAGGCGAGTCTTCACGGCACAAGAGGTAACCGTGGGTCACCCAAGAGTGGCCAATATGGAGCTGGCAGAGGACAACTGATTCCCTGTGAGAGGCCCGCAGAGAACACTTCCACACATTCAAAGTCTCCTTAATGACATGCAGTTTGTTGTGCGTACTGTTATGTCATTCCATCTCCCAAAGCCAAAAAACCCTGCGGCATAAGTCAGAAGACAGGTCAGGTTCAGAGATGCCCATCTCCACAAGCAGTTTCTGCATGGCCTGTTTGGCCAGCCTGTCGGCAATTTCGTTGCCTGGGATGCTAACGTGTCCTGGGGTCCACACAAACACCACTGAACAACAGGACCAGTCCAGGGCATAGATGGACTCCTGGATGGATGCCACCAAAGCATAGTGAGGGTAACACTGGTTGATAGCTTGTAGGCTGCTCAAGGAGTCAGTACACAGAAGAAGCGATTCCTTGGGGCATGAATGGATATACTTAAGTGCACGAGATATTGTCACCAGCTCTGCAGTGAATACACTGCAGCCATCAGGCAAGGAATGCTGTTCAATATGGCCTCTGAGGACAAACGCAAAACCAACATTACCATCAGCCATCGAGCTGTCGGTGTAAACCACTTCAGAGCATCGGAACACTTCAAGAATTGAGTGGAAGTGACAACGAAGAGCCGCAGGGTTAACGGAGTCCTTACGGCCATGCGAAAGGTCCAGGCAAAGCTTCGGCCTACAAGTTTCAACATCTCTGCCTCGGCCAGTAAGCACGGTGCCACCCCACAAGGGGTTATGGACATTAAAATCTCCCAAAAGTAGGGAAGGTTTAGGGAGTTGATCAATCAGTGCAGCTAATATGTTCAGGGGTATTGCACCATCTGGAAGAAGATATACATTGCAGACAGTTATTTCCTGCGTCGCCCTTATTCTGAGAGCCACAGCTTCAAGAGGGGTTTGTAGGAGCACAGTGTCACTACAGACTGAGTTCAGGACAAACGCAAACTCCAACTGACACTCGATTATAGTCGCTAAGGTTCCTGTAATATCCCTTATAGCCACAGAGGGGAAGGGTCCGCATTGCCAGGAACAAGGAACAAGGTTTCTCTTTACATTTGCCGAAGCTCAACCATGTGGTGGAAAAAATTGCTGCAATTCCACTGGAGGATGACATGATCATGAGGCTGGGAAGGCATGGAACATTCAATGAGGCAGTTTACACCTGCTGCCCCCGATTTATTGCCTGAGCAGTCTATATCCATTGTATCTGAGGGTCTGGTGAGATCTAGGTCCTCAGCGGATGCCACAGTCTCCACTCCATCCTCAGAGGCAGAGCTGGTAGGTAGTGGTGATGTGGGTGCCTCCACAAATCCCTTGGTCTTAGGGGTCTTCTTTTTGGATTTCTCTTGCTGCTCCTTGGGTTTCCATGTCTGGGAGGACTTCACTGGCTCAGTCTCCGAGAATGAGGATGAGCGTGAAGACCTATGAACAGCTGCTTTTGAGCTCTTCAGCCACTGGTTGGTGTCATCTTTTCCACTAGCAGAAACCTGGGAAGGGAGTGACCCAAGGGACCTCTTCCTAGTGAGAGAAGCTGAAGAAGACTTACACTTCACAGGCTTAGAAGTGGAGATGAATGTCTCTGATGGTTGGGGGGGGGGGGGGGGTGTTGCTCCCAAAGTAGGTGGTGCAGGAGCAACAGGGAGGGAATTTCAGCCAACCATCAAGGGGGCAGGTTTAGTCTTCCAGCTCTGAGAGGTGATGGTGGTTGGTGGAGCTGATGGTGCCAGAAACGTTGTAGTGGCAGCGTAAGACAATGTCATACGTACAGGATGCAGGCGTTCGAAGTTTCTCTTAGCCTCAATGTAGGTCAGTTGGTCCAGGGTCTTGTACTCCATGATTTTCCTTTCTTTCTGGAGATTCCTGCAGTCTGACGAGCAAGGCCAATGTAGCACTCCACAGCTGACACAGATGGAAGGCGGGGCACATGGTGTATTGGGATGTGATGGGTGTCCGCAATCTTGACATGTGACGCTGGAAGTACAGCGTGAAGACATATGGCCGAACTTCCAGCACTTAAAGCACCACATGGGGGAGGGATATAGGGCTTCACATCACAGCAGTAGACCATCACCTTGACCTTCTCGGGCAATGTATCACCCTCGAAGGCCAAGATGAAGGTGCTGGTGGCAACCTGATTATTCTTTGGACCATGGTGGACACGCTGGACGAAATGTACACCTCACTGTTCTAAATTGGCGCGCACCTCGTCCTCGGACTGCAAAAGTAGGTCCCTGTGAAATATGATACCCTGGACCATATTTAAGCTCTTTTGGGGTGTGATGGTTACAGAAATATCCCCCAGCTTGTCACAAGTGAGTAACGCCCGTGATTGGGCAGAGGATGCTGTTTTGATCAAGACTGACACTGACGGCATTTTGGACAATCCCTCCATGTCCCCAAACTTGTCCTCTACATGCTCAACAAAAAACTGAGGCTTCATCGTCATGAAAGATTCCCCATCAGCTCTCGAACATACAAGGTACCTGGGCGAATAAGAGCCACTGCCATCCTTGGCCTGACATTCCTCCCATGGTGTGGCCATGGAGGGGAACGATTTGGGGTCGTACTTCTGTGCAATGAATTGAGCTCGTGAATGCTTAGAGACTGCTGGTGTTTCACCACCAGCAAGAGATGATGAACTACACTTCATTGCGTGTCATCCACCCTGATGCCACCCACTCCGACCAGCCGCAGCAAAGGCCACCTGGCAGGATGGCCACTGCCTGGAGTCCCGATGCCCTAGGACATACGTGGGGAGTTAACGGTGCAGGCATCAGCAGTGCAATCCCTCAGTGGTCCACTTGGACACAGGAAGTACGGGGCGATGGGAAGTTTTGGATAAAAATCAGGAGTGGGCCCCGGAGACACCACTCATACAATGAGGCAAGGATGTGACATCGCCAGGTCATGCTGTATGCTTTATGTTAAGTCAAAGAAGACGGCAACCAGGTGTTGGCATCTAGAAAAGGCTGTTCGGATGGCAGACAGGAGGGACACAAGATTATCAGTGGTAGAGCGACCCTGACGGAAGCCACCCTGACATGGAACCAGCAGGCCATGTGACTCCAGGACCCAACCCAACCACTGACACACTATACGTTCCAGCAGCTTACAAAGAAGGTTGAAGAGGCTGTGAGGCCAATAACTATCCACATCAAGTGGCTTTTTACCGGGTTTGGGCACTGGAATGATGGTCATCTCCTGCCATTGCGATGGAAACATGCCATCGCACCACATCCAGTTGAAGATGACGAGAAGATGCCGCTTGTAGTCAGATGAGAGATGTTTAATCATCTGGCTGTGGATCCGATTTGGCCCAGGAGCTGTGTTGGGGCAATGTGCAAGGGGGCTGAGGAGCTCCCACTCTGTAAATGGGGTGTTATAGGATTCACTGTGGCATGTAGTGAATGAGAGGACATTCCCTTCCAGCCGCCGTTTGAGAGTGCGAAAGGCTGGGGGGTGGGGGGTGGGGTGGGGTGGGGTGGGGTAATTCTCCGATACAGAGGGTCAAGCACAGTGCTGAGCAAAATAAAATGCTTGTCAATCGCGTTTGTGACGGTATATAACACGCCATTTATGGTAACACCTGGAACACCTGTTGGGGTCTGGTACCCGAAAAGACGTTCGATATTTGCCCAGGCTTGGGAAGGTGATGTATGGCACCCAATGGTCAAGATGTATCTCTCCCAACACTCCTGCTTCTGTCATTTGGTAAGTTTGCAAACGTGGGCACGGAGGCGTTTAAAGGCTATGAGGTGCTCCAGGGATGGGAAATGTACACATTGTCATTCTAAAATGGCGCGCAGCTCACCGTCGAACTGCAAAAGAAGGTCCCTGTGAAATATGATACCCTGGACCATATTTGAGCTCTTTGGGGGAGTGATTGTTACAGAAACGTCCCCCAGATTGTCACAAGTGAGTAACACCCGTGACTGGGCAGAGGATGCTGCTTTGATCAAGACTGACCGTGATTGAATTTTGGACAATCCCTCCACCTCCTCAAACTTGTCCTCTAAATGTTCAACAAAAAACTGAAGCTTCATCATCATGAAAGATTCCCCATCAGCTCTCGAACATACAACGGGGCGAATAAGAGCCGCTGCCATCCTTAGCCTGACATTCCTCCCATGGAGTGGCCAGGGAGAGGAACAATTTGGGGTCGTACTTCTGTGCATTGAACTGAGCTCATGAATGCTTAGAGACTGCTGGTGTTTCACCAACAGCAAGAGATGATGGACTATGCTTCATCGTGTGTCATCCATCCTTCCTGATGCCACCCACTCCGACCAGCCACAGCAAAGGCTACCTCGCAGGATGACTATTGCCAGGTGTCCCAATGCCCCAGGGAGATGGGCACCTACCCCTTGGCATACGTGGGGAGTTAATGGTGCAGGCATCAGCAGAGCGATCCCTGGGGGGCTACAACCAACAGGGTACATGGCAGCCCCACCACAACGGACTGGCTGCCGTGCTGGATATCAGGTATCAGGTGCAAAGAAGTCCATGGTCATCGTCGACGCAGAAAGTGACACTGCAAAGTGCATGGTGGAAATCACTCCCAGAAGGTGTCCTCTCCGAAGAGATGGAGAATGAGCAGGAGTGAAATGTGATGACGAGAAAGTGGGCTAAAGATCTCAATCCACAATGGACACGAAGCACCATGTAAGGTGCCCTTCCCCAGTTGGCTCACTCTTCAGGAAAATTTTGAAGAATTGAGGTCAAACCCTACAAGGGACCAGCACATAATGGCCTAAACCTGTGAAACTCCTTTTAGTGGCTTCTTATGAAGGTAAGAATACCTTGGGCCTATTCTTACCCCCAGACCCGCAGGGAGAGATAATCTGGAGATCAGGAAAGACCAGAAAATGGGAACTGTAGATTGACACAGACATGTTGCTTCATTTCGTATGTCCACACTTTTCTCTGATTGAAGTCATGATCGTTACGATACACTGCAAAGTACCATACTTAAGGTAAAAACTTGATATGATTAACTGGAAAGTTTTGCACACAAATAGTCTGATGTTCTGACATATGTAAGGATTTTAAAAAAAATCAATTTTATTCTGGTACAAACTGTTACAGAGAATTACAACAGTATTGATTTTTCCATAACCAGAAATGTAACTACACAATTGGAAAGTTATGTGGTAATTAGTAAAACATACTACAGAGATTACATAATTGAAAAGCTATATGGAAATTAATATGACACACTAGAGGAAGTCAAAGAGAAGTTGCATTCCGGCACAATCTTAAGATCATTTTAGTAATAAATATAATTCACCACTTTATACAGACTTCTTAAACCCTCTAGCAAGAATGAATTTCTCTGCAGAATCAGTTCGACTTGCTGCTGGTTTGACTACCTTCACAGACTCATAATATCTGTTCAGATCAGTACAAAGTGATGGCACACCACCTCCATCCCATATCTGAAAAAAACCATAAATATTAGAAACACTGTCTGCACAAAAACCTTTACAACAGTCCAGAGTACTCAAATTCATCATTAATGAGTGTGGATTTCCTGGAACAAAAACATGGAATAAAATACCAGAATGTCATGAAAGAACAAAGTACACAAAGTTCCACGTATATGCTGTGTCTGGAATATATATACTGCTAAAGCTATATTCGGTTTTCAGAAAAATCATCATTTACAAGTACAGCAATGTCCTAAAAGTCTACTACTAATTAATGTTAGTAATACACAGCAACTGTTCTGCACATTTGTGTCCCCGTCTATTTAAAACTAGAATGAACTACTACCAAGTGACTTGGCAGGTATAACATTCACAAGAAAGATTCAAATCACTGTCCAGACATCCTGATTTTAAGTATCCATGGTTTCTCTGTATCACCTGAAGCAAAAGTTTTCTTCACCATCTTTGCTCACTCTGAGCTTGAGAGCCAAACTCATCACTGACAGTCTGTAAACTAGAGATGGGTCGAACTCGTTCATTCCCGTGAACTACTTCATTCGTTTCACTCTTTTCCGTGAAGCGTTCAAATGAAGTAGTTCATTCATGAAGTATGGAAGCCTGGCGAACTTGCCCAGTTCGCTCGCTTCGCCTCGCTCGTACAATAAAGCTTCGTAATACTTCATAATTTCACCAACTGATGGCCGAACTATGCAGTAACATTCACGCAACATTTTACGCTGTTACAGCGTCTGAGTTAACTTAAATAGAGCACAGTCAAAGGGGACAAAGGAAAGATAAACAGAGAAGCCTGTCACATATAAAGAAGGTGATACATTTAATCTTGCTCGACATTTTTTCATGAAGCGCCCGAAAAAGTCTTTATCTGCCAAGTGAAACATTATTTGTTGTATTCATGGACTGAAAACTTGGGCTACCAACGAAATGCAATCCAATTTTATGTTCCTTTTAAAATTTAATCCAAAATGAAGTTTTCCTGTAGATTTTATTTTTGTTGAGAATAATAACCCTCCACATTCAAATCGTAAACCGTCACCTGTAGTCATGGGTACGATTTCAAGTAAAATCCCTCTTTCAGTGTTATTAACAAACCTTTTATTTTCATGTTAGCTGTGCGTGCTCATACAGCCAGCCTCCTCGTTTGTATCTTTAATATTCATTTGCCTGCAAGCGCTGCCAATGGTAGGCTACCCGTAGCTGACGCTGCCTTCCCCTCGCCCCTCACCTCCACAACCCATCGCAAACCTATCGTTCCCCACGAACACCACGCGATTCGTTGACAGGCAGTAGAGGGAGGACTGAAGTGAAGGGAGGATGAGTAACGTAGCGCCGATGTAGTGGGAGAGGGGAAGAGAGTGAGTGAACTAGAAAAAAGTGTGGAGTATGCTATCTCTGAAGAGTTTGAAGTACCAGTTCATTGAAATTGAGTGGTTAGTTCACACTTTACTGGAGTGAAGCGTTCATTTGAACGACTCCTTCACGAGCTCCCCATCACTACTGTAAATCCCAATTTTCATTCCCTCACTTTTTCCCATTGCCCTGGCAACAGCCTTCATTATACTGTTTCTCAGAAAGGTGTCAGCTATATTGCATATTCAGTACAGGATGTAGCCAGAACACCAAAGATCATATGTTCTTTATGGATAACCTAATTTTGGGTACTGGGCTGCATCACTGTAAACTACTAAAACAACTAAACTGCCAATGTCTCATCTGACTTGCAGCGGTCCTATTCATGACGGATCATTGCTGTACGCTACTGATTGTCTTCCTTTATGTTACTGCCATTTTTGGTTATTTGATGGCTACTGACATCACAAATCTGAGATGTCACTGAACAATATGAAGAGGTTGTTATGGAGAAGGTGACTGTACAGTATGCTACTGCATGTGCTACCATGGTGGCTGACTGTAAGGCAAGAAAGGACTGCAGAAAATTGTTCAAAATGCCAGCAGTTTAGTTGTTTTAGTAGTTTAAAATCATGCGTCCCAATATCCAAAATTATTTTACCCACAATGACACCATCCATGGAAGCCTATGAACTTTTATCCTATGTCCTAGATTTTATCAACAGTAGCTTTCCATCTCCATAAGATTTATTCCGAATTTTCAGTTTATGCACCTGTGAGTTGGCAAAATTTTATTCCATGAATGATTTTTTTGAACACAGAACTTATAACAGTTTTCTATTATTGTGTTTGAGCAACATTACAATTAATAAGTGACAAAAGAGATTGCTTTCATTATCAATACAATGAAAGCTACCAACATTTTACAAATTTCAGTACATTATATATTTATTTGAAAAGAAAACAAACAGTCTCCTATTTATTTTCATTCAACTGTCTGCAGGACAATGATCACTGTTGAATTTACCGCATTGTTCTCTAGGACACCTTTTGACAGAATTGCTACATCATGGCATAACTGTCCACCCAGTTCATTACATCTTTTTCTGAATACTTATTTAGTGTGACCCACAATATATTTGAACTAAACGCACAAAACTAGCACATTTTTCCCCACTTTATATGGTTCTTGCTGCTGCAGTGAATGTATAGCAGTTTGTTAAATGTGTTATTTATAATATATTTTTGAGCATTTCTTCTCATTTTTTTAAACTCTGGTGTCCAGTGAAGCAAAGACAATCTTATCGTTGCAAAGATATCTTAAGGTGACTGTGCAATGAGTCTCAAACATTGTTAGCAGCTACTGCCAGACTGCCAATGTTCACAAAACATTATAAAAGGGGAGTGCGAGAGACGGGGGAATGGGAGTGGTGGTGGGGGGAGCGGGAGTGGGAGTGGTGGTGTGGGGAGTGGGAGTGGTGGTGGTGGTGGTGGTGGTGGTGGTGGGGGGAACGGGAGTGGTGGTGGTGGTGGTGGTGGTGGTGGTGGTGGTGTTGGTGGTGGGGGAGCGGGAGTGGGGTGTTGGTGGTGGGGGAGCGGGAGTGGTGGTGGTGGTGGGGGGGGCGGGGCAGGAGTGGTGGTGGGGGAGCAGGAGTGGTGGAGGGCAGGAGTGGTGGTGGGTGGGGGTGGGGGTTGGGAATGGTGGGGGGTTGGAAGTGGTGGGGGGCGGGAGTGGGGGGCAGGAGTGGTGGGGGGGCAGGAGTGGTGGGGGGCAGGAGTGGTGGGGGGCAGGAGTGGTGGGGGGCAGGAGTGGTGGGGGGGCAGGAGTGGTGGGGGGCAGGAGTGGTGGGGGGGCAGGAGTGGTGGGGGGCAGGAGTGGTGGGGGGCAGGAGTGGTGGGGGGCAGGAGTGGTGGGGGGCAGGAGTGGTGGGGGGCAGGAGTGGTGGGGGGCAGGAGTGGTAAGGGGGAGCAGGAGTGGTGGGGGGCAGGAGTGGTAAGGGGGAGCAGGAGTGGTGGGGGGCAGGAGTGGTAAGGGGGAGCAGGAGTGGTAAGGGGGAGCAGGAGTGGGAGTAGGCGAGAGTAGGAGGGGGTTTGATTTTGTTTTGCTCTGGGGCGCAAAAACAACTGGCGTCATATGCGCCCAAGTCAAAACTAAAGAACACTAAGACTACACGTCAGTCTCAATTGATGTAATAGAAGACAGCTAAAAACCAGCACTTGGAAAAAGGGCTAAGGAAGATACCAAACAGAAATGGAGGTCCAAAAGTAAAAATTAAATAGTCTTTACCATATTTGCTAAAGCAGCCAATAACTCAGATGGCAAACCCAGACAGGAACGTAAAAGGTTAAGAAATGGACAGTCCATCAGGATGTGGCGGACAGTTAAAACTTGAGTGCAATGTGTAGAAAGTGGTGGGGTAGCACCACTTAGCAAATGACGATGGCAAAAAAGGCAGTGCCCAATACACAGCCGATTTAAAATAACCTCCTCCCAGCAGGAGGGCCGAGAGGAGGTCGTGTAAGCCGCTGGGAGAGGCTTAATAAGCCGGAGCTTATTCCTGTGAAGGGAGGACCATCGGCAATGCCAAAGCAACACCACCTCCTAACAGACGGCAACACAGAGATCATTGGAAGGAATATAGGTATTCTCGGACTGTTGTACAAGGACTGCAGCCTTGGCAGCAGCATCAGCAGCCTTGTTTCCTGGCAGACCGACATGACCTGGAACGCACATAAACATCACACTGGCTGCACCAAGAGTGAGCAGTGTTTTCCTGGACCCATTGCACTATGGGATGGGAGGTGTACAATACACAATGCACACAGACTTTCAAGGGCACTGAGTGAGTCTGAGCAGAGGACCAATTGAAAAGGCTGTGTCGTCGGATGTACTCAGTGGCCTGATACAAGGCGAAGAGCTCAGCTGTAAATACTGAGGAGTGTGCCGGAAGCCAATATCGAAAGACACAGGTGACAACGACGAAGGCACAAGCGACCCCACGGTCAGTCTGAGACCCATCACCATATACAAAGGTACTATCACGAAGTTCCATGGTGAAACTCAAGGCGATAGACCAAGGCTGGAGTAGTGTCCTTAGGAAGCGAATGAAGGCCGGAGTTAACATGGGCTACTTCACAAAGCCAAGGTGGTGAAGGGTTCACACCCACCGGGAAAGGTGCAGGTAGTGTGAAGTCAAGTCGCCGTAGCAAGTGCCGAAAGCGGACTCCAGGGGGTAACAGAGAAGCAGCACGAGTCCCATACTGACGATCAAAGCAATCATCAGAGAAGGAGGCATAGGATGGGTGGCCACGCATGAGAAATGGCATGCATACCTGCTGAGGAGAAAGTCACGGCAGTTGGACAGGGGTAGTTCAGCAGCTTCAGCATTCACAGTCTCAACCAAGCTGGTGTAAAAGGTGCCTGTGGCCACACATATGCCATGATGGTGGATAGTGATGAGACGGCTTAAGAGGGATGGGCATGCAGATGCATAAACAAAAACACCCATAGTCCAGTTTCGAACGGACAAGGGGCTGGTACAAATGGAGGAGGGTGGTACAATCAGCTCCCCAGGAAGTACCAATGAGGACATTAAGGAACCGTGTACAGCGGGCTGCCAGGTAAGATACAGGGGAGGACCAAGAGTGTTTCCTACTAAGCGTGAGCCCCAGGAATTTTGTAGTTTCTACGAGCTGAAGGGCAACGGGCCCAAGATGTAAAGATGGTGCGACAAACCACTTGCGTCGCCAGAAATTCATAGGGACGGGTTTGTCAGTGGAGAAGTGAAAGCCATTGTCGATGCTCCAGGAGTAAAGACGATCAAGACACTGTTGAAGATGCCCCTCAGTGAGACAGGTATGTGGAGAACTGCAATAAATGGCAAACTCGTCAACAAAAATGGAGCTAGAGATGCCCGGTGGGAGACAGGCCCAATGGTGATAGCAAAGAGGATGACAATCAGGACGGATCCCTGAAGCACACTGTTTTCCTGGATAAAGGTGTCCAACAAGGCAAAACCCACATGCACCTTGAAAACTCAGTCTTGTAAAAATGCCTGAAGGGAACAGGGCAGGTGGCCATGGAAGAATATGGAGGATACATGTTCTCCAGCTGGTGTCTTAGGCCTAATCCAAATCGAAAAATACGACCAGTCTGGGATTCATGCAAAAAACCATCCATGCCAGGGATGGACAAAGTAACAAGATGGTCAACTGCAGAACCACATGCTCGAAATCCACACTGTGCATTTGTTAGTAAATTGCGAGACTCAAGCCATCATACCAGCCGGGCATCAATCATATGTTACATCACCTTGCAAATGATGCTGGTAAGAGAGATTGGGCAGTAGTTAGAAGGGAGGCTCTTGTCCTTATCGGGTTTAGGTATGGGTATGACTGTGGCTTCATGCCAGCGTCCAGGAAATGTGCCCTCAGCCCAGATGCAGTTGTATGTGTTGAGCAGAAAGTGCTTGCCCACAAGAGAGAGGTGCTGCAACATCTGAATGTGGATAGCGTCGTCCTGGGGTGAAGGACCGAGATGAACTGAGAGCATGATCTAGCTCCCTCATAGTGAAGGCGGCATTGTAGCACTCACAATTCTGAGAAGAGAAGAGTATTGCCAGAGCTTCCTCCACTCGTTTCCAATGGATAAACGCAGGGTGATAGTGAGAAGAGCTCGAAACTTCCGCAAAATGGCGGGCCGAGGTGTTGGAGATAGCAACAGGATCCATGATGTCATCGACACCTACTCTCAGGCCAGAAATGGGGGAATGGAGCTTGGTTCCAGAGAGCCGTCGGAGGTTGGCCCACATGACAGAGGAAGGGATGGAACTGTTAAAAGAACTTGTGAATGAAATCCAACTAGCTCTTTTGCTATCCCGAAGAACTCGATGACACTTTGCATGCATCTGTTTATAATGAATGCAGTTTTACAGCATAGGGTGGAGAGCACATCTCCATGCGTGAACTGCGTCGTGGCACGCCTCAGTCCACCAAGGAACTGGGACATGGTGTGGTAATGAGGAAGTGTGAGGAATGGAACGTTCTGCAGCAGTAAGGATAACGTTGCAACTGGGGATATCTTGTTCTGTGATGGTCGCCAGGGAGGAGTAAAGCTGCCAGTCAGCCTTAAAAAGCGGCCAGTTGGTGGAGAGTTGCTACTACAGGGCACAGAAGCAGGAGGATCCTGCTCCATGGGGTCCACAGAAGCATCCACTTGGTTGTGCGGTCGGTCCATGGAGTCCAAAGCTGAAAAATGGTTGGTGGTGCGCACCAGTGAGACAGAGGCTGGCCCAGCTAAGGTACCACATGGTGACACCGTCGAACAGGATCTTACAGTTGGCGAAGGAGAAGACCACTTGCCTTTGGTGGACTTCTTTGAGCCTTTCCGGTTAGAGGAAGACTCGGGTGTTGTTTGGCTGGAGGACAGAGGAAGCCTTCATGGGAGTACTTCTGTCCTTTCCTGTCTACTGGTTGTGTAGCTGGTGGCTTCGACCCTTGAGAGAGAGTTTGACAGTTTGTTGCACAAACGGATGGGGGGATGGTGATGCTATCTTGACAATGGCGATTTCACAACCTCAGAGCTGAATTTGAGGTCGCATGTCTGCATGGCCATGTCCTTCATGGAACGAGGGGTAACAAGAACAGAACTACAAGTGCCAGGCAGGAGAACACAGGGTTTGCGAGCTACTGGATAAGGCACTTTTTCCTTCACCCGAATCTCTTGGACAGCCAGCTCATCAAGATACACAGGGCAATCCCAAGAGGAGGCAGCAGGGCTGCCACTGCAGTTGATACAGCGGGGAGGAGGAGGCAGACAATAGCCCTCATGTGCATCCCTACCACAGGTTACACATTTGGCTGGGTGTCAACAAGACGTTCTAGTGTGGTTGAAACGATGACACTGGTAGCAGCGAATTGGGTTTGGAATGTACGGCCAGACTGTGATAATTTCATAGCCTGCTTTGATCTCTGATGGCAGCACCACTCTATCAAAGGTGAGGAAAAGAGCACAGGTGGGCACTAAGGAGGAATCTACCTTTTTCATTCCACAATGGACAGCAATGACACCCTGATCAGAGAGGTAAGATTGGATTTCGGCCTCTGTTAGACCATTGAGTAGCCTGGTGTAAATTACACCATGGGAAGAATTGAAGATTCCATGGGCTTCAACATGAACAGGGTAGCCTTGGAGAAGCAAGGAAGCAAGCAGTTGTGCTCGAGAATCAGAAGCAGTCTCCAAAAGCAAAGTGGCATTCCATAAACGAGAGCAGGATTTCACAGGGCCAGCAATTGCATCAACACCTTTCTGAATAACAAACAGATTTACTGTGGCAAAGGACTGACTGTCTTCAGTACATGTGACCTTGAGGAACTGTGGTGCAGCGGGAAGGGTCTCCGAATCAGTAGCCTAATTACATTTACATTTCATAGACGTTGATTGGGAAGATGATTGACACATTGTGAGAAAATCCCCCATGATTGCCAGTGTCTCCAATGGCACGCTCCTTCCAACTGGGGGCTCCCTTCACAAGAGGGCGCACCCGCCTTAGGCGATTGTTCACATCTCAGGTCACACCTCCCAAACATCTGACAGATGGACCAATCAGCAATTTGGGAAGGTTGCAGCTCAGGCAATCACCCCTCCCTGGGTCTGGCCTGTACCAGGGTGTATGTGCAAACCCTACCTGTCGACCCGGGGCTGGGAATGACACAGTACCCGGTCACCAGTTACACGTCAGAGGCATGGGTCGGCCTTCAGGAGCGCACAGGGAGGAAGAAGAAAAAGAGGAACCTGGAACATTGAAGCAGAGGAATGAGAGGAGAAGGGAAACAAAGAAAGGAAAAGAGAGCGAAAAACAAAAGTGAGACTGCTCGTACGTCAGCGGCAGACAATGCAGAACATTCCCAATAACATCCCAGACATGTTCCCCAGGCGAAGGGGAAAAGAATAGCATGAGGATATATTATATAACATAATGATGATATAACATATATGATGATGTAAGACATGTGATATAGATATGCAGCACAGATGGGGGAAAAATGCTGCAAAGGCAGGGGCCCCATGGTAGCCAAGCATGAATCCGCCAAAGATTGACGAGTCCCCTGGGGGGAGTGGGTTGGTTGGTTGGTTGGTTTGTTTGAAAGGGGGGGAAAGGGACCAAACTGCTTGGTCATCGGTCCCTTTTTCCTACTGTAACAATTCCACAAGGGAAAGAATAAAATAAACAAGACATACAGCACATTAGCGAAAGGAAGGAAAAACCACAAGAATGACAGAAGAACAATGAACACTGCAAGGAACATGATAGGACAAGAAAAACACAGACACAAGAAACAGATAGAAGAAAGTAAAAGAGGAGAGCAGGTTGGCTAACCATGAAAATAAAAGAATAAGCCAGCCACTCTGCAACACATTAAAACCTCCACCCTAAAAGCACTAGGGTGGAGGACACTGAGGGACAAAGAACATGCACTAAAATTTAGATCAAATGATAAAACCCACCCTCACATATAAAATGTAAAACCAAATCAGCCGATGAGGCTTTGTCTGCTAAAATTAATGATAACGAGTCCAGTAACCGAAGGTGATCTCTCAGGGCAGCCAAGATAGGACAGTGCAAAAGAATATGGGCCGCTGTCAACCAGGTGCCGCACCGACACTGAGGTGGGTCTTCACAGCACAGGAGGTAGCCGTGGGTCGACCAAGTGTGAACAATGATGCGGAGCCGGCAGAGAACCACAGAGTCCCTGCGAGAGGCCCGCATGGAGGCCTTCCACACATTCACAGTCTCCTCAATGGCACGTAGTTTGTTGTGTGTACTGAGAATATGTCATTCCGTCTCTCAAAGCTGAAAAACTTTGGGGCGTAATAATGAACTCAGGTCAATTATTGGAATGCTGATCTCCATAAGCAGTTTCTGTGTAGCCTGTCAGCAAGTTCGTTGCCTGGGATTCCAACGTGATCTGGGGTCCACACAAACACCACTAAATGACTGGATTGTTCCCGAGCATAGATGGACTCCTTGGATGGTCGCTACCAAAGGATGACAAGGGTAGCACTGGTCGATAGCTTGTAGGCTGCTCAAGGAGTCAGTACAGGGAAGAAATGACTCCCCAGGGCATGAATGGATGTGTTCAAGAGAACGAAGTGTAGCCATCAGCTCTGCAGTGAAAACACTGCAGCCATCGGGCAAGGAATGCTGTTCAATATGGCCTCCTTGAATGTAGGCAAAGCCAACATGACCATCAGCCATCGAGCCATTGGTGTAAACCTCTTCAGAGCCCCAGAACATGTCAAGAATCAAGGGGAAGTGGCAGCGGAGAGCCGCAGGAGGTAACTGAGTCTTTAGGGCCATGAAAAAGGTCCTGGCAAAGCTTCGGTCGAGGTTTACACCATGGAGACGTATGTGACTGGACCTCAAATGGAAGTGGTAAAGGAAAGAACTCCAGTTCAGACAGAAGCGATCGGACGTGAACCGCAATTGTGAGCCCTGGCCTGGGCCACCGATGTGGGAGATGAACTGCGGTGGTTGGGAAAACGAGACAGTAATTCGGATGCACAAGAGAATTATGAATGTGTGCAACATGAGTAGTGGTGGGCAGTTGTCCATGTCTAACCTTCAATGGAGGGACTCCGGCCTCCACAGGCTGCAAAAGAAGATCTGTGTGAAATATAATACCCTGGTGTGATGGAAACACAAAGATCCACCAGCTTGTCACAGGCGAGTAGTGCCCATGACTGGACAGAGGATGCTGTTTTTATTATGACTGACCCTGATTGCATTTTGGACAACTCTCCAACTTGCAGGGGGGGAGAGGGGCAGGGAGGGAAGAGGGGCAGGGAGGGAAGAGGGGCAGGGAGGGAAGAGGGGCAGGGGGGGAGAGGGGCAGGGGGGGAGAGGGGCAGGGAGGGGAGAGGGGCAGGGGCAGGGGGGAGAGGGGCAGGGGCAGGGGGGAGAGGGGCAGGGGTAGGGGGGAGAGGGGCAGGGGTAGGGGGGAGAGGGGCAGGGGTAGGGGGGAGAGGGGCAGGGGCAGGGGGGAGAGGGGCAGGGGCAGGGGGGAGAGGGGCAGGGGCAGGGGGGAGAGGGGCAGGGGCAGGGGGGAGAGGGGCAAACCTCCAGAGATCTTTGTTAATCTTCTCATATTTTTGGGGCCACAGTCATGCGATAATGTTTGAATGATATTTCTGTCATTTGACTGTATAAACTTCTTTTTTTGAAAATATGTTTGCTACCTTTCTGCCAAACATTTTTGTGACTTTGTACTTATCTGCATTCTGGGACACCCAGTTCAATATATCTTGATGATGTCTTCATTAACAAAATCCAATTATACCCAACACTGTTGTAGTTGATATAGCTTAAGGCCAAAATCATGATAGTAATATAAAATAAAGAATTTTGTGCAGTAAAATGGCAGAAGTATCATTTCGGTGTCTCTGCATCAGACATATCTGTTCAAGATGTAACATTTATGAATTACTCATTAAAATATCCAAACAACACTTACAAATTTTAAGTACATGACTATGTTTCAACTTGAGCTAATGCCTATGAAATTTCTTTGGAGGCAATGGCATGAAATAACATCAATATAAATTTTGACTCAGTAGTCAACGGCCTTGACACAGTGGTAGCACCAGTTCCTGTCAGATCACCGAAGTTAAGCACTGTCAGGCTGGGCTAGCACTTGGATGAGTGACCATCCGGTCTGCCGAGTGCTGTTGGCAAGCAGAGTGCACTCAGCCCTTGTGAGGCAAACTGAGGAGCTACTTATCGAGATTTAGCGGCTCCAGTCTCATAAACTGACATACGGCTGGGAGAGCAGTGTGCTGACCACATGCCCCTCCATATCCACATCCAGTGACGCCTGTGGGTTGATGATGACACAGTGGCTGGTCAGTACCACTGGGCCTCTATGACCTGTTCGGGCGGAGTTCATTTAGTTTACGTGATAAACACACTCCTCTGAAACCTGTATGAGACATACTACACCATGGCTTAAACACCTTATGAGTATCAGACACAGTTCACAGAACACAAAAACTGCACCCGACCTGTGACAACTATCTCACTAACAAGCAAATATGGAACCAAGCTACTCAATGTGTAAGAAATTAAAAACTCATTGCTTACATATGCTCATTCATTAATTGAGGACATTCACAGATCCACCATCCGGTGGCAAAATCTACAGAGTGTAGGAATAGACAAATCTAAAGCTGAACCCCTAAACTCCCGTCAAGGTCCAAAATTAGTATTTCATCACACTATGCCCTTACTTTACCAACAAAACAGCACAAAAATTCAGTTCCCTGAATAAACCCTTGGTTGGTGTGAACTAAACATTTTTCTTCAGTATGCAGCCTTCAATACCGCAAGAAATCAACTGCACAGATTTGTTTGAAAGCTGCTGGACATGATTATATTACAAAGCAAATGAACGACCTCATTTTCTAGTCCACTAATGTCCAAATTAATGGACATATTTCACTACTCTCTGACTTCCAGCATCTACCCGACAGCCTGGAAGCAGGAACTTATACACTGCAGTAACGAAAGTCATGTGATACCTCCTAATATTGTGTTGGATCTGCTTTTGTCCGGCGTAGTCCAAGAACTCTATGTGTCACGGACTCAACAAGTCATTGGAAGTCCCCTGTAGAAATATTGAGCCATGCTACTTCTATAGATGTCCGTAACTGCAAAAGTGTTGCCTGTACAGGATCCTGTGCATGAACTGATCTTCCCATTATTCATTAGTATGGAATTCATGATGGGTGATCTGAATGGCAACATCATTGACTCGAATTATCCAGAATGTCCTTCAAACCAATCATGAACAATTGTGGTCCAGTGACATGGCACATTGTCATCCATAAAAATGCCATCATTGTTTGTAAACATGAAGTCCATGAATGGCTGCAAACGGTCTCCAAGTAGCCGAACATAACCATGATTGGTTCAGCTGGAACGGAGGACCCAGCCCATTTCACATAAACACAGCCCACACCACTGTGGAGCCACCACCAACTTGCACAATGCCTTGTTGAGACAACTTTCGTCCACGGCTTTGTGGGGTATGCACCACACTTGAACCCTACCATCAGCTCTTATCAAATGGAAATGGGACTCGTCTGTCCAGACTACAGTTTTCTAGTAATCTAGTGTGCAATCAATATGGTCACAAATCCAGAAGAGGCACTGTAGGCAATGTCATGCTGTTAGCAAAGGCACTCGCATCTGTCTTTTGCTGCCACAGCCCATCAACTCTAAATTTCTCCGCACTGTCCTAATGGACATGCTCATCATACATCCCACATTGATTTCTGCAGTTACTTCACACTATGCTGTTTGTCTGTTAGTGTTGACAACTCTACGCAAACACCACTGCTTTCAGTCATTAAGTGAAGGTCATTGGCCACTGCATTGTTCGTAGTGAGAGGTAATGCCTAAAATTTGGTATTCTTGGCACCATGGATCTCAGAATACTGAATTCCCTAATGATTTCCAAAATGGGGTGTCCCATGCATCTAGCTCCAACTAGCATTCCGTGTTCAAAGTCTGTTAATTCCCGTCGTGCAGCTGTAATCACGTCAGACATCAATTCACATGAATCACCTGAGTACAAATGACAGCATTGCCAATGCACTGTCCATTTATACCTGGTGTACATGATACTGCTGCCATCTGTACTGTGCTTATCGCTATCCCACGAGTTTTGTCACCTCATTGTAAAACGATTATCCAAGTTTTTATCCAATGCTTTAGAATTTGTATTTCACAATAAGCTTACGATTACTTATCCTCAATAAATGTTTTAGACGAATGATGGTCAGATTTCTGCAAAAAGTCATAGCCTGATGCCTTTGACACTCTACTTGTCAAACTCACAAGCCAAACTTCTTGTAATAAATGAAGCAAGAATTGACACTGTAAGGATGTCGTATCAGAAGTACCACAATAAAGTCCCACAATAATTGTTCTGGTGCCATTGCCATCACCTATAGGCTGATAACATTCAGTTCAGTTAACTCCAAGTGAAAGTTCAGCATGGAATTTGGTCTAAGCAACTATCAGCCAACAGTGCATCCAGTAATGATCGACACTCTAGGTAGATTAATAATGCCAACAGAAGTAACTGAGCACAGCCTCCAACCCCATCACAACACCATGCTCCCACAACCAACACACAATGATCCCCAGCATCCATATCTGAGGGGAGGGGATTACCGCATCTCTCATGTAACCAGACAGAGAAATGCAATGTCTCAGCATTTAGCCAGATGTTGATGTGATGTTCACTGAAACACTGAGGTAGAGGTTGTCACTAGGTGGGACAACTAAGACCACTTCATTAATGGGATAGTTTACACTCACAACAGCATTCTTATAAGTAGGATAATATTTTCCCCAATTTTGATGATTATGAAGTCCCTGTTATTATTTTTGCTACTGTTTGTGAAATTCATTTTAACTTTGAGTACCAACAACTGGTATTCTCTGATATGCTGTCCAGTTCATTCTACAATTCCAGATATTCTTCACTTTTAGCCAATGGGGCTTTGTCATCTTTGAAATTTAAGATAGGTATCTATCTCCTCTAAACAACATAATCTATACAGTGCAATTTTGCCTTACATTATTCATAATACGGGCTTATCATTCTTAATTTTCAATTTTTATTGCTCCCACTCTTGATATGTACAGCACAATAATAAATGATTATTTCCATTGCACATAATATAGCTTTGAAAAGAAAATATCTTTGTAATTAACATTGTGTGAGGAAAGTTTTACAAGTAAGACATTATGGGTAAAAATATGAGACTTTCACCTCTCAACATTCATCACAAATAAAAGCATAACATTAAAACCATTGCACAACAAACCTTAACCAAAAGAATTGCTGATCCTGGCTTTGAGACAGTAAGTGCAAACTTGAATGCTGCATAAGCTAATACCAATATATTCTCTTGATCCAGAACACGCACTCCAGTTGCATTCGGAGCCATATCACTCAGTATCACATCAGCTGGGCCAAAGTTGTTCAAATGTTCTCTAAGTTTCTTTTGAGTTGTTTGCTCAGTGAAGTCATGACCACCCAGAATGATTGCACCATTGACAGGGTATATAGGCAGACAATCCACAGCAATTACATGTCCCACTGGCTGTTTTTCTTCTGAAACAAAAAGTACAAATATAAAAATCAGTACTCCTCACAAAAATTTGTTTGTTATGTTTTATAATTATGAGAAATTCTGTGGTTTATGGTGTGTAACATGTTTTTATAGCACAAATTAAATTAACACAGCTTCAGCATTGATTGTATATAGCCACTGCAAATGCAACTCTCATGGCCGAGACAGTTCACTGTAATTTATGCCTCTTATCATTTAGCTCCATACACTGTTTCCTATAAATGACCTTACTATTACCTGGACTTTACACTTATCTGTTTGAAGTGTTCTCATTAACTCAGCACTGCTTTTTTTATGCATTTCGTTTAAGTACAAGACTCAATTGGGATTTAACGCATTGTATGTTAGAGCAGTGTGTGACAAAGCAAGCTGGGATCTTTTTACTTTCTCTCTTATTCTGCCATCTGCCTCCTTAAATTCATTATTTATTTTTGACTAATTATCATTGACATATGTGAGTATAATCTGCATTTTCATTAAAAGAGAAAGGTTGGCCATTAGTTTTAAAGTATGTAACACCAGATCTAGCTTTGAGCTTAGTTTTGTGTATGTCATCAGTTTCCTAATTTATTTTGACTATTCCTAGTTAATATCTTTTGGTAAAGGGTGAAATCATTGATTGTTTCATAACTTAAATTCTATTGTTGATGTATAAACAAATATAAATTCTGGCATTCTTTAAGTATTTATTTGGCTCTATTTGAAAACATGTTAGCAAAGCCAGCTCTTAATTAATTCCAAAGTAATTATCCATTTTGTCAAAAGTGTTTTTTCTATAACTTTATCTGTTAATTTCATCATTTACACAAATAATACGGCTTAACTCTCTCGGTAGAATAAAACTGTTAAAGAGAACCGCTTTCTTAGTGTATTCAGTTAATTTAATGAGTTATGTTTTAATTGCAATTTCTGTAAGTTAAACATCAAACAATGTATAGTTTCATTAATTATTATTGTGATGATATATAAAGGTCTAATTTTTGGTCCCAAGACAGTCAGTCCACAGTCAATTTTCAGACAAGAAATGCGTGCTGGTTAGGTCAACAACAATGCATCAACTTAACTGTGAAAGAAGTGTAACACAAATAGGACATGTGTTAGAACAATGACAATGTCTGTTCAATACATACCATATTATTCTGCAAGAACTTTGAACTGTGTGGTTAGGTTTTTACTGCTCATAGATATTCAACAGTAAACTATTGTAGCAGTATGCTGATGTTTGCCTGCAACCTATTAATGAGGCTTATCAAAATTTGCCAATAGCTAACTGGCCGTATAAGTGTAATATTGGGGGGAGGGGGGGGGGGGGAGGGGTGTGTGAACAGTGAAAGTAAAGAAATGTGAAATGCAACTGTCCGCTACATCATTTACAGTAATCAGTGTTGAACTTCCACCCTGCATTTTTCAGCCAGTATAACAACGCAATATGTCGACACCGAGGACTATCAACGAAGAAATAAAGCAGGCAAACGTCGCAATTATTTGGGTATCTGGACAGGTACAAAAGTTGATGATGAATACTTACTCTGCATATCCTGACAGTATTTTTATTTTTTTCTGGTGGTGATAGCAAATCAAGTTACAACTAGAGCAGTTGTTGCATTATCAAGAACAAGATAAGCAGCAGCAGCAACAACAAATGATGTTAATGCAACAAGTTGATCAATAAAAGAACCCAGTGTTATCTCCTACATCAATGTCATTGACAGTTTTGGTAGGTCTAAGGAGACTTAGGAAATTTATTTATGCTTTCCTGCAATCTTGCTGATCCCACCACTGAGTAAGCTTTATTACTGTTTTCTTGCAGTCAATGTTTTAGTGCAACAGGATCCAGAGCCATGATAAACTACTTGAATGAAACTAGTTTACTGCATTGGCTGTTTGTATTGAACCAGATATTACAAGCTCAACCCTGGTTATGAGGTAAACCATTTTATTTTATGGCATTTTCAGCTACTGCGTACATATCATTTTATCTGTACTTACATAATGTTTAATTTTTATTTTAGTTTATTGCATATCAGGCAAATGATGCTCTGCCGATGAAATTATATGACTGTAACCCAAAACACGTGCTTAATGGGTCAAATATTGTAAGTGCTCTTTATATTCTGGTGACTATAATCATTGGTTACTTTGTACCTTGTATTCTAATTATGCTTTTCCTATATTTATGCAGCTGTACAGCTGAAATGATGTAATATACAAAATGAAAATAAAATAGACATAAAGAACAGCCTGTGTAAAAAAAAAATTATTTCTTTCACAAAATTCTTTTAATTATTTGTGTTATGTGGCACAAAAATTACAGCCACACACTGACTCCAGTAGTATAAAATTCAATCATACTATTGATTTTTTGACCCAACCTTATGGTCAGCAAATACACAAGGCAACACCTTAATTGTAATTTAATCAATGTGCTAATAACTGTATGATTAACAGAGTGCTGACCAGCAAGGTCTTAATTGTATATGCAATTTTTTGTGTAATGAATGCAATGTATTCTACATCTGCTTCGTCATCAGGGCATCAAGTGCCTACTGCATTGATGACACTACCTCAAATGATTGAGGAATGTAGTGGTCAGTCCGAAGAGGCAAGGGCTTCAGACTCAAGTTCAGTAGGGAGCAAGACTAGCTACAGCAACTTTAATGAGAAAGTCAGATTAAATTAGATTAGATTCAATTTCGTTCCACAAATCCAAAAAATCAGATGATTCTCGTGGGTGTGCAACATGTCAGTACCAACAATTCCTAAAATAGAAAGAAACTGGCAAAAGGCTGCCATGTATACAACAGAATAGTAGTCAGTAATAAGCACCCCATAATTTTAGTAGGTGTCACGTAGTTCACTGGCAGTGCCCCTTAACAATTTTGTTCTGGTATGCTGAAGAGTAAGCTTGACATCAGCATCTGCAAAATAGTTTCACACTGACTTGGGCACAGCCGTGTCACTCATCAATCTGGATGCACATTACGAACTATGCTCACTGCCACTCCTAGCCCCACAGTGGCAATTGACTGTTTATAAAAGTCAATCAGTGCTACTAAGAGGCCAAATCAGCATAACTAAGTATAAGAATGTCTACAGACCACTAAAATTATTAGTGACAGCTTCCCCAATACTTGCAAACATTTTTCGGCTACATGCAATTTCATTGTTTGGCTTCCAAATCAATGAGCAAGATAAACCACTCTATTTAATGAGCTGCATGTATTGCGCAGTTATTTGAATCTTTGTTGGCCTGTGCAAAATTTTTCACTCATGTGTCATTAAAATCCCGAGTCCAGCAACATTTTTGTCATGCTCAAACAGTAACTTTCGTAATGCAGATTCTCTCAAAACAGAACTTGATTGATTACATGCCATAAGTGCTGTCACCCCTGCCTTGTCAATCAATGGACTAACGCCCATGATAGTCATTAAAAAATTAATTTTTGGGAGCTTCACAGTCAGAGTTAATGCACAGGATAATACAGATTTATATCTGATTCTGCATCTTGATGACTTGCGGGACAAGTAAGATGGAGGCCACTACTATTCAAAAATCAATTTAGCAGACACATATTTGCATTTGCTGTTAGAAGTGGAAACACAACAAATACCTGTGTTCAATGTAACATTCAGAATCTACAAATATAAAAGATAATTATTTGGAGTCACAACTGCTTCAACTGTTTTTCAAAAGTATTTATCGCATCACATCCAAGGGATGCACAGAGCCTAGCTATATGGATGGCATTGGGCTTCACACTGACAACACAGGGCACTTCAACACCATAGACAAATTCCAAGTGGCCAAAAGTTTTAAAGAACCAAATTGATTTATGGTTAAGCTCCTGCTCCTGCTTTTGTTGTTGAACAAACACTGAAACAAAGGTGTCAAGTTTGTGCAGTCTGTGGCCTGTCACAAGATAATAACGCTACGGAAATGGTGTGTGAAGCCTGTACCACGCCTCACGGCATTTAGGGTAACACTTGTGACAATACAGTGTTGTTTTGGTCCCATACCACAAAAAAGGCAGCAGAATAAATCAACTGGTTGTCTATATCTCCACAACATTATCAGTGGTGCAATTCAATTACTCCCGAGTGAGGAGGTTTGCTCGCTCTGGATCTGGAGGGCTATGCCGGCAGTAGCGTAGCTACCAGTAAGGTCACCCATGCAGGACAGGCCAAAGGGGAGGAGCCAGACGAAGTGTGTCCCACAATGACCTATCATTAGCCTGCCTCCTATCCTATCCTATCCTAAACCTCTTCTTTTTTCCTTACCATTATCAAACCCTAGCCAGGGATACGGCAAAATCCTTAATGGCAGCTACGACCGAGGAGAACATCTTTGGTACAGCAGCTGGCGGAGGAGGCACCCTTTCCCTCCTAAGGGCAAATGAGGAGTGGAACAACTGCCTTGTGGTGAAGAGGGGTCTTCAAACGCTGAGGGAGTAAACCCTGAAAGAAAATCCTCAGATGCGTTAGGCTTAGCAGGCCAGCAGATGAGAAAAAGTTGTTATTGCTTTCAAATCAAAGAACGAGTCTTGGATTAAAAATACTTAATGCAGACAGCACTTCTTGTTCGCCTAGAACAAATGACAGACCTTCACAGCCTGAAGAAAAACCAAGGAACGCAAGAAGATACACTAAACAAGAACAGAAAACTAGAACCCAACAAAAAGACAAAAACATGTTGAGAGTGGGAACATTAAATGTAATAACCTTGACAGGAAAGACTGAAGAGATTGTAGAAATGATGGACAGGAGAAATATTCATATCCTTGGACTGAGTGAGACCAAGTGGAAGGGAAAAAACTCTAAATTGCTGAGAGGTGGGTACAAATTATACTGGCAGGGTCACAATAAAGAGGCAAAAAATGGAGTGGGGTTTGCATTTCACAAAGACATTGAACCAGTTACAGATGTGAGCTTCGTAAGTGAAAGGATAATTAGAGCAAGAGTGAACTTGGGAAAGAATAGTTTTACTGTACTCCAAGTGTACACACCTCAGCAAGGGTGCAGTGAGGAAGAAAAAACGAAATTACTTGAAGACCTGGAAGACCAAGTAAGATAACTGGGGATCTGAAGGCTCAGACTGACACAGATAGAAATGGATACGAGGAGGTGAAGGGCCCTTTTGGATACGGAACACAAAATGTTGAGGGTGAAGCAATTCTAAATCTGTGCATAAGGAATTATCTTTTAGTGAAGAATACATTCTTCAAGAAACAAGATAGCCATAAGATTACCAGATATGGCTGGGATGGCAAATCTAAGACAGTTATAGACTATATATTAACGGACAAATTAATTGGAGGAAAAGTAAGGGACACTAAAGTCATACCAAGTGAGCACTTGGATAGCAACCACAGGTTACTAGTCGCTGATCTAAATTATAACATGAAAAGTTTGAATGCTGTAGAAAGAATGCCAAAAATTAAGTAGTGGAAGTTGACAGAAGAAGAAAATAAGAAAAGTTTCCAAAATCTAGTGGCACAAAAATTGCCAAAAACTGAAAGGGGTAGTGGAGAGGAAGAGTGGAACCTATTTAAAACATCAATAGTTAACAGTGCTGTGCAGATATGCGGCAAAACAAAGGGTAAAGTGAAAGACAAAGAAACCAGTTGGTGGAACGACAGAGTAAAAGATGCAATTAAAAATGTAATCTGGCATAGAAAAAAATGGAGTTTGAAAAAAGAAATCAGAACCAGGGGCTGGTACCAAAAGATGAACACAAGGTGACAACACTGGAGAAGGAATACCAGCAAAGGAACTTCAAGCAAAGAGAATTGTGAAAGAAGAAAAGGAGAAGAGTTGGGAAATATTCACCCAGAAACTAGAGCAGGATAGCAAAGGAAACCAAAAACTGCTATATGGGTTATTGAAAAGTAAAAGATCTGACAGAGAAGACATAAAAGTGATTGAAACAGAGGATGGGGATATTATCAGGGACATGGAAGGTATCAGAGAAGAGATGAAGGATTATTTTGAAATCTTATTGGATGGGGAAGGTGCATAAGAAAGGAACACCGAAATCATTGAATTAAAGAAAGAGCAGGAGCCAATCTCTTGGTTAGAAACTGAGAATTCCCTGAAAGAGATGAAAAGTGGGAAGGCAGCTGGAGTAGATGAGCTGACAGCGGTTATGATTAAAGCCGCAGGAATCCATGGAATACAATGGTTACACCGGGTGCTGGGAGTGATATGGAAAGAAAAAGTGCCGGATGAATGGAAAAAATGAATAAAAATGCTATTGTTCAAGTAAGGTAGTAGAAAGAAATGCACCAACTACCGAGGAATCACGTTGCTTTAAGATAATGGAAAAGGCCATAGAAAAAAGATTGCAGAAAATTCTAGAACACCAATTAGAGGAACAACGGCATGGGTTCAGAAGTAATAGGGGAACAATAAATCTCATTTTCTTCCTCCGTCAGTTAATGGAGAAATACTGGGAAAAAGGAAAGGACTTTACAGTAGTATTCATGCATTTGGAAAAAGCATATGACAGTGTACCAAGGGATAAATTATGGGAATGCTTGAGAAAACAATGCTTCTGATTCATTAAATAAAAAAGTCCAGGTGCTGTACAATGGTTGTGAGATCAGTGTACAAGTAGGAGGTGGAAGATCAAAATGGTTTAAGACAAAGAGAGGTGTTCAGCAAGGCAGTTCGCTCTCCCCTTTACTCTTCATTACACTTATGGACACAATCATGAAAGAAATCAAGGAAGAAGAAAATGAAGAGCTCAACGCTTTTGTTTTTGCTGATGACATCGCCATTTGGGGAGAGACGGAAATGGAGGTTCAGAGGAGATTAGATTACTGGAACACAAAATTTTAAAAAATTCAAGTTAACTGTGAGTAGGAACAAGACAGTGGCAATGAAGATGAGCAGGACACCCACACCTTGTCACGTCATGCTGGAGGGGGAGAAGGCTGAATGTGTGAAAAGCTTCAATTATCTGGGTAGCATCATATCACATGATGGAAGTTTCAAGCTAGAAGTCTTAAACAGAATAACAAAAGGATCTAGCTTCTTCCACCAAGTACGAAATCTAATCTGGGAAAAGGAAGTCCCTCAAAGGGCCAAACAGACCATGTATAAAACTTATCTCCTGCCAATAATGATGTATAGTCTGGAGGCCTGCGTCATAAATAAGAGAGAAGAGAATCAAATACAAGCATGTGAAATGAAGTTCCTTAGGTCAGCTCTACAAAAAACTAGGAGAGACAGAGCCAGGAATGATTATGTAAAGGGAGACCTGCAGGTGACATTGACTACAGAGGAGAGGATGAGTGCTTTGAGATTGAAGTGGTTCGGCCATGTGAAGCAAATGCACCTGACCCGAACTCCACACCAGTATTTTGAGAGAAGGTTCCAGCAAGAAGACCAATTGGGCAGCCTAGAAAGAGATGGACAGATCAGGTTAAGGAAGATCTCAAGAGGAGACAAGTAACATGGTATGTAGTGGAGAGGGAAAAGCTATACCAGGAGAGAAACCAATGGAGGCATATCGTTCACAAAGTCCCTACCTGGCTCGCTGGAAGGAAATTCTGCTGCTGCTGCTGCTGCTGCTGCTGATGATGATGATGAAAACTGATCATAGTTTTTGGCCACAATTAATTTCACATTTACCATTTGGCATTAACTCATTACTGGCCATTGTCCATTTTTTGGGACACGCATATTTTACTTATTTCTACGTAAGCAATGGAGCTTTTAGCCTTTATTGTTGCACCTGTAGGTTCAACAAACTGCTATAATGCCTGTAAATGTAAAATAAATAACTTTTTTCTAAGTACTTCACATCAGGAAAATTATAAACTTGCCGATTTTTTGTTCTCGCACTCGGCAGCACTGTATGTCTGCTGGTAGTTCCTGGAAGGCAATGAGCTGTGATTTAGTTGTCTGGGCATGTTTGTTATGAACATATGGATGTCTGTGTAAGATTAAGTATACTTCAGATTTTTTCAAGTAAGTGCAATATCAATATATTTTATGCGTCCCAATAATGGGACAATGGCATGTTACACTATCATTTATTGTTGATATGCCCTATTCTTGTATACACATATTATACAGAGAAGAACTGCATTTTACGTTCTTTATATCTGCTTTTTTTTCATATTCTATTCGAATTTTACGATTCCAACAGGATAAAAACATGCCGCATGGACTTACACTTGAAGAAATTCTAGCAGAACTAGAGAACCATCAAGAGAGTGATGATGAAGATGATGACATAGAATTGGTGATTATTCCACCCGATGCAGATGTAATAACAGATGAAGAAGACAGTGTCGAAAATGTACTGAACAATGAGTCTGTTGTACAAGATGTAGCCGGTACTTTAGAGCTCATAACGAGCTGAGATGAAGCTAATGCTACAGTTGTACCTCCAGAAGCCAAAAGAAGGAAAGCGTTAGGAGATGGAGCAGAAAGTGGTACGTTATCTACAAAAAAATATAAATATAAATAGTATAAATATCAACCCACGTACACAAACACTAGTGAACCAGGGAAGAGCAACGAACATTATGGTGTGGAATGTCTAGCAAATAAAACAGTGCCCCAGGCGTTTGAGGATTTTTTTTTTCTGAGAAACTAATGGATACTATTATTGAACAAAGCGAAATCTATGCTTGCCAACATAACAAAATAAATTTTCTGCTAACCAAAGAAGAACTAAAATCATTTATTGGCATACTACTTCTGAGAGGTTATCATAAGCTTCCCCATGAGAATATGTACTGGGAATAGGCTCCTGATGTCAGTCTTTCTTTACTCTTCAACTCCATGTCAAGAAATAGGTTTCGGGAAATAAAGCGGTTCATTCATCTCAATGACAACTCCAAAATAGACAGAAACAACAAGATGTACAAACTGAGGTTGTACTTTGAAATGCTGAAAAAGGAATTTGGTAAATTTGGTGTATTTAATTTAGAACTCTCAGTTGATGAAATGATGGTACGTTATTGTGGTGTCACCGCCAGACACCACACTTGCTAGGTGGTAGCTTAAATCGGCCGCGGTCCATTAGTACATGTCGGACCCGCGTGTCGCCACTGTCAGGATCGCAGACCGAGCGCCACCACACGGCAGGTCTCGAGAGACTGACTAGCACTCGCCCAGTTGTACGACGACGTTGCTAGCGACTACACTGACGAAGCCTTTCTCTCATTTGCCGAGAGACAGTTAGAATAGCCTTCAGCTAAGTCCATGGCTACGACCTAGCAAGGCGCCAGTAGTTACTTCATGAATCTAAAGAGTCTCACTTGTATCATCAAGAATGCTGTATACCAAAGGACGATATAAAAGTTAAGTGTTCTAGTAGCTACGTTCTTTCTTTATCACATTCATCACGTATCCTGTTCCAGACTTCGCGCCAGTCGGCGTGTGTGTACGTGTGCCCTATCGGCTACCCGTCACTGTGGACTGGCTGCCTTGTCAGTCCACTACAGTTATTATGGCAAACATTCAGCTAAAATGCTTCTGAGGGGAAAGCCTATCAAATTTGGATATAAAATTTGGTGTCTTACATGTTCCAATGGCTTGGTTTATAATTTTTCGCCATACTGTGGCAAGACTGATAACAAACAGGAGCCTTTAGGTGCAAGGGTAATAAATGAACTAACCAGCATGATTCCAGAATCAGAGTATCCGAATTATAAGCTATTCTTTGACAACTTTTTCACCAATGTTGACACACTGATCACACTCCTAAAGAGTAAAATGAAAGCTACAGGAGCAATAAGAGAGATCCGAACTAATGCATGGCCTTTGATTGACTCGAAAAGAATGGCAAAAGAAAAGGAATGAGGATTCTATGACTACATGTTTGACAAAGAGAATGAAGTTCTGGTTGTGAAATGGAGTGACAACAGGCCAGTATGTGTTGCGGCAAATTACAGTACTATTACTCCTGTGAGTTCTACTAAAAGATACTCACGGGCAAAGAAACAGGAAATATCTGTTACAATGCCACATCTCATTGAAGAATACAATGCCCATATGGGTGGCGTAGATCTACTGGACAAGCAGATATCACTTTATAGGACGAGGATAAGGTCAAAGAAATGGTGGTGGCCATTATTCATACAGATGATAGATATCTGCGTAATAAACACATGGCGTGCATACCAAATTGCTAACTCTAATGAGAAGCTCTCGCCTTTGGATGTCCGACGAAGAATAGTGACGTTTTACCTATCAAAGAAAACAGGATCAGTACCCAAACGCAGAGGACCACAAGGAAGTAAATTGAAGGGAGGACGGGTGAGCACAGATGTACGACTAGATCCAGGAAATCATTTCATTGTGCCAAGTAAAACACAGAAGAGATGTGCTTACTGCAAGAAAAAAACAACAAAAATTTGTGATAGGTGCAATGTTGGTAAAAACGACAAGTGTTTTGCTTCATTTCGTACTGAATAGACATTCAATAATATTAAAACATTCTTTATTTATTGTTTGTGTTGTTTTTTACAATATTATGCATGGAGAATAAGGTTGTGAATTTGGATAGCGCATTTGGCCAATGTCCCAAAAATGGGACGGTCTGTAGTTTTTGTTCTAATAGACTGAAAATTTTCAAAACAACTTTTTATTCAATTAATCACTCAGTGTAACGTATTTATGTATAAAAGTTTGCAAAAAATTATCCGATAGAGTTTTGGCCAGTAATGGGTTAAATTCCATTTTATTAGGAATCCATGTAGTAATGGTATCACAAATATCGTGCCCTATTTTCTGGGAGCTTGGAACAGGGACTGTTTTAATACTGAAACAACATTATCTGTTTATTATTTGTATAACCCAAAAAATGTGACATACTGTTCAGAGGAAGATGATGATCAGGAAAACAGTCACCTAACTTTTAAAAAAAGATACTCTAACAAGGACAATGAAGCGGTTAACAATGGGGCCAGCAGCAGCAGCAACAACAAAAAACAACATTACCATCTTCTTGTAGTCAATGTTTTAGTGCAACAGGATCAACAGCGATCTTAAACTTCTTGAAAGAGATTAGTTTCTTACATTGGCTGTTTGTACAGATCCGTGGTCTAGGGGTAAAATCTTTGATTAGTAACAAAAATGTCCTTGGTCACAGTTTTGAAACCTACCACTGCTTAAATTTTCATTAATAATTAGCATTGGTGACTGAAGACTTCCGGCATAAGAAGTCACCCTCATTCTACTAATGACCTTGTCAAAAAAATAGGGGTGGGAAACTGCCCCTAAAGGTGGAATAATCAGCAATGATCAATGGCGTGAGCTTGGACATGCCACCTGTAACTGAAAAAGTATCATGATGATCTCTCCATTGGCAAAAGATTCCAGAACAGTTCCCCATTCAGCTCACCAGGAGGGAACTGTCAATGGGGAGGTGACCATGAGAAAAAGTTTGAAAAACCAACGAAATGTCAGGAACTTGAATGTGGTATGGATGCTAGAAAATCTGAAACGGGAAATGCAAGGGCTCAATCTAGATGTAGTATGGGTCAGTGAAGTGAAATGGAAAGACAACAATGATTTCTAGTCAGTCGAGTATAAAGTAATATCAACAGCAGCAGCAAATGGTATAACGGGAGTAGGATTTGTTACGAATAGGAAGGTAGGGTAGAGAGTGTGTTACTGTGAACAGTTCAGTGATAGGGTTGCTCTTATCAGAATCGACAACAAAACAACACCAACAATGACAGTTTAATTACACATGCCGATGTCACAAACTGAAAAAGAAGAGATAGAGAAAGTATATGAGGATATTGAAAGGGTAATACAAAGGGAGATGAAAATCTGAGTTATGGGGGACTGAAATGGAGTTGTAGGGGAAGGAGTAGAAGAAAAGGTTATAGGAGAATATGGGCTTGGGACAAGGAGTGAGGGAGGAGAAAGGCTAATTGAGTTCTGTAATAAATTTCCGCTAGTAATAGCGAATAGTCTTTTCAAGAATCACTAGAGGACAAGGTATACTTGGAAAAGGCTGGGTGATATGGGAAGATTTCAGTTAGATTACATCGTGGTCAGGCAAAGATTCTAAATTTAGATAATCCATTGTAAGGCATACCCAGGAGCAGATATAGACTCAAATCACAATGTAATAGTGATGAAGAGTAGTCTGAAGAGATTAGTCAGTAAGAATCCATACGCAAAGAAGTGGGATACGAAAGTACTAAGGAATGATGAGTTACACTTGAAGTTCTCTACGGCCGTAGATACAGCAATAAGAAATAGCTCAGTAGGAAGTGCAGTTCAAGAGGAATGGACATCTCTAAAAAAGAGCAATTACAGAAGTTGGGGAAAAAAAACATTGGTACACAGAAGATAAATACGAAGAAACCATGGCTAACAGAAGAAATACTTGAACTGATTGATGAAAGAAGGAAGTGCAAAAATGTTCAGAGAAATTCAGGAATACAGAAATACAAGTCACTGAGGAATGACATAAATAGGAAGTGCAGGGAAACTAAGACAAAATGGCTACATGAAAAATGCGGAGAAATCAATAAAGAAATGATGGTTTGTTTTATTTTGTTTTAGGGCGGAAAAAACAACTGAGGTCATACACGCCCAAGTCAAAACTATAGAACACAAACACAGAGATTTGGAAAACGACTATATGTCAGTCCTAAGGGACAGAATAGGAGACATCTAAACAAGGCATGTGGAAAAAAAAAAAACCATACAAAAATGGAGATCCAAAACTAAAAATTAAATGGCCTTCACCATATCTCTTCGGCGGATAAAAAGTAAAACGCGGGCGATAGCCTGCGTGTCATTTGCTAAAATGGCTCATAAATCAGATGGCAAACCCAAAATGGAACGTACATTGGTAAAAAAAGGGCATTCCAGCAGGTAGTGGTGGACAGTTAAAATTTGGGCACAATGTATGCAAAGTGGTGGGGCAGCACCGCTGAGCAAATGACGATGGCTAAAATGGCAGTGCCCAATAAGCAGGTGAGTTAAAATAATCTCCTCCCGGCAGGAGGGCTGAGAGGAGGCGGCAGGAGAGGCTTAATAAGCCGAAGCATATTCCCGTGAAGGGAGGATCATTGGCGATGCCAGAGGAACACTACCTCCTGACAGACGACAATGCAGAGATCATCGGAGGGAATAGCGGTATTTGCGGGCTGAGGTACGAGGAATGCAGCCTTGGCAGCAGTGTCATCAGCCTCGTTTCATGGCAGACTAACATGACCAGGGACCCACAGAAACATGACATTGGCTCCACTAAGACTGAGTAAGTGACAGTTTTCCTGGACCCACTGCATTCACTGCACTAAGGGATGAGCAGTGTACAGCGCACAGATACTTTGGAGGGCGCTGAGTGAGTCTGAGCAGAGGACACAACTGGGAAGGCTGTGTCACCAGACTTACTTCATGGCCTGATACAAGATGAAAAGCTCGGCTGTGAATACTGAGGAGTGGGCTGGAAGCCGATATCGAAAGACGCGGGTGCCAATGATGAATGCACACCCGACCCCATGGTCAGTCCGAGAGCCATCAGTGTATACAAAGGTACTAGTGCTAAGTTCCATGCAAAGGTTGTGAAACTGAAGGCGATAGACCGAGGCTGGAGTAATGTCCTTAGGAAGCGAACGATAGCCAAGGTTAACATGGGCCACTTTACGAAGCCAAGGTGATGAAGGGTTCACACCCACAGGGAAAGTTGCAGGTAGCTTGAAGTTAAGTCGCTGTAGCAAGTGGCTAAAGCGGACTCCAGGAGATAACAGAGAAGAGGGACGAGCCCCATACTGATGATATAAGGAATCATCAAAGAAGGAAGCATAGGAAGGGTAGTCACGCATGGCAGACAAACGGCTTGCATACTTGCAAAGGAGAAAGTCATGGCGCTAGGACAGTGGCAGTTCAGCAACTTCAGCATACAGACTCAACCGGCTGGTGTAAAAGGTGACCGTGGCCAAATGGATGCCATGTTGATGGATAGTGTTGAGACGGCGTAAAAGGGATAGGCATGCAGATGCATAAACAAAGCACCCATAGTCCAGTTTCAAATGACAAGGGACCTGTACAAACGGAGGAGGGTGGTTCGATCGGGGCCCCAAGAAGTACCATCGAGGACACGTAGGACATTGAGGGACTTTGTACAGCAGGCTGACAGGTAAGAGACATGGGAGGACCAAGAGTGTTTCCTATTGAGCATGAGCCCCAGGAATTTCGTAGAGTCAACGAACGGAAGGGCAACAGGCACAAGATGTAGAGATGGTGGGAGAAACCATATGCGCCGCCAGAAATTCATACAGACGGTTTTGTCAGTGGAAAAGCGAAAGCCATTGGCAATCATCAAGGAGTGAAGATGATCAAGACAGCACTGAAGATGCTGCTCAGTGAGACAGGTCCATGGAGAACTGAAGTAGATGGTAAAATCATCGACAAACGAAGAGCCGGAGATGCCATTATAGTGTTAATGGCGATAGCAAAGAGAATGAGGCACACCATTTTCCTGAATAAAGGTGTCTTGACAAGGCAGAATCCACATGCACCTTGAAAATTCGCTCTTGTAAAAATGCCCAAAGAAAACAGGGCAGGCACCACGGAAGTCCCACGTGTAAAGAGTACAGAGGATACCAGTTCTCCAGCAGGTGTTGTAGGCCTTCTCCAAATCGAAACTCACGTCCACAGCCTGAGATTTCCACAGGAAACCATTCATGATATGGATGGACAAAGTAACGAGATGGTCAACTGCAGAACGCCGCACTCGAAATCCACACTGAGTATTCGTGAGTAAATGGCGAGATTCAAGCCACCACACCAGCCGGGCATGAATCATACGTTCTGTCACCTTGCAAACGCAACTGGTAAGAGAGATGGGCGGTAGCTAGGAGGAGGTTTTTGTCCTTACTGGGTATAGGTATGGGTATGACTGTGGCTTCACACCAGAGTCCAGGAAATGTGCCGTCAGCCGAGATGCGGTTATATGTGTTGAGCAGAAAGTGCTTGCCCACATTCTCTACTCATTTCCAATGGATAAAGGCACGGTGATAATGGGAAGAGCTCGAAACTTCCGCAAAGTTTTGGGCCAATGTGTTGGAGATACCAACAGGATCCATGATGTCATCGGCACCTACTGTCAGGCCAAAAATGGGGGAATGGATCTTGGTTCCACAGAGCCATTGGAGGCTGGCCCACGCGACAGAGGACGGTGTGTAACTATTAAAAGAACTTGTGAATGAAATCCAACTAGCTCTTTTGCTATCCCAAAGAACTCGACAACACTTTGCACGCATCTGTTTATAATGAATGCGGTTTTCCAGCGTAGGGTGGAGGTTAAAAATATGAAGAGCACGTCTCCATGCGTGAACTGTGTCACGGCAAGCCTCAGTCAACCAAGGGACTGGGACACGGTGTGGTAACGAGGAAGTGTGAGGAATGGAACTTTCTGCAGCAGTAAGGATATATCGTTGGTGAGATAGTCCACCTGGTCATTGCAACTGGGGATATCTTGTTCTGCGAAGGTTGCCGGGGAGGAGTAAAGCTGCCAGTCAGCCTTAAAAAGCGGCCATTTGGGCATGCATGTGGATGAGGTAGGAGTCAGCACGTCGAGAGCACACGGGAAATGGTTGCTCGAGTAGGGGTCAGAAAGAAAGGACCATTCAAGACGATGGGCAAGCTGGGCAGTGCAAAAGGATAGGTCCAAATGGGAATAGGATAGGTCCAAATGGGAATAGGTGTGTGATGAGTCAGAGAGCAAAGTGGGTGCACCAGTGTTAAGGCAGAAGAGGTTCAGTTGGTTAAGAATATCAGCCAAGACCGTCAAGCAGCCAAGACCGTCAAGCAGCCTGGTGTAAATTACACCACAGGAAGAATTCCAAGTTTTATGTGACTTGACACGAACGGGTAGCCGCGGAGAAGCGAGGCAGCAAGTAGTAGTTGTGCTTGAGCATCAGAAGCCGTCTCCAAAAGCAAAGTGCCATTCCATAACCGAGAGCAGGATTTCACAGGGCCAGCAATGGCATCAACACCTTTCTGAATAGTGAACGGATTGACCGTGGTGAAGGACTGACCTCTCTCGCATGTCCTGGGAGAAACCCAAAGGGGATGATGGGCATTAAAGTCACCGAGTAGCAAAAACAGTGGAGGTAGCTGACCAATAAGCTGAAGGAAGTCTTCCCTGGTGACATCAAAGGGTGGAGGTACATAAATTGTACAGAGGGAGAAAGTCAGGTGGGGAAGGAAAAGGCGAACAGCAACAGCTTGAAGATGGGTAGTCAGGGAGATGGGTTGACTATGAAGGTCATCCCATATAAGCAGCATGATCCCCCTATGAGATGGGATGCTGACCTCAGAGGGAAGCTCAAAACAAATCGGTAAGTAATGTGGAAGCTCAAAGTGGTCTTGAGGGCGTAATTTAGTTTCCTGAAGGCAAAGTACAAGGGGGTACTGCGATGCTAGAAGCAGCTGTAAATCCTCTTTGTGGGACCGAAGGCCACGAATGTTCCATTGGAGGACAGTCACGAGAAGGAAGAGATGTAGGGGTGACAACTCAGTGTCTGCTGAGGGACAGCCAGTGGAGAGCCGCTACTACAGGGCACAGAAGCAGGAGGATCCTGCTCCATGGGGTCCACAGAAGCATCGGCGTGCTTGTGTGGCTGGTCGATGGAGTCCAACGCTGAAAAATGGTCGGTGGTGCACACTGGTGAGACAGAGGCTGGCCGGGCTAAGCGACCACATGGCGACACTGTCGAGCAGGATCTTCGAGTTGGTGAAGGGATGACCATTTGTCTTTAGCGGACTTCAAGCCCTTCTGGTTAGAGGAAGACTTGGGTGTTGTTTGGCAGGAGGGATGGAGGAAGCCTTCTCGGGAGTACTCCTCCTGTCCTTTCCTGCCTGCCGGTTGTGTAGTGGGTAGCTTTGTCCCTTTAGGCGAGTTTGACAGTTTGTTGCACAGCGGGACAGGGGGACGGCAATGCTACCTTGACACTGGGTGACTTCACAACCTTAGAGCCAAATTTGAGGTCACATGTCTGCGTAGCCATGTCCCTCATGGAGCGAAGGGTAACAAGAACAGAACTATAAGTGCCAGAAGGGAGAACACAGGGTTTGTGACTAGCCAGTAACTTTCAAGCTACTGGATAAGGCACTTTTTCCTTTACCCAAATCTCTTCAACAGCCCACTCATCCAGATACATGGGACAATCCCAGGAGGAGGCAGCATGGCCACCATTGCAATTGATACAGCAAGGAGAAGGAGCCAGATATTCGCCCTCGTGTGCATCCCTGCCACATATTATGCACTTGTCTGGGTGTCGACAAGACGTTTTAGTGTGAGTGAACCAATGACACTGATAACAGCACATCAGATTCGGAATGTACGGCCTGACTATGGTGATTTCATAGCCTGCTTTAATCTTGGATGGCAGAAGCACCCTATCAAAGGTAAGGAAAAGAGTGGGGGTGGTCACCAAGGAGGACTCTACCTTTTTCCTTACACGATGGACGGCAATGACACCCTGATCAGAGAGGTAAGACTGTATTTCAGACTCGGTTAGACCGTCAAGCACCCTGGTGTAAATTACACCACAGGAAGAATTCCAAGTTTTATGTGACTTGACACGAACGGGTAGCCGCGGAGAAGCGAGGCAGCAAGTAGTAGTTGTGCTTGAGCATCAGAAGCCGTCTCCAAAAGCAAAGTGCCATTCCATAACCGAGAGCAGGATTTCACAGGGCCAGCAATGGCATCAACACCTTTCTGAATAGTGAACGGATTGACCGTGGTGAAGGACTGACCGTCTTCACTATATGATACCACAAGGAACCGTGGTGCAGCGGGAAGAGTATCCGAATCAGTAGCCTGATAACATTTACATTTCATCGACGTCGATGGCAAGGATGAGTGACTCAACACAACGAAACCCCATGACTGCCAGGTTCTCCGACAGCACGCTCCTTCCAACTGGGGGCCCCCTTCACAAGGGGGCGCACCCGCCTTAGGTGATTGTTCACACCTCAGGTCACACCTCGCAAACACCTGATGTAGGGACCAATGGGCAATCTGGGAAGGTTACAGCTCAGGCAATCACCCCTCCCTGGGCCTGGCCTGTACCAGGGGGTATGTGCGAAGCCTACCTGTCGACCTGGGGCTGGGAATTACACATTACCCAGTCACCTTTTACACGTCAGACTCGTGGGCCGGGCTTCAGGAGCACACAGGGAGGAAGAAGAAAAAAAGAAGATCCTCAAACGCCAAAGCAGAGTAATGAGAGCAGAAAGGAAACAAAGAAAGGAAAAAAGGAGCCAGGAAGAAAGTTGAGACTGTTCGCAGGTCAGCAACAGAATGCAGAACATTCCCAGTAATACCCCCAGATATGTTCCCCAAGGGAAAGTATAGACATGCAGCATGGAAGGGAAAAAGTGCTGCAAAGGCTGGGGTCCCGTGGTAGCCAAGCACGAACCCGCCAAAGAGTGGTGGGCCCCCTGGGCGAAGAAAGTAATGATGGTTGGCAGCACTGACTCAGCATACAAGAAAGTCAAAACAACCTTCGATGAAATTAAAAGCAAGGGTGGTAACATTAAGAGAGTAACGAGAATTCCACTGCAAAATGCAGAGGACAGAGCGGATAGGTGGAAAGAGTACATTGAAGCCCTCAATAGAAGAAAGATATGTCTCATGTGATAGAAAAAGAAACAGGAATCAATTTAAAAGAGATAGGGGATCCATAATAGAATCAGAATTTAAGAGAGCTTTGGAGAATGCAAGTTCAAATAATGCTGAATCATTGGGGGAAGTGGCAACAAAACAACTATTCACGTGGCTGCCTGGAATGTACGAGTCTTGTGACATGCCATCTGAGTTTCAGAAAAATATCATTCACACAATTCTGAAGACTGCAAGAGCTGACAAGTGCGTGAATTATCACACAATCAGTGTAACAGCTGATGCGTACTCCAAGTTGCTGACAAGAATAATATACAGAAGAATCAAAAGGAAAATTGAGAATGTGTTAGATGACTATAAGTTTAGCCTTAAGAAAGGTAAAGGCTCCAGAGAGGCAATTCTGACACTGCGGTTGATAATGGAAGCAAGACTAAAGAAAAATCAAGACCCGTTCATAGGATCTGTCGACCTGGAAAAAGCGTTTGACAATGTAAAATGGTGCAAGACGTTTGAAATTCTGAGAAAAATAGTGGTAAGCTATAGGGAGAGACAAGTAATAATAATAGAGCCAAGGGGGAATAATGATAGTGGATGACCAAGAACAAAGTGCTTGAAAAAAAGGGTGTAAGACAGGGACATAGTCTTTCACCCCTACTGTTCAATCTGTACATCGAAGTATCAATGATGGAAATAAAAGAAAGGTTCAGCAATGGAATTAAAATTCAAGGTGAAAGGATACCAATGATACGATTCGCTGATGACATTGCTATCCTGAGTGAAAGTGAAGAAGAATTAAATGATCTGCTGAACGGAATGAACAGTCTAATGAGTACACAGTATGGTTTGAGAGTAAATCGGAGAAAGACGAAGGTAATAGAAGTAGTAGAAATGAGAACAGCGAGAAACTTAACATAAGGATTGATGGTCACGAAGTCAATGAAGTTAAGGAATTCTGCTACCAGGGCAGTAAAATAACCAATGATGGACGGAGCAAGGAGGACATCAAAAGCAGACTCGCTATGGCAAAAAAGGCATTTCTGGCCAAGAGAAGTCTACTAATATCAAATACCGGCCTTAATTTGAGGAAAAAATTTCTGAGAATGTACGTCTGGAGCACAGCATTGTATGGTAGTGAAACTTGGACTGTGGGAAAATCGGAACAGAAGAGAATCAAAGCATTTGAGATGTGGTGCTACAGATGAATGTTGAAAATTAGATGGACTGATAAAATGAGAAATGAGGAGGTTCTGCACAGAATCAGACAGGAAAGGGATATGTGGAAAACACTGACACAGAGAAGGGACAGGATGATAGGACATCTGTTAAGACATCAGGGAATGACTTCCATAATACTAGAGGGAGCTGTAGAGGGCAAAAACTGTAGAAGAAGACAGAGATTGGAATACATTCAGCAAATAATTGAGGATGTAGGTTGCAAGTGCTACACTGAGATGAAGAGATTGGCACAGGAGAGGACCTAGTGGCAGGCCGCATCAAACCAGTCAGAAGACTGACAACTCAGAGCTGGATATCATTGTTACAGAAAAACTTTTTAAAATATTTAAATCAATTTATTTATCTGTCTGGCATATGGTGAAGCATGTCATATGAATTAATTAAATATACATAATATAAATACAAACATTTATGTATATAAAACACACAGGATATAAAAAATAATAGCTATAAACACACACAAAACAATAAAACACAAACAAACACAACTACAGCCAAATGTTCATGTTGTGATATGTTCTACTAGCATTCCATTAGCATACAGGAATATGGAGTAGTCATCAGAAAAGGCTGTCACTTGGCAGTCTTCAAACATTTGTTTAACCATTTTCTTAATGGCTTGACAATCACACTTGGGAGAAATTATTTTCTCCTATATGTACAATGAGTCAGCAGATCTACAACAGCCTGTTCAAATTCTATCTCAGGTAGACCAGGTTTTGCAAGGCTTATCAAACCTGGGTGGTGAGGTGATGGGACAAGGCATATTACAAAAAACAGAGGTTGCCTGTTCAGTCCACACCTATTTCCTGTGATCAACTGAGCTGCATCCATTTTCACCCAAAATTGTTGCACTCTTTACAGGGTGGATCTGTAGAGCGGAGGCTGGTACTTTCACTGTTGAGGGTACCTTGGTAGGTTTGTAGAAGACAGTTGTTCTCAATCTTTTTGAGTTCTCCATGACCTAATTCTACAAGAGAACACTACACAATGATTGATATAACAAACTTTATTAAGTCTACAAAACAATTTATTATAATTGGTACATTAGCCATGGAGTGGCTCACAATAACAGTCCAATAACACATATGCAGATGTAAACACATAACTGAGTTAGAGCTAGCCCAGTCCATCTCTAAAACCTGTCAGCCAGTAGACTGTACGGACAAGAGGCTGCACACGCAGCATCCATGAGAGGCAGTCTCTGACGGTTGTTGAACTTCAAGCTGTGCCTGCTGACTTACGTGGTGAGCCTACAACTGCGTGCCTGCATCTCAGATGTGGATATATGTGAGTCGCTACAGCCCTACCCCTCAGGGGGCTGGTGTGTTGTTAATTCCTGGGGAGTATTGTGGATGGCTGTGATGTGGAGATGGTGTTCACGTGCATGGAGGCTCCAGAGGCAAGAGAAGCAAGCAACCCCTGATCACCAAAGACCAGGGGATATGGGCCAAATGGCTGGCATAAGGCGAGCCCCGTTGGCCCACAAGAGAACAGGATCAGCAATGAGCAATCCAAACCGGAATCCATGGTGATGTCCAGTGGTGGTGTGGAAGGTGGAGTGACGCCACCACAGGTTGAGGCTTTTCCTGTAACATTGGACCAGAGACGACATGCACTCCAGCTGGTGTGCCACCAGAACTGCTGCCAGAGTCTGTGAAAGCATAGCCTCTTCAGGCAGAGCCACTGCTGCAGGTGGAAGAGGAGGCTGGAACCATTACAGGTAAGTGGTGCCCAGTCTCCGGGCTACCAGTGATGGTGGTGTTGCAGCCGGGATGGAGGGTGTGGATGCCCATCCAGATGGAGCTGATTTAAATGGCACCAGAGCTCTTGGACCCTTGTCTGTACAGTGTAGAAGTGGTGGCCATTCTTGCAAACGATGGCTGCCAGTATCTAGCAGGGCATCAACCAAAACCACATGCCCAGACTGCTGCCTCGATGTAAGACATAGTATGCTGGAACACTATGGTGGGCGAGATGCAGGACTGAGGAGACGGAGCAGCTCCTTTGCTTGTGCCTGTGGAGAATCTCGTTGGGCCACAAGAACCCATCGGACTCATACATTAGGCTGACAGAAAAAAAAATTTAATGCCTCTTTGTCTTGTACATATTTATTCATCTGGGTCTTAAAGGTGCAAACCTTGCACTCAGCTTCCCTATTAGATTGTAGATGAGGAGGGGAGTGAACATAGCAAATGCCTGAATGCACACAGAAATCACTGAACACCTGAGACAGGAACTGGGTCCATTGTCAGAAACTAGGGTAACTGGAAGACCTACCGCAGAAAATTTTTTGGAATGACCTTGAGTAGTGACTTTAGTAGTGGCCTAGACGAACCTGAGCACATATAGAAAATGTGAAAATATGTCAATGACAATGAGCAGAATACATTCAGCAAAGGACCTTAAAAATCAAAATAGATGCATTCCCAGGGTTGGGTTGCTGGAGGCAACGAAGAGAACAGTTACCTGGGAGCCGCCTCTTGAATACACACTGGGGACAAGCAGCAACCAAGTGTTCCAGCTCTCAGTCAACAGTGGCCCGTAAACATGTTTGGGAGCCATGGCCTTGGTCTAGAAAGCACCCCAGTGCCCCTCACGTAATAGCTGTAAAACCTCCCTCCACACACGCCCAGAAATGACTGCCCAGAGAGCTGTGTTGTCCGTGGAGATGAGAAGGATACAATCTAACATCAAGAGATGATGGTGCAAGACAAAGTAGTTGTGAAGCGGACTGGACAAGCACCCCAGAGGACAAGAAGACCAACCCTGTTGGACCGGGCAAACTACCTGCTTGAAGACAGAGTTGGCAGCAGTTGCCTTGGCAATTTGGGCACTGATCAGAAAACCATTTACTAATTGGTAGGAGGAGACATCCAAATGTTAACATACAAGCTCTTTCTGATCAAACTTGGGGTCTGGGCCAATGGGCAGTCAGGATAAGGTGTCTGTGTTGGCATGGCAACCCGCGGGATGAAAATGAGTATCATAATTGTATCACTGCTGAAACTTGTGGGCCACCGTATTGGGGACTCAGGTGGATGAACTAAATTATGAAATTAAGGGCTTGTGGTCAATAATTAGTTGGAATTTGGCGCCAAACAAGAAAACATTAAATTCACAATGGTTAGAGCCTCCTCCTCGATCTGAGAGTACTGAACCTGTGCCGGGCTGAGAGTTTTGGATGTGAATGCCAGTGGCTGTTCCAGGCCATCTGCATTCTGATGGGCACAAGATGCAAGATGTGCTGCAAGATATCCGTAGCCAAAACCAATGGTTTGTCGGAATCAAAGGCAGCTAGACACAGTGTCAACCAGAGGCATTCCTTCAGCATGGTGAAGGCCTAGTCACTCACTGAAGACCAGACAAAGGGAGCACATTTGCACACAAGAAGACGCAGTGGTGCACGATGGTGGATGCCCTGGGATTGAACCGGTGGTAATAGGAAATTTTACCTAAAGAAAACATGGTTCATGCAATGATGAGCGATGCAACAGGCATGGAAGACCCTGCCAAGACTCTCCATGCGTTGATACGACATAGCCCAGATACTCAGAGCCTGTTGGAAAAATTTTAACTTCTGATAGATTGCATCGCAGACCCATAAGCCCAGAGCTTTCGAAAGAGGCCCCGGAGGTCGTGCAGGTGGTCACTCTTAGTATGGCCTGTAACAACAACATCGCCAGATAGTTGAAGCAGTGTGGAATATTGTACATGACCTGTTCCAAATAGCATTGAAAAATTGTGGGGACGCTTGCCACCCCATTGTTGTTGTTGTTGTGGTCTTCAGTCCTGAGACTGGTTTGATGCAGCTCTCCATGCTGCTCTATCCTGTGCAAGCTTCTTCATCTCCCAGTACCTACTGCAACCTACATCCTTCTGAATCTGCTTAGTGTATTCATCTCTTGGTCTCCCTCTACGATTTTTACCCTCCACGCTGCCCTCCAATGCTAAATTTGTGATCCCTTGCTGCCTCAAAACATGTCCTACCAACCGATCCCTTCTTCTAGTCAAGTTGTGCCACAAACTTCTCTTCTCCCCAATCCTATTCAATACCTCCTCATTAGTTACGTGATCTACCCACCTTATCTTCAGCATTCTTCTGTAGCACCACATTTCGAAAGCTTCTATTCTCTTCTTGTCCAAAATAGTTATCGTACATGTTTCACTTCCATACATGGCTACACTCCATACAAATACTTTCAGAAACGACTTCCTGACACTTAAATCTATACTCGACGTTAACAAATTTCTCTTCTTCAGAAACAATTTTCTTGCCATTGCCAGTCTACATTTTATATCCTCTCTACTTCGACCATCGTCAGTTATTTTACTCCCTAAATAGCAAAACTCCTTTACTACTTTAAGTGTCTCATTTCCTAATCTAATTCCCTCAGCATCACCAGATTTAATTTGACTGCATTCCATTATCCTCGTTTTGCTTTTGTTGATGTTCATCTTATATCCTCCTTTCAAGACACTGTCCATTCCGTTCAACTGCTCTTCCAAGTCCTTTGCTGTCTCTGACAGAATTACAATGTCATCGGCGAACCTCAAAGTTTTTACTTCTTCTCCATGGATTTTAATACCTACTCCGAATTTTTCTTTTGTTTCCTTTACTGCTTGCTAAATATACAGATTGAATAACATCGGGGAGAGGCTACCTGTCTCACTCCCTTCCCAACCACTGCTTCCCTTTCATGCCCCTCGACTCTTATAACTGCCATCTGGTTTCTGTACAAATTGTAAATAGCCTTCCGCTCCCTGTATTTTACCCCTGCCACCTTCATAATTTGAAAGAGAGTATTCCAGTTAACATTGTCAAAAGCTTTCTCTAAGTCTACAAATGCTACATCAACTGAAGTCCAAATGGCATGTTATTGACCATTATATGCTTGGACTCATCATCCAGGAGAAAAGATGTCAAAGAAAAGGTATCAAAGATGAAGTCTGGAAAAGAATTGACCCCCTGCTAGGTGCATGAACATTTCCTTAAGATGCGGCACTGGGTATGTGTCGGCCATGGACTGTGAATTCATAGTGGCCTTAAAATTGCTGCAAAGGTGTAATTTACAAGAGATTTTCTTAATGATGACAAGGGGCGTGGCCCATTGACTAAAAGAAGTGGGACCCACAATCCTGTGAGAGGCAAGCGAGGCCAGCTCCACCTTGGCTTAAAGAGCCAGGGAACTCTGCTTAGCACAAAAATATTCTAGGACAAGCAGAGTGCTTCAAAGTTATGTGGGCTTTAAAGTCTGAGGTGCACTCTAGGCCTCCCGAAAACATATCCTGAAATACTGAGCACAGAAACACTGATAGTGGACCTCAGCAGGTAGCACCTGTATGGAGTCCATGACCGAAATGCCAAAGGCCTGAAGGCATCAAACCCGAAAAAGTTTGCTGAAGTCATGTCCTGCATGACAATAAAAGTAGCAAGTTGAGTCACTGATTTATAGGCTACTTCCACCATGAACTGCAATGGGATTTGCTGTTTACCGTATCTCCTCAGATATCTGTTTACTGGAAACAATTACAGAGAGCCCAGGTCTGAATATGTTTGAGCATTAATCAGGGAAACAGCTGCACCAGTGTCCACCTGCAGATGCAGCCGTCACAAGAGAACCAAATCCTCCCTAAAAAGCTTGCTGGAATCACGATCGGGAAAGAGCCCAGATAACGACACTTCCTGAATATATCCATGGTCTCTGCTGCTGCATTTTGTACAGCTGAGTGGCAGACTACCACAATGTGGCCTTTTTTTCTGACACGACAGAGTGCCCAATGCTGGGGACACTCTGATCTGTCATGTTTGGAGTAAAACGACATCAGCAGGGAGCAGCGACTGGGATGCTGCGTACCTGCTGTGCATGAGCCGCCTAACTGGATGGCCTGTTACCAGACTTCCTTACCCAGGCTGAAGCGGATGACAACACTGCAAACCATGACATCTTAATATGACTCTCTTGACTTGTCCATGACAAAATATCACTTGCAACTAAGGCCGTGGAGGGTCACAGCCCGGGCACGATAAGACTGATGAGTGCTTTTTGCATTGGCGAAGTTCACCCCAAGCAGCCACGATGTGCATGCAGTGATGATACAAGGAAGATGACCATGAACATAAGGAGTCAAATGACAACGAGGAAGCTTCCTGCAATGGGGCCAACAGTCACAACTTGTGATACAAGGTGGAGAAATTCTTGAGAAGAACAGTGCACAACATACCTCAGCAGCCATAACGTGCAAGGCATGAAAATGCTGCCACAGGCAGTGTTCATATGCCACCCAATGTCTGCTGCCTCATAAAATGGCGGGATGTGAGGAGGGAATGGATTCAGAGATGAGTTTTTGGAGAGGAATGCTGTCGAAAGAAAGAAAAAAAAAAAAAAAAAAAAAAAAAAAAAAAAAAAAAAAAAAAAACTGCACAACAAAAAACACGAGGAGATAGGAAGCTATCATCACTAATGTGTTCTACTACCACAAGAAAATACCACACAATGACTGACACAAAAAACTTTATTAAGTCTAGATAACTTATTATAATGTGTACACTAGCCAGGGAGTGGCTCACAATAACGGTCTGATAACACATACGCAGAGGTAAACATGTAACCAAGTTACAGCTGGGAGAGCCCATCTCTGAAAGCAGTCGGGAGCCCGATACGGTGTGTGGAGGAGAGGGTGCACCTGCATCCATGAGTAGTGTCAAACTTCTCACTGTATCTGCCAACTACTGCAGAATGCCTTACAAATGCACAGCCAGATCTTGGGTTTAGATCTATGCAGATCACTACACACTAATGAGCGATTTCTGTTGTCACAGACGGAGAGGAGCTACATTGCATAGTGCTGGTAGCCAAGAAGTTCGGTCTCCTTCAATGTGTCTGTTACAAAGCGTGTAGTTTGATTTAGCTGGACATCAATGCAACTAATGTTAATACTGTTGATCCAAACTGGTGTACGACATTCTGCTATGGGATGGACTAGACGTACAGCTGAAGACCGAAAGGGGCACCTGAAGACCACAATGATGTGCCGGCAAGTTACTGCAAGATGCTGCTGCAAGTTCCAAGTTTGGCAGCTGCGTTTGACAAATGACTTTTGATGCTCAGTATTCTATCCAAAGTGATGCCTGGATATTTTGGGTATCAATTGGGGGACAATTGTTCATTCTCAATGTAAATACCGATTTCTCTGTTGGCTAACTTGCTGCTGAGGTGAAATGTAGACACTTCTGACTTTTTAACACTGGGTTGCAATCTCCAATGGCAAAAATATTTCCCAATAGCTCCTGGGTCCTTCGTTATGATATCCTCTATGGCCTCTGTATCTCTACAACATACTGCCATGGCCCAATCATTGGTATACTTCCACTTCCGTGAGGTGGTTTCAAGCATATCGGATATGTAAAAGCTCAGTAACACAGCAGCCAGAACACATACCTGTGGAAGACCATTGTTCAGCTTCAGTTGAGTGTTCAATCTATTACTCACATTCACTTGGCAGCATTTGTTAGAAAGCAAGGCACTGTCCAGATTGATGGTAATTTCTCAGGGGATTGCTTTCATGAGTTTTAATATCATTTTCTCACCAAACTGTGTCATAAGTTGCACTAAGATCAATAAGCACAGCTGATGTTTTCAGTTGTTTTTGGTAGCCTGCTTCTATGAATACTGTTAATGAGGGAAACTGATCCGAGCTGCTTCAATGACGGTGAAATCTTGCCTGTTCAATTGAGAAAATATCTAAGGACTTAGTCCACTGTGAAGTAATTTTTCCAATAGTTCATAAATCATGCTGAACAGTACAACTGATCTAAGGTTCTGTGAGGAATAATTGTTTTTTTTTTTCAGATTTTAAGATGGCAGTGATCTTAGTATTCTCGGGCTGATGGGGAACACTGCTTGTCTACAAGATATCAGTGAAAAATCTGTCAAGCCACTTTCTGCCGTAGTTACTGAAATATTCGAGTAATTCGGTACGGATGTCACTGAAACCAGAAGCTATCCCTAGTTTCATTCCCTGAAGAGCAACAGTGATTTCTCTCATGTTGAAGGAACCAAGTAGCTGGTTTTTGTGTTGTGGAGTGTTTTTCTTGTTGGTTTAGAATTTTATGTAGCTGCTGGCTTTCTCCTTGAAGTTAAAGCTGAAGCAGAACACTTCATGAGATCTGTCACTTAACGTAATATCTAACATATTTATCTTTGTCTATTAATTTAGTCACATTAACATACAATTATAAACAACCTACTTACTTAAAAACACTCAAAATGTTTTTCCTCTTTAAAAAGAAATAAAACTTCATTTTTAATAACAAGTCTTTTCAATTTTGTTGTTTCATTTCACGTAAATTGTTCTAAACAGTGTTAGTCTACTTTGTATATCTCCATCTTATTAGCATCACATCCTGGTGATAGAACTACCCTGCGATGAGTAGTCTTTCTATACTGCAAGATATCACTTTTATACATGTGTGTGTCACGATCCAACTTAAATAAACTTATTCAACTTACTTATTGTTTATTTATTTAACAATTGTTTGTTTGTTTGTTTTGTTTTAACTAAGGTCATATGTGCCCTTAGAACACTAAGATGACTACATGTTAAATCCAATCAATGGAAGGAAAGAGAGCTAAGAACAAGGACTTCCTCCTAGTGAAACGTCCACACTTTATGCCTTACAGACAATTGGAGTCCTGAACTAGAGGCTAAATGTCCTTGTTGGACCTGATGCCATGAATGTTCCGCAGGAGAAGAGTCATAATGGGGAATGAGGAGGAGGGAACAATGGAAGGTAGTCACCACGGCAGGTCCCGAGTGTTGGCCTTTGAAGACTCACTACTACAGGGTGCAGAGGCTGGAGGATCATGTCTTATGAAATCTATGGAGATGTTGGCATTCTCCCTGGGTCAGCCGACAGATTCCAGAGCAGAAAAATGGTACATAGTGTGCACCAGCAAAATGAAGGTCAGCTGGGTGAGGGTATCACTCAGTGACACTGTTGAAGAGTATCTCCAAGTCGGGTAAGAACAAGATCATTTGCCTTTATTAGATATCTTAGATCCTTTATGACTGGCAGACGGTTGTTGGCTGGAGGGATGTAAAAAGTCTTTGTGGGAGAATTCGTTTTGTCCTTTCTAGTCTGTAAGTTGCGTAGCAGGTGATTTCGCTGCTGGGGTTAAAGATTCGGTGGCTTGTTGCACGGCTGTAGGAGGAGGAGGAGGCAGGGATGCTACTGTGATACTAGGCAATTTTACAACTGCATTACTGAATTGGAGGTCTCAAGTCCACGTGGCCATGTCTTTCGTGGAGCGAGGCATAGCAAGAATCGTACTAAAAGTGCCGGATGGTAAAATGCAGGGCTTTCGACTAGCCAAGAGCTTGCAAACAACATGGTAAGGTATTTTTCCTTCACCCGGATCTGCTGGAAGGTCCGTTCAGTGAAATACAAGGGACATTCATGGGATGAGGCTGCATGGTTGACATTACAATTGATACAGCAAGAAGAAGGAGATGGGCAATCATGCTTGTGAGCATCCCTGCCACAAGTAACACGTTTGGCTGTATTTTGACAGGACATGTGAGTGCCCGTTGACACTGGTAGCATCACATTGGGTTTGGAATGTACTGCCAGACTGTCATGACTTCATATGCTGCTTTGATCTTTGATGGAAGCACTAATCAATCAAACATGAGAAAAAGAGTTCGTGTACACCCTAAGGTTGCATCAACCTTTCTCGTGACCTGATGGAATGCAGTGATGCCCTGATCAGAGAGATAAGTTACGATTTCTACCTCAGTCAGACCATCAAGTAACCAAGTGTAAATAGCACCACATGAAGAATTCATCATTTGATGGGCCTCAACACAAACAGGATACCTGTAGAGGACTAATACTGTAAGCAGGTGTTGGTCTTGAAAATCGCAAGTGGTCTCCAGAAGCGCAGTCCCATTACATAAGTGAGAACAGGATTTCATAGGGCCTGCAATTGCATCAACATATTTCTAACTAATAAACAGATTAACCATAGCAAAAGACTGATTTTCTTTGTTATATGATACCATGAGGAACCAAGGTGCAGCTGAGAGAGTTTTTGAATCTTCAGCCTCATTCTGTTAACGTGTAATAGATGTAGACTGAAATGGGGATTAGCTCACTGCGAAAAAATTCCCCATGATTGTCAGCATCTCCAATGGGGTGCTCCTTCCAATGGGGGAGGGGGGGGGGGGCTCCCTGAGCGTGGCTTGTACCAGGGGGAACACGTGAACCCTACCTGTTGACCTGGGGCTGGGAATTACATGTTACCCTGTCACCTGTTATGTGTCAAACGTGTGGGCTGGCCTTCAGGAGCACACAGGGAGAGAGGAGAAACTCCTAACATCAAAGTGGAGGAAGGGGAGACGATGGAGAATGAAGAAAGACAGAAAGAAAGAAAGAAAGAAAGAAAGAAAAAATAGAGGAGGGACGGTTCTGATTTCAGGTTACTGAAGCTTCAGAACACACTCAAAAAATATCTAAGACATGTTCCCCAACAGAGGGGAAAAACAATGGGAGTTGGTTGTGAGGTGTTCAGCAAGCAGCAACAGCAACAGCAACAGCTGATGCGTCAATACAAAGACAACTCTGTAACAACAGAACCCAGTACAGTTGTGGATCTTTGGCAGCCCGGAAGATTATGGAGCTTTTAGTTTAAAGGTGAGAAAGTTGGTATGTGAAGGATGTCATTTGAAACATTTCAGAGCTCAATGGCATTCCTGAACAGCTATGGCAATGTCTCTAGCTGACCATGGAGGGTACTCGTAGAAACGAAACAGCTGTTACAGTGGCACAGGTTATCGCACTGCATATGTCACAGAATCTCATCGATTCAATGTGATAAAGAGGGGGAAGAGATCATAAGGTTGATAGTTGAACAGGTGCCCTGTGTGGCAATGAAGTTGGTAGGAGTACCATCACTGAGGAGACACAGACCATGGTTAGTAACACGCTGGTCAATCAGAATGCCTCTACTAGATGAAGTGATACTCCCCACACATGGGGATGGTGCGTACTGAAGTCCCCGAAGAGAAGGAAAGAGGGGGAAAGTTGTTGGATTAAGATGGAAGTGGCCTGTCAGGAGGTAAATGAAAGTTACAAATGGTTATCACTCCACCCAAATGGCTTTTGCTTCCAACATGGTGTGGAGGAGGATCCACTCACTAACAACATCTGAACATCTGTGCATACCAATGTAAGGACCTCCACAGATGTCCCCTCATGGCCAGCATGGTTCAAACCAGCAGCATTCATACACGGCAAGCACTGGCTTGTTCCATAGCCTCTTCTCTACAGCTCCAGTTGGCGGTAAGCCTTAGCATTGAACGGTTGTGTTGTCACAGTGAAAAGTATGGAACCCTGTGCAGACAGTGGGTCAATGCAATTTAAGCAACTTGCAGTCATTGAATTCTTGACAGCAGAAGGTGTCACACCAAATGCGATTCATCAGAGAATGAAAGCAGTTTACGGTGATCGTGTTGATGTGAGTACTGTGCATCTTCATTCTTGTAATGCGAGAGGAGTTTCTGGCAAATTTCAAGTCTGTGCGATTTCATTTCAGGCATCAACATTTAGGGTACCCATCGTGCACAGATCTTCCAATGGCCAAGCAAAGCAATAATGTGACACACACATTCTTGTGAAATGTCAATTGAGCTTGCAATTTCTCTCCGAGTGATACGATGATCGTCCTGAATCAATGTGACAACATTTTGTTTATGAAACACAGTGGTTGCTGTCACAGCACGTCCAACTCATTGTTTGTCATGCAGGTCACATGTTCCCGCCACAACATCTTTAAACTAAATCGCCCAACAATGCCCAGTACTCACATCAACACAATCACCATAAACTGCTTTCATTCTCTGATGAATTTCCTTTGGGGTGACACCTTCTGCTGTCAAGAATTCAATGACTGCATGTTGCTTAAATTGCATTGACTGGCTGCCTGTGCAGGGTTCCATACTTTTCACTGTAACAACACAATCGTTCAATGCTAAGGCTTCCCACCAACTGGAGCTGTAGAGAAGTGGCTATGGAACAAGCCATAGCCTGCTGCATATCAATGCTGCCAACAGTTGAAGAGTTACGAAGATAGAGGCATTACTTTTCAGTCAACCCTCGTATATATAGACACACACACACACACACACACACACACACACACACACAGAGGTGTTGGCATTCACCCTCGGTCAACTTGCAAATTCCAGAGCAGAAAAATGGTACGCGGTGTGCAGCGGCAAAATTCTTAAAGACTGGGCACACCTATGAACATGAAGGATGGTGTGGGTCTGCTGTGCAGAGGGATGATGTATGACCAAAGCATAAACCTCTGAAAAACTTCATGGGTGATTGGACGAAGGCTCGACATCCCAACTGTACAGCATAACTTAACCTTTTTTGAAAGCACATTTCCTTCAAAGGCTAAAATGAAAGATCAAGCATCTGTCTGATTATCCTTCGGACCTTGTGTACATGCCGGACAAAATGTGTATTTTGTCATCTGATATTAGCCCATAGCTCTTCATCTGCTGGGATGTAAGGTCTCTGTGGAAGATGATTCCTTGGACCATATCCAGAGCAATATGTGTGTGCAATTGTCACTGGTACATCAACAAGCAGTTCACAAATCTTTGTGAAATGTCTCCCTGGTACTACCCACTCTGACCAAAAGCTCTCTCCACTAGCACAACCTAGCTGCAGCAAAGGTCATCTGGCACAACAACTGTTGCTGGGACTCCTGACCCTGCAGGAAGATGGGCATCTACTCCTTGGCATGTATGGGGAACTAGCAGCTCAGGCATCAGCAATGTGATTCTTGTGTTGTCAAGTTGCTGTACCAAAAGGGTACAGCTTGTAAGGATACAGTACCCTTGCCATGCTATGAATCTAATGTAATTGCTAACACCAACAATGCTTAGTAGCAGGCTTGGCAAACAGAGCAGTTGGCATCTGAAAGCGGTGAACCATAGGCAGGCTCGGACAAAAGATTGTTTCATGTTATTTAGTGGCATACAATACTAGCAACACATGGATATTTTGAAATGTTTACATGACTAAGAGTTGATCGACATTAAGAAATTGTGTTTAATTTGAATTGAGTTGCATATTTTATTAGTGGAAGAAACCTCATTCATGACAAACAGAAATAAATATCAGGAAAGTAATAAATGTAAGAGTAAACGTAGTTCACCAAAAAGGAGAATAGTATCACCATTACAGTCATCAGGAAGAGAATTGTTATAGAACCCACAATGTTGGACTGGCTTCTGCAATGGCTATTAAGAGTATTTATTTTGCACAGATGAGGTTTAACACTGCATGCAGTAGGTGTTGTTTAAGGCGTTCTTCCTCAGTCATTCCACACTGCAGAAAAAATGTTGAGAACAAAAGTCAAATCCAGAAGGGGACCAAAACTTGTCTCAGCAACAAGGTGATGTAAAGTACAGAAATGAATATCTCAAGAAAGGAAAGTGGAACATAGGGGATGGCTGGGTCAACATCAAAGGGGGGAAAGGTAATATTATGGAGATACCGATGTCAAATTGAATTATTACTGGACAATGCTGGCTTTGTGGCAAATCTGAGAGACCTTTATACATTGCTACTGCTGGCTGGATATTATTACTGGAGGATACAATGCAATAAATGCTCTTAAAAGCCAATGTGGTAGCCAGTCTAACATGGTGGGTTCTGTAATGATTTTCTTCCTGATGACTATAGTGATGATACTCTTCTCCTGTTTGGTGAACTACACTGACTTTTAAAACATTCATTTACTACTCCTGCTGCCAAGCTGCTGATCAGGACACACACTGATGAGCATCAAACACAAGGTGTGTATAGTAATCCTCATTCCTGTCCACCAGAAAATCAAAAACTTTATGAATTTGAATGCAAAAATAATTTGAAACTTCCTGGCAGATTAAAACTGTGTGCTGGACCGAGACTCGAACTTGGGACCTTTGCCTTTCGCGGGCAAGTGCTCTACCATCTGAGCCACTCAAGCACAATGCACGCCCTGTTCTCACGGCTTCACTTCCGCCAGTACCTCATCTCCTACCTTTCAAACTTCACAGTAGCTCTCCTGCAAATCTTGGAGAACTAGCACTCCTGGAAGAAAGGAAATAGAGGAGACATGGCTTTTCGACAGCCTGGGGGATTTTCCAGAATGAGATTTTTCGCTCCGCAGCAGAGTGTGCGCTGATGTGAAACTTCCTGGCAGATTAAAACTGTGTGCCAGACCAAGACTCGAACTCAGGACCTATGCCTTTCGTGGGTAAGTGCTCTACCATCTGAGCAACCCAAGCACGACTCACGCCCCGTCCTCACAGCTTCACTTCCGCCAGTACCTCGTCTCCTATCTTCCAAACTTTGCTATTTCCTTTCTTCCAGGAGTGCTAGTTCTGCAAGGTTCGCAGGAGAGCTTCTGTGAAGTTTGGGAGGTAGGAGATGAGTTACTGGTGGAAGTGAAGCTGTGAGGACTGGGAGTGAGTCATGCTTGGGTAGCTCAGATGGTAGAGCACTTGCCCACGAAAGGCAAAGGTCCTCAGTTTGAGTCTCAGTCTGGCACACAGTTTTAATCTGCCAGGAAGTTTCACATTTGCGCACACTCTGCTGCAGAGTGAAAAATATCATTCTGCAAATCTGAAATCTCTCAAGGAATATCACCATTTCTTTAGCGAAAACATGGAAAAAAGAGGAGCTATCTTGTAAGTAAGAGAGAAATTCAATTTCAAATATACTGATATCAGAAGTATCTGCTTCGACCTACAACTGGAAGCCTGCAATTATGAATTGCTGGAATCGGAAATTTATCTATAATTATCAATATAAAGATCCCCACTGGGAAAATTTCTAATCATCTAAGAACAATTTGACTGTTTATTATGCCACCTAGCAGGCAAAACAAAGAAAATGATAGTCTGTCGAGATTTTACTACTAATTTTCTGAAAGATTTGAAACTAAAGAATTCTGGTTGCACCAATGTGAACATGGTGGGGCTGTTCCAGCAGCATGATCAGTCTTGCCCTGTAAGACATGTCAATGCAAAGCTGGAGATGGTGGTGATGACTGTTTGCCGGGAACACATTGCAGTGGTGCCGGAAGGGACTATCGGGAGACAGGGCTACACTAGGCATAGTCTGCACCTCAACAGATTTGGGGGAGGGAGGCTGGTGAAGTTGATTAATGAGAGGATGGTGAGTGGGTGTGGGGACAGACATGGACAAGTATGTCTTGTCATGGGTAAGAATACTACCCCTTTTTTAGGATAAACCATGACGACAGGCTCCCTTCTTTTAAAAGCATCTCGACCAGCTTAGAGACTTCTGCAACATGTAAAAGGGAAATAGCAGGGAGCACACTGCAGTGTGCAGTCACCATGTAATTTTGCTCAGAATTATCTGTTATTCAACAAAAGTGCAGTTCAACAAAGTACATCAGTGTGAACATGAATTACAGTGTTTGAGCAGCATGGTAGTGTGCATTTCACAGCACTGTTGTAGAGATGATAAACAGCAGCATATATTGTTATCATCAGATCAGATGAATGTGCAAGTTGCTACTGTAGATCTACCTTAAAGGTTGAGGGACCATGTATCTATATCAGGAGTTGTACACACTTTAAATTTGGAGAAGATCTGACCACAGCTGGTATAGATAAACATTTTGAAATGAAGTAACCAAGCTAGCTGCTTATAAGAAACTAATCACTCTCTGTGTTTACTGCTCACCTAGTGGTGATGTAGATACTTCCTTCAACAAATTAACTAAGTCCTGGAGAAAGACTCTGCCCCCCCCCCCCCCCAAAAAAAAAAAACTATTCTAATACTGTAAATGGAGATATGAATATTAACACAGGTGTTGACGGTGAAATTACTAATTACTTCTTAAACATTTCAAGCACTTTTGTCATGATACAAATGGTATACACTGCTATGAGCATTTCAAAAAGTTCAGCTTCAGGTGAAAACCGCAGCCATCTAATTACTTACAACAGCAATAACTACACTCTCCATTATTTTTACAAATAAAGGTGCTGAATTGTATGCTGAATATTACAAAAGTATATTTGTTTATGTGACGACATTGTGGCACTGCCGTAGAGACATTTATAAAATCACGTTACATTACTGGCTGAGGTAGGCCCTTGAAGCTGCAGTGCCCAGCCCATTGCAACTGTCGGGGATCAAATAAGGCTGACTCAGCTATAATTATAATAGTACTAATAGTAAAAGCTATTGTCAAAATTATGTAAGGGCCAATGTTAGGCCAAAGCATTAGTCATTGTAAAGGTGTTACAAGGCAACAGCTGCTGTGACCAGTATGTGACTTACTGGATGTGTGAAAATTGTTAATAAATGAACAGCATACTGTGCATTACATGATAATATACTTCTCAGTTTTGTCTCTGGATCATATTGTGGAAATCCCACAAAATTTCATTGATACAACTAACCTACATGTTCAGGTGATCACTGCTACAAGATGCGACTGATGAGTACTGACCCATGGCGGTGACTTTATCAGGTCAGGAGCTGCAATACAATGCATGGGAAGACAGTCACAGTTAGAGGAAAGCATCACTCATAGTGCCTCCTGCCGCGAGCGGCAGAAAGGCCTTCCGCACTTGCACTGTGGGCAGTGCACTGCATCAGTTCATGAATCAGAAGTTCTCGTTTCTTCTGTTTTAATTTAATGGCAGCCAGTGCTGGAGTCCAGGCAGTGCTTAATTGAACACCTGCATCCCTGTTGATAAGATTGCCTGCTGGACAGGTATGTAAGGCCCCCTTAAGAACAGTCCCAGAAAGACACCACCTAAGGTTAAGACTTCAGTCTTGTTGTAAAACATGTGATACCCAATGTCCAGGCAATGCTCTGCTACAGCTGATTTATCAGGTTTCTCAGGCATGTATGACAATGGTGTCTCACACACTGGCATGGGATCTTATAGACACATTGCCTAGATCGTCTTTGACCAAACACAATGGAGTCTTCAGAAAACACACTTGATGGTTCTTTGTATTCTTGAAGACATGCTGCCAAAATATGGCACGAATGGCATTGCAATGGCAGCTACCATATTTTCATTTACATCCCTGCTCTGAACTTGCTTAGAACAGAATGCATGGTTATCTGTCTATCACAACAGCTGTTCTGTTGGAATACTATTCTTAGGAGTTGTAGCTCACCAGGCAGACTGTTGGTCTCTAAGACCACATGTGCTCTATGTACCGAAGAACATAAAACACTACCGCAAGAGAGTTGGTTTGCAGTATACACTATTTTCGAGTGTACCATCGGTTTTTCTTTTAACCACGACATCCAGGAATGTTAACATTCCACCTTTCTCCACTTCCATGGTGAACTGATATTCAGATGGAGTAAGTTCAGATGTTGGAGAAACATAGGTAATGTTTCTATTCCATGAGGCCATACCACAAATATATCATCTACATACTGCCAGGAGAAGGAAGGTTGGAGACTTGCCAACTGCAGTGCTTTTTTCCTCAAAGTCTTTCATAAAATAGTTGGCCACCATGGCAGACAGGTAACTACCCACAACAACGCCGTCCACTTGATCAAAACATTGGTTATTGAATAAGAAATAAGTTGAGGTACACACATGTTTAACCAATGCCACAACATATTTCTCAAACTTGCTGCTCATAATCTCTAATGAAACCTGAAGAGGTACTTTCATAAATAAAGATACAAGGTCAAAGCTAACAAATTGGCTAACAGTTGTAGCTTAAGTGTCTTCAAGCATCCTACGAGATACTCTGAATTCCAGACATGATGGTCACATTTGCCTATGAGCGGTCCCAACAGTGAAGTAGGATCTCTAGAAGGAAATAGATAGGAGCTCCAATGTTGCTCACTACTGGCTATGTATCTTCAGTAGGCCGTACAATCTTGGGGGAACTGCAGTGTGTTGGTGCAAGTTCAAATGGCTCCGGGCACCATTGTTGGTGCAGGTTCTTATTTAGTTGAAACAGAAATCATCTTGAGAAGCTCTAATGTTTTCCTCTGGAACTTGGCTGTCGGATCCTCTCTTCGCTAGCAATAAGCACGATCATCCAGCAATGTCTCTATCTCACTGTTGTATTCAGCTCGTGAGAGAAGGATGGTGGCATTTCTCTTGTTGGCAGATAAAATGACGAGGTCTTTTTCCGCCCTCAGGTCTTGCACATCCTTCCTTTCTGTTGAACTGATATTAAACTTTTTTGGTGGGGCTTGGGTTAAAATTTGGCAGGTGTCCTTCTTAATCTTTTCTGTAACATCACTGGGAAGTTTCAAAATTTCCTGTTCTTTGCCAGCTATTACATCTTGGCTTGGAGTTGTCCCAAGTGTTGGTGCATAGTTCAACCCTTTCTCAAGTATCAAAACCGCTGCATCATCAAAATCCTATCCGTGAGATTAAACACTGTGTATTGACTTGGTGCATTTCCTTCTTGTGATTGAGCCTCAGGATGATTATACTTGTGTTAAATGACTCTTGGGCTTTCAGGAATGGCGAGTGAGATGAAACATCACAACGACAGCACATTTGTTCAATTAATTTCTTTATTCCGGCCCTTGGCCACAGTACATCATGAACAGCTTTGTGGAGGCATCCAGTTGCCCCTGATCCAAAAAAAAATAGACGTCCGGCATTGTTACAAGTGCAAAAAGTGGGGCCAAGATTGGAATCATTCAAATGCCGCTGTCAGCAACGTCTCCAGCTGCAACCCTGATGACATTATGGCAGCACAGTTAGCGGTGGCCATGAAATTCGCCCAGCGAGTTGGTGGCTATCTCGTGATTCAGGGCAGGCTGCTCTGTCTCGGGGTCATGATGTCACCGGGGTTGTCACAGGCTCATGCTGTAGGTTGACATTTAGTGCATCAAAAGGCTGAGCACCTATATGCTCCAGACTATGATTGTATAGTGCTTCAGGTATGTAAACACTTCCATGGTGGCAAATGAGGGAACGCTTCTGTCCTTCCACTAGCATATTGCAGTGTCGGCTGTTGCTATACTGCATACTGCACCCAGCTGGCTCCTCTCCACAATGCCATTCATCCATGTTTAGCTTTGCAACGCATAACATTCCCGTCTGCCTGTGACTGTCTCTGTTGCAAATCATTTCGACTCTGGCATATTTTTTGGCCGAATATGGTCGCTATGCAACACTGCCCTCCTTTTCATCAAAACCCAGTCCCTCACCGTACTAGATTAACCTTTACACTAGAGTTCCTGGCAGTGGCAACCAGCCCTTCTGGCCCTATTTCGCCTCTTAAGAATTACTCCAATGACTGGTTCCCTTAACCCTATCACTTAATCTCACACATTTCCACAGGCCCTCTTGCCCTGCTCCTTAATTCAGACACCATGGAACTTATTTCATTACTAGGCTTCTTGCACAATCACTTCTAATTCTCTATTCCCAACTTATAAGCTTTTATTATTCTTAATACCAACCCCTTTTGTGTTCAGCTTCCTTCTGCTGCTTTTGTGCTTGGGGTAGCCAATCCACTGGAATTCATAAACTATGGCATCCTGTCCTAATTCATAGGTACACTCATTAATTTTCCTTATCCTACCTGCAAATTGTTCCACAGTTTCTGTACTTTTCTTTGTTATTACCCGTGATCATTCCCTATAACATCTGTCACTATTTCATTTCGTTATATCTCTCAATTAACCCATCTTTACATTCTTCGAAAGTTATGGTTCCCTTATGAGCTTCTGTAAGCCCCTCATAAGTTTTCCCTTCCCCTGTTAGTCTCAATTTTACAACACTCAATAATTGCTTATCAGTCCCACCTTCCATCTGAGCCAGATTTCCAAGTCTTCCACAAAGGCCTGCACATCCTCGGTTGCTTTAACAGAAAAAGGAGCAATTAAACTTTTGACTGACAAATCTATACCCAATTGTGACAATCATGATTTTACCAACCCAAGCAGTTTTACATTGTGCCACCTTTCCTAACAGTTGGTGTACTGCTTCCGGTTCTGACACACCTTGCATCTCTGGTTCTGCTGAAGCTTTGTCCTTGACAACACCCGTTTTGAGAACTAACATTTACAAGACAAGAAAACAAAATACATTAACTTAATTTTTACGTCAAACCATGAGCCATCTCAACTCCCGGCACTGCCTAGCCAAAAGCCCCCAATAATTACATTTTACTGGAACTGATTTCGTACATGGCGCTGTGTGACCCTCAAGGTTACACTGAACACACCTAAAACGCACTAACCAATCATGACTTCCATTACCTCTAAAACTAAACACATCCACTGGGTCTCTACTTCCAATAAAATCTACTTTACAAAACACACTACTGTCAAACTGCTTCTCCATGACCAAAATATAACATTTTTTTCTTTGACTTACTGTACCATAGGCTGTAGGCTCAGACACTGTTCTACGAAGGCGATGTCAGCGTTCCGACAACAGTGTTAAATGATCCTTGGGTTATCATCTGTGGAGAGAAATCAGATGTCAGGATGACAGTAGATTTGTTCAATTAATTTCTTTATTCTGGCCCTCAGCCATAGTACATCAGAAACAGTTTGGTGGAGGCATCCAGTTGCCTCTCATGTGAAACCACACATGTCCAGCATTGCTGACAGCACAAAGAGCATGGCATCAGTTGAATGCCACTGTCAGCAAAATCTCTGGCTGCAACCGTGATGACAGTGTGGCAGCACAGCTGACAATGCCTGTGAACTTCCTCCAGTAAGCAGGTGTCTCCCTCGTGACTCAGGGCAGGCTGCCCTGTCTCATGATCAAACAGCGGACCCAATACTGCATTCTGGGATGTTGCTCCAAGTATCACAAGCTTCTAGTGTAGGCTGTGATACTGAGATGAGAATCATTTAGTACAAAAATGGTTGAGACTTAAGGCACATACTTGAAACACTTTCGTGTTGGCAAGTGAGGAAGACTTCTGTTCTCCGCTAGTGTATTGCAGAGTCGGCTGTGCTGTACCACGCCCAGCTGGCTCTGCTTTGCAATGCCAGTCAGCCGTGTTCTGCGTTGCAATGCATAACATTCTGGCCAGCCTGTGGCTCACTCCGTTGCCACTCACTTCTGCTCTGGCATATTTTCTGACTGCTCGAAATGCTACACTTGGGTATTTGGTGAGCCCTAGCTTGTTGTTTACACCAGTCTGCTGGTGCTCTGGTGAAGTTATCTGCCCAGTCCCAGGACTTAGCTGAGACATTTGAAGAGATATTTGGATGCAGTGATAGTATGCTGTTCTTGTCATGTATAACATACCTTCTGTCTCTCACTGGGGCTGCACTTGCCTTTTGTTTAATTCTAGCATTGGGTGAAGTGTCAATCTGATTTTTAAATTCAGCAAATGTTGGATAGTTTGCTTGTTACAGCATGTCCATGAGCAACACTGGAGCTCCTACACATTTCCCAGCTAAATATCTTACTTCACTGTTGGGACCACTCACAGGCAAATGTGATCATCATATCTGGAATTCAGAAGACTTTATAAGATTGTTGTAACCGCAGGAACAAGCCAAGTCTAATTGCAGTACCTTGAGAATAGTACGTAGGAAGAAGTTAAAACTGTAGCGCTGGACGCCAGGCGTGGCCGAAGGGTCAGCCGAGGCGGCACTCAAACTGCTGGGCAGCTGGGTGCTTTGATAAGAAAGTAAACAGCCAGCAGATACAAACGAAGGTCTGTGCAGGGACTCATGATAAGCATTCAATTAAGAGTATCAACAGAAAGCATTCCTGGCTAGAGAGAGAGGTCTGGGAGTGGAGAGAGAAAGAAAGAGGGCCCTTGGTGGGGACCACGCTACGTCATGAGGAGCCAATGAAGGGCTCAGGACGCAGTGTGTGACCATATAGGGAGAGGCGTCTCTGCCCCTCCACTCAGCCTATGAAGAACAATAGCAACAACAATGCTTTAATGATACCAAATAAGGACACGTTGCCTTCGATGCTACGTCATGCTAAGCGCTGGCGGGGTCGAAGGGGAAACGCTAACAAAACCCGAGAGCATGCCACTCTGAGGTCTTGTCGTGGCGGTTCTTGTCGTGTCGGGTCTTGTCTGGTGAGGGCGAAGAGTTATCAGCAGCCGACTTGGGCTGGGAAACGGGCTGTAGGCAGTCAGCTGGAGATAGTCGCTGGACAGCGTTAAGGCGTAGCCGCGGGACTCTAACGTAGGGTGTTAGGAAACATTGCAGACCTTCTAGTAGGCAGTCGGAACGGTGGAGTCAGTCACCGTCTCTGTATTAGACTTGGCCTTCCTGGGAGTGCAACCACCGTCAGATAGGGCGAGTTGTAATCTCTTAGAATAAACTGCAATTTGTTAAAGTTATCACGACTTTAATTTCCATCACCTTCCTAGCCTTGTGAAAACCAGGGATTTCTACATCTTAGCCAGATCAAAAGACTCCCTCTCACTACGGTCAACCGGCTAAAATCCCATCCACGAACCGTGTCGCTCAATCCCTCGCAATACCCACGCTTGGGATGCGACATAAATAAAACTTTTGGTGCCAGGTGTGGGGTATCGGTTATCACAAAGGCGCATAGGCTCCTACCTCCAGAAGCCATTAGATTTTGCTACAGCGACTGTGGCAATTGGCAGGAAGTTGTGGCGACTCGCAACTTTCAGCATTAGTAGCACCAGTACGTCAGAGTCCAGAAAGGTAGTCCTCGCGGGTGCAGGGCAACGCAGGACAGCGGCAGCGCGACGCGGAGCGACGAGGCACAGAGGTGCCTAAGCAGCCAGCGTTCGAGTCCGAGGGTCCGGGCCGAGCAGCAGCAGAAGCGGCAGCAGCCGTAGCAGCGGCAGCCGAGGAGAGCGATGGGGTCGGCACAGCCCAGCAGAGCGGCGGCCGGCGCATCGCAGCAGCGCGGGACAGCGCGGGCGCAGAGACAGCGCGGAGTAGCACGGGCACAAGGACAGCGCAGAGACAGCGCGGAGTAGCGCGGGACAGCGCGGGCACAAAGAGAATGCGGAGCAACGCGAAGCAGCGCGGGACGACGCGGATCAACAAAGCAGACGGCGCACCACAAGAGAAGCGGTAATTGTAAAACTGTATTAAGAATATTGTATTTTGTTGTGTAAAGTGTTAACTTAGTTAATATGCCCCTAACTAATGAAGTTGCGTCATCCTCCACTAGTGGTAAGATGTCAGTGAAAGAGGCCCTATGTATTGTGTCGAAAGTATTCGAAGGGAACAAGAAAGATTTAAGAGAATTTATCGAAAATGTAGATGCAGCTTTTGAATTAGTAAAGCCAGAGGAACACGAAACATTATTGAAGTTCGTTAAAGCAAAGATAACCGGTGAGGCCAGGTCGAGATTGCAGGTGCGTGAACGCACAGGTACGTGGCAAGAGGTGAAACGCGTGTTAGAGGAAAACTATGCCAGTAAGCGTACTATAGACTACTACGAATGTAAAATTTTCCAGGCAAGACAGGGACAAGGGGAACCAATAGCAATGTGGGCAAGCAGAATTGATGAAATGCAGAGAGACTTTCGAGAAGCAGTAAATAGAGTTACGGCCAGAGAAAACTTGAAAGGTGCAATAGAACTAGTTGATTCCTTAGGAAGAGCGTGCTTTATACAGGGTTTAAGTAATGACAGAATACAAACAATAGTGAGAAGCAGAGGCGATGAAATCACGTTGGCAGCAGCAGTGGAGTTGGCACTGCAGGAGGAGAGTGCGATATTGTCCATGAAAGAGCGGGGACTAGCCCCGAGGGTAACGTACACTCGAAATAAAGAAGCTGTGAAAAACGTGAGAGAAAGTAAAGAGTTGAAATGTTTCAATTGTGGGCTGAGAGGTCACATAGCCAGCAAGTGTAGGAAAAGCAGGCCAGAGCATAGAGTACGAGCCATGACGGGTAGAGAATTTACAAACTTTTGCTATGGGTGTGACAAGCCGGGACACACAGACATGGAATGCAGGGTGCGGTTAAGGAAAGTTCACCCGATAGATGTAAGGGAATTCAGAGGGAATCACAGAGAAACCGATGGAGGGTTACGAGAGTGGAGATGTCCACAGTGCAATTTACCAGGGAACTGCGGAGTTCCGTGCACAAGAGTAAAAGATGTCGCGTGCTTTAAGTGTAAGCGGCAGGGCCACTACGCGAAAGATTGCCACGAAGGGCCCTGGCACGCCTGGAGAAAAGGCAGGGTGCCAGTATCGAGCAAAACAGGCAAGGTGGTACAGGGAAACTAAGAGGCGGCAAGGTTGCGCAGTCGGGCCTTGTTGCGGTAGGTAAACCCACAGTGAGGGTAATCGACTGTGCAACAGAAAACGACGTGGTAGTGTTGTACTGCGTAGAACTAAAGAAGTATTTAAAGTTGCTAATAGACACAGGAGCACAATTGTGTTTGCTAAAGAGGACGAGTATTCCGGTAAAGAGTATGCTGGGGATCAATGAAACAGAAAAGCTTCGATTAAAAGGTGTAACGAGTGAAGCCGTTAGCACAATAGGCACGGTACAAATAAACTTAAGTACAGACGGATCTGAAAAGGTGAAACAGAAATTTCACGTGTACGGTAGAGGGCTAGACATTCCGTACGACGGATTAATAGGGAGAAATTTCTTAACACAGCATAGAGCCAAACTGGACTATGCAGGTAAAGTAATAAGACTAAAAGGGCGAGATATACCCTTAGTAGTAGAGGAAGAACCAAAGGGACAAGAGATAGAAGCAGATTCAGAAATAGGCGGGGAGATAGGGCCCCGGGAAGAAAGAATAATGTTGTTGAAAGTGGACGGAAAGGTACCACGGGGAATCGAAAGAGAAATGGTCATACCGAGGCAGGAGACTGCACAAGAGGTGCATGTACCTGAGTCTTTAGTAAAAGTGCGAAATGGGAAATGCATAGTAAGTGCATTGAATGTGTCAGAGGACAGAGTTCGACTAGGAAGTGTCAGATTAATAACGGAAGAAGTAGAAAGAATAGCAAAAGTACGCGAAGTAAAATGCAGCACTGATGCAGTAGGTAAGACGGAAATTCGTGCTAGTGTGTTGCGAAGGCAACTCAGAATGGATCATTTGAACGTCGAAGAAAAGAGCGCTCTAGCAGAGGTCTGCACGGAGTACGGAGATGTATTTCATCTACCAGGGGACAAACTGTCCTATACTTCTGCAGTGAAACATAGAATACCGATTGCGCCGGAACACGCGGGGAAGGTAGTGAACGCTAGACCATACAGGATCCCTGAAGCGCAAAAGGAAGTGCTAAAAGAGCAAATAGAACAGATGCTCAAGGGTGACATAATTGTCGAAAGCAAGAGCGCATGGAACGCACCGTTACTGTTAGTTCCAAAGAAGTTAGATGCCAGTGGCAAGCAGAAATGGAGAATAGTAGTGGACTACCGACAATTAAATGACATCACGGTAGGCGATGCATTTCCACTGCCGAATATCTCCGATATCCTGGATCAATTAGGGCAAGCCAAGTACTTCTCGACGCTTGACCTTGCAAGCGGGTACCATCAAATATTGACGGACGAGAAGGACAGAGAGAAAACGGCATTCAGCTCAAACTATCAACATTACGAATACAAAAGAATGCCGATGGGACTGAAAGGAGCCCCAGGACGTTTCCAGAGACTGATGAACACAGTATTGGCAGGTTTACAAGGTGTTAAATGTTTTGTCTATTTGGACGACATAGTATGTTATGGGAAAAACCTGCAGGAGCATAACGAAAAACTCCGGGAAATATTTGACAGGTTGCGAGAGCACAATTTGAAGTTGCAACCAGACAAGTGTGAATTTCTGAGGAAGGAGGTAATCTTCCTAGGTCATTGTATCACGGACAAGGGAATATCACCGGATATGGCAAAGGTGGAGAAGGTGAAGTTCTTCCCACAGCCGAGAACAACAAAAGAACTAAAAGGGTTTCTAGGATTGATAGGGTACTATCGACATTTCATTGCAAATTTCAGCAAAATTGCGAAACCTCTCCATGAGCTATTAAAGAAAGGAGTAGAGTATCAATGGGGAGAACGACAAAAGAATGCGTTCGAGGAACTGAAAGAAAAATTAGTGAATCCGCCGTTACTTCAGTATCCTGACTTTACGAAACCGTTTATAATCACAACGGATGCGAGTAACGCAGCGTTGGGCGCCGTGTTATCGCAAGGGAAAAAGATTGGCGAAGACTTGCCGATTGCATATGCATCCAGAGCATTGAACAAAGCAGAACTGAACTATAGCACAACGGAAAAAGAGTTGTTGGCCATAGTGTACGCGGTAAAGCAGTTTAGACCATACGTGTATGGGCGAAAATTCACAGTGGTGACAGACCATAAGCCACTAACATGGATATTTAGTGTGAAGGATCCGAGTTCGAGGCTCCTAAAGTGGAGACTGAAGCTCGAAGAGTACGACTACGAGGTAGTATATAAGCCAGGAAGGCTAAACAGTAATGCGGACGCGTTAAGCCGGATAAGGCATGAAGGAAAGGAAGAGATAAGTTCAAAGCAAAATATGGAGGCAGAAAGAACCTCCGTAGCACAAGCAAAGGCGGAACAGAGTTCCGTAAATGTGCGGCAAGCGCAAGTGTCAGGTGAGATAGACCAGGAAACAAATAGTAATGAGGAAATTAGCCCCGAAGAAAAGGAGAGTATATTAAAAGAGATGCACGATAATCCTTTGGGAGGGCACCAGGGAATGCATAGGACATTCGAGAGGATAAAAGCGTACAAGCAGTGGCGCGGAATGAAGCGGGACATTGAAAATTATATTAGGAAGTGTCCATCATGTCAAAAGAACAAAAACACACAAATGAAAACAAGGATGCCTTTAGAAATTACAGACACAGCTGGAACAGTATTTGAAAAATGTGCAATGGATATAGTGGGTCCACTAGATGTATCTAGTACAGGGAAAAAGTACATGCTAACATTCCAAGACGATCTGAGTAAATTCACAGTAGCAATCCCGATTGACAAGCAAGACGCTGAAACTGTAGCGGAAGCATTTGTAGAAAATACAGTACTAAGATATGGGATTCCATCAGTTTTGTTAACAGATCAAGGATCAAATTTTCTGAGTGATGTGTTTAAAAGTGTATGTAAGTTGTTGAAGGTAAAATGTATAAATACTACAGCGTACCACCCTGAGTCAAATGCTGCTCTAGAAAGGAGTCATAGAACAATTGTAGAATATCTCAGACACTTTGTAACAGGAGATCAAAGTTCATGGGACAAATGGGTGCCGTATGCAATTTTTGTGTTCAACACTACACCACACAGTAGCACAGGTTATACACCATTCGAGTTAATGTACGGAAGAAAGGTTAACATACCAGGAGTACCGCAGCAAGAAACACCGCAGGTAAGTTACGATTATGATTCGTATGTAAATAAGCTAAGAGCAAGAATGCAGGAAGCCCACAGAGTGGCTAGGGATTCTATTATAAGGAATAAGGTAATTAGTAAAGGACAGTATGATTTGAAGCAGAACCCAAAAGAATTTAATGTAGGGGACAAGGTGTTATTACACGATGAATCAGTGAGACGTGGTAGATCTCGGAAACTAGATTCGCAATGGAGAGGTCCATTTGAAGTGTTAAAAGTGGAAGGTCCTAACGTAGTTATAAGAGTTAAGAGAAATAAGGAGACAAAAGTACATGCCAACAGGCTGAAACAGTTCTTTTAAATTTCAGGGATGGCACTCAAGTGGCAAGTGATGCAACTCATCATAGTGGTAGCAACATACAGCTTCGTTGCATCAGGATACGAAACGAACGATTTCAAAGTAACCTCAATACCAAGTTCATCAGGACTATATTACGATCACGTAGGACAAATAGAGATATACAGTACCACATGGAGAATAGTCACATATGTTAATTTAGATGTAATAACAGAAAGATTTCAGAAAGCAGAGAGGTACGGTAAGGCAGCGGTACAGAGGTGCCGTGACACATTGAAACAATTAAATGTTGGATTAATTGAATGTAGAGTATTAGATCAACAAGTTACACATCACGTGGAAAAGATTACAGGGCTACAACAACTCGTACAGCAACTCACAAAACACGAAGCCCGAAGAAAGAGAGGAGTATTCAACTTCGTCGGACAGGTAAGTAAGATACTGTTCAGAACATTGGATGAAGCAGACACAGCGTACTATAAGGAAAGAATAGATGCTATGGAAAAGAACTCTGAAGGGTTGCTGAGGTTAACTAAGGAACAAGTGGCAGTGATAAGGGCCACATTAGCAGGAGTAAACAGAACAGTATATACACTAGAATCAAACGAACACATTCTAAGAACAGGCATGCAGAGACTAGAAAGGTTCTTGAAGGAATACGTGAAGGAGACAGATATAGGTTTCAAACGAGTAGCAACTTTTGCCACTGTAACGGAACAAGTATTGCAATTAGCGGCAGTGTTTGGCCAAATCGAAGAAGAGTACGAGCAAATGATAAATGCCATTGTAAATGCTCAAAAGGGAATACTTCAGCCTCACATCATTAATCCAGTGCAAATTGTGAAGTATCTAAGTTTAATCCGAGACGAATTAAAGGACGTGAAGTTTCCTGTTCCTCTCGCGGAGTCATCAGGCTACCTCTTGTTAAGAATAATCGATCTAGATGTTTTCATTTCCGGTAGCATACTAGGGTACGTAATTAATATCCCTTTAATAGATAATAATAATTTCAATTTGTACAGAGTTCTCCCATTACCAAAGGAGATCCCAAATATGAAAGGAAGGTACATATACACACAGCCAGAGAAAGAATTTCTACTGATAGATGAATCCAAAAGGCAGTACGCGAAACTTTCTGCGGATGATTTAAAATGTAAAGAACTAAGTAAGAACAGAAGACTGTGCAGACAGTCATTTGCATTGCTATCGACATTCGACCATGAGGAATGCGAAGCAAAATTATTGCAACCGGTAAGAGAAATTCCGGAAGATTGTGTGCGAAAAATAGTCGCACTGAATCAGAGCCTTTGGACCCATCTAAACAGTAACGAATGGTTATATGTAGCTCCTAAGGAAGAAGGACTGACAGTATTATGTGGAAAGGAACCCCCGAAGGATTTATTAATGAAAGGGGTAGGAAAGATAAGTTTTTATAGCAAATGTAAAGGGTATGGAACGAGAGTGTTCATACAAACAGATAGAGTAATTCATAGTAACGTAACCAAGAAGGATATAATACCTCAAATTAATTTAGAATTTGACTGTTGTGAGGTAAACGAAGAAAAGAAGAATGTCTCAATGCTAACGTTAGATTTACCACTGGAGCAGGTAGTAACACAATTAGACGACTTGAAAGTCGCTGGGAAAAGGTTGGACGATGTCCAGCGGATGGCAGAAAGGCAGGAGGAAGAACTAAAATACTCCAGATACTTTACCCATTACTCAATAACTACATACATAGCTATAGCAATAGTCATTGTTATTGTAATAACATGTTGTTGTAAAAATTGTAAATGCTGTAAAGAATGCTTCAAAAGTTTTTGGAAGTACTTCGACGATAGTAACTGTTGTGGAAAAGTATGTATAAGAAACACTATAGTAAATCAATACCCAGAGACTAGCTTAAGTAGAAGACAAGCTAATAAAGACACTGAAGATATAGTAATATACGAAAGATGTGGGAAAAACCAAGAGGACTCAGTTCTGTTCAGAAACAGGCGCTAAATCAAATCAAAAGATAAAATATATTAAAAGTGTCTTATGAAAAGGTGTAATCTATTTTAGTGTTTTGTCTATTTTATGAAACTGTACGCACTTGTAAAATCCAATGTTGAATGAAAATGATATTTTGTATCAATGCTTTAAAAATGTACCTTGATTGTAATTGTATCAATGACTTGGAAGAAAGTGTACCTTGATAAATGTATGTTTGATAAATAATTGTTGTAGCGATGATTTGAAAAAGAGAGAAGAAAGTGTACCTTGATAAATGTATGTTTGATAAATAATTGTTGTAGCAATGATTTAAAAAAGAGAGAAGAAAAGTGTATCTTGATAAATGTAGGTATAAAATGATTGTGTTTCACAAAGAACTTAATTGAATTAAGTGTATATGAAAGAAAAAGAAACATATGAAATGTTGATGTAACAAAAGAAAAATGTAACCAAATAAAATGAGAGAATCTCAATTGACGCTACTCTGAGGAGTAACGCCAATTTCCCGGGTGGGGGAGGTGTTGTAACCGCAGGAACAAGCCAAGTCTAATTGCAGTACCTTGAGAATAGTACGTAGGAAGAAGTTAAAACTGTAGCGCTGGACGCCAGGCGTGGCCGAAGGGTCAGCCGAGGCGGCACTCAAACTGCTGGGCAGCTGGGTGCTTTGATAAGAAAGTAAACAGCCAGCAGATACAAACGAAGGTCTGTGCAGGGACTCATGATAAGCATTCAATTAAGAGTATCAACAGAAAGCATTCCTGGCTAGAGAGAGAGGTCTGAGAGTGGAGAGAGAAAGAAAGAGGGCCCTTGGTGGGGACCACGCTACGTCATGAGGAGCCAATGAAGGGCTCAGGACGCAGTGTGTGACCATATAGGGAGAGGCGTCTCTGCCCCTCCACTCAGCCTCTGAAGAACAATAGCAACAACAATGCTTTAATGATACCAAATAAGGACACGTTGCCTTCGACGCTACGTCATGCTAAGCGCTGGCGGGGTCGAAGGGGAAACGCTAACAAAACCCGAGAGCACGCCGCTCTGAGGTCTTGTCGTGGCGGTTCTTGTCGTGTCGGGTCTTGTCTGGTGAGGGCGAAGAGTTAGCAGCAGCCGACTTGGGCTGGGAAACGGGCTGTAGGCAGTCAGCCGGAGATAGTCGCTGGACAGCGTTAAGGCGTAGCCGCGGGACTCTAACGTAGGGTGTTAGGAAACATTGCAGACCTTCTAGTAGGCAGTCGGAACGGTGGAGTCAGTCACCGTCTCTGTATTAGACTTGGCCTTCCTGGGAGTGCAACCACCGTCAGATAGGGCGAGTTGTAATCTCTTAGAATAAACTGCAATTTGTTAAAGTTATCACGACTTTAATTTCCATCACCTTCCTAGCCTTGTGAAAACCAGGGATTTCTACATCTTAGCCAGATCAAAAGACTCCCTCTCACTACGGTCAACCGGCTAAAATCCCATCCATGAACCGTGTCGCTCAATCCCTCGCAATACCCACGCTTGGGACGCGACAAGATGCCTGAAGACTCTTAAGCTACAAACATCACATATTTCGGTTAGCTTTGATGTTGTATCTTCATTTACGAAAATACCTCTGTGCAGAACACATTAGAAGTTATCAGCATCACATTTGAGAAAGGTATTCTGGCACTGTTTGGACTTGTGTTTACCTACACTTATTTACTATTAAAAAACCAACCTTTTTATTAAGTGGACAGTGTCACCATGGGAATTTGTCTGTCTCCCTTGGTGGTCAATTATTATTGGAAGACTTCGAGGAAAAGGCACTTTAGTTGGCACGTCTCCAACCTTCTTGCTACTGGAGGTATGTATATGATAAATGGAATACGGACATTACCAATGTTTCTCCAACACATGAACTCGCTCCATCCAAATATGCAGTTTACAATGGAAATGGAGAAAGATGGTATCTTAAAATTCCTGGCAGTCACGGTTAGAAGAAAAGCTGATGGTACAGTTGGACATAGCGTATACCGCAAACCAACTCACACAGAGTTATATTTGCGGGCCACATGCTGTCATCATCCTGCAAAACACACTAGTGTCTTACACTCTTTGGTACATATAGCACATGATGTCTCCCACACCGACGGTTGGCCTGGTGAACTGCAACGCCTAAAAATGGTATTCGAACACAATGGCTATTCTGATAGACAGATACGCCACATATTCTGCTCTAAGCAAGTTCAGAGCAGCAATGTAAACGAAGGTTCAGAGGCACCCATTGCAATGATTTCTTGCTGTATTTTGACAGCATGTCTTCAAGAATAGAAAGAATTCTGAAGAGAAATGACATCAAGTGTTTTGCTGGCACCAAAAAAAGTGAAGAATTTGTTGTGTTCAGTCAATCTTGGCCTTAGCAAACATGGAGTATATATGATCCCATGCCAAACTATGCAAGAATGTTGTATTGAACACCATCATCACACACGGCTGGGGCACCCCGATAAATCAGTAGTAGCGAAACAGTGCCTGGACACAGGGAATCACATTTCACAACAAGACTGAAGTTTTAACCTCAGCAGTGTCTTTATGGGACTGTGTTCCTAAGGAGGCCATACATATCCTTATGGTGGACAATTTAATCAATAGGGATGCAGGTTTTTCAATTAAGTGCCACCTGGAATCTAGCACTGACCATTATCTTGGGAGAAGTCATTCACTAATGACTATTATTACTTATTCTTGGCCATGTTGCTACCTCCTCTCCTAACTATCAATACCAGATCTTCTTCGCTCAAATTCCCTTTCTGTGTCTCACTATCCCTCATTACCTGACCAAGGGCAGCACTATGTTTTACAATACTTATGACCTGGTACTCTGATATTACTTTTCCCTGTAGCTGTTTGTTTATAAACTTCCCATGACTGTTAAATGGTAGCAGCACCTATCTTTTTCCATTTATCTTGTCCTCAATCTGTCACTTAATGTCTTGTTAATGAACTGAAGCATCTCCTGTCTTCTACAGTTGAATGAGGCTTCTCTCCCTCAACAGGTAATCGGCTACATCTGTCTTTAGCACAAAGATAACATAACAATCAATTCTGAACAATTCCCTTTTTGATCCTTTCCTATTACCCCTTCACATATCCCACTTCCTCCCCCCCCCCCCCCCTCCCAGTTGGTCTAAGTCAATTTTTGAGGCCTCAGTCTCTGCCTGAAGCATGTCTTGTTCTGTGAACTCCTTGTCTTTTTTTTACACTTAATCTAAATAACCATGGGGGAGAGTCTTGCTAGAAATCCCTCCTTCTGACCCACTGCATTGGGCCCAGTGAAACAGCAGTTCACAATCCCAACACACTAATTCCCAAAATACTAAGTAATGTGAGGCAACATGCACAGTTGTCATTCACGGTCATAACATTAACAACAATCATGTGTGTGTACATATTAGTGACCTTTTACAGTTGTGTTTACACACACTGATATGAGTGAAAAAAATTAGTGATACCAGGCAAGACTTCTAACACTGAATCCTCTAGTATAAACTTACCAAAATCAGATGTGGGTAATTCATGTACACAAACATTATGAACTCTCACATTTTTACACGATTCGAAGAGGACGTAGGTGGAGATGAAATGGGAGATATGATACCGCGTGAAGAGTTTGACAGAGCACTGAAAGATCTAAGTCAAAACAAGGCACCGGGAGTAGACAACATTCCATTAGAACTACTGATAGCCTTGGGGAAGCCAGCACTGACAAAACTCTTCCACCTGGTGAGCAAGATGTATGAGACAGGCGAAATACCCTCAGACTTCAAGAAGAACATAATAATTCCAATCCCAAAGAAAGCAGTTGTTGAAAGGTGTGAAAATTACCAAACTATCAGTTTAATAAGACACAGCTGCAAAATACTGACATGAATTCTTTACAGACGAATGGAAAAACTGGTAGGAGCTGACCTTGGGGAAAAATCAGTTTGGATTCTGTAGAAATATTGGAACATATGAGGGTATACTGACCCTACGACTTATCTTAGAAGATAGATTAAGGAAAGGCAAACTTACATTTCCAGCATTTGTAGACATAGAGAAAGCTTTTGACAATGTTGACTGGAATACTCTCTTTCAAATTCTAAAGGTGGCAGGGGTAAAATACAGGGAGCAAAAGGCTATTTACAATTTCTACAGAAACCAGATGGCAGTTATAAGAGTCGAGGGGCATGAATGGGAAGCAGTGGTTGGGAAGGGAGTGAGACAGGGTTGTAGCCTACCCCCGATGTTATTCAATATATACATTGAGCAAGCAGTAAAGGAAACAAAAGAAAAATTTGGAGTAGGAATTAAAATCCATTGGGAAGAAATAAACATCAACAAACGCAAAATGAGGATATGGGAATGTAGTCTAACTAAATCAGGTGATGCTGAGGGAATTAGATTAGGAAATGAGACACTTAAAGTAGTAGATAAGTTTTGGGTCATTCCATGTCAATTCAACCAATTTGAGAAAATGTTCCAGCTGATAGTCTCAGGTTTGGTTGAAATTTAGCACACCAATGCTAACAAGTGTGGGACACTCATGTACAAAATTTTAAGTTCTCCTGCCAATTAGTTCCAGAATTATGGCTTGTGAAACAAAGTGGGGTGACCAGGAAATTGCAACCCACATCTGGCAATCTATTTTCAGACCCAACTTCAGGTCTTAAAACTTTGGAACTATTCCGCACAGTCCAGTGAAATTTTTACAACCCAGTAACATCCACATAGAGAACATACTCTATGAATCAAAACACCAAAAACATATTTCTGAGGGAAAATAAAAAGATCCAAAATGTGATTTAAAAAACGTTAAAAGGTACATATTGTGGGTGCCCTCTATGCCAAATATAATTCACTCAAAAAGGGTATAAATTTTTTGTGGTAAGCTTAACGTGGCCTAAACACACACAGAACTCATCATGCCCGTATCAGTTACAAAAATGAGTTACGTGCACAGAAAACTACAAAAATTTGAAAAATTACCTGAAAAACATGGATTTTTGAAGTGTGGTAGCACAAAAGGGACACGTGGTATCCAAGACAAATTTCAAACACTGCATAAGTAGACCTTAATATAATATGTGGCAAAATTTCAACTTGTTATTGCAAGGCATTTGTGTACAATAAAAGTTGACAGAGATGTATTTGGTTACGTTTCTTGTAACACGAGTTAGCAAGTAATAGTGATGATGCAGACAGCTTGTTTGAAATAAAGCTGCAGCAATTGTTGGGAACCATTAGGCAACAGAAAGTTAAACAGTGGTAGTTCTCAGGGACAGAATGAGTCATTGTTAGGTAGGAACAACAAAGGAAACAAGCAACAATTACAGGTTACTCATGTTTTTAAGATTCTAGTTCAGACTGGTCAGTACTATTGTGGAAAGTCAGTATGGAGGCAGATGAGTGTACTAGTGGTGCTTTTGTTCAAACAAGTTGCAGTATTGGTAGAGCACAAACATCTGAATGTCTTAAAACAACATATGGAACAAAATTTGGCATTTGCTTTGTCCTTTATGATCTGGATGAATCGGACCAAGATTTGTTGCTATGGAGATACGGGATACACCCTGTGGGCACAAGAAGTACAGTTCCAGGAAACTTTAGTGTTTGTTATCATCATATGAAAGTGTTTCTGGATAAGTATTCTTTCCTACAAAGTTGTTGTTTTGATCCATTTCAGATTCATAAGAAGACAGTGAAGTGTGAAGTGTAGCCTCAGAGAAATTGATATAAAATCAGTATTGAAAGTGAATCAGTGCATGGGACTTAACATGAAACCAGGACAAAAGTTATGTTCCAGTTGTCTTACACAGCTAAAAAATGAAGAATATTCTGATAATTTACATGACAGTGACGAAGAGTATCAGCCACCTACAACCACAGCGGATGAGCAATTAAATACTTGAGTGACTGCTCTTGGTTTGTCTCCCATGAAGACACGCAAAGTTGGGAAAAGAGACAGGACCAGGTATGGTAGAAGAAAACTACAAGGAGCTTAAATGGAATTAAAACACAAAATAGCTGACACACTAATGGTGGAAGAGGAAGAACTATCTGCTCCAAAGGAACAGAAATCATGCCAGAAATACCCTGATTTGGACAAAATTGTGCATGATTTAAAAGAAAAATGTGTCATATCCACACGCCAGAAAAAAAGTAGCTATTCTTGCCCTTGCACCTTCCAGCTGGTCTATTGACTACACTGCAATGGAATTCTTGTTTCTACATATATGGTATAGCAAGCTAGGAAAATAAAAGCAACCCAAGGAGTGCTTCCACAACTTCAGCAGACTCAGGATAAGCAACTGAGTTCAGAAATAAAGGTGCTAGTGTCGGAGTTTTATGAAAATAGTGACTACAGTCGAATAATGCCTAGAAAAAAAAGACTATGTAACGGTGAAAGTGGGAAATGTACGTGTACAGATGCAAAAAAGACTGTTGCTATGCAACATACCAGAACTATATGTAGAATTCAAGGAAAAGTATCCCAATACCAAAGTAGGTTTATCATCTTTTTTCAATCTTCGGCCAAAATGGGTTGTGCCTGTAAGTGCAAGGGGCACACACAATGTTTGTGTATGTGAGACCCATCAAAATGCTAAGCTCATGTTTGCTGCTATAAAGGCTGGTCTGGATTACAAAGCTGCAATGAAGCTGCTAGTGTGTGACAGCAGTTCCTACCAGTGCATGATACACAGATGTGAAAAGTGTCCTGGTAAGGCAAGTCTTGCAGAACACATGAATAACAAACTTTGTGGTGAACTCCTTATGGATGACGATGAACATGTTTCTTATAAACAACGGACACACATGGATCGCACAAGTCTTGAAACAAAGCAAAGTACAATAGAAGATTTTGTTGAAATGTGTTGTCAAAAAACGGACCACGCACAGCAACAGCACAATCGGCTTATCTCCAGTTTTGTAAGGATAATTTGAAACAAGTTGAAATTATGGTAATACTAGACTTTTCTGAAAGTTATGCATTTATAGTTCAAGATGCCATCCAAGGATATCATTGGGACAACAGTCAAGCAACTCTCCAGCCATTTGCGATTTACTATAGAGGTGAATCAGGTGATGTGTCTGTCATGAACCTGTGCATTTTTAGTGACTGTTTAATTCATGATGCCATTGCAGTTCATGCCCAAATTCGCACTGTCATGGCATATGTGAAAAACAAGCTGCCTCACATACATTTTGTGAAAAACTTCAGTGATGGGGCAGCTAGTCAGTACAAAAACTGTAAAAATCACAAAAAATTTATGCATGCATTACCATGATTTTCAGATTCACGCAGAATGGAATTTTTTCGCAACAAATCATGATAAAAATGTATGTGATGGTATTGGTGCTACCATTAAGTGCATGGCATCACGAGCTAGTCTGCAGCACCCTACAGAAGATCACATTATAACACCTCTTCAGTTATTTATATGGGTACAGAAAAATATCTCTGGCATACAATCATTCTATGTTTCGAAAGATGAGGTAAAATCAGTCAAAGAGTTGCTAAAAAGCAGACTAGAACACGTTAAACTGTTGCAGGCACAAGGAGCCATCATCACTTCTCTCCAGCGGACTGTGACAATGTGCAGATTGTCTGGTTATAACTATAGGTTCATACACAACATGTGTCTTCACAGTGTGTCTGACTCAGGATTCAGAAGCAAAAGTAGCAACATACAACCAGGTTTCTATGTTATTGCTGTTTATGATGACAAATGGTACTTAGGATGTGTTGCAGAGTGCTGTGAAGCAGAAGGTGATATATTTGTGAACTTCATGGCACCAGCAGGACCAGCAAGATCATTTCATTGGCCACGTTTGGCAGACAGGTGTTGGATTACTTTTGAACATATTCTTATGACAGTTACAGTTCCTCCCACAGTGTCAGGAAGACAGTACAACTTGCCACTCACTGTACAGAGTACAGTAGCTAAAGCATGGGAGAACTTCTGTTCAAAGCACAATTGACTGGTTTTTAGCAGTTAAGGTGCAGTAAACATTAATGCATTGTACACAAATGTCTTGCAATAAAATGCTGAAATTTTGAGACGTATATCATTATGGTCTACTTATGCAGTGTGTGAAATTTGGCTTGGATACCACTTGTCCCTTTTGTGCTACCACACTTCAAAAATCCACATTTTTCAGGTAATTTTTCAAATTTTTGTATTTTTGTGTGCATGTAACTCATTTTTGTGACTGATATGGGCATGATGAGTTCTGTGTGTGTGTTTAGGCCACATTACGCTTACCACAAAAAAATTTATACCCTTTTTGAGTGAATTATATTTGGCATAGAGGGCACCTACAATATGTACCTTTTAACGTATTACATTTTTTTTAATCACATTTTGGAATTTTTTTATTTTCCTTCAGAAATACGTTGTTGGTGTTTCGATTCATGGAATGTGTTCTCTAAATGGATGTTACTGGGTTGTAAAAATTTCACTGGACAGTGCGGAATAGTTCAAAAGTTATTAAGACCTGAAGTTGGGTCTGAAGATAGATTGCCAGATGCGGGTTGCAATTTCCGGGTCATGCCACCTTCTTTCACAAGTCATAATTTTGGAACTAATTGGCAGGGGAAACTAATACTTTGTACACGAGTGTTCCACACATGGTAGAATTAGTGTACTGAATTTCAGTCAAATCTGAGACTAAGAGCTGGAGCCCCTGGTTGAACTGACATGGAATAACCCTTTTGCTATTTGGGGGGCAAAATAACTGATGATGGTCGAAGTAGGGAGGACATAAAATGTAGACTGGCAATGGCAAGAAAAACGTTTTTGAAGAAGAGAAATTTGTTAACATCGAGTATAGATTTAAGTGTCAGAAATTATTTTTCTCAAAGTATTTGTATGGAGTGAAGCCATGTATGGATGTGAAACATGGACGATAAATAGTTCAGACAAGAAGATAATAGAAGCCTTTGAGATGTGGTGCTACAAAAGAATGCTTAAGATTAGATGGGTAGATCACGTAACTAATGAGGAGGTACTGAATAGAATTGGGGAGAAGAGGAATTTGTGGCACAACTTGTCTAGAAGAAGGGATTGGTTGGTAGGAATTGTTCTGAGGCATCAAGGGATCACTAATTTAGTATTGGAGGGCACTGTGGAGGATAAAAATTGTACTGGGAGACCAAGAGACGAATACACTAAGCAGATTCAGAAGGATGTTGGGTGCAGTAGTTACTTGGAAATGAAGAAGCTTGCACAGGATAGAGTTGCATGGAGAGCCGCATCAAACCAGTCTGTGGACTGCAGACCACAACAACAAAAGAAACGCAAATAAATTCATCAAGACGATATTTACTCAGTTTTTATCGTGAACATATTTAAACCGACTCCAGCTATTTCTCTCCTTTTTCGAAATAAAGGAATAATACTAATAAAAACGTGGAACTTTCGTAATGTAACTGGCACAGGCACTCTTAACACTCAGTTACCATGTAATACAGACGACATTAACTGTCAACATCAGATTAAAAACTTTACAAACTACTAAATGTTAACAGTGGATAACAAAGTCACTATTAATAGCAACCAATAGTTTTCTTTACATGTATATATTTTTGTGTTGTACTCCTTCATGTGTCTCGTTGTTATTAAAATGGACCATGTACAAACAAACATATAAAAAATGATGCAATGTTTTACCTGTCCCCAATGCGTTAACCCGTTCAACAGCAACTTGGGTCCAACTTCCAGGAGCAGCCCCACAATCTATAACACACTGGCCAGGACTCAGTATACGGAATCTGTCATCTATCTCCCTCAACTTGAATGCACTGCGACACCTATCAACCAAGATTAAGATTATTTAGTCATAAACAGACTATTTAAAAAATTCCGATATCAATGACATTAACCTGTAGTTTGACATCTTGGCTTTCTCCACGTAAGGGTCTGAAAATTGACGGAGCAACCATAGATGAGAACTTTTTCCTTTCTTTCGTGGGATCTGTTGTTTCATATTTCCAGCTGTAGTGCTGAAAACACAGCGACAAGTTCTACTGGCAATGCCTCTAACGTGGACAGGCGTTAACACTTTGCCATACATTTCATATAACTCCTCAGACAACAGAGCGAATCATGTATCCTCTTTCACAACCAAACACTTACCGCTTTGCGACTATGTTTTGTTTTGGCCGCGTCTAAGGTGGGGAAATAAAAAATCTTATTGGTTGGACGCGAATGTCAATAAAAATGGCTGCAGTAGAGTAGTGGTTACAGCACTACTGGGAAGGCATGTAGATAAAGTTAGGTTAAATTTTCTTTATCTTGGCACCGCACACGATAACAAGAGACATGAATTTAGGAACCACCAATCCATACAATAATGGGCTCCTGTACGCGGGTTTCAATCAGGACCAAGGTGAGACTTGTCGTGCGCGTGGTGACACCGCAATGTGTACAGTGTACAACGTGCGCAGTTTTGCTTACAGACGTTCGACATTTCAGGATGCTTTGCATGCGGAATGGAAAATGGTTTTCGAGTGTATAACTGTGATCCACTAAAAGAAAAAGAACGACAAGATTTTTCTGAAGGTGGTCTTGGTTATGTTGAAATGCTGTTCCGGTGCAATTATTTGGCGCTTGTTGGAGGTGGACCCCGGCCGCTCTACCCTCCGAACAGAGGTTACTACATAGCTACATATAAGTAATAGTAAGATATGTGTATTTCAAATTACCTCGAACACATGTAGACATAATAGTTTTCTTTTTATGTATTCATCGGTGTATGTAATGCTTTGTTCTGTTTAGTGATGATATGGGATGATTTGAAGAAGTCACCTGTCATTGCGATGGAATTCAATGCACCTGTCCGAGGAGTACGTCTCAGGAGAGATAGAATTGTCGTTATACTGGAAGGTGTAATCAAAGTCTACACATTCACAGCAAATCCACAACAGCTACACGTGTTTGAAACTAATCCAAATCCTAAGGGTGAGTTGATAGATTATAGTTCAGTAAAATGTGTGAGTAAATACTGCATAACTAAATAATTGACTACCAGCAAATGTGTCGATTTGACCCTAAGTGAAATGGCCTTCGTAGCTGCAAGATAAGTCAAAAAATGTTGAACATACATTCATTTGAAAGGTAGGCCTAGTAATTAACTTATCACAACCCGAATTACACATGATAAATCTTTGGCTATTGTAGCCAGTCATCATCAGACATACACTTAGTTTACAACACTTATTTAAATTTATCACATCACGTCATTTCAGATGTGCATAAGTCAGATTTTTTGTACCAGTAACACAATATTAGATAAATTTCTGATTCGTATATTAATTGGTTCTGCTAAGAAATTTATCATTGGAATAAAAGGAGTTGGTCATTGATAAATCTTCCTCAGGAGTTGGTCATTGATAAATCTTCCTCAGGAGTTGGTCATTGATAAATCTTCCTCACTTCTTTTTAGCTAAACTTTATTGGTAGCCAAACTTTTATGCGTGCTGGCATATGGCATTATATATCAAGAAGAATATTAAATACAAGTCATTGGCTCTGACAGTGACATAATGTTAGTGATTGCTATGACAAAATGTTTTGTATTGTATATTCACACTTATCACCTGTGTCAGACAGTTTCCACATTGCACATAGATTTATTAAGATACTTTTTTAAGCCATTCTGTGATATGCTCCTCTTAATTGAATTTTTCATCAAGTTGTAATCCCAATAATGTTACACTCTCAGTCTCTCTTCTGTATGCTTATCATATTTTAGACAGTCTCCTTCAAGTTTTTAACTGCATATAGTCTGTCTTTTCAAAGTTTGATTGCAAAATTCGTAGAAATCATTTAATATTGTCCATGAAAATTGAGAATTACAGAAGTGTCTGATTCCACCCGCCTGCTTTAACCCATGACGTCATCAATATGGCGGAAATGGCTATTCTAAGCTTCTCCAATATAGTGCCTATGCTGTCGCTACATAAACACAGCAAAAAACACGAAAATACATATAAATAAGACAGTAAAATCTCCCTCCAAAAACACAATCAAACTAAGGACAACTGTGAAAAATTGGGGGTTTTAGGGAGGGGGGGAAAAAAAAAGACACAAAATGATGAAGAAAAAATATAATTACAAAATCTACAGGTAATTGTTTTTCTGGGTCAATGTTTCTCAAGTTGTAATGTTTCGTGTATTTATTGTGTATCAAATGTGTTAATCTATGTAGGGATGTTTGACTTTTGAATTTTTGAGGTGCTGTTGTTTTGGTTCTGTTTTTCATAGTTGTAGGTGTTGGTTTTTTCATATCAATAGTTACGGTCACGGGACATGGCCGATTATAATTTTCGTAGAGTTTTATATGAAGGTATTGGTGTTTTGGTATCGCCATCTGTGGTCAAGGGATTTGTCTGATTCCAATTTCCGTAGTTTTTGCTGTAGTAGTTGGTGTTTCGGTATTGGCAGCTGTGGTTGACCTCAAATTTTGGCACTGCAAAGCAGGTCAAACCCCCCCCCCCCTCACACACACACACACACACACACACACACACACACACACACACACACACACACACACAGAGGGCGCCGTCAAACATAACAAGATGACATCTACAAACACAACCAGCTCATAAACTGCGCGCCGTAATGGCGTCACACTCCACAACACCCTTACGTCATGGGTCAGCAGACTGGTGGAATCGGACGCTTCCGTTGACCCGAAAATTGCATTAACCACTGTTTTAAAACTGGACTGTTTTGCTATTTATGGTGATGTTTGTGTCATCTGCAGACATAACAAATTTGGCTTCTGGTAATATTACTGTTTAAAGGGCATTAATGGACACAAGAAAAAGTAAGAGGCCTATGATGGTAACTTGTGGGACACCACTTGTAATTAGTTTCCAGTTGGTCGATGACTTGTAGGCCAGTTTTATCTGTGTGGTTCCTATGAGAGTGATAAGTAGAAGGCAGACGAACATTTGTAGATTGCCTTCTGGAAAGGCACTTGAGATGTTGAGAGTTCTTTTCTGATTGTTGCTGAAACAAATTCTTCAGCATTTTGGCAACACTCTTCTTAATTCAAACATGGTTGCGATCCCAGCAAATATACATAATCATTCAAATTGGGTTGCAGCGTACTCATGCTGAACTTGGGGTTAAAGTAAAGATTTGTCCTTGAGTAGCACTTCTTTTACTGTCTAGTAGAATTGGCAAAAAATTATTCCTGACAGCTGGCAGTGCTTTTACCATCTTTCAATTGAACTGCAAGTGGCTGTGATGAAAACAATAGTGATCTATTGAGTTGTGACAACACTAAAATGTTGCCACTGAGAAACACATGGAATGGCATTACATGGTTGGTTCAGGTAGACACATGAAGCAGCCACACCAATCCTACTGCAACTGTCAGACGTCTTCGTTCACTAACTATTCATTAGTTTAGTTATTTGCACATTCCATGGATTTTTGTTATGACCTCACCCTTATGGTTGCCAATTCTCTAAATTTTGTCAATAGCACTCCTTGAGAAGAATGTTGCCTATCCTCCAGTGATTCCCATTTGATTTCACCCCACTTCTGAACTGCTTCGAAGTCTTCCTTTAATACCACTTGGTGCAGATCCCAAACACTAGAACAGTACTCAACAGTGGTTTGCACTAGTATCTATCAGAGTCAACACAGTTGAATAAGTAATAGTGAGTAAAAGACATTTAGTGCCAGTAACTATATTTGCACTTGCAGGTAAAATACATCGAACACAACAACCAAGGAACGTTATATTACACACATAAAAATCAAAGCATACAATAGCACCAGAGAGGTCTATTATATTTCACATGATGCATTTTGCCGCCGTCCCACACGAAATATATTGTTCACACTATTCCGACATCCCCTTTGAACATATATTTTGTGTTTTGCCTTCATAAGATAAACCAAATAGCCCCACAGTCTTTTCAAATTTCTCTTCATCCAAGGGGTTTGTCAGCAGGACAGCCAACATGTCTTCTGTGCGCAGGTAGTCCACGGCAATGTTCTGTCGCTCTATGAGGTCCCGAATAAAATGGTGCCTTTGATCAATATGTTTTGTCCTAGCACTTGTGACATCAATTTTAGGTAGGTTAATGGCACCTTTATTGTCACAGAAGATTGTTATAGGTTCCACAATTACACAATTAAATTGAGTTCTATTTCACATATTAATGTTTTTAGCCATAGTGCTTCCTGTGTGGTGTAAGATAGCGCCAAATACTCGGCCTGTATGGTACTCAATGCGACTATTTTTTGCTTCTGGCAGGACCATGAAGTGAGGCCGACCCTTAATTTAAAGCAGTAGCCAGTGGTGGAGTGCCTATCTCCTAATTCACTCCCCCAGTCCGCATCACTGTAGCCTTTTAGTTTTGCATTGCCTTCTTTATTATGATATCTTAATTCGTGATTTGATGTTCCTCTTAGATATCGGAATATCCTTTTCAGATCTTTCCAGTGCTTTTCCTGTGGGTCTCTGCAATGTCTGTTCACTGCGTTGGTGGCAAAAGCAATGTCAGGTTGTGACGTTTGAGACAAATATAACAGACTCCCTACTGCTTCTAAATATGGAACATTCTTGACACATTCCACATCTGTCTCATTTGTATTTAACTTCACTCCTACTTCCATTGGCACAGTTCTGGGTTTACAGTCACTCACGCCAAATTTCCTTTAGATTTTTTATGTATATGATGATTGATTTTATGCTCAATTCTTCTCTCTCTTCATCCTCAGTGATCTGCATACCTAAATAATGTTTAACTTCTCCCAAATCATGCACCTTAAACTTGGTTTGCAGCTGTTTCTTACAAATTCCCATTTGGCTTTCGTTTTCAGTCAGGATAAAGAAGTTGTCCACCCATATTTCCATTATTATTATCTCTTCCCCTTTTATAGTATATACTGGGATCTGCCATAGATTGCTTCATGTTCATATTTATTTTTTATGTAGACATCGATTCCAGCAATGTCCACTCTGTTTAAGTCCATAAATACTTTTTCACAAACGCCAGATCTTTTCCCTTTCCAATCTGGTTTTCACGACTTCTCTTGGTCGAATGACATATATCTCCTCCTCCAATTTCTCATTTAAATATGCTGTTTTTACATCAATATGATGAATTTTTAAATTTCATTTTGCTGCCAAGGCTAAAAGCTATCTCAGTGAGTCATACTTGACTACAGGTGAAAAAGTTTCTTTGTAATCTACCCCTTGTTTTGCGAATATCATTTTTTTTTACAAGTTGTGCTTTATATCTTAGTGATGAGTTTTCGGGGCTCTTCAAAGTGAATACCCATCTTGCCTGTAATGGTTTATTATCTGCTGCATTTTTACCTATTCAAAGGTTTCATTCTGAGATAAAGATTTCAGTTCCCTCTTCATTGCTTCTTTCCATTCTTGAGAGTTCAGGCTGCTCATTGCTTCTTCTGCTGTTGCTGGCTCATCATTAAAAGACAGAACTGCGTACATCTCGAAATCCAGATATTCTTTTGGTTTTTGAATGCAAGAAGAATGCCTTACGTTGTTCTCTTTATTTTGTTCATCCTCAAACTCATTGCCATAACAGTTAGTCTCCATTTGCCTTTGACTATCCTCTTTCTGTTTTTCACTTTCTCTTTCTTCACCTAAGGTTTCACTCTTGGAACTAGGTGCAGTTAACTTAGTAGTCTCGACCTCTTCAGAGTCCTTTTTATTTTCAAAGAGTACATCTCTGCTTGTGACTATCCTTTTATTCAATAACTCCAGTAATCGGTAGCCCTTTGAATTTCTCACAGTAGCCTACAAAAATGTACTTTTTATTGGGTCCCATTTTCCTCTCATCTGTTTTGGAATGTGCACCATTGCATCACAACCAAAAACCCTTATATTGCTTAGATAAGGTTTCCTCCCTACCCATATCTCATAGGGGGTTCTATTCCTTAATGCTTTTGTAGGTGATCTAGTGTTCAAATATATGACCGTTGATACTGCCTCTGCCCAAAAATCTTGTGATAATCCAACATCAGTTATCATGCTCCTTGCTTTTTTGACAATGGTCCTATTCCTCTTAGACCCCGTTTTGCGATGGGCTGTACTTTATTGTAGTTTGATGCCTGATTCCCATTTTTGCAAGAAGTGTCTTCAATTTCTGGTTATTATATACTCTCCCGTTGTCATATCTGATGATCTTAATCTTCTTTCCCATACACCTTTTCACCATATTATGATATTTCTCAAAAGTCACACACACTTGGTCTTTGGAACTAAGAAAATAAACATGAGTATATTGTGAATAATCATCAATAAACGTAAGAAAATAACAACTCCCACCTATAGATTCGCACTCCTTTGGGCCACATACATCTGTATGGATTAACTAACTATAAGACCTCTGCAGATTTGCTTTTACTAGTTTTAAAAGGTAGCCTCGTTTGTTTTCCTTTTATGCATATCTCACAAGGGTCCTGGGATACACTATAATTCTGCATTCCCTTTACCATTACCTTTATTATGGATATACTCTTTCTATTTAAGTGTTCAAGTCTGCGGTGCTTTAAAAAAACCTTCCGCTGAGTATAATGAATGACTAACATTTCTAAGTTTACTGCAGTGGTATCCAACTTAAAAAAATACCCCTTTCGTTCCTTGCTGTAGTTATAACTTCACCATTTTCGTTGATTACTGTTGCCCCATGCATGTCAAAAGTGACTGTATTTCCTTCTTGACAATTTCTCCTACAGACAGTAGGTTACTCGCAACATTTTTTACATAATGAACATCATGTGCTGCAACCATATTGGGTTCACCATTTACACTTACATGTAGGTCTAGTTCCTCAGCCAAATGACATTGGAGCTTGCTGCCATCAACAGTAGATATTCCTATATGAGTCTTATCTTTAACATCATAAAGAAGAGATTTGTCTTTAACAACATGCACAGTTGCACCTGAATCTAAAACCCATTTCAGTGGACAGTTACCCACATCTCCAAAAGAATAAAAACATGATAGCGCCTTACCTTTATTATTGGTCCCCGCCTCTGGGCTATCAGCAAAATACCTCTTTTGCTGTATGTCTGACCTTGGGTTTACTTTTTCTCTGCACTGAGATGCAATATTCCCCTTCTTCTGACATCTGTAGCACCTCACTGATTTCTTCCTTTTGTTTTTTGAATAAAGAGCAGATGCAGTTTCCTTCCCCAACACACGACAGCTTGAAGTATTCTTTACATCCTATAGGATTTTCACTTTAACACTGTCGCCTGTGATTGGTATGCTTGAACTTTCCATCCCCTTAATTATAGGTGCATACCTTTCGGGCAGTCCTACCAACAGTAATGTCCCTATCCATTCATCAACGATCTCAAACCCAATGTTTCTCAGTCGGTTCGAGGTGGCATATTTGTCTACAAGTTTGAATTTGTCCAGCTGAGTGGTAATTAACTCACTTAATAATCCTACTTTTCTTGTAAGACCTCCATCGTGAAATGCACTTCATAATTTGTCCCAGACTTCTTTCACTGTCGGAGCTTTTTCAAGGTGAACATAATTCACCGAGTCAACCAGTAATATACTTGAATAATTCTGATCTGTGGATTTCATTGTCCCATCCACCACATCCCATAGGTCATCCAAATGTAAAAACGCTTCTACTGCAAATTTCCATATTGCATTGTTTTCGCAACCCATTAGTCTTTCAATCTGTGGAATTTGTGCTGTACTCATTTTAACAGTAACTTTGATCTTTCTTAACGTAAAGAATAATACCAAAGAATAATACAAAAGAGTTGCATTCATCGTGTAAGAATAACCCATACTTCATGCAAGTGCACTACCTGGAACTTTTTCAATACTTTCTCACTACTATGTTATGGATATACTTATTCCAAATGCTACGCTGGGCCCATAACCTATTCGGGTCGACACAGTTGAGTAAGTAATAGTGAGTAAAAGACATTTAGTGCCAGTAAATATATTTGTACTTACATGTTAAATACATCGTACACAACAACCAAGGATCATTATTTTACACGCATAAAACTTGGACCATACAATAGCACCAGAGAGGTCTACAGTAGAACCCCTCTAATCCGTCACCTTCGGGACCGGGACCATGGTCAGAACGAAAAATCTAATATTTATTGCAAAAAATATAAAAAGACATTTAGCACAAAAAATTAAACGATTTAAGAACTAAAAGACATCTACAGCAATATAAAAAGATGTTTTTTGTACACAGTGTTCAACAATATATTAACTAAAAAACGTCTACACACACTATAATATGTATTGGTTTTAAAAGGAAAAACAACAAACAAATTACAGTACTATACTGTACTTAATAACGTATAAACGATATATACTGTAAACTAAAAAATGTTTATAGCACTGTATATAAAAAAGAATTTTTTTACAAAGAAATAAACTACTGTATGTATAAACTAATAAATGATTATACTGTATGCATTGTTTTTACAGTATAAACGAAAACAAATTACTTGGAAAAAATGTCAGTGATACATTTGTGCTTAGCAGATGTTATTCTAGATTTAGCTGCAGTGTCCCTCCATTTTTTAGGCACAAAATGTCCATTGGAGTTGAAGTTGGATTCTGCTCGATGTATTGAAGGGCGATGTAAAAAGCGTTTTTTACATCTTGTGTGAAGTACGGGTGGGGGATTCGTCTTCGCCGTCAGAGTCCTCATTGACAGTTTCCTGGCTAACAGCGGCAACAATCTGGTCGTCATTGAGCTCTTCACATTCGTTGAGCCACTCTTCAACTTCAGTGGCAGGGACATTCGGCTCCAGAGTTTGTAGATATTTAGCGATTTCCAGTGCGTCGTTGTTTTGCCCATCTTCGGTATGCTCATTTTCAGTCATAACTTGTGCCCAAAGCTTACGCCACGATTTCCACAGTGTGTCAGGTTTCAGTTCATCTCATGCTGCAGCGGTTGTGTAAATAGCATCTTTGATGTTCAGGGATTTCATTGCATCAAATAAGTTATGACCTTCAGATTTTTCCAAGATTGAGCTGATATACTTTCTGCAATATCGCCTTTTTAACCATTCGATAACGCCCTGACCAATTGGTTGGATGAGTGAGGTCACATTAGGAGGCAGAAAGAGAGCTTTTATGTCCCCTTTCACCAAATCTTCCTCAGATGGATCTGATGGTGCGTTATCCAAGAGCAGTAGAGCACGAACAGGCAGATTTTTTTGCTTCAAGTCTTTTTTGACCGATGGCACAAACTCCTCAAAAAACCAGAATTTAAAAAGGTTGCAGTCCATCTAAGCAGATTTTTTATTGTGGTAATAAACCGGCAAGGAAGATAAGTTTATATTTTTGAATGCCCTTGGCTTCGTAGATTTGCCAGTGATGAACAAGAGGAGCTTGTGGATATCATCTGTTTTGCTACAAGGAATCACTGTTATTCTATCATTAATAAGTTTCGTTCCTACCACGGATTCATTTGAAGCTGCGAGCGTTTTTGTTGGCAACATTTTAAAGTTCAGCCCTGTCTCGTCGATGTTATACACTTGGCAGGGTAACAGTTGATTTTCTTCTACAATTTCTTGAAACTTAACAGAAAACTCCTTAGCAGTTGTGGCATCGGCAGATAATTTTTCACCGTAAATAGAAACAAATCGGACACCATGACGAGTTTTCCAACGATCAATCCAGCCTTCACTGGCAGCAAATTTACTTTCGGCTTCCAGTTTTTTGTGCAAAACTATCACTTTTGCTTTGAGAATTGGCCCGGATATTGGAGTTCCTTTCCTTCTTTCTTGACAAAACCACATCCACAATGCGTTGTCAAGCAGTTCAAGCTTAGACTTTTTTAATGTTTTGCGATTCTTCAGTGTGTTTTCACCATCAGTCGTAACTGTATAGGATTAAATGTGTTTCCGATGCTTCATCCAGTCCGTAACTGTCATAACATCTACATTCAGTTCCTTTGCAATTTTTTGGAGCGATTTTCCTTCGTCCAGTCTTTGTAGCACTGCTAATTTTTCGTTTAGTGAAAGAGTTACGTGTTTAAATTTGAATCCAGACATGTTGAAAAACAGACAACTGTACACACAATGAATCTGCAGTAATAAGTACTGTAGAAAACATGGAATAAAGCAAACAACGACGTTTTTTAATCCCAACAAAGGATAAAACTGCACTATAACGTACAGTATAACAATATGCACAGTGATAGACATCGTAACAATGGCCCGACAGGCGTGCAGTCAGTGACAAGTTGGCACAGGCTCGCGAGCCTCAGCATTGTCGGACTAACCAGAGTGACGGACCATTCGAGGTCGGATTAGAGGGGTTCTACTGTATTATATTTCACAAGATGCACTTTGCTGCCGTCTCACACGAAATATTTTGTTCACACAATTCCAACAATACCCTATATGTGGTGTCCTTTACAGATGAACCACACTTTCTGGAAATTCTCCCTATAAACTGAAGTTGACCATTCACCATCCTTACTATAATCCTTATACTCATCCCATTTCATATTTCTTTGCAACGTTACACTTAGATATTTAATTGATGTGACTCTGTCAAGCAGCACACTACTGATCCTGTATTCAAACATTACTGGTTTGTTTGCCCTACTCATGTGCATTAACTTACATTTTTCTGCATGTAGGTCTAGCTGCCATTCATCACACATCAACTAGAAATTTTGTCTTAGTCATCGTGTATCATCCTACTGTCACTCAACTTTGACACCTTCCTGTATACATAGTATCATCAACAAACAGCTACTTACCCCATCCACCAGATCATTTACGTATATAGAAAATAACAGCAGTCTTATCACACTTCCCTCGGGCACTCCTGACGATACACTCATCCTTGAAGGACAGTCGCTGTCGAGGACAGCGTACTGGGTTTTGTTACTTAGGATATTTTCAAGCCACTCACATGTCTGGGAACCTATTCCATAGGCTCATGTGTTTGTTAACTGTCAGCAATGTGGCACCGTGTCAGATACTTTACAGAAATCTAGGAATATAGAATCTGCTTGTTGCCCTTCATCCATAGTTCACGAGATATCATGTGAGAAAAGGTCAAGCTGAGTTTCGATCGAGCGGTGCTTTCTAAAACCTTGCTTATCTGTGGACAGAAGCTTATTCTTCTCGAAGATATTTATTATATTCGAACTGAGATTATGTTCAAGGATTCTGCAGCACACCAAAGTGAAGGATATTGTTCTGTAATTATGCAGGTCTGTTCTTTTACACTTCTTGTATATAGGAGTGACATGCTTCTTTTTCTAATACCTTGGGACTTTGTGCTGGGGGAGAGATTCGCAATAAATGCAAGCTAAGTAAGGGACCAGTGTGGCAGAGTAGTCTTTGCAAAATTGAATTGGGATTCCATCAGAATGTGGAGACTTATTAGCTTTCAGTTGTTTCTCTATGCCACGGTTCCTTATTACTGTGTTCTCCATATGTGAGTCTGTGTGTTAATATATGTTTATATAACTAAAAACAAAGAAGCTGTAGCATTGGTATGTTGATAGGAGACAATAAAAAAAACACACAAACACACACACAAATTTCAAACTTTCGCAACCTACGGTTGCTTCATCAGGAAAGAGGGAAGGAGAGGGAAAGATGAAAGGATGTGGGTTTTAAGGGAGAGGGTAAGGAGTCATTCCAATCCCGGGAGTGGAAAGACTTACCTTAGGGGGAAAAGGGACAGGTACACACACACACACACACACACACACACACACACACACACACACACATATATATACACCTTTCCATTGGCACATATACAGACACAAACAGACATATGTAAAGGCAAAGAGTTTGGGCAGAGATGTCAGTCAAGGCGGAAGTACAGAAGCAAAGATGTTGTTGAGTGACAAGTGATGTACAAGGGACGGCAACTTGAAATTAGTGGAGGTTGAGGCCTGGTGGGTAGCGGGAAGAGAGGATATATTGAAGGCCAAGTTCCCATCTCTGGAGTTCTGATAGGTTGGTGTCGGTGGAAAGTATCCAGATAACCCGGACGGTGTAACATTGTGCCAAGATGTGCTGGCCGTGCACCAAGGCATTTTTAGCCACAGGGTGATCCTCATTACCCACAAACACTGTCTGCCTGTGTCCATTCATGCGAATGGACAGTTTGTTGCTGGTCATTCCCACATAGAACACTTCACAGTGTAGGCATGTCAGTTGTTAAATCATGTGGGTGCTTTCACACGTGGCTCTGCCTTTGATTGTGTACAACTTCCGGGTTACAGGACTGGAGTAGGTGGTGGTGGGAGGGTGCATGGGACAGGTCTTACACCGGGGCGATTACAAGGGTAGGAGCCAGAGGGTAGGGAAGGTGGTTTGGGGATTTCATAGGGATGAACCAAGAGGTTATGAAGGTTAGGTGGACGGCACAAAGACACTGTTGGTGAAGTGGGGAGGATTTCATGAAGGATGGATCTCATTTCAGGGCAGGATTTGAGGAAGTTGTATCCCTGCTGGAAAGCCACATTCAGAGTCTGATCCAGTCCCAGAAAGTATCCTGTCACAAGTGGGTCACTTTTGGGGTTCTTCTGTGGGAGGTTCTGGGGATGAGGAAGTGGCTCTAGCTATTTGCTTTTGTACCAGGTCGGGAGGGTAGTTGCGGGATGCGAAGGCTGTTTTCAGGTTATTGGTGTAATGGTTCAGGGATTCAGGACTGGAGCAGATTCGTTTGCCATGAAGACCTAAGCTGTAGGGAAGCGACCGTTTGATATGGAAAGGGTGGCAGCTGTCAAAAGGAGGTACTGTTGCTTGTTGGTGGGTTTGATGTGGACGGATGTGTGAAGCTGGCCATTGGACAGATGGAGGTCAACGTCAAGAAAAGTGGCATGGGATTTGGAGTAGGACCAGGTGAATCTGATGGAACCAAAGGAGTTGAGGTTGGAGAGGAAATTCCAGAGTTGTTCTTCACTGTGAGTCCAGATCATGAAGATGTCATCAATAAATCTGTACCAAACTTTGGGTTTGCAGGCTTGGGTAACCAAGAAGGCTTCCTCTAAGTGACCCATAAATAGGTTGGCGTACGAGGGGGCCATCCTGGTACCCATGGCTGTTCCCTTCAATTGTTGGTATGTCTGCCCTTCAAAAGTGAAGAAGTTGTGGGTTAGGATGAAGCTGGCTAAGGTAATGAGGAAAGAGGTTTTAGGTAGGGTAGCAGGTGATCGGCATGAAAGGAAGTGCTTCATCGCAACGAGGCCCTGGACACTTCCTTATACACAAATATCCCGCACATCCAACCTATTTATGGGTCGCTTAGAGGAAGCCTTCTTCGTTACCCAAGCCTGCCAACCCAAAGTTTGTACAGATTTATTGATGACATCTTCATGATCTGGACTCACAGTGAAGAACAACTCTGGAATTTCCTCTCCAACCTCAACTCCTTTGGTTCCATCAGATTCACCTGGTCCTACTCCAAATCTCATGCCACTTTCCTTGACGTTGACCTCCATCTGTCCAATGGCCAGCTTCACACATCCGTCCACATCAAACCCACCAACAAGCAACAGTACCTCCATTTTGACAGTTGCCACCCATTCCATATCAAACGGTCGCTTCCCTACAGCTTAGGTCTTCGTGGCAAACGAATCTGCTCCAGTCCTGAATCCCTGAACCATTACACCAATAACCTGAAAACAGCCTTCATATCCCGCAACTACCCTTCTGGCCTGGTACAGAAGCAAATAGGTAGATCCACTTCCTCATCCCCTCAAACCCAGAACCTCCCACAGAAGAACCCCAAAAGTGACCCACTTGTGACAGGATACTTTCCGGGACTGGATCAGACTCTGAATGTGGCTCTCCAGCAGGGATACAGCTTCCTCAAATCCTGCCCTGAAATGAGATCCATCCTTCATTAAATCCTCCCCACTTCACCAACAGTGTCTTTCTGCCATCCACCTAACCTTCATAACCTCTTGGTTCACCCCTATGAAATTCCCAAACCACCTTCCCTAGCCTCTGGCTCCTACCCTTGTAACTGCCCCTGGTGTAAGACCTGTCCCATGCACCCTCCCACCACCACCTACTCCAGTCCTGTAACCCGGAAGTTGAACACAATCAAAGGCAAAGCCACGTGTGAAAGCACCCACGTGATTTAACAACTGACATGCCTACACTGTGAAGTGTTCTATGTGGGAATGACCAGCAACAAACTGTCAATTCGCATGAACGGACACACTCAGACAGTGTTTGTTGGTAATGAGGATCACCCTGTGGCTAAACATGCCTTGGTGCACGGCCAGCACATCTTGGCACAGTGTTACACCATCCGGGTTATCTGGATACTTCCCACTGACACCAACCTATCAGAACTCCCGAGATGGGAACTTGGCCTTCAATATATCCTCTCTTCCCGCTACCCACCAGGCCTCAACCTCCTCTAATTTCAAGTTGCCGCCCCTTGTACATCACTTGTCACTCAACAATATCTTTGCCTCTGTACTTCCGCCTTGACTGACATCTCTGCCCAAACTTATTGCCTTTACGTATGTCTGCTTGTGTCTGTATATGTGCCGATGGATATGTGTGTGAGTGCGAGTGTATACCTGTCCCTTTTCCCCCTAAGGTAAGTCTTTCCACTCCCGTGATTGGAATGACTCCTTACCCTCTCCCTTAAAACCCACATCCTTTCATCTTTCCCTCTCCTTCCCTCTTTCCTGATGAAGCTGCCATGGGTTGCGAAAGCTTGAAATTTGTTTGTGTGTTTTTTTTATTGTCTCCTATCAACATACCAACGCTATCGTTTGGTAAGTTACAGCTTCTGTGTTTTTAGATATATTTTTCCCACGTGGAATGTTTCCCTCTATTATATTCATATATGTTTATATAACGATATGTTTATATGATTCTCTTACATGAACAATGTCTTAAAAACCACATTTAAAACTTTGGCTTTACTTTTGCTATCTTTTACTGTCACGCCAGGAAATGGGTAGGTTAAAGTTAGATATAGTGGGAATTAGTGAAGTTCGGTGGCAGGAGGAACAAGACTTCTGGTCAGGTGAACATAGGGATATAAATACAAAATCAAATAGGGGTAATGCAGGAGTAGGTTTAATAATGAATAGGAAAATAGGAATGCAGGTAAGCTACTACGAACAGCATAGTGAACGCATTATTCTGGCCAAGATAGATACGAATCCCACGCCTACCACAATAGTACAAGTTTATATGCTGCAGATGACGAAGAGGTTAATGAAATGTATGATGAGATAAAAGAAATTATTCAGATAGTGAAGGGAGACGAAAATTTAATAGTCATGGGTGACTGGAACTCGACAGTAGGAAAAGGAAGAGAAGGAAACGTAGTAGGTGAATATGGAATTGGGAGTAAGGAATGAAAGAGGAAGCCACGTGGTAGACTTTTGCACAGAACATAACTTAATCATAGCTAACACTTGGTTCAAGAATCATGGAAGATGGTTGTATACATGGAAGAAGCCTGGAGGTACTGGAAGCTATCAGATAGATTATATAATGGTAAGACAGAGATTCAGGAACCAGGTTTTAAATTGTAACACATTTCCAGGGGCATATAAGGACTTTGACCACAATCTATTGGTTATGAACTGTACATTAAAACTGAAGTAACTGAAAAAAGGTGGGAATTTAAGGAGATAGGACCTGGATAAACTGACAGAACCGGAGGTTGTAGAGAGTTTCAGGGAGAGCATTAGGGAACGATTGAAAAGAAGGGGGGAAAGAAATACAGTAGAAGAAGAATGGGTAGCTTTGAGAGATGAAATAGTGACGGCAGCAGAGGATCAAGTAGGTAAAAAGACGAGGGCTAGTAGAAATCCTTGGGTAATAGAAGAGATATTGAATTTAATTGATGAAAAGAGAAAATGCAGTAAATGTAGCAGGCAAAAAGGAATACAAACGTCTCAAAAATGAGATCGACAGGAAGAGCAAAATGGCTAAGCAGGGATGGCTAGAGGACAAATGTAAGGATGTAGGGGCTTATATCACTAGGGGTAAGATAGATACTGCCTACAGGAAAATTAAAGAGACCTTTGGAGAAAAAGAGAACCACTTGTATGAATATCAAGAGCTCAGATGGAAACCCAGTTCTAAGCAAAAAAGGAAAGCGGAAAGGAGGAAGGAGTATATAGAGGGTGTATACAAGGGCGATGTTCTTGAGGAAATAGAAGAGGATGTAGATGAAGATGAAATGGGAGATATGATACTGCGTGAAGAGTTTGACAGATCACTGATAGACTTAAGCCGAAACAAGGCCCCGGGAATAGGCAACATTCCATTAGAACTACTGATAGCCTTGGGAGAGGCAGCCCTGACAAAACTCTTCCATCTGGTGAGCAAGATGTGTGAAACAGGCGAAATACCCTCAGACTTCAAGAAGAATATGATAATTCAAATCCCAAAGAAAGCAGGTGTTGACAGATGTGAAAATTACCTAACTATCAGTTTAATAAGCCACGGCTGCAAAATACTAACACGAATTCATTACAGATGAATGGAAAAACTGATAGAAGCCGACCTCGGGGAAGATCAGTTTGGATTACGTGGAAATGTTGGAACACGTGAGGCAATACTGACCCTACGACTTATCTTAGAAAATAGATCAATGAAAGGCAAACCTACGTTTCTAGCATTTGTAGACTTAGAGAAAGCTTTTGACAATGTTGAGTGGAATACTATCTTTCAAATTCTGAAGGTGGCAGGGGTAAAATACAGGGAGGGAAAGGCTATTTACAATTTGTACAGAAACCAGATGGTAGTTATAAGAGTCGAGGGGCATGAAAGGGAAGCAGTGGTTGGGAAGGGAGTGCGACAGGGTTGTAGCCTATCCCTGATGTTATTCAATCTGTATATTGAGCAAGTGGTAAAGGAAACAAAAGAAAAATTTGGAGTAGGAATTAAAATCCATGGAGAAGAAATAAAAACTTTCAGGTTCGCTGATGACATTGTAATTCTGTCAGAGACAGCAAAGGACCTGGAAGAGCAGTTGAATGGAATAAACAATGTCTTGAAAGGAGGATATAAGATGAACATCAACAATAGCAAAATGAGGATAATGGAATGTAGTCGAATTAAATCTCGTGATGCTGCCGGAATCAGATTAGGAAATGAGACACTTAAAGTAGTAAAGGAGTTTTGCTATTTGGGGAGCAAAGTAACTGATGATGGTCGAAGTAGAGAGGATATAAAATGTAGACTGGCAATAGCAAGGAAAGTGTTTCTGAAGAAGAGAAATTTGTTAACATCGAGTATAGATTTAAATGTCAGGAAGCCGTTTCTGAAAGTATTTGTATGGAGTGGTGTAGCCATGTATGGAAGTGCAACGTGGACGATAAATAGTTTAGACAGGAAGAGAATAGAAGCTTTCGAAATGTGGTGCTACAGAAGAATGTTGAAGATTAGATGGGTGGATCACATAACTAATGAGGAGGTACTGAATAGAATTGGAGAGAAGAGAAATTTGTGGCAGAGCTTGACTAGAAGAAGGGATTGCTTGGTAGGGCATATTCTGAGGCATCAAGGGATCACCAATTTAGTATTGGAGGGCAGCGCGGAGGGTAAAAATCGTAGAGGAAGACCAAGCGATGAGTACTCTAAACAGATTCAGAAGAATGTAGGTTGCAGTAGGTACTGGGAGATGAAGAAGCTTACACAGGATAGAGTAGCATGGAGAGCTGCATCAAACCAGTCTCTGAAGACCACAACAACAACAACAACAACAACAACAACAACAACTTACTGTCACACCAGACTGGTCAACGAGTGACTGGATTGGAGCCTTAGTCACACTTAGCGATTCTGTGTAAGACCAGAAATTTCTTCTCGGCAGGTCTTTTGCTAAGGCATGTAGGTTGTAGTTGTAAGCTCTAAGCATTGATCTTTTTACAGACATGCGTATTTCTACAAATTTTTGCATATTGTCATTTGCGCATTTTCTTTTGAACCAGGAATGATACAGCCTCTGCTTCATCAGCACTTTATGAAATTTGTTGTTAAACCAGTGGGTCTTTTCCACTCTTAGTCCACTTTTTTGGCGCATACTCCTCCAGAGCATGATTTACAGTCTCTTTTAAACTTTGTCTATAATTTCTGTATGTCCATCAAACTGGAACTAAATGATGTCAGTCCTTTGTCGAAGTGAGATTCTAACTATTGTCTGTATGCTCTTTCTAGTCTTCTTGGTTAATTTATTAACGTTAGTAACAAAAGTCACTATGATGACATCATGGTCATTAATCCCTGCCTCTGCCATTGTCGATTAGATCAGGCCTGTTCATAGCTACAAGGTCGAAAATGTTTCCATTGTTTGTGGTCTGTCAAACTAGCCACTCGAGACAATTTTCGGAAAAGTGTTTAAGAAGAACTTCGCAAGACTGTTAGTACCTCCTGCATTGAATCAGACATCTCAGTCTGTACTCGGTGGGTTAAAGTCACCCGCAACTAATATTACGTGGTCTGGCTAAAGTCTAGATCAGGGCCAGCGGCAGTCAGGACGGAACTTATGAACTGCTCATAGATTGGCAGTATGTCAGTTTCACGTAGCCATTGGCATGATACTTTCAAATAACCAGTGATAGGCAAGAATGTGGGCAATGTATTTCTAGTGCCAAAACTGAAACCATTTTCTTGTTTGCTGTTTTTTGGTGCATTAGTGAGTTTAGAGAGAAAGATTCTGCGATTATGTCTACAAATGGTGCGAAGTGGAGTGGTTTCACAGATTTAGTATCCATGATTTAATAGAAAACATTAATCTACCTCCGTCCTCCCACGATTTAGTTAAAAAACATTGACTCACTTACTCAGTGTGCTTGCGATGATCAGTTGGTTAGCAACATAGAACAGAGAAATATTTAACAGTTTTTTTATTATGTCAAGGGTTGCGACACTGCCCTTACATTACATTTATAATCTTTTACGGCAAGGCTTCAGTTTGTCTTCCAAATGTATTCAAAACATATCATCAGTTTGCTGCTCTATTATTGGCTGCATAAAAAAAAAACCTGCTGGCACACCTTTTGATCCCACCATATCTCATAGCACGTGCTGACAACATTTGTACATGAAACACGTAAGTACGCCACTGGCCCAGTCTAGACTCTTACTGGGTATTTCCATGCTACTGTCCGTAGATTTTCTTCCAATATCTCTAAAACCATCACAGTGGAATCAGATGGCCAGTAAAAACATCCAACAATTAACTTAATCTCATCTAAACCTGTTATATGTGACCAGGTATCTTCACTGTCATACCCAGATTCAACCTCAGTAGACACAATATTTTTGTCAACCACAATGAACACACCCTGTTGTATGACATCTAGTCTGTCTTTTTGGTATACGTTCCATGAATTGCTAAATATCTTAGAGCCTTCTACTTCAGGTTTCAGTCAGCTTCTGGTCCCGAGAATAATTTGAGTGTGAGAAGTTTCCTGGAGGGCAATAAATTTGGGAATTTTATTTACTTTATTTCTCATACAGTAATTTATACTACTCAGCTATGTTTAATATGTATCTCTCTAGGCATATACAGGATGAATCACCCAAAACTTGCACCACAAATATTGCGGAAATGGAAAATTATATTGATGTGCTGTTTTCCCAGAATGGATTACTAATCAGGGGCACATATTGTTGGCCAATAAACAGATTGTAATAATACTTAGAATGCGTATTTTTTGTACAATCATACACTTTTGCTAAGTGGAACAATGCCTATTGACATCAACAAACTAAAAGTAGGCTAAATTAGAATGTCAGTGGTGTTTGTTGCAGGAGTGTAGTGCAAGTCGTTTACGATCAATGGCATTTGTAAGTTCACCCTACAACCCCCCCCCCCCCCGCCCTCTCTCTCTCTCTCTCTCTCTCTCTCTCTTTTTCTCTCTCTCTCTCTCTCTCTCTCTCTCTGCATCTCCCATTAATGCAAAGTAAAATGTTTAAGACAGAGAGCTCATACTGGAAGCTAAATTAGGTTTCATTCCAAGCTTCAGGTACATCAGCACTCCAATTGCTTGTCAATACTCTGCATTTTTTATTTTTGGTTGTGATGTACTGGGTTCCTTTACAATAGCTGTTGAATCAGGCTTGTATTCTTGATAATTTAAATGCTTCAGACTCCTCCTTGCACAAGCTTGTTGAGTTATCTTGGTTGGCTGGTTAATTGGTGGTTAAAAGACTAAACAGCGAGGTCATCAGTCCCTCAGTCCAGGAGTAGTTCTTCAAGAATTAGTGATTCCTTGAAGGACAAGTTCTGATGTTGCAAGTATGTAGGAGCAGTAAGACCAAATCATTGAAAGCAGTACTGATGCCAGAGCTGAGAAAGAATTTATGAAGAAGTGTACAGATTTGGCCAGTACACAGGTCACAGCAGACGAAGGGTCTTCCCAAGGCTGAACCACTGGCAAGAAAAGTCCCATTCCACATCTGACCCCCTCTACCCTGACGAGCACCATCCCACATCCTACCCCCAGTAGCCTGATGAAGGGCAAAGACAGTACAGAGGAAAGAATGTCTTCAAGTCAGTAGATTAGGTGGGCATCCTCAAGGCTCTGCATGCAATGGGAGTCATCCTAAAACAATGTAGCCAGGTGTCTTTATGGAACAACCACCATTTAACTAAGTGCTACCTCTAAAATAGAAAATAGGTTGTGGTAGAAAAGGAGGTGAACCATTGAAAAACAATTAAAGCAGCGTAAGACAGGGATGAAAGGGTGGGCTGGTCAAGGAAGTAAAGGCAGAGGTTCCTAGACCCAGCATGCAGCAGCGGATACCCCAACCCCAACCATCCCACCCCTGCCCGAAGGTAGCTTAAAGGTAAACATCTGAAAATAAAAACCACTTTCACAGAGTAAATGGAGAACCAGTTCAGTTATCTGTGAATCATCTGTCAGTATTTGAGGGAAAGAATTTGGAAGGCCATGCTTAACATGGAGGCCAGAGGAAGGGGGCATTCCACCAGGATATGAGCTACTGTCTTAAGGCTCCATAGCTACATTGTGGGGGTACTCCATTACATAAAATAAGACTATGGGTTAGCATGGTATGTCCAATGCGAAGGCAACATAGGATTGTGGATACCTTCCTGTGGGAAGGGAAGGAAGAGCACCATGCAGCCGTAGTCTCTTTGATTGTGCAGCTCTTAGGGGGCAATAATAGCCAACCAGATGTCATCCCATCTCCAAGTGAGCAGAGGTCTCATTCGCACCCGCAAATCTGCTGCTGGGACCAGCAAAGCAATTGGAGATGAGTAATTGTTCCTCTAGCCAAACAATCAGCCATTTCATTCCCTGGAACACCCACATGATTAGAGACACAGAAAAAAAATTGAGCCGTCGGGATGACCAAGTTCAAAACCACTGAACAGTTAGGATGACTAAATTCAGTAAGAACTTCATGAATAACAGAGATCACATGGTGTTAATAGTAATATAGGTCGGTGGACTAAAGACAGCTCATTGAATCTCTACATATTAAAATGCAATCAAAGGAGGCCCATTCAGCTTGATGCCCCTTGTACACAAAAAGTATGGGATACATTCATGATCAAGTAATTGTCGAATGGTGGGTGCATAGGAGAGCAAAAGTTGGTACCATCAGAACTGGAGAGGTAAGATCCCTGCTTCAGCAAGGAAACCAGTCCACAGGACTAGTCAAGAAGGCACCAGTTGACAGACAATCTTCATGATGATGGACTGCGTCTAACAATTTTGAAGCTGGAGGTGCCACCAAGCATAAACCTGGCAACCATAATCTAGTTGGGATGAGACCAGAGCCTGGTAAATACAGAGAAGAGTAGCACAACCCACGCCCCAAGAGATGTGGGCAAGGAAGCAGAGAGCGATAAGATTCCACATGCAGTTAGTCTTTAAGTAACAAATATGGGGCATGTAAGTCAGCTTTTTTTATCAGAAAGAAGGCCCAAAAAACAGAACTGTGCAACAACTTCCAAGTGCTGAGTATGCGAATAGAGTTCTGCAGGAGAGAATTGGAAACCATAGGAAAGGGTCCACACAGAGGTCTGTTGGATGCTTTCTTGGAGTTGGTGTTCAGCCGAACTACTTAGTTCTTACTAAATGTGAAAGTCGTTTACATGCAGCAAATGGGTGACCAGCAGCCTGACAGGAGACGTTAGATCATTGATAGTGATGACAAAGAATATGACACTCAGGACAGAGCCCTATGATGAAAAAAATGATAGGGAGCTTAAAAAGCCCCAGTCATATAGGGTAAGGTAAATGTGGTGGTGTCAGGTGGTGCCATATGCCTTATGTAGGTTGAAAAGGAGATCATTCTACTGGAAGCCACACTGATTGGGGGGAAAAAAGGTCCCCAGACTTGAGAAATCTTTGTAAACACAAGTAACCACTCTTCCATGCAGTTTGTGGAACACTTTGTTAAGGCTAATTGATGGGAGCTGTTGAGAGATGTTAGGTTTTTGCCTGTGTTAAGGATTTCGACGATAATACTATCTCGCCATTGTGAAGAGAGAACACCGTGGAACCAAAAATGCATGAAAATCCTTAGTAGATGTAACCTTTTAGAAACATTCAGGTGTTGAATTGACTGATTGTGAATTGAATCAGGGCCTGGGGCCATGTTGTGAAACAAGGCAAGAGGCTGAAGCAGTTCCCAGTCAGTGAAAGGATCATTATATGATTCAGTTTGGGGAGAAGGGGGGGGGGGGGAGGGGTGAAACATGGGGACGTTGTTTATGCAGTAGAAAGGTAGTATGACGTCCCTTCCCTCCTTCTTCACTCGCCGGGACGAGACGTGACTCGTAACGATGTTCGTCCTCGTCGGTGTGACGTGGAACAGCACCTGTAACCCTCGTAAGAACACAACTCCTCACGTAGTTTAGAAATATTCAGTTATCCGGCTGCAACAGTCTTCTCAGTTTGTGCAAACTGTTAAACTGCAATCGTTTATTTTTATTTTTATGCCTGGTTAGTTCCATGATGAAGTAAAATCTTGATTCTTGATTTCGTCATTATGGTTGTTTTTCACATCATACATAGCAAGGATGAAATTTTTCTGTCTACTATTCCATTGCTATGCCATTGCTACGTCCAGTTATTAACAACGGTCTGATGTAACTCCAGAGATAACTTACGTTGAAGTAAAGGATTATTATTATTATTTATTTATTTATTTATTTATTTATTTAATTTTTTTTAAATACACCGTAATACTGGTTTAAACTAATCACTCTTCACTGTCCATTATTCAAGTACTCAGTCACTTTAAATGTTTAAAGAGTTAGGCGACACGTAAGGTTTATCTTTTCATTCAGATTTTATTGTTCTTTCTGTAATTAATTGTTTGGCCCTACAACACATGCACACCGATATGTCATTCAAGATTAACCTCTGTTCAGTTCAGTAATCGTGATGCTGACAACAACTTTTGACTAATCGGCGTACTTGTCTTTTTTCGTGTCTTCATCTTATTGTGTCCTACTCAAGACTACAAATTGTTTTTCTGTTGTTGATTCATTGCTCTCAAAGTTTGTAACTGTTCGTCAGCACAAAGGCGAAGTCTAACACTCGTCTTACTATACCGTCGCATTGAGAACGGTAAAGACTAACTTTCATCAGTCGAATGACTGAGCAATACTTCAGTCTCTACCTCACAAATTATCAAACTTCCAAAACTGAAACAATCTAATAGCATTTGAATCCAGGCAACTATCACAGAAGTACTCTAGAACGACTCAAGAGCAACTAACTAACTGAACATTTCCATATCCGAGTTGCATTGTAGTCGCATTGAATTTCCTTTTCGACGCAGTTACAACTCTCTTCCATGATAAATGTTATCTTTGACTGAATTACTTTCTTGGATTTAACCTTCATTCATATGATTTTGAATTTATTCTATAGGTGCTTCATAAAGAATCTATGATAATCCTTCCTTTTATCTCCCCTTTTTGTAGGCTATTCTCAGTATTTAATAATATAGGTGTTAATCAAAATATTACCAGTGTAGATTTTATCGTCAATTGTTGCCGTCACTGTCAAGATAACTCACTTCCCTACTTTAAGTTTCCACAAAGTTTGTTAGTTGGGGTTTTCTGTCCTTGGGGCATTACAGTAGATAGGTAGGAAGAGGATGCTGATGCTGTTGCAAAGTGTCAGGAAAAGTCATTGCATCAATACAAAGATGATCCTGCAGGAGTAGACCCAGTGGAGTTGTGGAAGACTACAGAGTTTGGCCCACTCCTCCGATGAAGAGGCACACATTCCCAGGGAGCAGAAGTCTTTTCCAGCATTCCTTCTTACTGTGTTTAAGTAGACAGCAAGCCTTAATGTGAAGCCGATTAAAAGAGATAAGGTTTGTCTGAGAAGGATGTCGCTTGATATGTTGCTGGGCTCTTTAGTGATCCTGAACAACTATTGCAGTGTCTTTGGTCCACCATGGCGCCAGATGGTGGTGGAGGGGACCTGTAGAAAGGGGGAATAGCAGTTCCAATATCATGGATGATCACGCTGGAGATGATTTGCACATTCTCGTCAGTGCAGTCTGACAGAGAAGGGACAAAGGTAGCAGCAGAGTCATACAACTGTCAATTGATTCTTCGAAGCACTCATCATGCTAGTCGGTCCGTCTTCTGATGGCAAGAAAGTGACACAATCATTGGAAGTGGTCACTGTCACAAAGATCATCATGTAGTGACCAGTGCAGTGAAGCTACAACATTGAGGAAAGAGATTGTTTGTTCAATAGCTGAAAAGGTGCCATGGGTGACACTGAAGTGAGCAGGAGTACCATCATTGAAGAGAGACAGATCATGGTCAGTAAGAAGCTGGTCAAGTAGAAGGCCCCTACCAGAGACAGTGGTACTTCCCCAAAGGGGGTGGTCTCCATTGTAATCCTCAAGTAGGAGAAAATGGGGAGGGGGGAGAGTTGTTGGATTAAGGTGGTCAACTCAAGGTAAGCAAGGGGCCTGCCTGAAGATATGTAAACATTGCAGGTGGTAAGAAACTTGCTGGCAGATTAAAACTACGTGCTGGACTGAGACTCGAACTTGGGACGTTTGCCTTCCACAGGCAGCGCACACTCTGCTGAAGAGTGAAATGTTCATAGCAAATGGTGATTGTTGAAGTTGTTTGCACTCACGCTGCTGCTGCTTTCAAATCCACTCACTGACATCTGTGCAAATTAATGTACAGACTCCTCCAGGTGCTCTCTCAGGGTCAGCACAGCTCCGAGAGAATGCAATATAACCACTGAGTGATGGGGAATGGTCACTGGAGGAGTTAGCTGGCTGTCTGGTCAGGTATGTGAAGTGGTTCTCAAATACGATGCCATAGGAAACACAAGAGATGAAGATGGTGTGAGAACTGGTTTTCAAAAGATGGAGGAAGTGGGAGTTATGGCTGGCACTTTCACTTAATTGAAGGTCTTATCAGTAGAGTGTGAGCATTCACAGTTTCTTTGTGCCTCATTGTATGGCAGACAGTCAATAGATTTATATTTGGGTATTTTCTTTTGTTTCTAGAAGACTGAGCAAAATGGTGAATGTGAAGGTGAACAACTTCCAACTGCTCCACAAATTTCAAGTCTCAAACTCGCAATGTTACACACATACCTGATCAACATCTGCTTGCTTTGGTGATATTGGAAATAGTAATTTGAACACTTGTTACCATTAAGTTGGTACATAAGTTTGTGGCGTTTTTATTTTGCATGTTGGTATTCCATTTGCTGCAGGTTTATTTATCGATTGTCATCTTTTATCTGTAGTTTACTATTCCTATGTCACAGTCTTCTGCTTGAGTTCGGTATAGGATGAGAGCAGCAGAGGCAGCCAGAAACATATGCATCGTATATGGGGATAATGTCATGGGACAGAGCATGGCAAGAAAATGGTTTTCTCATTTTAAGTATGATTGATTTGACATTAGGGGCTCTCCATATTCAGGGAGACCTTCAGGGCTTTGTGAAGATGAATTAAATACATTAATCCACAATGATCCACTTCATTGTACTTGAGAACTGGCAGATGTGATGAAGAGTGATCACTCCACCTTGTGCAACATCTGAATACAATGGGAAAGGTTTAAAGAATCAGGTGTACAAGTACCACTTGTTCTAAGCCAAAATCACAAGAATGAGCAGTTGGCCATATGTGCATCTCGTCGTCAGTTGGCTTGTGAACGACATGAATATTTCTATCCTTTTTCATTACTGGTGAGGAGAAATGGTGTCTTTATGCTACCATAAGGAAAAGAAAGGAATGGTTGAGCCCAAACAAAGCAGCAACTCCCCTTACAAAGATATGCACGTATCCACAGAAGATAATGTTACACATCTGGTGAAACAGTGGCTGTGTGATGTACTATGAATTGCTCCCCCAAGATGTAACCATCACTGTTGACATTTATTGTCAACAACTGAGATGTCTTACAGATGCAATCCAGAAACAACAACCAGGAAGACTGTGTGAAGTGATGCTAGCCCACAACAATGCCCATCTGCATTCTGATAGACTGACAAAAAACACTATACAGGAGTTGGTTGGGAGTTGCCAGGAGTTGCCTGAGCTGACACCTTCCGACCATGCCGATTGGTCCCTCCCTCCTTTTCTCGGGAGGTGTGACCTGAGGTGTAAACATTCACCTAAGGCGGGAGTGCCCTCTGAGAGGGTCCCCACAAGGAAGGAGCGCGCCACCGGAGACGCTGGCAATCGTGGGGGATTTCTCCGCAATGGATTTCTCTTCTCCTTTTCTCTCGACTTCTGCCCACAAACAGAAACTTTACCAGCCACCAGTGACAAAAGTACTACCGCCTGCCCCACAGTTCCTCGTAGTTTCTCGATCTGAGGACGGAAAGTATTTTTCCTCTGTCAACCCTTTCGTTATCCAGAAGGGCGTAGATGCCATAGCCGGATCTGTCAACTCTTGTACCGGGTTGCGTAATGGTACCTTGTTGCTAGAAACTGAGAGCGCCTTTCAGGCACAAAAACTGCTTCGGGCCACACTCCTGTACACATTCCCTGTCTGGGTGGAGGCTCACCGCACTTTGAATTCGTCTCGTGGCGTGGTATATACTAGATCACTCGACGGATTGGCTGACGAGGAGATTCAGTCTTTCCTCGCTGAGCAGGGCGTGAAGGCTGTCCATAGGGTCATGAAAAAGGTCAACAATGACATGGTACCGACCCGGACACTTTTCTTGACCTTTGATAGTGTTCAGTTGCCGTCGCGCATCAAAGCGGGCTACGAGGTTATTTCTGTTCGCCCCTATGTCCCAACACCTATGCGCTGCTACCAGTGTCAGCGTTTTAATCACACTCGCCAGTCTTGTTCCAATGTGGCTAAATGTGTCACTTGTGGCAGGTATGCCCATGAGGGTGACTGTCCACCTCCGTCTCCTCGTTGTGTGAACTGTCAGGGTGACCCTGCAGCGTCCTCCCGTGACTGTCCCATCTACAAGGAAGAACTCTGTATACAGGAAATACGGGTCAAAGAGAAAGTGTCCACCTCGGCTGCTTGCAAGCTATTTGCTAGTAGGAAGCCCACGCTGCTCCCAGTGGGGAAATACAGTACTGTCCTCGCCTCTCCTCGGACTACCAGGGAAGTGGCGACGCAGACATGCGATCTGACCTTCAGCACTACGGTCGTCCGTTCGGCCAGTGCAAAGATCACCCAGTCGACGTCTCCTCTTCCTCCCGTCACCCCTCAGACACAAGCACCTTCATCAGCTTCTGCCAAGACAAAGACCCAGAAGTCAGATGCACGGGCCTTCAAGAAGGAACCATCCCGTGCAGACTTCCTACGTACCTCGAACTCCCAGCCATCGACCAGTACTTCCACTAAACGACCTTCCAAGAAGGCTCATAGGAAGCACAGCTCTCCTTCTCTGCCACGGCACATTTCTTCTCCTGCGCCACCCAGCGGTTGCCGCCCCAGGCCGTCATCTGTTTCGCCTGGCCGCACCGCTGGTAGCCGAACATCTGGCCGTTCACCGACGGAGGAAGCTCCCCCTCCCGGCCATCTTAACAAGATGACCAATGAACCTATTGAAAAAATGGATGATGACTCTCTGCCTATTGATAGCGGCAGCAGTGCTCGCTCGAAGCCAGGCCCTCAGCGGCGTTCGAGGTGACCCCTTCTTGCTTCACCTTTTTCTTTTTCTTCTCATGATGGCACTTATTCACTGGAATATTCGCAGCATTCGCTCCAACCGAGAGGACTTAAAGTTGCTGCTCCACTTGCACCGTCCGCTCGTCGTAGCCCTCCAGGAAACGAAGCTACGCCCATGCGATCAAATTGCCTTGGCACACTACACCTCTGTGCGTTTTGACCTACCCCCTGTGGCAGGTATTCCGGCTCACGGAGGGGTTATGTTGCTGGTCCAGGATGATATTTACTACGATCCCATCACATTGCACACCAGCCTGCAGGCAGCTGCCGTCTGAATTACTCTCCCCACTTTTACATTTTCCATTTGTACCATTTACACTCCATCGTCGTCTGCCGTTACCAGGGCAGACATGATGCAAATTATTGCTCAGCTACCTGCACCATTTTTGTTAACTAGAGACTTCTATGCCCACCATCCCCTTTGGGGCTCTCCAGCATCCTGCCCGAGGGGCTCCCTGTTAGCAGACCTTTTCAACCAGCTCAATCTTGTCTGCCTCAATACTGGCGCCCCTACTTTTCTTTCGGACACATCTCACACCTATTCCCATTTAGACCTCTCTATATGTACTACCCAACTTGCACGCCGGTTTGAGTGGTATGCACTTTCTGATACATATTCGAGCGACTACTTCCCGTGTGTTATCCATCTCCTGCATCATACCCACTCTCCATGCTCAACTAGTTGGAACATCTCCAAAGCAGACTGGGGGCTCTTCTCTTCCAGGGCGACCTTTCAGGATCAAACCTTCACAAGCTGCATTAGTCAGGTCGCACACCTCACGGAAGTCATTCTCACTGCTGCTGAATATTCCATCCCTCACACTACTTCTTCTCCTCATCGCGTACTGGTCCCCTGGTGGACCGCAGCATGTAGAGACACTTTACATGCTCGTTGACGTGTTTTACGCACCTTTAAACGCCACCCTACAGTGGCGAATTGTATAAATTAATAACGATTACGTGCGCAGTGTCGTCGTATTATTAAAGACAGCAAGAAAGCCAGCTGGGCTGCTTTCACAAGCACCTTCAACAGTTTTACTCCTCCTTCTGTTGTCTTGGGTAGCCTGCGCCGGCTATCTGGCACTAAGGTCCACTCACCAGTTTCTGGCTTGACGGTCGCGAATGATGTCCTTGTGGCCCCTGAGGATGTCTCCAATGCCTTCGGCCGCTTTTTCACAGAGGTTTCGAGCTCCGCTCATTACCACCCTGCCTTCCTCCCCCGAAAACAGGCAGAGGAGGCTAGGCCACCTAACTTCCGCTCCTCGAATCGTGAAAGTTATAATGCCCCATTCACCATGCGGGAACTCGCAAATGCACTTGCCCGGTCACGGTCCTCTGCTCCAGGGCCTGATTCTATTCGTATTCAGATACTGAAGAACCTTTCTCCTGCGGGTAAAGGTTTCCTTCTTCGTACTTATAATCGCATCTGGATTGAGGGACATGTTCCCGCATGCTGGCGTGAGTCTATTGTTGTACCAATTCCTAAGCCGGGGAAGGACAAGCACTTGCCTTCCAGTTATCGACCCATCTCGCTTACCAGCTGTGTCTGTAAGGTGATGGAACGAATGGTTAACTCTCGTTTGGTTTGGCTGCTCGAATATCGACGCCTACTTATCAATGTACAATGTGGATTTCGTAGGCGCCGCTCTGCTGTTTACCATCTGGTTACCTTGTCGACCTTCATTATGAATAACTTCTTGCGGAAGCGCCCGACCGTGGCTGTGTTCTTTGATTTGGAGAAGGCTTACGACACCTGTTGGAGGGCGGGCATTCTCCGCACCATGCAGACATGGGGCCTTCGCGGTCGCCTCCCTCTTTTTATTCGTTCCTTTTTAATGGATCGACAGTTCCGGGTACATGTGGGTTCTGTCCTGTCAGACACCATTCGCCAGGAGAATGGGGTGCCACAGGGCTCAGTTTTGAGCGTCGCTCTCTTTGCCATAGCGATCAATCCAATAATGGATTGCCTCCCAGCTGGTGTATCAGGCTCCCTTTTCGTGGACGATTTTACCATCTGTTGCAGCGCGCAGTGTACATGTTTCCTGGAGCGCTGTCTTCAGCATTCTCCTGACCATCTTTACTCCTGGAGTGTCGCCAATGACTTCCGTTTTTCTGCCGAGAAGACGGTCTGTATTAACTTCTGGCGCTACAAAGAGTTTCTCCCACCGTCCTTACGACTCGGTCCCGTTGCTCTCCCATTCGTGGAGACAACAAAATTTTTAGGTCTTACATTTGACAGGAAACTTAGCTGGTCTCCACATGTGTCATATTTGGCTGCCCGTTGTACCCTTTCTCTAAATGTTCTGCGTGTTCTCAGTGGTATGTCGTGGGGAGCGGATCGAACCGTCCTACTTCGCCTATATCGGTCGATCGTCTGCTCCAAGCTGGATTATGGGAGCTTCGTATACTCCTCTGCACGGCCGTCCATCTTACGCCGCCTCAACTCCATACAACATCGGGGTTTACGTCTTGCGCTCGGAGCGTTTTATACTAGTCCCGTCGAGAGTCTTCATGCTGAAGACGGTGAATTGCCACTCACCTACCGGCGCGATATACTGCTTTGTCGGTATGCCTGTTGGCTACTGTCAATGCCCGACCACCCATCTTATCGTTCCTTTTTTGACGACTCTCGACCGTCAATACGGGTTGTATGTCTCTTCCCTGCTACCCCCTGGAGTTCGCTTTCATCGCCTCCTTCAACACCTTGATTTTTCACTCCCTGCAACCTTTAGAGTGGGCGAGAGCCACACGCCACCTTGGCCCCAGGCTCGGGTTCGCGTTCACCTTGACCTCAGCTCGCTCCCAAAGGCGGTTACCCCCCGTTCGGTATATAACTCCCGTTTTGTCGAACTTCATTCGAAGTTCATTAATATGACCTTCATGTATACAGATGGCTCTAAGACCAATGACGGGGTCGGGTGTTCTTTTATTGTCAGGGCACAAAGTTTCAAATACCGGCTCCATGGCCATTGTTCGGTCTTCACAGCTGAGCTCTTTGCCCTCTACCAGGCTGTTCTTTACATCTGCCACCACGGACATTCTGCTTATGTCATCTGCTCCGATTCCCTGAGCGCCATCCAGAGCCTCAGTGATCCGTATCCAGTTCACCCTTTCGTGCACCGGATCCAACGCTCTCTTCAGCAGCTGGTGGACGACTGTTCTCTGGTTAGCTTTATGTGGGTTCCTGGCCATGTCGGTATCCCTGGGAATGAAGCTGCAGATGCCGCAGCCAAGGCTGCGGTTCTCCAGCCTCGGACAGCTTCTTGTTGTGTCCCTTCATCAGATTGTAGCAGGGTCATTTGTCGGCGCATTTTATTGCTGTGGCATGCCGACTGGGCTGCACTTACGGACAACAAGCTTCGGGCCTTGAAACCTCTTCCCGCGGCTTGGACGTCCTCCTCACGCCCTTCTCGGCAGGAGGAGGTCGTTTTGGCCCGCTTACGAATTGGACACTGCCGGTTCAGCCATCGCCATCTGCTGACGGCTGCACCGGTGCCGTTCTGCCCATGTGGGCAATTGCTGACGGTCCGTCACATTTTAACGTCCTGTCCGGATTTTACTACACTGCGTCTTGATCTTGGCCTGCCATGTACTCTGGATGCCATTTTAGCGGATGACCCAGGAGCAGCTGCTTCGTTTTATCAGCTTGACAAACCTGTCTAAGGACATTTGATTATGTTTATGTCTTTTATAGTATTGTCCCTTTCAGTTGCTGTTTTAACCTTGTGCCTCACGGTGCATTCCTAACTTAGTCTGGGCGCTAATGACCATTGTAGTTTTTGCCACAAAAAAAAAATAAATAAATAAAAAACGAATTCTACACCCACCTTACTCACCTGATCTTGTGCCCTCAGATTTTCACCTTTACCACTCTGTATCAAAAGACCTTCAAGGGACTTCCTTTCTTAAAGTGGCTCAATGAGCTCTTCACCTCAAATCCACAAGATTTCTACAGTGGCAGTTTTGAAAAGTTACCCCGACCACTGGCAGACTGTTGTAAATGGTGAAGGATAATATATTATTGTTGACTAAAATCTCTGTTATGTGTACCTCTTGTGTTTATCAAACTTATGTAAAAACACTATGAATTTATGCACCAAGCCATTATAATCTTGCTCTGTGGTCTAAGCTCTCTTTAACACACACAATCACAGTCTCATCCTACACCTGCTCTCAATACTCCTTGCTCAGATCGCGCATTAACACAGTCCGTTGATATGTTTCACTATGATCATGGTTTGCTCATGAGTGATAAAAGCTGATACCGAATGAAATTAAATTAATCATCATAAAATGTGTATATTCTTTTTTCACATTATCAGTTGTTTTATAAAATTTACAAAGAAGATTTTTTTTTATGAATCTCTGCAATTTCTCTATTTTTACTTCTGATCGCTGTTCTATACCTGTAGGCACTGAATAACTATATTGTCCCCCCTGACATCTTTCCAATGTTTTCTGTTGGGTGCATGGTAATGGGCAGCAAAAGTAAAAAATTGTAGTTTATTCTGCTTCCATCATTTGAACTTAGGCTCAGGCAGTGGCGTGAACAGTTATGTAAACTACTCTGCAGTACTTGTGGCCAGCTCCCATGCTATTATGCTGAGTTAGGGACGCCACTACATTATTGCTGAGTGAGACACATCAACTTTCTGCCACAAACCTGCCAATGAGAGAACTGGGTGCCATCATATGAGATATGCAAGAGGGTCAGTGAGGTAACGGCCACAACGGCAGGTTGCTCCCTTGCCTGCCAGCTTCCTTACCCTCCAGACATGTCCATCCTATTGAGGGCGAAATGCTCTTTCCGTACCATGTGCAGTTTACTCCATGGCCATAGCCAGTTTTCAAGAATGTTGCACCCCTTAATGGTAGTTCTTGGGAATAAAACCCATTTTTCCATGAATCCTGGCATTTCTCATTTTAAATGTAGGAAAAACTACCCAGATGCCCACCTGACCTCCTGATACCATCCTGGCATATACACTGTTTTGTGTACCTACATTTCAACTCACCATGAAAAAGGTAATAATTTGAGATATGGGTTATCATAGGTGTTTACATTTTATATGAAATACACAAAAAGCCAACAACTGAATATACACAAAATACTGTGGAATTTCTTATAGTTCATCTTACGTAAGTAACTGCTGGCATTGTTTCGCTGTATTTATCAGTTCTGTCTAGTAACCTACACTGTTCTGGCAAGTGTGGCATACACATATAATAAAACTAATATTTTGAATCCTGAAGATGTGGTAGGTACTGTCTTATTTCACGTTAATTTCTTCTGTATCCTCCACAGTAAAAAAAAAGGTCATTGCCCTATCATGGCATATTTTCTCATTTCAATTTCCTCTTTAGCGCCCAGAAAAAGAATATCTGTAGACAGAACTCCTGATCATATTCTTTGTTGGATCATCATTTGCAGCCATGTTTGTAATCTGTAATTTTTTTGTTCTCATTATTTCCTGTGAATTCTGTAGGTTTTATATCTAGACTTCTTTCTTACAGGTCTCTGTGTGCTTTGTCCCAATAGCAATAACTCTCTACTTGCCTTTCCTGGTCGGCATTCAGGACAGGTCCAGTTAGTTGATTTGGCTAACACTGAGAGAGCACCACTGGACATAGCAGCCCATGAAGCACCTCTCAGTTGTATTGCTCTCAATCTCCAGGGCACACGTCTTGCCACAGCATCTGAGAAGGTATTGCTGCTAAGCCTGTAGGATAGTTGAAATTAATGTATGTTCCATATTTCTGTTACAGACTGCATGGTTTCATGACATGGTAATACTGTGTATGCCTCGGGACAACCGGGTAATCTGGGAAAACCCGGGAATTTTTTAGAATTCTGGGAGCTTTCCACTGTTTCAGTTTTCAATTAAACTTTTGTAATTTTACGTAAAAATTTATTCTTGAACAAATAATTATTTTTAGCCCGCTACTGCGGAAAAATAACTTGGCAATAAAACGTAAATGAGAGAATAACACCAAAACACAGTGCACAAACAAGCATATGCAGACAGCAAAATGTGTCCGAGGCTTTAGGATGAAGACTGTGCAATACTTTGTAACAACAAATTTCTTCTGATGAGTATGATGTCATTACTGTTTACATTTCTAACAGGGCGCAGGAAAATATAGTGAATAGTGATTTGAGAAGCGTTACTCTCAAAGTAAATCTCTATTTACGCAAGATAAATTATGTTATGTGTGAGAATGTGCAATGAATTTCTTTAATCCTGGAGCTTTTGACTCTCATTCAAAACATAACACTTTGAGGACCAGCCATTTAAAAAATTTTGGGCCCAGCAGACTGTCATTTATACAATTATTTAAAATTTGCCTGGCACATTTGTGTTTCATGCACCTTAAAGAGTAACATGTAGTAAAAGGACCAAGCTTCAAGGTTAGTTTTTGGTGTATGTTTTGGTTCTTTCATAGATTACAAATTATGCAGTAATGATGGCAAAAAGAATAATTAGCCTTAAAAAGTGAGAGGTGAGTTCTTGAGCAATTTCACACACAAGCAGCTTTTCTATGGAAAAGGCAAAGTGCTCGACAGAACATTTATTCAGCATTATTTGGTGCACAGTAGTGAAATTTACAGTGATGCTTGTCAGAAACATTCAACTGCTGAAATTTAAGCTGTGCTCTTAGGATTCTACCTAACCACACCTTCTGAAAACAAAACAGCAAAACATTTTTGATGCCCAATATTATAAGTAATTGCTTAGCTTTTCCTGTATCTGTACTGAATGTATATTACTTTAAACCATTAACTTTACCTATTTGTGTGTTTACACTACTTAACAGTGATTTTGCTAATGGCTGACTACATCACATGTCCTGTGCTCTGAATAGCTGCTGTCATTAGCTGGCAAGATAACATGATGCGAGCTGTGATTCGCTGACAAAAGTGCAAGCTCTATTTCAGCATTCAGAAGCTACCATTCAAAGGATTGATGTTCTACAGTCCAAGGAAGAGTATATTGCCACTTGACACAGAAAAAAAAATATGCTTTCACCCAGGGTATATTGTGTTTTCACCTGGGGTATAGTGTATCTTCACCTGGGAAAAATGTAGGAACTTTTTTTCTGGGCTTCATGTACACCCTGTCCTTCCTGATTCAAGGCAAGTTGCTCCTGAATGGTAGGTCTGCAAGTGTCTAATATTTATGAAAATTTCATAAATGTTTATTTTGTTCATCTCAGTTGCATGTGAATATACATTTTATTGCTGCAGTGGTTACTAGTTTGAGGCTGACATGCCCATACTCAAACACACATCTTGTTATTAACTATTTACTAATTACACAGCATGGTGCCAAAAGGCACAACCTCTCAATACAAGAAAGTCAAAATGTGAACAACGAATACACTCATTGATATGATAACCTATGTGTCTGTTGTTTCACCTAAACAACACAATGAAACTTTATTCTTATGAGTAGTTTCATTGTGTAATTCAGTAGACACATAGGCTGTCAAATCAGTGAGAGTATATGTTTCTCACAGCTTGACTTTGTAGCACCAAGTTTGTGCCTTTTAGCACTATGTTGTGTAACTAGCTACAGTTAATAACAAGGTGTGTAGCTTGATGATGGTGAGTCAGCCCAAAACCGGTAACCACTGTAGCAATAAATTGTTGTTGTTGTTGTTGTGGTCTTCAGTCCTGAGACTGGTTTGATGCAGCTCTCCATGCTACTCTATCCTGTGTAAGCTTCTTCATCTCCCAGTACCTACTGCAACCTACATCCTTCTGAATCTGCTTAGTGTATTCATCTCTTGGTCTCCCCCTACGATTTTTACCCTCCACGCTGCCCTCCAATACTAAATTGGTGATCCCTTGATGCCTCAGAACATGTCCTACCAACCGATCCCTTCTTCTGGTCAAGTTGTGCCACAAACTCCTCTTCTCCCCAATCATATTCAATACTTCCTCATTAGTTAAGTGATCTACCCATCTAATCTTCAGGATTCTTCTGTAGCACCACATTTCGAAAGCTTCTATTCTCTTCTTGTCCAAACTATTTATCGTCCATGTTTCACTTCCATACATGGCTACACTCCATACAAATACTTTCAGAAATCACTTCCTGACACTTAAATCTATACTCGATGTTAACAAATTTCTCTTCTTCAGAAACGCTTTCCTTGCCATTGCCAGTCTACATTTTATATCCTCTCTACTTCAACCATCATCAGTTACTTTGCTCCCCAAATAGCAAAACTCCTTTACTACTTTAAGTGTATCATTTTCTAATCTAATTCCCTCAGCATCACCCGACTTAATTCGACTACATTCCATTATCCTCGTTTTGCTTTTGTTGATGTTCATCTTACATCCACCTTTCAAGACACTATCCATTCCGTTCAACTGCTCTTCCAAGTCCTTTGCTGTCTCTGACAGAATTACAATGTCATTGGCGAACCTCAAAGTTTTTATTTCTTCTCCATGGATTTTAATACCTACTCCGAATGTTTCTTTTGTTTCCTTTACTGCTTGCTCAATATATAGATTGAATAACATCGGGGAGAGGCTACAACCCTGTCTTACTCCCTTCCCAACAACTGCTTCCCTTTCGTGTCCCTCGACTCTTATAACTGCCATCTGGTTTCTGTACAAATTGTAAATAGCCTTTCGCTCCCTGTATTTTACCCCTGCCACCTTTAGAATTTGAAAGAGAGTATTCCAGTCAACATTGTCAAAAGCTTTCTCTAAGTCTACAAATGCTAGAAACGTAGGTTTGCCTTTCCTTAATCTTTCTTCTAAGATAAGTCGTAAGGTCAGTATTGCCTCATGTGTTCCAGTATTTCTACGTAATCCAAACTGATCTTCCCCGAGGTCGGCTTCTACTAGTTTTTCCATTCGTCTGTAAAGAATTCATGTTAGTATTTTGCAGCTGTGGCTTATTAAACTGATTGTTCGGTAATTTTCACATCTGTCAACACCTGCTTTCTTTGGGATTGGAATTATTATATTCTTCCTGAAGTCTGAGGGTATTTCGCCTGTTTCATACATCTTGCTCACCAGATGGTAGAGTTTTGTCAGGACTGGCTCTCCCAAGGCCGTCAGTAGTTCCAATGGAATATTGTCTTCTCCGGGGGCCTTGTTTCGACTCAGGTCTTTCAGTGCTCTGTCAAACTCTTCACTCAGTATCGTATCTCCCATTTCATCTTCATCTACATCCTCTTCCATTTCCATAATATTGCCCTCAAGTACATCGCCCTTGTATAGACCCTCTATATACTCCTTCCACCTTTCTGCTTTCCCTTCTTTGCTTGGAACTGGGTTTCCATCTGAGCTCTTGATGTTCATACAAGTGGTTCTCTTATCTCCAAAGGTCTCTCTAATTTTCCTGTAGGCAGTATCTATCTTACCCCTAGTGAGATAAGCCTCTACATCCTTACATTTGTCCTCTAGCCATCCCTGCTTAGCCATTTTGAACTTCCTGTCGATCTCGTTTTTGAGACGTTTGTATTCCTTTTTGCCTGCTTCATTTACTGCATTTTTATATTTTCTCCTTTCATCAATTAAATTCAATATTTCTTCTTTTACCCAAGGATTTCTACTAGCCCTCGTCTTTTTACCTACTTGATCCTCTGCTGCCTTCACTACTTCATCCCTCAAAGCTACCCATTCTTCTTCTACTGTATTTCTTTCCCCCATTCCTGTCAATTGTTCCCTTATGCTCTCCCTGAAACTCTGTACAACCTCTGCTTCTTTCAGTTTATCCAGGTCCCATCTCCTTAAGTTCCCACCTTTTTGCAGTTTCTTCAGTTTTAATCTACAGGTCATAACCAATAGATTGTGGTCAGAGTCCACATCTGCCCCTGGAAATGTCTTACAATTTAAAACCTGGTTCCCAAATCTCTGTCTTAACATTATATAATCTATCTGATACCTTTTAGTATATATTGTATTAATTGTATACTCATGCAACTGAGACTGACAAAATAAAAATTATCAAATTTTCATCAGTTATATATCCTGCAACAACAGAACTGAGATGAAGATACAGTTTTTTTAATCGGCTGACAGTGTAGTGTTCTTTAGTGTAGTATTTGCTTTATTTCTGTGGACAGTGCACATACTACATTTGGATGTGTTTTGTAATGAAATTGAGCTTGAATGAAGATGTGTAGCTTGGTGGAATGTGAACAATGTTATGAAAAGGATAGATTGCTGTTCACCCATAAAGATATCTCGTTGAGTGGCAGATGGGCACAGCAAAAAGATTATTACACATTGAGCTTTATGCCAAAGCCTTTTTCAAAAAGGAAATACAGACACATTCACACAGGCAAGCACACCTCACACACACGACTGCTTTCTGTGACCGTTCTGGCCAGAATGCAACTGCATTGAACAGAAGCAACAATCCAAAGTGGGAAGGGGGACCGATAGCCTGGTATATGTGGGGAGAGAGAAGGGAGCACAGGGACTAGATCTGCATCTACATCGATACTCTGCAAATCATATTTAAGTGCCTGGCAGAGAGTTCATCAAACCACCTTCAAATAATCCTCTTATTTTTCCAATCTCGTACAGCACGTGGGAAAAACGAACACCTATGTATTTCTGTATGAGCTCTGCTTTCCCTTATTTTATTATGATGATCATTTCTCCCTACGTATGTCAACATCAATAAAATATTTTACATTCAGAGGAGAAAGTTGGTGACTGAAGTTTCTCAAGAAGATTCTGTCACAACAAAATACACCTTTGTTTTAATGATGTCCACCCCAAATCCTGTGTCATGTCAGTGACTCTCTTTCCCCTATTTGCAATAATATAAAACATGCTGTCCTTCTTTGAACAAGGCCAAAATGATTAAATTTGGGTGAGGGGTTGAAGGTGAAGCCTTTGGATAGGACTGAATCTTCTGTGCAGCTGAGGATTTTGCTGGAAAGGTTAACAACAGTGTTCTGGGATTGTTTTGGCTCTGGGTTTAGTGGATTGTTGGTAGGGAGTATTGGAGGAATGTGGCAAGTTGAAAAGGTCAGTTATGCAGGGTCTGGGTGCTAGGAGGAGCTGACCGGAAGACTGTGGGTAGGATTGGATAGTGGTACTGTAAGGTGGTTGTAGGATGTCAGCAGGCTGGATAACTTATGGAGGTAGTGTCAGGAATGTTCTTCCAAATTCTGGCGTTTAAGGGATTCAATTTCAGAGATGTTATGCAGGGATTGGACAGTAACAGTATCATGCTGAGGGAGCAGAGGTGGTTCTGGGATGCCTGTGCCATAAAGATGTTTTTGTGGTACCATGTTTGTGAGGTCAGGAACTGGTGCAATCAGAAAAAGTAAAGGTCATTGAGAACAGAGGGGCAGGATCCACAGAAAGGAATTTTTATGGTTAGGTGGGTCAGAGGGGGTTCCATGGTGTAGACAGCATTTAAGAAACAAGATGTGGGACTGGGTTTTAGACAGGGAAAGGGATACTTTTATGAACTACTGCAGAAAGATGGAGTAGGAGTCCATAGTGGCAGGGATGGCACTTGGGAAATGGGTAAATGAAAGCATTAGGTGGTTGTGAGAGGAGCTAGATGTAAAAGTACATACAGGTATGATAAAATACACATAGATATGTAAAAACATGCACATACATACATAAATACTTAACAAATATACAAAAATGTGGGAAAAAGACAGAACAGTTGAAGTGTGTGTGTGTGTGTGTGTGTGTGTGTGTGTGTGTGTGTGTGTGTGTTAGGATAAGGGGAGAGAGAGAGTGGGGGAGGGGCTGTTAGTTAAGTCGAGGTTCATTTATTTGTGTGGCTCAGGGAGTGTGGAAAATAACATGCGAAAATATGCAAGGATGAGGGTTGGAAATGTGGTGAATAGGAATAATTGTAATTAACCATGGGAAGAAATTGGGGCACGAGATGCTGCACCAACAGTCTTAAAGATCACATAGCTGTGTGTTGTGTGCAGACGAGAGTATTGATATTGTGTGGTTTGGATGTGTACAGTTTAGAAGGCAATGGAAAAACACAAGAAAGAAGAGAGAGAATGGACACTGTGTAGAGTAATGCTTCAGAGAATAGGAACAGAGGAAATCATTGCTGGGTTGCGGGATGGAAGGAAAGCTGTTAGGCAAAATCAAACTGTGAAAAATCCAGGTTGTAATAGATTGGAATATCAACAATACTATGAAAAGGGTGGTGAAAGCGGTAGGGAGCTGGTGTTGGGTGGTAAGGTGCTGCACCAGAAGTAGTTGATTCAAATTGAAAGAAACCACTTTATTTAAACAAGCAGAAAACTTCACAAGTGACAAGTGTAAAATATTCCAAATAAGAACAGCTCATATCTCTTAATGACATTAATACTAAGTGACACTGCCAACAACATTTACTATTACAGTTTAATAAAAGCAACTGTTCACAGAATTTAAATAAAATTAGTATTAAGACAGCAGCTGCCATCAAGACTACCACTACAATTTAAGTTAAATAGCAGTTGCACACCAGATTTACTGTTACAACCTAAGGAAAGCATTTGGTAAAAGAATATAATAAAATGATTCACTGCAGTGAGTTAGGGGAGATTTACTGTGACAACTTACTGAAAGCAACTGGTGGTAGAATTTAGTAAAATGCAAAATACAGAAAGCAACTATTGGCAAATTTAATAAAATGATCCAATGAAGCAAACAACTGCCCACCGTATTTATTGTTACAACATATAGTATGCTGGCTACAGTTCTGGGGTCCAAGAGCACCCAAAATCAACAGACAGAATTACAAGGGACTGCTTTCTGAAACACACGAAGAACAGAAAAACAATCAAAATTTTTTACAACCTATACATACACAGAACAGACCACTTTGACATTCACGGACTGCTTGTTCACACAAGTTACAGCAAGGCACAGTAAGTAAAGGATAACTACCACATCACAGGAGCGACTTAAATTGCATACAGCTTTGCCATCTGAACAGAACGTACACTTAAACATGACCCGACTTCGTCTAGTGGCTCCACTGATACCATAAGACAAATAACAAACTATCAGTTGGAAATCACTTAGCAGCCAACCTGGTATAACTAGTTCACTTATGCTACTGTGTTTATGACTAATTTTTGCGTAACCATGACAGTTATAACACTATCACAAACTAGTGTTACCCTCTGGGAGGATTTTTATGCTTTGAGCTTGCGCATGTCTAACAGATAAAAGTATCAGACAGTAATTTAGATATATAATGCAATTAATAGAAAAGCTAAACCAGGTTTTACTTTGGGGATAATGAAAGTAGAAAAGTTCATACGAATGAAACAATAAACAGTCACCAGCCTAATTAGGCATATTAATTTGAAACATTATGTTTCAGGAAATTGAATATTAGTTGTAGTAGTGACCTTCATTCCAACTCCCTTTTAGTAGCACACTGGATACACACGAATACAGGACGACGTAAGTTATGGGTTGCAGTAGCTACCATCAATGCATAAGCCAGTAATTACAGAAAGCCAAATAGTATTCCACTCATAATATTAACAGTTGTGATTACTATTTTCACAGCACTGAGATGTTATTTTGGAAACACTGAACTAAAGTTGGGCATGAAAAGATTTCTGACTTAACTAACATACAAATACCACAAATAAAATTAAATAATACTTCAGTTACCCTGTTTACATTCTCATTTATGGAAATGCATCAGGTTTCTTTAGTAGTGATAATATTTCAAATATCTTTCTAATATGACAGGAAAATGATAGCAATCAAGGTTAAATTAAAATTTGTGTGCCCTTTTCATCACATGTGAAGTAGGTATTTTAGATAGTAATATATACCACTCTGGCACAGAATTTTCGCACGCTTAATTCACAGAAACTAATCACTATTTTGTTAGAAACAGGATACTCAGTTTTCTGCACACTTAAGAGGGGATCCTGCATCGGTTCATGATAGGGATAATGTTAGGGTTCAAAACGAAGGTTTATAGCACTTGGATTATTATTGGAAACACACAAATTATCTGGTCCATGCTATAATACATATCTGTATGCCTGAAGTTGGTGGAGCAGTGGCGAAATAGTGGTGGCAAGCGACACGGTGGCTAACTGTACTCACGGCTCTTGATGTTGAATGCTCTTTATAATTTCTTCTTGGCAATGGATTTATATCGTATTAGAGCCATTCCTTATTGCCAAGAGATGCAACAGCCAAATTTCCATGCAAAACGGCTTCCAAATGCCTCCCTTGGCACCCTCAATGTTTACCGTGCAACGGCTGGCCACTGCCTGCCTGCTGTTCTATCAAAGGAGCCACCCAGATCGACCACCAAAACCACCTTTCACCTTGCACCAAGCCACTTCCGTTGCGGAGGGGCTTCTTGCAGTAGCCACCAGAAAGATCGCAGGAGGCGCACGGACGGAAGTTGCCGCAAGTAGAGTCCCGTCCACCAGAGGGCACGCGAGAATTCTGCCATGACCTCTGCCGGCGGAACAACAACAACTGAGGCACCATGGACCGTGCACTGTCAGTTAACATCGGGCATCGGGCAGTTCCCAGTCTACGCTGTGTGAAGTGCGACGGAAAACGTGAACCGTGTTACTACACTTCGTAACAGCTTTTACATTTCACAATACAAGTTCCCTAAGCATGAAACAGCTTCCAATATACAAATTTTTCTTTATGAACATACATATTTTATTAAATTTCATTATTGTAAACATCGTTTATCTTTTTTCATACATACAATACAAACTTTAAATTTCTTGACACAAATCAATTACATTAATTAACAAAGAACAAATACTTCATAATCACAGACACATTGTTACATAGTATAAACCTATTTCTAATCGATATTGGTGTTACACAGTGACCACAGAGATTGCAAGGTCATTTAACACCACAACTACTGTCATTTCTGATAATGAAGAAACCAACAGCAGCCCCCAAATAAACAAGTCTGCCAGCAAATGGGTGCTTTTGCCATATATCTGTTGTTCAGGACCCAGCAGACTGTAATGCACAGTCAGCCCTAACAAACAGTAATTGGAATTGACTGACATGTAGCAAACCTGCCACCACAGCCAACAAGGGCTTCCTTCAGATATTCATAATCAAAGCACAAGTAAAGGTTCGACCAACATGCTGTTCAAATTGCAATGACTAGCACATCAGAAGAGAAAAGGCTAGCGTCTGAAATTTAGCTGCTGCCCAAACCTACTACCAGCTCCGAAGATGCCATCCTTGCTCGCAGCTCACTGCCTGCCCTGAACTGACTGAGCTGCTGACCAACACGGCTGCCTTTAAATCCTGCATCACAATGTGCGACCTTCCCTCTGGTGGCTGATCCACCACTCGTTCCACTGGCACAACCAACCTTGGTGCAACCTGAGGAACCAATTGATAGAATGCAAAAAGAAAAGATACCCACATATCACAAATTTCCCCCTGCCCCCTTAAGCTTGAACAGGTGGGGTGGTGGGAGGGGGTGGAGTGGGTTAACTGCAAGACATTACCCTGCTATCGTGGTTATCCATGGCAGCTTTAAGTTGATATATGTGAGCCCTAATAAGTTTTGGGGAAGATGGATGCTGAAGATGTTCAGTCTTACGCCTACCACCGACTTTATATATGTATTTTTGTCAACATATCAAGTGCAGTTCGAAGTCACTGACAACTGTAATTGGATGAGAGAGATACCTATTTGGAATGACAAAGGAGATGGATTTAACCTCGTTATGGGGCCCCAGTAATCTAGGTAGCATTTTTGAGGTGATCTTCAGGGCCCCTTTACTTCGCACCCAGAAGTTCTTTAAATATACCACACTGCCCACCTGTAGTGAGATAGGATGCGTCCCCTAATTATAGCTAGTGGCCCCCCTTCTGCATGCCAACTGAATGTTTTTCTTAGCAGCCTCCCAGTTTCTCATGACTATCACTGTCCTCCAGTGGTAAATCATTGATTTCATGTAAGTTGGGGAGGGGCAGATTCACAGTGAAGGTGTAAATCAAGCTAGCAGGAGCTGTCTTGTGGACCTCACGAGCAACTATGGTGAACACAAAATTTAACCACTGTATTGAGTGATGCCATTTGGTGTGTGACTGTGAAAGAAAGATGGTAAGAGCCAACTTTAAATTACAGTTCACCTGCGTGGCAAAAAAGGGCTAAGGATAGTGGAGAGTTGTTGTCACATGGGATATCCCACATCAGAGAAAGAACTTATTGAACGCCTTTGAGGCAGGCCAGTGTGTTATCACTCACTAGTACTCTGAAAGGACCAAACACAGCAAATATCTGTGTTGGATGTTCAACCGGGGTTCCAGTGGTCTCCAGTGTGTCGGCCGTGGCCACACAAACCTAGGGACGGCATCAGCTACTACAGATAAATTGCTGTTCTCTTGCTTAGTGTGCGGTAAGGAATCAAGATAAGTTACAGAAATGTTGTCCATTGGATTTTCCTTCCATGTTGAAGCAAGCTGTCCTCTACATGTGTTCAGATTGGGGTTTGCTTTGTTACAGTCTTGGAACTGATTCACTAGCTTCCAAACATCCCCTTTCAGGGTTGGCCAGGTTAGGTGTTACTTTATTTTCATTATAGTTTACTGGTAGTTGGGAGCTCCAATGTTAGGTGTGTAATGGGCCGCCTTAGGGATATGGCAGTGAAGGAGGGGAAGAAATCTGATGTGCACTCTGTGTGCATGGCGGGAGGAGCCACTCTTGATGTGGAATGGGTGGTTTCAGATGCCATGAAGGGTGCAGTCAACTGCAGGTGATGGCTCATGTTGGTACTAACATTGTGTATCACTTTGGATCAGAAGAGGTTCTCTCTGGTTTTGTGTGGCTAGCTGAAGTAGTAAAGGCTGCCAGTGTTGCTTGCAAGATGAAGGCGGAACTCACCGTCAGTAGTATCATCGACAGAACAGACTGTGGTCCTTTGGTACAGAGTCGAGTGGAGGATCTGATTACGGTTTGCAGATTCCTCGACTTGCGCCGTAGGGTGGTTGGTTTCCAGCCCTCACTAAATAGAACAAGTGTCAACTACGCACAGGAAGTGGCTATACAGGTAGCGGGGGATGTGTGGAGGGGAGTAGGTGTTTTTTAGGTTAGGGAGTCTTGGCAATGTGCACAAAGGGCTTCAGTTTTAAAGGGTGCAGAATGAACACAGGAAGAGGGTAGACTTTGGAACAATCAATATTGTGTGATTCTTGAAGCTTTCCCAGCGTACTGAATGTTCGATGAGGTTTTGGGATTGCAGCCAGCTGCAATCCCTAAACCTCATTGAACAATCAATATTGTGGTTGTAAATTGCCGTAGCTGTGTTGGGAAAGAATCAGAGCTCCAAGCACCAAATCTCAAATCGTTGTAGGTATGGAAACTGGTTACAGCCACAAATAAGCTCAGCCAAAATTTTTACAATGGACCTAACTGTGTTCAGAAAGGATAGATTAAATACGGTTGGTGGTGAACTGTTTATTGCTGTAAGAAATATTTTACCTTGTAGTGAAATTGAAATAGATTGTTTCTGTGAGTTAGTATGGGAAGAGGTTATACCTGACAACTGGAATAAATCAATAATTAGTTCCTTTTATTGACCCCCTGACTCAGATGATACAGTTGTTGAACAGTACAAAGAAAACTTTAGTATCATTTCAAGTAGGTGCTCCACTCATTCAATTATAGTTGGCAGTGACTTCAATCTGCACTTGATATGTTGACAAAAAATACATATTTAAAGTCAGTGCTAGGCATAAGACGCCACCCAAAATCATACTGAACACCCTCTAAGAAAATTATTTTGAACAACTAGTTCAGGAGCATACTCAGAGTGTAAATGGTTATGAAAACATATTTGACATCTTGGCAATAAATATTCCTAACCAAATAAGGGGCATCATAACACATACAAGGATTAGTGATCACAAGGTTGTTGTAGCTAGACTGAATGCTGGAACATCCAAACCCACTAAAAATAAATGCAAAATACATCTATTTAAAAAAGGCAGGGAAAAATTCGCTTGACACCTTCCTAAGAGACAGTCTCCACTCATTCCAATATGATAGACCAGATGTGGTTTAAATTCAGAGTAGTAGTATCAATGGCAATTGAGAGATATATACCAAACAAGTTAATAAGAGGTGGCACTGAGCTTTGTGCCTAAGCGATACAGATAGCCATACTGTAGGTGCAACCACAACAGAGGGGTATCTGTTGAGAGTCCAGTCAAATGTGTGGTTCCTGAAGAGGGGCAGCAGTCTTTTCAGTAGTTGCAGGGGCAACAGTCTGGATGATTGACTGATCTGGTCTTGTAATACTAACCAAAACTGCCTTTGCTGTGCTGGTACTGCGAATGGCTGAAAGCAAGGGGACACTACAGCCGTAATTTTTCCCAAGGGCATGCAGCTTTACTGTATGGTTAAATGATAATGGCATCCTCTTGGGTAAAATAGTCCCCTATTCGGATCTCTGGGCGGGGCTACTCAGGAGCATGTTGTTATCAGGAGAAAGAAAACTAGCATTCTATGGGTTGGAGCATGGAATGTCAGATCCCTTAATCAGCCAGGTAGGTTGTTGTTGTTGTGGTCTTCAGTCCTGAGACTGGTTTGATGTAGCTCTCCACGCTACTCTATCCTGTGCGTCTTCATCTCCCAGTACGTACTGCAGCCTACATCCCTCTGAATCTGCTTAGTGTATTCATCTCTTGGTCTCCCTCTACGATTTTTACCCTCCATGCTGCCCTCCAATATTAAATTAGTGATCCCTTGATGCCTCAGAACACGTCCTACCAACCGATCCCTTCTTCTAGTCAAGTTGTGCCACAATCTCCTCTTCTCCCCAATCCTATTCAGTACCTCCTCATTAGTTATGTGATCTACCCATCTAATCTTCAGCATTCTTCTGTAGCACCACATTTCGAAAGCGTCTATTCTCTTTTTGTCTAAACTATTTATCGTCCATGTTTCACCTCCATACATGGCTACACTCCATACATATACTTTCAGAAACGACTGCCTGACACTTAAATCTATACTTGATGTTAACAAATTTCTCTTCTTCAGAAACGCTTTCCTTACCATTGCCAGTCTACATTTTATATCCTCTCTACTTCGACCATCATCAGTTATTTTGCTCCCCAAATAACAAAACTCCTTTACTACTTTAAGTGTATCATTTTCTAATCTAATTCCCTCAGCATCACCCGACTTAATTCGACTACATTCCATTATCCTCGTTTTGCTTTTGTTGATGTTCATCTTATATCCTCCTTTCAAGATACTGTCCATTCCGTTCAACTGCTCTTCCAGGTCCTTTGCCGTCTCTGACAGAATTAAAATGTCATCGGCGAACCTCAAAATTTTCATTTCTTCTCCATGGATTTTAATACCTACTCCGAATTTTTCTTTTGTTTCCTTTACTGCTTGCTCAATATACAGATTGAACAACATCGGAGAGAGGCTACAACCCTGTCTCACTCCCTTCCCAACCACTGCTTCCCTTTCATGTCCCTTGACTCTTATAACTGCCATCTGGTTTCTGTACAAATTGTAAATAGCCTTTCGCTTCCTGTATTTTATCCCTGCCACCTTCAGAATTTCAAAGAGAGTATTCCAGTCAACAAATTTAGCAAATTTAGGTTAGCAAATTTAAAAAGGGAAATGGATAGATTAAAATCAGATATAGTGGGAATTAGTGAAGTTTGGTGGCAGGAGGAACAAGACTTCTGGTCATGTGAATACAGGGTTATAAATACAAAATCAAATAGGGGTAATGCAGGAGTATGTTTAATAATGAGTAGGAAAATAGGAATGCGGATAAGCTACTACAAACAGCGTAGTGAACACATTACTGTGGCCAAAATAGATACGAAGCCCATGCCTACCACTGTAGCCAACTAGCTCCGCAGATGATGAAGAGATTGATGAAATGTATGATGAGATAAAAGAAATTATTCAGATAGTGAAGGGAGACGAAAATTTAATAGTCATGGGTGACTGGAATTCGATAGTAGGAAAAGGAAGAGAAGGAAATGTAGTAGGTGAATATGAAATGGTGGTAAGGAATGAAAGAGGAAGCCGCATGGTAGAAGTTTGCACAGAGCATAATTTAATAATAGCTAACACTTGGTTCAAGAATCATAAAAGAAGGTTGTGTACATGGAAGAAGCCTTGGGATACTGACAGGTTTCAGATAGATTATATAATGGTACGACACAGATTTAGGAACGAGGTTTTAAATTGTAAGACATTTCCAGGAGCAGATGTGGACTCTGACCACAATCTGTTGCTTATGAACTGTACATTAAAACTGAAGTAACTGCAAAACACTGGACTCGCATTCGGGAGGACGACGGTTCAATCCCGTCTCCGGCCATCCTGATTTAGGTTTTCCGTGATTTCCCTAAATCGTTTCAGGCAAATGCCGGGATGGTTCCTTTGAAAGGGCACGGCCGATTTCCTTTCCAATCCTTCCCTAACCCGAGCTTGCGCTCCGTCTCTAATGACCTCGTTGTCGACGGGACGTTAAACACTAACCACCACCACTAACTGCAAAAAGGTGAGAATTTAAGGAGATGGGATCTGGATAAACTGACAGAACCAGAGGTTGTAGAGAGTTTCAGGGAGAGCTTAAGGGAACAAATAGCAGGAATGGGGGAAAGAAATACAGTAGAAGAAGAATGGGTAGCTTTGAGGGATGAAGTAGTGAAGGCAGCCGAGGATCAAGTAGGTAAAAAGACGAGGGCTAGTTGAAATCCTTGGGTAACAGAAGAAATATTGAATTTAATTGATGAAAGGAGAAAATATAAAAATGCAGTAAATGAAGCAGGCAAAAAGGAAGACAAACATCTCAAAAACGAGATTGACAGGAAGTGCAAAATGGCTAAGCAGGGATGGCTAGAGGACAAATGTAAGGATGTAGAGGCTTATCTCACTAGGGGTAAGATAGATACTGCCTACAGGAAAATTAAAGAGACCTTTGGAGATAAGAGAACCACTTGTATGAACATCAAGAGCTCAGATGGAAACCCAGTTCTAAGCAAAGAAGGGAAAGCAGAAAGGTGGAAGGAGTATATAGAGGGTCTATACAAGGGCGATGTACTTGAGGGCAATATTATGGAAATGAAAGAGGATGTAGATGAAGATGAAATGGGAGATACGATACTGCGTGAAGAGTTTGACAGAGCACTGAAAGACCTAAGTCGAAACAAGGCCCCGGGAATAGACAACATTCCATTAGAACTTCTGTAAGCCTTGGGAGAGCCAGCCCTGACAAAACTCTTCCATCTAGTGAGCAAGATGTATGAGACAGGCGAAATACCCTGATACTTCAAGAAGAATATAATAATTCAAATCCCAAAGAAAACAGATGTTGACAGATGTGAAAATTACCGAACTATCAGTTTAATAACCCATGGCTGCAAAATATTAACAGGAATTCTTTACAGACGAATGGAAAAACTCATAGAAGCCGACCTCGTGGAAGATCAGTTTGGATTCCGTAGAACTGTTGGAACACATGAGGCAATACTGACCCTACAACTTATCTTAGAAAATAGATTTAAAAAAGGCAAACCTACATTTCTAGCATTTGTAGACTTAGAGAAAGCTTTTGAAGATGTTGACTGGAATACTCTCTTTCAAATTCTGAAGGTGACAGTGGTAAAATACAGGGAACAAAAGCTATTTACAATTTGTACAGAAACCAGATGGCAGTTATAAGAGTCGAGGGGCATGAATGGGAAGCAGTGGTTGGGAAAGGAGTGAGACAGGGTTGTAGCCTATTCCTGATGTTATTCAATCTGTATATTGAGCAAGCAGTAAAGGAAACAAAAGTAGGAATTAAAATCCATACAGCATCTGGAAGAGCAGCTGAACGGAATGGACATGGTCTTGAATGGCGGATATAAGATGAACATCAACAAAAGTAAAACAAGGATAATGGAATGTAGTCAAATTAAATCGGGCGATTCTGAGGGAATTAGATTAGGAAATGAGACACTTAAAGTAGTAAAGGAGTTTTGTTATTTGGGGAGCAAAATAACTGATGATGGTCGAAGTAGAGAGGATATAAAATGTAGACTGGCAATGGTAAGGAAAGCGTTTCTGAAGAAGAGAAATTTGTTAACATCAAGTATAGATTTAAGTGTCAGGCAGTCATTTCTGAAAGTATATGTATGGAGTGTAGCCATGTATGGAAGTGAAACATGGACGATAAATAGTTTAGACAAAAAGAGAATAGACGCTTTCGAAATGTGGTGCTACAGAAGAATGCTGAAGATTAGATGGGTAGATCACATAACTAACTAGGAGGTATTGAATAGAATTGGGGAGAAGAGAAATTTGTGGCACAACTTGACTAGAAGAAGGGATTGGTTGGTAGGACATATTCTGAGGCATCAAGGGATCACCAATTTAGCATTGGAGGGCAGCGTGGAGGGTAAAAATCGTAGAGGGAGACCAAGAGATGAATACACTAAGCAGGTTCAGAAGGATGTAGGTTGCAGTAGGTACTGGGAGATGAAGAAGCTTACACAGGATAGAGTAGCATGGAGAGCTGCATCAAACCAGTCTCTGGACTGAAGACCACAACAACAACAACAACATGGCACTGATCCCCCATGATACACAAAACCAGTCTGAACACTGTTGCAGAAGCAATGAAAAAAGCGTACCAAATTTAATTTAAAATGACACAAAATCCACAAGATTGGTGAAGTTCTACAGAAGCTTGAAATTTAGTGCGAACTTCAATGCGAGATGCTTTAATAGTTTCCACAATGAAACTCTGCCTTGAAATCTGGCACAAAATCCGGAGATCCTGGCTGTATGTAAAGTACTTGAGTGCCAAGACAGTATTATTACTTTCACTGCACAATAAAAATGTTTAAGTTATTGATGATACACCACTGAAGCAGAGTTGCTAAACACGCTTTTCTAAAATTTCTTTGCAAAAGATTGTGAAGTAAATAGTCCACAATTCGAAACAAGAACAACCGTCAACATGAGTAACTGAGAAATAGATACCCTTGGTGTAGCAAACGAGATTAAAACACTTAAGAAATGCAAGGCTTCCGGTCGAGATTGTATACCAGTAAGGTTCCTTTCAGAGTATGCTGATGCAATAGCTCCATGCTTAACAATCATATACAACCCTCACTCGTAGAAAGACTCGTGCCCAGAACTGTAAAATTGTAGAAAGGAAATAAGAATAATCCACTGAATCACAGAACCATATCGCTGACATTGATTTGCAGTCGCATTTTGGCACATATACTGCGCTCAAACATTGTGTATCACCTCAAAGAAAAGATTTATTGACAAATAGCCAACATGGATTCAGAAAATGTCATTCTTATGAAACACAACTAGTTCTTCATTCAAATTCTTTCCACATTTTGAGAAATTCTTCCAGTCCATCGGTGGCATGAGTCAGCAAAACAATGTTTAATAGTACTAGTTGAAAACAGTGTTGGTTGCAATTTTAGTTTTTTATTTTATCAACTACACATTTCGCCTTATTTAGGCATCGTCAGGGTGATCTACATAGAAAACAGAGAACAAATACATCTATTTAAGGATCACAATTGCATTTTACAGACCTGAATAACCTAAAAGCATGTATAGACAGACCAAATACTGAAAAAGCAAATACCTTAATTTGGTATTTCTTAGGAAAATCCTTTAGACAGTGTAGCTAAAGGGCATTGTTGAGTACATCAGGCCAACATTGCCTTTGTTAACCTGAGTAAGTACTAGAAATATAAAATAGTAAAAACGGATGAGAGACTTGACCAATGGTCGGACACTCAGAAATGCAATCATATTGCCAAAGCCTTATGATAAGGCCTTACCTTTCTAGATGGACGTGAGTGACTCCAAGACCTGCATAACAAGTACACGTTCACAGGAGCAAATAGTAGAATAAGATGGTGCTTAAGTAGTTAGCAAAATGCTCCACAGTATATTGTGCTAGTACTGACGCCTAATACAGAATCACCTCATTAGGTGGCACTGCCATGCAGTTGCTGGTAAGAATGAGAGATCGTAAACTTTAGAATTATAATGCACATAAACATTAATAAGCTAGAATTACTAGAAGCAACACCTGTGCATTAATTTATCCAAAAATTATGACAGAGTAAAAACACAAAAGAAGGCAGTAAATTTAAAATATAATACCAGGGTAAGACTTTTATCCATTGTGGATGTGGAGCACTGCGACTGTGGTGTGAACAGGTTTTCAGAAATTACTGCAATCAGTCGCCTTTTATGTAGATGTATTTTATTTAACCATGACCGGTTTCGAGCTGCCTAGCAACTCATCATCAGATGGTGTATACATTTAGTGCTTTTTTGTACCCATTGTGTGGGTGGTTGAGTATCTGTGGCTAGACAGAAACGAGAACAAATAATCGCTACATGTGGTACAGTAACACGAAATATTTACAGCATAATTTATGTTTAACGTATAAGAGCAAATAATCACTACATGTGGTACAGTTACATGAAATATTTACAGTTTAATTTACGTTTTGAGGTGTTACTTACAAATAAATCTTTTTGCAGGTATATATATCTCTTTTAGGACGTATTTTTGAAACCATCGTGTCTTGTTTTTCACAATTTCACAAGTTAAAACTTTCACTAGATGTATATTACTTTTATGAGGCACTGTTGGAAACATATATCTCGTTTTTCGTAAACATCGCTGAACACACTTAGCCACAGATACGAATACAGGATTTACACATTATAAACAAGCCAAAGATTGCAATATAACTACAGTATCAAAGATTTCAAGTTGACCAGAGGCATTATTAGTCATCACACACACTGACAAGAGATTTGTCTTTATTACATAGAAAATAAATGTAAATTAGCTTAAACTAGTAAAATGTTTATTTATAAATTAGCTGTGCAATTTAACAGGTATATAAAACTAGATTTTATACATTATATTTCAGTTACATTTAAGATTATTGGTATTGAGAGTATTATGACAGCTAATTTCTTGCTCCTTCCATTGGCTGATCTTGGCATATGATGTCCGGGATGAGAGGTTGATGGTTAACTTGAAATAATAAGTAATGCTGGAACTTGTAAGGGTGTGGAAAAGGAGTTGGCGGTGGGGGGGGGGGGGGGAGGTGGTTGTATAGGAAAAAGGAGTGGGGGGGGGGGGTTGAGAGGGTGATGTGGAGAGAGAAGAGAGCTGAAGGGGGGGGGGGGCAGAAGTGGTACAAGCTTTTATGTGTGTGTGTGGGGGGGGGCATTTTATTACTGAATGACTGTTTAGTTTTTTAAGTTCAAAGAATCCTTAAAATTCTGAAAGAAGGAGTTATTCGCCAGTTCTGTCTGCTCATTTAAAATGGTATGTGGGGAATTATGTTTGTGGGTAAAAATCTCTAATTGTTCGAGAAGATCCATCTTGAATCCCTTGTCTACAGTGTGTAGGATTTGAAGGTTAGTTTTAATGTCTGTTATGGAATGTTTATTATCTGCTAGATGGGTAGCAAAAGTGGATCTATTTAAGTTGTTTAGGCGAAGTGCATCAGTGTGCTCTTTGTATCGGATCTCAAAATTTCTACCTGTTTGCCCTATGTAGTAGCAGGAGCAGCTGTCACATCTTAATTTATATATACCAGATTTTTGGTAGGGTGTGCTGGCTCTTTTGGTGTTGTGGACTATTTTGTTCTGTATTTTGTTGTTAGTGTAAAAACTTATTTTGACATTATGTGGTTTGAATAGCTTAGCAAGTTTGTATGAGATATTGCCGAGAAACGGCATACAAACGAATTTGGTTTCTTCTGCTACTGAGGTCTGGCTTGCTAGTTTTGCTTTGTTAGATATAATGTTTTTATCTAATTTTTCAATTATGCTTGGGTCATAAGCATTGTTTGATGCTATTGTTTTTAATATATTGATTTCATTAATTTTTTTTTGCAGTAGGATCAGCTTGAATCTTGTTGATACGGTTAAGTGCTGATTTGAAAAAAGCTAGTTTATGCTGATTTGGGTGGCATGATGTATTGTTTATTATAACATCTGAAGTGGTGGGTTTCCTATATATCTGAAATTTATGTTTGTTGTTGTGATGTGTTATGTTTAGGTCAAGAAAATAAATACCTTTTTGGGTTTGGTGTTCTACTGTGAACTGTATTTTGGGGTGAACATTATTAAGTTTACCAGCTAAGGCCTCAATTTCAGTGGCTGTCCCATCATATAACAACAGGGTGTCATCAACATATCGTTTATAATAAATGATCTTGTCTGTTTCTATTGGGTTTGCTTTAAAGAATTTAATTTCAAGATCATTGATGTAGATGTCAGCAAGAAGGCCAGCTAGACTACTGCCCATTGCTAGACCATCATGTTGAATATATATTTTGTTGTTGAAGGTGAAGTAATTGTGGGACAGCACTAATTCTAGTAAATCCATCAGCTCACAGATTTCCATGTCACTTAACTTTTTATATTGTAATAAGTTATTTTTTATTATTCGAAGTGTGTCTATTATAGGTATGTTTGTGTACAGGTTGACAATATCAAGGGATGCAAAGTTAGCTGCATTGGGAATGGAAATTTCTCTGATACTGTCAATCAAATCATAGGTGTTTTTTATGGAATAATTGGTTGGGAATGTATAATATTTCTTGAGTATTTCATGCAGTTTTTTAGTCACTTTGTACCCTGGGCTATTTATGGAATTCACAATCGGGCGTATCGGGTGTCCATCTTTATGAATTTTAGGTTGTGATCTAAGCTTTGGTGCTGTAGGGTTCATTATAACACATTGTTTGGCTTCAATGGATGTCAGCAGAAAGTTACAATTTTTTAACATGTCTTTTATTTTAGCTTGGTATTTGGGAGTGGGGTCAGATTTCAACTCAGTTATGTTGTTATTCTTGAAAAATTCTAGGGTTTTCTTAATGTAATCAGACTCGTACATTATCACGGCTGTGCTGCCTTTGTCAGATTTAACAACAAGGGCACTACTGTTTGTTAGCTTTTTGTTAATTTGTTTCAGTGTTGCAGATTCATCATGTTTATTACTATGGAGCCTTTGTGCATCTATGGTTTTCTTTATTATTTTGTTTGCATCATGGGCTAGAGCATTTTGATCATTCTGATCTAGTTTTGATGTTATACATGCTATTTTGGTGTTAGTTATTAGGTCTTTAACACTGTTGTAATCAAGTTTTGTGGCAATATTATGTTTAAGTCCCTTATTTAACAAATTTAATTCTGTGCTATTGAAATTAATGCTTGTTGTGTTAACAACTCTCTCAAAGAATTTATGTTGCACGGGAGGGCATTCATTTGGTGGAATGGGGGATTTTTTGGCAATCAGGAGTGAGAGCTTTTCTTTTTGTTTATGTGCAATTTTCAACATCTCTTTATGCACATATAGTTGGGTTAGATCTAAGAAATTCGTGATTTGGCTTAGAGTGAGATAGTTGCTTAACTCTAAGTGCAGCATGTAGATGTCCCTGTTTAACAAGTCTTTTCGTTTGTAATGTGATCTAATTTCATTTTTGATCCATACAATTTCACATTTTCTCTTGGCTGCTTGTGCAGATTCACTCTGGTCTTTAACTACAACTCTTATGTAATTAGGAGTTACATTCTCTAAGATACATTGCTTATTAAATTTGATGGCAAGAATAGTTTTCATTAGTTTCACTTTGCACTTCCTGTATTTGTTCATTGTTCCTTTTACCTGGCTAGGTAGCAAAATACGTCCTAAAAGAGATATATATACCTGCAAAAAGATTTATTTGTAAGTAACACCTCAAAACGTAAATTAAACTGTAAATATTTCATGTAACTGTACCACATGTAGTGATTATTTGCTCTTATACGTTAAACATAAATTATGCTGTAAATATTTCGTGTTACTGTACCACATGTAGCGATTATTTGTTCTCGTTTCTGTCTAGCCACAGATACTCAACCACCCACACAATGGGTACAAAAAAGCACTAAATGTATACACCATCTGATGATGAGTTGCTAGGCAGCTCGAAACCGGTCATGGTTAAATAAAATACATCTACATAAAAGGCGACTGGTTGCAGTAATTTCTGAAAACCTGTTAATACCAGGGTGTATAGTACAACACACAGATGCGGTGCCTAATCAGGTATTACGTATCATATATCACTAGAACGAAAACATTACTAACACAGGACCATAATTTCGAATGCAGAAGCCCACCAGTAACACGCAGTAATGCGTCATACAGAGCAAGAACTTCTAACTAACTAACTAACTAACTAAAAAGAAAATTCTTTTTACAAAAATAACAAAGTAAAATTATTACACATAAAAGATACACACCAGCACAGGAGGGAGACATAATGCGGATGAACTTTTTTTCCCATTTCCATTTTATACTTACATTAAAATGTGTAAGATATGTTGACATTTGAAGTGACAAACTCACAATATCATTTTCTAGTCAAAAAACTCTAAGAGTTTGGCTAAAAAGATGAGACAGGAAAAGGGCTTATATTTAGGCAGAAATACGAGTGTCCCAGGTTTACATTAATAACACCGATTTCATAACTGATTAGCGACAAATATTTGGTCGTTACGGAGGGACAAATCTTTGTCCTCCATATGCCTAAATATGTTAGTTTCTTCCAAAATGTTCAACTTCTTACCCTTTCGTGCAAAATGCAAAATATTAAGATTTTGTGCTTGCAGAGGACTATGGCCACTGGTTTTAAGGTGTTGAGCAAAGGCAGAGTTCTGTTTTACCTGTCCCCATCTATTGAGGAGATGTTATTGTAATCTAATTGTAAAGGTTCTGCCTATTTGTCCAACATATCCTACATTACAATCGTGACACTCCAGCAGATATACCCCCAATGCCAAATGGTTGTTCTTTGTAGGTGATTCATTATTTATGTACATAAACTGGAGATTGGCAGACACGGAAAATACTATACGAGAGTTCACTCCCCGAAAAAATTTTGCCAGCTCATAACTAAAATTGCCCATAAATGGCAAAGGAGTGTAATTGTGCTCCTCGACAGAAGCTGCAATGGGTGTACTCCGAAGTGGCATTGTTATTTTGTCTTGGTATAATTTTTCAACAAGCGTGATACTGTAGCCATTATTAAGGGCGATATACTTTAGATTGTCAAGTTCTCTATTAATGGTGTCTTCAGATAATGGCAATTCGCATAGATGCGTGATCATAGCTCTGAAAAAATTAACCTTATGGCATGAATAATAGCATCTGTGGTCGTAGGTTTCCTAAAAATATCTATGGATACTTTATCAAGTAGCTGTAACTGCAGATCTAGGTAATTGAGGATCCCATCAATATTCATATCCTCGTGTGTGAAAATCATCTTTGGGTGAAGGGCATTAAATTCATCAACTAAACCCAAAATTTCTGATTCATCGCCATTAAACACGATCAGAATGTCGTCAACACAACGCCGATAAAGTAGAATTTTTTGACAAAAATAGGACTTGCTTTTAAACACCTGGAGTTCAATGTAGTTAACAAAATCATTAGCTAAGAAACCAGCCAAAATGCTGCCCATAGCCAGGCCATCTTTCTGACTGTACATGTTGTCATTAAACGAGAAAAAATTATATGCCGTAAGAATTCGAAGGAGAGAGATAACCTCACTAATTTCTTCTGTTGTCAGTCGCTTATTATGAAAGAGATTCTCCTGGATAATCATCATGGTTTCTTCTATCAGGACATTTGTGTATAAATTCTGTATGTCAAGGGATAACAGCCGACAGCCTGTTAAGAAGACCTGGTCATGCAACAACGTAACCAGTTCTTTTCGACTTGTTAACGTCAAAGTCTGCTCAAAGACTAATTCTTTTTTCAAGAGCTTCAGAAGAAATCTTTGCACAGGCTCTCCTATATTCCCTCTTGCATTAATTAACGGGCGGATAGGGAAACCTTCCTTATTTTATCTGCACGAGTAACAATGACTTCCTCATCCTTGAGTTTTTGTTTATAGATCTCAAAATTGACATCTCATCATTATGGGCTTGCCTTTTTACTGCCTTAGTTATTATATCACTCACCCTACAGGCCAATTTGACATCTGCTTCTTTAGTACACTTCAAAGCGTCGATGACCATTTTTACATCTGCTACTAAAGTAGCGATCTTACTACCATCAAGCTTAGGCTGAATACTATATTTTAGGCCTTTATTCAGAAGTCAAGATTGTTTTTCATCGAATGTAAGTTGGGTGAGATGAATCACTCTTTTAGCGAAAGTAAAGGCATTTTTAGGAGTAATATACTGCTGTGAAATAGCAGTTGGACATTGCAACCTAAGTATTTCAAATTTATAAGCATGCTTCTGCAAGATGAGATGCTTCTCCTCCCACATGACAGCATTTGTGAGTTGCATGCACAAATCAAAAGAGACCGGCTCAAATATTGCCACCACAGAAAAATACAAATTATATGCCAACACATTCAATCTATTTTTTATAGCCTACCAGCGTCTAATTTCTCCCGACATAACTCAGTATGCACACTTAAGCATAATGCTACTTGGATAACAACCTTTTGCCATTCTAAGAAACTTATACACATAAGCAGGAATCATCTTACACTCTAAACACTCCTTATTAAATGAAATGTTCATAGAGGCTTTCATAATCTTGTTTTTGATGTTAAGCAGAGATGAAGCCACACATTTTTCTGCCCGACTAGACAGCATACTATAGAAATTTTTCCAATCCATCTGTTGCATGAGTCAGCAAACCAGTGTTTAATAGTATTAGTTGAAAACAGTCTTGGTTGCAATTTTATTTTTTTATTTATCAACTATGCGTTTTGCTTATTTATGCATCTTCAGGCTGATCTACATAGAAAACAGAGAACAAATACATCTATTTAAGGATCGCGATCGCGTTGTGCAGACTTGGATAACCTAAAAGCATGTTTTAGCAGATCAAATGATGAAAAACCAAATACCTTAATTTGGTATTTCTTAAGGCAATCCTTTAGACGGTGTAGCTAATGGACATCGTCGAGTACATCAGGCCAACATTGCCTTTGTTAACCTTAGTAAATACTAGAAATATAAAATAGTAAAACTGGATAAGAGACTTGACCAATGATAAGACACTCAGAAATGCAATCATATTGCCGAAGCCTTACGATAAGGCCTTAGCTTTCTAGCTGGACGTGAGTGACTCCAACACCTGCATAACACATACATGTTCACAGGAGCAAATAATAGAATAAGATGGGGCTTAAGTAGTTAGCAAAATGCACCACAGTGTATTGTGCTAGTACTGACGCCTAATACAGAATCACCTCATCAGGTGGCGCTGCCATGCAGTTGCTGGTAAGAATGAGAGATCGTAAACTGGATATACATTGTCACTAAAACTTTATAATTATAATGCACATAAAACATAGGCGTCAGTACTAGCACACAACACTGTTGTGCATTTTGCTAACTACTTAAGCCCCATCTTATTGTATTGTTTGCTCCTGTGAAGGTGTACACGTTAAGCAGCTCTTGGAGTCACTCAGGTTCATCTAGAAATGTGAGGCCTTATCATAAGGTTTCGGCAATATGATTGCATTTCTGAGTGTCCGATCATTGGTCAAGTCTCTTATACATTTTTACTATTTTATGTTTCTACGAGGGTTGGTCAAAAAGTAATGCCTCCCATTTTTTTTCTACTTAAAGAAATTAAGTTAAGTGAAAAATTTGAATTTGGCGCCATTCCTCAAACCTTCTTCTGCAATCCACTGCAGTAGTAACTTTCTGTGTCAACAGGTGGCAGCACAGCAGAAGTTTGTAAGATGGCCGACATCGATATTCGTTTGAGACAACGTTGTGTGATTGAATTCTTGAATGCAGAAGGTGAAACGCCCATACGCATTCATGAAAGACTGAAGAAGTTGTATGGTGTTGTGACAGTGGATGTCAGCACTGTTAGACGATGGGTTCGTCGTTGTAAGGAAGCTGAAGGGCAAACACCGTTGACTGACGAAAAGCGGAGCGGCAGGCCGGTGAGTGCAGTGACTCCACACAACATTCAGCAAGTTGATGACATCATTCGTGGTGACCGTCGGGTGACTGCAGATGAAGTGTGTCGCATTATTTCTCTTAGTAAAGGCAGTGTGATCACGATTATTAAACAATTGGGGTACTCAAAAGTTTGTGCACGGTGGGTTCCAAGAATGTTAACCGATCAGAATAAAGAGGCAAGGAAAACAATAGCCTCCCAACACTTGCAGCGCTTCCGTTTGGAGGGAGATGAGTTTCTGAAAAAAATTGTGACCGGGGACGAAACATGTGTGCATTTTTTTGAACCCGAATCAAAGAGGCAGTCAATGGAGTGGCGTCACACAAGCTCGCCGAGGAAGAAAAAATTCGAAACTGTGCGATCGGCAGGGAAAGTTATGGCAACAGTTTTCTGGGATACAGAGGGTGTGATTCTGGTTGATTTTTTGGAGCAGGGATGCACAATAAATTCTGTTCAATACGTCACAACCCTCAAAAAACTTAAAGCACGTCTTCAGCGAGTTCGCCCAACAAAATCAATGGCAGATGTTCTTCTTTTGCATGACAATGCAAGACCACACACCAGTCGTCACACCTCTGACGAGATTGTCAAAATTGGATGGGAAGTTTTGCCTCATCCCCCATACAGCCCTGACCTGGCACCATCAGACTTCCATCTGTTCGGGCCACTAAAAGAAGCTCATCGTGGGATTCATTTTGAAGATGAGGAGGCCGTCAAAACATCCGTGCGTCAATGGCTTAGGAAGCAGAGCTGTGATTTTTACCGTGCTGGGATACATGCCCTTGTTCAAAGATGGACCAAAACTGTAGAGATGGGCGGAGATTACATTGAAAAATGACAAAATGATCCTCAATGTTGTGGTTTTCAACCTATGTAATTGCATTTAAATTTCCTGACAATTAAACGTAGAAAAAAAAATAGGAGGCATTACTTTTTGACTGACCCTCGTAGTATTTACTGAGGTTACCAAAGGCGGTGTTGGCCTGATGTACTCGACAATGCCCTTTAGCTACACCGTCTAAAGGATCGTCCTAAGAAATACCAAATTAAGGTATTTGCTTTTTCAGTATTTGATCTGTTTATACATGCTTTTAGGTTATCCAAGTCTGCACAACGTGGTCACGATCCTTAAATAAATGTATTTGTTCTCTGTTTTCTATGTAGATCAGCCTGAAGATGCCTAAATAAAGTGAAATGTGTAGTTGGTAAATAAAAAACTAAAATTGCAACCAAGACTGTTTTCAACTAATACCACATTTTTAGGTTTCCAGAAGGCTTTTGACACCGTTCCTCACAAGAAACTTCTAATTAAATTGGGTGTCTGTGGAGTATTGTATCAGTTGTGTGACTGAAAATTTAAGTGTTCGTTTTTCCCGCATGCTGTGCAAGAGTGGAATGGAAGAAAAGTAGCTCAAACAATGGAAAATCCAGGATGGAATGTAACAATATCAGAGAAGGAAAATTTGAATTACATTCTCCACCAGGGTTTCGATTACCTCTCGTCGTGCCCTGAAATGAAAAATGTCCTGCCCACTCTCCTTCCCACCCCTCCTACCATGGTATTCCACCATCCACAGAAACCTACACAATATACTTGTCCATCCTTACACAACCCCTGCTCCCAATCCCTTACCTCATGGCTCATACCCCTGTAATAATAGACCTAGATGCAAGACCTGTCCCATACACCCTCCTACCACCACCTACTCCAGTCCGGTCACTAACATCACCTATCCCATCAAAGGCAGGGCTACCTGTGAAACCAGTCATGTGATTCACAAGCTAAGCTGCAACCTCTGTGCTACATTTTATATAGGCATGACAACCAAAAAGCTGTCTGCGTGAATGACCACCAGCAAACTGTGGCCAAGAAACAAGTGGACCACCCTGTTCCTGAACACGCTGCCAAACATGATATCCCTCATCTTAATGACTGCTTCACAGCCTGTGCCATATGGATCCTTCCCACCAACACCAGCTTTTTTGAACTGCACTGGTGGGAACTTTCCCTGCAATACATCCTATGTTCCCGTAACCCTCCTGGCCTCAACCTTCATTAGTCACTGTCCTCACCCATCCAGCCCTCTCCCTGTTCCCATTCCAGCACTACTCAGTCGTCATTTCACTGCCACACCCAGTCTTTTAATTTCTTTTATTTCTCTCCTTTCCTATACTTATCCCCACCCCCCTACACACCTTCTCTCCTGCCTTCCGTCTAAACACTTGACTGTCCGCCACTCCCACCATACTATCCCTCCCCCTCCCTGCCCCAGCCTCCTCCTTACCCCCACGTAGTTGCCACTCCCATCATGCACTGGTGCTGCTGTTCGCAGTGTGGTCTCAGCTCTCTGAGACTGCAGATGTGTGTGCAGGTTGCGTGTGTGTGTGTGTGTGTGTGTGTGTGTGTGTGTGTGTGTGTGTGTGTGTGTGTGTGTGTGTGTCTACCGCTGATAAAGGCCTTAATGGCCGAAAGGTTTAATTGTGTGAATCTTTTTATTGTTCCTATCGCAACTCAGCATCTCCGCTATATGGTGAGAGAAAAGTAGCTCAAGGTGGTTTGATGAACCCTCTTCCAGGCCACTTTATTGTGAATTGCAAAGTAATCAGTCTAAATGTAGATAGTTTAATTTATTCCCAAATGAGCGCCACATAATGACTGGGAAATATTTGAACATAGCAGGAATCAACAACTTCTTGAGGAAATATAACTTATCTTTCCCATCGACAGTTCGAAAGTGTGTGTCCCTTTTTAAGGGAATACCCCAAAACTTTTTTCCCTTCTCAGAGCTTCTGCTGATGTAGCTGTGGGTCTGCATTCTGCCACTCCCCTAAATCTCCAATCAAGGCCGGAATATCACTTAACACTGTTCCAATGCAAACATGCTGGTGGATACATTCATTGGGTTCCCCGGACTCGTGCTCCTCAGAAAGCATTCAACTTAAGGCGTCAGCTACTTGATTGTCAGTACTCTTTATGTGATGTGCCTGACAACAGGAGGCGAAAATCCTTGTCTATATGGCTAAACACCCAGTCGTATGGGGTCGAGCCAGCACCCACAACAATGCTTGATTGTGTGTCTCCAGATTAAATAACTTAGTTTCAAGATAGAATTTAAAACGTTCTAATTCGAACAACACCACTAGTGCCTCTAATTCGTATACTGTATATTTCTTCTCTGCACGAGACAAAGATCTAGAGGTGTAAGTGATGTGTTGTCTTTCCCCTTCACTTTCCTGTGAAAGGACCACAGCAATTCCTGAATGCAACTTTGAGAGCATGAAAATGTGTGTGCTGAGATTCATCCCATTTAAAAACCTCTCCCTTTAACATTGGTTGGTTGAGGAGAGGTGCCAGCTGGGAGAAGTTCTGGACCAATTTTCAAAAAAACACTGTCAAGTCATTAAATCTCACATTTTTTTACTTATTTTTGGGCAATGGAAACTGATGGAAGGCTTTGGTGCAGTCTTGTTCTATCTTAACACCACTGACTGAAACAACGTGACCTAGGAAGAACACCTCCCCTTCGTGAGGTTAACTTTTGATGACTTAACGCAGCTGGCATAATACCTACCTTACACAGTGCACGTGGTCTTCAAATATTTTGCTATAAGTAACATCGTCTTCAAAGTAATTATATACATTCTCGTACTTTAAGTCACCCAAAATAGAATCTAACTGTGGAACAAGACTATGGCCCCTGTGGTCAATCCAAAGGGCACTCAGTTGTACTTAAATAAAGCCCAGTCTGTAGGGAAAGCAGTCAGGGGCTTGGACTCTTCCGTAAATAGTACTTGATGGTATGCTTGGTTTAGGTCAAGCACAGAAAAATATTCTGCCTCCGAGAAACAAGTGAAACAGTCATTCTAATATGGAAGTGGGACTGATTCTAAGAGCAGTTTCAGATTCAGCTGACAGTAGTCAACCACCAGATGGTACCCCTGACCACCTGCCTTGGGTATCAAAAATATTAGGGCACGTAAGGTGATACACAGCTTTCTAAGTTCTTTTTGGTGACACCAAGCCTATCCATCAAACCCTCAGGATATTGTTCTAAAAATGTAATAAGAACCTAGGCTGTTGTGGATTCAAGTGAGACAGCTGAAGAGGAGACCTGTTCTCTGTAACTGAACACACTATTCTGTGGTGCTTATGGTGACACAAAGGATATTTCCGTCTGGGACAATATTTAAATGTAACTTCCTGATCAGTATAATTCAGGAGACACTCGGTAAATTTAATTTTTTTTTAAAAAAACTCACCGTCATTTCTGAGAATTGATGAGGTAATCAACAGCAGCCCCCAAATAACATGCTAGCAAATGGGTGCTTTTACCATTGAGCGTCATTCAGGATCCAACAGACCATAATCCACCATTAGCATATTACCAAACCTTCTACTAAAGCTGACACAGGGTTCCTTCAGATATTCAAACTCAAAGCACAAGTACAGGTTCAACCACCATGTCAGAAAAAGGTCCCCACTGGGTGACACTCACAGGCCAAACAACAATGACCGGAACATTGGAACAGTAGAGACTAGCATTTGAAGTGTAGCTGCTGCCCAAAGCTACCATCGGCCCTGAAGACATTGGCATTGCAGCTCACTGTGTGCTTGGAACTGACTGAGCTGGTGACCGCCACAGCTGCCCTTAAATCAAACATCACAACATGTGACCCTCCCTCAGTTGGCTGAACCACCACCACTCATTCCTCATAATATCATTCAGTGTGTATCTGTGGACAAGAAAAAAATAATAAATAAATAAATTTCCAGATTCCCCAGTTAAAAACGCTTTTTTTCCCATGTGAAAGTACACTTCTTCCAAGGTGAAAAATATGCTTTTTCCATGATAAATGACAGTATACTTTCCCTCAGAGCTGTAAAAATATTAATCCTTTGAATGGTAAACGTTTTATACACCAGTGTGTAACTTCAGAGAACAAAAAAACAAAAATTTACAAAGATCTGTGATGTGCAGCAACGTTTACACTGCATATTTTCATATTACCATAAGCTGCATATGAAAGTATTCGTATTACGAAAATATAGATTCAAATTTCACTAAACAAAGCACGTTAGTTTCCGAAGCACTGAAATCACGCGAATCTCGCAGCATGGGTACGCCAGAAAAATTTTTCCGGGTAGCCTCTGGCTGCCTGTTGCTACTGCTGATATGGCTAACAGCCACACTTCAAGTAGCCGGAAGTGGGGGAAGGTACTGCCCATCTGCAACTCAACTGTGCCTGCCCGCGGGCAACTGCTCAACCGAACTTAATGTAAACAGTTTTGATGTCACGCTCGCTGGCAGCAGTTTATTGTTATGAAGTTTTCTGTAGTCTTCGTCCTAAAGACTTTGTCACATTTTGCTGTTTATCAGTTCTTAACAGTCAAAATTACAAAAAATTAGGTAAAGATTAAACAATGAAAAATTCCCAGAATTTTAAAAAATTCCTGGGTTTTTCCTGGTTTTCTCCCAGATGAAAAAATTCCCGGGCTTTTTCACGGATTTCCTGGAGCATATACACCCTGTTGTCGCTATTCTAACCTTGACTTTCCATTGCTTGCAAACATACAAAAAAAATTGAAGCCATTTGTTAATCCATTAGTGGAATAGACGTATTTATTCTCTGATCAAACATTTTCCTCCTGTTACGCAGCCTTACTGCTGCATTAGCAAACCCAGTGCATAGCAGCCGTTCTCAGACTTCCCCTTCATCACAACACCAAGGTAGCCCCCTTAAAAGTACCTTGGTCAGCTTCTCTGACTGCTTTGAAGTTATCTTCTCTCTCACCTGCAGAATGTCGACGATATGGGCGGCTACAGTGCTCCTGATAGCCCTGTGGTCAACCGTGCTCACTGCCTTGCATGCAGATGGGTGAGTCAGAGTTGACAGACTCAATTGCCATGCTTTTCTTGCAGCAATTTGTCATTTTTTCATACAGCTCTGTCCACCCAATACCTTTGCACTCAGTGTACAAAGGGGGGGGGGGGGGTGTAAAGGCATATAAGATTCTTCTTCTTCTTCCTCTTCTCGGATCTTCTTGGACCGTTCGGCATGCTCACTGGTTTGCCCTGATCGAGGGCCTCTTCATGGTAGCAGCTTCATTCTGTCCACCTTTTCCGACCATGCTGTGGCGAAGAGAAACATGACAATGTTGCTTCATTGTGAGAACAATGCACGGCAGTTGCTACTTTTGCCCACAACCACAGCACGACACTTCTTCACGAGCTATCCTTCAGCCTTAGTAGTGGAGCGTGTGACAGCAGCTCACCTCACTGGCTCAGGCTGAACCGTATGGCAGCTATAAGAGTCGAGGGGCCATGAAAGGGAAGCAGTGGTTAAGAAGGGAGTGAGACAGGGTTGTAGCATAACCCCAATGTTATCCAATCTGTTTATGAAGCAAGCAGTAAATGAAACGAAAGAAAAATTTGGAGTAGGAATTAAAGTTCAGGGGAAAAAAATTAAAACTTGGAGGTTTGCCGGTGATATTGTAATTCTGTCAGAGACTGCGAAGGCCTTGGAAGGGCATTTGAACAGAGACAGTGTCTTCTAAGGAGAATACAAGATTAACATCAACAAAAGCAAAATGAAGATATTAGAATATAGTTGATTTAAATCAGGTGATGTTGTGAGAATTAGTTTAGGAAACGAGACACTTAAAGTAGTAGGTAGATTTTGCTATTTGGGTAACTAAATAACTGTGATGGCTGAGGTAGAGAGGATGTAAAAGTAGACTGGCAATGGCAAGAAAAGTATTTTTCAAGCAGGGGAATTTATTAACATCAAATTTAGATTAAATTCTTATGAAGTCTTTTCTGAAAGTATTTGTATGGATTGTAGCTGTGTATGAAAGTGAAATGTGGATGATAAATGGTGCAGAAAAGAAGAGAATAAAAGCTTTTGAAATATGGTGCTGCAGAAGAATGCTAAAGATTAGATGGGTGGATCACGTAACTAATGAGGAGTTGCTGAATAGAGTTGGGAGAAATATATTTATGCTTCAACTCAATTAGAAGAAAGGATCAGATGGTAAGACACATTTTTAGCCATAAAGGGATCACCAATTTAGTACTGGAGGGAAGTGTGGAGGGTAAAAATCTTGGAAGGTGACCAAGAGTTGAATACAGTAAGCAGACTCAGTAGAATATAAGTTGCAGTAGTTGGAGATGAAGGGGCTTGTACAAGGTAGGGCAGCATGGAGAGCTGCATCAAACCATTCTTTGAACTGAACAACAACAACAACAACAACAACAACAACAACAGTTGCTGCTATTGCTAATTGTACAGAAGTAATCAGGGCAAATATCGTTCGATAATTGAACTAATTTACTTTGACTGTGTCAGTAGACGGGAAAAAAAGGCACAAGAATATTTGCTACCTACCTCATTACTTGTAAACAGTGAGTTTCATTGTATATTGCCACACCCATAGGCACAGAGGCAAAAATCAAAAATATTTATTTCTCAAGTGTAAACAGTATGCTCGAAACATGTATCATGCAAAAGAATATTACTTAGCATAATATAAAGAAATTTATTAAGGTTTTTTGTGTAAGTAATGTAAAACAAGCAGAAAATGTGATTTTTCAGTTGAAAAACATTGAGAAATACGGTTAATACAAATTGGGGGACATATTCCTAAAACAAGACACTCAAAGCACATACGTATTTGACGTTTTCCTTTACCACAAAACACCTTTCGCAACACACACTCACTGACAGATGGACATAGTGGCTGATTCATGACACCATATGGGCACTGCGAGCATTGATTTTCTGGATAGCCGCTGGTGACGTGGCCAAAAGTCATCATTTATTGTATCATGGCAGGTGGCAGGAAACATTATGCTCGCTGGCTGTGTAGTAGGGTACCGGCAGCGCTCAGCAGCATATAGGCAGCAGCTGTGCAAATGAAACTCAGTGTCCTCCAGTGGCCTGGATGAGATGCAAATGTACCAAGTGCGCAGATCTCTCCGTGTGACATCAAAAATTGTGTGAAGGAAGCAGGGTGTGAAGAGTACCACTGCTAGTGTGCATTTGAAACAGTGCTCCCCCATCTACTAGGCAGCAGATGAGACAAGCCAAGTTGGTAGTGCTGACTGCGTTACTGCCGGCCGGTGTGGCCAAGCGGTTCAAGGCGCTTCAGTCTGTAACCGCGCAACCGCTATGGTTGCCGGTTCGAATCCTGCCTCAGGCATGGATGTGTGTGGTGTCCTTAGGTTAATTAGGTTTAAGTAGTTCTGAACTCTAGGGGACTGATGCCCTCAGATGTTAAGCCCCATAAAGCTCAGAGCCATTTGACTGTATTACTGGAACCCCCACTCTCTGACATCGAAATGTAGCAAACATGAAAACAATTAGCATGGCTTAATGTCTGTATGCCCAACAAGAAAAAACACATGCACTTTGTAGGTGACAGGATTACGAAATACCAAACAGAAAAGAAATTTTACTGTTTATTGTAATGACAGTCTACATTGCTGATAGCCTAACACTGACACTGTATATAAAATTGCTAAACAAATCACTGTTCAAAAATATTTGACCATTCTTTTAGTTGCAAGTACCACTCAGGCACAACACATTGTGTTGACCTCTTTTTCCCTGTAGTTTTTTCTCCTCTCCCACTGCGTAATATTTATGTCCTTGTAAGCGATCAACCAACAATGTCTTCTCAGCTTGACTTGCTCTGCTTCATGCTTGCCTTTGACCTTGACCGATCGCTCCCCTCTAATTCCACTTCTTTCTGAATTTCTTTCCTTAAAGCAGCGCGCCGTAAAAATCTAGCACTTGTTCACGGTGGTAATTGTGTCTTCTCTTCTTTCTTTTGCTTGTGCTTCCTCTTGACTCTCATTGCTTCTTCTTTGTTCTGCTTTCTGTGGGTCTTTGTAATACTTTGCTCTACTTTTCCGGTTGTTGCACCAGGCAGAACAACACAAACATCTCATATTAGCTGTTACTTCGTCCTGCTTACGATGTTATTCTATTAATACAATACTTAAAAAACTACTGGTATGTTCTTAATTCCTTTCCCAAAAATTCTGCATACATTTCATCATATCTCTGGTAGTGTGGATCATTGCAAATAAAATTTAAACTCTCAGCTTTCTTGTTTTTAGACTGGTATTTATCCAAGAACATCTGTTCAACATCTTCGTATGATTAGTTTACTTCTTCTTGGTTCCTGAACAATATATCTTCAATTTTCCTCTCTCAGTCTAACAAACTTTGACTTTCTTTTTCTAAATCTTATTTGTATTTCATACCAGTTTGCTCCATCTTCCATATGATGATAATCTTTGTATCAGCTGCTTGAGTCTGTCTGCTTCACAGTACACAAGGACATCTCCTTACCTCCCTCTGTGTATGATAAACTTTCTTATTCTTCCTTCAAAGACAACATATCGTTATGTTTCTTATCAAAGTCTGACAGACTCTGACATTTTTCTTCTGAGTCTCTTTTCTTTCCCCCACATAATTTTGCTCCGGCTTCTGTGCAATAATAACCTTCTCATCCTCTGCTTGAATATTCTTCTGTGGAGTATGCTCCTTACCCACAGAAAAAGACATCTGGATCCACACCAGGAATTTGTGCATTTGATTGATTATTATCACGTTTGATGGATGTATTAGTTGCTTCAACATCTAAGATTGCATTAGCTGACATTCTGCTTGACGTGTTCATGTCAGAACTAGGCATTTCAGTGAAGAAGTCGGTGTCTAAATCTGCTTAAAAAATCCTCGGGTGACATACAGTCTGTAAGAACAGTAGATGCATTTTGCAATTCCTCCATTTTCTCATCCATCTCCTTTTCTATATCCCTTTTCCGTGCTTCTCCGGTTGCCTTACTTTTGAACTGAATTCGTATAAGACTAACTACTGGTACTTGTTTGTTCGCTGATGAGATTTTTACGCTCGAAATTCGAAAGTACAAAACACAAGCCTAACTAACTGTTCTCCATCACACTATTGGGATATAATTTTTATGGTGGCTGTTAGTTGCTGTGTTGTGGTGTAATGCTGCAAGCTGCATCACTCCCTTGTGTTGTCATGATGGTCGTCTCGAACCATAGCAATCGGAGATGCCGTAGATTTCTGTTTCATGCAGAATTTGTCTGCGATGAAGCTGTTTTATTACTTTTTCCACATGTATACTCGAAACTGTTATTCACAGTTAATTCTCATTACTGTTCGAGAAGCCAACTATAATTAAGGAGTACAATATCAATAAATTATGACATCGAAGATAGCAGTAGTCCTTACAGGTGGTTTCAGCTAAGTTGGCAGATGATGTGACTGCTTTCTCATGTGGGCCTGTCTTTGATGGGGTAGAAGATGCCTGTGCCAGGACTGGAGTAGGTGGTAATGGGTGACAGTATGAGATAAGTCTTGCATATAGGTCTGTTGCATTGATATGAGGCGTGAGGCAAAGGGTAAGGGGTTGGGAGTAGGGGTATCACTGTGCCACATTCTACTTGGGCATGACTACCAACAGAGAGCTGGACTATTCCATTGCTTAGCATGCCTTACAACACAATGTGCTTCACCTTAATGAGTGCTTCACAGCCTGTGCCTTCTGGATTCTTTCCACTGACACCAGGCGGGAACTCCCCATACAACACACCTTCTATTCCCATAACCCCTCTGGGTTGTAATCTTCACTTGCACTTGTTCTCCGCCTGTGTATCCCCTTCCTTGCTCGTACTCTAGTACTGTACATGCCATGCATCCTGTCAGTGCACATATGTAGTCCTTTCCCCTTCTGTTCCAATGTTGCATGTAGCAGGTGTATCCTGTTCCCACCATGCTCCAGCATGGTCCCACAGGCAGCACTAGCATCTTCCCCCAACCCTAGCCTGCCATCCCATCCCATCCCATCCCATCCCCTCTCCGCTCCATGCGACTACCTTACTCCCACTACCCACCCCAGCTAGATTGCTGCTTACCCCAGATGCAGTTGTAATCAGGCCTTAGTGCCCAGAGATGTCAGTGGCCATGTGTTTGTAAGTTGTGCTTGTGCTAATATGTGTGTGTTTTCAGCTTCTGATGAAGGACTTCGTGTGAAAGCTGAATATCTCTAGCTTTCTTTTCATTGTACCTGTTTGTGATTCAGTGCACTCTCTGTGTGTTGAGTAGCAATCTAGCCTTTCCATAATGCAGAACTCTGGATATAGATACTTGCCAATTACCCAGTGAGGAACAGCTAAGTTACGACTTGATATTTTCTGTTAAAATAGATATTCTTTTTGTTTAGTATTATTTATTCTTGCAGGGAACATTAATCCGTGTGTTCGATACGTCTACTGGGTTGATGATAAATGAACTTCGTAGAGGGGCACACACTGCTAACATTTACTGGTAAGTTTATTCTTAATAAGCTGAAGTACTAATTAGCATCTACTTCCCAGAAAGCGCCATTTTTACTGTAAATGATCGTTTGGCAATGTCTGTTGATATGTAAAATTCCAAATTACACTGTGGTTTGAAATCCGTGTTGAACTTTCGGTCCCTCTATAACTAGCAGGGTACGTCAATTCTCAAAGGCAAGAGGATGGCTTACTAATCCCAACAAGACCGTGATTGATGACAGCTTTACTAATTATTTGGCACCTTGGAAGGTAGCATAAATGATATTGATTCACTCGTCATGTTTTATGGAATGTGCTATAGGGAATAATTAATCAGGATGTTGAATGTGTCAGGGTATACATTGCCAGAGAAAAGTAGTTCTGAGAAACCAGTAATTTTGCTGTATTAAGAATTAAGTCGCATTGATCCACTGTACCAGTGTAAATTAACATAACACAGTTGTCAGAAAGCCACTGTTTGGAAAATGGTATTGTGTTATTTGCATGACTATGACAACAGTTGTTACTGAAAAATGTTGGTATATATACATCACACATACGGGGCTTATCAAGTTGCTAAAGGTACATCCAAACAATACCCAGGAGTAAAGAGACATGCACATAAATTGGCTGAATGCACACAGTGGAAATGTGGTCACTATGGCATACACATGCTATCTCAAAGTTATAGTAATCCACTGTAAGGTTTTCGTATTCTGGTTGGGAAACTAGCAATGCCTGTCTCTAAGCAGTGTAAGGTTGCATAAGACAATTCCCATTGACATTAAGGCTGGTAGTAATGCGTAGTTACCTGAAAGCTTATTATTTATACCCAAGATTGAGCTGTTATGTACAGGCTAATCACATTTGGCTGTTGACATAAAATGGCACACGAGATTCCCAACAATAAAGACAAGCTTTGCACTTTGATGCATGTCATCCATTTTCAGTTAAGTGCTCTTGTGTGAAATGCATTCTTTCCTTTCATTATAAAATTCACCAAGCATGGGCACAAAGTAGAACAGAAAAAGACAATGTGTGAGTGTGCCTTGACAGCGGTTTTCAGTCTGTGAATCTAAATGGTGAGATACTTTGTAAGAGTTGTGCTTTTAATGTTTTTTGTGATTCTCAGACATTTTCATTTTTACCCCTTAAGCCTACAGGCAGCTCTTTAAAGCACTCACCATAATTCAGTACCCCATCCAGAATCTCCAATAATATGTATTTTTTATTATTAGAAAAAACTGCAGTTAATGAGTAACTGTATTGGGAAGTGAGTCTGAAAATGCCATTGTATTCATGGAAATCTTGAGCTGGCTGTAAGACATAAAAGCAGCTGTTTCATATTGCTGAGAAAGTAGCAGCTGTTTCCAAAGTAGAATTTTACTTAGTTACATTTAGTAATTACAAAAACATATATATGCAATGTGTATTAACACGATTCACATTGTCCGTCGCACTTCACATAGTGTAGACCGGGAACTGTCTGCTAGGCATGCCCGATGTAAAACTGACTGGGCACGGCCCGTGCTGCCTGAGTTGTTGTTGTTCTGCCGCCAGAGGGCGCAGCCGAATTCTCGCATGCCCTCTGGTGGACGGGACTTTACTTGCGGCAACTACTGTCCATGATGCGCCGTGCCGATGTGCGCCCCCTGCGATCTTTCTGGTGCCTACTGCACTCCTCCTCCTTCGGGGGGTGAAGCCACTGTGATCCACTGCGTCGGAAGGTGGAGCGTCGTGCAGTAGCAATGACCTCCACATCCATTGGAATGCTGGAGTCGGGGGGGATCTGCCAACCCTTGAGCCCGAACCTTCGAATACGGTTGGAAGTAATCCACACGAAGAGGCCCCCGTCGTCCCACCACTGGATCCCGGGACAGAACGGGTGACAAGCTGTCGAACTCCGGATCCCATTCCACCTCGGGAGGGGCAAGACGCAGTGGCGGGGACGATGGGGAAGGCATGACCACAGGTGAACCAGCCTCCAGAGAAACCAGGCCTGTGAGGGGGGGCCAGCTCTCGCCAGGACATCTCTAATGATGGCGATGCTGGTGCTGGAGCTACTGGAAACTACCAAGGCTGAGAACCGTTGCAGTGTGGCAGAGTCACAGGTGGGAGGGGCTGTAGCGTCCCCTGAGAAAACAACAGTGGTGCCGGAAATGGGGAAGCCAGCACCTGAGGGGTCGGAGGGTGGGTGCCCAAACGTGGACGTAGCTGATTTTGGTGACGACGTACCTCCCGGTCCCCTGCCTGCTAGGTATAGAGCCTGCGGCCATTGCGGCGCAGGTCCACCGCCGGTATCCAACGTGCGTTGCGACCAAACCCACATGCCCAGACCGACATACCCGGTGGAAAGCCGGGTACCCCGTTTTGCGAAGACTGGCGAGGACCAGGCCAGAGGAGGTGCAGCAGAGTCCTAGGTTGGCACCCGTGGAGGGGCTCTGCGGGGCTGCGTTCTCCCATCGGTGTGGTCCAGTATGCCATCAGGAAAAACGTCAACGCCTCCTTCGCAGGAAATTCGTGCACATACTTTCTCATCTGCGTCTTAAACGTGTGCACCATGCGCTCGACTTCCCCATTCGATTGTGGATGAAAGGGGGGAGAGCAAACATGCCGAAGCGCCTACAAAAATCCTGGAAGGTCTGCGAAATAAACTGAGGTCCATTGTCTGATACCAGGGTGACTGGCAGACCTTCCATAGAAAAGATTTTTGCGGGTGCCTGGATTGCAACTTCTGAAGTGGTTGAGGAGCAGTGAACCACATATGGGAATTGGGAATAAGCATCAATGACAATGAGCCAAAAGCCATTGAGAAACGGGCCCGCAAAATCTATGTGAACACGTTCCCATGCCTGGGTTGCAGGCGTTCATGAAGAGAACGCTGACCTGGGAGACGCATGTTGACTCGCACACTGGGAACAGGCGGCCACCAAGTGCTCAATTTCTCTGTCAATACCGGGCCAATACACATGTCTGCGAGCCAAGGTTTTAGTACGAGAAACACCCCAGTGCCCCTCATATAATAACGTGAGGACCTCCCTTCGCAGACTTGCAGGAACAACCACGAGAGGAGCTGTATCATCGGTAGCCAGAAGGAGAACTACTTCCAAGACTGAGAGGCGGTCTCGTAGAACAAAATAATTACGAAGAGGGTCCGAGGCCCAGCCTGGAGGTCGGGACGACCACCCCTGCTGAACGAGGCGAACTACTTGCCAGAGAAACGGGTCAACTGCCGTTTCCCTGGCGACTCTAGAACTAGTGATTGGAAAGCCATCAACCGCTTGGTGGGACGCCACATCCAAATGAAAACACATAATTTCCTCCCGATCGAACTTAGGATCCGGGCCCACCGTAAGACGGGAAAGAGCGTCGGCATTGGCATGCTGTCCGTTAGGGCGAAAATGAATGTCATAATGGTACTTAGAGAGCAACAAGGCCCAGCGCTGCAGTCTGTGGGCCGCCCTATCCGGAATCTGAGAGGCGGGGCCAAATAATGATATTAGTGGCTTATGATCAGTGATTAACTGAAACTTAGTGCCATACAAGAAAGGGTGAAACTTGGTAACAGCGTAGACAATGGCCAAAGCCTCTTTTTCTACCTGGGAGTAATGGGCCTGCGTGGGACTAAGAGTTTTAGACGCGAACACCAGTGACTACTCTGAGCCATCCACATTGCCATGGGCCAGGACCGCCCCCACCCCGTACTGCAAAGCATCTGTAGCCAGGACCAACGGCTTATTGGGGTCAAAAGTAGCCAAACAAGGCACTGACATGAGGAGGCCCTTCAACGAGGTGAATGCGCGCTCGCATGCAGGCGACCAATCAAAAGGAACACCCTTGCGCAGAAGGCAGTACAGGGGGCGGGCTATGGTGGAAGCCCTGGGAATGAAACGGTGATAATAGGCAATCTTGCCTAAAAAAGCTTGTAACTCCTTCAGCGAAGCGGGCTGCGGAAGGTCGATGATACCTTGGACCAAACTTCCTAGCGGCTGGACGCCGTGCCGATAGATGGTGTAGCCCTAATACTCAATGGACGGTTGGAAGAAGTTCGACTTACACAGGTTGCAACGCAGGCCCACGGACCTGAATTTGAGAAAGAGGGTTCGAAGGTTGTGCAAGTGTTCCTTCGTGCTGCGGCCTGTGACAATTATGTCGTCCAGGTAATTAATACAATGAGGGATTGTCAACGTGACGTGCTCAAGATAATGCTGAAATATCGCCGGGGCACTGGATATTCCGAAGGCCAACCACTGGTATTGGTAAAGGCCAAACGGGGTGTTGACGACCGCCAGCCATTTGGAGTCCTCATCAAGTGATATCTGATGATACGCCTCCGAAAGATCGATTTTCGAAAAATATTGGCCTCGCGCCACGTCGGAGAACAATTCATCAGAACGAGGCAACGGATAGGTGTTCTCCACCAATTGGGAATTAATGGTGGCCTTGAAATCACCACAAAGACGTAATTTTCCCGAGGGTTTCCTGACAATAACGAGGGGCGAAGCCCACTCACTACAAGAGATGGGAAGAATGACCCCAAGGGCTGTCAGCCAATCTAGCTCTGCTTTTACCTGAGGGCGGAGAGCCAAGGAGATCTGCCTCGCACGTAGAAAATGCGGGCGAGCCGACGCCTTCAATGTTAAGTGAGCTTCAAAGTCTGAAACACGCCCCAGGCCCTCCTCAAAGATATCCTTAAAGTCAGAGGTCAAAGAATCAAATGATTGATAGGGAACGTCTTCGAAGACAACTGTATGGTGTCTGCGATAGAAAAACCGAAAGCTTGAAAGGCATCCAATCCAAAAAGGTTAGCGGAGCTCGCATCACTGACAACAATAAAAGTAAGAGGCCGAGTGACTGATTTGTAAGTAATGTCGGTAGTGAATTGACCCAGTAGGGGAATGAACTGTTTACCATAACCGCGGAGACACTGGTAAACTGGTGCCAACGGGGGCGACCCAAGGTCGGAGTAAGTATGTGCATTCAACAAGGAAACTACCACGCCCGTATCTACTTGCAGTTGTTATCGGCGCGACCGAACTGACACCTCGATAAAGAGTTTGTGTGCCGAAGCGTCGGGAGCCTGGCCTGATGAAACTTCCTGAATGTCAATGTCCATGTCCTCTGTACCTGCTTCCTTCGAGTCTTTTGAGGCTGAGTGGCAAACATTAGCAATTTGTCCTTTTATATTACATTTGCAACAAACGGCACAATGCTGGGGACACTCTGACCTATCATGATGTACATAGTACGACGCACAGGACGGTAACAGGGGCCGGCGGCTGGAACTCCGTTTATGTGCTGTGCGGGAGCGGCCGTAATGGCCGGATTGTACCGCTCGCACATCGTCCACCCCGGACGCAGTGGACGCAGCCGCACCGCGCTTCCAACTGTTGACCTGCGGCGTGAGAGACTTCATACGATTGAACAATGGACAGGACTTCCTCAAGGGAAGGGTCTTCCAATTGCAGGGCCCGGTACCAGACCTCCCTATCAGGGGCCGAACGAACAATGACGTCGCGCACCATAACGTGGGCATACGACTCTCGCGACTGCACCGTGACAAAGTGACACTTGCGACTAAGACCGTGCAGGGTAGCGGCCCATGCCCGGGAAGACTGATGGGGCTGTGTCTTGCATTGGTAGATCTCGACTCTAGCCGCTACAACATGCGTGCGGCGGCAAAGGACGAGGGTTCCTGCAACGTCGTTAGCTGCCGCAAAACTTGATACAGCGAGGGAGATATCCAAGACAAGAAAAGGGCATGACATACCTCCGCATCGGAAACATGAAATGCCTGGAAATGCTGCCGAAGGCAATGTTCATATGCGTCCCAATCCTCCGCCGTCTCGTCATACGGGGGAAAGGGAGGAGGGAATGGCGCCGGAGTAGACTGCGTGGAGAGCAACGCCAGAAGCGCTTGTTTCATGGTTGCCATGAGCTCCATCTGCTGCTCAACCAAAACCCGCACTAAATCCTCCATGCTGTGGATAAGCTGCGAAACCGTAATGACGACGCAACACGCGAAAGAACGACCCTACTCGCCACCAGTTGTGTATTAACACGATACACGTTGTCCGTCGCACTTCACATAGTGTTGACCAGGAACTGTCTGCTAGGCATGCCCGATGTAAAACTGACTGGGCACGGCTCGTGCTACCTGAGTTGTTGTTCTGCCGGCAGAGGGTGCGGCCGAATTCTCGCGTGCCCTCTGGTGGACGGGACTTTACTTGCGGCAACTACTGTCCATGATGCGCCATGCCGATGTGCGTCTCCCGCGATCTTTCTGGTGGCTACTGCACAATGTAGTGGTACTTTCCTGTTAATATGGTGTACAGCTTAAGTTTCTGAATTTTGCTTCTCTTTTGTTAATGTACATCTTAATGTATCTGTTTTCAGTGTATATCTTAATGTATATCTTGATTGCAGGCTTTGTCAGAATATTCCAGTGATTAAATCTTTTCAGGTAATTAGCCAAGTGGTGGCATCTTCTCGCAACATTTCAATGAATTTCGTACCCATCTTCTTCGCCAGGTGGCAATGGTTATGAAACTCATTGAAACCTTGTGACAAGATGATGCCAAGATCAACTGATCTCCCAAGAAGATTCCGTCACTATATCTTGAATCATTAAACATCCCAGAATAATCTTCTTCTTGATAGGTTCCATGATTGTCGAGAAATGCGTGAAAGTATGCAAACTAAGTAATTTGATAGCTTATAAACAGTCATTGTAGCTTATTATCTGACTACACAGAACATTTTACATATTCTGCTTTATTTTTTGTTTCAATATTCATTAATGCTTTCTTTTGGAACCAGGGGAACACTTTTGTTTGTTTGAAGTAATGTTGTAGTTCTTGTAAGATAAATACAAAGCATTTGCTGTGAACCAGTCATAGCCCTATTCAGCCATCACATGGACCCTGTTGGGTGTGTTGAGGCTCTTGATTAGTATATTTGTATCTTCAGAAAACCCTACAACTTTTGGACAGTTTCTTAAAGGCTTTGGATAGTCTTCTACATAAGCTAAGAGAAGGACTGAATCCAATACAAACACTTGTTGGACAGCATATTTTATGTTCTCTTATTCTATGTTTAGTTTTACACTGCAGCACAGCTTGTAATTTTGACTATCTGTTGCCTATTATGAAGTTGACACTCAGTGCTTTCAAGAGGAGTAGCATAATGTTTTAGTATTCAATTGTTATATTCCACACAATCAAAGGGTTGACTGTCGCATAAAATGCTGCCAGGATGTCTTTGAATAGCGCTCTCTCTCTCTCTCTCTCTCTGCCTGCCTGTCTGTCTGTCTGTTTTTTTACATCCCTCCCATCTGTACAAGCCTAAATTTCACTTGTTTTGTCTTCAACGCTGACTACTGTGAATGATGTAGCTAACAGTTGCATTTAACAGTTCTTTACTTTCACTGTTCACAACCCCCCAATGTTACACAGCTAACGTGGCCAGTTCACTATTGGTTAACTTTTGATAAGCCTCATTAATAGTTTTCAGGCAAATGTCAGCATACAAGTTGATGCATTGTTGTTGTTCTAACCAATACAGGTTTCTCGTCTGAAAATTGGTCATAGACTGACTGTCTCGGGACCAAGAACTGGGCCTTTATATATCCTCATAACAACAGGTACTGAAACTATACATTGTTCGATGTTTCATTTACAGAAATTACAATTATAACATAACTCATTCAGTAAACTGAATATATAGAAAAATTCCTTCTTTTTAACAGTTTCTTCTACGACAAGGGATAGACCAAGTTATTTGTTTAAATGATGAAATTAACAGATATAGTTATACAAACAATACTTTTGACAAATGTGATAATTATTTTGGAATTAATTAAGGGCTGGCTTTGCTAACATGTTTTCAAATAGAGCCAAATAAATAGTAAAAGAATGGTAGTGGTTTGTTTATAACTGATACAGAATTTATATTTGTTTATAAGTCAACAATAGAATCTAAGTCACAGAACAATTACTGATTTCACACTATAACAAAAGATATTAACTAGAAATAGTCAAAATAAATTAGGAAATTGTTGTCATACACAAAACTAAGCACAAAATTAGATCTGGTGCTATATTCTTTAAAACTGAGGGTCATCCTTTCTCTTTATGAAAATGCAGATTATACGTACATATGATAATATTAATTAGTTAAAAATGAAAAAATGAATTTAAGGAGGCAGATGGCAAAACAAGAGAGGAAGTAAAAAGATTACTGCTTGCTTCGTCACATCATCAGTATAGAAACGAAATCCGATATCTATCCCTCCAAAAAAAAGGCTGTGTTCTCTGGTCCCACCAAAACGACAACATCAGAAATAGCAACATATTTGGAAGAAACAACCAGATATTTGTGACAGTGAAGATATAAATTTTGCAGCTGTCATATTAGGATGATGATGATGATTAAAAATAGTGATAACACAGACTACAGGGTTAGTACACTAAATTCAGGCCTTGGAAGGCCCAGTGGTACTGACCACTGCTGTGTCATCCTCAGCCCACAGGCATCACTGGAAGTAGCTCCTCAGTTTGCCTCACAAGGAGTGAGTGCGCCCCGTTTGCCAACAGCCCTCGGCAGACCAGACGTTTTATATTCAGAGTCATCTTATGCTCGGATAAATACGGTATTCTTACTGCTCACTTTTGCGCAATCAGTACTTCCTAAGTGATGAGTTACCCCAAAAAATTAATCTATTCGACAGTACTGTGTTGAAATATGTGAAATATGTCAGGAGGTTGATATGTTTGTTTCAGAGTTTAGCGGTTATACAAAGAGCAAAAATAGCTGAACTTATTTGTTTCAGATGCTCAGTAATATGCTTCTTCCAGTTCAAATGTTCATTAATATGTACCTCAAAAAATTACATTCTACCGTAGTTACTGATTCCTGCTCCTGTGCTACATCAATTGTTGGTATGACTCTATTCTCTATACACTGATTGTAGTGTGCATTTTCAAAATTTGGGGAGAGTCCATTTTCAGAGAACCTCTTACTAATTATTTGGAAAATATCATTTACTAACTCTCATGTTGCTTTCTCTGTAATAGGATTTATTATAACACTAGTGTCATCTGCAAAAAGTGCCAATTTTACTTGTTGAATGGTAAGTGGAAGGTCATTCACATATATAAGGAATAGGAGTGGACACAGAATTGAACCCTTTGGGACGTCCTTTATTATTTTTACTCTTATATGGGGCAAATTGTCACAGGAGTATACTGCTGAAATTTCTTTTTAGGTTATGGGAGACTGTTAAGGTCAAGTGTCACAAAAAGCTGTTGAAGAGGTGTTTTTGCTCTATGCTAGTACTCCTGCTTATTCTGCACATGGCACAGCCACACGTGCTGCTTCTTTGGGCTATCAAATTTTGCCTCAACACCTGTATTCTCATGACAAGACACCCAGTGACTATTTCCTCCTTTTTGGAAGAAGAAATCATTGTGTAGTAGGCAATTCCAAATGATTACAAGGTGATTTTTGAGGCAGAATGTTTTGTATACAGCCAAGATACAGACCTCTACAACAAAATTATCCCCTGAGTCATCCAAAGTTGGGGAAAAATGTTACATGAAAGGTGAACATGTAAAGATGGACTCACACCACTACCAAATTTGAAGGTCACAATTTGAAATTTTTTGAGATGTGATCATTAAAACTTTGACTACACCTAATAAATATGGCCAATGAGATGACCATTCACAGATGAGTCCACATAATTAAAATAATATTTAGTTTAATAACAGAGACATGTATGTAATGCTTCTGAAGGAGGTCCCCAGAAGGAACTTTTTAGCTCATTTTCAAATTCAGCTTCACTGCCAAAGATCTAATCAGTGGCTACATAATCAAAGATTTTTGGCAGTGGGATTATTAACTCCTTTCTACGCTGAAGTCAGTTTAAGAAGAATAAGTCTTTTTTGTCTAGAGCTGCAGTTGTGCACATCATCATTTTTTTGTGGACTCTAATGGGCTATTGACAGCAAATTTAATGGAAGAAAATATGTAATTTGATGTTCTAGTTAAAGTAACTACCTCTACATAGTTGTCTGCAACAGAGTTGTGGGTTGTGTTGTTTCCCAGAGATGAGTTCCCCCCAGAATTTATTGATGTGTTTTTCTCCAAATTGTAAAAGTGGGCAAACAGCAGCGGTAAGGGGTCATTTGACCAGCTAATGCAAAAAATCCACGAGAGGGTTAAAGTAAGGCCTTTTTTTTCCATTCATTTGTATGTCGTACACATTTCACTCAAGCTTTACCTCAGAGTTTTAACACCTTTAGATTACTGTTTTGGGTACAACGCATTGCATATCCCCGAAATGCAGCCTGTTTCTTGAGTTCCTGAAATTTCTTAATTTATTTCCATTATTTTGAAACAAACATTGAAATTGCACTTTGGGCAGATTAATGTTACTTTTTGTACACATTTTGCAAAGCCAGATTTTTTGCATTTCTCATTCTTGTTTCCTTTGCACATTCCAATTTGACACTTCCACTTTTTTGTTTTTGTCCGGCCCTCAACTGACTTATTGCTCCTGTTTTGCTCTTTGTTTTTTCCCATTTATTTACCAGCTGCAGAGTCAAACATTTCTCTTCAGATTATTTTTTATTAATTGATTGCAGATAATCCATGCATTTATTACTGCCACATCTAGGGCACTGTTAAAAGACATGCATCAACCATCTTCTGTGAGTAATTTTAGTTGCATAATTATGAATAATTTGATGAACATCATCTAAACCATACTTTCTGATGTTATAGAGGATAACAGTTTCTATTTTCTTCTTCCCTTCTTCACTCATTGCTTCTTCAGGATGTAGTGTGCTGATAGTTGTGACATTCTTATTCTCCTTTCTTTGGTACACTGTCAGGGTGCACTATGGGTTATTATTATTTTTCTTCTTTTTTTTCCAGTGAGGTGATGGAATGTGAGAATTGCTCATGCATTTGGAGATACCTCAGCAAATTGTGTTCATATTCCCACTATGAAAGTTCTCTTCTATTGAAGTTTCTTAGCAAGCTGAAGGGATGTGAAAAAGTTGTCTTTTGTCTATTCCTTTTATTTATAAATGAATCAATGAGGCAAAAACTGACATTGTGTCCCAGTGGCTGGTTGTCTGGTCAATTTCCTTCTTGCCAAGGCCCAAGAAAGTATTACAGTTGTACTTGGATGTCACATTTGTCAGGTTTGTAAATCTGCACTAGGCTTTGTTTGGGAGTAACTGCTAAATCAGAATGAGATTTTCACTTTGCAGCGGAGTGTGCGCTGATATGAAACATCCTGGCATATGAAAACTGTTTGCCAGACTGACAAGGGAACCTCCCCATCGCACCCCCCTCAGATTTAGTTATAAGTTGGCACAGTGGATAGGCCTTGAAAAACTGAACACAGATCAATCGAGAAAACAGGAAGAAGTTGTATGGAACTATGAAAAAAATTAATAAAATATACAAACTGAGTAGTCCATGTGAACATAGGCAACAACAAGGAGAATGTGAGCTCAGGAGCGTCGTGGTCCCGTGGTTAGCGTGAGTAGCTGCGGAACGAGAGGTCCTTGGTTCAAGTCCTCCCTCAACTGAAAATTTTAGTTTCTTTATTTTCGCAAAGTTATGATCTGTCCGTTCGATTGATCTGTGTTCAGTTTTTCAAGGCCTATCCACTGTGCCAACTTATAACTAAATCTGAGGGGGGTGCGATGGGGAGGTTCCCTTGTGAGACTCAAACTTGGGACCTTTGCCTTTCACGGGCAAGTGCTCTACCAGCTTAGCTACCCAAGCACGGCTTATGACCCATCCTCACAGCTTCAGTTCTGCCAGTACCTCGTCTCTTACCTTCCAAACTTCCTACAGAAGATCTTCTGTGAAACTTGCAGAACTAGCACTCCTGGAAGAAAGGATGTTGCAGAGACATGGCTTAGCCACAGCTTGGGGATGTTTCCAGAATGAGATTTTCACTTTGTAGCGAAAGGCAAAGGTCCCGAGTTCGAATCTTGGTCCGGCTCACAGTTTTAATCTTCTAGGAAGTTTTATATCAGCGCGCACCCCACTGGAGTGGCAAGTAATCTGATCAGTTCAGAATCTGTCTCTTGCCATTTTATCCCTGATAAAATTAAGGCCCCAAGAACGTGAACAAATGTCATCCAAGGTAACACCTATAGTACAGAAAAACACGTCTGGCGTACATGGTACTAATCATTGCCTTAATTCCTCCAACAACACTGTCCAGGTGCCATTTTTTATTTCATTCTGGGCATTGTATTCTGAGCATTTTTAATGATAAGCAGCATCAGTTTGTCAAAAAGAAATCAGAAGGCACTGATTACGAAGTCACCCACTCGGTGGTAGACTAGTGCAGTGAACCCTTATCTCTCCTTCAGGACATTCAAAGCAGGCAATGGTGTGTTAGTGATCTTGTACTTCAGTCCATCTCTAGCCACGTACCTCGCTGCACCAGTTGAGTTCTCAGAATAATTTGGGGACAGATTTGAAACAGAAAGACATCTACTAATGGCATCTTCTCCGCCTCTTCATCATCGTCAGTGGCAGAAAATCCCCATCTGACTCTGATAACTGATTCAATATCTGAGTTCTCCAGAATATTCAAAAGCCCTTCCTTAGTAAGACCATGCTGATGCAGCAGCACAATTGAAAATGCTTTTTACAGGCCAAAACACTAGCTAACTAATGAGCTGAGTAGCCACAGCAACACTCGAAATACAATTAAAAATTTAAGTTACAATTTCCAGTGTGGCTATCTTTTTAACAATGTTTATACCATCATTCAGGGTAGAAGTTGTTGCCCAAAGCAAAATGCGACTCAGATATATTTTTGTAACACCAATATTTTAAAAGGGAGTTATGCCAGGGGTGAATTGAGCAGATCAGTGTGTGGAGCACAGTATCACATGCTGTTTTCTGTTAAGTGTTTGTGTGTTACTGTGTTCCACACTTTGACCTACTATAGGTGAGTGGTTTCCTTTCCCTTATGTTATATATTTCTCCACCCAGGAATTTCCATTATTGATCTTGATTAATTTATTCATATTCTGGATGCCCAGCATGTGTCCATTGATCTCTACTTTTGCCACATGTAAGTTATTTTTGTTTTTGGGAAGTCTCATTTCTTTATTTTTATTCATATAGAATTGTGTAACGTGAGTTGTCGTAAGATTAATGGCTGTACCATTTGCTGTGGACAATTTGTAGATCATTGCCATTGTTCTCCTGGCAGTGTGTGGTGTGAATGTATGTGAGTCTTTCATCGGTATATTTGTGTCATCAGCTGACATCATAATTTTGAAGAGCTCCGCAGTGTTGCAGATAATTCATGTATGTAGGGCAAGAACAGGAGTGGCCCAAGGACCAAACACTGTAGAACATCATGTTTTTGTGTTTCACCACTCTGAATGTAATCTCATTACTATTGTATCATCATATAATTTGTTAATGGGAATCTCTGTTTTCTGTTGCTCTTAACTATCGCCACGCAAGAGGAATGCCTTAAATGTCATACTGTTGTATTGTCCCTAATACGATTTTATGATTTACACAGTTGAAGGCATTGACAAGACCTCAGATAATTTTATTTGCCTAACTCTGAGAGTGTGACATTATATATTGTTTGAAGGCATTGACAAAACCTCAGATAATTTTACTTGTCTAATTCTGAGTGTGTGACATTATATATTGTTTTCTTAGTAAAGAAGCCTTTATGGAAGCCTGACTGAGCCGTTTTTAAAAGGTTATTCTCAGAAAGGCAATTTTGTATTCTGTTGTAAGCTACCTTCTCAAAAGTTTTTAAGAACACAGGAAAGAGAGAGATTTTCTAGATTAGATTAGATTAATACTTGTTCCATAGATCATGAATACTACACTTCGTAATGATGTGGAACGTGTCAGGTTAATAAAAGATGTCTGTACAAGATATTACATTACACAAAATATTGCATGACACTAATGTTTAAGTTGTTTTTTTCCCCTTAATTTATATCTAAAAATTCACCCAATGAGTAGAAGAAGTTGTCATCTAGAAATTCTTTTAATTTATTTTTAAATGTTAGTTGGCTATCTGTCAGGCTTTTGATGCTGTTTGGTAGGTGGCCAAAGACTTTTGTGGCAGCATAATTTACCCCTTTCTGTGCTAAAGTCAGATTTAACCCTGCATAGTGAAGATCATCCTTTCTCCTGGTGTTATAGCTATGCACACTGCTATTACTTTTGAACTGGGTTGGATTATTAACAACAAATTTCATAAGTGAATATATATACTGTGAGGTTACTGTGAGGATCCCTAGATCCTTAAATAGATGTCTGCAGGATGACCGTGGGTGGGCTCCAGCAATTATTCTGATTACACGTTTTTGAGCAATGAATACTTCTCTACTCAGCGATGAATTACCTCAGAATATGATGCCTTACGAAAGCAGTGAATGAAAGTGTTAGAACTTCAAGTTTAACACATGTATTTCGGAATGACACAACAACACATATAAGTCTCAGAGTAAGTTATCAAGTAAGACATGTGTACACGTTAGCATTCGAATGAGCACTGAGTCCCAGTCTAGCGGCCGCTGCTCGGCTGGCCGCTTAGGTGGCGCAGCTGCTGCATGGCTGGCAGACAGCGTCGCACGTAGAGGACACGCGTAATTGCGTGGCGGCACTTTGAATGATCGGCGAGTCACAACAGAAAGTAGGCATAGTAAGCTAATTTACTGAGATTCTTATCACCAAAATTTGCAATAACCCTAATAGCATACCTAGCTGAACTCAGACGTTTCAGCAGACCATCAATGTGTTGCTTTCAGTTTAACCTCTCATCAATGGACACACCTAAAAATTTTGAAAATTCTACCTTAGCTACAGACTTCTGTTCAAAGTCTATATTTATTACTGTATTTATTACTGTACGGAACTGTATACACTGTGTTTTATCAAAATTTAAAGAGAGTCCATTTGCTGAGAACCACTTAATAATTTTGTGAAAAACATCATTTACAATTACATCACTTAGTTCTTGGTTTTTGGATGTTATTACTATACTTGTATCATCAGCAAAAAGAACTTACTTTGCATCTTCATTAATGTGGAATAGTAAGTCATTAATGTATATCAAGAACAGTAATGGACCTAAAACCGAACCCTGTGGGACCCCGTACTTGATAGCCCCCCAGCTTGAGGAATCAACTGTTGTTTTAACATTACTTGAACCACTTATTTCAACTTTCTGCATTCTTCCAGTTAAGTATGAATTAAACCATTTGTGCACTGTCCCCCTCAAACTATAATGATTTAGCTTATCTAAAAGAATTCCATGATTTACACAATCAAAGGCCTTTGAGAGATGACAAAAAATACCAATGGGTGATGTCTGGTTATTCAGAGCATTTAATATTTGATCAGTGAAAGCGTATATAGCATTTTCTGTTGAAAAGCCTTTCTGAAAACCAAACTGACATTTTGTTAATACTTTATTTTTACAAATATGGGAGGCTACTCTTGAATACATTACTTTCTCAAAAAATTTTGATAGAGCTGTCAGAAGAGAGATTGGGCGACAGTTGTTGACATCCGATGTGTCCCCCTTTTTATGCAATGGTTTGACAATGGCATATTTCAGTCTATCGGGGAAAACACCCTGCTCCAAAGAGCTATTACATACGTGGCTGAGAATCCTACTTATCTGTGGGGAACAAGCTTCAAGTACCTTGCTGGAAATTGCATCAATTCCGTAAGAGCTTTTACTTTTCAGTGAGTTTGTTATTTTACTGATTTCAGAGGGAGAGGTTGGTGGAATTACAGTTGTTTCAAACTGCACAGGTATGGCCTCTTCTACTAGTAGCCTTGCCTCTTCTATTGAAGATCTAGATCCTATTTTCTCCACAACATTTAAAAAATGATTATTGAAAATATTTTCAATTTCTGATTGTTTGTTAGTACACTTGTCATTCAGTTTTATGGCAGTAAAGTCTTCCTGTGCTCTTGGTTGCCCTGTTTACCTTTCAATAATATTCCAAATTGCTTTAATTTTATTATCAGAGTTACTGATCTCAGACATGATACACATGCTTCTGGACTTTTTAATAACTTTTCTTAGTATCGCACAATAGTTTTTATAATATTGAACAATTTCGGGGTCAGTACTCCCTCTTGCTGTTAGATACAGTTCTCTTTTACGGTTGCAAGATATTCTTATTCCTTTAGTTAGCCAAGGTTTTTTATGTTTTCTTGGAATTATGTTTAACTATTTTCATGGGAAAACAATTTTCAAATACCCTTAAAAATGTATCGTGAAATAAGTTATATTTGAAGTTTGCATCGGGTTCCTTATACGCTTCATACCAGTCTAGCTGCTGTAGGCTTTCCCTAAAGTTTGCAATATTTATATTGTTAATTGAACGCACTGCTTTGAAAGTCTGATTTGATATACTGCATGGAGCTATGTCATGTACTGTAACTAGCTGTGCACCATGATCTGAAAGACCATTCTCAACAGGATAAACATTTATGTCTTTAAACTTATCTTGGTCTGTAAAAAAGTTATCTATCAATGTACTGCTGTTCTTTGTTATCCGAGTAGGAAAATCAATGACGGAGCTCAAATTGAAAGTAATACTACAAGGTCATTCTTCCTATTACACTCTTTCAGGGAATCAACATTGAAATCCCCACAAATGATAATTTGCTTCCCCCTGTCTGACAGATAGCACAACAAAGCATTCAAGTTTTCTAGAAATAGCTGGAAATTCCCTGAGGGGGACCTATACACTGTTACAATTATGAAAGTGCCATAATTTAGTTTAAGTTCAGTGGCACATGCTTCCATATGTTGCTCTACACAAAATTTTTTAGTTTCTAAATTTTTTACACTGTGGAAGCTTTTGACATATATGGCAACTCCTCCTCTCATCATATTACCTCTACTTACATGTGCAGCTAATTTGTACCCATTGATGCTAACCTTTTGCATATCAGTGACAATGTGATGCTCAGACAGGCATAGTACATCTACTACATTCTCAGTTTCTATATCTTATAAACAAAGCAGAAGCTCATCAATTTTATTCTTCAATCCCCCAATATTTTGATGAAATATACTAACATTATTTTTCACTTTACTTTTGTGTGTATCTTTAACTTTTTTAACATCTTTAGTCCTTGCCTGGCTGAGTTTCCCACTGGACACTGATCTTACACTAAAAAAGTGTTTCCACCATGAGAGGTAGTTCCTCCCCCCTTTAAATTTCCTGCTATCAGCCCAGCCAGTTTACCCTTCCCTTTCTTGTTGAGGTGTAGGCCATGTCTAGTATAGTCCCACCTACAGAGTGAATCAACAGGATCCACACCAATGTGTGACCCTGCACGAGATCCAAGTAGCCATTCCAACTCCAAATTAACTCTCCTGACAGAAGAGCTCAAATTAGGTCGGTCGTGGCACTCCAGAACCGAGCAAACCCAACACTGGTATGACTCGATGTTGATGTAATCTTTGCCAGGTCACACTCTATGCTGTACCTCGGATCTCTGTCAATACTGTTGCCCGGCCCACCCACAATAACCACGGTATCTTCCTTAGTAAAGCCTCTACATAGTGAACGTAAATCCTCTGTAACCTGCCCCAGTCCAGCACTAGGTTTGAAAAAACTTGTGACCTGGTATTCTGACCCTAATTCATCGTGCAGAAGTTGGCCCACACCCCTAGCATGCGAACTACCTAGCAACAAGACTTTCTTTCTCTTTGCAGACTTCCCTACATTCTTATTCAATTTTCTGCTGAAAGCTTGTTGAGCCCTGTCTACATCTACTTCTGTGAGAGGCTCATCTGTTTCTGACTGAGGCAACAGGTCAAACCTATTTTGTACATTAATAACAAAGCTGTCAGAAGAATTTCTTGGCCTGTTCCTTATGCCTGTTGCCACTTCCTACCCGTTTACCCTTCTCCCCCCTTAACCTGCCCAGTTCTCGCCTATCCTCATCTAACTCAGCCTGAAGGGCAGCAATTTTCCCCTCCTGTTCCACAATCTTTCTATCTCTACTGCATAGCCTACAGAACCACTGATGAGTCTCACTCATTTTCCCAATTCCCACACCACTGCAATCGCCCCAATGAAAAAAGTTATTACATCCATCACACCAGACCCCGGAGCTAACGATTCTACGGCACGTCAGGCACTTTACACTCATGGTACAAATCGATTTTAGTGACAGAAAGACAATTAAGTTACCGGAAAACAATGAAAATACGTGTACGAAAAATTAGGCCTACTCGCAACTATGTAAACAGTGGTTCAGAAGTTTTGTACTGGAAATTACTTAAGAGATGACGATACTCTACAGATATAAAGGGGCAGCAAACGTATTTAGCACACTAAACTACCAGTAAATGCACTTAAAATTGCGGTATGAAGTTTAATCTGAAAGCTCAAAAGTTCGACCTGGCCGCGATATGTAAACAAAACGAACTTTACGTGATTACTGTGAAAATACGCGAGTAAGACAAAAACCTTTAATGGTATGCTTGAAGAGCACTATAATTAATGTAATAAATTAATTTAAAGTGTTAAAAACAGTTTATTACTACTTAAATTACTTACCTTGTACGAGAGCTGTGACTCAGACGTCCATATAGCAGGTGCAGGGCTACCAACAGTACAGGTCACAGTACAGGTCACTCACTTCAATAAATGGTTACTAGTATCTTGTACTTCAGTCTTTCAGGAAGTATTCTTTGTCTCATTGATCATTTACAAAGATGATCCAATACAGGATGCTACTAAGTAAGGCCAATATTGTACTATTCGGATTGAAATACCATCATAGCCAGAAAAGCATTGCTTTTTAATAATTACTGCTTCCTTTAGTGAACTAATGATGTTCCTAAGAGATAATGTATTGTGTGTTGGCTTCTGTCTTGGGATCTTCAGGGGACTTTTATTGAACGATTTTGCAGCACAAGTGGCCCGAATTTCAGAGGTTCAACCGTCATTGCTGGCGGCAGTCAGGAGTTGAGCCAGTTGCCAGAGATTATATGTAAATGTCGTGCAAACATCTGTGAACTTTCCTCTGGTCATTAACTCTGTGATCGCTCCACAAAGAGATTGGTAACCACTGAACTGAGTTGAATACCCATAGCGACACATTCCAGCTGCTCGTAGAAATAGCCATTCTAGATAAAGTAGTTCATGGTGAGACATGCATGAAAGAGTTTAGGAAGGGGAACTGATATGCTCCAGATAGTCACTGGATAGCATTTTTATAAAAAAATAAATAATCTCAAAGCTGACCAGTGTCATTTGGTCCAAGTTTTATTTCTTCAGTTTCTGAATGAAATGTCCCTAGTCTTCTATATATCTTTTGCTCTTTCCCAACTGTGGTTGTAGCAGAGGGGCCAAGTGTTTCAGTAGTTGGTGAAAGTCGATGAACCAGGAGCATTTACGGACAACATGCATAGTTTCAACAAGAAAGAAGAAAGCCTCAAGTAAACAGATCCTGGATTACTTACATGCATGTTTGCAGACACTGTTGGCAAGCCACAGCTCCATGATATACTTTGAAGTTTATTCACTGACTGCAAATGCATTGATATCAGCTGTATTAGGTAAAGATCTATTAGTCAGTAGTGACGTGAAAATCTGTGCTGGACCTGCACTCAATCCCAGTTGTACAATTTATTACAAGCTAAGACAGCCACACAACAACAGCAACATTGGTCTCAATTCCTTCTTGTCTTCTCCTCTTTGTGCAGGAATCCAACCAATGTTGTGAGCATTAGGTTATGAATTTACTGGATTGTGATAGAAGGATGTAGGAAGTGTGACATGTGAAAGTTTGGGTTGTTCCGTGGAACATGCAATGGATGGTTGAAATGGCTAACATGACTGCTCACAATGAGTGGGAAATGTGGGTTCGAGTCCCGGTCTGGCACAGATACTCATATATCACTATTTGTAGTAGATCTATACCTATACAGCTGATGTCGAGAAATTGACAGTGTAAATTTCAAAGACCCTGGATTCTCTTACTGCAGCGAGCGTCTGTTGCAGGTAACAGGGAGGAACCACAGCTGTAATGGCCAGGGAAAAGCCCTGAGGCAATGGCGTGCACAGGTACATATAATCTCCAGCCATAGGCTTGATGCCAGTGTACCATCATCAATGGAGGGTGAACCTAAGACAGTGCCAGCCACTTGTGCAGATGAAACATCAAGAAATTCATTGAACAAACATTTGGTGAAAATTGTGAGATGTAAGCCAATAGGCAGTGCATCAACAAGTGGCCCTGAAATCCTCAACAATTTCCTAACAGATGATTTGGCTGAACTGTTATTTGGGGATTGTGTATGCAGTGCCAGGCTAAGTAAACTTTCAAGGGTTCCTTTTTTCCCCTTTTTTCAGCTGCTGTCTGGAAGAGTTTATTGAAATTAGTGGTAAAAAATGTGAGTTTAATATTATCTTTGTCACTACTGTTGTCATCAGGGAGTGAAGTATCATCTGCCTTACTTAGATTATTAGTTTCTTTCCCTATAATTCTCAACATTTCTTTTCTTTGTTCTTGGAATATTGAATTTTTGCATGTATAGTATGTGCTTTTCACCATTTTGATAAAATGATGATGACGTTTTCAATACTCCTTGTAGTACATCTTTAAGTCTCGATTAGGGCTTGTCCTGTAATCAGTTAAGCTCTCTCATGCTGCAGAAGATCCAGATATTAGCCACACTTTCTCTACACTTCCACTGTAGTTGTCCCAGATCTATTGTAATTTCTCATCTTCTGTGTTTCCTTGATAACCTATTTCCATATTTTATCCTGCAAATTGTCCATAAATAGTGTAACTAAGTCAGCATTTATGATTCTGTAAAATTGTGCTATTCCCTCCGTAGTTAAACTGAATTTGCTTTATTACTGCCATTTGATAATTTTGTTTAGATAAAACATTTATTATGTGTCTGACATCTATTTCATGAAAGATAGTTCAATTTAAAAATAAATTAGCAGTCACTATTGCACTATCTCATTCTATTCTTATTGGAAATGTTACCTTCGAGATCAAATCAAAACTGGACATCAGTGCTTCTAACTGTCCTTTATCAGAGCCCTCTGTGGGGTGGTACTGCTGGCAGAGCATGATCTCTGCCTCAACGAGACTGAAGCTCTCACATACTTCAGTATGGCACATGGCACTTCTTTAGCTTGAAATAAGTGGTTTAGCTCTGTCATAAGTTGAATTGAGTAATATCTTTTTTTTATTTCTTGATGGTGACTAGCTTCAGACACCTGTGTCCACTTTCAAATTATCCGTAAGTGTGACAAATACAGGCAATACTCCACGTACAGAAACTGCCCTGCAGTGATCAAGGTGGTACTATGACTGACTGTTGTTGAGCTGGCCATAGGACCACTTTCATCACTGCAGGGGCAGTTTCTGCACATGGGCTGTTGCCTGTACTTGTCACACTTACGGATGGTTTGAAAGTGGACACAAGTGTCCGAAACTAGTCACCATCGAGGAAAAAAAAATAAATACTTCACAATACTACTTGTGATGGAGCTACAACTATTTATTTCAATTATAAGACAAGTTGCGGACCTATTTTTCATGTGCAGCATGCAGCAAGTTGGTAAACTTTCTCAGCTATTAATCTTTCCCTTTGTAGCCCACAATTCCTCCCCTCCATTCAATGAGAAATTCATGATGATTTGTGTGACAGCAATCATTTTCCAACTGTCTTATCTTTTCTTCAGCATCAATCACCCGGATGCCCTTCCAGGTGGGCCTTTATTACTGTGGAATGGGATGCTTTTACTTTGGCTGTCATCCCAATCACTCCACCATATGGCGGCTTTGATGACTTCGTACAGAGTTTGACTGATGCCAACCTTTCAGCAGCTGCTTCAGCAGTTCCCTCTTCCTCGGTATCTACCCGACGGAAGACTATCCTTTGGTGGACCCCTGAAATTTCTATGGTTGGTAAAGACTACCATCATGCCTTCCAAAGCTACAAATGGCATCCCTCTCTTGACCACTTCCTGGCCTTTAAATGGCTTCATGCCCGCCCCTGTTATCTAATTAAATGTTAGGAACAAATTTGTTGGGAACAATATGTCACTACCATAGGGCTGCATACTCCCTCTTCGCAGGTATGGGCATAGATCAGGCACATATTTGGCCGCTGTCCTCCAACAGGTGTCCCAGGAATTTCCCTAAATGGTATTATCCTCACCAGCTCAAACTCTTATGACTGAGCATTTTGCTCAGGCTTCAGCATTGATCCACTATGCACCCATGTTCTGTCTTCTCAAACACTGTCTGGAACGATTCCCTGTATCTATCATTTCCCATCATCTGAAGCCTTGTAACACACCATTTAGTGAGTGGGAGTTCACCATCGGCCTCACTCTGCCCCAAGACGACTCCCAGACCAGACTGGGTACACAACCAAATGCTGCAGTACTTATTGGTGGCTAGCCAATGCCATAAACTTGCCCTTCTCATCCGTCTAGTGTCATTATTATAGTTTTGAAATTGGGTAAATGCCTCTGCAGATGAACAGCTGTTGCCTGATCAGTTTAACCACTGCTGTTTTCAAGTTACTTGAATGTATGGTGAGTCAAAGGCTGTATTGAATACTTAACTCCCAGGACCCTTTAGCTTCAATCCAGGGTGGTTTTCACTGAGGCTACTGTCCTGCAGATAATTTAGTTCATGTGGAGTCTGCAGTCCATATGGCATTTACCTGTTGTCAACACCTTGTTGCAGCCTTCTCTGATCTGCATAAAGCTTATGATGCCACCATATCCTTGCCACATTACATGAGTCAAGCCTCCATGGTCTGCTCCTGATTTTTAACCAGAACTTTCTTTCATGTCACACTTTTTAGGCAAATGTTGGTGACTCCCATGGCATCTCCCGTATGCAGGAGAATGGGGTATTGCAGGGTTGTGTTTAGAGTGTCTCCTCTTTTTAGTGCCTATCAATGGTCTAGTGGTGGCTGTGGGACCTACAGTGTCCTCCTCTTTGTATGCTGATAACTTTTGCATTTATTTGTGTTCGTCAATAATGGGTGTTGCTGAATACAAACTGCAGTGACCAGTACACAGAGCTCAATCTTGGACTCTTACTCATGGCTTTCAATTTTTGGATGCCAAAGACAAGAATTATGAATTTCAGTCATCACTGTACAGTGCATCCTCATCCAGATCTGTAACTTGATGACAGGTCCCTCAATGTGGTGGACTCTCATCGTTTTTTGGGACTGGTCTTTGATGCACGGTTGACATGGCTTCCCCATTTTACTCAACTAAAGCAGACATGTTACTTGCACCTGAATGCTCTTCGATCCATCAGTAACATCAATGGGGACATGGACCACTCTACTCTGCTGTGGCTTTACAAAGCATTGGTCCAGTTCTGTCTAGATTCCAGGATTTTCACACACAGCTCAACATCACCTTTGACATTACAGACGCATCTTTTTTGCAGGTACAGAGATCTGCCTTCTGCAATGGTGGCCCAGGTGTGGGGTTACAATCATCATCCACATTCAGTCCTGTTTTTCAGAACTTCATGTTCCCCTCTACCACCTGTCCACCTGGCCTGCTCACATACACCTCCATAGAGCACCCCCTGTCCCCCTGTCCACACCTGTATCTTGACCTACCACAAGATATGAAAGACTCTGCTCCCCCTGAGGCTTTCCGCCACCTGTTCTTCTCCATTCTCGGTGTGTTTCAGGGTTCAGAACTAATGGCTTGATGGTTGCTGGCCACACAGGCTTTGCTTGTGTTCTTACAGGCTACAAGGAACTTCACTCATTGCTGGATGGCTGCAGTGTTTTCACTGCGGAGCTATTAGCAATCTCCCGTGTCCTTGAGCATATCTGTTCCAGCATCCGTAGCGACTTCTTGTGCACAGTGTACAAGCTCTTGACCAGTGTTACTCTTGGCATCCCTTGGCTCTGACTAACCAGGGATTCCCTTTTTACCCTCAAACAATATGGACACTTAGTTGTTTTTATCTTGATCCCAGGTCATATTGGGATCCCAGGAATGAACTTGCTGACAGGCTGGCCGAATTGGCTACTGCCAAGCTGCATTTTGAGACCTATATTCCAGCAATGGATCTTTGCTTGGCATTATTCTGTCAAGGTCTAAGGATTTGGAATACAAAAATGCATACTCTGATGTCGCCAAATGAACTATGGGCAATAAAGAGGACCACAAATTTGTGGTCTTGAGGACCTCCGCAAATTTGTGGAGGTCCTCAAGGCCACAAATTTGTGGAGGTCCTCTATGTGGGCCTCTTGCAAGGACTCTCTCATCCTTTGCCAGATCCGCATCAGCCGTATTTGGCTAACCCATGGTCATCTCATTCATCATGAAGATTCTCCCGGCTGTTGTGCTGCCTGTTCGATGGTGGTCCACATTTTGCTGGACTGTTCTAACCTAGCCTACCTGTGGCAGACACTTACTCTTGCTGACTTGCTACCCTTGATATTAGCAGACGATGCCTCAGTGGCTGACATGGTTTTACAGTTTATTCATGGAGGGTTTTTTTGTCACTCTCTCTAAGGGAGAGCACCTCAGACTTGCCAGTCCAGTTAGGGATTGGCAGGACACCCTGTTACCTCCTCTGACTTGACTGGGCAATTGCTATCTAGGCTAGGTGGTCTGCCCCAGCCTCCACACTACTCATCCTTTTGCTCTTCTTCTCTTTCTCATGTGTTCTATCTGACTTGGTGAACTTCCTCTGTTTTCCTGTGCTTCACTCGCTCTGTCCATGTTGTTAGTCTTAACTATGTTGTTGGGTGGGGTGCCTCTGGTAAGTGCTGGGGCATATGTCCCCATTGTAGTGTTTGCTTTTGAGGACCTGTGGCTGCTCCGTGAATGGTGCACCTTTCCCATCTTTCTTTCTTTTCCCCTTTTCTTCTTCCTCGTTCCTTTATCAAGGCTCTGTTGGCCTTTGCTAGACCTTGGGGTTTTCCTTCCTTGGATTCCGCATACTGTACTGTTCTTTGGTGCATAGTTTTGTTGCCTTGCCTGTTGTGGGTAGAGGAGACTAGTGCCTTCATAGTTTGATCACTGCAACACTTTAAGCAACCAACCTATATTATTTATGTTCTGCCAGATCTTACCATTACCATGATGTAATGTAGTTGATATCTCCAAGTGTCTCCTAGTCTATTCCAATGTCTCTTGTGATTTTGGAAAAGGATGTTTCTTGCAACCAGTTGAAACCTGTGACAGAACTGTAGATGTCTCTTGCCCCCTGTCATGGCTTTCCCTTAGCCCATGTCATCCAGTAGCTTCACCTTCCATTATCTCCCCTATGTTTCAATCACAGAGGACTATCAAATTTTCATCACCCTTCATGCATTTTATCAGTTTATCCATGTCCTCATACATTCTCTCATTTCCTCATCATCAGTTTGTTATGTGATCATGTAACTGTGTGGAATGGTTGTATGGTGTTGGCTTAGTTTCAGTTCTCAGAAGAAAAATTGGCCACAGTGTTGCTCATAATAATTCAACTTGTTAAATGCCTTTCCATTCATAATTATACTAACAGCTGTTACACCAGTCACCGATGCTGTTACTATTATTCTATAATCATCTGACTAGAAATCTCTCTCTTCTTTCTATTACACTTCACTAATACATAAAACGTCTAAATTGAACCTTCTCATCTCTCTTTCCAGATTCTTTAGTTCCCGTACAAGTTTCGTACTTCTAATATTCCGTGCTCCAATTTGTAGAACAGTAGAGTTGTTGTTTATCCTAGTCATGAAAATCCCCTCCTGGACAGTTCCTGCCCAGAAATCCGAAGGGGGCTAGTTTATGTGAGGAATTGTTTGAGAAGGAAGTGGTAATCTTGGACTTATTTTATGAAGAGTCCATATCCTGTGATTACATTGTGTTTGTCTTTAATGCAGTGGTTTCTAATACCTATTGCTCCTCATTTCATTGACCATTGCTAATTTTTCCACCTTTAGGGCCTGCTACCTAACCCAAAGGTAAGAGGGAACCGTCCACCATCTTTTGACAATAATTGTAGAATGTGGACAACTCTGTATACCAGGAGTATTTGGCCACCAGTTTGTATGATTTTCGTTCAGAATATAAACAGTGTCTGCAAATAAACCCAGGTCCTTTGGACTGGTAGTTGAAGACACTACACCTTTTCTACAGACACTTTCCACTGCACTATTGCACTACACTACTAAAATAAGTTTGTTTAAAATTGTTTCAGTATAAACTTCAACCATGATTCCACATGTCTTTGTGTGGCGAGTGATCATGGGACAGTACATATATTTGCAGTTGAAGATCAGAAACTGAATAAGCAGTCCAGGTAAGTTCTTCATTATAAAATTTATTGTACGTTATTCTGTAGTATAGCATGTTTTGTATTATAATAGAGAGGATTTTTAAAATCTGCAGTTTTCAGAATGAATATTGTTCCTTAAATATAACATATTGAATGAAGTTTATATGTACATATTTTGCATACAAGAATATTTTGAACTATGCTCCAAAACTAATAACTGAATTGCTAAATGTGGTATTTTGAGATTGCTGAATTTTATGATGAATGTGCAGTGGTCTGAGCTATTTTCTTTAGCCCAGTCCTCTCATATAAATGGTGTAATTTTCAATCACTTTTTTTTTTTAGCTTGGCGTCTGCTACATTTTTACCAAAGTACTTCAGTTCAAGCTGGAGTTTCTGCAAATTCCAAGTTCCAGGTGGTCCTCAATGTATGTGTGCATTTGGTTCAGACAACAACTCAGTCATAGGTATGGTACCTTTTCTGCTGTCTACACATTTAGATTTCTGAAGTCAGTCCCTCTCCCTCTTGTATATATATTGCCCTTCTGTATAATTTATATATATGGATGCAAATGGGTTATGAATGATAAAATAACTGCTCATTGATGTGTTATTATGAAAGATAAAAATACAAGAATTCTTACCACCACTAGTTAGTAAATCCCAGACATTATCAGAATAAACATAACAACGGAGGCTATAAACTCATTTCATTGCATGAGTATAAACAGCACCATCACTTAATAATGAATGTTGTCAAAAACTCAATATAATCATTAATTTAAAAATGGTAGTATGTGAAAACATGATTCAGGTAAAATGAAAGAAGTGTGTTTCGTGGACTTGATAAATATTGAAGGAAATAAACCTGTACAGTACTGCTCTTGTTTCTGATAGAAGGAGTATTAAACAGTCTGATTATAGTGTTAATCCCATAGATCAGTTGTTACACACTTTGCGAAAATTCAACTAAATATGAATACCATGAACTGAAAGTCAAACACAGCAACTGTTTTAAGGAATATTTAGATATTGATATGCGTCATCATAATATCTGATAAACATGGTTATAGGAACAGTGTGCATCATCGTCAAGATGATGAAGAAAAGAATACCCAAAAATGTTATTGCCAGGCTAGTGACAAAAGATATACCATCATACCTCTGGTAGATCCCAATTTATCTGCCAAATATGTACATTGCAACAAGTCATATGATAAAAAAAAAGACAAATGGAAACAGTAAATGTTTGTAATCACTGGATGCAACCGATAAAAATAAAACTAACTAAGTCCATAGAATAGTATGTGTTGCTGGCAATACATTCTGACATAAAACTGAACTTCTGAAGCCTGTATTTGTTGTGTAACAAAAACCTGTCATATAATGTACCTCATCTGAGTAGTATAATCACTACAGCATACTCTCTTGCCTGGTTGCTAATCATAAGGGCACCTGCTGGGCATAACAGGCATGCATAATTTCTCAAATCTGAAGTTGATGCTGTAGGAATAGCCACCTGCACTACACTACCAAAATGTCAGACATGTACCTGCAAACAAACAAAAAATTAATGACGTATTTATTATTCCTCATGAAGTGATAATTAAACTGTATGACTACCCTTCGTATCTGTATATCTGTCTACCATATTTTAAGGACTGTAAGGTGCACTTTTTTCTTTGAAAAATTGCCTCCACAATGCAGGTACATCTTATACTCGAAATTAATATAAAAATGTCCATTGTTTGATTTAAAATTCCCACCAGTCTTAAAAAGGGCCATGTATTCGATGCTGCTGGAAACCTATCTCTATCTGGCAATATTGGATTCAACTGGCAGTAGCAGTGCACTGACACGATGAACATGAGTTGCAGTAATTCACAAGCTTGTTAACAATGACTCCCTCCTGCCCCACCATCATAAATCCAGAACACTGTCTAGCCTATGATGCGTCATTCCATTCTACAGCGCTAGTGAAATGAATTGAAAGTGATTTGTGTTGTTGGTAACAGCACATTATTTTTGTTGGTAGCAGGTTTCATAATGAAAAAAAAAAAAGAAAAGAAAAGATATTCACATGATGCAGCCTGTACATTGAAAGTAATAGTATATGCAGAATAATTTGGAAACAGAGCAGCTGAGCAGCATTTTGGCCCTTCAACAAAGAAAAACAATGCACGATTGATGGGCCAGTAAAGAAGTGAAAAAAATGTGGAAGACTAAGTGTATAGAGGACTGAATGCAAAGTTGCCTAAACGAGAAGATGACGTATTGAAATGAAATGGATTCAAGAACACCATCAAAATGGCATTGGAATTAATACACAAATGATTCAAATACACACTTGTAAGCAAGCAATACAGTGGAACTTAACATACTTTAGAGGTGTAGTTGGTTGGCGCTACAGGTTTATCAAGTGTCATGGACTTAGCATCTGAACCAAAGCTAAAATATCTCAGAAAATACCACAAGAGTATGAAGAGCAAATATTATTTTCCCATCGCTCTCTTATTCAACACTAAAAGAAAAACAGTGTGGAACTAAGCCAAATAGCAAATATGGATGAAACTCCTCTGACATTTGATGTGGCAAGTAACAGAACTGTCGCCATGGAAGTTGCTGAAACTGGAACTATAAAAACAAGTGAACATGAAAAAAAAAATGCACTACACTTTTGTCCTTTCATATTGTGCCATCAGTACTAAACTTAATCCAGTGATCATTTTCAAATGCAAAACAATATCTGAGAAGGGTCGGATGGATGAGGCTGGTATGAAGTTATGGATTAATAGTGTGTGGGAGAGAAGGAAAGGTTGCTTTATTGAAGAAGAGTTCTCTTCTTGTATTAGATCAGTTTAGTAGTAATTTGAAAAATTCTGTGAACGAGAAATTGAGACAGGGAAATACAGAGCTTGCTGTTATTCTGGGAGTACTTGCTTCACAATTGCCACCTCGTTATGTCTTAATAAATAAACGACATATAGTGTACATGAGAGAGGAATGGAACAAATGGATGATGAATTCACACCAAAGTGCACTTTAAAATCACCTACAATCAAACAAGTGTGTCAGTAGATAAAATAGTTGTGGTTTAGAGTGAGAGAAGACATTATTGTTAAATCTTTCAAGAAGTGTGGCATGAGTAAGGCTCTCGAAGGTGGTGAACACCATCTTATATATGAAGAGGACAATGATGACAACAAAGAGGTAGGATGAGGAGGAGGAGGAGAAGAAGAAGAAGAAGAAGAAGAAGTAGGAGGAGGAGGTTCAAATGACGATTTTCAGGTATTTTAAAGGGCAATTTGGTTTTATAAACTAAGAAATTTTTTAGACTGGCTTTTCAGTCTAATAATAGAAGTGGTAAAAATGTTATTTTAAAAAAAATTGCTTAGAAGTGAAGATGTGTCTTGTAGAACCAGGGTTTCACACCTACAGTATCCATTAAATCATAGTTACCTAAGAAATAACAATTTTAATATGACAGCTAGTATTAAAATGATTTGAGTGTCTGAAGTGACAGTATGAGTAAATTATACTGACTACGAACTAATAAAGTTAATACCGTCATTACTTGTACTACTGCATATTCTGCTGCTGCTGATGATGATGATAACAGAACTGTATATTAATAACAGTAATGATAAGTGGCATATAAAAACTGAATTTATGGGTGTACAAAATAGAAGTTTTCTGTAGGGTGAGTTCTGGGAAAAGAAAATTTAAGAAGACTGTGTCCTCTAAGAATATTGAGGAATGAGGAAGATTAGGTTGGAAGGAGTGATCTCTAAGGGTAATAAGTGCTTACAGGGACAATGGTAAGCCTTATTGTTGCATTAGCAGATATGTCACAACCTGTCTTCTGAAGTTGGAGATGTTATTTAGTTCTCTCATATAAAGTGGGAGGCTATTTCAGAGTCAGCTTCCTGCTACTGAGAAGGACTTTAAGAAGGTGGCTGAATGATTTAGTTGGGTAGAAAGAATTTTACTCTGATGGGAGCAGGTGTTTCCACCATGTTGGTTAGACACAAGCATTAAGATCGAGGAAAGAGATGAAGGCAATGTTCAGTGATAAGACAGTAGAGAAGACAGACAGTATGGAAATCTCTGCGCTTGTCTGTATGCATTCAGGATAGGTGTGCATATGATGATGTAATGTGATCATAGAGTCGAAATGACATATAATGAACACAGGAATTCATAACCAGTTCCAGGTGCCGTGAGCATTCCTGAGGAATGCTGTAATGAATAACTGGAAGTATAAGTGTTTGTACAAGTTTCTTTTCCAAGCCAAGAGGGAAGAGCTTTTCATTTTTTGTAGGGCGTGGAAAGCTACTGATGCCTTCACACACAATCCAGCTATGTGCTCAGTCAAATATAAATTTTCTTATATTATTACTCCTAGATTCTTTGCTGAAGGAGTGAAGTTGATATTTCTCCCATTTAGGGTTAAAGATGGTAGGGATTTCAGGTATTTCGGGCTTATGACTCAAGAATGACCACCAGAACTGCTTGGAAGCTCACAAATTAGTATTGAGATTCTCAAAGCTGTCTACAGATTTATTGGTTCTGCACTTAGATACAACTGGATGTCATCAGCACACAAGTGGTATTTGCAGTAGGACGAAACTGGTGACTCATCATTTATTCACAATGAAAAGGGTATAGGATCTAATACTGATCTCAAGGGAACCCCTGATACTACCTTCCCACATCGTGACTTCATGGTGCTGGCGAGGTATCAGGTGTGAGCGAAATTTAGGCTGCTGAGTTTGGCAAGTAAATGTCATATCCATCTGTGTCAAAGACTTTCATGAAGTCTAGAAAGCACATGATAGTTGTCTCTTGTGTACCCATGACAAGTTTCATGTCTTACCTTTGTTAAGGCAAAGGTTGTGCTGTGATGTTTATGGAAGGCTGATTGGTATTTTTCTAGTAGGTTGTTTGTAGTTAGGTAGTTCATTAGCTGGTTGTGGACTATAGATTCTATGGTCTTGGACAGTGCAGGAAGAATGAACATAGGTCGTTGATCAGAGGGTACTGTGGCAGTGTCCTTTTTACATGATGGCCTAAATAGTTCATCTTGCCAGGCATAAGGGAAAACACGTGTGGTTAAGAATTGCTTGAAAATATCTGTTATAGTGGGCAGTAAGGGTCAGTAATAAGCTTCATCATTTGTGTCCAGTAGATGCTGATCTGATACGCATGATGGCTTTTTTGGTAGTGTTGCAAGTGACATGCTTCAGATAAAAAACATTTTGGCTGAAGAAATTTACCCTCATGACGTAATCAATGAGTCTTTGTTTTGTTTGTGGTTTGTTTGTCGTCATATGCAGTGTAAAATACCAGTTTAGTTTGTCGTTGGCTGGGACAGCGGGATGAGCTGCAGCTTTTACTTCGCATATACCCGGACCACGCAGGTTTTTCCATAGCACAGCTAGTCTATTCCTGTTGTCGATTAATGCACGGGTATGCCTGAGTTTTGCATTTCTCACAGCTTGACTGAATCTCTTCTGCTTGTGCTTATAAGTAATTTGATTTTCAGGTGCGGGACAGACACTGTTTGTGTGCCCAATGTGCAGTTTTCTGAGATTCATCAGCTGTTTTAGTTCTGTAGTTAACTAAGGTGTAAGTTTTGGTTTTACTTTTAAAGTATTTAAGGAGGCATATTTATCATATAGTTCAGTAAGTTTGTTAGTAAACCTATGAAGTTTTTCGTTCATATCTGAGAAAGAAATAGATGACGTCCCCAAGCTATTTCGTGTGCATCAGTTGCAACTTCAGATAAATTAATGTGTTTGAAGAGTCTTTATGTAGTCGGTTGCAGTTTATTTCTTGGACATTCTAGCTAGTGTGTCATAAAAATTATGTCATGCAGATATTTGAGAAGTACAAATGTCTATGTTTGGGGGTTTTGTTGGAAATATGTCAGTGCTAATGTAATTACTGTTTGTGTGATGGGTAGGAGCAAGCTGAAGTAATGGCACATTTGAAAAAGAAAGCATCTGCTTAAATTTCACAATGGATGGAGTGTGATATAGAAGATTTCTATTAGTGCAACCAGTTGTAATTACGTGCTCGTATATCAGTTCGAGACGTGAAAGAGCAGTTTTGCAGTAGGCAAATCCACATACTTTAGATGGTTTGTATGGGACACACATCTGTCACTTCCTATTCAGGGATTTGATCTCTGTGAACGTGCATTCCACTTCTTTGTCTTCATTATTGTTGGAGTTGTGTAGCACAGTATGTGATAAATCAGAGCTTATGTATGCATGTCCTCCACCCACTCATTGGTTATATCTGACTATGTTTACTGAACTTGTGGGAGTATTTGGTTTAAGCCAGATCTCTGACAGAAGTGTTAATACAGATTTTTGTGTCTTGAAATAAATGACGGAACTAATTGAGATGAGCTGTCATATTATTATATACCGTATACTAATTAAGGATGAATGTTTATACTTTAAATAAAACCAGTGATGAACTTTCAAACAAATAGTGTTACTATGCATAACTTTAGTATGTTGGAATCCTCCCATGTTTGGTAGTCCTTCACATAGAATCTAGGGTACAAATCTGTCTTTGAGTGTGTGTGTTCATAATTTATGGGATCTAGGTTTCCTAAAAATTAACACCACTTTACATCTTTTTGACATTTATTGTGAGTTCACTCTACTTCGCCGTAAGCACTAACAAAGTTCGCAACAACAGCTAAAAACTCTCTCTCTCTTGCCTCCGCAGCATGCGTATGTGTATCTATTGAATAGTGAAGTAAACATAACAGTAATTATAGGAATTGCCAAATACATGGCTTACATTTAAAAAAGTTAATTAAAATGTTCTTGCTGTGATAGTTTTACAGCAAATAAATTGCCTAATTCATACACAGTCGTCGTAGTTGTGTTTCTAAATTTACTGTGCAAAATAATCTTTTACATCTGATCCAGTAAAGCAAAATATAAAATATTGGTTTTCTTCTTAATTACAAATTGGCTTTTGTGGATAATGCGTTCATGAATTCCAGACCTACAGCTTTATATCTTCATTAAGCAGCTATTTTATGAAGTGAACAGATTTTGATGAAATACAAAAATATGATGTACATTTTGCAAACTTATAATTTTTTAAACTTACAATGAAAAGGTCAATTACATAAGTTTCTATTACTGTGGTTTTATATGGAATAAAGTACCAAATTGACACATAATAATGATTATCTTGGATTTTGTAATTTTCTGTAGAAAATATTATTTCATGTTGGATTCAATGATGCAAAACATATAATACTGATTTCTTTCTTAATTGCAATTTGGATTTTATAGCTAACATTTCCTTAAGTTCCAAATATTGCTTGGTAGATCTTTAAGGCGGTATTTTACAAAACAACAGATTTTATCAAAATATGCTACTTGTTTATAATTCATTTTGAGAAATTATTTTTGAAAGACTACTGTGTTACTTTATTAGCTTCACAAAGCTTTAAAGATGTCATTAACATTGTATTCTGCCATACAGTTTGTTGCAATACGTGTAAGTAAAATACACAGAGGTGCTAGAGGTGCTGCAATATTAAATTGATCTACCCAGTTTGTCCCATCACACACACACACACACACACACACACACACACACACACACACTCCTCACAGCGACTCTAGCATAAAACAATTTAGATACTGTTACATCCATGGGCCCAATAACTTTTTTCTAGTTTGGATAAATATCAACGAGATATTTCTCTCATAGCATTTTATTTAAGACTGGTAAAGAAGGACCATTCTCATATCCATAACTAAAGAGGAAGCTTTTGAGGTGGATACATTCTGTTCCAAAAGAATTGCTTTCCCAGAAAATTATTTTGAACAATTAGTTCATGAGCCAACTTGAAGCATAAATGGTTGCGAAAGCATACGTGACCTCTTGGCAGCAAATAATCCAGGACAAATAGGGAGTGTCATGACATATATAGGGATTAGCGACCACAAGGCAGTTGCTGCTAGGCTGAATACCATAACACCCACATCCAAAAAAAGAAGCACAAAGTACATCTATTTAAAAAAGCTGATAAAAATGCTCTTAACGCCTTTTTAAGAGACAGTCTCCACTCCTTCCGATCTGATCACGTAAGCGTAGGAAAGATGTGGAATGAATTGAAAGAGATAGTATCAACGGCAATTGAGAGATATATACCACATAAATTAATAAGTGATGATACTTATCCCCCATGGTACACAAAAAGGCTCAGATCGCTGTTTGCAGAAGCAATGAAAAAAGCATGCCAAATTTAAAAGAACACAAAGGCCCCAAGATTGGTAAAGTTTTGCGGAGGTTCGAAATATAGCGTGTGCTTCAGTGCGAGATGCTTTTAATAATTTCCACAGCGAAACTATGTCTCAGAATCTGGCAGAAAATCCAAAGAGATTCTGGTCATATATAAAGCACACCAGTGGCAAGATGCAATCAATAACTTCACTGCGTAATAACGGTGAAGTCACTGATGACAGTGCCACTAAAGCAGAGTTTTTAAATGCAGTTTTCCTAAACCGTTTCACCAAAGAAGCTGAAGTAAATATTCCCGAATTACAGTCAAGAAAAACTGCAAAGATGAGAAACATAGAAGTAGATATCTTCGGTGTAGCAAGGCAACTTAAATCACTTAAATGCAGTTTTCCTAAACCGTTTCACCAAAGAAGCTGAAGTAAATATTCCCGAATTACAGTCAGAGTATGCTTATGCAATAGCTCCATATTTATCAATTATATACAACCGCTCGCTCACAGGAAGTTCTGTACCTAAAGACTGGAAAATTGCTCAGGTCACACCAATACCCAAAAAGGGAAATAAGATTAATCCGCGCAATTACAGGCCCATATCCCTAACGTCAATTTGTAATAGGGTTTTGGAACCTATACTGTGTTTGAACATTATGAATTACCTCGAAGAAAACGATTTATTGACACATAGTCAGCACGGATTCAGGAAACATTATCTTGTGAAACACAACTAGCTCTTTATACTCACGAAGTAATGAGTGCTATTGACAAGGGATGTCAAATTGATTCCATATTTTTAGATTTCTAGAAGCCTTTCGATGCTGTTCCTTACAAGCGTCTTATAACCAAACTGCATACCAATGGAATATTGCCTCAGTTGTGCGACTGGATTTGTAATTTCCTGTCAGAAAGGTCACACTTTGTAGTAATAGATGGAAAGTAAAGTCATCAGATGACCAAAATGAATTGCAAAATGATTTAGATACAATATCTGTGTGGTGCAAAAAGTGGCAATTGACACCAAATAAAGAAAAGTGTAAAGTTATTCACATGAGTACTAAAACAAATCCGCTAAATTTCGACTGCACAATAAGTCCCACAAATCTGAAGACCGTAAATTCAACTAAATACTTAGGGATTACAATTACAAATAACCTAAATTGGAGTGATCACATAGGTAATGTTGTCGGTAGAGCAAACCAAAGACTGTGATTCATTGGCAGGACACTTAGGAGGTGCAACAGATCTGCTAAAGAGGCAGTTTACACTACACTTGTCTGGAGTATTGCTGTGCGGTGTGGGACCCGCAAGAGGTGGGACTGACAGATGACATCGAAAAAGTTCAAAGAAGTGTGGCTCGTTTTGTTTTATCGCGAAATAAGGGAGATAGTGCCACAGACATGATACATGAATTGAAGTGGCAATCATTAAAACAAAGGTGTTTTTTGTTGCGACAGGATCTTCTTATGAAATTTCAATCACCAGTTCCAACTCCGATTGCGAAAACATTCTGTTGGCACCTACCTACACAGGGAGAAATGATCATCACGATAAAATAAGAGAAGTCAGGGCTCGCACAGAAAAATTTAAATGCTCGTTCATCCCGCGTGCCATTCGAGAGTGGAATGGTAGAGAGACAGATTGAAGGTGGTTCGTTGTACGCTCTGCCATGCACTTAATTATGAATAGCAGAGTAATCATGTAGATGTAGATGTATATCCCTGGAGTAAATATGCTGCAGCTGTTTATTGCAGCATTATAGACTTCATCAGTGTCCATTTCCATCAAACTGGGTAAGAAAGAGAACTTTTCAGAAAGCTCTTTGTAGACACCAAGATGATTATTGAGCTCTGTGGATAGTCTGTTCAGTATAATTAAATAATTTGTCTTCAGTATATCACCTTCAAATAAGTTTTGCAAACCACTGTTTCATTAGAGACTCGGAGTCTGAAGTGGACTCAAACACATTAGCGCAGTCGAAACGGTTTTGACCTAACTCGAATGAAGCTAATAATAATTCCCACAAGATTTTGCCACCCCTAAGAATTTGCCACTCAGGACCTGGGCCCATGTGGCCCATGCGGTAAATACAGAGCTGCATGCATGAGGTGCTGCCAGCATGTGCAGTGGTAACTCAATAATAGATAGCAGCAGGCAGATACACATATACAGTAATGAGAAGAATTATCACAAGAAATAATACCAAATGACTATGTTTGTACAGAAGTTAAAGAGTTCAATAAAACTTGGGAATTTCACAAATTCCAAACTACCATGTTACAAAGAAACTGTATTGGCAAAAATATAGAAATATTTATAATAATCATTACATAACTATGAATTGAAACTTAATGACAAAAATTATCTTTCCTATAGAATGTGAATCAGAAAATAGATACAATATACTTTTTAGGTTTTCCTTTATATAACTTATTACAGCAGAATAAGTGTACACTAAATGTCCACAATAACATGACAATTTAAATTCTTTAGGTTGTCTTTTCACAAAGCAGTAAATGTATGTTCCATGTGTAAACTGTGACATTATCATGTTCCTCATTGTCTGTGTCACTGCATTAAGAGCTAGATAATTAGGTAGTCAAAGTAATGTATCTTTTCCAAGTTTTCTCGGTGAGTTTTATATTTCTGGCAGTTCACAAAATCTGTTTGTTTACAAGTCTCATTAATATTACATTCCACCATATAGTTTGTGGCAATACAGTTAAGTAAAATACACAGAGATGTCAGATGTTTGGTATCAGGTTGTATACTAATTTGGTGTGCTGTAATGATCAGTTAATATACACGGTTTGTCTCATTACAGTGTGCAATATGGTGCGTAGTTCGTTCGTTCAGAAAGCTTGCAAGGATGCTGCTGGTGGACGTTAGTGACAGTGGGCCTGTGAGAGTGAGGAAACAATGCATACTGAAGCAGCTTCCTGGGGAGGTAGAGGATTGGGATTTCTGGAAGTGAAAAGTGGCAGGCGTCTTCAGGCAGAGGGGAGGAATTGCGACCAAGACCAGCCAGTCACTGAACAGCTGACTGGAGACAGGAGAAGGAACTTGCTAAACGGCACTAGAGTAATCTGTACACAACAGTACTGAAAGCAAGATAAACAGAATAAAAAAGTGTGTATTAAGAGGTTCTAATGATGAGTAACAATAGTAATATGATGGTAAATCAGCAGTAAATAAAAATGGTAGAAAGAGAGTAAATTAATAGTTTGAATCTGTGTTGTGTGAGAATATTGAAATAATAGTGGAATAACACACTATATTATTTCGGGAAGTATGAGAATTTAACAGAAAATTTATAATTATTATTAAAAGTAGACTTAACCAAACAAATGATAATAACATGAAACTGTTTTAAAGAAATATTGGTAATGAAAGTATGAGAATTGAGCAGAAAATTTATAATTATTACTAAAAGTAAACCTAAACAAACAAATGATAGTAACATGAAACTATTTAAAGGAAAGTATTACAAAAAATAAATTGTTTGTTTACAGAATAAAGAGAGAAAAATAAATGCACAAAAACTAGAGGCAGCAAGAGTTCAGATGTTTTCGCTCCTAAAGCTCAGGCATTTGAGTTCATCTGCCTTGCAGACTGATCTTTTCCCTTTTTCGGTCTTGACTGTTATCTTGTTGTTAGTTCACATGTTTTGTTGCTCAGATCGCGAGGTCACAATGTTTGAAATCTGTAGTCTTTCAGAAGTGAGATCCTCACATCCACTATTATGGGTCTAGGTTTTGAATTCTGCATGCAATTAGAAAGTTCCGTTTTGTCTGCAGTGCTTTCATTTGGATAATTTCTCAAGTGATCAAGAAACATTAATTGCATTTGTTTCACACATGCTGAAGAACTTGCTTCTCCAATTCATGAATCCTCACCTGATTTGGTCCCCTGACAGTCTGACCTGTAGAGTTGGGTACCTTTAATTTATTAATTTAATTTATTTTTCATCTAATGCCACCTAAGAACATTAACTTATGTGATGATAAGTTTTCTTCCTGCTGCATAGTAGTTTGTAGCCTCTGCTTCATGAATAACACATTAACTTAAAGTTAGTGTAATATTGTGTACATAAGCCAGTTATGAACTGCAAACTTGTAGATCCATGTTTCTCAACAGTCATGGCTGTTTTCTAATCCATTACTAATAGCTACAATTTGCTTATCTCCCGCCATTAAGCAAACTTAATAACAACTAGCTCCCTACCACTGAAATAGTAGAAATCGGACCCCTTTGGGTTAACTTCATCATTGGTTGCTATCCTCGAAAATCATCAATGCTGTAGAGCAGTAGTTGCTTTAGTAGTGTTTCATTTGTTGTGCCAGATTTTGAATGTTATGTGTGAACATATTTCTGAATGAATTCCTATAATTGGCACTACATCAAAATCTCCTGCTTGCTTGCCACTAACCTCCATACATTCGTCCAAGTTGATGCAACTGCAATTCATCTCACCCACATCTCCAAAATTGCCCAATCTGCACGTGAACTCAACAGCCAATGCTTCATCTGAGAATTAAGATGACCCCTATATTAAGCTGTTGACATAAAAATATTATGAAAAGGATAGTTTTACTCACCATATAGTGCAGATGCTGAGTCGCAGATGGGCACAATAAAAAGATAGTCAGAAAGTGAGCTTTTGGCCAACAAGGCCTTTGTTGAAAATTGACTATGTACACACACACGCACACACCAAAATGCAGCTCACACACATACGGCCACAGTCTCTGGCATCAGCTCCCAGGGACTGGTCATGTGTGTGCGAGTTGCATTTCCATGTGTGTGCGTGTGCGTGGGTGCGTGCGTGCACGCCCGCGTGTTTTGCCCATTTTTGACAAAGGCCTTGTTAGCTGGAAGCTCACTTCCCAGCAGCCCTTTTGGTGTGCCTATCTGCAACATAGCATCTCTTGTATGTGGTGAGTTGCAACTATCATTTTCATAATATTGTTACATTCCAGCCTGGATTTTCCGTTGTTTGATTAACATAAAAATGCTGACATCAGCAATCAATGCTTTGCCTATGAATGTAAGATATTCCTGTAATTTTCAAATGATGACTTTGGGAAATTTACACATTTCAGACAATAACTTTCCCAGTGGATGGACAAGTACATTCATATTAAACAATGAAAAATTGAGGATGAATCAACAGTGAAATAGGATAGATTGCTACTCCTCTTGTAGAAGGTAGATGATGTTGACCGGCAGACAACCATGTTTAAAAGTAGACTACGCTATCAGGCAAAGTCTAAGTCAGTCAGTCTATCTCTCTCTCTGTCTCTCTCTCTCTCTCTCTCTCTCTCTCTCTCTCTCTCTCTCTCTCTCTCTCTCTCTCTCTCTCCCCCCCCCCTCTCCCTCCACCCCCCCTCTCTCTCCCCCTCTCCCTCTCCCTCCCTCTCTCTCTCTCTCTCTCTCTCTCTCTCTCTCTCTCTCACACACACACACACACACACACAAATGACTACATCTGGTCGTTGAGTTGAGGCCTGAATTTCTAGACTAAGAATTTGGTTTAATAGCTTAGTCTACCTTTAAATGTACCTGTCTGCCACTCATTGCCTCCTCTATGTGGTCTGTCCTACTTCACTGTTATGCTCATAGTAATAATTAAGATGACTTCACATAATATTTTCAAGTATTCTCAGTTTCATACATTAACAGTCTTTACTCTACGTGTCACAAACATGAATTGCTGTGGCATCTCATATGCAAAACATATACATTAGTTTACTATGTCAATTTTATTTCTTCCATGGATGACTCTGAGAACCTACCAGAGGGATCAGCCTCAGATGTGCCAACTTTGGAACATTTTACCGTAATTCTTTCTTAGGTGTGAAGCCCCAGCTTCACTAAATCATACATCCGGAACATGCACTTAGAGGACAAATAGACCTGAAATTCATTATAATTATAATTAAATAGGCTATCACTTGCTGTCTTTTCCCATTAGGTTTGGAATAGTACATAATTATCCCTACTTTCTGCTGTCTGTGTTTCTGTTAATGTTGCCATATACTTGCACTAAAACATTTTCTATTACAGCCAGTACATCAAAAAGTAATTTGTAACACATTGATGACATAGTTATGTTTTCGTTTTCCTTGAATGACTGTCTGCGGTGAGGCTTATTGGTCTGAATATCATTGTATGCAGCACATGCTATTTTGACAGTATAATGAAAAGGATAGATTGCTATTCACCGACAGAGGAAACATTGAGTCATAGGTGGGCACAACAAAAAGGCTGCAAAGTACTAAGCTTTTGTCCAAAAGACCTTCTTCTGACGTAGAAAATATTCGCACAAGCATGCACATGACCTCTGTCTCTGGCTGCTGTCGGACACAGTGGTGCCTTTTTGTTGTTCCTGTCTGCAACTCATCACCACTTCCCTATGGTGAGTACCAATCTGTCCTTTTCACAATACTGTCATTATGCCATTCTGGACTTTACATTTTTTGATTTTGCATATGCTCTTTCATCAGACAGCTTAGGTTTTTGTAGCACTGCAGTCTTATGATGAACAGTTCACGGCATCGAAAGTGTAACAGTGCATCTGCTTTGTGTCATAGACAGTTTGATCACATATCTTAGGAGATTAGGTAGTTTAACCAGTGAATAATGTAGTGAGAACCCTTGTTTTTCCTCCAATAAAATGGAAAAATCCTTCTGTGAGTTAACTTTTTCTCTTAACTTTTTTCTTTTGATATATTTGGTCATTTCCAAGCAATTGTTTCTGTTATTAAAACTTAAGTCAGTCAGGTAGATGAGAAACAATATTTCTTGTTCTTTAGGCTTTTCTTCATCATAAATCCTCCATATATATTTAATAATTAATCTGGGCTCAATAAATACCTGTTCAGGGTTTTTTTAAACAGTGGGTAGGAAATTAAGAACATAGGACCTGAATACATTGAAAGATTCCAGAAGGTTACAGAATTCCGAAGGCAGCAGGCAACCAAGTAGGAGAAAAAGACAAGATCCAATAGAAATTTTTGGATAACACGCAAGATATTCACAAAATAATTTAAAAAGTTCATTGACACAATAAGAAATTTATTTAACTGGTAAAATAAGGAAATATAAAAATAGAGCAAATAAAGCATGTGAAAGGAATACAGATGTCTAAAGAATGTGATCAACAGGGAGTGTAAAACGGCAAAGCAGGAACAGCTAGAAGAGACTTGCAAAGTTGTAGAAGCATGCCTGACCACCTGAAAGATAGATGTCACCAACAGGAAAATTAAAGAAACTTTTGAAGATAAGAAAAGCAGCTATATGAATATCAAGAGATCAGATGCCAAGCCAGTGCTTAGCAAAGAAGGGAAGGCTGAAAGATGAAAGGAATTTAAAGAAACGTGATGCAAAATAAATAAACTTCAAGACAGTATTGTGGAAAGAGATGGAAGATATGGTAGTGTGAAAAGAATTTAATAGAACACTGAATGACCTGAGTAGAAACAATGAAACTAGACTGGACAACATTCTCTCAGAAGAGCCCCTCAGGGAACCCATCATGACAAAACTATACCAACTGTATGCAAGATATGAGACGTAAAATGGAATGCCCCCACATATCAAGAAGACTGTAATAATCCCATTTTCAAAGAATGACAATTGTGAATCATACAGAACCATCAATTTCATCATGGTTGAAAAATACTGATGTGAATTATGCACAAAAGAGTGGAAAAACTGGTTGAAACCAATCTGAGGGAAGATAAGTTTGGGTTTTACAGAATGTGGGAACACATGGGAGAATAGTGAGCTTATGACCTCTTAGGAATTAGGTTCAGGTAAGGCACTTCTTAGTGTATAGCCTTTGTAGATTTAGAGAAAGTTATTAGGAGAGTTGCCTGCAATACACTCTTCAAAATTCTGCAGGTGTCAGGGATAAAATACGGGGAACAAAAGGTTATCTACAACTTGTACAGAAAGAAGACTGCAGCCATATAGAGTCAGTGAACTTAAAAATGAAGTGGTAGTTGAGAAAGAAGTGATACATGGTTGCAGCCTATCTGTCATGTTGTTCAGTCTGTACACAGAGAAAGCTACGAAGGAATCCAAAGAAAAATTCTGAAAGCATATTGATTTTCAGCAAGAAGAAATAAAAATCATGAGGTTTGCAGATGACATTGCAGTTGTCTGAGATGGTAAAAGACTTGGAAGAGCACTCAAATGGAATGAATAGCTTCTAGAAAACAGATTGAGATTCATGGTAAAAAAAAAAAAAAAAATAGAGAGTGGATAATCAAATTAAATTAGAAGGTGCTGAGGGAATTAGATTAGCTAATGAAACACCAAAAGTAGTACATGAATTTTGCTATTTTGGTGGTAAAATAACAGACAGTGGCTGAAGTGGAGAGAATAAAAAAGAAAAGAGGTGAATTAACTTGATGGAAAGAAGGGAGCAGTTGATAAGGTACACCCTGAGGCATCAAGGAATAGTCAGTTTGGTGATGGAGGGGCATGTGAGGAGGTAAACGTTGAGGGAAATGTAGTCTTGACTACAGTGAGCAAGTTTGAGTGGATGTAGGTTGCAGTTGTTGTGCAGAGATGTAGAGGCTTGCACAGGATATACTAACACCGAAAGCTAAATTGCACTAATCTGCAGACCAAAGTTCTCAACGATAACAGTAACAACAACAATAACAGAAAAACCACCTCAACTCATGATAGTATAAATCCCCAAATTATTTATGATATTAAACTTGTTAGTGAATTTTTTTAATGATTTCATATTGTTTTTAGTGATTCATCATTTGGGTAAATTATTTACAGCACTGTACGGTAATGCAAAGCTGGGCTGATTTTGTATACCATTCAGAGAGTTAGTCATAACCTAACAGTTTTCCATGAAGACTGTGACAATGAAGTGGTTTTTTTTTTTTTTTTTCTTTTTTTTTTTTTTGTGTGTGTGTGTGTGTGTGTGTGTGTGTGTGTGTGTGTACGTTTTAAGTAAAATGAGTGCAACACATCACTGTTACAGCTAAAACTTCACCATGTCATGAACCAGTTCTAATAATAAATTATTGTTTTGCCAAGCAAGTATTTCAATGACTTGACCAGACCATTCATAGTTTTATAGTACCCAATTTACAGCACAAAAGACATTTATTAACACTTGCTAAATACACTTCAGCATAGTTTGAAAAAAGTTATTGATCTTGAGAAGTTCTCAGGACTGCAAATGAAAACAGTTATGTAGGCACAGTTTGAAATACAGCGGTGGAAACTGCTCATAGGTGAGGCAGAATTCAACCAATCATACTAGGAAAAGGATAGAGTGCTACCCTCAGTGGGTGATCTTTATGGTGAGTAGCAATCTATTATCTTTGTAGTACTGTTGATATTCCAACCTGTAGTTTCCGTTGGCAGAAATGAATCACTTAGCCAACTGATCAAACAGTCCACTGGAAAAGAACTTCATAGCAGTCAGAAGACGGTCACTTACACACAGATTTCCAGCAGGCCCAGTCATAATACAGGAAGTCCAAAGAATAAAGTGTCACGCAGAGTTATTGGCAATACTTCAGTTGTCCACGGCAAGGAATGCATCAACTGGTAAACAGAAGTGAGATTTGGCCTGCACCCCCTTGGCCTTTGATTGGCCGAGTTACTGCCTGTGCAACCTGCTAGCCAGAGATGCTGTGATGCTCACTGCTCAGAGTGACTGCAGTGGATTTAGGTATTGTGAGATTTATCGGCAGTATTGATATGTGTAGCAGGGTTACAAGACATGGAGTTTTCCTGTTGAGTAGTCATGTCAGCTCCTTTTCATATCATTATTTCCATGAAGAAAACATCCTGTTGACCTTTATGCAAACAGTATTATTCTTCTTTCCCATACTAATAATATATTTGGCCTAAAATGTGCAATATTTAGAGAAATACATGTACTATACATAACAGCTATCACCATGGCCTAAAAGATACGGCCATGTTGTTAATTTGTACTTTCTTACTGGCTGGAAACAGCTTAAGCATTATTTAAGTTTTTAGTTTTTTATGTGAAAATTAGCAAAAACTGTTGCCAGGCAATCACTCTCTTGCAGATGAATTATGGAAGCACATAAGCACTCTTGAGTCCTCGGCATTGTTCTCCTTCCACTCATTGGGCAAACCACTGGTCATGCCCTGACTGTCATTTGTTGCATTTTCATCGAGACTGTCTGCATGTGGAGGCCATATGTGGGGTATGCTGTCAGATATGACATTTGGCAACCGTGTGTGACATACAGGATCTTGGGGTGCCCAGAGTTACAAGATCAACTCCATCATGTTGCGTCTTAAAGTAAACAGTGCATACCCTTGCAAGGGAAGTTCTCCGTCTCCTCGTGTTAATAAAATGTCTAGTGGTAACTTACGTTGTTAATGGTCAATTCACCATTGGTGCAGAATATCTTTAGGTTTGACACCTTTTCTGTTTTTGGCCTTCAGACCATGGACAAAGTGCATTTAGTGTCTCCGTTCCTTTTCATGATTTGGACTTCTTACTGCGGCCCTACAGCCTGCTGCTTGAGAGTACTTATAGCCAGGCAGAAAATTTTGAGGCACATATTTCTCCTAAGCTGTTGGTGCTCCCAAAGTTTTGTCACCATGGTAAAGGCTGCACTGCAATGTTGGCACATTCAGGGTGTGTTCATTCTGTTTTGTCGAATCAGTAGACCATCCCTTTGGTGGTAATTCAGAAGCCCGATGGTGCCATGTGCCTTTGCAGTGATTTTAAACAAACAGTCAACAATGTGTCGCAGGTTCGTACACCGGCCGTTACTATTGGATGCAGTTTCTCAGACTTGCCTCTTCCTCAGCTTCCCTTTTTTGCTTTATCAATTTAATCACTTGCATTTTGAAATCTCATCTGTGCCAGGAATTTACCTACGATATTTGGAACAATTGATTCAGAACATTACCTTGATGACATCTGGGTCAAGGGCCCTATGCAGGAGGATCATTTACAGAACCTTGAGATGGTTTTCCAATGCCTCCTGGAAAATAGCAAGCTAGAAAAGTGCAGTTTTTTCTCCACAAAGGTGCATTGTTTGGTTCATCTGCTTAGTAAAGGTGGTCTCATCCTCATTGGTGACAACATTGAGTCTTATTGTCAGGCCTGCTAAAGTGCGCGTCATATATCTTGGCGGCCGAGTTTAGGTTCGTTCTGCGCATCTGACATCACAAAACACAGTCAGCCAATGAACAGAGAACAACGTTGCCAGATCTCGACTGCAGTGCAGAGCACGGACGAGTGTCTTCAGTTTTAGAAACTTTCAGTCATAAATAAAGTAATAGAACAAAAGCAATGTCTTGACAGCAGACTTTCTTTTATAGAAAGTTTGGAAAAAGCATTCTTTATACCAATTGCTTCATATTCTATTAATTAATTAAACCAAACAAGCAATAAGACTCCTAATTCAGGCGATAGCAAGGAAAGGTGTTTGTTTCAATCTCACGAACTGCTTTTTCGCAATAAAGAACAGCGGTAATTGTTTATTTCCTATTGTACTTCGACGAAGCGTGAGTAATTCATAGTCATACCAACAGTGTTTATAAGTAGTTGCGTGCGGTGTTAAAGTCCTTATAGAGTTACTCCGTTCAATGAGCTGAGGTAGTGTAACGGTTAAGGTGTTGGGGTGCCAAGTGAAAGGTTATGAGTTCAAACCTTGTGCAGTGCTTAATATTTTCTTTATTTAAAAACAATATTGGAGTGCCTTACTTCACGAATTTTATTCGTTTAAATGAAATTTCTAGTGCTTTGCCTCTTCATTAACTTTTTCGCTGCTGCAGACACGTGCTCCCCGCATTCCGTGCTGTGCGCGATTTTGTCATCACTGCACTTCTCGCCTGTGCAGACACATGGTGTTCCCACTGCTTTGACACACTTATCATTCGATTTCACAAAAACTATTTGGCCAGAAAATTTGATTTTTACACATCTTCTTGACTGATACCTTGCCCCCATAAATGACTTAATTTTGTTTTGATGCGCAGCATTAAATGTAGTAAACCATTGCATGAAATTTTGAAGAGTTTGCAGAGGTAAAAGTCCATAGCGTATACTTTCTGTATGGTCGATTTTAGTTGCCACAATGTTGAGAATGAAATGTGGACAAGATACCTAAATTTCATATAATATTTACTGTATAACAATATCTCATTTAATTTAAGTACCACATAGGTGTCGTATGTAATATTGAGAAATATTCCGTCTTTCGCGACTGTAATAAAAGTTTTATTTACACAGGGCGTGTTTGGCTTTATTTTAAAGCACTTCCATCGATGAAAGGTATGACACATACACAATGGTATTCATGTTCTATTTCCTGTTTTTGTTCCACAGTCGCAGTTTTACCAATGGTATTGAAATATATCCCTCTTCTGCAACTGTAATAAGCGACTTATTTAGACCAGACGCGTTTCTCTCTTTTGAAGCGTCATAAGTGGACTGTATTTTGTATCCTCCATTGCCAAGTCACCTTTCGTGGTTTTGTGCTGCGGTAGCACAATATTCAACGTTTGTGTTGGCTCATCAGTGTTTTAGCAAATAAATGCTGTTTGTGTGTGCCACACACAAAATTATATTTGACATAGCTCTGAGCACTTCACTGACAGACGATATATTCAAGTCCTAATGTTTTTGTAAGTCCACAGTTTTGTTTAATGTATTTTGTCTACTTCCTTTTGATTGACTGAAGTGCTTTAAAATAAAGCCAAACGTGCCCAGTGTAAGTAAAACTTTTGTTACAGTCGCGAAAGGTGGAATATTTCTCAATATTACATACGACACTTATGTGGTACTTAAATTAAATGAAATATATAGGTATCTTGTCCACATTTCATTCTCAACATTTTGGCAACTAAAATCGACCATCCGGAAAGTATACTCTATGGACTTTACCTCTGCAAACTCTTCAAAATTTCGTGCAATGGTTTACTATATTTAATGCTGCATAATAACTGCGTTGAACATCGAAACAAAATTAAGTCATTTATGGGGGGAAGGTATCAGTCAAGAAGATAGGTAAAAATCTAATTTTTGAGCCAAATAGTTTTTGTGGAATCGAATGATAAAGAGTGTCAAAGCAGTCGGAACACAGTGTGTCTGCACAGGCGAGCAGTGCAGTGACAAAATCGCCCACAGTGCGGAATGCAGGGAGCACGTCTTCGTAGCAGCGAAAGGGTTAATGCGGCCGTGGTGGCTATACTTCATGAACTGCGCGCTCCCCCCTAAACGTAAGCTTGCGAACTATGCTATACTATGGCGCTGCTTCTCTTGGCGCGTGCGTGGTGTGCAACTGGCAACACAGCAATCTCCCGCGTCTAGGCGGGCATGCGCGAGCTGCCAAGATAAAAGAATTGAACTATAGCAGCTAAGAACCTGAAGGAACCCAGTCTTATGGGGAAGATTTCATATTATGCTTATTTCATTCACCAGGCAGTGCACGTATGCAAGCCTCTTCTTCGGGAGCTGAGGATGGCCTTCAGAGATCTGTGTATTATTTTCAACAGATTTGCTCAGTATATAACAAGAAATTTTGCATAAAAGACCAAGACTGCCTGATCAAGATGTGTCACAAACTGAATAAGTACAAGGTTGTACATGGAACAATCCATTTAACTTTACCTTGTGTGTGCACGCATGCGTGCATGCGCTTTTAACATTTTTGAACATTTTAAACAAGTTGTTAGTCTTTGCACCATTTAACATGTCATCAAGCTTTTTCCAGATGGTGTATCTTTGTTCACTGTTCCAACACCGGCGAGAACTCTGAGATTACTATTATTATTGTCTACCAAATTATTAATATGCAGCATGAACAGTAAGGGTCCCAAAATCTTTCCTGGTGCACACCTGTGTTTATTAATTCTTCTTCCAAACTAACTTGCTTCAACCTCCCTAACAAGAAATCCCCAATCCAGTCTCAAATTTAGTTTGATTTGGTTAATGAGCTTTGCTGTGGCGCTGAGTCAAAATCTTTTCTGAATTAATGAAAAAGCTTTAAAAATGACTTAGTTTGGAGGTACCTGAATATATGTGAAATAGGAGGTAAAATCAGAGAAATTAAAGATAGCTCTCACACTGAACAGAATGCAGGAAAGAAAATTACCAGAAGGAATTTCATCTCATATGTCGAATGGTTGAAGAGACATTGAAAGAGCAGTGGAACTTGGGCAACAATTTCCTCTGTGGCTGGAATGGGTAGAGGGTCTTTTCCATAACAGAAGAGGAAGGAGTTTGTCATGCAACTGCATTTCACACTTTGGGCCAATAATTGTAGCTGTAAATTCACCCACACATTGCACACATCAAATGAAATAGAAGTGAAATTTCATTAAAAATTTTCTGAAAGACTGAAAACCAGTATCATTTGCATATAATTTAGTGTAATTTAATACCATTCATATGCATATTATTAAAAATAAGAAGTGACTAACAATTTGGTTTTGCCACATAAAAATACCAGGAAAGTGATGTATGACAAAATTAAGCTACACCATCATTCTTATCTAAAGAAATTAAAGATTCGTACTGATCACAGACAGCCACAAGAAGAAGACTGGGGCTAAGCTTTCGAACAAGAAAGTCCTCCTGAAACAGAAAAACATGGACACACACACCACAGCAATCGAAGTGGGGTTGGTAGTGGTGGTATGGAAAAGGCACAGGGCAGGGAGGGGCAGGATAGCAGGGTAGGATGGGGTGCCTGTGGAAGCATGGAGGGACATGGTGGGAACAGGATAGGTCTGCAGGGTGCAGCAATGGGTAGCTGCACATGTGCATATGGGACAGGGGCTGCACATGTGCATACGGGGCGGGGGGTGACAATAGGTGCGTAAGTGGTGTAGAAGGCTTGTGTAATGCTGGAGTGGAAGCAGAGAAGGTGATAGGTTGGTGGAAGACAGGAACTAGGGAATTGTTACAGATTGTTGCTATTCCATCATGCACTTTCCATTGTTATCACATCATTGACTTTCCATTGTTTTAAATTAAAGATTTCCCTTGAAAATCCACATTGTGATATTGTACAAACACAAGAACGTTTGTCACTATTGTATTGGTTTAAGTGGAGACATTCCTATAAATGTGATTATAAATGGAGAACAATGCCACATCAGAAAGGTTGGCATATTCAATGAATGCCAAACAAGATACTTAAAAATTTTGTGAAAGAGGAAAGAGTTTTTCCGTGATGTCATTTTTGTGACAAATCATTGAATAGAATAATAAGATATCTACTGTTGTGGAAAGATAGATTGCTACTCACTGCAGAGATGACACATTGAGTTGCAGATAAGCAAAATGAAAAAACTGTTACACATTAAGCTTTCGGCCAAGCCTTAATCAGAAAAGAGGAAAACACATGCATTCACACACACTCATGTATTAACACAAGCACAGCTCACACTCAAATGTCCATGGTCATCTGTGTGCACTAAGCCCGAATGTAACTGCATATGAGGTGAGCAACTTCCTCTAGCAGCTCATGTCAGATTGAAACTGAAACATGTTGAATGGGACCAACAGTCCATAGTAAGAAGAGGAAGGGGTAGCAGGGTAGAGATGGGGGAAGAGGGAACAGTGCTGCCTGATGCAGCAGGCAGGGACTAGAGGTAGTAGACAAGGCTACCTGATGCTGCATGGAGAGGATGTGGGGGAGGGAGGGAGGGAAGGGAAAAGGGGAGTGGAAAGGAGAGGAGCAGAGAAGGGGAGAAGGTCAATGGGTGCAGTGGCAGAGAGTAGTGAGCAGTGAAGGTGGGGACTTGAATTTGGAGGTGGTGATAGGACAGAGGGGGCAGAAACTGTTGGGTAGATCGCTTGCAGACAGTAGATTACTGTAGGTTGAGGTCGAAATGATTTCAGGAGTGGAGAATATGTTGTAAGGTTAACTCCCATCTCTGTAGTTCAGAAAAGCTTGTGGTGGAGGGGAGGATCCAGATAGCTTGAAATGTGAAGCAGCCATTGAACTCGATCATCTTATGTTCAGCTACATATTGTGCAACAGGGTGGTTCACTTTGCTCTTGGCCACTGTTTGGCAGTGGTTATTCATCCTGATAGATAGCTTTTTCATAGTTGTACCAATATAAAAAGTTGAGCAGTGATTGCAGTAGAGCTGGTACATGACACGGCTGCTTTCTCAGTTGGCCCAATCTCTGATGGCGTAGGTTAAGCCTTTGACAAGACTGGAATAGGGAGTGCTGGGTGGGTGGATTAGGTAGGTCTTGCACCTTGGTCTGCCATAGGGATACTGTCTGTGTGGCAAGGGGTTGAGGTTGGAGGTGGCATAGGGATGGATTAGGATGTTGTGGAGGTCGGGTGGGCAATGGAACACCACTTTAAGAGGAGTAGGATGCCCCTCTTTATCAGGGCATGATGATATATAATCCAAGCCCTGACAAAGGATGTGGTTCAGTTATTCCCTATTTCATTGTGGTATTTGGTGACTGGGGGTAGGGGGGGGGGCGTTCTTTTGTAGCTGGTTCCTGAGGGGGTGGGGAGGGGGGCAGGATTTGGGGTGTGTTCATATGTGGCATGAGATGTCTGTTTGCGGACTAGGTCTGGATGATAGAGCCTGTCTGTGAAGGCCTTTGTGAGACTTACAGCGTACTGGGCATGGGAGCTGCTGTCACTGCAGAAAAACTGTCCCTGGGTGGTTAGGCTGTATGGTACAGTTTTTTTGTTGTGGAAGGGATGGCAACTGTCAAAATGCAGGAACTGTTGGTGGTTTGTGGGCTTAATGTGGAGAGAGTCCTCAAAGAGGAGGTGGTCAATGTCCAGAAATGTGGCACTCTGTGTTGAGAAGGACCAAGTGAAATGGATGGGAGAGAAGGTGTTGAAATGTCAAATCAAAACACCTTAAGCTGTCTAAATTTCCAGCTTTATTTTATTTTTGCTTGCAGTTTCAGCAATACACTACACAATCTTCAGGCCCTTTGATAGACATGTAGGACGAATTATGGGGCCTGAAAATGGCATAGTGTAACTCTGAAACTGGTACCAAAATAAAATAAAACTGGAAATTTAGATGGCTGAAGGTGTTTTGATTTGACATTTTATGGTGAAAAGCTGAGGTCCTGCAACCATCCAGTGTAAAGATGGACTTACATAGAAGGTGTTGAGGTTGTGAAGAAATGAGGATAGGATGTCCTGTCCATGAGTCCATATCAGGAGGATAGGAGGCTATTCTATGATTGTGTGTGTGTGTGTGGGGGGGGGGGGGGGGGGGCATGGGCATGCCCACACCTCTTTTCTGATGAAGGCTTGATCAAAACTTTAATGTGTGACAGTATTTTCATTGTGCCTATCTGCAGCCCAATGTGTCATCTTTACCTCTTTACCCTTCCCTTCATCCGCTCAGGTAACTGCTTTCAATAATCAAGTACCAGTTAGTCTTGTTGCGTCCACAGGAGTGTGTGTTTGGGTGTCTGTGTGGTTGTGTGTGTGAATATGTATACTATTTCTGCAAAAGAGCTAGTACTTAAAAGCTGTTGTGAATGCTGTTTTCTGTTGTGTGTTACTGTGCACTATGCATTCATCCACTGTAGGTGAATCCCTTATTTTATGTACTGCTCCAGAAATACAAACATATTTTCATAGTAAAGATACTCATGCAAATAAATATAAACATATTTTTCCTCTGATGACACTCAGTCAGTTCAACAAAGCTCTCTTTAGTTTTTTCACCTCAGCTTTTAACTATGCTCATTCTAAAACTAATAATCACACACATGGAAGGTATTGTAAATCAAGTATTGTGATTTTGTGGATTACTAGGTGATGCCTCACATTGTAAAGGAATTAAGCTTATATTGAGAATTAGAGGCATTGCTTTCATCATGAGTCCTAGACAGCAAAGGCATCAACAGCAATGTCATCTCTATGATCAGGAGTGGGTGGGGGTGGGGTGGAGGGAGGGGGTGGGGGGGAAAGGCGGTGCTTAGTGTCAAGACTCTCTATTGTATAAGTGTCAGTCACCATTTATTTTAAAGATATCGTAAACAAGAGCACAAAAGAAATTGGAATCTTTTATGTATGTTTATTATCTTCAGAAGATTGTAGTAGTGTGACAGATCACAGGCTGTGCTCTTCAAAAATGGCAGGGGAATATGTGTGTGTGTGTGTGTGTGTGTGTGTGTGTGTGTGTGTGTTAGCGCACGCAGGCACCACTAAGATGAATTTTGACTAGTGTACATCTGCCATTTTATATTTTCTGTTATCAAAACCAATTCATGATATTCAAAAATTCATCGCTTTTCTGGTAAGTTTCAACATGTCAGCTACTTCTTGATAGCCACAAATATTTAACAAAATTTTAATTTCTTGTAACTGCAGTTTATGGTAGAAATGAGACAGAGTTCCACATATTTAAAAATTGAGATTCTAATTGAAACACCTTCATGTGACTCTTCTTTTCTGATTTGCAGTTGTGTGTGCAGATGGCAGTTACTACAAGTTCCTGTTCAACAACAAGGGTGAATGCTCTAGAGATGTATATGCACAATATTTAGAAATGACAGATGATAAATTGTAACATAAGTACCATGAGCACTTCATCAATATTGTGAAAAGTCAGGTGCATTCAGACTGTGATTGTGAATGAGCTCATCAGTTGTGAGTAATATTTCTATGTGATAATGTGGCTACTTCAGCAATCAGGTGCACTGAATAGTTATGTAGGTTTCCCAGTCTCTCTCTCTTTCACCTGATGGACAAGCAAGCATTTATGTTCCTTAGTTCCCAATTATCAGAGTGTGTGTGGTTTTTAAGTGGTATTATTTTATAGCCTGGAAGAAAACTGCATTCCATTGTGCTGCAGCTGTAGTTCTTGTGTTTGAGAGCTTGTACTGAATGCATTTATGTAAAATGTGTCATTAGACTATCAGTGTCTTCAAGCACATCAGCTCCAAGTACTTTTTCAAAAAATATTTTCAGGTTCAGACTGTCACAATAAATTGATGTTGAGAGTTTACGGCAGGGAAGAAGTGACTGAAAAAGTTGAGAATATCAGTGAAACATAGAGAACTGATATCATTGGAAAAGTGTACAAATGAGAACAGAAAGTGTTTAGTGTTATTGGTGATGGTAATAGAGCTGCGTGATGTGGTGGTAAGAGATCTTCACATAAAGATTCAACTATTATCTGTGCCTTTTTCTTCTGCTCAGTAAAGCAATTTTCAGCAGAAAAATTTCCGCTGGGGGGGAGGGGGGGGGGGCAGGGCAGTATGAAAATCACCAAGATCGCATTGCAGTCAATGGGCTTATTGAATACTTTGTGCCTTCAGAAAAATGACATTGCAAGATGACTGCCACAGTACCATGATGTTCCTCTTAAAAAATTTATTTATGTAGTGATATCTATTACCTTCTTATGTTTGAAATTTTTTTTATGCGTCAAGATGTTAAACGGTCTGTGCTGTGAGAGCACTGTAAAAACCACCTGTAATGATACTTATATAAATTTTGTTATTATGTAATTCACAAGTTGTTTGATTTGTAAATGACTTACAAAATTATTGTTGTTCCTTTAATGAGATAAAACCCTTAAAAGTTGTGCTAGACCATGTTTGTAAATACTGTATTGTTAGGAATTTTTTGAAAGTGATGTCCTGTATATTTATTGCCTTGTTATTAAGCTTTTTAACTATATAGCTAAAATGTCATTCTGTCATTAAAAATTTTTTTAAAGTGTGTCTAGCATTTTAGAGTATAAAATATATGTTACAAATTATTGAAGACCTTATATTCAGTGTGGTTTTTCCCCTAAATGATATAAGGAACATAGTGTAGTAACACTGCTCACTTTACGTCGCACTTCACTTAGCGTAGACCGGGACTGTGTCCTAGGCATGCCCGATGTTAACTGACTGGGGCCCGGCCCGTGCTGCCGGAGTTGTTGTTGTTATTCTCACGTGTCCTCTGGTGGACGGGACTCTACTTGCGGCAACTACCGCCCGTAACGCGCCATGCCAATGTGCGCCTCCCGCGATCTTTCTGGTGGCTACTACACATAGTTCTTTAACAGTTTTGTGTGTTGTTATAATGCATAAAATGTCATACTGATGCTAACCATATTTAGCTCCCTTCATAATTACACAGTAAAGCCTGCCTGGCAATAGTAAAACATGAAATATTTTCCTCACAAACACAAGATTACAAGATGTCAAAAATCTTAGTTTTAACATGAAAGGAAGATAAATGATTACTGGCCTTTTGAATAGTTCGACAGGCATAAGTTCATGCTTACTGAATTTTTCCACTGGAGTCAGAAAGAGGTAATACCCAACTACACTTATTATACTGTTTTTCAAGATCACTCTTCTATGCTTTTAATTACATAATTTGGTCTTGCACTATATGTATTTTTATTCACTTTGTTAATAAAGTTTCATTGGTTGTTGTGGGTTTAAGGACACTCTACAGTGCTAACATTAGCAACATCCACTATGGATGAATTAAATATAAATTGTACCACTAAAGGTAGTACATCAGTAACAGGTGTGAAAAAGAAATCTGTAAGCAGAAATAATTCTAAATAACTATACAAATATGTCTGCAAGGGAAGATGTGGCATACTGACAACATTATGATTAGAACAGAAACAATGGTCTTACCTGTCAAATTTTGCAGATGAAAATGCGAGCTGAAAAATGTGATTTTTTTCTGCCGTTGCACAAAAGGAAGAGCACTGATTACTTGAGACCCTGAACATCTTTTTCATTAGGAAACATTTTGTATTCTGTCAATATGAGTGCCACACATCGATGGGTCTTCCCCATGTCAAGCAACAGTGCTAACTGGAATATCGTGGGAATAATTTTCTCTCTTCTCTGTGGCTAGAATGATCCATGCCTTAACTAGATAATCAATTTCATTGATATATGGCTTTTTACTTGGACAGGGTGATCCTAGTGTCTCTCTGCATTTCTGATATACAATTATCCTTAGCAGTGAAGCAGCTAACTTCCCTGGTAACCAGCGGAATGTAAGAAGGGAATCCAGCAAAGTCTGGACATAAGTGTCTGCTGAGTATGTATGCAGTATATTCTGAAGGAGGACTAGAGAAGATGAAGAACTTTCTTGGTGCAGTGACATCTCATCTACTCTAGTGCCCGTAATATCATTTGCAGCTTAATTTTTTTAAGTAAATTCCTTCGATAAACAACTGTGGGTTTAGGAAATATAGCAGAGTAAACAACAGAATATCCATTTAGACCTTTCGGTGTATAATATGTCAAGGCTGTTGTGCTCACTTGAAGTTTCAGTAAACAGAGAACTAAAATCATATTCTGTAGAATTTTTACTTTTGTATTCTTGTAAATACAACACAAATCAATCCCTGTTCAACAACTCAAATGTATTACCACTGTTACTTAAGAGTTGTCATAGTGCCTCTAAGTTAAGAGTTAACTGCCGAGACACTGTGGAAGGGTTTTGTGAAAGACTCCGAGTACGAGGTGTGATTGGAAAGTTTTAAGAATGGATCCGTAACTGCTTACTGGTTTGGCGGGCAGGTACTCAGAGCGTGGTGGGTGAGTCATTGACTTGTCCTTGAACGCCCTCCTGGAAACTACTTTTCCTTCATTCAGTTTGTTGTGGCAACTGGTTGAGTGCGGGTCTGTTAGGGCTTGTTGCCGGATTCTATCTGTGTGAAAATGGACATGAAAACAGAGCAATGAGTTTGTGTGAAATTTTGTTTTAAAACCGGAACATCAGCTTCTGAGACATACAAACTATTAAAACAGCTTTTGGAGATAATTGTATCAACCAGTCAAATGTTTTTGTCTGGTTCAACAGATTTAAAAATAGCCGTGAATCATTTGAAGATGAACCATGGTCCGGACGTTCTTCCACCTCAAAAACGAATGAAAATGTTGTGAAAGTTCCTGACTTAGTGTGCTCTGATTGTAGACTTATAATTAGGGAGATGGCTGATGAACTTAATTTAAGTTTATATGCAGTGCAGCTATTTTTAACTGACGATCTGAATATACATCGAGTGTCCTCAAAATTCATTCCAAAAGTGTTGTCGAGTGACCAGAGACAACACCGACTTGAAGTGTCCCAAGAACTGATGAATCAGACTAAAAATTACCCAGATTTGTTAAATAGGGTAATCACAGGTGATGAATTGTTGGTATATGGATATGATCCTGAAACCAAAGTGCAGTCTGACTCCAGCTTCACCACGACCGAAAAGTCGGTCAAAGGTGAAGACAATGTTGCTGATTTTTTTTCGATTCTGCCGGTATTGTGCATCATGAATTTACCCCCAGAAAACAGACAGTTAACCAGGAATACTACAGATGTGTCCTTGAGCATTTGTGCGAAAAGATGTGGAAGAAAAGGCCTGCATTGTGGAAAGACAGAAGTTGGGTGCTACTCCACGACTATGCTCCGGCTCGTCATACCTTCTCCATCATTGAATTTTTGACCAAATTTAAAATTCCTGTTCTTCCACAACTGCCATATTCCCCTGATTTGGCTCCTGTGGACTTCTAACTGTTTCCTAAACTGTAATTTTCACTGAAAGGGCGATTTGGCTCGATTGAAGACATCCAGGCAAATTTGGACAGCACCCTCAACACACTTCAGGAAAAAAAATTCCAGGAATGTTTCCAAAAGTGGAAACACAGTTGGAGTTAGTGTGTTCAGTCAGAAGGGGACTATTTTGAAGGAGATGCATCACAGTAGCATGTAAGTACCACCATTGCATAATTACAAGCCCATTTTTAAAACTTTCCAATCACACCTCGTATGTACCTGCCCTTCCAATAACTTTGAGTGAAGTGTGACATTATACAGTGACAGCAGTGGATGAGGTAGTCTTCTGTAGTATTCCGATTTTCTTGGACTGCGCACACAAATTTATCTCATCCTCTCCGCAATTGCATCTGGCACATTTGGTTCACTGGTACTTTTCTGTGCACAGAGGCAACCAGTGTTCCTAAATTGTCAATACCAGTGCACAATTCTCGTTTACATGACAGTTCTTTTCCATAATTCCTTCTGAATGGGCACTGCTCCATTGTAACAAATAATCATCCCACATATTCCAACACACAAAAGCTCTTTCTTGCTTTGTTGCCATTTTGTCAAGGCCCTGTGCTCATAACACCAACTGGTAAGCACATTCCAAACTCGGTGGGTTTACAGTTCTGTTCTTATATCAGCCATATTGCTGCATGTGATATAGAAAATATAGGATCTGAAAACAAATGAATCATTTATAGTAGCCCTGTATTAATATTATTGTTTATGTAGTCTGTGTTTACATGAAAGATGTTTACAGGTTTTGTGTAATTGATTACACTTTAACTAAATTAGCTGACATGCATCTCATTTATGGGGGGGGGGGGGGGGAGACAATGTAACAGCCAAATAGCAAGGCACATGTATGCAGAATGATTTCCAGGGAAGAAGCTACCAAATCAAGTCAGATTACAAAGTCCTGATGGCTCTCTTTTCCCTTAGACCAGACCCAACAGGAAACGTAGACCTTGCAGTGTACAGGCTATTCAGTTTGAAGAATAGCACATGATCTGTAGCATGATCTGTAGCAAAAGAGATAACTACCTCCAATGCCAGTGTGAGGAATGTCCTGCACAAGAAGGCATGCATCCATTCAAATATCAGAGGGTACAATATTTATCAGGTGATCACTTTCCCCAGTGCATCAAATTCTGCTAGTCATATCTATACCAAATTGTTAACATCTCTGACTACCAAATGTGTTTAATTTACTGATGAGGCATCTTCAAAACAGAAAGAATATTCAAGAGCCACACTAGTCTTGCTGGGAGTTGGAAAATCCTAAGGCAGTTCATGTGTTACACCATCAACAGAGATTAATCATAAATATGTGGGCTGGCATTGTCCACAACCATCTGATTGGCCTGTACCTTCTGCTTAATTTGCTATCTCCATCTACATATATACTCCGCTAGTGACCAAGCGATGTGTGGGGCGGAGGGCGATATTCGTGCCCCCGCCCTCCCCCCTCTGTTCCACTCGCAGGTTGTGTGAGGGAAAAACGACTGTCTGAGTGCCTCAGTACGAGCTCTAACTTCCCTTACCTTTGAATGGTGATCATTGCGCAGTTTAAAAGTTGGTGGTAATAATATATGCTCTACATCCTCGGCGAAGATCAGTTTTTGGAATTTAGTGGGCAGCCTCTTCTGTTTAGCGTGTCATCTATCTGCAAGTGTGTCCCACTTCAAACTTTCTATGAGATGTGTAACGCTCTCACAATGGCTAAATGTACCAGTCACAAATCTTACTGCACTGCTTTGGACCTTCTCAATCTCTTGAATCAGACCCAAGCAGTAAGGGTCCCATAAGGACGAACAATACTCTAAGACTGGACGAACTAAAGTATTCCTGGACGAACTAAAGTACTGTAAGCAATTTCCTTTGTTGAAGGACTGCAGCACTTCAGGATTCTACTAATAAACCACAATCTAGAATTCGCCTTACCCGTTACTTGTGTAATCTGATCGTTCCATCTGAGATCATTTCGATACTTGACGGATATTACAACTTCCAAAGACTGGGCATTTATTTCGTACTTGTACGTTAATGGGGATTTTCACTTTGTTCTATGCAATAGGTTACTAATACTAAGACAAAACTGCCAGTCATTACACGACACATTTATTTTCTGCAAATCCTCATTGATTTGTTCACAACTTTCGTGTGACTCTACTTTCCTGTAGACTATGGCGTCTTCAGCAAACAGTCTAATGCCGCTGTCAATACCATCAACCAGATCGTTTATGTAAATTGTAAAAAGCAGCAGATCTATTACGCTGCCCTGAGGCACACCTGATATTACGTTTGTTTCTGTTGAAGTCTCACCATTCAGGACGACATACTGCTCTCTGTCTGTTTGAAAACTTTCTATCCAACCGTATATGCCACCGGATAGACCATAAGCACGCACTTTTTGGAGCAAGCAACAGTGCAGAACTTAGTCGAACGCCTTTCGAAAGTCGAGTAATATGGCATCAACCTGGGAGCCAGTATCTAGAGCCAGTTGTATATCATGCACAAAGAGGGCCAGCTGTGTCTCGCATTACCGCTGTTTCCTAAAGCCATGCTGGTTTCTGCAGATGAGCTTCTCAGAGTCTATAAAGGTCATTATGTCTGAACACAAAATATGTTCCATGATTCTACAACAAATCGATGTCAGTGAAATAGGCTGGCAATTATGTTTAGTTAGTTAGTTGGTTGCATGTTCCATTGATCAACTGCACGGTACGGTAGCTGTTATAATGTGGAACGTGTCAAGCGCACAAGAAATGCACATATGAAACAAAATTTTTTAGTATATACAGGGTGTTACAAAAAGGTACGGCCAAACTTTCAGGAAACATTCCTCACACACAAAGAAAGAAAATATGTTATGTGGACATGTGTCCGGAAACGCTTACTTTCCATGTTAGAGCTAATTTTGTTACTTCTCTTCAAATCACATTAATCATGGAATAGAAACACACAGCAACAGAATGTACCAGCGTGACTTCAAACACTTTGTTACAGGAAATGTTCAAAATGTCCTCTGTTAGGGAGGATACATGCATCCACCCTCCGTTGCATGGAATCCCTGATGCGCTGATGCAGCCCTGGAGAATGGCATATTGTATCACAGCCGTCCACAATACGAGCACGAAGAGTCTCTACATTTTGTACCGGGGTTGCGTAGACAAGAGCTTTCAAATGCCCCCATAAATGAAAGTCAAGAGGGTTAAGGTCAGGAGAGCGTGGAGGCCATGGAATTGGTCAGCCTCTACCAATCCATCGGTCACCGAATCTGTTGTTGAGAAGCTACGTACTGATGTGCTTGATGCTAGTACTGTAGAGCAATGAGTTGCATGTCAACACAAGCACCGAAGTCAACATTACCTTCCTTCAATTGGGCCAACTGGCGGTGAATCGAGGAAGTACAGTACATACTGACGAAACTAAAATGAGCTCTAACATGGAAATTAAGCGTTTACGGACACATGTTCACATAACATCTTTTCTTTATTTGTGTGTGAGGAATGTTTCCTGAAAGTTTGGCCATACCTTTTTGTAACACCCTGTATATATCAATACAGAGTTAAAGATTAATATTTCTGTTATTTACCCCATTCCCTTAAATGGCACAAAATGCATATACTATGTTCGTAGATTTATTTATTCCTATTCAAGAATTCATCTATGGTACAGAAGGAGTTGTCAAGGAGATATGATTTCAATTTATTTTTGAAGCTATTACTGCTGTCTGTCAGACACCTTATTTCATCTGGAAATTTGTCGAAAATTTTTATAGCAGCATATTTTACCCCTTTCTGTGCCAAAGATAGGATAAGCAAAGGATAGTGTAAGTCTTTCTTTTTTCTGGTATTATAATCATGAGTTTCGCTGTTGTTTTCAAACTCGTCCATGTTGTTGAGAACAAATTTCATTAGTGAGTAGATGTATTGTGAGGCTGTTGGAAGAATTCCCAACCTTTTAGAAAGATACCTACAAGATGTGTGGCTATGAACCCCACACATTATTGTAACGACTTTCTTTTGAGCAGTGAATACTTTTTTTTCTAAATGTTGAGTTACCCTAAAATATTATTCCGTATGACTTCAGAGAGTGAAAGTATACCGAGCGAGGTGGCGCAGTGGTTAGCACACTGGACTCGCATTCGGGAGGACGACGGTTCAATCCCGTCTCCAGCCATCCTGATTTAGGTTTTCTGTGATTTCCCTAAATTGTTTCAGGCAAATGCCGGGATGGTTCCTTTGAAAGGGCACGGCCGATTTCCTTCCCAATCCTTCCCTAACCTGAGCTTGCGCTCTGTCTCTAATGACCTCGTTGTCGACGGGACGTTAAACACTAACCACCACCACCAGTGAAAGTATGTTAGCTTACTAATTTCTATATCCTCAAAATTGACAGTTATTCTGATCACAAAAGTTGCTGAACCTAGTCGCTTTAGGAGATCCAAAATCTGAATTTTCCAATTAAGATTCTCATCTATATGTACACCCAAAACTTAGTATGCTCTACCCTGCCTACTGACTTCTGTTGATGTGTTATATTTATTGAAGGAATTGTACTTTTTGCAACAGAAAATTGGATGTACTTTGTTTTTTCAAAGTTCAGAGCAAGCCCATTTGCAGAAAACCAATTCATGACTTTGTGTCATTTTCAATTTGACTTTATTTTACTGGATTAATAATGATGCTTGTATCATCAGCAAACAGTGTCAGTTCAGCTTTCTGTTCCAGATAGGAAGGGAGGTCATTCACATATATCAAGAACGGAAGGGGACCCATGATTGAACCCTGTGGAACACTTAATGTAATTTCACTCCAGTTAGATGAAGTGGCAAACTTATTTAACACACTTGACCCATATGAGGAAACTTTTTGCTTCCTATTCTGTAGGTATGACTTAAACCACTCATATGCTATTCCATTTATACCATAGAATTGTAATGTGCATCCGGTTTTCTACCCTTTCTATCGATTGCTATGACCTGGGCCTTTTCCAGTCCTGTGGAGCTTTCCACTATTCCAATGATCTCTGATAGATGATGGATAAGAATGGTGCTATATTTGTAGCATAGTCAACATAAAATCTTATGGGGATACCGTCTGGGCCAGATGCCTTCCTGCCTTAACTGTTTTACAATCCCAGGTATACTACACACTATGTCAACCATCCTTACGTTTGTTCAATAATTGAAAGGTGGAATGGTGCTGCAGTCCTCTATTGTAAATGAGTTTTTGAAAGCTAGGTTTAGAATTTTGGCCTTCTGTTTATCATCATCCGTTACGTTACTCGTACTGTCAGCAAGAGAAGCACTTCGTCTTCAGGCCACAAGTGACCTACCGGGACCATCTGACCGCCGTGTCATCCTCAGGGGAGGATACGGATAGGAGGGGCGTGAGGTCAGCACACCGCTCTCCCGGTCGTTATGATGGTATTCTTGACCGAAGCCGCTACTATTTGGTCGAGTAGCTCATCAATTGGCATCACGAGGCTGAGTGCACCCCGAAAAATGGCAGCAGCGCATGGCGGCCTGGATGGTCACCCATCCAAGTGCCGACCACACTCAACAGCACTTAACTTCAGTGATCTCACTGGAACCGGTGTATCCACTGCAGCATGGCCGTTGGCTGTCAGCAAGAGAAGGTATTGAATTATTTGTACCGTTCATAGATCTTACATATGACCAAAATTTTTTGGGGTTATTTTTAGAATCTGCAGATAAAATATTGCTTCCAAATTCATTAAAAGAATCTTTTGATAGCTGCTTTCATTTTGCATAATTTCTGTTTGTCAGCGGGGCAGTGACTACATTTAAAAGAACTGTGCAAAATTTTCTGCTTTCTTAGCAAATTGCTAATATGTTTGTTGAACCAAGGTGGATCCTTTCCCTCCCCTATATTTTTGCTATACACATATTTCTCTAGCACGTGGTGGACAATACCTCTAAATTCCGACCAAAGATGCTCAATATCTTTGTGTCCCGCGGTGAATGCTTAGAGCTGAGTATGAAGATATTCATTAATGACACTTTTATTTGCTTTCCCAAATAAGGAAGCTCTACACTGTTTCTCTGGTGTTTTTTGTGCAACTTCCACTGACTTAGAAGCCACAACAACATTAAGGTCGCTAATACCCTCTTCTAGATTAACTTCCTCAGAAAGATCAGGTCTGTTTGTCACCAAGATATCTAATATGTTCCCTTCTCGAGTTGGTTTTCTAACCAATCGCTCAAGGTTGTATGTTGAGAGCGCTCCTATAATAACTTCACACGAGTCTTTGCTTCTGCCTCCTGTGGTAAATGTGTAATTTTCCCAGTCAATGGACACCAGATTTAAGTCTCCACCCATAACTAATGGATAATTTGGATATTTATTTCCTACGTACTCAAGACTTTCCCTGAAATGTTCTGTGGCATTTGTTGCAATTGCTGGTGGTCTATGAAAACATCATAATACCAGTACAATGGTTACTCCTTGTCTGATTGACAGCTTTATCCAGATTATTTCACAGTCTTACCCAGTATCGATCTCAACTGCGTTCAAACTTTTAAGTGCAATGAACACACCACCTCCCTAGCATCAGTCCTATCCTTCCTAAACATTGTCCAATCCGAGTTCAAAATTTCACTTCTATTTGTGTCTAGTTTCAAACAGCTTTTGGTACCTTATACAATATTGGCATTACTACCGTTTATTTCGGAGAGTAACTTGGGGATCTTGCTACAGACACTGCGATTATTTACTAACATGAGATTTAGCATATTTAAATCCTTTGGAATGACCTGTTTAGGCAAACTAATAATTTTTACAGTTCGCACACCCACATCAGTGTCATGAACTGGTAATTTTTCAGGCCAACGGTTTGTTTCCCATGGGGAGGAACCTAATCTTAAAAAAGACCCCCATGTGCACGCCACAAGTACTGTGCTACCCATGTAGCAGCTTCCAGTGTGTAGTACACACCTGACCTATTGAGGGGTGTCCTACAACCATCCATCCCTGGGGGAAGTTATTGGTCTTTCTCCATGAAGTACTACCAGAAATGTTAGAGAATGTCCTGTTTGCACTCAGGTAACGATTATGGTTCCAGTGTGACAGGGCCTCACCAAACTTCATTGCTGATGTCTGAGAACATTTAGACAATGTTTTCCCCATTGTTGGGTTAGGAGGGGCAGGCCAGTACCATGGCAACCACATTTTCCTTACCTCACTCGTGTGGATTCCTTTTTGTGGGATGAGATGGAGCTTTCAGGGTATGAAACACCAATAGATGCTCCAGAGGAGATGGTTGCCTGTTTATCTGAAGGTGCAACCATTATTCATTTAACACCTGGTTGTTTTGATCATGTTAGCATGTAAATGTCAGTTGTGCATTAATATATATGTATGACATTTTTAGCAGCATCTGTAGAGCATTAATCATCACACGACAGTTTGAACACCATCTCAGAATCTCACTAGTGTCAAAACCTTCAAGGACCCAAGTAGGGAAACAGTGTGGATGTAACATTTTTGTCACATAAAAAAGTGTTTCACTTTATCTCCTGTACATACTAAAGTTTTGTATATGTAGTTTCCTTATACCCTTTGTATGACACATTTCCATTTATCACAGGGAGCCAGTTATTTTTCTAACTCTTTTGGTTAGTTATAAGATGACATACACACACACTTTTGGGCCACTGTGTGCTTTTACATTGCATAAAATCAAGATAGGGACCTATTCCCTGAGGAATACATTCTCTTTGTTCTCAGCCTTTATGTTTCTCCTGAGTACTATAGCTTTGCATACATTTTCCTATTAAAATATATTTTTGCTAATTTCAGTTTGCATTCTTCATTCAGAAAATGCCTAATATCTTTAAACACAGATTTAATTTCCTTTCCCATCTCTATTCCTTTCACATACAACATTTTTTTTACTCTATTTGTGGTTCACCTTCTTCCACACATTCATATTTATCTAAAGTAACAATGCTTCAATCATCTCAGCAGCCTCCCATTCAAAAAACTGTTCCTATGACTGGTTTTTGCTGTCTGGTCAGTTAACACCACCATTTCATATCCCTCCAGGTAAGTATGGACCTTCAACAAGCCTAACATAAGAGCCAACATCTCCTCCTTGGATCTTCCATATCAGCACCTGTATTTTGACAGTGTCCTGTTAGCAAATTCCTTTCTTCCATAGTCTATACTCCTGTCTATTTCCCTTTGTGAGAATTGGGCTGTTCGGGGGTTAGAATTGGCCCGCGGTATTCCTGCCTGTCCTAAGAGGTGACTAAAAGGGGTCTCCAAAGTTTCAGCTTTTCTGTGATGGTCCCCTCTTGGATTTCACCTCCACCTTTTCCAAATTTCTGTTGATAGTGCGTGCCATTTGGGGAAGGACGCCTTACGTGGTGTTCTTTGTTTGTCCATCGTACACTGAGATCTTTCATGCTGCTTATTGCCGTGTGGCGGGCTTGGCCCCCTCATTCTTGTAGGTTGCCTACTTCTCGTCTCCTGCGCTGTACCATCCTTCACACCCATGACCATTCTCTACCATTTTGACACCCAAAATCCAGCGCGGTAGCCAGTCCGTCTGTTGTGGTGGGGTTGTCATGTACCGTCTTGGTGGTAGCCCCCAGACAATACAGGGATCACACTGCTGATGCCTGAGCTGAGACCTCCTCGTGTATGCCAAGGAGTAGGTGCCCATCCTTCTGGGGCACCAGGACTCCCAACATGGGGAGAGACCCTGGTCGGAGTGGGTGGCATCAGACGGATGACCCGCAATGAAACAGGTTAAATCAAATCATGCTGGTGGTCACTCAGCCCCAGCAGTCTTCAAGCATGTCAGAAATGATTTTGATGCTGTGACCTATGATTCCCAATCGTTCCCCTCCCTGGCTATACCTTGGGAGGACCATAGGGCAACCAGATCTCAAGAGCCATATTCAGCTCAGTACCTAATTTGCAGCAGGACTGAGAGACCTTTCAGGCAACGAAGTCCAAGTTTTTCGCAGACCACCTTGAAGATAGGGTTGGGGAAGTGGCGACGTTGTCTAAAATGCGCAGCAGGGCTATTTTGATCCAAGCAGCCTCCCCAGCCCAATCGCAGGTGTTGCTCACCTGTGACAAACTGGCTGATGTCTCCATCTCGATTGCTCCCCATAAAAGCCTTAATTTGGTCCAGGGTCTTATTTTCCATCGCGACCTCCATTTTCAGTCAGATGAGGAACTACGCGCCAACTTAGAGCAAAGGGGTGTCCACTTCGTCCGGTGTGTGCATAGGGGACCCAGAGACAACAGGGTTGCTACCGGTGCCTTCATATTGGCCTTTGAGGGTGACTCTTTGCCTGGAAAGGTCAAGGTGATGGTTTACTGTTGTGACATAAAACCATATGTTCATACAGCTATGAGATGCTTCAAGTGTCGGAAGTTTGGTCACATGTCATCTCATTGTATTTCCAGTGCCACATGTAGGGATTGTGGTCATCCTCTGCACCTGGGCACTCCGCGTGTGCCTCCTCCCACTTGTGTCAACTGTGAGAAGCATCACTCCCCCTGCTTGCCTGACTGCCCTGTTCTCCATAAGGAGCGGTGCATCATGAAAATCAAAACCCTGGGCAGGCTCACCTATCTGGATGCGAAGAGGAAATACAAACGACTTCATCCTGTGCAGATGACTGCATCATGTGCTGCAACTGTGACTTCGTTGTCCCTGCAGTTGTTCAACCTCCAGTGGGTCCTTGGTGCTGCCCTGGCTCTTCCCCCGTGTCAGTGATGGGGGACATTGCTCCCAAGGTACCTCCTTTGGGAGACCTACCCTCCAAACTGATGGGGATATCAGACCCCCCCTCCCCCACCCCCGGACGTATGCCAGCCTCCTTCGGCTTCTCTCACATGGAAAGGGTCCCTTCGATGTCTACCTCGTAAGGCATCCTCCCGTGCGACAGCTGACATCAGTCAGTGGCTCAGGGAGCCGTGAGCGGCAGCTCGAAGAGCTTCCTGCTCTTTGTCTGTCCCTGACGCTCCTTCTGAGACTCCCCCTGGGTTGCTCCAAAGGAGCAGCGGGGGGAGGCGAAGAAGAAGAAGAATAGGCTGGGTAATACGGACGAGGTGCAGGTTGCCTTTGTGCCAACCTGTTCCTACCAGCTCTGCGTCTGAGGACGATTTGCAGATTTTGGCATCCCCCAACAACCTCAATCTTGCCGCTGCCTGAGACACAATAATTCTCAATTCCGGCTATCCTTCCGGTGGCAGTCGATGACCCAGTGGCATAATATGCCTCCTCGGTCCCTTTACACCTTTTTTTGCTGCGGACAATGTCATCCTCCAGTGGAACTGCAGCAGTTTTTTCCACCACCTTGCTGAGCTCCGACAACTTCTCAGCCTCCACCCTTTCTTCTGCATTGCTCTTCACGAAACTTGGTTTCAAGCACTGTGAACCCCCATCCTCTGTGGCTATCGGGGTTGTTATAAAAATCAGGCAGCTTATGAGAGGGTATCTGGTGGAGTTTGCGTCTACATTCTTCATTCTCCTTACATTGAGCGGGTCCCTCTTCAAACACCTTTAGAGGCTGTTGTTAGGGTGTGGACCCCGCAGGCTGTTACTGTCTGCAGCCTTTATCTTCCACAGGATGGTGATATCCAACAGCATGTATTGGCTGCACGGGTGACCCAACTGCTGCCACCTTTTATGTTACTGGATGCCTTTAACGCCCATAACGCTTTGTGGGGTGGATTGGTGGCAATGGGTCGAGGCACTGTCGTTGAGCATGTGTTGTTGCAGCTCAACCTTTCTCTCTTAAATAATGGTGCCTCCACACATTTTAGTGTGGTGCATAGCACGTACTCAGCCATCACCCTTTCGGTCTGTAGCCCTGGCCTTCTACCATCCATCCATTGGAGTGTGCACGATAACTTGTGTGGTAGTGACCACTTCCCAATCTTTCTGTCACCGCCGCAGCGTCACTCTTCTGGGCACCTCCCCAGGTGGGCTTTGAATAAGGCTGACTGGGACTCATTTACCTCCATTGCCACTATTGTGCCTCTTTCTCAAGATGCCGTTGATGTGGTAGTTCACATGGTCACCATTGGAATCGTTTCTGCGGCAGAATCTGCAATCTCCTGCTGTTCCGGATCCCCTTGGCAGAGGACTGTGCCTTGGTGGTCACCAGAGATTGCTGAAGCAATTCGAGATCACAGGCAGGCCCTCCAACGTCGTAAGAGGCTCCCATCCCTGGACCACCCATTGCCTTTAAGTGGCTCCGTGCATGAGTCTGTCGTCTTATTGGCTGACGGAAGCAGGTGTGCTGGAAAAGGTATGTCTCCACCATTGGCATCCATACCTCTCCCATCAGGTTTGGAGCAAGATTAGGTGACTCTGTGGGTTTCAGACCCCTGTCAGCGTCCCTGGGCTTTCCCTGAATGGCGCCGTCTGTACTGAATCAGACATAATTGCAGAACTTTTAGCAGAGCATTATGCTCAGAGTTCTGCTTCTACGAATTACCCACTGGCCTTCCACTCCCTGAAAAAGCGGTTGGAACTTTTGAGCCTTTCATTCCATACGTGCCACCCCGAATCATACAATGCTCCATTCAATGAGTGGGAATTCCAAAGTGCCCAAGCCGCTTTCCCTGATACGCTCCCAGGCCGGATCGCATCCACTATAAATGCTCAAACACCTCTTGGCGAACTGCCAGCGACGCCTTCTAGACCTTTTCAACCATACCTGGATTGAGGGTGAGTTCCCATCACAGTGGCGGGAAAGCATCGTCATCCTCATGTTGAAACCTGGCAAGAACCCACTGGAGGTGGACAGCTACTGCCCCATTAGCCTCACCAACATTCCGTGCAAGTTGCTCGAATGCATAGTGACCTGGAGGTACTTGAGTATCGGGGCCTTCTGGCTCCATCCCAGGGTGGGTTCCGTAAGGGCCACTCTGCTACCGATAATCTGGTCTGCCTGGATTCTGCCATCCACACCGCATTTGCCCGCCATCAGCATCTGGTTGCCATCTTTTTCGATGTGCGGAAGGCATACGATACAACATGATGGTATCACATCCTCGCCACACTTCATGGGTGGGGTGTTTGGACCCAGTCCCGATTTTTATTCAAAATTTTCTGTCACTTTGTTCCTCCCACGTGCAAGGTGGTCACTCCCATAGTTCCTCCTGAGTCCAGGAGAATGGGGTCCCGTAAGGCTCTATCTTGAGTTTCTGCCTTTTTTAGTTGGTATCATGGGCTAGCTGCAGCTGTGGGAACATCCGTATCAGCTTCTTTGTATGCTGATGACTTTTGGCTGTATTATAGCTCCACTAGCATTGTGGTTGCTGAAAGGCAGCTACAGGTCACTATCCGCAGGGCACAATCTTGGGCCGTCATGCACGGCTTCCAGTTCTCGGCCACCAAGACCTGCATCATGCATTTCTGCCGGCGTCGCACTGTTCATCCTGAGACACAGCTTGACAGCGAACCTCTTGCCGTGGTGGAGACTCATTGGTTTTTGGGCTTGCTTTTTGATGCCCAGTTGACTGGGCTCCCTCATATTTGGCAGCATAAACAAAAATTCTGGCGCCATCTTAACACTCTTTGTTGCTTGAGTCACAGTAGCTGGGGTGCCAATCGGTCTACCCTTCTCCGACTGTATCATGCATTGATTCAGTCCTGTCTCGGTTATGGGAGCCTGGCTTATGGTTCTTCATCGCCTTCAGTGTTGCGGTTGCTTGCCCCCATCCTTCACTGTGGGATCTGACTTGCCACTGGAGCTTTTCTCATGAGCCCTCTCGACAGCCTACTTGTGGAGACTGGTGTCCCTCTGTTGCGGATCCAGTACCAATGACTGCTGGCCGCTTATGCTGTGCATGTGTGTAGCTTGTCCGGGCGTCCCAATTACTGTCTCCTGTTCCCCAACTCGGGTCATCCATCTTCCGGAACAGTGGCCCCGGTCAGGGTGTCCTATTGCGAATCGTGTTTGGTCCCTTCTCTCTGGGCTTGAGTTTTTCCCTCTCCCACCTCCTTTCTGGGTCCATGTCCGTATACCCCTGTGGTGTGTGTCCCGTTCATGCCTTCAGCTGAATTTGGCACAAGGTTCAAAAGACTCAATTCCTCCTGAGGCCCTCCGCTGCTGCTTTCTTTCCATCCTTGCCGCATTTCCCGGCTCTGCTGTAGTCTATACCGACGGTTCGATGGTTGCTGGTCACGTTGGTTATGCTTTTACTCTTGGGGATCACTCTGAACAATGGTCATTGCTGGATGGCTGCAGTGTTTTCACTGCCCTAGAGTATGTCTGCTCCTGCCCAGGTGAGTCCTTCGTCATCTGTAGTGACACCCAGAGCTGTTTACGAGCTATCGACCAGTGTTTTTCTCACTCTTGTCTGGTGATTACTTTCCAAGAGTCCCTCCACACTCTTGCCCATTGCGGCCGCTCTGTGGTCTTTGTGTGGATCCCGGGTCATGTCGGCATCCCGGTCAATGAACGGGTAGACAGGCTGACCAAACAGGCTGTCAGTGCACTGGCCCTGGAGATTGGCCTTTCGGAGTGTGATCTCCAGTCACGCCCTGCCTTCACCCAGCAAACTTCGGGCCATCAAGAACACTACCGGTGGGCGGCGCTCCTCCTTGCGGGCCTCTCACAAGGACTCCGTTGTACTCTGCCGGCTACACATTGGCCACACCTGTCTGACGCATGGTTATTTACTGCGCAGCGAGGACCCACCCCTCTTTTGCTGTGGTTCTGCGTTGACAGTGGTCCACATTTTGTTGGACTGTCCCCTTTTAACTGCCCTCAGGCAGACGTTTGCGCTGCCTGATACACTCCCTGCACTTTTAACAGATGATGCTGCAATGGCAGGCTTAGTTTTGAGTTTTATTTGTGCAGGGGGCTTTTATTGCTCGATCTGAGGGTTTGTGTCTTTTTTTGTGTTGAGTCTGGCCTTTGGCCTATGGTTTTAGATTGGAGTTTTTAGTGTGTGTCTTTGTTTTCCGTGGTCAGCCAACCACTGTAACACTCCATGTGATTTTAATTCTTCTTATCCGGTCTTTGTCCATGTCTTTCTTGTTCTGTGTCATTCCTTGTCATCTCCATTGCTTGTTTTTCTTCCTTATGGGTGTTTCATGGTCGTGGAAAAAAGGGACCAATGGCCTTTGAAGTCTGGGGTCCCTTCAACCCCCACAAACCAACCAACCAGAAGCAGTATCCTGCTTCCACATAGGCTTCAGTTGATTGTATCAGAGTCTTTGCTGAATCATTTTGTCCAAATCTGTATAATGTTCATTTTTATATGTGTGGTGTCAGTTCTTTTGAACATGTCCAAAAGAAACGACACCAGTTACAAAATTCAGGCAAGAATGGCTAATAATCCCTTCAGTGCAGATGCACATCAAGCTCAAATTCTCACGGGAATTGGCAAGATGCCACGAATAACGAGGATAATAAGCTAGAGGCACTACATCAGTAGCGTGTGGATAAGTTGAGAGTTTGGGTCTGAGCGAGGCATGCCAGTGTAGGTAGTATGGGCATTTGCGATGACCTCTGTGTCCAGATGTCATAGTTGTCAACACATCTGCCTAGTAAACAGGAGACCTGGGTTCCGATCCTGGTCCAGCACAAATTTTCAACTTCCCTATTGATTTAAATCAGTGGCCTCTGGCAACTAATGTCAATCAGCTAATGCCTTGAATTCCTTTGTGTCTTGATGTACATTTTTGTTGAATAAAGACTGTTGTCATTCATAGATGTATGTTAAATAAAGCATTTCCTAATAAATGAGTTTAACTGTTATTGATTAGACACTAAAAGATCATCCACGTAAATTTGAAACAAATCATTAATTTCAATCCAAGTGCACACTGAAACTGATTACCAAAATGGTACTGCTGTAAATCTGTATGATCCTCTTCCAAACACAGAAGTGGTGTACCTCTGGACTTCTTCTCTACATCGACACCTATACCCTGCAAACCATCATGAGGTGCATTTCAGAGGGTACATTCCATTATACCAGTTATTAGTGTTTTTTTTTTCCATTTCACTCCTGTATGGAGCATGAGAAGAATGATTGATTGAATGCCTGTGTGTGTAGTAATTATTCCAATATTATCCTCACAACCCCTATGTCAGTGATACATAGGGGACTGTAGTATATTCCTAGAGGGGATTGCAGTATATTCCTAGAGTCATCATTTAACAGACTTTCTTGGGATACTTTACATCTATCTTAAAGAGTCTTCCTGTTGGGCTCCTTCAGTGTGTCTGTGACAATTCTCTCACGGATCAAACAAAGCTGTGACCATTCGTGCTGTCCTTTTCTGTATACATTCAGTATCCCCTGTTAGTCCTATCTGGTATGAGCCCCACATGTTGGAGCAGTATTTTAGAAATGGTCACATGAGTGATTTGTAAGCAATCTCCTTTTTAGACTGATTGTACTTCCCAGTATTCTACCAATAAACCAAAGTCTACCACTTGCTTTACTCATGACTGAGCCTATGTGATCATTCCATTTCATATCCCTACAAAGTGTCACACCCAAGTATTTGTTGGAACTGACATAAGATACTACATTTGTTTTATAAAGTGCACAGTTTTACTTTTATGAACATTTTAAGCAAGTTGCCAATCTTTGCACCAGCTTGAAATCTTATCAAGATTTTACTAACTATTAATGCATCTTCTTTCAGGTAATATATCATTATAGGTAACTGCATCATCTGCAAAAAGTTTGAGGTTACTATTAATATTGTCTGCAACATCATTAATATACAGTATGAACAACAAGGGTCTCAACACACATCCCTGGGGGACACCTGAAGTTACTTGTACATCTGTTGATCACACCCTGCCCAAGATAGCATGTTGTGCACTCCCTACCAATAGTCCTCAATCCAGTCACAAATTTCACTTGATACCCCATATTATTGTACTTTAACTATAAGTGTAGGTGTGGCACTGAGTCAAATTCTTTTTGGAAATCAAGAAATATTGCATCTGTAATTACCTTGATCCAAAGCTTTCAGTATATCACATGAGAAAAGTGTGATGTAATGTCCCTTACTTGCTTACTCCATGGCACTACGGTCCTCTGAGGACCTTCGCCTCCTCAATCGCAGATTTCCAATCATCTCGATCTTCAGCACGCCAGTGCCACCTCCTGACTCCCACTGCTCTCAGGGTGGCTTCTACATCTTCCAGCCATCTCACACGTGTTGTCCTCTCCTTCTTCTACCACCAGGACATTCCATCATCATCTTCTTTTGGAGCCTTTCTTCTGTCAACCCCTGTACATGTACTAATCATCTTACCCTTCCCATTTTGATTGAAGTTACCAAATCAAGTTCTTTGTACGGAGCCCTTATATCTTCATTAATCCTAATTCTCCAAATCTCACCTTCTTTTACAGGACCAAAATTCTTCCTCAGCACTTTCCTTTCCCATATATTTAGCTTCTTCTCCAAAGCCATCGTCAGTACCCATGCTTCACTGCAATACATAAGAACTGGTTTGATCACTGTTTTGTAAAGTGTCAACTTTAGTTTCCTACTTAGGTTCTTACTTTTGAGAATGGTATATAGTGCCCTATATGATCTGTCGGCAGCCTTAATTCCGTTTGTTATATCTGCCTCCACTTTGTTTTCTGATGTTATTAGTGAGCTAAGATAAATAAAGCTATCTACTCTTTCAAAATGTACCCTTCTAACTGTAGATCATCTGTATTTCTTCTAACTCTCTCCTAAACCAAGGTTCTTGGCAGCGGCTTGAAACTCTTTGAAGGCTGATGTGAGCACCTCCATACTTCTAGCACTTATTACTACGTCATTTGCATAGGCTAAGATTTGCAGAAGTCTGTTGTAAATATTGCCTTCTGGGTTTGTGGTTATTGATCTTACTGCATTCTCTAATACCAGGGTGAATAGTATTAGCATAATGGGTATCCCTGTCTTAGGCCTTCCGTTGGGAGCGATCTCGACAGACATCCCTGAACTTTAACCTGGCTTTTGCTGTTTTCCAAGGTCATCTTAGTTAATTTTATTAGCTCCTTAGTAAATTTGAATGTTTGCATTTTTTCCCTCAGTGCTGATCTTTTAACTCTGTCATAGGCCTGTCTATAAAGGGATGTTCTAATCGAACATTATAATTGTAAGTCTTCTCCAGCATCACACGTACTGTAAAGATATGGTCAGCTATAGACCTCCCAAATCTAACACCTGCCTGGTACTCGCCTAGAATCTTTTCTGCTCTTGGGCTTAACTGTCCTTGTTATAGCCATAGAAAGGATTTTCTAGACTAGATGATACTAAGCAGAGAGATTCCTTGGCAGTTGTTACACTGCATGCAAGATCCTTTCTTATGTATAGAGCAAATGGTTGCTAATGTCCAGCCCTCTGGCATTTTCTCTGTTTTACAGGCAATTGTAATTATTTTATGTATCCTCCATACTAATATTTCACCTCCATGTTTTATCATTTCTGCTGTTACCAGGTTGTGTCCAGAAGCTTTGTTATTCCTAAGTTGCTTCATAATTTTTCTTAACTGTTCTATCGATGGTGGTTCTGTGTCCGCTGCATCATCTCCATCCACCTCTTGTTCTTCTTCAGTTTCTTCTCTAGCCCCTCCATTACTCTCTTCACTTATGGTGTGTCTGTTTGACAGTAACACTTCAAAATGCTGTGCCCATGTTTCTGTTTCCAGTTATCAATCTGCCTGTCTCATCTTTCAACATGTCCATCTTTGGCTGATATCCTCTCTTTATTTGTTCCACCCCGTAAAAGAATTTCCTCCCCTACTTGTTTTCAAAGTTCTTCTGTATTTCATCCATCCTTTCCCTTTCCTCTACTCTCTCTTTAATCTGAACTAAATTCTTAGCTACCCTTTTCTTCTCTTTAAACATAGCAACATTAATTCATGTAGGTCTCTATAACATTCTTTGTTGAGCTTGATTTCTGTCATCTCCTCATCAAACCATCTGTTTGTTTTCTGTTTTCCTCTTTCTCCAAGTACCTCTTGTGCTGTTGTATTTAAACCTATCTTAGTTTCCTCCCATAGTATGTTGATATACTTTCCCTCCATCACGCAGATCTTGTGCAACTTCTCTTGCACTTTGCTCCTATACTCTTCCTTTTTCTTGTGATCTTTGAGCATCTCCACATTGTATACCTTACTTTTCTCCAACCCAGCCCTTCTGGCTTTAACTGCAATCCTTTCTAAGGTTTTGATTCTTACCAGAAGATGGTCTGAGTCAATATTTGCTCCTTGGTGGCTAATCACATCCAAAATTTCTGAGGCATGCCGTCCATCTATCAGTATATGATCTATTTGATTTCTCGTCAACCCATCTAGTGATATCCAAGTCTCCTTATAAATGTCTTTGTGTGGGAAACACGTACTTCTAATCACTAATCCTTTGTAAAAGCAAATTCAATCAGATTGCAACCATAGTTATTTGATTCCAGGTGTTTACTATGAAGACTGCCACTGATTGTTTCTCTTTCTCTTTACCTACTTTAGCATTACAATCCCCCAGGATAATTTTAACATCTTACTTTTGCAGCTTATCATATACTTGTTCCAATTTCTCATAAAATTCTTCTCTCTCTCCTTCAGCCGCATCTCCCATTGGGGCATGCACACTGATCAGTGACAAGTCAGCAAATTTTCCCTTCAGCTCAGTCGACATAATCTGCAGTTCATTGTTTCACGTTCCACCATGGCATGATTGATGGACTTCTTTACCATAAAACTTGTTCCTAATCTATTTTCTTCTTACCTGCTATTGATGAAGGTATAGTGCTGAAGATCAACCAACTCTGCTTGTTTCCATCTTATCTCAATTCTGTACCTCAATAATTCCTCCTTGCACTTCCTACTGGTTCTGCCTGAAAGATACTTCTTACATTCCATGTTCCGATACACCATAATCGTTACTGTTTGAAGTGCCTCAGTTGTCGTAAGTTTGAGACAGTCCAGTTCTCTCTGTGAATTGGTTGCTGAACAATGCATTCTTTCCAATACGGGATTGTTAATACCATGATCAACCCCCAACCTCGAGGGCCTGGATGTGTATCAGGTTTACTCCCTTAGGGAGACTGGCTTCACCACACCTCTAGAGCCCTCCCTGCCCTGTGTTGTAGGGCATTAAAAATGACAAGGAAAAAGGATAGGCTTAGGATAGGATAGAACAGCAGACAGGATTGATAGGTCGTTGTGAGATACACTTTGTCTGGCTCCTCCCCTTTGGCCTGTCCGGCATGGGTGACCCTGCTGGTAGCTACGCTACCGCCGGCACAACCCTCCGGAAACAGAGCATGCAAACCTCCTCACCCGCAAGGACAGTGCTACATTAAGGCGGTGTCCCCTGAGGAGGTGTAATGTCACTACATAATGTAATATTATTGTAATATTCCGGCAGCCAGTACCAGTGATGATGCACTACCATAACTGAGACGACAACACTCTTTGATGTGACGGCAATGCTCTTTTCTGTGAAAAAAAGAGCATCTAGCCTTTTTTGCAATTGTTGGAGATAAAGAATGACTATTGGAGTTTTCCCTTTTTCTAGACATAATTAAGTGCAGAGGAGATACAACTTGCAATCGCAATTATCAAGAATAAAAAAATTTCTCTTACAAAAAAGAAGGTAAATGTTTTCTAGAAACTTTTATTTGATGTTGGATCCCCAGACCTTCATAAAAACTATTAGTGTGTTTAGAAATACAGTGCATAGTGATTTCTTCACAAATTAAGAGGAGAATTTGCTACTATCACAGTCTGAACGATGCGCAATATTTCACCATCGGCTTGTGTGTTAATGATGTTCTCTAAGCGGCCAGTTTTTTAGTCAGAAGATATCATACTGCCACTGTTGTTCAACCTTCTCATTCTGAAAGTCTTTCCAGAAAATCTTATGGCGACTGTGAGTACTTTAGCTGCCAAGAGAGACGGAGTCTTCATAGCGAGTAAGTTTTCTCTGACTTTGCCTGGCATTCTCTGAGAACTGGAGAAACGGAAACCTCCGACCACCAACTCATCTTGTACATAACTGTTCTCTCCCTAGAGCAGCCATGAAGGAAACATAATCATCTATAGTCAAATTGTTGTCACAGATTTTTATCTTAGACAGGTAAATTTTTGTTTAAAATGTATGCATCTAGGCCAAAAAATCAAAAGAGAGTTTAAATGCAGTACCTGTCTTATCTGTGTCAAAGTCACAGATCAAGTTAATTAATTAATTAATTTTTTTATGGTGTAGCATTTCATTTTAGAGTGACAACCAATTGACAGGACTTCTTGCAAAATTAGGGAACTTGTTAGGATTTTGTATCATTTCCATGTTGTATGCTATTGGTAAGAAGTGTACTATAAAGTGCGTTTCTGTGTTGCATACCCTGCCCTTGTTCGAGACCACAATGGGGACGGGGGGCTGGCAGACTGGTGCTGTATGGTTCGTCTCAGCAGATCACCTGAATGTCCAGGCTGCAGGCAAGTAACAACAATTTTACCCATCTGGAATCTAATCCTGTCCTTTTCTGTAGAGTCTTCCTACTTCTATAGCTATAGATGAATATCTAAAAACAAAACAACAACAAAAATGTAGATTTGTACTGATTTTATGTGTGTAGTTTGAAACTACGTAGGTCATGTGAAGACCTTTTTTTTTTAGTGATTTATGGTTAGGACACGCACCCAGTTGAGAATGGAACGGGAACAGAATACAACGGACAATATTCAGTCAGCTGAGGGAGAGGAGGTCCCTTCCACTTATAGTTCAGTACCTGTAATGACCACAGCTAGGAATGAGGAGTTTAATATTAAAGATCTTTTACTTAGTATAACATAAGCAGTGCAGCTTCCGCACAAGAATCAATGGCACCGGAATAGGACCAAATTTCCACTATAGTTCATACTGTAGCAGTAGAACAGGCAAGTCTCTCTGCTAAACAAGATGGCCTCATTAAGCAGCAGGAGGCACTAGTAACTGAACAAGGAAATATCAAGCTAACTATGCAAGATATTATTGCTATGGTTGTGTCATTGCCAACCAAACAGGATGTTGAGAGTTTTAAATGCGAAGTGAGTCATTTAAGAATTCAGCAAAGTGATCTTGCTATGGAAGTGGCAAATCTTAAGCTTTCCCAGGCGAAACTTCCTGAGGAAATCTCTAAAATCCCAACCGAAGTAAGAGATGTTACCGCAACTGTACATTCTCTTGTGTCCAAATTGGAACTTGTTAAACCAGATTGTGTTACAGTTATAGAAGAGAGGGTGACACAATGTGTTAATGAACACCTGCAACAAGCTGTGCAAAATGCTCACCTGACTAATATATCGGATTCCACAAAGATCCAAATTGGTAGCGATGTGATAAGCCAACAGTTTGGTGTGGAGTTCTCAAAGTGGAAAGACAATATAACCAAACCGGTTGAAGAATGTTCCAAGTCAATAAAGAAAGTATAAGTAAGTGGTTCTGACACACTTGTCACATTTTCTGACGAAACAAAGGAAAATGTGATGAATTCGGTGTCAGTGATGAGTAGCCCGACGCCTACAACAAAAAGTGCACATGTGGTGTCTGACCCTATTTATGGCAATATACCACCCCACAATGTATATGCCCAATTGTTAATGGAGGAGAAGCTCCTAAAGCACCACCAGTTCCAAGCCTTCTGTCCAGAGAAGAAAACTGTTAACCCCGTCATTTTCATTCGTGGGTTCAGAGGTGTTTTACCCCGTGCATGGGCTCGTGCGTGAAAGATTTCTTTTGTCGCTGGGAACATACAAGGGGAAGGTAGTTTATAGTGCATGGATATTATGGAAACCTGTGGCACCTACGAGGATTTTGAGCGAGCGTTCTTGAGTCGGTATTGGCCTAAGGGAATTCAAGAATGACTGAAAAACGAGGTTTATAATCCAGACCAATTTTCAGTCAAGAGTGGGAACTTGCATCAGTACCTCAAGAAGTACCTGAATAAAAGTATATTTTGGGATACTCCAGTCCCACAGATGGATAGTTTGAAGATTATTAAGGCAAAGTTACCGGTCGAGATATGTGAAAAACTCATGTATGATCCCGAAGACAATGTTAAAGACTTTTGTCTCTGTCGCCTACACCATCGACCTATTAAACAAAGACTTAAAAAGCTACAAATCATGGGAATAGGTTGTTAACTAGTGTAAACAGGAACTTTGCATATCACCCAGCACTGAGTGGCAATAATAATAGTAGAGCACAGCAGAGCTCAGAGTTCTAAGCTTAGCATAACAAGCTACAGCTGAATGGCGGCCAAAGATTGAATGCCAATGTGGTGCTGTTCCAACCTTGCTGGATGAAAAATAAACCTAATGAGCGAAGATTCAATCCAATGCAAACCACAAATCAAAATAACGACAACCAACATAGTCAGCATAATCAACAGTTCCATGCGAATAATCCGAACTGGCAACCACAAAATATTAACCAGCAATTATGGATGTCACTGACAAACCCAGAACCCATCCGTTAAACTAAAGATGACCTTATCGTGCCTTGGAGAATCCACCGGGTGTGATGTAAGGGGCTCTGGCAAGAGAATTGTCATGTTCCAATGCAATGGCAGACAGAGACTAGTAGATGAACTTATGCATGACGTCCAGCATTGTACAGCCAAGCGTATGACCATTCCTATACTGGTGATATATGCAGAAGTCTACGGCTGTACCATTAAAGTAATTCTTGATACAGTTGCAAACGTGAATGCTATCTCCGCAGCACTGTTTGAGAAGTTGCCAGGGAACTAGAAACAACCAGTCTTTCCTGTGAGTAATTGTGAAGTTATAGGTGCAATTGGTACCAGGGCACAGAAGGTAAAGATACGGACTCTTATTGAGTTAAGAATAGGAAATGTAGTGACTTTATGCATGTTCCTAGTAATAAATAAATTAATAGAGGACTGTACTTAGGGTATTGAGAGTATCTGGGAGACAGATGTAAAATTCGACTTCTCTGCAGGCTGTGCCTCTTTTTAAGATTGATGATGAGAATGTGTTTGTGGAGCTGATCAGAGAAGACTGTAGCCATGGAAGATATTGTTGGGGTTCAGCAATTAAGCTTGTAACGTATTTCAAGAAGAGTCGGAGATCAAATGCAGAAGAGGTTTATCAAGTACACACATTAGCTGATGTTGTATCTCAAAAGACGCCTGAATCCAACTGTTTGGGCGATCTGCAGCAAAAACAATTGGCAGACTTATTGCAGTAGAATACTGATGTCTTTAGTGAAAAACCAGGTATAGTGAAAGGCCATGTGTGTAATTTAGAAGTGTACCCACATAGTATATATTGCCAAAGTTTTTATCCTGTAGCTTGGCGACTTGGACGATCTGTTGATGAACAGTTGCAACGAATGTTGGATTGGAAGTTGATTGAGCCATCCACAAGCCCATGCTGTAGTTATTTATAGGTTGTCTCTAAACCAGAGTGCAAAGTTCGACTAGTTTTGGACAAAAAACAGATAAATAAGGTTATAGCTCCTGTCCACACTCATCCAGAAAATATTGATGAGCTTACACAGAAGTTTTGAAACAAGAAAATCTTTTCAACTTGTGATCTTAGAATATCTTACTGGCAGATAAAGCTAAGTCCTGAATGGAGGAAGTACGCAGCATTTGTTTATGCAGGGAGAAGTTACCATTTTAAGGTTCTTCCATTTGGCCTAAATATTAGCTCTGGCGTGTATATTCAGGCATTGGATGCTGTTTTAGGACATGAACTGTGTGGTCATCTTACGCTTTTTGTCGATGATATTCTCATTGCTACATCTTCTTGGGGAGAACACATTAACCTCTTGGCCAGACTCATAAATACATTTAGTAAAGCAGGCATGACAGCTAACGTGCAAAAATATCATTTTTCACTTGAACGGATCCTTTTCCTCAGGCATATAATAGACAACAAGGGCATAATGCAAGATTCAGTGAAGGTAAACACCATCAAGAATTTTCCCACACCATCAAACAAGAAGCAGTTAAAATCTTTCATAGGAATGACAACCTTCTATAGGCGATTTTTAAACAAACAGGTGATGAATGCAGAGCCCTTACACCAGCTTCCATGGAAAAACACATACCGTGGAGGTGGACAAATGACTGTGAAGTTGCATTCCAGATCATCAAAGACTCTCTTGCACATGCAAAATTGTTACACCATCCGGATATGACTTCGGATTTTGGTTTGATGACTGATTCATCGAGCGTTGGTTTAGGATGTTGTTTGTTTCACATCAAGGACATCAATAATCAGCCAACATTCTGTCCCATAGTTAGTGTATGCAAGTTGTGTGTTATAATGTTGCGAGCACTCCTGCACAACCACAGAACGGGAAGCTTTGGCAGCTGTGTGGGCATTTCGAAAATTCCACTATTACTTGTTTGCAGCACGCACTACCGTGTACTGCGATCATCAAGCTCTCACATTCATCAACAATGCAAACTACTTCACACTCGTGTATCATGCTGGGCCTTAGCTTTACAAGAAAATAAATTCGGAGTTGGACAACATAACCAGACTGGAGATGCTTTATCTAGACTACCTGAAGGTTCAGAGAGCATTACCGCTGTGGAAGATGGGGAGAAGCAACATAGGATCTTGCTAATGAAAGTTTTGGAATCCAAGAGATATTATTTATGCATGTGTAGGAACCTATCTGTCCTCCAGCAACGAGATGATCACTGGTCTATAATTTTGTATAAACTGAGTCAGCCAGACCAATGGCAGCTCTGAAGATTTTTCAAACTAGTTGATAATGTTTTGTTCTACAGAAGGTCTGATACTTCAGATAAATGGTGTGTATGTATACCAGAAGATTATGTGGAAAAGCTCATACTGCACATTCACTGTGTTTGGGGACATTTTGGCATACTTAAATGTGCAAGCAAGATAGGTAGCTATTGTTACTTTCCGAATATCAGGAGAAGAGTTCAGCAGGTTTTGAAGAAATGCAAAGTTTTTCAGTTGACTAAGCCTTGTAACAAAGGTACACAAGATGAGACACACTCCATCATTCCACATAAGCCATTAGATCTAATTTCTGTGGACATCTGTGGGCCAGGGCAAGAGGTGGTAGTAAATACATAGTTGGATTTTTGGATACATTTTCTAAGTATGTAATGTAATCTGATTAGCCACCAGCAAATCCAAATCAAGAAATTGTTTTCTGATTTTATTCCATCTGTTGGGAAGCCAATAATGATTCTAACAGACAGTGCAACAATTTTCATGTGTTATACTTGGAAGATGGCTTTATGGGAAGCAAATATTACACGTGTCAAAATGTCATGTTACAATCCCGGAGCAAGTTCCATCGAATGTGTATTTAGAGAGTTAAATCGTTTCATGAGAACATACTGTTCAGCGAAGCAAACCAAGTGGATTGATCTGTTGGAAGACTTCACTACAATCATAAATAACCTACCGCATACAACTACTAGTTATACTCCAGAAGAATTACTCCTAAATACTGAAGAAAATAATGAGTGGGTGCAAGCATTACTGAAAGTACCCCAAAATAGCATCTCATGGGAAGAAAAAATTCATGATGCTTACCTCAACATGAAAGAGAAAGCTCTTATGAGAAAGAAGAGACATGACAAGGGATTAAAGAGAAGACAATATTATAATGTTGGAGATTTGGCACTATTGAGATCTCATTCAAGATCTTCACTCCTGGAGAAGATCTCCAAGAAGTGGCAAAGAATATACCATGGACGATATGTTGTTATAAAACTGCCACATCCAGGTGCATATCTGTTAGCATATGCAAAGACATTGAAAATAAAGGATGTGGACCCTCATAAGGATTTTAAAATGTTCTATAAATAATTCTGTGTATTTTTTATGTACGTCGTGATTTGTGTAACTATATGATCTGTAAATAGTAGTTATTTAAGTTATGTAATTTGTTTCCTATGATATGTGTTGATAATATGTCACCATTGTGTGCCATGAACTGGTGTTCTAAAATGAGTGAACCTTCAGTGCAGATGTAGGGATATAACTGTGATTTATTTATGGTTACTTTCATCTTGCTTGATTTTCTTGCCAGTTGTCATTTCTTGTACGATAATCTGCATATTGTTATTTTGATTCTTTAGGTTATTCCATTTTTTGCAAGTTTCTCTGTAAGATTATGTGCTGTATTTTGTCACGATTGATGTGTCTCAGGTTAACTAGTGACTGTTCTGGACAGTATTATTCGGATTTGTGTGAAATCGCCTTCAGCGATATAAAGACAGCGAACTTTGTTCCTGTGTCGTGTCTGACAATATAACTTCAATGGAAGTATTGTCATTTGACAGTGATGTTGTTTTTGTGATATTAGTCAGACTAGTGTTACTATGCAAAGACAGTGAGCCACCCTGCTCTGTTCTGTATTACACAAGTGACTGTTTGCACCCATCTTCTCTGAAAGTGTCATTTTTTAATGTAACTGTGGATACTCTGAACAACATGGCTGGTGTTGTGAAGATATCAAAGTGTACATTGTTTTCACCATGCTGTGGCAGCTTTGCATCCAACCAACTGACCAGCCATCACCACCGACCACCATTCCATCTCGATGTCTTACAGCTTCTCACCATCCTGCTGTACCATCGGCATCGCACCGTCGACATCGTACCATTATCACCGCATCATCGACATAATATCCAGAACAGGATTGTCTGTTAAATGAATCTTGTATTGTTTTCAAAGACACTGAACAGTTCTGTGAACATTTAAACGATTTTCTGTATTTTTTGTTCCATACAAACTGAGTAACATTTTTTTTCAATATTCATGCTGAAAACCAATATTTTTGATTCAAAGTTCTGGTATTTTGCTAAATATGATAATTGCAACTGGTCTGGCAAGGCCCATTGGGAAGTTTAATCTCGGGTTCCCTCTGCCAATTGCGCCCGAATGGGTGGGCCTGATTTCCATTGTAAAATCCATTCCCGAGAAAGATAGTATGATTATTTATGCCAGCCGGTAATGGGAGTTGCTAAGAAAGTACATACAACTCAATGATTTCATTTGTAGCCACTATATCCATGAACAAATGTTTAGGTAGATGTTGTGGTCATATAAGCGTTTTTTAAAGGAAAAATTTTGTGACCCAGAGGGGCCACGTAATGTACCCTACATACTGTAATATTATTATAATATTCCGGCTGCGAGTACCAGTGATGCGTTACCGTAATTGAGACGACAAAACTCTTTGCAGTGACAACGCTCTTTGTTGTGATTAAAAAAAACATCTAGCCGTTTTTGCAATTGTTGGAGATAAAGAATGGCTACAGAACATTGTTGTTTTTTTTTTTTTGGGGGGGGGGGGGGGGGCAGATAAGTTTGCATATAGATGTAATTTATTTGAAGTGCAGAGGAGATACAACTTGTAATCGCAATTTCTCTTATGAAAAAGAAGGTAAATATCATCTACAAACTTTTATTTGATGTTGGGTCCCCAGACCTTCATAAAAACTATTAGTGTGTCTAGCAATACAGTGCATAGTGATTTCTTTGCAAATTGACAATACTGGGAGAATCTGCTACTATTACGGTCTGAACAATGCTTGTGCGTTAAAGACGCTCCCTAAGCGACCAGTTTGTTAGTCAGAATATATCATACTGCCACTGTTGTTCAGCCTTCTCATTCTGAAAGTGTTTCCAGAAAATCTTACGGCGACTGTGAGTACTTTAGCTGCCAAGAGAGACGGAGTCTTCATCGAGAGTTGTAGCAATTTTCTCCGACTTTGCCTGGTGTTCTCTGAGAACTGGAGAAACAGAAACCTCCAACTGCCAACTCATCCTGTACGTAACCGTTCTCTCCTTACAGCAGCCACAAAGAAAACATTATCATCTATAGCCACATTGTTTTCACAGATTTTTATCTTAGACAGGTAAAAACTTTTTAAATGTATGCATCTAGGCAAAAAAATCAAAGAGAGTTTAAATGCAGTACCTGTCTTATCTATGTCAAAGTCAAAGGTCATGTTATTTATTTATTTTTATTTACATTTTATGGCCTTTATTGGACCACTCTAGCCAACTTTACACAAAGAATTTTCCAGTTTTCTGTCAGTCCAGTACTTCTTCATTCTCTCAGACCTTATCCTTCTTTCTTCATCAGAAAACATCCTTCCTATTGTCTGTTTGTTGATTCTTGTTTGCAGTCTGGTTTGTTTGTCTGTGAGTCTCCTGGTTTTATCAGTTTTGTTTCTTAGGTCTTCCAATGTAATCTGTAGCTCATCCATATCTTCCTTGATTTCTGTAATCCACTTAATGTTGTACTTATTATTCCATAATTTTTCTGTTATTCTCCTGATGATCCTGTTCTGTGATGTTCTGATTATATGTCCGAAAAATTTCTTCCTGATTGTACTCATTACTGGTTCTATTTCCTTGTAGACTCTTTCATTTGTAGCTACTCTCCAGCGTCCATCTTTCTGGTACAATTTGTTGATGCACGTTTTGATAATTCTTCTCTCTATTTTGAGTATTTTGTCTGTTTGTGCAGTGTTAGTTGTTTTAAAGATAGTTTCACTTGTGTATGTTATTTCTGGTTGAGTGACTGTTTTGTAATTTTTTTTTTTTTTGTGCTCGAGTTAATTTGTTTATTCTGTTATGCCATGTTGGCATTTCATTGAAGTTATATGTTACGATTCCTCCCAGATACTTAAATTTATCTACAATTTTGAATTCTTGGTTTCCTATGGCAGTTTCGTTTGAGTGGTGGGTCAATTAACATGATGACTGTTTTTTCAAAGGATGTTCCAAGACCAATTTTCTGTGCTATTTCCTGCAGTGAGATAACACTAGACTCTAGCGACAGCGAAACACGGTAAGTGACGTAGTTCACAGAAGTTACCACATCCAGTTGAAGGCATTGTGAGTATTATCTTTGAAGACGAAATTTTTGGCGGGCAAAAAGATCTGTGTTTGTTATTGTTTTCGTCAAGGTGGTATAAGCTGTGTGGAACTTTCGTATTTACTAAGTAATAGGCTTTGTGGTATTCTGATTTCTAAGAGACGAAAAGTGGAATGAAAAAATTGTTGGAGAGAAAACAGGAAACGTCATATAAATTCGCGTTCTGGGAGGCAAACAAGCTAATCGGTTAAAATGATTGTGGTTAGAATATCGTATTTTTTCATAGAATATAAATGTATAGAAGTTATTAAATACTGAGATGTATGTACTCAAGCTGCACGTGTAGTGTTTTACTTATGAACGTTATAAAAGGCAGATTTAGCTCCACAGCCGTGTTCTATGCAACTTAGTACTGTGGTAGTGGCTGTTGGAAGGCTTCTTCAAAGGTAACTCTTGTTTAAACATGTTGATTAATGGAGTTGTTGGACTTTATTTTTAGTCACTGAAGTATATAGCGATGAAGCTCGCTTTAAACAGGAAGAAAAATGCAGCATAACTGGAGATACATTGCGAAATTTGCATTTGTAAAACAAGATGCTGAAATAGCAGGCAAGGATTCATATGAATGTCTCGCCTGACATTCAGAAAATTCGCAAATCAGATCAGTGTCTAGTAAATTCACTTTTCATTATTAATCATAAGTACCACTAGGGAGTAAATGGTTTAGGATGTAAGTATTAGAATTTCAGTGTTAGAATGGACAATTTTTAGTTCTTAGCTGCGCTGCTTAGAAAGAAAATACTGTAGGACAGACTGAATAAAAGTATTCTGTTTGTGGGCCAGTACAATGAGAAAGATCTCCTAAGTGCAAAGCAGGCAGTACTGGCCTTCTTGTGTTGTGCCAAAAAGATGCAAACTCTGAACAAATGTTCCAACAGTAATTAAGTTTCATTCTTGATAATTTTGTCCTATTTTCTTGTCAGTTGGCAGTCATTGCATCATCACTATTTCCTACCTGAGGCTAACGTGAGGTTATTCGCACAAGATTAGGTGCCGATACTATATCCATCTGCTTTGACCTGTAATGTCATGGTGAGCCTTGATGGTTTTGAGTCTTTGTCTTTGTAGGTTGTGTGTTGTAGTATTTGGTGGCTCTCTGTTGTGCTGTATGTTTGTTAGTGAGTAGTTTGACTTGAACTGAATGTTTAATGTTGGTATTGAAAGAATTTGTACTGGCTTTCTGGTGAGTTACTTTGAATTTGCATATTTTAGCTGATGGTTTCACTTTTATGTTTGGAAATGTTAGTGCAGTGGGTTTCTTGTGGTCGGAGATTTAATATTTTTTTCTTTTTTCTTGTGTGGTGAAGAAGATATAGATGTTTATGAGTAGCTCATTGCTTATTGCAGTGGGCAAATTTGTTTGTGTATATTGAAATTGGTGGTGGTGAAATTTTTCTTGAATTTTCGGGATTTCCTTGTTAGTGTTTGGTAATTGTTGGATTGTTATTGGTAGGTATCATGGGTACTGATGTACCATCGTTGTTTAGCATACATTTCTGATATTAGTCATATGAGCATGGTTTGGTTTGTTGTACAGAGAACGTGGGTTTAGATAGAGTAAGTGAAAGGCTTTGCTTGAGCTTTGTGGGTGAAGTGAATTTTTCAACACCATGTTTTAGAGTGGTTGGTTCCTGGTACCGAGGGCTTTGTTGGAGCTGTGTTGCTCAAGTGAAAATTGTCTTCATTTGAGATATATAGGTCACATGAAATTTACAACACCAATAGTTTTCATTTTTGTAATTTTTTAAATTAAGTTTTGAGTATTTTGTGTGCTTCATTTTTGGGTGAATATTTGTTCAGCAGTGGTGTCATTATTCTTATTGTCATTTATTTAGTTTGTCCTCTTCATTTGGTTGTCCTGTTAGTTTCATTCTATTGCTGGAGTTAAATACTTCACATGCTATTTATGTTTGTTCGCAGGTGTAATGAGTGATGTGGCACCATATTGTATGTGTTTGAAACAGTGTACACCTTGCTGATGGCATTACTGGTCCAAACAGGCAGGTGGAGTCATGACTTTACCCCAATCTACCTTTTATAATTGAGAAGTAGATCACTTTATATAAACTGATTTTGTTCTTCGGATATAGTTTGTGTGTGTTTTGATTAGTTAAAAATAAAGCTGTGTTCCAAGGACCACTGGTCTGTTTGTATCAAAATGGTGTAGATTACTTTGCATTTACACTCTGTGCCTGTGTTTATGGCTACATACTGGCTATTTACAGATTACCAGCTAGCTTAATGTGGTAATAGTAAACTGTAGGAGTGTCTATAGAAATGTCCCAGAACTGCTCTCATTAATAAACGGTCACAATGTCCACATAGTACTAGGGACAGAAAGTTGGCTGAAACCAGATGTAAACAGTAATGAAATTCTAAACTCAGATTGGAATGTATACCGCAGAGACAGTCTGGACAGTGAAGGGGGAGGCATGTTTATAGTGATAAAAAGTGCAATAGTATCGAAGGAAATTGACGGGGATCAGAAATGTGAAATAATTTGGGTGAAGGTCATGGTTAAAGCAGGCTCAAACATGGTAGTTCGATGTCTCTATAGGCCCCCTGGCTCAGCAGCTGTTGTGGTAGAGCACTGAAGGAAAATTTGGAAAATATTTCGAGTAGATTTCCCCACCATGTTATAGTTCTGGGTGGAGATTTTAATTTGCCAGATATAGACTGGGAGACTCAAACGTTTATAACGGGTGGCAGGGACAAAGAATCCAGTGAAATTTTTTAAAGTGCTTTATCTGAAAACTACCTTGAGCAGTTAAACAGAGAGCCGACTCATGGCGATAAATATTAGACCTTCTGGTGACAAACAGACCTGAACTATTTGAAACGGTTAACACAGAACAGGGACTCAGCGATCATAAAGCGGTTACTGCATCGATGATTTCAGCTGTAAATAGAAATATTAAAAAAGGTATGAAGATTTTTCTGTTTAGCAAAAGTGACAAAAAGCAGATTTCAGAGTACTTGATGGCTCAACATAAAAGTTTTGTCTCAAGTAAAGATAGTGTTGAGGATCAGTGGACAAAGTTCAAAACCATCGTACAATATGCATTAGATGAGTATGTGCCAAGCAAGATCGTAAGAGATGGAAAAGAGCTACCTTGGTACAACAACCGAGTTAGAAAACTGCTGCGGAAGCAAAGGGAACTTCACAGCAAATATAAATATAGCCAAAGCCTTACAGACAAACAAAAATTACATGAAGCGAAATGTAGTGTGAGGAAGGCTATGCGAGAGGCATTCAATGAATTCGAAAGTAAAGTTCTATGTGGTGACTTGGCAGAAAATCCTAAGAATTTTTGTCTTATGTCAGAGCGGTAAGTGGATCAAAACAAAATGTCCAGACACTCTGTGACCAACATGGTACTGAAACAGAGGATGACAGACTAAAGGCTGCAATACTAAATGTCTTTTTCCAAAGCTGTTTCACAGAGGAAGACTGCACTGTAGGTCCTTCTCTAGATTGTCGCACAGATGACAAAATGGTAGATATCGAAATAGACGACAGAGGGATAGAGAAACAATTAAAATCACTCAAAAGAGGAAAGGCCACTGGAACTGATGGGATACCAGTTTGATTTTACACAGAGAATGCGAAGGAATTTGCCCCCCTTCTTGCAGTGGTGTACCATAGGTCTCTAGAAGAGCATAGCATTCCAAAGGATTGGAAAAGGGCACGCGTCATCCCCGTTTTCAAGAAGGAACATCGTACAGATGTGCAGAACTATAGACCTATATCTCTAACGTCACCAGTTGTAGAATTTTGGAATACATATTATGTTATTGACTTTTCTGGAGACTAGAAATCTACTCTGTAGGAATCAGCACGGGTTTTGAAAAAGACAATTGTGTGAAACCCAGCTCACGCTATTCTTCCATGAGACTCAGAGGGCCATAGACACAGGTTCCCAGGTAGATGCTGTGTTTCTTGACTTCCGCAAGGCATTCAATACAGTTCCCCACAATCGTTTAATGAGCTAAGTAAGAGCATATGGACTATCAGACCAATTGTGTGATTGGATTGAAGAGTTCCTAGATAACAGAACGCAGCATGTCATTCTTAATGGAGAGAAGTTTTCCAAAGTAAGAGTGATTTCAGGTGTGCCACAGGGGAGTGTCATAGGACCGTTGCTATTCACAATATACATAAATGACCTTGTGGATAACATCAGAAGTTCACTGAGGCTTTTTGTGGATGATGCTGTGGTATATCGAGAGGTTGTAACAATGGAAAATTGTACTGAAATGCAGGAGGATCTGCAGCATATTGACGCATGGTGCAGGGAATGGCAATTGAATCTCAATGTAGACAAGTGTAATGTGCTGTGAATACATAGAAAGAAAGATCCCTTATCATTTAGCTACAATATAGCAGGTCAGCAACTGGAAGCAGTTAATTCCATACATTATCTGGGAGTAGGCATTAGGAGTGATTTAAAATGGAATGATCATATAAAGTTGATCGTCGGTAAAGCAGATGCCAGACTGAGATTCATTGGAAGAATCCTAAGGAAATGCAATCCGAAAACAAATGAAGTAGGTTACAGTGCACTTGTTTGCCCACTGCTTGAATACTGCTCACCAGTGTTGGATCCGTACCAGATAGGGTTGATAGAAGAGATAGAGAAGATCCAACAGAGAGCAGCGCGCTTCGTTACAGGATCATTTAGTAATCGTGAAAGCGTTACGGAGATGATAGATAAACTCCAGTGGAAGACTCTGCAGGAGAGACGCTCAGTAGCTCGGTACGGACTTTTATTGAAGTTTCAAGAACATACCTTCACTGAGGAGTCAAGCAGTATATTGCTCCCTCCTACGTATATCTCGAGAAGAGACCATGAGGATAAAATTAGGGAGATTAAAGCCCACACTGAGGCATACCAACAATCCTTCTTTCCATGAACAATACAAGACTGGAATAGAAGGGAGAACCGATAGAGGTACTCAAGGTAAACCTCTGCCACACACTGTCAGGTGGCTTGCGGAGTATGGATGTAGATGTAGATTGGCTGAAAAGTAATGATAAGGAACATATCTGTCACTGCTCATGTTACTGTTACAGAATGTTTACGTCTACTTTTAAATAGCACAAGCAATCATTGTAGTCTTTTTATACCACAAGGTTTTTGTTAAATATCCATCTTTGGAGCAGAAGTTGCCAGAAGCGGCAATTTCAGTTCAGATTTAAATTTTTGTAAAGGTTTACAGCAGCCAGTTGTCTTTGGTTTTATTCTTCCATTTCTATTTACCATGACTGGTTTTAAATTAACAGGCAATTTATCATCAGATGGTACATATTTGTTGCATATTTGCAGCATTCTTGTGGCTCATGTAGTTACGGCAAGAGAAAGAAACATATATGCACCAAATGTGGTTAGAATTATGTACAGTTCACACCTGGCCACAGCTGCACAACTCCAACAAAGCTGCAAACATGCAATAAATATGTACCCCATCTGATGATAGTGATTCAAAACTAGTCTCAGTAAATAATACAAATGGTGGCTAACAGTAATTTCTGGAAAGTTTTTCTTCTTCTTCATCTCCCCCCCCCCCTTTTTTTAGCACCTCTCAGATTATATTAGTGGGACGATAATAAAAACTTTTTTGGCTATTGTTGAATGCTTTTGTGAACCTTTGGCAGGCTTAGTAATAAACAATTATTATGTTTTCTTCTAAATTTTAATTAAAATAATCTCTTGGTTGACAGACAGCTATGGTGGCGTAGGGTCATTCGTTATATATTCATTCCACATACTTAGAATGAACAAGAGCTGCACATGCAATACAATTAGAGCAAAACATGCATTCAGATTACTTTTATTGTTGTCATTGTCAGTAGCAGTGGGAAGTACATCAGTGGGGATGGTGGATAGGGCAACAGTTGTCTCTCACCTTCCTGTGCATCGTACTGCAGCTGAGAAAGCTGTGTGGTGCCTAAAAAATCAGTCATTATAGCAGGCACTTAGGTGTCAAGAAAGAATGGCAATTGGCTGACTCTTAGCCACTGCAACAATCACAGAGTTATTCTAATCAAGGCGTAGTGTGGTTGTTAAAAAATCAGTTCAACCTGAAATTTGAACTGCACTATCAATACAAGACAGAAATATAACTTTTGTGTAAACTTTGCATCCTTAACTAGGATTTAACAAAGTTATGTACTATGGTATGAAGATATTTGAGAAGCTCCCATCTAACATACAAGAAATAATTAGTTATTTCAACAAATTCAAAGGAAAGTTTAAAACATATCTCATTAGCGACTCCTTCCGCTGATTATCTTAGTGCAAGGATTTGGTTCCTTCTTTAGATGGATGACAGGTAGTGTGTTGTAAACTGTCCTATGTAATTACATATTTAGGTTACTGTTTTCTTTGAAAAAAATACTTGATTAATGAATTAAATGTTAATTTTCTTATAAGACATCCTGCAGCTACCTAATATAAGTGAAGTAGCAGCAGCTTTCTTTCTAATTCACTTGAACACATTTAACTAGCGTAAACAGCACTAGCATTAAGCAGTATTGTGATAGTTTCTCGTTAACGTAGTGTACAGCTTAAGCAATGTTTGGTTGTCTTTTGTTAATGTTTACCTTCACTTGCTCCCTGTAGGTTCACCTTCTTGGTGGGATGTACAGAATATGATGAATGAGTAGAATAAATTTCTATTCTTTTGAAATTGTGATGGTTTATGTATGTCAAGCCACGTTAGTAAATGTATATAATGTGAAAGTTCTGTTAGAGTGGTTAATGTCTTGAACACGCACCTATATATTGACTGTCAGTAAATCCGTAGCATCACTATTTTCAACAGCCCAGTTGCAATGTGAATGTAATACATGATCATATTAGCTGATTATATGTTCCGCCATTGAACAACTTAATATGTTCTCAAATGCAGGAGTTTTTACTCCTAGGTACTTCATTTGAGATTGATTTGCACCTCATTGGTGACAGAGTGGTGTATTCTACATACAAAATTCATGTTACTGATCAGTACATACTTAATTCTTTTCTAATTTGACATGTGGTGATGTTATTCTAATTTGACATCTAGTGATGTTATTCTACTTAATGTTTGTTCTTTCCATTACTGCCAGGTTCTATCAAGAAATATTCAATAATTCATTCAATATATCTTTGATTTGTTTTCAGAAACACATTGCAAATCCAGCTGGCTGGTGGGGCTGAGCGGTTCTAGGCGCTTCAGTCTGGAATCGCAGGACTGCTATGGTTGCAGGTTCGAATCCTGCCTCGGGCATGGATGTGTGTGATGTCCTTAGGTTAGTTAGGTTTAAGTAGTTCTAAGTTCTAGGGGACTGATGACCTCAGAAGTTAAGTCCCATAGTGCTCAGAGCCATTTTTTGCAAATCCAGTACCACAACAGAGTGACTACAGGATTGCACAACTAAACGTTCTCTGCCACCACCCTATATTTTCTGGAATGGTTACTAGGGATAGGCAACAGCCAGTACCCAAGATGATAATTTTTATTTTAGCATCTGTGCCAAATTAATTTGTCTGGCAATATATTAATGTTATATCACTGTAGTAGTATCATAGATACACTTTAAGAAAATGAAATGGTTTACATTCCACTGTGAAAACCCACTGTCATAAAACGTTTATTGGCGTGGATGACACTTCTATCTCTTGTGTTGGAGTTACTGTTGCAATGAATGTGATTTTTTAGTATGACATGTTAAAAACAACTGCAGTAAAATAAATATGTTTATTGCAAAAGGAGTTATGTCTTTTACATATATTGTATTGTCCCATTTTATGTGTGTGTTGTTCACAATCCCTACTCCCATCCCCACCCAGAGAAAGTAATTATAGAATCAAGAATCAGTGCATGGAGAGAGAGAGAGAGAGAGAGAGAGAGAGAGAGAGAGAGAGAGAGAGGTCCAAGGATAATATTTTTTGGCTGAGATGCTTGCCTTTATTCAAAAGTAAAACTGTGAAAAGTATGAAATTATATTTTGTGATTGGTTCTGCATGGAATGTTGAATGTTTTGTTATAATGTATTCAATTGTTCAAAATTTATTCGCTTACTGTGAACTATTAGACTTCAGCTGTATTAGGTATATTAGTGACATATGAAAATTTCTGCCGGACAGCAACTTGAGCCTCATCAAAGATTCACTGTGTATGTGTTTAGAATACGGTATAATGAGCCAATTGTAACACATTCAGCCAATGATAGCTTCTTATTTGGCATGTGTTCAGTTCTTTCTCTTTGATTCTTTCCACACATCACCTCTCCTCTGCTTTTCGCTTCAGATTGATCAGTCTGTGAGTGTACATAATGGGCCATGAAGATCAACAGTTTCTTCTAGATATGTTCAGTTTGGTTTGACCTTTTGGATGTGACATGATCTTGAAGAAATAAAAGAAGTAGAAGTAATAACAGTTATGACCAGTGCTTGATTTATAAAAAAGAAGAGGTACCAATACTGTGACTTACCAGAGGTATCGGTATGGCATACCATCACAAATCGAGCACTGGTTATAACAACAAAAGTAGTTGTTTGGGTTAAAATAGTGATGCCAGTAACTGTACCTGGATTGCTTTGTCTTCTCACAGCAATGAAAAAGGAAGATTTATGTTTGACAGTATTATGAAAAGGATAGTTGCTACCCACCATATAGTGGAGTCGCTGATTCACAGATAGGCACAACAAAAAGTCTGTCAAACACAGCTTTCGGCTAAACAGGTCTTCATTAGATTTAGACAGCACACAACACAACACACAAACACAACATGCACAGGTGTGCCCACAGTCTCTGGCTGCCAAGGCAAGACTTTGAGCATCTTGCACTGCTGCTCACATTCTGGCCTTGGCAACCAGAGACTGTGGTCGTGTATGTATGTTTGAGTTGTGTTTATGCACACTGCCACTGCCACCCAAAGAAACTGATAAACAAAATTGGTCTTATGAATTTTTGTGTGGTGGAGGGGGGGGGGGGGGGGGGGGGCTGCACTGCTCACATGGAAAAATCTATCTTAGTATGTGTTAATGAAGAAATCCCAAATAATCATGGATCTGCCATTATAGATTTATCTTTGAGTCAACATAGCAGAATTTAAAAATAATTTGAAAGTGATGAATGAAATTAAAATATTTTGATTGGCTCGGCAAGGGATCTGAACCATGTCACATTTGTCTTTTTTTTTGTTGTAATGTATTTGGTTACACTGATGCAAAACTTCAGAGAAAGTACACAAGATGAAAGCTCCATGAAAAGAAGACTGATGGAAAAAAGTAAATTAACTATTTAATATTTCAAAAGTAATCACCATAGCTGTGAATACATTTATGCCACTGTGAGACAAGATGGTCAATCACTTGATGGAAAAATGTTTGCAGTGTTCTACAAAACCATGGTTGTACCCATGTGTGGACCTCTCGGTGTGAACCAAACGAATGGCCAAGAATGTTTCTTTAGGGCTCCAAAAATATGGAAATCACATGAGAAGAGATTTGGATTGTATGGAGGTTATGTGAAGGCTTCCTAGACAAAACTCTGTGCAGCATAGTTTAAAAAACCTGCCAATAAAACGCCTGCCAAGGCTGTATAAAGTACATTGTAGAAGTTTTTCTGGGAAACACATGTTCTCCATAAAGTCCCAATCTCTCCCCATGTGATTTCCATATTTTTAAAGTGCTGACGAAAGACATTCATGGTTGTCCCTTTGCTTCAGATAAAGAGGTGTGTCCCTGGCAACATTTTTCCACAAAGGTGTTGACTATTTAAGGCAATTACAGTGGAATAAATGTGTTAACAACAAAGGCAAGTACTTTAGTATTAATGAATAGTTTACTTACTTTCTTTCCACCTTTTTCGTATTAATTTGACTGCCCTTGTATGCCACTCTCTTAAGTTTGCTTTTGTAGATCTGTGAACTATGTACACAAGTGCTCTATTATTATTTTACAGCATTTTATTTTTATTTTTTTTTTTTTTAAATACCATGTTCCCCTCAGAAACTTGCAGCTGTGTGCTGGCTTAAAGATATCCCAAATTTGGTAGGTTTTCATAATCCAGCTAGGTTATCTGCAGTGCTAAAGCAAGCAACAGTAGCTTCATAAACACTGATTGACATGCACCATTCTGGATTTGAGAACTGTACACTCACTTTTTTAAGGTGGGGACAGTAGAATACATACTTCTATTGTACAAGTGAAGAACTTGAAACATAGCAAGTTGGAGTAACTCCATTTGCTACAAGTCTACTCCTTAGATAACTTTCTTATTTCTTTTTTTATATTTTGCTGGTAGTAGATGCACCACATTTACATAAAGCACCAAAATTCCTATTTAGGTGATGTTTCAGTAAAATTCATTATCTATCAGTTTAACTGAGTTCTGCTAATGCCAACACTGTATGTGTTCTTTTAAGAGAAATCTGTAATTTGCTTTATTCAGAACCCATATGCTCTGGAACATATTGTGAGCTAACAATTGTTTACTTCCAGAATGACATAAATTATTTGAAAGCCCTCAATTCACTCTATCAGTAAACATTTTATTATTTGTGAAAAGTCATTAACTAAAATGTTATTCATAATTAAAGTTTTCACACCCAGAAAATAATATTATTATTTGGACCTTTAAGTATGTTTATAAAATCATAGGTGTAGTTATAATTTTCTTGCTGTAATTTTTCTGAACTAGAAAATAGCTTTGGCTATCAGAGTAATTTGACAGTTAAGAAATGGAGACAACTACTACCCTGTAATTTCTTAGACTTTCCCAGCGATTTGATGACATCTCATGGAAATCGGGTTTTCTGCCGGATATCAGCGTCTTCCAAACACGATATTTCGACGTCATTACTTGTCGTCTTCATCAGGTGTGACCTGAGACTGGCTGCTTGCTGTACCGGGTCGCATATTTATGCCTGCCCGGTGCCTGGTGTTCTGTTTGCCATTCCCTAGTCGGTCCGTGCCCGCGAGTCGCGCTATCCTGCCGCTCTAGGTGTTCCCTATTCCGTCCGCGCCCACTCTGGCTGCCTCCAACTGCGGTCGTAGCCTCCTGGTGTTGCCTTCTCGGTCCGAGCCCGTGAGTGGCATTCCCCTGCCCCTCTGGACGTTCCCTATTCCATCCGCGCCCGCTCTGGCCGCCTCCATCTGCAGTGGTGGCCTCCTGGTATTTCCTTTTCGGTCCGCGCCCACAAGTGGATCACCAGGAAGCCTCAGCCGCAGTCGGAGGCGGCCAGAGGGGGCACGGATGGAATAGGGAATGTACAGAGTGGCAGGGGAGCGCCACTTGCGGGCGCGGACCGAAAAGGGAACACCAGGAGGCCACCACCGCAGATGGAGGTGGCCAGAGCGGGTGCGCACGGAATAGGGAATGTCCAGAGGGGCAGGGGAATGCCACTCACGGGCGCGGACCGAGAAGGCAACACCAGGAGGCCACGACCGCAGTTGGAGGCGGCCAGAGTGGGCGCGGACGGAATAGGGAACACCTAGAGCAGCAGGATGGCGCGACTCGTGGGCGCGGACCGACTAGGGAACGGCAAACAGAACACTAGGCACCGGGCAGGCATAAATATGCGAACCGGTCCAGCAAGCAGCCAGTCTCAGGTCACACCTGATGAAGACAACAAGTAATGACGTCAAAATATCGTGTTTGGAAGACGCTGATATCCGACAGAAAACCCGATTTCCATGAGATGTCATCTACTACCCTGTTAAATTTACAAGAGGCTTTGTAAATTCCCACATCATGATATGAATAAAATAATCCACCGAACTTTTTTCTTTTCCAATCATCTGTCACACAGATAAAACAAATTATTAGTTGCTTCGCAATAATGTCATTGACACTAATTTCAAAATTGTTCACTTTATATAGCAATAGGAATATAGGGCCTAGTAATCGTTACAGTAACTTCTCCTCGGCAGAGTCACGATTAGCTATTTTCATCTTAACATCTCAATGTAAAAATCCATAGAGTGAACTCATCCATTCCACATTTCAATGTCAAAGTGACTAATATGAGCAGACCTTACTGTTACAGTTACTCAGTGTAATTATTTAATGAACTTGTTTGGAAAATCTGTCTGTAGTCATCCACATAACTTCTCTGTGTTAAAGTGTTAGTAAAGCTTCAGTGACTGATTTCTTTCAAATGCTATTTTCTGAAGATTTACTTTTTTGTAGACTTGGATGATGACTTCACCATGGAGAGAACCTGCCACAGTTTAAGAGTTCATCAAGTGTAGTAGCTGACTTGGTCTATTTGAACTATAAAAATAGTTATAGCTGAAGTTAATCTTCATCATTGTGTGTTTTGGCACTAAGAAATGTGAAATAAACTCATGTTTAGATCAATAATGTCATGTCCATCAATGAACTAGACTACATCTTCAACCAATTTCAGAGAATGAGACTTAAAAAGTTTAGCATTACGAAAGAATACCAGCAATATAACCAGGTCAGTAATGTTACATAGTGTGGTTAGCTTTTCACTGGGCAACTGTAGAATCCCTAATGATGATGAAAAGCTTCCTAATGATGCACTAAACATAAAATGTGGCTACCCATACAACTAAGTATGAGAGGAGTGCACATTAAAAAAAAGCATTTTGTAAGCTACTTCCTTTCTAACTGGAAAAACAGGTTGCCCAAAACGTCAATACTAAATGCTATACTGTACAGTGCACTCATTGACACTTGAAGTGTTTGTTTCTATATCATGAAGTAAACAAATTGTATGAGGAATGAGTCAGTTTTGTAAGGATTTCTATCCTTCATATACAAGATATGCCTGTAAGAGTTAATGTTAAGTCAATTATAAGTTCATGATGCAAATTTAGGAAAAGTAAAATTACAAATGGGGGCTATAGACCTACACAAAGTGTTAATATGCACATCTTACAATGAAATTATGGAGTAGTCTACATACTAAAGCAATGAGTTCGTTGAGATGATGAATCCATAAACAATAAACACATTCCAAGTACAGGAAACCTTGGCTAAATAGTGTTATACTGCCGAAGGCTAAATAGAATAAATAAAAAAAGTACACAAAACCTTTCACTGCATTTGCGTAACTTTCAGGATTAAAATTATCTTTCACAGATGAATAATATTGAATTAAGTTTGTGTTAATCGCCAAAATTTTAATTAATTCAGAAATAAGCATTATAGCTCTTGGATCAAACATAATTCCTTTCTTTTGACAGAATGGTAGCATGTTCTAATAATAGTATTTCTTTGGGTTAGTACACACAGTAACAGAGCACTGCTTTTGTAAATGAGAGCAGTAACGCTTGCACCAAATCTACATTCACGAAGGTGCTATCCAGCATAAATATTTAGTGATACGTACCTAAGGCAAAGAGCTACAAAAAAGGACTCTGGGTTAAGTAGGTATAATCTTGTGTAGGAAGGACCTCATGTCAGGACATGATACAAGAAAACATAAAACAGGCAATTACTTTCACAGTTACTTTTATTTTCTGTGTACCATTAAGATTAATCAAATATGTGCAATAAGATACCATTTCTTCAGACAAACAAAAACTTATGAATAAACACAAGTGGTAGAACAGCCTACCAAGATATTTTAAGAGCAGTAACTGCAATTTGTACAGGTAGCGAATAAGCAACATGGATTGTGAACTTCTCAGTGCTGTAAGGCATAGTCCAAAATAAAACTGAGAGATAGCAGAATCCAAAAACTGAATCTTAACAATTCTGCAAGTGGCACCAGTTGCACACCTATTGCAGTAAACTATACATTAAATCATGATCTCAGTTTCAGATATCACTATGAATGATTGACACTTACAATGAAAATCAAATTATGTGCATTTTATGTACTCGTGTAGAACTGAGAAAAACTGTTTGTGTAAACATTTTGAAATCCCACTTGTGAAATGTGAACAACAATATTTTAGAGTCATTGGCAAATCTAGAAAATGGAAAAAGGAAACTGAGCAGGCAAGAGAGAGAGAGAGAGGGGGGGGGGGGGGGGGAGCATGCTGGGACATAGTAGAGACAGGATAATGAGCTGCTAGTTGCAGCATCTGCAGGCTATGCTGGGGCTGTGGGGAAGTGGAGTAAAGTAGAGAAGGGAAAAGGATTCCGCCAGTGCGCCGGTGGGGTAGAAGGTTGTGTAGTGCTGGAGAAACCCAGTGGGAGCAGGGAAAGTTAAGATCAGGGTGGTGGTGTGGGTGGAAAGAATCCAGTCAGTGAAGAAGTCATTGAATTCAAGCATATCATGTTGGGTGGCATGCTCAGCAAATGGGTGATCCAGTTGTCTCTTGGCCAATTTGGCACTGGCCATTTATTTGGACACACAACTTGGCAGTGGTCATGACCATGTAGTATGACAGAGAGTGGTTGCAGATAACTGGGTAGATCACATGACTGCTTTCACATTTGCCCCTGTTTTTCACGGGATGGGAGATGCCAGGGACAGGACTGACGCGTGTTGTATTACAGGATAAACCCCATGGGACAATTGGTTCGGAGCAGGGATGGAATAGGTCCAGACAAGGATATAGCGTAAGTTTGTTAGGCAGCGGAATACCTCTGTGTGTGTGAGGGGGGGGGGGGGGGATATTTTTCATTTCAGGACATGGTAGGAGGTAGTCGAAACAATGCCGTTCTCTGAAGTATCATTAATGAACCCTGATGATGACAGAACAATTGTTATGAACTATCATTAATGCAGTGCAAGTCATCCAATCTTAGCATTTTAAAAAAAAACTAAATTGTGTGGGTGCCTTAGTCTTAAATCAGTATTTATGTCTCCAAGAATATATATCCTTTCCATAGGCCATTCTGTAAAAAGTAAGTTAATTTTCTCCAAGGACTGTCCAAATGCTTCAATATTAGTGTCTGGCATACAGTAAAAAAATATGCTTATGATTTTTAACATGGGCTGCATTTTTTAGGCTTGTATCATCCACACTAAGGACACTGTATTGCACAAGTACTGTAAGCCCACCTACTTGATTTATGTAGTCTCTTCTATGATGCCTCTTCAGTAGCACATCATTCTGAAGTCATGAAGTGGAAAATCTTAATGAGTTCAGGATGGTGTTTGCTCAAAAATGTACACACCACCACAATTTTGTTTTCACTTTTTCATATATTTTCAAGGTCCCATTGTTGGATGATCACCAATTTCTTAATGTCATATGAGAAAAAAAAATACTACTCAGGATAGACTATAATTATTAACAATAATTTGGTTAGTAAAAAGTTTAGTGATCTAAGACTTTGGAATAGTATATGGAATCATTTTACGCATCTGCATTGGCACTAATCCGTTTATGGGCAGAAGCGCAATACTGAACATCATTTGAGATTACACAATTTTCATAACTAATGGCTCAATCAGTTAATGAAGTAAGCCACCATGTGCATAAAAATTGGAATAACAGAAGTACAGCACTCAGAGATGAAATCTAATAAGCACAGAGTCAACATCTGCAATGTAAAATGTGTCTACTTCTGAACTTAAATGATAATTATCTTGTAAGTTAATTTTTTCCACAAAATTTTAACTATGTTAATGAAAAGTAGGAATGCCAGTCTTTACAGTGAGCAGTATCATCCTTACCAAATCTATTTATTAGCTCAAAATATTTTCACTGCTATTTACTATATTAAAATTTTTAATCAGACATAACTTTTAATTAACATGGTTTTAAACAAAACTAATTGTATTTTTGCTGTCGGGTACTGAGATTACAACTGTACCAATGAAACCTGAACTAAATAACAAATGGGCAGATTTATGTCTACATCACATACAAATAATACTGAAAATCCAAAAGACACCCAGAGACAGAAAAGAGAGAAAAAATTATTGGTAGTAGTTGGGGTGTAATTTGGAGCAGGTGGTGGATGCCAGCTCGATATGCCACAGTATGCCAGGATCATCCGCTGTGATATGTACAGCTGTAGCTTATCTTCACTGAGCCAGTGTTTATTAACACATAATGTAGTCTTCTTGTTTACACCTAACAGAATACTAAAAATACCAATTTTATTTTTTAATGACCTGACATTTATACACTCCTGGAAATGGAAAAAAGAACACATTGACACCGGTGTGTCAGACCCACCATACTTGCTCCGGACACTGCGAGAGGGCTGTACAAGCAATGATCACACGCACGGCACAGCGGACACACCAGGAACCGCGGTGTTGGCCGTCGAATGGCGCTAGCTGCGCAGCATTTGTGCACCGCCGCCGTCAGTGTCCGCCAGTTTGCCGTGGCATACGGAGCTCCATCGCAGTCTTTAACACTGGTAGCATGCCGCGACAGCGTGGACGTGAACCGTATGTGCAGTTGACGGACTTTGAGCGAGGGCATATAGTGGGCATGCGGGAGGCCGGGTGGACGTACCGCCGAATTGCTCAACACGTGGGGCGTGAGGTCTCCACAGTACATCGATGTTGTCGCCAGTGGTCGGCGGAAGGTGCACGTGCCCGTCGACCTTGGACCGGACCGCAGCGACGCACGGATGCACGCCAAGACCGTAGGACCCTATGCAGTGCCGTAGGGGACCGCACCGCCACTTCCCAGCAAATTAGGGACACTGTTGCTCCTGGGGTATCGGCGAGGACCATTCGCAACCGTCTCCATGAAGCTGGGCTACGGTCCCGCACACCGTTAGGCCGTCTTCCGCTCACGCCCCAACATCGTGCAGCCCGCCTCCAGTGGTGTCACGACAGGCGTGAATGGAGGGACGAATGGAGACGTGTCGTCTTCAGCGATGAGAGTCGCTTCTGCCTTGGTGCCAATGATGGTCGTATGCGTGTTTGGCGCCGTGCAGGTGAGCGCCACAATCAGGACTGCATACGACCAAGGCACACAGGGCCAACACCCGGCATCATGGTGTGGGGAGCGATCTCCTACACTGGCCGTACACCACTGGTGATCGTCGAGGGGACACTGAATAGTGCACGGTACATCCAAACCGTCATCGAACCCATCGTTCTACCATTCCTAGACCGGCAAGGGAACTTGCTGTTCCAACAGGACAATGCACGTCCGCATGTATCCCGTGCCACCCAATGTGCTCTAGAAGGTGTAAGTCTACTACCCTGGCCAGCAAGATCTCCGGATCTGTCCCCCATTGAGCATGTTTGGGACTGGATGAAGCGTCGTCTCACGCGGTCTGCACGTCCAGCACGAACACTGGTCCAACTGAGGCGCCAGGTGGAAATGGCATGGCAAGCCGTTCCACAGGACTACATCCAGCATCTCTACGATCGTCTCCATGGGAGAATAGCAGCCTGCATTGCTGCGAAAGGTGGATATACACTGTACTAGTGCCGACATTGTGCATGCTCTGTTGCCTGTGTCTATATGCCTGTGGTTCTGTCAATGTGATCATGTGATGTATCTGACCCCAGGAATGTGTCAATAAAGTTTCCCCTTCCTGGGACAATGAATTCACGGTGTTCTTATTTCAATTTCCAGGAGTGTATATAAGAGTAATCATGAGTCATCGCCATGAAGGGTAAAGGTGGATTCTTAGGCAGCAGCACATCATTGTCTTCACTTTATACATAGTCTTCTGTTACAAGGATATTGCATACATACATACATACATACAACAGCAGCTAGCTCCTTGATTGCATTGAATCCAGATGCTCCCAGCAAAGTAATTTGCTCAGAACCACCCATAAAAAATCACTGTTCCTTTCTTGTTCTGGCAGACTCTCATACAATGACTTCTTTGTTTTCATCCAAATTCTGTGTATTTGTTTTTTTGCAATGTCCTACTAGTATAACTGAACATTTGTAATACTGTCCTATGAAAGAAATGTATTGTTTCCTTTTTCATGGATTTGTCTACGCATTTGTAGCAGTAACGGTAAACATGACCAAAGAATGTAATATTTAAATTTTTAGTCATTGCATGGAATATAAACAAAGTGATATACTGAAGTCATGTATTAATAGCAGTTAGATCTTCTCAACTATTTATCATGATCATGAAATAAACTAGAATTATTTATTGTATGTGGTTAAAAGACAGTATGACACTCCCCCAATGCATTTTTATTTTTTTATTTATTATTTATTTATTTATTTATTTATTTATTTTAGATTACATACAATGTATGTCATGCACTCATGAGATACTTGTTTGTTATCCTGTATGTGCTTTCTGAATTTACCTTGCAGTTCATTTGTATAACAAAAAGTGCACTAAATATGGCATGAACATAGACATCATGCTGCTCTACAGATCAATATGTTACATCTAGCTCCAAATAGCTTGGCTGCCACACAGCCTCAGGTGTGTCTACCTTTTTGTTACGAAGGAGTGACCATCTTAGTATGCAGTAATCTGCTGAGCAGTGTGCTTAGTACACTTTCAGCAGTTGCATTAACTGTTAATGGGGTGATTTTCTTATTAGCGACTTCAGTCAGTTATATTAATAGTCATACTGGGATGAGCTGTCCGTATGATCTTTCACAGACTTGCAAACTGTAGCTTAGGAGTTCTGCTTTTGAGTAGGCCTCATTCAGTGAACTGAATGCCCCCTACCAGATAGTGCTCACACACAACGAAACCCCCACCACTTCCACTGTACCCACCCATACAATACTATCTGCACAGGTATGGGACAATACTTTACTCTTAACAATCTGCTTTCACATTCAGCTTGGCCCCAAGTAACTGAACTGTCACCTAGCCACCCTAACCTAATCCTCTGGTTACACTACAGATCAGTCATCACAACAAAATGCCTATTCAGTCTTGTTATGTCAGTGTTCATTTAGGGTGATAAAGTAGGTGTTTACACAACCTGAAAATTAATTTGCATAAGAATAAAGCCCCTGAAATGTAGTGTTACAGAAGAATGGTGAAGATTATATGGGAATACTGGATAACTAAATAGGTGGTACTGAATAAATTTGCTAAGAAGAGAAATTAATGGCACAAATAAAAAATGGGACTGACTGTTTGGACACATCCCAAGGTATCAAGGAATCATCAAGTCAATTTGGTACTGGAGGGACGTGGGTGGGACAAAAATTACAGAGGTGCACCTAGGTTTGACTACTGTAAGCAGGTTCAAATGGGTGGAAGTTGTGCCTTATAACAAAATGTAATGGAAGCTGTGCCTTGTAACAAAATGTATCCAAGTTTCTTGAAGAAATCAATTACAGTTACAGCCAATGCTTTTAAGTGTGATATCCTCACGTATTTGTGCATCAGTACAAATTGTCAGGATTGCTTCTAAAGGGTATCAAATAGACATTTGTATCATTATTATTTTCAATTAACTATTCTCAGTTCCAATATTTACAATCAACAAACATTTGATATAATAGTCAGTGGAGATAGACCCATTTATAACATGGTTCCAGCATATTCAAGAAAGTATTTAATAAAAAAACACCATCCCAACAGCTCTTGAAGGCCCAACGGTACTGACTGGCTGCTGTGTCATCCTCAGCTCTTAGGCATCATCGGGTGTGGATATAGAGGGGCACGTGGTCAGCACACAACTCTCCCAGCCGTTGTCAGCTTTCGTGACCAGTGTCGCTACTTCTCAGTCAAGAAGCTTCTCAATAGGCCTCACAAGGGCTGAGTGCACCTCGTTTGCCAACAGCACTCAGCAGACCCAGATGGTGACCCATCCAAGTGCTAGCCAAGCCCAACAGCTCTTAACATTGGTGAACTGACAGGAACTGGTGTTACCACTGCGGCAAGGCCACTGGCCAAGAAAAATATTGGTTTCATTTTTTATTGTGTTCTGACCAAAGGAAACAGGGGTCCAATTCTCTTCCACATGTTCCTTCATGTATTACATAACTCACAGAATTCAGCATGTTTACAAAAAAAACATTAAATACAATATAATTTTTAATCATTATGGGCTCCAAATATTTATGTTTTCTGTGTAGTATTATCACTCCTAGCAGATTTGTATGTTTGCGATATTTTTTATTTCAGTGTTACAAAATCACTGATTAAACAATTGGCTATTTATAAATTGCTTTCCCATGAATAAAGAGTATTAGATATGTATTTCAACACAGGAAGCAAGCTGTACAGGATACTCCCTCAAGGTAAAATGTGATCCTTTGTCAGTGGTGTTACTAATGCAATATACCTTATGCCCTTGGTCCCTGCAAACCAAGTTGAATCTGGAATATTAGTCAATGAATGCCAGTGTAGTAAAATCTCAATCAATACTGTAATGTTTAATACAATTATAATTCCACATTTTACTCATCTTTACTCTCGGTGCATTTCCTTTGCCACAACTGAATAATAAATCTGTAAAAATGTAATTGTAACGATCACATTATAGTGTGTGGATATGCTATCAATACTGAACAAATTACAGTGACTACTGGTATTAGCTTCCAAAAATAGACACTACAGTAACCATTTTTGATTAGCGTATTTATGACTTTAATGTAGAATAGAAGCAAATTCTTCAGAAAATGAGGTGTTAATACAAAGAAAAATCTTTATACACACGTCAAAATAAGTCTTTAAAACTGCATCAGAATAATGGCCACAAAGGATGAAACTCAAGAAATGTACTGAGAACTGTTCTTCAATTGTTGTTAGGAAAAATAAAACTACCTTAAATACGCACATCATAAGCTATTCATTTTACAAATCTTATGTATTTCACTTACCACCCCATGATTGGAATACAGTCATTTTCTGAGCACTGCCGTAACAAACTCTTCCTGCCCATGTATCTTAAATAAGCCAAAAATCTGTAGCCATTCTTAAAGCACTTAACGATATCTTCTGCTGTATTTTATGCACATTCCTCAAGCATGCAGCATGAGTATTTCGGCAGTCTAACAGCGTTGAGACAATACTCAGCAGTTAAAGTGGATGGGGTAACTTCTGTGAACGATGTTACTTCCCACGTTTCGATGTGGTAACAGTCTTTTGTTGATTTTATAAAGTTCTGTCCAATCATATTTAAAATAAGACACCTCTTTTAAAATACATATTCCTAGTTCGTTAATGAAGTTACCATAGGTGAACATGGATTCGAAATATTTACAATGAGAATCATCACATTCATTGATGTACTTCATTGGAAATCCTATACAATTTAATTATGAGGAGCATACAATCTGCTGAGTTGGAAGCAACCTGGACCCTACTGAAGGGGACTTGCCACCTACTGATCAGCCCACCACTGGCGAGCACAAGCAGAAGGTTCCTTTCAGATTACGCTGATACAATAGCTCCCTACTTAGCACTCATATACAACCGCTCACTCACCGATAGATCTGTCCCTGCAGATTGGAAAATTGTGCAGGTCGCACCAGTGTTTAAGAAGGGTAGTAGGAGTAACCCATCTAACTACAGACCTATATCATTGAAGTCGGTTTGCAGTAGGGTTTTGGAGCATATACTGTATTCAAACATTATGAATCACCTCGAAGGGAACGATCTATTGATACGTAATCAGCATGGTTTCAGAAAACATCGTTCTTGTGCAATGCAGCTAGCTCTTTATTCGCACGAAGTAATGGCTGTTATCGACAAGGGATCTCAAGTTGATTCCATATTTCTAGATTTCCGGAAAGCTTTTGACACCGTTCCTCACAAGCGACTTCTAATCAAGCTGCGGGCCTATGGGGTATCGTCTCAGTTGTGCGACTGGATTCGTGATTTCCTGTCAGGAAGGTCGCAGTTCGTAGTAATAGACGGCAAATCATCGAGTAAAACTGAAGTGATATCAGGTATTCCCCAGGGAAGCGTCCTGGGACCTCTGCTGCTCCTGATCTATATAAATGACCTGAGTGACAATCTGAGCAGTTCTCTTAGGTTGTTTGCAGATGATGCTGTAATTTACCGTCTAGTAAGGTCATCCGAAGACCAGTATCAGTTGCAAAGCGATTTAGAAAAGATTGCTGTATGGTGAAGCAGGTCGCAGTTGACGCTAAATAACAAAAAGTGTGAGGTGATCCACATGAGTTCCAAAAGAAATCCGTTGGAATTTGATTACTCAATAAGTAGTACAATTCTCAAGGCTGTCAATTCAACTAAGTACCTGGGTGTTAAAATTACGAACATCTTCAGTTGGAAAGACCACATAGATAATATTGTGGGGAAGGCAAGCCAAAGGTTGCATTTCATTGGCAGGACACTTAGAAGATGCAACAAGTCCACTAAAGAGACAGCTTACACTACACTCATTCGTCCTCTGTTAGAATATTGCTGCGCGTTGTGGGATCCTTACCAGGTGGGATTGACGGAGGACATCGAAAGGGTGCAAAAAATGGCAGCTCGTTTTGTATTATCACGTAATAGGGGAGAGAGTGTGGCAGATATGATACGCGAATTGGGATGGAAGTCTTACAGCAAAGACGTTTTTCGTCGCAGTGAGATCTATTTACGAAATTTCAGTCACCAACTTCTCTTCCGAATGCGAAAATATTTTGTTGAGCCCAACCTACATAGGTAGGAATGATCATCAAAATAAAATAAGAGAAATCAGAGCTCGAACAGAAAGGTTTAGGTGTTCGTTTTTCCCACGCGCTGTTCGGGAGTGGAATGGTAGAGAGATAGTATGATTGTGGTTCGATGAACCCTCTGCCAAGCACTTAAATGTGAATTGCAGAGTAGTCATGTAGATGTAGATGTACATGTAGATGTAGATGATTGATGCAGGTCAGTGCGCAAATGGTGTCACAACAGCCTCCCAAATTAAAGATCACTCTCAACAACACGAGAGACACTGACATCCCAGGGGACATCCACAATGATCACTCTGATAGGAAAGGCAAAAAGGTGATGTTGGCCAACTGCACAACATGAATGACAGGGGCTACCTGAGAGGATAGAGTCAGATCAAATTGAACACCGAAGACTGACAAAACAGTGATAACTGATGAAGTAATGCACTACAAAGGGTAGCTGGCACAGCAGGAAGAACTGAATCATAATATTAGCATCTTTGAAGAAGATAAAAGACACCAAGGATTGAGTCATCTGTGAGACACCATGGCAGACCATTTTGGCTACCATACTGGAAAGGAAAAGATTAGTCCCAGCTAAGGCTGGAACCCAAGAAAAAAAACCAAGGCATAACATTAATTACGTGCCATTTTCTTATAATATTTTCTTTAGCTATACATGTACCACATATAAATTCATTGCTCTTGTCTTTTCTTTAGCTATATGTATTATTTGTGTGTAAAATTTGTAACAGCAGTCTAAAGAAATAACTTAAAATGGTAAGACTGGACAAGAGAAATTACCCGCTTTTTGCAAGAGAAGGGATGTAAATGCAATAAAAATAAAAGTTGTTAAAACCTATGGCTGGAAAGGGTAGTTAGCATGCACTCAAATAGCTTGCTCCTCCCCGTGACGGAGGAGAGGGGGGGGTATTAAGGATGATAATGTCCTTACCTTGAATTTGGAGGGGGGGGGGGGGGGGGCTCGGATAGCAATGGAGCGATTTGTGTTTGCTAATATCAATAAAAGTAAGATACAGTGTTAAGCCATGTTGTTAATGACATGCTATACCCATGGCTCTAAATTTATGTTACTCGGGGAATATAGTTGATAGTTATTTATCTGTGTTATTTCTTTGAGATAACATTATTAAAAAACAAAAACAGTTAAGAATAATCAATGGACAACCTGTAGCTTGGCGCCTTTCTTACACCCCAGGAAAATTAAGAAAAATGAAACTTTAGGAAAATAGTCATACTGGATGTAGTAGTGAGGAACAGAAAAGTTCCCTCCCCTAGTGTGTGAGCGTCTATCTCCACCACCCCTTAATTCAATTTTTTGATCTTTATTTTTCTGTTTTTATGAAAAACAGTTCATCTTTCAAAGACATCTATTATGACAAAAAATATTTCTAGTGAAATTCTGCTCAAAGAAGTTCATATGGCATGTTTTAACCAAGATAAACACATTAGGATTACAGGACACCACTCACTGAAAAACAGAAGTATTGAGTTGTTGACAGGCACAAACAAAAGAAAGAAAACTTGCTAGCTTTAAGATTTATCCTTTGACAAGCTAGACTAACAAAAACAAACTCTCTCTCTCTCTCTCTCTCTCTCTCTCTCTCTCTCCCCTCCCTCCATGCTGCCAGCTAGGCTGACAGTGTCAGTGCTATTTTGATTCTGTGGCAGGTGGGCTGATTGTGGTGCGGTAGTGTCAAGGAGGGTGGGTAGAGGGAAAGGAGGTGGGAGGGCTGGGAGATGAGCTGGTAATGGGTAGCTAGTAGCTCGGACGGAGATGGCCAGTTTGCTAGCTAGGAATGTGGGAGGGAGGGGTGGCAGGTATATGAGCTGGCACAATTGTAATGGCCAGTGGGAAGAGGCACATGCTGAAAGCAATTTAACTTGGGAGGGGTGACAGGATGGAGGGGACAGAAATTGTTGGGTTGAGGATGTGGGGACAGCAGGTTACTGTACGTTGAGGCCGGGATAATTTCAGAAACAGAAAATATGTTGTAGGGATAACTCTGGTCTGTGTGGTTCAGAAGAGCTAATGTTCAGCTGCATGTTGTGCCGCAAGTACAGTCTACTTTCCTTTTGGCCATAGTTTGGGGGTGGCCATTCATCCTGGTGGACAGCTGGTTGATAATCATACAATACAGAAAGCTGTGCATTGACTGCACCAGAGCTGGTTTGTGGTGGCTGCTTTCACAGGTGGCCCAGCCTCTGATGGGGAAGGATAAGCCAGTGACATGACTAGAGTAGTAGGTGCTGGGTGTGTGGATTAGGCAGATCTCGTACTTTAGGCTGCCACATGTATATGATCTCTGTAATAAGCAGATGAGAGTGCGAGTGGCACAGAGATACACTAGGATAATGTGTAGGTTGGGTGGGCAATGAAACACCACTTTAGGAGAGGTGCGAAGGATCTTGGGTAGGATGTCCCTCTTCCAGGGCGGGAAGAGAGACAAAGCCCTGGTGACAATATGGTTCCCTTGTTCCAGTCCAGAGTGATATTGGGTGATTTTTTGGGGGGGGGGGGGGGGGGAGGCACTTCTTTTAGCTGATTCTTGGGGATGGTGGGAGGATTGCAGGTGTCTGAGGATATGGCACTGGTAATTTGTTTGTGGACTAGATTGGGGGACTGTAGCTGTCTGCAAAGGCCTTTGTGAGCCCTTCAGCATACAGGGCAAGAGAGTTCTCCTCAGAGCAGATATGTTGTCCACAGTTGGCTAAGCTGTATGTGTAGGGAGATGTGTAGGGAGATGGATCATTGAATATTTGTGGAATGACTCTATAACTGTAATGTTCAGTCAATTTGTATTCTAAGCATTTTTATAGTAATTGTATGTCAGTCTGGGATTTGTTCATTGACTTTCTGCAGTAAATCCTACAGTGAAAATTGGGATTTATCTGAAGAATCTAGAAAATTGCATACTTCTTGCAAAGTGGCATCAAACTTGGTACCAAGAGTGTGGCCCCCGTTTCAAACAGTGGAGGAGTTTGACACTAATTTAGCGTAGCAGTCTTGATACTAACAGTGTTCTGCAGCTACTGAACACAAAACATTTTTGATATGTTCAGCAACTTTTCTGATAAAATCATAATTACATATCTCTGATTTCTCAGGCAGTGTGTGTTTCAACATTAATTGTATCATTGCCATTAATATCTTAGTGAAACTCTTGTGAAAGGGGTTCAGTGATCTGGAAAAGCACCCAACACCAGCAGCCAGATGCGTGTCAAAAGATGTTGCTGAGGTCTCCCATCACAGCACTGCATAGCAGGAGAGCTAACAGGCAGACACTGAAACCTGTGGCTGCATCATGTTTACGGCAACAAATAAACTACAGTGGTGCTATCTTTTTGTTTGGTCATCAGCCTACTCAGTTACAGATATGAGATGACAGTGTGAACTTTCACATGAGACCCCCCCCCCCTTTTCCCACAAAAAAAAAAAAAAAACCCTCACAAAAGTCTACACATGGCACTCACCAGCCATACCCCATCTCTCAACCACATCATTTACATTTACAATAGTCTATTCAGTTACACAATCAAGTCAGTGCCCCCAACTAGACATTTCCATTTCAATGACAGAAATTTTGTCATTAATATTATCTTGTTAAATACACAGAAGCAGAGCCTCTATTAAGAAGTTATTTTTCCCAAAATAAGTAAATTATTGCCCAGATCATCCTAAAATGATGGATTTATTGCATCAGAAGACTTGAAATTCTCACAACCTTTGCTCCTGAAGCATAAATCAGGTAAGTAACATAGCTGTATGACATGTTACATTAAACTGTATTCATCCAAGACAAAAGCAGTGACTGCATTCTTGTAGGTTTATGTCCAAATCAGTTGATGGCCTCTGATAAACAATTTACATCATTGTACTATGCACCTAATAAACTCTCTCTCTGTAATGTTACTGGAAACTTATTACCTATAGACATACTGTCACTGAAGAAACAAATACAACATAAGTGACTTTGCTTTTGCATAAATGCAAAAATGTGCACAGGAACAGGTCATTGTTGTGTGGAGAGCAGTTCTTGTACCAAGACTTCAGCTGATGGAAATTGGAATGATCTCTTCAATGACAAACTGTTGCTCACTAGAAAGTGGTGCATCAACATGGAGATTTGTCTTGACAGTTATTCACAGTGCAAGACACTCCACCAATTGTTGATTCTCTGCAAGCCTTCCTGCACTTCACTGCAGTCTTCAAACTTTTCAGCTTCCATACAGACAAATAGCCTCACATAACTATTGAAACTCCAGTTATGCAGTATTTCATTCTTTTGCAGTGACATGGAATTTCCATATTGTTTTACCTTGTTTGACTTAAGCAGTATATTTTCCACCTTTGTTTGCATTGTAAGGAAATGAAAATCCATCATTCAGGCAGAAACAGCTGTGCCACATATAGAATCTGAAGAAAATCAGGAAACGAAAGCAGATAAACGGAAATAAATAATAGCCATGAAATCAAACTTACTATACTTCAGTTGCCACTAAAATCTTTTTCATATATACATTTAGTTTGAGAATAATTCTCAAACATACTGATGAATAGAAACTGTCATGAATTTCAATTAAGAAGAAAACTACTTCTGCGTAAACACTTTGTGTAGTTTAAGCCAACTTTTGGTCAACGAATCTGTCAATTTAATATCAGTTTCAAGTTTATGCACTAAACAAATTTCCTCTCTGTTTATTTTCTTTACTTATCACTAATTCAGTTTGAGGCAACATTCAGTTGGCTGCTACTCAGCCACAGATCTGATGCGAAAAGCCTTCAGGAAGATTGTGTCCATCTTGATGGAGACCACATAGTAAGAGATAAGCCCTGTCTGATGGTAGAAACCTGATAGTCTGTCCTTACTACTATGGTCAATAGTACATTAAACACTAATCTTCACACAATGGAAAATCCGTTACATAATAATGACAATGTTATGTAAAGGGTAGCTGCTACTCACCACATAGCGGAGATACTGAATATATGTTTTCTAATTCTGATGAGTGCCTGTTTGGCTGAAAGCTTTGTTTGACAATCTTTTTGTTGTGCCTAACTGTGAGATGACAAAGCAATCCAGGTAAAGTCAGGGTGACTATTTTAAACCAGACACTTTCTTTTGTTGTTATAACCAGTACTTGATTTGTAATGGTATACCATGCTGATACCTTTGATAGAAAACCATTAAAATAATCTTTTAAGACACTAATAAAAAACAGTCCATGGTAGGTCACAGTACTGCTGCTACTACTACTTTTTTACAAATCAAGCACTGGTCATAGCGGTTGCTACTTCTGCTTGTTCTATTTCTTCAAGATTATGTCATATCCAAAATGACAAACCAAGCAACATATCTAGAAGAACTTAGAGTTCATTTTCAGAGCCCATTATGTACTCTAGCAGACTGATCAATCTGAAGTTATAAGCAGAGGAGACGTGATGTGTGGAAAGAATTAAAAGGAAAAGAACTGAACACACAACAAATAAGAAGCTGTGTATCATTGGCGGAATGTTTACAATTGGCTCATTATACCTTATTCCAAACATATACACAGTGAATCTTTGCTGAGGTTTCTGGGACAGATGAATATATCGTATTTCTTCATCCCATTCACATAGCTGAAAGTTATGCAGTCAAAAGACTGGTTCAGTAACATCTGACTGCAAACCCAATACTTCATGGAATATTTCCTCACAACAAGAGAGAAATGTAGGTTCAAGTCGCAGTCCGGCAGAAATTTTCATGTCACTAATAGGTATTACATTTGTATCTAATACTGCTAATGTTTGACAGTTCACAGTAAGCAAATAAATGTTGAGTAATTGAATATACACTCCTGGAAATTGAAATAAGAACACCGTGAATTCATTGTCCCAGGAAGGGGAAACTTTATTGACACATTCCTGGGGTCAGATACATCACATGATCACACTGACAGAACCACAGGCACATAGACACAGGCAACAGAGCATGCACAATGTCGGCACTAGTACAGTGTATATCCACCTTTCGCAGCAATGCAGGCTGCTATTCTCCCATGGAGACGGTCGTAGAGATGCTGGATGTAGTCCTGTGGAACGGCTTGCCATGCCATTTCCACCTGGCGCCTCAGTTGGACCAGCGTTCGTGCTGGACGTGCAGACCGCGTGAGACGACGCTTCATCCAGTCCCAAACATGCTCAATGGGGGACAGATCTGGAGATCTTGCTGGCCAGGGTAGTTGACTTACACCTTCTAGAGCACGTTGGGTGGACGGGATACATGCGGACGTGCATTGTCCTGTTGGAACAGCAAGTTCCCTTGCCGGTCTAGGAATGGTAGAACGATGGGTTCGATGACGGTTTGGATGTACCGTGCACTATTCAGTGTCCCCTCGACGATCACCAGTGGTGTACGGCCAGTGTAGGAGATCGCTCCCCACACCATGATGCCAGGTGTTGGCCCTGTGTGCCTTGGTCGTATGCAGTCCTGATTGTGGCACTCACCTGCACGGCGCCAAACACGCATACGACCATCATTGGCACCAAGGCAGAAGCGACTCTCATCGCTGAAGATGACACGTCTCCATTCGTCCCTCCATTCACGCCTGTTGCGACACCACTGGAGGCGGGCTGCACGATGTTGGGGCGTGAGCGGAAGACGGCCTAACGGTGTGCGGGACCGTAGCCCAGCTTCATGGAGACGGTTGCGAATGGTCCTCGCCGATACCCCAGGAGCAACAGTGTCCCTAATTTGCTGGGAAGTGGCGGTGCGGTCCCCTACGGCACTGCGTAGGATCCTACGGTCTTGGTGTGCATCCGTGCGTCGCTGCGGTCCGGTCCCAGGTCGACGGGCACGTGCACCTTCCGCCGACTACTGGCGACAACATCGATGTACTGTGGAGACCTCACGCCCCACGTGTTGAGCAATTCGGCGGTACGTCCACCCGGCCTCCCGCATGCCCACTATATGCCCTCGCTCAAAGTCCGTCAACTGCACATATGGTTCACGTCCACACTGTCGCGGCATGCTACCAGTGTTAAAGACTGCGATGGAGCTCCGTATGCCACGGCAAACTGGCTGACACTGACGGCGGCGATGCACAAATGCTGCGCAGCTAGCGCCATTCGACGGCCAACACCGCGGTTCCTGGTGTGTCCGCTGTGCCGTGCGTGTGATCATTGCTTGTACAGCCCTCTCGCAGTGTCCGGAGCAAGTATGGTGGGTCTGACACACCGGTGTCAATGTGTTCTTTTTTCCATTTCCAGGAGTGTATTATAACAAAACATTCAACATTCCATGCAGAGCCAATCACAAAATATTTTATTTTCATATTTTTCACAGCTTTACTTTTGAAGACATGTAAGCAACTCAGTCAAAAAATATTATCCTTGGACCTATAATCATTAGTGGATGGACCAATAAACTCTTCTCAAAAGTGTGTGCAGCCCCCCCCCCCCCTTTCCAAGAGACACAAATATGATATAACATTATGCAATGATTCTGTAATTACTTTCTCTGTGTGGGGATGGGAGTAGAGATTGTGAACAACACACATATGCAATGGGACAATACAACATATGTAAAAGACATAACTCCTTTTGCAGTAAACAAATTTATTTTACTGTTGTTGTTTTTAACATGTCATACTTAAAAAATCACATTCATTGCAACAGTAATTCCAACACAAGAGATACAAGTGTCATCCACTTCAATAAACATTATATGACAGTAGGTTTTCACAGTGGAATGTAAACTGTTTCATTTTCTTAAAGTGTATCTGTGATACTACTATTGACAGTGCCATAACATTAATATATTAACAGACACATTAATTTGGCACAGATGGTAAAATATAAAATAATGATCTTCGGTATACGCCGTGGCCTATCCTTGGTAACCATCCCAAAAAATATAGCGTGGTGGCAGAGAATGTTTGGTTGTACAGTCCTTTAGTTCTGGTGTGTTACTGGATCTGTGATGTGTTTCTGAAAATAAATCAAAGATATACTGAATGAATTATCAAATACTTTTTGATAGAATCTGGCAGTATAGAAAAGATCAAACATAAGTAGAATATCATCACTACATGTCAAATTAGAAAAGTATTAAGTACATACTGATTATTAACATGAATTTTGTATGTAGAGTACACCACTCTGTCGCCAATGAGATGCAAATCAACATCCAATGAAGTACCTTTGAGTAAAATCTTCTACATCTGAACAAATGTTAAGTTGTCAAATGCTGAAGCATATATCCAGCTAATCTGATCACATATTGCATTAAATTGTAAGTGAGAAGCTGGAGATAGATGCTAGTGTTTAACAACTGCCATTTTTGTGGGTGTATCTTCAAGGCATTAAGCATTCTCTCAGCACCTTCACAATATATACAATTACTAATAAGGCATGACATAAAAATAATCAATCACAATTTCAAAAGAATAGTGATTTCTTCCACTTACTGGTAATAATGACATCACTGCAAAGCAAGTATTCACCCAAAAATGAAGCACACAAAATACTCAAAATTTAACCAAAAAAAATTACAAAAATTTCATGTGAACTATAAATCTCAAATGAAGACATCAATAAAGCTCAAGCAAAGCCCTAGATACAACATTTTCACTAACTCTATCTAAACCCAAGTTCTCTGTACAACAAAGCAAACCATTCTCATATGACTAATATCATAAATGTATCCTAAACAACAATGGTACATCAGTACCCATGATACCTACCAATAACAACTCAACAATTACCAAACACTAACAAGGAAATTCCGAAAATTCATGAAAACTTTCACCACCACCAATTTCAATATACACAAACAAATTCACCCATTTTTACAAGCAATGAGCTACTCATAAATATCTATATCTTCTTCACCACAGAAGAAAAAAGAAAAATATTAAATCTCCGACCACAAGAAACACACTGCACTAAGATTTCCAAACATAAAAGTGAATCCATCAGCTAAAATTCACAAATTCAAAGTAACTCACCAGAAAGCCAGCATAAATTCTTTCAGTACCAACATGAAACATTCAGTTCAAGTCAAACTACTCACTAACAAACATACAGCACAACAGAGAGCCACCAAATACTACAACACACAACGTACAAAGACAAAGACTCAAAAACATGAAGTCTCACCATGACATAACAGGTCAAAGCAGATGGGTGTAGCATCAGCATCTGATCTTGTGTGAATAACCTCACGTTAGCCTCTGTTAGGAAATAGTGATGAGACAATGACTGCCAATTGACAAGAAAACAGGACTAAATTATCAAGAATGAAACTTAATTCAAAAAAATGGTTCAAATGGCTCTGAGCACTATGGGACTTAACATCTATGGTCATCAGTCCCCTAGAACTTAGAACTACTTAAACCTAACTAACCTAAGGACAGCACACAACACCCAGCCATCACGAGGCAGAGAAAATCCCTGACCCCGCCGGGAATCGAACCCGGGAACCCGGGTGTGGGAAGCGAGAACGCTACCGCACGACCACGAGATGCGGGCAAACTTAATTACTGTTGGAACATTTGTTCAGAGTTTGTATCTTTTTGGTACAACACAAGAAGGCCAGTACTGCCTGCTTTGCACTTAGGAGATGTTTCTCACTGTACTGGCCCACAAACAGAATACTTTTATTCAATCTGTCCTACAGCATTTCCTTTCTAAGCAGCGCAGCTAAGATCTAAAAATTGTCCATTCTAACATTGAAATTCTAATACTTAAATCCTAAACCATTTACTCCCTAGTGGTTCTTATGATTAATAATGAAGGGTGAATTTACTAGACACTGATTTGATTTGTGAATTTTCTGAATGTCCGGCGAGGCATTCATATGAACCCTTACCTGCTACTTCAGCATCTTATTTTGCAAATGCAAATTTCCCACAGTATCTCCAGTTTTGCTGCATTTCTCTTCATGTTTTTAGCGAGTTTCATCGCTATATACTTCAGTGACTAAAAGGAAAGTCCAACAACTCCATTAATCAACATCTCAACATGTTTAAACGAGAGTTACATTTGAAGAAGCCTTCCAACAGCCACTACAACAGTACTAAGTTACATACAACACAGCTATGAAACTAAATCTGCCGTTTGTAACGTTCCTGAGTACATCACACATGCAGCTTGAGTTCATACGTCACAGTATTAAATAAATACTATACATTCCTATTCAATGGGAAAATACGATATTCTAACCACAATCATTTTAACCAATCAGCTTGTTTGCCTCCCAGAATGCGAATTTATGTGATGTTTCCTGTTTTTTCTCCAATAATTCTGCGTTCCACTTTTTGTCTCTTAGAAATCGCAATACCACAAAGTCCATTACAGAGTTACTACGAAACTTCCACGCGGCATCTACCACATCGACAAAAACAATAATAAAAACAGAACTTTCTGCCCGCCAAAAATTTCGTCTTCAAAGTTAATACTCGCAACGCCCTCAACTGGATATGGTAACTCCTGTGAACTACATCACTTCCCGTGTTTCACTGTCGCTAGAGTCTAGTGTGAGATAACTTGTTGTTTGGTTTCCTAAATACTGCTGGACAAGAGAGCAAGGTCATCAGCAAATCCTAGACAATTTAAACTTATTTTGTCTTTGGGTCTTCCAATTTGGTGCTCTTTGGGTTAATCTTGTACCACTCCCTCATTATGTATTCTAAAGCACAGTTGAACAGCAGGGGTGCCAAACAATCTCCTTGTCTTAACCTGTTTTTATGATGAATGGCTCAGAGAGTTCCCCCCTGAACTTGACTTTTGATACAGTGTTGGTTAAGGTGAGTTCTATCAATCTTATTAATTTTGTATGGAGCCCGAAACTTCTTAAGATTTTTAACATTGAAGGTCTATGTATACAGTCATATGCTTTTTTAAAGTCCTTGAAGGTTATTATAAGAGGTTTATTTTGTTTCTTGTACTATGCTATGGCTAATTTTAAAGTGATGATCTGTTCTGCACAGCTTCTCCAAGGTCTGAAGCCTCCTTGGTATTCACCTAATTCTTCCTCTAGTTGCTCTTTGATCCTCTTGTCTAGGATTCTGGAAAAAATCTTGCATGTGCAGTCTAAGAGAGAGATACCTCTACAATTATCTTTGTTGCTTTTATCTCCTTTTTTGTGGAGTGGGTGGATTATGGCTGTGGTCCAATGTTCAGGAACCTTTTCTGTTTTTTGTTAGGACTATGTGTAAGGATATTCAAACTGTATCACTGGCATATTTCCACATTTCTGCAAAAACTTTGTCTTCTCCTCATGCCCTATAATTTTTCATATCTTTGAGTGCCATTTCCATCTCTTGGATTGTTGGAGGATTTATGAGTTCAGGTGGAGTCTTGATTGGTGTGTCTGTATTATTTGCTAAAAGTTCCTGGAGTTCTTCGTAATTCAAAAGTCTACTAAATGCTTTTGCCATGATTTCTGCATTTTCCTTGTCATTATGTGCCCATCTTCCCTTTTCAGCGTTAATGTGGGAGGGGCAAATTTTTGTAATTGTCTTCCAAACATTTTGTAGAAGTCTCTGAATTAGTTTTAGCGTAATTTTCTTCTACTGATTCGATTAGATCTTTCTGTGATTGTCTCTAGGTTTGCCTGATAATTTGTGTGAACTTTTTCCTTATATCTGTGAGGTTGGTTGCATTTTGTTCTGGTCTGTGTGTTTCAAATTTTAACCATGCATTATGTCTTTCTTCATGAATTTTTTCACATTCTGAGTGCCACCAGACATGTCTTTTATGTGGGTTCAATGGGGCTAATTTTTCTGCTTGTTGCCTGAGAATTTGAACCAATTCTTATAAATTATCTGTCAGTTTTATGTTTTATGTTTTAGTTAAACATTTTTTTATGCCATAGCAGCTAATTTTAGCGAGCTGGGTTTCACATGATTGATGTTTTTGCAATCCTTGCCGGTTGGCATTGAGGTGGTCATTCTGTTCAAGATACCTCATTATGTTTGAGCTCAGAATATGTTCTAAGATTCTATAACAAATTGATCAAGAATATTGGATGGTGGTTTTGTGGATCACTTCTACTACCCTTCTTTTGGCTGGGGGTGACCTGTCTTTTTTCCAAGAACTGGACACGGTTTTTTATTTGAGGGATCTATGGTAGATTATAGTTAGTAGAGGGGTTCACTCAGCTGCAAATTATGTATATCATCTGACAAAGATTCCTCGGTGATGGAGATTTGTTCAGTTTTAATGTGTTTAGCTATTGCTCAATACCACTGACACTAATACTTATTTCATTCATCTTTTCAGTGGTATGAAGATTAAATGAGGACAATTCTCTTGAATTTTTTCTTTGTAAAGGAACATTTGAAAACAGAGTTAAGCATCTCATGTTTTGCTACGCAACCCTCAATTTCAGTTCAGTTCATTTGCTAGGGACAGGACACTAACTTGGCACCACCAACAGCCTCGAGTGGCATTTGCCAAAAACCGGAGGTTCAGTCCAATCAGTCTCAGATGTGTGTTTTGTGAATTTTTCTATCAATTCTTTCATGTTTTGTTGCTGATTGTTCTTCTTTGCAGTTATTATATTCTGCTCCCCTATTACCCAATACTTTCTTGGTATTTCATCCTTCTTCAAATGAATCACAACTGGTTTACAATAATGTCTCCTGCCATGTCCTATGAATCATTTTTTGTAGTTTGGCTCTGACAACATCCCTTCATGGTCAGGAAATAGGAAATCGCTTAATTTTGATGAGTTCATGGGCTGTAATCTATAATGTCCTTGTTCAGATATCACATTTTGATTTTTAGATAGTAGCCCAAATAGTTCCCGCTTGCTCCCATTACATATGCAGAATACCTCATCTACCTTGCACTTGTTTTCTGTGCTTGACTTCCAGGTCTCTCCTTTTTCTGGACAATATTATGAGAAGCAAAGTTGCTACTCACCATATAGTGGAGTTGGTGAGTCACAGATAGATACAACAAAAAGATTTTCACACTTAAAACTTTCTGCCAATGGCCTGTGTCAACAAGACACATACATACACGCACACACACACTCACGCAAACACAACCCACGCACATGACTGCAGCCTCAGGAAACTGAAGCCACATTGTCAGCAGCAGTACCACTGCATGATGGGAGTGGTGACTGGGTGGGGTACATGAGGAGGCTGGGGTGGGGAGGGGGAGGGATAGTGTGGTGGAGACGGCGGACAGTAAAGTGCTGCATGTTGGGCAGCGAGCACGGGAGTGGTGGGGAGGGGGGCAAGTAATGGAAAAAGAGAGAAATAGAGAGAAATAAAACAAAAGAAAGATTGGGCGTGTTGCTGGAATGGGAGCAGGGAAGGGGCTGGATGGGTGAGGACAGCGACTAATGAAGGTTGAGGCCAGGGGGGGTTACGGGAACGTAGGATGTATTGCAGGGAGAGTTCCCACCTGCACAATTCAGAAAAGCTGGTGGTGGTGGGAAGGATCCATATGCCACAAACAGTGAAGCAGTCATTGAAATGAAGGATGTCATGTTTGGCAGCGTGTTCAGCAAAAGGGTGGCCCACTCGTTTCTTGGCCACAGTTTGTCGGTGGCCATTCATGCAGACAGACAGCTTGTTGGTTGTCATGCCTACATAGAATGCAGCACAATGGTTGCAGCTTAGCTTGTAGACCACATGACTGGTTACACAGGTAGCCTTGCCTTTGATGGGATACGTGATGTGGTATTAGCTATGAGGTTATGGATTGGGAGCAGGGGTTGTGTGAGGATGGATGAGTATATTGTGTAGGTTTGGTGGTTGGCAGAATACCACTGTGGGAGGGGTGGGAAGACTAGTGGGCAGGACATTTCTCATTTCAGGGCATGACGAGAGGTAATCAAAACCCTGGAAGAGAAGGTAACTCAGTTGCTCCACTCCTGGTTGGTGAGTAGCAACTTTCCTTCTCATAATGTTGCTACATTCCATGCTCTATTTTACATTGTCTGATTTTACTTTACCTTAACTAATGACATATCTGTTGTGACTCGCCGATCATTCAAAGTGCCGCCGTGCAATTACGCGCATCCTCTACGTGCGGCGCTGTCTGCCAGCTATGCAGCAGCTGCGCCACCTAAGCAGCCAGCCGAGCAGCAGCCGCTAGACTGGGACTCAGTGCTCATTCGAATGCTAACGTGTACACATGTCTTGCTTGTCAACTTACTCTGTGACTTATATGTGTTGTTGTGTCGTTCCGAAATATATGTGTTAAACTTGAAGTTCTAACAATTGGCGACGAGGTAGTGGATTTTTCCTTTTCACCGTTGACTCACAGGGTTCCATGGCTACTGTCGAGCAACTATTGCAAAATCTCCTTGAACAGCAAATGCTTCTCACAGTGGCGATTCGCGATTTCGTCGCGGCGTCAAATGCAGGGCGTTTCTCGTCGTTGGCTATACCTCCTTTTCCTCCTTACGACGAGACGGCGGAAGACTGGTCTGATTATGAAAAACGTCTTCGACAGCACTTCTTGGCATTTCATGTCACGGACGAACAACCATGTAAGTTCCTGTTCCTTTCCTGGATTTCACCTCAAATGTATCGGTTGTTGTCGCAATTGGCTCCTTTGAAGGATCCTGCGTCTTTGTCCTTTGCTGAAATGTGCTCACTTCTGTCTGTCTATTTTCAAAAGCAAACGCATGTGGTAGCCTCTCGTGTTGCCTTTTATCATTGTCAAAAACAACCGAATCAATCCTATCGCGCTTGGGCTGCTGAACTTCACGGCCTCAGTCGAAAGTGTCAATTTGTTACTGTCGTTCACAAAGAATCCTATGCCGATTCCATGGTACGGGATGCTATTATCCGGTCGGCGCCCGACAAAGAAGTTCGGCAACATGCCCTTTAGTTGGCGAATCCGACTCTAGGTGAAGTTCTCTCCATTGCGCAGTCTTTTGAAATTTCTCGCGCCGCTGGGGCGCAAATGGAGGCGTGGGGTGATGTCGGGGAAATACAACCTCTGTGCGCTGTTGACGACGCGTGCGGCGCGTCCCCACTGGCCGACGTGGCCGCAGTGCGCTCCCACGCGCAGCCTCGGCCTAGCCGTAAACAACCCGCTAAGAAACTGCAGCAAAACCCCCGGCAACTTCCTTCATGTCCGCGGTGTTTTACGAAACATTCACACGAGGATTGTCCCCAACGTTGGGCTGTGTGTCACAACTGCAAAAAGAAAGGTCATGTGTCTTCCATTTGCAAATCCGACCACATACATGATGTTCATGAACATGACGCTGATTCTGATTCTGTGTTGTCTGTCAGTTGCACTTCTTCCCTTTCAGGGAAGTTATTCCTCACTGTCCAAATCCTTGGGCGAGATGTTCGCATGCAAGTGGATACCGGTTCTGCTGCCACTATAATTAATTCTCAGACATATCTTCAGTTGGGTTCTCCACTCCTGTCACCTGTCACTCGGCAATTATGGACGTACAATAAACAGAAGATTTCTCTCTTGGGACAGTTTAATGCTGTCTCTGTAATATTGTCTCTGATGCTATTCCTTATGCTCAACTGGATTCCTTGTCGACGACATTTTCGTCCCTTTTTTCTCCTGGGTTAGGTCGTGCAAACGACTTTGAACCTCATATCACACTCAAACCCACTGCTCGGCCTAAGTTTTTTCGGGCTCGGCCCATTCCTGTGGCCCTTCATGATCGGGTAAAACGGGAGTTGGATCGTCTCACTGCTTCAGGGGTCTTACTTCCTGTCACTTCCAGTGAGTGGTCCTCTCCTGTCGTTGTAGTTGCTAAGCCAAATGGTGATATTCATCTCTGTGGCGATTTCAAAGCCACTGTAAATGCTCAATGCCTCATCGACACTTACCCTATGCCCCGTCCTGAAGAACTGTTCACTAAACTTGCTTGAGGCCAGTATTTTTCTAACATTGACCTGTCGGAAGCTTATCATCAACTTCCTCTCGACGCTGCTTCCCAGCAGTTTCTGGTCCTTAACACGCCTTTCGGTCTCTATCAATACCAATGCTTGCCATTCGGCGTTGCTAGTGCCCCTGCTCTCTTTCAGCGATTCTTGGAACAATTATTGCTCCCTGTCCCTGGGTGTATCATTTACATGGACGACATTGTTGTCACTGGTTCCACCACTGAAGAACATCTTCAAAATCTCCGCACACTTTTTCATGTCTTACAGACTGCCGGTCTTAAGTGTAATCTTCAGAAATCACAATTTTTTCAGGCATCTATCACGTATTTGGGGTTTCAACTCTCTCGGGATGGTATTCGTCCGCTTCAACAAACTGTCGCTGCGATCGATGCCCTTCCTCGCCCTACATCAGTTAAGGAACTGCAGGCCTTCTTGGGGAAAATAGCATACTATCACAAGTTTTTACCATCTGCGGCTTCAGTGGCTCAGCCGTTGCATCGCCTGTTGCATAAAAACGTGCCTTTTCACTGGTCCGCGTCATGTGAAGTGGCTTTCCAGAAGTTGAAGACTATGCTGAAACAGGCCCCGTGCCTGGCTGCTTATCGACCTGGCCAACATCTTGTTCTTGCCACAGACGCCTCTCAATATGGGGTCGGTGCAGTCCTTGCGCACCGTTTTTCTGACGGTTCGGAACAACCCATTGCTTATGCCTCCAAAACGCTCACGGATGCCCAACAAAAGTATTCTCAAATTGAGAATTGCTCTTCATAAGTTTGGTGTTTTTCTCTATGGCTCAAAATTTCATCTTGTTACGGATCACAAACCAGTTGTTTCCTTGTTTCATCCATCAACATCACTTCCCGACAAGGCTGCACACCGCCTCCAGCGTTGGGCTCTTTACTTGTCCCGTTTCAATTATGAGATTCATTTCCGGCCAACGGCTCAACATGCGAATGCTGATGCTCTGTCTCGCCTTCCCATGGGTCCTGATCAGGCATTTGATAGGGACAAACTTTTGTGTTTCCACCTGGATGTTGCCGAGCAGCGGGTTGTGGACGGGTTCCCCATCACTGGGGACAGGGTGGCAGCTGCTATGGGTTCTGACCCTACCCTCTCCCGGGTTTTATGCTGTATTCAGAAGGGTTGGCCAGATCGCCTGTCCGCTAAGACTTCTGATCTGTTGCAGAACTACTACACTTTGCGCTACCGACTCATGGCTAGGGATGGTGTTATCCTCCTCTCCACTGACAATGCTTCGCCGCGTGTTGTGGTACCCGCGTCTTTGCGTGCTTCAGTCTTGTGCCTCCTTCATCAAGGGCACTGGGGTGTGTCTCGCACAAAATCTCTGGTGCACCGTCATGTGTACTGGCCTGGCATCGACTCTGAAATAGCACACATGGTCGCTGCCTGTGGCCCTTGTGTGTCACAGGCCGCTGCCCCGAAGTCATCTTTGCCACCGTGGCCTTTGCCTGAGAAGCCCTGGGAGCGCATTCATGCTGAATTTGTGGGACCCTTTTTAGGTACTTATTGGCTCCTCGTAATTGACACCTACTCTAACTTTCCTTTCATTGTCCGTTGCACGTCACCTACCACCGCGGCAACCACCAGTGCTCTCGCCTGCATTTTTTCTTTGGAAGGCCTCTCCTCTACTCTTGTTACTGATAATGGTCCGCAATTTGCCTCTTCCGAATTTGCGGATTTTTGTGCTCGTCACGGCGTTACGCATGTCACGGCCCCGCCGTTCCATCCACAATCCAACGGTGAGGCTGAACGACTGGTCTGCACATTTAAGGCTCAGATGCGGAAACTTCTGACTTCTTCTGCTGCTGATGATGCGCTTCTCCAGTTTCTGGCGTCTTACCGTTTCACCCCCATGGGCGACCACAGCCCGGCTGAGCTCTTACATGGCCGACAACCCCACACGCTACTTCATCTTCTGCGACCTCCCACCTCACGGCCATGGGTGCCTTCACTTGGCTGGTTCACCGCCGACGACCTCGTCTGGGTACGGGGATGTGGCAGGCGGCCAAAATGGAGCCCGGGCCGCATTTTACGACACCATGGCAGACGCCTGTATGAAATCCAGACGGACATGGGTGTGCAGTGCGTCATTCGGACCAGCTTCGGTCTCGGGTGCCAGCAACGCCTGTTCCGAATGCCGCCACACCACCTTTGGCTCTACCTGACGCTCGGGATCTTGGCATCTCTCAATACTCACAACGCAGCCCTCTCACCGTCATTGCGATGCCAGCACCAGAACGGATGCCACCAGGAGACGTGCCCATGCAGGAACCGGAGGACCATCCTCTGTCAGAGCAAATCTACTTGCCTCCTCCTCCAACGGACGCCAACACATCGTCCATGTCTCCTGTCATATCAACTGGACTTGCCGCAACGGGCAAATTGGTGCATGGGGCCCCAGCAGATTCGACCCCTACGTCTCCTGTCATCTCGACCCGTTATCATCGGGGACACTTCCGTCCGTACAGGAAGCCTCCTCCTCGAGACTTTACGGTGAGTCAACCAACGCCTACGGACATTAGCCATCTCCAGGACACCTCCATCAAGATCAGTGCAACAATTTCAAAGGGGGGAAAAGTGTTGTGACTCGCCGATCATTCAAAGTGCCGCCGCGCAATTACGCGGGTCCTCTACGTGCGGTGCTGTCTGCCAGCTATGCAGCAGTTGCGCCACCTAAGCGGCCAGCCGAGCAGCGGCCGCTAGACTGGGACTCAGTGCTCATTCGAATGCTAACATGTACACATGTCTTGCTTGTCAACTTACTCTGTGACATATGTGTTGTTGTGTCGTTCCGAAATATATGTGTTAAACTTGAAGTTCTAACAATATCATATACTCTCCACCCGTATATTGTTGAACGTAACTATCTTCCAGTTCCCATGCATATTCACATTGGACTCACACTCAGGAGAATGATAGTTCAAATCCATGTCAAGCCATCCAGATTTAGTTTTTCCAGGACTCGACTAAATTGCTCCAGGTAAATGCTGTGATGGTTCCTCTGAAAGGGCATGGCTCATTTCCTTCCCTGTCCTTGAAACAATGCAATCTTGTTCTTTGTCTCCAATGACTGCAATGTCAACAGGGCATTAACTCTAATCTTACTTCCTTCCTTCCTTACCTATTCAATTATTTTTGTCCTTCCAACTAAAATGGTTGTTATATTTGTACAAAATCATAATCATTGTGATCCCATAGACAACAAAACAATAAATGTGTAAAACACTCTCTTATAACTGAAATTCTAAGATTTTTTCTTTCCCCATTTACTGCCTCTAACCACACTTTCTCTCTTAGGCAGCCACTCTCGTCTACTGTGCAGTGGTTGTCTCTGTTACTGGGTCCCACCCACTTTATCTTGTAATTTCCTCCAAAGTCTGATGTAAGTCATTGCAGACTGAAGACTAGCTATTAATCTTTGTCATATTTTGTTGCCATTGCTTCCTCATAGGAAATTACATCAGCAGTGAAATTATAATGATTAGAATATATAGATTCTTCCCCCTCAAGGAATGCACCATACATACGTGAAGGCGAAGTACTTGACAACATCGCAAATCACAGTAAAATCAAAATAATATCGCAAAATGTCCAATATATTACCAATAAAATTGAACAAATTGACGAATTTCTAAGTGTTTGTAGCCCTCATATTTATCTTGTGAATGAACATTGGGTGCAAAACTGAGGAATTACGCAGCATTAATTTAAGCAATTATAAAATTGTCAGTGTCTATTGTAGGGAACAACATAAAGGTGGTGGTGCTGGTATTTATGACAAAAATAATGTCCAGTGCAAAAAAATTGATTGGATAGATAAACTTGCATGTGAGATGGTCTTTGAAATAGCTGCCATAAGAATAAAGCTCAGATATAGCAGTTTAATAATAGCTAGCCTGTACAGATCCCCTAACAGTAACATGGAAGAATTCTTTTGCCATTTAGAGTAACTTATTGATAAACTCTCACCTCATAAAAAACAGACTATAATAATAGGGGATGTGAACATTGACTCCTTAACTAATAGTGTAAGTTATCTTGATATATTGATATATCACAGTCCTATAATTACAACCACGTGAATTCAACACCAACAAGAATTACAGGTGACTCTCAGACATGTATTGACCATGTTATTACAATCTTAAGTAAGGAGGACCTTGTAGTTGGAACTGTTGAGAACCACATTTCAGATCATAGTACATTAGTCCTAGAGCTTCACACTGACAAAGAAATAGTATCTCATAAGGAACAATTTACTTATAAAAGAAAGCTTGCCTATCATGCATTAAAGGAAAAACTGACACACATAAACTGGTATCAGGTAGGCCTATATGTAACAGAAGACATTAATGAAAAGTGGGAAATATTTTATACAACATTAACCCATTGTCTAAATCAAGTATGCCCAAGGGTCAAAATACTAAAGAAAACTGACTGTTCCAGGAATCTTAAACTCCCCCTGATGTGATGAAATTAAAGAATGACATGAATGATCTATATAATCTTTTTAAAGACACCAAACTGCAGTACTTTCTGTCTAAATACAAAGCCTGTAGAAAAACCTATAGGGAAGCACTTAAGACATTAAAGGCACAGAAGTATGCAGAACAGATGAGTCAATCCTGTAATGTTAGCAAAACAGCGTGGAATATAGTAAAGAAGGAAAGTGGGGGGAATGACAAGGCATTGTGTAACAACATAATAATAAGGGACAATGAAAAATTGGTTAGTGACCCAAAAGAAGTATGCGAGAGATTCATAGATCAATTTAGTAAGATGAGTAAGGAGGATGTGATCAACCCACCGCAGGTGTTAAATCCCAGTAATGTCAGTAATTCGTTCTTCCTGAGGTGTGTTAGAGAACAGGAAATCCTGAGAACCATTTCCAACTTAAAAGCAAGTACATCCAGTGGCTGGGATGACATCTCAGCCAAATTTCTGAAAGAATGCAGTAATGAGTTAATAAAGCCACTGCAACATTTAATAAACAGCTCTTTCAGACAGGGGTGATTTCCTGACTTGTTAAAACTCACTGAAATAAGACCAGTGCATAAAAAGGGAAAAACTACTGATGTACAAAATTATAGACCTATTTCATTGACATCAGAACTTAGTAAGTTGTGGGAAAGGCTATTTCTTGATCAAATGGAATCATTTTTCCCTAAGTACAATATATTAAAAAGTTCTCAACACGGTTTCAGGAAGAGCAAGTCTACAATAACAGCCATAGCCACATTTATTCAAGCAGTATTGAATAAACTTGATGATGGAAACAAAGTTATTGGCACCTTTCTAGACATATCTAAGGCTTTTGATACTGTAAATCACTCCATTCTTCTGTATAAGTTAGAAACTTAGGGGTCAGAGGAGTGGCATTAGATTTGTTAAGATTGTACCTTGCTGACAGGAGACAATGTGTTAAGTTGTATCATACAACCGGGGGACTTATACAAACAGTAAAATCATCTTATAAAATACGTAATTGTGGAGTGCCTCAGGGAAGAATTATTGGGCCTTTTCTGTTCATTGTGTACATCAATGATATAATAATTCCAAAAAATGCAGACCTTGTTAATTATGCCGATGACACCTCCTTCATAAGCTGGGGCCCTACAAAACAGCTATCAGTGCAAAATAATATGAAGAACACTAGCCTCATCACAGAATATATGACTAAAAATAAATTGGCATTAAATAAGGAAAAGACAATTCTAATGGAGTTTATGCTACATTAAAAATCAAGACAAGTGAATACTGAACCAGAGTTATCAATAGAAAAAAATGATAAACATAAATTCCTGGGTATTATAGTTGATGAACATCTTCCATGGAAGGAGCACATCAGCTACATGTGTAAAAAAATCTCGTATAATACCTACCTGCTAAAATGCCTTTCTGGCATAATAGCACCACCAGTCTTAAGACAAATCTATTCTGGTATTATACACTCCCACCTACAATACAGTATTGAGATTTGGGGCGGGTCACCAACGGTATACATGGATAGGGCTGTTAGAGCCCAGAAGAGAGCAATTAGGATAATAGCGAATATTAGTAAACGCCAGTCCTGTAGAGAATACTTATGTTCTAAGGACTATACTGTTTGTAAAAGAAAATATGGAGCACAGTATAATAAATAGTGATATCCATAGATATAATACAAGGAAGATAGAGGATTACCACATAAAATTCAGAAATAAAAAAGCAACTGATCATAATTCATTTTCTGCTGGAAGATTTTTTTACAACAGACTGCCAAATACCATAAAAATGTTAAAAGGAAACATATTTAAAATAAAATTAAAGCAGCTGTTAATTGCTAAATGTTTGTACTCCATCAAGCATTTTTAAAGTTGTATGTACTTTATTTCTACTACTAAACTATTATTATTGTTCATGTATGTACTCACTGACTATGCCCACGACTGTAAAAGTTATTATGGACAAATAAACCATTATTATTATTATTATTATTATTATTATTATTGTTATCATCGAATATTACTGTTTTCAAAAACAGTCATACATTGTACAAAGAAAATGAGTCTCATTCAATGTTATGTTTATTATTACAAACAAAATCCGAATGTAAAAACATATGTATACAGTTGAAGAGAATTTTATTATTTTTGCCTTGTTTCAGAACTCTGCACCAATTAAATTGTGCTGTAGTTGTATTTTGGCACAAGCAGGGCTACTAACCTTTCTGTGGACGTTACCAAATAACATGAAAAATTAAAATAGTTTTTACAAATAAAAGATGGTTCCATTCTCAGTTATGACTGGTGATTTTTGCTGCTTTATCATCAGTAGTCTACAAAGTCTTGCATAACTAACATTTGTCTGTAATAGGTCTTTTCCCCCTGCATTCGTTTATTGTCCACATTTTGTTTCATAACAAGGCTAAAGTACAGACATACAGCTTCAGAAAAGACTTCCTAAATCTTAAATTCGTATTCAGTGTTAATAAATTAGTCTCTTTCAGAAAAGCTTTACATGGTATTGCCTGTGTACCTTTGATACCTGCTTTACTTTGACAGCCATCAGTTACTTTGCTGCCCAAACATTGAAACTTGTGTTTGAGTTTTACTAATATAATTCCTTCAGCATTGCCTATTGAATAGATTACATTCCATAACCCATATCTTATTTTTGATGGTGTTTGTCTTGTGAACTTCTGTCCAGGCACCATCCATTCTGATCCATTGTTATTCCAAGTCCTTTACAATCTGAAAGAGAACTGCAATGCCCTCTGCAAATCTCAACCTCTTTTTCTTCCTAAATGTTAATTCCATTTCAAAAGTTCTCCTTGGTTTCCTTTACTGCTTCTTAAATATACATGATGCATAACATTGGAGACAGACTACAATCCTGTCTCACTCCCTTCTCAACTATTGCTTCACTTTCATGTCTCTCAATTTATAATTGTAATCTGGCTTCCGTGCAAGTTGTAAATAACCTTTTACTCCCTTTGTTTTCTCCTTGTTACCTTCAGAATTTGAAAGACTGTATTACCGTCAACATTTTCAAACTCAAACAATGGAAAATCCAGGATGGAACAATGATAATATTATGAAAAGGATAGACTGCAACTTAACACATAGTGCAGATGTTAGGTCGCAGACAGGCACAACAAAAAAGCTGCTAAACATGTATGCTTCTGGCCAAAAGACCGTCTGAAGTAAACAACACACAAGAACATTCATGCTAATACAACACACACACACACACACACACATGACTATCATCTCTGGCTACCAAGGCCAGACTGCAAGCACAATGGGAGAAGCCATCTGGGTGGTGGGGATAAGGAGAAGGCTGACCCTGGGAGGAGGAGGGAAAGCAGTATAGAGGTGGGTGATGGTAAAGCACTGTTTGTGGGAGCAAACAGGGACATGGAGGGGAGAGGGTAGGCAGCCAGGTGCACAGTGCGGAGGTTAGACCGGGTGTGGGGGTGTCAAAGGAGAGAAGTGTAAAGACTGTGGGAGCATTTGTGGAATAAAAAGATGTGTAATGCTGGAGTGGGAACAAGAAAGGAAATAGGTGGTTGAGGAAAGTGACCAACGAAGGTTTAGGTAAGGTGGTTACAGGAACATAAGAATATATTGCAGGGAGAGTTTCCACCTGCCCAGTTCAGAGAAGCTTGTTTTGGTGGGAAGGATCCAGATGGCACAGGCTGTGAAGCAGTCATTGAAATGAAGAATGTTTTGTTGGGCAGCATACTCAGCAGATGTGTGGTCCAGCTGTTTCTTTCCCATAGCTTGTCAGTGGCAGTTCATGTGGACAGACAACTTGTTGGTTGTCACGCCCACATAGAATGTAGCATGGTGTTTGTGACTTAGCTTGTAGATAACATGACTGCTTTCACAAGTAACCCTGCCTTTTTTGGAACTGGAGTTGTTACAGTTTTTTTAAAGTGTATTTCACCTGTCTCGTATATTGTGCATACCAGGTTAAATAGTGTATTCTCCCAAGTACATGAATCATTTTGAGTACACTAGGTGCTTTACTTCAACTTAGGTCTTTCAATGGCTTGTCAGATTCATCTTGCAGGATCACACCTCCCATCTCATCATCAACTACTTCTTGTTTCCTTTCTATAATATTGTCTGCCAGTTTATTTCCATTTGTACCCCTTGTATATATTCCTTCCAGTATTCAGCTTTCCCTTCTTTTCTTATTAATGACTTGCCTCTTGTTTTCCTAATATTCATACAGCTCTCTCTTTGCTACAAAGGTCTTTCTTTATCCTATAAATGACATCTATGTTTGCCATTGTCATGCATGATTCTGCAGCAGTAAAGATGCTTGTTGAGCAAAGGGCTCATTTTAGTTCATATTACATGATAATATTGGGTATATTACTTTACTGTACAGTTTACCTTAAAATAGTTTTCATTGTGGAAGTTATCCTGTGGCTGCATATGGGTGTCCCTAACTGACATGCAAATTAGGACCAGAGTAAAGCTCTGATGCTTACCACTCTCATGTGGATGCATATCAAATATAAGCAAGGTAAACTGCTAAATTAAATTGGCCGTCTTCAGCCCACTGAACTTCACATAAATTTAATTAAGAGATTGATTATTATTCCCCCTCCAAAAATTGTGTAGTTCCACAGGGAACTACTGTCCTGCAATATTATCATAAGATTTACTGACTCAAAGACAAATATGGGCTTGAAATTCAAATGTGAGATGTATGTGAATCATAAGCATCATGAATTATTGATAAATTTATGGACAAAAATAGGTAGAAGCACTGGCAGAATGCAGTAGGGGACCTTGATGTGAGGCACCTATTGTGACTGGGGCCGTAATAAGATGCCAATTTATTTTAATTGAAGCTAACACGTAAGTGACTGAACACTTTACAGCTCTACTGCCAATGAAAGGAAAGTGCCGGTAAGTGCATCCACTGTGAAGATAGCTCCAAACCCAAACACAAAACATTACTTGTCCAGGTGACCCAACAGGTAAGACTTTCCAAAAAAATACAGAAAAATAATGATTAACTCCTGCGACAATTAGGAGGGCTCTATCTTGCATTCCCTTCAACACAGTTCTGTTAGAGCTTCAGCTCTGTTGTGCTAGTGACCATCTAATCACAGCCCAACAGCAATTTTTTTGCCAATCGTGGCTATTAAACAAAAACAGCAAATCTCCCTCTACAAGGCTACATTACTGTAACCACCAATGACAGTTCTTTCCACCAGTCTCTACGGCAGCCGTAATCAGAAGCTGATGTAAGAGTCACCCCTCCAATCACAGCCTCCATGAGATGTGCCAGCTGTGGCTTACTAACATCGGAAGGCGTGTCGCAGGCAGTAGTCTCATGGAAAACCTGATGGTTTGCAGGTGTTGTCAATGCATCTAGCTTTACTGGCAACACAGATCCATTGAGCGGGCCAGCCACAGACATCCACATGCTCTTGCACACATACCCATGACTACTGGGCATCAGGCTGAGGGCCAGTTGAACATCACAAGAGTGTATCGCTGGATCTTGCGATTCTTACAAATTCTCACACAAAAGAGTAGAACAATGAAGAAACCTCAGTGCAACCCCAGATGTTCACAAAGCAAAGAAGGTTGTCTCTCATCAAGACCACACCTCCAGTTGAATGAATTTATCACATTCATTCTCTGACACAGTACAAAATTAATCAACAAATTCTTTGGAGATGACCTTGATACTTCACAACAAGGGTTCAAGGAAAAACACATGGAAGGTGGACCCATGTATTTTGTCAGTTGTTGTTTCATGGAATGCACTTCATTGCTTAACAACAATATTGTAATTACAATTTATATCATTAATAACAGGTCTCAGATGCAGGAGAATACCGTCCCCAAATACAAGTAAGAATAGGTTTGTTTATAAATATTTCATTTACTGCCGGTCACAATTTTCTTTATTTTACTTTTTGGATGATGTGTTTTGGGAAATGATTCCCATTTTCAACTGTTTTTTTGTGTTTGTTATGCCATTTCAATGTGATGTTGTCAATGTGTGAGAGTCTGCTTCATTTCGTTGACTTTAAGTTTCGTTATGGTACATTTGTGCAGAGTCGCCAACATCACATAGAAATGGCATAACAAACACAAAAAATGCACTTGAAAAGGGGAATCATTTCCAGAAACATGTCATGCAAAAAATAAAATAAAGAAAGTGACTGGTAGCAGATGAGTTATTTATAAACAAACCTATTGTTTTCACAGTTGCAGTTGCATTGCAGACCAGCTGTATGCACTGCTACGACAACACCAACCAGCACACCACTCACCATTGGTTGGCAGAACTGCTCGTGTTTACTGGCCGTCTGTGGACAGAGGCAGAGCTCGCTCCACCTCCGCGCCGCCTATACCACCTGGTAGTATCCACTCACTCTCTCCTCCATCCGAGTACTCAAGAATCGCCCACGCACCATAACTGCCAGTATGCATCCCGGAACAAATAAATGAGGACAAGCCTCCTCCACCGCCGCAGTCGCTGCCACCAACACATCTGGCTCATCTGTACTGTTAGTACCACAAGATTTTCGGCGATGATGTCAAGAAGTGTCGATTACCTTGCCAGCACAAAAACGCCAACCGCAGGATCTAGAAGATGCCGAGTCCTGCGGGGAACCTCACAGGTCTCCTCACACATTGCACTCCGTCCACTCATCCACCCGGCTGAGAGGTCATTTATACGTGACCGACATTTTGTCACGGCTCACCTTCCTAGTCGACACAGGTGCTGACATGTCTATCACACCCACATTGTTGGCTCCTCCTGCCTTTTCACCGACGAGGTCACTTCTACAAGCTGTCAACACATCAATGTTACAAACCTCAGGCTCTGTCAAAGTTATGGTGCACCTATCTCCTCCTCTGTGTTTTCCGTGGACTGTCTACATTGCCGACATCGATGAACCAATTCTTGGTATGGATTTTTTGTCACATTGCAAACTCTCTTCAAATGTGGTTCAGGGCTCAGCGCTACATCATCCCACTAACACTCAGATGCTGTGCTCCCGCACTTATGTTCCACATTCTGTTTCTCTTGTGACATGTGAGTTAGTACACGAGTTCTCTGCCCTCGCAGGCAACATCGTGACCTGCATCACTGACCTGTCAGAATACGACTCAGCAGCCCAACTCCGCCAGGAAAACAATGAGCTGAAACAACGAATAGCACATACTTACAACGAGCTCGTCGCGGCTCGTGCCTCGCTGCTGAAACTGCCATTCACAGTGCCACCACCTAATTGTGTTTCTCCAGCAGACACCAGCTCGGACACTCAGCAGGTTAGTCCAAAAACATTAATTCCGTGTGATGATTCGTGTCCGCTAGACACCGCACCCCCTGTGCGCTCACCATGTGTTCAAACAGTGCTTTTAATGACAGTCGCGTGCGCGATACGACCACGCCCACCACGCAGGCAGCCACCCTGCATGTTGATAAACATTCCCCCTCTCTCTTGTGCCAGCCACATGGCTCGGTGGCCATCACTGTTCTCCGCATGATGCCAACGCCTCTCTCGCCTGCACCAGTTATCAAAGTCAAGGCTGATGACAGACAGTCGCTGTGCGTCCCTACCCGCTCCACACTGGAAAGGCAAGGCTGACGACAGACAGTCGCTGCGCGTCCCTACCCGCTCCGCACTGGGAGCGCAGCCGCAGCCGAATTCTCCAAACAAGTGCACGCCACACTCATGTAATAGGCATGTGACTTTCGTGCAGCCTTTTCCCACTCACGGTTACGCCTCATCGCGCCCCACTCATCCAAAACCTTCACGTCAGGACATTGCTCAGTCTCGTGTGCAGTTCTCAGTTTCTTCCGTCACTGACAGAATGACACACAAGATAGTTACCACTGCCGGCCCTCCTATCAGGCACAAGGTTAGATGCCTCAACTCCATTAAGTTGCGTGTAGCCCAGCAGCAAATTAATGAACTTTTGGAGGCAGGTATCCTGCAACCATCGGAAAGCAACTGGTCTTCACTGATTCACCTCGTCACCAAACATGACAGTTCTTTCCGAATGTGCAGTGACTACTGACACTTAAACGCTCGTACCGTCATGGACAATTACCAAGTGCCGAACATAAACGATTTCACTCATATGTTATCGGGCGCCACAATCTTCAGTGTTATTGACTGTAAACGTGCCTATCACCAGATTCCTGTAGCACTGGAAGACATTCCAAAGGCAGCTATTATCATGCTGCTCAGTTGGTTCCAATACAACTTCATGCCATTCGGCCTGAAAAATGTGGCACAAACATGGCAACGTTTCATCAACCAATATTATGACAGTTCGAGTTTTGCTTTGCATATCTGGACGTCATACTCATTTTCAGCAACTCGGCTGAGGAACACAAAAATCCTTTATTCAAGAAGGTCCTTCAGACCTTGAACTCCAACGACGTCGAGGTCAACAAGGACAAATTCCAATTGCACCAGTCTTTTGTCACATTTTTGGGTTACACTGTCTCCACAGATGGTATACAGCCTCCCAAATCCCACATGCAGGCCATCAAGTTACTGCCACCTCTGGCTACTTACAAAGAACTCTGATGATTCTTGGGTACAATAAATTACTACCGTCAGCATCTGCCTTCTACCGCTGTCGTGCAGGCCCCGCTGACAGACTCGCTGTTGGGCAAACAGACTACAGGCCTTAAACCAGTTCGCTGGACTGAACCTATGCTGGAGGCCTTCAAGGCTCTATAGACTTTCTTAGCTCCCGACCCATGGGCCGAGTTATTCATCACTACGGACGCCAGTGACATCTTGGTGGGAGCAGTACTACAGCAATGCAAAGGCGACACGGTTTCTCCCCTTCATTTCTTCTCTATAATACTGTCTACAGCTCAGAAGAAATATTATGCTTTTGATAGGTGGTCTATAAAGCCGTCAAACACTTTCGCCCCGACATCGATGGCCGTTCTTTCTTCATCCTTACTGATCACAAACCACTAGCGGATGCTTTCTGCAATCCTCCCAAGGACCCATCCCCTCAACGTTTCCACCACTTTGATTTAGTCTCTCAATTCACAACAGACGTTCGCTGCATCAAAGGCACAGAAAACATCCCCACTGATTTTTTCTCGCATATCAATGCTGTTTCACGCATCATCGAATTATCCAACCTGGCCGCTCTCCAGGCCTCTGATGAGGAATCTCAAGCTCTCATTGCAAATCCTCAAACATCTCTTGTGCTTACCAAAGCCAAGTTCCCTGGCGTTTTGGACAAGGTGTAGTGTAATTCTTCTACCAGCACCCTGCTGCCACTGCTGCCGCCCACATTGCAACAGCAAACCTTCAACACCTTGCATTAACTCGCTCACACTGGCATCTGCACCACCACACAGCTCGTATCTGAGAGTTTCGTTTGGAGAAATATTAAACAGGACTGTCCGACCTGGGCATTCAGCTGCACCTCCTGTCAACACAACAAAATTGGCTGCCACACCTCCCCTCCACTAGGCAAGTTTGACATTCCGTAAGGAAGATTTCGTCACATACATATCGACCTTATCGGTCCACTACCACCGTCAAGGGCCACAGATGTATTCTCTCCGCAATTTTCCACATGTCTCGTTGGGTGGAAGCTGTTCCTTTACCCAACATCACCACTGAAACTATGGCCAAGGGTTTCGTCTCCTCATGGATTGCCAGGTTCGGTTGCCTGACCACCATCACCATTGACCAAGGTCGGGAGTTTGAGTCTGCCCTGTTCACCATTTTATGTAACAGCTGCGGCATTAAAAAAATTCGTACAACAGCCTACCACCCGCAAAGTAATGGGTTAGTTGAACAGTTGCATCACACCCTCAAAACTACCTGCAGGTGACATGATTGCCTCTGGTCTGAGGCGCTTCCACGGGTCTTACTTGGTCTCTGTTCGACCTTTAAACCAGACTTACAGGGAACCACCTCTGAATTCGTTTTCGGGGAGAACCCAGTCCTACCAGGGAAACGTGTCCTGCCTCAAGCACCCATGGATTTTCTCCCCTCCCCAGATTTCATTACTGCTGTGTGGCATTGATAGGTCATATCAACTACAATTAACACCATATTTGGACTCTTATTGGTCTGCCGAGCCTACATGTTAGTTTTTAGTTCTGTCCTGTATCTCAAGCTGTGTACACGTTTATGACTAACTACGAAATATATCTCTATGTGCAATTTAATGGGGATAGTTATTGCATTCAACCGATAATCGTATCCCATTCCCATAGACTCATTTTCATAATCTTTGAGAGGAGTAAGATGTACAAATAACTTTTTTACTTATCTTCATTTTCCCATAGTTGGCTCCAGGGCTCCAGTTCATTACATGTAGGGGTTGATTCTTGACGCTGAAATTATTTTGACTTTGTACATACCAAATAACATGATAATGTATAAGTAAGTCTGCTGCATGATTTTTATTATGTCATATTTTTCTACATCACATTATCTTTACAATCTCCACTTTAAAACAGAAATTTTCATTGTTATTGCCAAACATAAAAACACGACCAATTACTTCAGAGGCATGCCCACCACTACTCCATCATTCTGTGGTACTAACAACATTCCAAAGAGTTTGCTAAACAAGAGTTTACAAACTTTCTTGATAAAAGAAGAATCTTCCTATTCATGTCATTATTTTATAAATGAATCCAGAAACAACTTTAATAATTAACATCAGATTGCATACTTAATAATAGGAATTTTAAGTGTACCGAATATTTTGTAATTTCAAATGTTTCTACAGGAAGAGTAATTTTAACTGTACATATAGAGTTAATACATACTATTGAAATAAAGTAATAAAATAATTCATTTTTATACATTTTAGCCTGAAATATTATACATATTACACATCATATACAAACTCATATGAAATTCCTTTATGGAAACACCTGAGGTAATATTAACCTGTACAAGATTCAAATATATTTTTCGTATCAATTAGTTCTGTTGAATAAAGGTAATGTTAGAGGAGGGTGTCTCTTTACAATCACCAGTCACTGCTCAAAACCTTAGGCCCATTCCAGAACCTCTGCCCAGAGTCAATCTCTCTACTCACCCCTACCACTCCCCACATTCCCACCTTCTACATGCTTCCTCAAGTCCATAAAACCAACCACCCAGGACGCCCCATTGTGGCTCGTTACTGTGCCCCCACTGAGAGAATCTCTGCTGTTGTAGACCAGCACCTTCAACCTATTACCCAGAACTTACATCTTATATAAAAGATATTAACCATTTCCTCCACCATCTCTCCACAGTTCCCGTCCCTTTGCCTCACAGTGCACTGCTCATCACTATTGATGCCACCTTCCTTTACAATAACATCCCTAATGCCCATGGCCTTACCACTATTGAACACTACCTTTCCTAATGCCTGACAGATTCCGAACCAACAACCTCCTTCCTAGTCGCCATGACTAACTATAGCCTCACCCACAATTACTTCTTCTTTGAAGGTATTACCTACAAACAAATCCAGTGTATGGCTATAGGCACCTGTATGGCACCATCATATGCCAACCTATTCATGGGCCATCTAGAGGAATCCTTCCTAAACACCCAGAATCCTAAACCCCTCACCTGCTTCAGATTCACTGATAACATTTTTGCAATTTGGATTGAGGGTGAGGACACCCTATCCACTTTCCTCCAAAACGTCAAAAACTTCTCTCCAATATGCTTCACCTGGTCCTACTCACTTAAACAAGCCACCATCCTAGGTCTTGACTTCCACCTCAAAGATGGCTACGTCAGTACCTCCATCCATATCAGACCTACTAACCACCAGCAATACCTCCATCTGACAGGTGCTACCCATTCCATACTAATAAATCCCTTCCATACAGCCTAGCCACCCATGATCATCACATCTGCAGTGATGAGTGGCCCCTCTCAAAATATACTGAGGGTCTCACTGAAGCCTTCAAAAACCATAATTATCCTCCCAATCTTGTACAAAACAAATCTGCCATGCATTATCTTTCCAGTCTCCCACCACTTCACAAAGTCCCACCATATGGCCACAGAGGAGCATTCCACTCCTAACTCAGTACCACTCAGGACTGGAGAAACTGAATTACAGTATCCAGCAGGGTTTCAACTATCTCTCATTGTGCTCTGAAATGAGAAATGACCTGCCTACTATGCTTCCCACCTCTCCCATAGTGGTATTCTGCTGTCCAATACACAATATACTCATCCATCCATACACAACACCTGCCCCCATTCCCTTACCTCATGGCTCATACCCCTGTAACAGACCTAGATGCAGACCTGTCCTATACATCCTCCCACCACCACTTTCTCCAATCCGGTCACAAACATCGCCTATCCCATTAAAGGCAGGGCTACCTGTGAAACCAGTCATATGATCTACAAGCTAAGCTGCTACCACGGTGCTGCATTCTATGTGGACATGACAACCAACAAACTGTCTGTCCACATGAATGGCCACTGACGAGCTGCGGTGAAGAAACAAGTGGACCACCCTGTTGCTGAGCATGCTGCCAAACATGACATCCATCACTGAAATTACTGCTTCACAGCATGGGCCATATGGATTCTTCCCATGAACACCAGCTTTTCTTAACTGCACAGGTGGGAACTTCCTCTGCAATATGTCCTACATTCCTGTAACCGTCCTGGCCTCAACCTTCTTTAGCCATTGTCCTCACCCATCCAGCTGGCTGAAACATTGGTTTTTCTCCAACAGCAGTAGTTTTTACATTACGACGCGGTACTATACCCAGAAAACTTTTATGTCGACTTTTTGAAGTTTGTTTGGAACCAGATTATTGATACCATAGGTAATTTGCATTCTGGAATAAGTTAGCTGTGGTTAGTCAGAATTTGTATCCCAATTGGTGGAATGAAGTGAAAGGTGATCTAAGCAGGAAGTGTAATTTTGACAGTAATGTGTTGCGTGTTCCTTCTGTAACAAGTGATGTTAGTTGTGCCATGGAATCTATTCATTGTGTTCAGTCTTTAGTTATCAAACTTTAGTAATCAAAGTAATGCTCCAATACCCGTGAAGTTGATAAAACCATGTAAATACAGCATGGATTAGCATTTGGTGAAACTGAAAGTGATCTTTTGCATGAAGTGTCTGACAACGGAGAAGATGATTCAGATATGGGTATCCTTGAAGTAATATTTAAATTGAGCAGTTGGAAGGTAACTGATTGATACAGGTAGCCTGATTTGTGCTGTAATTGGACAATTAAGAGATCAAGTATAGCAAGAATTTTGTGGAAATGCCCATTGTATGCGTAAAGATAAGAGGAGCTACTGATAAGCAAAGCAAATTGGCAAAATCTCAGGTACTTTTAACTTTCAGTATTGAAGAGAAGACCTTTGAATGTGGATGCATTGTGACCCTACTCTGGAAGAAAATATACAGTATGTTTGCAGGTTCATACAACTATATAATTTTGTTTTGTTTGACAGGAATGTAGTATGTAAGATGATATGATTTCTAAAATTCTGTCTTATTGACTGTGTTTATATCTATAACACACTATTTTTGCAGGTTCATACAACCATATAATTATGTTGTGTAGTAGATATGTGCTTTAGAATTTGATACATACATGCTATGAGATTAAATGAGTAGATCCTTTTACAATTTTGAAATGGGAGAATGCCATTAAATATCTAGTAATAAATTTTCTTATCTTAGAATACCATTAGTGTTAAATATTATTATAGTTCCTGTGTACCATGCAGAGAATAATTAAATTTGTCATGAACTCTTTTGGGAAAAGCATGAGTGTTCTGGTAAACTGAGTGAAGACTCATTTTACTCATATGTACCATAAAAAATTAGGAACAGTATCTTAGTATATCTGTGCATATCACCTTAATAATTCATTTTTTCATTGCATTTAGCTCTGTTTATTAAAGTTTCATATTTGAACACTTTTTAATCCCTTCTGACGTAAGCCCTGTGCACTTGTTCTTTCAATATAAATAGGCAGAGCATATGCCATGTGATGTGAGGGAGGTATTGAAAAGCATACTTAGTACACAAAACAAAGTTTCAGGATTTGATGTGATGTGAAAGCTAGATAGGAAGTTACCTATCCATTGGAGCTTGTGATGAGAAATCTATTGAGGAAACTGAAATATGTGGGTGGATCCACTCCCACATTCCTGTATGGCTGGTCTTCGCGACTGTATGTATGTACTCAAGGAGAGTGTGCAACTATTGATTGAGGTTAGATGCTTCCTATAATTACTCTTTATATATGACTGAACTTATTTATATATGTGATAATCTAAACTAAAAGAAATTCATTTATCAAGAAAAATTGTAAACCCTTTGGAATATTGTTATTACCGCAGAGTGAAGTGGTTGTAAGCATGCGTCTGATGCGATAGAACTTATTTTCTAGCTTGGACAAACAATGTAATTTAGGCTTTGTTAATGTGAAAACTCAAAAGACAGTGTGTTACAGTAAAATGTGATGCAATAAATCAACAATAAACAACAACTCTGCAAAGACATTCTTCAAACTTATTTAGATCAGTTGAACCATGAGAACCAAAAATGTGAGAATTTCAGCGTCAAGAATCAGACACGTAGACATGAAAAACTGGTGCCAACTGTGCAAGAAAAGATAAGTAAAAAGTTTATTGCAAATCTTACTACTCTTGAATCCTCTGGAAAGACTTTACCATCATGGACTGTAGCCTCAATAAGAAAGGGAGGGTTAGAAGATTACAGGTTGGATGACGCCTGAGGTGTAAAAATGAAAGTTGATGTGAGATTAACTGCTTGTTCATATCATGGTTGCTGCTGCCTTTATTAGGGAACATGCAGAAGCACTCAGCCAAGCAACACAACATATTCTCCCAAGAGTGCACAAATGCACTGGAGTTGATGGTAGGATGTTCAAACATTTATTGAGAACTGTACAACAGCTGTAGAGTTGTGTATATGATATTGCTTAGAGATGAGTATGTTAAAAATATGTATTTTTCAATTGATACTTTGTAAAAGACATGGTGAAATATTAACTATCTGTTATACATTTGTAAACCTGACAATTTATTAAATAATACACATTTGGAATCAGGCATATGTCCAATTGAATTTTTTTGCTTTAAATGAGCATTCCTGTCATATCCCTGAATATTGACCATTCCTCCTGGGACACTCTGAATGTTGGCTGTATATGAATGTACTACTGACCTAAGGTCCCTGTAATTCTGGTTCATTATAATACCCCTCACCCTAATCGCAAAATATCATGCGCTTAAGCTGCATACGATTGTGTGCACCTACGGAACAAATTAACCGATATATTTTTAAAAAATGTTGCTGTGAAATTTCTAAATTTTAGTTGCACATCTACTTTATACTGAAAAATTCTTATAAGATATTGTGAAACAAAGTTTTCATATGGACTACTACAGATTGTTAAGTTCAAAAGTGGAATGATCTGCTATATTTTACATCATTCTGAAAGAAACATAAAAAGATAGATATCACAGTAAATTTTTTTGGCAAAAATGGCTGTATTATGTGGACTATCTATAAAATGTATAAAATTTTGTATATTTAAAATATATTTTGTGACGGAAAGGAAATAATTATGAGAAACCTAATTTAAGACTATCTTTAGCTCAAATGAAAGATTGCAGATTTTTAGAAAACATTTACAGGCATTCTTGAATTATCAAGTTTCATTTTTGCATCAATGTCCATACAACTTATACAAATTTATTTTTATACATGAAGATACAAATGGAATATGTAATTACAAAATTGGAAATAAATTACTTTTCCTCCCTAAATGTAATTGCAAAGGTTCATTTTTTAACAGTTCACAAATATTTATATAAATGATAAAATTTCTTTTTTACTCATCAATGGCAGTCCTTATCCAGTGGCCTTTGATGCTTTTTAAAAATTTTCACCCACAAAATAATTCAAATTGTCTTCATTATGTCATTTCCCATTAGTCTCTTTCTTCTGTTAATCTTAAATACAAATTCTGAAAGTATTTTAATACTACATTAATTTGGAAGACTGGTCATATTTCTGTAAAAAAGCATCAAGTGAGCATGCATTTCAGAAATTTTATGTTTAAATGTAATAAAATGGCATTAATATAAATTGTTTTACACAGTATAAATATAAATAGTATGGAAACGTAATTAGTTTCATAGCAAAATATGATTTAAACAAACTACAAATTCAATTTATTCTATCTCCCACCAATCAATGCAATCCAGTACTTATATATCTATAAACAAAGATTCTGTAACTTACCAAAAAAGCGTTGGTACATTGATAGAGACAATAACAAACACACACACACAAATTTCAAGCTTTCGCAACCCACAGTTGCTTCATCAGGAAGGAGGGAAGGAGAGGGAAAGACGAAAGGATGTGGGTTTTAAGGGAGGGTAAGGAGTCATCCCCGTCCCGGGAGCGGAAAGACTTACCTCGGGGGGAAAAAGGGACAGGTATATACTCTCTCTCTCTCTCTCTCTCTCTCTCTCTCTCTCTCTCACACACACACACACACACACACACACACACACACACACACACACACACACACACATATATCCATCCACACATATACAGAGCAGCATATATGCCTTTACATATGTCTGCTTGTGTCTGTATATGTGTGGATGGATATGTGTGTGTGTGCGAGTATACACCTGTCCCTTCCCCCCACCCCCCCACCCCCCTCCAAAAGTAAGTCTTTCTGCTCCCGGGATTGGGATGAATCCTTACCCTCTCCCTTAAAACCCACATCCTTTCGTCTTTCCCTCTCCTTCCCTCTTTCCTGATGAAGCAACCGTGGGTTGCGAAAGCTTGAAATTTGTGTGTGTGTTTGTGCTTGTTATTGTCTCTATCAACGTACCAACGCTTTCGCTTGGTAAGTTACAGAATCTTTGTTTTTAGATATATTTTTCCCACGTGGAATGTTTGCCTCTATTATATTCAATCCAGTACTTAGTTTTATAAGAATAAAATGTGCTTATATTTTAAAATATTCATTTCACAAGATAAGTAATTAATATTTAAAACAGGTACTAAAAGAAAAATGGTATCTTTATATGGTCTAATCTAACTCATTTTGGCGATACAAAACAATTATTTTCTTTACTTCTTGAGTACTGTCAACAATTGCACAAGAAAGAATATTACAATGAACACATCCTGCCTTTTCTGATTCCTTACCTGCTGGTGGCTGGGAAGCAGCATTGAAATCAAACATATTATATTCAGCTGCATGTTGTGCTCAAGGTTATTTAAAAGGGAGGTTGGGCCCAAAGCTAAATCGGCTGTGATTGGCTGGCGCAGTGACGTCACTGTAGGAGCAAAGCGTGGCACTGGCTAGCGCAGCAAGCGATTCTTACTAAGGACAAGCAACTACTTATAACAGCAATAAGTTCTCAGGAAATTATTTAAAACAGTTGATTTACCTGTTTAGATGTTTGCAGTGCAGGAAGAGTGCCACTGTCTCGATTTCCGCTTCTGTGCTGCTGCTGCTTTCTGCATTTTATGCTTCGTACTGAGGAACTGCATACGAATGAAAAGTCATGTTCTGACATACAGTTCTATAACTTGTGAAGAAAATTCTAGATATTTAGTTTGGACAGCAGTGCATATTGCTTTCATTATATTTTTTTCCCTTGGAAATACTATCCAATCCATTAAATTCATTAAAAATTAGTTCAAACTGAGACACCTTATATAGCCACTCATCTGTTGGAACTGTAAGCCCACCGCCAAATAGGGCTTCAATCCAACCATAATTTTAATTTGTTGGAGGACTGTGCAACCCACATGAGCATTGTGTCCCAGCAGTAACAGCCGTAATCGATATTTTACTTCTGTTGGAGAAGGGTTCAAATGGAAATAACCAATTCCTCTGATCTGTGAGAAAAATTTTTCCAGTGCATCCTGGTTCAATCTTGCAGTTAAAATATATGTCATTTGTAGTGGCTGAAGGTCTGAAAACAGTCCAAATAACGACCGGACAGTTGTCATAATGCCTTTCTGGAATGGGAGCAAGTGATTTGCATTGCCTACGTGCATTTTTTCGGCACACTTATACAGTTCTCTCAATTTTCTTTCTTGGACATCCTTATGCATCCCATAACCATACCATAACACATTTTTATTATACCTCCGAGCATTCAGAATGACAAATGCATCATTTGCTAACTGAAAAAAATTTGCTGCTTCCTCTTCTTCAGGCATTAGGTACTTAACGGCTTTAGCTGTGGTACTCGAAAAATGTTGCATTGCCAAATAAATGCTTTGACGCTCTCTCCCCTTGACACTGAGATGAAGCTGTGACAGTTTAGGACACAACTGCATTTCACTCCTATCTAATGTGAGCAGTCTTTCTACAATAGATTTATTAACAATTTGCCCACTTGGAAGCTTTAGTCCGTCATCCAGAAAGTGGTTCCTCATTAATTTAAACAAATGCAGAACATCTGAAAACACCCAGGTTCGTTTCTTTTCATACTGCGGATTGGAAAAGCAGGAATTTGTTTCTGTCGCATTAAAATCTTTCCACACAGATCGATTTTTTGTTCCAAGGTCGCACACTACTGCAACAACATCATAACCAACATCTTGTACAGAGCAGATAATACTGTTTAACCGATCAGCTGTTATTTGTGTGTCAAAATCATAGTAAATGGGTTGCTTCCATCCAGAAAACAAACCACATCCCATAACAAATAGCACATTAGTGTGTGACCCGACAACACGATCTTCAATAGGATCATAAGTAATATTGCTATTTACATTCATTTCGTCGAATGATAGCACACACACACATTCAGTTTTTGTCAATACAGATGAGTGGGCTTTCATTAGTTGCAAAACATCTGTAAGAACACCAGGAAAGCATCTGAAAGAGCGTGACGTTCATCTCTTAAGTGTTGACAGTCCTGGAAGTGGGAAACTGATCTGATTTCTTAAAAACAAATAACACTTCCTAGACACAGCCCAAAGTGTACCCGCTTTACAAATATCTTCCCTTTGCCATTTTGCTCATTTCTTTCCACTCAACAAGCAGTTTATCTGTGTTTTTGAAAACAATTTGCCTAATATTTGAGTCACTTTCTCCTGCTCTTGCTTCTTTTGACACTTTTGTTGATATTTTATTTTCTCACCACAAGCTTTCACTTTGAACTTCAAACATGTCTCACTACACCTGAGGTTTGGACACATAGCTGTCAGTCTGCGGTTCCTGTATTCTAATTCTTCTACACGTTTACAGAGTTCGCTGATCTGTTTACTATCAGTGTCACAGTCATCTGTTGCTGTTGACTGGTCTATTTTTCTTTTTTTCGGAGACGCATTAGCCTGGTGCTCAATTGCATTTTTCATTGTCTTTCTTGCCTGCAACCTGTCTGCCCTATTCGGAGAAACTGTGTCATCAGGGCCTGAATTTCCACTAACACTGGGTACGCTTCCTGGTATATTTACACTCGGCACTTTGTCTGGTTTAAGTGTTTTCTTCGGCGGTAGATTGAGAAGTTCTGCTTGCAAGTCACGTAGATAATCATCGGATGTGAAATGCAACGAACAAACAGTTGACGTCACAACACTGAAGCTATCTTTTCAGTGGCACTTGATTATCCAGGCCTTCTGCACTTTAACGTCTTTTGGGAACGAATGATAAATTATATCCCTGCCTTTTGTCTTTCGGCTGTACAACAGACACCCTGTTACAGCACACCCAGGCATTTTAACGCAACACTTTTACAAAGCACCGCAACAACACCACAAACTAAAGCAAAACAACAATACCGATAAAAAAGCTCTTTTGGTGCCTCGACACAACATGCTCCTATGCTGACATCATGCTCAGAACGACAAAATATTCGCCGATCTATGCAGGCCATTTGCCCCCCCCCCCCCCCCCCAGGTTGTGCTACAGGTTGGTCTACTTAGCTCCTGGCCACATTTTGGAGGATGAATGGTAAATCAGAAGCCAATCCTCCATCCAACAGCTTCTCCTCCCATCTGTCCTATTACCTTCTCCATATTCATGATCCCTCACCTTCTCCCATGTTTCCCTTCCTGTGCTCCCTTCCTTTTCCAATTGCTGTTCCCCTACCACCCCCCTCCTCCCCACCTGGCTCCCCTACAGCCTCCTAACGCTGCCCCTGTTGACAGTCTTGTCATACTCTTCTAGCCCTGAACACTTTGCCAGACAGAACTATTCTCTGCCCCCACCTGTTCCATGCTATCACTTCCCCTTCCCTGCCTCCTCCAGATTGCTGCTTCCATTCTACACATGACAGCTGCATCCTGGTCTAAGCTGCTGGAGATGGCAGTCATGTGTGCACAATGTGTGCTTGCTTGTGTGAATGAAAATATGTGTGTTTTTGCATTTCTGAAGAAGGCTTTGGCCAAAAGCTAAATTGCAACCATCTTTCTGTTGTGCCTGTCTGCAGCTCAGCAAGTCATCTTTACAATGAATAACAATCTGTCTTTTTCCTTATATTGATTACTGTTCGCATGACAGTTCTATTCTAGTCAGAGCTGCTGGTGGTAGCAGTCATAAATGTATGAGATGTTCTTGCTTGTGTGAATGTCTGTGTGTGCTCATTGCTGATGAAGGCTTTGGCTTAAAGCCATAATGTGTAACAATCTTTTTGTTGTGCCTGTCTACAACTCAATGAATCATCTGTAAGGTGAGCAGCAATCTATCCTTTTCCTAATATTGTTGATATTGCCACCTGGATTTTCCATTGTTTAATAGTGAGACACAATTGCTACTCACTGTAAACAGAACATGCTGAGTTGCAGACAGACACAACAAAAAGACTGTTTTTTTTTTCACTCAAAGCCTTGATCAGAAAAGAAAAACACACATGTGTTCACAAAAGCAAGCACTGGTCAAGAGCAAAGTGGAATACCCACTGCACAAAATGTAGCTGAAAATATTATGCTTGATTTCAATGGCTGATCCACAGCCAGAGCCATCTGGATCCTCCCCTTCACCACTAGCATTTCTGAACTGCCCAAATGGGAAAACACATTGTCCACTCCTGAAATCATCCCAGCCTCAACCTATAGTAAACTACTATCCCCACGCCCTCCATCCAACAGTTTCTGCCATCTCTGTCCTTTCACCTCCTCCCGACTCACTTTCCCTCACCATCATTGTGCACTGGTCTCTACCAATGCACCCACCAATCTTTCCTCTTCTCTGCTCCTCTCCTTTTTCCCTTCACCCCCCCCCCCTCCCCCATACACACACACCCACAGCCTCCTGTCGCTGTACCAGGCAGTCCTGTATGCCCTGCACACTCTGCCAAGCAACAATTTTTTTTCTTCTCCCATCTGTACCCTGCTATCATTCTTGCTGATGCACAAATCCAAAACTTCATTGCAAAATATTCTGTTATTCAAAGCAATCAATTTGGTTTTCAGCAGTGGAAAAACAGCATAGATGCAGTAAATGGTTCCATTGAGAAAATACATATATCATTAGACAAGAGAAATAAGGTGGCTGGAATTTTGTGTGACCTCACAAAGGCATTTGATTCTGTAAACGAGCGTTTTTCAACCTGCGGGTCGCGACCCCCTGGGGGGATTGCAAAGCCTTGGTCAGGGGGTCACAGTTGCAGGAGAAAGCAGTTGCACATGGCTGGTAATGTATGTTTCATGATGATCATCCGCTATGTTAAAAATGTCACACGGAAGTGGCAAGGTTTTGTGAAAGCACCTTGCAAATTCGCTCACATTCAGATCAGGTAGTTATTTGTAATAATGAATATGAATTTAATTTAAAACTGTTGAAGAGTTCATGTACACAAACACTTGCAGCAGTGAGAAACAACACAATGTCTTATCAATCTCTTCCCACTTCTGTGGGATGGAACTAGGGCGGGTAGATTCACTAAGTCTTGTACAGATAGTACGAGTATTTACCTCTGAGAAGTTTGCAGGGAGAGGGAAAGGACCACATCAACTTCCGGGCTGGAACTGCGGTGCAGTGGCAGCGTCTTGTGTATTACTGAAAATTTAGTTTACTTGCTAATCATCTGCTGTGATAAAAATGTCACACGGAACGAGAACAATTTATGGAAGTGCATTCAAAAGATGCTCATGTTCAAATGTGATACAAAATGGTGGCAACAACCATGGTTACTAGAATGAATTTCAGTAACAAACTTCAAACCAAACAATAGATCGCTACGATTTCGAGCAGTGACACAAGGCACGAAGTACAGCAATTTATACCGAGTGGATCTATGATGCCTGAGCTCAACTCAGAGTTTAATTCACACACTGAATGTTGATGTTGTTTCCATTTTCCATGTTCTGGGGCTCATCGGGATTCCCAGATAATTGTCATTGCTGGTCACCTGGTTAATTACTCATTTCCTTTGTGTAGTTAATTGTGATGATTGCCATGAAGTGAATCATTGTTTTTTATACTGCTTTATGAAAGAGTTGAAAAATATCTTACAACAAACTAGTACCATCATTTGTAAAAATATGTACTACATATTCTCACAATTAATTTAAAAGAAATATTGCCTTTTGAAAGTAAATGAATGTAAATGAAATAACGGTCCTGCTACATGTCTTAAAACTAGGGGTTCTATAATAAAGAAACATAGGTGTGTGGAAAATGGTATTCATTTCATATTAAAACTAGCTATACCTAGCGAACTTCATTCTGCTTCTGAAAATCTTTATATGTTATAGCTGACCCGGCAAACATTATTTTGCCATATAAATTATCTCTAGTCTATAAGAATAATGTATACGTGTAACACAGTATATACATGTAACACAATAGCCGTTGCTGGCGGGAGATTGTGACACAAACAATAATAATGGCCGAAAACTGTGTAGAGAGTGAGAAAAGGCTTAGAGGGAAGTTCGGGAGTATCGGCCACTATTAGTTCTAGCATTTCTACGGTAGATCGCGCAGATTTAACAATTGCAGCCAATACACAGCTTCTCCATGAGCAGCAATTTCATGTCGAAACGTGTTCGCCAGATTTATGAATAAGACCAAGTGCACACGCATCAATTTTTATCATATGTAAAAATATTGTATGATTAAATTCTTTTAGAGGAACAAAGGAGAGCATAGGAACTTCTTTGTTTCACTAAAAGAATTTGATCGTATGATATATTTCCATATGATAAAAACCGATGTGTGTGCTAGGCCTAAATGTCAGTTTGGCGAATGACGGTCTAGTTACGTCTACATCTACATGACTACTCTGCAATTCACATTTAAGTGCTTGGCAGAGGGTTCATCGAACCACAATCATACTATCTCTCTACCATTCCACTCCCGAAGAGCACGCGGGAAAAACGAACACCTAAACCTTTCTGTTCGAGCTCTGATTTCTCTTATTTCATTTCGATGATCATTCCTACCTATGTAGGCTGGGCTCAACAAAATATTTTCGCATTCGGAAGAGAAAGTTGGTGACTGAAATTTCGTAAATAGATCTCGCCGCGATGAAAAACGTCTTTGCTGTAATGACTTCCATCCCAATTCGCGTATCATATCTGCCACACGTCGATTCAAAGAGGGATATTCAAGTTGTTGCTTTTGGTACATTTTCTTCAATTACCTGTCTATCGAATAGTGATAGATTATCACCAGTAGACACCTGGCGGGGATAACTGATCAAGTGACAATTGATCAGTTATCGACTGGGGTTGAAAATTATTAAATTACGAAAATTGCTATTAAAAAATAGGGGTTGGTGGTAGAAGGGTGCCAATTTATGGTTATGTGTATTTTTTAATGGCACATCACAAAAAAATAAAAATATAAAGTTCTGTCCAAAAAATAAGAAAAAAATGTTTGGGGTGGACCACCCCGTATCACTTAGAGGTATGAAAAGTAGATTACGACCGATTCTCAGACATACCAAATGTACATGCAAAATTTCATCAGAATCGATCGAGCCGTTGACCAAGTGATAATTGATCAGGTTGAAAATTATTAAATTACTAAAAACCTATTAAAAATAGGAGTTGGTGGTAGAGGGATGAAAATTTAGTTTTGTGTGTATTTTTTAATGTTACATCATTAAAAAAATAAAATGTTCTGTCCAAAAAATAAGAAAATTTTTTTTGGGGTGGACCACCCTTATCACTTAGGGGTATGAAAAATAGATTATGACCGATTCTCAGACCTACCGAATATACATGTAAAATTTCATCAGAATTGATTGAGCTGTTTCGGAGGTGTATGGCAACTAATGCTGTGACACAAGAATTTTAGGATTACGTAATGGCTTGTTTAACATTAATTCTGAATTGAGCATAATGTAGGTTGTTTTATAATAAATACACCATTTTAACAATAAATATGTTGCCTTTGAAATCACTGACATACTTTTATTATGATTCTGGGAGTTGCAAGAATAGTTTTACTTGGAAAGGGGTCGCGTATTCAAAAAGGTTGAAAAACACTGCTGTAAACCATACATTGCTTGTTTACAGACTTGAAAAGTATGGCATTAGCAGCAGTGCCCTGCAATGCCTTAAATCCTGCTTATCAAACAGAAAGCAAAGAGTTATCATCTCTTCAAATGGCACATATTATTTTTCTGACTGGAAAGAAATATCTCAGTGTTTTCCACAAGGCTCAATATTAGGCCGAGTGCTATTTCACTTCTCTGTTAATGACTTACCATCAAACATCAGCTCCCCACCAGTTCGGTTTGCACATGATACTTCTGTCTTAGTTGAAGATCAGGATTTGGAAAAAATTCCAAAATCTGTGATCAGAACTCTCCTTCCCTCTTTCCTGATGAAGCAACCATGGGTTGTGAAAGCTTGAATTTTGTGTGTGTGTTTGTGTTTGTTTGTGTGTCTATCAACATACCAATGCTTTCGCTTGGTAAAGATGATGTGACTTACGAAACAAAAGGGCTGGCGTGTCAATAGACACACAAACATACACACAAAATTCAAGCTTTCGCAACCAGCAGTTGCTTCATCAGGAAAGAGGGAAGGAGAGGGAAAGACGAAAGGATGTGGGTTTTAAGGGAGAGGGTAAGGAGTCATTCCAATCCGGGGAGTGGAAAGACTTACCTTAGGGGGAAAAAAGGACAGGTATACACTCGCACACACACACATATCCATCCGCACATACACAGACACAAGCAGACATTTACAATCCTTTCGTCTTTCCCTCTTTCCTGATGAAGCAACCGTTGGTTGCGAAAGCTTGAATTTTGTGTGTATGTTTGTGTTTGTTTGTGTGTCTATCGACATGCTAGCGCTTTCGTTTGGTAAGTCACATCACGTGGAATGTTTCCCTCTGTTATATTCGAGATTATTATATTTTTGTACACCAGACATGAATTATTTGAGGGAAACCATTGGGGCATTCACATGATACTAGAAACAAAGAAAATTTTATGCTCCCCACCCACTGCCGCAGACTGTATCCTCAGGTGCGATGAAGCAAGCTGGGATATTTTTACTTCCCTTCTTGTTTTTCCATATGCTGCCTGAAAATTCATTTTTTTTCATTTTTGAATTAATAACCATTAACATAGGTGAGAGAAATCTGCATTTCCATAAAAGAGAAAGGTTGGCCCTCAGTTTTAAAGAATATATCACAAGATCTAATTTTGTACTTAGTTTTATGTATGTAATTGATTTTTTAATTTATTAAGTCTATTCCTATTTGGTATCTTTTGTTGTAGGGTGAAATCAGTAATTGTTTCATAACTTGAATTATTGACTTATAAACAAATATAAATTCTGTACTAATTATAAACATTTGGAAGATGAAATAATATATCTATTTGGCTCTCTTCGAAAACAAGTTAGCAAAGTCAGCCCTTAATTAATTCCAAAGTAATTAACAGTTTTGTCCAAAGTATTGTTTGCATACTTATATTTGTTAATTTCATGATTTAAACAAATAATTTGGCCAAACCCTTGTAGTAGAAGAAACAGTTAAAAAGACGGAATTTTTGGATGTATTCAGTTAATTTAATGAGTTACGTTTTAATTGTAATTTCTGTAAATTTAACTTCAAACAATGTGTAGTTTCAGCACCTATTATTGTGAGGATATATAAGGGCCCAATTTTTGGTCCCAAGACAGTCAGTCCACAGCCGAATTTCAGGCGAGAAAACTGTGTTGGTTAGAATAACAACAATGCTTCAATTTAACTGTGAAATAAGTGTAACACAATTAGGCCATGTGTTAAAACAATGACAGTGTCTGCTCCATACACACCTTTCTATTCTTCAAGAACTGTGAACTGTGTGGTTAGGCTTTTACTGCTGGTAGATGTTCAATAGTAAACTATTGTAGCAGTATGTGGATGTTCACCTGTTAACTATTAATGAGGCTTATGGAAAGTTAAAACAATAGTGCACTGGCTGTATATAACTGTGTATTATTGGGGTATTGTGAACAGTGAAAGTAAAACAACTGTGAAATGCAACTGTGCATCTGTCAGCTATATCATTTACAGTAAACAGTAGTTGCAGTGCCACCCCCTATTTTTTCAGCCAGTACGTTGACACCGAGGACAACAAATGAAGAAGAAATAAAAGCAGGAAACATTGTCACACTGGGACCCCAATACATGGGAATGAAAATTTGTAGCAAATTAAAAGGGAACAAGTTGGTGCAGATGAATTTAGGTACACTTAAAAGAAAGCTATATGAGGTACTGACACTGAAGTGTTATTACTCAGTGGATGAATTCATGCAGGACAAACTGGAAATTTGAGCTGGATACAATGTGTTACATATTCCAAGAAACATCCTTATAGTGTTATTATTTATTGAAGTGCTGTTATTTATTAATGTTAAAATCATTGTAACTGTATTATAAATTTTTGACATGTCTCTGTAAGCCAACCAAACAGATTGCAAATGTACATCATAAGATGAATAAAACGCAATTCATACAATTCACAATTTGACTGTGTGAATTACATGGAATTAATAGTATAGTAAATCAATGGATGATGTCGTAGCTAACCAGAATAAAAACCAATGTAAATAGGGGAGATTCTTCTGACTGGGGAGAAATCACTTATTGGGTTCCATAAGCTCAGTCATAGTTCCTCTATTGTAAACAAACTTCCATCTAATATACAACAAGCGGAATCATTTCTTTATGGAGATGACACAAGATAGCAGCTCATTGCATAATGTCACGTCAAAGGAGGTGCAATTAGATGAATGACGAACACTAACTTCACTTAATGAAGTTTTATTCAGCACTTGCACTTACAAGAGCGCGGAGCGAACTGCCTCCGGCCAGAACACATACGGTATATATACAGTTACAGAACATTCCAGCACAATGATTCTTGATATTTGTGGATACTTCTAGAATGTACTTGAACCACATACAGAAGTTAAAATTTTACAGTTCAGGTGAGTTTCGAACTCATGACCCCCACGCAACACTCTAGTATCATAATCACTACACCACAGTTAGTGTGCTACTCAGCTTCATCTGTGACATTATTGCAAGTGATTTTCCCTCCAAAAATTTACTGATAGTCAACAACAAAATGCTACAGAATGATGCATTCAGATGTAAATAGTAAACAAACCAACAAAATTAAGTCAAATGTGTACAGTGACTTAATTCATATGAATAGCTTCTCACGCAATCAAAAGCATGGTACTACAGTGACATACACTCCAAATGTAAATAGCAGATCATCTAATGAGACAGAAACAAACCAGTATTATAATCTAAATACTGATAATGATCCTCACAGATGAAAATTTGCACGAAAATGCAGAGGTGCCCCTTCAAGAATTGCACGGAAAAAAGAGAAGAAATGTATAGTCTGTCAGTGTTGAAACTGTGGCTGAATAACATAAGCATTCATACAAAAATATACGACAAATTGCCTCACAGAGTGCAAGCTCACCATCACAGAATTTGGTTGCATCCAGAAATGCCAAAACTAAAAGCATGACTAAAGCAAAAGTTTCTACAAGAGAAGAACAAGGAATTCTGAATGGTGAAAAAAGGGCTTCATTTTATCTGAGCAGAGTCAGAAGTGGGACAACTCCAGAAGGGAAGTGGGACAACTCCAGAAGGTGTCATTAGTTTCCCGCAAATGACATTTCCTAAGCATAACACCTTTACAAATGAGAAGCTTGATACTAAGGGACTTAATAACAGCTTCTTTGAGCTAAGAGGTAAATTAAAAGGTAGCACTATATGGCTCAAAAATATTAGGATAAAGCATTTTATATTCTGAAGAATAGGCACTATGTGATTATGAAGGCTTTCCCGGCACAATAATTGACAATATTCTTCTCAGGTGTGCAGTCGGATCATAACGTCATCTTGAAACAATATTTCAGCAGTCCACCTAGCCGCCATCTTCAGGTGAGATTGCTGGTACACGATCTTGCCGGAACTGACTTTGCAGTGCAAGTGGCAGCTCCTATATAGGCCACAGAAGGCCCACAATGTGTGTGCAGGAAGGTTCTGTAACTGCCCTCTAGCACAAGTAAACCTACAGCACCTCTGTGGTGGAAATAGGCGAAATTGAAATACTGCTATCAAAAATTAATAATTATTCCGAAGATCGAAACACAGACCGTTGTTTTTTAATGTCTGAAAACACCAGGTTCCAAGTTTTACTTAAAAGGTAACCCTTGTCTCTATTAATAAGATTATCAGATAATCAGATCTCTATGGATTCTTTTAAAACACAGTCCCAATAGCAAGATGCAGGGGCAACCATTTGCATCTCGTCATACAGCATTCAATGCCTCGGTGAGACAGTGCTCCGCCACTGCAGATTTCATGGGCTGAAGCAACCATGTGTGCCACTGGTGCTCAACACATCAGTCCTGTATGGTCTGGATTGTCTGACCAATATAAGCCTTCCCACAGTGGCAAGGGATCTTGTACACACAGCACTTTCTCAAACTCAAGTCATCCTTAACTGAGCCAAGAAGCACTGTAATCTTGGCTGGTGGACCAAAAATACTTTTGATATTATATCTTTTATAATTCTTCCTCTTTTCAAGGAAATGCTCTCAGCAAAAGATAGAAAAGTGACCGATTTACAGGTATCTTCTGGTGGTTCAGGCGAACATCCAAACTGGAAAGCATAACGGATCTGTTTATCTGTATAGCCATTCCGCTTGAACACAACCTTGAGATGGTTCACTTCTTGTGTCAAGCTTACTCCGTCTGAAATGGCATAAGCTCTTCTTGCCAATGTCCGCAGGACCCCCATACGTTGGAACAATGGATGACAGCTAGATGCATGCAGGTAACGGTCCATGTGTGTAGGCTTTCGATAAACACTGTGTCCCAGTGTTTCATCATCCTTTCTGTACACCAGAACATCCAGAAACGGAAGCTTTCCATCATTTTCCACCTCCATGGTAAACTTGACGCTAGGATGCAGGGAATTAAAATGATCTAGGAAGCGGACAAGAGCTTCTCTCCCATGAGGCCACACCATAAATGTATCGTCAACGTACCTCCAGAAACAGTTTGGTTTTAAAGATGCCGTCTTCAGTACCATGTCCTCAAAATCCTCCATAAAGAGATTGGTGACTATTGGGGACAATGGGCTCCCCATAGCCACTCTGTCAGTCTGTTCACAATGTTTGTCATTGAATAAAAAGTATGTCGACATCAGCACATGGTGACAGAGCTTGGTTGTTTCCTCATCCTGTTTCTCACCAATTAATTGCAAGGATTCTTCCAGAGGAACATTCGTAAAAAGTGACACAACATCAAAACTCACAGGCAAATCCCATGGACTAAGAGACGAGGACTTCAATCTCTGAATAAACACCATAGAATTGGGAATATGATGTTCACATTTACCGACGTGAGGGCCAAGAACAGATGCTAAATACTTAGCTAGATTGTAGGTAGGAGCACCCAAATTACTCACGATCGGACAAAGCGGGACCCCTTGCTTATGAATCTTGGGTAGACCGTATAGTCTCAGTGGAACGGCAGCACCAGGATGGAGTTTTCGAGAACATCGTCAGGTAAGGAACTCTTCTTCAGAAGTGAAAGCGTCTTCCATTTTATCCGTTCAGTTGGGTCGTCCTGAAATCTTCAGTATGCTGAGTCCTCAAGTAAGTGATCCATCTTTCCCAGATAGTCATCCAGTGACAGAAGAACAATTGCGCTGCCTTTGTCCGCTGATAGAATTATCAGATCTTCATCTTCTCTAATGGACCAGACTGCTGCGCTTGCAAGAGAGGAGATGTTACTCCATGGAGGCATTGGGCAATGCAATGTATGTGAGACATGTTGCCTAATCTCTTCAGCTTGGTCCTCAGAAAAGCTGGACATCCCTTGTCTGACTGCGCAAATGATTTCGGTGATAGGCACATTACTCAGTGTAGGAGCAAAATTCAGGCCTTTCTCCAACACTGACAGCATGGCATCATCCAGTTCTTTACTTGTGAGGTTAATCACTGTCCATTGACAGGTGTCATCATCAGATATCATGGGTTGAGAACAAAGCCGTTGAAACTTTGAAGACTGTTTCTTGACGGCGCTCCTATGTGTTCAATCTGATAGTCCCCAAGAAGAACTATCCACCCATTCCCAGGATGCAGCTGCCAGTAGCAACAATTCCTCCAAGTGCAAGAAAAGTAAAACCTTGAATATGAGATACAGTTGTCTTTGAGTAAAGTAAATTCGCTCCTTTATTAAGGCAAAACTGGCACACTTCTTGATATTGTTGCCCATTTTTGTATCAATAAAATGCACAAATCTAGAAAACTTAGGTATTACTCTTCCATTGTGGCATCTCAACAAAAAAGCGAGGGAACTCAGCAACTTCCCTTTCTTCTCACGAAGTTTATCAATCTTCTTCACAGGTTCCACCATCTGCTCCCTGTAGAGGCTTCTGATGTGACTATGAAGGCTTTCCCATCATAATAATTGATAATATTCTTATCGGGTGTGCAGACGGATCATAACGTCATCTTGACACAATATTTCAGTGGTCCATCTGGCCGCCATCTTCAGGTGAGAGTGCTGGTACACGATCTCACCGGCTCCTATATAGGCCACAGAAAGCCCACAAAGCGTGCACAAGAAGGTGCCATAACTGCCCTCTAACACAAGTAAACCTACAGTGCCCCAGCAGTGGAAACAGGCAAAATCGATATATCACTATCAAAAATTAAAAATTATTTGGATGATCGAAACACAGACCGTTCTTTTTTAACGTCTGATAACACCAGGTTCCAAGTCTTACTTAAAAGGTAACCCTTGTCTCTATTAATAAGATTATCAGATAATCGAACCTCTATGGATTCTTTTAAAACACAATCCCAATAGCAAGATACCAGGGCAACCATTTGCATCTCATCATACAGCATTCAATGCCTCGGTGAGACAGCGCTCCGCCACTGCAGATTTCATGGGCTGAAGCAACCATGTGTGCCACTGGTGCTCAACAAAAAAGTGGTTCAAATGGCTCTGAGCACTATGGGACTTAACATCTGAGGTCATCAGTCCCCTAGAACTTAGAACTAATTAAACCTAACTAACCTAAGGACGTCACACACATCCATGCCCGAGGCAGGATCGAACCTGCGACCGTAGCAATCGCGGGTGCTCAACACATCGGTCCTGTATGGTCCGGATTGTCTGACCAGTATAAGCCTTCCCACAGTGGCAAGGGATCTTGTACACACCGGGATTCCTCAAACCCAAGTCATCCTTAACTGAGCCAAGAAGCACTGTAATCTTGGCTGGTGGACCAAAAATACTTTTGATACGATTTCTTTTTAGAATTCATCCTGTTTTCAAGGAAATGCTCCCAGCAAAAATTAGAAAAGTCTTTGGTTTGCAGGTACCGTCTGGTGGTTCACGTGAAGATCCAAACTGGAAAGCACAACGGATCTGTTTATCTGTACACCCATTCTCCTGTGGTAGAGAAAGGCCTGAATTTTGCTCCTACACTGAGGAATGTGCCTATCACCAAATTCATTTGCGCAGACGAACAAGCAGTGTCCACCTTTTCTGAGGACCAAGCTGAAGAGATCGGGCAAGAGGTCTCACATACATTGCATCGGGCGACACCTCCATGGAGTAACATCTCCTCTCTCGAAGGACACAGTCCGGTCCATTAGAGAAGATGGGGATATGATAATTCTACCAACGGAGAAAGGCAGTGCAATGATTCTTTTGTCACTGGATGACTATCTGGGAAAGATGGATCACTTACTTGAGGATTCAGCATACTGAAGATTGCAGGACGACCCAACTGAACGGATAAAATGGAAGACGCTTTCACTTCTGAAGAAGAGTTCTTTACCTGATGATGTTCTCGAAAACTCCATCCTGGTGCTGCCGTTCCACTGAGACTATACAGTCTAACCAAGATTCATAAGCAAGGGTCCTGCTTTGTCTGATCGTGAGTAATTTGGGTGCACCTACCTACACTCTAGCCAAGTATTTAGCATCTGTTCTTGGCCCTCACGTCGGTAAATCATATTCCCAATTCTATGGTGTTTATTCAGAGATTGAAGTCTTTGTCTCTTAGTCCCTGGGATTTGCTTGTGAGTTTTGATGTCGTGTCGCTTTTTATCCAGGTTCCTCTGGGAGAATCCTTGCAATTAATGGTGAGAAACTGGATGAGGAAACAACTAAGATCTGTTGCCATGTGCTGACGTTGACATATTTTTTATTCAATGACAAATATTTTGAACAGACTGACGGAGTGGCTATGGGGACCCAATTGTCCCCAATAGTCGCCAGTCTTTTTATGGAGGATTTTGAGGACATGGCACTGAAGACAGCGTCTTTAAAACCAAACTGTTTCTGAAGGTACGTCAACGATACATTTATGGTGTGGCCTCATGGAAGAGAAGCTCTTGACCGCCTCCAAGATTATTTTAATTCGCTGCAGCCTAGCATCAAGTTTACCATGGAGGTGGAAAATGATGGAAAGCTTCTGTTTCTGCGTGTTCTGGTGTACAGAAAGGATGATGGGACACTGGGACACAGTGTTTATGCACACGGACCGTTACCTGCATGCTTCTAGCTGTCATCCATTGTTCCAATGTACGGGGGTCCTGCAGATGTTGGTGAGAAAAGCTTATGCCATTCCATTTCAGATGGAGAAAGCTTGACACTAGAAGTGGACTATCTCAAGGTTGTGTTCAAGCAGAATGGCTATACAGATAAACAGATCTGTCGTGCCTTTCAGTTTGGACCTTCGCCTGAACCACCAGAAGATACCTGCAAATCGGTCACTTTTCTACCTTTTGCTGGGAGCATTTCCTTGAAAATAGGAAGAATTCTAAAAAGATATCATATCAAAAGTATTTTTCGTCTGCCAGCCAAGATTAGAGCGCTTCTTGGCTCAGTTAAGGATAACCTGAGTTTGAGGAAGCCCGGTGTGTACAAGATCCCTTGCCACTATGGTCAGACAATCCGAACCATTCAGGACCAATGTGTTGAGCACCAGTGGCACACATGGTTGCTTCAGCCTGAGAAATCTGCAGTGGCAGAGCACAGTCTCACCGAGGGATATAGAATGCTGTATGATGAGACACAAATGGTTGCTCCTGCATCTCGCTATTGGGTAGAGATTTGATTATCTGATAATCTTATTAATAGAGACGAGGGCTACCTTTTAAGTAAGACTTGGAAGCTGATGTTATGACATTAAAAAACAACGGTCTGTGTTGCGATAGTTGAAATAATTTTTAATTTTTGATAGCGATATCTTGATTTCACGTGTTTCCACCACTGGGGCGCGGTATGTTTACTTGCACTAGAGGGCAGTTATGGCACCTTCTTGCGCACTCGATGTGGGCCTTCTGAGGCCTATATAGGGGCCGCCGCTTGCACTGAGAAGTCAGTTCTGGCGAGATTGCGCACCAGCACTCTCACCGGAAGATGGCAGCCAGGTGGACCGCTGAAATATTGTGTCAAGATGACGTTATGATCCGGCTGCACACCCGAGAAGAATATTATCAATAGGCACTATCTTTGTGAATGGGCTTCTCTGTAACAAACAGGTACGAAGAACAACTAAATCAAATGAGATCACATACTATGCAGAATGTCACTCCTATAGTTCTAAGCAGTGCCACTGTACTATGTCTTAGAACTAAACTTGATGTGCTGTCATTCTTTATAGAAGAAGTGAAGACATATGTGCTGTGTCTCTGGGATTATTGTTTATCAGCACAAAAAGCTGAGTACAACAACTGAACTGATACTTAAACCTGGTAAGTGCATGGTACAGAAAACTGCTTCCTTTGATGGTGTATCTCTATACACCATCAGAAAATTCAGTCTTAAAAAATTGATTTAAAAAGCTTTTCTGTGGACCTAGATTTAGAGTTGGCTCATTTGGAGGTATTTGATCTTAATATAATTGTCTCGGTATACCATTCTCCAAATGGCAACTTTGGAAATTCTCTCAACCAAATCTTGCCTGTGCTACTTAATGTGCCTGAAATCTAAAACTGCAATGTGTATGATTCCGATGCACACTTTGGTGGAGAGAGCACTAAAGAGAGCCAGTTATGGGCTATTTGTAGCAAACCTTCTACCAATGAGAGAAAATGCCTGCCTTGACACTGTGCCCTCCGCCACACACCGTTAGGTGGCTTGCGGAGTGTGGATGTAGATGTAGATCACAAATCTAAATAAATGGCACTACGAGATCACTGTAGTTGACACAATGACCACTGACCACAGAGCATTATTTATGGAACTCTATACATAGAGAGATAAAAACCAACCAACTTCCCTGGAATTCTAATTACATAATCACAAAAGGGTCATAAATAAGCAAACATTAAATGCTTTTTAGATAGCAAAATCTACAGTAAAGTGGCAGCCTGGATTGCAGGAAACGGCAGTGACTGATACATTTAGAGTTTTTCCAGATCATAAAAGCAAAATTTGACTACATCTATTCAAAGAAGATTAAAAACTGTCCTGCACGCATTTCACAACATAGCCACAGTGTGAAAGAAAAAATGTAGTATACTGATGAACTGAAAAAATTAAAATGCATTGTACTGCTATTACTTGTTCACTACAAAACAGCAACAGATCCCAGTGCAAAGGAAGTGTTCTACAGCAGCTATTTACAAGCAAAAAGACATTATAGGAAGGATGTAGAAGAAGTCACAAAGAAAAGCAATGACAGGTTTATTGAAGGAGCTCACAACTCCTGCAAGCCACCCTGGGACCTGATCAATGAACACAGGAAGAAAAGCTTGTGTAGTCCAGATGACCTTAACAGTTATTTTATTGACGTTGTGGAAAACACTAGAAGTACAATTCCAGATCTCACTATAGATCCTGCAGCTACTGTAATAAATGACAGACGATGCACCATGATGAACTTGAGGGAATTAGAAAAATAAATAATAAAGATTTTAAAATCTTGTAAACTTTCTAATAATCAGGATATATATGGGCTGTGTTGTATATATGGAAGAACCCTGGAGATACTAAAAGGTATCAGATTGATTATATAATGGTAAGACAGAGATTTAGGAACCAGGTTTTAAATTGTGAGACATTTCCAGGGGCAGATGTGGACTCTGACCACAATCTATTGGTTATGAACTGTAGATTAAAACTGAAGAAACTGCAAAAAGGTGGGAATTTAAGCAGATGGGACCTGGATAAACTGAAAGAACTTGAGGTTGTACAGAGTTTTAGAGAGAGCATAAGGGAACAATTGACAGGAATGGGGGAAAGAAATACAGTAGAAGAAGAATGGGTAGCTTTGAGGGATGAAATAGTGAAGGCAGCAGAGGATCAAATAGGTAAAAAGACGAGGGCTAGTAGAAACCCTTGGGTAACAGAAGAAATATCGAATTTAATTGATGAAAGGAGAAAATATAAAAATGCAGTAAATGAAGCAGGCAAAAAGGAATACAAACGCCTCAAAAATGAGATCGACAGGAAGTGCAAAATGGCTAAGCAGGGATGGCTAGAGGACAAATGTAAGGATGTAGAGGCTTATCTCACTAGGGGTAAAATAGATACTGCTTACAGGAAAGTTAAAGAGACCTTTGGAGAAAGGAGAACCACTTGCATGAATATCAAGAGCTTTGATGGGAACCCAGTTCTAAGCAAAGAAGGTAAAGCAGAAAGGTGGAAGGAGTATATAGACGGTCTATACAAGGGCGACGTACTTGAGGACATTATTATGGAAATGGAAGAGGATGTAGATGAAGATGAAATGGGAGATACAATACTGCGTGAAGAGTTTGACAGAGTACTGAAAGACCTGAGTCGAAACAAGGCCCCGGAGTAGATAACATTCCATTAGAACTACTGACAGCCTTGGGAGAGCCAGTCCTGACAAAACTCTACCATCTGGTGAGCAAGATGTATGAGACAGGCGAAATACCCTCAGACTTCAAGAAGAATATAATAATTACAATCCCAAAGAAAGCAGGTGTTGACAGATGTGAAAATTGCCGAACTATCTGTTTAATAAGTCACAGCTGCAAAATACTAACGCGAATTCTTTACAGACTAATGGAAAAACTGATAGAAGCCGACCTCGGGGAAGATCAGTTTGGATTCCGTAGAAATGTTGGATCACGTGAGGCAATACTGACCCTACGACTTATCTTAGAAGAAAGATTAAGGAAAGGCAAACCTATGTTTCTAGCATTTGTAGACTTAGAGAAAGCCTTTGACAATTTTGATTGGAATACTCTCTTTCAAATTCTGAAGGTGGCAGGGGTAAAATACAGGGAGCGAAAGGCTATTTACAATTTGTACAGAAAGCAGATGGCAGTTATGAGAGTTGAGGGGCATGAAAGGGAAGCAGTGGTTGGGAAGGGAGTGAGACAGGGTTGTAGCCTCTCCCCGATGTTATTCAATCTGTATATTGAGCAAGCAGTGAAGGAAACAAAAGAAAAATTCGGAGTAGGTATTAAAATCCATGGAGAAGAAATAAAAACTTTAAGGTTCGCCGATGACATTGTAATTCTGTCAGAGACAGCAAAGGACTTGGAAGAGCAGTTGAATGGAATGGACAGTGTCTTGAAGGGAGGATATAAGATGAACATCAACAAAAGCAAAACGAGGATAATGGAATGTAGTAGAATTAAGTCGGGTGATGCCGAGGGAATTAGATTAGGAAATGAGACACTTAAAGTAGTAAATGAGTTTTGCTGTTTGGGGAGCAAAATAACTGACGATGGTCGAAGTAGAGAGGATATAAAATGTAGACTGGCAATGGCAAGGAAAGCGTTTCTGAAGAAGAGAAATTTGTTAACATCGAGTATTGATTTAAGTGTCAGAAAGTCGTTTCTGAAAGTATTTGTATGGAGTGTAGCCATGTATGGAAGTGAAATGTGGACGATAAATAGTTTAGACAAGAAGAGAATAGAAGCTTTCGAAATGTGGTACTACAGAAGAATGCTGAAGATTAGATGGGTAGATAACATAACTAATGAGGAGGTACTGAATAGAATTGGGGAGAAGAGGAGCTTGTGGCACAACTTGACTAGAAGAAGGGATCGGTTGGTAGGACATGTTCTGAGACATCGAGGGATCACAAATTTAGTATTGGAGGGCATCGTGGAGGGTAAAAATCATAGAGGGAGACCAAGAGATGAATACACTAATCAGATTCAGAAGGATGTAGGCTGCAGTAGGTACTGGGAGATGAAGAAGCTTGCACAGGATAGAGTAGCATGGAGAGCTGCATCAAACCAGTCTCAGGACTGAAGACCACAACAACAACATATGGGATGTCTACTAACGTCCTCAAGAAAATTATTTATGAAATTTCTGAACCATTAAATATGGTAATTAATAAGTGTTTTACTGCTGGTGTATTTCTAGACTTTCTGAAACATGCATGGACAGTACCAGTTTATAAAATGAGTGACCCAGCCATAGTAGCAAGCTACAGACCAATCTCAGTCATTCCAACCTTTCCTAAAGTCACTTGAGGCTGCAATGAAAGACAAAATATCAAATTAGTTTGAAATTACCTAACTCTTCACAGATGCACAGCATGGATTCCAAAAAATCTAGCCTAAAACAACAGCAGTGCTAGATCTGGTTACTAGTATAAAGCATGGTTTTGAGAACAAAGGATCTGTAGCAATGACACTCTGCAACCTTAGTAAGGTGTTTGAGTGCATTACTAATAAGGTACTCCTAAAGAATCTCAGTAAATATGGAGTCGGAGGCACTGTTCTGGCAACCCTCAAATCTTATTTAGAAAACAGAAGGCAGATTGTGTCAGTACAAGGAGCACTATCATATGAACAGATGCTGGAATACAGAGTGCCACAGGGATTAGTAATGAGCCTCCTCCTGTTCCTAGCATTTATAAATAATTCAAGTCCTCACAGACAGTACTTGCAATTCACAGGAGACACAGCTCTGTACTCAAAAGGCATTGGTGCCATCAAGGCTCAAGAAGTAGATGCTATTTTTGTGCTACAAAGGAATGGTTTTTTATAAAAACTGAAAGTAAATTAAGAAAAAATGCAGAAATTGATATTTAGCCTCTGTGACAAAGGATGCCTAAAAAGTGCAGGAACTGTGAAGCTTCTGAGGTTCACAGTGGATAGCACTGTCACTTATCAAGAACACACTGGACATGTGTGTGACAAAGTGTCATGAGTCACATACCTCCTAAGGAAACTGAAGCATATGATGACTGATCACTATCTGCTGATGGTACATTTTTCACTGTACCACAGCCTTATCATCTATGGCCTGTTATTATGGGGTCACTCTACAAGCGGCAAGAAAATTCTACTACAACAGAAAAAACAATAAGGATTACAATATCAAGCAGAAAACTAGGTCACTGCAAATGCATCTTCACACATCCAGGAGTGATGACAATTTTTAGTCAATATGTCTTCAGCTGTCTTGTGTATGTTAAAGAAAATCATGAAACAGTCACCAACAGGAGTAATGTCCACAATTGTAATACTTGCAGTAAGGAAGACATAGACCTCTCTCAAGCTGTTGACTCTCTGTGATGTGGGACAGTTTTCCAATAGTAGCCATTAAAATGTTCAACCATTTAAATACTAAAATTCAGTGCTTGGACTAGGTGAAATTTTGAGGAAAGATGTTGTAAAATATATATAAAAAACCACTATACAGTTTAAATTGGTTCTTTGACAGTGAAACAATAAATTGGACTCCCTAAACAAAGTACTGCCATATGAAATAAAATGAATATGTACTTGTTAAAGATTCTCACCGTATATGTCATTAAGTATTATGCTACACTTATGCAAATTTGTTCTACATTATTATGTATTCTTACTCTTTTGTGTTATAATGCTTGTGTAACCTGAACTTGTAACACTGATTCAGTCCATTCAGTCTTGACTGGCCAACAATGTTGCGATTGTAATAAAATGATAATAGTAATATTGCAATCAATCCAAACTTACATATAACAGCACAACAAATGTTAAATAATGTGCTTTAAAGCACTACTGTGTGCTTTTCTGTACATAGTCTCGCTCTAAATTTCAAAAAGATGCAAGATACTCGTTTCTTCATATATAGAAACACTACACCCAATGATAAATGTGACCCATGATATGAAATAATAAAGAGGGTGTGGTAACTTAAAAGAATTTAGTCATCTATATTGATGAGAGTTTAAACTGGAAAAAAACACCTTTCTGAACTCCTAAAACAAATCAGTTCATCTACGTCATCGCTTCAAACCACTGCCAATCTTGGGTGAGACAAATCATTAAGTTAACATATTTTGTGTACTTTCATTCTATAGTGTTGTATGGAGTAATGTCATGGGGTAATTTATCTTTAAGAAAGAAAGTTTTGTTACTCAAAAATGTCCTGTAAGAATAATGTGTGGTTTTGTCCATAATCATCCTGCTGACATACATTTAACAAATTACACATTGTGAATACTCCATCAAAGTATACATATTCCTTCACAAAGTTCATTGTAAATAGCCCACTACAGTTCAAAAGGAACAACAATGTACATAATTACAGTGTCACAAGTAAAACTGACATTAATTGTTGGGCATGGTATTGTTTTTTGGGGTAACTTGACAAACATAGTGGGGATACTAAAAATACAGAAAAAAATCATTCGAAACATTTGCACTGCAAACCACAAAGAACCATGTCAACCATTATTTAGAAAACTTAAAATATTAACTCTGCCATCCTTATACATATATGAGACTATTATATTTTTATACACTAGACATGAATTATTAGAGGGAAATCATTTTGTCCATTCACATGATACTAGAAACAAAGAAAATTTTATGCTCCCCACCCACCACCTCAGACTGTATACCCAGGGACCTCAATACATGGGAATGAAAATTTGTAATAAATTAAAATGGAACAAGTTGGTGCAGATGAATTTAGGTTCACTTAAAAGAAAGCTACATGAGGTACTGACACTGAAGTATTATTACTCAGTGAATGAATTCATGCAGGACAAACAGGAAATCTGACCTGGACACAATGTGTTACATATGCCAAGAAATCCTTATACTGTCATTATTTATTATAGTGCTATTATTTATTAATGTAAAAATCATTTTAACTGTATTCAAAAATTTTTACATGTCTCCTGTATGCAAACTAAATGGATTGCAAATGTACATCATGAGATGAATAAAACACAATTCACAATTCATTAACGTTGTCTCTTGTACAAAGATGGGTGCTAAATGCTGCCACCAAAATTTTGATCACTTTAAAACCTAGCAAACTAGAACCTCTCCATCTGCTATTGCTACTACCAATAACTATATTTTTCTTTACTGAAATAAATACACTCCTGGAAATGGAAAAAAGAACACATTGACACCGGTGTGTCAGACCCACCATACTTGCTCCGGACACTGCGAGAGGGCTGTACAAGCAATGATCACACGCACGGCACAGCGGACACACCAGGAACCGCGGTGTTGGCCGTTGAATGGCGCTAGCTGCGCAGCATTTGTGCACCGCCGCCGTCAGTGTCAGCCAGTTTGCTGTGGCATACGGAGCTCCATCGCAGTCTTTAACACTGGTAGCATGCCGCGACAGCGTGGACGTGAACCGTATGTGCAGTTGACGGACTTTGAGCGAGGGCGTATAGTGGGCATGAGGGAGGCCGGGTGGACGTACCGCCGAATTGCTCAACACGTGGGGCGTGAGGTCTCCACAGTACATCGATGTTGTCGCCAGTGGTCGGCGGAAGGTGCACGTGCCCGTCGACCTGGGACCGGACCGCAGCGACGCACGGATGCACGCCAAGACCGTAGGATCCTACGCAGTGCCGTAGGGGACCGCACCGCCACTTCCCAGCAAATTAGGGACACTGTTGCTCCTGGGGTATCGGCGAGGACCATTCGCAACCGTCTCCATGAAGCTGGGCTACGGTCCCGCACACCGTTAGGCCGTCTTCCGCTCACGCCCCAACATCGTGCAGCCCGCCTCCAGTGGTGTCGCGACAGGCGTGAATGGAGGGACAAATGGAGATGTGTCGTCTTCAGCGATGCGAGTCGCTTCTGCCTTGGTGCCAATGATGGTCGTATGCATGTTTGGCGCCGTGCAGGTGAGCGCCACAATCAGGACTGCATACGACCGAGGCACACAGGGCCAACACCCGGCATCATGGTGTGGGGAGCGATCTCCTACACTGGCCGTACACCACTGGTGATCGTCGAGGGGACACTGAATAGTGCACGGTACATCCAAACCGTCATCGAACCCATCGTTCTACCATTCCTAGACCGGCAAGGGAACTTGCTGTTCCAACAGGACAATGCACGTCCGCATGTATCCCGTGCCACCCAACGTGCTCTAGAAGGTGCAAGTCAACTACCCTGGCCAGCAAGATCTCCGGATCTGTCCCCCATTGAGCATGTTTGGGACTGGATGAAGCGTCGTCTCACGCGGTCTGCACGTCCAGCACAAACGCTGGTCCAACTGAGGCGCCAGGTGGAAATGGCATGGCAAGCCGTTCCACAGGACTACATCCAGCATCTCTACGATCATCTCCATGGGAGAATAGCAGCCTGCATTGCTGCGAAAGGTGGATATACACTGTACTAGTGCCGACATTGTGCATGCTCTGTTGCCTGTGTCTATGTGCCTGTGGTTCTGTCAGTGTGATCATGTGATGTATCTGACCCCAGGAATGTGTCAATAAAGTTTCCCCTTCCTGGGACAATGAATTCACGGTGTTCTTATTTCAATTTCCAGGAGTGTAGTTGGAATTCCACCAAAAGTCACATTAAAAAGTATCCTTTATATGTTTGTGGTGGCTCATTTCTGACATTACATTCATTTTCGAACCATCCTTGAGTCATCAGGTTTCTGACTGGTTCGATGTGGCCTGCCACAAATTCCTCTCCTAGGCTATCTTTTTTATCTCATAACAGTACTTGGAACCTACATTCTCAGTTATTTGCTGGATCTATTCCAATCTCTGTCTTCATCTGCACTTTTTACCCTTTACAGCTCCCTCTAGTAGCACAGGAGCTATTCCCTGATGTCTTAACAGATATCCTGTCATCATGTCCCTTCTTCTTCTCAGTGTTTTACACATGTTCATTTCTTCACTGATTACCAGTTCACCAAATTTCCAACATTCTTCTGTAGCACCACGTCTCAAATGCTTTGATTTTCTTCTGTTCCAGATTTTGTACAGCCCATGTTTCACAACCACGCAATGCTCTTCTCCAGTTGTACATTTTCAGAAACTCCTTCCACAACTGGTAGCAGACTTCTCTTTGCCAGGAAAGCCCTTTTTTTACCAGTGCTAGTCTGATTTTTATGTCCTCCTTGCTCCAACCATCATGGACTATTTTGCTGCCTAGGCAAAAGAATTGCTTGACTTTGTCTACTTCATGATCCACAATTCTGATGTTATGTTTCTCACTGTTCTCATCCCAGCTACTTCTCATTACCTTCATCTTTCTTTGATATTCTCTCAATCCATATTCCATACTCATTAGAATATTCATTCCATTCAACAGATCCTGTAATTCTGCTTCACTTTCACTGAGGAGTGTAATGTCACCTGTAAATCTTATCATTGGTATCCTTTCACCTTGGATTTTAAATCCACTCTTGAACCTTCTTTTATTTCTGTCAGTGCTTCTTTGACTTATAGATTGAACTCTGATGGTGAAAGACTACATTTCTGCCTTCCAGCCTCTTTAATGTGAGCACTTCATTCTTGGTCTTCCAGTTTTATTGTTCCCTATTGGTTCTTGTACATATCGTATATTTCCTGTCTCTCCCTACAGCTCCTCTCTGATCCTCTCAGAATTATAAACATCTTGCACCATTTTACACTGTCAAATGTGTTTTCCATGCCAACAAATCCTATGAACATATCTTGATTCCGTTATCAACCACATCAAAACTGCCTCTCTGGTGCCGTTACCTTTCCTAAAGCCAAACTGATCGTCATCTAAGACATCTTCAATTTTCTTTTCATTATTCTGTATACTTGTCAGCAACATGGATGTATGAGTTGTTAAGCAGATTGTGGAATAATTTTCACACTTGTCGGTTCTTGCTGTCTTCAGAATTGTGTAGATGATGTTTCTTTGAATGTTTGATGTTACATCACCAGTCTTATATATTCTGTACACTAATGGAAAAAGTCATTTTGTTGCCACTGCCCCCAATGATTTTATAAATTCTGATGGCATGTTATCTACCCTTTCTGCCTTATTTGATATTATGTTGTCCAAAGCTCTTTTAAATTCTGATTCTAATACTGGATTCCCTATCTCTTCCCTCTCAACTCCTGTTTCTTCTTCTAACATGTCATAAGCATTTAACAGTGTAAGTATCTGTAATTAATTAACATGCAGCAAATATACATGCATGGAAATAGCCACAGCACACAATCCATGATGGCAATGCAGATAGTTCAACACACAGTAAACAAACTACAATGCACAATAAACAAACTACAATGCACTATAAACAAACTATGCTGATCAGTACAGAGAGTTCCCTCTGTACTGTTCAACATTATTTGTTTATTGTATGTTGAACTATTTATTGTCATTCTGGATGGTCTGCTGTGGCTATTTAGAAGCATGTGTATTTGAAGGTGTTTTAATTACTTATGGATAGGGATGGTATTGTACTGTATTGTATTTGTCTTCATCTCGTAACACACATTTTACAGATCATCTGATCATACTGTACACATCTATTTTTGGCTTATGATATATGTAGTTACATATTTTTTTAATACCGGTTTTACTGGCACAGATTTATGTTGAACATATTATTAAACTGTTTTTCTCATAATGTACAGTACTTTGTGTCTAAATGTTCGACATTTTTTATACATACAATATTATACACAACACTACGACCTTAAATACTCACACTATTGAAATGATCATCTCATCACTCATAAATTCCTCAACTGAATAGTAACATTTTTGAACCAGTGGCCACAATGTCTGAAACTAGTCACCACGAATAAAGAAATTCTTAATGTGACTTCTGGCAAAAATTCCAACCATTTATTTCAATAAAAAGTTGCTGACCTATTTAGGATTAGGAAATGGGGAGACTTTGGAAAAGTTGCCCAGAACCCTCTCCAATTCCTTAAACTCACCTGTACTTTTCCTTCACCCCTGTATCTGCCCCTTCCACCCTTCTACCAGAAGAAAGAGTTACTGGCTCCAAAAGCTAGCAAATTTCTATACCTTTATACATGTGTTCTCCTATCACCACTTGGTGTGCAGTTTTTATCTATCTAGTTACATTATATTTTGAAAAATTGATTATTTCCAAATTTATATTCAGCGTTCAAGCCGTTATAGTTGCTTGATTCTTGAAGTCTGCATTGTACTTTTGTTGTCATACTGTTCCTGAACCAAATGACTTGTTCCAGTATTCACTTAAGTAATTAATTAATACTTTTTAGACCAACTCTAAGCACAGCTTGGGCCATAACTTCATGTTGAAAAGACTGCATCTGGGTATAGGGCAGGCCACAATTTTCTCAATGTGCAAGACATCTACTGCTCAAAAACTGGACTCATTGCATGTGAGAACAATGTGTCAGTATCTCACCACCTTTCAATTGACTGGTGCTGCCTTCTGTTGCCATTTTCTAGAATTATTTTGAAAGAAATTTAGCAAATGTAACAGCTGCTACTGTGAATGGCTGAGTCAATATGATCGCACTGACATAATTTCATGGGTGTACTCATTACATTTTGCATTTTCCTCTAATTCTACTGCAAACTTATCATGTTCAGTGTGTGAGCAAGAAATTTTTGGAAGCTAAAGAAGATGAAATTGCACAATAACTCACCTCACACTTTTTTTTTGAAAGGGTAACTATACTTTCTGTAATCATAATTTTAAAATATGTAATTTATCACAGAACAAAATTATATATGAAAAATAAAATTTGAAGCTTATCTTGAAGATACACCACATACATGCTAGTATGCTTTAAATAACAGCATAAATGGTTGGTTTCCTTGGCCCAGTATTCTTCTAAGCATCCAATCTCCAAAGTGTTACGACTTTGTATAAATTAACATAATTTCAAATATGATAACTTTACTTGTAAATCTGTAATTCACAGTGTAGGCATACAGAATAGTTAAGTAACTAACCACATATTAAGTAAACTAAGTTACTGTTGGAACATTTAGCTCATCTGCAATAGTAAATTCTTACCTTACAGTTTTATGAATGAATATTTATCTTCTGAAATTATATAATAAATTTTGGCCTTTCTATAAATACTCCCCTTCTCCCCAAAAATCTGCAGTCCAGGCTTGGGAATCTTCAGAGCAACATCATGTAGTATCTCATGTTGTAATTTGTTAATGCCTTTGTGTGAGTTTGCATAAATAACCACCCAGATAACATCTTGGAAATCTTCACAGCAACATCATGTAGTACCTCATGTTGTGATTTGTTAATGCCTTTGTGTGAGTTTGCATAAATAACCACCCAGATAACATCTTAATCAAGGTTTGCAGCTCACATTATGGACAATCCATCAAAATTCACAGTTAGCAATCACCAAGCAAAATTTTTTGTGAGAGTTCATGACCACTCTTATCTCATTATGCAATGAAATGTATGAAAGTCAGTCAGCCCTCTGAAGTGTTTTAATTAACACCTATATGTCATTTGGTATCTTTGTGAATCTCTTTAGCTGATATGAAAAAGAATTGTGTTTACTAGTGTGCACCGTGCAGAAGTGTTATTTGACCTGCGCCACACTAAATGCTTATAGTGATCACAGTAGAGAAATGTACTTATGTGACTATATTTTTATGAACTATGATTTGTGGAAGGATATGGTCTGTGATATGTGTTGCCAATGAACTGTCACTGATTGTATGGGCTAGCCTGGCTTTTGTACGCACAAATAGGAGAGTTAAGAAGTTGGTCCTCATCCAGAAAAACAATTTAAATTTAATAAATAAAATTAGTGGTGTTGCATCCCTTATTCTTGAGCACTGTTCATTACCCACAAAGTTTTCAGTTCTGAGGTGATAAAACTTGTGGTGCAACCCTGCAGAAGAGGCTACAACCAGATTAGTGCCATTATAATTTAACCAATGATATCAAACCTCTGGCAGACAAAAAATTTGAAAACAAACTAAAAAAGTTTCTAATTGACAACACTTTGCAGAAGAATTTCTTCATCACTGCAGGTAATTGTACAAGTGACCCATGAGAAACTAACTGACACAACACCATTACTAAATGCCAGGTAGTTGTGGATCACCAGTTTGTGTATGATGTTTTCCAAGCAATTAATCTACATGAAGTCATGTCACTTGTTGGCCTACAGAAGCCTCTATGAAAGTTCTAACCTTGAAAGGCTGCACTGATTTTTAAAGTGTTAGCAATCCTCTCTGGAATCTTCCAGGCACCAAACAGCGATAATTTTTCAAAGCAGCCTCCATCTTTTTGTGACCAAAACCATAGTCTCACAATCAGTTTGTGTTCTGTTACTGTTAAAGGCAGATTTCTCTGGACAGTGCTGCTAAATACATGAATTGTTACACCTTATCCTCAATATTAATTGAATATAGGTGCCAGTCAAACGTTATATTGTTTGTACTGACACGTTTCCTTGTGATTTCCTCAAACAGTTTGTTTATTACAAGCTGCAATACAAGCCCATTCATATGTACCTCAGATGTAGTATTCATTCTGTGACTGTTGCCATCGATACCTGTAATACTACCAATTTAATGTGCACTTTAAAACTATTCCTTAGCAGAACTAATCATTTGTCAACTTGTACCCAGTTCAGTAGATCATGATCATGCAAACCTTCAAGTAAGTGATGTTCATATTACCATGTACCACCATAAAATTATGTGTTCTCTTGTTTATTAAATCTGTCCTAAGATGAGTACTGACCTGATGCTCTCCACTTTTAACAGCCTTGTACTACATCCTAAATCTGTAGGTAATTTCATCTGTTTTTATAATCTACATCTATACCTTCCAAACTGCCTTATGTTGTAGGGCAGACAGTACTTTGTGTAGCATAGTCGCTTCTCACCTTTCCTGTTCCTATCATAAATGGTGGACAGGAAGAACAATTGTTGGTAGATCTCTGTGTGAATCCAGATTTCTCTAGTTTTATCTTCATGCTCTTTTCACAACATGTATATAGGAGATTGTAATATAATTGTTGACTCTCCTAGGAATACACATTCTGGGAATTTTAACAGTAAACCACACTGTGATGCACAATGTCCATCTTATAGTGTCTGCCACCAGAGTTGGATGAACATCTCTGTGACACTTTTGTGTTTACTAAACAAACCTGTGACAAAACATCTAGCTATTCTTTAACAATATACAATATAATGAAAAGGATAGTTGCTACTCTCCATATAGACGAGATGCTGAGTCACTGAAAAAAAAAGGGACTGTCAGAGAGTTAGCTTTCAGCCAAAAATAGATGACATACATGCACACACACTCAAGCAAACGCAACTCACACACACACAATCACAGCCTCTGGCAGCTGGAGTCAGAATGCAAGCTGCAGTGCATTATGGGAGAGGCAGTGGGGTGGGGAGGGAGAGAGATAGCAGTATAGGGATGGGAGATGGTAAAGTGCTGCTGGGAGCATGCAATGGCAAGCTGGAGAATGGTGCAGCTATGTGCAGTTGGGAGGTTAGACAGAGGCAGGGGAGAGAATGTGGGGTTAGCAGGAAAGGAGTAAAAAGACTGATTGTGTTGGTGGAATAGAGGGCTGTGTAGTGCTGGAATGGGTAAGGACAATGACTAACAAAGATTGTTGCCAGGAGGGTTATGAGAACATAGGATATATTGCAGGAAGAGTTCCCACCTGCACAGTTCAGAAATGGTGGTGTTGGTTGTGAGTATACAGATGGCACAGGTTGTGAATCAGTCACTGAAATGAAGGACGCTGTGTTGGGTGGTGAGCTCAGCAACACGGTGTTCCAGTTGTTTCTTGGCCACAGTTTGTTGGTGGCGATTCATGTGGACAGACAGTTAAATTCATTGTCATGCCCACATAGAATGTAGCACAGTGATTGCAGCATAGCTTGTAGATCACATGCCTGGTTTCACAGGTAGCCCTGCCTTTTATGGGATAGGTGATGTTTGTGACAAGACTGGAGTAGGTGGTGGTGGGAGGATATATGGAACAGGTCTTGCATCTAGGTTTATTACAGGGATATGCGCCATGAGGCAAGGGATAGGGAGCAGGAGTTGTATGGCGATGGACGGGGATATTGTGTAGATTCAGTGGGTGGTGGAATATCACTGTAGGAGGAGTGGGAAGGATGGGGGGTAGGACATTTCTCATTTCAGGGCATGATGAGAAGTAGTCAAAACCCTGGTGGGGAATGTAATTCAATTTCTAGTCCTGGGTGGTAATGAGCCATGAGGGGAATTCTCCTCTGTGGTCGGACGGTGGGGCTTTGGGAGGTGTTGGGTGACTGGAAAAATAAAGCATGGGAGATCTGTTTTTGTACAAGGTTGGGAGGATAATTACAATCTATAAAGGCCTCAGTGAGACCCTCAGTGTAGTTTGAGAGGGACCGCTCATCACTGCAGATTCCATTTGTGGTTAGGCTGTATGGAAGGAACTTATTGGTATGGAATGGGTGACAGCTGTCAAAGTGGAGGTATTGCTGGTGGTTAGTAGGGTTGATATGGACTGAGATACTGATCTAGCCATCTCTGAGGTGGAGGTCAACATCAGGGAAGGTGGCTTGATGGGTTGGGTAGGACCAGGTGAAGCAAATGGGGGAAAAGCTGCTGAGATACTGAAGGACTGGAGGTAAGTTGTTCTCATCCTTGATCCAGATCACGAAGATGTCATCAACGAATCAAAATCAGGTGAGGTGTTTAGGATTTTGGGTGTTTAGGAAGGATTCCTCTAGATGCCCTGTGAATAGGTATGTAGAGGGTGGTGCCATGTGGGTGCCCATAGGCATACCCCAGATTTGTTTGTAAGTAATGCCTTCAAAGGAGAAGTAATTGTGGATGATGATATAGTTGGTGAAGGCAACTAGGAAGGAGATGGCTGGTTAGGAGCCCACTTGGCATAGGGAAATGTAGTGTTCAATAGCAGTATGGCCATGGGCATTAGGGATGTTAGCGTAAAGGGAGGTGGAATCAATAGTGATGAGCAGGGCACCGTGTGTAAAGGAATAGGAACTGGGGAGAGTGGGCGGAGGAAACGGCTGGCATCTTTTATATAGGAGGGTAGGTTGCAGGTAATATGCTGCAGGTGTTGGTCTATGAGAGCAGAGATTCTCTCAGTGGAGGCACAGTAAACGACCACAATGGGGTATCCTGGGTGGTTGGGTTTATGGACTTTACAAAGCATGTGGAAGGTAGGAGTGTGGGGAGTGATGCAGCTGAGCAGAGATATGGACTCCAGGGAGAGGTTTTGGGGTGGACCTAAGGATTTGAGGAGAGACTGGAGATCCTGCTGGATTTCTGGAATGGGATCACTGTGGCAGGGTTTGTAGGTGAATGAACCTGACAACTGGCAGAGTCCTTCTGTAAGGTAATCCTTGTGGTTCAAAACAACAATGGTGGAGCTTTTGTCAGTAGGTAGTATTTTAAGGTCAGGATCAGCTTTTAGATGGTAAACTGCAGATCTTTCTGTGGATGTAGATTAGTTTGCATGTTGAGGAATCTGGGGAATGATGATAAGTCAAGGTTAGAGTTTAAGAAATTCTGGAAAGTTAACAGAGGGGGCTTTGGGGGGCAGTGGGGGGTCTATCAAGGTTGGATGGAGGAGTGAGCTGAGTCAGATAGGGTTCAATACTGGTCTTTGGTTGAGTCTCATTGGTAGGGTTGGTAGTGAAAAGGTGTTTCCACTGTAGGGACCGGGAGGAGAGAAGGTCTTTAACAAATCCTACATGATTGGATTTTGGGGTGGGGCAAAAGGTGAGGCCGCAGAACAGTTATTTCATTGCATATTGACAATGACAAAAGGTAATTTATAAAACCCACTAAATGCTTAAGTTCGGTTAATTTTGGCATAAAGATAATTGCTAAGTGGGGATAGAAAAATAAATCATTTCACATAATTTCATCACTGCATGTTTTCAACATACATAGTGTAGGCATCTGTCTGACCAACTGTGGATATATTAACTAGTCTCACAAAATAATTCTTTTCTGATGAAAATTGTTGTCAACAATCCAGCAATACTGTGATATCCACAGCACAATACTAGAAAAAAATAGTGTCTGTTCTACTATGTACTGATAGCTCTGGCACAGACAGGGATGAAGCACACAGATATGAAACTCTGCAACATTCACCCACACAAATAAAATATCTGACAGACAGCAGTTGTTTTCAAATGCAGATTAAAGTATTATTATTTTTGTATGATAAAGGAAACCATGAGTAGGAACACAAAAATAAAAGAGCGTGTATATGACCAGCATATAGCCAAATCAATGTTCACTTTTTAGGAAGTGACTGCAGCTGCTGTTCAATTGACACAATCCATGTCATACTGTTTATCATGGTTTTGATGTAAGTAACATGTAACCAACTAAACTGATGAATGACATCTCCTGTAAGTAATTCTTCTGTGGGCTGGACCGGTTTGTTAAGCACACGTGACTTATTTTTAAAAGTAAGTTTGTTATCTTTTACACCTTACAGCTCATTGGGTAAATGGTCAAAAACTTTAGTAGCTGCATACATAATTCCTTCCTGTGTCAAATACAGGCGCAGTAGTTGATAGTACGTCTCATTTTGTCAGCTAGTATTACACAGTGGGGTTCTGTTTGTGAACATAATGATTCAACAAAATAAAAAAAATGGAGAGAATTGATTCCAATCATGGTATGACCAAAAAGGCCCACAATTCTTGCATTCCATATCAGAGACTTCAAAGAGCCACATAGGGTCAAGTCCACTATCAATGATTTTGTTGTGATATAGAAATGTCACAGAATCTCCAAACTGAATAATTACTCTTGGAGGCCTAATAAATTGAGTGTTAGAGAATCCTGAGCTCCAAACTATGAATTAACTGTGCTAGCCTTTGTCAGTTACTGCAAAAGACTTCAGTTGTGGCTTAGGCACAAAAGTCACTGATGAAATGATCTGCACAAAAACATATTGTCAATGGAAGTGATGCAAATAAAAACTAACTGGCCTCTAGTGCAGAGATACGTTTCATAGATGAGATTCAGCATGACCCTTCTTGTATAGTTAAACATAAATCACACTAGCTAGCAAGACAGGGAGATGAGCCATACCCAGATCAAATTCATGTTGGTAACAGCCATTGGTCTGATGCACTAGCAATCATGAGTGTGGCCACATTGTAATTTCCCACATCTGTTTCGACAAATAGAAAAAGAACTGTTTTAGTCCATTTTTAATCCATAGTCACAATTTCTTACTTTTGCCTACTGGCTACCGGTTTCAGTACATAGTATAGGCCATCCCCTGGCATGCAGTCATCACGATCACTTCCATAATAGGTGTGTCAAAAACTTTTAATCCACCTACGTGTAAAGTGAACATGACAACTGCGTACAAGGGGATGGCCTGAGGTTTGTACCATGTACCAAAACTGGTAGACAGTATGCAAAAACAAAAAATGTGACTATAGACTATTTCAGTCAGCACCATGCCAGGAATTTCTTTAGGCAAATGTTGAGCTGGTTCCCAGTCTACACCTTAGAGGACAATATGTACAAACAGTTAACATCTAAAAATGCACAGAACATAATTTACACAATTAGCACACAGATGGTGCATGTGATATTCCTCCTTTAGGTTAGCTGACAGCTATGGAAGCAAGATGGACATCCAGTCACAAAGTTAAGAATAAAACATTACCAAATACTGAATGTGCTGGTAAATGCTTGGCTGTTTCTCTGGACATGGTCTGTCTTGACCAGTGGCAAAAATAATCCTAGACAACAGCATGCTTCAGATCTTCTCTGTATCATAATGTGAATAAGATTACAGAACAGTTAGAAAAGTTAGTTGGAATTGCTGCAGCTGTCTATACAAAGCACCTTACCTGAACACCATAATATACCTTTGCCACAAACTACAGCAACAATCAAACAATGGAAAATCCAGGATGTAATGTAACAAAAGAAAGCTGCTACTCACCATATAGTGGAGAAGCTGAGTCGCAGATAGGCACAACAAGAAGACTGTCAAAAATAAAGCTTTTGGCCAGTAAGGCCTTCGTCAAAAATACATAACAGAAACAGACACACACTCATGCAAACACAACTCACACAAACGACTGCAGCCTCAGGCAACTGAAACCACACCAGTGTGGTTTCAGTTGCCTGAGACTGCAGTCATGTGTGTGAGTTCCATTTGCATGTGTGTGTGTGTGTGTGTGTGTGTGTGTGTGTGTGTGTGTGTGTGTGTGTGTGTGATCTATTTTTGGTGGAGGCCTTACTGACCGAAAGCTTTATATGTGACAGTCTTTTTGTTGTACCTGTCTGTGACTCAGCATCTCTGCTATATGGTGAGTAGTAACTTTTCTCATAGTATTGAAACTACAGCAACATTTATGTGCCAAATTAATTTACACAAATAGTTTCAGAAAGATTTGAAACAACTTCTATCTTTAGAGTATGAAAACATTGTGAATAGCTTTCCCTGAGGACTGAGCATTGTAATAACAATATATGAAACTCTTACTTCCTATTAGTCTCTTTAGAATAAAAAGCAATGGTGCCCAGACAGATTTGTCACACAGTGTAGATGTGGAAGGCACTGTCACATCACTGACTTCAAACTCCATAATATGTATAAAAAAAAGTACAGTTCCACATTCTTGCCCTAGACAGGCCAATTAGGGACAACTGACCACCATGTCATCTCCGCCAATGGCACCACCAGATATGGCATGGAAAGATGTGCGGTCAGCACGCTGTGGTCCCAGCTGTTGTCAGGTTTCTTGACCTTTGAACTACTACTAATCGGTCAAGTAGCTCCTCAGTTGGCCTCATAAGGCTGAGTGCACCTTGTACCTGTCCTCTAACTGAAGAAAAACCCTGACAGTACCAGGAAGCAAAGCCCAGTTCCCCACATGGCAGTCAGCTGTGCTGACCACTCAACTATGGAGAAAAACCACAAACTTCATAAGAGATAATATTTTTTGTAGCTGTGTCTGTATATCCAGTTGTCTACAAGGCATATGGATGGACACGCTATTCTTAATTCACATTTCTGAGCAATGAATATTTGCTTTCACAACATAAAATACCTCAGTATAATTGTAGTATTAGACATTGATGAAAGAAGATGAACAATGAGATGGCTCACTCTTGGATTTGTTTGTTTTGCTAATGCTGTCAACAGAATGCTTCATTTAGACTCCTACAAAAAGTTATTAAGTCTGTCTAATCAGAAACATAGTATCACTCTTTTCCTCGCTTCATACTCATATAATATCAATAACTGTTCATAGTTTTACTAGTTATCCAGCTATGTTCCACAATAATGATCTTAAGTTAGCTGTGCATGAAGTGATTGGGGTTTATTGTCCACTTAATGCAGATGTAATGTGCTTTATGGATAAACTTAGTAGGGTAGTTAGCCAGACTGGTCCTAATGACCTTACTCTATTCAATGACTTTAACATAGGTAAAAATTCAGATAGTAAAGCTCAGGCTAACTGATGTATGAAGCTCATACAGTCTTGCAAATACAGTAAGCACAGACACTAGAGTATCAGACACATTCTCCACTGGAATAGATTATGCTATAATCAGCACAGATGTTGTAGATAAGGTATATTAACACTAGCCTAGATTTTCATTATTCTGACCACATTTGTCAGGTGATAAGAGTACATAAATTCAGATGGACCAAAAATAAGAAACGTTGTTCTGCAGAAATGAACTCTGAATAGCCAAATACACACATCAAAAAAAGTTTTGCATCACCTCGGTTCTGAGAGTTCTGGAACCTGTACAGAAAATTGGAGTAGAGATCGACATAAACATCATTTCTGATCTTTTTATTACTCATGAAAACCACACACTGCACGCTGTACGACCATACAGCGAGACCTTCAGAAGTGGTGGTCCAGATTTCTGTACACACCCGTACCTCTAATACCAAGTAGCACGTCCTCTTGCTTTGATGCTTGCCTGTATTTGTCATGGCATACTATCCACAACTTCATCAAGGCACTGTTGGTCCAGATTGTCCCACTCCTCAACGGCGATTCGACATAGATCCCTGAGAGTGGTTGGTGAGTCACATCGTCCATAAACAGCCCTTTTCAATCTATCCCAGGCATGTTCGATAGGGTTCATGTCTGGAGAACATGCTGACCACTCTAGTCAAACGATGTCGTTATCCTGAAGGAAGTCATTCACAAGATTTACATGATGGGGGTGTGAATTGTCGTCCATGAAGACAAATGCCTCAGCAATATGCTGCCGATATGGTTGCACTATAAGTTGGAGGATGGCATTCATGTATCGTACAGCCGTTACGGTGCCTTCCATGACTGCCAGTGGTGTATGTTGGCCCCACATAATGCCACCCCAAAACAGCAAGGAACCTCCACCTTGTTGCACTCGCTGGACAGTGTGTCTAAGGCGTTCAGCCTGACTGGGTTGCCTCCACACACATATCCAACGATTGCTTGAAGGCATATGCGACACTCATTGGTGAAGAGAAAATGATGCCAATCCTGAGCGGTCCATTCAGCATGTTGTTGGGCCTATCTGTGCTGTGCTGCATGGTTGCAAAGATGGACCTTGCCATGGACATCGGGAGTGAAGCTGCACATCATGCAGCCTGTTGCACACAGTTTGAGTCATAACAAGATGTCCTGTGGCTGCCAGAAAAGCATTATTCAACATGGTGGCGTTGCTGTCAGGATTCCTCCGAGCCATAATCCATAGGTAGTGGTCATCCACTGCAGTAGTAGCCCTTAGGCAGCCTTAGCGACGCACGTCATCGACAGTTCCTGTCTCTCTATATCTTCTCCATGTCAGAACAACATCGCTTTGGTTCACTCTGAGATGTCAGGAAACTTCCCTTGCTGAGAGCCCTTCCTGGCACAAAGTAACAATGCGGACACGATCAAACTGCGGTATTGACCATCTAGGCATGGTTGAACTACAGACAAAATGAGCTGTGTATCTCCTTCCTGGTGGAATGACTGGAACTGATCAGCTGTCGGACCCCCTCCATCTAATAGGCACTGCTCATGCACGGTTGTTTACTTCTTCGGGTGATTTAGTGACATCTCTGAACTGCCAAAGGGACTGTGTCTGTGATACAATATCCACAGTCAACGTCTATCTTCAGGAGTTATGGGAACCGGGGTGATGCAAAACTTTTTTTGATATGTGTATTAATGCCTTTAAATACAATCTAGAAGAGAAGAAATGGGATTTGGTGTACCAGGTGAGAGGGTGTGATGACAAATGGAATGATCTGTATTCAACCCTGTTGAGACATTATGACTATTGCTGCCCTGACAGAGAAACAGAGATGGCAGCTAAACATTGCAAAAATGGACATAATCCGAGACTCAAACCCTACCAAGTCTGATAAAGCTCAGGCAGAGTACACACGATCTAAACCTGCCTTATAAAGCTACTTCTCTACAGGTTTTTATTGAAAAGTGCTATCAGGCACAGAATACTTTTAAAACAACTTGCTAACCTTAGGAAGCAGATTAACAGTAAAACAAAAAGAGGATCTGACAAAATAGGTCAAACATCCTGGTATTTAATTGATAAATACTGTAAAGGTACCAAGATGAACATGGAACCACTCAGTATAGGACATGATGGTAATGTGAAAAACCCAAATACTATATGTAATGTCTTTAATAACTGTTTCACTACTATTGACCAACCAACCAGCAATATAGATGAAGATGTTGAGACCACATATCATCTCACTCAATGTGTCAAGTTTGATTTTATGTATGTAAATGAACAGAAAGTATCTGAGGTAACACTCATGCTAAAGACAAAAATTTCATCTTGGTGGAATGGCATATACAATGCAATTGCTGAGATGTACTTAAAAGAAATTCCAGAACCTGTTACTTACCAGATTAACTGCAGCATTAGAGAAAATGTGTCCAGGTGTTCTTAAAATGAGTGTGGTAAAACCAGTGTACAAAAAAGGAAGTAAGGAAGATATCTCTAACTGTAGACCACCTTTAGTAAGGTACTTGAAAATATTATCCTATCCCACTTTAGTGCATTTTTTGTGAAACATAAACTGCATTTAGATTTACTGCATGGCTTTAAAAAATGTCTAAGCATAACCACAGCAATTACACTGTCCTTTGGACCAAAGGATGCAGACTGCAGGTATATTTTTAGGCCTGACAAAAGCATTCGACACAGTAAACTATAAGTCACTTCTACAGACACCATATAGGGAATCCATTCATGCATCTTATAGCAATATACCTCTTGAATCCTAAGCCACACACTACACTGACATACAAGATAGATAAAAAAAATTACAAACTTTCAATCCACCAGTCAAAAAATAATACAAGGAGTATGCCAGGGCTCTATCATTGTCCCTTTCTTTACCTCATATATATTATTGACATTGCTCAACCAATCAATTCCCATATTATAAGCTAAGCAGATGACATCTTATTCTATGGAGAAAAGATAAGGAGCTAGAATCTTTTGCTGCTATTGGGGTAACAGAATTGACAAAATACTTCTATGACCAGGGCCTCAAGGTGAATGTCATCAAATCTCAGTTCCTGTCATTTAAAATAGGCAGTTCTGACCACACAAATATAAATAAAGCATTTAACCTCTCAGCAATAGAAACTGACAGCTGTAAATTTCTAGGTGGGTTTTTTAATGAAAATCTACAATGGACAAATCACACTAACTTTGTATGTGGAGAAGTCAGTAGTTGCTTATATCTCCTTAGTCAGCTCTCAAAGATAGTTCCTCATCAAACTAAAAACAGTTTACCATGGAATGATTTACCCCTTTCTTAACTATGGGATTGAATTATGGGACTGTGCAGCCAATGTTCAGTTCAAAAGAAAGTTGCTGTTACTGAAACGAGCAGTAAGATACATAGCAAAGGCCATAGAGAGTCCTGTTGAGAAGTGTTTGTACAGCACAAATACTTACCAGTACTTTATTATCCAGCAGTCATTGGTCTTGCATACCATGTACTGCAGCAACAGTTGGTCCCCATTGCATTCTCTTCTTTGCTGTTTCCTCCCAGCTGACTACATTCATTCAAAGCTTCCAAATCTTCTTTATGTTGTCTTCCCATCTGTTTCTCAGTCTTCTCAGAAGTCTTTGTTGTAATGGGGGCAATGAAAGATTGCTTAGGAAGCTGGATCTCTCACATATGGATTACATGACTTGCCTATTGGGGTCATCTGCACTTCATTTTCACATGATGTTATGTGGTTTTAGACTTGAATGTGCTTAATAAAATGCTCCTTAAATGCATTTAAATTACTCACATTTTTATGGGTCAACCAACTGAAGTTATCAAGTGCAGTGATGTACATGGGCACAAAACCAGAACAAAATGTAGCTACTTTTGGAAAACAACAAAATTAAAAAGGACTGATTGAAGCGCATACATCAGTCATTTAATTTGGTTCGACAAACTACCGAAATATTTAAAAAAATGTAAGGGGATTGATTTTAACACAAAATTAAAATCTTTTCTGATACAAAAATGTTTATATTAATTCAAAAAGAAAAATAAACGAAATGATAGTCTGGCATTTTTGGGTGGGAGATCACACGTGAGATTGTTTGGCTGTCTGGCGCAAGTCTTTCTATTTGATGCCACTTCAGCAACTTGCATGTCTATGAAGAAGAGATGAAAGGATTATGACAACACAAAGATGCAGACCATAAACGAAAAAAATCTCTGGTTGTGAATCAAACCTGTGACCCTGTGATCTAGAGGAAGCAACATTAACTACTAGACAATGAGCTGTGGGCAGGTTATATATCATACCAGACAGACTTTTAAAGCCAGGATGCTATTGACTTGCTTGACTACATTACTTGAGCAAGCCCCATAGACTGACTCCAATGTTCAGCCTTTCTTAGGCTTTCTCCATTCCTTTCTAACTAAACACATACAATGGACACTGAAACACCACAGAAGAATAGAATAGAATATTTTTATTAGACTTTCAGTATTTTTCATACAATTGGCTTCGTCAAAGTTTACAGAGGGTTTTAATTTCAGTACGGTATTCAAATAGTTACAGAAAGGGGAGAAAAGGAACTAAAGACCTTTTCTTCAGCATTATGTAAAACAATGTTTTATGCAATAATTAAATACACACATAAGAAAAGAATCACAGTAAATAACTAGCTTATATAATATCAAAACATTTTCTTCATAACTTAGGTAAAACATATATTTTGATGATTAGTTTCTAAGAATTCTTCAATTGTATAGAATTCGTTGTTTTTTATCCAGGTTTGCAATGTATTCTTATATTTATTTAGTGGTACTGTACGAGCTGAGCATGGTAACTTATTGAAATATTTTATGCTTAAGTACTTATAGTTATCATGGACTACAGCAAGTCTTGTGGAAGGCAAGTCCAGCAGGTGACTGTTTCTTGTACTGTGGGCATGCACATCACATCTTATGTTCAATTTTTTCAGATTTTCTCTGGCATATATTAAACAGTTATATATGTACATGCTTGGCACTGTCATCACGCCAAGAGATTTAAAATAATTTCTGTATGGAAGTATTCCAAGTAATTCTCTTTTTGTCCTGTCATGTGAGATTCTGCTTGACCCTTGGCCCCTAAGCTGTCAAATTATGTCTGTATCCTTAAAAAAATTTAAAAGAATAAAAAAAAATGAATAAACAAATAAAAATAAAATAAAAAAATGTATTATTGTGCCACATCTCTCCAAAGCAATACTTGTATTGAGATCTAGGAAACAAATATGGGGAATATACATTGAAGCACCAAAGAAACTGGTATAGCCATGCAAATTCAAATATAGAGATACCTAAACAGGCAGAATACGGCACTGCAGTTGACAACACCTATATAAGACAACAAGTGTCTAGGACAGTTGTTAGATTAGTTTCTGCTGTTACAATGGCAGGTTATCAAGATCTAAGTGAGTTTGAACGTAGTGTTATAGTTGGCGCACGAGCTATGGGACACACCATTTCCGAGGTAGTGATGAAGTGGGGATTTTCCTGTATGTCCATTTCATAAGTGTACCGTGAATACTGCAAAACCAGTAAAACATCAAATCTCCAACATCGCTGCAGCCGGAAAAAGATCCAGCAGGAATGGGACCAATGAAGACAGAAGAGAATTGTTCAACGTGAGAGAAGCACAACCCTTCCGCCAATTTCTGCATATTTCGATGCTGGGACATCAACAAGTGTCAGCGTGCAAACCAGTCAATGAAACATCATTGAGATGGGCTTTTGGAGCTGAAGGCCCACTCGTGTACCCTTGATGACTGCATGACACAAAGCTTTACGCCTCACCTGGGCCCATGAACACTAACATAGGAATGTCGATGGCTGGAAACATGTTGCCTAGTCAGCTGAGTCTCATTTAAAATTGAATCGAGTGTCCAATGGAAGTGTATGGGTATGGAGATAACCACATGAATCCATGGACCCTGCGTGTCAGCAGGGGACTGTTCGAGTTGGTGTGGGACGTGTGCAGTTGGAGTGATATGGGACCCCTGATATGTCTAAATATGACTCTAATACGTGACACATACATAAGTATCCTGTCTGATCACCTGCATCCATTCATGTGCGTAGTGAATTCTGATGGACTTGGGCAATTCCAGCAGGGCAATGCAACACCCAACATGTCCAGAATTTCTACAGAGTGGCTGCAGGATTCATGGTGTCAATTACCTCCAGCACTACTTCAGGCATAACTTGAGTCCATACCACGTCATGTTGCGGCACTTCTGCGTGCTCACAGGGGCCATACACAATATTAGGCAGGTGTACCAGTTTCTTTGGCTCTTCAGTGTATATCATCAGCCATTATATTTAAAAGCATTTTTATGCTACTAGTTTCAATAGCTCAGTAGTACCTTCTTCGAGCCCCAATATATCGAATGTCCAGGATAATCCATTTGTATGTGTACCTAATACAGGAACCACTGTAGTAACTGGATCCTGTAGAAGTATTTTGAACAGTGTGTTCTTTACACACATGTAACAGCAACTGTAGGACATGTGTGGAGAGCACACACTGTTCAAAAGAGTTTTACAGAATCCAATTACTACAGTAGTTCCTGTATAATGTACATGTATGCTGGAATATTTCAGCTGTTTGATGTGCTGCATGGTTCAATCGCAACAAAAAATACATAACACAATCAACAGGCTGTTAAAAATTTTATATCATAATAGCTCCACATATGAATCATTATAAAAATTCTTGATATAACTTGTTCATGAACAGTAGATACTCATTTTGCTTTGAGTCACATAAAAAATTATTAATTTTGCATCATGCAATATTATTGCACTCAAAGATGTAGAAATTATTAAAATTATAGTTCATTCATTCATCTAATTGACTATATCCAAATGGTGTAGTTAAATTATAATTATCATAAGCATTGACAGAATAAAATGATTGGCCATATTATCATCCTCTGTTTGCCACTTCTTTGCTGCTGTATAAGCACCAAATACATCATACATTAAAAATCTTAAACTGAGGGTTCTAGACTACTAATTTCTTTGTCCAGGTTGAGAGGCAATGCATACAGAAAAAGAAAACTGCTAGTTTCCCTTCCAGTGGGCCAACAGCTTGCATGAGGTTGAAGAACTACATATTTTATTTTAAGTACAAGCTTCTTGTTGCACTATTTATTCACTTACTCATGGTGATACAAGTTACACAATGAGCTCTTTTTGGTGATTTGTCATTATCAAGTGTACGTCTTAGATGGAATGACGTGGTCCATATGGCATCTTGGAGTGTAAATGATGGTTGTCTTTTTGTTATGATATGATTGCTTGATTTCAGCTGCAACGATAAGAAAATTTGTCAGAAAAGCTGACAAAAATAACTTTATGAGATCACACAAATAAAAAGTAAATGTATCAATCATATCATAACAAGAAGATAACCGACATTTATACTCCAAGTTGCTATATGGACACCATCATACCGGCTAAGATGTGCACTTGATAATGTCAAATCACTGAAACGAGCTCATTGTGCAATTTGTATCACCATGAGCAAATAAATAAATAGTGCAGCCAAAAAACTTGTATTTAAAATAAAACTGCTAGTATTTACTTAAAAAGAACAGATTCATGGAGGCATGAAAGAAAATATTATGTTTTTACATTTCTGTTTTTACCTTCATGTTTTTACTTTCTCCCTTTGGGAGCAAATGTGAAACTAGAAGATGGGAAACAAATTAGGAAAACAGTGAAAACCTACTGTCAGTGAAGTTAAACTACTTCGAGCAAAATTTGTGTCTTCAAAAACTTCTCAAACAGAAACATCATCAACAATAACAGAAATAGAACCAACAGCAGCAGCAATTGACTCACTGCAAACCAGTGAACAACCCATGAGGGGCAGACAACCTCTGCTTCTCAAGGATTTTTGAAATGTTGCCAGGACACAAGTTGGAACATGACACTACACAATGAAAATACAACCGCAACCAGTTCTCATCGAAGTTACCTGCAGATTTTAAGACTAAACATTCAGTGTCTTAAAAATACATCATTAAAACTAGAAGTAGCAATGAGTGGTGCAGATATTAATTGCATGTGCATTAGGGAGTAGTATTAACATCCATCCATTTAAGTTGTCAAGTCAGCACTGTAGACAATAAGTCAAAAATGGGAGTGTATGTATTTTTGTCAAATCAGGCATCAATTATGAAGGTAGGTGTGAAGCCAAATCATTGAGTGTGGAAAAACATTTTTAAGTAGGCGCCATGCAGTTGCACAAAGTACAAGGCAAAGTCATAGTCACTGTAATACACAGACTACCTACTGGAGATTCAAAAATATTTATTAATAGTTAGAAACACTAGTTAATGTTCTAGTTTCTGAAACAGCCACCATAATTGTGTGTGGGAACTTGAATACAAATCTTGTGAATGAAAGTAGCCTGAAAGATCAGTTCTTAAATCTCTTACATGTCTTTAATGTATACCCCACATTTATGAACCTACATGAATAACAAATAGCTCAAGTCTCACAGGTAATAAATTTTCAAATGTAGGACCTACAGAGGTAGAAACAATAAGTACTGATTTAGTATTATCAAATCACAATGCTCTTGCCCTCAAAATTCTTTCAGTGCCATTGAAAGAAACAAAAGCACTCTTTATGAATACATGAAATTTCTCTGTAGATAATTGTGTCAACATTGTGAATATCCTAAGCAATGTGTCATGTGTGGAAATGCTGTCTAGTGATGTCAAATGCCTGGACATTTATAAGTTGGGGCAAATGCCCAGGATAAATGCCTGGGCAAATCCCCAAAATTCATAAATGCCCAGGCATCTGTGCATTTTAAAGGCTAATTGATAAGTGGCACTTATGAAAAGCTTTAAACTGGTACTTTGTACTGGAAAGGGTGTTTTGTAACATGGCTTCTGAAGTGGTTGGGTAATCAAGTTGAAAAAACTGCTTGAGAGTTAAGGAAGAGTTATTAGGGGAAATAAATTGGAGTGTAAACGTAACTATACCTTTTTAATGAGGTCAATTCTTGGGGTAGTTGATAATAAAAAAGAAAACAAAACTCAAGTTTAAAAGTAATTCTTGAAATAAAGTTAAGTTTTATAGCCTGTAGGTAATATTTTTACTTATACTACACTACTGCAAAAATATTAGAGAAAAAAAATTAATCAATAATCATTTTAATTGGGTATAAGTCAAGTGCCTATGCCAATTGCACAAGTCCAAGAATTGCTCATTCTCTAGTAATCAACTAGTATTGGAATTGAACAATTCCAGCTCAGAATTGAATGATTCCAGCATCTTCAGCATTGATCATTATTAGCATTCTCATTTTATCTTCACAGCAGTGCAGTCATAAGAAAGTAGATAAAGAAAAGAGCAGAATAGAAAACTATAGTCCGTCTCAAATGTCACTACATCTGACAATTTTTTCACTGAAAACAGTTTAACATTTATGGATGCGTTTACCGTCAAGAAACACACGCCAGTTGTTTAATAGATTCAGTAAATTTTTTTTATCAATAATCATTCTTCAGTAATATTCAGAGATTTGACATGGTTTATAAAATGTGTTACAAGGCAATGACTTAAGGACAATGTTTTTCATACTGGCTTATCACTACACAGCTGTTCGATGTGTGTGGTACATGTGTGTGAGAGAAAGAGAGATAGGGTGGGAGAGAGACAGAGAGAGAGAGAGAGAGAGAGAGAGAGAGAGAGAGAGAGAGAGAGTCTGCCTGTGTGTGAAGATTTTCTTAATCATGCCTTTTGCACTCTTGTGGTGATATTTCCATAGGAACTGTCATACATAACACACATTTCTTTATATATAACCAAGAAGTGAAAAACCAATTTTCATAGCTTAAGCTGTCCGCTACCGGTAGCTGAGTGGTCAGCGTGACAGAATGTCAACCCTAAGGGCCCGGGCTCAATTCCCGGCTGGGGCGGGAATTTTCTCTGCTCAGGGACTGGGTGTTATGTTGTCCTAATCATCATCATTTCATCCCCATCGATGCACAAGTCGCCAAAGTGGTGTCAAATCGAAAGACTTGCACCAGGCAAACGGTCTACCCGGCGGGAGGCCCTCGTCACACGACATTTCCATAGATTAAGCTTTTAAAATTTCAATGAAATATTTTCTTCGTAATTTTTACCCTCTATTTCAATCCCTAAGGGTTTGAATTTCCAAAAACAGCCACACACATATTTTCTTAAATTTCTAACAGAGAAACTAAATACTAATTTTCACAGATTTAGCTTTAAGAATGTTTTGATAATGAAATAATTACATAAAATTTTTCACCCCCTATTTCCAAAAACATTGAAACATACTTTTTTTCAGCCGAGCAGTCAAATCCTAATTTTCATTGATGTAGCTTTAAAAACACTTTAGCAATTCTTTAATAATGAATTATTTCCAAAAAAAACTTTCACCCACTACTTAAATCCTTAATTGCTGAATTTCCAAAAATGCTGAAACATACTTTTTTTTTATTTTTAGATGAAAAACCAAATACAAACTTTCGTAGTTCTATCTTCAAAATTGCCTTAACAGTGACATATTTTCAAAAATTCGTTCATCCCCTATTTCACCCCCTCTTGAAATTCCAAACAATTCCTTTTTGAGCAATACCTACAGTAAACTCCATATCCTTGCCAAATTTCAAGTTTCTATCATTAGCAGTTTCAGCTGGGCAATAATGTGTTGGTAAATCAGTCTGGCCCTATTTCACTCCTTAGGGATTGAATTTCCAAAAACATTGAAACACTTATTTCTTTCACTTCTAACCAAGAAGTTGAATACCATTTTTCATAGATTTAGCTTTAAAAATGCTTTCACAATGAAATATTTTCATAAAACAGTTCACCCCTATTTCACCCCATTAGGGACTGAATTTCCAAAACAGCAACTTGTGTGTTTTTTTAATTTCTAACAAAGAAGCCAAATACAAATTTTCATAGATATGACTTATAAAATGCTTGCATAATGAAATATTTCCATAAGGAATTTCATCCCCTATTTCACCCCCATAGGCATTGAATTTCCAAAATCAGTGGTACATGTATTTTTTATTTCTAACTGAGAAGCCAAACGCAAATTTTCATAGATTTAGCTTTGTAAATGTGTTCATAATGAAATATTTCATAAGTCATTTATCTCCTATGTTACCCCCTTAGGGGTTGAATTTCCAAAAACACTCCAACATGTATTTTTTATTTGTACCTCAGATGTCAAATATCAATCTTCATAGATGTAGCTTTAAAATACTATATAGTTCTTTAATGATGATTTATCTTCAAAAACATTTCATCCATTATTTCACCCCCATATGGGTTAAATTTCCAAAAATGCTTACCAAAAAATCAAATATCAATGTTCATAGGTCTGGCTTCAAAATTTCCTTAATAGTAACAATTTTCAAAAAATATTTCACCCCCTTATAAGGCCAAAACCCTCTTTAAATTTCAAGTTTCTGTCCTTAGTCATTTGGGCAGGGAGATGATAAGCCAGTGAGTGAGTCAGGCGGGACATCGCCTTTTACACATAAAGATTTTGAGATGTGCTTTGTGAAGAAGCTGTCAAGAATCATATTCCATGGTGCAACAAAGGCATGTTCTTGGATCGCACCAGGCATTAAAAATTCTCATATAAATGTAAAAAGACTAACTATTAAAGTGAAAACATCCATAAATCCACTGTTTTGAGTGAATGTTGAGTATTATAAGAGAGTATGTCAAAAAGTAATTACTAAGGCAAAATATATGACAAATGACATCTTAAGACAGTCTGACAACAACTCAAAAGCTGTTTTGGGGATTAGATAGACTGAAACAGGTAAGAGATGTAAAGAATGCAGAAAATGTTAATATTAAAGAAGAAAAATTGCCACATCAGTTAAACAATTATTTCCATTAATGTAAAAATATCATTAAGCTCACAATGCACAACTTAATAAAAACCAGAATGTCAAGTAACTGCTAGCAGTGTGGGGGTTGATTCAACAAATGAACACAAAGTGTTAAAAGTGATAAGAAGCCTGAAATGTAAAATGTTGGCAGGAGTAGGTGAGGTGTGTTACACAGACTGAAAGGCCTTTGCCGTACATTGTCAACTTACCCTTCAGTGAAGGAGTTCCTACCACGCTGAAAACATCAAAAATGAAGCCATTACTTAAATAAAGCACCCAGTATGGGGTAGAAAACTATCAGGCAATATCACCCCTTCGAATATTCTCCAAAATATTATAAAAATTAATGAAGCACTAAATCAGCAAATATCTAAATGACCATAAGTTACTACACAGTAATCAGCATGGCTTCCAAGCAGTTAAAAACACGAGAGTGGGAGTGATGTGCTACATGTAACAAGGAATTAGAAATCAGGAAAAAAATCAGTAGCAGAATAGGAGTTAATTTAGATCTCACCAAAGCATCTGATACAGTAAATCATGGCATCCTTTTAGAGAAATTGGAAGCACTAGGTACTCAAGGGTGTGGCAAAAAGTGGACTAAATCATACATATGAAACCGAACACAGATTGTAGGATGACTTTACCTTGTTCCAATACAAAATTTGTTTAGTTTCAGAGGCAAAAAGTAAAAACAAGAGTACCACAAGGAAGTATTCTGGGTCCCATATTATTAATTATCTATATAAATGATATACATACCCCAGATTGTGCAGTCAATGTCATGCTAGCCACAGATTATATTGGTGTGATAATAGTGTGTCAGACAATTGCTACATACAAATACTGATACAGTCCTCAAGTGTGTCAACTCTTGGATTAATGCAAACAGACTGAAAATAATTGTAAATAAAATACATGACATGAAATTTTGCAAAAATGTAAATCTGGATCTAATGCAGGGTGACGAAGCAATAGACAGAGTGACATTCATGAAACTGTTGGGGATTCAGGTTGGTGAAAACTTAAATTTGAATGAAAATGTAATAAAACTTACACAGAAACCCAGTTTACTCTGTTTTGCTCTTAGAATTATCACAAACATTTGCACCTCAGAAGATGTCAGTACTCCATATTCCATATTCCTAGATTTCCAAAAAGCATTTGAAATGATGTCCCACTGGAGATTATTGATGAAGGTCCGAGCATATGGTTTAGGTTCCCAAATACGCAAGTGGCTCAAAGACATTTTCATTAATAGAACCCAGTACATTGTCCTTGATGGCGAGTATTCATCGGAGACAAGGATATCATCATGAGTGCCCCAGGGAAGTGTGATATGACTGCTATTATTTTCTATATATACAAATGATCTGGTGGACAGGTTGAGCAGCAATCTGCAGTTGTTTGCTGATGATTCTGTGGTGTATGAAAAGGTGTCAACGATGAATGACTATAGGATAATACAAGATGACTTAGACTGTTGGTGAGGAATAGCAGAATGTAGAATATATAAGTTAATGTGGATGAGTAGGAAAAACAAACTTAAAATGTTCAGATACACTATTAGCAATGTCCTGCTTGATACAGTCACATTGATTAAACATCTGGGCATAACATTCCAAAGCAAAAAGAAATGGAATGAGCATGTGAGGACTGTGGTACAGGGTGGGGGTGGGGGGGTGGGGGGTGGGGGGGGGATGGTTGACTTCGGTTTACTGGGAGAATTTTAGGCAAGTATGGTTCATCTATAAAGGAGACTCCATATAGGACACTAATGCGACCTATTCCTGAGTACTGTTCGAGTGTTTGGGATACATACCAGATCAGGTTGAAGGAATACATTGAAGCAGTTCAGAGGCAGGCTGCTAGGTTTGTAAATGGTAGGTTTGAACAACATGCCAGTCTTATGGAGATGCTTCAGGACCTCAAATGGGAATCCCTGGCAGGAAGGCAACACTCTTTTCAATGAACACTATTGAGAACCTGCATTTGAAGCTGACAGCAGCATGATCCTACTTCTGCCAACATACATTTCACATAAGGATCACGAAGATAAGATTTGAGAAATTAGGCCCTTATGAAGGCATACAATCGTGTTTCCCTAGTTCTATCTGAGAGTGGAAGAGGAAAGGAAATGATTAGTGATGGTATGGGGTACCCTCCACCATGCACCTTATGGCGACTTGTGGAGTATGTATGTAGATGTAGATGTAGCACACTTTGGTTATCTTCAGTCTCTTGTAACACACAGAACACTATTCTGGAGCTCCACCACTTGCCACCTAAAACAATTTTTTTTTTTTGTTATCCGAATAATAGCACACAATCCTCCACAGACACATGCAATCCTTTATTCAGAAGGGTTAAAATACAAACAATACCTGCATTAAACACACACACACACACACACACACGGAAACAATATTATGAGAAGGATACATTGTTATTCAGTGGCCACAGCAGCTGGAAATAGCAATCATTTATGAGTGAGCTGTGCTTGCTTATGTGAATGTGTGTGTTTTTTCTTTCCCTTTCTGAAGAAGGCTTTAGCCATAAGCTCAACATGTAACAGTTCTTTAGTAACAGTCCTTTCATTGTGCCCATTTGCAACTAAACATCTCAATGTGTTATGTTTACAGTGAGTAGCGGTCTATCCTTTTCATAATATTGTTGAAATTCCAACCTGGACTCATCATTATTGTCTGTCCTAAGAACTATCATGCACATTTCTAAACAAATACTGCTCATTACGTCTTTCTTGCGATGCCCAGTTTCCATGGAAAGTACTGGTTTGTTTCCCATTACAAACAAAATTATCTTTAAAGTGGAATTTTACAAGCTTTATCATCCTAAACAAATACTGCTCATTACGTCTTTCTTGCGATGCGCAGTTTCCATGGAAAGTACTGGTTTGTTTCCCATTACAAACAAAATTGGTTTGTTTCCAATTACAAACAAAATTATCTTTAAAGTGGAATTTTACAAGCTTTTCCACAGAGCAGTCCAAAATCTGTCTAGTTTCATTTTATCAATGTGTATTACCTGGGACAATAAAATATGAAGAACAGCCAGTACTCCAGCAGCAACCTGTCCTGGCCCAGGATGACTGCTATTGTCATGCAGAAATGCAGCTCAGTTGCTGCTGAAGTACTGAATGTTCATGTTTTATTATTTATGTTAACACATATTGACTAAACAAATAGGGACCACTCTGTCAAATGGGCATGTAAAATTATGATTTATAAAACATTTTGTCTGTAACAGAAAAATCGACTGACACTTTCCATCAACACTGGGCATCGTATGTGAGATGTGATGAATCCAACTTGTTTGCTCTGACACCAGCTACATACTGCAAAAACGAAATTACAAGAATATGTGGAAACACCAAAGAAGATGTGCTTGATGATACCCAGAGAAACCTACTGTTGTCTCTCTTTCTATCTCTGTGTGTGTGTGGCTTTTTATACTTATGTGGTGGAAATGCATTTTATATATCAGAGCTCACCTTGAAGGATATCAGTCAAATGCTGGCTTTTATAGTTACAGTTTGCAAAATAGCACAGCATTCCACACACAGCAAACAAAAAGACTAACACACAAAGACATGTGAGTCATATCACTGTTAAACGTTACAACAGACGCAATCTACATTATAAGGTTGCAAGATGAAGATAAATTTAATTCAGAATTGAAAATAATTTCTTCTGGAACATTGCATTTACTTAATAAGCAATAACATTATTCTGATAATGTTTATATATAGCCAAAACAGGAAATACTGTCTTTCAAACATTAACATTCCACTGCATTTACATATACTGCAAACAACTGTTGTCTACAGTAAAACATTTACTGAATCATTGTTCTGTATAAAAGACTCTACCAGTTTGGAAGGATAAAAGCAAAGGCTTATGAAAAACTGACTGATTTTTAATAAAAGAAACCTACGCATAAATGAATTTTAATTACTATGGGTTGTATCACTTTATATCATTTTGTGTGGCCTGATAAAAATCGTTCATACAGGCAGTGAGGAATTTTCTTTGGAAAAAATGAATTTTGGCTGTGGTTGCCCGCCCTACAAAACAACATTTCCTCATAATGACTTCACATAAAATTTACATGTACATTAGTACAACTCCCATACAATATTTATGGCCAATGGATGGATATAAAAACTTTCAAAAATAAATACAAAAAAGTGCATAGATGTAAATCACTTTAACAACAGTTGATCCAGAGTAAACAAAGAAAGAGATATGTTTATGTTTGTGTGCATGGCGATCTTCTGCAGTGGTTGTTAAAATCAATTATTATTGGTTTCTCCAGCTTAACTGCAGTAACCTTAAAATGGAGAAACCAATAATAATTGAAAATAAATGTTTAATGCCACAGGATACTATTTCCTATTATCACAAAACTTCTTCTTAATGAAGCTCCAAAACCATGATTTTAAATCACCTTCCCACTACACTTACCCTCTTTGTAAATCTTTGGCTACATTTACATCTGTTCCAAAAAACAAGTTGCGTGTTACAAAAGACAGAACAGTAACATACTTTCATACAACCAGCACACCTGTTACATCAGTAGCTGGTAATAAGTGTTCTTTTAGTGCCCTGTACATTGATAAATTGTTATTTGGTTGGTTGATCTGCGATATAAAGAGACCGAACTACTAGGTCATCAGTCCCTTTTTCCTGACACAAGCAAGACTCAAGGTAAAACAACACCCAAATTTAATTTGTGGAGGTAAAAGAGGGTAAAAGGAATGGTGAAACACACAAAAAGAGAAAATGAAAGAAAGGAACAAAAAAGGGGGGGGGGCGGACGTACACCACAAGGAAAAGTAGAGGAAGGTATTAAAACCATAGAGCAGATGGTCTGGGCTACTGACCACAAGAATAAAAGAGGATGAGCCACCCACTCTGAGACAAATGAAAATGTCCAGCAAAACGACAAGGCGAGATGAACACACATAGGGAAAAGATGAACAAGGCAAACAAAATGCACAGAAATTATGAGAGAGAGTGAAATCGGAGGGAGGGTTAATGCCAGAGAGAAGGCCAGACACCCACCCTTAGATGGTATGAAAAAAAAAACCTCATGAATAAAACATAAAACTAAATCTGCTGTTGAGGCATTCTCACCCAACACCATATGCAGGGTGATGGGAAGGTTAAAAGGCCGCCACAGAGCGGCTAAAACTGAGCAGTCCAACAAGATGTGGGCGACAGTTGTAGGGGAGCCACAGCGACACCAAGATGGGTCCTCGCAATGGAGTAGGATGACCGCCACACATTTGTTGTCTCCTTGATAACATGGAGTTTATTTGGTGTACTATGGGTGCGCCATTCAGTATCCCAGATCGTATTTCTGGCATATTGAGCTTGAAAAGACCATTTCTGTAATTAAAAAGGAATCCTTTAATTTTTTGATTATTGAGTCTTTGGTTTACATGTCCATTTTTCTGTCACCATAATACCTATCTACTGATTATCTAAACATTGTGGGACAATTTTGATACAGTATGCCCCCTTGTATAAGTGCATATTATTTTTACATTTATGTTTAGGAGCTACCTATCAAATAAACAGAAATAACATTCTTCAAGTGAGTGTCTGTACACTCCCTGTGCTGGAGTGATGAAGCTCATCAAATGACGAATATTAATCTCACAACAGAAACCATGCTGCCCAGAAAGATTTTAACCAATTGTTTAAATTTTGAATGGAAATCAAACATAAATGTTGGTTTCACAACAACTTACAGTTAATGAAGACGAAAGATGTGCTACCAGATTCATTTTCTGTACACATTAAGCTGCACCAAAACTTACAACAGTAACAAGGAAAACTTTCACTTTCAACATGGTTTCTAAATCATGTCACAATAAAATGATGGAAATCCAGTTTTCAATGCAACTCATTTTCCTTTAATGGTAACTGATCAGTAATACATGGAAAGTCATTGTCATTAAATAATTTAAAGTATCGTTTTGGAACATAGAGTGAACCACAATAATAATAAGAAAAAACAAAGGTCCATTTGCATAGAGCTGGAGCTTCCCTCCAGATTATGTTGCATGTTTAAATGCACCGGCCTCTGCTGGATCTGTATATGCACAACGTCTCCCATAATATCCTTCAGCACATTCACAATGATAGGTGCCAATGTCATAAAGATATACTATATAGCATGTGGCACCATTAAGACAAAATATTCTTGCAGCTTCTGGGTCACATGGCTCTGGCTCTCTATATCTAAGATAACTATTTTCACATCTCGTTCCATAGAAACCGCCAGAACATACACAGTAGTAAAGATCTTTGTCATCCAAAAGTAACTGATAACATGTACCACCATTCAAACAAAATGAAAAATCTAGCATTGGAGGGCAGTAGTTCCGAATGAATGTGCTGAATTCACACCGTGTACCCCAGAATCTGTCCGGGCAATCACACATGTAGAACATCTGATCTAAGACAGTGACCACAGAACATGTTCCACCATTCAGGCAATATATTTCTTGAAGACCATTAGAGCATTCGCGGGAATCACTATTGGGAAGGTTATATTCACATCTTGGCCCTTCAAAGCCTCTTGCACAAATACAATAATACATTTCACGACTTCCAATTTGTAATTTGACACAAGTACCACTATTCAAGCAGTATACCTCCTCTAGTTCAGGTGGACAACTTTGTTTTGATACAGGGCCATCCTGACACCTTAATCCTGTCCATCCTTCTGGACATTCACAGAAGTAAAACACTTGATTGTTCACCACCATCTGATGGCATATCCCACCATTCAGACAGAAATAAGTGCCAATTTCACCATAACAATTTTCTGTATCAGGTCCAGCCACTGGAAATTGAGATTCACATCTTTCACCAAAGAAGTTCGTCAAACAATCACAGTGATAAAATGTTTCTTTGCCAACAGTTAGCTGGTAACATGTACCACCATTTAAACAGTAAAACTGGTCTAAGATTTGTGAACAGTTTGTCTGGTCTGAGTAACTGTACTCACATCTCTCTCCCCAATAGCCTTCCACACATATGCAGTAGTTAATCACGAGTTTCTGGCTGTATGTTTGGCGACAAGTGCCGCCATTTAAGCAGAAATGTTTGTCTATATCTTCTGGACAAGTCTTCTCCTCAATGGCAGATGGGAATGTGTCTTCGCATCTTGGACCATAAAATCCTGGTAGACATTCACAGTAATAAATTATATGACCAATAAATATAAGCACACTACAGTTTCCTTCGTTTAAACATAAAGATGCGTCCAGACTTAATGGACATTTATCAATTCTATGGTTCACATAATCACATCTCCTACCACCATAGCCATCCGGACACAGACAATAATAGAAATACACTGTAAACATATCAGTCACTTTTTGGCAAATGCCATTGTTTTTGCAGAAGACATTTTGCTCAGCTAATGAACAGTTTGTTGCTGTATCTTCAAGATATTCACATCTATGTCCTGCAATCCCATTTAGACAAATACAGTAATAATCTGCATTATTGTTAACAGTTCCTTGAAAGCATGTTCCACCATTGTAACAGAACCATTCAGCAATTTCTGGCGTGCAAAGAGTTTCTGATACAGGTTCCTGTACTGGATACTGACAAAGTGATCCATGGTAGCCAGATTCACAGGCACAGTAATAAACGGTGTAGCCTGAAAATATAAATGAGTAACATGTACCACCATTCAGGCAGAAGTTTCTATCAAGTGTCGGTTCACAACTATCTCCATTGGGTGAATTATATTCACATCTCAGTCCAAAGTTTTGTTCTAGACACTCACAGTAATATAATCGCTGCTTGTCGATCGTTTCTTCTAAACACGTGCCACCATTCAAGCACAAGAATTCATTTATTTCGCTTGGACAGGATGGTTTAATTTTTGGTTCTGTAAATTCACACTGTTGTCCCAAATAACCTGCCTGACACTCACAGTAAGCAGTTTTCCGAAGTGAGGTACTGCCTATCATACAAGTGCCGCCATTGAAGCAGATGTGACCTAGATATTCTGGTGGACAAGCTACAGGTCCTTTTGATTTTAATTGGCACCTTTCTCCATAATAGCCCTGCTTACAGTCACAGTGCAATATACCACCAATTACTTCTTGAAGACATACCCCCCCATTCAGACAGAACCATTTGTATGCTGCACAATATTTTACTTTTCTTTCAATCAGTGTGGTAATTTCACATCTGGCTCCACCGTACCCCACTGGACAGTCACAATAATACAGCACACTTGTATGTTTGTGTAAGATTCTCATAGTACATACACCACCATTAATGCACAAAAACTTGTCTAAGATCTGTGGACAAGGTAACTGTCCAGGAGATTCTATTTCACATCTGTCCCCATGGAATGGGTCAACACAATGACAATAGTAAAATATAATTCCCATAAGATACCCCATGTAACATGTGCCACCATTTAGACACCAGTTTTCTGTCAGCACTGGTGGACATAACTCACCTGCTTGAGTTGCTGGTGGTATTTTATGCTCACATATCATTCCATAGTAGCCATCTACGCATGTGCAAAAGTAAATCTGTTGATCCTTTTCTGTCAGAAGCACAGTACATGTGCCTCCATTCATACATAACACTCTGTCTATTGGAGAGGGACATGTATGGTCTTGAGGGTGTCTACTATGTTCACATCTAGGCCCATAGTATCCTTCAGCACACTGGCACAGATAAATATGATGCCCGTGTGTTTGATATTGTACACATGTTCCGCCATTCAGACACAGATTATCTTCCATTGTAAATGGTAAACGCGGACAAACTATCTGTCCAGCAAAACTCAGTTCACATCTATCTCCAAAGTATGAATCAGGACACATGCAGTAATAGAATGTATCATCTGGATCTATATCTCTATAGCAAGTACCACCATTCAGGCAAAAGTATTTTGCAACATCTGGAGGACATACAGTACTCTCATAAAATAAAGGTAAGAATGGATACTCACATGATGGCCCAAAGACCCCTGGCCGACATTTACAAAATAAAAGTTGATTTCCTCCGGGAAATTTAAGTGCAACACATGTGCCACCATTCTTACATAATTCTCTGCTGAATGGATCTTCACAAAGTTCTGCAGGATTTTCCATATCTCCACAAGTATGTTCACATCTAGGTCCATAATATCCATCTCGGCAAACGCAGGTATAAATTTTATAGCCATTTGATTTGCTTTGAACACATGTTCCACTGTTCAGACATAAGAAGTAACTGAACTGAGTTGGGCAGTTTAATTGTTCTGGGTATGTAACTTCACACCTTTCCCCATAAAATGGATACACACACTCACAGTGGTATGTTGAGTTACCCATAATGTCCACTCTATAGCATGTGCCACCATGTAAGCAATAGATTTCATCAATACATGCTGGACATGGACGACCTACAGTTGCTAAGTGAGGATACGGGTATTCACATGACAGTCCATATAATCCTTTCGGACATTTACAGTAATAAATATTTTCTCCATGATTTCCTTGAATTGAAATACATGTTCCGCCATTCTTACACAAATCTGTGTTTAAGTGAGATGGACATACACCCTCCTTGATAACTTCTTCACAGTATTCACATCGTGATCCATAATATTGATCCACACATTTGCAGTAATAGACAGTGTATCTATTCACAGTAACTGGAATACAAGAACCACCATTGTAACATAAATTTTTCTGCATTGATGATGGACAATATGCCTGAATGAACGAATGCTTTTCACATCTTTCCCCATAGAAGGGGCTTCTACATTCACAACGGTAGACTAAACGATTCATCGCGTATTCTGCAGAACATGTTCCACCGTGCAAACACCAGTCTCTTGCTATCGCTGCTGGGCAATGTTTGTCAGGTATCAGTGGTTTCATGTACTCACATGACATTCCATAATACTCTTCCCTACATTTGCAGAAATAAAGATCACGATCATCTTTAAACACAGTAGCAACACAAGAACCACCATTTGCACATAAATCATTCTCTAGTGGATGCGGACATAGCTCATAGTGTGATATGTCCTTCTGTTTGTGTTCACATCTAGATCCATAAAACCCTTCTATACATGAACATGAATAAATTGTTTGTCCATGTGATATTTGTACTGTACAAAAACCTTGAATACACAGTAACTTGCTAAAAGGGAACACACATTGTGTTTTCAAAGGGAGGTTATATTCACACCTAGCCCCATAGTATGGCACAACACAATCACAAAAAGAAACTGACTGGCCCTTTATTTCTTCTCTGTAACATGTGCCTCCATTTAGACAATATGATTGTGCTACATCCAGATGACAGGGCTCTCGTTTATCTAGTCCAGGATGATATTGAGATTCACATGCAGTTCCATAAAATCCTTGTGGACATTTACAGTAGTACAGAATAACTGCTGACCGTGAAGGTGGTGTAATGCGAACACATGTACCATTATTCTTACACAGATCAGTAGAAAATGGAGGCAAGCATGTTAATGCTGTTGTGGACTCACGCTCACATCTATCTCCATAGAAACCTGCATGACACACACACTGATAAGTGACAACGCCATTTGAATGCCGTCGAAAGCATGTTCCGTGCAGGCACAGATGTACTGCTATAGCCCGTGGACATTTAGTTGATGGATATGCAAATTCACATGTTATTCCATGGTAATATTCAGGACAGAGACAGTAGTATACTGGCTCACCAGTTAATCTCGATGTATAGCAAGTACCCCCATTTTCACAGTACTTTCCTGCTATATCTGCATCACAAAGGACACTTGTACTTTCTATACCAGAGTGAGGATATTCACACAAAACACCAAAGAATCCAGCCACACATTTGCAGTAATATATAATGTAACTTGACTGATAGAGTCTAACAGGAACACATACACCACCATTTTTGCAAAGTTCATTCTTGAAACCTGGTGGACACTCTATATCATCGATTGGTTTGAAAGTATGTTCACACCTAGCACCATAATGTCCTTCAGGACATTCACAGAAGTATACATTAAAGCCATTTGATTTTCGATAAGTACATGAACCACTGTTTAAACATAAGATATTGTTAAATTCGTGTGGACAAATCAACTTTTGGATAGATACGAGCTGACACCTTTCCCCAGTATATGGATAAACACAGTCACACATATAAACTGTATGACCAGTGATCTTTTCCTTATAACATTTACCACCATTTAGGCATAACATTTTTTCCATGTCTGATGGACAGGCATCTTTAATTGCTAAAGTGGAATATGGATATTCACATGACATTCCATATAGTCCATCTGGACAACTACAGAAGAATGTTGATACTATTGGATTTAATCTGACTGTTATACAAGTTCCGCCATTCTTACACAAAACTTTGTCCAAAGGTGGTGGACATGGGTGGTCTAACCCATGGAAACAGTGTTCACATCTAGCTCCATAACTTCCCTCCTTGCATTGACAAAAGTAAAGACTGGGGAAGTGTGTAGCTACCTGGCTGCACACACCACCACGAAGGCACAAATCTGTGTCCAGTGGTGGAGGGCAGGGCAACCATTTGATAATGTTTATTTCACATCTCACTCCATGGAAAGGCCTCACACATTCACAGTAGTAGAATGGTCGATTCATGATAATGTCTTTGTAGCATGTACCACCATTGAGACAAAGAAACTCTAATATTTCTTCTGGACACTCGCTATGCATTGTTAGTAAAGGCAATTGTCTGTATTCACAAGTAGCTCCATAATATCCCTCTGCACATTTACACATGTAAGCTCCTTGTTCCCTGCCAGTATCAATAAACAAACATGTGCCATTATTTTCGCAGGTCTCCTTGTTCAGTGGAGGTGGACAGATACTTTCTCTAGGAAGTTTCTTTTCGCATCTTGTCCCCGCAAACTGGTCAGTACATTCACAGTAATGAAGGGTTACTTCCAGATAACGTACTTCAAGGCATGTACCACCATTTGCACAGAACTGGTCTTCATCTCGACACTCTTGTGGTTCAGTTGATAAATTTATTTCACATCTTTGGCCAGTGAATCCTTTCGTACAACTACAGAAAAATATCTTCTTACTACCAAAAACTTCCTGGTAGCAAGTTCCACCATTAAAACAGAAGTCCATGTCTTTCGATGAACAGAGCGAGCTGGTTGCTGAGGTCCTATATTCACATCTGTCCCCATAGAACCCTTGCTGACAGCTACATCCAAAAATTTCGACGTCCTCCCACATCACACGATTACATGCTCCTTTATTTAAGCACAAAAGTTCATTAAGTATGACTGAAGCGTTGTCTTCCACCACCTTAAATCCACAATCAATACCAATATATTCTTCTGTACATGCACAGAACTCACGCGTTTCATCATCTGTGCTAGTTTCATAGCAGGTGCCTCCATTCTTGCAGAGGATCTGGCCCACCATTGATGGGCATAGCTCTATTTTGCCGGGTGAAACAGACTCGCATCGGGCACCCCAAAATTTGCGAGGGCATTTGCAATGATAGATTGCCTCGCTCATACCAGAATCTTCATAACAGGTGCCACCATTTACACAGAAATGATCTGCTATCTCTGGCTGACAAGGTTTTGCTCCGCCTGTTCGAGTGAACTGGCATGTCTCTCCATAGTATTTATCTGGGCACATACAAAAATACAAAGGAAATTTCTTATTAACTGACATATAACACGTACCTCCGTTTGAACAAAATTCTGAAGTTGGACACACTATAAACTCTGTTGAATGAGCAACTGTTGGGCTTCTATTTGGCTGGTCGTTAGCAATTTGAGGGCAAACAATTCCTGTGTCCAGTATGAACACTAGAAAAATATGTACGAACAAATTCATTTTTGATATTGGATTCGTTCAGATGCCTTCTGCCATATCACTGCTGCAGCGAATTGCAGGTCTTCTAAACAAAGATAAATATAATTTTTATTTATATATCACTACCGGTAGGTCACCAACTTTTCACGTTACAACAATAATCATAATCTTCATTTCCTATCAGAACAGGGCGATTCATAAAACAAAGAAGAAATAATTTCGTTTGAAACAAGAAGACAGAGCATGCAAAGAATAAATCCTTTTTCTCTCTGAGAATCTACGCATTCAATATTTAAAAGAGACATGTAAATTTATGGTATTCAATATTTATAGGATTTCAAAATGAAAGCGTTTATTTTAAAAAGTCATTTTTAATAGCTCATATCCAGAAACAGAGCGAATAGACAGCTGAATCCCTATGTTCCACACTAGGAAACAAATTATTTCGTATACCGGAATTGGATGGATTGTTTGTACAGCCAGTCGTCCCTTGAAATATAAGAGTAATCTAGTTTAGGCAGATATGCCACCTTAATAAATGATATTGGTCCTTATGAGTTTGAAAATGACGTTCCGTGAAACCAATTAAGTAATGCTAAATCCCTTTCCTTGTCTACCAGTTTACCGCACCGGTAGAGCCCACGCTCTTCCGGTGATACTTATAAGCGTTCTCTACCATGGCTTGGTGTTAAAAGAATTAAGCCTTTTTTTTGCTTCGGGTATAAAACAGAGTTTCCAAACGTGATATACCTGAAGGCTTCGTTTCTCGAATTTCACTGTGTCCTATTTCCCAGAATGCAACTCAGCTTCATACATTAGTGTAGCAATATAATGCGACAATAAGGTTTATCGCTGCACACAGGTTGTCAAGAACCATCTCGCGGCTAGCTTCTATTTAAAAATTTTCATCCTTCTCATTCCTTGTCTTATTTGTGATTATTGAGGAAGGGATTTCCTGTTTCAGCATTTGCCTTTCGACCAATGAAAACCTGGACTAACTTGACTGGAAACGGTAGATTGGCGCTACCGCGTACCAATTTTTAATTTGTTGCAGGACAATAGTATTTCAATCCCTATCATTGCCATTTATTATCCGGCCTGCGTCATTTGCCAGCTGTGGCTTGAGAAACTGCATCAAATTTGTAGTATTACTAAATTACGATACAAATAACATTCGACATCTCATCTAAATTAAACAAATTACACGTTTTAAGGTAGAACATATTTTCGGTCAAATATATTTCATTAACAGATTTACCAAGTTTAGAGAAAGTTCAGTAGATGCATTCACTTTCATTGGAGTAAAAAATTACATTTCCTTTATATTTTACAAAATTAGCTGCAAATAGTTCATTTCTTGTTGTTTTTACATGGGTTCACGACAAGCTTGTTTTGGCATTTGTGCCGTTTTCAAATGTTACTTTTTGGTACTGAATACAGCGGGCGTAGACCGAACGTGAGGAGAGGGGCTAGTGTAATTTGTTAATACAAACCATAAAAAAATGCACGGAAGTATGTTTTTTAACACAAACCTACGTTTTTTTTAATGGAACCCCGTTAGTTTTTTTAGCACATCTGAACATATAGACAAATACGTAATCAGTGCCCTTTGTTGCATTGTAAAATGTTAATTACATCCGGAGATATTATAACCTAAAGTTGACGCTTGAGTACCACTCCTCCGCTGTTCGATCGTGTGTATCGGAGAGCACCGAATTACGTAGGGATCCAAAGGGAACGGTGATGGACCTTAGGTACAGAAGAGACTGGAACAGCACATTACGTCCACATGCTAACACCTTTTTATTGGTCTTTTTCACTGACGCACATGTTCATTACCATGAGGGGTGAGGTACACGCACACACGTGATTTCCGTTTTCAATTACGGAGTGGAATAGAGTGTGTCCCAACATGTCAGGCCAATAGATGTTCAATGTGGTGGACATCATTTGCTGCACACAATTGCAATCTCTGGCGTAATGAATGTCATACACGCCGCAGTACATCTAGTGTAATGTAGCCGCAGGCTGCCACAATACGTTGTTTCATATCCTCTGGTGTTGTAGGCACATCACGGTACACATTCTCCTTTAACGTACCCCACAGTTTATGCGTCCTCCACGTCCTATGAAACGCCCGTCGAACGTGTACCTCACCCCTCATGGTAATATTACCATGAAAAAGACAAATAAAAAGGTGTTAGCATGTGGACGTAATGTGCTGTTCCAGTCTCTTCTGTACCTAAGGTCCATCACCGTTTCCTTTGGATCCCTACGTAATTCGGTGCTCTCCGATACACACGATCGAACAGCGGAGGAGTGGTACTCAAGCGTCAACTTTAGGTTACAATATCTCCGGATGTAATTAACATTTTACAATGCAACAAAGGGCACTGATTACGTATTTGTCTATATGTTCAGATGTGCTAAAAAAACTAACGGGGTTCCATTTAAAAAAACGTAGGTTTGTGTTAAAAAACATACTTCCGTGCATTTTTTTATGGTTTGTATTAACCAATTACACTAGCCCCTCTCCTCATGTTCGGTGTGTGGAATCGATTCGTCAGTATTTGATGTGGTTTACGAAATATATCCAGCGGTAGTGTTAGGTGACTGACCCTATATATATATATATATATATATATATATAGTAAGAAAACAATTTATTGGCAGAATACGGTTCAGAAACATAAAATCTGGGAATATATATATATATATATATATATATATATATATATATATATTTAATTTATTGGCAGAATACGGTTCAGAAACATAAAATCTGGGAATATATATATATATATATATATATATATATATATATATATATATTCCCAGATTTTATGTTTATATATATATATATATATATATATATATATATATATATATTCCCAGATTTTATGTTTCTGAACCGTATTCTGCCAATAAATTGTTTTCTTACTACTAATAATTGTTTAAGCGCTTAAAAACACAGCTCATGCAGTGAACGCATTTGGATTTAAATTAACAGTCCGGAAAAAAACGGTTCACTACACTCAACTGTGTAAACCTGGTCAAATTCACTTTCATTACTGTGAAAGCTTCTTTTATGCACTTAAATGGCTCTGAGCACTATGCGACTTAACTTCTGAGGTCATCAGTCGCCTAGAACTTAGAACTAATTAAACCTAACTAACCTAAGGACATCACACACATCCATGCCCGAGGCAGGATTCGAACCTGCGACCGTAGCGGTCGCTCGGCTCCAGACTGCAGCGCCTAGAACCGCACGGCCACTCCTGCCGGCCTTATGCACTTAACAATAGTGTTCTGCAGCTGCGTAGTGTACTAAGAACGATTCTTTCATGTGATACAGTTCTATTTTAGAATAGGCCTACGCATTCTAATATGCTTACTGAATTACTATTGTTCTCTGAAGAGCATTTGTCGTTTCATGGTAAGCCAGATGTTTTCCACTTATACGCAATTTAGAAATACTGATGCGCTTTTAGTACCATGCCAGAGTTATGAACATAAAAAACTAACATTATAACCATAGTAAAACCAGTTTTTACATCAGCAGACTGTACATTTGGCCGCCATTTTCATTAGGTTCTGTCCTAAGCATTTTCTCTCTGAACTACTTGTTTTCCTGGGTCCTGTCCTAAGCTTTTTCTCTCTGAACTACTTGTTTTCCTGCTATTAAAAATCGACATTCGGAAGCAACTGAAGGATATCTTGTCATCCTTCCCTTCAAACAAAGTTTAGAAAGCCCCATCCTCCCCTCTTCTTAAATTAATTGGATGATGATCCCAAATTATTCGGTTTTTCCTTCTCCTTTTCATTAGTCGACACAATAACAATACTTAGATTTTACTGTCTGTTCATTTCAAACAAAACTGTACTTTTAAAAACAATGAATAATTTACGTAACACATTAAAATTAAATGAATGGGTTTGATGATGAAAGAACATTGCCTTTAATCTGCTGACTCGTGCGGTGGCGACGGTGATTCTACCGCCGTGTGTGTAAACACTGGACTTCTGACAATGGCGACGGTCAATTGACCTGGCGGAAAATATCCGCTGTGAGTGCAACCGGCCTTAAAGACCAGGTCAGAAAGAGCGCGGCCTGGCGGTTCGACCTGTGGCCTTGAACAGCAACGGCAACGGCCAGGCCGCATCGTTGTTGTATATAGGTGTCAGTCACACAGAGCGCGACTCTGGCCGGCTCGCGGCCCCGGCTGACGTCGACTTTCAACACAGACAGATTCGCAGCAGCCCGGATCGGCTGTTCGCATTTGCTGGCGCATTTGACAGCAACGGCGAGAGGCAGATCTTTGATACCACGCTACACCTGCCAGGCTGCTATGTGATGAGGTTCCGTCCGTTTCCATGGTGTGACAGCTGACGCAGCAGCAACCGCTTTTGCCTGTGCGGCGTTCCTTGCCCCGGTCATCCGCCTCGCCTGACCCGCACAGGCAGACTGCGGCGTTGTGTCTGACCAGGCCTTCAAGACCTGAAAATCATTTTTATCTTTCCTGCACGTTTGGAAACTGGCACATCCGGGATATACACTCCTGGAAATGGAAAAAAGAACACATTGACACCGGTGTGTCAGACTCACCATACTTGCTCCGGACACTGCGAGAGGGCTGTACAAGCAATGATCACACGCACGGCACAGCGGACACACCAGGAACCGCGGTGTTGGCCGTCGAATGGCGCTAGCTGCGCAGCATTTGTGCACCGCCGCCGTCAGTGTCAGCCAGTTTGCCGTGGCATACGGAGCTCCATCGCAGTCTTTAACACTGGTAGCATGCCGCGACAGCGTGGACGTGAACCGTATGTGCAGTTGACGGACTTTGAGCGAGGGCGTATAGTGGGCATGCGGGAGGCCGGGTGGACGTACCGCCGAATTGCTCAACACGTGGGGCGTGAGGTCTCCACAGTACATCGATGTTGTCGCCAGTGGTCGGCGGAAGGTGCACGTGCCCGTCGACCTGGGACCGGACCGCAGCGACGCACGGATGCACGCCAAGACCGTAGGATCCTACGCAGTGCCGTAGGGGACCGCACCGCCACTTCCCAGCAAATTAGGGACACTGTTGCTCCTGGGGTATCGGCGAGGACCATTCGCAACCGTCTCCATGAAGCTGGGCTACGGTCCCGCACACCGTTAGGCCGTCTTCCGCTCACGCCCCAACATCGTGCAGCCCGCCTCCAGTGGTGTCGCGACAGGCGTGAATGGAGGGACGAATGGAGACGTGTCGTCTTCAGCGATGAGAGTCGCTTCTGCGTTGGTGCCAATGATGGTCGTATGCGTGTTTGGCGCCGTGCAGGTGAGCGCCACAATCAGGACTGCATACGACCGAGGCACACAGGGCCAACACCCGGCATCATGGTGTGGGGAGCGATCTCCTACACTGGCCGTACACCACTGGTGATCGTCGAGGGGACACTGAATAGTGCACGGTACATCCAAACCGTCATCGAACCCATCGTTCTACCATTCCTAGACCGGCAAGGGAACTTGCTGTTCCAACAGGACAATGCACGTCCGCATGTATCCCGTGCCACCCAACGTGCTCTAGAAGGTGTAAGTCAACTACCCTGGCCAGCAAGATCTCCGGATCTGTCCCCCATTGAGCATGTTTGGGACTGGATGAAGCGTCGTCTCACGCGGTCTGCACGTCCAGCACGAACGCTGGTCCAACTGAGGCGCCAGGTGGAAATGGCATGGCAAGCCGTTCCACAGGACTACATACAGCATCTCTACGATCGTCTCCATGGGAGAATAGCAGCCTGCATTGCTGCGAAAGGTGGATATACACTGTACTAGTGCCGACATTGTGCATGCTCTGTTGCCTGTGTCTATGTGCCTGTGGTTCTGTCAGTGTGATCATGTGATGTATCTGACCCCAGGAATGTGTCAATAAAGTTTCCCCTTCCTGGGACAATGAATTCACGGTGTTCTTATTTTAATTTCCAGGAGTGTATTATAGGAAAGAAGCCTAGAAACACTGATGGCCCTTGTGACTCCTAAGGGATTGAGACCACTCATTTCTAAGTCATTATCAAACTATCACAAACAAGCCATCATTGTCTCATTAATCATCAGTCACTTATTAGTTACCATCTCTCTACAATATGCCATATCGATCAAATGCCTGGATGGTTACTGGTGTACCCTCGCTCGCAATACTGAATAAATGGCAACTGGCAAATGTTTCAAACTTGGTCCCAGTGTGGCGACTCCAAATGGTCATAGAGAGGAGACAAATAAAACTGGAAACGCATTTCCGAATAAAACTTGGCACTTCTGCGAAGTTTAGATTCGTGTGCTATGCTGTATTCTTACAGGCAGACGCCCTAGTGTCAGCCACATCGGTTTTAGATGAATTCGCTGTTTCTCACACATTTGCTGTTAAGGTGTCTCATTTTAAGAGTTAATGTTGTGGGAATATTCTGAATTGCTCTCGTAAATGCACATTTTGAGGCACAACGCCATGTCAGTAAGTGCACCACTGCTGAGAGATGTTAATAGGTGCCGGCCGTTGTAGCCGTGCTGTTCTAGGCGCTTCAGTCTGGAACCGCGTGACCGCAACGGTCGCAGGTTCCAATCCTGCCTCGGGCATGGATGTGTGTGATGTCCTTAGGCTAGTTAGGTTTAAATAGTTCAAAGTTCTAGGGGACTGATGACCACAGATGTTAAGTCCCATAGTGCTCAGAGCCATTTGAACCATTTGTTAATAGGTGCTTAAAATAAATAATAACAATTTCGGATTGTTAAATAGGTAAAAATAAATTATTTTCTCTTTTTAAGTAAGAATAAATCGTTCATTTTCGCCTGCCTTAATACATTTTCTTGCTATTTACACTTTTCTCTGTTAGTCCCCTGAAAAGCGAAAACAGCAGGGCTTTACTTTCTATTTTGTAAAGTAAAAACTAAATGTACACAATAATTTCCACAACCCATAACAGATTCATGTCTTAACAAATTTTGTGAACTTTGGTTGTAAGGATGATGTGACTGTTTTATTGTTATAAACATATTAATGTAGTTTGAAATACTGTTGTAAATTTAATATTAAGAACAAAAGAAGGCATACAATTGTGGAAATCGGTTCTGTTACTAATAATGTGCAAAACTTGACTACTCACATACCTGCATTACTTAAACAGAAATTGAATTCGTCTCGGGTCCTTCCCATGACTATCTACCACTTTTCCGATAAAGGACTCCTCCTCTGATTTTATCTTATCACGTTGAACTGACACCATACACAAACAACTGAGTCGATTATCTGACGTGGTAGTTCTTAGCCACGTTTCACGCGCCTGAGAGTGCTGCAAACAAACATGACGTAGGCCTATACTAATTCATACAGTGTAACCTTCTTCAATTACTCTATTGTGATAATATTTCAAACAAAATTTAAAAATAATTAGAAGAAATGTTTCATCTGTCTTAAGAAATTTTTTCAAAGTCTTTCTAATTAAGTAATTATGGCTCTGAGCACTATGGGACTCAACTGCTGAGGTCATTAGTCCCCTAGAACTTAGAACTAGTTAAACCTAACTAACCTAAGGACATCACAAACATCCATGCCCGAGGCAGGATTCGAACCTGCGACCGTAGCGGTCTTGCGGTTCCAGACTGCAGCGCCTTTAACCGCACGGCCACTTCGGCCGGCAATTAAGTAATTAAAATCAGAAAAATGTACCGTGGTAATTAAGTACCTGAACGATCTTTCCGCAGGGCAGGTGGTTGCCGGTAAGCTAAGGGCTATCTTCAAGGCTGAAACTACGGCGGGCAAGAATTTGGCTTTGTCCAGTAGATCAGTCAGGCTTAAATTCAGCAATATCTCCTTCAGTTACTTTATCGCGTTTACACATACTGATCCATGTCCGTGCTTCTTCAGTGAAGTTATCTAAAAGATCGCCATAAAATCTTTTGATATTTTCAATTATCCTTTTTATATCTAGGTCACTTTCGGATTTCATTACCTTTGGGTGCAAGCAGAAAATCTCAAAAGATGCCTTGTTTTCTTCCGAAAACCGTTCTAGCAAGGACTGAACTAGGGAATCCAAATATGGAATAAAGAGAGATTTTCTGTAGTATTCAGTGACAGAAATTGATGGATGATTTGAACGATGCATTTGTCATGCAACAACTCGTGGTTGTCGAATGCCAGTGACATCTATTCCAAGTGCACTGTAGTTGCTTTCAGCACTTTTCATTGTTGTTGTTGTGGTCTTCAGTCCTAAGACTGGTTTGATGCAGCTCTCCATGCTACTCTATCCTGTGCAAGCTTCTTCACCTCCCAGTACCTACTGCAGCCTACATCCTTCTGAATCTGCTTAGGTTATTCATCTCTTGGCCTCTCTCTACGATTTTTAACCTCCACACTGCCCTCCATTACTAAATTGGTGATCCCTCGATGTCTCAGAACATGTCCTACCAACTGATCCCTTCTTCTAGTCAAGTTGTGCCACAAGCTCCTCGTCTCCCCAATTCTATTCAATACCTCCTCATTAGTTATGTGATCTACCCATCTAATCTTCAGCATTATTCTGTAGCACCACATTTCGAAAGCTTCTATCCTCTTCTTGTCTAAACTATTTGTCCACATTTCACTTCCATACATGGCTACACTCCATACAAATACTTTCAGAAACGACTTCCTGACATTTAAATCTATACTCGATGTAAACAAATTTTTCTTCTGAAAGTTTTTATTTCTTCTCCATGGATTTTAATACCTACTCCAATTTTTTCTTTTGTTTCCTTTATTGCTTGCTCAATATAGAGATTGAATAACTATCTCACTCCCTTCCCAACCACTGCTTCCCTTTCATACCCCTCGACTCGTATGACTGCCATCTGGTTTCTGTACAAATTGTAAATAACCTTTCGCTCCCTGCATTTTACCCCTGCCACCTCCTTCAGAATTTGGAAGAGAGTATTCCAATCTACATTGTCAAAAGCTTTCTCTAAGTCTACATTTTTCATTATAATTTCAAATTCGGCTTCCGCATTTTCTCTGTCGTCCAATAACATTTTTACAATTCCTTGAATGTGTTCTGAAACTTCTAACAAGTTAATGTTTACTGATTGCAGGATATTGGTGACAGGTTCTAGTTTGGCACAATATTTTGCTATGTAACAATAAATGTTGGAGAAGTAAGTGTGCAGTAAAGTTGCCAGGCTTTATGCCTAGTTTCACGATCTCCTTCTTTATGTAAAATTGCTAATGCTACAACAATTTCTAAAAACTTATCATTAAATTTCCTTATAGGCTTATGCTTCTCAGACCAGCGTGTCTCACACAGTTTTTGAAGGTTCCCAACTAGGACTTTCCTTTGCGTGCTCCCCCAGAAAAAAGAAGTTCCTTCTTTGATAGTACCAATGGCATTTCCAACCTCTGGTAAGGTGTTCAAATTATTCACAACTAAATTAAGTCTATGGCTAGCACAATGATAGAAGCGAGCCTTGGGATATTTCTCAGCAATTATCTTCTGTACTCCGCCAATTTTACCGGCCATCGTACTGCACTCGTCATAGCCTTGTCCTAACATTTTATATAGATTTAAACCCCAAGCAGATAAAGTAGATATTATTGTGTTCGAGATATGTTTTGCATCTAACCTTGCTAATGGTGTAAATCCGAGGAAGTCTTCTCTGACAACATTAGTTGCAAGGTCAAAATAACGTGCAGAAAGAGAAAGTTGTTCTGTGCCTGCGATATCCATTGTTTCGTCTGCCAAAACTGAAAATGATTCGCTGTTATTGATGGTATTAATCAAATCATTTCTTGGTACTTCGGCGCATACATCAATTAAATCATTTTGGGTTCTATGAGAAACATACGTAGCATTTTTAGGCGCACCCTCAAAATGTTTCCGCAATGTTTTGTCACCTGATTGTACTCTAAATTGTAACAAATCATCAAATACAGCATTTGAATTTGTTTTTTCTCTTAAAGGTAAGTCATGTAATGCCTAAAACAATACATACGAAACGATTGATTTTAACTTTGCACGATTAGTTTGTACTAATTTCGCAAGATTCTCGTTGGCGAGTTCTTCCACACTTTTAGTTTTGTTTGTCACACACTAATGAAATTATTTGACTTTTTATATTGCATCTTTATACCACTCGGAATTCATATGCATTTTTGCACATTCATGGAACTTTTTGAAATTTGTGAACGGGCGGCTTATGAATGCGCCATGATGACTAACATGCGTTTTGCGTGGGCGGAAAAGCACACAAAACTTGCAGAGGGCACCTTTAATTGCTTTAGAATAGACCAGCCACGGATATAATGACAGCCAGTCTGGTCGAAATGTTCTTTTTGTGCTGTCTATGTCATTCTTAAAATTATAACTTTTTTCAGGTTGCCATGGATTCAATAAAATCTTATAATTTAGGCAATTGCCGATATCCTTTTTTTCAATGTAATTTCCGACATCGGGAATACTGACCAGGATACTACTGCCCTTTTCATCAACGCACATGAAGCCAGCAGAGGTACTGGCTTCGTCTTTATTTTCTCCATCAGCACAACTACTGGAAGTTTTAATAGTGATGGTTGCGTTTGACTCACCCTTTTCCTCTGATACCTCACCATAGACAGTATCTTCTTCGACACCTCCACTTTCATTTGTAGTTTTCATTCGCTCATTTTGCCACTGTATACACTGCGCTTTTACATTCACAACGCACAAACGTCTATGCAAACCACAATCATGCACCACCTTCCACTTACAACTCACAATGAATTTACACAACCCTTAACGCGATGCGATGCCGAACCGAGCTGAGCGATGACTAAAGAACAGAAGCTGAAATCGTATCATAGTGGTGGGAGGGAGGGAGGGATTTATGGTTCAACAATGAAACAGCGCGGTGTCCATTAGACCGCAAGCCGGCGACTTTGAGTTTCGCGCGATCGTTTGGAGCGGTTTCTTGCGCTGGATGTGGAAATATTTGTGCGATATTTTCCTATTAGAACATAGCAAGACTCGTTTAGAACGTTCCGGAAATGAAGGTAGTTTACGCCACACCTTGCTAGATCACGTTCGTTGACAGTAGTTCCAATGACGAACAGACAAGACCCTCGAACACTTCTTCAGCAAACGAAAAGGAACATAATACAATACGCTAATTTAAATTAGCGTCTGACAATTGTTAACCATTATTTGAAATTTGAAAGAATAAAATTTTGCCGAGTGTGTTTTGTTCTGCAACTGTGTTGTGTTGCCAGTTGAGGTTTATGAAGAGGTTTGTACCTAATGAGGTGGGAACAGAGGGGGTGACATTTTAGTACCCTATAAGTCAACATTTTCGTGATGGAATTCTCACCATGGGTACCATTCTTAATGGGACCACGTACACACGTAGTAGTTTGTCGATCGGCAGATTCGCTTTATTTTATTATAGCTTATTAGTAATGCCCAGAGTTTGTTAACATGTAAACGGTCTTTCCTTATCAGATCTGCAGTGTTTACTAAAATCTCGAATATTCCGACTATAGATATCTATCCTTAATTTTGTATTTCTCGTCATATAGATACTGTATCGTAGACTATTTTTCAAGGAAGATATCTTTTTTTACGTTTGTGTTTAACGTCCCTTGTAAAGAACGAACAATGGGCGTGCCTTCAGGAAAAACGCTTAAATGTTGCTCAAGAATGCATTTGTAAAAGTTAACAAAAAAACTGCTGGTTCATCTGATTATTCCCATTGTTGCCTCACTTGTTGTTAATTTCTACCACGTGTGGGTGTAGAAATAAAAATAAAGATACTTCGTAGGCAATAGCTGTAAGACGGATATATAACAATTTTACACATCTTCAACGAACGAGATTTCTTAAAGAAAACCACACAATTTTTAAATTTATCATCATTTTTTTAATTTTAGTTCGATTCTCCTTTAAAGTTTTTCATTGCTTTACTTCATCCTGTAATTCTGTTTACATATGTTTTATATCGTTTTACGTCATTTTATCGATATTTTCCGGTTATTTTAGTGGTAATTTTACAGGTACTTTAAACCATACATAACAGAGCCCTAAAGTTACAGGTATTTTTTATATTCGTAAACTGAACGAATTCTCACTAGGGGCAACTGCCCCCAATGCCCCCCCCCCCCCCTGCGGGCGCCCCTGAATCATGCCGTTTGTTTATTTACCTGTTTGTGTTTGTTGATGTGTAAAATCGATAGCTTGATCCATCTTTGATACTAACAGCTAGCCATGGAGGTTAAAAAAGAAGGGAGGTGGCACTATGTCACAAGCTTGAAGCCAATGTCCGCCATCTTAACTAGCCCAAAGCATTAGGTTCACGGCATTCATATCCCCATAATTCACTGCGTGACACTTACCCTCGACGTCACTCTTACTGTGTTGTATTACTAGAGAAAATACGCATTCAAGAACAGAAAAAAATTCTAAATTGTCTTCCTGGCACTATGTTATTCATGTAAGCTCTATAATTTTTAGTATTTGAAAGTTGTTTAAAAATGAGCAGTCGAGATCGCAATAATATTTCTTTATTTACTGGTTTCGCCTTATCTACAAGCTATCTTCAGAATTTTTTGGCCCCCTATGGCTGAAAATGTACGATCGTGGTATCACGGAAAATCCGGGGAGCAGCCAGCACCAGCCATAGGGGGCCAAAAAAATTCTGAAGTTGGCGTGTAGATAAGCCGAAAGTGGTAAGTAAAGAAATATTATTGAGATCTCGACTGCTCATTTTTAAATACAGAATCAGGTCGCTGCTCTCCATGGACTGTGTTGTCAAGATTTATGTAAAAAAATTGTTGCGTGTACACGACAGGAATAATGAACAAGGAGCACTTGTAAACAGTAGTAGCCTATGCTAATGTTTTGGACTACTTAAAATGGCGCCCACTCTAGCTTCAAAACAACGTACAGCACAGGTCTGTAGTCCACCTCCCTTCCTTTTTCACCTCCGTGCAGCTAACCCAGTTCATGGTGTATGGTGCTCATTTCCATTTGCAGGTAACCTATCTAACGGCTACCAGGGACAACAAATATTTTATTTTCCGCGTCAGTTACACGTTTGGCAAACATAACTCCGCTGATAACCTTGTCAACTTTGTCGGCTGCTCGCGGTCGTGCGGTAGCGTTCTCGCTTCCCACACCCGGGTTTCCGGGTTCGATTCCCGGCGGGGTCAGGGATTTTCTCTGCCTCGTGATGACTGGGTGTTGTGTGATGTCCTTACGTTAGTTAGGTTTAAGTAGTTCTAAGTTCTAGGGGACTGATGACCATAGATGTTAAGTCCCACAGTGCTCAGAGCCATTTGACCCATTTTTTGAACCTTGTCAACTTTGTGCTGATGCGGGACAAGGCACAAGAAATAGAAAAATATTATGTCGAAGGTTTAAGGGGAGCCGGAGGTGCCTATGCTGCCCATGTTAAAATCACTAAGTTTGAGGAACATTTATGAATAAACTACCAAATAGAAAAATTTGAATTTTTTTTTACATATAGAGTGGTTTAGTATTGCAGTTATGACAGATGGATTTTGGAGTACCTTTTCTAGTTTCCTTCCAATTATTTTTTTTATTAATGACCCAATTTTTTTACAAATAATTGCTTTATAATTAAACTGAAATGAAACTACTGAACATATTGCCAAATGGCTGTGTTACAATGTAAGTTTGACCACTAGGAGTGCTGTATAAAAATTTCATCTCTCTAGCTTGAGTGGATTTTGAGAAAATGTTCCTTATATTCGAAAAATTCTAATTTACGGGAAATGGCTATCAAAGTTTCTCAATACATTCCTGCACTATAGGCTGAATTATCAGGGTCTTTTTCTTCATCCTCCAAAAGCTTCCTCTTCTGTCTTCTTTTCTGGCCTGTTGTTCCATCATACTTCATATCTCTTTCTCTTCTTTCTGCTCCTCTTATCCTTTCTCTGTCAATATTTCTTAGTGCTCGTATAGTGTTCACCCCAGCTGTAAATCCTAATGCCTTCAGAACTTCACACTTCACACTGTTCCCTTTGTTGTAGGTTGCTATTGCATCATAAATGCCAAAGTGAAATGTTTTTATGCTTACAAACACCCTTTTAGGAATCACTTTCCAAATCAAACTGTTTACCCTCTCATTATGATTCTGCGTCTTTCCGTGTAGACATTTGTGTAACAATTCTGGCTGTGCTAAGTCATGAAAAATTGGTTTTATTGTTCCCTCCTGATTCTTGTACATAATGCATATTACCCTTTTACACAAGAAGTATAATACTACCAACAACAGGCGCAATACTGAACTAATTCGAAATGGTAAACAGCAAAGAGACGATGTTCCGCGCTCTTATTCATTGTAGTATCGCAACTTGGTATTAGTGTTAATTTTCTTTTCCCTACGTTCTTCCTCTTCTTATATACACAGTTACTAAAACGTGGCATCGTAACCAGAACAAAAGAGTACGACAATATTAAATGGAGCAAGATGTTCGAAATTCTGAGGAAAATAGGAGTAAGCTGTAAGGAAATACGGGTAATATTTGTCTCAGAAAACAATGTAGCCAACCCTTACACAGTCGCTGTATGCGTTAACAGGCCGAGAAAATCCCAAGCAGTTCGCCAGGAAGTCACGAGAGGGTGTTAGATGCATTCAGCGGCCGCCCATTTCCTCTGCAGGCGTGGGGGAAAATGGTAATAACTCCACTTCTAGGGCGAGTAGAACAATAATTCAAAGCTTACATTAAAGAGGAATGTTCCAATTAATTTTCGGTAGCAAAAAAAATCGTAATTTTTTGGATTTGACCACCTCCGGCTCCCCTTAACACAGTTAGACAAGAACCCGTAAATAGTAGAAAAATGAATAACCTGTATGTATGTTCCATATCTCCTCCTAAAATACTGAATCGCTTTCAACCAAACTTGGTACACATATCAGTTACTATTTGGAAAGAATCTCTATAATGGTAAGGACAACATAACTATCAATGGGATGGAAATGAAACAGAATTGTAGCCCAAAACGTGCAAATACCCAGACTTCATTCATCCAGTATTTGAGAATGAGACTAATTAGTGACTTGTACCAAACTGTACACATAATTTCGAACATTTACAAAACTTTTTCTCACAAAATGACGTAACGAAAAAAGTTCGTCGCTTACTACATTTTCGCTGTTCATGCAACAAAATTTTCACATCAGGTGTGACATTTTAATTTATCACTTCTTTACTGATAATTCTATTTGCGACACTTTTTGCAGACGGTGTTCACGTAACAATTAAATGTAACTGCAAAACTACACTGGCGGGGGGAAAAAATCACAACACCAAAAAATAATTACTATAGAGCAATGAAATTTTGGGAACATATTTGTCTAGGTATCATATTTAAGTGGTTAACATTGTAAGTTGATGTGAGTGATTAACGTTGTATGTTAATGTAAAAAGTTCGAGATAAGCTTTTGCAAATGTGAAATGCCACGAATGTCATACATTGATAACCGGTGTAACCACCAGAATGTTTAATGTAAGCATGCAGACATGTATGCATTGTGTTGTACAGGTGGTAGATGTCACTTTGTGCGATGTAAGAGGGCTATCCACAAAGTACATTACGTTTTGGAATTAAAAATTAATAAAGTATTGGAATTTTTTTTAATTATATACAGATGAAAGTCACACTTAAATACTACTTTTCTACATAGTTGCCATTTAAATTAAGGCACTTATCGTAGCGATGGACGAGCTTGGAAACTCGTTCGTCGTAAAATTCGGCCGCCTGCGCCGTCAACCACGTGGTTACCTCTTCTTGAAGCTGTGCGTCGTCATCAAAACGCTGCATAGCCAACCACTTCTTCATTGCTGGGAATAAGTGGAAGTCGCTCGGTGCCAGGTTGGGACTGTACGGCGGATGAGGAAACAACTCCCACTTAAAAGATTCGAGAACTTCACGAGTGGCATTTGCCGTGTGGGCCTGGGCGTTGTCGTGAATCAACAAGATCTTTGAGCCCAACTTTCCCCTGCGCTTGTTTTGTATTGCTCTTCTGAGGTTGTGCAGAGTTTGGCAATACCTTTGAGAGTTTATTGTAGTGCCTCTTTCCAGGAAATCCACAAAAATCACACCTTTTCTGTCCCAAAAGACAGTCGCCATCACCTTCCTTGCCGACATTGTCTGCATGCATTTCTTGGGTTTCTGGGGGGAATTTGTGTGCCCCCACTGCACTGACTGCAATTTTGTTTCTCAGTTCACATGCGTAACCCATATTTCGTCACCGGTAACGATGCGATCGAGTAATGAGTCGCCATCTTTCTCGTAAGCGTCCAAAAACGTTAATTATGCAGCCATTCGCTGATTTTTGTGAATCTCTGTCAAGATTTTTGGTATCCATCTTGCACAAAACTTGTGGTAACCAAGCTTTTCGGTAATGATTTCGTGCAACAAACTTCGTGAAATTTGTGGAAAACTAATGTTATTGTGAAATTACGGTTTTCACGGACTGCGGCATCGACTTTTTCGACAAGTTTGGCAGTCACTATGCTGGGTCTTCCACTTCGCTCTTCGTCGTGAACGTTAGTTCGGCCATTTTTTAATTTTATGACCCATTGACGCACTCCACCTTCAGTGATTATGTGGTCCCCATACACTTCACAAAGCTGCCGATAGATTTCTATCGGTGTACAGCTTTTTGCAGTCAGAAACCTTATTACAGCACGCACTTCACACTTCGCGGCATTTTCATTAACGCTGACATTTTAAACTGTCACAGTAACTCAACGGAGTACAGCACGAACCTCTCACTAGCACGGCAGGATGCCGACTGAGCGGCGGAATGCCATGACACCAAGATGGCCGCGCTAGCCCCGCCCTAACGGACACAAACGAAAACGTAATGTACTTTGTGGATAACCATTGTAGTTCCAAGTCTGTTGCACTTGGTCGGTCAATACAGGGATGGGTAATGTTGTTTGTGGATGATACTGGAGTTATTGTCCAATGATGTCCCATATGTACTCGATCGGAGACAGATCAGGTGATCGAGCAGGCCAAGGCAACATGTCAACAATCTGTGGAGCGTGTTGGATTACAACGGTGGCATGTGGACGAGTGTTGTTCTTTTAGAAAACACCCTCCGGTTCAAATGGTTCCAATTGCTCTGAGCGCTATGGGACTTAACATCTGAGGTCATCAGTCCCCTAGAACTTAGAACTACTTAAACCTAACTAACCTAAGGACATCTCACACATCCATGCCCGAGGCAGGATTCAAACCTGCGACCGTGGTGGTCGCGCGGTTCCAGACTGTAGCGCCTAGAACCGCTCGGCCACATCGGCCTGCAAAACACCCCTCGGAATGCCGTTCATGAAAAACGGCACAACAGATCGAATCACCAGACTGACAAGAAAATTTGCAATCAGGGTGCGTGGGATAACCACGAGAGTTCTCCTGCTGTCATCCAAAATCACACCACAGATCATAGCTCCAGCTGTAGGTCCAGTTAAGTAACCGATTTGTAATTGTTTGTCGTTTCACTGTGGAGCCAGCTGCTGCTCAAATTGTTGCTGCAGAGTCAGTACGATGAGCCATAGCCATGCGCTGAACGTGATAGTTTTCCCTCTTGGTAGTGCCACGTGACAGTCCGCGGACCTGTCTTCTTGCTACTGTACATTCTCGTTTTTTGCTCGAGTATCATGTCGTTTTTGAAAACCCAGAACCTACTCTGTAGGAATCAACATGGATTCCGGAAACAGCGATCGTGTGAGACCCAGCTCCCTTTATTTGTTCATGAGACCCACAAAATATTAGATACAGGCTCCCAGGTAGATGCTATTTTCCTTGACTTCCGGAAGGCGTTCGATACAGTTCCACACTGTCACCTGATAAAGTAAGAGCCTACGGAATATCAGACCAGCTGTGTGGCTGGATTGAAGAGTTTTTAGCAAACAGAACACAACATGTTGTTATCAATGGAGAGACGTCTACAGACGTTAAAGTAACCTCTGGCGTGCCACAGGGGAGTGTTATGGGACCATTGCTTTTCACTATATATATAAATGACCTAGTAGATAGTGTCGGAAGTTCCATGCGGCTTTTCGCGGATGATGCTGTAGTATACAGAGAAGTTGCAGCATTAGAAAATTGTAGCGAAATGCAGGAAGATCTGCAGCGGATAGGCACTTGGTGCAGGGAGTGGCAACTGACCCTTAACATAGACAAATGTAATGTATTGCGAATACATAGAAAGAAGGATCCTTTATTGTATGATTATATGATAGCGGAACAAACACTGGTAGCAGTTACTTCTGTAAAATATCTGGGAGTATGCGTGCGGAACGCTTTGAAGTGCAATGATCATATAAAATTAATTGTTGGTAAGGCGGGTACCAGGTTGATATTCATTGGGAGAGTCCTTAGAAAATGTAGTCCATCAACAAAGGATGTGGCTTACAAAACACTCGTTCGACTTACACTTGAGTATTGCTCATCAGTGTGGGATCCGTACCAGATCGGGTTGACAGAGGAGATAGAGAAGATCCAAAGAAGAGCTGCGCGTTTCGTCACAGGGTTATTTGGTAACCGTGATAGCGTTACGGAGATGTTTAGCAAACTCAAGTGGCAGACTCTGCAAGAGTGGCGCTCTGCATCGCGGTGTAGCTTGCTCGCCAGGCTTCGAGAGGGTGCGATTCTGGATGAGGTATCGAATATATTGCTTCCCCCTACTTATACCTCCCGAGGAGATCACGAATGTGATATTAGAGAGATTCGAGCGCGCACGGAGGCTTTCAGACAGTCGTTCTTCCCGCGAACCATACGCGACTGGAACAGAAAAGGGAGGTAATGACAGTGGCACGTAAAGTGCCCTCCGCCACACACCGTTGGGTGGCTTGCGGAGTATAAATGTAGATGTAGATGTAGACCACCGCTGACAGCATTCTCATACAGTGATGGCATTCCTGCCAAGTATTTTTGCTATATCACAGAAGCAACATGCAGCTTCTCGCAACCACATTACGCGACCTCGTTCAAACACAGTGAAGTGTTGACAATGGCGCTTTTGTCGCAGTAAAGGTATTCTTGACTAAGATCTACACACCACGTCCAGTCTCAAAGGTGGCTAAGGCTCACGACACTTGCAGCGTGTATTTAATGCAGACCTGATTTGTATCCTCATACACACCGTTTACATGGGGCACCTAAAACTGAATTTCGTTAACAGATTTCCGAGTACCGGTTCTGAGTGCTCATGCAAACACTTCAAAATCGATTCTGAAAATCCGCTTCTAGTTGCCGGTTTTCCAATTGCGCAATCGATTTTCGCTACTGTGTAAAAGTAACCGATTTTGAAACGTGCTTGATTTGTCAAGTTACACCTTGTTTTCAGAATATTCGATTAATATAGACTTATTGTGCAGTGAAGGAGAAGCAGAAATATTAGACTGAGAACGAAGCTCCTGCAATATGTAAGTGAAGAGAAATAACAGCTGTGTTGAGTGAATCAGAAACTGGATCAGCTGTTTTCCAGCTACCATATTTATGGGGAGACGGAAGGCAAGTGGGCTTCAAAAATTCGATTTTTAGATTTTAGCATATTTGAAATGCCTGGTCTTTCTTGCGTGAAACAGTTTTTGTTTTATATAAATACGACAATTTTTTCTTGAGATATGATGGTTTTCCTGACACTCTGTGCAGTCTGGCATTTAAATGCCACGCCTTCCTTTTTGCGCCATGCAGAGATAATCCACAGAATTCTTTTAGTTCTTGTGTATTATTTCATGCTTCTGTTGTTTTATGGCTTCAATGTTTCCTACCCTGTATCTACTATCGATATACTTGTCTGTTAGCACTCACAGCTTTACACAAACGTCGCTGCTCTCGATCGTTAAGTGCAGGCCGTCAGCCACTGCATTGTCCAAGTGAGAGGTACTGCCTGAAACTTGGTGTCCTCGGCTTGGCCATAAGAAGAAATGTAGGGAATTTAGAAAACATGAAAAAAAGCTGTATGGGCTACCTTTTTCCATAAGCTTCCCACAAATGAACATCCAGTGCACAGTCTTTGCCCGAATGATACTGACATTTGGTGCAAGTACAGGAGAAGTGCCATATATGACCACAAACATTCTTTACCTGCATCAGTAATGAATGAAATTAAACCCATATTTAGAGACCTTTGTAAAGATACCTTGTTGAAGAAATGTCTTCATGGGAAAACCCAAAATTTAAATGAATGTGTGAATTCTGTCATTTGGAACCAGTTACCGAAAACTGTATTTGTTCAGCTTACAACCCTCAAATATGGTGTTTATAATGCTATTTTATGCTTCAATGATGGTGTAATTAGGAAATTGGATGTTCTGGATTATTGGGCATAAAATCTAGTGGAAATACTGCAAGATCTTTGGTGCAAATAGATAAAGAGAGGATCTGCAAAGCAGATATTGCTAATTTAAATTGCACAAAAGAAGCCAGACAGAAAAGAAGTGGGACCAAAAGAAGAAAAGAAGATCAATATGATTCAGATGAAGCTCTGTAAGGTGCAGGAAAATATTAGTGGTAAGTAACTCTCATCAATAACTATAGTAGAATTGCAATGTTAAACTTTAAATGAATTTTTCTCAAAACTACATATTTTTACTTTCAGGTACCATTATTTGATAAAGTAATGAGGATATAAACATGAAATTTGCTCTATTTGTACTACAGATGCTAATAAGTCATTACAAGTAAACTGAGAACCACCAAACAATCAGAAACTGTTTTATAATAATTAATGTACAAAAAAAGTTAAATTTTACTAGTGAAAGAATACATTTTTTCTTCAAAAACGTAATAGGTGTTACGTTCATTTTACTTGTAAATTGAGGCATATGTGTAATATATATATATATATATATATATATATATATATATATATATATATATATATATATGCATTAAAAATTTCATTATTTTATCACTTATAGTTCTTTTGAAAAGTGTACCTTTTCAAAGAGTAAAATAGCATTGGAAGAATAGGGATAAAAATTGCCTTCTGTCTCCCCTTAACTGGGCTAGCAAATCCACTTCAGGCGTTAACATGTAAAGACGACAGCGAAAAACGGTTGGCGAAATTCGGTTTTCGTCTTTCGGAAGATGCGTCGCATGTAAACGAAGTGACAGTGGCGTTATTAACGACACTCTTACGCGGCTGGCGCGAACTTTGAACTGACATCATCTTTCAGACGTAGAAACACGCCTACCAACTTTCTTTTATGTCGCACATCTCCTTCTTGATACAACGCTCTTCTTTCCGTCAGTGTATATTATTACACGACACATAGTTCAGGAGACATGACGCCATAAGCATTGAGATGTGTGCAAAACTAGCTTTCGCTTAAAACGGAGCGCAAATTACCCAGATTATTCTCGTCCAGTGTTTGATAACACCCGGATCAGAATAACAAAATGACAGACGTCTAGTAGCTTACAGGGCTGCTGCCACAGCAACAGCCAATCAAAGAACGCGGAACGTCGCGCCTGCTGTTCCGTTCGCTGTTGTCAAATCTCTCTGCTGCTGCAGGTAGCGTCTACTGTAGCCAGTTGTACACGAATCTCGTTTCCTTGTGTGTTTCCTTTCTCTGTGCGGCAAAGCTTTTAATGGAAGTGTGAAAAAAAGTGTAGCTGCTAAACGAAATCTTCAGCGATCAAGTCGTGTTTTGCGTGGTCAAACACGTGAGTTTGTGTACTCGGTGCGAGAATATTTCGAGAAAGAGGAACAGTGGTGAAACTCTATTGGCTGTAACGAAGGTAGTCGAGAGAACTGGAGACGCCTTGAGCATAGACAAAAATACTGTCGTCAAAATTTCTAAGGAGAAACACTATGCTGAAGGGGGAGAGCCTGGTTCATCCAAACTGCAGATGCTGTTCGTCACCACATATACAGATATTAAGAGATAAAAGAACATCCAACTACTAAAAATCTGTGCGTTATTCTTCGCGAGACAGAGTTATTCAGTGGTAGCACCTTTGTTAACGGTTGTCAGAGCCTTGGGTTTTCGCTATACAAAAAAAAAAAAAAAAAAAAAAAAGAATGGACGGAAAATTATAATGGAGAGAGGCGACATCGTAGTGTGACGTTGTCGATTTTTAAGAACTATAGTTGATGTGCCGTTTGAAGTCACTGTGTGGCTCGACGAAACCTGGATAAACGTCGGTCATTTTATCAGAAAAGACTGGACAGATGATAAGAATATGTGGATGCTCCGCTGTTCCAGTTGGAAATGGCGCAAGAATTATTGTCTTGCGTGCTGGAACTACGTTTTGTTTCGTACCTAACTGTCTCCTCGTTTAACAAATCGAGGGAAACAAACGACTGCCACGAGGAAATGAACCATGGGCATTTACTGGAACACTTAAATCGCCCGTTGGGTCATTGTAATGGATACTGTCCCATACCATTCTCATATTACAGATAAAGCTCCAACCATGGTAACGAAAAAAACCGACATTATTGAATGGCTGAAACGCCTTAACGTGAAAATTCAGGACGATTTATTTGAGGTGGAGCTCATGGAAATAGTAAAGAAAAATTAGCCACAATTTCAGCAGTATGTTCTGGACGAGGTAGCTAAAGAACATGGCCACAGGGTTCCTAGGCTTCCGCCACACCACTGCCACTTTAACGCCATCGAAGTGATTTGGGCACAGATTAAAAATTACATTATAACAAAAGCTTACGTTTCTAGCATTTGTAGACGTAGAGAAAGCTTTTGACAATGTTGACTGGAATACTCTCTTTCAAATCCTGAAGGTGGCAGGGGTAAAATACAGGGAGCGAAAGGCTATTTACAATTTGTACAGAAACCAGATGGCAGTTATAAGAGTCGAGGGGCATGAAAGGGAAGCAGTGGTTGGGAAAGGAGTGAGACAGGGTTGTAGCCTCTCCCCGATGTTATTCAATCTGTATATTGAGCAAGCAGTAAAGGAAACAAAAGAAAAATTCGGAGTAGGTATTAAAATTCATGGAGAAGAAGTAAAAACTTTGAGGTTCGCCGATGATATTGTAATTCTGTCAGAGACATCAAAGGACTTGGAAGAGCAGTTGAACGGAATGGACAGTGTCTTGAAAGGAGGATATAAGATGAACATCAACAAAAGCAAAACAAGGATAATGGAATGTAGTCAAATTAAATTGGGTGATGCTGAGGGAATTAGATTAGGAAATGAGACACTTAAAGTAGTAAAGGAGTTTTGCTATTTAGGGAGTAAAATAACTGATGATGGTCGAAGTAGAGAGGATATAAAATGTAGACTGGCAATGGCAAGGAAATCGTTTCTGAAGAAGAGAAATTTGTTAACATCGAGTATAGATTTAAGTATCAGGAAGTCGTTTCTGAAAGTATTTGTATGGAGTGTAGCCATATATGGAAGTGAAACATGGACGATAACTTGTATGGACAAGAAGAGAATAGAAGCTTTCGAAATATGGTGCTACAGAAGAATGCTGAAGATAGGGTGGGTAGATCACGTAACTAATGAGGAGGTATTGAATAGGACTGGGGAGAAGAGAAGTTTGTGGCACAACTTGACTAGAAGAAGGGATCGGTTGGTAGGACATGTTTTGAGGCATCAAGGGATCACAAATTTAGCATTGGAGGGCAATGTGGAGGGTAAAAATCGTAGAGGGAGACCAAGAGATGAATACACTAAGCAGATTCAGAAGGATGTAGGTTGCAGTAGGTACTGGGAGATGAAGAAGCTTGCACAGGATAGAGTAGCATGGAGAGCTGCATCAAGCCAGTCTCAGGACTGAAGACCACAACAACAACAACAAACAAAACCTTCGCTGTGGCAGAAATTCGAAGACTGTTAGAGGAAGCAGTGGGCCAAATAACGCCAGAGAAGTGGAGAAATGTTATACACCATAGAAATGGTTGGAGTTCAGATAACGACAGTGTCGAGGAATAAAGTGATTCTGAACTATGTGGCATTACCCTTTGGCTTAATTCGTCTTTATTTTTGTGTTTTTATTTCGTATTATGGACTGACTGGAGTCTATTGCAGTTGTACAATAAATTTCACCCCATTATTAAGGAATACTCCTCTGCACAAGTATGACACTCTGCCTACACAACACAGTGATTAGTAAGTACTCAAGCAGTTTATATTATTGTAACGTTGTTAGTAACTGTATTTACATGAACGATTCGGCTCCATTGTAAGGGGGGATAAAACAGAAAATGCAAACATTTATTTTAAAAAATCATTACAGCCATATTTATTAATGTAAAAATCTAAAATTTTGCATGTGTAAAGCAAAATAGCTGTGTTCTAATGGAAAAATATAATACAATATGCTGGATTCATATTTAGCCGGAAATTTGAATTTTTCATTTTTTATTGTGTTTTTAAAAAGCCAGAACTAAAATTCTAATCATGCAATTAATCTGAAAATTTTATTGTAGTGTCCTGAGGAGGTTATAAGACCACTGAACTACAGTTATTAATTTATGGTACAGATCGTATCATTAACAGAGTTTTTATTTTCGCACAACTAAAATTAACTTTTTTTTCTACATACAGTCTTCTAAAATTCAGAATGTAATTGCAGGATCTCGTATTTTTTTAGTTCCATGGAGAAAGCAACACGTTGCGAACAGTTCTTGAAAATATCATAGCATTAGCGCAAATACGAGGGCTATTCCGAAAGTAAGGTCCGATCGGTCACGAAATGGAAACGACTATGAAAATCCGATAAAGCTTTGCACAGATGTGTTGGGTAGTGTCTCTAGTATAACCCCAGTTAGCATCACGTCGCTCTTCTCATTTCTGAGCTCGCAGTGAGTGCGTAAAGATGTCTAGAAAATAGTGTCTGCCGCCAAGTACGGGGGCCTGGTGAGAAATTTCCCCTGAAGCTATGCAGCTAACATTACATAACTGTCGTGCTGTTTCGTCTTCAAGAAAATTCTCAGCCGCATTCTGCAGGGGCAATGAAGATGCTCCTGCATCGTTTTCAAATGGAAATGTGAGATTACCCACAATACAGCCCGTAATTGTCTCCCTCTGAGTTTCAGCTCAGGTCACATGAACCGCTGGTTATGAAGACAACATTTCGGCACAAGACAACGAGCCGTAGGCCAGCGTAGAGAATTGGCGGAGAGCACTGGCGGCTGCCTTCTATAGCGAGGGTATGGGAAAGTTGGTACAACGCTACGATACACGTCTAAGTCGGGTCGGCGACTATGGAGATAAGTAGCTGCAAGGTGTATCTAACTGTTGCAAACCGTGGTTTCCATTTCGCGACCTATCGGACCTTACTTTCGGAATAGCCCTCGTATGTTTTGAGAAAAGGCTTCTAATAACGTAAAAAATGCAAAACAGAGAAAATGGGGTTGAAAGATTTTCTTCTCATACTTCTACATGTAATAAGCTTACCTCAGTTTTAAAATGCTCCATACTGATACTCCTCATCCTCAAGGTTCAAAATGGTTCAAATGGTTCTGAGCACTATGGGACTCAACTGCTGAGGTCATTAGTCCCCTAGAACTTAGAACTAGTTAAACCTAACTAACCTAAGGACATCACAAACAACCATGCCCGAGGCAGGATTCGAACCTGCGACCGTAGCGGTCTTGCGGTTCCAGACTGCAGCGCCTTTAACCGCACGGCCACTTCGGCCGGCCATCCTCAAGGCTTCTCTTCGAATCTGCCTGGCCTGTATTTGCAGGCTGACCTGTTAGCTTTCTTGACCATCCTATCGTCGATACTGTAAAATGCTTTTGTTGTAAACACACCAGGATCTATACCAAGTCTGTTCAGCACTTCAATTTTGCTATTATTTCCGTTATTGTAACATAAAACTGCACCATAGACACCTATTTTGAGTACAATATTTCAAGTCCACAGAATGTCCTTTTTGAGCATCTAATCCAGATTAAATTATCAAGGTTTTCATTTGCATTTTGTGCCCTTCCGTGAAGACACTTCCTCAATAAATCAGGGTATGCAAGAAACATGAATGTGGGCTTAATTGCATTCATAGCAGGTTCTGGTAATCAGTGTTTATCCGAATACATTCCTCATTCCTGTTGTTGAACTTATACCAATCGTCTTTTGGACACAGATTGTGCATTGATGTTTGGTCAGTGGAAAGTTTGTGGAAAAAATTTGCCCACACAGCACGCCTCATTGCCTCTAAATTATGTATGTTTTTCCTGATAGCTCTCCCATAAAATAACTGAAGAGAATCTATTTCTTTACGAGTAAGCCTGCCTTTCCCTACTAGTCGTTTTCCGTCCTCAAGTACTTCACCATTCTTGTCTTTCAGCAAGCAACGAAGCCTATCACCAAGCCTCTTTTGGATATGGCCAACGCATTCCGACTTTTCTATTGTTGTATTGTACGGATTTTTATCTTTTACAGCTTGGAACGAAGAGGAGTCCCCATCACCAAGGATTTAGTATATTTAACACCATACTGGTCCTCAGATCTGGAGTACATCCTCACACCTGCAACAGCCTCCATGCCCCCACTTGACCCACTATATTTTCAGAGCATGCTTTTCTTGCCGCAGTTTCTCACTGTCTTCATTGTTGGACCTTTTCCTTGTTGTACACTGGTGGCAGTATTTAGATGTAATTTCTACATCTAAAACTTTACCTGAGTCGGTAACAATAAGAGATGCAACCCATACAGAGATGTGTGACCCCTTTTCATCCTGGCCCAATCTACAGACACACAGATCAGTAACATTTGTAGGGGATTCACTTTCATGAACATCTACCTCAGGATCTATTACTGTTTGGTTTATTTCCACCAATTCGTCCACTGCTTGCTTCTTAGGAACGTTGGCAGTACTGCATACAGCATCAGACATTTCTTTATTTATATTTTCAAACCTTGCACACGGTGGAGGCATGTTCATAAAACCACACAGTAAATTACTTCCTTCCCTACTCTGTCCAAGGCATCTCAGAGCATATGCTAACCTAAAATTGCTCTCATAGGTACCAATGTCAGTTTTTTTGGAGGAGGAAAATGAAAATTCATAGCCACACTAATTACAAATTAATTTAAAATCATAAGCTATTCCCATTCTTCTTTCTTCAACAACAATAATGCACTCCGAATTCTTACAGCTAACACATGAACATAAAAACTTTATAGCCTGGCAGAGAAGCTCTAAATCAATAAGTCTGAATCCAGTGGAATCCATATCAACATCATTCATGCAAATGCACAATTCTCCTGTCCCAAGTTTCGATGCTGAAGATGAGAGCTTATATTCTTCATTTCAAGCTGCTTCCTCTTTTTAGTTGGTAAACCGATTTCCATGAAACCTTTTCCTAAACACAGTTTTCCCACCGCCCATTAAGCATAAATCTTGAATTCCACGTAAAGGTTTGCAAATTCAACCTTCCACCTACTAATATGTGTTAGTATTGTCAAAACGTAAATAAATCACATGCAAGGAAGTTTTTAGGCAAAGATATAGATGTCAGTCAGAGATATAGATGTCAGCCAAAGATATCGAAAGAAAATAGCCTTCACACTGACAAGAATTCCGCTGAAGCAAGCAGTTTCCCAAACGTCGGAAAAGGTGGGATTTGCTGCCAGTGCAGAGTTAATCAGTATAACAATTTAAAAGCATTTCTAAAGCTGCTATCACGATAAAATTCACACACAACATAGATTAAACTGTGTAGATCAAGATAATAATATTTGTGAAAAATAGATTTTTTGTACCAAAATCCATTACATCCCCCCTTAACATGCCTTACTTACTCAAAACGACGACTGAACGTCATTCATTCTGATTATTGTAAAAACAGTGCTCTTCCTGTTGCTTTTGTTGAGGTATACAAATAACAACACAGTATCATTTTATACATGGGAGTGCGTTTGTGAAACCACAAGGTTATAATGATCTTGTAAAGGCAAATCGACATCGCCCGCTTCCACGCAAAACTGTGCTTCATTGCCAATCCCCTTGTTATTCTGATCTGGGTATAGTGACCTCCAACAAATTTCAAACATTTTCTAAAGTTTTTTTTTCACTTACATCAGAGTAACTCATTTATAAAGTAATCAGACTGTTTAACCTGTTTTGCGTCAAGGAATCCAAGGTATGACTGGTATGTACTGACATGTACCTCCATCTCGACAGTAGGTTAATTTTTGCTTTGTTATTTATTATATATTTCACTCCTTCCATCAAGGTCTGGCCCAATATGGAATTGGTTTCTTCGCAGATACGTCCCAGTGAACTTGGAGTGGACCAGAGGGTTTACAACTGGGGATATTTGGGAAATTACGAGTTTCAGTATTTCCCTTGCAACCAAGGGAAGCATTCCGAAATTACTGGAATTCTGGGATTAAACTATTTTCAATTCGTTTCTGGGACTATACAGAGCAATTTAAAGTGAATACAGCGATTACAAATGGCTATAATTATTTAATGCGTGGGAACAACCATATTGCTGGCCAGTGAGAGTGACGAGGCAGTCTCTCTCTGACTGAGCAGTTCAATCTATGACTAGGCAGTGTGGGGTCATATATTGATACACATATTGTGTTGTGCTTAATAAAGAGGCTTTCATACCGTGCACCCTTATCTGACACTGTTACGAGCCAGAGTTCCACAATTGGTGACCCCGACTACAGTGTTCTGTTCATTTGCGCAAATTATTTTATTTCTTTACGTCATTGTGGTCCTCCTGCACCCATTGTGTCATGAACCTCGCGAATCATGACTCTATTCCACGTTCTTCGCTAACAGCGAACAAGATCAGTGTACATCATGCTTCGTGAGTGATGAAAAGTGACAGGTACTCTCCACATACTGATGTTTTGGCAACGAATGTGATTGACAATAGTGGTGTACAGTGGAAAATCCTTTTAGTGTCTTTGCTTTAGAACCTACCTGAGATGTGACTTCTGCAGCCGCACATGAGATCCGTCATGTTTTCATTTGCACACAACAGACTTGTGCTCACTCTTCCTGCATCATCTTCTGACTGCATTGCACGATGCCTCAATTGGCCCATGTTTCATTCAACCAGCTGCATTACTGGCCACCACATCGACTGTTCTCACATTCGCCACAAATACGTCCAGGTCATACAGCCTTGCTGCCAGTAGATCATCCAAGAGAACAACATGTGGCATCGCATCAGAGACTTCCGCTGCTCCTCACTGATAACCCTCAGGTTTGGTTCGCTATAGCAGAAAGGATCTCCACCATGAAGGCTATCGTCACCGTCAATATAAAATATGTCAGTTTACTCAGCCACCTGGGCAGCCAAGCAGACACCATCAATGACATCATTCTCATACCCAGCCCAGTGACAAGTACTTGACAGTGAAATAGACACTCCTAAGGCACTTGTCACGCACCCCGAAGGAGCATCTGTATTCTGTGATGTAAGATGAACATTTACAAGATGGGACCTGATCTCAGTTTCGTCAGTGTCTCCGCATAAAGATCAACCTGCATCTCCTGCCTGATGAAGCCTGATGGATGCTTTGGGTGGTTGAACTCCCTACACAGGTTGAAATGGCGATGGTAGCAAGTGAACGTCAACCACTGGATGCCTGGCTTTACTTGGCTGATCCAATTTTTGCACTTATTCAACATCGACAATCAATCAACAATGCCGATAGTAATGGTGCCAGTTGTGACAGAGTACCACCACAGACTTGTCTGCCTCCCACCTCTGACCGCCGCCAAGCATTTCCATCCCTGTCCAAAGTTTACATCACTGCAGGCAGCATGGTCAGTGCCTCGAGTGTTGACAGAACAGGCACTCCCGCCACTGCCGCCTCCAACTCTCTGGACACCGAGCATGCGCAGTTATGCCAGTGTTGGTTACACACACACTTTGAGGAAGCTGTGCATAATTGCCGACAGCCCTGTCAACACCCAAACATGCCACACTGACCACGAGAGATGCCCCAGGTCATGTCAGATACATAAGTCGCCGAGATCATCACAAGAACACCTCATACTACTCAACAGATGATGCTTCTCTAAATGACAGATTATATATTCTTGACCGGTACAGTGGCCTCCAATTTCCCATCTAGACTGGTCCTCATGTTAGCACTTAGATACTTTCAGCTTCCCTATTGATGGCAGTCAGACCAAAGCATCAGCTGAATGCCGCCAATGACTCTGTCATAACTGTTCATGGTTCACAATCCCACATGTTCAACCTCTCATTCTACACTCTGTTCATTACCACTAATGTGAGCAAACCGGTTCTCAGCGCCGATTTTCTGGGACTTTCCATCTCATTCTCTCACTGAACACAGATGTTCTGTCAAGGGAATCTGTGATCCTGCCACCTCGGCAACGTGCCACGAGGGCACCGAACTGCAACCAGATCGTGCAACTCAACCATCTTCTGCCGAGCAATACCTGTGACAACGTATCAGTTACTGCACTGTACTGTAATAGGGAGCAAATGGTTCCCAACAGCCCCTACATTTCTTTTTCCGTCAGCTTACACAATCATAAGGAAGTAGTCTATTCCTGACAGAAAACACTTAGCAATTTATGAAGCTATACACTACTTTCAAGAGGACATTGAAGGATGTCCCATTGTCATGTACACTGATCACTGAACACTCACATGTGTTATCCATAACCCTCCCAAAGATGAGACCATATACGATACACAACAGATGCCGAGCAAGTCAGTGAGACAAAACCTCACAACACACCCAACCATCTCTACGCCACTTTGAAATACCGAAGGCTCAGTCCCAGCATATACACATTAACCTTGTAGGCTCCCTGCCTCTCTCAGCCAGGTAACATTATATCCTACTGATCCACGTGACGTGATGGGTGGAGGTGACCCCCCCCCCCCTTCGACACATTTTGGCAGAAACTGTTGCAAAGGCTCTGGTGTCTACTTTGGTCACTCGTTTTGGATGCCACTCATTCAGCACCAAAGATCATGGAAGACAGTATGACTCTTCTTTATTCCTTGAACTTAGCAGGTCACTCGGCATCACTCGCTACTGAACAGCTGCATATTATCTGCAAAGTAACTGGTTAATTGAGAAGTGGCACCATACCCTTAAGGCAGCCCTAATGTATCATGGAGGCGAGTGGAGTGACACCCTCCATTGGCTACTTCTTGGTGTGCGTGTAGCTCATAAATGTGACCTGGACGCCTCACTTGCTGAGCTGATTAATAGTGAGACATTGTCACTCCAGGGCGATTTCGTTTTGTGCCAACTTTCTCCACGACAACTCCTCTGCCAACCCTCACTGTCCGAGTGAGAAAGCACATGTCCTGACTCCCCCTCCCCTCACTCTATTCCATAGATCTTCCCATTCAAGGAGCTTTTGCACTGCCAATTCGCCATGCTTCATGATGACACAGTACTTGCGGCCTTACTTGGGCTGCCACAAAGTACTTTGTCATAATGCTCACACAGTCGATATTGTTGAGTGGTACTTAAGTAAATAAATTAGTGAAATCAAAGTGAACTAGAAATTAGGATATAAATGAAAAACTTGGTTTAGTTTAGAGAGTTACATACTCGCAAGCAGCGGGCCGAACAGCAGAACAGAAGAGACAATGACCGTGAAGTCAGCAACTTCCACATAAACGGGCGCTGTCGATTCAGCCGTCATGGCATCGCCCGACCGGCTCACGTGTTTCTCAGTTGTCGTATGTGAGCAAAGGCCCTTGCCTACATCCCAAGAGCCAATGACCGACGTAAAGAAGATTCTTCGAGAAGCTATTCAATGTGACAGAAGAGGCAATGACCGGCTCACGTGTTTCTCAGTCGTCACATGGGATCAAAAGCCCTCACCTACATTCCAAGAGCCAACGACCGACGTTAAGAAGATTCTTCTCGAAGCTTTTCAACGTGACAGACGAGGCAATGACCGTGAAGTCGTTCACCTCCAGTAAACTGAAGTGAATAAATACGCGAGACGCAGTGGGCCAGAGGGATGAAGTCAGATGAAGACGGAGACGGAGACGAAGACGGAGACGGAGAGAAGAGACGAAGAAGGCGAAGAAGTTTTCAGTCAGTTTCGGTGCTGAAGACCGTCATGCAAGAAGAGACTGCATCATGCACAGACGCACCAAGTCCGCCGCTGTAATGGAATAGCAAGCAGCAGCCGCGGCGCCAGAAGACAGAAGTTAAAAGGTATTTGAAGTCTGGTTTTTACATACCCGGGTGACTCGTGAGGACGGGAAGGAGACGGCCTCACATCAGTAGTCACCTGTGAGCTGGGATGAAGACCTGACAGCCGAAGACTGGCAAGCGGGAGTCCGTGGTTCGAGTCCGCCACACTGGCCTTCCCCCGCCGCACCGCTCCGCTGGCCGACGCAGAACGCACGCGGCCGCTTAGAGAAGAGAAACACTGGGACGCGACACCCAAGATATCATCCGATGCACGATTTCGCTCGCAATAATTAAACGGGCCACCTCGCGCTGCGCGTCTCCAGTCAACTGGGCGAGACAGCGACACGAGATACACACCGCTACGCGTAATCAGACGCCGCCGCCGCCGCCGCCGCCGCCGCTGCCGCAGCAGGAGACTTCACAAACGACACAGCTGCCGCTCTCCGAACCAGAACATCCCGTAAGATACAGTTGTACAAATCTTCAATAAAAGTTATCTTATGTAAAAATGATGTTTCATTCGACCTCATACCCGAGCCAAGGAAGAACCCACCCTGCCCACATGTTGTTAAGAGAGAAAAGTTAATTTATTTAATATTTTCACCCTGACAGAATGCTCATCCTGACAATTGACTTGCATCAAAAGAGAAAACCCAGTTACATTTAGTGACAGAAGTTATAAAATAAATAAATAAAATAAAATAAAATATTAATTATGTATAATAGTGATAGTGATTGGTTGTAATAAACGTTGCCTTATCTGGAACGTGGACGTTTAATTATTCGGTATCAGACGCTGGACAATGGCTATTTGGAAAAGGCAATGTAACTCGTAGTTGACCGTGAAAGAAAACTAAAATAATCGGACTTCGTAATTAAATCGTTTCCAAAGACTGCTGCGGTAGGTACGGACTCATGATCTAATCTCAATATTACAATGATTTGCCAGCCATGCCAATACGTCGTACAGAGGTGATTGTCTACTAAACATAAAAAAGTTACACAGTTAGTTAAATCAGATATATTCAATGAAATAGCCTACAGTTCATAATCCTACTTACTTTCATAAATATAAATTCATTACAGAATCGAGTGCCTAGTGTGGTTGCAACTCGCAGTATTCTTCTATAACATGAAAATATGGCGGTGTGCCAGACAATAAAATAAAATACGTGCTTCTCGCACCACTTCTACCTGAGCTCTCTCTTCTCTTAAACAAACATAAGAGTAACGTAATTATTCTTTTGTCTTTATCAGCGACACAGCGCTGCAGTTGTGTGCCATAGGCTTTATTTATTAGTCACTGATTATTTATTTAATTAATATTTCGCGTTTCCGCGGAAACTCACGCTCGGCATGCAAATGTGCCTTTATATTGCCCCCTGAATTGCGAGGCGAAAGGACACACCTGCAGGCGAGCAATTCACCTAAAGGCACAAGAAAATCTATGTTATCTACAACTATTCACATGACTTACATTACACACATTATATACAAAATTTGAATGACGCGGGTGCGCCGTAAAAGTTCTTATGTTGGCAGATAGAGTGCGCGCATGCGCAGAAGCGTCTGTGTGACTCCGGCAGTGCCGTTATATCATACAGTTAGATCACGCGGCACAGTAATGCAGTTCATATTGTTCGTGTGCGCGCGTATCTTAGTCGTTTCACAAAGAAAATATTCAACCAAGATTACATATGAAGACTACATTCTATAACAGGTAACTTAGTTTTAAATTTACAATATTTGTTATATCACAATACAACTCAGATTGTTGAATGTTCTTAGTTACATAGTATTGTTTTGAAATACTTCAAAGAAAAATGTCCGTATGTTTCAGGTGCGTCGACCTATTCACATCGTGTCGTTATTACAGTTCATATTCATCTGCTGCACAATAATTTTTTCACAGGTTAGTATCATCGTTGTATAACAACGTGATTAAAACATAAGCGTGTCCATTTCCATTTCCATTATAGTCGTTGTGATGCAGTTCGTTGTGACTAAAAAACATTGTTTATTACAGATCTGACGTGACCCGTTAGTAATTGGTCCACGTGCAGTTCGTTTTTTACATTCCGTGGAAGCTTGGTTGCAGAACCTCGGACGGTACATAGCTGGCGTGGATCCTTGGACAGTCCAGGTAAGAGTGTCCGTCACATTTCGAGAACATTTCATTCCCTGAAGTTCCAACCAAAATTCTTCCACCCGTCGTGTTGTTTTCTGGACAGGCACTTTGTGTCCATTTAATCCAGTTAACATCTTGAAGTTAGATACTGTAGTTTTGTCACTAGACGATGCACGAAATATGCACTTCACATTTTCAGTTTTTTGCTGAATATAGCTCACCTAAATGTTCGTAGTTATTAATCAAAGAAATGGTTCATCGCGTTTACATAGGTACGATGCATAATGAATGTCATTAACAGTTTCTTTCCCATAGGTTTCTGCGTAGTTGCAGAGTTAGTAATGTTCATTAATGTCCGTGAACAATGGTTCACTATGCAATGACCTTTTGGCACTCGTTTTGTTCAAATTTCTTTTACATAGTAACAGTTACATTATACATCATTGAAAGAGAAGAAAAAAAATATAAGTAATCATACATACACACGTCACATATTTTCTTAGCATAAATATAATACAGTTGCACATAAACATGTTTACATCATTATTACATAGCTATAAATTATCTCATTGTGTCACATTTGATTACATGAATTGCAGATATTTACGTCCTCTTTATCAGTTTTGCTGGGATTTTATCGATGTTTATTTTGTGATGTCATCTGAAATTAAGATAGGTTAGACACAACATTCATTACATCAGTAGGCAAGACCAGGCGTTTCCACTACTCAATAAATATTCAATATAATAAGAGACGGAAAACTGTTCGATTCCTTGCGTTTTGTGCGTGTGTGTATAGTGTCTGTGTGGCCTTGGCTACTGGTAGATGCTTTTCTTGCTGAGAGATGTGCGTCTAATCTATTTCTCGAAGTAAAAGATCGCTTCACAGATGACGTCTGTCGGTTCGTCAGGTGTCATACCAAGTCAGTGGTACCTACAGTCACAAATGTTCCGTGAAAAATTTATGTATCATTCACTGCTACGTAATCATAAATTTTACTTTAATATTCAGTCTTCTCGGTGGTGCCGCGGCGTTGAAAGAAAAGTTCTTCTGTCTTCAACTGCGTCACTGGAACCGCTGAAATGAAAATTTCTATACTGCTTATTATCTGTGCTGTAGCAAACAGAGTTTTGCGAGTTGCTTAGCAATATTTTCATGGGTATGACTTTGACATTATTTAGCATGAAATGCTCTAAGATCTCGGTGTGCGTATAGCCCAATAATTTTGTTAGTTCTAGGATGTTGTAACAGATACGCACCAGGATGCGGTATGTTAACAATTATATAAGGTCCTTCATATAGCAGACGCCACTTAGCATTGCGTCGTTTGAGTGCTACAGATTTGTGATGAGTACGAAGTAGTACAAGCATTCCTACCTTGAATTCTTGTTTTCTTTTTATTATGTTTGTGTGATGTTTGTTTCGTATCTGTGCGTGATGCGCCAGTGTAGTCAATACTTCTTTTATTTTCTGTTCAGGTGTGATTTCCTTGTCTGACAACTTAGGTAATGGTTCTATCCATTGATCGTTCTGTTTGCAACTGAACATGATCTCGTTAGGTGTGTAATTTGTATTGTAAATATTTAAGTTATTGTGTACGTCTTCGAAAAGACTTAGGTAGGACACCCAATTAGTATGTTTTGATGAAATATAGGTCCTCATGAATCGGTTTAGTTCTCGGAAAAGTCTTTCAGTCGCGTTACATTGTGGACTAAACTTTGAAATAAATATACTTTTAATGTTATTGTCCTTCAAGAAATTTCTCCATTTGTACCCAGAGTAGTATGCTGCATTATCTGACAGAATTGCTTTAGGTTTTCCCACGTGCGTCAGGTAATCACTTGAGAATCTTCGTATTATAGCATTTGCAGTGGCGGATTTTAAAGCATAAAGTTTTACATGTTTAGAAAATATATCGTAAAAAGCTAAGATATATTTGACACCTCCAGAGCTTGCTGGATGCGGTCCACTGATGTCAGTACATAGAATTTCCAGGGGTTTACTCGGCAAAATAGAATGTAAATCTGTTTTTGTGGATAAATTCTGAGGTTTTGATTTTTGACATATGACACATGTTTTCAGTTCCCTGTAAACTTTTCTTCTCATATTGCTAAAATAACAGTATGTGCTGAGCTTTGCCAAACACTTTTTCGTCCCATAATGACCCCAAACTAAGTGTGTGTGCCAAATCAGATTACGTTCAGACTCTTTGGGAATGCATACACACCAGTTAGTAGCATTTGGATGTCGGCGATAAAATAACACATCATTGTGTAACTTGTAATACCTAGTCAAAGGATGATTGTGTTTTTCTACCAGTAATGTTATTATCTTATACCAGTGAGGATCAGATTTTTGCAATTTAGCCATGTTTCTGCACATATCAATATAATATTGGTGATACTGCTTGTCTTGCATTAAGAGAATCCTGTAGTCATTTACATTTTCTAAGTCACTGTTGGTTTCATTCATACCTTGTGGTAGTCTAGACAAAGTGTCGGCAATGGTGTTGTCCTTACCTTTTATGTACTTAATTTCAAAAGAGTAGTTCTGAAGAGTAACTGCCCATCGTGATAGTCTAGGATGTACAAGTTTACAAGTTAACAAAAATGTCAGGGCCTGGTGATCGGTATAAATTACTGTATGTTTTCCAAATAAATAATAATTGAATTTCTTGAATGCCCAGACTACGGAAAGTGTTTCTAACTCAGTAGTGGAGTATGTACGCTCACGTTCAGTTAGAGTACGACTTGCAAACCCAATAATTTTTATCTGTTCCTTTTCCTTATTCTTTACAACTTGAAATAAGCAACAGCCCAAGCCAGTACGTGAAGCGTCACAAGTCATACAAAAATCTAAATTGAAATTTGGATGGCTCAATATGTTTGCATTCACTAAAACATGTTTAATTGTATTAAAGTCATTCTGGCACTGTTCCGACCAGATCCAAACTTGATTCTTTCTGAGTAGATTTAGCAGATGTTTACTGTTCAAAAGTGGTTGTGGTAAAAAACGTCTGAAAAATGAACATAGCCCAAGGAATGATTTTAACTGCTTTTTAGTTCGAGGGCTAGGAAAGTTTCTGATAGCATCTAATTTACTGGGATCAGGACGTATGCCCTGTGAATTAATGATATGTCCTAAATATTTTATCTCACTGCAACCAAATTTTGATTTTCTAAGATTGGCTGTGACTCCAGCTTGTGCAAATTTTTCTAAAATTCTTTGAAGTGTGTCAACGTGTTCATTCCAAGACTGTGTAGCTATCAGTATATCATCTACATAGTGTGTGACTGTCTCAACTAAATCATCGCCAAGCACGGTATCCAGGGCTGTAATGAATACCCCAGAACTGACATTCAATCCGAAGGGTAGAACACAAAACTGATAGGTTCGCCCCCCAAAGATAAATGCAGTATATTTCCGAGAATCAGGAGTGATACCTACTTGCCAAAATGAATTAGCGAGATCTATTGTGGAAAAATATTTTGCATCTAGAAATTTTTGTAATTGCTCTTCTAAATTTTCGGGTTTTGTGTGAACCGGTAAAATTATTTCATTAATTGCTCGTGCGTCTAACACTAGCCTAATGCTACCATTTGATTTTTTGACAACAAGTAGAGGACTACAGTAAGGTGAGGTGGATGGTTCAATGACCTTCCAGTCTAACATTTGTTTTAATTCTTGCCACACAGCAGGTCGTTGAGATAACGGTACGTTATATGTCTTGTGGTAGAAGATCTTGTGAGGCTTAACTTCAATCCTGTACACATACGTGTTGATAACACCTAATCGTTTGGTAAAAACTTGTAAATATTTGGATAACACTTCCTGTAGTTTTATACGTTCATGTACACTGAGAGCTGTAGCTTCATTTATCTTATGATCAAGCAATGTTTTCAAGTCCATTAGCTCTGTGTCAGATGAGTGTGTGTGCGTGTCTTGAATGTCATTGTCAAGTACTAACTGAACCTTGTACCCTGTACAGTGTTTGTCATGCTTTAGAGTTCTCCTGTCCAAATCAATAATAATTACACTGCCTTTATCATTTAAAATGCATTTACCTTTGGAGAAGTCTATAATGCAGTCCTTCTCGCTCATAATATCTATTCCTAATATGCAATTTGTCACAAGGTTTTGTACAACCAGGAATGGCCATTGTACGGTTCCATTCCCTATTTTAATGTTTACAAAAACTTGCTTCGTAACCCTGCATGACTTATTACCTAGAGCAGTAGTTATTTTACAGTTTTGAGCAGGAAACTCAGGCACAGGCTCCAATTCACACATCTTTTTATAGAAATTAAAAGACATAACGCTCACAGCTGCACCTGTATCTAAGATAATAGTAGTTGGAATCCCACCTACTACACCAGTAGTAGATGCTAAAACAATTTCATTTGTGTTTGAACGACATTGTGTACTGTCTTGCAAAAGTTCATCTGATATATTGTCATTATGGTTGTATCTTATAAATAAAACAGGTAGTTTTTGTTTAGAATTATTAGGCATATCATTATTTTGTTGTTCAATTGTGGTGTCAAATAACTGATTAACATTGAAGTCGCCCCCCAAGAATTCTTCAGCCACGACCCGGGGCATAGAAATGACTGTTTCTAGTTTGTTGGATTAGCATTTGTACTAGGTACTGACACAGATTGAGGTTGTGTATCAGGTGTCATTTCTATTATATTCACATTCGGATATTGCCTATTGTGATCTCCAAACTTTTGCGGTTGTTGTTGCTGTTGCGCATTATAACTTACCTGTCGGTCGTAAGGTATGCTCCAATTTTGTCCTGGTGGCTGCTGTGGTAAAGCAGTGTTTGAATGAAAGTACTGATCGTTACGAGTCCAGCCTTGACGCTGTCTTGGCTCGTAGTTATTATTATTTCTGTTTCTGTTTGTGTTTTTGTTGTTGCCTATGTATCCGTTGTTACCGTTGTAGTTATTACCGCGGTGCCTTTTGTATGGATTGCCGCATGAAGTGTTATTACTGTTGTAACTATTGTTTGTATTGGAATACGCGTGTTGATTTTGATTTCCGTATTGAAACGGCATGTGAGTTTGCTGTTTTTGTTGTACCGCGTATCCAACTGTGGACGCGCCAGAATTGAGTTGGCAAGCCTGCATGTTTTGCATTCCACTAGTGTAAACATTGTGGCTGCTGTTTGCTGCGCGAAGTGCTGATCTTCAAGTAACATGTCAACCGAATCTAAAGCTGTTAAAAAATAATCTGAATCGTCATCCGGGATATGTAGGAGTTTTTCTTTAATGTTGAAAGGCAATTTGGCCTTCAACGCACGGAGTATATCGCGTGTTGCGACTGGTTCGTCTAAAAAGTGTCCCATGTTCAAGTATTTTTCAAAATATCTGCGTAAGTTGCCATTTTTACTGTTAAAAGTTTCAGGTTCTAAAATTTGTCTTCTGAATCGCTCCTGGACGGATTGCGACCAGAATTTGTTCAGAAAGGCACGCTCAAACTCACTGTACGTGGTACATACGTCAGCTTGACTGTATGCCCAGACAGCTGCATCGCCTTGGATGTAACCGACAATATATGAAATCTTTTTCCGGTCACTCCAAGTCCGTGGAAATGCGTTACTAAAAGATTTAGGAAAAATCACCGGATGAATGGTTCGTTTTTCTGGGATAAAAGCCTGAAATTGCCTGTGTTTTATTAAGCTTTCTTCTTCCTTTGCATTATGATATGGGTTTGTTCCACTGTAATTACTGCAATGTTCAGCGGGCGAGTAATTACGATAATGTTGCTGTGGTTTAACATGATAATAGCTTGTGTTTGTGTTTGCACGTCGTGGTATGTGTTGTTGTCGTGGTGTGTTTTGTTCTTGTGTGTTTGTCGTGTGCGGTATGTGTGCGTCATACTCGAATGTATATTGGTTTCTGAACTGTACATTTTGACTGATATTTTCGTTACATTCAGACTGTGGTTGATCGGTGAATTGTCTAATGGGTGCAGTGACGGATTGTACTGCGTCACTAATCAGCTGTTTGTTATTACTGATGTATTCCGCTACGGAGTCGTGCACAATTGTTGGTAAATTTTCACGTATGCATCTATCAAAATGTTTGTCTTTGTTCTCTACCCAATCATGAAATTCTTTATTAATATTTTGAAAATGAGCTGTGGCATCAGATTGTAAGATGTCAGTCAGGTGTTGTTCAACATCGTCAAATTTATTCTGGACGTCAGTAATTCGTTTTTCAAGGTTGTCGTGTACTGAAGGATATGTTTGAATTTGTTCAGTAAGAGCTTCACACGTGACATTAAGGTTTTTTACTTGTGTCTGTAAAAGTGCTACGTCATTTGTAGTCTTTTCTTGTATCGTATTAAGCTTGGAAAATTTCGTACTGAGTTCAGTCATCTGTTTGGTCAGTGTGGCGTCTATAAGTTCCACACGTTTACACAAAGTGTCACTACCTGTCTTGAGTGCTATGAGATCAGATTTAATTTCGTCATTTTGTGTCTTTAACTGTTCATTTTGTGTCTTTAAGGTTGCCATGTTTTCCGCGTTCTGTTTCATTAACATTTGTAACATGTTGGCAATGTTTACTGTTTGCAAGGTCTCTGCCCCCGCCGCGTCATTAGACGTGACGTCATGTATTAACATGGGCTCTGACTGAGACTTTGAAATTTTTGGGGTGGACGGCCTATTGTCAAAATTTCCGTTAACACTTGCGTCAATATTTGATGAATCGTCACTACCGGTTGCTGTCGTAAAGTCATTTTCTAACACTTGTCTCTCGTCCGAGTCGGATTGCGTCTGAATAGTATGTCTTTGCTGTTCCATCCTTGCGTATTGTTTTCTAGTTATGACCATGCCACACGTGATATATGTTTCAAGAAAATAATGTTTGACACTGGTTTTAAAATAAAATGCAGTTGAGCATGAATCGCTCGTAGCAACAATGGCTGTTTGTTAATTTAAAAATGTAGACTGAATATCGGATTATTCTTAATGGCTGCTGGCCATGTTACAACGTATCGTACAGAAGTCGGCCATATTGTACACTCGTGTATTGGTATTGTTGCAGGAGTTATTGTTTAAGGAAAAGTACTGAGAATGAAATTTATCACTGAAAACTGCTACGCGCGAAAGAAATACTACAGAATCTACTGAAGAGCTAATACATTGAATTATGCGTCTGGTCAAGCCTGCCAATGCAAAGACGCTGCGTCTTACCTTATTTTGCTGGAAGCTTCATTGCGTCTTCCCGCAAAATTTTATAATTGGCAAATATCTTCAGATTTTTGTTATTTCTCATATAGTCAAGTCCAGGTCCAGAAAGTTGATTTTTCACATGAAACAAAGAGAACAATGTAACAAATGACAAAATAACAAGTCCGACACGCAGTCGCCAATATAAAATAAATAAAATAAAATAAAATATTAATTATGTATAATAGTGATAGTGATTGGTTGTAATAAACGTTGCCTTATCTGGAACGTGGACGTTTAATTATTCGGTATCAGACGCTTGACAATGGCTATTTGGAAAAGGCAATGTAACTCGTAGTTGACCGTGTAAGAAAACTAAAATAATCGGACTTCGTAATTAAATCGTTTCCAAAGACTGCTGCGGTAGGTACGGACTCATGATCTAATCTCAATATTACAATGATTTGCCAGCCATGCCAATACGTCGTACAGAGGTGATTGTCTACTAAACATAAAAAAGTTACACAGTTAGTTAAATCAGATATATTCAATGAAATAGCCTACAGTTCATAATCCTACTTACTTTCATAAATATAAATTCATTACAGAATCGAGTGCCTAGTGTGGTTGCAACTCGCAGTATTCTTCTATAACATGAAAATATGGCGGTGTGCCAGACAATAAAATAAAATACGTGCTTCTCGCACCACTTCTACCTGAGCTCTCTCTTCTCTTAAACAAACATAAGAGTAACGTAATTATTCTTTTGTCTTTATCAGCGACACAGCGCTGCAGTTGTGTGCCATAGGCTTTATTTATTAGTCACTGATTATTTATTTAATTAATATTTCGCGTTTCCGCGGAAACTCACGCTCGGCATGCAAATGTGCCTTTATAAAGTGCCACATTTAGTATCACAACTGTTACATTTGGTATCAGAAGCCGTTTTAGTTGTTACATTTGGTGTCAGAGAAAAAACCCTTGGCTCAATATGAGGTGTGAATGACAGTCACTAAAGGTCCACAGTTAGAATCGTTTAATGCGAGAAAGGATAGATGTTGCATAGACAGTCGTAATATTTTCTTTATTTTGAAGGGTATTCGCTCTCATAATTTTAAGAGATTGTCGAAAATATTTAAACATCTTTTGAATTCAGTGTGGTAATATTGTGTAACTAATAGATTGTAAAATGATGACACGAAATCGTACAAAGTCAGAGTCAGCACCACAAGCGGTTTCTACTGATGAAGCTATTCAGAGCTTAGTTAATCAAATAGCACAGCTTAAAAGTGATAATAATGCATTATTTAAGCAGTTGTGTGAGGTTAGGCAAACCATTTCAATCCCTCCCACCCTAGATTCCTCAGCAGCAGCCTTGGTAACTCCTTTTTCAGGTAAACCTGGCGAGGACATAACAGCCTTTTTTGATGATTTAGTAGCAGCTGCAAAGTTAGGATCATGGTCAGATGAACAGCTCTTACAAATGACAAAGTTAAGATTGACAGGAGAGGCTAAAGCACACGTCTTATACCATGAAGAATTACGGAATGCTCCAACATTTGAGGAATTGAAGAAAGGATTGCTTAAACGTTTTCAAAAACAGAACAGCTGTAGATTTTATAGGGAACAGTTAAACACTATCACTCAGAGGCAAAACGAGTCGTTAGAAAGCTTTGTAGATAGGATTAGAAAAGTTAATATTAACACCTATCAGTTGACAACAAGTGATGAAGCAAATAAAGTTATTTTAAAAGAGGCAGAAGATAGAGCTCTGGATACATTTTTACGTGGGTTGCCTCCTGAAACGTCCCGTCGTGTCAGGGCAGAGTTTCCTAAAAATTTAGCAGAAGCTGTATCTGTGGCGACAGCTTTCGAAGAAATAGACATTGCCACCAGATACAAGGAGAAGCGAAATGTATTTTCAGCAGGAGTACGATGTTTTAGGTGCGATCGACAGGGACATATAGCAAAAAACTGCAGACAACCTCAATGCACTAATTGTCAAAGAGTAGGTCACACATTCAAGGAATGCAGGTCTAAGAAAGTTTTTGGAAATAGAAACCAGTTAAACTCAAACGGGAATGTCGGAGCCGCCGCCAGGCGTTCCCAATAAAATTTCACGCCATTAAGGCGAATGTGAAGGCGGAATGCTGGTTATCTGCTACCATACAGGATAAAGAGGCAAGGATACTAGTGGATACAGGCGCAAACGTATCAATAGTGAGTAATGAATGTATTGGAGAAAAGAAATATGACCCTCCGAGGTATAGATTGAGTGGAGTAGGAGGAGGTACAGTGAAGTCATTAGGATGTACATCACTGATTTTCTATATTCACGGTGTACAATTTAAGGAAGATGTAGAAGTGGTAACAAAAGTAACTGACGGGTACGACGCGATCCTAGGACTGGATTTCCTGATAAACATCACGCTAAAATTGACCTCAGACAGCAAACTGTGGAACTTAGCGGAATAGTGTTTCAGCTAGGTGACACCGCTGCAAAGGGCCCGCTGCCGCAAGATTTCCCCAACCGGAAGGCGAAATCAACTGCACTGCGTGCAACGTCCTTGAAGGTTGATTCGCGGGATCAGATACCATCTGGCTCAGGAAAACTTGTCTGGATGACCGTTGACCCCGAAGTACCTACAGATACAGTATGTCTAATAGAGCCTTTAGAGGAAAATGAGGAATTAGATGTATCACATTGTTTTGTACGTAGAAGTGTTGTACGGGTTCAAGACGTTGAGGGCGAGCCGGCCGGGGTGGCCAAGCGGTTAAAGGCGCTACAGTCTGGAACCGCGCGACCGCTACGGTCGCAGGTTCGAATCCTGCCTTGGGCATGGATGTGTGTGATGTCCTTAGGTTAGTTAGGTTTAAGTAGTTCTAAGTTCTAGGGGACTGATGACCTTAGAAGTTAAGTCCCATAGTGCTCAGAGCCATTTGAACCATTTTGAGGGCGAAAGAAAAGTACCGGTACATATTGACAATTTCGGAGTGGAGGACAAAGAGTTGCATAAGGGAATATTAGTAGCTACAGTCAGTACTTTTGAAGAAGAAGATTTCATTTGGTCAGATATTAACGATGGTCAGAAACCAGACGCCTATAAAACCGCATTACGCCAGAAGATTGAGCATTTGCAAGGAAAGGATAGAGACACGATAGAAGCAGTTTTAGTTGAGTTTCAAGATTTATTTAATGCAGAAGGTCCACTGCCAGCAACAGATATCACACAGCATAGGATCCCAACAGGAAATAGCCCCCCAGTTTATAGGAAGCCTTATAGAGTTGCGCATCACTTACAGCCAGTACTGGATGAATTTATAGAACAACATCTAAAAGATGGAATTATAGAATATTCTGATTCGCCTTATAATTCAAATATCGTAATTATTCTAAAGAAGTCTCCCGACGGTACGAAACGATATAGGTTTTGTTGTGACTACAGACACCTTAACAAACAAACTATCTCAGATGTTTATCCTCTTCCAAACATTACAGACATCATTGACAGTTAGGGTAACAGTAAATACTTTTCAACAATCGATCTACGTAGCGGATATCATCAATTGGAAGTTGCACCTGAAGATAGGCATAAAACAGCATTTTCTACCCCTGGAGGCCACTGGCAATTTAAAAGAATGCCTTTCGGTTTGAAAAATGCACCAGCAACTTTTCAAAGACTACTCGATGGAGTATTGCGAGGACCCAAAACTCAGCAATGTTGTGTATATCTAGACGATATTATTGTATTCTCCAAAGACATTAATGAACATGCTGTGCGTCTGCGTAATGTTTTTCAGAGACTTAGAAAAGCTAAATTAACATTAAATATGGAAAAATGTACTTTTGCATTGACAGAGGTTACATACCTAGGGCATGTCATTAGTGAAAAAGGAATTAAAACAGATCCTCGATTAATTTCGGCAGTTAAGGACTTCCCAACACCACAACGCGTTAAGGAAGTACAAAGTTTCATTGGTCTCGCATCGTACTACCGGAAATATGTTCAAAATTTCGCTGAAATTGCCCGACCCTTAACCCAATTATTGAAAAAGGGTGCAAAATTTCATTGGTCTGAAGATTGTGAATTAGCATTTCAAACCCTTAAAGATAAGTTAACACACAGTCCAGTATTAGCCTACCCAGATTATAATAAAGAATTTATTTTATCCTGTGACGCAAGTAGTCATTCAGTAGGAGTTGTTTTGAGTCAGAATATTAATGGCGCGGAACACCCCATAGCCTACGCTTCGAGACAACTAACAACGGCAGAAAGAAATTATTCCACAACGGAGAAAGAATTGTTAAGTGTTATTTATGGCATCAAATACTTTAAATGCTATTTGTATGGTAGGAAATTCAAGGTCATTACAGACCACGCAGCTTTAAAATGGTTGCTTGGATTAAAGGATCCATCTAGTCGTCTCACCCGTTGGGCCCTATGTCTTTCCGAAATGGATTTCGAAGTTATCCATAAACCAGGCAAAAAACACACGAATGCAGATTGTCTAAGTCGGAAAATAGCACTTTTGGAAGCAACAGGCCGAGATACTGAGGACTGGAGAAAGGCACAAGATGAGGATACAGAATGCAAAAAATACGCAACTCAAAAACAATTTTGCTTTGAAGATGGTGTATTATGCCGTAAAACAAAACTTGGACCGCGAATTGTTGTTCCCCTACACCTTAGACAAGAAATAATGCCAGAGGCCCATGATCATATCCTTGCAGGACACGGTGGACAGCGGACAACCGAAAGACGTGTAGCAGAGCGATTTTGGTGGCAAAGCAGAAAGCAGGATGTTGCGCAGTACGTTCGTAATTGCATTGCGTGCGCACAACGAGCTGAACTTTCTCGTTCAAAAATACCCTTACAGAGGCTCCCCGAGGCTTCATGTCCATATCAAATCTGCGGAGTGGATCTCTACGGGCCATTTCATAAAACACCGGCTGGTAATAAGTACGTTCTTACAATTATAGATCACTTTTCACGCTATCTAGCTATGGTGAGTCTCCCAGATCAGCAAGCAAATACAGTTGCCCAAGCTTTAGTTAACAACTGGATACTTAAATTTGGCGTACCTGAAGCTATTATCACAGATCAGGGATCTAATTTTATGTCTGAATTAATGAAACAGCTATGCCACTTACTAAAAATACGTAAATTACGCACAACTCCGTTACACCCTCAGTGCAACGGGCGCACAGAAAGAGTTCATCGGACAATTGGCAAGATGCTTAGTTATTATATTAACGAACAACATTCTAATTGGGATACGTATTTACCAATAATCGTGTCGGTATACAACGCCAAAACGCATGAAGCAACTGGCATGTCACCTTATGAAGTGGTCTATGGGAGAAAAATGCCGTCCCCTTTTGATGTAATCAGGCAGAAAACCGGAAAAGTCGGAGAAACAGTAAGAGATTTCAGTCGAATGATGAAGGATGTATGGAAAAAGGTTCAAAAATCTAATACAAAGGCTTTGGAACGACAGGAAAGATTAGGTAATGCCCAAGGTAAATATCCAAATTACAAAATCGGTCAGTGGGTTATGCTTTCAATTCCTTATATTGCGAGAGGAAAAACGAAGAAATTTGTAACAAACTACAGAGGTCCTTATCAAATTATTGAGATCACGTCACCAGTCAACGTTAAATTGCAACTGCCCACCCGAACTACCATTTTCCATGCAAGTCGTTTAAAACCTTTTAAGGGCGCTCCAGATGTAATTCCTTCCACAATAGTGTCTGCTTTTCCGAAGGGTGGAGGTAGTTCCCGTAAAGGAAAAAGAGTGGCCACGCCAGCACAACATACAGACATGGCACCATACAATCTTCGACCAAGAGTGCGAATGTCCTAGTGGAATCTTAGTAGACTGTGGATAATATACAAATGTAAATAATTAATACATAATAATGGTTTATTTTTTAACAAAGAAAAGTTGAACGTAGAGACATGTAGATCTTGTAGTTAACAATGTATTCCTTCTTTTCTTTGTTTTAGTTTTTACGAGGCTGGTAGGTCCATAACCATGTTGTTTGCTTTTTCAGAAAACGCCATGCAAGCATTTCCTACACAAAACCTGTCCTACCTCAATGACTCCCTTGACAGATCCCTTCTGAAGTCATTGGATATGTTCATAAACTCGCAGCAAAGCAAAATTGATGCCGATTTTATGATGAAACTTGTCTTAAAATTAAAAGGTGAACACAAAACTAAAATTATAATGCTAGGAACGGGTATATCTGGAACCTTTGTGTTGGTGTTTCTACTTTGTACAGTTTTCTTTTATCTAAGACGAAAAAAGAAGCCAAATAATAATATACCACTTCATCAAATCCCTGTTACCTGGATACCACACTCTTAACTGGTGTACTTCAGTAGTTACTTTTCAGCACTAGTGTATTAATTTTGTTTATTGTACTTCATTCTTTATTAAACAGTCTCATGTTAAAATAAACAATACTGTAGAATAGATATTCTTGCATTAGTATAGGGTACATTAAACAGGTGTTGCTATGTTACTTTCTAAGTGAATAATCTATTTTTGTTCATTCATTGTCATAAAGATTTGTTACACTTATTACAACCATTTATGTGTGAACTATGTGATTTATGAGCGTACAGTGCTTTAGTAAAGTGATAAAGTATTTTCAACATACTTAATGTGAAGCGTGTGTAATCTTCTAAGTCGAGAGTTTTCATTGCTTATGTTAGTGCTTTTGCCGTGTGAAGAGTGGAGGAATGTTGAGTGGTAAATTCGAGGGCGAATTTCTCCGAAGGGTGGAGGAATGTTGAGTGGTACTTAAGTAAATAAATTAGTGAAATCAAAGTGAACTAGAAATTAGGATATAAATGAAAAACTTGGTTTAGTTTAGAGAGTTACATACTCGCAAGCAGCGGGCCGAACAGCAGAACAGAAGAGACAATGACCGTGAAGTCAGCAACTTCCACATAAGCGGGCGCTGTCGATTCAGCCGTCATGGCATCGCCCGACCGGCTCACGTGTTTCTCAGTTGTCGTATGTGAGCAAAGGCCCTCGCCTACATCCCAAGAGCCAATGACCGACGTAAAGAAGATTCTTCGAGAAGCTATTCAACGTGACAGAAGAGGCAATGACCGGCTCACGTGTTTCTCAGTCGTCACATGGGATCAAAAGCCCTCACCTACATTCCAAGAGCCAACGACCGACGTTAAGAAGATTCTTCTCGAAGCTTTTCAACGTGACAGACGAGGCAATGACCGTGAAGTCGTTCACCTCCAGTAAACTGAAGTGAATAAATACGCGAGACGCAGTGGGCCAGAGGGATGAAGTCAGATGAAGACGGAGACGGAGACGAAGACGGAGACGGAGAGAAGAGACGAAGAAGGCGAAGAAGTTTTCAGTCAGTTTCGGTGCTGAAGACCGTCATGCAAGAAGAGACTGCATCATGCACAGACGCACCAAGTCCGCCGCTGTAATGGAATAGCAAGCAGCAGCCGCGGCGCCAGAAGACAGAAGTTAAAAGGTATTTGAAGTCTGGTTTTTACATACCCGGGTGACTCGTGAGGACGGGAAGGAGACGGCCTCACATCAGTAGTCACCTGTGAGCTGGGATGAAGACCTGACAGCCGAAGACTGGCAAGCGGGAGTCCGTGGTTCGAGTCCGCCACACTGGCCTTCCCCCGCCGCACCGCTCCGCTGGCCGACGCAGAACGCACGCGGCCGCTTAGAGAAGAGAAACATTGGGACGCGACACCCAAGATATCATCCGATGCACGATTTCGCTCGCAATAATTAAACGGGCCACCTCGCGCTGCGCGTCTCCAGTCAACTGGGCGAGACAGCGACACGAGATACACACCGCTACGCGTAATCAGACGCCGCCGCCGCCGCCGCCGCCGCCGCTGCCGCAGCAGGAGACTTCACAAACGACACAGCTGCCGCTCTCCGAACCAGAACATCCCGTAAGATACAGTTGTACAAATCTTCAATAAAAGTTATCTTATGTAAAAATGATGTTTCATTCGACCTCATACCCGAGCCAAGGAAGAACCCACCCTGCCCACATGTTGTTAAGAGAGAAAAGTTAATTTATTTAATATTTTCACCCTGACAGAATGCTTTAGAATGCTCATCCTGACAATTGACTTGCATCAAAAGAGAAAACCCAGTTACATTTAGTGACAGAAGTGCCACATTTAGTATCACAACTGTTACATTTGGTATCAGAAGCCGTTTTAGTTGTTACAATATGTTACTGCATGGCAAGCCTGTCACTGACTCCCTCAGCGGACTCAAACCAGCCTGTACTCTCAACAATAAACTCATGGCTACTGACACCCCTTCACCTTCTGTATCCTCCTTGCCTAATGCTTCCCACTCTTTCCTTTGAAGTGTTCCTGGATGAGCAGTGTTTCTGCCCTGAAGATATCCAGCTCACTGCTGCTGGTGCTGATGATACTGTCGAAGGGATACACCCAGATTATGAGGCTCCAAGTGGCACTGACAAACACCACTTTCGTGAGACATTCCCAGTAATCACAAACGTAGACACTTTGGCCCTCTCAGCTCGTTTCTATGATGATAGCTGTCTCATCATCACCACGTCACATTTGCCACCCTGGGCTGCCGGCTCGCCTCACCACTTTCTGGTCCTGACACGCCTACTGACTGTACCCCACCAGCCACTGTTCTTTCCCGCCAAGGGCTGCGCCATTTGCGCGCCTGCACATCTGTGTGATTATGAACTTAATGCCTCATGGCATGCACATACCATTTGCAGTAACGACTCCTCACCCTTTGGCTTGCTACTGCGCTCTGCTCTACCAGAGAGTAGGGAGGGGGGACACTCTGTGGAAACAACAATATCGCTGAACAGCAAGAGCGACTAGTGCCACTCTTAAGCCGGGTTCACACATGCAACTAATTTGATGCGATATCTTGTGGCTTTCTGTAGTGGCACCATGAGCTACCATTCACACAGGCAGCCAGAAATTTTATGTAGTTGCACAGCTTTCAACATGGCGCCAACTGTAAACATATGGACAGATGTAAGTGCATATTATGGCGTTAGAGCTGTGATGAGGGTTGAATGTAACGAAGATGTAGCCCAATGTTATACCCGAAAATATAATTTGCGCAGGGATAAATTGGGGGCTACAAACACATTTACAAAAGAAATAACACTCAAAGACGAAAATGTTGCGTGCTAGGGCAAACTAACCAACAGTTTTCATGTAAATATCATATGCAGACACGCCATTCTTCCAAGAGTCTTATTGTATCCGTTAATGTAAGCATTTCTAAGTCATTTTTACTTTAACAGCTGCCATAACACACTCTTAGGCGATTTCCACAATTTATACAATGCTTGGTCTCGCAAATTACCAAGTTTATACGGCTCGCTTTTTTGGTAACATACTAAGTTTATTTATTCATTCATCCAAAGATCTTTCAAGAATATAGGATAGGCCTACATCATTGGTTTGCAAATACTGTGGATTCATACACACACACACACACACACAGAAAATAAAACATATTGTTGTTTTTGTAGTTCCAGAAGCTGTGAACGTGTACCTAACGACCACTGTGTTGATTTTTTTCGGTAATAAAATGAAAACACCCTGAAACCGAATGGAGCGCAGCAGCAATTCCTCCACAATAACTGCGACAGAATGCTCGTGTTCCGAAATACAGTCACCAGGGAACAGTGTTGGAAGGAAAGTGGTGTGGCAAAGTACAATGAAGGTGAACTTTTTTTGACATGAGAAAAGTTGCGTCTCTAAAGTTGCGCCACTGAAAACTGGAGGCTCACATATGCAATTACTTTACAAGTGCGGTACGCCACTACCTGTGGCGACACTTTTGTTGCGTGTGTGAACCCACCTTTATGCGACTGGCGCGAAATTTGAATAGACATAATCTTTCAGATGTAGAAACAAGCCTAGCAATTGTCCTTTGTGTCGCACGACTTCTTCTTGGTATTGGGATTTTTTTCCGTCAGTGTAGCTTCTTTTCCAAATAACATATACCATTTTTAAAAGGTTATGCTGTCTGATCTCAAAGTTTATGTTTGCAATATTATGAAGTGTTTTCAAATCTAATTTGCATCCGCAAACTAGGCACATCGTTCCTTTCACAGGCGTTACTTTTCTCCTGCACCGAAAAAAAACATGCTTCTGTAACGGCAGAATTGTACGGCCGTAGCGGACAGCGCCCGAGTCGCCGCGCTGCGCGCTTATCACGCGGAATGGTTCAAATGGCTCTGAGCACTATGGGACTCAACTGCTGTGGTCATCAGTCCCCTAGAACTTAGAACTAATTAAACCTAACTAACCTAAGGACATCACACACATCCATGCCCGAGGCAGGATTCGAACCTGCGACCGTAGCAGCAGCGCGACTCCGGACTGGAGCGCCTAGAACCGCACGACCACCGCGGCCGGCTATCACGCGGAATGCTGACGGGAAATGCAATCTGAGTGGCGCGCCGTGGCTTATTCAGAGCCACCGGCTACGAAGAGCAGTCCGAGACTGGCCAGTTGCGAACATGTATCGCTCTCGTCACACTGATGACGGGTTACCAGACGCGCGTAATGCATTGTCGCACCGTCTTTATTAATAAATTGTAAAACTAACTTTTCCGTGTTCCACATTCTGCACTACCCGGAACTACCGCCCACGCATCCCATCCTAACAGCAAATGGACGCAATAACATTTTACTCGGCCGTCCAAAAGACCCCGTTAGAAAAGTGGTGTCAGAAGTGGGATTATTTCAGGAAAACCTACAGTCCTGAAAAGTGCAGCGATGTATAAACTTAACATCGGAGCATCTTCATGACAACACAGCAAGCAGCAGCAGCCAAGGACATTGTCCGACAACACGCGGACATGCAGCGCTGGAATTCAGGTTAGTCTACTCAGATTGGCTTAAAACAAAAGGCAGTGATGGATTTAAAATTTTTCTGTATTGAGTGACCGGTATAGACTGCATTCAAAATGGTAGACGCAAACGCGAGTAACACGGCCAATCTCCAAACCGTTGTAGAAGAACTACGAAGAGAGATTCAACAATTAAAAGCAGATAAAAGCGAGCGTAGCCTCCCGGTTGATTTGTCACATGACGGCACTTCTGTTCCAATAAAGAATTTTTCACTGTTGCCATCTGTACTAGTGTTCAGTGGGAAAACTGAGGAAGATGTGAAAGTATTTTTTCGGAAACTCGAAGGCGCAGCTCTGTTGGGTTCGTGGACTGATTCAGATAAGCTAGCAGTTTCTAAATTGAGAATCCAAGGAGCCGCACAAGATTTCATTAGCGCGGAGCTGATTTGCATGAAAACAGAAGTTTACAATGATTTTAAAACGGTAGTGGTTCAGAGGTTCAAACGCAAAAATGCAGTCAGATTCTACCGTGAGCAACTTCATAGTTTGCGCATGCGGCGTGTCGAATCCATCGAGCAATTCGCTGATAGAATCCGAAACATAAATGCTCAGACTTACGAGCTTGTAGAGGACGAAAATGAGAACCGGATCCAGCTTTTTGAAGCCGATAAGAGAGCACTTGAAACATTCATCCATAGGTTGTATGGGGAAGAAGTAAACAAAGCAGACTCGCATGCTGTAAAACATTTCAAGAAGCAGTAGAGGCAGCTGTTGGTTTTGTCGAAGCATTGAGACGCCCAAATGACATGCGAAAAGAAGAACGTCACGTGTTCAATTAAAATGTGGAATGTTACCGATGCAATAGGCCCGGTCACAAGCGCAAGGACTGTAAGGAGAACAAGACCTGCCACAACTGTGGGATACAGGGTCACATAGCGAGGAACTGTCGCAACAAAAAGAAACCAAATGTGAGCAGCAGACAACTCGGCAGATCTTTAAACGAGTGCGGGGACATACGTGCCACCACAGCGTCCGTCCTTTGCCCGAGGCAGTGATTCCTGTTAGTGCAGCTGAAAATCAATTCGATAATGACTTCGTGATAGGTGCTGTTTATCGCGGAAAAAATATTAAATTATTGATCGACACGGGAGCACAGACCTCATTGATGTGGTGTTCTATAGACGAAAGGGACAAGCTGAGACCGCCAATGTTTAATGTGCAGGGGCTGAACGGTGGGAAACTACGTAACTATGGAGAAGTTGACGTAGAATTGTGCGTAGGCCAGGACAAATACACAGCAGCTGTGCAAGTGGTCTCTAATAATGGAACGCGCTACGATGGTGTACTTGGATTTGATTTCTTATCCGCTAACGGGGCAGAGATATTTGTCGAAGAAGGAAGCATCAGACTAGGTCGTAACAATTACAACCTGGAAAATCATTCTTCATGTCGCACTCAAAGGAGCCGAAATTCTGACGTCGAGGGACCGATCACCCTGACAGACGCATCAGTTGGAACTCTCCGAGTCGAAGTACAAATTACTCAGCCACAGCAAGTTCCTCAGGGAACAGGAAAGACAATCCATGTTTAAGTAAAGTCGCCACTGGTCAGAAAAGGAGCTCTGTTGTTGACCGAACGGTCGGAAAATTGTGAATTATTGGACACAATGCATTGTTATGTTGCCCGAAGTATAGGCGTAGCTACAATGGTGAGGCTGAACGTGGCGAGAGTCCCAATAACAATAACGAAGATGAGCAATACAGATGTCGTCTTGCCACGAGGAACGAAGGTTGCTGAAGTGTTGAGCATAAGTAAAGATGATGTAATACCGATTCCGAACGAAGCAGCAGATGTAGCAGTCACGGAAACAGATTCTTGTAGTGATATTGAAAAAAGGAGCTGGAAATGAAATCGAATTAAAGAACAAAATTTGGAAGAAGATTGAACATTTGTCAGCTGATTATCAGAAGATTTTAGCATCTACATCTACATCTACATCTACATGATTACTCTGCAATTCACATTTAAGTGCTTGGCAGAGGGTTCATCGAACCACAATCATACTGTCTCTCTACCATTCCACTCCCAAACAGCGCGCGGGAAAAACGAACACCTAAACCTTTCTGTTCGAGCTCTGATTTCTCTTATTTTATTTTGATGATCATTCCTACCTATGTGGGTTGGGCTCAACAAAATATTTTCGCATTCGGGAGAGAAAGTTGGTGACTGAAATTTCGTAAATAGATCTCGCCGCGACGAAAAACGTCTTTGCTTTAATGACTTCCATCCCAACTCGCGTATCACTCGCTGTACTGTAATATACACAACGACGGCGTGTCTGTCCTCTTGCATCAACAGTGCATACCAGACAACTGCACGTTTCAGAGTAAGGTGGCAGATAGTCAGATGGATGAGATAATTTGGTCAGTGGATCGGTTAAGAAATGATTCAATTAGTTAAAACTCAGCATGTGGCCAGTTGATGAAATATTTCCTTCGTTACTTGGCTCGTTGCCTGAATTTCTGCTAATAATTTCTGTCGTGGCCATTATTTACCGCAGTAGGCTCAAAGAAAAGAGGCAATCATTCTGACAAAATTCTGCATGTCCCGCTGCAGCAAATAGAATTATAAAATTATTTGGTGCTGCTCGATAAATACTTAATGACAGCAATATTCTAACAGAGGACGAACGAGTGTAGTGTAAGCTGTCTCTTTAGTGGACTTGTTGCATCTTCTAAGTGTCCTGCCAATGAAACGTAACCTTTGGCTCGCCTTCCCCACAATATTTTCCATGTGGTCTTGCCAACTGAAGTTGTTCGTAATTTTAACACTCAGGTACTTAGTTGAATTGACAGCCTTGAGAATTGTACTATTTATCGAGTAATCGAATTCCAACGGATTTCTTTTGGAACTCATGTGGATCACCTCACACTTTTCGTTATTTAGCGTCAACTGCCACGTGCCACACCATACAGCAATCTTTTCTAAATCGCTTTGCAACTGATACTGGTCTTCGGATGACCTTACTAGACGGTAAATTACAGCATCATCTACGAACAACCTAAGAGAACTGCTCAGATTGTCACACAGGTCATTTATATAGACCAGAAACAGCAGAGGTCCCAGGACGCTTCCCTGGGGAACACCTGATATCACTTCAGTTTTACTCGATGATTTGCCGTCTATTACTACGAACTGCGACCTTCTTGACAGGAAATCACGAATCCAGTCGCACAACTGAGACGATACCCCATAGGCCCGCAGCTTGATTAGAAGTCGCTTGTGAGGAACGGTGTCGAAAGCTTTCCGGAAATCTAGAAATACGGAATCAACTTGAGATCCCCTGTCGATAGCGGCCATTACTTCGTGCGAATAAAGAGCTAGCTGCGTTGCACAAGAACGATGTTTTCTGAAACCATGCTGATTGCGTATCAATAGATCGTTCCCTTCGAGGTGATTCATAATGTTTGAATACAGTATATGCTCCAAAACCCTACTGCAAACCGACGTCAATGATATAGGTTCTGTAGTTCGATGGATTACTCCTACTACCCTTCTTAAACACTGGTGCGACCTGCGCAATTTTCCAATCTGTAGGTACAGATCTATCGGTGAGCGAGCGGTTGTATATGATTGCTAAGTAGGAAGCTATTGTATCAGCGTAATCTGAAAGGAACCTAATCGGTATACGATCTGGACCTGAAGACTTGCCCCCTATCAAGCGATTTGAGTCGCTTCGCAACCCCTAAGGTATCTGCTTCTAACAAGGGAACCTCCCCATCGCACCCCCCTCAGACCCAGACCCTGCTTTGTTAGAGTATTCAGATCTTTTCAGAGAACGTTCAAATTTACCTGTTACTCACTTAGTTCAGCATCACGTACACACTGGAAATGCAGCACAAATCACGCAGAAGCCTTACCGAATTCCATTCAGTCAAAGAGAATTGGTCGAAGATATGGTCAAGGAACAACTAGAGGCCGGAATTGCTAAACCAAGAGATCCTGCTGATCCACCATGGTCATCACCAGTGGTCCTAGCAAAGAAGAAATCTGTTTTGGGCGAATCACAGTTCCGATTTTGCGTTGATTACCGAGCTTTAAATGCCGTCACCACACCAGACATTTACCCGTTATCAAACTTGGTAGAAACCCTGGACTATTTGGGCAGATGTCGCATATTCTCAGTCTGTGATCTAACTAGCGGATACCACCAATTAACAGTGCACCCAGATGATCAAGCAAAAACTTCATTTGTAACTGCAACAGGAGTATACAAATACCTCCGTATGCCCTTTGGACTACGTAACACCCCAGCTACCTTCCAACGCCTAATGGATTCTGTTTTATGTGGGCTCACCCCAACACAAACTCTTGTATACCTTGACGATGTGATAATTTTTGGTGAAAACACGAGGCAACACACTGAGAGACTTCAAGCAGTACTTGAGCGTATCAGAAGTGCGACTGGTCTTTATCAATAGCTAAATGTCACTTCGCACAAAGTGAAGTGAAGTACCTTGGACATGTTATAACCAGTGAAGGTGTCCGCCCTGATCCAAAATTAGTCGAAGCTGTCAAAACTTTTCCTGAACCACAAACAGTCAAAGAACTACATCATTTTTTGGTTTATCGAATTTCTATCGTCGCTTCATAGCCCGTTATGCAGATATCGCAAGGCCAATGACACAGTTACTTAAAAAAGGAGCCACATTCAATTGGTCAACAGAATCCAACAATGCAATGGAAAAACTGAAAACTGCTCTAACCACAGCTCCAGTTTTGGCCTATCCGGATTTCAGTAAGCCCTTCATCTTCTCCAAAGATGCTTCAAATTTTGCAGTTGGTGCTATTTTGTCCCAAAAATTTGATGGTCAAGAACTTCCAATATCATTTGCTTCCTGGCAATTAAATAAGGCGGAATGTAACTACACTACGACTGAAAAGGAACTTTGTGGTCTGGTCTTTGGTATCAAACAAAACAGATGTTTCTACAGTCGCAGGTTCGAATCCTGCCTCGGGCATGGATGTGGGTGATGTCCTTAGGTTAGTTAGGTTTCAGTAGTTCTAAGTTCTAGAAGACTGATGACCTCAGAAGTTAAGTCCCATAGTGCGCAGAGCCATTTGAACCATTTTGAGCTAAAACAGATGTTTCTTAACAGGAAGAGAATTCACTGTAATCACAGACCATGCCGCACTTAAATGGCTGTTGAGCTTAAAGGATCCCAGTTCGACACTAACAAGATGGGCATTAGAACTGAGCGCTTACCAATTCACAGTTATCTATCGTCCTGTGAAACAACATGTGAATGCTGATGCTATGAGTCGTAAGGTTCGTGTTTGTGTCACCATAAGCTGCGAGGAGGAATTAAAAGCAGCCCAAGAAGAAGATCCACAATGCGAAATATGGAAAAATGATCAACGGTTCGTTGAAATAGATGGGTTGATGTACAAAGTTACTAACAAAGGAAATCGCCTAGTTATTCCAGGAAGCATGAGAGAGCAAATCCTAACTGAACAACATGATTCCTTACTATCAGGACACTGCGGTAAAAAGGCAACGAATATAAAAGTAGCTGAAAAGTATTGGTGGCCAAGTCGTAAGGCTGATGTATTTGAGTTTGTTTCACAATGTGATTCCTGCAACAGACGGGATAATTCGGGAAGAACTAAGGCACCATTACAAGAACTGCCAGAGACTAGTGAATCTTTTGAAAGAATTAGGTTAGACGTTGTCGGTCCCCTGCTGAAGACTGAGGATGGAAACAAGTACATATTGACGATATTAGATCATTTCTCCAGATATCTTATGATGGTACCAATACCTGATCAAAGTGCTGAAACCATAACTAAAGTTTTTGTGAAGAAATGGATTCTAAAGTTTGGATCTCCATTAAGCATTATCAGTGACCAAGGGACGAATTTTATGAGTGATTTACTTAAACAAACATATAAGCTGATGCAAATAACGCAGTTGAGAACCACACCAGCACACCCTGAAGGCAATGGTCGCGTCGAGAGAGTACACAGAACCATCATTAAAACGCTTAGCCACTATGTAAGCAGCAAACACGATAATTGGGATGTCTGTCTTTCATATATTGTACATGCCTACAACGCTAAAATGCACTTATCTACGGGCCTCAGTCCCTATGAAATTGTATATGGATGGAAGATGCGTTCACCCTTGGACTTTGCACGATCGACAGCTGGAATCAGCAATGAACACGTAAGGGAGTTAGCCCGCAAACTGAAGGACGCATGGAGGGGAATGAAACAGCGGAATCATCAGTCCTTCCTTCAGCAAGCCAAGCAACATGGTTGCCAAGCAGTCGCGCCGCAGTATCGAGTGGGAGACTTTGTCTGCCTGAGCAACGTAGTGCTAAGGAAGTCGCAGGTCAAAAAGTTTAAGAAGTTTTGGAAGGGACCATACCCGATATTGGAGGTGGGGTCACCTGTCACTCTAAAGCTCCAACTGCCTTTTCGTTCGGTTGTCGTCCATGTCAACCGTGTAAAGCCTTACCTGGGTAGATTCTCTGTAGCAACGTAGGACGACGACGAGGACCGACCGAGGGGCAGACCACCTGCTCCAAAATCCAGGAGCCGAGCACCGCGAGTTCACAGTCCAGACTTTGAGCCCGAGGAGTTGCCGCCGCCAGCCCAGTGATCCAGCCCAAGGCAAACTTACAACCTCCGTAAGCGTGTGTAGTGTGAGTGAATGCAAGGTGTGTTGCGTTTAGCCGAGTGCATATGTGAATGTGCTGCGCAACATAAAATCGCAGCTATTGCGCAAGGTGCTCAACTATAAATAACATCTGTTCCACAGGTCGCCGAAGACGCATATTTCTTCATATTCATTGTTTAATTGTAATGTGTAGAACCTATTAATCATATTTACTGTAATTCCATCCTTTGTTATGTTAGTGTGTTCCATTAATGCTGTAGCCGTAGTATTACAGAATGCAGGTGTGTTGTTTGAACCACAATCAGACATGGTAGCCTCAACGCACAGTGCTACAATTGTGCTTAAATATAATTTGTCTGAGATTCACCAACAATTTGATTCTGTTAAAAAACAAATTGATTTGATCCGTTCAATTAAGAATAATGATACAGTCTTGGAAACTGGAACCTCTTGGTATAACACCTGGATTACTGCAAAAATGCAAGTAGAATCCACTTTCGCTAGCTATGACAAGAGATTAACAGTTTCTTAAAACTCTTGCCACATAAAAGCTTGATTAGGCGCAAACGTGCCTGGTTTGATTTTGGAGGTAGAGTTCTTCGTACTGTATTTGGTACCTTAACTAGCCAAGATCTACTGGACATAAAGGATAAAATACTAGCGCTAGACCAGCATTCTAACACAAATTCAGTTAACCTTTCTAATGAAATAATTGTGTTAAGAAATATGCAAAAGACCGTTACTAACCACACATTGTTTATTGAACAAATTGTGAAAGAGTTCATTGCACATTTTAACACAATTCGTGGTGAAATGAATGCAACCATCCGTGAATTATATGCAGTTCTTCAAGCTGTGAGTGCACATTTAGATTTAAACACCCTACTGTTAAGAATTACTGACAGTTTATCAAACGCTAAATTTGATGCTCTCAATGTAAGAATAGCCTTAGAAAGTAGTTCAAATGATTGCTTGAATAGTGTTTTATTGCATCTTGTTCTTTTTTACTGTTCCTAAAATTGTTAGTTGGTCTTTCAGAAGCGAGAGGTCCAGTACGTATCTTATAAAACAGTTTCCCATGGTTATGTTTATTGGTGTTTTGGAAATATGATTAAACAAACATTTCTTGGTAATAGCTGCATGGTTATTCGGCTTATAATGTCCATCCGGTTGCTCTTACAAGTAAACTTCCCATTCAAAGGTGTAAGCTGTTCTTGCATCAGCTAGATTGAACACTTTCATTCCATATTTGCCAGGTTTGGAAGGAATGAACATTCGAAAACTATATCAATTTTACAAGCATTTCATCTACAGTCACATATGCTCCAAGAGAATACTGCGCCATGAAGTTTTTAGTAAACAAATCAAAGATATTTCGTATAGGAACCAGTTTACCCGCTTTTCAACTGTCGGACTTTGATTTATCATCGAGTCTTAGACACTTTACGAGAAACGTGAACCTCTGCAGAGTCATTGTAGCGCAGAATATTTCTTATCCTGATCATCTGTGTCCCAGAGTTCTCCTAAATTTACGCTAGCAATCTTGTATATTATTCCAAATACATCAGACCAATAAAGTTCAAAATGGCTCTGAGCACTATGGGACTCAACATCTTAGGTCATAAGTCCCCTAGAACTTAGAACTACTTAAACCTAACTAACCTAAGGACATCACACATACCCATGCCCGAGGCAGGATTCGAACCTGCGACCGTAGCAGTCCCGCGGTTCCGGACTGCAGACCAATAAAGGTTCAATTACAGCTCCCTCTGTTTCATGAATGAAACACTGAGAAGAAGAGTATCTAGAATCAGCAGACGTCATGCGTAGGTCGGTACACATCACTACTTCATCCATTATTTCACCGCCATATTTCTGTCATTTTATTCTTCAAAATTGCTTACACGCCTGGAATATGTGGTACAATATTATGTGGCCTAGTTCTGATGTGAAAACCAGGAATGTGTTTTGGGCACTTAGTATGATTGTCCTTGCCAAAAAAATACTTATCTTCATTCTGATTAGTATTATTATCAATCCTACTTTCTTCACGTTCTTTACTGTGTTCACTATGTAGTTCAGAGTTTAAGTCTATACCTTCTTCACCTGATTCTTCACTAACCACTTCATTTAGCAATACATAGTTACACAGATCTTCTGTTCCATCCATTTTAGCCCTCTCCTGAAATAAATTGGCTAATTCGGCGTTTTGAATGTATACCAATATCGTATTTGTGATATGAAGAAACATACCACCATTGCTACTCTGGGTCCTGCAGCATCAAACGAGACTTACCTGCTTGCTACCGTCGTTTCTGGCAGACCCAAAGATGCTGAAATCACTCTTAGACAGTGGACTTCAACTGACAATCAATAATCAAACTTCACAACTGTGTAACATAAGAAGCTACATGGAACACGACACGGTTCCATTGTTGTGCACCTACGAAAAATTAATCACCAACGTAGCTCTGGGTAAAGGAGACCCAACAGTAGACGTGGGAGGTTGGTAGCGGAAAATGACGTGGCTGAAAGTGAGGGAAAAAAGAGGGAGAAAAGGGGTGCCAAATCATAAGTCACTGTGCTGAAAAATGTTCTCAGTTCTCGAATTGGCATTGAATGCTTCATACAACTGCCGGCTATGCAGCTCGCTCTTCTTCAGTAATGGAGTGTTTGCTGAACTTCACTACAGAATTGTAGGATCCAGAGACGGTCCAACTCGCGTTTACGCCAAACCGAGTTAACTGAGTTGAAAGTTGGCTAAAACCGAATTCAAACTGAGTTAAACCGAGAAGGGATTAAGAAACTGAGATAACATGCACTGGAATAAATTCAGCGAAAGTTGGAAACGACAGAGAAGAAAAGGCTGTGAGAAGAGGTCAGCCAATCGCATGCTGACCGACCTCTCTCCAGGGCGACAATGCGACGGCAGTGGCCCCTAGGTGAAAGCGACATAAGTGCCATGCCCAAGTGGTGGCACACACTTTAATAGTAGCTTCAACATTAGCCACTTCATTAGCCGACACACCGTAGCCTCTTTGTTAACAATCTCTACGTAGCACAGTTAGAGATCAACAGTCACTGCAGTTCGGTTGACAACCTTTTGTTAGAAGCAGTCGCTAGGAGCAGATGTGTTACTTGTATTTGTTTATTCTGAAGAAGACTGATTATTTTGTATGTTGCCCTTTGCTTGCTACACATCTAAGTCATTGCACTTGTGGATGATCATGTATAAAGGACTACAAGAATTCTCAGGTCAAAGTTAAGTATTTGTACTTGTCTTGTGGTAAAAAAAACTCATTAATACTAGTTGTTTGATTGTTTGTCTAGCGAACTGAGTGTGCAGGCTTCCTAGACACAACATAACATTCAATACCGTTCTCTCTTTAGCATTTGTGCAGATTAGAATTTAAGTCAATTAACCAACCTGAGCTTCACAGTTTCCCAATCAATGATTAACTATTTAGTTACGAACGTGATGGATACTGGGTAGGATTCAATGTTTGGTCTTCTAGCGTGAAAGTTTGAAGATAGACATGAAAAACCTGAAACATGCTGTATAGATTTTGATGGCTATGGGGCGATCGTACGGTAGCCAAATGGCTGTTTACAATTATGACTACATACCACACACGCAATATCGGATCTTTTAGCTTGAAACTTCGAAAATAGACTTGTTGAACATCCGGAATGCTCAGCACATATTTTTATAGCTGAGGGTCGATAGTAAGGTAACCAAAAGCCTGTTCACGTGCATGATTGCATAACGCACTGAAGGCCGCAATTTTGGGTCTTTTGTTTTGAAATTTAGATAATAGCTTTACGAAGATCCAAAACTTACTGTACAGATTTAGACAGCTATCGGGCGATGGTAAGGAAGCCAAATTCCTGTTCACCAGCATGACTGGGTACCGAGCTGCAGGCCGCAATTTGGAGTATTTTGGCATGAAATTTTGGAGATGGTGATTCACACAGAATTTGTTATAGTAGTTTGTCGGCGATATTACGATCTTAAGGTAGCCAAATACCCCCTCACAAGCATTGATGGACGCCACACTATTGGCTCAAATTTGAAAATACATCATGAGGCACTTCGTCATCATGTGCATGAATGATTGTGTTGCTAGAGGGCGCAATTCTAAAATTCAACCAGGTGACACATGAAATTTTGACGACAGTCGTGTGGTCTTAAGGTACCCAAATACCACGACTCGAAGATGAATGGTGAAAGTTAAGGCTTCGTCACGTTTCCCTTAGAAATTCTGTATTCAAAATTTAAGTATACTGAAGCGCCAAAGAAACTGGTATAGGCATGTGTATTTAAATACAGAGATATGTAAACAGGCAGAACACGGCGCTGCGGTCGGCAACGCATATATAAGACAAGTATCTAGTGCAGTTGTTAGACTGGGTACTGCTGCTACGATGGCAGGTTATCAAGCTTTAACTGAGTTTGAACGTGATGTTATAGTCGGCGCACGAGCTGTGGGAAACAGTCTCCGAGGTAGCGATGAAGTGCGGATTTTCCCGTACGAACATTTCACGAGTGTACCGTGAATATCAGCAATCAGGTAAAACAACAAATCTCCGACATCACGACGACTGGAAAAAGGTCCTGCAAGAACAGAAGCAATGACGCCTGAAGACGATAATTCAATGTGCAGAAGTGCAAATCTTCCACTAATTGATGCAGATATCAATGCTGGGCCATCAGCAAGTGTCAGCTTGCTAACAATTTAACGAAACATCATCGGTATGGGATTTAAGAGCCGAGGGCCGACTCGTGTAACCTTCATGACTGCACAACACGAAGATTTATGCCTTGTCTGGACCCGTCAACACCAACATTGGACTTGTAGTCGCATGAGTCTCGTTCCAAATGGTATTGAGCAGATGGACATGTACGGGAGTAGTGGAGCAACCTTTGTTTTGGGTCATTTTGTTAGTGCGGGTTGTCTACATCAGGGGCAGGTATGCACTTAGGTGCAAACCTATTGTTCTCCTTTGATTGACAGGTCCTTAACCTATTATTCTGATAAGTGGTTTTCCATGTCGCTGCACTTAACCTGTTGTTCGCCCACCCCCTCCCACTCCCCTCCCCCCTCAGGAAGAGGGAGCTGGTCCATTTTGTTAGTGCAGGTTGCGCACATCAGGAGCAAGTATGCACTAAGGTTCAAACATATTGTTCTCCTTTGATTGACAAGTACTTAACCTATTGTCCTGTTAAGTGGTTTTCCATGTCACCACCCTAAACCTATTGTTCTTCTGCCCCCTCCCCCAAACACCACTCCCCCCCTCGCTCCTAGAGATACACTTTCAGGTCTGAGTTATTGGAATAGGCCCTGTCACTACTATTAATTTGATTGACTATTTAATTAAGTCGATCAATTAATTAACCTCTGGCCCTCTGGGATATCCCCCTCCCCTCCCATCCTCTCCTCCCACCTGGAGCATGGCAGGGAAAGTCTGAGTTTTTTGGTCATTTGGAGGGAAATCGTATGTATCACACAACGCTTATCTCTGCTAACCTAAGAATATGGCAGGTCACTTGGGCTACCTCCACTAACCTAAGTCATCCAACCGCCACCTCTTCCTAGGAACTGGCGCCAAGATTTAATTTTGGCTGTCAAAAAAGGTGAATTCGGCTATCTCTACCAACCTAAGAAAATGGCGGGAAAGAAAGGTCACCTCCACTAACCTAACTCACCTGACCGCCACCTCTTCCTATGGGCTGGCAGGCATAGGACTCGACCTGTGCTGGACAAATCTCCGACCCATCAATATAGCACCGTATAACGTGTCAATGTAGTAAACACACACAATCGCCCCTTTTACAGCATCCGTACAGACAGCACCATATATACTCATCCCAGCACTAGATATCTCCCAGTGAGGTCGGCGGTCATCCACACCCAATGGGTGACCAGAACGCCCTCAGTGAACCGAAGTCACTCTCAGAACAGTTCTACAAATTTGGCTCGTTCCCCTCGGTACAAACGCGTTACTGTTTCTGGTCTGGACCTGATTGATTGCTTGCCTTTTTCTACACACATCTCCAGACTCTGGATTTACAAGAACACTTGTATTTTCGCATGGTATGCACACAGCAGTAGCCTACCGATCGCTTGTGCAACATAATTCTGAAGATATAGACTGGAATTTATTTCTATACAAAACTGAAACATTTACGCTTATGGCGTCTGGGAAGACCTGTACGTGAGAACTCGAAACAAATAGAGGAAAATGATATTTCCACTTGCGAATACCGATGTCGGTGATGTAACAGATTCCAAATCATCCCTATAATTTACAAAGTCAACTAAGGTATTTCTCTAGTCTAGAGAACAAGCAAACGTCTCTTTCACCTGCATGATGCACACACTACAGTCGACGTTCCATCAACCAAAAAAGGCGCGAAATGTGCAGAAACAGTCTGCCGAACAAGTTACATGGGAGGGAATAACGGTCCAACGCAAACACACCTCCATATTCTCTTCCAAAATTTCCACACGATCACGTAAGCTATCCAACACATACTAAGTATTAGTTCGCTATTCGGTCGTCTAGAGGACAACATGGTTAATTCATCTACATTCCTACACTCCAACAAGCCTCTCCATACTGACAGCTCCTACAGTTAACGGGAAACGTGAATCATTCACGTCACCTGCCCTGCATACCGAGCACACACAGGAGAATCATCATCCTAAGAAATCGGTCTCATGTATATTTTATCCCTGTGCTTACAACTAGATGTTACGATCGCGGCCTCAGTTGAACGACAAAGTATCGGAAATATACCCTGTTGACGACTGCGGATCTGGAAATTGAAATATTTCTACCATTCTTATGACTTGACTTACTTTTCCCTCTGATATCACAGTATTCCACAGTCATCTCCATTGCACATGTCGGCACACAAACACATATTTTATAAGCCTGATGTTCAAGGTGAACCTATCACGCATTCCCTACAACTACTAAGTATATTCCTTGGCCAATAAATGATTCCAGACGATACAAAATAATACTGAGAAAAAATCATCCATGGGTGGACATGTCTCGTAAGTTTTTCTTGCGAGAGTTACCACTGTGTATCTTCTGGGTTGCGCAGAACAATTTGTATGTGGAGACGAGTATGCGGCATAATGAGGAATCCGGGTAAACGTCGACATGGAAGCGAAGGGAATCAGGGATGCAGTCTTTTTTTTTCCTCTGTCGAGGTAGCATTATACTGTATGTCTATTGAGGTAGCAGTGATACACGCGAGTTGACTACTGTATTTGACGCTTTTCAGGAAGACCGAGAACCATCCGCCTCTAAACTTACATGCACCTGTGTTAAAGGATAACAGAGAGTGGATGGAGTGATGGATTGAGATGGAGCTGTAACAAAGTACGATTTAATGGTAGACTGATGAGGCATGCTCAGTTTTTCCACTGTTCTGTCAGTATGCATCATTCGCATGACATAGCATGCGTTCGACTCATATACAGCCACGTCTTCTGTACGTGATTTAAAGCGCTGTCTGCTTGCGATCTTTAACGGTAAATCTGTCGGTCATCAGAGGACTTCCATCTCATGTGTGATGAAATGGTGCACATTTCTCTAAACGAACTATGATTTATGTATTGTACTCCACCCCCTGTCGCATCTTGAGTGTAAAATCAAGACTTCAGCTTCATATCTAAGTTAGCGATAGGTGCTTGTGAGGCGCTGCAATCCACGTGTATACATTTGCCTCACAGATGTGCTGTTTACAGAGTTAGTGATGGAATGACTTGTTATTTTCACATGCTGCTATGCGTTTATCTGTTTCCTTGTAAGATGTCTTCGCCGTTACTAACGATCATTTTATATAGGGCTGATGTAGGCGTAGTATCATTTCCGAACCGTGATCGGATGTGAACAGTGGGCGCTATACATCTCCGGAAAGCTACAATGTACTCGTATCACACAGAGACATTGTTTTAAGGAAGTAGTTTTTTCGTTTTACGGTTCAATGACATAGTTTATCGTAGAGAAACCGGGAAGAAGGATGTATTTCATCCGTTTGAAATATATTTCTTACATTGGAATATTAACAGCGCTACATTCCATACGACTGATAGGTCGGAAACCCAAGCGATCTAGCATTATAGCCCATATTAAGTGGGAACGTTGTAGCCTATTGAGTGAGTGTGTTTATGTTCTCTCTTACCAATACCTTCCAGGTATCGATCCTAGACTCTAGAACAATACTTTAGAGTTGATAGCTTGGTTGATTTACATAAAAATGCATCGAACTCCATCCGTCTGGAGCTCCCTTGCGCATAAAAATCATTCGTTTCTTGTTCTTCTTAACCGTCTGCTATTACATCACGACACTTTGAAATCTGTTACTATACATCAATAAGGAGTGCTAAGCTCCTCGACATGGACGCATCTCGACAAATCTTGTGCACTTGGATGGATGAGGACTCGGAAAGCTCCATTCATTCACGAGATCTGGAGTGTAGCGGTCGCTTCTGATCGGTTGCAGATTAATTCGGTAACGGTGCTACAGGGGAGGTTGGTGGTGGTTGTGGTTAGTGTTTAACGTCCCGTCGACAACGAGGTCATTAGAGACGGAGCGCAAGCTCGGGTTGGGGAAGGATTGGGAAGGAAATCGGCCGTGCCCTTTCAAAGGAACCATCCCTGCATTTGCCTGAAACGATTTAGGGAAATCACGGAAAACCTAAATCAGGATGGCCGGAGACGGGATTGAACCGTCGTCCTCCCGAATGCGAGTCCAGGGGAGGTTGGTCAGTGACAGTGTGATAAGGGTCTTTCCCTCTCTAATTTACCCTAAGACAGCGAGAATGATCTGTAACTCTCATACACAGAGAGATAGATCGTAAATTAAGCTCTGTGCTCGAGGTGTTAGAAATATGTAGAGCGCTGTCTGGTATACTTATTGATTTATGTGTTCGAGACTTAACACTGAATGGACGTACTGCACAGTCATCTGTCTACATTCGCAATGATAATCGCAGAGTAGAGAAGGGGCGGTTTAGCTATGATACTGAAATGGGGGAAACTTGCTGTCACATCGTTGGCCAGTGTTGAAATTACTGTAAGATTGCTAAAATTTTTCGCGTTATCAACTGTGATGCTTATTATTACAGTATATCGGCGGTGTCTTTTCCATCTCATCCGTGCATTGTTGGTTACCGCACAATGATTGATGACAGCACTTGATTGAGTTGTGGAATGGGTTTTGTGGATGGGTGACACCTTTTGCGGGTTGCTAGCACCGAAACAGTGATCGTGTACATGAGTGCAATATGAGGAAACAGTCGAAAGGGAATGCAGAGCCATCATCTATTCCGTCACTGGGACAGATGAGATTAAATGTAGAGGTTCCGAATCACTTTCGGACATCAGTTTGGAAACTCTCCACAACGCCGCCAAACTCTTCTAGTTTCCTTATATTGTAACTGTCTTTTATTTAAAATCATCCACCGTGTGTGGCGTTTTATGGTAGCCGCAAAAACAAAATGATTTACAGCGTGTGATGTCTAGTTTTCTGCGAGAGGTCGTGGATCAGAGCGTCTTAATATCAGTTTACAACCTGACACAGACTTCGAAGTCGTGGCAGAAAAACAAAATGTATGGCAACTTAGAAAGCGTGTTAGAAAACAATGTTTCAGACAACGACACAGGGTCACAAGGAGCGTCTCTTGCGACTTACAGTATAGTGTGTGGGACATGGTGATCATCCTACAGTACGGGTGATGAATCCTTAAACGGCCCTCTGCAATGGATCAAAAGCTGTATATTTAATAGCATCGTCCCACATAGACAGAAGCAGCAGTTTGACAGGTAAATTCGATGAAGGATGAGGTGTTTCATTAGGAATGCTATTCTGGGGAGTATCGCAACAAACTATCTCTGTGCACCAGATCCAAATCAGAGCTATGTGTCATCGCACCTACAACGGCGCCTAGGTGAGTTCTCTATCGGATGAAGTTAGTAGAGCTTTTATAGTTCGTAATTTTTCTCTGTTGGGTGCTGTAGAATAACGATGATAGCATGTTGGACTGGTAGATGTGAATGGACGCAGATCTGCTTCGGACTGTAGTATCTATATCTAGTTTAGGAGACGTACCACAATTGCACACATTTCCACTGAATGGTCAAAACACGATCCTGTTGCACTAACTCAGTTCGTTCTATTCCACATGAGTTGCATAAAGTGATGGATATGTCTTTCTCCGACTTCTGCACAATTCCGACTTAAATTGGAATGATCACATGCGTAAAGCTGTAGAAATGGGGCAGTTGCTAGGTGAAGGGGCTGACTAAAACCAGGTTAGAATTTTACTGTAGCAGACAGGTTCGAGAAAGGTGGCTCGTTTCGAGATATGGGAGTGCCAGAAATATGACTGAGTAGTGGTTTTAATCATTAAAGGAATTGTCAATAGGATCCCACGCAGGTATGGCGCTTGAATGGAAAGACCTGATTCCAAATCATAGACATCATTTCTAGCGGATAGCGTAACACTAGAGATCTGAAAAGCTAGTGTACATTTTCTTACGACCTCAATCACATACCATCTACTGCTGTTTGTGATCCTTCTCAATCAACCATCGCCTATAGCTCAGTGGATATTGGATATATCACTGAACCTCTGACATGGGATAGAGACAGAATGTGCTACAAATACTGTAGAAATATCTAGCTGTGGTGGCGTGAGTGGATTCGCAGATACCGGTTTCATACCACGTTCCTTAGCCGAATCACTTTCTAAATTGGGTAATTTTATTACGAGGTTGCACTGTCGGCGACGTGTAAGCGCGCTGTTGGTTTGATACTATATACTCCTGCGATTGCCGTCACGGTATTTGTCTGGACAAAAAACCACCTAATTCAGAGGTAATGTCATACCTCGATTTGTAAAGTGGGTATAGCTTTTAACATTGATACTTGTATGTCCCTGAAGAACCAGGACCGCTTGTGACAGTAATACACAGTAGTTGTTGGGATCGGGTTTTTTAACATGTGGCCGATTACGACTCTCTTTCTAAGACACAGTGGTAACTCTCGCAAGAAAAACTTACGATACATGTCCACTCACGGATGATTTTTTCTCAGTATTACTTTGTATCGTCTGGAATCATTTATTGGCCAAGTAATACACTTAGTAGTTGTAGGGAATGCGTGATAGGTTCACCTTGAGCATCAGGCTTATAAAGTATGTGTTTGTGTTCCGACATGTGCAAGGGAGATGACTGTGGAATACTGTGATATCAGAGGGAAGAGTATGTCAAGTCATAAGAATGGTAGAAATATTTCAATTTCCAGATCCGCAGTCGTCAACAGGGTGTATTCCCGATACTTTGCTCGTTGTCGAATGTCGTTCAACTGAGGCCACGATCGTAACATCTAGTTGTAAGTACAGGCATAAAATATACATGTGACCGATTTCTTAGGATGATGATTCTCCTATGTGTGCTCGGTATGCAGGGCAGGTGACTTGAATGATTCATGTTTCCCGTTAACTGTAGGAGCTGTCAGAATGGAGAGGCTTGTTGGAGTGTAGGAATGTAGATGAATTAACCATTTTGTCCTCTAGATGACCGAATAGCGAACTAATACTTAGTATGTGTTGGATAGCTTTCGTGATCGTGTGGAAATTTTGGAAGATTGAATACGGAGGTGTGTTTGCGTTGGACCGTTATTCCCTCCCATGTAAATTGTTCGGCTGACTGCTTCTGCAGATTTCGCGCCTTTATTTGTTGATGGAACATCGGCTGTGGTGTGTGCATCTTGCAGTTGAAAGATACGTTTGCTTGTTCTCTAGACTTGAGAAACACCTTAGTTGACTTTGTAAATTATAGGGATGATTTGCAATCTGTTACATCACCGACATCGGTATTCGCGAGTGGAAATATTATTTTCCTCCATTTGTTTCGAGTTCTCACATAAAGGTCTTCGCAGACGGGATAAGCGCTAATGTTTCGGTTTTGTACAGAAATAATTTGCAGTCTATATCTTCGGAATTATGTTGCGCGAACGATCGGTAGACTACTGCTGTGTGCAAACCATGCGAAAATACAAGTGTTCTTGTAATCCCAGAGTCTGGAGATGTGTGTAGAAAAAGGCAAGCAATCAATCAGGTCCAGACCAGAAACGGTGACGGATTTGTGCCGAGGGGAACAAGCCTGAATTTATAGAAGTGTTCTGAGAGTGACTTCGGTCCGCTGAGGTCGTTAAGGTCACCCGTCGGGCGTGTATGACCGCCGACCGCGTAGGGGGATTTCTAGAACTGGGATGAGAATATACGGTGCTGTCTGTCTTCGCGGTATATCTATGAATGATGTAAAAGGGGCGATTTTGCACGTTTACTACATCGACACGGTACACAGTGATATATTGATAGGTCGGAGATTGGTTGCACATTCTAACATTCAAGCTCCTGTCCTCGGTGGGAGAGCAGTGTAATTGAGTACGAGTCTTCCGTATTTGACGATATGTAGGACACTTTGCAGACTTCAGTTGTCAGTGCAATATGGCGACATGTGTAACGTAGTTTTTGCCGCTGAAAGTCACGTCTGCAGAAAAAAAAAATGGTGGATGGGGCTTCGATACTGGCAGCTTCAGTAATTTGGCGGGTAAATTCGATAAGAGCCAATCACAATGCTCGATTCATTCACAAGACATTCTTTTGTGCTGGGATATAGGAGTCTCTACGTAGCAGTGGGAACGTTGGTGTATGTGTTGAAAGCAGGAAGGGTAAGACGTGATGGAAGGATGCCACTTAGGACCGCTAGGAAGACTGCATTCGATGTTATTCTGCACTATTTTCGTAAACAGGTACTGTTAGGCAAGAATTTCCATGCATAGAAGTTGAGACGTCAAGAAAGCGAGTCTTAACTATTTCTGGGACACTATACAATTTCTGAGAGGTCTACTCGGTTCTTCTTTTGCATAACCATGTGTCATCAGTATAAGATTGAGCACCTTGTCTGATGCACTTGCGATGGCTTGTAGCTGCCCACGTGCACTTTGCGGCATTGTGTCAGTCACACTGGGCAGTTAAGAACAGTTAGACACGTCTCGAATGTCACGCTAGGACCAATGAACCCTGTGCTACTCTGTCATTAACGGTAAACAGAAGTGCTGCCCAGAGGTATGAGTGTATGTGACTGGTGTGAGTGTGCCTTTGAGTTCCGTGATGTCAGTATAACACTGACTGTGAACTCGAAAATGGACCCAACTATCATCTGCAGCAGCGTGGAGCGATGGGTCGTGCTGGCGCGCTTCCGGTGGTGACTCGTGGCAGTGTTGGTGTGCTCAGAAAATAGGTCTTTGCTCCTGTCCAGTTGCGTCAGCAACGGTTCTTAGGTGAACACGTATTTCGATAGGAATATCTCAGGTACCAAGTATGAAAGGGATGATGCTGCCTCATGCTTGCAGGACCCGAACAGGCAACTGTGCATGATTTGACAGCTGCTGGCCACGTCATTTTGCGGGGGCTGCCGCTAGCCTCCTGTGTGGTCCAATGGACAGGGGGCAGCAGAAGTTGATTGTGTGCATTGATTGTTGCATGTGTGTTGCATTATTTTGCGAGCAGGTCTGTTGGCTGTACTATGCGTTATTTGGACAGTTTACGAGTTGATTGCATGTGTGCACATCTGTGTACTGCATTATTTAGGAGGAGTTTGCCTGTCTGTACTGAAGTTATTTGGGTAATTTAGCCGTTGTCTGCGTGTCTGCAGAGCATTATTGAGGAGTAGTTAACAGGTCTGTGGGCTGTGTGGCGTGATCTCAAGCATGTCAGAGGATGTGTTTTGTATCAGTGTGATAAATATACTACATCCCTAAATAAATTGTCCTTCCTTACTATCTCCAGCAGCCTAGCGCAGGCTGAGTCATTTTCGCATCATCCCCCCCCCTCCAGACCACCATCTTGGATTACATCACAGGAGGAATGACAGCACCCTTTAGTGGCAGTACTATGTACCAGTTCAGTTAGACTCTAGATCTCGTGGTGGAGACCCTGCCTGCAAAATAAAGACTTATGTTCAGCACAGGCAGAGTCATTTTCCCTCCATCTTGGATTACATCACAGAACTGCCGACAGCGTTCTCTGGTGTTGGTACTGTATACTAGACGCAGATCTCATGGCGAACACATGGTTTCCCTACATCTTGGACAATGGTACTTGTGTCATCAGCTAACGTCATGGCAGCCATCTTGGATTACATCACAGATGAGAGCGCCATCTGGTGGTGGTACTGTGTACTAGGTTAGTTGGAGTCCAGACCCCGTTGTGACCACACCGTTTCCTGCCATTTCCTCCCACCATCTTGGATTATGTCACAGGATGGATGACAGCACCCTCTCAGCACAGGCAGAGTCATTTCCCCGCCATCTTGGATTACATCACGAAACTGTCGACAGTGCTCTCTGGTGGTGGTACTGTATACTAAACCCAGACCTCATGGTGAACACATGGTTTCCTGACATCTTGGACAATGGTACTTGTGTCACCAGCTAACGTCATGGTAGCCATCTTGGATTACATCACGGATGAGAGCACCCTCTGGCGGTGGTACTGTGTACTAGGTCAGTTGGAGTTCAGACCCCGTGGTGATCATACAGTTTCCTGACATTTGCTCCCACCATCTTGGATTATGTCGCAGGATGAATGACAGCTCCATCTGGTGGTGGTACTGTATACTAAGTCACTTGGACTCCGGACCCCTTGGCGACCACTCTACTTGTTTAAATAAAATAGTGCATGCAAAATAATAAAAACTTATTTCCAGCACAGGTCGAGTCCTATACCTGCCAATCCATAGGAGGAGGTGGCGGTCAGATGACTTAGGTTACTGGGGATAGCGCAAGTGACCTATCTCTCCTGCCATTTTCTTAGGTTAGCAGAGATAAGTGTGGTGTGATGCATATAATTTCCCTCCAAATGATCAATCATCTGAGTCTTTTCCCTGCCATTTTCCAGGTGGGAGGGGAGGGGGATTTACCAGAGGGGCAAAGGTTAATTAATTGATCAGCTTAATTAAGTTGAACAATAGGTAAAGGATGGTGACATGGAAAACCACTTAACAGGACAATAGGTTAAGTACCTGTCAATCAAAGGAGTACAATAGTTTTGCCCCTTAGTGCATACCTGCCCCTGATATAGGCAACCTGCACTAACAAAATGGACCAGCACCCCTTTTGAGGGGTGAGGGGAGTGGTAGCAGGTACGGACATGGAAAACCGCTTAACAGGATAACAGGTTAAGGACCTGTCAATCAAAGGAGAACGATAGGTTAAGTACCTGTAAGTCAAAGGAGAACAATAGGTTTGCACCTGAGTGCATACCTGCCCCTGATGTAGGCAACCCACACTAACAAAGTGGCCCAAAACGAAGGTTGCTCCAATACTTATGGGTATGGAGAAAACCTCATAAATCCATGGATCCTGTGTGTCAACAGAGAACTGTTCAAGCTGGTGGAGGCTCTGTAATAGTGTGGGGAATGTGCAGTTGGTGTGATGTGGGACCCCTGATATGTCAAGATACAGCTCTCACAGGTGATATGCAAGTAAGCATCCTGTCTGATCACCTGCATCGATTCATGTCCATTCTGCATTCCCGTGGACTTGGGCAATTCCAGCAGGACAATGCGACACCCCAAACGTCCAGAATTGCTACAGAGTGGCTCCAGAAACACTCTTCTGAATTAAACACTTCCGTGGCCACCAAACTCCCCAGACATGAACATTATTGAGCATATCTGGGATGCTTTACAACGTGCTACCTAGAAGAGATCTCAACCTCTCGTACTCCTTACGGATTTATCGACGGCCCTGCAGGATTCATGGTGTCAGTTCCATCTAGCACTGCTTCAGACATTAGTCGAGTCCATGCCATGTCGTGTTGAGGCACTTCTTCCTGCTGGCGGGGGCCTATACGATATTAGGCAAGTATACCAGTTTCTTTGGCTCTTCAGTGTATATGTATATTTCCTAGTTGCCATGACGCTGATGTTCTGCATAGACTCACATGAAAATAACCAACGCTTCCTGAATTCTGTTCAGACAAAATAATGCATAATAATCTACAGCGCTTGTAAAGGCCACAGTGAGGGATGTCCCATTCTGTAGACATACACGGACTCAACTCGGTTCAGCGAAGATTCGGCCGGCGCGACGGCGGTAAACTCCAGCCTCGCGGGAAACCGCCATCGATAGCGGTAGTTGGCGCGCACCGCGTGACCACGACTCGAGTTAAAACAATGTAACTCGGGTTGACTTGAAATCCCCTCAACCCGAGTTAATCTGGTTGGTAACTCGAGTTGACGCATCTCAAGTTGGATCTCAAAGGTTGGCGAGTGGATGCTGAAGCATAATCTTAACTAAGGCCTCCGATTTTTGCTGATTTCTGCAAGCTGAGGGCTGGAGTGAAGCTGTTTAAGTCGTGATGCATCAAATTATTTGGCAGAATAATAAGTGAATTTCATCTTCCTTTAATATCATGTTAGCAACGTCTAAAATGAGAGCTATTTATCTTATTTTGATAAATAAGCAAGAGATTTTGTGTAGAATATGGCAGAAACATCAATACAGCTGAACTAGTTAATGATATCGCTGCTTTCAGATTACTGTAGAAAGAGCTGATGAAGAGCGCTGACACAGATTCCCACTTGGATATTTTGATGTGTTCTTTCAAGCAATTGGTTACGCCATACAAATAGCTTTTAGGGTATTTATAACAATTCCATTGAATGTAGATTCTTTTAACTCCATTTCAGCAAATTAATGAAGATAAAAAACAGGTGTACAGGTGAAGTAGATTCTCAAATCCAGCTATCTTGTCGGCAGGTAACGACACAACTATTAAATATCACGACAGTGACATAATCAAGGAATTTGATTCGCTCGAGATGAGGAAATACAAACTAAAATTACAACAAAAACGTAATTTTTAGTACAGATGACGTCTTAGTACTTATTTACAAACCTGTTCTCTCTTATTTACAATTACACACATCAATAAAAGTTTTGCATCACCTCGGTTCCGAGAGTTCCGGGATCTGTACAGAAAATTGGAATAGAGATCAACATAAACATCATTTGCACCCTTTTTATTGCTCATGAAAACCACACATTCATGTTGTACCACCAGACAGTGCGACCTTCAGAGAAGGTGGTCCAGGTTGCTGTACACACCTGTACCTCTAATACCCAGTAGCACGTCCTCTTGCATTGACGCATGCCTATATTCGTCGTGGCATACTATCCACAAGTTCATCAAAGCAGTGTTGGTCCAGATTGTCCAACGACGATTCTGCGTAGATCCCTCAGATCGGTCACATTGTCCATAATAAACAGCCCTTTTAAATTTACCCTGGGCATGTTCGGTAGGGTTCATGTCTGGAGAACATGCAGGCCACTCTAGTCGAGTGATGTCGTTATCCTGAAGGAAGTCATTCACAAGATTTGCACGATGGCGTCGCGAATTGTCGTCCAAGAAGACGAATGCATCGCCAAAATGCTGCCGATATGGTTGCACTATCGGTCAGAGGAAGACATGCACGTATCCTACAGCCATTAGAGCGTCTTCCATGACAACCACCGGCGTAAGTCCGCCCCACACAATGCCACCCCAAAACAGCAGGGAACTTCCATCTTGCTGCACTCATTGGACGGTGTGTCTAAGGATTCAGCCTGACCGGGCTGCCTCCAAACACGTCTCAGACGATTGTCTGGTTGAAGGCGTGTGCGACACTCATCGGTGAAGAGAACGTGATGTCCGTCCTGAGCAGTCCATTTGGCATGTTGACGGGCACATCTGTACCCTTCTGCATGGTGTCGTGGTTGCAAAGATGGACCTCGCCATCGATCTCAGGAGTGAAGTTGCGCATCATGCAGCCTATTGCACATAGTTTGAGTCGTAACACGACGTCCTGTGGCTGCACGAAAAGCATTATTCAACATGGTGGCGTTGCTATCAGGGTTCCTCCGAGCCATAATCTGTAGGTAGCGGTCATCCACTGCAGTAGTAGTCCTTGGGCGGCCTGAGCGAGGCATTTCATCGACAGTTCCTGTCTCTCTGTATCTCTTCCATGTCCGAACAACATCGCTTTGGTTCAGTTTAAATGCCTGTACACTTCCCTTGTTGAGAGCCCTTCCTGGCACAAAGTAACAATGCGGACGTGATCGAGCAGCGGCATTGACCGTCTAGGCATGGTTGAACTACAGACAACATGAGCCATGTACCTCCTTCCTGGTGGAATGACTGGAACTGATCGGTTGTTGGACCCCCTCTGTCTAATAGGCACTGCTCACACATAGTTGTTTACATCTTTGGGCAGGTTTAGTGTCATCTCTGAATAGTCAATGGGACTGTGTCTGTGATACAATATATACAGTCGACATCTATCGTCAGGTGTTCTAGGGACTGGGGTGATGCAAAACTTTTATTGATGTGTGTAATAATTATGCACTATTCACAATTTATAAGGAGCTAATAAAATCTTTTAGTTATTACACATTGAGGTGTCAAAAGGCATGGGATACTTCCTAATACTGTGTTGGACCATCGTTTGCCGCAACTCGATATGGCAACGACTCACAAAGTCTTTGGAAGATTCCTGCAGAAATAAGGAGCCATGCCAGCTCTATATGCACGAACTGTCCTCTTGACTATGTTCCATAAATGTTTGATAGGTTTCAAGTCGGGTGGTCCACATGGCCAAATCATTCGCAAGAATTTTCCAGAATGTTCTTCAAACCAATTGTGGACATTTGTGGCTCAGTGACATTATGCATTGTCATCCATAGAACTTCCATCGTGTTTGGGAACATGTAGCCCCTGAAAGTATTGGGACAACGCCGATACGGCCCCAAAGTACCATTATCCAAGATGGCGGCGATGACATCATCCAGGATGGTGGCTCAGACCTCATTCAAGATGGCGGATTTTGGTGGCAAGTTTGAATTTTGCCAGGAATATGCCATGCCCCCCCTCCCCCAGAAAAAATGGCGGGAAGTTCAAATTCCAACAGGATAATGCACCACACTTTGGTTATCTCTACTAAGCAAAGAAATTCGCGGAAGAATAGGTCACTTGGGCTAACCTAAGTCAGCCGACCATCACTTCCTCCTATGAACTGGCGCCAAGTTTGATTTTTTGTGCGAAGATGGGTCACTTTGGTTTCACTGCTGGTGTGAAAGAAAGGACACTTGTACTAACCCAACCTCCTCCTAAGGATTTGTGGGAAAAAAGGACTTGTCTTTATTATTTAACCAATTTCAAGCAGATGTGTTCCCCACTGGGTCTGGACTCCAACTGGCTTAGTTCAGGTCGTCAGCAGCAGACGGTGCTCTCATGTTATCAGGTGATGAAGCAAGTACCGTTATCCGAGATGGCGGCACCCAGTGTGTCCATCAAGAGGGGCAGAGCCCAAATGGTTTAGTTCATATTTCACCACCAGAGAGCACTACCGTGATGTAGGGTGATGATGCAAGTACCATTATTCAAGATGGTCATGTACAGTCTATCTGCCACTTGGTGTGGGTCTAGTTCATATAGCTGCCACCAGAGGCCGCTGTCGTGACATCAGCTGATGACGTTCTGTGCTGGGGGAAATGGCAGGAACCAATAGGAGCCCTTTCCTAGGCACATGTTCAACTTCATCCAATAGGTTTGAAGTATCTGATCACATCATTGTAGGAGATGTAGGTGAAGCTCAGCAGCTCCGGGCCTCAGTCTTGTTCAGTAAGTCAGTGGAAGAAGAAGAACCGTGAAGAGCCAATAGCAGTCAAACTCCAGCACAGTCATGCAGAACAGGATTAAACGGAAAAGTAAGTATCGCACATCACATTATTCTCTCTCTGGCTAACCTTATTACTATTATTATTTTTCAAACTTTTCACATATTGGCTCATATCTAATGCTTCCTCGTCTTTGTTCAACAGGGTCGAGCGCCAACATGCCTAGCTCTGCTGACACGTCTGGACCTGTATCAGCCTCACCTGCCATCTCGTCAAGACCTACAGCAACAGCCTCCACCCACATCTGAACCAGTAGTGGCCACGTGGGATCCTGTAGCATACATAGCCCAGTTGTTGGAGCACGACAAGGAGTTTGGTAAATATTGTACAGGTGCGAAGAAGATACATACAGACTGTAATGATATTCCTGAAATACTACATCCAATGTACGATTTTTAAATAAATAATTTCCATGTAATCTCAAACCGTGTTTGTCTTTTATTTGATACCACTCTCTCATTATAATCAAAGTATTACAATAATTGTTTTCCAATGCTATGCAAGTTACTGAGATGATGATTATGTTACTCTTCACGAGTAAAATATATAGCTGTTTTCTCTGTGCCGTCAATATAGCTCAATCGGTTAAGTGATGGAACTATAATTGTTACACATATATACTATTATTATCCTTTCAAATACTTGTCTGTACCTGGCACATTTAGTATTATGGCAGGCTGGGTGAAGCACCCTCGCCATAAGGACTTTGTTGTTGGTGACTGGTCCTGTGAAGATTCAAATGAAGACCTGAAGAAGAAGAACAAGAAGAATGGAATTCTCCTTCCCGATAATATACGAGCAATTATTGGTAGGCCCATCCAATTGCGGGAAGACTAATGTCCTCATGACTCTGCTAACACATGTATCAGTATTCTCAAAAACACTGTTTCAACCCAAGTATCAGCTGTTGCAAGAGATATTGCGTGGTGTAGATGGTGTTACATTCAGTGAAAGCAGTGATATCCCTCCACCTGAAGAAGCAAAACCAAACACAGTCTTCATATAGACGATGTTGCCGTGGAAAACCAAGACCAAATTCGAAAATATTTCTATTTCTGCCGTCTGTGCAAATTTATATATATAAAAATATATATGATTCAGCAAATTGCTTGAATACTCTTGGCATACTTGATTTTTTTTTTTTTTGTTTTTGCAGGGAGTAAATTGTCTTTCGTTTTTAATTTATAAAGCTCATAAATTGTGAACCAGTCGTGCCGTGAACTTACTTCTGGTTTCCTTGGTTTTCATAATCTTCTTCCGTCGTAAATATTCTCTTGACTGTGTTTAACATTAGTTCTTGATCGGGCTTCTTCTACCGATGCAGGCCACTGATATCGAGTAGATGCGCGGAAGAAAGGAAAACTTTCGTAGTTTTGCACAAATAATAATTATTATTCAGACAACACAAATGACTACCACACACATCTTACAGTAATACGTCTTCTCCATTCGAGAACTAATGGCAGAGTCTCTCTATTAACAAAAGAAATTGAATGATTTTTTTATCATTTGTTATCCGCCTTCCGACGTAGCAAAATATATCTTTGCCGGCCGCGGTGGTCTAGCGGTTCTAGGTGCTCAGTCCAGAGCCGCGCGACTGCTACGGTCGCAGGTTCGAATCCTGCCTCGGGCATGGATGTGTGTGATGTCCTTAGGTTAGTTAGGTTTAAGTAGTTCTAAGTTCTAGGGGACTTATGACCTCAGCAGTCGAGTCCCATAGTGCTCAGAGCCATTTGAACCATTTTTGAAAATTCTCGAGATAATGCACGTACTGCTCAGTCATCTATCGATGTGATACTCGCAACGTGGAGAGGGCATGGTTTAGCTATGATACTGAAGTTGGGGAAACATGCGTTCACATCATTGGGTGGTGCTGAACTTAGTGTAAAATTCTCCACGCTATCAAGTCTGTTGCTTAATATTACAGTACATCGGCGGTGTCTTTTCCATCACATCCGTGCACTGGTTACCACATAATGATTGAGTGACGTCGCTTGTTTGTGTTGGGGAAGAAGTTTTGTGGATGGGTGACAACTTCTGGGGTTGCTAGCAGCTAAACAACGATTGGTGCAAAATTGGGAATAGCTCGAAATGGAACGCGGAGCCCTCATCTATTCCGTCACTGTGACATATGAGTTTAAATGTAGATGTCATCAGTCACTTTCGGACGGTAGTTTGAAAACTCTCCACATCGCTGCCAATCTCTTCTAGTTTCCTTATGTTGTAAGTGTGTTTTATTTAAAAATCATCCAGTGTTATGCTATCCGCCGTAAGAATATGATTTACACCATGTGATGTCTAGTTTTCTGTGAGAGGTCGTTGATCAGAATGTCTTAATGTCAGTTTAGAATTTGACAAAGACCTCGAAGTCGTGGCAGAAAACGAAATGTTTGGTAATGTACAAAAGTGTGTTAGAAAACAGTTTTTGAATCAGGTCCAGAGGGAGCGTCTCATACGATAATTCGCTTAGAGTATAGGTGACGAAAGTTTAAAGTCGTCTCTGCGTTGTTTGTGTATTTAATATGATCGTGTACACATAGGCAGCTGCAGTTTGAGGTGTCGAACTTGGTGAACCGTCAAGAATGCCTGGATGGCTGCATGGTACGCTGTTCTGGGGAAGTATTGGGAAATCTCTTTCTTCGCACTGGAGGCCCACCGTAGCTATAGGTCATTGCGCCCGCATCGACATCTAGGTGACTTGTAAATAAGGTGAGCTTTTATAGTTCGTAATTTTAGTGAAACATGGACGATAAATTGTTTGGACAAGAAGAGAATAGAAGCTTTCGAAATGTGGTGCTGCAGAAGAATGCTGAAGATTAGATGGGTAGATCACATAACTAATGAGGAGGTACTGAACAGAATTGGGGAGAAGAGAAATTTGTGGCCCAACTCGACTAGAAGATGGGATCGATTAGTAGGAAATGTTCTGAGGCACCAAGGGATCACCAATTTAGTATTTGAGGGCAGCGTGGAGGGTAAAAATCGTAGAGGGAGACCAAGAGATGAATACACTAAGCAGATTCAGAAGGATGTAAGTTGCAGTAAGTACTGGGAGATGAAGAAGCTAGCACGGGATAGAGTAGCACGGAGACCTGCATCAAACCAGTCTCAGGACTGAAGACCACAACAACAACAACAACAATTTTTCTATGTTGGGGTGCATATAGAATAACGAAGACAGCATGTTGGGGATCTGTAGTACTTGTATCTAATTTGGATACGCTCAACATTGCATGCATTTCTACCGAATGCTGAAAACGCAGTCCTGTTGCAGTAACTCAGCTCGATATGTTTCTACACAGGTTACAGAAGGTGTTGGAAATGTCTTTCTCCTACTTAAATTGGAACTAGCACTTGTGGAAAACAGTAGAAATGGGTGTGACCGCAAGATGTGTAGAATGTGATTAAAAAAATGGTTCACATATTCTGAGCACTATGGGACTTAACTTCTAAGGCCATCAGTCCCCTAGAACTTAGAACTACTTAAACCTAACTAACCTAAGGACATCACACACACCCATGCCCGAGGTAGGATTCGAACCTGCGACCGTAGCGGTCGCGCGGTTCCAGACTGTAGCGCCTAGAACAGCTCGGCCACCCCGGCCAGCGGTGTGATTAAAACGAGGTTGTAATTTTACTGTAGCAGACAGGTTCGAGAAAGGTGACTCGTTTAGAGAAATGAGAGTGCGTGAAATATGATTGACTTGTGGATGTGGGCGTATGCAAGTATTTTGTTTGATGGACGTAATTTCTAATATATAGCGTAAGGCTAGAAATCTGAGAAGTTAGTGTATATTTTTCTTCTTAGGACCTCAATCAGCACATCATCTACTACTACTGTCTGTCATCGCCTATAACTCAGTGGATATATCACGGGAACGTCTGATATGGTCTCGAGACAGAATGCGTTGCAAAAACTAATGAATTATGTAGTTGGGTGCGGTGTGATGGAGTCTAAAATAGCGCTTGCATACGACGTTCCTTAGCCGAATGACTTTCAAAGTTCATTGAGTTTATAGCGGGGTTACGTCGTTGGCTGTTAATACATGCATATCTGCGATCACAGTCATGGTATTTGTCCGGACAACACCACCTCATTCAGAGGTAATGTCGTACCTCGATTCGTAAAGCGGTTATGGGTTTTAACATGGATACTTGGGTGCACCTGTAGAACAAAGAGCGCTTGTGAGAGTAACATGCAGTAGTTGTTGGGATCGGGATTTTTTCTTTAACATCTGCTCGCTTACTTCTATGACACGGTGGTATGACTCGCGTGAAGAACGTAAGAGACATATAGACCCATAGTTGATTTTCGGTCAGTATTATTTGGTGTCGTATGCATCCAGTTATTGACGAGGCAATATGATACATAGTATTAGTGCTGGGTGTGTGATATGTTCGCACTTGAGCATCAGGATTATGAAGTATATGTGTTTGTGTAAAGGAAATGTCTATGAGCTATTGTAGGCAGGGTATGGATTTGACTTGGAGTACTGTGATAGCGAAGGGAAGAGTTTGTCTAGTCGTAAGAAAGGTACACGTATTTCCAGAGCCACAGCGGTCAATAGAGTTTATTTCCGATACTTCTGTCATTGCCGATTACCTTTCAGTTGAGACTGTGATTGTACGATTTAATTGTAAGTGCAATGATAGAAGATATATGTGAGGGGTTTTCTAGAATGTGTCCGTGTATGCAAAGTCTGTGGTGGTATTGATTCGCGTTCCCATGTTAATGCTAGCAGTTTTCCGAATGCAGAGGCCTGTTGGAGTGTAGGAATGTATCAGAGTTAACTTTACCATCCTCTAGACGACCGAATAGAGAACTAATAGTATGTGCCGGGGAGCTTTGGTGATCAAGTGCAACTTTGAGAAGATAGTGCGTTTTCTGTGGAGCTTTATTCCCTCCCATATAAATTGTTCGGTCGACTGCTTCCGTAATTGTGGTGCCTTTATTTAGTTGAGGGAAGATCGATTGTGGTATGTTGGACACACGTTTGCCTGTTCTCTAGATGTGGGAAAGACCCAAGTCGTTTTGTAAAGAGTATTGGTCATCTGGAATATGTTATATCACCGACTTTGGTATTCGAGAGTGCAAAAATCAGTTTGCTCTACTTGTTTCTAGTTATTCAATGGTTTACAGCACGCTGCACCTCGCTAAAGTTTGGTGTTTGAGGAGAAATAATTTGTTGTTGTGGTCTTCAGTCCAGAGACTGGTTTGATGCAGCTCTCCATGCTACTCTATCCTGTGCAAGCTTCTTCATCTCCCAGTACCTACTGCAACATACATCCTTCTGAATCTGCTAAGTGTATTCATCTCTTGGTCTCCCTCTACGATTTTTACCCTTCACGCTGCCTTCAATACTAAATCGGTGATCCCTTGATGCCTCAGAACATGTTCAACCAACCGATCCCCTCTTCCAGTCAAGTTGTGCCACAAATTTCTCTTCTCCCCAATTCTATTCAGTACCTCCTCATTAGTCATGTGATCTACCCATCTAATCTTGAGCATTCTTCTGTAGCACCACATTACGAAAGCTTCTATTCTCTTCTTGTCTAAACTATTTATCGTCTATGTTTCACGTCCATACATGGCCACACTCCATATAAATACTTTTAGAAACGATTTCCTGACACTTAAATCTATACTTGATGTTAACAAATTTCTCTTCTTCAGAAACGCTTTCCTTAACAGCAAAACTCATTTGCTACTTTAAGGATCTCATTTCCTAACCTAATACCCTCAGCATCAACCAATTTAATTCGACTACATACCTATATCCTCGTTTTGCTTTTGTTTATGTTCATCTTATATTCTCCTTTCAAGACACTGTCCATTTCGCTCAGCTGCTCTTCCAGGTCCTTTGCTGTCTCTGACAGAATTACAATGTCATCGGCGGAACTCACAGTTTTCATTTCTTCTCCATGGATTTTAATTCATACTCTGAATTTTTCTTTTGTTTCCTTTACTGCTTGCTCAATATACAGATTGAATAACATCGGGGATAGGCTACAACCTTGTCTCACTCCCTTCCCAACCACTGCTTCCCTTTCATGTCCCTCGACTCTTATAACTGCCATCTCGTTTCTGTACAAATTGTAAACAGCCTTTCGCTCCCTATATTTTACCCTTGCCACCTTCAGAATTTGAAAGAGAGTATTCCAGTAAACATTGTCAGAAGCTTTCTCTAAGTCAACAAATGTTAGAAATGTAGGTTTTCCTTTGCTTAATGTATTTTCGAAGATAAGTAGTAGGGTCAGTATTGCCTCACGTGTTCCAACATTTCTACAGAATCCAAACTGATCTTCCCTGAGGTCTATCATATCTCCCATTTCATCTTCATCTACATAATCTTCCATTTCCATAATGTTGTCCTCAAGCACATCGCCCTTGTGTAGACCATCTATATACTCCTTCCACCTTTCTGCTTTCTCGTCTTTGCGTAGAACTGAGGTCCGTCTGTAAAGAATTCGTGTTGGTATTTTGGAGCCATGGCTTATTAAACCGATAGTTCGGTAATTTTCACATCTGTCAACACCTGCTTTCTTTGGGATTGGAATTACTATATTCTTAATTAAGTCTGAGGGCATTTCACCTGTCTCATCTTGCTCACCAGATGGTAGAGTTTTGTCAGGGCAGGTCCTCCCAAGGGTATCAGTAGTTCTAATGAAATGTTGTCTACTCCCGGGGCCTTGTTTCGGTTTACGTTTTTCTGTGCTCTGTCAAACTCTTAAAGCAGTATCATATCTTCCATTTCATCTTCATCTACATCCTCTTCCATTTCCATAATGTTGTCCTCAAGCACATCGCCCTTGTGTAGACCCTCTATATACTCCTTCCACCTTTCTGCTTTCTCGTCTTTGCTTAGAACTGGGTTTTCATCTGAGCTCCTGATATTCATACAAGTGGTTCTCTTTTATCCAAAAGTCTCTTTAATTTTCCTGTAGGCAGTATCTGTCTTACCCCTAGTGATACCGGGTGAGCAAAAAGTCAGTATAAATCTGAAAACTTAATAAACCACGGTATAATGTAGATAGAGAGGTAAAAATTGACACATATGCTTGGAATGACATGGGGTTTTATTAGAACAAAAAAAAAACAAAGTTCACAAATTGTCCGACAGATATCGCTGGACAGCAAAACGTCAGTGACTGCGCATGACAATCGTGTATAAAAGGAGCTGTAATGAGAGAGAGAATCAGATGCGCCAGCAGTCCCAGCATGTTGACGTTACCTGAAAAGGCGCTTTTAGTGAAGCTGTACTTTCAGAATGGGGAATGTGCTAGTTCAGCATTACGATCCTATCGCCATAGGAAGGGGATTCGAACGGGTAAAGGTCCGTTGACAAATGCAGTTGTGGCGAGAATGATTTCGAAGTTCGAAGCCACGGGTTGTTTAGACGATAGACCCCGTAGTGGCCGACCGAGCACAAGGCGTAATGCTGCTGAGACAGTTCAGGAAGAAATGGAGACTGTAGCGGGTTCGTCTATGCACGGGGAAGTCAGCGTTGGTGCAGTCGCACGTCGCACCGGCATTCCATACACAACTGTTTGGTTGGCACTGAGGCGTACCCTCCGATGCTATCCGTACAAAATCCATCGGCATCATGAACTGTTACCTGGCGATTTAGTGAAGCGGAGGGCATTTGCAGTGTGGGCGTTTCAAAAGATGGCGGAAGATGACGATTGGTTGAGTAACGTGTTGTGGACCGACGAAGCTCATTTCACGCTCCGAGGGTCTGTCAACGCCCACAACTACAGAATTTGAACTACCGAAAATCATAGGACTGTCATGGAAACTCCATTGCACGACGAGAAAGTCACGATATGGGTTGTATTTACCACATCTACCGTTATCGGGCCTTTTTTGTACGAGGAAATGCGTGATTCTGCTTTTGTAACTGCTACCGTGACGGGTGGGAGGTACGCCGATATGTTACAGAATCGCATCATCCCCAGCCTGGCTGATAAACACCTGCTGGAACGTACGATGTTTATGCAGGATGGAGCTCCACCCCATATTGCTAGACGCGTGAAAGATCTCTTGCGCGCGTCGTTTGGTGATGATCGTGTGTTCAGCCGCCACTTTCGTCATGCTTGGCCTCCCATGTCCCCAGATCTCAGCTCGTGCGATTATTGGCTTAGGGGTTACCTGAAGTCGCAAGTGTATCGTGATCGACCGACATCTCTAGGGATGCTGAAAGACAACATCCGACGCCAATGCCTCATCGTAACTGCGGACATGCTTTACAGTGCTGTTCACAACATTATTCCTCGACTACAGCTATTGTTGAGGAATGATGGTGGACATATTGAGCATTTCCTGTAAAGAACATCATCTTTGCTTTGTCTTACTTTGATATGCTAATTATTGCTATTCTGATCAGATGAAGCGCCATCTGTCGGATGTATTTTGAACTTTTGTATTTTTTTGGTTCTAATAAAACCCCATGTCATTCCAAGCATGTGTGTCAATTTGTACCTCTCTATCTACACTATTCCGTGATTTATTCAGTTTTTAAATTTATACTGACTTTTTGATCACCCTGTATATGCCTCTACAACCTTACATTTGTCCTCTAGCCATCCCTGCCTAGCCATTTTGCACTTCCTGTCGATCTCATTTTTGAGACATTTGTATTCCTTTTTGCCTGCTTAACTTATTGCACTTTTATATTTTCTCCTTTCATCAATTAAATTCAATATATCTTCTGTTACCCAAGGATTTCTGCTAGCCCTCGTCTTTTTACCTACTTGATCCTCTGCTGCCTTCACTATTTCATCCCTCTAAGCTACTCACTCTTCCTCTACTGTATTTCTTTCCCCCATTCCTGTCAATCGTCTCCTAATGTTCTCCCTGAAACTCTCTACAACCTCTGGTTCTGTCAGTTTATCCAGATCCTATGTCCTTAAATTCTCACCTTTTTGGAGTTTCTTCAGTTTTAATCTATACTTCATAACCGATAGGTTGTGGTCAGAGTCCACATCTGGCACTGGAAATGTCTTACCATTTAAAACCTGGTTCCTAAATCTCTGTCTTACCATTATATAATCTGTCTGAAACCTTCGAGAATCTCCAGGCCTCTTCCATGTATACAACCTTCTTTCATGATTCTTGAACCAAGTGTTAGCTATGATTAAGTTGTGCTCTGTGCAAAATTCTATCAGGCAGCTTCCTCTTTCATTTCCAACCCCCATTCCATATTCACCTACTACGTTTCCTTCTCTTCCTTATCCTAATAAGAAATAATTTGTCTATATATTGTGCATTATGTTACGTTAGCGATTGGGAGGCTAGTGCTGTGTACTTGATATCGAGAAGTACGGCCAAAATTGTATAATATTATGGCGAAAATACGGGTGTTCTTGTAATCGATGAGTCTGAAGATGTCTGTAGAAGAGCGAGCAAGAAAGCGGAAACTGTAACGCGTTTGTGCGGAGGGGAAACGAGCCTGTCTTTGCACATCAGTTCTGAGAGTGACTTCGGTTCGCTGATGTAAAGGGGATGATTTGGTATGGTGGGGGTTATGAATTGCATGTTTACTAGATCGTGACAGTACTCGGTGATAAATTCCCTGGTTGGTGATCGGTTTGACGCTCCAATATTATTGCAAGTATCGTATGTATTTGATGACCTGTGGACAACTTTGGAATGTTTGGTTATCGGTGCAAAATGCTGATCAGTGTAAAATAGTTTATTACCACTGAGTGTAACGTCTCTACAAAGAAAGAACAGGTTGATGGTGTGTATATTGAGGGAACTGTCGGTGCAATTTAACTATTTTTACGAAGTAACCATAGAACTGGTATCACAGTGGCGTCCTCTGGCAACGAGGAAATGTACTAAGACAGTTGGGGTCTGGAGCTCGTGGTGAAGCCACTAGGTGGTACTTGCATCATCACCTGACGTCACTACAGCGTCATCTAGTGGCATCAATATGAACTAAGTCAGTCGCGCTATGGACTCAGTGGCGAATACACTTGGTGGTGGTGCTGCCTCTAATTGTTTAAATAAAGAGTGGTGTATGATTTAGACAGTTGACGATTAGCAAGCAGAGTCTTTTAGATGGATTATTATTTGGCAATCTGGGAGTTGTTTGGATATCTGGACGTAAATGTATTGCATTATTTACGAGTGGTTCGCATGTCTATGGGCTGTGCAATGCGTAATTTTTGACGATTTACAATTAGCACGCATATGTGTAGAGCGTTATACATGAGTTTTGTAGGAACAGTTTGCAGGTCTGTATGCTGTGGGGCATGTCAGAGCATGTGTTCTGTGATACATATACTCCATCCGTAAATAAATTGCTCCCAAATATATAAAGTAGATTCCTTCATCTCTCCATCAACTTAGTGCAGGCTGAGTCCTTTTACCAGCAACCCCTGGGAAGAAGTTGCGCCCTGGAGGCTTAGGTTACTGGTGGTGAGATTCGTTTGCAACAATTTTCTTAGGTTGGTGACAAAAGCTCACATGACCTTTCTCTACTGCCAGAATTCAAACTCGGGGCCGGTGCCTAGGAAGAGATGGCGGTCTGGACCTTGAAAAGTAGCTGAAACTAAGTAGTTGAAAGTATAGTGTACGCCTTTTCTTACCTATATGCAGCATTTCCATCTCTATCTCTCAGCGCTTGACTACAGGTGGGGTGAGCAACGATCTTGGATTGCGTCATGGGAGCATGCTCTAGCTATGTCCTGGACTATGTGCATTGAATAATGGTACTCGAGTCATACTTTAGTTAGAATATTTACAGAAGACTATGTAGGCGCCTGTATGGAGGTGGCAGTAGATGGTGTTTGACGTAAGCGGTAGGACGCCTGCTGGCTGGTGGCGCGGCGCGAGAGAGAGTGGACGATCTTGTGTCATCAACGGACGTCACGCTAGCGTCCTCTGGTAGCCACGATATGAACTAACCCTGTTGTGCTCTGGAACTCGCGGTGAACACACTGTATATGGCCATCTAGAATACCGATACTTGTGTCATCAACCGACGTCGCGGTGGCGCCCTCTGGTGGCACTGATATGAACTAAGCCAGTTGGAGTCCAGTCCCAGTGCAGAAAAGTCATGCTTCAAATTGGTTACATAATAAAAACAAGTTCTTTTTTCCCGCCATTTTCTTTGCTTAGTAGAGATAACCAGGGTGTGACGCAGTATCATGCTTGAGTTTGAACTTCCCATGTTTTCTCTGGGGGAGGGGGTGTGGCACTTTGCCACCAAAATTCAAACTTCCCGCCAAAATCCGCCATCTTGATTGTCGTCACTGGGGGTGTGTCTGTGACGTCACGGCCGCCATATTGGATGACGTCACAGGGGTATGTCTGTAACGTCAAGGCCGCCATATTGGATGACGTCATCGCCCCATCTTGGATAACGGTACTTTGCGCCCATAGCCCTGTTGTCCCAATACTTACCTCCTTACGATTATGTGGAAATGTCGTCGTTTATATTCACATGTGACGTGATATGAATTGATTAGTTTTATTTGAGGTCTCATGCCTCCGTGTTTATGTGCACTTTGTAGTCAGTAGGTACAGGTAGATGTTTTGTAGTTGCACTGCGACGATGTATATTCTTATTCTTCATTTGCTTGATGACCAAAATATATGCATAGACATACTAATAACTAAATCATTTCCTTGAGGTGCAGCCCGTTTTTTCATTTGGTACCTATAACACCCGTTGTAAATCTCTTCTTCTGCGCCGTGTCGATGCACTGGTTGCTGCAATATAAAAAATTATAGCTAACCTAAAAACTAATTGTGTTTCGTATCTCTTAGGCCACACATGTAATCTGTCATCACATTCGTTTGCAGACGTTTTTCATATTTCATTCTTAATTGTTTATATATTTGTCTACTTGCATTTGTATTCCTTTTATTCATTTACCCTGCAAAGAAAGTTACTTTGACATCTCCTACGGTACGGTATCTTATCCTTTAGTTAGCGAACACGTCCTGTATGTTTTGTTGTAATGATTTCTTTTAATTCTAGTTACAATGTATATATTTTAGTACTGAAGCAACTTCGCATGTTCATATAAATGTAATATTATATTCTTTCGTTCCCTGATAGTAAATATAGTTGTTAGGTGTTACTATTTATTTTGGTATTGGGCTTAATACTTGTGCAGCTTCGCGTTTCTGTTTGGTAGCGCCGCGAGTTAGCCTGTTGCGCTTGCGCTAGGTCAATGTATCTTCCCTAGTACTGACATAGACATGCATTGTTGAGCGCGAACAGCTGAGTCGTATGCTGCTCCAGTTTGCATTTTGCTTCGTGTGAAACTGTGTTTTTTCACTCCCTGCCAAACAAATGTTTGTCTTTCTTACAAAACAAGAAAATTACTTGAGTTTATACACATTTCATTTAAAAATACACATAAAAAATTTCTTATTTATAAAACTATGACATTACTTATAAATATATTTTATGACAAAAAAACTGCTGTGACATTGTGTCACTACTCGTGAAAGGCTTTTAAGTCTTTGTTAGGATGGAGACCTTTGTCTCTCCCTGTTCTTTCGTATACTAACCTATACGTTCCAGGAGAAGGTGTTTTTGCAATTATATACGGCCCTGAGTATAGTAATTGCGTTTTTGTCCAACTTACCGATCTTCGTCGATTTGGGATGTGTTCTCAAGAGGACTCGTTGCCTTTTGAAAATGTGTGTAACTCGTTTTAACTTTTGTTGTATATTCTCTTTCTGTATTCTGCTCTATTCTCTAGTGTAATTACTGCTTGTTTGATTTTATCCTCTAAAGTTAACTCCTTAGTAGGTAATTTTGGTAAGGGTGATTCCCATTCGTCAGTTTGCTTTGTGTTAAACATAAGTTCATTAGGAGTGAAACCTGTGGAAGAGTGGGGGAGATTGTTTACTATTTGCATAAATGGAGTCACATATTCAATCCACCGTGAATGTTTATTTGGGTGTAAGTCCTTATAAATCTACTGAATTCTTTAAACACCCTTTCCAAGGGACTTGCTTCTGGGTGGGAAAAAGTTACCAAGGTGTTTTTAATGCCCTGTGTATTCATGAATTGTTTACATTTTATTCCTACGAAATAGGCTGCATTGTCTGTTAATGTTACTTTTTTAAATACTCCTCTTCAATTTTCCTTATGGTGCTACTGGCTGTAGTGGTTTTGATAGCATAAAGTTTGATGTATTTTGTGAAAATATCATAAAGAGCTATTATGTATTTGACACCACCTTTTGCTCTAGGATATGGCCCTGCGATATCCAGGGAAACCATTTCCAGTGGAGCTTTGGTTAGTATGGGGTGTAGTTCGGTAAACTTTGACATATTGGATGGTTTTGTTCTTTGGCAAATAGCACACTTTTTCAATATTTGTCAAACACGTCGTCGTAAATTAGGAAAGCAGCAAAGCTTGGAAATCTTCTTTGTACATTTTGTTACTCCATATTGTCTCCATACTTCGTGTTTGTGTTTGATAAATTCGTCGATATATTCCTCTGGAAGGCATAGACACCAATGGTTAGAACTTTCGTGCTTCCGGTGGAACAAAACGCCTTTGTATAACTGATACAATTTACTTACCTTGTGGTTTGCATTGCGGATAAGATTTTGTATTACCTATTTTCACCTGTTTTCTAGCTGTTGTATTATTCCCATTTGCTTACAAAATTTTTTGCAGCCTGATTTTTGTGTACTACTTTGCATCAATAATGTACGGATTTCTGAATGGTGTTCAGACAATTCACTGAACTCGTCTAGTCCCTGTGACAATCTGGATAATGCATATGCAATAACATTCTGACTATCCTTTATGTATATTATTTCAAAATTGAATTCCTGCAGGTACAAACACCATCTCGCTAGTCTTCGGTGTAACAGTTTACATGTTAAGAGAAAAGATAATGATTTGTGATCACAATAAACTTTAGTGTTTTTACCCCAAAGAAAGCATTCAAATTTCTTAAACGCCCAAATTACTGCTAAACTTTCCAGTTCTGATGCGGAATATGATCTTTCCACCTCTGATAAAGTTCTGCTGGCAAAGTTGATGACTTTGGGTATGGTTACTCCTTTTTCTTCTTGTATCTGGAAGAAACATGCCCCCAGCCCTTGAGACAAGGCGTCCGTGCTTAAACAAAAGTCTTTGGGCATGTCAAGATGACTCAAAATGTTTGCTGATATTAATGCATTTTTAACTTTGGCAAAGACCTCGTAGCATCTCTCATCCCATAACCAAGACTTATCCTTTATCAACAGGTTAAGTAGGGCATCGCTATTCATAAGCTGCTGTGGTATAAATTTTCGGAAAAAGTAAGTTAGTCCTAGATGTGCTGTCAATTGTTTTCTGTTTCTTGGGGGTGGGCAGTTACGTATGGCATCTAGTTTCTTTGGCTCTGGTAATATACCCTGTTCTGATATGATATGTCCTAACAATTTTACTTGTATAAATACGTCTGTGCTAATGTTTAAGCCAAAGGGTGGAACTTGAAATTCATAACTCCTGCCATTGCAGACTTTCTACTCTCCTCATGTAACTTTATTTGCCAGTAAGATTTTTTAAGGTCAAGGGTGCTGAAATATTTTGTGTTTGGAAATTTTGGCAATTGTTCATCTAAATTATCTTAGTTTGTTCTTACTGGTACTAGTATTTTGTTTATGCCTCTAGCATCTAAAACTAGTCGTACTGATCCATCAGGTTTGCTAACTGGTAGTATTGGGCTGCAATATGGAGAAAGTGATGGCTGTAAGATTCCCCATTCGCACATTCTATTGATTTCCTGCTTAACTGCTTCACGCTTTGCCCACGGTATAGGGTAAGACATAACACAAAATGTTTCGTGAGGATAGACATTAAGTTTATGTTCATAATCTTTGATTACTCCTGAATTCTTATTAAAAACACGTGCGTATTTAAAAAGGGTAAGACATAACACAAAATATTTCGTGAGGATAGGCATTAAGTTTATGTTCATAATTTTTGATTACTCCTGGATTCTTATTAAAAACACTTGCATATTTAAAAAGTAAGTCAGAAAGCTCTTGTAGTTGTGTAGCATCTAGAATATTTGATGCGTTCAATTTTTGTTCTACTAATTCCTGGTTAACTTCAGTGTCGGTTCGTGTTCGTTATCACATTTGTTCACAAAATACACTGTGGGATATGAATACTGTACAGTGACATGGGGTTCTGGATTTACTTTATCATACCTCTTCGGTGTGGTATCAGGCTGATAGAAAATCTTTGGTCCTTCACAAAGAAATGGCTCTTACCATTACCTACGTCTATTTGAGTTTTGTAGGTTCTAAATGTGGCCATACCTATCAAGCAGTCGACTATAAGTTTGTCTACTGTTAAAAAATTACACTGCACAGAAAATTGTTCAATGTTCACGGTGAAAAGTGCTTGGTGTTTTACTAATTTGGTTTTGCCGCCTGTTGCGGTTCGTACTTTGCAGTTTTGCTCTGGCAGAACAGGAAATTTATTCCGTCTTTTTAATTCAGTGAAAAATGCTTCAGACATTAAATTAGCCGTGCACCCTGTATCAAGTATTAACTGTGTGTCTATACCAAAAATTTTCACTCTGATTACTGCTTGCACTTGTTCTTCCAGTGTATTTTTCTCCGATTTTAGTTCATGTTGGTATCGATCGTCTTTTATGTCTCCTTGTTCATCGAATCGTACGAAACATGTTTGCAAATCTGGTTTGCCCTTATCGCTTATAAGGTCTATAGTATGGTGCTCAACTACGACCGATTCGGGTTTTCCTGCGGTGTCTGATCTACTTCGGTACACGGGACAACTTCTGTCAGTTGTACTGTGTGATTGTTTCTCCAGTGTGTTTCATTTCCGGTCCGTAACATACTTTCTCGTGTGTTCATATGGCTGTTGTGAAATGTTGTCGTCTTGTTTTGCTGCGCAAAGGTTGGCTGCGGTAAGGCATGTTGTATGTTATTGTTGCTGCAGCGCGCCGGCCACCGATGCGACTGACTGTTTTCATTTACACGTGGTGCATGATTTTGAGAGAAGGGATTGAAATTAGTTTGGGGATGGTAATCGTTCCTGTTATACGGAAAGTTTTGCTTTAATCTCTTGTTCCTACCATTTCCATTCCCGTATCCATTACCACGGTTAATGTATCCTTGCGGTTGCGCGTACCAGCTTTGCTGTGTGTTCGTGTCTGACTTTGTGTTGACCATTCAAGTTACGTTGCCGTGGTGTTTGGCTGTCTGACGCCCTATTTGTTACTACTTTCTCTTCATATATTAGGTCGATTGAATCTAAACTGGATAGAAAATATTCTATGTCGTGCTTAGGTGTAGTAATTAATTTTTTACGATTGTGTGATTGCAAGGACTTCTTAAAAACACCCACATGAGAAATAGGATTCGTCCAATAACGTGTTTTGTTGAGATACTTCTCAAAATATCTTCGCAAGCTACCATATTTGCTATTAAAAGAGGCGGGGTTTGTCAAGAAATGCCGTTCAAATTGTAAATATGTGGTACAACGCTCAGCTACCTCGGTCGCCCACAAAAGTACATCGCCTTGCGTGTGCCCAACAACAAATCAGATCTTTTTTGCTTCCGTCCAATTTCTAGGAAACACATGTCGAAAAGCACTAATAAACACAGCAGGATTCATCTTCTTACCTTCACTCGTAAATGTTGGAAATTGACGGTGTCTTACTAGACCTTCGTCAGCAAATACAGTGGACAAGCTGTTTGCATTTTGTGCTGTCTTTACATAGCTGTCATAATTATTTACACTTCTCGTAGGTACTGGTTCTGGTGTTATGCCCTGTAAACTTACACTATGCGTTCTGTCATTACTACTGGCATTGTTTGTAGGGTTTGCAATGATCTGCGTGCATACATTACTTTGGTTTGCTGTGGCCGGCACTTTGTTTATGTGTACAGCTGGTGTCTCTGTATCAGTTACACCTAGGTAATTGTGTATCCTGTGCTCTGTAGCTTGCAAATTGGTGTTCCCTTTCAATTACATCATTGATTAATTTACATTCCTTCACTAACTTTTCCGCTGCGGTACTGGTTTTGTCTAAATTACCTGCTTCAACTTGTGAAATTACGTCAGATATATTTTCATTAATTTTGTCTCTTTCCTTTTTGGCACAGACTGATTCGATTTCAAGTGATGCTACTTTTCAAGTGAGTTCATCTATTGCTGCTGGTATATTTTCGTAATCCTCGTGCAGTTTGTTCACTACGGTAGAGATGTTCTTTACTGTCGAAGTTAATTGTGTTTGTATAGCTTCCAGGTTCGTGTGAGTGTCATTCATCGCTTTTATTTGCTGCTCTACTGTATCATTCTGCTCGTTAAGAGTGTCTAATTTCTGTTTTTTACCCGTAATGTCATCGTTTACTTCAGAAAGTACAACTTGCTTTAGCTGTTTTTCCATGTTTTTGAAGTTTACATTTATTTCCTCGTGAAAATTCTTAATCAAATCACTGATCTGTTGTGTGACTGTATCCTGAAAATCTTTTAAAACTTGTTTTTGCTCTTGTTTTATGTTGTTAATGTCTTGTGTGACTATGGTAAGGTTCTGCGACAAACCGTCCAATTTTGTATTTATGTCTGCACTCAAATTGTTGTTATTGGTGATAGTATTTTTTATTTCTGTGCTCAAGCTATCGAGTTTTTGAAGTATAGCGGCAAGTGCGCTGTTTTGGTTGCTATCTAATGTACTTTGGTTGTTGACAACTATACTCTGCAAATCAACAGTTGAATTTTGTGTGTGATGGGTGACGGTAAAGTGTCGTCAAAAATCGTGTTATCTGCGCTTTCTATGTTTTCCTGTGCGAGCAGAATGTTGCTCGCGGAGATACGTGATGAAGTTTCATCTATTGTCATCAACGTATCATCAAAGTTAGAACTCTGTGAAAGTTCACTAGCACTTGTTACTTCAGTTATGTTCATCTGTGAACTACGTAATACTTCTAACAAGGGAACCTCCCCATCGCACCCCCCTTAGATTTCTTTATAAGTTGGCACAGTGGATAGGCCTTGAAAAACTGAACACAGATCAATCGAGAAAACAGGAAGAAGTTGTGTGGAACTAAGAAAAAAATAAGCAAAATATACAAACTGAGTAGTCCATGTCCGAGATAAGTAACATCGAAGGAGTTTCCAAGAGTACGACCGCCGTGGTCTCGTGGTTAGAGTGAGCAGCTGCGGAACGAAAGGTGCTTGGTTCAAGTCTTCCCTCGAGTGAAAATTTTAATTTTTTATTTTCAGACCATTATGTGACGCACATGCCGTCACCAGTGTCGTATAGAATATATCAGACGTGTTTTCCTGTGGAGGAATCGGTTGACCTATGACCTTGCGATCAAATGTTATCGGTTCCCATTGGAGAGGCACGTCCTTTCGTCTACTAATCGCACGGTTTTGCGGTACGGTCGCAAAAAATAGACACTAAACTCATTACAGTGAACAGAGACGTCAATGAACGAATGGACAGGTGATAACTTTGCCGAAAGAAAGGAAGTAAATTTTACACTCGAGGGAAGACTTGAACCAAGGATCTCTCATTCTGTAGCTGCTCACGCTAACCACGGGACCACGGCGATCCTGAGCTGACATTGTCCTTGAAGTTGCTTATCTTGCCCATGGACTACTCAGTTTGTATATTTTGCTTATATTTTTCATAGTTCCACACAACTTCTTCCTGCTTTCTCGATTGATCTGTGTTCAGTTTTTCAAGACCTATCCACTGTGCCAACTTATAACTAAAACTGAGGGGGGTGCGATGGGGAGGTTCCCTTGTGAGTGTGGAAGACATGGCGCTAGTACTTCAGATGTTCTATCCTCCACTTGTACGCCATCTTGGCTCATTGCGTTTTCGCCATTGTCAGTAATAATGAAAACTGATTTTTGTGCCATTTTGCTTGAATATTAAAATTAAAATTTTGAAAACTAGCAAATTGAAATATATTATTTTTGTGAATTTAAACATACGATTTTCGTGTCGTCAAGCGTTAAATGGCTACTTTTATGACGCACGAAATGTTGTGACACAAAAACTTCAAACTTTTCTCTCGCTACTCATTACGTAAAATTTCTGAAAAATTCACTACAATGCATTTAGGAAAGGAAATTAAGGAAAGGTATTTCTAATTATTACGCAGGAGACGCTACCAAGTAAGTGGTTGCGTAGCGGTCTACCTTTGCTGCGATGAAACAAACAGCGTATTTTCAAAATTTACCGCATTTTCCGGTTTCTCTTTGCTTCCGTTTTGAATTGGTTTTCTCCACAAGAATTTTTGGTTCTGGTTATTTTGCTCCCAGTCGTGATGTTACACATGAAAAATTGAAAGTGATTAGTACATGCAAAAAAAAAAAAAATCTCATACAATGTCATAAATAATTTTGACTAATTTACACAACTGGTTTCATGGCATCCTCAATGTCAAGTCACCAGGTTGCCAGTTGTGCAAATTTATTTATATATACAGAGTGGTCCATTGATCATGACCGGGCCAAATATATCACGAAAAAACTACAAAGAACGGAACTTGTCTAGCTTGAAGGGGGAAACCAGATGGTGCTATGGTTGGCCCGCTAGTTGGCGCTGCCATAGGTCAAACGGATATCAACTGCGTTTTTTTAAATAGGAACCCCCATTTTTTATTCCCTATTCGTGTAGTACGTAAAGAAATTTGAATGTTTTAGTTGGACCACTTTTTTCGCTGTGTGATAGACGACGCTGTAATAGTCACAAACGTATGGCTCACAATTTTAGACGAACAGTTGGTAACAGGCAGGTATTTTAAATTAAAATACGGAACGGAGATACGTTTGAACATTTTATTTCGATTGTTCCAATGTGATACATGTACTTTAGTGAACTTGTCATTTCTGAGAACGCATGCTGTTACAGCGTGATTACCTGTAAATACAACATTAATGCAATAAATGCTGAAAATTATGTCCGACAACCTCAATGCATTTGCCAATACGTGTAACGACATTCCTCTCAACACCGAGTAGTTCGCCTTCCGTAATGTTCGCACATGCATTGACAATGCGCTGACGCATGTTGTCAGGCGTTGTCGGTGGATCACGACAACAAATATTCTTCAACTTTCCCCACAGAAAGAAATCCGGGCACGTCAGATCCGGTGAACGTGCGGGCCATGGTATGGTGCTTCGACGATCAGTCCACCTGTCATGAAATATGCTATTCAGTACCGCTTCAACCGCACGCGAGCTATGTGCCGGACATCCATCATTTTGTCATGGAGTGAAACATCTTGTAGTAACATCGGTAGAACATTACGTAGGAAATCAGCATACATTGCACCATTTAGATTGCCATCGATAAAATGGGGGCCAATTATCCTTCCTCCCATAATGCCGCACCATACATTAACCCGCCAAAGTCGCTGATGTTCCACTTGTCGCAGCCATCGTGGATTTTCCGTTGCCCAGTAGTGTATATTATGCCGGTTTACGTTACCGCTGTTGGTGAATGACGCTTCGTCGCTAAATAGAACGCGTGCAAAAAAATCTGTCATCACGTAATTTCTCTTGTGCCCATTGGCAGAACTGTACACGACGTTCAAAGTCGTCGCCATGCAATTCCTGGTGCATAGAAATATGGTACGGGTGCAATCGATGTTGATGTAGCATTCTCAACACCGACGTTTTTGAGATTCCCGATTCTCGCGCAACTTGTCTGCTACTGATTGATGTGCGGATTAGCCGCGACAGCAGCTAAAACACCTACTTGGGCATCATCATTTGTTGCAGGTCGTGGTAGACATTTCTCATGCGGCTGACAATTCCTGCTTCCTTAAATAACGTAACTATCCGCCGAACGGTCCGGACACTTCCGGATGATGTCGTCCAGGATACCGAGCAGCATCCATAGCTCACGCTCGGTAGGCATTTTGATCACAATAGCCATACATCAACACGATATCGACCTTTTCCGCAATTGGTAAACGTTCCATTTTAACAAGGGTAATGTATCACGAAGCAAATACCGTCCGCACTGGCTGAATGTTACGTGATACCACGTACTTATACGTTTGTATATAGCTTGTTGGCGCTTTTCCTTATGTACCTATACAAGTCATATCGGTGCTGGTGTATTTTACCTAAGTCAAACATATTCCAGAATCCCCAAACAGCTTGTTAGGGATAATGCAAAGCTGATTATAGCCTTCAAACAAGACAACCTGAATTTAAAACACATTTACCAAGCACCATGTCGGAACGGACATGTCGTTCAATGATTTTGTAAAGATATGTGCAGATTGCTGGAACCATTCACAGTATGGATTTCTCGTTATTGATAAAACAAGAAAACTCAGTGATGTTAGGTACAGGCGAAACTTTCAAGAGTTTTTGCATATATAGCACGGTAAGAGGGGTTAGTAGATCAGTCTGCGCTACACCATGGACAAATTCGCGCGTATGTCCGCCTCTCAACCCGAGTGGATGGGTGTACACAGACAGAACATTCACCTGTACTTGGATGCGAAAATTCAGGCTATAGCGCATAAAGTTGCAAGTATGCGCAGGGAACTAGAGACGTATTACTAGACTCTTCTGAGAATGGTGAATGCGTTAAATGAGATAGTTAATCAAGTCAGTAAGAAAGCAACCGACTTAACCGAAAAGGTCGATGCTGTTCAGGTGAAAATAGATGTAGACTTCCTTGTTGTTGAGAAGGGTGATCAGGATCATAGTAAGAGGAGGAAGAAAATGGCCGTATGTATAAAGCCTCACGACGCGGAGATGTCTGATTAGTATACAGCAAGATGTCGACGAAGCAGAAAGTGATTCAGGCGCGTAAAGCAGTTCTTGAGAAATTACGGCTGCTGAGATTAGTGCATACGGATCGGCAGCAAACACTAAGATATACCTTTAAGCCGGTTACTAAAACCCTCCTACAGCTCTCAGCAAAAACAAAAACACACGATAACGAGAGTGTTGCCATTGATGAATTCATTATTCGTTACACTCCAGGTCAGATAGACAGAACATTCAGCGTTAGCAGGGGAAGACCATACATGTTCGATTCGCATCCCATAACTATAGCTGAAGACAAAATGCAGATCGGTGATAGACGGTTTGACAGAACACCCGGCTTAATGAATCTTATTTTCCCAAGACATACCAAAAAACCCATAAATTACTCAGTTAATGATAGGGACACGTACCATGAAATACTCCGCATGACTGGTGTACACAAGATCACGAAAAGACTGAGCAACAAGAAATATAAAACCATTATAAAGCCAATACTTGAAGACAAAAACAATAACAACGGTGGCAGCAGCGGTGATGGTATTGACATTGAGCATAAAGCAGTGAACAATCGAATCCCTCAGTATATACACTCCTGGAAATGGAAAAAAGAACACATTGACACCGGTGTGTCAGACCCACCATACTTGCTCCGGACACTGCGAGAGGGCTGTACAAGCAATGATCACACGCACGGCACAGCGGACACACCAGGAACCGCGGTGTTGGCCGTCGAATGGCGCTAGTTGCGCAGCATTTGTGCACCGCCGCCGTCAGTGTCAGCCAGTTTGCCGTGGCATACGGAGCTCCATCGCAGTCTTTAACACTGGTAGCATGCCGCGACAGCGTGGACGTGAACCGTATGTGCAGTTGACGGACTTTGAGCGAGGGCGTATAGTGGGCATGCGGGAGGCCGGGTGGACGTACCGCCGAATTGCTCAACACGTGGGGCGTGAGGTCTCCACAGTACATCGATGTTGTCGCCAGTGGTCGGCGGAAGGTGCACGTGCCCGTCGACCTGGGACCGGACCGCAGCGACGCACGGATGCACGCCAAGACCGTAGGATCCTACGCAGTGCCGTAGGGGACCGCACCGCCACTTCCCAGCAAATTAGGGACACTGTTGCTCCTGGGGTATCGGCGAGGACCATTCGCAACCGTCTCCATGAAGCTGAGCTACGGTCCCTCACACCGTTAGGCCGTCTTCCGCTCACGCCCCAACATCGAGCAGCCCGCCTCCAGTGGTGTCGCGACAGGCGTGAATGGAGGGACGAATGGAGACGTGTCGTCTTCAACGATGAGAGTCGCTTCTGCCTTGGTGCCAATGATGGTCGTATGCGTGTTTGGCGCCGTGCAGGTGAGCGCCACAATCAGGACTGCATACGACCGAGGCACACAGGGCCAACACCCGGCATCATGGTGTGGGGAGCGATCTCCTACACTGGCCGTACCCCACTGGTGATCGTCGAGGGGACACTAAATAGTGCACGGTACATCCAAACCGTCATCGAACCCATCGTTCTACCATTCCTAGACCGGCAAGGGAACTTGCTGTTCCAACAGGACAATGCACGTCCGCATGTATCCCGTGCCACCCAACGTGCTCTAGAAGGTGTAAGTCAACTACCCTGGCCAGCAAGATCTCCGGATCTATCCCCCATTGAGCATGTTTGGGACTGGATGAAGCGTCGTCTCACGGGGTCTGCACGTCCAGCACGAACGCTGGTCCAACTGAGGCGCCAGGTGGAAATGGCATGGCAAGCCGTCCCACAGGACTACATCCAGCATCTCTACGATCGTCTCCATGGGAGAATAGCAGCCTGCATTGCTGCGAAAGGTGGATATACACTGTACTAGTGCCGACATTGTGCATGCTCTGTTGCCTGTGTCTATGTGCCTGTGGTTCTGTCAGTGTGATCATGTGATGTATCTGACCCCAGGAATGTGTCAGTAAAGTTTCCCCTTCCTGGGACAATGAATTCACGGTGTTCTTATTTCAATTTCCAGGAGTGTATATTATGGCGACCCCAACGAAATAATAGATCGACTACGGCTGCTCATGGCATCAGCTGCTGCAGGTAATACAGCTCATTCGAATGAGATTGTTTCAGTAATTTCGGAGCTTCGAGAGAGAGGTATCATCGAGTATGTATGGAGGCGGTAGTTCGAGAACTGCACAAGCCAGCATGCAAAACATACCCTCGCAGGCATGTTATGATTAAAGGGTTGGATGACTTGTGGCAAGCTGATCTTGTAGATATGCGTCAATATTCACATGAGAATAATGGTTTGAAATACATTTTAATGGTTATTGATACATACTCCAAATGTTCCTGGGCATTACCCGTCAAAACAAAAACCGGTCCAAATGTCGCTGATGTTTTTGAGCGTTTGCTACAGACAGGAACCAATTGATGCCCAGACAATCTCTAAACCGATCATGGTGGGAGATCTACAATAGGTATTTCAAGACAGTGATGCAGCGATACGGAATACATCACTACTTGACATTCACTCACCTGAAGGCGAGTATCGTGGAGCGCCTAAACAGAACAATAAAAGGTCGAGTGTGGATGCATTTTAACCTCCAAAAATAATTGCTCAGTATAATAGAACCAAACATACCACAATAAAAAGGAGACCAATCGATGTTCGTGATAATGGACTCATGGATACCGTATTCTATCGCATTAAGATGCTGGATCCACGCAAACAGAAATTTAATGTAGGTGATTTGGTGCGTACATCAAAACACAAGACAGCGTTTGGAAATCATACCTACCGAACTGGTCAACTGAGATATTCACAGTTTCAAAGGTGCAACGAACGAATCCTAGAACATATATATTGAAGGATAGTAAACGTGAAGAAATTGCGGGCTCCTTCTACACTGAGGAGATGCAGAAAATCTCAGAACCACATGTTTTTCTTGTGGAGAGAGTCATAAGACGTCGGGGAAATAAGGCACTAGTTAAATTGCTTAGTTTTCCTGTTACACAAAACAGTTGTATTGATGCCGGCGATATGCTATATAATGGATGTGCGTTGCACACAACCATCACAGTAGCGTAACTTGGGCGCTAGAAGACACATTAGAGGAGGCAGTGGTGTTCTAGACAAACTACCTGAGGAATTACACATCACTGGGTATAACTACTGTGGGCCTGGGACAAAACTTCAGAAACGCTTGGCGCGAGGTGATAAGGGAGTCAATCTGCTCGACGAAGCGTGTATGGAACACGACATTGCATACACAGCAAATAAAAATCTATCAAGTCGTCACATTGCAGATAGGATTTTAGTTGATAAGGCTAAGGCGATACGGAGAAGAAAGGATGTTGGTATAGGTCAACGCATCGCAGCATGCGTGGAAAAATCAAGTTGAGTTTAGGAGTGATGAATTTCAAGCGAGTTATGAACGCTGCACATTGCGCACTAAACAAGAACGAGAAGAAGAAGGGTTGTTTGAAGAACTGTATCCTGACAGCGATGTATGCAGCTAAAAACGCCATCAATCAGAAAGATGCCGAAAGAAGAAATGGATCCGTTAAAGCTCCTCATGTTCTACCAATACCCAAGACATAGGGCGGTTTTATTCCTTTTCTCATCCCGGCCCTCTCCGCGCTCTCGGCGCTAGGTTCCCTCGCCAGTGGTGCAGCAGCTATTGCTCGAACGGTCAAAAACGCGCAAAACTCCCAAGCGCAGTTAGAAGAGGCGAGAAGACATAACCGCATGATGGAAGCTGCAGCCATCGGCATAGGACTATACTTGAAACCGTACAGGAAATGGCTTGGTCTATTCATAAATTAAAAAAAAAGCCCATTAGCGGTCCTACCAGATCGACCACTCACAAATACAGATCTTCTTAAGTTTGTTAGAGATAAATTCAAGATACCAAGATTCCGTGGTGTATTTATGCGAGATACATTGCCGAAGGCTATGTGGAAAACTGGTGAATGCGGTATTGTGAATTTAGATGTTGCTGGAGGTCCCGGCAACCACTGTGTGGCATACGTTATGAAAGACGCGGATACCGTTTACTATTTCGACTCATTTGATGACCTGCAGCCACCAGAAGAATTACAACAATACTTCACTCACAGAAGACATGTGCTTACAATTATCGACACTATCAGGACTTTAATACTCACCTCTGCGGATATCTGTACATCATGTTTCTCTTGACGTTCACAAAGACGAAGCGCGCTATATAAGGTGGACGTTTAAACATTCATTCATCAGTTGAGGTTCAGATCCAATGTCGCACACTTTGACGTTAAAAGGACGATCATCTGTACTGCGTGCAAATTACTTCCCGCCAATTGATTTGAGCTCTGGTCAGTGGAGTATTGCATTGATTGGACTGGAGACATACAACAACATCCCGAATATCAACGAGACTAACAATAAACTGCCTCTCGATATTAATGGTCAAAAAGATATTCTGGAAATAGAACCGGGTGCATACAATATCGACGATTTAAACGATGTCTTAAAACAGTCTGGAAAAGGTATTGAACTACGTGCAAACATCAATACACTTAAATCTGAAATAAGGACTGTAAATGCAAATATTGACTTTAACCTGAAAGGTTCAATAGGGCGTCTGCTGGGATTCACAAAAGGACAGGTTGTGAAAAAAGATGCAAGTAAATTTTACAAGTCGGATCAGCCATTGGACATAATCCCATTCAGCGAAATACGTGTCGAGTGTAACATTGCAACGAACTCCTATCTCAACGATAGTCTAATTCACACTATTTACGGATTCTTCCCCTCAGTTGCATCGGGGTATAAGATTGTTGAGACCCATGCCAATGCAATATACCTTCCAGTGACAGCTCCATATTGTGCACCAGAATAATCAACTTGTTGACTTTCGTGGTGAGGAAATCATTGTACGATTACATCTAAGACAGGATGGCTGTACAGTATAAAACAAGTGCACGCAATCCACAGCGCGCCACTTCGCTACCGAACAGCAAAGTGATAACACCCTTGAACTACAAGTTTCTTAAATCGGTTGGTCTGAAGCCGCGCAATGACGTCGTCACTCAATATAACCTGTCCAGCAGAGTATGATGAGAGAATTATACGCCAGGAATACTTCTCTCATAAACCTTACGCTTCAACCACGTTATCAAGAGCGATGAAATCAGGATAGTCATCCAGTACCAAGACGCACTCACGCTTCCAAGCAAGAGTTTCATATATCAGAGGGGTCATTCAAGAAAACTGACGGCAGCGATACAGTGGGATCCAAGCTGACACGTAACGCTTTAGCATTACTCTTCCAAGAGGTACGCTATGAACTCAACGGCTCTGAGATCGACAGTAAACGCAATCAAATAACTTCCGGGAATTCAGCCAGGTAACACTTTCAGCGACCGCCGATATTTCGGCGGGAGAACACCCCGCCATTTTCAAGGCAAACTGCAACGGACAGGCGGCGTACATGCAAATTTAATACCTCGGTTCTGCGACAGAAGCAGGAAAGATAACACACACACTGAACACTAGTGCCACCAAAGATGACCAAAGTCAGAGCTATCGATAGTGAGGCTATGAATTCACAGGTGAGGCAGCATTGACTCTGTTCCTCTGTACATCGGGTGATTGATGATAATTCTGAGTCAACACCTAAGTCTACTGCCTTTTTGCCTTACGTAGGAAACACGTCCAATAAGATCGGCCGTATTTTACGGAAATACGATGTGAAATGTGTTTTCCGACCTCCATCTAAAATTAGAGCACTTTTGAGTTCCGTTAAGGATGATCTTGGATTGCGTAAGGCGGGTGTATATCGTATTCCCTGTAGCTGCGGTATGGCATATATTGGTCAAACTATCAGGACCGTGGAGGACAGATGTACTGAGCATAAACGGCACACACGATTACAGCAGCCAAATAGATCTGCTATTGCCGAACATTGCTTGGATACTGGTCACCCCATGTTATATAATAACACCGAGATATTGGCATGCACGTCCAGCTATTGGGACAGTGTCATTAGGGAGGCAGTTGAGTTTAAACTAGCGAGCAACCTCGTTAACAGGGATGGAGGTTTCTGTTTAAACTCTGTTTGGAATCCGGCTCTCTCCCTTGTCAAAAAACAGAGGAACAGAGTCAATGCTGCCTCACCTGTGAATTCATAGTCTCACTATCGATAGCTCTGACTTTGGTCATCTTTGGTGGCACTAGTGTTCAGTGTGTGTGTTATCTTTCCTGCTTCTGTCGCAGAACCGAGGTATTAAATTTGCATGTACGCCGCCTGTCCGTTGCAGTTTGCCTTGAAAATGGCGGGGTGTTCTCCCGCCGAAATATCGGCGGTCGCTGAAAGTGTTACCTGGCTGAATTCCCGGAAGTTATTTGAAAGTTGTATACGCCAGGAGAAACTCAGGTCTCAGTAAACGCAATGTAGGCATAACATCAACTCTTAAAACATATGTCTCAGCATCACCAGCAGATTTGAATAGTTTAGAAAATGCAGAATGGTTCATAGACGAGTCAGAGGATAGAGCAGTTGAAGAGTACAAGCGATTTACTGCATGCATACCTCTAAAAATGCTTATGGGGTACTTTGAGGACATGAGGCAGATTATTATGAACGCTAAACAAAAATTCATCCTGGTGCGGAGTGCGACGGACAATAACTCATACATTCAAGGAGCTCAAGAGGAGAATATGATCACAACCAACAAGATAATATGGAAAATGCCTCACATCAGTGTATCAGATGAGGAGCGTTTGAAGATTTTAAAAGTCCTGAATTCAGGTACATTTCTGTCACTGACATTTCGCTCATGGGAGATTTTCGAGTACCCAGTGTTACCGACAGCGAGCAGACAAACATGGGCTATTAAAGCCTCCAGCCATCTAGAGACACCAAGATTCATCATACTTGCGTTTCAGACTAGAAGAGGTAATGCAGCAAATGATTCCACCGTGTTCGATAACTGCGAGTTAACTAATGCAAAAGTCTACCTAAATTCAGAATTCTACCTATGTGACAATCTACATCTGCAGTGGAATCAAAATGTACACAGCCTAGCGTATGACATGTGTGCAAGGTTTCGTCCTTCTTACTAGAAATTGATTCAGAAGGATGTAGGTCGCAGTAGGTACTGGGAGATGAAGCTTGCACGGGATAGAGTTGCATGCAGAGCTGCATCAAACCAGTCTGTGGACTGAAGACCACAACAACAAACAACTAGAAATTGCTGAAGGAGAGGGAGGGGGTGTTTACTCGGTCCATGTAAGTTCAAAGAGCTTTTACTGATCATTTTAATAGACTGCTCTAAACAGAATGAGGTAATTAAATCTGGACCTATAGATGTGCAAATTGAATTTGAATCGTTGACAAATTTCCCAGAACACACTGCCACGTATGTTTTAGTTCTACACGATCGTGTAATCAACTACTGTCCGCTCACAGGTGTTGTGCAGCGAGCTGTATAAATGATTAAGTACTGCCCCGTACACAGATCATTTGACGATGGTGTGTCATCAAGTGTACATCATTGCGGACGCTCAAGGATTATATGATGGTGAGTGTAGACATTTCGTATTTAAAGATGTTGCGTTTGTAGCGTACACACAAGATGCTGGAATAATAGAGACATTCGCTGCAAATATTTCATCACCAAGACCCTTCAAGCAAGTGATGTGCACTAAGACGAGGAAGAGCGCAAAATAGCTAACTCATTTCTACCATGGAATTCACTGGGATGATCCTGGTATACCCTATAAAGATATTGTGACTGCACTTAAATTATTCGATCACATGGACACCATAGTCTACGTCAAGGGAAAGGACAAAATCTCCTGGATTCGATGGATATTTAAATTTGCATCAATTCAAGAACTGGAATTCTACGGCTGTCCATCGATCCATCGACTCAAGAACATTTATCAAAAAAGTGCTATTGTATCTGCTTATGAGAGTGTAAAATTACTTTTAAGTTGTATGAGAAATAAATAATTTTTTGTTCCATAACAATGCTTCTTTTTTTCTTTGACACTCACATTCTTAGCGAGTAAGTTTATTGGCGATACTGTAACTGTCTGAGCCACTTACCACAGCTTTAAAATGATGAGTAACGCCACCTGCACCATTAATAGACGCACTTTCACCTCTCCTGAAGGGAAGGCTCTGAAAGTGAGCGCTCAGGGGCGGTGCGTCATGTACCAGTAGCGCGTGTGATCGCCGCCGCTGGACATGGCCCAGAGCGTGCCATTCAGAACTCTCGTTGAAACAGTGTTTTAAAGCAACATACCTTATAGGCATGTGCTGTGCATTGTGGATGTAACCACCCATTGTACACAAATACATTTGTCATGTTTTAATAAAAAGAATGATGATTGAGGGTTGAAATAATAACATTCGACATTTCTACAATAAAATAAGTGAATTTATTATTAAATACAGATTTTTAACAGCGTTTGCGAAATCAGTTTACACATACACTCCTGGAAATGGAAAAAAGAACACATTGACACCGGTGTGTCAGACCCACCATACTTGCTCCGGACACTGCGAGAGGGCTGTACAAGCAATGATCACACGCACGGCACAGCGGACACACCAGGAACCGCGGTGTTGGCCGTCGAATGGCGCTAGCTGCGCAGCATTTGTGCACTGCCGCCGTCAGTGTCAGCCAGTTTGCCGTGGCATACGGAGCTCCATCGCAGTCTTTAACACTGGTAGCATGCCGCGACAGCATGGACGTGAACCGTATATGCAGTTGACGGACTTTGAGCGAGGGCGTATAGTGGGCATGCGGGAGGCCGGGTGGACGTACCGCCGAATTGCTCAACACGTGGGACGTGAGGTCTCCACAGTACATCGATGTTGTCGCCAGCGGTCGGCGGAAGGTGCACGTGCCCGTCGACCTGGGACCGGACCGCAGCGACGCACGGATGCACGCCAAGACCGTAGGATCCTACGCAGTGCCGTAGGGGACCGCACCGCCACTTCCCAGCAAATTAGGGACACTGTTGCTCCTGGGGTATCGGCGAGGACCATTCGCAACCGTCTCCATGAAGCTGGGCTACGGTCCCGCACACCTTTAGGCCGTCTTCTGCTCACGCCCCAACATCGTGCAGCCCGCCTCCAGTGGTGTCGCGACAGGCGTGAATGGAGGGACGAATGGAGACGTGTCGTCTTCAGCGATGAGAGTCGCTTCTGCCTTGGTGCCAATGATGGTCGTATGCGTGTTTGGCGCCGTGCAGGTGAGCGCCACAATCAGGACTGCATACGACCGAGGCACACAGGGCCAACACCCGGCATCATGGTGTGGGGAGCGATCTCCTACACTGGCCGTACACCACTGGTGATCGTCGAGGGGACACTGAATAGTGCACGGTACATCCAAACCGTCATCGAACCCATCGTTCTACCATTCCTAGACCGGCAAGGGAACTTGCTGTTCCAACAGGACAATGCACGTCCGCATGTATCCCGTGCCACCCAACGTGCTCTAGAAGGTGTAAGTCAACCACCCTGGCCAGAAAGATCTCCGGATCTGTCCGTCATTGAGCATGTTTGGGACTGGATGAAGCGTCGTCTCACGCGGTCTGCACGTCCAGCACGAACGCTGGTCCAACTGAGGCGCCAGGTGGAAATGGCATGGCAAGCCGTTCCACAGGACTACATCCAGCATCTCTACGATCGTCTCCATGGGAGAATGGCAGCCTGCATTGCTGCGAAAGGTGGATATACACTGTACTAGTGCCGACATTGTGCATGCTCTGTTGCCTGTGTCTATGTGCCTGTGGTTCTGTCAGTGTGATCATGTGATGTATCTGACCCCAGGAATGTGTCAATAAAGTTTCCCCTTCCTGGGACAATGAATTCACGGTGTTCTTATTTCAATTTCCAGGAGTGTATGTCAGTCAGATTTTACATTATATCAGTTCACAGACACATGATTGAGATATAAATTTTTTCCTGAAAAATATCAACTTTCTGCTGTTGGCAGATATGTGATTCAGATTTTACATTACACGAGTTTACAGATACGTTTTTCAGAATTACCTTTTTTTTCACAAAAATATCATCATTCTGCTCAGATAAATGATTGAAATTTATATTGTATATCAGTTTACAACTAATGCATCGGTACTACTGCTACAAGCTAATTACACTGTCTTACACAGTAAATACTATCACTAGTGAAGATCCACCCGAAAAAGAAAAGACTTTTAAGTAAAGGCGAACGTATTTCTTTGAAGCGGGTGGCTCTAAACATTTCCCACTACCACAACCAATTGAACGTATATTTCTTTTAACTAAGTCGCCCTAAACATTTTCCACTACCTCAAGCCAGTGAACATATATTTCTTTGAAGTAAGTTGCTCTTAACACTTTCCACTACCACAAGCGAGTGAACATATATTTCTTTGAAGTGGGTGGCTCTAAACATTTTCCACTACAACAAGCAAGCTAACATAAATTGTAACCTCCCCGCAAAAAGTATTAAATGATAATTGTCCAAAAACCCACAATAATATCAATTAAATAATGAACCATGAACCAAATGTAACCTCTCAACAGAAATAATAATATCTGGTAAATTTTATAAGGACAGCAGCACTGACCTTCGGCCCTGTATTCTGAATAACAAAAGCAAAAATTCTTACCTCAATAAAAACTGCAACTATTTCTGCTCTTATTTATCGACACAGCTTCGTGCAATGCTGGCGTATATTTTTTTTTATTCTTGGAAGGAATGCATAGGAAATATTCTTTAAATTGAAATGAATGTTTTTCTTTAAAAAAAAGTTACTTTATATTATAAAAATTATTATTGGGGCATTTTTTTCTGAACAAAAATTAATTACAATTAACATACATTACTAAATATGCGCAAGGCTGCTTCTTTACCTTCTACAACAATACGCATCCTCCAGAGTCCTGATCAGAGTCGCAACCAGAGCACACAGCCGACGCATGCTGACTCCCGCAGACTACTGCTGACTACTCGCTACTGTATCCGACTGACTACTACTGTATCCGACCGACTACTACTGCAGACTCGCGCAGACAAGCGTAGACTAACTTCTACTGTCGACTCGCGCAGACTCGCGACAAGCAACAACTAACAATAAACTACTCTCTGGTCAGAGATTCTGTCATGCCTCGCCCATCGCCGGCGAAGCATACACCTTACAACTATTGTATCCGACTGACTACTGTATCCGACTGACTACTACTGTTGACTGACTACGACAAGCAACAACTAACAATAAACTACTCTCTGGTCAGAGATTCTGTCATGCCTCGCCCATCGCCGGCGAAGCACACACCTTACATAACCCTCCACTGGGGGGGCAAAAATTTGGCAGCGATGGTGAGTCAATTGGACTTGCCATGAGCAACAAATTTTTCTTAATTAATTAACTTTACAATCACAGAATATTTACAGATATATAAGTGCAGAACATGAAATAAAATATAGTGCACACGCACTGAGTACAGACATATCAAGCAATGGCAAAATGTATACACAATGAGTACAAAACATATTAACAAATGGCAAAAGTGCACACACACTGAAGTTCAGAACATATCTGGGAATCACAAAATGTATACACAATGAGTACAAAACATATTAACAAATGGCAAAAGAGCACACGCACTGTAGTTCAGAACATATCAGCAAATCACAAAATGTATAAGCAATGAATACAAATCATGTTAACAAAATGACGAAAGTGCACACGCACTGTAATACAGAACATATCTGGGAATCACAAAATGTATACGTAATGAGTACAAATCATATTAACAAATGGCATAGAGTGCACACGCACTGTAAAACTCTCTAGAATTTCTTTTACAACAAATAAACATATCAAGGAGTGAAATAAAGTGCACATGCACTATAGAAGTCTTTAGTATTTTCAGGACAACTGATCTTATTAACAAATGAAAGGAAGTGCACACGCACAGTATATGTCTTTATCATTTTACAAGAATTAGGAAAGGAATGGGAAGGATTGCGTCATGGTTGTAGCACTTTAGGTTGCACGCAGCTGCACTGAAAGTCCATATCTTTCTACAGAAGCACAACACCAAGTGAGACAATCTGAAGTTCTTTTCCTTGAAGTATTAATCAGTGTAGCCAAGACACTGAAATGTCGTAATAATATTCCATGCTATCATTTTGGTAGTGCACTAGGTACACCAAACAGTGGGACCATAATAACATCTCCATCGCTCAAGGTGTTGGACAGCATGTCGTGTCAACACAATGTTCTTGTAAAGTAGACCAACGTAGAATTAGTGCAAAAACCAAATATAGTGCTCCATGATCATGAGGATAGACAGGACAAATGGATATTGCAGTAATTATTGGTAATTAGGTCAGAAGGTGAAGGACATTAAGTCACATAGTAGTCTTGATTGAGAATTACACTAGTCTAACAACTGATTTGAGTAATTGGTGGCATTCATCGCCCAGTTACTGAACATTTCTGTACCATGTATGTAGTATTACAGAATAATGTTCATAAAATTATCTGAATATAGTAATTATTGGCACTCATTGCCCAGTTACAAACCATCAGAAGTCATCATTCAAAACAGAAGCTAATGAATGGCATAGTATTAACATAATTCACTTAATTATAGTAATCATTGGCATCATAGGTAATCTTATTACAATAAACAGTTGCATTCAATGGCCAGCTACAAAGCATTTTTATTTTTTTTTTATTTTTTGTATTATTCAGAAGTCTTTACTCAAAATGAGTTAATTATTGGCATAGCATTTATACATAATTAATCTAATTATAGTAATCATTGGCATCATAGGTAATCTTATTACAATAAACAGTGGCATTCATTGGCCAGTTACAAAGCATTGTTTTTGTATTATTCAGAAGTCATTATTGAAGTGACATATTATTCAGAGCTGATCAGTATTACTCAGAACTCTCTTAAATTAGTAGCATTATTTGGGACTGGTAATTACTTTGTTTGCTTTTGAGTTATTGCTGCAAATGAAGATGTGTAACGTCATTCATCATGAGTCAGCTGTAGCAAGGTTATGAAACAAGTAGAGTATATGTGATCACATACATAAACGACATAGGTTTAATAAACAACTATTTATACCACATTAATTTCATGAATAATTTCTCCTGCAAAATATACAAAATGGATTATGAAACTGAAAGAAGAAACGCATATTATGCTGAAAAGTAGTGAACTTCGAATTAACAGGTAGTGAAATGTGTATAAAAATATATATGTTCTCTAGCTGTCCTTTCCAAAACCTTCAGTCATCATACCATGCGATATAAGACATACTGTCAAAACGAACTGCAACAAATACTTAACTACATAGCATCTCTTAACTAACAGCAAATATATAAACTTCATCATTATTTTCATCTGCAAAGAAAAACTTCATTATCCATATCACCATAACTCCATTATTATCTTCACCTGTAAAGAAAAACTTCATTATCCATAGTAGCATATTCATCATTATTCATCACCATTCATTGTCATCTGCAAAAAAGTCACTTCATTATTCATTATACAACTATTCCTTATTTCTATCATATTTCATCACTAAAACTAAGATGTGTAGTTCTGTCTGACAGCCTGCATCAATCGCCTCGTATTCTGAAAGAAAAAATTAGTTAAGACTGCTATTCTACGATGTGTATAGTATATTCTTGTTAATGCTTGTTAATTCTGATCCATTTACTCTTCATCACGAGGTATTGCATCCTCTTTCGTTCATCCCGAAGGTGAAATTCCCATTTCTGTTTAATTTATTTCGTTTACACGTTATTTCTTTCTGAAAATGATGAACAAAGATTAATGTCTTGCATTTAATTCATATACCCATTAGATAAAAACTGGTTTATAGTAACATAATTGAGCGTACAGCATAGCATGACAGAAAACGTAATATGTCAAAAACATTGACAGTGTTCAGAAGCAAAAATGTACACAGTGTATCACAATGTAGCAGCAAAAAAAGTAAAGTAGTGACGATGTTAGCTATCATAAGGCAAAATGTTAAAGTCAACTGGTGTTTGTTATATCTTAACCCTTAAATGCATGATTTTTTATTTCAAGCTGCAAAAATTACCATGTTTAGTTTATAGTGCCTACATTTCGAAAAAATATTGAAAAATTTTTTAAATTGAATTAACAAAGCACTATTGTTGAAAATCGCTTTGTAGCTGATCAGCTACATTTTGAGTTAACACCTTACGAGCCACAATAAATGTGCTTATTTTGTTCCCTCAATTTTGACCAAATCTCTCGTAATTTAATTGTTGATTATGATTAAATACTTTGTATAGGAAGGGAAAAATCCTAAAATAATAAATAGGACATTAATGTTGTAAATATTGAGCATTTATTGTATATTTTATACACTTTTATATATGAACAATAAGGTATCTAGTTCCAACAGGTTTGTACCCAAGCATGTGATAATCACTTTACATGAAAAGTTTGAAAACAGTTCTTTTGTTTGTGCAAACACAATGCAACTGCACATTTATTACACTGAACCCAGGAAAATCCCTTGCATCCTGGCATTTTGCACCTCTGTCTCACTTGCAAGTACGAAGGCAGGTGACCTACTTGATCCAGCCTTACATCTTGTGGAGGTACATGTGCTGTGGGCCCCTTTGTCTTCTTAGCTTGTATTTGGTTTTCGAGTTCATTACTTGGCCTTCCACGTTTTGCTGAAGTTTGACCTGAGCGACACAAACAGTGAGCAATTTCCATTCGAAATTCGGAGAGTTTCATAGTTCTCCTAATCCCTTTGGTTTCTGCTACTCTCCTATACAACAGCCAGGAATTGACTACTCCCATGTCCAGGAGATGGTAAAACAATCTTATATACCATTTTCGACTTTTCACAAGAATTTTATGTCGACCCATTATGCTGTCAAGAAGGTCAACACCTCCCATATGTTTATTGTAGAGCTTAATTATTTGTGGACAAGGTATTGTTATTCTTGACTTTGTTTTTTTGTCATACCTCCCTGCTTCATGAATAGGCTGCTGTCCAGCAAGTGTAGAAAGCAACATCACACTCTTGTTATCTTTTCACACTACATTTGATATGTCGACACCATCCACTGTTGCGACGCGCTCTACTGATGCACCTCGTGCCATTTTCTTCAGCTCAGCTTCTGAAGGGAGCTTGCAGTCTGGCACTCTGTTTCTTCTGACTGTCCCAAGTGAGTAAATTCCTTGTTTATGTAACCATACAAGCAGTGGCAGACTTGTGTAATAATTGTCACAGTACAGTTTGTGGTTCATATTTCTTGGTAGTATCCTACTGAGTCGAACTACAACATTTGCACTTGCTCCCAAGTCTTCCTCCCCAGTCACTCTTTTTTCTGGTTCATTTTCATCTCCAGTGAAAATCTCAAAATCGTAGGCATAACCAGATATGCCACTAATAACAAATAATTTGTATCCATATTTATGAGGCTTGTTTGGCATGTATTGTTTCAAATAACTTCTAGCCTTTGTTCAACATATCTGTTCATCAACAGAAACACACTCCTCAACAGGTATTGTTTGAAACCGAGATCTCATCAATTCTATTATGGGTCTTATCTTGAAGAGTCTATCATGACCTTTTTCACCCCTGGGTATCATTGCACTGTTGTCATTGAAGTGAAGAAACTTACGTATTTGCTCATACTGATTCACTGTCATTGTTGTCTTGATCAGATGAGTACCAGTAACTTCTCCCCAGTAATCCCTCGTATTAGGTACATGAACTATTGACATTACGAGACAGATGCCTATAAATTTTTTTATGTCATCACAGGATAAATCTATTGGTCTATCAGGATTACACTGCACACTGTATCTATGAGACTCTTCGACAATTAGATCAAACAATTTAGATGGAAATATATGTTTGAAGAATTGGTATGGAGTATTTAAGTTTATTACTTCTTCTGGTAACGAAGTATTGCCATGAAATTTTGACTGCAGTTCGGGAATAATCAACTGTTTATCTTTCGAAACCACACTCCTGCTGTTTTTGGTAACATTTTTGCTGCTGCATGGCAGTTTCAGAGCATTATCAGACAACTGTGACGTCGATTCCTTCATTATAACATCAGATTGTCTTGTTCCAGAAACATCTTCAGTCCTAATTACTGGTACTTGACTTTCTTCGTCACTACTGTCACTATCACAATCAACAGATTCTGGAGCAACATATGTCTCATCTTGAATGGAATCGTCAGAGAAACACTCAAGATCGTCATCACTGCTTAGTGGAATCTCTAACCATTCCATAAGCATTTCTTCTTGACTCTTTCGAGACATTTTTACGTCAGCGCCTGAAATGCAGTAAATGAAAAATGTAGCTGATAAGCTACATACACAAAAACAGGCCTCATTTCAAATCTATCGCAAAGACACTCGAATTAACTGTTTAAACCATATCTACTTACGTTTTCAAAATGAAAAAGTAATTTTCAAACCCAGAAATCAGTGCACAAACACCAAAAACACACCTCAACTTTCCGCCAAAACACACACTTGGCAGTATGTCCACACAGCTCACTGTCGAACTGCTTCAGCTCGTCCTGCCATCTATGATCGCTATGAAGAACTACTAGAAACTGCAGCGGAGTGTATACACTTAGCTACATAACGAATTTGATCGAAAATGTTTCTCCATATGGAATAAATCGAAGAAATGAGGTCTGTAGCTTATCAGCTACAGTATGCATTAAAGGGTTAAATATTTCATAGTACATACAAACAAAACAGGAAAATAATCATACATACATTAAAAAAATGGAAAATATACACTGGCCAAGAAAAAATACGACAATCATCAGTAAGTAGTCACATAAATATAATTGCATAAGTGGTCATAAAACGTGTAAGTTCATCTGGAAAAATATGCACGGTCTGGTGTGTAACGACAAGAAAAACGACCTGCTAACCCTACCTTGCCGGGCACTTGCCAAGAAAAAATTACGATACTCATCAGTAGGTGTTCATGTGAATATAATTGCATAAGCGGTCATAAAAATTAGGAAATGGCATTACAGTGTAATAAATCATAAAGTATTTTCATTCAATAAAAGGTTTGACGTTCGACACGTGGTGGTTCCCTTTGGTTTTTCTGGTTCTCAAAGTTTCGACGTGTACTACATTGGGGTGAGGAATGCTGCGAATCCGATATGGACCTGCGTATAGAAGTTCAAATTTACTGCACCTACCTTTTCCTCTGTTGGATAAATAGTGTGTACGTACTAATATCTTCTGTCCAATGTGAAATTCACGGCGTGTACAAACCTGTTTTTGCTGTCTTCTCCGGCGCTCTGCGGCACGTTTGATGTTGTTCAGCGCAATGTCAATTATTTCATGGTGTCGTAGTCGACGAGATGTAGGAAATGTTACTAATTCTTTAATTTTGTTAGTTGGCTCAACATTTTTCAGTATAACAGACGGAGATAGCATAGTAGATTCATTCGGTATGGAATTAATTACATCTTGGAATGTGAGTATGTGTGTGTCCCAATCGATATGTTTTTTATGGCAGTAAATTCTACACAGTTTACCAATTTCTTTCATTAATCGTTCACAAGGGTTCGAAGAAGCATGGTACCTGGATATATATATATCGGAGAAATGTTTCTAGCTCGTAACATACGTGTCCATATAGCAGATCGAAACTGTGGTCCATTGTCGGAAATTACTTTCAACACATGCCCTACATGAAATAGAAAATGTTTACAAATGCTTTCGAAACAGTTTTAGCAGTAGCTTTGCGTAACGGAGTGAAGGTAACAAATTTTGAAGTGAATTCAACAGCGATAAAAATGTAGCAAAAACCTCTATTAGTTCTGGGAATCGGACCAAAAATGTCTACAGCGGCCATATGTCTCAATTTAACAGGTACAATGGGATGTAATGGAGGAATATGTGAAGTCGTATCTGATTTAGCTTTCTGGCAGATTTTACATGACGCTAAAACTCGTCGAATACGCTTCTCCATGTTGGTAAAATAACAGTTCTGTCTCAGTATAAGAAAACATTTTCTAGCTCCGTAATGTGCGTAACTTAAATGAGTATACCAGATTAATTTGTTAACAAGTTCGTCAGGAATGCATAATAACCAATTGTTGCTGTCAGGATGAGAGCGGCGAAACAGAATGTCATTGCGTACAGTGTAATGGTTTCTAATGGTAACATTATTCCTATCTTGCCAAAGGTGTTTAATCCCTTTCCATACGTTGACTTTATTCTGCTCTTGTGCTATGTCTTGTAACGACGACGAAATGAAATTTTCAAATGCAACTTGTTGAGTGTACATGATGCTGAAATTTGCTTTGCACAAGTTGGTTGTGATGTCTTGCTGATTGTTGTTAAGAGAACGGGATAGTGCATCTGCTACAATATTTTGTGTACCGGGAATGTGAACAATTGTAAAATTAAATTCCTGCAGATAAAGCTTCCATCTGCTTAATCTGTCGTGTGTAAATTTAGCCGAAAGTAAAAGTTGTATCGCTCTATGATCTGTATAAACGGTGGTATGCCTTCCATAAAGAAAATGTCGAAATCTGGTAAAAGCCCATACAACACATAATGTTTCAAGTTCTGTAACAGAATAATTTCGTTCAGCAGGTGACAGAATGCGACTTGCAAAAGCGATGTTTTTAATCACTGTACAACCATCATCTTCAATTTCCTGAAAAATATGTACGCCTAAAGCAGTGTTAGAACTGTCGGTGGCAATGGAAAAATTTCTGGTAAGATCTGGGTGCGATAAAAGTGGTGCATTCAACAAGGCTTGTTTCAGGTTCACAAATTCAAAATGTGCTTGCCTATCCCAGGACCAAATAGTGTTTTTACCTGTCAATTGACATAATCTAGGGGTGTCTAAAGCAGAGTAATGAATAAATTTACGAAAAAAGTTAAACCCAAAAAGCTACGTAGTTGCTTCTTCGTCGTAGGAACAGTAATGTCACGTAAAGCTTGAAGTTTTTCCGGGTCAGGCGTAATGCCCTCTGCTGAAATTACATGTCCAAGAAATTTTATAGAAGTTTTACCAAAGTGCGATTTACTGAGATTAACTGTGAGTCCTTGTGCACGAAAGGTTTGCAACAGTTGTTCAAGAATCAAATTGTGTTCAGACCAGCTAGCTTCTGCAATAAGAATGTCGTCTACGTACGTTGTGATTCTGTCTTTAAGTTCTGTCGGAAGTATTGTATTCAAACCGCGAATAAAAGCTGCTGAAGAAATAGTTAAACCGAACGGTAATTTACAAAATTGATAACAGTCACCAAAACAGAGAAATGCTGTGTACTTTCTGCAGTTCGGATGGAGCTGAATTTGCCAAAATCCCGATTTCAAATCTAATGTGGAATAAATAGCAGTACCATGAAATTTCAGTAGAAGTTGTTCTAGTGTCTGTGGGCGATCTGTTTCATTAATAATAATGTCATTGATGGGACGCGAATCAAGTACGAGCCGAAGTGAACCATCTTTTTTTTTTTTTTTTTTTTTTTTTAACAATATGGAGCGGGTTTATGTACGGACTAACTGCCGGTTCAATAATTCCTTGGTCAAGCATAGCTTGCAATTCTTTCTTAACTTGTTCTCTATGAATATATGGAATGGGATAATGCTTGGCTTTAAATGTGTCGTGCTGTTTAACTTGAAATTCATACATAAAACCGGACATAGTACCAGGAACGTTGTCAAAAACTGGAGCTTGCTGTAAAAGAATTTTGTGTAGTTGCGTGCGTTCGTCGTCTGTATTTGCACTGCTCTGTTTAACTTTATCAGAAATCATTTGTATAACGTCATAGTCGGCTTCGTCTGGAGTATTATAGTTGTGTACGTACGTATCTGCGAACAATGTGGAGTTACAGTCTATGTTACGTGATGCGGAAATGACCTCTGTACGATTAATTGTTTGTTCTTCCGCAGATAAAGAGTGCTGAAATTCTAAAGCCAGTTGTACATTTTCATCCTTTAACATTAAATAGGAATTTTGAAAATCAATAACTGCGTCGTGTTGTACCAGAAAATTCGTACCTAAAACAACATCTGTTGTCAATAAGGGAACAATCCAAAAATTTGAGTGAAATGTAGGGTATGACCTGCAATACAAAATGATAAATGTGTCTGTAATTTTACATCTACTCCTTTACTACATACTGATCCTTTTACTTTAGTTTTGCCTAATGGTAACGTAGGATAGGTATTCTCTTTGTTACACTCGTTGAAAGTTTCTTCATTTATAACTGACATAGGTGATCCAGAATCGATTACTGCTGAAAATTTCGATGATCCAATTTTAACTTCGATGACAGGGTGTGAAATGGTTTTCTGAACAACTGGTCTTTCCTGCAAAAGAGTGTCTCGGATGTCGTCAAAAGTAATAACATTTTCGTGAACAAGATTCTGTGTATCTGAAGTATTGCTTACGTTGCTGGAAGATGCAACCTGCACTGTATCTAGTCAAATTCTATCTGACGTGTTACTATTTTCGGGAGGATGCTGAGGCATTTCGACTATTTGAACTCTTCTGTTATTTCTTCCAGACGTATTACGCTCTGGATGATACCTACTGTCTGGTTCATTCATGATAATATGTTGTTGCTGATGTTCTTGCTGCTGATAAGACCGACTGTTATTTAACGTACGCTGAACATTGTGCTCATTATTTTTACGTCTGTCATGATAGTCATTTCTATACGGTGCATTGCGATACGAATTGAAATAGTGTGTCTTCTGTACGTACTGATTCCCTCGTTGCTGTGCGTTACTATTTATTGGGGCTGACGCTATACGCGTACGCGGCAAAACATTAAAGCTTGGTTGACCTTGTGCATTACATTGTTGGTTAGGTATGCTAACCGGTTGATTTTGTTGCTGCTGCGGTGAAAAACCTCTATTGTTACCAAAAATATGTTTGCGACTGCTGAAAATTTGACGATTGCTGATGATTAAAAATTTTTTGATATGAAAATTACGCTGGTAGTTGTCATTTTGGGAGTGTCTAAAGAGAACTGTCACTTTCGGTAAAATTTGTCATATCGGGTTTTCTTTACTCATTTCTTAATGCTAGGTAGAGCAATAGTTAAAGAGCTGTTTTGATAGATATAAAGGATAGTAGAAGAGAAGGCAGCAGTGCAGAAAACTAAAGATGAAACAGCACTACTACGGCTCGGGGCCCTGTGCACGCTACGGCACATACTCATTAAAGCGTAATGAATCCCCTGAGGTCAATTACGCGCTGAAAATACATTTTAGCTTTTGCGTTACAGGCAATGCCGGTGAAAATTCAAAAATAAATTGCTGTATCCATGCTAATTGTAGTTTCTGCATTACAGGTAATGGCGGTGAAAGTACAAAAATAAATCGACGTATCCAGTTCAATGCGTGTACCTGTGCTCTGTCATTTTCAAATACCTTAGATTTTTTTACACATACAAATTGCTTATAATCAACGTTCTCGTCACTTAATGTGTGAACAGATTCACGATTGCATAAGAATCTGTTTGTCTGTGTCACTTCGGATTTTAAGTCGCGTAGTCTCTGTAAATTACTTAAGTTACACTGGCTGTGTGAGTGTGACAAATGTTCGGAATGTGCCGTATGCTGTGACGTGTTATTAACTGAAATATTTTTTATCTCTGTCACTTCTTGTTGTAAAGTTGACAAATTTCTACGCAATGTATTATTAGACGAATCTATTTCACTGATTGTCTGCTGTAGATTTTGGAATTCAGGTGTTTGATTAAACGAAATCAGTGAAGTATCGTCTGATTTGCTGTCATTATTACTTTCAATAACGTCAATACGACTGGCCAATTCATCATATTTTTCAGTCAGTATTTTAACCTGATCATCGTTTTTAGTGTCAGAAGCATTAATTTGTTTTTGTATTTTACGTGTGGTTTCGTTCAATTTTTTAACGTCAGCTTTGATGACATCAGAATCCTGCGTTAGTTCTAATTGTTTGAGTCTTTCGGTCACTGTCTGAAAGTCTACTGTGTGTGTATCTGTTTTTGTTTTAAGATCGGAAATTTCATCACACAATTCGCTGTTCAACTGTTTGATTGTATTAATTTCATCTGATACAGTAGCAGTATTGTTGTCTACGTATGTTTTTGCTTTCGTAAACAATTTGCGTTTATCTTCCTGTCTCTGTGCGGTAATTGTTTCCATAACTTGTCGCTTTACTTTATTCTCTTCCTGTATAAATTTACGGAAACGCGTTTCACTGTTTTGCAGGTGATGATAGAAATGTTCGTCAATTTGACTGTTCTGTTGGTCGAATTTCGCGTCTACTTTTGCATCCAGTGTGCGCGAAAGTTCTGCTGTCATTAATTTAAACTCGTCGCATAACTGTGTTGCTTTTTCAGAGCATTGTTTACCGACTGCACTAATTTCGTCTCTAAGTGATTCTGTTGTAGCTATTTGCATATCCCTTAATTCTTGAGCAACAGATCTAATTTCTTCACTACTTTTCCTAGCACAAGCCTCAATTTCCTTACGTAACTGTTCTTTAGTATCATGACATTGCGTGGCAACGTCTGTAATCTGTTCACTAAGCTGTCTGGAATTGCTGTCTAATTTTTCATTAGTTTCATCAATTTGTTGTTTGAGACTTTCACTAAGTTGTTTGTGGTTGTTGTTTTGTTCTTTTTTCGATTGTTTGGAATCTTCATTTTGTTGTAGCAATATTGCCATAATTTGATCCAAGCCAATATTACCTACTCTATTCTCTGTGCAGTTTGATGGTGTATCTGCTTTTGTCGCGTTTTGTATATCCATTCGGTCATTTTGTGATTCTTGAAAATGTTCGCCAATCGGATGTGCACTGTTAGTCCCTAAATAGGAATTAAATAAATTTGTCGTACTCTGATTACACTGTTATTTTCATTAGAAAAATTTGTCTGTTCGTCACGTAAATCCTGCAAACCGGGTGTGTCAAGCTGGGCAGCGCTCATTGCAACAGAACGCCCCGCGTCATCAATTGTCGTTAAATTAACGGAGGACACAATCGAATTCGTTTGTTCATCACTACGATAAAAATCATTACAAGTGGTCGGTACGCACTGATTGTCTGTAAATGGGGAACTGTCATTATTACACTGAGTGTCGCAAGTACTATCGGTCAAGTTATTTGAGTCGGCTATTTCACTCATTGTACATCACGATGTACTGTTAACAGTTTTCCGCGGCATTTTTCACAAATCAAAAAATCAAAATTATTCACAAATGAAACAAACACAATGCAAAAATGCAACAAACACAAATACAACAAAGAGCAACAAATTGCTGATGATCTGTGGAAGAAAGAGCGACAAATTAGTAAATGCGTTGCGCCTGATGCAAACTACATTTAAGTAAATAAGAGCAGATATATGACTACCTATCAGAAGATTCACAAAGAAATACGATCCTGGCAGGGTCGCCAAGTGTAACCGCCCCGTAAAAATTATTAAATGATAATTGACCAAAAACCCACAATAATATCAATTAAATAATGAACCATGAACCAAATGTAACCTCTCAACAGAAATAATAATATCTGGTAAATTTTATAAGGACAGCAGCACTGACCTTCGGCCCTGTATTCTGAATAACAAAAGCAAAATTTCTTACCTCAATAAAAACTGCAACTATTTCTGCTCTTATTTATCGACACAGCTTCGTGCAATGCTGGCGTATATTTTTTTTTTTATTCTTGGAAGGAATGCATAGGAAATATTCTTTAAATTGAAATGAATGTTTTTCTTTAAAAAAAAGTTACTTTATATTATAAAAATTATTATTGGGGCATTTTTTTCTGAACAAAAATTAATTACAATTAACGTACATTACTAAATATGCGCAAGGCTGCTTCTTTACCTTCTACAACAATACTCATCCTCCAGAGTTCTGACCAGACGCGACCAGAGCACACAGCCGACGCATGCCGACTCCCGCAGACTACTACTGACTACTCGCTACTAAAGCGCAGACTGACTTCTACTGTCGACTCGCGCAGACTAGCGCAGACTCGCGACAAGCAACAACTAACAATAAACTACGCTCTGGTCAGAGATTCTGTCATGCCTCGCCCATCGCCGGCGAAGCATACACCTTACAAAATATGTAAACAATTTAAGTGGCTGGAACTCACATACTTAAAACTAGTTGTGACTGGATGGTTAGCGGTAGGTGAAATTTACAAACTAAAATCTAATCTATATATACTAAGTATTAGTAAGGATGAAAAATGATTACATAAATAGACACTTTTTCTAAATAATTTTTAAGTTTTAATTTTTTTTCGTTTTTATGATTTTCTTTTATTTTGGCAAAAAAATGAATATATATTTACACAGACATACACTTAACACAGGCTCCCATACTCATTCGCACACTCAGACATACATGGAAGCATGCAGACTGATACGCACTACACAGCACACTCATCCAATATTTACACTATGATAAAAGGTGTTGTCATCACTTAACACTTCCGGACTGAGATGCCGTGGTTCATACATAAAACTCTCCCCTGACGTTTCGCCTTCGACTGCAGAAGGCATCCTCCGAGGACAAGCGGCGAACCGCAACGAGATCGCGAGTGAGCGCCATATACAGGGTGTTACAAAAAGGTACGGCCAAACTTTCAGGAAACATTCCTCACACACAAAGAAAGAAAATAAGTTATGTGGACATGTGTCCAGAAACGCTTACTTTCCATGTTAGAGCTCATTTTATTACTTCTCTTCAAATCACATTAATCATGGAATGGAAACACACAGCAACAGAGCGTACCAGCGTGACTTCAAACATTTTGTTACAGGAAATGTTCAAAATGTCCTCCGTTAGCGAGGATACACGCATCCACCCTCCGTCGCATGGAATCCCTGATGCGGTGGTGCAGCCCTGGAGAAGGGAGTATTGTATCACAGACGTCCACAACACGAGCACGAAGTGTCTTTACATTTGGTACCGGGGTTGCGTAGACAAGAGCTTTCAAATGCCCCCATAAATGAAAGTCAAGAGGGTTGAGGTCAGGAGAGCGTGGAGGCCATGGAATTGGCCCGCCTCTACCAATCTATCGGTCACCGAATCTGTTGTTGAGAAGCGTACGAACACTTCGACTGAAATGTGCAGGAGCTCCATCGTACATGAACCACATGTTGTGTCGTACTTGTAAAGGCACATGTTCTAGAAGCACAGGTAGAGTATCCCGTATGAAATCATGATAACTTGCTCCATTGAGCGTAGGTGGAAGAACATGGGGCCCAATCCAGACATCACCAACAATGCCTGCCCAAACGTTCACAGAAAATCTGTGTTGATGACTTGATTGCACAATTGCGTGCGGATTCTCGTCAGCCCACACATGTTGATTGTGAAAATTTACAATTTGATCACGTTGGAATGAAGCCTCATCCGTAAAGAGAAAATTTGCACTGAAATGAGGATTGACACATTGTTGGATGAACCATTCGCAGACGTGTACCCGTGGAGGCCAATCAGCTGCTGATAGTGCCTGCACACGCTGTACATGGTACGGAAACAACTGGTTCTCCCGTAGCACTCTCCATGCAGTGACGTGGTCAACGTTACCTTGTACAGCAGCAAGTTCTCTGACGCTGACATTAGGGTTATCGTCAACTGCACGAAAAATTGCCTCGTCCATTGCAGGTGTCCTCGTCGTTCTAGGTCTTCCCCAGTCGCGAGTCATAGGCTGGAATGTTCCGTGCTCCTTAAGACGCCGATCAATTGCTTCGAACGTCTTCCTGTCGGGGACACATTCGTTCTGGAAATCAGTCTCGATACAAACGTACCGCGCCACGGCTATTGCCCCGTGCTAATCCATACATCAAATGGGCATCTGCCAACTCCGCATTTGTAAACATTGCACTGACTGCAAAACCACGTTCGTGATGAACACTAACCTGTTGATGCTACGTACTGATGTGCTTGATGCTAGTACTGCAGAGCAATGAGTCGCATCTCAACACAAGCACCGAAGTCAACATTACCTTCCTTCAATTGGGCCAACTGGCGGTGAATCGAGGAAGTACAGTACATACTGACGAAACTAAAATGAGCTCTAACAGAAATTAAGCGTTACCGGACCCATGTCCACATAACATCTTTTCTTTATTTGTGTGTGAGGAATGTTTCCTGAAAGTTTGGCCGTACCTTTTTGTAACACCCTGTATATAAGCCATCAGAGGGTGCCGCTGTCAATCACGGGACGTCGGCTGTGCTATAATCTCTGATATTGCCAACTTCCTCAATTGAAATGAATCGATTGTCACGCTGTTGCTGCAATGTTGACATCCATATCTTATCAAGCTCAATGCTTTCATCTTTTCTATTAAAATGATTGCAGTGTTTGGCAATCTCAATAGCCTCTCTGTACATTCGCACATAATAATGCGACGTCTTTGCTATGATGGCCGTCTCACTAAACCTTATTTCATGATCACCTTCCTGAAACACATGATCCGCTACAGCCGATTTATCAATATGTCCGAGGCGGCAGTTCCTTTAATGTTCAGCCAGACGGGTGTTGACGCTTCTTTTTGTTGTACCTATACAGACCTTTCCACAACTGCACGGAATTTTATAGACACCTGGTGTAGCTAGAGGATGTCGTTTATCTTTGGCGGATCTTAAACATTCTTTAATTTTCGTGGTGGGTCTGAAAACAGTTTCCACATCGTACTTGCTTAAAATTTTTCTAATGTAATCAGTGATCTTACTGAAAAATGGTAAGAACACTTTCCCCTTGGGTTGGTGTCGATCCTCGTCCGTCCTAGTTGTCAGTCTAGGGCGTAGTGCACGATCTGTCTCACTGTTGGAATACTGATTCTTTTTGAAGGTCGCTTTAAGGTGTTCAATCTCATCATCTAAGTGAGCTGGTTCACATATTTTGTGCGCCCTGTCTATTAATGTTTTAATCACACCTCCTTTATCTCTTGGCTGGTGGTTAGAATCTATCTGCAGATAACGATCAGCGTGTGTGTCTTTTCTGAAAACCTTATGACCCAATGATCCATCCTCTCGTTTGATTACAGTCACATCTAAAAAGTTCAGGTGACCATTGATTTCCTTTTCCATAGTGAATTGAATTCTTGGATTAATGCCCGCATCTCATGGTCGTGCGGTAGCGTTCTCGCTTCCCACGCCCGGGTTCCCGGGTTCGATTCCCGGCGGGGTCAGGGATTTTCTCTGCCTCGTGATGGCTGGGTGTTGTGTGATGTCCTTAGGTTAGTTAGGTTTAAGTAGTTCTAAGTTCTAGGGGACTGATGACCATAGATGTTAAGTCCCATAGTGCTCAGAGCCATTTGAACCATTTGAACCATCTTGGATTAATACTATTCAGATGTAACAGGAACGCATCCAGTTCCTCTTGCCGTGTGTCCATATATGATCCCGGTGAACAAAGCAATCACATGTATAGCGGACATTGTTCCTAGTGATATTTTGGCATTATTCAGACATTGCCTTACAACAACTTATTTTCAATATAATAATGTTTTTTATGAACAGATTGACGGGGTGGCTATGGGAAGTCCTCTTAGTCCAGTTGTGGCTAGCTTGTTCATGGATAACTTTGAACAAGGGGCGCAGCAAACAGCTAGAAAAAGATCAGTCAGGTGGTATTGTTATGTAGACGATACATTTATTATATGGACCCATGGGGAAGAGGAACTGGATGCCTTTCTGTTACATCTGAATAGTACTAATCCAAGAATTTAATTCACTATGGAAAAGGAAATCGATGGTCACCTGAACTTCTTAGATGTGACTGTAATCAAACGAGAGGATGCATCATTGGGTCCTAAGGTCTTCAGAAAAGGCACACAACCTGATCGTTATCTGCAGAAAGATTCTAACCACCAGCCGACGTCACGTGATTGGCAGCGGTGCCCTCTGGATGGCTTATATATACGGCGCTCACTCGCGCTCTCGTTGCAATTCGCCGCTTGTCCTCAGAGGATGCCTTCTGCAGTCGAAGGCGAAACGTCAGGGGAGAGTTTTATGTATGGACCATGGCATCTCAGCCAGGAAGTGTTAAGTGATGAAAGAGCCATACTATTCGATGCATAAACCCCTCCATCACCGCATTCACATGCTCATTCTCTCTCTCTATCAATCAACCAGAGACCCTCACCCCTACTTTTGCTTCAAGTAAATAGTGTGAGCATGGGAGGGTTTCCACACCATCCTCACAAATGAGTCTTTTATTGTCATGAGGAGACAATCTGACTTTAGACTGCAGCACAGTGTACACCTCGTGACCTCGTGATCGAATGCTAATTTGCTGAATCATGTGGGGATGAGCGCCTTGAATGCTGCGACCATACAGACAATGGAAATAGTCTTCAACCGTAAGAGCAGGAGATGCCGCATGTCTAACACCCTTTGCCCACCTCTGAGTGCCCCTGTCTATTGTACGATATGCATACATTTTGGACCTCAATCCTGCAAACTCTACAATCGGTAAACCATTCGACTCATCTTTCATGAGACCGATAACCTTCTTGTTCTGAGGAACAATACCGCAGGGATATGGGCCCCATAAGAAGACGTGTCGAATTCTTTACCGTTGCACCTAATTACTTCATGTGGACTGCAGTTCTTGATACAGTAGATAAAGCTGTCTGTATCCATATAAAGTAACGTTGGTTCTATGAAATGAAGTTTTGCAAATTCATAGTGGAATCGGTACATGTAGGATTTGGAGATATCCAGTATGCACATCCCAAAATATATAGGCTTAATAAACTCTACTGCAGTCTTCGACATCTCCAAAGCAACAAAGTTTTCATTAAAGATGGCGGCACGCTTAAAATTTGGCCTGGCTATACACTTTATCACGCCATAACGCCCTTCCCATTCGGTTCTAATCAAAATATCGCGTTCATTTCGTACATTCTGCATAGTTTTCCCGAAAATGGAATTATTCATTAATGAATTTATCAAAATCATTACTCGCGACCACCCTCTTTTCAGTATTTAGTTTAATATGCTCCTTCAACGAGGGGGATTGCTTGAAGGAGATTGCCCGGGTGACTCTAACAAGCTTAAGTCCTAATCTGAGGCACTGCTGGAGGTTACAATAATGAATAATTTACCTCTGCTTATCTCCAACGGTAGCCAACAGCTTAGGGATGGTGCTACCTCGCCGAATTTGTTGCTCTGGACATAATGGCAAGTCGCTTGTCTCTCCATGCAAATTATTAGGATATGAGATGTCTGCCTCAAGCACATACTCTACATCAGAATCGGGAACAACACCCATTATTCGCCCACCTATCCCCTTCAATGCGCTTTCGGGCACCCATCGAAACCCACCAACCAGCAGTGGCTGCAACATGGCGTGCACGTGTAAGTTGTTCACATATAAGTACAAAATGTAACTAGAATCAAGGGATGCATTGAACGTGACACCCATCCGTGGGTTATTTGCCTTGGCATGCCTGTGAACACATTGACAAAGTCCCCCACGGATCCCTCGCTCAAAAAATAGAAGCATTGCAGCATCAGTCAAAAGTTCAGTGTTGCGCCCCGTTTTATTGAGCATAGTGTCCCAGGACAACTCAGGTGCCGTGTAATAAAAGGCGGGGTCCAGAGAGTACGTGGTCATACATACACTCGAAAACATCTGCAAGCAAATGCATATCCAGGCCCATGTATAACCTTGCATATTCTCCCAAATTGGGTAAGTTGAATTCCCACCAGACATTCATGGCATGCTCATGATCTGCTGTAGTTAAGGCATCGCCTTTTGGGAAACCTGGTTTCATTGAGTTTCGCCATACTATCAACATACTTGTATGAGAAAACTCCTGTCCTAGTCGCAAGTTGGAACTTTTCCTTGTTGGGAAACGCAGATCGAGTGATATGTATATCATTCTGAGGTAAAGTTTCAGCCAGTTTCTGGAGTGAAGTCTGCATAAAGCGTAAAGAGTCAAGGAAGCGGAAAGTAATTTTTGGTGTCAATCGTTTTGAGAAAGAATTGTACTTCTCAACACTTTCAGGGAGGACACTGGCCTGATCTTTCTTCATACCGAAATTAGCCAAGTGCTCAACGAGAAAATGAGTGACATACCTGCTCAAATTATGGAAAAAGATGGTTATGTGGCTAGGTAACTTATACTTCAAATTGCATACATTGTCGGCCGAAGTGGCCGTGCGGTTAAAGGCGCTGCAGTCTGGAACCGCAAGGCCGCTACGGTCGCAGGTTCGAATCCTGCCTCGGGCATGGATGTTTGTGATGTCCTTAGGTTAGTTAGGTTTAACTAGTTCTAAGTTCTAGGGGACTAATGACCTCAGCAGTTGAGTCCCATAGTGCTCAGAGCCATTTGCATACATTGTGAGCTGCACCCCGGAACTTACCTGTAATATGACAGTGATCTGTACGAGGAGTTTCCATTTTTCTATCTAAGGCTAGCCCACAAATGTGACAATTAACCGCCTTTTCATACATTTCATAATCTTCCTTTGATGTGTTGGGAATGTTGTTCGGGATGTTGGTGCTGTAGAGTCTATCAACTTCCCGTGATAGTTTTTCAAGCTCGGTGAGAAGCCATACTATGGGATCTTTCCCTACATAAGACTGATAGCGGTTAAGTTTAGAATCATATCCACATACAACTTGGAACGCTGCCGCATAAGATACGTGTTTTTGTGTGAAGATTGTGTCTGAGGCTAAGGGATTCCCTTCACAGCGAGTAACAGGAGTCAGCAGGCATTCAAAGTTAGCGTACACTACAAAAGGACAACGCTGCTGGTGGTTAGCATTTTGAAATTTAATGCAGTTATTTTCCTCAGTAGGTTGGTTGGTTGGTTTTTGGGGAAGGAGACCAGACAGCGTGGTCATCGGTCTCATCGGATTAGGGAAGGATGGGGAAGAAAGTCGGCCGTGCCCTTTCAGAGGAACCATCCCGGCATTTGCTCGATGTGATTTAGGGAAATCACGGAAAACCTAAATCAGGATGGCCGGACGCGGGATTGAACCGTCGTCCTCCCGAATGCGAGTCCAGTGTCTAACCACTGCGCCACCTCGCTCGGTCTCAGTAGGCATAATCACACGTACTGGGTCTTTGGAAGCACAATCTAATAGATGTATCGCTAATAACTCTTCAGATGAAAAATAGTTCAAACACCTTAAACAACTATGTTGCTTATGACCATATTTATTTAGTTGGGAGGAAAGCAGTCGGGACATTTCTTTGATCCAGACGTAGTGATAATTATCACCTTCAGAGAAGAGCAGCATATTTACATGCAGCTGTTGCTCACCTGCAAATTTTGAGAAATGGAGAGGGCCGACTATAGTGTGCTTGTCTTGCTCATCTAACTTGTCCTTCTTCTTCTTCTCCAGGCCATAAGCGTGAGCCAGTATTCTAGTATTCTGCGCCTCAAACTTGGGTTTGTCCCGGATCTTTACGGGGAACTCTACACCATCAAAATTATACTGCCTCGTAATATCAATGACTTTGTAACTGCTCAGACGCTAAGGATGATCCCTTCGATCGTACTTTCTCTCGCAAATCACGACTGACCATTCAAAACGAGTATTATCATAGTGATTTTCGACAGTAATGCGTGCCTGCTTCTTCTTAATATCCTCAGGGAGTTTAATATCACTTGACCCTCCATTTATTGGATCATAGACATGTATATGGATGTCAAGGTGTGGTATTCAGCTGAGCGCTTTAGCGGACCCGCTTACTTCCATCTCGGAAAATCGGGCCATAATAGCACTCAAGATGGATTCTCGATACCACTCAGAAATGGATGGTCCCCGAGAAATAACGCCATTATCAGTCCATATATAGTACAGAGTCGTTGTCTCTGCGCCACCTTGATGTTTAGGGGGGTGACTCAATTCGCAGCATAATACTGCACTGCACTTAAAGGCGTTAAATCTCGATTCCTCTAGGACTTTGAGGAGCTCGCTCTCCAAGACAGGGAGGCACACTTCTAAAAAACCGACAGGGTCTTGGTACCTCCCTCCCGATTCTCAATCGTAGTGAAAGAGATGCGCCCCCCCCCCCCCCAAAAGCCCTAGCAAATGCTGAGTATTCTAGGGGGTCATTACGCCATTATACTGATCCAGTTCACTATCAGTAGGACGGGGAGATGACTACCGCTAGCCACAGGATAATCACTATTACTACACTCCTGGAAATGGAAAAAAGAACACATTGACACCGGTGTGTCAGACCCACCATACTTGCTCCGGACACTGCGAGAGGGCTGTACAAGCAATGATCACACGCACGGCACAGCGGACACACCAGGAACCGCGGTGTTGGCGGTCGAATGGCGCTAGCTGCGCAGCATTTGTGCACCGCCGCCGTCAGTGTCAGCCAGTTTGCCGTGGCATACGGAGCTCCATCGCAGTCTTTAACACTGGTAGCATGCCGCGACAGCGTGGACGTGAACCGTATGTGCAGTTGACGGACTTTGAGCGAGGGCGTATAGTGGGCATGCGGGAGGCCGGGTGGACGTACCGCCAAATTGCTCAACACGTGGGGCGTGAGGTCTCCACAGTACATCGATGTTGTCGCCAGTGGTCGGCGGAAGGTGCACGTGCCCGTCGACCTGGGACCGGACCGCAGCGACGCACGGATGCACGCCAAGACCGTAGGATCCTACGCAGTGCCGTAGGGGACCGCACCGCCACTTCCCAGCAAATTAGGGACACTGTTGCTCCTGGGGTATCGGCGAGGACCATTCGCAACCGTCTCCATGAAGCTGGGCTACGGTCCCGCACACCGTTAGGCCGTCTTCCGCTCACGCCCCAACATCGTGCAGCCCGCCTCCAGTGGTGTCGCGACAGGCGTGAATGGAGGGACGAATGGAGACGTGTCGTCTTCAGCGATGAGAGTCGCTTCTGCCTTGGTGCCAATGATGGTCGTATGCGTGTTTGGCGCCGTGCAGGTGAGCGCCACAATCAGGACTGCATACGACCGAGGCACACAGGGCCAACACCCGGCATCATGGTGTGGGGAGCGATCTCCTACACTGGCCGTACACCACTGGTGATCGTCGAGGGGACACTGAATAGTGCACGGTACATCCAAACCGTCATCGAACCCATCGTTCTACCATTCCTAGACCGGCAAGGGAACTTGCTGTTCCAACAGGACAATGCACGTCCGCATGTATCCCGTGCCACCCAACGTGCTCTAGAAGGTGTAAGTCAACTACCCTGGCCAGCAAGATCTCCGGATCTGTCCCCCATTGAGCATGTTTGGGACTGGATGAAGCGTCGTCTCACGCGGTCTGCACGTCCAGCACGAACGCTGGTCCAACTGAGGCGCCAGGTGGAAATGGCATGGCAAGCCGTTCCACAGGACTACATCCAGCATCTCTACGATCGTCTCCATGGGAGAATAGCAGCCTGCATTGCTGCGAAAGGTGGATATACACTGTACTAGTGCCGACATTGTGCATGCTCTGTTGCCTGTGTCTATGTGCCTGTGGTTCTGTCAGTGTGATCATGTGATGTATCTGACCCCAGGAATGTGTCAATAAAGTTTCCCCTTCCTGGGACAATGAATTCACGGTGTTCTTATTTCAATTTCCAGGAGTGTATTAGTACTACAACTAGATGTCCAGCTGGTCGAAGAAGGGGCAGGCGATGTCATGTCATCTGCAGAGAGCGGTAGGTGAACGGGCACACAAACCTTGCGCTGGCACTGGGGGAGAGCTGGTTGAATGGGAGGTGGAGTCAAGAGCCGGCGCATGCCCAAGTGCCAACCCATGCATGCTGCTAAATTGCTCCCCCCCCCCCCCCCCCCCAAATCCAGTTTTTTTTACAAAAAGCGTTTGTGGAATTTATTTGAACAAATCTGCAGGAAATGTCAGCAATCAACCGCAGTTTTTGTTTTTACTTTTCAGATCTACCTAGATTTCGGCCACCGAGTGGCCAGTCACAAAGCTTTTAATGTATGCTTACAACTTACATCTAGACTGTCACGTTGACAGTTACATTCAGCATGACGGTATAGATGAAAACATAACTGAAAGCATTGAGAATAGCCACACTGTGACCGAAATCTATGTAGATCTGGAAAATAAAAACAAAAATTGCGACTGATTGGTGACATTCTCTACAGATTTGTACAAAACAGTCACTGGACACCAGCTCAAAAATGGAGTCAAACCTGATTGAAGAAATCTAGCTAATTTTAATAAGCCTTGTGAATTTACAAAAATGTTCGAATGTGTGTGAAATCGTATGGGGCTTAACTGCTACGGTCAGCAGTCCCTAAGCTTACACACTACTTAACCTAAATTATTCTAAGGACAAACACACACACCCATGCCCGAGGGAGGACTCGAACCTCCGCCGGGACCAGCTGCACAGTCCATGACTGCAGTACCCTAACACCGCTCGGCTAATCCTGCGCGGCATGAACTACAGTTAACGTAAATAAACATTGTTCAGTGATTGTGAACAGATAATGTATTCAACGGAAAACAAAATATATTTACAATTTAACGGTAATTTGGTTTGAACAGTAATATTTACAATAACTATATAATGTTGAACAAAATAAGAAACAACACAATAAATAAGCAAAAGTCCTCTGCAAGCTCATGCTCAATCGATATTGTTGCAAGATCATTCAAACGCGTTTGGCTCATCGTTGATCAGAGGTATGTCTTGATCAATTTCAGTTTTGAGAAACTCCTCTCTCCACTCGCAACAGTCACTGGGAGTGTTACGAGAATTCTCAGAGCAATGTTAAGATTAGGGCAAAAATTATGTCTTCCTATAAACTTCAGAGTCTCTTTTGGACCCATTCCAGGTTTCAACAATGTTGAAAGCACTTTAAGTTCTTCCCTCCACTCCAGTGCATCAGTGTTGCTTGACTCATGATCTTGCAAAATCGCTGCGAGGTTTCGTGTCCAGGTGGTCAGGAGGTACATTCTTCAGCTCGCCGATGTAGAGAAAATCAAAATAATCACAATGAGATTTCAGTTGTCTGAATCTCTCATCCAAAGATGTGCTTACTATATCTAAAAGACAATAGTAAAATTCAATCTTGTAACGTTTTGTTGGGTCATCTATTGCCTCATCCCTTCCTTCATAGGCAAAGTGTATTGGCTTCTTACTTCATCGCCGGGAAACATCTGTAGTAACGTTAGATATTCTAGCTCTAATTCTGTAGCCAATTCTTTGGAATCCGTCAAGAAAGACACAAACTTTTCTTCTGTTCTGCAGGTCTCAAAATATGCTTTCATTTTTTCAAGCATTCCACGGCCTCAGAAACATTGATGTCAATGGTCTGGAGGGTCTTACTGACTACACTGTTGTGAAGCAGAACGTCGTACCAGATTACCAGAGAAGTGAGAAAGGTGTAAGTTTTTATTTGACTCGCAAGTGCCATCGAATTCTTCTGATATCTGAACCAGTACATCATAAACGCCTCCAATTTGAAACCTCAAGGGAGTAAGTGCTTCAATGCGACTTTCCCAACTAGTACCGCTGAATATAGGAAAAAAAGGGCGAAGCAAAAGGATGCACTACAACGATATTTCAAGCCAAAGAGAGAACGACCTAGCAGCGGCGAGGGTGGAAAAATAGATCCTGAAAGTAAAGAAACTAGTGGTTCTACTGCAGCTACATCTTTATCTTCAGGACATGACCAGAAAGTTGACGAACACGTACTGCGACCACCGCATACAATAGCAATGCTGACGGTGGGCCATCCACAACATGTTCAACAGACCTCGTCTGGATTCAAGACTTGCTTTGTGACGAACGCTCCGAGATTGAAACATCAGGCAGAACTGAAATTAGGCGGCCCTATTCGAAAAATACCGGAGGAACATCAGCCGAGGTACTCACCACCAGAGAAGGAATTGAAGGCGAGCCTAAACCGGAAGACACGATTGACTCAGATCCCGGAAGATGGCCAGAAATTATTACCAACTGCAGTCGAACGACTTTGGTCATGCGAGGTCCTCCCGAGCGCATTAAGGAAACTGAAGATTGTCCTAAAAACGCGGACAGCCGGCGTTTCAGCCCTGTGCACTACAGCTATTCTTTGAAGAATTTAGAAGAAGCAGAAAGACATTGGTTGGTGTACTCATCGAGCAAGGATGCTGTGTTCTTCTTTAGTTGCAAACTTTTTTCGTCATCTTCAAAAAATATTGCAAAGAACGGTATCAGCGACTGGCGGCACCTTGCTTCGTACCTCGAAAGTCACGGGAGGTCTACCGAGCCTTTGAATTCACATAAAAAGTGGACCGCATTATTCGAGGGACTGAAAAAGTCACGAACTGTCGAGGCCCATCATCAAAGGCTCCTCAATACTGAAAGCAAACATTCGAAAAATGTTCTTGAGCGCTTAATAGCAATAATTCATTTCTTGGGTCCGCAATGTCTGCCTTTGAGAGGAAGTACAGATACCCTCTTTCAGCCTGACAACGGAAACTTCTTGAAACCCGTTGAATTATTCGGAAAGTTCGACACTGTGATGATGGAGCACCTGCACAGAACAAAGCATGGTGAGAACAAGGGTCATCATTATCCTGGAAAAGAAACATAGAATGAAATAATTTATCTTATTGGATCATCTATAACCAACAACATTCTGTTAATGATGAAATCTGCAAAGTATTACAGTATAATTCTGGACTGCACACCAGATATTTCAAAAGTTGAGCAGATGACAGTAGTGGTACGTTTTGTCCAGGAGACAAGGTTCGAGTCCTCCCTCGGGCATGGGTGTGTGTGTTTGTCCTTGGGATAATTTAGTTTAAGTAGTGTGTAAGCTTAGGGACTGATGACCTTAGCAGTTAAGCCCCATAAGATTTCACACACATTCGAACATATTTGTAAATTCACAAGGCTTATTAAAATTAGCTAGATTTCTTCAATCAGGTTTGACTCCATTTTTGAGCTGGTGTCCAGTGACTGTTTTGTACAAATCTGTAGAGAATGTTACCAATCAGTCGCAATTTTTGTTTTTATTTTCCAGATCTACATAAATTTCGGGCACAGTGTGGCTATTCTTAATGCTTTGAGTTATGTTTACATCTATACCGTCATGCTGAACGTAACTGTCAACATGACGGTTTAGATGTAAGCATATATTAAAAGCTTTGAGACTGGCCACTCTGGCCGAAACCCAGGTAGATCTGAAAAGTAAAAACAAAAACTGCGATTGATTGCTGATATTTCCTACAGATTTGTTTAAATAAAATTCCACAAACGCTTTTTGCAAAAAAAAAAAAAAAAAAAAAAAAAGACGCCGGGGGGGGGGGGGCGGGGGGGGGCGGCAATTTAGCAGCTCGCATGGTGCAACACTAGGGCTCCGCGTCGGCCCTGGTCCAATAAGAAATATCGAAACCTACCCTGAAATCTTTTACACAGGAAGAAGACAACGAACGAAATGCACTGCCAAAATTTTAGATGCTGACAAGTATTTTGTAAGAAATTTTGAAGTTACACTTTTTGACGCGTGAAGAACAGCTTATAACAAGAGGTTTGTACAGCCCTGCCCGCGTAGAGCGCGACTCGGCTAATCACTCACGCAGCGCCGCGTAGAGGAATTATCTGGAGTTCACAGACACCAATTTTAAGCACCTAAGGCCTGGGTTACAATGGACTGAATGGAGCGAATGGAAGCGAATACGTGCGAATGAGCATTTGCAGAAAATTTACTACCATACCCTTACATGTGGGTAGAATCGGTTGTACTAGAGGGAACGGAAGAGAGCACGAGGCAGCGAACATTGCCTGTGACCGCTGTGTTATTAGTTTTTAGATTTTGGTGCTAATATTCGGCATACAGGATACAACTCTATCCTGTTAGAGCCACAGTGCGAAACTTTGCTATCAGTAAGGATTATTTTGCATCTGCACGCAGTTCTTTCACGAAACCTGACTGATAAGCGTTTATAAATAGCAGTTGCGGGGATAACAGTCGGCTATGAATTTCTCTGTAGCATTGTCTGTCACTGGCAGCTACTCTACACATTTACGTGATGTAAAATTGGTAATTTTGTGACTTCCTATTCTGTACGATTTCCTGAACCTGCATAGTCAGGTCGACGAAGCCTGGAAATTACCAATGTTCGTGTCAGATGCAATTCGGAGGGCCTAGTCTTGTAGATCTCCATAGCATAGCCCCTCACGAGCAGTTCTAAATTTGTCGAACATTTTTTCATTCAGATGGTTTCGGATTTCCGTTTGGCGCATATTTCTTACTTCATGTAATTCATTCTTCCATTTTTACAGTCCACGCTCCGATTTTACGAAACGTAAACGCCTTTGTACACTGCGCAACTACAAGCGTTTTTTCCCTCCTTCGTTTAACCAATATTTCACTGTCTTTTCTTTGTCGCTGTATGCTGTTGTAGTACGTATCTTTTTAGGCTTGGAACATATTCTTCTTTAGAAGTGTTACTGGCACAACTGACGTCGTCCGAACCACAATTCATGGAATCGTTACAGTTCCTATTTCTTCTAACGTATCCACAATTTCAAACGAAATGTCGATATCATTCGAATGAATGTCAAGGAAATCAACTAACAAAGCACACATATGTCCGTCCTTAGCAGAAGTAGGTGATTACGGATGGAAACCACGTTTTTTATATTTCATCACTGCTAAATTGAGAACGTTAATTGGACTCCACATTACTGTGAAACTGGAAGAAAAAATAGGTACTATTAGCAGGCATGCCTTACGAAAACAATAGATACTAATTCAGCTTTATCTGTATCGCCAATACTGACCAATAATTCAAAAAGCAACTGATTTTGTAATAGATGTTACCTGAGTGGCTAATCGAGAGAATAGAAACTGTGTACTGTAGTGTCAGAGAAACTATCAACGAACGGTAACCTGAAACGTCCTTTACAAATTACTATCGGGTTGTGTCGTGTTTCCTGTTTACAAATGTACCACCGACCTCGGCTGTGTATGTGTGTGTGTGTGTGTGTGTGTGTGTGTGTGTGTGTGCACGTTTCTACCGCCGCCTGGCGCACTACAAATTTGGCAATTTTCAGCTATTTTTTAATACTTGCAGTGCCTCTTAGCAGCCAAAATTTTGACAGCGCATTTCTTTCTTTGTTTTCTTCCTGCATAAAAAATTTCAGTGTAGGTTTCGACATGTCTTATTGCACCATACCCTTTCAGTGTAAAGTAGGGAAAAGCGTAGCCAATGACTCTGAGCACTATGGGACTTAACATCTGAGGTCATCAGTCCCCTAGAACTTACAACTACTTAAACCTAACTAACCTAAGGACATCACACACATCCATGTCCGAGGCAGGATTCGAACTTGCGACCCTAGCAGTAGAACTTAGAACTACTAAAAACCTAACTAACCTAAGGACATTACACACATCCATGGCCGAGGCAGGATTCGAACCTGCGACCGTAGCAGTCGCGCGGTTCCAGACTGTAACGCCTAGAACCGTTCGGCCACCCCGACCGGCATTCCCACTACAGACTCATGTACATTGACGTAGCAAATAGAGGATCGCCTTGATCTGTGTTCAAGAGTCGACTGCTTCATAAGAAGTTAATTGGCAATGAAAGTAAATTTGCTCATACCAGACAGCTGTATTAAGACTGGAATCACTTTCCTCCTGTAATCATTGGTGATTAAGGTTTCGGTTTGTAATCTTTCTTGCTGCATTAATACGGAGATAATAGATAATTTCTTTTCAAAGAATTTTCAGATACAGTTTCTGCATGGCTGGAAGATATATTGAACGTATCTTTGGCATTCTTGCTAAAGAGTGCAGAATTTTTGATCGGCCTTCAAATGTATCTCCAGAACTTGCTGAAGATATGACGAAGGCTTTCCAGTAAGAACAGACGTTTTGAAATAAAAAATTAACAATGTGGAAAAACTAGACTTTTTTTTTTTTTTTTTACAATCATATTGACCAACTAGGATCACGTTAACAACTTCAGTTCCTCTTCTTCCTTTGTTGTTGTTTCCTGTTTTTCCAGTATTCCCTCATTTTCTCCCCATGAAGTCTCTTCCTTTCTTCTGTCCATGTAGTTCCCGATTTTTTATTTCTTCTGCTTTGAAAGCCTTCCAAATTTAGTATTTTGTTTTTAAAACGGTTTCTTTCTGCTATTTCTGATACTTTGATGTTGTTTCTTTCAAGATCATTTCTTACTTCTGTAATCCATGCTATTGTCAAGTTCTTCTTACAGAAATATAGGAGTATTTGTTTTGTTAGTCTATTTCCATCCATTCGGTAGAGATGTCCAAAAAAGCTTAATCTTCGTTGGGCCATTACTTCCGATACTTTCTCCGTATTTTTGTATATCTCCTCATTACTTCTTATTTTCCAACCATCTGTAGTTTTCATTGCACCCATTATTTTTCTAATAATCCTTCTTTCCAGTACCTCTAGTTTATCCATCTTATAGTTCATCGTTACGCATTCAGACCCATATAAACATTCTGGTCGTACCACTGTGGAGTAGTGTTTTAGTTTTGTTTTTCTAGATATACATTTCTTGTTGTAAATATTTTTGGTCAAACCATATGCTCTTTCCATTTTGTTAATTCTTACATCTATTGCAGATATTTCTAGTCCATTCTGTTGCATAGTTTCTGCAAGATATTTAAATTTATTTACTCACTCTATTTTACCTATTTGTGTTTCTATGTATTTTGGCGCATTTTTTATATTTGTCATGAATTTTATTTTTTAAGCTGAAATTTTGAGACCAGTTCTGTTTGCTAATTTTTCCAGAGTGTTTATTTGAGTAACTGCTTCTGTCAGGTATTCAGAAAGTATTGCGAAATCATCCGCAAAAGCCAAGCAGTTTACCTTAATTCCATTTGTTTTCTTTCCCAGGGTTATTGGTTCAATTTTGTGATTTTTTTGCTCCGAATTCCAGATTCTTACAATTTTTTCTAGAACACAGTTAAACAGTAAAGGTGATAAACCATCACCTTGTCGAACACCAGTTTTTATTTCAAAAGGCTGAGATACTTCTCCCATAAATTTGATTTCAGATACTGTACCTGTTAGTGTTTCACGAATTATGTTTGCTAGTTTTGATTTAACACCAAATTCTCTAATGACCTTATCTATCGTTTCTCTGTCTATACAATCAAATGCTTTCTTGAAAACTATAAATGACACTAGTATTGGTTTGCTGGTTAACATTCTATGGCGAATTATTGACTTCAAGTTAAAAATTTGTTCTGCACAGGATCTTCCTTTTCGAAAACCACCCTGATATTCTCCTAGTTGTTTGTCTAAAGTATCTACCACTCTGTTGAGGAGAATTTTTGATAATATTTTGTATGCTACTGGCAGAAGTGACACTCCTCTGTAATTACTGACATTTTGTTTGTCTCCCTTTTCATATAGCCGGTGGATTAATGCTGTTTTCCATTCAACTGGAATCTTTTCAGTTTTCGAAATGTTCTCAAAAAGCAGCTGTAGATCCTTTATGATTTTTGGTTCTGACCACTTCAATAATTCTGCTGTAATGGAGTCTTCACTACTTGCTTTATTGTTTTTGACTGTTTTGATGGCTTCATGAATTTCTAGCTCTGTTGGCGGGAAATCTTCTTCTAGATTTTTAGGTGTCACTGGAAATTCTAATTTATCTGTTGGAACTGGACAGTTTAACAACTTTTCAAAAAAAGTTTGCTAAAATTTCTCAATTTTCTTTATTATTTAATCCTATTTTGCCATTTTCATCTTTGAAACAAATACTTGGTGCCTGATATCCTTTAAGTATGTGTTTAAAGGTTTGGTAAAAATTTCTAGAATTATTTTTGGTGAAATTTTCTTGTATTTCAATAAGCTGACAATTTTCAAAGTTCCTTTTGATTTTCCGGATTATTTTTGATGTTTCTTTTCTTTGTTGTCTGAATTGTTCAAGGTCTTACTCTTATTTCGAACATCTCTATTTTCTCCATTTTTGAGCTCTATGTATTAGTGCTTCTTCACAATCTTCATTCCACCATGTCTTCTTTTTATTCTTGGCTAATCCTAAAGTTCTCTCTGCTGCTTGAGTTATTTTCATCTGGAGTTCACGCCAGTCACCTTCTTTACTTGTCTCAATTTCTTCTCTAAATTTTTCCATGTTTTCTTTTGTAATATTATCTGTAGTGGTGTTGTATCTGATCACTTTCTTGGTCGCCTTTTTTGGTTTAGATGGGAGAAATTTTATTTTAATCTTAGAGAGATAATGATCTGAATCGAATTCCCCATTTCTGACTATTTTAACATTCATAATTTCCAGACTTTATTACATACATTTTAAAGGAACATTCTTAAGCTATTTTTCTCCATAATCGCCATTCAGATTGAGCATATATCATACCATGGCACATGTTTTTCAATACCATGTCTGTAGAAATCTGCAGTCTGCGATTCCAACCGCTGCGGTGTGCAGTTCAGCGTCAGTATCAAAGCATAGTGTAGTGATCCATGTCTTCATTGCTGGGATGAGGAGGTAGAAGGGTTGTTATATCTGGCTGGGGACTCGTAAGACACTCTGAGATGGGGTGTAGAAATGAACTAAAAAATTTATTCAATATACATACTTTTTATTTAGGACACAATTACACGGAACTTGTTACGGCAAAAGTACTTGGTACACCATATTTTTCGGAAGATTTCACCTTTTCAGCAAGACTATTTTTCCCTTTTACATATTTATAAAACTCTGTGCAAGTCAGCTTGTAGTTAAACTGGTTCTGTAAGACTGTTTCCACAGTCCCGGCAGCGGTCGATTTCTTTCATCAGTCCAATAGGCCGACGTCAGTGAAAATAACTCTTTCCATAGCGGTGTTGGTGCGGAAGTAGAAAACAAATGCTCACGTAATTTTAGCAGTTAGCATTAGCGTTCAGGATTTTCGGTCTCCTTAAGAACGTAAATCCACCTTTCTTCCATGTAATTTTTAGACTTCCATTCTTACGAGTCACACTTAAGTTTTTAAAATGCTCTTCACATACGCATATTCCTGAAAATAATTGTCACCCGAAACCTGCTCACCAATTTTAGTCAGGTACTTAACAGTGCTTTCAATCACCACCAAATCTAGGGTTTCATATTGTCTCATCCATTGAATACTTGTTATTTTTTGAAAGAAATAACCCATTTCTCTGAGTAATCAAATGCTATGGTATAAAAAGCCATTGTCTCTTCCTCAAATTTCGAGATCAAATTAATTATTTCTTGGTTGCTTTAGTACTTGACACCAATCTCAAACTAGAAACCGGATTATATGCATCATAAAAACTTTAAAATATGCAAGCAAATATGCATGAAAAATGGAAGAAAAATGTTGAAATATACAATATCAAATAATTAAAAACCGTTTTAGTTACTGCGTGTGTTATATCTCAAAGTCGAAGCTGTGCATATCAGTGACGAGGAAAAGCGCCGGCCGGCCGCTGTGGCCGAGCGATTCTAGGCGCTTCAGTCCGGAACCACGCGGCTGCTACTTTCGCAGGTTCGAATCCTGTCTCGGGCATGGCTGTGTGTGATGTCCTTAAGTTTGTTAGGTTTAAATAGTTCTAAGTCTAGGGGGGGCTGATGACCTCATACGTTAAGTCCAATGGTGCTTAGAGCCATTTGAACTATTTTTGAATAGCGCCGGCCACGCGAAACATCGGTACATTTAGAACGCTGACATCATTTTCTAAATACTCTGGTTGAGGTTAGGAAGGGGGCCTTTCTGGGATTATTTTATAAAAATTTGCAAAATGGGGACGCATACAGTGTTTCCAGAATTATTCCTTCTTTGCTATTGTTGTCGATAACAAGCGGATGCGATGAGAGTGAGTCGCAGCGAAACAGTGGATATGTGCAGGAGCAACTTCGAGATATATCGCATGCAGTACTCCGTAATATTTTATTAAAAAAAAAACAACATACAATACCGAATATTTTTGAACAGCATTAACTTTTAATTAATACTATTCGACCAAAGTATCATTTAAAATTTATTTTACATTTTTCCACTATTGTAAACGTAAACAATCGAGTACTGTTCCAAATGTTCCGTAGTAAGATTGTGTCTTCGATCACCCAAAGCATGTTTATAAGCAGAAAAGGACCGTTCTACATCAACAGAGGTAACTGGGCAGTATTTGAATTTGGGTGCGACGTTGGCACTTATTAATTTCTGGTAAACGTTCATCCGTCCCATGAAAAATTTGGCACAAGGGTTCAAAGCCTGGGTTATTGTTTAAAATGCTTTCAAACTTTTCTTGGAAATACCTCTGGCAATGAAGAGTTCACTAACATAATTTTATTCATCAACTGAACAGATTAATTCACATCTATATCTACGTCTACGTGATTATTCTGCTACTCACAATGAAGTGCCTGGCAGAGGGTTCAATGAACCACCTTCATGCTGTCTCTCTACCGTTCCACTCTCGAAAGGCGCGTGGGAAAAAGAGCACTTAAATTTTTCTGTGCGAGCTCTGATTTCTCGTATTTTATCGCGATGATCATTCTCCCTATGTAGGTGGGAGCCAACAGAATGTTTTCGCAATCGGAGGAGAAAACTGGTGACTGAAATTTCATGAGAAGATCCCGTAGCAACGAAAAACGCCTTTGTTTTAATGATTGCCACTCCAATGTCTGTGGCACTATGTTCCCCATTTCGCGGTAATACCAAACGAGCTGTCCTTCTTTGAACTTTTTCGATGTCATCCGTCAGTCCCACCTGATTCAACGCCAAACTTTGACTTTCAAGTTTTTTAATACTTGCAGGTATATGGGAAAAATGAGTGCTAATCACAGCAGTGTCTTTTTTAATACCGGACTCATTTAAAGATTCCTTGCACTGGCAAACTGCCAAAGCCTCTGCACTATCAAAGTCGTTTACTACCCCTCTAATGACCTGGAAATGTTCATTGTAAAACAACACAGTTTTGACCCATGTACCCCGAGTTACCACTGGTTCGGGAGGTAAAGGTACATTTGGTAGTTTTCCTTTCTAGGTATTAATGCTAGTAGGAGCCTTTAGAAACAATTTCTTTGTGGATGAAATCAGTTCATTTACACTCACAAACGTGGAACGTACTTCCTCAGAAAGGCGATATACTCCAGGAGCAAAGCATGTCACATGAATCAAATTGGGATAAAATACTCAAAGGAGGGCTTTTCCTGCTTTGATCATACAGGGAGCAGCATCTGAAATAAACACAAACACCCTTTCATCTGCAGAAGATTCTGGAAATATTTTTCTAATAGCCTCATTCACAAATCTAGCAAACATAGGATGATTTACTTTTTCAAGTTCTTTGCAAGTCGCTAAATAGGAAGAAGAAGGCTCTTTTTTTAAAGCACCAACAATTAAATTTGCAATGTTATGGCCACAAGTGTCTGTACACTACTGGCTATTAAAATTGCTACACCAAGAAGAAATGCAGATGATAAACGGGTATTCATTGGACAAATATTTTAAACTAGAACTGACAAATGATTACATTTTCACGCAATTTGGGTGCATAGATCCTGAGAAATCAGTACCCAGAACAACCATCTCTAGCCGTAATAACGGCCTTGATACGCCTGGGCATTGAGTCAAACAGAACTTGGATGACGTTTACAGGTACAGCTGCCCAAGCAGTTTCAACACGATACCACAGTTCATCAAGAGTAGTGACTGGCGTATTGTGACGAGCCAGTTGCTCGGCCACCATTGACCAGACGTTTTCAATTGGTGAGAGATCTGGAGAATGTGCTGGCCAGGGCAGCATTCGAACATTTTCTGTATCCAGAAAGGCCCGTACAGGACCTGCAACGTGCCGTCGTGCATTATCCTGCTGAAATGTGGGGTTTCGCAGGGATCGAATGAAGGGTAGAGCCACGGGTCATAACACATCTGAAATGTGACGTCCACTGTTCAAAGAGCCGTCAATGCGAACAAGAGGCGACCGAGACGTGTAACCAATGGCACCCCATACCATCACGCTGGGTGATACGCCAGTATGGCGATGACGAATACACGCTTCCAAAGTGCGTTCACCGCGATGTCGCCAAACACGGATGCGACCATCATGATGCTGTAAACAGAACCTGGATTCATCCGAAAAAATGACGTTTTGCCATTCGTGCACCCAGGTTTGTCATTGAGTACACCATCGCAAGCGCTCCTGTCTGTCATGCAGCGTCAAGGGTAACCGCAGACATGGCCTCCGAGCTGATAGTCCATGCTGCTGCAAACGTCGTCGAACTGTTCGTGCAGATGGTTGTTGTCTTGCACACGTCCCCATCTGTTGACTCAGGGATCGAGACGTGGCTGCACGATGCGTTACAGCCATACGGATAAGATGCCTGTCATCTCGACTGCTAGTGATACGAGGCCGTTGGGATCCAGCACGGCGTGCCATATTACCCTCCTGAGCTCACCGATTCCACATTCTGCTAACAGTCATTGGATCTCGACCAACGCGAGCAGCAATGTCGCGATACGATAAACCGCAATCGCGATAGGCTACAATCCGACCTTTATCATAGTCAGAAAAGCGATGGTACGCATTTCTCTTCCTTACACGAGGCATCACAACAACGTTTCACCAGGCAACGCCGGTCAACTGCTTTTTGTGTATGAGAAATCGGTTGGAAGCTCTCCTCATGTCAGCACGTTGTAGGTGTCGCCACCGGCGCCAACCTTGTGTGAATGCTCCTAAAAGCTAATCTTTTGCATATCACAGAATCTTCTACTTGTCAGTTAAATTTCGCGTCTGTAGCGGGTCATCTTCGTGGTGTAGCAATTTTAATGGCCAGTAGTGTAATTTCGTCAACTGAAATCCAGATAATGCTGTCCTTGAGTTCACTGCGTATTTTTCCAGAACATTTACGTAAGTTGTCGTTATGTAATTTTTACGCAATGTTGATTCACCTGGTATATTTTGATTTAAGCAATATTCGCGCAGGAAACCTTTGAGGATAAGTTTGTGAAGAGTAATATTGCTTGCAATGAATGCTTCACATAGATCCATGTTCAACCGAATATACACTGCTGGCCACCGTAAATGCAACACCAAGAAAGACAAGAGGTAGCACAACAAAATTTATTTTGTAGATAACATGTTGACCAAGTATCAAATGATTACGTTTACAGACGTCTGTGACATGTGGTTCCTGCCAGAATCAGTAGCCAGAGTAGCCGCCATTGTTGGAGATCACCGCTGCCACACGTCTCGGCATTGAGTCAAAGAGACGTTGGATGTGTTCCTGGGGTACAGCAGCCCAAGCAGCTTCCACGCGTTGCCAAAGATCATCTGGTGTGGCAGCTGGGGATGTAATCTGGGTCACTCGTTGAGCAACCATGGACCACATGTTTTCTATCGGCGAAAGATCCGGAGAGCGAGCCGGCCAGGGAAGAAATTCAATCTGGTTATTGACGAAGAACCTTTGGACAATGCGTGCCACGTGTGGTCGCGGATTATCCTATTGAAATATGGCTGTGGCCGAGCCCTGAAAGTAAGGAAGGACAACTGGCTCCAGCACCTCGGATATGTAGCGCCGGCTATTTAAAGTACCGGCAATGCGTACTAGAGGCATGCGAGAGTAATATCCAATACCGCCCCATACCATAATACCCGGCGCAAGACCAGTGTGGCGGTGCATAATGCAGCTGTCCAGCATCCTCTCTCCACGGTGTCTCCACACTCGAATCCGACCATCGTGGTGCTGCAGACAGAAGCGTGCCTCGTCAGTAAAGACAACGTCATTCCATTCTGCCGTCCACATCCGTCTGTCATCACACCATTGGCGACGGAGACGTCTGTGGTTCTGCGTCAATGGTAGACGAAGCAATGGACGTCTTGCGGACAGACCACTCTGCTGTAAACGGCGTCGAATGGTACGCGCAGACACTGGATGATGCGTTACAGACGCAATGTGCTGTGCTATGGTTCGGGATGTCACTGAGCGATCCGTCACTGCCATGCGCACAATTTGCCTATCAGCACGTGCAGTGGTGCACCGAGGTGAATGCGATCGACCACGTCGGTCCGTCGTACCCTCCTGCATCCAACGGTCACATATCCGCATTACAGTTGTTTGGTTTCGTCCAACACGACTAGCGATTTCTCTGTATGATAATCCACAATCTCGGTAAGCCACTATCCTTCCTCTGTCGAACTCGGATACTTGATCAAAAGATGTTCGCTGTTGTCTACGAGGCATAACTGATCGTCTTGTGAAACAACCACAAGGTAAACACACGTGCCGAACGTACACTCGTCTAAATCGCCAAGCCTTAAATGGCGCTATGAGGTGGCGCCACAGGCGCGCGTGATGTGCGTCTGCGCTGAAATTCTAATCAGTTGCATATCTCATCGCTGCAAACTCATGGTGTAAATTTCACTTGATTCGGATGCTTCCTTCAGGGTGTTGCATTTACGGTGGCCAACAATGTTTTTTGGTTACCTTTTGCAAACCCCTGCTAATGCAACTTGCTGTTGTCAGAAATTGTTATCGTGGTCCTTTTTCTGCGTTCCTGCGATGTGAAGACTTATCTTGACATGCTGGTCTCTTTGAAACATTTTGTTGCACGAAACGTTTTTCTCGCAAACTCTACAATATAAGACAATTCCGCCATATGTAAATCTTCCAGGATGGTCAGTGTGGTGTCACCGTCAGACACTTGCTAGGTGGTAGCTTAAATCGGCCGCGGTCCTCTAGTACATGTCGGACCCGCGTGTCGCCACTGTGTTATCGCAGACCGAGCGCCACCACATGGCAGGTCTCGAGAGACTGACTAGAACTCGGCCCCAGTAGTACGGACGACCTAGCAAGGCGCAGTTATCCATATCTGGAGAGAGTCTCACTTGTGTTCACCATAGAGATGTACAAGAAGAAATTAAAGATAAGTATATGAGAAGCTCCGTTCTTTCTTTATAGCTTTTACCACATATCCTGTTTCAGATTTAACGCAAGACGGCGTGAGATGACGCGTGCCCTATCGGCTACTTCATTGTGGACTGGCTGCTCTTGTCAGTCCACAACATTGGCGACTAGGATTGAAGGATTGTTCTTTTTTTCCCTTGCTTTGCTCTGAATTGCTTGTGTCATGGCTTCGCCACAATCTCCGGATGTACTGTCCGAATTTTTTCGCTTGCAGAATCAGCAGACGCAGGCGTTATTGGATGCCCTTGGACAGCTCGTCCAGGGTCAACGTGTGCTGCAACACGATGTGGCAGCCGCCGCTTCATCGCTACCGCAGCCACAACACGCCGTTGCACCGCCCTTCCGTAATTTTGATTCAACCCACGAGTCCTGGCCGGAATGGTCCCGCCAGTTCGGCTTTCATCTCGCCGCCTACAGAATTCAAGGTAATGAGCGGCAGCCGTTTTTGCTTTCTTGTGTCGGTGTGTGCACCTACCGTGTGATAGTGAAATTGTTTCCCCGACGCGACGTAGCAACTCTGTCCTACGAAGACATTTTGTCGGCGTTAGATGCCTATTTCAAGGAAACAGTAAATGTCGTTGCCAAACGGTATACGTTCTTTCGTACAAAACGTACGGCCGGTCAGACTAATAGGGAGTGGGTTGCGACATTGCAAGGACTTACTAGGGATTGTGAATTTCAGTGTGAATGTGGCCTCCCTTATTCAGATACTATGGTGCGTGATGCAATTGCACAGAACGTTTCTGATGTTCGCATACGGGAACAGATTTTGAAACTAGTTAATCCCTCCCTTCAACAAGTGATAGACATATTGGACAGGCAAGACACACTTGACTTTGCTCAGGACTCGTTTGAAACTTCGCCAGCAGTGTGTCACATTAACCGGCCCGCCGGGCCCGCTGCACGGGACGCTAGGCGGGCCTCGCGCCCGTCAGCGCAGCGGCTGCCTAGCTCGCACACACGTGCGCCGCGTAAGCAAGCAAATGAAGTTCTAAAATCATGCCCGCGGTGTGCAACTAGACATTCGCGTGAAAATTGCCCGTCCCGCCAAGCTATTTGCTTTTACTGTCATAAGACAGGACATGTACAAAGTGTTTGCCAGAAAAGGCTTAGATCGGACAATCACAACAATTCCAGGCCCTTTGCTTCGCGCCGGAATCGAACCGAGGACACTCAGGCTCGTGGACCTTCGCCCATGGACATTCATGTAGTTCATTCCGCCCCGTCCTGTGCCCCTTTATCTAACAGTGACTGTGTTCGTCCCACAAAAAGTGTGCGTCGACGTCGCCGGAAATCCTGTACAGTCGCAAGTGCTTCTGTACCTGTATCAGTTCAAATTGCACGTGAACGTCGTTCTTGTCGTCAGCAGGACAATAAACTTTTTGTGGACTTAGACTTTGAAGGCAAAGTGATCCCATTCCAGCTCGATACCGGAGCTGCAGTTTCATTGCTCAATCACGCCACGTACGAACAACTGGGCGCCCCTCCGTTGCGTGCCGCGGATGTTCAGCTCAATAGTTACTCAGGGCAGCGGATACCTGTCTTAGGACAGTGCAGCCTTCTTGCAACTTACAAAGGACAAACAAAACTTGTGTCATTTTACATTCTTCATTCTTCTACGGCAGTGAACTTGTTTGGTTTAGATTTATTTCAGTTGTTTAATTTGTCTATCGTAAATCAGGTCCTATCAGTGAATCAGACTGTGCCTTCCGCCAGTGTTTCTCGTCTATGTGAAGAATTTGCAGACAGTTTTGCACCGGGCCTTGGTTGCGCTAAGAATTATGCAGCGCATTTGGAACTGAAAGCAAACGCGCAACCGAAGTTTTTCAGAGCGCGCAATGTTCCCCACGCATTGCGTGATGAGGTCGCAAGAACATTACACGATTTAGAATCTCAAGGTGTAATTGAACGTGTGCAGGCTTCTCTCTGGGCCTCACCCTTAGTAATTTTGCCAAAACCTTCCGGAAAATTGAGACTTTGTGTGGACTTCAAGGCAACTGTGAATCCACAACTTGTGACTGCAACTTTTCCTTTGCCCGCCCGGAAGATCTTTTTGACAAACTGTGCCCGGGAACATATTTTTCAAAGTTGGACCTAGCAGATGCGTACTTGCAAATACCGGTGGACGAAGAATCCCAGCGCGTCTTGGTGGTAAACACGCATCTTGGTTTGTATCGCTTCAACAGACTGCCATTCGGGTGTGCATCCGCACCTGCATTGTTTCAGCAATATTTACAAACTGTTTGTGCGTCGGTCCCTACTGCTGCGAACTATCTGGACGATATTGTGATCTCCGGAAAGACGGAAGCCGAACATTTGCACAATCTCCGAACGTTATTTCAGGTCTTGCGACAAAATGGTCTTCGCTTGAGGAAGGACAAATGTGTGTTTTTTGCTCGGGATTTACCCTACCTGGGCCATGTCCTCAATGCCCAAGGAATACATCCGAGTCCAGAGCACCTCCGTGCCATACAGGATTTGCCGTCACCGCAGAACTTGAAACAGCTGCCGAGTGTGTTGGGGAAAATTAATTACTACCATAAATATGTTCCCCATGCCTCTTCCATTTCCGCTCCGCTTCATCGCTTACGCCGTAATGGTGTTCCGTTCGTCTGGACGACGGAATGCGAACGCGCCTTTCGCCAGTTGAAATCGGCGTTGCTTTCCAATACTTGCCTTACGCCATTCGATCCCCGAAAACCCCTTTTGTTGATGGTAGATGCATCGGATTTCGGGATCGGTGCTGTGCTTGCGCACAAAGATGGATCGCATGATCGCCCTATTGCCTTTGCGTCAAAATTGCTCTCATCTGCGCAAAGAAATTATTCCCAGATAGAGAAAGAAGCTTTGGCTCTCGTATTTGGTGTTACAAAGTTTCATGATTTCTTGTATGGTCGTCACTTTACCATCCTCACAGACCACAAACCTTTGACATCGCTTTTTCATCCGAACACGCCTGTACCTCCACGTACAGCGCAGAAATTCATTCGATGGTCTATTTTTCTCTCGCAGTACCGCTACGATATCTTGTATCGGTCCACTGCTAAGCACGGAAACGCTGATGCGTTGTCCCGTTTGCCTGTTGCCGAGGATAAAGCATTCGATTCTTCCGAACTTGCTTGCATGTTCATTGATGCGGAAACCGATGACGTGGTCGAATCGTTTCCGATTGATTTTCGTCGTGTAGCTACGGCCACAGCTGTTGACCCTGTCCTTGCTACTGTTTTGCGTTTTGTTGCTACGCACTGGCCCTTGTCAAAGTCACGGATCGAGGATCCGTTGGTTCGCCGATATTTTGCTCACAAGGAGAGACTTTTTGTATGACGTGGTGTTTTGTTGTTGCGTTCTGATAATGATCAGTCTCGGGTTGTGGTCCCACGTTCGTTACAGTCCTCTGTCTTAAAGCTTCTCCACCAAGGACATTGGGGTATAGTGCGAACGAAACAACTTGCTCGTCAGCACTGTACTTGGTTCGGAATCGATGCTGCGATTACGCATATGTGCTCTTCTTGCGTGGCGTGTGCCGAACACCAGGCCGCCCCGCCGCGGAAATTCTTTGCATGGCCGACAACCACTTCCCCTTGGCAACGCTTGCACATCGATTTTGCTGGTCCATTCTGGAATGCTCGATGGTTGGTTGTGGTCGATTCTTTCAGTCATTTTCCGTTTGTTGTCCGGATGTCTTCAACGACGTCATCTGCCACCATCCAAGCGTTGTCCGCTATTTTTTGCATTGAAGGTCTACCACAGACTATTGTTTCCGACAATGGCCCACAATTCATGTCTGCAGAATTTCAGTCTTTCTGCAAGGCCAATGGTATTCAACATCTGACATCCGCGCCGTTTTCGCCTCAGTCAAACGGTGCCACTGAACGATTGGTCCGGACTTTCAAGTCACAGATGTTGAAGTTGAAAGAGTCGCATTCTCGAGAGGACGCATTGTTGCTCTTTTTGTCCTCGTATCGCTCTCAGCCCCGCGGTGGTCGCTCGCCGGCTGAGCTGCTCCACGGTCGTTCTCATCGGACCTTGATGTCTTTGCTCCATCCGCCGCATCAGGTTCCTGTGCTGCGCCAGACTCCTGCTTTTGCTCCTGGCGACATTGTCTATTATCGCAACTATCGCGGTTCACGGCGTTGGCTCGCAGGGCGCATTCTTCGCTGCCTCGGCCGCGCGATGTATTTGGTTTTGGGGGCCTCTGGTGAGGTGCGTCGGCATCTCAATCAGCTGCGCCTCTGTCGTCGCCTGGGTTCTGCCGCTCCCCGTCTGCTTTCAGCGACGGGGCCGTCTGGTCAGCGCCCTGGGGACCCATCTACTGGCTCGCCTCATCCCCAGGTGATCCCGACGCTGCCTTCCATTTTGCCTCATGGCGCCGCGCCGCCGCAGCCGCCGCAGCCGCCTCCGGCGCCGCCCGCAGTGGACGCGTCGCTGCAACCGCCACGCGCCTCCCTGGGTCACGCGCCGCCGCTTGCTTCCCGTGACCAGCCGTCCTCCGCCATGGAACTATTGCCCGCTCCGGACCAGATGTCGTCATCGCGCGTCGGATTCCCCGACGCCATGGAGGTCGACCCTTCGGCCCCTCCTGTCTCATTACGGGCGCATACACCGCATGTTGACGTGCACCCTGGGCTAGGTTTCAGGCGTTTCCTAGCTCCCCTCGGACCGAATGGCAGGGTGCGGGTGGCACAGCCTCGCCTGTTGTTAGGCTCCCCACCTCATCGCCTACGTCAACATGGGGTCCTCCCCGCGGCGGACGGAAGCCTTATAACACGACCGTTCGCCGATTTGCGGGGGAGGAATGTGGTGTCACCGTCAGACACTTGCTAGGTGGTAGCTTAAATCGGCCGCGGTCCTCTAGTACATGTCGGACCCGCGTGTCGCCACTGTGTTATCGCAGACCGAGCGCCACCACATGGCAGGTCTCGAGAGACTGACTAGAACTCGGCCCCAGTAGTACGGACGACCTAGCAAGGCGCAGTTATCCATATCTGGAGAGAGTCTCACTTGTGTTCACCATAGAGATGTACAAGAAGAAATTAAAGATAAGTATATGAGAAGCTCCGTTCTTTTCTTTATAGCTTTTACCACATATCCTGTTTCAGATTTAACGCAAGACGGCGTGAGTTGACGCGTGCCCTATCGGCTACTTCATTGTGGACTGGCTGCTCTTGTCAGTCCACAACAGTCAGCTATCCACGAAACGACGTTTCTTTTCACAACACGTTACACGCTACAAGTCGTAAACACTTTCAACTGTGTACAAGTAAATAGAAAGCTAAACTGAAACAATGGACGTACGACTAAAAGCTTGCGTAATTTAATTTACTTGTCGACGCGTACGTTATGACTGCGGAGGGGATTAACCTGGTGGTTTGGCGCAGGGGCATTGATTCTGCCTGTTCCTGTTCCTCTTCTGCAATGATTTCGCTAGGCAGTGGCCTCTTCATTAGTGACTGCACGCAGTTCTAGGTCGCGATCAATCTGTGAGACATCAAAACTAGATCAATCTAGAGATACTATTTAAAGTATTGTAAACATAGAGCCAAAATATGCATCGTCACTGGCTTTTAGTTAAAATAATCAATAACCGGTGAAAAGGAGCGAAATATGCAAGTGCATATGCAACATGCAAATGCGTATAATCCGGTCTCTACTCATAACTGTATTTTGCAAACTAGAGACAAAATTGGATCTTATAGGGATATCGGGACAAGAAGATCCATAATGGACGGTCCCGATGTATCAGGATGGATGGCAACCCTTGGTGACAGTTGGTTGGCGCCAAATCCGGGCAGATGTATAATTAAACACCTGCCATTCAAAACCACATAGGAGCTCTCGCGTACGATCGGCCTTGTATTTACGTGCGTTGTCGTGAAAAAACAAAACTTTTGCGTATCATTCGCGTAAACTTTGTCAGTGTTTGACAATACCTCTGTGAAACTTCCTGGCAGATTAAAACTGTGTGCCCGACCGAGACTCGAACTCGGGACCTTTGCCTTTCGCGGGCAAGTGCACTTGTTGACAGGCGACGTTTTACCCGATTCTTGGCTACCGAGTGGCGTCGTTTGGAGGCCTCTACTGGGAGCAATGTTCCATCAGCGGTGGCTCAAAGGAGCTTCTGCGCCACCACTACGCACCACAGTATCCTGTTGCTACTGCACGTCTGAAGGCGTCCATTTAAACCAATATTTTGCCAGTAGAAGTACACTGAGAAGTGTTTCTCATTGCGAAGGCAGCCTTTAGTGTCTCAAGGGAAAGGGCCCTCTTTTTTTTTGTGTGTCATCAGACTTCTGACTGGTTTGATGTGGCCCACCACGAATTCCTCCCCTGTGCCAACCTCTTCCTATCAGAGTGGCACTTGCAACCTACATCCTCAATTACTTGCTGAATGTATTCCAATGTTTGTCTTCCTCTACAGTTTTTACCCTCTAAGGCTCTCTCTAGTACCATGGAAGTCATTCCCTGATGTCTTAACACATGTCCTATCATCGTGCCCCTTCTCCTTGTCAGTGTTTTCCACACATTCCTTTCCACTCCGATTCTGCATAGAACCTCCTCATTCCTTACCTTAACAGCACACCTAATTTTCAGTATTCGTCTGCAGCATCACATCTCAAATGCTTCGATTCTCTTCTGGTCCGGTTTTCCCAGAGTCCATATTACACTACCATACAACACTGCACTCCAAAAGGACATTCTCAGAAATTTCTTCCTCAAATTAAGGCCTATGTTTGATACTACTAGACTTTTCTTGGCCAGGAACGCCCTTCTTGCCAGTGTTAGTCTGCTTTTGATGTCCTCCTCGCTCCGTCCATCGTTGGTTATTTTGCTGCCTAGGCAGCGGAATTCCTTATTTCCACCTACTTGGTGACCATCAATCCTGATGTTAAGTTTCTCACTGTTCTCATTTCCGCTATTTCTCATTACTTTTGTCTTTCTTCCATTTACTGTCAATCCATATCCTGTAGTAGTAGTAGTAGTAGTAGCTTTATTCATCCACAGATCTCTTTTTACAAGGATATAGGACATGTCAAAGTATTTACAAATTTAGATCAATTTAAAATAAGCTAATTCGTATACACACATATTTACAGACTTCTAGTTAGAGACAATCATTAGATTTACTCCTGGTATACAATACCTGTTTTTTTTTTTTTAATACAAATAACGTATTAAATAATGTAATGCGACATTGTTCACGCAAATTTCACTATCAGTCACTGCACACTCTATACACACATTATTTCATGACACTTCACTCACTACACACACACACACACACACAAACTAGTGATCTCTGGGCCATTTTCTGTACCGCATCTTCCCATTTGCAATCCTGAAAAACTAAGTCAGCATCCCTCCATAATGAGTAGGTGTTGAGCTCAGAAAGAGGAAGAGGTGCTAGTATTGTGCTTGAGGGGTAAGTATTTCTGAAAAGGAGAAAAAGACGGAAAAAATGTAAAGTAAAGGTGTTATGTGGAATGTTGGATATTTTATAATCATTATTATCACTATTATATCTAAAAACAAAGATGATGAGACTTACCAAACAAAAGTGCTGGCAGGTCGATAGACACACAAACATACACACAAAATTCTAGCTTTCGCAACCAACGGTTGCTTCGTCAGGAAAGAGGGAAGGAGAGGGAAAGACGAAAGGATGTGGGTTTTAAGGGAGAGGGTAAGGAGTCATTCCAATCCCGGCAGCGGAAAGACTTACCTTAGGGGGAAAAAAGGACGGGTATACACTCGCACACACACACATATCCATCTGCACATGTTTGGTAAGTCTCATCATCTTTGTTTTTAGATATATTCTTCCCACGTGAAATGTTTCCCTCTATTATATTATTATTACTATTTATTTATATAACGTTTTTTATCCAACCCCTACTCTGTTTTATCTAAGTAATCCTTCAATGTATAAAATGTATTGCATAACAGGTACTTTTTAGCTGCCCTTTTAAATAAGTGTATTTTTGCAGTTTCTTTTATCTCTTTTGGTAATTTATTGTGCAGTTTTATTCCTTGGTAGAAAATACTGTTTTGAGTTTTATGTTTATTTTTTCTTGGTAAATGTAAATTGAGTCTATCTCTTGTTGCATTATCATGGACAGAGTTGTTTGTACAGTAATTACCAATGTTATTTTTGATGTGTACAACTGACTGGTAAATGTATTCACAAGGAGCAGTTAAAATCCCCAGTGTTCTGAACAGATCTTGGGCGATGAGTTCGAATAGTATTTTTCGTTATTATTCTTATGGCTCTTTTGTGGAGTTTGAAAATTGTGTTCATATTTTGTGCATTTGTTCCCAAAAAAAGAATTTCATAGCTAAGAATTGAGTGTACATATGAATAATATGTAACTAAAAGACACTGCATGTTACACACTGATGATAGGATTCTAAGAGCATAACATGCTGATGACATTCTGTTTGCAAGTACCTTTGTGTGTTCACACCACTTCAACTGAGAATCAATATTCATTCCTAGAAATTTTCCATTTGTTACACAGTCTATAGAGGTGCCATCTACATTTAATTTAAGATTTTCATTTTTCCTCTTGAAACTGAAATTCATGGCATTAGTTTTCTTTATGTTCAATGTCACTTTATCACTTATGGACCAATCATAAGCTTCCGTGAGAGTTTCATTTACTTTCTCACAAGGAGTTCTCTTGTTTTCTCAGTGACTACAATATTGCTGTCATCAGCAAAGAGGATTTTTTCGCCATGAGTAACACTACTGGGAAAGTCATTGACGTATATCAAGATCAGTATTGGTCCTAATATGCGACCTTGCGGAATCCCTATATTAATGTATTTTGGTCCTGATAAGTGTTTTACTAAATGTTTAGATCTATTTGAAGTATGTGTTATCTCTATTTTTTGTACCCTATCTGTTATGTATGATCGAAACCAGTCGTTACCTACCCCTCTTATTCCTAATGCTTCTAATTTATTTTATAGAATCTTGTGGTCGACTGTATCAAACGCCTTAGAAAAATCGAAAAATATGCCTGTGACACACTCATCTTTATCAAGAGCATCAAGTACAGCTTTTGTGAATTCTACTATGCCTGACTTCGTATTTTTGCCACTTCGGAAACCAAACTGTCATTCGCTTAAATGATTCTATTTATTCAGGTAATTCATTAGTCTGTCTTTCATAATTGCTTCTATTATTTTTGAGAATGCTGACAGCAGGGAAGTGGGCTGGTAATGTTCTGTGTCTTCTGCATTACCTTTCTTAAGCAAAGGTACAACTCTTGCCTGTTTTAACTGCTCTGGAAATGTCCCTGATGTGAAGGATTTATTTATTATATTTGTTAAGGGACCTTGTTTAATCCCTATGCATTGTTTCAGTACACACATTGGTACTTCATCTAAGCCTACTGACTTTTTATTTTTTAGTTTTTGAATTGTTTTACTGACTTCATTCTCTGTGATTGGAAGTAACGTCATTGTATGTAGTGCATCATTATTTACAGGTGTTATATTTGTTTGAGGGAATTTTTGCTGTAACTTCTCTGCAATACTTGAAAAATGCTCGTTTACATAGTTTGCTGAGTGCTGTGGATCATTTATTACTTTATCCCCCTCCCTTAGCAGTATGTTATTCTGCGTTTGTTTGCCTCTCCCCGTTTCCTTTTTATAACATCCCAGACTGCTTTGCTTTTATTCTCTGCATTATATATTATTTTGTCATTAAATGACCTTTTTTGCAGCAATCAGCACCTTCCTATAGATCTTTTTGTATCTATGACAGAAATTTAAGAATTCTGGATCATTGCAAATCTTTTTCATGGAACTGAGGTGTTTAAGTGTTTGGGAGGACTTCTTAATACCTGTTCTTATCCATCTGTTTTTGTGAGATGTCAATACAGACAGGCATACTTTTGGAAATGCCTGTTCAAAGTTCAGTTTAAACAATGTGGAGAACTTAGAGAATTTCATACTCACATTGGTTTCCTTATACACTTCATCCCAGCTTTGTTTTTCTAGTCCTTTTGAAAAATCTTTTATTTTGATTTTTGATAGATGTCATTTGTAGGCTCGTAGTTCAGGGAATGATTCAACGCCTGACTTCACTGTTGTTATTTGACAGAGATGGTCAGATGATCTGAGATCTTTTACAGCTACTTCACAATTTTTCCCTGTCCATATTTGTGGCCACATGGTCAATCACTGATGAAGTCGTTGTGGTAACCCTTGTTGCGGTATTGATCAATAGGGAGATGCCAAAACTTTGAAGGATGTTTATGAAGGGCCTACTGGATTCATTTATGATGTTAGTGTTGATGTTAATGTCCCCATACAGAATTATGTTGACCTTTGTACTTGAGGCTTTATCTAGAACTTCTGTTAACTTATTGAAAAAAGTGTCCACACTACCACTGGGAGATCTACAGACACACAAAAATTATTAATTTCTTGATGATATCAAGCCCTGTTAATTCAATAGCTGATATTTCAAAGAGTTTCTCTTCACCTACGGTACTGAGGTCATGTCTTGATTTGAACTGTGTTCCTTTTCTGATATAAATGCATGATCCTCCACCCCTTGAAGTAGTTCTGCAGTAAGGGTTTGTCTTTTCATACAATGGTAATACTACATGTTGGATTTCTGTGTCTCCACACCAGTGCTCACAAGAACAAACTACTGTTCAGTTCAAAGATTGGAGCTCAACATCTAATAGTTGTATTTTATTTTTTATTGATTTCATGTTTTGATGGATTGTTAAGTCTGTGAAATGCCCCATGTTACTCTTTCCAATGGTCAGTTTTTCTTTGTGACATCTGGTATATGTGATGTTTGAGGTGTTAAAATCGTTCTTGTGAGTGATTGTTTCAGTATTCTTTAAAGTGCTGGAGATACTCTTTAGGCACGGGAACCTGTTGTCTGGATTTATCCTAAAAAAGACCTACTTTTCCTACCTATGACAACAGGTATTTGACCATGTGTGGCCCAAGATCCACCCCCTATACTTTCATGAATCAGCTGTACCAATCTTCCCTTCCAGTCCTGTTTAGGTGTAGGCCATGCCTAGTGAAACCCCATCTGTTGACAGTCCTGACGGGCACCAGATAAACATGAGCAAAGTTGACTGTCCTCAGAGCCATCCCTAACCCCACATTGATTCACCTCACAGCTCCATCAAGGTATGGTCGATCATGATGCTGGAACAGCTCAACAAAGTGTATGTTGGCGCCATGAGTCAGGGAAGCTATCTTGTTCAGGTCAGCACTTACGTCATATGCCCCGTCCCTGTCCAAACTGTCTCCCACCCCACCCACTATCACGGCATGGTCCTCTTTTGTAAAGTCCTTACATAAAGACCCAAGGTCCTCTATCACATGACTTAGCCCTGCATTTGGCTTGAAGATACTGGTGGCCTGGTACGCTGCTCCTAAACTTTCCTGTAACTGAGGGCCTAACCCTCGCCCATGGCTACTACCTAGCAACAGCACTTTCTTCTTCCTAACACTTCTTGGCCTCAGTTTAAGTGTGCTGCACATTTCCTTCTCCTCATTCTACCTGAAGCTCTTCTCCACTTAACTCTGGCAGTGGTAGATACCTGTTTTTTGTGTTGATGATAAAACTGTCAGATTGCGTTCTTTCTTCCTATAATCCTACCAGTTGCCAGTTCCCAGCCACCCTCCTCCCCCCTATCTCCTTTGATCCTTATGATTTCCTTCCTAGCTTCCTCCAACTGTGCCTGAAGGGCACAGACATTTCTTTCCTGTTCCCCAATCAAAATGTTCCTCTGCAGTTCCAGGAGAGAGCCTCTTTTGTTCTCCCAACATTCTCCCCACTGCATCCTCCCCCCCCCCCCCCCCAGTGAAAATATTTCCTACAAGAAACAATACCCTCTACTCACAAGCCTATAACAGCTCCCACATTTCTCACTCATAGGCAGTTTCGAAAGAATAATTAAGTTTAAAGAATGTTTTAAATTTGTGAAGGATGCGAGATTGTGTGTGTCTAAACCAAAAGCAACACTGTCCTCCTAAGACTGTTCATTCCATTCAGCACATCATGTAATTCTTCTTCACTTTCACTTAGGATAGCAATGGACCCTAAGGCTTGCATATTATTTCTATTTATAATTTTTAGTTCAGTTTCTTCATTCTGTTTACCTTGGAATAATCTATCAATGCTAAAAGGTGCATTTTGTTGATTATCTTGGGAACAACAATCTGTTGGTGGTGAGTTGGCATCTGTTGCTGGTGGTTCGTTCTCAAATCGTGCGTCACCAGAGTTCAACATTATTCATTTTCCTAGCTGATATCGTGTCTTCTATCCATGACGTTTTCTCTGGGTGAGCAAGTTGTGTGTCAACGTCCAAATAAAATTGAAAGAAAGTAATAAATTATTATATTTAATTTGTTTAATATTTCATTACAATGTGTTTTCCTTTCATCAAAATTCGTTGTTTCGCTCCACGTACACTGACAGCAAAAACAAGTCGCAGCATCTATAAGGAATTGTGCGATATAAACAATAATTTTTAGGCGTGTTTCTACGTCTGAAACATTATGCCTATTCAAATTTCACGTAAGAGTGTCGCTAGTAATGCCACTATGAGGATGCAAATCAGTTTTGATTTATATGCACTCTGTAACAGCCATAAGCTTTAGTTACCTTTGAGATTGGACGTGGTGAATTGATGTTAGTCAATAATGTCTTTAAGGCGACAAAGATGTTGTTATCAACACCTCATTGAGTTTGAACGACGTCATGTAATAGGACTACAAGAAGCCAAATGTTCCTTCTGCGATACTGCAGAAAGACTTGACAGAAATGTAGGCACTCTACGTGACTGCTGGCACCGGTGGACACACGAAGGTACGGGTTGCAAGAAGACCAGCCTCCGGATGGCCTCGTGTCACTACTGAGAGGGAAGACCATCATGTTAGGTGTATGACTCTGGTGCATTGTGCTGCATCTGCAGTAGCAGTCTGAGCAGCAGTTGGGACTACAGTCACACAACGAACTGTTACAAATCGATTACTTCAAGGACAGCTCCGAGCTAAATGCCCCATACCATGCTTTCCACTGACCCCAACCCATCGCCATTAGTGGGTACAGTGATCTAAAGCGAGGACTCACTGGAGGGCAGAGTGAAGGTCTGTTGTGTTTTCTGATGAAAGCCAGTTCGTCCCCGGTACCAGTGATGGAAGTGTGTTGGTGAGAAGCAGGGCAATTGAAGGCCTGCAATCGGCCGGGCTGCGTGCCAGACAAATGGAACCTCAGCTGGAGTCATGGTCTGGGGCGCGATTTTGTGTGACAGCAGGAGCACTCTCGGCCAGCCGTTGTGGCCGAGCGGTTCTAGGCACTTCAGTCTGGAACTGCGCGACTGCTATGGTCGTAGGTTTGAATCCTGCCTCAGGCATGGATGTGTGTGATGTCCTTAGGTTAGTTAGGTTTAAATAGTTCTAAGTTCTAGGGGACTTATGACCTCAGATGTTAAGTCCCATAGTGCTCGGAGACATTTAGGAGCACTCTCGTGGTTACCCCATCCACTCTGGCTACAAATCTGTATGTCAATATGTTGATTCAACTTTTTGTGCCGCCATTCATGAACAGAATTCCAGATTGTGTGTTCCAGCAGGATAATGCTAGCCCACATACTGCCATTGTGACCCAACATGCTCTACAGTGTGTCGTCATGTTGTCTTGGCCTGCTCAAGCACCAGACCTGTTTCTAGTCTGGTACGAATGGGACATCGTCGGATGACAGCTCCAGCATAATCCACAAACAGCATTAACCATGCCTGTATTGACTGACCGAGTGCAAGTCACAGAACGTCATCCGACAAACTGACATCCGGCACCTGTACGACACAATGCATGCACATTTGCATGCTTGCGTTTAACATTCTGGTGATTATTAATGTACCAGCATTACACATTTGCAATGGCTTATTTAACGCTTACATTAACCCTGTTATCCTACAGTGTTAATCACTTAAATATTTTACCTACACAAATGCATTCCCGAAATTTCATTACTCTATATTAATTACCTTTTGGTGTTGCAATTGTTTCCATGTTACTCTCTACACTGTCTGGAGTCGTCTGCTAACACCATGCCCACCCCCAAGGCGTTGGATCTGTTTCCAGCATCTCAAAAGCTTCATTCCCTGGAAAAGTGCATGCATGCATGTGGGCACAATCCTCCTGCCTTCTGCTGGCTATGTCTGACAAAGGACGTTGGTACTATATCCAACGCTTTGAGTGGATTGTTTTTTTTTTTTTTTTTTTTTTTTGGGTTGTGCGAGTGTATTACTGCTTACGCTATCAAGTCAGTAGTTCAAACATTTAATATAGGTTGTGAAAACATGTGTTGTTGTTGTGGTCTTGAGTCCAGAGACTGGTTTGATGCAGCTCTCCATGCTACTCTATCCCGTGCAACCTCCTTCATCTCCCATTACCTACTGCAACCTACATCCTGCAGTCTGCTTAGTGTATTCATCTCTTGGTCTCCCTTTATGATTTTTAACCATCATGCTGCCCTCCGATACTAAATTGGTGATCCCTTGATGCCTCAAAACATGTACTACCAATTGATCCCCTCTTCTAGTCAAGTTGTGCCACAAATTTCTCTTCTCCCCAATTCTACTCAGTACCTCCTCATTACTTATGTGATCTACCCATCTAATCTTCAGCATTCTTCTGTAGCACCACATTTCAAAAGCTTCTATTCTTTTCTTCTCTAAACTAATTATTGTCCATGTTTCACTTCCATACATGGCCACACTCCATACAAATACTTTCAGAAACGACTTCCTGACACTTAAATCTTTACTTGATGTTAACAAATTTCTCTTCTTCAGAAACGCTTTCCTTGCCAATGCCAGTCTACATTTTATATACTCTCCATCTTTCAAGAATCACCCCCATACTCATAGTTGGTTACATAAATAACAAAAAATCAAAGAAAATATGTAATTGCACTAAGAAATTTACAAGTCATTGTGTGGGACATGGTTGTTTTGAAACACGTAAGAACTAGAAATTCTGTACAGATAAATTTTGATCATTACATGTTTTAATAAGTCACTGCATGGTTGTAACACTTGGTGAACATCAAACGCAAGACAAATCCACTATAGAATCTTCCATCTGGGGTAAAATGTTTCACAAACTTAATACATACCTCATCATGTTTTCAGAAAAGTAACAAAATAACTCCCACATCTCATCAGATTTTCAGAAACAGTAACAAAACAGTCATATGTCTCAAGTGTATAGTCTGATACAATAAGTATTTCAATTTATGTAGGTTTTTGAGTACTGAATACATCAACCATCAAGTGTTCAGGTGTGTCATTCGGACTTACCTTATATGGTTCACTGTAAGTATAAAAAATTTTGTAAGCTCAGAAATGAACAGTTTTTACGTCTCATTACCTTTCAACAGTCTACAAGTATGTGGTGGTGTACAGGTATAGTTGTTAATTCACTAAAAACATTCTCCAGTTTACATCCTATTTTCAAGTATCATGTTCTTCACATTAATTACCAACAAGATGCTTAATCACTTTTTAGTGTAAAGTTTACTGACATATTGCCTGATTACAAAAGATGTCACACTTCACATAGAATCAACCTTTCTGCACAAATATAACTGAGTATTTACTTGCATCTGTTACTTCAAATCAGAAACAATTTGCATTACAAACCTCGCTGACCATGTGTGTCTTTCGTAAACTTTCTCCACAGTAAGAAAAAACAGGTTCTCTAACCAGTCTCTACCTAACATCATTCTCCTCATTACATCAGTAATACATCAATACTTCATTAATTACATAAAATATCTCATCATTGCATTCACATAATAACTTCACCTCATAACCTCATAATATCACCTCATTACTCCACTAAATACTCCATAATAATAATACTACACAATAGATCAACTTCACAAAATAACACCTCATAGCAGCAGACCTCACATAGCTTTTCCTCTAACTATAAAAACAGACATTACACTACTGTATTTACATTTTTTATTCCTTTACAGTATGTAATCATTGCAACGCTTGCACAACTCATTACTGTATACAATCATATTACTTTAGCTTATGGTTCAGAAAGGGAACACTCCCTACAACCACTTCATTACTTCCAAATACACTTCACTAGGTAACTGTACTTTCAATTGTTACATTATGCAAACACTAAATATCTCAGGTGTGCTCTTCTACTAATAGCTATATATACCATATACTTCCTCAATATTTACCAAAAATTTTGTATACACTGTGTACTAATTTCATTACTTCTGAAATTATACAACCTTTTACACTTTCATGTTTAATGGTTACTCAGGGTGTTCAAAATAATTTGATATACTTGTACACTTTGTAAAATTCCATTACCTTACCTTTTTGATATAATCTAAAAACGTTTTTTTTCTTTTTTTCTTTTCTTTTTTTTTTTTTTTTTTACTACAAACAGAAAAACATCCTCCTGCATTACTTTTGTACTCAGAAAATAATCAGATTGGTGTTAACTGTCTGAATTTTACATAATCAGTGGTGTATAGGTTTTATATTTCTGTTTACCGGCAAAAATGACTGTTCACTAATGTTTCTGCTCAAAATGTATGTGTCACTCTCTCAAAATGTTAACCATATATTACCTGAAATCTAAGACAGTAGAATACACATATAACATTCTACTAACTAATGACAGGATAGGAAGAAGGGTAAGTGACATCACCACTGAAGTGTCCCTGACAGATCTTGGAACCCCCTACTTGCCTTCTGCAAATTTTGAAAACTAAGTTTTTTGGATGTAAGGCTTCAACCTAAGAGTTTTTTGGACTTAGGGTATACCAGTCTGTGTGCATTGAGGTGGGGGATTCAACTACTTCTAAGGGTCCAATGTAAATAGGGAAGAATTTCTTAAGTTCAGAAGTGAGTTATTTTGATCATTCATGATTCGTAACAAGGACCAAGTCACCAAGATTTACCTGAGTGGTTCTTACTTTGTTGCCATGTCTCTTTTTCCTAGGGTCACCTTGTTTCTTCATTATGTTTGTAACAATTTCTTCTTTTTTCCTGGGCCAAAATGGGTGTACAAGTTGGGAAATCTATGGATTCATTTATAAAATTTGGTGGCTTCCTATTAAACATAACTCTGAAATGGGAAAAACCTATAGTTAAGTATTGTAAACTATTTATAACGTCTTCAAAATCTGCAATGTGTTCAATTCAGGATGTATGTTTATGGGTACAGTATGTTCTACACAATCTCCCAATCTCTCGCATGCTTCTCTCTGCTGGGTTACTGGACGGATTACAGGTAGATATTAAAATGCATTTAATTTTTATTCTTTGAATCCTATATCTCCAGTTACTTGCAATGAACTGCGACCCATTATCTGATAAGATGGCTTCAGGTTTACCTACTGTAGGGATATACTTGTTTTCAACTATTAATACAATTGCATGGCTAGAGGTTTTTGTAATAGGGTAGAGTTTAATAAATTTTGGGAAAATGTCTACCATCACCATAATGTACTTGTATCCTCCTTTTGATGTGGGGAGGGGTCCATAAAGATTGACAGCCATGAGACTTATTGGTTTTTCATGTAAAATATCCTGCATCAAACCTTGACTAGTTTGGTTACTCACCTTTACTCTTTGGCCTTTGTCACAACTAGCAATAATTTTCTTAACGTGTTTTGACATACTATAAAAATAAACATTTTTGTACACCAAAATGTCTGTAGCTTTCATGGGTACAACAAACTAATGCTTCAATAAATTGTTCTGGCCAGCATAACTTCCAAACTTCTGAGTCTTCTTGGGTTCTACGAAACAGTATACCTTTGTGTACTTTGTAGAATTTTGCAACTTTATCTTCAGTTGGCTCTCCTAATTGGATCTTAACTAGTTTCCAATTGTTATCATGATTTTGGTCTTTGCAAAACCCTCTCATAGCCCCTCTCTGCTCAGCGTACATTGGACCATTCCTGCATCCTTGCCTGTTCAATATCAGACCAAGACTTTTTGAAGGAACACTTTCCAAATTCATCTACAGATAAATTGCTACAGTCAAGTTGGTTGGCCCATGACAAGGCTTCCCCTTTTAATGATCTTTTAATAAACTTAATTTTTAATTCATCACTCACACCAGGGAGAAAATTATCATGGCACGGTTGTATAAAATCAACTGGATGAAAATGCTTGTTGCAGGTGATACACTTTAGTGGCACAGTAGGAAAGCCTGGGTGTCCTACATTACAAAATCTTTTTAGATAAGCCTCATCTTGAAACTGTTTTACTTATTTTTTGATAATAATGACATAACTATTTAAGTCTGACACATTTGAGCCTGTTATCTCAGCTATCATCTGAACTTTTTCATCTACTTCTGAGGCAACACTGTCTATTTTTTTCATTTAACTTATTTATAAAGGTTACAGCTTGTTTACTAGTGTCTCCAACAGCATCTTTACATCTAACTTCAACAGCACCTATCTCAGACCTGAGATCCTTGTCTACTTCCCCTATTTTTGTCTCTAATGATTGTATTTTCATTCTGAAGCCTCTAACCTTCCATCTACTTTTTTCACATGTTCATCTATAGCTTTCACTTGAGAGCACGAACCAACTAAGTCTTTTTTAATATTTTAAGTTTGCACATAAGGTCTGTTCTAATGAGATTACATTCTGAGACTATTGACTTTTCAAGTTTTCCACTATTTTTTTCCATTGATGACATTAATGCAGTAAACATGCCCTGTAAATTTAACTGTTTAGGTTCCTCACTCAGCATTGTTTTACTTATGTGTGACTGTTCTTGTTTCTCATGGTCTGGAATTGAATCTAACATGCTACTGTCTAAAAATCCCAAGTCTGCACTGATTTGTATTGTGTTGTATTGTATTGTATTTATTGGTCCAGTAAATCTTACATGTACAGTACAGCACATCAGATATTGGACAGGTCAAAGTATATCTTACAATTAAAACACTTTAGAAACTAGAAAATTATGTTCACAAAATTTTACAGCACTTCATATACTGGGCAAGTCAATGTGTAAGTTATAATTAAACCACATTAGAAACTTGAAGTTTACAACTGAATACATGTAGAAGCCAATATTAACAATTACAGTATTTGCATGATCCTCACTTAAGCTCTAAGACTTTTTGAGGAACTCTTCTACACTATGAATTGACATGTACACTAGAGAATTACATTCACAGAATTTTACTTCATATACTGGGCAAGTCGGTATACAACTTATACTTGAACCCCATTAGAAACTTCAGAATTACATTTGAATGTATTTATAGGCCAGTATTAATGGTTACAGTATTTGCATAATCATCACTTAGACTCTCGAGGATTTTGGAGGAACTCTTCCACGCTATAAAAGCAATGTGTCAACAGATATTCTTTTAATGCTGCTTTAAAATTTTTTACATCAGTCTTTACTTTAATTTCTCTTGGCAATTTATTGTAGATAATTTTTCCATGGTGTAATGTTCCTTTTTGGCACAAACTGGTTTTTGTATGGAGTACATGAAAGTCAGTTTTCTGTCTTGTATTATGATGATGAACATTTTCATTTTTGGGGAGGATACTAGGATTTGTTACTGTATATTTCTTTATAAACATTGCACTTTCAAATAGGAAAATACATGGAAGGGGAAGAATCCCCATCCTTTTAAATAATGGTCTACATGGTTTGTTCCTTTTTATTCCCTGCCATGATTCTCACTATTCTTTTTTGCATCCTGAAGAGTTTTACGCAGGATGGCGAGTTACCCCAGAAATTGATCCCATATTTTAGGACAGAATGTATATTAGAATAGTAAACTGTCATTAGACAGTCCTTATGACAGCAGTTTTCTAGCACTCTCATTAAATAACACACATTACTTAGCTTCTTTAATATGTTGTCAATGTGAGTTTCCCATCTAAGATTATCCTGTAGCCAGACCCCCAGAAATTTTGTATTAGGCACACTTGCAATATCTGTGTCTGACATAGATATACAAATGTACAAGTATCCTAAACACAATGGCACCAGTTAAACAAGCTCCTTTTCTTACACACAGTTGAATGAATTGTAATAAATGTTCATGGAGTAAAAAATATTGGCCGAGTCTAGTGGTAGTTTAAAGAAAAATTACTCATCTTGGTTTTGAAGGCTCTACTTCAATCCGTTGCTTGAATTTCTTCTGTCTGGAACCCAGATTGTCTTGTAGGTCTGGAAACCTCATAGGTTAAGTTGTTTGAATAATATAGATGACAAAACTGATCCTCAATGCCTTCCTGCCATCAACTACCATGTTTCCTCAGTGAAATACATTCCATTTGTATGCAACTCAAATTTACAATTTGTCCAATAACTGAGCACAACAAAAAAACTTTACATTCCTCCTTCCTTCTTTCCTCCCAGAAAATACACAACACACTCACACCCAGTTAACATCATTCCAAAGTACATCAGTAAAGATGTAGTCATACTAAGATCAAAACATAGAACATTAAACTCAAAAATAATTTACAGAAAGTTAAATTCACTCAACAACACAATAGAACAATTATGATAATATATATTCATATAAACACAAATTTATCTTTTCATAGTACAGTAATTTTATGAAATTTGTTTTTGTGTTTTAATCACAGGGTTAACTGTGTTAACACGGCATATACTACTATACAGGTTGGGTTTACAACATTTCAAATAAGATCAAAAAAGTATAAGATCATAAATTTGAGAATATACATGGTCCAGCCAGCTTACTGCACGTTACACACTGCAAACTGGCAAAAAAACTTTAGAACAAACTTCCCCACCACTTCAAGACAATAAAAGCAATACAAAAATTCAGAATGGCTTCAAAAACATATTTGCAAGACGGGTGCTATAAGACTGTAAATGAATATCTGTTGACATAAATTTAAATTATTTCTTTTTTGTATTATGTATCTAAAATTGCATTTGTATCTATTTTGCTATATATTAGTTTTTAGTATTATTTTCATATATTATATTTCAATGAACTGCTGTACTGTATTATGTGCTTAGAATTATTTATGTTATTGAATCAATGTTACTGTTATGTAACATAAATTTAAAACTATAGTAATGTACAAAGTAAACTATATCTTGTATCAAAGATTTGATACATAAGTGCTTAATAATAAATAAAAATATTGAAAAACTGCCATCAAAGGATCATTACATCAGATACGTTATGTGAGCTACTGGGTAGTTTACAAGTTGCTCTATCATATCATCTACTACTTCTGTAAATCATGGCAGAGAAGACCAAGATGCATCTCGATAGTGCCCTGACACAATTACATCTACGTGATTACTCTGATATTCACAGTGAAGTGCCTGGCAGAGGATTCAATGGCCCACTTTCAAGCTATCTCTCTACCGTTCCACTCTCGAACAGTGCACGGGAAAAATTAGCACTTCAATTTTTCTGTGTGAGCCCTGATTTCTCTTATGTCATTGTGATGATTATTTCTCCCTATGTAGGTGGGTGCCAACGGAATGTTTTCACAATTGGAAGAGAAAACTGGTGATTGAAATTTCATGAGAAGATCCTGTTGCAACGAAAAACACCTTTGTTTTAATGATTGCCATTCCAATTCACTTATCATGTCTGTGGCACTATCTCCCCTATTTTGTGATAATACAAAATTAGCCTCCCTTCTTTGTACATTTTCAATGTCATCCGTCAGCCCCACCTGATGCAGATCCCACACTGCACAGCAATACTTCAGAATAGGGCGGACAAGCTTGGTGTAAGCAGTCTCTTTAGTAGACCTGTTGCACCTTCTAAGTGTTCTGCCAATGAATTGCAGTCTTTGTTTTGCTCTACCCACAACATTATCTATGTGATCGTTCCAATTTAGGTTATTTATAATTGTAATCCATAAGTATATAGTTTAATTTACAGCCTTCAGATTTGTGTGACTTATCCTGTAATTGAAATTTAGTGGATTTGTTTTAGTACTCATGTGAATTACTTCATACTTTTCTTTATTCAGGGTCAATTGCCACTTTTTGCACCATACAGATATCTTATCTACATCATTTTTCAATTCGTTTTGGTCATCTGATGACTTTACAAGATGGTAAATGACAGCATCATCTGCAAACAATCTGAGATGGCTACTAAGATTGTCTCCTACATCGTTAATATACACTCCTGGAAATTGAAATAAGAACACCGTGAATTCATTGTCCCAGGAAGGGGAAACTTTATTGAGACATTCCTGGGGTCAGATACATCACATGATCACACAGACAGAACCACAGGCACATAGACACAGGCAACAGAGCATGCACAATGTCGGCACTAGTACAGTGTATATCCACCTTTCGCAGCAATGCAGGCTGCTATTCTCCCATGGAGACGATTGTAGAGATGCTGGATGTAGTCCTGTGGAACGGCTTGCCATGCCATTTCCACCTGGCGCCTCAGTTGGACCAGCGTTTGCGCTGGACGTGCAGACCGCGTGAGACGACGCTTCATCCAGTCCCAAACATGCTCAATGGGGGACAGATCCGGGGATCTTGCTGGCCAGGGTAGTTGACTTACACCTTCTAGAGCACGTTGGGTGGCACGGGATACATGCGGACGTGCATTGTCCTGTTGGAACAGCAAGTTCCCTTGCCAGTCTAGGAATGGTAGAACGATGGGTTCGATGACGGTTTGGATGTACCGTGCACTATTGTGTCCCCTCGACGATCACCAGTGGTGTACGGCCAGTGTAGGAGATCGCTCCCCACACCATGATGCCGGGTGTTGGCCCTGTGTGCCTCGGTCGTATGCAGTCCTGATTGTGGCGCTCACCTGCACAGCGCCAAACATTGGCACCAAGGCAGAAGCGACTCTCATCGCTGAAGACGACACGTCTCCATTCGTCCCTCCATTCACGCCTGTCGCGACACCACTGGAGGCGGGCTGCACGATGTTGGGGCGTGAGCGGAAGATGGCCTAACGGTGTGCGGGACCGTAGCCCAGCTTCATGGAGATGGTTGCGAATGGTCCTCGCTGATACCCCAGGAGCAACAGTGTCCCTAATATGCTGGGAAGTGGCGGTGCGGTCCCCTACGGCACTGCGTAGGATCCTACGGTCTTGGCGTGCATCCGTGCGTCGCTGTGGTCCGGTCCCAGGTCGACGGGCACGTGCACCTTCCGCCGACCACTGGCGACAACATCGATGTACTGTGGAGACCTCACGCCCCACGTGTTGAGCAATTCGGCGGTACGTCCACCCGGCCTCCCGCATGCCCACTATACGCCCTCGCTCAAAGTCCGTCAACTGCACATACGGTTCACGTCCACGCTGTCGCGGCATGCTACCAGTGTTAAAGACTGCGATGGAGCTCCGTGTGCCACGGCAAACTGGCTGACACTGACGGCGGCGGTGCACAAATGCTGCGCAGCTAGCGCCATTCGACGCCCAACACCGCGGTTCCTGGTGTGTCCGCTGTGCCGTGCGTGTGATCATTGCTTGTACAGCCCTCTCGCAGTGTCCGGAGCAAGTATGGTGGGTCTGACACACCGGTGTCAATGTGTTCTTTTTTCCATTTCCAGGAGTGTAGATCAGGAACAACAGAGGGCCTGTAACACTTCCTTGGGAAATGCCAAATATTACTTCTGTTTTACTCGATGACTTTCCATCTGCTACTACAAACTGTGACCTTTCTGACAGGAAATCATGAAACCAGTCGCACAACTGAGGCGATATTCCATAGGCATGCAGTTTGGTTAGAAGACACTTGTGAGGAATGGTGTTGAAAGCTTTTTGGAAATCTAAAAATATGGAATCAATTTGACATCCCCTGTCAATAGGGTATATAGCAGAAGGAGGCATTTACCTGAAAAAAGAAGCCAAGGAAATTCTGCACAGAACCATAAGTGACATCCAAAATTTATTTGCAGAACTACAATCAGCTTTAGAGGCAAGTGAAAAGGCATCAAAGAATCTTCAAAATGAGGTTAGAACAGGCAAAAGAACAGACATAGAGGAAGACCACAGTTACTCAACAGGACAATTAGCGGCATCTAGTTAGCCGAAGCAAGAAACAATGTATGGAAACCAGATGCCAGCGACACCTGCCAGACAGCTGAGCACTCATGGCAGTCAGGAGGCAACACCAAGTAGCCATACACACCAACAGTCGGGCAGCAACCTAGCAATGCCGACACTTAGTGGCCACCAGGGCAACCCATTCAGCAAAGACAGCAAGAAGATACAACATGGTACCCAACAACCTGCAAAAACAAATGAGGTGGAAATAAAAGATGAAGACGAAATAGGAGAAAAAATTTCACAAAAACTAATACAAAAAAGGAAGCCATCATGGAACATCTCACCAACAATCTAAGAAAATTAATAGACGAAAAAATCTGAACTGAAATTACACACTTAGCTGGGCCCGGGGCCACAGCAAAAGTGACAGCTGAAACCATACCAAGTGGAACCAGAAGAAGAAGTAGAAGTAGAAGTTTATTGTCTCATTACATACAATTTCAAGCCATTGACTTAAAAGTACAGGAGACTTGTCAAAATACAAGAATTGGTTTACAATTTTCCTTATGATACCAGTAATATGACGTACTGTACTGAATAATTACTTAATTAAGCAGTTAATAATTTTTCTTCAAAAGTAACAAACTTTTAAGATTATCAGTCCTAAGTATTTGCTCTCTCCTGCTCAAATTTTCAGCTTGTCATTTATGAATTCTTCTACTGATTAGTAACATTTCTGCACTAGTTTCTCATAAAAGGATTTTTTCAGTGTTTCTGAATTTATGCTGAGCTATTCTCTTCCTTTCACTTTGTTATAAATTTTCATACCCATATAATGTGGAGTTTAAGCATAAAGTTTTAAACGGTGGGTGGGCAGCATAAAATTATTTTGATTTCTGGTGTTGTAATCATGTTGAAAATGATTTGCTACAAATAAATCAGGGTTACTGTGTACAAAGATAATCAGCTCATAAACGTATAGTGGGGGAAGACTTGGTATACTCTGATTTTTTAGGAGTGGGCGACATGATTTTCTTCGCCCTACATTGTACATATTTCTAATGATGGCTTTCTGAAGTTTTAGTATTCGACACATATGGTTTGAGGTACCCCAAAATACAATTCCATACCTTATTACTGACTCAAAGTAGCTGTGATATACTACTTTTCTTATGCCCATACTGGTAGATTGTACAATATTTTCATTGCATATTATAGGCTATTTAATTTATTTGCAAGGCACTGTATGTGTGACAACCATGATAGGTTTTTATCTAGTTACATTCCTAGGAATTTCACACAGCTAGCTTCCTGCAAATCCTGGTTTCTGTGACTGACCTGAATATCATTTAATTTTGCTTGTTTTGTTTTAAATTGCATTAACTGAGTCTTTTCCATGTTTAATTTTAACCCATTTAAATCAAACCAGGTATCTAAGTTTTCTAGAGTATTTAATACAGTTTGTGGAATTTGATCTGTAATGTTACTTTCAATGATTAAAGATGTGTCATTTGCAAATAAAACTGAGTAACACTCAATATTAAGTGGCAGATCATTTATATACAACAAAAACAGAATGGGACCCCAGACAGATCCTTGGGGTACTCCTTGTGAAATTGTTTTCCATTCTGAAGTATAAGTTCCTCTCTCTGATGTTATAACCACTCTTTGTCTTTGGTTGGTTAGATAGGATTTAAACCATTCTAATACCATGCCCCTAATTCCATACTTTTCCAGTTTACAAAGTAGCAAGGAGTGATTCACACTATCAAAGGCCTTTGATAGGTCACAAAAAATTCCTGTGGCATGCAGTGAGTTGTCTAGAGACAAGCTAATTTTATCAACAAAACTATTTACAGCAGATATTGTGGTTTTGCCTTTTTGAAATCCATACTGATTTTTTGAAATTATTTTAAATTTTTCTATGAAATTTTGAATTTGTAGGGTGACTACCTTCTCAAATATTTTTGACAGTGATGGAAGAAGATAGACTGGACAAGAGTTTCCCATGTGTTCTTTTGTGCCTTTTTTTAATAGTGGCTTAACTACTGTGTACTTCAGTATTCCTGGAAAATAACCTTCTTGAAGGAACTGGTTAATTATTGTAGTTAGTGGCTGCGCTATTATTTTAGAGACTGTTTTTAATACTTTTGTTGGTATCCCATCCCATTCTGCTGATGTTTTACTTTTTAGTGACAGTATCACATTTTCAATATCTTTTACTGTAGTTTTTGTAAAGGTGCTGAAAAATTCACCGTCAAGTTGCTCACCATTGAATAAATTTACTGTGTCTGGATACTCTGCTACATTGACATTAGATTTGTTTACATTTATAAAGAATTCATTAAACAATTCATAAATTTGAGCAGGATTTACAATAGTTTTATCCTCTATCTTGATTTCAGAAATATCATGGCCTCTACCTGTGGCACCTGTTTCAGCTTTGATCACTGACCATAATGCCTTTGATTTGTTTTCACTATCCAATTTAAATCTATTATTTGCCAGTACTTCGGATGCCTTTAAAACTTTTTTAAAAATATTTTTGTAATGTTTTACATAGGTAACAAAATCAGGACTTTTATTATGTTTTAGTTCCCTATGTAGCCATCTTTTTCTTGCACTCAAGATTTTTATTCCTTCAGTAATCCACTTTACTTTATTTCCTGCTTTTTTATGATGTACAATAAGGGGGAAAGTTTCATTAAAAACGAGCAGGAATTTTTCCAGAAAAATAGCAAAATTTTCAGAGCATTAAATACTATGATCTACAGACCACTCCACTTTATTTAATCTATGATAGAATAAGTTTATATTTTCTTTGCTGAACTGGCATTTGGTGTAGGTTTTTTTTGTGCAAGGTTCCATTGTTTTTGGTAACTCCATAAACAGAGCGCAATTATCAGAGAGTCCTAAATCTAAACAAAACTTATTTGTCTTATTATAAGTGTAATTTGTTAAAATATTATATCTAAAAACAAAGATGATGTGACTTACCGAGCGAAAGCGCTGGCAGGTCGATAGTGTGTGTGTTTTGTGTGTGTATTTGTGTTTGTTTATGTGTCTATCGACCTGCCAGCGCTTTCGTTCGGTAAGTCACATCATCTTTGTTTTTAGATATATTTTTCCCACGTGGAATGTTTCCCTCTATTATATTGTTAAAATATTATCTATACATGTTGCAGACACTTCATTTACTCGAGTGAAATCAGTGAAATTTGCACTGAAACCCAATGTTTGAATCATATCAATGAATTTTGTGGAGTTATTGTCTTCACTGGCTAGATCCATGTTGAAATCAGTGGTTATTATGATTCTTTTCTTGGTTTCTTTTTGAAGTTTTTGCAATAGACACTGGAATTTCGACAAAAAATGTATCATTATTTCTGCGCCCGGAATTCTGTACACAGATAAAATTACAATATTTTGCCCTAACTCTACGCAGCAGCTTTCAAATACACATTCTTCATTAAGGGAATCGAAATCGAGTCTTGAACAATGTGAAAAGTCCCCAACCTGCCAACTACACAAGGAGTCATAATCAATGACAAGAAAGATGAGGAGACCACACCAAGGGGGGAAGCAGACTCAGATGAAACAGCCAGCGACAAAAACAATCAAGCATGGATTGAAGTCGTGCGAAGGAACCGCTGAAGGGATCAACAGTGATGACCCCAACAGTAGTGGGCACAGCAACAACCCCAACAAGAAACGGACTCAACAGACAGTGCACTCTAGACAGCAGTAGGCAGAGCGTGTCTCAGCATAGGACGGCTACACTGCAACTCCACGGTGGAAAACTTATCCGACACCTTGGAAAACTGAAGGTGATGGAAATAACAGAATGTGAGGAAATAAAATCCAGAGGAACACTAAAATCATAAAAAGTAGGCATGCCACTAAACAAGCTTCACAAAATCACAGATCCAGAAAAACTGCCCGAAGGGGTCCTAATGAGAAGATACTGGTTTTTTTGCCTCCAAAGATGAGGTGCCAAACTCAAAGTTTAACCTACTTCTTTGGAACATACAAGGGCTAAGAAACACCTTAGATTTGATGGAAGATGAGCCCCTAAGAAGGCATGACATACTCATCCTGACAGAGACATTCGCTCATCCTGACAGAGACATTCGCAACAGGTAATAGAGAAATCCCCAGTTTCTACTCAAAACATATTCCTGCAAAAAAAGGACTGAGAGGAAGACATACAAAAGGAATATCCTGCTTCTACAAACCAATGATAGGAATAGCATCTTGCACCTATGAACAAGAAGACACCATAATAATGGAGACTGAGAGAATGACTTTCATAGGCTTCTACATCAAATCCCTGACCCCGATTGAGGACGTCATAGTAATCATGATGACCGCTCTAGAAAAGACAGCCCCGGGAAAAAGTATTATTATAGTGGGAGACCTAAACTGTAGAATAGATAAGCGTGACTGCACAAGTAGGGAACTACTACAGATGATGGCTGAAGAGGGATTCACATTGATTAACAAGAGAGAAAACAACACGTACATCGCACATAATGGTAGCAGCACCATAGACATAATCCTTTACAAAGGCAATGATCTTGAAATAATGGACCACAAAGTGATATATTCCACCACAGGGACACCAATAAAGAAACACTGTCCAGTGACAACTACCTTCAAAATGAAAGAACCTAAGTGCACAAAACAGAAAACAAAGCACACGAGAAGAATCTCCAGAAAGATAGACGAGAATAAAATATGTGAAAATGGAGACAAGCTTACTGTCTTTGAAAACAAAATACAGGAAAAGGACCTAGATGCTGCAGAAACAGTGGTAGAAGACATAATTAAAGCCGCAACCACCACAACCAACAAGAGAAAGGCAAAGAGATGGTTCAATCAACAATGCTACACAGAAAGAAAGAAAATCATATTAGCCCTCCATGTGACCAAATGCACACAAAAACAGGACAACCTGATCACATATAGCAGACTCAGAAAAGAATACAAGAACCTCCTAAACAAAAACAAGAGGATTTCACAGAACTCAGGCTTAGAAGAATGGTGGAAGAAGTAAAAGGAAACTCCTACATAGCTCTAAAGCCACAACAGTCACAGACAATGGGGAAAATAGAGATGCCAGTCTGGGAGAACCACTTCACCAACATCCTAAAGCAACAAAGAGTCAACAAAGCTCATGAAACAACAAGACAATAGGAAGACATCAGAAGATTCATGGCAGAGGAAATTAGAAACACTATATCAGCACTGAAGAGCAAGAAGGCAGGAGGGCCAGATGGGATATTCAACACACATCAAGGCAGCCCCGGAAGTTTTAATTCCAGAAATCACGGACATGATGAACTTATGTCTGCACACAGAACAAATCCCAGAGACATGGAGAACCTCGACAATCAGAATGCTGTACAAGGGGAAAGGAGAATCACATGACCCAAACTCATACCGGCAAATCACACTAGAGAACAACCTCTTCAAAATACTGACGAGCCTAATGAAGATAAGACTAACAGAAGAAATTGGCAACTAGATCCCAGAAGAACAATTTGGATTCAGGAAAGGCCAAACCACCCTACATGCAGTCAGAAAACACATAGATGACATAGAGGAGAAAATAAGACTCCTGAAAGGAAAATTCCACACATTATTCATCTATTTCACAAAGACGTTTGACAATCTCAACAGGACCATAACATGTGCCAAACTAGAACAGATGGTAGAACAAAACAAGGAACTAAGTGTCTTGAAACACAACATCCTGAGCAAAAACACCATCATAACGTCAGACAGCGTAACAACCTACCAAGAAATTAAACAGACAAATGGAGTGTTACAAGGAGACCCCTTCAATCCCCTTCTGTTCAATGTAGCCACACATGACGTGGTCCTGGCAATATGAACTTTGGCTCCATCCTTTAAGATTTATATACACACAGACTATATGGTGGTGGGATCACACAATACAAATGACTACAGAAAGGAATAAATGCTCTTGGAACATGGGCTGAACACAATGGACTGCAGATAAACACAGAAAATAATGTACACGTGGTCTTCAGGAAAGGACACCTATCCACGAATGACAAAATATACCTCAAACAAGAATCTCTACAAACTGCAAACAGCTTCAAATATCTGGACATAACAGTTCAGACAACAGCACACTCACACAGAATCCACACAACACAACGAGCAGCAGCTGCAACCAAAGCCATCTATGGCATCAAATCACTAAGCAAACTATCCCTGGATCCACCCATGGCCCTCTTCGAAGCCAAAATCGATCCTATTACAACATATGGAATAGAGATAACATGGGAAAAGCTAAGCTATGGAGACCTACTACGAATGGCGAGGTTAGCACTGCTCGATAGCTTGTACGCTGCTCAAGGAGTCAGTACACAGGAGAAATGACTCGCCAGGGCATGAGCAGATGTGCTCAAGAGCACAAGATATGGCCGCCAGCTCTACAGTGAAAACAGTGCAGCCATCTGACAAGGAGTGCTGTTCAATATGACCTCCACGAACACTTGCAAAGCCTACATGGCCATCAGCCATTGAGCCGTCGTATAAACCATTTCATGGCCCCGGTACATTCGAGAATCGAGAGGAAGTGATAGTGAAGAGCCACAGGGTTAACGGAGTCCTTAGGACCATGCGAAAGGTCCAGAAGAATCTGAGTCCTAGGTGCACACCATGGAGGTGTACGTGAATGGACTTTGAGGAGGGGTGGTAATGGGAAGGACTCCAGTTCAGACAGAAGGGAGCAGATGCGAAATGCAATTGCAAGCCCTGACCTGGGCTGCCGATGCTGGAGATGAACTGCTGTGGTTGCGAAAAGAAGATGGTAATTCAGATGCACAGGAGAACTATGAACATGTGCAACATAACTGGTGAGCAATTGTGCATGCCTAACCTTCAATGGGGGGACTCTGGCCTCCACCAGGACACTGGTCACCGGACTTGTTCTAAAAGCTCCTGTCACTAGGCAAATGCCATGGTGGTGCACTGAGGCAAGTAAATGCAATGCTGAGGGCACTGCCGAACCTTAAACAAGACTCCCATAGTTAAGGTGGGACTGAACAAGGACTCTGTAGAGCTGCTGCAATGTAGAGTGATCTGCACCCCAGTTGTTGTTGCTCAGGCAGTGGAGGGCATTGAGGTGCTTCCAGCACTTAAGCTTAAGCTGATGAAGGTGAGGTAGCCAAGTCAATCTGGCATCGAAAACCACTCCTAAGAATCGATATGTCTCCCCTACAGTGAGTGGATCATCATTAAGGTAGAGTTCTGGTTCTGAATGAATGGTGTGACACCAACAGAAATGCATGACACACGACTTCGTGGCTGAAAACTAGAAGCTGTGGGGTAGAGGCCATGACTGCGCCTTGCGAATGGCTCCCTGTAGGCACTGCTCAGTAACATCAGTACTGGAGGAGTAGTATGAAATGCAGAAGTCATCCACATATAGAGAAGGTGAGACCAACAGCCCTACAGCTGCTGCTAGACCATTAGTAGGCACTAAAAATAGACACACACTCAATACGGAGCCATGCAGAACACCATTCTCCTGCATGCGGGTTGAACTATAGGAGGCACCGACTTGGACATGGAAAGTACGGAGTGACAGGAAGTTTTGGATAAAAATTGGGAACACGCCCCAGAGACCCCACTCATACAATGTGGCAAGGATATGATGTCGCCAGGTCGCGTTGTATGCTTTACGTGAGTCAAAAAAGATGACAACCAGATGTTGGCACCTGGAGATGGTAGAGTGATCCTGGTCGAAGCCGCCCTGACATGCCAGTAGGTCACATGACTTCAGGACCCAACCCAACCACCGACACACCATACATTCCAGCAGCTTACAAAGAAAGTGGGTGAGGCTGATGGGCCAGTAGCTATCCACATCAAGCAGGTTTCAGCCAGGTTTGAGCACCGGAATGATGGTGCTCTCCTGCCATTGCAATGGAAAGGTGCCATCAGACCAGAATCGGTTGAAGATGACGACAAGACATCCCTTGTAGCCAGACGAGAGATGTTTAATCATCTGACTGTGGATCCAATCCGGCCCAGGAGCTGTGTTGGGGCAATGTACTAGGGCGCAGGAGCTTCTACTCTGTAAACGGGGCGTTATAGGGTTCACTGTGGCGTGAAGTGAACGAGAGGACTTTCCTTTCCATCCATCATTTGAGGGTTCGAAAGGCTGGTGGTTGTTCTCCGATGCAGAGGCTCGAGCATAGTGCTCAGCAAAGTGCTTGGCAATCAAGTTTGCGTCGGTAGATAACACACCATTGATGTTAATGCCAGGGACACCTGTTGGGGGTTGGATCCAAAAAGACATCTATTCTTTGTCCAGACTTGGGAAGGTGACGTATAGCATCCAATGGTCAACATGTACCTCTCCCAACACTCCTGTTTCGGTCATTTTATAAGCTGGCGAATGCGGTCACAGAGCCATTTAAAGGCTGTTAGGTTCTCTATGGAAGGGTGCCACTTATCTTGCTGTAAAGCTCGCCGACGCTCTTTAATGGCCTCAGCGACTTCTGGCGACCACAAAGGGACTGCCTTTCGCTGGAGGCACCCTAAAGAATGAGGGATCGCGTTTTCCGCCGCAGAAACGATCGTTGTAGTGACCTGCTCAGCAACAACATCGATGGCACTATGTGGAGGGGAAGGGGGGGGGGGTTCAGCAGTGACAGTATGACAGTAGAGGTGAAGGCGTCCCAGTCTGCCTTGCTTAAAGTCCATCTTGGTAGGTGTCTGTGGGCATGATGCTGGGGGAGTGACAGGAAGATGGGGAAGTGGTCACTACCACACAGGTCATCATGTGCTCTCCATGCTCTCCAGTGGATAGATGGGAGAAGGCCAGAACTGTAGAGGGATAAATCAATGGCCAAGTAAGTGCCACCATGAGCCACACTGAAATGTGTGGGGGTCCCAGCATTTAAGAAGCAGAGGTCGATTTGAGACAGGAAAGTTTCAACAGCTTTACCTCGTCCAGTAAGCACAGTGCCACCACACAAGGGGTTATAGGGGTTAAAATCTCCCAAAAGTAGGAAAGGTTTAGGGAGTTGATGAATCACTGCAGCCAATGCGTTCAGGGGTACTGCACCATCTGAAGGAAGATATACGTTGCAGACAGTTATTTCCTATGTTGTCCTTATCCTGACAGCCATAGCTTCAAGAGGGGTTTGAAGGGGCACAGGTTAACTGCATACTGAGCTCAGGACATAGACACAAACTCCACCTGACACTCTATTATAGTCACTACGGTTCTTGTAATATCCCGTATAGCCACAAAGGGCATGGCTCTGCATTGCCGGTAACCAGGTTTCTTGGTGGGTAATGCAGAAAGCAGGTGTAAAGCTTAACAGTTGCCGTAGCTCTGCTAGGTGGAGGAAAAAACCACAGCAATTCCACTGGAGGATGACATTATTGTGAGGCTGGGAAGGCATGAAGCATCCAAGGAGGCAGGTTATGCCTCAGGGTCACTGCTGCCACCAATTGAGTATTTGTATCCATTCCTATTGTGGATGAGGCATCAGTGATATCCAGGTCCTCAGGGGACACTGAGATCTCCACCTCATCCGCAGTTGCAGAATTGGTAGTAAGTGGTGGTGCTGGGGCCACCAGAGGGTTCTTTTCTTAGCAGACTTCTTTGTTTGCTTGCTCTCTCGCTTCTCTTTAGGGGATTGCTGGGAGGATTTCTTTGAAGTAGCTTCAGGCTCGGAGGAAGACCATGAAGCTCTTCATCCAGCAGCCTTTGGCTCCTTTAGCCACTGGTGAGTGTCTGCTGTGGCATTAGTGGAGACCTTGGGAGAGAGGGTCCCAAGGGACACCTTCCACGCAAGAGGAGCCAGGGGAGGCTGTTGCTCCTCCAGCTGGGGGGAGTGGACCAATGTCCCTTGCATTCAGGGGTGCCTTGCTCCCAATGTAGGTACTTTTGGAGCAATGGAAGGAGATTTTCCCCCTGCCACCAAGGGGACAGATGTATTCTGGATGCCCGCAGGGCCCACTGTTTGTGGCACAGAGTGTGGTACGACTGGTACTTGTGATGGCAATGGTAATGTAGCTGCAGAGTATTTGGATGTCAACCAATTGGGGTGTAATCATTCAAATTTATGTTTAGCCTCTTGGTAAGTCAACTGGTCCAGGGTCTTGTACTCCATGATTTTCCACTCCTTTTTGAGTACTGTGCAGTCTGGCAAGCATGGGCAGTGCTGCTCTCCGCAGTTGATACAAGTGGGAGGAGGCGCACAAGTAGTATCTGGATGCAGTGGATGTCTGCAGTCTCGACATGTGAGGTTGGAAGTTAAGCAGGAAGACATGTGCCCAAATTTCCAGCACGTAAAGCACTGCATAGGGTGAGGGCAACCCTGTTGTCTTTGGGTTCCCTGTAAACACGCTGGATGAAATAAACACCCTGCCATTCTAGATTGGCTCAGAGCTCGTTGTCAGAGTGAAAAAGGAGGTCACGATGGAAAATAATCCCCTCGACCATGCTGAGGCTTTTTTGGGGAGTGATGGAAACAGGAATATCACCTAGCCGGTCACAAGCAAGAAACGCCTCGGATTGGGCTGGGGATGCTGTCTGAATCAAGATTGCACCACTTCTCATCTTGGACAGTGCTGTCACTTCCCCAAACTTATCCTCAACATGTTCAACAGAAAATTGAGGCTTCATAGGTAGAAAGGAGTCCCCATCCATTCTGCTACAGACTAAATACCGAGGCGAATATGGCTCTCTTTTTTCTGTACCCCTACGTTCCTGCCATGGTGTAGCGAGGGAGGGAAACAATTTAGGGTCATATCTTTCAGCATTGTACTCCATCTTGCCCTTCTTAGAGACTTCTGGCACTGTACAGTCACCAGCAAGAGATGACATAGTCTGCTTCATTGTAGGTCATCCGCCCTGATGCCACCCACTCCAATCAGGGCAGGGGCTCTCCCCATGGGTGCCAACCAGCCACAGCAAAGGCCACCTGGCATGACGGTCGTTACCAGGAGCCCTGATGCCCCAGGAAGACAGGCATCTACTACTTGGCATACGTGGGAGTTTACAGCTCAGGCATCAGCAGTGTGATCACACTGTGTTGTCAGGGGGCTATCACCAAATGGGTATATGATGGCCCCACCACAACAGACTGGCTACTGTGTTGGATACTGGGTGCAGAGAAATCCAATACTGTCATGGGGGTGAAAGAGGACAGGAGACAACGGAAGAAGATGACATACCCCTGAAAGTGTCCTCGTCCAAATAGTTGAATTGCAGGTGGAGATGCAAAGCCATGACAAGAGGTTCAGGAGATCAAATCTAAGGGCACTATGGATAACTCATGCACCATGTAAGGTGTCTTTCCCCATATGGCCCACACTTCTGTAGAATTTGCAAAGTGGCAGGTCAAACCATAAAATGGGACCTGAACTTATAGGGCTGAAAAGTGTGAGACTCCTTTTAGTCACCTCTTATGACAGGCAGGGATACCTCAGGCCTACTCTAACCCCCGCACCCACAGGGGGAGTAGTTTTTGAAATGTGGTGCTACATAAGAATGCTGCAGATTAGGTGAGTAGATCATGTAACTAATGAAGAGGTACTGAATAGAACTGGGGAGAAGAGGAATTTGTGGTACAACTTGACTAGAAGAAGGGATCAGTTGGTAGGACACGTTCTGAGGCATCAAGGGATCACCAATTTAGTATTGGAGGGAAGCATGGGGGGTAAAAATCATAGAGGGAGACCAAGAGATGAATACTCTAAGCAGATTCAGCAGGTTATTATTCAGAGATGAAGAGACTTGCATAGGATAGAGTAGTGTGGAGAACTGCATCAAACCAGTCTTTGGACTGAAGAATATAACAATAGACTCGAGCAAAAGTCAATGCAGCATCATTCACAGAACAAACTGTGGTCCTTTGGTAAAGAGCCAAGTGGAGGGTCTGAATCCGAGGCTCAGAAGGTTTTGTGCCCATGTAGCCAGCAGATTCCTGGACTTGCGCCATCAGGTGGTGGATTTCCAGGGTTCTGCTTATAGATCAGGGGTCCAGTACACACAGGAAGTAAGAAGTGGCTACATGGGTAGCAGGAGCTATGTGGAGGTTCTTCTTCTTCTTCTTCTTTTTTTTTTAGCATCTCAGGGAACTACAAAAAGTGCATCAGTCTAAAAGAGTGCAGAGCAAATACAGAAAGGTAGACCTATCAACAATCAGTATTGTAGTTGTAAATTGTCATAGCTGTGTTGGGAACAAATCAGAGCTCCAAGTTAATAGGAAGCATTGAAGCTCAAATCATTACAGGTTGCGAAAGGTGGCTAAAAGTGGAAATAAGTTCAGGCAAAATTTTTACAAAGGACGTAACAGTTTTCACAAAGGATAAATTAAATACAGTTGGTGGTTGAGTGTTTGTTGCCATCAGAAGTAGTTTACCTCACAAGGAAATTGAAGTAGATAGTTCTTGTGAGTTATTATGAGTATATGTTATACTTGACAACCAGAATAAGTTAATAATTGGTTCCTTTTACTGAACCCCCATGATTCAGATGATACAGTTGCTGAACAGTTAAAAAGAAACTTGAGTCTCATTTCAAACAACTACTCGACTCATACATTTATAGACAGTGGTGACTTTAATCTACCCTTTATATGTTAACAAAAATATATGTTTAAAGTTGGCAATAGGCATAAAATGTTGTCTGAAAATGTACTGAATGCTTTCTCAGAAAATTACTTTGAGAAGTTGGTTGTTGTGAAACCATACTTGATCTCTTAGCAACAAAGAATCCTGAGCAAATAGGGAGGATCATGATGGATACAGACGTTAGTGACCAGAAGGCTGTTGTAGTGAGACTAAATACTGTAACAACCAAAGCCACTAAAAATAAACACAATGTAGATCTATTAAAAAAATAAAAAAATAAAATAAAACAGATCAAAATTTACCTGACACCTTTCTAAGAGACAGTGTCCACTCCTTCATATCTGATTATGTAAGTGCAGACTGGATTAATTCAGAGAAATAGTATTCACAGCAATTGAGAAATATATAAAAGATAAATTAATAAATGCTGGTACTGATCCCCCATGGAACACAAAACAGGTCAGAACACTGTTGCAGAAGCAGTGGGAAAAAATTGAAAAAATGTGAAGTATATAAACTCCTCAGGACTGGGAAAACTTTACAAAAGCTCAAAATTTAGCGTGAACTTTATTGTGAATTGCTTTTAATAGTTTCCACAACGAAACTGTCTCAAAATCTGGCAGAAAACTCGAGACAGATTCTGGTTGTATATGAAGCACACCATGCTGCAAGATGCAATCAATACGTCCACTGCACAATAACAATGGTGATGTCTATGATGACAGTACTGCTAAAGCAGAGAAGCAGAGTAGATAAATACAGTTTTCCAACATTCCATCACCAAAGAAGATGAAGTAAATATTCAAAAATTCAAATCTAGAACAACTGCCAGCATGAATAACCTGGAAGTAGATACATCAGGGTGGCAAAGCAGCTTAAATCAAATAATAAAGACAATGCTTTCAGTCCAGATTGTATATCAGTCAGATTGCTTTCAGAGTATGCTGATACAATAGCTCCATTCTTAGCAATCACCCACAATTGCCCGCTTGTTGAAATATCCATACCTAAAGACTGGAATGTTCCACAGGTCACACCAATACTGATGAAAGGAAATAGGAGTAATCCACTGAATTACAGACCCACATTACTAACATCAATTTGCTGTAGGAGTTTGGAACACATGCTGTGCTTGAACATTATGAATTACCCCAACAAAACAATTTATTGACAAATTATCAACAGGAACTCAGAAAACACCATTCTTGTGAAACACAACTAGCATTTTATTCTCACCATGTAATGAGTGCTGTTGACAGGGGAAGGCAAATGGATTCCAAATTTTTATATTTCCAGAAGGCTTTTCACACCACTCGTCACAAGCAACTTCTAATCGAATTGTATGCATATGGCGTATTGCCTCAGCTGTGTGACTGGATTCATGATTTCCTGTCACAGTTCATAGTAATCGATGGAAAGTCATCAAGTAAAACACAAGTTATAACTGGTTTCCCCAAGGAAGTGTTACAGGCCTTCTGTTGTTCCTGATCTACATAAATGACACAGGAGACAATCTGAGCAGCCCTCTTAAATTGTTAGCAGACAGACATAACATTGTGGGGGAATTAAACCAAAGACTGTGATTTACTGGCAGAACACTTAGAATGTGCAACTGGTCTACTAAAGAGACTGCTTACACCACACTACTCCACTCTCTTCTGGAGTATTGCTGTGTGGGGTTGGATCTGTATCGGATGGGTCTGACACAGGACACTGAAAAAATTCAAAGAAGGGCAGCTCATTCAGTATTGCTGCGAAATAGGGGAGAGAGAGCCACAGTCATCATACGTGAATAGGGATGGAAATCTTCAAAACAAAGACATTTTCTGCTGCGGCAGGATCTTCTCATTAAATTTCAATCACCATCATTCTCCTCTGTCTGCGAAAATATTTTGTTGGTGCCCACCCAAGTAGGAAGGAATGATAATCATAATAAAACAACAAAGAACAGAGCCCACATTGAAAGATTTCAGAGCTTGTTTTTCCCATGCACCACTTGAGAGTGTAACAGTAGAGGAATAGCTTGAAGGTGGTTCAATGAAGGCTCTGCCAGGCACTTAATTGATATGTATTAATTCTATTTATTTATTTTTGAGTTAAATAGATCCATGTTTCGAGTGTATCACTAGGATGTAGAACATGTCAGATTACTTGGTTGAACAAACAAATTAAAGGCTTACATTCTAATTAAATAAAACGCATTCTGTCAACAACTGATATATCAGTGCTACATAATCATTTCTTACAGGAATGCTTAAAATTAAACACATTTCAATCATTATTACACTTTGTTCAAAAATTCCTATAATGAATAGAAAGAACTACTCAGAGGTAAATTTTTAGTTGTTTTTTGAATTTGGTCTTGTGCCCAATGACTGATTTAACATGAAATGGATGCTTATTGTATACATTTATGCTTGAATAATATACTCCTTTCCATAACAACTAAGATTTCCTTTGTGATGATCATGTTAACTTCCCGTATCACAGTCATGATATTTTCAGTTTGTTCTGTAAAGTGTACGATTATTGTTCACAGAGCATGTTAGTGAAAAAATGTATTTGCATGGCATGGTGAGAATCCCCAGTTGTTTGAATAAATTTCTGCAAGGGCTTTTAAGGGCACTCTACCCATATTTCTGATGACTCTCTTCCGTGCTTTAATAGCTCATGACTGGTTCTCTAGAACATGATGCCATACGTCAAAAGTGAATGGAAACATCTAAAGCATGCAGCATTGATTGTTTCCAAGTCACAAACAGATGAAAGTGAGCGAATGGCAAATGCTGCCAAATTGTCTTCCACATAGGTCAATGATGTGAACTGATCAGTTTAGAGTGTTGTAGCCACAGGAATTTGGAAGGCTCAACTCTCAATATTTCTTCATCATCACATTTTATTACAATATTTTCCAGTTTTTTGTTTGCTTTTGGAAACTGAATGAACTGAGTCTTCTTAACATCGAGGGACAGACCCTCTGAAGTGAACTGATTTTGAGCTTCTTTGAATATAGTGGTTACAGAGTTCTTAGGCTGCAGTTGATACTTTTTTTGTCATAATGTTTGTGTCCTCTGCAAACAGGGTGAAGTGTGCTTTTTGTGTCATACACCATGGCAGATCATTAATAAAGATTAGGAAAAGTAAGGGACCAAGCACTGGGCCCTGTGGTACTTCACATTTCCCAGTGCCCCAGGCAGGTGCTACTGCAGAATTACTCAGTACTGCCTTCTGCTTTCTGTCATATAGATGTGATTTGAGCCACATCCCTACTTTACCATATAAACCATTGCGTGTAAGTAGAATTTTGTGATCTACACAGTTGAATGCTTTAGAAAGATAAGAAAAAAGTTTCCAACTGGTGACATTTTATTGTTTATTGATTTGAGGAGTTGGTTAGCAATTGAGAAAACAGTGTGTTCAGTTGAAATGCCATTTTGGAATCCAAACTGATTTTTATGAAGGATGTTATGTATATTAAGATGATCCATGATTCTCTCGAACATAAGTTTCTCTAGGATTTTAAAAAGACTTGTTAGCAATGAAATTGGCCAGTAGTTAGAAACCTCACCTTTATCATCTTTTTTCAATAGTTGCATATTTGGGTCTATTAGGAGCAGTACCCTGGTTTATAGACTCATTAAATATGTGACACATAACTTAAAGAATAAACATGTAGCAGTGCTTCAGTACTTTCACAGATATATTAGCCACGCCAGTGGAACTTTTATTCTTCAATTGGCTTATTATCTTCTCACTCTCGCTGGTTGTAATATCTGACTAATTTTGTTCTGCACTGCTTTTTGAAGAAGTTTCACTGCTTCAATTGTAGATACTTTACAAGGAATTTGATCTGCTGCTGTCAGAAAATGATTGTTCAAGATATTAGCAGCTATATCCCATTCATTACCACGTTTCCATAGTATGACTCACTTCGATACCGTCTCTCTCTTCTTAAATTTTTCCTGTCTCCATTTTAACCACCTTCTAAATAGTTTTTATTTTATTATTTGACCTGTCAATTTCAGATTTGATAAACATGCTCCTGGATTTTTAATTACATTTATTAGGATGCTACAGTATAATTTGTAGCACTCACTATCCTGAGGTTTGTTGGAATTTCTAAGGGAAACATAAAGCATTCTCTTTATTTTACAAATGTTTTGATTCCCTTAGTGAGCCGTTGTTTCTTGTAATCACTCAGGTTGTTACTTTTTGAAATTCTCCAGGAAATAGAACTTCAAAAAGGGTAAATAATTCATTAAGGGGTAGGATAAATTTATCACTGACATTTTTAGCCTTACATGCTGTGCCCCATTCTACCTGCTGCAAATATCTGCTGAATCTCACTGTTGATTTGTCTAAAAGATCTATTAATAAAACTACTCTTGTTAGGACAGCTTACATCACACATTTTTAACAGCTGTTCATCATGGTCAGAAAGTTCATCTAAGATTTGTGTTACATGTATGTTATCAATTCTGTTACTCCCTACAAAGATTCTGTCTATCTGACATGTGTAGTCCTTTGTCAGTATTGTGGGAAAGTCATCAACTGCCCTTAAAAGTAAGAAAATTTACATTGAAGTCACCAAGCATGATTATTTCTTTGGGTTTTGAGAAGAGGCAAGTTAAAAGTCATTCTACTTGCTTGAGGAGTATACTAAGCTTTCCTGAGGGAGCTCAGTAAACAGTTATCATGTAAATAGGCAGAGTATTATCATGGTGTTCAGAACAGCAAGCCTCAAAATGTTGATCAACATAATAATTTCTTACATCTATAGACTTGTACACTATATTATTTTTAACAGACATTATTACTCCACCTTTATCCCTTGTACTCCTAGTGTAATAAGCTGCATGGTGTACTATATAGTTGTATCATTTCGCTCCTTTCCTTAAAATGACATTTAGTAAAACATAATACATGGGCATTGTTTATTGCATTGCCCGCATCTCGTGGTCGTGCGGTAGCGTTCTCGCTTCCCACGCCAAGGTTCCCGGGTTCGATTCCCGGCGGGGTCAGGCATTTTCTCTGCCTCGTGATGGCTGGGTGTTGTGTGCTGTCCTTAGGTTAGTTAGGTTTAAGTAGTTCTAAGTTCTAGGGGACTTATGACCACAGCAGTTGAGTCCCATAGTGCTCAGAGCCATTTGAACAATTTTTTTTTTTTTTTTTGTTTATTGCATTGCTGTCATTAATGCAAACAGGCAATTGGTCAAGTTTGTTTCTAAGATCCATTATATTCTGGTGGGGAAAAAAAAGTTTTTCATATCCTAAACTCTTTGTTCTGATTTCACTGTTCTGTTATAAATTGCAATTAGAGATTATAGGAAGTGTTCCTGCAGGTTTCTGACTTAAGTTAGTCTCAGAAATTGTGAACTGGAGAGAAGTCATGTATGTGTTAGTTATTAACCAACCACACGGGCATGACCTACCTTCCTGGTCATGTGTGAATAATTTAGTGATTAAGATAAACTCTGACATAAAGGATGTTTGTGGAAAATTTGAGCATGCAAATGTAATAGATGTAAGCACTCTTGAAAAATCCATGCACACCAAACATGGACTTTATCTAAACTATGCTGGTAAACAATACCTAACAGAGAAAATATATAATTTTGTAAAGCATTACACTAGAAAACTTAGCAGTACATTGGATAATTGGCTCATAACAGGCAATGAATGCCCAAAGAACAAAGCAGAACATGTCAAAGGGGTCCAAATTGACTCACAAGAAAGGATGAAACCCAAGGAAAGAACAGGTAACACAAAAATGGTCCAAAACACATTGGATAAATGGCTGGGAAGAAACACACACCAAGGGACAGGTAGACGTTTTGAATGTAGCTGAGGGTGCCACAGGGGAATGTGTTACAGAACAAACTTATACATACACTTTAAAAGTCATTCACCAAAATGTACAGTCCCTAACAAACAAACTTGATGAAATAAATGTGCTTCTTAGCAATGAGTGGAAGGAGGTATCAGTTTTATGTTTTTGTGAGCACTGGCTAGAGAAGAACCATTTACAGTATTCAAAAATAATCAGTTTCACTCTGGCAAATTACTTTTGAAGATCAATATCAAAGCTTGGAGGAAACTGCATTTATGTAAAAGAAAACATAGACTATACGATAATAGACTGTGTAAATCGATTAGGAAGTGAAAAACACTTTGAAGCCTCAGCTATTGAAATAACATCAGGAAAAGCTATACTAATGTGTGTTTACAGATCACCCAACAGCAATGTAAACATTTTCTTTAAAAAACTTGACCTTGCAAAACTATAGTTCTGTGTGGGGATTTTAATATTGACCTCTTAACACACAGCTCCCCTATGAGAAAAATTCCTTAATATTATTCAAGAATATAACCTGTGCACTAAAATAAACTCCCATACACACATAACAAAAACTAGTACTACACTTATTGATCAGATCTTTGTAAACACAGGCATGCGCACCTCAGAAAACTTTAATACTGGCTACAGTGACCACAATGCACAGCTACTTGCCGTATGCGGAAGTATTGACTTGTCTAGGAATGGAAGTGTTATCTACAAGAGAAAATTCAGCATGAAAAATATTGAGAACTTCAAACATCTGCTAAGTACACACTATGACAGTTAACACAGATGAAAAGCTGGATAATTTCACGGAAATTTACAGGCATTGTTTTGAAATTGCATTTCCAAAAAAGAAAATAATTTGTAAAGGCCCCAGCAAACCCAAAACTAGGATTTCATAAGGGATCAAAGTATCATGTAGAAGAAAAAGAGAACTTTTTGCACTATCAAAAACAGGTAGCAGCCCTCAATTTGCTCAGTACTTCAAAAAATACAAGTTAACTCTGAGTCATGTAATAAGGGAAGCAAAATTAAGGGAAAATGAATGACAAACTTATTATGGAATCATCAGACAAAGCTAAGACAATGAGGAATATGGTACAGAGACTTACTGGAAAGGTGGAAACACAAAAAAATATTGTATTGTCTCAGGCGGGCAACAAGATCACTGATCCAAAATTAATTGCTAACTACTTCAATACTTACTACACCAGTATTTCTGGTGAGCTAGTGAAGGAACAAATGGGAAAAACATCAAAGAAAATATTACAAGAAATTTCTGGAAATAGTGTAACAAATACATCCCTGTTGCTTCGACCAATAAGTAGGGAAGAACTGTTAAACACAATAAAGTCATTAAAAAATAAATATTCAGCCAGAGTTGATGATGTGCCAGACTATATTATAAAAATATCAGCTGAACAGATACTTGAACCACTGCTAGATATATGCAATTCTTCACTATTTTCACACAACAGTTAAAAACTGCAAAAGTTGTACCCCTTTACAAAAAGGGCAATTGACAGCAGATGGTCAATTAAAGGCCTGTGTCACTCCTCTCAGGTTTCTCAAAAATCATTAAAAAACTAGTTCTGTCACAATTTACTGATTTCTTTAACTAAAAAATATGATCTCAGGATGTCAGCATGGCTTCAGGCCTCAGTGCAGTACTGAAACAGCCACTTTTAGCCTTGAGGGAATATGGTATAGTTGTAGGTAAACAACTAGAATTCTCTCAGATACAGATTTACTCAAACTTAGCTTCTACACAGATACAAGTCCGGAGGCTAACTGCCATTAGCGTCCAACATCCTGCCCCAAAGCCCCCTCCTCAAAGATTGCCCACTTGTGCACAGAACAAATATCGATATTTATGGCGCTCTACGCCACATATCCCCCCCCCCCCTCCCCGCACAGTATGGAGTACGTCCCTGTGAATGGGGGGGGGGGGGTGAGAAGTTAGGAAGGTAACGCACAGTTCTTCTGCGTCAGGCGGAAGCGGTCGACTGGTAGGAGACCGGGGGGTGAAACCCGGTTCGTCGACGGTGAAGTCAGCAAGCGACGCCGGCAGCTGAAGACGACGTCCCGTCCTGGAGTGGAGGTGTAGCACTTCGTCAGCCGGCAGACGGAGAATCACCTTGCCAGAAGGCCTAACAAAGGCACGCAAATTGCCACACACAGCACTTCTGCTCCATTTAAAGCGGCGCACCACACGAGATTCTGCACTTCCTCCCTCAGCATTGTCACACGCGAGTACCACACACACCGTATCGCCATCTACGACAACAGATAATTTATGTATATCATCAGGGTGCACATGTGTTGTGAATTCTTGGATGGCACCTGTACGAGCAATGGTAGGGAGGCAGGGAGGTGTGGGAAAGCCATGGCAGGGGGAAGCATCTGCTAGGAGGGGGATGGCAGGTGCACTGGACTGCGCAGGAGACAACCTCGGGCGATCAGCTGACAGACGAGGGAGCATGACCGAAGGCAACGAGGAGCCAGTGTGGATTGAACGGCGTGACAGAGAGCTGTCACACGAAGATGGTAACACAATGGTAGAATCCGAGTGGTTGGCAGTTTGACTGCGAGGGCTGTGAGGAGTGAAGCCCCGAAAAGATTGGCCACTCGAATTAGATGAACGCAGAGAAGGAGCAGTGCTCGGCAGAGAAGCACGCTGTGGAGAATCAATACCCAAATGCATGGTGTGGGAAGATGGATGGCCACTCGAAGCAGGAGTGGGAGAAATAGGGGCACAATCAGGGAGGTTCTCCTGAGGCTCATTGAAAGCTGGTTTCACTCGGTTGAGTGAGACCGTGGTTACAGAGTCTTTTATGAGGAGATCCATGTTATTCTCAGAACATTTGACGACCTTGTAAGGACCTGTGTAGGGCGACTGAAGCAGGGCTTTGACTGAGTCGTCTCTGAGAAACATGTACTCACAAGAGTCTAGCGTGCGCGGTACATACACGCGTGGAGGTGTATGAGCAGCTGGAGGTGGCGGCTGAATTTTGCTGCAGTGCAAGCGCACCCGCTCGAGAAGTGAAGGGAGTTCAGAGGGCCGTGGAAGTGGGGTCGGAGTGACTAATTCTCCAGGCAAAACCAGAGGTTGGCCATACACAAACTCGGCTACAGAACCCTTGAGGTCTTCCTTGAAAGTCGCACAAAGGCCAAGAAGCACGAAGGGCAGTGCCTCTGTCCATAGTGAGTCATGGCAACGCAGGGCAGACTTTAAGGTGCGATGCCATCGCTCGACAAGCCCATTGCTTTGGGGGTGGTATGCAGAAGTATGAATTTTGACAATACCACACATTTTACATAAGTCAGAGAAAACTGAAGACTCGAATTGTCGCCCCTGGTCAGTGGTGAGGTAAACAGGTGAGCCAAATCTAGAGATCCACGAATCTAAGAATGCTCGACTTACTGTCTCTGAGGTAATGTTCGGAATAGGCACAGCCTCAGCCCACCGAGTCATCCTGTCAATAGCTGTAAACAAGTAACGGAAACCCTTGGAGGGGGTCAAAGGGCCTACGAGGTCAACATGAACATGGTGAAACCGGCCTGGCGGTTGGGCAAAACAGCCAAGGGGTGGAGAAGTGTGCCTGGAAACTTTGTTCTGTTGACACACCATGCATGCCCTTGCCCAAGACTGACAATCACGGCGCATGTCTCTCCAGACAAACCGTTCAGTTACCAGACAGGTGGAAGCTTTGACACCGGGGTGTGCTAATGTATGTAGTTTGTCAAAGACCTGGCGTTGAAGGGGCTTAGGAATGAATGGCCACAACGTACCAGTCGATTCATCACACCACACTAAGTCAGATATGCCAGGGAAAGTAGAGCGTACCATTTGGAGAGAGGAGCTGTGGTCTGAAATTAACTGCATGGTATCGGGGTCTGCCGATTGCAACCGAGGTAGGTCCGTTAAGTCAATTAGGGTTGTGACAGCACCAACACGCGAGAGAAAATCAGCGACCACATTGTCCGCTCCTTGGATGTAGCGAATTTCATTTGTAAATTGCAAGATGTAATCGATGTGACGAAAGCGTCGTGGGGGCGGATCAGCCGCAGTATTTTTTATGGCAGGAACCAACGGTTTGTGGTCAGTGAGCACATAGAAATTTCGTCCCTCAACATCAGTTCTGAAGTGTCTTATGGCCTCGTAAACTGCAAGTAATTCTCTGTCAAATGCCGAGTATTTCTTCTGCGAGTTGTTTAGCTTTTTTGAGAAAAACTGCGTGGGGGTCGTAACATCGTTGTATGTCTGACTCAGTACTGCGCCGATAGCATTGTCACTAGCGTCAGTAGTGATAAACATTGTGGCGTCCGCCTGTGAGTGAGCAATAGTGACAGCGGAGGCCAACAGCTGTTTGAGTTCATTAAATGCTTTGTCCATGTCTGGTGTCCATGGTACCTGGTGGGTGCCAGAAGTTTGTGGGCCAGCGAGAGCATCTGTGAGAGGAGCCTGCACCGCAGAAGCGGCTGGCAAATGTTTCCGGTAATAATTAACTGTTCCGATGAACCTGCGTAATTCCCTATAGGTCTGAGGGTGTAGCATCTCGAGAACAGGCTTGATCTTGTCCTGTGGTGGTGTCAGACCGTCCGATGACACAACATAACTTAGGAATGTGACGGATGACTGGTGCAATTGAGTCTTTTTATTGTTCAGTTCAATACCAGCGGCTGCTAAAATATCTGTCATGACTTGAACACGCTCCTCACTCTGTTCTAAAGTAGAAGCAAAAACCAATATGTCGTCCATGTATACGAAACAAAAGTCTAGATGGGATAAAGTTTGATTGATGAAACGCTGCCATGTTTGGGGGGCATTTTTCAACCCAAACAGCATAAATTTGTATTGGAACAGCCCGAAGGGAGTGGTTGTGGCAGTCTTTTCAATGTCCTCCGGAGCCATAGGAATCTGATGAAATGCGTGCTTACAGTCCAAAACAGAGAAGTACTTTGCACCTGTGAGCGCATGATTGAAGTCTGCGATGTGTGGGACCAGATATTTATCAATGATGGTGCGGGCATTTAAACGCCTAGTCTCCGACCATACGCCAAGTACCATCTTTCTTTTGGTCAAACAGGATAGGACTAGCCCAGCAACCAGAAGAAGGTTCAATTATTCCCTTTTGTAACAGATCGTCCAATTGTTCTTTTGCAATTTTCATAAATTCTGGCTTGAGGCGGCGTGGACGTTGCGATATGGGCGGCCCATCAGTTAGACGTAACCGATGAACTGTGCCGTTAGTGACTACTGCAATACGTGGCGCGGCACGATAGTCAGATGTCCGTGAAGTGGAGCAGGCAGTGGCGGACGGGCCAAGTTGTGGCGCTGAGGGCACGGAAGTACAGGTGTGCCACCCGCTCGTAGGCGGCGTAAAGGCCGCACACATGTTAACATGGGCGAGGTTGGTACACTGGTTCTTGGTAGCGGGCCGTGCCGCTATGAGCGCTGTAGGCACGAGTGGGCGTGGCCGGACAGCAGATGGCCGTAGTTCATTGCCACGAGCTTGGCAAGTTAATTGTCCATTCGGAACGCAAGGAGCATGAGCACTCGGGCATACCCTATCATTACAAAAGGGGGTGCTGACACAGTTTACAGAGTTCACAACATTGTCGTTCACATGCGCGGGCACGGGAACGCCAGATTGGCACGAACTGACCTTGTCTGTAGCCGACGAGTTGTCTGCTTGTAGTGCCGCGAGGCGTTGTTGTGTGGAGGCCAACTCTTGGTGTATGTCGCGGAGATGCAGCAGCATTTCCATACATTCCATCCGCAACTTAGAAGACTTGGCGCACTCCACTAGCCAGTTGTTTTTCCAAGATTGCAGCTCCAAGGATAGGTTTACACACTTCTTAGCACAGCACACATGTTTGGTGTTAGCCAAACTGTCACTCGGTGAAGCGAAAGGAATATGTTTGTTAAGAGAGGGGTAAAACACAGTATTTTGCACAAAATCTAGTGACAACTGATAGTGCTTGAGGAAATCAATTCCGAGAATAGGTTCTTCAATTGTTGACACTAGAAACGTCCACTCCAGCTTGCACTTGGGCGAAAGTTTCACTGTATACAAAGTGGAACCCGAACCCTGTAGGGTAGACAAGTTCACAGCACGAAGTACTGTTTTGTGTGGTTGCACTTTATTGGTTGCTAGGCGAACCAGCAGCAAAGAGACGTCTGCGCCAGTGTCTACCAGAAAACATACACCTGATCGTAAATCGCGAACATAGACTCGACCACACTTACTGTTATTGTCCGAAACGGAGTGCAACGTGGGATGGTGCCCGTTGTTTACATCGCAGGCACCGTAGCCTACCTGCGGTTGGAGTTTGGGCAAGAACACGGTGACTGGCATTTGCGAGCTTGCTCCCCGAATCTCGCGTGGAAGAAACAGTAAGGTTGGGCGGGCCTGTGCTCCTGTGGGTAGTTGCTAGGTGACGGAGTATGTGCCCCAGAGTCTTCCACAGAGGCCGATGCACTATCGTTGCGAGGAGCTGAAGGTGCAGGCAGGGCGGCTAGTTTAAAAAACTTGTTATCAGCTGCACCAGACAAGGGCGTGGCGTCAGAAAGCGTCTTAGTGCGGTCACGTCCAGAAAGCAGTGCACGGAGCTCATGTTGCCTGGCGGAGTATGCTCTGTCGGCGGCGCGTAAACGTTCATTTACTGGCCTATCTTCATACGCAGAGATTGCAGTCTGGACAGGCAAAGGCAGTTTTTCAGTACAGATTTCTGTGAGCGTGTCATCAGGCATAACTTGCTCATCGACGAGAAGACGGATGCACCGCCACAGCTGGGACGGAGACCTGTTGCCGAGACACTCTTCGTAGATGAGCTGTCGCACATTTTCTCTCCTGGTTTTAGAGACGCGCTCCAGTATCATTTGTTTCGCCACAGCATACTTCCCTGCTAGGGGGGGTGCTTTGACCAGATGATAAATTAAATCGATGCGGTCGTAAAGATGGTTCATGAGGCAGGCGAAGCATGCGTCGTCGTCCAAAGCACAGACATTGAATGTTTGCTCAACCAGGTTAAACCAGAACTCTGGGTGAGCGGGTTTGAAGTCTGGTAATTTTGGCAGATTCGGCACTGCAGTCACTGCGGAGGTGCGCCTATTACTTTGGACAGAAGTAGAGCATGCAGAAGATTGTGAGTACGGATTATTGGCGTCCCGTAATGCGGGAATCGCGAAATTCACTTGACGCCGGGGGGGGGGGGGGGTGGCTGAGAAGCGACGGACGCTCGAACGGTGTGAGGATCGTAGTCAAAATGTGCATTCTCACTGACGTGGTAGCTCGGAGAGAAGCCACAAGTGGTTAAGTACGCCGGTGAATGTCCGTTATGCACACAGTATTCACTCGACCATGAGTGGTGGGGCTGGTTGTAGATGTCGGAGTAATTACTGTCCAGCACAGAATTGTTGACCTGATTAGAAGCAACACAAGGACCCCACACACGTCCACTAGGATGCACACTCAGTGTGATATTTGCTGTTTGGCGAGCATTGAACACCTGTTGACTAGCCGGCGCGTTAGGATACACATGTGGCGGGAACTGATTCGAGTTTGAATTTACTACTGGATTTTCCAAAGTAGCAAAACCTCGCTCGACGCCAAGAACTGTATTGAATTGTGTGTTCGACACAGGAGTAGAAATGTTCCAACCAACACTCTGTGGAGAACACGTGGGAAGGTCCAGGCTAACAAAGCCAGAGTCCACAACCGTTGGCGGTTGGAAGAAACTGGCGGCACTCGAGGAATTCCACTGCATGTTCTGGCTGAAGGATTCCGAAGATTCTTGCAGCATGTCCACTACGACGGCAGGAGTGCTGGAGAGATGTTGCTGGAATCCGGGTGGCGGTGAATGCTGAAAGGCCATTGTCTGGAGCTGAACAAAGGCCCTCGCGATCGCGGAGAAACCCGACGCGGTAGGCGCGTAAATAACCTTCAGGCGGTAACTCGGACGCGTATTACACAAAAACGGGGTCACCAGTGAGGGAATATGGTATAGTTGTAGGTAAACAACTAGAATTCTCTCAGATACAGATTTACTCAAACTTAGCTTCTACACAGATACAAGTCTGGAGGCTAACTGCCGTTAGCGTCCAACATCCTGCCCCAAAGCCCCCTCCTCAAAGATCGCCCACTTGCGCACAGAACAAATATCGATATTTATGGTGCTCTACGCCACAGCCTCATAAATTGCTTCCCATGTGATAGTCGCATTCCGGCCTGAAATGCTGGAGTTAGCACTCGTGTGCTTGAGGTGTGTGTGTGAATGGTGTGTGTCTTTTACTGATGAAGGCTGTGACCAGAAGCTTTATATAAGTGTCTTTTAATTGTGCCTGTCTGCAACGCGACGTGTCTTCTTTATAGTAAGTTCACAAACGAATTAATGAGTTAAATATCTTATGTTACAAATGTAAGTGAGAACCAGTTTAGAAAGGGTCTAAAGTTAGGTTCAAAGTTTGCTGGAAGTCGCTAAGTGCTCTCATTATCAAATAATAGATGAGTATAGTCTGGGCAACTAGCACTCTGTTTTAAGCAAAAGCTAGTTTTTCACCCATTTCAATGTTTATGTGTAATACAATAATAAAATTTTGCAGGTACATTCAGTGGTGTATGTGGGTATGACTGACAAAATATGATACAAATAGAGTTAGTAGTAAACAAATAATACTGAAATCTGGTTTCACAGGATAGAACAGATCAGGTTATGGTTGTGGAGGGGGCCGTAATCAGTTACTGTCAGTTGCACAATCACACAAACTTTTATTTTCCTCAGAATCACTCAATTACACATTGCCTTAAAAGAATCAAAATAATACAATATGGCTGAAGGCCTAGTTAAGAAAACTTGAGATACCTCCTGGGCTGAAGGCCCAAAACCACACCAAAAACAAGAACAGCTGAATGCCTGAACACAAGTTATAAAAAATTGCTTTAAAGAATACAAGTGGCTAAAGGCCACACCACAAAAAAAAGTTCATGTAAATACTTGGCTGAAGGCCACGCTCAGGACATTGAACAACTCAGAATTTCAGATGGAGCAATTTTTTTAAAAAAAAAGATTCGTTTTAAACAAATAAATCTTCAAATTTTAATTTAAGATGGCTGAAGGCCTTATCTTAAAAATATTTCATGTAAAAGCTCACCTGAAGGCCACACACTGGAAATTGAACAACTCAGGGCTTAAGGCCTGGATAACAAGAATTTCAGATAGAACAAACATTTAAAATTTAGTTTTTAAACAAATCAATCTTCAAATTTTAATTTAAGTCGGATGAAGGCCTTATTTTAAAATTAAAACAAAGTAAATTACTAGACAGCTGAAGGCCTCGCACAGTACTTCAGACTAAAATGAAAATCACAATCTAAAACCAACAGAACAGTGATGCTCAAAAGTGTTCCAAGGGTCGGCCTGAGGAGGTAGCTCTAACGTAAGGTGAGGTGAGACAGGAGCCAAAAGTTGGGTTAAATAATCAGATGGCAACTTGACCCAGGGGCGGCTGAAGGACCAACCAACAACCTAACCAATTCCCTTTCATCCAACCAACGGCATGACAACAGAAAGTATCAGCTTAGGACGAATATACTAGCAGCACTACCTGTTCAAAATTGGCATTCTAAAAACAGCCAAGGCACAATAACCACTCTAAGAAAAAAATGTGAAAAAACAACTAAAAGGCTGTTGGACTGCATGCGGTGCCGGACAGCATTAACATGGCAAGGAAAAACACACTGCCGGAAAACTACGCTAACGATCAGGGCAGATAACCAGGGGGGTTAACGGCTGCAAGGCAGAAAATACCACTGGTGCACTTCACTGATAAAGTAACAAGCAATTTAATTGTTAAAGACCATAGGAAGATGGCTGCAAAATTTTGCAGACTCCAACACACCATAAGTTGCTGCTAGCTGGAACGGCCCATGAAGCAACAACCGAACAAAGAGTTGTCACAGCAGTTGAGGTTTCATAACAGGTTAACTGATCACTCAACTTTAGTGTCCAGGCTCGGTGCGCAACAAACTTTGTAGCTCTCACAGCTAGCGCCTCACAATCTGACCCCACGTGCACGATGTCAGTGGTCTCGGCCAGACCTCGCGCTGCGTAGACTTCCTCGTTGCTCTGTCCCAACTGATTGACTGCATCCAACATGCAGAGAGTGTTACAATAACTGGTCATTCTAAACCACAAGCTACACACAGTTCCATGGAAACACTTCCACAAACAACTCGAACGATACTAAAACCGGTCACTGAGGAACAACAAGGATGAATCACAAGTCAACACTTACAGAGAAACCCAGAAGCAGTCAGCGACCAAATACACATTGTCCGATGAGACGACCGACCAAACGACCAACCAAGGTCATCCACAGTCAAATCATGTGTGTCGGCAACAATCGGGTGAGTCATGGCTGTTCGGACCCCACTGCTGCTCTGTCTCGACTCAACTCCCGACACATGACGACCCAGAAATACTAGGGGCACTCCAAAGATGATATGACAGTGCTCTTATCGATAAGTGTGCTGCTGCCACTCAAGGGCAGGCAAGCCAGCACTTGGTGACGCCAGTAAATTGAATAAGAAATGAGGCGGTAGTACCGTAAACACAATATGACAAGCAATAAACAGCATGAACACGAGCCACGCACGGCTCAGATACATTAAAATGTCATACCTGATTCTGAAGGTTTACTACACAAACAGCAAAGATGTTGTGTTATCTATTTTCCTTTCATCATTTTTCTTGGAGTGTCAACATGAAAAAGTTTTGTAAAGGTTTGAAATAATGTGTAAAGTTAGTTGGAAGTCACTAAGTGCTCTCATTCTCAACTACTTGATGGATATGGTCTGGGTAATTGGCACATTGTGAGTTGTGTTGAATTAAGACATCTACAGAGTTTCTGACTGTAATACTTGCCTTAGTGTGTTAAAACTTTAACATAAGATTATACTTCCTAATGTGTAGGTTATGACAGCATTTTAAATTCATTCAGTAATTATATTAAATACTGAAAATCAATTTTTTGCCCCTGGAAGCTATCATATAGGCAACCTACAACAACTGAGACTGGGTTCAAAGATCTGGATTAGCCATTTAGTAACACATTCAGTACAAAACTGGTGAAAAAATTCAGACATCAGAGACATTTGCAAATAATTCATGAAGTCAAACATCTGCAAAATTTAACAAAGTGTTCTGTTATACAGAGTTCCCAAGAAATGTGATTTGTGTCATATACTAAGGCAATGGCCTGATGCTTCAATGACAGGCTTCTTTAATGCGATAGTTTGTAAATTTGATTCGATCAGTGTGAAAGAAACAACAAATAAAAAGATCAGAAGCTTAAGTCAGCTGAAATAGGAAGCCACTTCACTATTTCATGCATTCAATAAAGCTAACTCTTTACATATGCAGGATTAACACACTGGGAAGTAACAGTTTAGCATAGGCAGCTGTGCACATGCAAACTTAACATGTACAGTGCACAAACACTTCATTTTTTCTGTTTGCTGCCATGGTAAGGCATTTCATTACTCAGAAACACAATGACTGAAAGGGCTGTAAGGCTCAGCTCCACCATCTGCTCTATTATGGGGGCTCATTGACCGCATCCACTGAAAGACGTCACGGCTCCTGCTGAAATTTTCCCACTCTACTGGACACTTTCAGATGCAGTGTGAAGCTTCTGCCACTGGACAGCAGCTATTCTGCTGTGCCACTCTGTAGATGAATGGAACTTTCTTCTCTCAATAGCTCACAAATTCAAACAAAAGCAACATGCCACATGTCTGTTTTCATAAGCTGGAGCTGCTATATTTCAGTCAAGTACCTCCTCAATTTGCGTCACAAGTGCAGAATGCAGTCCACTTGCCAACACTGAATGGCAGACCTGGATGGTTCATCATTGAAATGCACATGCTTAACTTTGCAAATCTGACAGGAACTGGTGTATCCACCGGAGCAAGGCCATTGGCACATATACTCATAACACTCTCATTTTCCGTAAGCAGATTTAACCTCACTACATTTTTAGCTCATATATATGAGGGAATACAAGCATAGGAAACTTTCAGTAACAACAAAAGTCCAGAAAAATGGCAGGAATTTTTGAGAATACAGAAAATTTAATCTAAGGCAATACAAATAGAAAAATGTACATATGGTATAAACTGGCTTAAAGAAATTGAACAAGAGTTTATAAAGAACAATACCAGAAAATTTTGCAAAATTTTCAGAGAAAACCTGACAGGATATCAACCACCTAATCTGTGCTTTTGCCAGCCTTATGGATCACTGGAAACCAAACAAGAAATAATTGTCATATTTTAACTAAGTACTTTCACTCCTTCTCAACTGTGAGCCTCCGATAGAACAACTAGATTTTGAAAAAATTCCATCCAATTCTGATTCAAAACCACCATCTCATAAAGAAATAAAGGAAATAATCAACTCTTTGAAGTACAATAAGTCTCCTGGGGAAGAAAAAAATCATAGCAGAAATACGAAAATTAAATGACAGTAATCTGACACAAGCAACTCACAGAATTATATCAAATAACCTCTCCACAAAAAAGGAATGAAAACTAATCCAAATAAATACAGGGGAATTTCACTGCTTCCTGTAGTGTACAAAATTCTTTCAAAAGCCCCTATAAGATTAGGGGGACCAATTAATAAGAAAGTATCAGACAGGATTTCATAAAGGTCAATCTTGCATTGAACATATATGGAACCTAAAAATACTCTTACAAATGAGAAGGTGTAAAAATACTGTGGTAACGTCTGTTGACTTTAAAAAGGCTTATGATTCAATAGACAGGCAAACATTATTTCACACTTTAGGGGAATTCAAGACTGACAGGAAAACAAGATCAGTTATCCAACAGACATTAACAGGTACAACCTCCAAAGTTAAATTCATGTGACAAACATCAGAAGCAATTGATATTCATACTGGTGTTTGCCGAGGAGATGGCCTTTCCCCTGTTCTATTTAATATGGTTCTGGAAAAAATTGTGAGGACATGGGAAAAGGCAATAAAGGAATTCAACTCAGGATTAAAAAAGAGCAAAGAATCAGTATGAAGTGTCTGGCTTTTAAGGATGATCTTGCCATTCTAACCACAACAGAAAATAATGCAAACTTGCACTGGAGCAGCTTCATGAAACCTCACAGAAAACTAGCCTACAATTCCTATGAGAAGACTCAATACATGGAAAGCAAACCTGCAAATAGTTTTCCCTTTACATCTCAGTATAGGAAAGTGGCACAAGTTGTGCACTTCAAACATCTAGGAGAGATAATTCAACCATAACTTCAAATATCTAGGAGATATAATTCAACCATCAGGACTGAACTCCGAAGCCAATCAAGAAAGAATCTTCAAATTACAGAAAGCATGAAAGCTCACTTGGAATCACTACAATAAGAAATCTATTTCTGTCAATGCAAAACTAAGGCATTAGAACACAGTGGTTCTACCAGAAGCAGTCACACTGCAGAAACTGCAGTGATTCATGGTCATACTAAATCAGAGAGACCGAGAAGCATGTAAGAAAAATTCTGAGGCAAATATATGGACAAGTGTCTCGTGGAGGAATTTGGATAAAGAGACTAACAAGAGAGATCTACAAAAAGATAGAAACAATAACAGACACCTTTAGAAAGAGGAGGATGAAATTTTATGGACATATCAGCAGGATGAACAAGAACAGGCTCACAAGGCTATAGTAACCACTAGCTAGAACAAGACAAAGTGGATCACTGAAACAGAAGAAGACATTAAGGAACTGGGAATTGAGAACAGTTCAGGAACATCATAAATGAACATACACTTCAACTAAAACACACTGAGAAAAGAACAGGAAATAAACGCAAGAGAGAGTACAGTGATAATACAAAGAGAATTTGGGAAGAAGTCTTTAACGTAAACATGTATAACTTAGCTCGTAGCAATATTGTTCTTTTCCAGTAGTCACAGACATCACAAATAAGCATAACATTTTACTCACTACTGTCCTTTTTATTAATGTCTTTTGAGTGTGTTTCCTTCACTATAGTGATCATAAAATTTTCCACATTGTTTCTTTCACTTTTGCACTAATATGGTCACTGTTTCTTCTTGCAATGATCTTTCATTGCTCATTGTATCAGTTGTATGGGTACAAATAAGTTTACAAGGTTTTCTTTACTTTATTGATGGAGGTCATGTCACCACTCCTGGTTGTTTGGTGAAACTTAAAATACTTTTTTCTTTTAGTACTTTTGTTGTCCACCTTGCCTCCTTCCACAAAAGAAAAAAAATTCAACAGCAATGAGAGCTGAATGCTTCTGGCATAAGAAGGTATTCTCATTCTGCCAACGGACTTGACAAAGAGGGCAGAGGAGCGGACAGAGGTTCAGGGCCCTCACTTGCCCTTGGGATGGTAAACTGCCACTAAAAGGTGGAAGAATCAGCAATGATCAATGCCATGAGGATGTTGAAAGCAATGGAAAATACTGGATTAAAGGCACATAACATGTATCCACAGGACGTATGGTCTGTAATTGAAAAAAGCATCATGATGATCTCTCCATTGGTAACAGATTTTGGACTAGTCTCCCATTTGGATCTCCGGGAGGGGGCTGCCAAGGGGCAGATGACCTAGAGAGAAAGATTGAATAACTAACTAAAGTATAATGTTCTACGAGTCAGGGCATGAAATGGCAGAAGTTTGGATGTGGTAGAGAAGCCAGAAAATCTTAAAAGGAAATGCTAATGCAGAATCTAGATGTAGTGGGAGACAATGAAATGAAATGGAAATAAAACAAGGGGTTCTAATCAGACAAGTATTGAGTAATATCAACAGCAGCAGAAAATCGTATAACTAGAGTAGGTATCATTATAAACAGCAAGGTGGGACAGGGAGTGAGTTACTATTAACAGTTCAGTGATAGGATTCTGTTCATCAGAACTAACAGCAAACCAACACCAACCAATACAGTTCTCATATACATGCCTATGTCGCAAGCAGAAGATGAAGAGCTAGGGAAAGTATATCAGGGTACTGAATAGGTAATTCAGTACCTAATGGGAGATGGAATGCTGTTGTAGGGGAATGAGTACAAGAAAGGATTACAAGAGAACATGATATTGGTAGTAGAAAGGAGAATGCCTAGTTGAGTTCTGCAATAAATTTCAGATGGTAATAGCCAATACTCTGTTCAAGAACCTTGAGAGGAGGAGGTATACATGGAAAAGGCTGGAAGATACAGGAAGGTTTCAGTTAGATCGCATCATGGAAAAACAGAGACACCAAAATGAGATACTGGTTCAAATGGTTCTAATGGCTCTGAGATACTGGTATTGTGAGGTGTTCCCTGGTGGCAGATATAGACTCAGATAACAATTTGGTAATGATGAAGAGTAGGTTGAAGTTTAAGAGACCAGTCAAGAAGAATCATTGTGCAAAGAAGTGGGACACTAAAGTATTAAGGAGAGAAGAGATACACTTGAAATTCTCTGAGGCTATAGATATTGTGATAATGAATCACTCGGTAGATGGTTAGATTAGATTAGATTAGATTAGATTAATACTTGTTCCATAGATCATGAATACAACACTTCGTAATGATGTGGAACATGTCAGGTTAATAAAAGATGTCTGTACAAGATATTACATTACACAAAATATTGCATGACACTAATGTTTAAGTTGTTTTTTTTCCCCTCCCTTAATTTATATCTAAAAATTCAGCAAATGTGTAGAAGGAGTTGTCATCTAGAAATTCTTTTAATTTATTTTTAAATGTTGGTTGGCTATCTGTCAGGCTTTTGATGCTGTTTGGTAGGTGACCAAAGACTTTTGTGGCAGCATAATTTACCCCTTTCTGTGCCAAAGTCAGATTTAGCCCCGCATAGCGAAGATCATCCTTTCTCCTGGTGTTATAGCTATGCACACTGCTATTACTTTTGAACTGGGTTGGATTATTAACAACAAATTTCATAAGTGAATATATATACTGTGAGGTTACTATGAGGATCCCTAGATCCTTAAATAGATGTCTGCAGGATGACCATGGGTGGGCTCCAGCAATTATTCTGATTACACGTTTTTGAGCAATGAATACTTTTCTACTCAGCGATGAATTACCTCAGAATATGATGCCTTACGAAAGCAGTGAATGAAAGTAGGCATAGTAAGCTAATTTACTGAGATTCTTATCACCAAAATTTGCAATAACCCTAATAGCATACCTAGCTGAACTCAGACGTTTCAGCAGACCATCAATGTGTTGCTTCCAGTTTAACCTCTCATCAATGGACACACCTAAAAATTTTGAAAATTCTACCTTAGCTACAGACTTCTGTTCAAAGTCTATATTTATTACTGGAGTTGTGCCATTTACTGTACGGAACTGTATATACTGTGTTTTATCAAAATTTAAAGAGAGTCCGTTTGCTGAGAACCACTTAATAATTTAGTGAAAAACATTTACAATTCCATCACTTAGTTCTTGGTTTTTGGATGTTATTACTATACTTATATCATCAGCAAAAAGAACTAACTTTGCATCTTCATCAATGTGGAATGGTAAGTCATTAATGTATATCAAGAACAGTAAAGGACCTAAGACCAAACCCTGTGGGACCCCGTACTTGATACCAATGGGTGATGTCCGGTTATTCAGAGCATTTAATATTTGATCAGTGAAAGCGTACATAGCATTTTCTGTTGAAAAGCCTTTCTGAAAACCAAACTGACATTTTGTTAGTACTTTATTTTTACAAATATGGGACGCTACTCTTGAATACATTACTTTCTCAAAAATTTTTGATAGAGCTGTCAGCAGAGAGATTGGGTGACAGTTGTTGACATCCGACATGTCCCCCTTTTTATGCAATGGTGTGGTGTCACCACCAGACACCACACTTGCTAGGTGGTAGCCTTTAAATCGGCCACGGTCCGGTAGTATACGTCGGACCCGCGTGTCGCCACTGTCAGTGATCGCAGACTGAGCGCTGCCACACGGCAGGTCTAGAGAGACTTACTAGCACTCACCCCAGTTGTACAGCCAACGTTCATAGGAATGTTTCACTGACAATCACGCTCTCATTTGCCGAGACGATAGTTAGCATAGCCTTCAGCTATGTCATTTGCTACGACCTAGCAAGGTGCCGTATTCAATTAATATTGCAATTATTCTTTTGTATCGTCAAGAACTATGTACACCACTTATGGATTAAAGTTAAGTATTACATCAACTAAGTACTTTCTTTGCTACTATTAATTCCCTTAACTGTTCCAGACCTCACGCCAGTCAGCGTGTGTAATTAAACGCGTGCATTTCGGCCTCCTCTAGCAACACAGTGTTGGCTCTTCTGCCAACACATCAAATGGTTTTACAATGGCATATTTCAGTCTATCGGGGAAAACACCCAGCTCCAAAGAGCTATTACATACGTGGCTGAGAATCTTACTTATCTGTGGGGAACAAGCTTCAAGTACCCTGCTGGAAATGCCATCAATTCCGCAAGAGCTTTTACTTGTCAGTGAGTTTATTATTTTACTGATTTCAGAGGGAGAGGTTGGTGGAATTACAGTTGTTTCAAACTGCACAGGTATGGCCTCTACTATTAGAAGCCTTGCCCCTTCTAGTGAAGATCTATATCCTATTTTCTCCACAACATTTAAAAAATGATTATTGAAAATATTTTCAATTTCTGATTGTTTGTTAGTACACTTGTCATTCAGTTTTATGGTACTAAAGTCTTCCTGTGCTCTTGGTTGCCCTGTTGCCCTGTTCAGTTGTAGAGGAATGGAAATCTCTAAAAAGGGCAGTCATAGAATTTCTAAAGAAAAAGACAGATACAAGGAAGGTAACTGCAAAGAAACCATGGGAAACAGAAGAAATTCTTCAGTTGATTGAAAAGAAGAAAGTACAAAAATGTTCAGAGGAATACACAAACACAATTTGCTTAGGAATGAAATAAATAGGAAGTGCAGAGAAGGCACAACAAAATGGCTATGTGAAAAATGTGAAAAAATTGGAAAATAAATTATTGTTGGACGGACTGACTCAGCATATAGAAAAGTCAAAATAACCTTTGGTGAAATTAAAAGCAAGGCCAGTAACATTAAGAGTGCAAAGGGAATGCCACTGTTAAATGCAGAGGAGAGAATGTATAGGTGGAAAGAGTACATTGGGGACCTCTACGAAGGGGAGGACTTACCTGATGACATGATAAAAGAAGAAACAGGAATCAGCAGGAAAGAGATAGGGGATCCAGTATTAGAATCAGAATTTAAAAGAGTTTTGGAATACTTAAAATCAGATATGGTAGAAAGGACAGATTACATTCCATCAGAATTTCTAAAATAATTTGGGGAAGATGCAACAAAATGATTATTCATGTTGGTGTGTAGAACATTTGAGACTGATGATATACCATCAGACTTCCAGAAAAACATCATCCACACAATTCCCAAGATTGCAAGAGCTGACTAGTGTGAGCTTAAAAGCTCATGCATCCAAGTTGCTGACAAGAATGATATGCAGAAGAATGGAAAATTGAGGATGTATTAGATGAGAATCAGTTTGGCTTTAGGAAAGGTAAGGTAAGGTAACAGAGAGGCAGTTGTGATGTTCTGATTTTGATAACAGAAGAAAAACTGAAGAAAAATTAAGACATGTTCATAGGATTTGTCAGTCTGGAAAAAGCATTTGACAATGTAAGACAGTGGAAGATATTCAAAATCCTGAGGAAAATAGGGGTAAACTATAGGGAAAGGCGGGTATATAGAATATGCACAAGAATGCATAAGAATATCAAACCAAGAATGAAGGGCATGATTACAAATGGGTAAGACAGGAATGTAGTCTTTCACCCATGTTGTTCAAGGTGAAAGAATATCAATGTTAAGATTTGCTGATGACATCACTATCCTCAATGAAAGTGAAATAGAATTACAGGATCTGTTGAATGGAATGAACAGACTAATGAGAGCATTATATGGATAGAGAGTAAACTGAAAAAAAGACAAAAGTGACAAGAAGTAGCAGAACTGAGAACAGTGAGAAACTTGACATCAGAATTGGAGATCACAAAGTAGACGAAGTCAAGGACTTCTGATACCTAGACAGCACAATGATGGATAGAGCAAGGATGACATAAAAAGCAAACTAGCAGAGTAAACATGGGCATTCCTAGTCAAGACAAGTTTGCTGGTACCAAACATGGGTCTTAATTTGAGGAAGTAAATTCTGAACTGTGGGAAAACTGGAACAGAAGAGAACAGAAGCATTTAAGATGTGATACTACAGAAGACTGTTGAAAATTAGGTGACTGATACAGTAAAGAGTGAGGAGGTTCTCCCGAGAATTGACAAGGAAAGGAATATGGAAAATGCTGACAAGAAGGAACAGGACGAGAGGACATCTGTTAAGACATAATGGAATAACTTCCTTGGTACTAGAGGAAGCTGTAGAGGATAAAAACTTAAGATGAAGACAAAGACTGGCGGTATATTTAGCAAATAATTGAGGGGTAGGTTGCAAGTGCTATTCTGAGGTGAAAGGATTAGCAGGGGACAGGAATTCATGGTGGATTGCATCAAAAAAATTGACTTCAAATCACATCTTGGGGAAGTTCAGCTTCTTTTATTCATGTATGTACATCAAAATTCGATTGCCTCAGTTAGTGCTCATTGTTTTTAATACAGATCTACCAGTTATCTAGGAGGAAAAGAAACTCGATTCATTCTCTGATACTGTCTTCCATAAAACATATTTCCTATATTTCTATATCTGCACAAAATTTCCCTTCACTTCTTCTCATTTCTCTGTAATAATTCTCCACATTAGCACATTTCTCGCTTCACAACTGCAAACGAGGTAAGTGGCCACAAAAAACAAGTCCCCTTGACATGAGATACATATCTAGCTACTCACATTTTAAGCCCAGCAACATCGGACATTTAATAGGTACCTCACATTTGTCCACAGAACCATTTATTTTTAAATCCATTAATCAGTAATGTCGATTTTTTATTCCTTTTAACAGGACATCACTATAACAATTAATTGCTATTGCACACCTGACTTCCAGAATCAATTAATGATTTTGTTGTTTGTGCAGGGGTTAAAATCTTAATAAGTAGAATAATTACTGTGTTCTTCTTCAACACATTTAATTGCTCTAATAAACCTTCATATTCTTTATTTCAACTTCTGTTCTTATAACTCATGTTGTTTTAGTATCACCCACTGCTTCTCCCCCAAAATTTTGCATCTATAGCATGGAGGGCTGCATCAAACCAGTATCTGGACTGAAGACCACAACAGACTGGCTGGAATTTTTTGCCCTTTTCCTGCTCATTTTCAGACTCTCTGCTTTGTATTCACTCAGACCATGTCCTTCTTCTCTTCCTCTGCCTATTATCTCCAGTTTGCTACACCCAAAATGATATCTGTCACATTTGTGATTCCTTTCAGCAATACAGGAAATAGCTTTCTTCTTTCCACCTGTATTGAAGACACTGCTTTGCATGCTCGGCAGTCTTTTTCTGTGCCACCACATTCCACCACTCCTATATCCTCACCTATTAAGTGGCTATGTATCTCACATTTGATCAGTGGACATATTACCTGCTGTTCTTCTACTGTCACTTCGACATCACTATTACCATCCTTGTTTAGTGACTGGTGGCTGCACACTTTGACTGGAGTCCCTACAGCTGCCCATTATATCACATTTTGTTCATCATCCTGCATGACTACCAACTGGTTTATTTTGATTTCTCTTTCTCATGATGCACAATGCACTCTCTTTCAATCAGAACCTTATACAGCTGTGTACAGTTCCATTTCTAAAATTTTAAGTTGTTTAGTGCTCCCATACTAAATTTATTCACTACAAAGGGTTCTATGTGTTTCTGCACCATCTGATGCGCTTTCTGTACTTCTTATTCCACTTGAGCCACTTGTAACTGCTGCTTCAGTCTGCTGTTTCTGGTTTTCCGTAGTTTCCATTTCCTTCTCTTTAAACATTTTCTCCATACTTATCAACTGCTCTTCAGTTGTTGTTGTTGTTGTTGTTGTTGTGATCTTCAGTCCAGAGATTGGTTTGATGCAGCTCTCCATGCTACTCTATACCGTGCAACCCCCTTCATCTCCCAGTACCTACTGAAACCTACATCTTTCTGAATCTGCTTAGCATATTCATCTCTTGGTCTCCCTCTACGATTTTTACCCTCCATGCTGCCCTCCAATACTAAATTGGTGATCCCTTGATGCCTCAGAACATGTCCCACCAACCAATCCCTTCTTCTAGTCAAGTTCTAATCTTCAGTATTCTTCTGTAGCACCATATTTCGAAAGCTTCTATTCTCTTCTTGTCCAAACTATTTATCGTCCATGTTTCACTTCCATACATGGCTACATTCCATACAAATACTTTCAGGAACTACTTCCTGACACTTAAATCTATACTCAATGTTAACAAATTTCTCTTCTTCAGAACTGCTTTCCTTGCCATTGCCAGTCTACATTTCATACCCTCTCTACTTTGACCATCATCAGTTATTTTGCTCCCCAAACAGCAAAACTCATCTACTACATTAAGTGTCTCATTTCCTAATCTAATTCCCTCAGCACCACCCAACTTAATTCGACTACATTCCATTATCCTCATTTTGATTTTGTTGATGTTCATCTTATATCCTCCTTTCAAGATACTGTCCATTCCATTCAACTGCTCTTCCAGGTCCTTTGCCGTCTCTGACAGAATTAAAATGTCATCGGCGAACCTCAAAATTTTCATTTCTTCTCCACGGATTTTAATTCCTGCTCCAAATTTTTCTTTTGTTTCCTTTATTGCTTGCTCAATATACAGATTGAATAACATTGGGGATAGGCTACAACCCTGTCTCACTCCCTTCCCAACCACTGCTTCCCTTTCATGCCCCTCGACTCTTATAACTGCCATCTGGTTTCTGTACAAATTGTGAATAGCCTTTCACTCCCTGTATTTTACCCCTGCCTCCTTCAGAATTTGAAAAAGAATATTCCAGTCAACATTGTCAAAAGCTTTCTCTAAGTCTACAAATGCTAGAAACATAGGTTTGTCTTTCCTTAATCTATCTACTAAGATAAGTCATAGGGTCAGTATTACCTCACGTGTTCCAACATTTCTATGGACTCCAAACTGGTCTTCCCCAACATCGGCTTCTACCAGTTTTTCCATTTGTCTGTAAAGAATTTGCGTTAGTATTTTCCAATCATGACTTATTAAACTGATAGTTCGGTAATTTACACATCTGTCAACACCTGCTTTCTTTGGGATTGGAATCATTATATTCTTCTTGAAATCTGAGGATACTTCGCCTGTCTCATTAATCTTGCTCACCAGATAATAGAGTTTTGTCAGGACTGGCTCTCCCAAGGCTGTCAGTAGTTCTAACGGAATGTTGTCTACTCCCGTGGCCTTTTTTTGGCTTAGGTCTTTGAGTGCTCTGTCAAACTTTCATGCAGTATCATTTCTCCCATTTTTATCTTCATCTACATCCTCTTCCATTTCCATAATATTGTCCTCAAGTACATCACCTTTGTATAGACCCGCTATATACTCCTTCCACCTGTCTGCTTTCCCTTCTTTGTTTAGAACTGGGTTTCCATCTGAGCTCTTGATATTTGTACAAGTGGTTCTCTTTTTCTCCAAAGGTCTCTTTAATTTTCCTGTAGGCAGTATCTATCTTACCCCTCATGAGATATGCTTCTACATCCTTAAATTTAGCTTCTAGCCATCCCTGCTTAGCCATTTTGCACTTCCTGTTGATCTCATTTTTGAGACGTTTGTATTCCCTTTTGCCTGCTTCATTTACTGCATTTTTACATTTTCTCCTTTCATCAATTAAAATCAATATATCTTCTGTTAACCAATGATTTCTACTAGCCCTTGTCTTTTTACCTACTTGATCCTCTGCTGTCTTCATTCCCTCAAAGCTACCCATTCTGCTTCTACTGTATTTCCTTCCCCCATTGCTTCTGTCTCCTTCACATCTCCGGTGCAGCAAGCTACGTAAATTGAAGTATTAACTATGTTTCTCATACTTGTCACTTCTTTTTCCACGTGTTTTTGCTTTTAGGAAGCTTTAATTTTCGAGTACTAGTAATAGTGTTCCATTGATTTCGTGTTTGTTTTGAATGCAGTCCAGAGACAGTTAGTGCTTATTTTTATTGTTTCCAACAAGAAGTGTCTAGTAACCACAAAAAATGGTGCAAATGGCTCTGAGCACTATGGGACTCAACTGCTGAGGTCATTAGTCCCCTAGAACTTAGAACTAGTTAAACCTAACTAACCTAAGGACATCACAAACATCCATGCCAGAGGCAGGATTCGAACCTGTGACCGTAGCGGTCATGCGGTTCCAGACTGCAGCACCTTTAACCGCACGGCCACTTCGGCCGGCCTAGTAACCACAGTTTAGTCAGCTATCAGCCGCCTTTAGTGAATTATCAGTCTAATTAAAAGTTGATTACTTAACTCCCTACAGTAAATTGTTGATTTCTTAGGATGGATAGGATGTGTGACTACTGTGTATGGACGCAGGAGGAACTGGCCACTGTTCGCGAACAGCGGAATGTGCTGATGGCCACGGTCAGCCATCTTCAGGCTGCTGCCTTGGATTGTAGCGGTAGTGGGGAGTCTGGCGCATCACATGGTACACCCCAGGTGTTACATGCTTCACCCACGGTCCCTGCTGTTGAGACATCTTCATGGGTACTGGGCTTGGTTGAGCCACCCTCTCCCCAAGGGGAGTGGCTGGTTCAACTGTGTTCGCGTAGCACGAGGCGAAGGGTCAATGTGGAGGCTGGCCGTGTGGCATCGCCTGCTCTGCCTGTGAGTGGACATGTGGCCATTCCTTCAGCAAGGTCCGAGGGGGCACATGGGGGGAGAGGTTTATTAGTGATTTGGAGCTCCAATGTTAGATGGGTAATGGAGCCCCTCAGGGAAATAGCGGAAAGGTCGGGAAAAAAGGCTAGTGTTCACTCTGTCCGCTTGCAGGGGGGTCTCATCCAAGATGTGGAGGAGGCCCTGCCGGTGGTGATAGAGAGCACTGGGTGCACCTGACTGCAAATTGTTGCTCATGTCGGCACCAATGACTCCTGACGTCTGGTTTCAGAGGTCATCCTCAGTTCATACAGGTGATTGGCATGGTTGGTGAAGGTGGAAACCTTTGCTCACGGGGTGCAATCTGAGTTAACTGTTTGTAGGCTTGTTCCCAGAACTGATCGCAGTCCTCTGGTTTGGGGCCAAGTGGAAGGCTTAACCCAGAGGTTCAGACGATTCTGCAGAGATCTGGAGTGCCAATTTCACAATCTCCACTATCGGGTGGAGAAATGTAGGGTCCCCCTGAATAGGTCAGGTGTGCACTAAATGCAGGAAGTGGCTACAAGGGTAGCGGAGTATGTGTGGGGTGCACATGTGGGTTTTTTAGGTTAGAGAATTCTCCCCCTAGGCCTCACAAGACACCTCCTGAGACACAACAAGGTAGCAGTAAGCAAAACGCAACAGGGAATGACAATATTAATGTGGTAATAGTAAACTACAGGAGCATCAATAGAAAGGTCCCAGAACTGCTCTCATTAATAAACGGTCACAATGCCCACATAGTACTAGGGACAAAAGTTGGCTCAAACCAGATGTAAACAGTAATGAAATTCTAAACTCAGATTGGAAGTATACCACAGAGACAGGCTGGACAGTGAAGCGGGAGGTGTGTTTATGGCGATAAATATTGATGAAGATCCGAAATGTGAAATAATTTGGGTCAAGGTCATGGTTAAAGCAGGATCAAACATGGTAATTAGATGTCTCTATAGGCCCCCTGGCTCAGCAGATGTTGTGGCAGAACTCCTGAAGGAAAATTTGGAAAATATTTCGAGTAGATTTCCCAACCATGTTATAGTTTTGGGTGGAGATTTTAATTGACCAGATATAGACAGGGAGACTCAAATGTTTATAACGGGTTGCAGGGACAAAGAATCCAGTGAATTTTTTTTTTAAGTGCATTATCTGAAAACTACCTTGAGCAGTTAAACAGAGAACAGACTCATGGTGATAACATATTAGGCCTTCTGGTGACAAAGAGACCCAAACTTTTTAAAAAAGTTAACGCAGAACAGGGAATCAGCAATCATAAAGTGGTTACAGCATCGGTGATTTCAGCTGTAAATAAAAATATTAAAAAAAGTAGGAAGGTTTTTCTGTTTAGCAAAAGTGACAAAAAGCAGATTTCAGAGTACTTGACGGCTCAACACAAAAGTTTTATCTCAAGTACAGATAGTGTTGAGGATCAGTGGACAAAGTTCAAAACCATCATACAATATGCAATACATGAGTATGTGCCAAGCAAGATCTTCAGAGATGGAAAAGAGCCACCGTAGTACAACAACCGAGTTAGAAAACAGCTAAGGAAGCAATGGGAACTTTACAGCAAACATAAAGCAGACAAACAAAAATTACATGAAGTTAAATGAAGTGTGTGGAGGACTATGTGAGAAGCGTTCAATGAATTTGAAAGTAAAATTGTATGTAGTGACTTGTCAGAAAATCCTAAGAAATTTTGGTCTGATGTCAAAGCAGTAGGTGGATCAAAACAAAATATCCAGACCAGGCGCGGCTCGTGGTTTCTATACTGGGGAAGGCTGCGGTATTTATCGATCGGAGCCAACATAGATCTCGGGTTACGCTACAGATTAGTCTGACATAAACATCTAAGGATTCAGGGGGAGAGGGGTGGGCATATCACTCTCTACCCATCATTTTACGTACTGTATCTTCTATAATCAGGTATTAACTTCGAGTTAAAATCTTTGGTTAGTGTTTTTATACGTCATCATTACATTTTCTGACACTCTGCAGTAAATCATATGAAAAGACGTGATTCGGGGAGATCTTTAATGCGACGAATCTTAACTTTGCGGCTGCTTAATATTTTAGGTGTTTTCAGTTCTAAACTTAAGGCGTTTATTGTGGTTTACCTCCAGAGCTCGAAGTTTACGAGTTCGCATGACGATACTGTGATGTTTTGGTGACGTCGCAGGTCTTGTGCAAGTAAAACTCACTAAAATCTTGCAAAATACACTCCGAAAAAGAAACTTGCTACTATCACACGATATCAATAAAATCAGTCAGCATCAGCAAGTAAGCAAGGAAAGTAAAGTAATGTGACAAATTTCGCGCGCTTTGTCCTCTAATCACTTATGAAACTCTCGCTAGATGGCAGTACTGTTATGTTACTGTAGTCTAGTGCACTCTGGCGGGATATTTGCAAACTAATTCTAAATGTGGATAAAATAGCCAATGGCAGAAACAAAACAACTATGTAAAACATTATCAAAACAATAATACTAAACGTCGATTAATGACACATCGAAGCGTAGTAGAGATGTGCAGAGAGAGAGAGATTGGATAGCGAAGTTTTGGCCACTCTACATTCCTTTATTACATAGATAGAGGAACGTGAAAAATGTGTGGTGGTTGGTATGACACCCTTAGGCTGCAAGCTCTGAGCCTTTGGGTCGCCCATAAAGAGCAGTACTATGTAGAAGCCACGCCCCCAAACCGCTACTACATGCAGCTTACGGACTTTCCAAGGCGCAGCCTAAACATTACTAATCGTTCGGAAAACATCTATCGATACAAACAGTTCCAAAAACGTTGACCGTCGTTATTTTAATCGGAATGGGAAATATGTGAAATTCGTCCTGATAATTTAAATTATCTAATACGTTCTTCCAAAATTTACTTTAACATATATTTTGGGGCGGCTCTGCCTCAGAGCCTTTAATTACAAGCCGCGCCTGGTCCAGACATTCTGTGACCAAAATGGTACTGAAACAGAGCATGACAGACTAAAGGCCGAAATATTAAATGTCTGTTTCCAAAGCTGTTTCACAGAGGAAGACTGCACTGTAGCTCCTTTTCTACAATGTCACACAGATGACAAAATGGTAGATATCGAAATAGATGACAGAGGGATAGAAAAACTATTAAAATCACTAAAGAGAGGAAAGGTCGCTGGATCTGATGGGATACCAGGTTGATTTTACACAGAGTTCACATGAACCATGGACCTTGCCAATGGTGGGGAGGCTTGCGTGCCTCAGCAATACAGATGGCCATACCATAGGTGCAACCACAACGGAGGGGTATCTGTTGAGAGGCCAGACAAACGTGTGGTTCCTGAAGAGGGTCAGCAGCCTTCTAAGTAGTTGCAGTGGCAACAGTCTGGATGATTGACTGATTTGGCCTTGTAACACTAACCAAAACAGCCTTGCTGTGCTGGTACTGTGAATGGCTGAAAGCAAGGGGAAACTACAGCCATAATTTTACCTGAGGGCATGCAGCTTTACTGTATGATTAAATGATGATGGCATCCTCTTCGGTAAAATATTCCAGAGGTAAAATAGTCCCCCATTCGGTTCTCTGGGCGGCGGCTACCCCTGAGGACGTCGTTATCAGGAGAAAGAAAACGCATTCTATGGATTGGAGTGTGGAATGTCAGATCCCTTAATCTGGCAGGTAGGTTAGAAAATTTAGAAAGGGAAATGGATATGTTAAAGTTAGATATAGTGGGAATTAGTGAAGTTCGGTGGCAGGAGGAACAAGACTTTTGGTCAGGTGGATACGGTGTTATAAATACAAAATCAAATAGGGGTAATGCAGGAGTAGGTTTAATAACGAATAAAAAAATAGGAGTGCGGGTAAGCTGCTATAAACAGCATAGTGAACACATTATTGTGGCCAAGACAGACACGAAGCCCACGCCTACTACAGTAGTACATGTTTATATGCCGACTAGCTCTGCAGATGATGAAGAAATTGATGAAACGTATGATGAGATAAAAGAAATTATTCAGGTATTGAAGGGAGACTAAAATTTAATAGTCATGGGTGACTGGAATTCGATAGTAGGAAAAGAGAGAGAAGGAAACATAGTAGGTGAATATGGATTGGGGGTAAGAAATGAAAGAGGAAGCCACCTGGTAGAATTTTGCACAGAGCATAACTTAATCATTGCTAACACTTGCTTCAAGAATCATGAAAGAAGGTTTTATACATGGAAGGGGACTGGAGATACTGAAAGGTTTCAGATAGATTATATAATGGTAAGACAGAGATTTAGGAACCAAGTTTTAAATTGTAAGACATTTCCAGGGGCAAATGCGGACTCTGACCACAATCTATTGGTAATAAATTGTAGATTAAAACTGGAGAAACTGCAAAAAGGTGGGAAATTAAGGAGATGGGACCTGGATAAACTGACTAAACCAGGGGTTGTACAGAGTTTCAGGGTGAGCATAACGGAACAATTGACAGCAATGGGGGAAAGAAATACAGTAGCAGAAGAACGGGTAGCTTTGAGGGATGAAGTAGTGAAGACAGCAGAGGGTCAAGTAGGTAAAAAGACGAGGGCTAGTAGAAATCCTTGGGTAACAGAAGAAATATTGAATTTAACTGATGTCAGGAGAAAATATAAAAATGCAGTAAATGAGGCAGGCAAAAAGGAATACAAATGTCTCAGAAATGGAAGGAAGTGCAAAATGGCTAAGCAGGGATGGCTAGAGGACAAATGTAAGGATGTAGAGGCTTATCTCACTAGGGGTAGGATAGATACTGCCTACAGGAAAATTAAAGAGACATTTGGAGAAAAGAGAACCACTTGTATGAATATCAAGAGCTCAGATGGAAACCCAGTTCTAAGCAAAGAAGGGAAAGCACAAAGGTGGAAGGAGTATATAGAGGGTCTATACAAGGGCGATGTACTTGAGGACAATATTATGGAAATGGAAGAGGATGTAGATGAAGATGAAATGGGAGATATGATACTGCGTGAAGAGTGTGACAGAGCACTGAAAGACCTAAGATGAAACAAGGCCCCAGGAGTAGACAACATTCCATTAGAACTACTGACGGCCTTGTGAGAGCCAGTCCTGGCAAAACTCTACCATCTGGTGAGCAAGATGTATGAAACAAGTGAAATACCCCCAGACTTCAAGAAAAATGTAATAATTTTGATCCCAAAGAAAGCAGGTGTTGATAGATGTGAAAATTACCAAACTATCAGTTTAATAAGTCACAGCTGCAAAATACTAACATGATTTCTTTACAGACGAATGAAAAAACTGGTAGAAGCTGATCTCAGGGAAGATCAGTTTGGATTCCATAGAAATATTGGAACACATGAGGCAATACTGACCTTACGATTTATCTTAGAAGAAAGATTAAGGAAGGACAAACCTATGTTCCTAGCATTTGTAGACTTAGAGAAAGCAGTTGACAATGTTGCCTGGAATACTCTCTTTCAAATTCTAAAGGTGGCAGGGGTAAAATACAGGGAGCAAAAGGCTGTTTACAATTTGTACAGAAACCAGATGGCAGTTATAAGAGTCAAGGGGCATGGAAGGGAAGCAGTGGTTGGGAAGGGAGTGAAACAGGGTTGTAGCCTATCCCCAATGTTATCCAATCTGTATATTGAGCATGCCGTAAAGGAAACAAAAGAAAAATTCAGAGTAGGTATTATAATACATGGAGAAGAAATAAAAACTTTGAGGTTCATCGAGGACATTGTAATTCTGTCAGAGACAGCAAAGGACTTGGAAGAGCAGTTTAACAGAATTGACAATGTCTTGAAAGGAGGATATAAGATGAACATCAACAAAAGCAAAACAAGGATAATGGAATGCAGTCAAATTAAGTTGGGTGATGCTGAGGGAATTAGATTAGGAAATGAGACACTTAAAGTAGTAGATGAGTTTTGCTGTTTGGGGAGCAAAATAACTGATGATTGTCAAAGTAGAGAGGATATAAAATGTAGACTGGCAATGTCAAGAAAAGCATTTCTGAAGCAGAGAAATTTGTTAACATTGAGTATAGATTTAAGTGTCAGGAAGTCGTTTCTGAAAGTATTTGTATGGAGTGTAGCCATGTATGGAAGTGAAACATGGATGATAAATAGTTTGGACAAGAAGAGAATAGAAGCTTTCGAAATGTGGTGCTACAGAAGAATGCTGAAGATTAGATGTGCAGAACTATAGACCTATATCACTAATGTCGATCAGTTGTAGAATTTTGGAACATATATTATGTTCGAGTATAATGACTTTTCTGGAGACTAGAAATCTACTCTGTAGGAGTCAGCATGGGTTTCGAAAAAAATGATCATGTGAAATCCAACTCATGCTATTCGTCCACAAGACTCAGAGGGCCATAGACACAGGTTCCCAGGTTGATGCCGTGTTTCTTAACTTTCGCAAGGCGTTCGATACAGTTCCCCACAGTCGTTTAATGAACAAAGTAAGAGCATATGGACCATCAGACCAATTGTGTTATTGGATTGAAGAGTTCTTAGATAACAGAACGCAGCATGTCATTCCCAATGGAGAGAAGTCTTCCAAAGTAAGAGTGATTTCAAGTTTGCTGCAGTGGAGTGACGTAGGACTGTTGCTATTCACAATATATATAAATGATCTTGTGGATAACACTGTAAGTTCACTGAGGCTTTTTGCGGATGAAGCTGTAGTATATCGAGAGATTGTAACAATAGAAAATTGTACTGAAATGCAGGAGGATCTGGAACGAATTGACACATGGTGCAGGGAATGGCAACTGAACCTCAATTGTTGAGTGGTACTTAAGATAGGTAAATAAATTAGTGAAATAAATGTGAAGTGAAGTAGAAATTAGAAAATAAATGAAAACTTAGTTTAGTTTAGAAGAATTACACACTGGCAAACAGCGGACAGAGCAGCAATGGCAATGGCCTCCTCTTGCAAGTCAGCATGTTGAGGAGAAGCCATTGCTCTCCCCACATAAGCGGAAGCTGTTGATTCAGCCGGCAGGGCATCGCCCAACCGGCTCACATGTTTCTCAATTGTCACATGTGATCAGAGGCCCTTGCCTACATTCCAAGAGCCAATGACCGATGTTAAGAAGATTATTCGAGAAGCTTTTCCATGTGACAGAAGAGGCAATGACCGGCTCACGTGTTTGTCAATTGTCACATGTGATCAAATATCCTCGCCTACATTCCAAGAGCCAATGACCGATGTTAAGAAGATTCTATGAGAAGCTTTTCAACGTGACAGAAGAGGCAATGACCGTGAAGTCGCTCACCTCCAGTGAACTGAAGTAAATAAATACGCGAGACACAGTGGGCCCAACAGTAGTAGTTTTCAGTTCAGTTTTGGTGCTGAAGACCGTTATGCAGGAAGAGACTACATTGTACACAGATGGACCAAGTGCGCCGCTGTAATGGAATAGCAAGCAGCAGCCTCGCTGCCAGAAGACAGAAGTCAGAAGGTATTTGAAGTCTGATTGTTACGTGCCTGAGTAACTCGTGAGGACGGGTAGGAGACGGCCTCACATCAGCAGTCACCTGTGAGCTGGGATGAAGATCTGACAGCCAAAGACTGACAAGCTAGAGTCCGTTGTTCGAGTCCGGGACACTGGCCTTCCCCCGCCACGCCGCTCCGCTGGCCAACGCACAACACAGACAGACGCATCCGCTTAGAGAAGAGAAATACTGGGACGCCACATCCAAGGTATCACCATCCATTTCACGACTTTGTTCTCAATAATTAAATGGGCCATATCATGATGGGCGTCTCCAGTCAACTGGGCAAAACAGTGACACGAGGTACACACCTCCAGGCGTAATCAGACGCTGCCGCTTACGCAGCATGAAGGCTTCGCAAACGACACAGCTGCCGCTCTCCCAGCCAGAACAATCCGGTAAGAAAACTGTTGTGCAAATCTTCAATAAAAGTTATCTTATGTAAAAATGCTGTTTCATTCTACCTCAAACCTGAGCCAAGCAAGAATCCACCCTGCCCAGATGTTCTTAAGAGAGAAAAAGTAATTTATTTAGTGTTTTTCACCCTGACATAATGCTTTAGAATCAAATGCCCTTTTGCAGTAATGCTCATCCTGACAATTGACTAGCATCAAAAGAGAAAACCCAGCTACATTTGGTGTCAGAGAAAAAACCCTTGGCTCAATATGAGGTGTGAATGACAGTCCCTAAAGGTCCACAGTTAGTATTGTTTAATGTGTGAAAGGATAGAGGTTTGCATAGCAGTCATAATATTTTCTTTATTTAGAAGTGTATTTTCTCTCATAATTCTAAGAGTTTGTCAAAAATATTTAAACATCTTTTTAACTCAGTTTAGTAAGATTGTGTAATTAATAGTTTGTAAAATGATGACACGAAATCGTACAAAGTGGGAGTCAGCGCCACCAGCGGTTTCTACTGATGAAGCTATTCAGAGCTTAGTTAATCAAATAGCACAGCTTAAAAATGATATTAATGCATTATTTAAACAGTTGTGTGAGGTTAGGCAAACCAGTTCAATCCCTCCCACCCTAGATTCCTCAGCAGCAGCCTTGGTAACTCCTTTTTCAGGTAAACCTGGCGAGGACATAACAGCCTTTTTTGATGATTTAGTAGCAGCTGAAAAGTTAGGATCATGGTCAGATGAACAGCTCTTACAAATGACAAAGTTAAGATTGATAGGAGAGGCTAAAGCACACGTATTATACCCGAAGAATTATGGAATGCTCCAACATTTGAGGAATTGAAGAAAGGATTACTTAAACGTTTTCAAAAATAGAACAGCTGTAGATTTTATAGGGAAAAATTAAACACTATCACTCAGAGGCAAAATGGGTTGTTAGAAAGCTTTGTAGATAGGATTAGAAAAGTTAATATTAACTCCTATCAGTTGACAACTAGTGATGAAGCAAATAAAGTTATTTTACAAGAGCTCTGGATACATTTTTACTTGGGTTACCTCCTGAAACGTCCCGTCGTGTCAGAGCAGAGTTTCCTAAAAATTTAGCGGAAGCTGTATCTGTGGCGACAGCTTTCAAAGAAATAGACATTGCCACCAGATACAAGGAAGAGCGAAATGTATTGTCAGCAGCAGCATGATGTTTTAGGTGCGATCGACAGGGACATATAGCAAAAAACTGCAGACAACCTCAATGCACTAATTGTCAAAGAATAGGTCACACATTCAAGGAATGCAGGTCTAAGAAAGTTTTTGGAAACAGAAATCAGTTAAACTCAAACGGGAATGTCAGAGCCACTGCCAGGCGTTCCCAAAAAAATTTCATGCCATTAAGGCGAATGCGTAGGCAGAATGCTGGTTTTCTGCTACCATACAGGATAAAGAGGCAAGGATACTGGTGGATACAGGCGCAAACATATCAATAGTGAGTAATGAACGCATTGGAGAAAAGAAATATGACCCTCCAAGGTATAGATTGTTTGGGGTAGGAGGAGGTACAGTGAAGTCATTAGGATGTGCATAATTGATTTTCTATATTCACAGTGTACAATTTCAAGATGATGTAAAAGTGGTAACAAAGGTAACTGATGAGTACGACGCGATCCTAGGGCTGGATTTCCTGAATAAACATCACGCTAAAATCGACTTCAGACAGCAAACTATAGAACTTAGCAGAATAGTGTTTCAGTTAGGTGACGCCGCTGCAAAGGGCCCGCTGCCGCAAGATTTCCCCAACCGGAAGGCGAAATCAACTACACTGCGTGCAACGTCCTTGAAGGTTGATTCGCGGGATAAGATACCATTTGGCTCAGGAAAACTTTTCTGGATGACTGTTGACCCCGAGGTACGTACAGATACAGTGTGTCTAATAGAGCCATTAGAGGAAAATGAGGAATTAGATGTATCACATTGTTTTGTACGTAGAAGTGTTGTACAGGTTCAAGACATTGCGGGAGAAAGAAAAGTACCAGTACATATTGACAATTTCAGAGTGGAGGACAAAGAGTTGCATAAGGGAATATTAGTAGCTACAGTCAGTACTTTTGAGGAGGAAGATTTCATTTGGTCAGATATTACTGATGGTCAGAAACCAGACGCCTATAAAACCGCATTACGCCACAAGATTGAGCATTTGAAAGGAAATGATAGAGACACGATAGAAGCAGTTTTAGTTGAGTTCCAAGATTTATTTAATGCAGAAGGTCCACTGCCAGCAACAGATATCACTCAGCATAGGATCCCAACAGGAAATAGCTCCCCAGTTTATAGGAAGCCTTATAGAGTTCCGCATCACTTACAGCCAGTACTGGATGAATTTTTAGAAAAGCATCTAAAAGATGGAATTACAGAATATTCTGATTCGCCTTATAATTCAAATATTGTAATTATTCCAAAGAAGTCTCCCAACGGTACGAAACAATATAGATTTTGTTGTGACTACAGACACCTTAACAAACAATCTCAGATGTTTATCCTCTTCCTAACATTACAGATATCATTGACAGTTTGGGTAACAGTAAATACTTTTCAACAATCGATTTACGTAGCGGATATCATCAATTGGAAGTTGCACCTAAAGATAGGCATTAAACAGCATTTTCTACCCCTGGAGGCCACTGGCAATTTAAAAGAATGTCTTTCGGTTTGAAAAACGCACCAGCAACTTTTCAAAGACTACTCGATGGAGTATTGCGAGGACTCAGAATTCAGCAATGTTGTGTATATCTAGGCAATATTATTGTATTCTCCAAAGACATTAATGAACATGCTGTGAGTCTGCATAACGTTTTTCAGAGATTTAGAAAAGCTAAATTAACATTAAATATGGAAAAATGTAGTTTTGCATTAACAGAGGTTACATACCTAGGGCATGTCATTAGTGAAAAAGGGATTAAAACAGATTCTCAATTAATTTTGGCAGTTAAGGACTTCGCAACACCACAGCGTGTTAAGGAAGTACAAAGTTTCATTGGTCTCGCATCGTATTACCGAGAATATGTTCAAAATTTTGCTGAAATTGCCCAACCCTTAACCCAATTATTGAAAAAGGGTGCAAAATTTCATTGGTCTGAAGATTGTGAATCAGCATTTCAACCCTTAAAGATAAGTTAACATGCAGTACAGTATTAGCCTACCCAGATTATAATAAAGAATTTATTTTATCCTGTGACGCAAGTGGTCATTCAGTAGGAGTTGTTTTGAGTCAGAATATTAATGGCGTGGAACACCCCATAGCCTACACTTCAAGACAACTAACAACGGCAGAAAGAAACTATTCCACAATGGAGAAAGAATTGTTAAGTGTTCATCAAATACTTTAAATGCTACTTGTATGGTAGGAAATTCAAGCTTATTACAGACCACGCAGCTTTAAAATGGTTGCTTGGGTTAAAGGATCCATCCAGTCATCTCACCCGTTGGGCCCTATGTCTTTCCGAAATGGATTTCGAAGTTATCCATTAACCAGGCAAAAAACACATGAATGCAGATTGCGTAAGTCGGAAAATAGCACTTTTGGAAGCAACAGGCTGAGATACTGAGGACTGGAGAAAGGCACAAGATGAGGATACAGAATGCAAAAAATACGCAACTCAAAAACAATTTTGCTTTGAAGATGGTGTATTATGCCATAAAACAAAACTTGGACTGCGAATTGTTGTTCCCCAACACCTTAGACAAGAAATAATGGCAGAGGCCCATGATCATATCCTTGCAGGACACGGTGGACAGCAGACAACCGAAAGACGCGTAGCAGAGTGATTTTGGTGGCAAACCAGAAAGCAGGATGTTGCACAGTACGTTCGTAATTGCATTGCGTGCGCTCAACGAGCTGAACTTTCTCGTTTAAAAATACCCTTACAGAGGCTCCCCGAGGCTTCATGTCCATTTGAAATCTGTGGAGTGGATGTCTATGGACCATTTTGTAAAACACCTGCTGGTAATAAGTATGTTCTTACGATTATAGATCATTTTTCACACTATCTAGCTATGGTGAGTCTCCCAGATCAGCAAGCAAATACAGTTGCCCAAGCTTTAGTAAACAACTGGATACTTAAATTTGGCGTACCTGAAGCTATTATCACAGATCAGGGATCTAATTTTATGTCTGAATTAATGAAACAGCTATGCCACTTACTAAAAATACGTAAATTACGCACAACTCCGTTACACCCTCAGTGCAACGGACGCACAGAAAGAGTTCATTGGAGAATTGGCAAGATGCTTAGTTATTATATTAATGAACAACATTCTAATTGGGATACGCATTTACCAATAATCATGTTGATATACAACACCAAAACGCATGATGCAACTGGCATGTCACCTTATGAAGTGGTCTATGGGAGAAAAATGCCGTCTCCTTTTGATGTAATCAGGCAGAAAAACGGAAAAGTCGGAGAAACAGTAAAAGATTTCTGTCGAATGATGAAGGATGTATGGAAAAAGGTTCAAAAATCTAATACAAAGGCTTTGGAATGACAGGAAAGATTAGGTAATGCCCAAGCTAAATATCCAAATTACAAAATCAGTCAGTGAGTGATGCTGTCAACCCCATACATTGCGAAAAGAAAAACGAAGAAATTTGTAACAAACTACAGAGGTCCTTATCAAATTATTGAGATCACGTCACCAGTCAACGTTAAATTGCAACTGCCCACCCAAACTACTATTGTCCATGCAAGTCATTTAAAACCTTTTAAAGGCGCTCCAGATGTAATTCCTTCAACAGTAGTGTCTGCTTTTCCGAAGGGTGGTGGAAGTGCCCGAAAAGGAAAAAGAGTGGCTACGGTAGCACAACATACAGACATGGCACCATACAATCTTTGACCAAGGGTGCGCATGTCCTAGTGGAATCTTAGTAGACCATGGATAATATACAGATGTAAATAATTAATAAATGATAATGGTTTGTTTTTTAAGAAAAAAAAGGTGAATGTAGAAAAATGTAGATCTTGTAGTTAACAATGTATTCCTTCTTTTCTTTGTTTTTGTTTTTGTTTTTACTAGGTTGGTAGGTCCATAACCATGTTGTTTGCTTTTTCAGGTAATGCCTCTAGCATAATGGACAACTACATTGTGACTGTACTGCTTATCATAATTGCGTTATTGACTAATACGAACAACAAACTACAGATCAACCAGTTGATGAGTGGTGTAATTTTTGTAAAACAGGGTACTGTAATTCTGACCAATCACAAGTGGACTATTTCATTAGAGTATAATTTTTGGGCCTTATGTAATGAACTTAAGAACCTTGAACTAGAATTTGATACACTACATGAAAGGGCATGTTCACCAGAAATATTTGAAGAAATAGCCAGTGAATTTAAAACATTACATTACTCATACGAACAGTTGAGAGGACAGTTGTGTCAGTTACAAGATATACTTCCGCAGACTGTTAAACGTGCTAAATGTGGATGGGTGATCGCAGGAGGTAAACTACTAAAGACCATTTTCAGTACAGCGGATAACGAAGATATTAATCAGTTAAATAATTCATTACAGAACATAGAGAGTACCGTGGAATTAAATAAAGGCGCTATAGAATGGCACACAACAAGATTAGACGGATTGGAGCAAACAGTTTTTACTAATACCAAGGTCATCAGGAACCTCACCCAAGAATTAAACGATTTTCTTCTAGCTACTACTGCTACTGAATGAACAAGGCTCGATATTGTGGATAAGAAATTTGCAGTAGGAAGATTGCTTAGGCTACTCACTAATCAAGTGATAGATGCATGGCTAGCAGTGGAGGAATTAAAGGAAGCCATCCACTATGCAGTATAGGGACATTTGTCACCCATGTTACTATCGCCGGTTACATTCATCTCATTTTTTGTTAAAATTGCAAAACAATTGCCAGAATCACTAAAGTTAATATTTACTTCAGATAAGAAACATTTACCACAGTATTATCACTTAGCTACAGTACTAGTGGACACAGATAATGCAAGAATACGAGTTCGGATATCTTTCCCTGCTACAGATAAAATGGGTATATATGACTGTTACAGAGTACAGTCATTTCCGGTAAAATGGGGCAAACTAAATAAATTTGTACAGTTCCGAACACACCAAGTATTTCTAATCTCCCATACAACCAATACCAGCACAGTAATGAAAACTTCAGAATTAAGTAGTTGCCTATCCAAACAAGTTATTATATGTCCATCATGCACAATCGAATTACATACCAATAGTTGTGAATCTCAACTATTTTTCGAAAGTCTGACCCCACCAATTGCCCACGCGATATATTAACTTCTACATCATGTTTTTTTGAGCAAGCAGAAAATCACTGATTATATGCAGTCAGTAAACCAACTGATATTTTTGCACAATGTTACGAGAATGGTGTAGCTACATCATTACAACATTTTCAACTTCATGGGAGCAGACTAATAATTAACGGCACATTTTGTTCCATCTCAGGAGCGAATTTTCATTTACCCGCAAAAATCACTGGTACAACTAATGTTAATTCATCCTTCCCTCTAATTTATTAGCCAGAAAACGCCATGCAAGCATTTCCTACACAAAAAGTATCCTACCTCAATGACTCCCTTGGCAGTTTGCTTCTGAAGTCATTAGATATGTTCATAAAATCACGGCAAGGCAAAATTGATGCCAATGTTACAATGCAACATGTCTTAAAGTTAAAAAGTGAACACAAAACTAAAATTATAATGCTAGGAACGGGCATATCTGGAACATTTGTGTTGGTGTTTCTGCTTTGTACAGTTTTGTTTTATTCAAGACAAAAAAATAAGCCAAATAATAATATACCACTTCATCAAATCCCTGTTAACTGGATACCACACTCTTAACTGGTGTATTTCAGTGGTTACTTTTGAGCATTAGTGTATTAATTTTGTTTGTTGTATTTCAGTCTTTACTAAACAGTCTCATGCTAAAATAAACAATACTGTAGAATAGATATTCTTGCATTAATATAGGGTAGATTAAACAGGTGTTGCTATGTAATTATCTAAGTGAAAAATGTATTTTTGTTTATTCATTGTCATCAAGATTTGTTACACTTGTTACAATGATTTATGTGTGAACTATGTAATTCATGAGCGTACAGTGCTCTAGTAAAGTGATAAAGTATTTTCAACATACTTAAAGTGAAGCGTGTGTAATCGGCTAAGTCGAGAGTTTTCATTGTTTGTGTTAGTACTTTTGCCGTGTGAAGACTGGAGGAATGTCAAGTGGTAAATTTGAGGGCGAATTTCTGCGAAGAGTGGAGGAATGTTGAGTGGTACTTAAGATAGGGAAATAAATTAGTGAAATCAATGTGAAGTGCAGTAGAAATTAGAAAATAAATGAAAAACTTAGTTTAGTTTAGAAGAATTGCACACTGGCAAACAGAGGACAGAGCATCAGTGGCAATGGCCAGTGCTTGCAAGTCAGCAAGTTGAGGAGAAGCCATCGCCCTCCCCACATAAGCGGAAGCTGTTGATTCAGCCGGCAGGGCATCACCCGACCGGCTCACATGTTTGTCAATTGTCACATGTGATCAAAGATCCTCGCCTACATTCCAAGAGCCAATGACCGACGTTAAGAAGATTCTTCGAGAAACTTTTCAATGTGACAGAAGAGGCAATGACCGTGAAGTTGCTCACCTCCAGTGAACTGAAGTAAATAAATACGCGAGACACAGTGGGCCCAACAGTAGTAGTTTTCAGTTCAGTTTTGGTGCTGAAGACCGTTATGCAGGAAGTGACTACATTGTACACAGAAGCAGCAAGTGTGCCACTGTAATGGAATAGCAAGTAGCAGCCTCGCTGCCAGAAGACAGAAGTCAGAAGGTATTTGAAGACTGATTGTTACGTACCCGGGTGACTCGTTAGGACGGGAAGGAGACGGCCTCACATCAGCAGTCACCTGTGAGCTGGGATGAAGATCTGACAGCCGAAGACTGGCAAGCTAGAGTCCGTTGTTCGAGTCTGGGACACTGGCCTTCCCCCGCCACACCGCTCCACTGGCCAACGCACAACACGGACAGACGCGGCCGCTTAGAGAAGAGAAATACTGGGACGCCACATCCAAAGTATCACCATCCATTTCACGACTTTGTTCTCAATAATTAAATGGGCCATATCATGATGGGCGTCTCCAGTCAACTGGGCAAAACGGCGACGCGAGATACACACCTCCAGGCGTAATCAGACGCCGCCGCTCACGCAGCACGAAGGCTTCGCAAACGACACAGCTGCCGCTCTCCCAGCCAGAACAATCCAGTAAGAAAACTGTTGTACAAATCTTCAATAAAAGTTATCTTATGTAAAAATGCTGTTTCATTCTACCTCATACCCGAGCCAAGGAAGAACCCACCCTGCCCACATGTGTTTAAGAGAGAAAAAGTAATTTATTTAGTGTTTTTCACCCTGACATAATGCTTTAGAATCAAATGCCCTTTTGCAGTAATGCTCATCCTGACAATTGACTAGCATCAAAAGAGAAAACCCAGTTACACAATGTAAACAAGTGTAAGGTGCTGCAAATACATAGAAAGAAGATCCTTTATCATTTAGCTACAATACAGCAGGTCAGCAACTGGAAGCAGCTAATTCCACAAATTATCTGAGAATAGGCATTAGGAGTGATTTAAAATGGAATGACAATAGAAAATTAATCGTCGGTAAAGCAGATGCCAGACTGAGATTCGTTGGAAGATTGATAAGGAAATGCAGTCCGAAAACAATGGATGTAGGTTACAGTAGACTTGTTCATCCACTGCTTGAATACTGCTCACTGGTGTGGGATCCATACCTGATAGGGTTGATAGAAGAGATAGAGAAGATCCAACAGAGAGCAGCGTGCTTCGTTACAGGATCATTTAGTAATTGCGAAAGCATTACAGAGATGAGAGATAAACTCCAGTGGAAGACTCTGCAAGAGATATGCTCAGTAGCTCAGTACGGGCTTTGTTGAAGTTTCGAGAATATAACTTCACCGAGGAGTCAAGCAGTATATTGCTCCCTCCTACGTATATCTCGCAAAGAGACCATGAGGATAAAATCAGAGAGATTAGAGCCCACACAGAGGCATACTGGCAATCCTTCTTTCCATGAACAATACAATACTGGAATAGAAGGGAGAACTGATAGAGGTAATCAAGGTACCATCCACCACACACTGTCAGGTGGCTTGCAGATTATGGATGTAGATGTAGAATCGTTCCATAATGCTCTCCCAGAAACTCTCTACAACCTCTGATTCTGTCAGTTTATCCAGGTCCCATCTCCTTAAATTCACCTCTTTTTGCAATTTCTTCAGTTTTAATGTACAGTTCATAACCAATAGATTGTGGTCAGAGTCCACATCTGCCCCTGGATATGTCTTACAATTTAAAAATGGTTCAAATGGCTATGAGCACTATGGGACTTAACATCTGAGGTCATCAGTCCCCTAGAACTTAGAACTACTTAAACCTAACCAACCTAAGGACATCACACACATCCATGCCCGAGGCAGGATTCGAACCTGCGACCGTAGCGGTCACGCGGTCCCAGACTGTAGCGCCTAGAACCGCTCGGCCACATCGGCCGGCTACAATTTAAAACCTGGTTCCTAAATCTCTGTCTTACCATTATATAATCTATCTGAAACCTTCCAGTATCTCCAGGACTCTTCCATGTATACAGCCTTCTTTCATGATTCTTGAACCAAGTGTTAGCTATGGTTAAGTTATGCTCTGTGCAAAATTCTAACAGGTGGCTTCCTCTTTCATTCCTTCTCTTCCTTTGCCAACTATCGAATTCCAGTCACCCATGACTATTAAATTTTCGTCTCCCTTCACTATATGAATAATTTCTTTTATCTCATCATACATGTCAGGAATCTCTTTGTCATCTGCAGAGCTAGTTGGCATATAAACTTGTACTACTGTGGTAGGTGTGGGATTCATGTCTATCTTTGCCACAATAATGTGTTCGCTATGCTGTTTGTAGTAGCTTACCTGCACTCCTATTTTTTTTATTCATTATTAAACCTACTCCTGCATTACCCCTATCTGATTTTGTATTTATAACCCTGTATCCACCTGAACAGAAGTCTTGTTCCTCCTGCCACCGAACTTCACTAATTCCCACTATATCTAACTTAATCTGTCCATTTTCCTCTTTAAATTATCTAACCTACCTGCCAGATTAAGGGATCTGACATTCCACGCTCCGATCCGTAGAACGCCAGTTTTGTTTCTCCTGATAACGACGTTCTCCTGAGTAGTCCCCACCCAGAGATGCGAATGGAGGACTACATTACCTCCGGAATATTTTACCCAAGAGGATGCCATCATCATTTAACCATACAGTAAAGCTGCATGCCCTCAGGAAAAATTATGGCTGTAGTTTCCCCTTGCTTTCAGCTGTTCACAGTACCAGCACAACAAGGCCGTTTTGGTTAGTATAACAAGGCCAGATCAGTCAGTCATCCAGACTGTTGCCCCTGCAACTTCTTCAATATTATGACTTATTTTTCTTAATTATAATATCAAATCTGTTTTTATGCCCCTCATTTCTTTTATTTATTCTCACATTACGACCTGAACACTTCTCTCATTTGATTGAATTCTGTACTATTTCCTAACCTTTTCTTTGGTGTTTTGGCATATGGTACATAGCCAATTTCTGCTCTTGCTCTACATTTTCCCATCACACTGCTATGGGTGTGGTCACATTTCATTCCACTCTGTTAAATGGTCTATATTAAGTTTTCCTAGTCCAACAAATTTTTTTAATTTACTTTCTTACTTGCACAAATATATGACTGAAATATTATGTCACACAAAGTAATTGTTGTGACTCTATTACAACCACACATCAGATTTTTTCACCAATTTTACACACTTTATGCCTACTGCAGAAAATCTAAATACTTGCCTACAGTAGGGATTCTAACTACTTGTCTGCAGCAGTGATTTTTAATTTTCACCTACAGCACCTCTGACACTTCCTCAGTCTTTGTGCTGCTGATGGCTGCTTCATACTCCAACGTGGCAGTTGGTTGATTCATGTCTGTATGTCATGTGGTCTGTCCTCTTCTTCTTCCTTGTAGTGGTTAGTTTCAATGATTTTAAACAGTTCTAGTAGCCATCATATTACACAAACAGTCCTGCCCTTCCTCCAGAAGTTTCTGGTAGTTGGTGTTACTTTCACATCTTTGCTGAAGTTGTGGCTGAAGATTTGGAGCAATTCATTCATTTTTCTCACATGTAGGTAATTATATCTGAAGATTTAAATAGATTGGTCCTGTCATGCAGGAACATATGTAAGTCTCCTCCCAACTTTCACTACAAAAAGTTTGGTTAATTTTGCTGTCAAATTTATCTGGCACCAGACTTAGATTTATGACATCACTGGATTGGGGGAAATAAGCAAGCACTGAGAAGTGTATGAAGTATTAGTTTTCCTTCCAAGCAAAGGCTGAGACAACACAGCCTAGCAAAATACATCTTCAGCAGTTAACAATGAGACTGCAACATACATTTATATAAAGTTAAATGTTTAAATATTGTTTCAAAAGTTGGTCAGATTATGTAACACTATGAAAGGGTTAAATATTGTGACGCTCAACACTGTTTGCTAACTAGTCCCTTTAAAAAATCCACCTTTTGTAAAATTTTGAGAGGTGCATAATATTAAAGTGAGAACACTCTAGAGTTGGAATTAGCTGCATTTTGTCACAAAAAAGGTGGCTGAGCTTCTCCATGAAACTACTCTTTTACTTTTTGAATTATTTCACTTTTTTTTAAATTTCAGAAAAACAGAATATTAAAGTTACGGAGTTCTACTTTCGTATGTGCATGGTTTTAAACAAGCTACTTCTTCTACTTTTTGAAATAGAGTAGAAACATGATGTATCATGATCCAATATACTGTGGACTTGGATATAATGTGGTATAAAGTAAGTCCACAAAAATAAAATATCATTTATGAGTGATTTCTGTACTCTCAGCATATTTTATATAGTCTGTGTGTATCCTTTCTGCAATATAATTTACTACTGCAGCCTCCAAACTCTCTTCACAATGACGAAAATAGATGGACATAATTAAGCTCAACTTTTGGTTTGTCTTATCAACATACCAGGAGTGTTGTTGGACAGAAGCTTTGAATATACATCTCACAGTTAACACTGTGACACAGTGATTATGCAACAATGCTTTGTAATCATTGAAATGAGCACATCCATCATGTGGATCACAGATTATTCGTTCACCGTATAGTTTTTTGTGTGCTTGTTATGATGTTACAGAAACAGAAAGCATGTTCTGTGAATGATAATCTAAAATCATTGATCATGTGAAGAATCATGAGACTAAAACAAGTTTATCACCTGAGTGTGGTGTCCCAGAAGAAACAATTAGGAAATGAGTGAAAGAAGATGTGGGAAATGAGGTACTAGCTGTGTGATAGCAGTATAGTGACACAACATAGAGATACGATTTCCACACTTTTTATAGTAAGCACATATACATAACACATGTAAACATTACAAGACTTACAAGAGTACAGAGCACTCCCCCCCCCCCCCCCCCCCGCCCCCCACCCAAGTGTGGAGCACATGAGGAGAGGCTTCTTTGAGCCATTATCTGTGTGATGTGATATGGGCAGTTCTGTGACAGTGGATGCAGTGGAAGATATGTCACAGTCAGCAAAGTGTGCTGGGGGCAAGGGCACACCCAAAGCATGACATTAGCAATGCAATTAATGGATTGTGGATGGTGGCATTAGCAGATAAGGAAGTAGTGTTGGCAGTGTCTTTAATTTTTGTAGGTTCGGAGGCGGCAAGTGAAGAGGGAGGCACGTTGGTGGCATAGCCTTGCATTGTTGTGTCCACAGGAGGTGTTGCAAGGCCAGTAGTACTGTAAGCTGGGACATCGATGGTGAATGTACTGTCTGCTGAAAAATGGGAGGTGAGTCATGCCATGTCAACTTCTGGTTGAACAGGAGTGTTGTACACGGAACTATATGTGGCAGTGCTTGCATCCAACTGCTTGTCCATGTAGGTAGCAGTAATCACGAGGTCGGTGTCACATAACACGATGGATATGCCATCAGGCAGAAAAGCAGGGAGATTTACATGCTCTTGGAAATTGACTAATGGGTGCATAGGGGGTGTCAGTGTGGGGAGTGTGTATAGTGGCAGGTCCACTACAGTGCACACTGGTTCAAACCGGCTCAATGACACTGTTTTATTTTTCCATCAAATACTATATCAAAAATGTTTGTATTGTGTTTCAACACTTGGTATAGTCCTATAAGTGGCAGTTGTAGGGTTGGCTTCACTGTGTCTGTATGTAGCATCACAGAAGAACATAAGGCTAGGTCTTCATGAATAAAAATTTGTTGTGTCTTGTAATGGGAGGGGGTGACACATGGATGTTTTGAATATGTGAGCACATGCGCGTGACTATGTCTGGTAAGTCCTGGTCTGTGGGAATTGTTTCATGTAATATGAATTCAGTGGGTTGAGCAAGGAGCTCACTGTATAGTATTTTGGTGAGCGATGCATCAAGGTCATCTTTATGTGCTTTGTGAAGGCCCAGGAGAACCCATGGAGGGGCTTCCACCCATGATTCTGAGTGGCACATAAAAACAGCTTTCATCGTCCAATGCCACCGTTTCATGAGGCCATTGGATTGAGGGTGGTAGGCAATTGCTTGGAGCTGGTAGCATCTGCATTGGTGGCATGTCATTGAACAGTTGAGATTCAAACTGCAGACCCAGGTCTGATGTTTAGAGTCTGGGCAGCCGAATCTGGCAATCCAACCATTGATGGTAGGTTTTGCTACTGTCTCTGCTGATAATAAAAGGCGTGGCCTCCATCTATCATGTCACATGATCTATCTTTGACAGAAAGTAACGGGACCATGTGATTTGGGGAGTGGCCCTACAAGGTCTTTGTGGACGTGCTGGACCTACCCATTTGGAATCAGTAATTTACCAAAGAGGATCTTTGTATGGTGGCCAGTTTCTGCCTGCTGGCACAGAATGCAAGTCCTGGTCCACATGGCACAATCCTTTTTAATGTTATTCCAGACAAACCGTACCATGATGAGGCATACTGTGGGGCGCATGCCCTGATGTGCGAGGTTGGTGGGGGGGGGGGGGGGGGGGAGGAGGTCAGAAATTGTCTTACGATGTGGCTCTGATATGACTAGTCAGATACATCCATTCAAAATGTCATACCAAACTTATTTGGTCACACTGGGTAATGTGCACTGCTGTAATTGGAGTCCAGCATCTAGTTTGTTAAACCAGTATAGATCAGAATCTGTCACTTGTGCATCTGCGATTCTATCAAAGTCCATATGAATGGACGTAACTGTGATCTGCTACAATATTATCAGCACCTTTATTGTATCATACATCGGTAGGTGGTGGAATTTCCTTGGTGCAGAATCTGCCGATATATTGCACAACGCATCTGACAATGGGTGATGATATGTATATATGGTAAGAAGTCTCCCCTCAACATCATTTTGAAAGAGAATTTTTTCTGAGTATCGGTAAGTTTGCATGAGAGCAACCTAAGCGGCTGAGTGATTCCATCAATCTCTCACTATAAAACAGCCCTGATCACACGATCGCTAGCATCAGATGTGATAGTTAGATGTGCGTTGTGTGATGGTTGGCTGAGGGTCGTGGTGTGTAACAGGTGTTCTTTTATTTTGTTGAAGGAAGCTTGCATTTGTGGTGTCCAATCGAGACATAATTTACCAGATCTGTTTTTGCTATGCAGTGCTTGGGTGAGTGGTATCAAAGTCTCAGTGGCATGTGGCAGTTAGTTCCTGTAGAAAATTTATGATCCCCAGAAGCCTACACATCTCTTGGTGGTTGCTGAGAGGTAGGAGGAGGTGTATCTGGTCAGTTTTTTCAGTAGGATGAACCCCAGATATGCTGATGTGGTTTCTGAGAAAGAACACATGGGGTTGCCGAAGTTGGCATTTGTCAGCATTTATCATGACCACATGAGAGGCCAGCTTATCAAAGATATGCAGGTAGTTCTTTGGTGTTTCTCATTTTGCAGAAAGATTATGATTTCACCTAGATAGGCGTAACAAAAAGTCAAACTGAACTGTAAGCTGTCAGTAAATCTTTTCCATATCTGTGCTGTGTTTTTTAGTCCATACACTATGTAGAGTTTAGCCTTGGACACCGAACCAATGCCTGATGGCCTAACAATGCCAGTTCGCAAAAGTTCGTCCACTGCAGCTTTCACCACTTTAAGTTTGTGCAGAGTTAGATGACAGGGGCAATGACAGACAGGGGGCCTGGTGTGGTTGTGGCACAGATTGTATGTGGTCTAAGGGGTGAGCCAGAGCGATTCTGGGAAGCAGGATGTGCCATGATTCACCATTGTTGTTAATGTCACACAGCTTTTCTCAGGAGTGCACTCAGGTGGGGGTTGTGATGTTTCACTAACCTGAGAAGTGTCCATAGTAGTAGCACCATAGCAGTGATCAGTGTCAAGATGACAAAGGTCATTGAGATGCTCTTGAGCTGCAAGTGGGGATGCAGTGGCATTCACTGTTCATCTCCATAGTTGTTCATTTGTGAGATGTGTGACCTCATCGCCATGATGTAATGATGATTACTTGGCTGGGTTTAGGCATAGCTGGTTGAAAAGTGCTTTGCTTTGTTGCTTCAGGTCGAGTGTTGTGTCAAGCGGTAGCAGTGTGGCCTAGAGTGTTGTAGTGCTGGCAGGAAGTGTATGACTGACCACACCACGGATCAACTGCTGGCTATCCTGTCATAATAGGAAAGCACAATTTAAATCTGGCAGCAGTTGGTAGTGCCGGAGGAAGTCAGCTCCCAGGACTGGTACAACTGTCTCTACCACTAGGAATGTCCAAGGTATTTGCGTATCTGTGCTGAGGTTGAGTGTGCTGTGTACAGTTCCAGCAACTGCAATTGCAGTGTCATTGGCCATGAGGCGAGGTGAGGGCAACAGTGTAACAGATGAGAGTGGCAGTGTAGCAGTTGCAACAGCAGGTAGTAGAGTGCTCACATCAGTCCTGAAATCAATATGGAAATACGTCCATCAGAATAGTCGGGGACCATCTGCCCATTGAAACACTATGTTGTTGCTGTTTTGTTGTGGTGTGCAGAGGTGTCTTGTTAATGGAGAGTGGCCTGGTGCACCTACACCAGGTAGCTGTACTAGTTTGGGTACGTGCAGGGTTGTTGGCAGCACTGTGCATCCCGCACAAATGAAAGAGGCAGTAATGCTGTGTGTTTGGCGTGGAAGCAGGAAATACACTTGGCTGGCACACCTTTTGTTTATACACAGAGTCGGGGTGGTGGACAGCTGGGAAGGTGAAAACCTAAGCTGTCATGATAGACAACTGTTGGCCATAAAAGGCACTTGAGGTGGCAGAAGCAGGAGGCATGGCCCAGTTCAGGTCAGTCCAACTGTCATCGGGTGGTCTGCAGCAGCACAGAATGTTGGGGATAGCTCAACAGGGATCATGAAAAATTGTTTTCGGTGCAGGCATACTGGGTGACAACTGCAGCTTAATGCTGTTGGGTGTTTATGAGAATGTTGTTGTTGTAATAGTGCCTGCATTCTGTCAATGAGTCGAAGTTTAAACTTCAATTGTGCTGCCTCATGTGCTAGCATTGCTGTTTGTATGTTTTAGGACCCAAAGTGCCCATAGAGAGAGATCAGACGTGAACATTGGGTGAATTAGAGATCGCAGGTGGCTCTAGAGTGAAGGTGGTATGGTGGTGCCCAAAGTAGTCTCATTGATGACAAGTTGTAGCTGTTACTCAGGCGTGCTTTTTTACATAGTAGCAGTAGTGTCTTGGCAGTTTTGTTTGGCAGTTTTGTGTTTATGAGAAGACAGACATCTAAAGGTAAGTCACTAATAAGGTCTGCACTGCCTCCGAGGTGGTTAAGAAGAGTGGCGAACTTCTCATCATCCCCAGTGACACCCCTGGCTGACATCAAACACTCTCTGAGGGTAAACCACATCATGGAAGAATCTGCATGGAAAAATGGTTGTTTCGGATAGTGGTGGATGGTATGATGGCTGTCAGTGGTTTGATTGTAAGGCAACATCATGAGATGGACATGGTATGGCACTGTAGACTTAGGAAGCATGGGAGCATCAGTGTGCAAGACAGGCATGAAATGTGACATGACATAGGGTGGCACGTGATGAGGCAGGGACATATTGCAGCACGGGTGGTGCCAGTATCATGTGCCCATGTGCCTAGAACTTGGGTGGCTGTTGGAAGAATGGCCAAACGTGTGACTGATTTTACAGGGCCAACACACTAGGAATGACATCAGCAATGTCAGATGTCTGAGATGGCAGAAAATGCATTTGAGAGTGTGCATGGTGCCCTGGCATTGCAAAGAAGGAAGGCATAGTCCATTTATTATCCAGTGGCACTGTCTGTGTCTCTTGGAGTTTGTGGGGTCATGCAGTTGTTCGTGGCCCAGTTGAAATGGGTGTGATGTCACTTGAAACAGGAAGCAGCGGTATCTGACCTTGCTTAATTGAGGTCATGAAAAGTGTGTTCTTGGAGTCCATAGTTGGTTTTGGTGCTGGGTACAAGTGATGCAGATGTGAAGCATGGTGCTGGACCAAAAGTGAGTCAGTAGTGATGCTCAGTGTGGCTGGGATATGAGTGACATCACAGTCTGTCTTATGGAACTCGTGTTTAGTCAAAACGGTTGAAATAGGATTTAATTAAACAGAATGCTCAGGTACTGAAAGGTGATGTAAACCTTGATCCCGTGGTCCATTGGCAGATGGATGACAAAACAGAATGCGGTACTGGCAGTGTGATAGCAGAATAGTGACACAGCATAGCGATAAGATTCCCTCACTAGTTATTAGTAAGCACATACACATAACACATGTAAGTGTTACGAACCTACAGAGCATACTAACTCCTATCGCCTTGTAGGGCAGCGATCCTCATTTACAGAGTCAGAGATGTTACGCCACTACAAAGAGAATGAACTTTGAAGTTTTATAAACACAGTTGAAAGTGGTGTGAGAATGGATAAACAGAGGACTAAAGTAGGAAAAAACAGTGAACTTGACAAGTGCATTTATAGGTGATTTTTAATAAAGAGAAGTGAAGGTATGTCACTTTCCAAGCCAATTATTACAGCCGAAGCTGAAAAATTTCCTTTTGATTTCCATGGCAACACAGATTTTATAGCTTCCAACGGACAGTTTTTCGAGGTGGAAACGTCGCCAGGGAGTTTGCCAAATAACCATTGAAAGAGAAGCTAGGTCTTGTGACAGTAAATCTGCTTCACAGTTCCCTGAAATTCTACACAAATTGGTGGTAGATGAACTTTTAAATGATCATCAAGTGAATAACTGTGATGAAATGACTCTTTATTATCAATTGCTTCCAACTAGAACTTTCGATACAAAAGACGTCAGGTAGTAAGATGCATTTGAAAATGAATAAAGACAGAGTAACAAATACGTAAACATGTCATCATTACAATTCACTAACAGGCATTCAAAGAATGCTTGGATATTATGAGACTTTTTTACCAATTGCTTTCAACTGGAGTTTGTTCCATCAATGAGAAAGCACCTACATCCACTTAAGCTGAGAGAAGAAGCTCTAATAAACCTTGATCACTCTCCAGCTCATGCATATGCTGATGTGTTGCAATCAGAAGATGGAAAAATAAAAACTTTGTATTTGCCAAAACTTATGACAGCATTAATCCAGCTGCTGGATCATGGCAACATATGAGCATTTAAGGTTCATTAATGCCATGTATTGCTTTTTTCAGCAGTAAATTCAGAAGAGGAAATGGAGAAGTTTTTGAAATCTGTTAATCTTAAGTGCATTGTGTATTCAATAGGCCTGGCATGGCTAACCATCAGTTCGACCACTATTAGGGATTACTGAAATAAGTGTTTCATTGAGGAAAATGCAACAGATTAACACTTTATTGGCATTTAGTCTGCGTGTGATATTCTACAGTGCAATAGTGATTTTCAAGTCTTCAACTACTGGGTAGTGATTCACAACCAAAAACTGATTTCAGAGTTCATAAATGATAAGGACATATTGAGTCTGCTGGAAATGAGAATAATGAAGCAATCTAGGATGTGAATGATGAAGTTGAAGAAGAAAGTATAGATAATGTTCCCAGTACATGCAAAATATTGGATAATATAAATAAAGTCATTATATGGATGGAGAAACAAAGAGAACCAAACCAAAGTGAGTTTTTGCATCTGATGTGCATAAAACATTACATACTAAAGAAACTTTGTAAGTGATCAACCATATAAAGCTAACTGACTACTTTAAAGTAATAGAATAATGACATGTGGTAGCCTGCAGGCAGTATTGTAAATTATCACACTGTATTTGATAGTGAGCTATATATACTGTATAGAAACTCATGATATTGTATGGTTGATGTTTGAGAGAAGTTTATCTAATTGCTGTGTCCTATTTGGCAAGTTTCTGAAATGTTTTAATGTTTTTTTCTTTAAATTTAGATACAGTATAGCACAGTATGTATAATACTGCATTATGTGTTCTTCTTAACTTTCCATGTGCAGTTTGTCACTACATATCTTACTTTCAATGTACCACAGGAACACTATAATGCCATAGTAAATCATGACCCCAACAACTGCATTATATCAGGCTTCTACTGTATTAAGAAACAAACAGTTTTTGGACCTAAATTTTGTAAAACAATTTAGATTATCCTACCTTTTTTATTAATCTACGAAGCCAAGATGACTGCACTATATTTATTAGATGTAATAATGAAGCTGCACCAAGTTTCAAGATAATGTGATTTTACAAAAGTACACAAATGAAAACAGACAGTTCAGTGGCCACTATCTACCCTCAGTTCCACAGTCAGTACAGACTGACTTAGAGAAAAATTGGGATCACTAACAGTGAGATAAATATGGGTGTTGACTGGACACTGCTGCCAAAGCTGGTAGAGATTTTGGAGCAAGTGCTTCCTTTGGCATCCATATCAAACATATAAAAGAATGAATAAAATAGAAAGAAACATTCCACATGGGAAAAATATATTATATTAAAACAGAGATTCCATGACTTACCAAACGGGAAAGCGCTGTAGATAGGCCCAATAAAAAACACACAAACACACACACAAAATTTCGAGCTTTCGCAACCCCCGGTTGCTTCGTCAGGAAAGAGGGAAGGAGGGGTGAAAGGATGTGGGTTTTAAGGGAGAGGGTAAGGAGTCATTCCAATCCCGGGAACGGAAAGACTTACCTTAGGGGGAAAAAAAGGACAGGTATACACTCGCACACACACACCTACCAGCGCTTTCCCGTTTGGTAAGTCAATATATAAAAGAATGAGGCATATTAATCTAAAAAGTTGTTGCATCATTGTCAGTCATTTGGAAAAGTGCTACATTCTGCCATGGCCAGAATTAGGGAACAGTAACAAGGGCTACAGCCACGGGGCCTCCACAAGAGGGAAGCCCCCACAACCCACAAATTTTATAATGCTATCAAATAATATGCAAAATTATATTTGGGGAAAAACTCAGTTTATTTGGCCTACAGAATAGCATTAATACTATAGCTATTTGATTGATTTTTATACTAGTAAGGAATTTGTTTCAATAACTTTTTCATTTTATAGTTTAACAACCATAAATCATATGAGGTGGGATCAGATCAGGTGAAAAACAATTTATCTGTGGTTCTCTAACTACTTTATTCTGTAAATCTTTATTATTCCATGCAGCCCTGATAAGCAGGTACTATTTTCCATCAACATTTTCATGAGAATGCCAGTGGCAAACTTGGGCAGTATTCTACTACTAACTTGAAGGTATTGTTGACAGCAATACAAATCTATTTTGTACATGTAGTTAGATATGCAAAAAACCTTTTTGGAAACAATGGAATTGAATCAATTACTCACATACCTTACTGCACAAAAGAAATATGAAATAAATAAATCATTAATTTCTTTGATAGTCACACAATATTAATTGACTGCATATCATTATTTATTTGTGTTCAAACAATGGAAACTCCAGGCTGGAATAACAACAACAATAAGAATAGGATAGAGTGTTACTCACTGCAAAGATAACCTGCTGATTTGTGGACAGGCACAACGAAAAGACTGTCACACATGTAGCTACCAGCAAAAGCCTTCCTCAGCTGGTCAGATATGCTGGTGGTGCTGGCTGAGTGTGCATGAGGTGCGCTTGCTTGTGTGAATGTGTGTGTGTCTTCTCTCTGCAGAAGGCACTGACCAATAGCTACTTGTGTCGCAGTCTTTTCCTTGTGCCTGTCGGCAACTCAAAGGGTCATATTTATTTGTGTTCACCATCTTATAATGAGAAGAAACAATTGCGTCTGTATCTGTTTTTGCATGTACTGTCAGTCACTGCATTAACAAGTGTCCACCTCATGGTGAGCTTGCAGCAGCGGATCCCTGAAATCTAGGATTTCATGTAACATTGTTTTAAGTGAATCTAAGAGTCTATGAACATTGTGTAACAAATATAAATCCTTTTAAATCATGTCCTTCTGAATGTGTATGGACATATATAAGTATTTTCATATTCATATTGTGATTTGCAATATAAATTCCATAGCTGAATAGGTTTTAGTATAGAGCTTTTCTATTCTTTTCATTTTTTATGTGCAATCATAACACCTTTTTGTTTCCTCACAATTCCATATACCATCTCTTTCAACTTAGTTTGCTAATTTTTAGTTTCTGATTAATTATTGATTTTCTTCAACTATTTCCTTACTGGTTAAGGACTTTCCTTCAGTAGTTGCATGTTTTTTCAATGGCTGAGACTCAAATTTTCTTTTATAGTGGATACATGGGTGATCATCAAAAAACTCCTTGAGTATTCACTAGTGGTTGTCAGAAGAGGAAAACGAAAGCAGAGCGTAAAAGAAATTTGAAGAATCTTTAGCTAAAACACCTAATTTGACCTTTTATTTTACCTTTATTTTATAACATAAACCAAACAAGAAGTTCCACAAGATCCTAAAAATACAAGACAAGATTCAAGAGTAGATGGGGATTTGGTCAATAGTATTCAAGATAATCCATCTGTTGCATCAAGTGACATGGCAGAATCATTGAAAACCTGTAATCAGAATCAAGAGTAAGCAGAATTTTGTGGTTTCAGAAATGACAGTGCTCTTTAACCTGATGTTATTACAGAAGAAATGATCAAATATTAAACAGGAAAAGGTTCTATACAACATAAAAATTGTCGTGAATTATCTTTGCAGAATTCAGTTCTACAAGATCATGGCAAGATAATCTAAATTTTGTTCAGGAATATTCAAACAATGTGTTCACATGCTGGAATCAAAAGCAAGAGACTGTCAGCTGATTTTGGCTTTGTTTTTCTCCAACTACAGATAGAATATATTGCGATGCATGAAAATCATAACAGGAAATTAAGTGGGGAAGACTTTTGTGACAACAAACATGCATCTGATCATCTATACAAACATGAAATTTCAAAGGCTCACTTTAGTGCAACAGGGAAAAGTCTCAGGAGCTAGCAATACAAGAGGCACGACAAATCCAGTATTATTAAAAAATCCTCAGAATTATCGTTAGCACTGTTAAATGCATTACTGAATGTGGGTTAGCTTCCCAAAGTGATGATGAAATAACTGGCTCACTGGAAATGGAAATTTCCTCAGTATCTTGGAATTGTTAACTGAGTATGAACTGCACCTCGCAACTCGTTCGAAAGCACAGACAGAGGGAGTGGTCATGTCAATTACCTTTCGTGTGATAATTCACGAGTTGCAAGTACTTTTAACAATCACTTTCTGAATGTAGCAGCAAAAATAGGGTTAAAGGGTTCAGTTGAAGAAGCAAAAAAATATGTTAAAAATGTCATTCCCCAGGACTTTAAGCCTTTAGAAATAGCACCAACATCCTCCACTGAAATTAAGGGAACTATAAATATACTGAAAAACAAGAGCTCATGTGGTGTTGATGGAGACTCTAACAGAATTTTGAAGTGTTGTTCTAATTTAATAAGTGGAGTCCTTAGTGATATATGTAATGCTTCACTGGCACAAGGAATTTTTCCAGACAGATTGAAATACACAATTGTCAAACCCCTTCATAAGAAAGGGGACAAGAGTGACTTAAATAATTATAGACCAATCTCATTATGTATTCATGAGTAGTCTCACATTTAAGTGAAAATAATTTACTCAGTATGTCACAGTTCGGATTCCGGAAGGGTTACTCGACTGAGAATGCTATCTACACATTTACCCATCAAATATACAAGCCATAAATGCCAAATTATCGCCAGCTGGTATTTTTTGTGATCTTTCCAAGGCACTTGACTGTGTGGATTATGTCACACTCTTAGAAAAACTCAGGTTTTATGGAACTGAAGACTATACACACAGATGGTTTGAATCATACTTAACAAACAGAAAGCAAAAAGTTGTGCTGAATAATACAAATAATGTTGGGAGGTTGGTAAATTCTAGTGTATGGGTAGTTATCACAAAGGGAGTCCCACAGGGTTCAATTTTGGGTCCTCTACTGTTCCTTATTCATGTGAATGACCTCTCACTTAACGTTCAGCAAGCAGAACTAGTACTTTTTGCAGATGACATGAGTGTTATAATAAATCCCATTCCAGTAAAAGCAGTTGAAGATATTGTTAAGGATGTCTTTCAAAGAATTATGTGGTTCTCAGAAAATGGACTCTCTCTTAATTTTGAAAAAAAACGCACTATATCAAGTCCTGTGCACCGAATAGAGTCATACTGACAATTGATGTAGCACATGAACAGGGCTCAACTAGCATGGTAGATTTTTCCAAATTTTTGGGTGTTCACATTGATGACAACTTGAACTGGAAGAAGCATATTATTGAGCTTCTCAAACAATTAAGTTCAGCTTCTTTCGCTCTTTGTATAATCGTTAGTCTTGGTAACAAACAGATCAGCCTCCTAAAGTACTTTACATATTTCCACTCAATAATGTCTTATGGAATAGTTTTCTGGGGTAACTCACCACTTAGACATAAAGTATTGATTGCACAAAAGAGAGCATTGAGAATAATTAGTGGTGCTCACCCAAGGACGTCATGTAGGCACCTATTCAAGGAGTTAGGTTTTTTAACTGCACCATCAGAGTACATATATTTGCTAATGAAATTTGTTATAAATAATCCATCTCAATTCATGAATAATAGTGATGTTCGTACATACAACCCAAGAGGGAAAAATGACCTTTCCTATCTGTTATTGAAGCTGTCAGTTGCTCAAAAAGGAGTACATTATTCAGCAACAAAAATCTTTGATCATTTTTCCAACTACATAAAGTGTCTAGCAGGTAGCAGATCAAGTTTTAAATCTACCTTAAAATCATTTCTTTTGGAGAACTCTTTCTATTCCATGGAAGACTTTAAAAAAATTGTACCTCTAAATGTAGCTGTATGTGTAGAACTAGAAATTTCAGTAATATTAATATTATCACTGTTCATGTGTGTATATATATCTCTTCTGACTTGTTCCACATCATATTGATAAAATAATCGTGAAAATGATCTACAGAACATGATGAAACTAAACTAAACTAAAATATGATTTGTGAAACCTGTTCAGTTCCTTGGGTTATAAAGTCCTCTACGAAGCAATATAGTGAATAAAAAATCTGAGTATTATTCAATGTCTGTGGACTCAGTGCCGAGAGGTCTTGTATCAACTAACTGACTATATTTGTTTGATGTACTGAAGGATCAATGACAAAGGGAAGATTTCTGATCTGCAGCTGTACTGGTGAAGCCACAGCAAACACTTTACTAAAACTTTTAAGTGAACATCAAATTGACATACTTGATTGCCACAGCCAATCATATGACAATGCTGCAAATATGGGTGGCAAATACAGACAGATGCAAACTTTGATATTAAAAAAAATTGTATACTGAAATTTGTACCACGTTGCGGTCATTCTCTTTATTTAGTTGGAAAGGCAGCTGCAAAACTCTTGCCCATCTGCTGCTCAATTCTTTGATTTCATTCAGAATTTTTGACAGCAAATACAGAATGATAGCGAATTGTAATTGAAAAATTATCACAGAATAAAGAACAGACAGTTTCATGAGTCGAAAAAAGTTTAGTAATACACACTGGTCTTGTCGAGCCGAAGCTATGAAAGCCATTGTCAATGGTTATTCCAAAATGAAAGACGTTGTGAGCAACATATCTTCTGATAAGGAGAAAAAAAGATGCTGTAATAAATGAAGCAAGACATCTTTTTGAAAATGTGAGTGGTCTCAAAAATGCTCTATTTGTTACTGTTTGGAATAAAATTTTAGAGAAATTGAGTACTATAAACCAGATGTTGCAGGACACAAAAATGATTCTTGAATCTCCCATGTACACAATGGGGTCATCAAAATAATTTGTTGAATCCAAAAGAGACAAGTTTGATAAATATAAAGAAGCAGCTAAAGGATTATCAAGTATTAACCAATACATACAATCATGTAACAGAACAAGAAATGTGCAGTTGAATCTGCTAGATTATATGACAGTGCAAGAGGCTAACACTAACCTGTCACCAAAATAGATATTTAAAGTGTCAGATTTTACCCCAGTGATCAGTCAGCAATGTGCTTCTCTTAGAAACAATAATGTTTATAAGGAAAATCCTAGATGAAAATAACAAGATTGCTCCAAAAAACCAAAATATCCATTCATACAACAAAAGAAATAATCAAGATTTACATATGCAGTTTTCACATACAACACTAAAGCAAAAAGGACCCTTGCAAGCAGGAAAAAAACTGTATAACAAACTACCTAAAGAAATTAAGGCAATAACTGGCATGCATAAATTCAAAACTGCAGTGAGTGACTACTTGCTACAGAATTGTTACTATAGTGTTGATGAATTTTTATCTACAATGTAAATATGTGAAAAATTTAAATAGTTTATACAATTACGGCCAAAATAAGAAATGTGTACATTAGATTTATCTGTGTATTATATGTGGTCTATTACATATGTGTGTGTCTGTATAATCAAGGCCAAAAGTATGAAATGTGTGCGTGTAAAATTTATTTGTGAAATTTTATTCCCATATGTTAGAGTTATATTGCTATATACTGAAAACCATACAACAGCTTTTTCTGTTAAACTTTATTGCAAATTATTTGACTTGTCCTATATCATTATGTACCCCTGAACAGTGTATGATTCACAGGACCAATAGATATACAATACAATACTGAAAGACTGGATGCATGTGATGCTGTCCATTTGAGATTTGGATTTCTGAATTACTTTGTATGCTGCTTCAGAAGAATTGGTAAAAGTTTACAAAGATGATTTAGAACCTAATCTTCATAATGATTTGGTTCAATTTACATCACTGATACATTTATACAAAAAGGAGTATCAAAAAGACCAATCTAAAGAGCCTTTGTCAATCCAATGGGGACAGTGGGACAGCAGTGCAATGTGAAGTACTTGAATAATGATAATTGAAATCAACAGCTGTTTTGTAATCCAATCTCATTTACTCAAAACGTGCTACCACTTTTGATGCCAAAAAGCCAAAAAGTGTCATCTTGAAGCCCCCAAGTATAATCTGCCATGAATGTATGAACCACCAATGGAGTCTTCAAATGGAAACAATACAACTTATTAAGCATGTTATGCCAGCGAGTGCAACCAACAACCATTGAACTCGATTTTGTTGGTTGTATATGCTGGTTTAACAGGCTAAATAAGTTGTACATTTCCATCTGAAAACTTCATTGGTGCTTGTCATTGTAATTCATACACTGATGGCAGATTACACTTGGGGCCTGGAGATGACACTTTTTGGCACTGAAACTGGTAGCATGTTTTGAATAAATGATGTTCAATTACAATACAGCTGTTGGTTTCAAATATCACTATTCAAGTAACTTAACGAGCTGTTCTACTATCAAATTACTGACAGCCAAAATTTCAGAGCTATATTCCCAAACACTGAAGTTACACTGAGAATGCACTCAGTTTTGATGCTCTTGTATTGCACTGGAGAGCACTCATTTTCAAAAATGTAAATTATTAAAAACTGTGTTGAAGTAGAATCACCTATCAAAGTCATCCCTTGTCAGCACTGAGAGTGAATTATTTTGGATGCTGGATTTTTGCAAAATCATCAACAATTATTCATCAAAAAAAACCTTGCAAGATTCCATTCATTAATGTCATATCTTAATTTAGTTAATTTCTTATATTTCATTTTATTTTGTCATATTATTATTTTTTCTCGCAATAAATTACTGAAAAACTCAAAAGAAAAAAAATTGTTGAATCTATTTAAAAAATGATTAGGGCCCTCCACTCTGTTGCCCCAGGGGCCTGGGCGCCTCTAAATCCAGGCCCAACACTCCACTACAAAATGTGCTACAATTCTGTCCATGACAGTGGCCATTTAAGCCTCAAGTCGCTTTAATGATGATAGAAATTAGTGTGTTTCGGTTGAATGACATATTGTGAAACTGAGTAAAGGTGAACATATTTGGAGTAGGAATTTATTTGGAAAGCCGAGTGGAAAGTGTCCAAGATTATCTTCCAATTTTAAGGTCAGCAATTAACTTTTCATAAATGGTAACAGTGAGTCCAAATCACCTCTGAATTTTGTCAAGTGCTGAGCATGAAAAGACAAGCTTTAATGATTTTCAGAACTGTTATTTTTTCATGTGAAATTTACACACACTATACTGATTAATTATACAGCAGTTTTCCTTGCTCTATTGCAATCTTAAAGGATTATTTCAGTTTCAGTGAACTGAGTAGTGGACCTGTGGACTGGAGACTATAAACAGTATTTTATCCATTGCTGTTTTCTGTTAGCACAAATAGTTTTTAGGCCGTTGTAAAAGGTTGTGGTATCCAAAAACTGCAAAAGACTACAAAAAATTTCAACTTATAAACTATATAACAAACTATGTAATCATACCCGTCACTCCACAGGAGGACAGGCTTACACCCAAGGTACACACATCAAACCACTAGAGTTCCTAACCGTGAGCCTACTGACAAGTGCCATATCAAAACTTCTGCTATTTCTATACATCATTCCCCACTAAAATAATAAAATGTGATAGAAAGTCTTTCTTCAGTTAGGCACTGTTTAAATAAACACTGACTTTATCATTCTTTAGGCTCAAGAAAAATGTTCCTACAATGCCTAATCACCATTCACGCCACAATAAAAATCAAATATATTTCATTACTTCTTCGGAGTTAGCCGTTTCTGATTGTAAGAGATACAGTAGATGTACTATTAGATATTGTTTTGTACAACACCAAATTAATCCCTATCTCCAATTAGTACACTCATACTCCCATTTATGCACATCACATTGGCTCATGATCCACTCAGAATCGACTGACTCACTCAAATGTCAAAATTGGCAGTTCCAAAACTTAGCCTCACTCATAATACGGGGAACACCCAAATCATCTGTGCCGCTACAGCTGAGCAATGATAAGCAAGGATAGATTGGTTATGTCATATACAGTATGTCTGTAGCCTTATAATTTGAAAATGGTAGTTGGGAAAGACCAGAAGACAGAGTTATGGAAGAATATAGGCTTAGAAGTGTAGTAACACTACCAGGTTAACAGTAAAATTTGTGAAAGGTGTGGTGCAACTCTGCATTAGCCAATGGTGGCTGGTAAGCGGGATTTGTCAACATTTGGTTTTTAAAAAAAAAAAAAAAAAAAAAAAAAAAAAAAAAAAAAAAAAAGGCATATCAGATTACTGTGAGATGGGCTAGCTCTTTCAGTATAACTTTTCAGTACAGTGGTAACGCATGGTGCAGCTGAGACAATGTCTCCATCATCGGCATTTCAATGGTGTTGTGAAGTACATGACCAGGAGCAGCGCATTAGTACAAGTGTGCTGTTATCAGGTGTAAATAACCTCTGATTCTGTAGCAGATTTATTCACAGTATAACAGGTCCACTAGGGCACAGGAGCTAAGCCACACGAGGAGATGACAAGGACTCACTGGCCACAGCTGTGGGCTTGAGTTACCCTTGGGGTATCTGCCTCCTGTAAAGTCTGTCCAATGGACTTCACCCCACAGTGCAGTGGATCTGCTGGTCCACTCCAGCACCTGCTAGGAGGCAGTGGGTTCCACCCCAGGCTCAGACACTGTCTTCCAACAACACTGTGATGGCACCTCTTGCCACTCATCCTGGCCAACTGGTCCACTTTTGTAGGGTATGTGCACTATCACCTCCCCACCATGCCACAGAACCAGTGTATAAGCTGGAAATAAAGGGTTAATTTTGACAGCTACTTCTTCCTGGGTCTCTTCAGCCTGCCATCCAGCCTCAACCAACAGCTACCCAGCCTCCTGACAATGGAGTTGCCCCGCTCTACCCTGCAGTTCATTTATAAAGTGTTGTCAGCAATACTGATGCCACCTTCAGTGGGCAGCAGAGGGTGTGACGTCCATGCAGTGTGATGTTTGGACCACAATCTGCAGTGTTAGCACAGTGGGGTGAATAAAGAAACTGTTTGCTACTGTTTATGTGTGTGACAGGTATGGAGTGCAAGACTGAGTGTCCTCATGAAGTGAGGGTTACTTTGTTTGAACCAGAAAAACTGGATGATGTGTTTGAATTTCATGGCAAACAGTAAAGAGCAGTGTTGTGAGCCTACTTGAGTCCTTTGCACCTTGTGCTGAAACTGTATCTGCAACTTGTTTTATGTGCCTTCATTTTGGTCATATGGCAAAGCAGTGTAGAGAATCTAAGTGGTTGATGATAAGGTGCAAGGTGTAATTGTTTTCTTTTTGTCTGTTGGTAATTGTTTTAAGTCTCCCTATTTATGAATGGGCACATTAAATTGACATAAAGTCGATAGACTGATATTTTGTGTGACCCAAAATATTATTCTCTCAGAATAACTGGCTTGGCTTCGTATTTTTGAGACCGCGAAAGATTGAAATATTTCAAGTACACTAATTTGTTTTGCACTTGGCAGTCAGACTTTTTAATTAAACAATATAGGGTTCTAAGAAATTTCTACAATTTTTATTTATCTAAGTAAGATGGCCACAATGGTGACTAAACAGATTTGCCTAAGCCGATTTTTCAGGTTCATACAACACTACTCACCCACATTTCCACTTGGGAACCTGTCAATAGCAAATTAAAGACACTAGTGGTAATAAATAATAAGACATGAGTCTGAGCTTGAACAAAAATAATTACTTATTCTCACTCATATGATGCATACATCTTAACAGACCAAGGTCAGGAGGAGGAAAGGTAACAAAAGAAGAATGTCGGACAAATGATAGAGACTACTTCACAAAGATATCATAATTTTGACTTATTGTTCACTATATTCAGTAAAAAAAGTAATTCTGCTAGCAAAGGTTCAAATGGTTCAAACGGCTCTGAGCACTATGTGACTTATCTGAGGTCATCAATCTCCTAGAACTTAAAACTACTTAAACCTAACTAACCTAAGGACATCACACACATCCATGCCCGAGGCAGGATTCAAACCTGCAACCGTAGCGGTCGCGTGGTTCCAGACTGAAGTGCCCAGAACCACTCAGCCTCACCAACCGGCTTCTAGCAAAGGAAAAACAAGAAAAAAAATACAAATTTGTTGTACTGCCCTCTTTGACAGAGGCAAGAGAACAATGTTTACTAGACAAAATCAAATTTAAAAGTCTTTCACTAATTCCAGATGTCCAGGAATAATAAATTCTTAGTATCCTAAATAGATTGTAAGTTCAAATCACTGTTTATCCGTTGGCAGAAATTAAGTTTATCAATTTCTTTTTTATCAGACCCATACATTTTTCAGATGTATACAGATAAAAGACAATACTGTTTTCATTATGTTGAATCATCAGTTGGTTCCATAGTTTTAAATTTTGCAGAATCACAGAAGTTCAGTAATTATCACAAGGAACAGATGTACACCTCACATAATTCTGATTACTTACTGCATAGCACCAAATCACAAATGGTTTAATTTCTTATTTACAGTTTTTTCTTTGAAAAGTTTGGATAAAATTTAATTAGGAGTTTTATTTGGATAGGATTGGTGATGAGGGCTTTGCAGACAATGGACCAGCTGCATCAGACTGCAGGTGTGGTGATGTGATGACATAGGACCTGTCATCAAAACCAGACCATCTATGAAGGTTATTCAGAAATAGTGGACACAATACCCCAAGGCCCTTCAGGACAGGATTCCATGGAGATTATGATGATGTCCACATTCAGTGGATTACATGAACAAAATAGATAGACCAATATTAGGATAATTGCTCACATGAAATAACTACCTGTGCAACAAGTAGAGCTTGTATTATGGCACAGTTAATTTATTTTCTTTTTGTCTGATAGTAATTGTTGTTGCTTAGATCCACATTTATTTATAACAGATTCTCATGAGTATGCTATGAGGCCATAATATTGTGATATGAACATGGCAGTCTTGGCTAGAACACAATTTATTTACAGAATACCATAGACAGTTTTATATTGTCTTTATTAGTCACTCACCAGTCTAGAAAGAATTATACACAGGCACACTATACACTGTCTCTGTCCATCACTTGCATTGATTGGTCAAATTTAAAAAAACTTCTCATCTGTCTGTGGAATGTTAAGAATGCAGGCATCAGAAAATATACTGATAGCAATTGAGTTTAAAGCCACAATGATGGGCAAGCTACAGCTTGAATCATTCCATGCTGTCACACCTAGTGGTGCTCATGTATAACATTGATTTAGTGAACGTTCATTACAAGTGTGTGACCAGTGATTTTACAGTATTTGGCACAATTCACAGGATGAATCATTGACTCCTTTTGTGTCTGTAATTGCCATCCCCCTCCACAACAATGTGGCACTGGTAAGTGAAATGTACTTTTATTTTCACATACTTCATTCAGTGGGTAACAGTGCTACTTCACATCACAACCTATTACTATTTCAAATTTTATAGATCACAAATAGTTCTAGATGCACGTATCACAAATAACTGCTTACTTGATTCATCCAATGCTACTCATTTATTTACCAAAAGATTGCCAACTCATGAAACAACTCATGACAAGCACCAGTGTGTGCAGAAAATACTCTCACCAAAGGAGACAGGTCATGAAAACTCTAACCGCTGAGCTTATGGAAAGATGAAATAGAAGTAAAATTTATTTACTTGAGACTTGTATACACAATTCAATAGAATCTCTCATTTACTTATTTATCCATATAAATAAGTCTGACATATTAGTACAAATGCGTATTTCTCATTTATCTAACAATGGAAAATCCAGGATGGAATGTAACAATATTATATATTAGGCAGATAGTGTGGTTTCAGTTGCCTGAGACTGCAGTCGCATGTGTGAGTTGTATTTGCGTGTGTGTGTGTTGTTGACGAATGCTAATGACCGAGAGTTTTAATTGTGAGAGTCTTTTTGTTGTGCCTATCTGCGACTCGGCATCTTTGCTATATGATGAGAGGCAAATTTCCTTCTCATAATATTGTTTCTTATTTATCTGGTTATCACAAGCTGGCATTTTAAAGAAACTGCTTTGTTCCTTTATTTATTCACATATCAGATAATTTCTAATAACTATTCTGCTGTGAGACTACTCACATTCTATCTCTGTAGGAATATACACGTTTACAACAAAGTGAAATTTGATGACTAAAGTCTTTTTGCATTTCAATTACTTCAGTAATACAAATAGTTTATGGTAAAACATATTTTATATTGTTTTTACAGCTTCCACTCATTAACATGACATTGTTGCTAATATGCTAAAGAAATAAATTCCCACATAAATCATAAGATTTTTATCATTTAAACATTTTCCACAGTATTTAGGTTCTTATTCTTACTATCATTAGGTAAAAAGCTCATTTTATTCTACAGAACACCAACGAAATATTTTCACACAAAGATTTTGAATAAACAGTGCCTGAGAGTTTATAATCAAGACTTCACACCAGAGTACACATATTTATTCTATTAATTAGCACAGTTAAATTTCTATTTTCATTTGTGTTTCCTACTGCATTACTCATTCATTCAGATCTTTGAGAACATGGCCATTTATTCTTTAGATAATATTATTCTTTTTGTTTATATAAAACAGTATCTGCTCTGACACATACTTATTTCACAAAATTTTTACACACGTTTACTTGCCCATCAATTAACCTTTCATACCCTCTGGATAGAATTGAGTATATTAACCCCCTCCATGAACCATGGACGTTGTTCTTGATGGTAGGCTTGAATGCCTGAGATATATACATAGCCCTACCATAGGTGCAACCACAACAGAGGGGTATTCGTTGAGAGGCCAGAAAAATGTGTGGTTCCTGAAGAGGGGCAGCAGCATTTTCACTAGTTGCGGGGGCAACAGTCTGGATGTTTGACTGATCTGGCCTTGTAACACCAACCAAAGCAGCTTTGCTGTGCTGGTACTACGAATGGCTGAAAGCAAGGGGAAACTGTGACGAAGCAAGCTGGGATATTTTTACATCCCCTCTTGTTTTGCCATCTGCCTCCTTAAATTTGTTTTTTAATTTTGACTAATTACCATTAACAAATGCGAGTATAATCTGCATTTCCATAAAAGAGAAAGATTGGCCCTCAGTTTTAAAGAATATAACACCAGATCAAATTTCGTATTTAGTTTTATGGATGTAATTGATTTTCTAATTTATTTCGACTATTCCTAGTTAATACTATTGTTATAGGGTGAAATCAGTAATTGTTTAATAACTTCAATTCTATTGTTGACATATAAACAAATATAAATTCTATAATAATTATAAATGTTTAGAACACGAAACACTGGCATTCCTAAAGTATCTATTTGGCTCCATTCGAAAACATGTTAGCAAAACCAACCCTTCATTAATTTCAAAGTAATTAACAGTTTTGTCAAAAGTATTGTTTGCACAACTATATTTGTCAATTTCATGATTTAAACAAATAATTCAGCTTAACACTTGCAGTAGAAGAAACTGTTAAAAAGAAACAATTTTTCAATGTATTCAGTTAATTGATTGTGTTAATTTTTAATTGTAATTTCAGTAAATTTAACTTCGAACAATGTGTAGTTTCTGTACCTATTATTGTGAGGATATACAAGGGCCCAATTTTTAGTCTCGAGCCAGTCAGTCCAAGGCCCAGTTTCACATGAGAAACCTGTGTTGGTTAGAACAGCAACAATGCATCAACAACTGTGTAATAAGTGTAACACAGGTAGGCCATGTGTTAAAACAATGACAGTGTCTGTTCCACACATATCTTTTATTCTTCAAGAACTTTTTGGTTAGATTTTTACTGCTCATAGATGTTCAACTAGAAACTATTGTAGCAGTATGTGGATGTATGCCTGCAACCTTTAAAGAGGCTTATCGAAGGTTAAACAATAGTGTACTGGCCATATAACAGTGTATTATTGGGGGGGGGGGAGGAGGGGGAGGGGAAGGAGGGGGGGGGGAGGTTGTGAACAGGGACAGTAAAGTACTGTGAAATGCAAATATGCACCTGTCGGCTACATCATTTAAAGTACTCAGTGTTGTACTTCCACACCCCATTTTTCAGCCAGTGCAGCAACACAGAAGTCGACACCGAGGATGATGAAGAAATAAAGCAGGGAACGTAATTTTTCCCAAGGGCATGCAGCTTTACTTTAGGGTTAAATGATGATGGCGTCCTCTTGGGTAAAATATTCCGGAGGTAAAATAGGGAGGGGGAGAGGGAGAGGGGGAGGGAGTTGGAGAGGGAGATGGGGAGGGAGAGGGAGGGGGAAGGGGGAAGGGGGGAGGGGGAGGGTAGAGGTAGAGGTATAGGTATAGTTATAGGTATAGGGAGAGGGAGAGGGAGAGGGAGAGGGAGAGGGAGATGGAGAGGGAGAGGGAGAGGGAGAGGGAGAGGGAGAGGGAGAGGGAGAGGGAGAGGGAGAGGGAGAGGGAGAGGGAGAGGGAGAGGGAGAGGGAGAGGGAGAGGGAGGCGGTCTCTGGCAGCTGTAGCCAGACTATAAGCAGCAGCAGTGCATGATGGGAGAGGCAACAGGGTGGGGGTAAGGAGGATGATGGGGTGGGGAGGGGGACAGATAGCAGGGATGGTGAAGTGCTGCTGGGGAGTGTGCAGGGATGAGGTGGAGAGAGAGCAGGGAAGCTACATGCAGTTGGGAGTTTAGACTGTAGGTGGGGGAGGGGGGGGGGGTGGTTATTGGGAAAGGAGAGAAGTAAAAAGACTGGGTGCATTGGTGGAATAGAGGGCTGTGTAGTGCTGGAATGGGAACAGGGAAGGGGCTAGATGGGCAAGGAAAATGACTAACGAAGGTTGAGGCCAGGAGGGTTATGGGAATGTAGGACATATTGCAGGGAGAGTTCCCACCTGCACAGTTCAGAAAAGCTGGTGTTGGTGGGAAGGATCCATATGGCACAGACTGTGAAGCAGTCATTGAAATGAACAATGTCATGTTGGGTAGGTGCCCAGCAACAGGGTGGTCCATTTGATTCATGGCCACAGTTTCTTGGTGGCCATTCCTGCAGACAGATTTGCAGCTTAGCTTGTAGTTTACATGACTGGTTTCACAGGGATAGGTGATGTTTGTGACTGGACTGGGGTAGGGGGTGGTGGTGGTGGTGGTGGTGGGAGGATGTATGGGACAAATCTTGTGTCTAGGTCTATAACAGGGATATGAGCCATCAGGTAAGGGGTTAGGAGCAGGGGTTGTGTAGGCATGGATGAGTACATTTGGTTGGTTCGGTGGACGGCAGAATACCACTGTGGGAGGGGTGTGAAGGACAGTGGGCAGGATATTTCTCATTTCAGGGCACAACAAGAGGTAGCCGAATCCCTGGCTGGGAAAGCAATTCAGTTGCTCCAGTTCAGGTGGTACTGAGATATGAGGGGAATGCTCCTCTGTGGCTGGACAACGAGGCTTTGGCAGCTGGTGCCAGGAAATTTATTTTTGTGCAAGGCTGAGAGGATAATTACAGTCTCTAAAGGCCTCAGTGAGACGCTCGGTATATTTTGAGAGGGACTGCTCATCACTGCCACTAGTTCCCATAACCCTCCTGGCCTCAACATTCTTTAGTCATTGTTCTCACCCATCTAGCACCCTCCCTGTTTCCATTCCAGCACTAGACAGCCCTCTATTCCACAAACGCACCCAGTCCTTTTCCTTCTCTCCTTTTCCGCTAACCCCCACTCCTTCCCCCTCACTCTGTCTCAACTCCCGACTGCACCTACCTGTCCTTCACTCTCTTGATATTATCCTTGCATGCTCACCAGCAGCACATCACCATCCCCCATCCTTACCCTGCTATCCCTCCCCCTCCCTGCCCCAGTCTCCTCCTTGCCCCCACCCAGTTGCCTCTTCCATTGTCCACTGCTGCTGCAGCTCGTAGTCTGGTACAGATTCCAGAGACTGTGGTCATGTGTGTGTGAGTTGTATTTGTGTGTGTGTGTGTGTGTGTGTGTGTGTGTGTGTGTGTGAGAGAGAGAGAGAGAGAGAGAGAGAGAGAGAGAGAGAGGTCTATTTTTGACAGAGAACTTGTTGGTTGAAAGCTTATCTTGTGATAATCTTTTTGTTGTACCTACCTGTGATTCAGCATCTTCACTGCACCTATCCTTTTCATAATAATGTCGCTGTATAATTCAATATTGTTATTGTTATTTGTATGCTAAATGATCATTTTACTATTTATTACAATATAGAATATTTTCTAATTAATTATTTTAGCCCATAAAGTGAAGCCAAGTCTACAAAGTATGTTTTGAAAACTGGTACATATTTTTGTATAAATATTGCATCTAAAATCATTAGAAAATCACCTAAAAGAATTACTACATGAATAAAAACTTTCTTCGTCCCTCCAAAAAATCAGGTCTGAAAGGGTTGAATTTCATTCCTTGTGGAAGGTCGATTCTTTTGCCCCCCCCCCCCCCCCCCCCCCCAGAGAAAAAAAATTCCATACTCCCAAACAAACTGCATCTAATTACTTATTTGGGTCATGTCAGTTGTCTACAATTCCCTATTATGAACCTCTCCTAAAACTGCAATGGTCATAATACCTGTCTCTATTCACTACAGCAAGTATCTTTGTTACTTATAAAATAGCATTAATACTAACACTGTGAAGTATAACCAGATTTTTTCCAAGATAAATAGGATATCATTCATTTTATAGACAACAGATGTTTGCTTTTATTTTACCTTAGTTTGGTCATAGTTTGAACGTATTCAGTGGCGACTAACTGAGCAGATAACAATGTGCAATTCCTGAGTCTGTCATTTGTTTTTCACCTTTTAGTGGGTTACATGTACTGGGGAAAATATTTCTTAAGGTCTTGATGTGAATAGAGCAAGCAACTGATTTGGAATTGCCCCCACCCATTCTAGTGTCATGGCTTGTTTAACGCGCCATAGTGTGTACAATATATGTTTCCTATCTGACTATTAAGGTGTTTATGAACATCCTCTTGCCATTTAGGCAAATCCAATATCAAAGTTTCTTTTGTATAAGTCCTAATTCATCTTTAGCCACATGTGCGGAAGTGCTCTGTTTGGAACACAGTTTGGTAATAGTGTGCCACATGGCTTTCTGTAATTCTGATTCTAATCTTTCTGTAATTTAGTCATCGTTTTCCTTTAAAAATTCATCTATTTTTTTCCCTTATCAGTGTAGAGCTCCTCTTCCTGGGTTTTGGGCTGTTGAAGGGTGCATTTCAGAGTTCCTTGCTCTAGTTTCCAAGTACTATGGTTTCAGTTGATTTTTCTACTAATTCTGGAATACACCTAATGGTGGTTTCAAGTCTGAGATCTATTCAGTTATGATTTCTAGATCAGCTCACAACTGAGAGACTGTGGTCACGTGTGTGTGAGTTGTTGGTCGTGCGCGCGAGTGTGTGTATGTGTATGTGTGTGTGTGTATGTGTGATTTTTGACAAGGGAATTGTTGGCCCAAAGCTTATTGTGTGACAGTCTTTTTGATGTGCCTATTTGCTATATGGTGAGCAGCAACTATCCTTTTCATAATATTGTTACATTCCATCGTGGATTTTCCATTGTTTGATTTCAGAGCACAAGTTGTTAATCACTTGGCTATCAACCTTCGTTTTAACTCCTCACTATGATTTTTGACTGGTTCGTTAATCTGTGTGACCTGATTAATTACATTGTCTTGTTATTGCATCATACCTTCCTGTCTCTGATTCAACATGCTTATATTACTAGCCATGGCATCTAATTTTTGTAAAATTATGATAGGATCTGGTTCTGCACTAACAGGTACAGAAATAGTCACATCTATAGCTGGTATGTTATTTAAATTTTCAATGGTGAACTCCTGCTCTTGTACCTGATTAGACCCAGTCCCTGGATGAAAAGGAACCACAATTCTGAGTTGCTTTTAGGTTATCACCATACTAATGTGCAATAGAGTCTGTTGAATCTATTACTTATTGAAATGCAGTACATGTACAAACAACTCAGACAGAGTATTTGTGCACAGCACATCATGACAGATAAACATTTTCTTTCATTTTAAAAAATAATGCAGATCACTTCACCAAGCTACACATCTACATCATCTTGTGGTTCTTTTACAATATCTACAATAATTAAATAATAATTATAAAGTTTTCAATTGACTACTTTCCTTTATTTCAATCTAGAAGCCTCAAATAAACAAATTTTACAGCTACAGAAATCAGAACTAGCAGAATGAACGGTATATTGTTTTACCTCATGTTGTAGTTGTTAACAATAATGTATTATTAAGAATTTACCCTCTTTGTCTTCTTGCATTTTTATTTAGTTTACTGGTTTCATATGAGTTCTATTCACTTATAGACAAAGTTTTTCAGCTTTCAGAAAATTTTCAATCAGTTACTTGACATCTAAATTTCATATTGTTGGAATGCATGGGAACGAAACAAACAATTATGAAACAGACATATTTGAAGTAAATTACATATACACTACACTAATGATCTATTTTAACAGTCCTATAAGTAGTCATGAGTTTAGCTCTCCCGATTTAGGACCAGGCAAGTTAAATTGACAAAAAGTCTACAGATTGATATTTTGTGTTACCCAAAACATTATTCTCTCAGAATAACTGGCTTGGCTTCATATTTTCATGACCGTGAAAGATTGGAATATTTAAAGTTCACTAACTGGATTTGCACTGGGCAACTGGAATTTTTAAATGCATAATATGCAAGTTCTATGAAAGCACTACAGTTTGTAATTATCTCAGTGAGAGGACCGCAATGGTGCTAAACAGATACAGACCAAGCTGATTATTTGCATTCTTACAGCACTACTCACCCACATTTCCACTTGGGAACCTGTCAATAACAAATTAAAGAGACTAGTGGTGGTAAATAATGATATATATGAATCAATGCTTGAATAAAAATAAGTAATTTTTATCACTTATAGAGATAACAATGATACATTCATCTTAACATATCAAGGACAGGAGGAGGAAGGTAATGAAGGAGGTAACAAAAGAAGAGTCTCAGACAAAGACATCATAGTTTTGATTTATTCTTCTACATTCTGGATTTATGTTTCCCATTTAATACTCTCTTATTTATCACCAATGCACAGTACACAATTTGTTCATTATATTTAGAAGCAACATAATTTTACTGCCACAGGAAAAACAAGAAAATATACTAATATGTTGTTATATTGTGTAATTGTTTTGTGCATGAATGAAGGTTAGTGGCAGAATACTTGAATGGCAGAGTAAGAGACACAGGGTTCCAATGGGCCAGAGGCAGTTCAGGCATTAGTTAATGAGGTAGTGCGATGGAGAGCAGAAAATATGGTCTTGCTTAGTCTGCAGCTAAAGATGAGGAGTTAGCGTTGCTTAGGATGCTGAGCCTTGTAATAGATCCAGCTGCCACTAACCTAGTCAGACTCTTTTCTGGAAGGTCATCTGAGGGTGGTGTGTCAGTTGTGGAGGACCTGACTAAGTCTGTGAGTATTGACAGTGGACAGTTGTTGCAGATAGTGAAATTATGTTTGACAGGAGAGGCAAAGACTAAGAAGACTTATGTGAGATGCACAGAAGCACTGAATAAGGTGGAGACATTTGAGCTGTTGAAATAGAAGTATAAGTAGCAGACTAACCTGATATTCTTTTGGGAGCAGTTGTGCGCTATTAGGAAGATGTATATGAATTTTCTGATGGAATAAGAAAAGGGAATGTACAAACATATAAACTGATTCAGAGTGAGGAAGTGAATAAAGTTTCACTGGAGGAGGCAGAGCAGAGGGTACTTGTTGCTTTCATGCAGGGTTTGCCACCAGATATGTTGAGAAGAATGTGCATGGGGGCACCTAAGGATCTCAATTCGAGTGTGGGATTAGCAGTGGAATGTGAGGAAATTGATTTGTCATTGTTTGTGATGGATAGGCATGGTGTATTTTCTGCAAATGTGAAGTGACACTATTGTGGGCATATAAGGCATGTGCAGAAGCACCGTATTCATAACTGTATCAATGAGTGGACCTAAACTAGTTGCTTATGTAGTACCATCCTCATTACACAACAGCATTTAGCAAATATGTTATGATCAGGTATCTAGTCTCTAAAATAAAGCTGTACAGTTATAGAACACCAGTTTTAATCACCAAGATCAGTAGCCAGAAATGGATGGACCATCTAATACTGTAGCACAAAGAAATGATGACAGCAATACTGCCGAGTAACATTATTGTTATAACCTTTAATCACCAATAATTGCGTGGATATTCAAACACACTCACTTAGAAACAATAGCTGGTTACATGATAACAACTCAGTATCTCTCATTCGACTGCTGTGCCGTGACGTGCGGCCGGCGCCGTTCGTAGCTAGGTGGCGCTCCTGCGCTCAGCCGAGTTGCGGAGCGCCTCTATCGCCATTTGCGCGTACTGTCGTGGCGGCACTGTTAAATGTCGTGGCACTGTCACAACACTTTTCCCCCCTTGAAAAAAAAAACACTCACTTCCTTGGAGACAGGGACAGTGCGGAGACATCCATGGCCTCTTGTGAGGCCCCGAGAAGATCCCACGGAGAGACACGAGAGTATGGTCAAAAATGTCCAGGATGGAAGCTCGTGCGTGGAACATGCCTCCTGGATGAGATGATGGGTGAAAACTCTGGAGCAGCATCCATATGTGTCGTGGACCTGGGGGTGTGCTCCAGCAAGATGGGTCCCGGAGAAGGCGGCGTCGCGACTGGGGCCGGTTCCGGCGTACTCTGAAGCGGCAGCGACGTCGGCTGCATCAACACGTACGGTAGATCGGCAGCAGCGACAGGACTGGCTTCTCGGGCTGGTGGAGGTGAAGGAAGGGGCGGTGGCACCGGCGTGGCCACCACTCGTGGGCGCATCTGGTCATAATGGCGAACAACCATGCCGTCGTCCGTACGTATTTCACAAAGCCGGCGGCCGCGAAGAGCCTTGACCACCCCTGGAATCCATTTATGGCGAGATCCATACCCTCGTGCCCACAAGTCGGCGCCCACCGAGTATTTTCCCGCGCTAGGGGACACAGCACAAGGCCTGACAGGGTGAAGCAGGTGCAGTAGAGTGCGCGGTTGGCGGCCATGCAAGAGTTCAGCAGGGCTGCGATCACCCAGAGGCGTGAAGTGATAAGAACTCAGAAATTGCAGCAGAGCGTCATCTGTGGAAAAATCACTAAGGAATTTTTTCATCTGGCTTTTGAAAGTGCGGACAAGGCGCTCGACCTCCCCATTCGATTGCAGATGGAAGGTTGGTGCTGTAACTTGATGAATCCCTTGTCCGGTACAAAAATCACGGAAGGCCTGCGAAGAGAACTGAGGGCCATTGTCCGTGACGATCGTGGATGGAAGACCTTCTAGCGCAAAGATTTTGGACAAAGCCAGCGTCGTCGCCGCAGTGGTGGGCGACGGACATCGAACAACAAACAGAAACTTCAAGAAGGTGTCAATCAACAGTAGCCAATAAGAACCGAGGAAGGGGCCGGCAAAGTCACCGTGCACCCGTTCCCATGGCTGCGCCGGATCAGGCCACGGAGAGGGCATTGTACGAGGTGCAGACAGTTGTTGAGCACACTGACCACACGCAGCAACCATGTGGGCAATGCCGAATCAATACCGGGCCAATAAACGTGCCTGCGGGCCAGGGACTTAGTCCGAGAAATCCCCCAATGGCCTTCATGCAACAGTTTGAGAACATCTTTGCGAAGAGAGGCTGGCACCACGACCTGCAGAGATGCGCCATCCGTGGCCAGAAGAACAACACCATCACGAACAGACAGACGAAGGCGCAAGGCATGGTAGTTGTGAAGGGGATCCGATGCCCGGCCCTTGGTCCTGTCCAGCCAACCCCGTTGAACAAAACCGATCACCTGACGCAGGACCGGGTCCCGCGCAGTAGCCGACGCGACCTGCGAACCTGTAAGTGGAAAACCCTCGACCGCATGACGTTCTTCCTCATCAATGTGGAAACAGAGTAGTTCATCACGATCAAAAGCCGGGTCGGGGCCCATCGGCAATCGCGACAATGCGTCAGCATTGGCGTGCTGGGCCGTGGGGCGATAGTGAATCTCATAGTGAAAACGAGACAAGTATAAGGCCCAATGTTGCAGGCGGTGAGCTGCCTTATCCGAAAGCGACGCCGAGGGGCTGAAGAGAGAGCAGTGGCTTGTGGTCGGTGATAAGGTGAAACTTAGAACCATACAAAAAAAACGCTGAACTTTTTTAGAGCATAAATGATAGCGAGCACCTCCTTTTCGATTTGAGAGTAACGCCGTTGTGCATCGATGAGGGTCTTGGAAGCATAGGCGATGGGTCGTTCCTACCCATCCTCATACCAATGGGTGAGAACAGCCCCTAGGCCATACTGTGACGCGTCAGTCGCCAGAACCAAGTGCTGACCTGGACAGAATGTGGCAAGACAAGGTGCCGACTGCAAATGAGCCTTCAGGTGCACAAAAGCCTGCTCACACTCGTCGGACCAACAGAAAGGGACTTTTTGCGTAACAGCTGATGCGGAGGATGAGCTACCGCCGCCACGGATGGAATGAATTTGTGATAATAAGCAATCTTGCCTAGAAACGCCTGAAGTTCTTTGACCATAGATGGCCGGGGTAGAGCGTTAATGGCCGCAACGTGCTGACGTAGAGGACGTATACCCTCACGGGACAAGTGGAAACCAAGATACACAATGGAGGGTTGGAAGAACTGTGACTTGTCCAGATTGCACTTCAACCCAGTCGAATGCAAAACCCGAAACAGTGAACGCAAATTGCGAAGGTGCTCCTCAGTGGAGGCCCCCATGACAACAATGTCATCCAGATAGCTGATGCAGCTGGGAACGGAAGCCGTGAGCTGTTCCAAAAACTGCTGAAAAATGGCCGGCGCGCTAGCGACGCCAAATGGTAACCGCTGGTACTGATACAACCCACAAGGAGTGTTGATGATGAGAAATTCCTTGGAAGAAGCATCCACGGCAACTGATGGTACGCCTCCGATAAGTCAAGTTTGGAAAAGAACTGGCCCCCAGCGAGCTTGGTAAATAACTCCTCAGGACGGGGAAGAGGATAAGTGTCAATGAGGCTCTGAGCGTTGACGGTGGCTTTAAAATCACCACACAATTGCAGACTCCCGTTTGGTTTAGAAACCACCACGATTGGCGATGCCCATTCGCTGGAGGTAACAGGAAGGAGAAGCCCTGAAGCTGTTAACCTGTCTATCTCAGCCATGACAGGTGCACGCAACGCCACCGGAATAGGGCGTGCAAAATCCTTGGCACGACCCAGACCAGCAGAGAACACAGACGAAAATTCAGAACACAATCCATCCAGCTGTTGATACGGAATATCCTCAGATATGAGGTGCACATCATCATCAATGGAGAACCCGAACAACTGGAAAGCATCATAACCGAACAGGTTTTCAGTGCCCGCATGATCCACCACATAAAACGTGAGGGGCCTAACAAAAGACTTGTAGGCAGTGGAAGCATCAAACTGGCCAATGATAGGAATTCTCTGTTTATTGTAAGTTCTCAGATTTTGCGTAACTGGAGACAAGGGAGGGGAGCCCAACTCCAAATACGTGCGAGAATTAATGAGAGTTACTGCAGAGCCAGTGTCCACTTGCATGCGAATGTCTTTAGCCAGAACACGAACAGTAACAAACAACTTATTTGTTTGAGAAAGCACACAGTTAACATCCATGTCTGATGCCTCGTCCTCGTCGACAGGAACTTTAGAGGACTGACACACAGAAGCAATGTGGCCTTTTTTCCTACATGAATTACACGTGGCCCAACGTTTTGGACACGCGATCCTGTCATGCTGTACGAAACAACGTGGACAAGAAGGAAGTGCGGAACGAACCTGCTTCTGTGGTTGCTGTTTTTGCTGCGAGCATTGCAGGCCAACGCAACGTTGTTTACACGAGTGAACCGCCACCACATCTTCGTTCTCCTGTGAAACAGGCAAATTGTGCATGTCGAAAGTTGACTGTACAGCACCTACATCACACCATGCGTCTATTTGCGCGCCAGCAGCGTGAGACACTTCAAAGGATTGAGCAATGCTAAGAACTTCTGACGACGACGGGTTTGGCAGTTGTAGGGCACATTGCCGAACTTCTTTATCAGGAGCAAGCCGTAGAATAGCATCCTGAACCATTGAATCAGCAGAAGACTCACGATGAGTGTCCGTGACAAACTGACATTTCCTACTCAGACCGTGTAGTTCCGCCGCCCAAGCCCGGTAAGATTGATGGGGCTGTTTACGAGACGGTTGAACGTCACGCGGGCGGCAATGATGTGGGTGTTTATGTGGTAATAGACAATAAGTCACACATTTCTTGGAAGGACAGGGAGGCAGGTTCCCGCAGAGGGGCTAACTGAGATAGCAGCTGATAGATCCGTGGGGAAATCCAAGATAGAAATAATGACTTACACATAGGAGCGTCGACAATGCTGAAAGCCAAGAAGTGTTGCCGCAAATGCTTCTCATAATCCTCCCAGTCTTCAGCGGCCTCGTCGTAAGGAGGGAATGGGGGCGGAAAAGAGGAAGACAGATGATGAGTAAGCGACGTCGACAACGCCTGAATAGCAGCCATCAGCTGTGTTTGTTGTGCCTGAATAGCAGCCGTCAGCTGTGTTTGTTGTTCAATGAGCGCTTGCATAAGCTGTTCCATGTCTGCCCCATCACGAACACACAAATCCACAACGCAGTGAAAATATCCGACCTCGTCACCAAAAAGTGTTATAACCTTTAATCACCAATAATTGTGTGGATATTCAAACACACTCACTTAGAAACAATAGCTGGTTACATGATAACAACTCAGTATCTCTCATTCGACTGCCGTGCCGTGACGTGCGGCCGGCGCCATTCGTAGCTAGGTGGCGCTCCCGCGCTCAGCCAAGTTGCGGAGCGCCTCTATCGCCATTTGCGCGTACTGTTGTGGCGGCACTGTTAAAAGTCATGGCACTGTCACAACAATTATCTGTAGTAAATATTCCATCAATGCATCTGTCCTCCAGGGACAAATTATGTACAGGCCACCTGCTGCAAGCCACTGTGTCTCCCATACACACTGTGAGGTTTCAGAGCAGAAATTTACAAATATTTTAGTGACATTAGAAGTAATATCAATGAGTGTTTCAGCATTTTACAATCAGAATCAAAGAGTAGTATTGAAAGTGAGCCGTGGTAAAAATTGCTGTTTTGAAGAGCGCACTGCAACACGTAGTGTGGAGCAGTCGCCCTCCGTTTCTGGCGGTGGCGCCGCGGTGGCAATCGCAGCTTTGGTGTTTCCCCCTGGTGGAAAAGGGGAAAGGTTGCCTGTTCACGTGCATTTAAGGGGCGCTATAAGCTCGCAAGGGGGTCAGTTGGTCAGCCGGGTCAGTGTGGGGCAGTCAGTGTCTGTCTGTCGAATGGAGTGTCAGTATGTCTGTCGTTTGGATCGACCTTTAAGGCCGGTTGCATCAATCGGTTGGTCAGTCACGCACTGGGACACAAGATGGCTTGTCTGTCTTGAGCGTCGGCGCATGTGAGGTCGCCACGTGAGTCCAGTTGGCTGCGCCGTATAGCGAGGGGTAGTGGCTTCGCGGCTGATACGAGAGCGACAGGAGTCAACCCACGACATCGGTCCGGCCAGTGTGAGCTGCAACGCCAGGAGATGGGAGATCGGCGTGCCTTCCTGTGTCCATTGAAGCGGCTGGCAGTGGACAGTTCAGGAGAGCGTTTTGGGGGTGCTGCGCCAGGTCTTCGCCAGACATTGCAGTTTATTAGAAGTTAAGTGATTTGTGATATGTTGTTTCATTTACTTGTTAAATTATACTTGTTTTCTTGGTCAGTCTCTCGTCCCCAGCTAGCTCATCTGTCCCCCATCCACATTTGTTAGGCAGTTAGTGTCTGTCTGTCTGTCGTATGTTAATAGCTGCCTCCGTCATGTTTGTCGGATTCGGTGTGTTAACAAATTTATTGCTTCAAGTGTAACAGCCAATTTCCTGAAATATGTTTTTATATTGCCTATCATCTTGAGAGGCGGTATATGTTAATATAGAGCATATTTGGCCAACCTTGTATATTTTATGTAAGACTGCATTTCATGGGTTTTTATTTAAACGGTCATTTTAGTATATAAAGTTGCCACCCTTCCACCGTAAGAGTTTTTTTTTAAGAAAGGTTTTGAAAGTAGATTCACAGTTCAGAAAGTATAAGTAATGATGTATAGTCAATGCAGAATTGTTTGACATAAAAAAGGAAATGTAACAAAAAGGTTTGGTACAAGGTTAGAATCTTTTAGTAGTGATAGGTTATCAACTGAAAAGCTGTGTAAAAAGGAGATGGAAGCTGCTGATTTTTGTCAGTCTGCTTTAACTGGAGTAGTACAAACTTAGTATTCAGATGATAGGAATGGAATGATTTTTTACGTGAAGCAAATTAATGCTGTTGGTATTGAGAAGGTGGGGATAGTTAAACCAGGATGTTACTGTAAATAGGATACATTTGATAATGTTGAAACAGAATGTGTGCAAATAGTAAATGAAGTTCTTGATAAAATAGATAATAGTGTAAATGGTGTCAGATTGAAAAAGAAGGTAGGACTTTGAGGATTAATAATAAGGTGAATAAGTTCTCATTAATTAAACCTGATGTAAGTGATGTTACTAAAGACTGTGTACAAACAGTGACGGAAATGGTTGTTCAAGTTGATGAGCTTATTAGTGAGGGATGTAAGCAATGTGAAGATGACAGCAGTAACGGTCTTGCTGAATGAAAATGTAAATGTAAAACTTCAGTGGTTAGCAATCAAGTAAATGAGTGACAAGTAGTAAAATCAATGGAATTAATACTGAAATGAAAAGTGTGCATGTTGAAACGAGCAATGTTACACAGTAAAAAAGCCTGTAGTGAAATTACTAGCAGTTGCTCTGTACAAATTATTAGAAGTTAACAATGAGTTAACAGTGCGATGGGTGTAGGAACAGTTTTTAGAGTTTACAGCAACGTAATCAATATGCAAAAAGTTATGTTCAGTGTTAATGTACAGAAAGTAGTTTTTAAGGTAGATGTAATGGCCAATGCATTTGTGTTTGCAGTGGTTGAATGCTCAGAAATCATGATGTGTTTTGCAGTGGAGTGGCAAATGTTCTGAAAGATAGATGTCAATCTAGAATAAGTAATGCAAAACTAGATGGAAGGGCAGTGAGCCAGATTAATTGTGAATCCACCAGATGGAAGAGAGTTCACAGCTCTTTCGTGAATTTATTATGTAGTGCATCATATCTCCCTGAGCTGGGTGATTTCATTCTTTCTCTTTCCTAAAACACTCAACCTCTTTCTCTATCTTGTCAGTAGCTTGTAAGTAAACAGTTATTGTCTTCTACCTTGCATGAGTTTAAGTATAAGAAAATATAATGAGTTAATGATAAAAATTCATAGTGTGTAAATACTTTAGGAGTAAAAGAGGGCACTCACCGAAATGCAGAAGCATTAAGTTGTCAATAGGCATACAGGAAAGAAAGAAAACTTGCTAGCTTTTGGAATTATCCTTAGACAAACACAACATTTATAGTGTGTCAGATATAAAACTTGAGTAGTAGTGAATTATAGTATCACAAGAAGATTGAATCATGTACAATATGGTATATAAATTTTCCTGAATTTTATGATTTGTTGTCTTGTTTTGTTTTTGATTGCAGTAATGATGAAAATTTTGTGTCTAAAATAAATTTCTTTTAGACAAAGGGCAATTTAAAATAGTAAAATAAAACTGACTGTTGAAATATGTGGAGGTAATATTGAAAAACTAAAGTAATCAGCAAATATGTGAGCCAATAAATGTTTATAAGGTAGCAGAAAGAAACAACATCTTAAATAGATGATTCAGTACTATTTGCATAAACATACAAAAGTTTGTCTTGCCCTTCAGGCCTCAGTTCAGAATATGTTGGCAAAATTTCAGTAACTCAGACAATGGAAAATCCAGGATGGAATGTAACAGTATTATGGAAAAGAAAGTTGGGACTCACGATATAGTGAAGACGCCGAGTCTCAGATAGGGATGACAAAAACATATAAGCTTTCAGCCAACAAGGCCTTTGTCGGCCAGCTGAAGCCACACTGCGTGCTACAGCAACAGTGCATGATGGTAGTGGCAACTAGGTGGGAGTAAGGAGGAGGCTGCGGTGGGAAGGTGGAGGGATAGCAGGGTAGGGGTGGTGAATAGTGAAGTGCTGGAGAGCACCCAAGGCTGAGGTGGAGAGAGGGTAGGGCAGCTAGGTGGAGTCAGGAGGTTAGACAGATGGCAGGGGACAGTTGGAGGGGGGGGGGGGGGTTGTGGAAAAGGAGAGAAGTAAAAAGACTGGTGCAATGATGTCTGTGTAGTGCTGGAATGGGAACAGGGAATGGGTTGCATGGGTGAGAAAAATGACTAATGAAAGTTGAGGCCAGGAGGGTTACAGGAACGTAGGATATATTGCAGGGAGAGTTCCCACCTGCACAATTCAGAAAAGCTGCTGTTTATGGGAAGGATCCATATGGCAGCATAGGCTGTGAAGCAGTCATTGAAATGAAGGATGTCATGATGGGCAGCATGCTCAGCAACAGGGTGGTCCACTTGTTTCTTGGCCACAGTTTGTCGGTGGCCATTCATGCAGACAGACATCTTGTTGGTTGTCACGCCCACATTGAATGCAGGGCAGTGGTTGCAGCTTATCTTGTAGATTACATGACTGGTTTCACAGGTAGCCCTGCCTTTGATGGGATAGGTGATGTTTGTGATTGGACTGGAGTAGATGGTGGTGGGAGGATGTATGGGCAGGTCTTGGATCTAAGTCTACAAAAGGGATATGAGCCATGAGGTAAGGGGTTGGTAGCAGAGGCTGTGTAGGGATCGACGAGTATATTATGTAGGTTCGATGGACGGTGGAATACCATTGTGGGAGGGTGGGAAAGGTAGTGCTTCGGACATTTCTCATTACAAGGCATGATGAGGGGTAGTCGAAACACTGGCAGAGAATGTAATTCAAATGCTCCAGTTCTGGGTGGTATTGAGTTATGAGGGGGAATGCTTCTCTGTGAATGGACGGTGAGACTTTGAGAGGTTGTGTGGGACTGGAAGGATGAGGCATGGTAGATTTGCTTTTGGACAACCTTGGGAGGATAATTACGGCCTGTGAAGGCCTAAGTGAGACTCTCAGTATATTTTGAGAGGGACTGCTCATCACTAGAGATGCGATGATCACAGGTGGCTAGGCTGTACGAAAGGTATTTCTTGGTATGGAACGGGTGGCAGCTTTCAAAGTGGAGGTACTGCTGGTGGTTAGTAGGTTTGATACATAGATATTGATGTAGCCATCTTTGAGGTGGAGGTCAACATCTAGGAAGATGGTTTGTTGGGTTGAGTACGACCAGTTGAAGAAAATGGGGGAGAAGCTGTTGAGGTTCTGATGGAATGTGGATAGGGTGTCCTCATCCTTGATCCAGATCGCAAAGATGTCATCAATGAATCTGAACCAGGTGAGTGGTTTGGGATTCTGGGTGTTTAGGAAGGATTCCTTTAGAAGGCCCATGAACAGGTTGGCATAGGATGGTGCCATGTGGGTGCCCACAACCATGCCTCGGATTTGTTTGTAGGTAATGCCTTAAAAGGAAAGTAATTGTGGGTGAGGATATAGTTGGTCATGGCGGGTAAGAAGGAGGTTGTTGATTTAGAATCCATTGGGTGTTGTGAAAGGTAGTGTTCACCAGCAGTAAGGCCATGGGCATTAGGGATGTTAGTGTAAAGGGAGGTGGCATCAGTTGTGATGAGCAGGGCACTGTGTGGTAAAGGGACGGGAACTGTGGAGAGGCAGTGGAGGAAATGGTTGATATCTTTTATATAGGGGGCTATGTTCTGGGTAATATGTGGAAGGAGTTAGTTTAGGAGAGCAGAGACTCTCAGTGGGGCGACAGTAACCGGCCACCATGCGGCATTCTGGATGGTTGGGTTTATGGACTTCACAAAGCACATATAACGTAAGAGTGCAGGGAGTGGTAGGGGTAAGCAGAGATATGAACTCCAGAGAGAGGTTTTGGGATGCGTCAAAGGATTTGAGGTGAGACTGGAGATCCTATTGGATTTCTGGAATGGGGTTACTGTGGCAAGATTTGTAGGTGGATGTATCTGACAGCTGGCGGAGTCCTTTTGCCAGGTAATCCTTGCAGTTCAAAACAACAGTGGTGGAACCTTTGTCGGTGGGTAGAGTCATAAGGCTGGGATCAGTTTTTAGATGGTGGACTGTGAGTCTGAATCACATTATCCCCCAGGGTTTTGACGACCTCTCGCCATGCCTTGAAATGAGAAATATCCTGAGCACCACCCTTCCCACCCTCCCACAGTGGTATTCCGCTGTATATTGAACCTACATAATATACTCGTCGATCCCTACACAGCCTCTGCTACCAACCCCTTACCTCATGGCTCATATCCCTTTTGTAGACCTAGATCCAAGACCTGCCCATACATCCTCCCACCACCATCTACTCCAGTCCAATCACAAACATCACCTATCCCATCAAAGGCAGGGCTACCTGTGAAACCAGTTATGTAATCTACAAGGTAAGCTGCAACCACTGTGCTGCAGTCAATGTGGGCATGACAACCAACAAGATGTCTGTCCGCATGAATGGCCACCGACAAACTGAGGCCAAGAAACAAGTGGACCACCCTGTTGCTGAGCATGCTGCCCATCATGACATCCTTCATTTCAATGACTGCTTCACAGCCTATGCCGCCATATGGATCCTTCCCACCAATAGCAGTTTTTCTGAATTGCACAGGTGGGAACTCCCCTTGCAATATATCCTATGTCCCTGTAATCTTCCTGGTCTCAACCTTCATTAATCATTCTTCTCACCCATCCAACCCCTTCCCTGTTCCCATTCCAGCACTACACATCCCTCATTCCACCAGTCTTTTTACTTCTCTCCTTGTCCACAACTCCCCCCCTCCCCTTCCGTCTAACCTCCCAACTGCACCTAGATGCTGCCCTACCCTCTCTCCACCTCAACCTTGGGTGCTGCCCAGCACTTCACTGTCCACCACCCCTTCTCTGCTAACCCTCCCCCTCCTGCCCCAGCCTCCTCCTTAGCCCCACCCAGATGCCACTCCCATCACACACTTCTGCTGCCAGAAGTTGCAGTCTTCTGTGTGTGTGTGTGGGGTTTCTATTTTCGACAAAGGCCTTGTTGGCCAAAAGCTTATAGTGTGACAGTCTTTTCATTGTGCCTCTCTGTGGCTCAGTGTCTTCACTACGTCGTGAATGGCAACTTTCCTTTTCATAATATTGAATTCAGTAACTGATATTCTGCCTATTGTGTTATGAACAGTGGAGATTTGCCTACAGTATTATGTTTGGTTACTATGGAGTGTAATTGTTTAAAGTAATCTCTTGTACATTAAGCAAAGCAGGTTTTTTTTAATTTAATGAAGTAATGAGGTAGCAATGAAGCAACAACATAATGAAGTACAATGGAATATATGAGGTATAGGTAATGAGAGCTGGTATAGGTAATGAGAGCTGCATGAAACCAGTCTCTGGACTGAAGACCCAATAATAACAACAGGTGATGAGGAAGTTGTATTGTTGATCCATGAGAAATATTATGCAAAGTAGTGATGGTTATGGAACCTGACTTTGTAGTAGTTTAACTAATGGGAATATACTCCTCTACTTAACTAGATTGGTAAAGAAAGAATTTGATAGCAATAACAGGCTGAATAATGGTATAATATTAGATGTGTATGGACAAATATGGTTTTTGCTGTGGAGAAACATTTAGAGTCACTGAGAAACATTTAGTATTATTTACGTAATTTATGACATTTCTGAGGAAAAAAATTATTGAAATATTAATACACTGACAAACTACTGACTGTACATTGTTGTGTACTTGGTTTCTCATGATGTGCAAATTTGTTGTTTATAATTTTGATACTGATGATTCCAAATAATGATTAGCTAGAGGAAAATGTTTTGCTACTTAATAAATTGCAATAAGTGAAAAATATCATGAATATTCTGACAGGAGTTAACACCAGTAAAGTAATAATTTTGGGAAATGCTAAGTAAAATTTTATTTAACATTTTATTGAATATTGACTTAGAGCTCGGTAAAGTTAGTATTGTGCTTTTAGCAAATTTTCAGGGTAATATGAAACATCTTCCATCCTCTTGGCCTGATATGATCACTAAGAACGTATATAATTTTAATGTAGGACAACATGAGGCATTCCTTTTAAGTGTTGGAGGGTGAGAGGCTTTCATGCAGCTATCTCATATGAGTAGATGCGTGTGATGGTGCTGTCTTGGAATGCTGACTACTAAGGTGTCAGTATATGCCTGCCAGAAGCACCAAAGCCCCTCCCCACTCTCCCACACACACATACATACAAAGCAGTGGTGAGTCATTGACCACCTGCATGCAGCAGACCTTACATGGTTTCGATGAAGAATATATGTCTTTTTTGGCTCACAATGGAGTCTTGATAAATCTGTATACTCTGCTGCTAGAACATCAGACATGATTATGAACCGAGAGAGGTGGCGCAGTGGTTAGACACTGGACTCGCATTCGGGAGGACGACGGTTCAATCCCGCGTCCGGCCATCCTGATTTAGGTTTTCCGTGATTTCCCTAAATCGATCCATGCAAATGCTGGGATGGTTCCTTTCAAAGGGCACGGCCGACTTCCTTCCCCGTCCTTCCCTAATCCGATGAGACCGATGACATTGCTGTCTGGTCTCCTTCCCCAAAACCAACCAACCAACCATGATTATGACTGGTCAGTATGGCATACACATTATTATTGTGCAGTCCTAACACATCGAGTGTGCACGGACCAGTGCAATGCTGCAAAATGACATCAAGAACATACTGACCCATGCCACCAAAGAAAATAATGGGCAACACCACACCTCCAGAAAGACAGTGGTTAGATCTCCCTTTCAGCGCTGACTTCATATGCCACCCAGTGCTGGTCGGGCTGCAGTTCAGTCACGGACTTTGAGAACATCAGTACTGAGTAAGAGGAAGATAATACGTAGTCTGTGTTCTGCAAGTAGCAAAGCGTGTAACAGCACTTCCACGTAGGAACACAGAAGCCACCTCAAACAATAAGTTATGTTTCTTTCCTTTTTAGAAATAAACAGTTCTATTAATTTGAAAGTTAAATGTACAGATTATTTTGGATTCCTGCTACTGGCCATTGCAATTTCTCTTCTTCCTTGTTTGTGTTGGTGCTGAGTCTCACAGCAGCTGACACTGCCTTTGCTCTTTGCTGCTCTGTCACAGTGTGTCACTAATACGAATATTTCTCTCTTTTCTTTCAGGGGAGCATTGCTACAAATTGTGTTCTTTCTTGCTGACTACCCACAATGTTTCTGCTATTTGTGTATTTGAATTGCTTTTAATTACTTTGTTGTGGCACTTTTCTCATTAAAATGGTCTCCCACCTACCTCCCACATCACCTGCACCTTTGCGTCCAGTTTCTGCTGGCTTTGATGTAATGCAGTTTACTCAGTTTCAGAGCTACCAAATGTCACAGCTGATGATAGCAGTCCAGCAACTCATTAATGCACAAGCCACTGCTGCAACTCTGCCCCAACAGCCAGTGACATCCGTGGCACCGCCTCCTTGCATTTCACCATTCCAAGCTTACAATGAACAACAAGAGGAATGGAACAAGTTGTATGCTCAGTTCAATGCTCATTGTGCCACACATCAAGTGTATTCTTATTTCATGTTAACAGCCAGCACATGAGTTTACCGCCTTGCTCAGAGACTATTCATAACTAGTAGACCGGAGTTGCTAGTTTTTGAAGATTTAATTTCTGCCCACACTAAATATTAAGAGGAACAGGTTCAGGTTGCTGCAGCTCATTACAAGTTCTTTCAATTGTGGAAAAAGCCAGAACATACACAATGTCAATCAGTCACTGAATTTCAGGGTCTGACATGGCAGTGTTGCTTTCAATGTAGCTGTGGACAGTACTACAGTGACACAATGATTTGTGATGCAATTATGTACTGTGTGCCAGACAGCAGGATTCATGAACAAATTCTCAAACATTCTGAACCTACTTTGAAACACGTGTTACAAATTATTGAACGTCAGGACTCGTGTGATAGGGTTGTGGAGAACTTTGAGGTAGGTACCATTTGCAGTGAAACACAAAGTGACAAACAGTCACGGCCTTGCGACCAACCACCATCAGTAAACAGGTCACTGCACTGTGGACAGATTAAACAACTGTCAACATGTGTGTCTGCTGTGAAATCATGTCCTCGCTGCTGTTCCACACATAAAAGACATGATTGCTCTTCACGGAATGTGACTCACTTTACTTGTGGAAAGCCAGGTCACGTACAGTCTCTGTGTTTGCAACAGAAAAAGAACTCTATCCATGTTCGCTATCATAAGCATGGAGCACCTGCTCATTCAGTGAAGGTAGTTTTTTTCTGAATCACTTACCAGTACTAGTAATGACCAACTTCCGAATGTGCCATCACCCCACCCAAGTGTTGCGCAGCAACAGTCAAACAAACTGTTTGTGACCATAGTCATTGCTGGACACTTTGTGCAACTTCAGTCAGACAGTGGTGATTCTGTTGCTTTGCTTAATCGTGCTGCTTATGGATAGTTGATCTTGCCACAATTGGCAAAATCTTGCATGAAATTTACTGTGTATAATGGTCAGGGCATTCCAATGCTTGGTACACATAGTTTGCCTGCCACATTCCATTCTCACACTAGAACAGTGACATTTGCAATTTTGTGTTTTCGAGACTGTGAAAATCTATTTGGGTTAGATTCATTTGATTTGTTTGGTCTTCATATTCAGGACAACATACTTTCTGTTTCTTTCAACCCAAAAGACAGTGTTATTCAATTGCTTATGGAGTTTCCTGATTTATTTTCTGAAGGACTGGGAAGAGCAAATAATTTTGTGGCACACATTAAAAAGAAGGACAATGCGCAACTTGAGCTTTTTCGGGCTGTCCCATACTCATGCACTTAGAGACAGAGTTGCAAGTGAAACTAAAAAATGGAAAGACAATGGTGTTATTGCTCCTATCCAGGCTAGTCAATGGGCTTCTACCTTAGTAATCTTATCAATGCCTTCTGGAAGATTTTGTCTTTCTATTGACTTTAAATCCACTGTGAATCCAAAAATAATAATTGATACTGATCCGTTGCCTTGCCCTGAGAAATTAATGGACAGACTTGATGCAGGCCACTATTTTTCAAAAATTGACTTACACAATGTGTATTTGCAAATTATGCTCTATGAGGAGTCTCAGAAAGTGTCTGTTTTCAACACATATTTGGGGTTGTTCAAATTTTTGCACTTAGGTTTTGGCAGCAATTCCACACCTGACATATTACAATGCTACTTGGAGCAGCTTACTACAAAAGTTCAATTCTGTTTAAATTACTTGGAGATGTCAGAGCTGATTGTTTTCACTTCCAAGTTTTTGACCAAGACTCACTGTAACTACCCTCAAATTGAGAAGGATGCACTTGCTGTTACGAGGGTGGTTTGAAAAGTTCTCAGAATCACCATGAGAGGACAGCGTTAGCGCAATGAGCTGTTCACGTGATATTCATTGGACTGTTGCCTGTAAACACATGCCACATCAGTGCTCTTGGAAGAGGGCTGTGGTGGTGATGTGGCTCTGTTATTGTTCCTATGTAGTGATTTGCAAAGATGGAAAAAAAAAAAGAAAATCAAGCAGTGATTAAGTATTTCATAAAGAAAAGTCTGAAAGCAAAGGACATTCATCCCAGTTTCCAGAATACACAAACGAATTTAAATTTGGGCGGAAAAGCTTACACGATAATTCATGCAGTGGTTGGCCAAAATGTGTCACTACTCCAGAAATCATTGCAAAAGTGCACAAAATGGTTGTGGCGACCATCGACCGTGAGTAAGTGTCACCTACGAAGTGCAGAGTAAATGGTCTTTGGGGACTCAGTGTTCTATGGTTTGGTCTTGTGGACTTTGGTTGCAATGTGCTTACTGGAATTTCTGTAGTGTTTTTCTTGTTTTTGTGTAATTACACGAACTTAATAAAAGTGCCTGATTGTAACTGGTTGGAGTTTGCTGTGCAAGGTCAGACGCTACAGCCAGAAAACCCACATTGGTGACCCTGATTCGCGAAAATATGTTCCATTCACTCGCTGTGTACGTTTTTCCAGCAGTGCAGGACACCATGATGGCAGAATGTACATTTGAGTGTGTAGCGCAATGCTTTACCCCATGTGCTACTGATACATTGGGAATTTTTGTATCTCCGGTGTTTGCTTCGAACGGCAAGATGACCCTAACCTCCGCCGGCACACCACACCGGGTGCTCTACACATTGGCGGAGACACCTTCTACAGCATTCTATGCTCAACAGAATGCTCCTCCAGCTCAAGATCCCAGAAACCCCTCGCCCGAGTTTCTACCGCCCAACATCGACCACGCGGCTGTCCAGTTTCGGGGTCCAGACACATGGCCGCCCCCTTTTCAGAGCGGTCTGCCGTTTAATGTGTCCCCTTCCATGCTGGTCGAAGGGACACTTGCATCAACCACACCGGACCATGTATATGCCTACCCATCCTGCCGCCCCATGAACGCCTCAGGTGACACACCTGCCATGGTTCTGCCCTATCACTTGGCACACAATTGCGATTTTGTGCCTCTGCTCGAGATTTAGGTTCACACTGGTATTTTCTTGGCGATACTGTAGCAGACAATAGTGTCATACCTCCCACATTTACCGTAAAAGTCATGACACCAGCCAAACTGATCCTTCGTGCAGCAAATAAATCGCCACTTCGTGTCGACGGTTTGGCCGAGTTACCTATTGAACTCATACCTGGCAAACAGTACACTTGGTCCTTCTACGCGGGTGATGTAGAAGATCCAGTTTTAGGCATTGACTTCCTTTTCCATTTCGGACTTTCTCCAGACCTCCAGTCCGCTGCATTATTGCACCATTGCACCATCCTCATCCACTCACATTGTGTGTTCAGTCACCTCCTCGCCTCCCCCCCCCCCTTCCCCCTCAGCTTCATGATGATTTCGACACGGCTCTTATCGAGTGTTCTTCACTGACGGACAGCAAAGCTGCAACCTCCTTTGCCCAGCTTCAGTCCGAGCGCTCTGCAGTCGACGATCTCCGAGCTCACAACGCCGAACTGAACCACGCCATATTGTCGGCTACGCAAGCTCTCGCCAAGGCATGATGCCTCATACAACAACTGTCAACACCACCACCCTATGTCACTAGCGGCGCACCATGTGAGACTTTGATGCCACCGCCCCCCCGACACCAGAGACGCACCTCATGGAACTTTGTCACCGCTGATGCGGACAGCTTCCCTGGCACATAACATTAATGACTCTTGCGTGCTACCATTTCCCGTTCACGACGGCTCCCAAGCAAGTTCGCCAGCCCAGCTGAACTCTATCATGATTGGCACGACACACAAAATTGTCACAGCATACGGGCCACTAGTGTGTCATAAAGCATGCCGACTGCCACCACACAAACTACGCCTCGCTAAGGCCTGCAGTGGAGTTAATTCTGCGGGCAGGTATTGTTCATCTGTCAGACAGTAACTGGTCTTTGCCCATACACTTAGTTCCCAAAAAGGACGGCACAGTGCAACTCTGCAGCGACTGTCACTGCCTCAATGCATGGACCATATTAGACAATTATCCGATACCTTATATGCAAGACTTCACTAAAGTACTTAGCGGAGCACGCATCTTCAGTGTTTTGGACTGCTGCAAGGCATATTTACAGATACCCATGGAAAGACAGCATTGATCATACCTTTCAGCCTCTGTAAATTTTGTTACAAGCCTTATGGTCTCAAAACACAGACCAAACTTGGCAACGTTTTATAGACTCACTTCTATTTAACTGCACATATTGTTACGCATACCTCGACGACATACTCATTTTTTCCTCCTCTGACAGAGAACATGAACTCCACCTGGCCACAATACAGGACTTATTGACACAACATGGAGTCGAGATCAATAATGACAAGTCACAACTGGGGTACACCGTCACCTCGGAAGGTATACGCCCCTTCAGGAGCGGGTCGACTGCATTTGCGATCTACCTCTCCCAGTGTTGTTTCATGAATTATGCCGGTTTTTAGGAACTATCAATCTCTACAGTTATAACCTGCTGGTGGTGGCAGCAATTCAAGCCCCTTTCACTGATGCATTGGCCGGGAAACAAACCTCAGGCAGTCACCAAGTGCAGTGGTCTGACAATGTGGTGATAGCTTTTGAAGATCTCAAGTCAGCATTAGAATGTGGTGTCACTCTCGCCCACCCTTTCCCAGATGGCTGTATCTCTATTACAGCAGATGCAAATGATTTTGCAATTGGTGCAGTCCTCCAACAGCACATCAGTGACATGACACAACCACTCCGTTTCTTTTCCAAAAAACTATCTACAGCTCAATGTAAATGGTCAGCATTTGACAGAGAATTGCTCGCAGTTTATGAAGCTGTAAAATATTTCTGCACAGACATCGAAGGACGGAACATAACAATTTTCACAGACCATCACTCCCTCGTGGAGGCTATGTGTAACCCCACTGTTGACCTTCCCCAACGTAGGTTTCGGCAGATGGACTTAATTTGCCAATACACAAAAGACATCCGTTACATCTGAGGTTCAGAAAATGTGGTGGCCGACTACCTATCACGTATCATTGCAGTTTCGTACCCCATTAATTCTGATGAATTGGACCACTTACAAGACAATGATACCGAATTGCACAACCTCTGACAGGACCCAGATACTTCCCTCCAGATCGATCCCGCAACCTACCAGGCTCAGTTGGGCCACTGTGGTGTGATACGTCCATGGGCACCGCCCAGTCAATTGTTCCCCCTGTGCTGCGTCACCAGGTATTCATCACTACATTACATAACCTTTCACATCCTGGTGCTAGGGTTACTACGTGCCTTGTTACAGAACACTTTGTGTGGCTGATGTGAAGAGGGATTGTCTTACCTGGGCTCGTGCTTGTTTACAGTGCCGGCGCAGCAAAGTCAGAAGGCACACACAACCCTGTCTAGGTAAATTCAGCATCCCAAAAGTCAACTTCCGACATGTGCATCTGGACCTTGTAGGACCGTTACATGTGTCTGATGGTTTCAGGTATATCCTGTCTGTCAATGACCGCATTACACGTTTGGTGGAGGCAATACCCCTGCAGGACATCACAGCGGATTCCGTAGCATGCACATTCGTATCCTCCTGGATAGCTCGATCCGGCTGCCTTATATCCATCACCACCGACCAGGGAAGGCAGTTTCCATCCCTGCTGTTTAACAAGCTCTGTGTACTCTGTGGGGTGGAAAGATTCCACACTACGGCTTACCAGCCACAGAGCAACAGACTGGTCGAGCGGTGACACAGGACTCTGAAAGCGGCCCTCATGTGCCATGGTGGTGAGTGGTCTGACACCCTTCCCTGGGTTACGTTAGGAATACATCAGGCACAACCACATGTTGCATGTGACATTACCCTGTCACAAGTGTCAGCAGGCAATGCCCCAACAGTGTGTTCCAGTGTTTCTCCTGAACTACGTTATTTTTCCACACCGCCTCCCCTATGGCCCCCTGTGTCCATTGTCAACAAAATCTGCATCTCAGTCAACACCTATGAGTGCCCACGTGACAAGCTTTCCTTGCAGCTCCACGAGGGATCCATCTTATCCTCCGCATAGGGGACACATCGTGCGAGTCAACCCCCATGTCACATATCACCATCCTGCGCACAGTCCCAATAGTCATGGCACTGTCACAACAATTATCTGTAGTAAATATTCCATCAATGCATCTGTCCTCCAGGGACAAATTATGTACAGGCCACCTGCTGCAAGCCACTGTGTCTCCCATACACACTGTGAGGTTTCAGAGCAGAAATTTACAAATATTTTAGTGACATTAGAAGTAATATCAATGAGTGTTTCAGCATTTTACAATCAGAATCAAAGAGTAGTATTGAAAGTGAGCCGTGGTAAAAATTGCTGTTTTGAAGAGCGCACTGCAACACGTAGTGTGGAGCAGTCGCCCTCCGTTTCTGGCGGTGGCGCCGCGGTGGCAATCGCAGCTTTGGTGTTTCCCCCTGGTGGAAAAGGGGAAAGGTTGCCTGTTCACGTGCATTTAAGGGGCGCTATAAGCTCGCAAGGGGGTCAGTTGGTCAGCCGGGTCAGTGTGGGGCAGTCAGTGTCTGTCTGTCGAATGGAGTGTCAGTATGTCTGTCGTTTGGATCGACCTTTAAGGCCGGTTGCATCAATCGGTTGGTCAGTCACGCACTGGGACACAAGATGGCTTGTCTGTCTTGAGCGTCGGCGCATGTGAGGTCGCCACGTGAGTCCAGTTGGCTGCGCCGTATAGCGAGGGGTAGTGGCTTCGCGGCTGATACGAGAGCGACAGGAGTCAACCCACGACATCGGTCCGGCCAGTGTGAGCTGCGACGCCAGGAGATGGGAGATCGGCGTGCCTTCCTGTGTCCATTGAAGCGGCTGGCAGTGGACAGTTCAGGAGAGCGTTTTGGGGGTGCTGCGCCAGGTCTTCGCCAGACATTGCAGTTTATTAGAAGTTAAGTGATTTGTGATATGTTGTTTCATTTACTTGTTAAATTATACTTGTTTTCTTGGTCAGTCTCTCGTCCCCAGCTAGCTCATCTGTCCCCCATCCACATTTGTTAGGCAGTTAGTGTCTGTCTGTCTGTCGTATGTTAATAGCTGCCTCCGTCATGTTTGTCGGATTCGGTGTGTTAACAAATTTATTGCTTCAAGTGTAACAGCCAATTTCCTGAAATATGTTTTTATATTGCCTATCATCTTGAGAGGCGGTATATGTTAATATAGAGCATATTTGGCCAACCTTGTATATTTTATGTAAGACTGCATTTCATGGGTTTTTATTTAAACGGTCATTTTAGTATATAAAGTTGCCACCCTTCCACCGTAAGAGTTTTTTTTTAAGAAAGGTTTTGAAAGTAGATTCACAGTTCAGAAAGTATAAGTAATGATGTATAGTCAATGCAGAATTGTTTGACATAAAAAAGGAAATGTAACAAAAAGGTTTGGTACAAGGTTAGAATCTTTTAGTAGTGATAGGTTATCAACTGAAAAGCTGTGTAAAAAGGAGATGGAAGCTGCTGATTTTTGTCAGTCTGCTTTAACTGGAGTAGTACAAACTTAGTATTCAGATGATAGGAATGGAATGATTTTTTACGTGAAGCAAATTAATGCTGTTGGTATTGAGAAGGTGGGGATAGTTAAACCAGGATGTTACTGTAAATAGGATACATTTGATAATGTTGAAACAGAATGTGTGCAAATAGTAAATGAAATTCTTGATAAAATAGATAATAGTGTAAATGGTGTCAGATTGAAAAAGAAGGTAGGACTTTGAGGATTAATAATAAGGTGAATAAGTTCTCATTAATTAAACCTGATGTAAGTGATGTTACTAAAGACTGTGTACAAACAGTGACGGAAATGGTTGTTCAAGTTGATGAGCTTATTAGTGAGGGATGTAAGCAATGTGAAGATGACAGCAGTAACGGTCTTGCTGAATGAAAATGTAAATGTAAAACTTCAGTGGTTAGCAATCAAGTAAATGAGTGACAAGTAGTAAAATCAATGGAATTAATACTGAAATGAAAAGTGTGCATGTTGAAACGAGCAATGTTACACAGTAAAAAAGCCTGTAGTGAAATTACTAGCAGTTGCTCTGTACAAATTATTAGAAGTTAACAATGAGTTAACAGTGCGATGGGTGTAGGAACAGTTTTTAGAGTTTACAGCAACGTAATCAATATGCAAAAAGTTATGTTCAGTGTTAATGTACAGAAAGTAGTTTTTAAGGTAGATGTAATGGCCAATGCATTTGTGTTTGCAGTGGTTGAATGCTCAGAAATCATGATGTGTTTTGCAGTGGAGTGGCAAATGTTCTGAAAGATAGATGTCAATCTAGAATAAGTAATGCAAAACTAGATGGAAGGGCAGTGAGCCAGATTAATTGTGAATCCACCAGATGGAAGAGAGTTCACAGCTCTTTCGTGAATTTATTATGTAGTGCATCATATCTCCCTGAGCTGGGTGATTTCATTCTTTCTCTTTCCTAAAACACTCAACCTCTTTCTCTATCTTGTCAGTAGCTTGTAAGTAAACAGTTATTGTCTTCTACCTTGCATGAGTTTAAGTATAAGAAAATATAATGAGTTAATGATAAAAATTCATAGTGTGTAAATACTTTAGGAGTAAAAGAGGGCACTCACCGAAATGCAGAAGCATTAAGTTGTCAATAGGCATACAGGAAAGAAAGAAAACTTGCTAGCTTTTGGAATTATCCTTAGACAAACATAACATTTATAGTGTGTCAGATATAAAACTTGAGTATTAGTGAATTATAGTATCACAAGAAGATTGAATCATGTACAATATGGTATATAAATTTTCCTGAATTTTATGATTTGTTGTCTTGTTTTGTTTTTGATTGCAGTAATGATGAAAATTTTGTGTCTAAAATAAATTTCTTTTAGACAAAGGGCAATTTAAAATAGTAAAATAAAACTGACTGTTGAAATATGTGGAGGTAATATTGAAAAACTAAAGTAATCAGCAAATATGTGAGCCAATAAATGTTTATAAGGTAGCAGAAAGAAACAACATCTTAAATAGATGATTCAGTACTATTTGCATAAACATACAAAAGTTTGTCTTGCCCTTCAGGCCTCAGTTCAGAATATGTTGGCAAAATTTCAGTAACTCAGACAATGGAAAATCCAGGATGGAATGTAACAGTATTATGGAAAAGAAAGTTGGGACTCACGATATAGTGAAGACGCCGAGTCTCAGATAGGGATGACAAAAACATATAAGCTTTCAGCCAACAAGGCCTTTGTCGGCCAGCTGAAGCCACACTGCGTGCTACAGCAACAGTGCATGATGGTAGTGGCAACTAGGTGGGAGTAAGGAGGAGGCTGCGGTGGGAAGGTGGAGGGATAGCAGGGTAGGGGTGGTGAATAGTGAAGTGCTGGAGAGCACCCAAGGCTGAGGTGGAGAGAGGGTAGGGCAGCTAGGTGGAGTCAGGAGGTTAGACAGATGGCAGGGGACAGTTGGAGGGGGGGGGGGGGTTGTGGAAAAGGAGAGAAGTAAAAAGACTGGTGCAATGATGTCTGTGTAGTGCTGGAATGGGAACAGGGAATGGGTTGCATGGGTGAGAAAAATGACTAATGAAAGTTGAGGCCAGGAGGGTTACAGGAATGTAGGATATATTGCAGGGAGAGTTCCCACCTGCACAATTCAGAAAAGCTGCTGTTTATGGGAAGGATCCATATGGCAGCATAGGCTGTGAAGCAGTCATTGAAATGAAGGATGTCATGATGGGCAGCATGCTCAGCAACAGGGTGGTCCACTTGTTTCTTGGCCACAGTTTGTCGGTGGCCATTCATGCAGACAGACATCTTGTTGGTTGTCACGCCCACATTGAATGCAGGGCAGTGGTTGCAGCTTATCTTGTAGATTACATGACTGGTTTCACAGGTAGCCCTGCCTTTGATGGGATAGGTGATGTTTGTGATTGGACTGGAGTAGATGGTGGTGGGAGGATGTATGGGCAGGTCTTGGATCTAAGTCTACAAAAGGGATATGAGCCATGAGGTAAGGGGTTGGTAGCAGAGGCTGTGTAGGGATCGACGAGTATATTATGTAGGTTCGATGGACGGTGGAATACCATTGTGGGAGGGTGGGAAAGGTAGTGCTTCGGACATTTCTCATTACAAGGCATGATGAGGGGTAGTCGAAACACTGGCAGAGAATGTAATTCAAATGCTCCAGTTCTGGGTGGTATTGAGTTATGAGGGGGAATGCTTCTCTGTGAATGGACGGTGAGACTTTGAGAGGTTGTGTGGGACTGGAAGGATGAGGCATGGTAGATTTGCTTTTGGACAACCTTGGGAGGATAATTACGGCCTGTGAAGGCCTAAGTGAGACTCTCAGTATATTTTGAGAGGGACTGCTCATCACTAGAGATGCGATGATCACAGGTGGCTAGGCTGTACGAAAGGTATTTCTTGGTATGGAACGGGTGGCAGCTTTCAAAGTGGAGGTACTGCTGGTGGTTAGTAGGTTTGATACATAGATATTGATGTAGCCATCTTTGAGGTGGAGGTCAACATCTAGGAAGATGGTTTGTTGGGTTGAGTACGACCAGTTGAAGAAAATGGGGGAGAAGCTGTTGAGGTTCTGATGGAATGTGGATAGGGTGTCCTCATCCTTGATCCAGATCGCAAAGATGTCATCAATGAATCTGAACCAGGTGAGTGGTTTGGGATTCTGGGTGTTTAGGAAGGATTCCTTTAGAAGGCCCATGAACAGGTTGGCATAGGATGGTGCCATGTGGGTGCCCACAACCATGCCTCGGATTTGTTTGTAGGTAATGCCTTAAAAGGAAAGTAATTGTGGGTGAGGATATAGTTGGTCATGGCGGGTAAGAAGGAGGTTGTTGATTTAGAATCCATTGGGTGTTGTGAAAGGTAGTGTTCACCAGCAGTAAGGCCATGGGCATTAGGGATGTTAGTGTAAAGGGAGGTGGCATCAGTTGTGATGAGCAGGGCACTGTGTGGTAAAGGGACGGGAACTGTGGAGAGGCAGTGGAGGAAATGGTTGATATCTTTTATATAGGGGGCTATGTTCTGGGTAATATGTGGAAGGAGTTAGTTTAGGAGAGCAGAGACTCTCAGTGGGGCGACAGTAACCGGCCACCATGCGGCATTCTGGATGGTTGGGTTTATGGACTTCACAAAGCACATATAACGTAAGAGTGCAGGGAGTGGTAGGGGTAAGCAGAGATATGAACTCCAGAGAGAGGTTTTGGGATGCGTCAAAGGATTTGAGGTGAGACTGGAGATCCTATTGGATTTCTGGAATGGGGTTACTGTGGCAAGATTTGTAGGTGGATGTATCTGACAGCTGGCGGAGTCCTTTTGCCAGGTAATCCTTGCAGTTCAAAACAACAGTGGTGGAACCTTTGTCGGTGGGTAGAGTCATAAGGCTGGGATCAGTTTTTAGATGGTGGACTGTGAGTCTGAATCACATTATCCCCCAGGGTTTTGACGACCTCTCGCCATGCCTTGAAATGAGAAATATCCTGAGCACCACCCTTCCCACCCTCCCACAGTGGTATTCCGCTGTATATTGAACCTACATAATATACTCGTCGATCCCTACACAGCCTCTGCTACCAACCCCTTACCTCATGGCTCATATCCCTTTTGTAGACCTAGATCCAAGACCTGCCCATACATCCTCCCACCACCATCTACTCCAGTCCAATCACAAACATCACCTATCCCATCAAAGGCAGGGCTACCTGTGAAACCAGTTATGTAATCTACAAGGTAAGCTGCAACCACTGTGCTGCAGTCAATGTGGGCATGACAACCAACAAGATGTCTGTCCGCATGAATGGCCACCGACAAACTGAGGCCAAGAAACAAGTGGACCACCCTGTTGCTGAGCATGCTGCCCATCATGACATCCTTCATTTCAATGACTGCTTCACAGCCTATGCCGCCATATGGATCCTTCCCACCAATAGCAGTTTTTCTGAATTGCACAGGTGGGAACTCCCCTTGCAATATATCCTATGTCCCTGTAATCTTCCTGGTCTCAACCTTCATTAATCATTCTTCTCACCCATCCAACCCCTTCCCTGTTCCCATTCCAGCACTACACATCCCTCATTCCACCAGTCTTTTTACTTCTCTCCTTGTCCACAACTCCCCCCCTCCCCTTCCGTCTAACCTCCCAACTGCACCTAGATGCTGCCCTACCCTCTCTCCACCTCAACCTTGGGTGCTGCCCAGCACTTCACTGTCCACCACCCCTTCTCTGCTAACCCTCCCCCTCCTGCCCCAGCCTCCTCCTTAGCCCCACCCAGATGCCACTCCCATCACACACTTCTGCTGCCAGAAGTTGCAGTCTTCTGTGTGTGTGTGTGGGGTTTCTATTTTCGACAAAGGCCTTGTTGGCCAAAAGCTTATAGTGTGACAGTCTTTTCATTGTGCCTCTCTGTGGCTCAGTGTCTTCACTACGTCGTGAATGGCAACTTTCCTTTTCATAATATTGAATTCAGTAACTGATATTCTGCCTATTGTGTTATGAACAGTGGAGATTTGCCTACAGTATTATGTTTGGTTACTATGGAGTGTAATTGTTTAAAGTAATCTCTTGTACATTAAGCAAAGCAGGTTTTTTTTAATTTAATGAAGTAATGAGGTAGCAATGAAGCAACAACATAATGAAGTACAATGGAATATATGAGGTATAGGTAATGAGAGCTGGTATAGGTAATGAGAGCTGCATGAAACCAGTCTCTGGACTGAAGACCCAATAATAACAACAGGTGATGAGGAAGTTGTATTGTTGATCCATGAGAAATATTATGCAAAGTAGTGATGGTTATGGAACCTGACTTTGTAGTAGTTTAACTAATGGGAATATACTCCTCTACTTAACTAGATTGGTAAAGAAAGAATTTGATAGCAATAACAGGCTGAATAATGGTATAATATTAGATGTGTATGGACAAATATGGTTTTTGCTGTGGAGAAACATTTAGAGTCACTGAGAAACATTTAGTATTATTTACGTAATTTATGACATTTCTGAGGAAAAAAATTATTGAAATATTAATACACTGACAAACTACTGACTGTACATTGTTGTGTACTTGGTTTCTCATGATGTGCAAATTTGTTGTTTATAATTTTGATACTGATGATTCCAAATAATGATTAGCTAGAGGAAAATGTTTTGCTACTTAATAAATTGCAATAAGTGAAAAATATCATGAATATTCTGACAGGAGTTAACACCAGTAAAGTAATAATTTTGGGAAATGCTAAGTAAAATTTTATTTAACATTTTATTGAATATTGACTTAGAGCTCGGTAAAGTTAGTATTGTGCTTTTAGCAAATTTTCAGGGTAATATGAAACATCTTCCATCCTCTTGGCCTGATATGATCACTAAGAACGTATATAATTTTAATGTAGGACAACATGAGGCATTCCTTTTAAGTGTTGGAGGGTGAGAGGCTTTCATGCAGCTATCTCATATGAGTAGATGCGTGTGATGGTGCTGTCTTGGAATGCTGACTACTAAGGTGTCAGTATATGCCTGCCAGAAGCACCAAAGCCCCTCCCCACTCTCCCACACACACATACATACAAAGCAGTGGTGAGTCATTGACCACCTGCATGCAGCAGACCTTACATGGTTTCGATGAAGAATATATGTCTTTTTTGGCTCACAATGGAGTCTTGATAAATCTGTATACTCTGCTGCTAGAACATCAGACATGATTATGAACCGAGAGAGGTGGCGCAGTGGTTAGACACTGGACTCGCATTCGGGAGGACGACGGTTCAATCCCGCGTCCGGCCATCCTGATTTAGGTTTTCCGTGATTTCCCTAAATCGATCCATGCAAATGCTGGGATGGTTCCTTTCAAAGGGCACGGCCGACTTCCTTCCCCGTCCTTCCCTAATCCGATGAGACCGATGACATTGCTGTCTGGTCTCCTTCCCCAAAACCAACCAACCAACCATGATTATGACTGGTCAGTATGGCATACACATTATTATTGTGCAGTCCTAACACATCGAGTGTGCACGGACCAGTGCAATGCTGCAAAATGACATCAAGAACATACTGACCCATGCCACCAAAGAAAATAATGGGCAACACCACACCTCCAGAAAGACAGTGGTTAGATCTCCCTTTCAGCGCTGACTTCATATGCCACCCAGTGCTGGTCGGGCTGCAGTTCAGTCACGGACTTTGAGAACATCAGTACTGAGTAAGAGGAAGATAATACGTAGTCTGTGTTCTGCAAGTAGCAAAGCGTGTAACAGCACTTCCACGTAGGAACACAGAAGCCACCTCAAACAATAAGTTATGTTTCTTTCCTTTTTAGAAATAAACAGTTCTATTAATTTGAAAGTTAAATGTACAGATTATTTTGGATTCCTGCTACTGGCCATTGCAATTTCTCTTCTTCCTTGTTTGTGTTGGTGCTGAGTCTCACAGCAGCTGACACTGCCTTTGCTCTTTGCTGCTCTGTCACAGTGTGTCACTAATACGAATATTTCTCTCTTTTCTTTCAGGGGAGCATTGCTACAAATTGTGTTCTTTCTTGCTGACTACCCACAATGTTTCTGCTATTTGTGTATTTGAATTGCTTTTAATTACTTTGTTGTGGCACTTTTCTCATTAAAATGGTCTCCCACCTACCTCCCACATCACCTGCACCTTTGCGTCCAGTTTCTGCTGGCTTTGATGTAATGCAGTTTACTCAGTTTCAGAGCTACCAAATGTCACAGCTGATGATAGCAGTCCAGCAACTCATTAATGCACAAGCCACTGCTGCAACTCTGCCCCAACAGCCAGTGACATCCGTGGCACCGCCTCCTTGCATTTCACCATTCCAAGCTTACAATGAACAACAAGAGGAATGGAACAAGTTGTATGCTCAGTTCAATGCTCATTGTGCCACACATCAAGTGTATTCTTATTTCATGTTAACAGCCAGCACATGAGTTTACCGCCTTGCTCAGAGACTATTCATAACTAGTAGACCGGAGTTGCTAGTTTTTGAAGATTTAATTTCTGCCCACACTAAATATTAAGAGGAACAGGTTCAGGTTGCTGCAGCTCATTACAAGTTCTTTCAATTGTGGAAAAAGCCAGAACATACACAATGTCAATCAGTCACTGAATTTCAGGGTCTGACATGGCAGTGTTGCTTTCAATGTAGCTGTGGACAGTACTACAGTGACACAATGATTTGTGATGCAATTATGTACTGTGTGCCAGACAGCAGGATTCATGAACAAATTCTCAAACATTCTGAACCTACTTTGAAACACGTGTTACAAATTATTGAACGTCAGGACTCGTGTGATAGGGTTGTGGAGAACTTTGAGGTAGGTACCATTTGCAGTGAAACACAAAGTGACAAACAGTCACGGCCTTGCGACCAACCACCATCAGTAAACAGGTCACTGCACTGTGGACAGATTAAACAACTGTCAACATGTGTGTCTGCTGTGAAATCATGTCCTCGCTGCTGTTCCACACATAAAAGACATGATTGCTCTTCACGGAATGTGACTCACTTTACTTGTGGAAAGCCAGGTCACGTACAGTCTCTGTGTTTGCAACAGAAAAAGAACTCTATCCATGTTCGCTATCATAAGCATGGAGCACCTGCTCATTCAGTGAAGGTAGTTTTTTTCTGAATCACTTACCAGTACTAGTAATGACCAACTTCCGAATGTGCCATCACCCCACCCAAGTGTTGCGCAGCAACAGTCAAACAAACTGTTTGTGACCATAGTCATTGCTGGACACTTTGTGCAACTTCAGTCAGACAGTGGTGATTCTGTTGCTTTGCTTAATCGTGCTGCTTATGGATAGTTGATCTTGCCACAATTGGCAAAATCTTGCATGAAATTTACTGTGTATAATGGTCAGGGCATTCCAATGCTTGGTACACATAGTTTGCCTGCCACATTCCATTCTCACACTAGAACAGTGACATTTGCAATTTTGTGTTTTCGAGACTGTGAAAATCTATTTGGGTTAGATTCATTTGATTTGTTTGGTCTTCATATTCAGGACAACATACTTTCTGTTTCTTTCAACCCAAAAGACAGTGTTATTCAATTGCTTATGGAGTTTCCTGATTTATTTTCTGAAGGACTGGGAAGAGCAAATAATTTTGTGGCACACATTAAAAAGAAGGACAATGCGCAACTTGAGCTTTTTCGGGCTGTCCCATACTCATGCACTTAGAGACAGAGTTGCAAGTGAAACTAAAAAATGGAAAGACAATGGTGTTATTGCTCCTATCCAGGCTAGTCAATGGGCTTCTACCTTAGTAATCTTATCAATGCCTTCTGGAAGATTTTGTCTTTCTATTGACTTTAAATCCACTGTGAATCCAAAAATAATAATTGATACTGATCCGTTGCCTTGCCCTGAGAAATTAATGGACAGACTTGATGCAGGCCACTATTTTTCAAAAATTGACTTACACAATGTGTATTTGCAAATTATGCTCTATGAGGAGTCTCAGAAAGTGTCTGTTTTCAACACATATTTGGGGTTGTTCAAATTTTTGCACTTAGGTTTTGGCAGCAATTCCACACCTGACATATTACAATGCTACTTGGAGCAGCTTACTACAAAAGTTCAATTCTGTTTAAATTACTTGGAGATGTCAGAGCTGATTGTTTTCACTTCCAAGTTTTTGACCAAGACTCACTGTAACTACCCTCAAATTGAGAAGGATGCACTTGCTGTTACGAGGGTGGTTTGAAAAGTTCTCAGAATCACCATGAGAGGACAGCGTTAGCGCAATGAGCTGTTCACGTGATATTCATTGGACTGTTGCCTGTAAACACATGCCACATCAGTGCTCTTGGAAGAGGGCTGTGGTGGTGATGTGGCTCTGTTATTGTTCCTATGTAGTGATTTGCAAAGATGGAAAAAAAAAAAGAAAATCAAGCAGTGATTAAGTATTTCATAAAGAAAAGTCTGAAAGCAAAGGACATTCATCCCAGTTTCCAGAATACACAAACGAATTTAAATTTGGGCGGAAAAGCTTACACGATAATTCATGCAGTGGTTGGCCAAAATGTGTCACTACTCCAGAAATCATTGCAAAAGTGCACAAAATGGTTGTGGCGACCATCGACCGTGAGTAAGTGTCACCTACGAAGTGCAGAGTAAATGGTCTTTGGGGACTCAGTGTTCTATGGTTTGGTCTTGTGGACTTTGGTTGCAATGTGCTTACTGGAATTTCTGTAGTGTTTTTCTTGTTTTTGTGTAATTACACGAACTTAATAAAAGTGCCTGATTGTAACTGGTTGGAGTTTGCTGTGCAAGGTCAGACGCTACAGCCAGAAAACCCACATTGGTGACCCTGATTCGCGAAAATATGTTCCATTCACTCGCTGTGTACCACCGGTTTCACGCCAATGACACAATCTCCAGTTTTTCCAGCAGTGCAGGACACCATGATGGCAGAATGTACATTTGAGTGTGTAGCGCAATGCTTTACCCCATGTGCTACTGATACATTGGGAATTTTTGTATCTCCGGTGTTTGCTTCGAACGGCAAGATGACCCTAACCTCCGCCGGCACACCACACCGGGTGCTCTACACATCGGCGGAGACACCTTCTACAGCATTCTATGCTCAACAGAATGCTCCTCCAGCTCAAGATCCCAGAAACCCCTCGCCCGAGTTTCTACCGCCCAACATCGACCACGCGGCTGTCCAGTTTCGGGGTCCAGACACATGGCCGCCCCCTTTTCAGAGCGGTCTGCCGTTTAATGTGTCCCCTTCCATGCTGGTCGAAGGGACACTTGCATCAACCACACCAGACCATGTATATGCCTACCCATCCTGCCGCCCCATGAACGCCTCAGGTGACACACCTGCCATGGTTCTGCCCTATCACTTGGCACACAATTGCGATTTTGTGCCTCTGCTCGAGATTTAGGTTCACACTGGTATTTTCTTGGCGATACTGTAGCAGACAATAGTGTCATACCTCCCACATTTACCGTAAAAGTCATGACACCAGCCAAACTGATCCTTCGTGCAGCAAATAAATCGCCACTTCGTGTCGACGGTTTGGCCGAGTTACCTATTGAACTCATACCTGGCAAACAGTACACTTGGTCCTTCTACGCGGGTGATGTAGAAGATCCAGTTTTAGGCATTGACTTCCTTTTCCATTTCGGACTTTCTCCAGACCTCCAGTCCGCTGCATTATTGCACCATTGCACCATCCTCATCCACTCACATTGTGTGTTCAGTCACCTCCTCGCCTCCCCCCCCCCTTCCCCCTCAGCTTCATGATGATTTCGACACGGCTCTTATCGAGTGTTCTTCACTGACGGACAGCAAAGCTGCAACCTCCTTTGCCCAGCTTCAGTCCGAGCGCTCTGCAGTCGACGATCTCCGAGCTCACAACGCCGAACTGAACCACGCCATATTGTCGGCTACGCAAGCTCTCGCCAAGGCATGATGCCTCATACAACAACTGTCAACACCACCACCTTATGTCACTAGCGGCGCACCATGTGAGACTTTGATGCCACCGCCCCCCCGACACCAGAGACGCACCTCATGGAACTTTGTCACCGCTGATGCGGACAGCTTCCCTGGCACATAACATTAATGACTCTTGCGTGCTACCATTTCCCGTTCACGACGGCTCCCAAGCAAGTTCGCCAGCCCAGCTGAACTCTATCATGATTGGCACGACACACAAAATTGTCACAGCATACGGGCCACTAGTGTGTCATAAAGCATGCCGACTGCCACCACACAAACTACGCCTCGCTAAGGCCTGCAGTGGAGTTAATTCTGCGGGCAGGTATTGTTCATCTGTCAGACAGTAACTGGTCTTTGCCCATACACTTAGTTCCCAAAAAGGACGGCACAGTGCAACTCTGCAGCGACTGTCACTGCCTCAATGCATGGACCATATTAGACAATTATCCGATACCTTATATGCAAGACTTCACTAAAGTACTTAGCGGAGCACGCATCTTCAGTGTTTTGGACTGCTGCAAGGCATATTTACAGATACCCATGGAAAGACAGCATTGATCATACCTTTCAGCCTCTGTAAATTTTGTTACAAGCCTTATGGTCTCAAAACACAGACCAAACTTGGCAACGTTTTATAGACTCACTTCTATTTAACTGCACATATTGTTACGCATACCTCGACGACATACTCATTTTTTCCTCCTCTGACAGAGAACATGAACTCCACCTGGCCACAATACAGGACTTATTGACACAACATGGAGTCGAGATCAATAATGACAAGTCACAACTGGGGTACACCGTCACCTCGGAAGGTATACGCCCCTTCAGGAGCGGGTCGACTGCATTTGCGATCTACCTCTCCCAGTGTTGTTTCATGAATTATGCCGGTTTTTAGGAACTATCAATCTCTACAGTTATAACCTGCTGGTGGTGGCAGCAATTCAAGCCCCTTTCACTGATGCATTGGCCGGGAAACAAACCTCAGGCAGTCACCAAGTGCAGTGGTCTGACAATGTGGTGATAGCTTTTGAAGATCTCAAGTCAGCATTAGAATGTGGTGTCACTCTCGCCCACCCTTTCCCAGATGGCTGTATCTCTATTACAGCAGATGCAAATGATTTTGCAATTGGTGCAGTCCTCCAACAGCACATCAGTGGCATGACACAACCACTCCGTTTCTTTTCCAAAAAACTATCTACAGCTCAATGTAAATGGTCAGCATTTGACAGAGAATTGCTCGCAGTTTATGAAGCTGTAAAATATTTCTGCACAGACATCGAAGGACGGAACATAACAATTTTCACAGACCATCACTCCCTCGTGGAGGCTATGTGTAACCCCACTGTTGACCTTCCCCAACGTAGGTTTCGGCAGATGGACTTAATTTGCCAATACACAAAAGACATCCGTTACATCTGAGGTTCAGAAAATGTGGTGGCCGACTACCTATCACGTATCATTGCAGTTTCGTACCCCATTAATTCTGATGAATTGGACCACTTACAAGACAATGATACCGAATTGCACAACCTCTGACAGGACCCAGATACTTCCCTCCAGATCGATCCCGCAACCTACCAGGCTCAGTTGGGCCACTGTGGTGTGATACGTCCATGGGCACCGCCCAGTCAATTGTTCCCCCTGTGCTGCGTCACCAGGTATTCATCACTACATTACATAACCTTTCACATCCTGGTGCTAGGGTTACTACGTGCCTTGTTACAGAACACTTTGTGTGGCTGATGTGAAGAGGGATTGTCTTACCTGGGCTCGTGCTTGTTTACAGTGCCGGCGCAGCAAAGTCAGAAGGCACACACAACCCTGTCTAGGTAAATTCAGCATCCCAAAAGTCAACTTCCGACATGTGCATCTGGACCTTGTAGGACCGTTACATGTGTCTGATGGTTTCAGGTATATCCTGTCTGTCAATGACCGCATTACACGTTTGGTGGAGGCAATACCCCTGCAGGACATCACAGCGGATTCCGTAGCATGCACATTCGTATCCTCCTGGATAGCTCGATCCGGCTGCCTTATATCCATCACCACCGACCAGGGAAGGCAGTTTCCATCCCTGCTGTTTAACAAGCTCTGTGTACTCTGTGGGGTGGAAAGATTCCACACTACGGCTTACCAGCCACAGAGCAACAGACTGGTCGAGCGGTGACACAGGACTCTGAAAGCGGCCCTCATGTGCCATGGTGGTGAGTGGTCTGACACCCTTCCCTGGGTTACGTTAGGAATACATCAGGCACAACCACATGTTGCATGTGACATTACCCTGTCACAAGTGTCAGCAGGCAATGCCCCAACAGTGTGTTCCAGTGTTTCTCCTGAACTACGTTATTTTTCCACACCGCCTCCCCTATGGCCCCCTGTGTCCATTGTCAACAAAATCTGCATCTCAGTCAACACCTATGAGTGCCCACGTGACAAGCTTTCCTTGCAGCTCCACGAGGGATCCATCTTATCCTCCGCATAGGGGACACATCGTGCGAGTCAACCCCCATGTCACATATCACCATCCTGCGCACAGTCCCAATCCCAAATGAGGTGGATATGGCTGGCATAGCTGCAACGTTCAGCACCGATAGTATGCTCAAGATTCGCATCCCCCTCTCCACCTGTACTGCAACACCAACATCTTCCGTGCCAGTCCAGTTCACGCGTGCAGGTTGACCAGTCCCCCCCCACTGGATGGCGGACTATAGCGCTAGTCCACCCTGCACAGATGCACAGACAGCACGGACTCTTCACACATGCCTCTATCAACCAGCGAGCATCCCACAACACCACTACACAGGAAGCTGCCCACATCCTTTCCCCAGTGCTCCGCACTCCAGGGGTCGAAGGGGGGGGGGGGGGGAGGGGGGTTCTCTGTGGCGACCATCGACTTTGCGTAACTGCCACCTATGAAGTGCAGAGTAAACGGTCTTTGAGGACTCGTTGTTCTTTGCTTCGGTCTTGTGGACTTCGGTTGCAATGTGCATGCTGTGAATTTCTGTAGTGTTTTTCTTGTGTTTTGTATAACTACATGAACTTATTAAAAGTACCTGATCATAATTGATTGGAGTTTGCTGTGTGCGGTCAGTGGCTACAGCCAGGAAACCCACAAGTGCGTGAAATTGCTTACGCTTTCCAGATGTCATCTGAAAGGGTATATCACATTTTAACTGAATAATTAGTAATGAAAAAATTATCTACAAGATGGGTGCCGCTATCCTTGACACTGGATCAAAAACGCATGAGAATGGACATATCAGAACAATGTTTTGCCCATTTTAGGAGAAACAAATAAGATTTTTTGTGCTGGTTTGTGACCACAGATGAAACATGGGTGCACTACTATACTCTAGACACAAAACAACAGTCAAAGCAGTGGAAACACAGCAATTCTCTGCCACCAAAGAAAGCAAAGACAATTCCTTCAGCAGGAAAGGTCATGGCATCAGTGTTCTGGGATGCGAAAGGGATTCTGTTGGTAGATTATCTCCCCACTGGGAAAACAATTACTGGATAATACTATGCTAGCCTCCTGGACATATTGCAACAAAAGATACACAAAAAAAGGGCCAGGTATAGCAAGGAAGAAAGTCACCTTCCATCAAGACAATGTGCACCTGCACACATGTGCCATCGTGGGAAAATTACACGAACTATGGTATGAACTGTTGCCACACCCACCTTATTCACCTGATATGGCTCTGTCAGACTTCCATCTCTTCCCAAAACCGAAAGTTTTTCTTGATGGATGAAGATTCACTTCAAACGAAGAACTGATAGCCAGAGTTGACAACTATTTTGCAGGACTGGATGAAACTCATTGTCGAGATGAGATCAAGGCATTGGAATATCGTTGGACCAAGTGCATTAATATACGAGGAGACTACATTGAAAAATAACAAAAGTTTCAGTGATATAAGTACCTTTTTCCCTTTTCCGTTCCAAGAACTTTTCAAACCACCCTTGTATCTATAGTGTGAGAAAGTTTCGCCATTATCTGTTGGTCGGAAGTTTTACCTAGTGTCGAACTGTAAGCCACTTCAGTCTTTGTTTCATCCGTGCAAACCTGTTCCGCCATGCATGGCTCAGAAGCTGCAAATTTGGGCTTTGTTATTGTCACAGTATCAGTATGAAACATTGTACATGACCACATCAAAGCAGCCGGCCAGAGTGGCCGTGCGGTTCTAAGCGCTATAGTCTGGAGCGGAGCGACCGCTATGGTCACAGGTTTGAATCCTGCCTCAGGCATGGCTGCGTGTGATGTCCTTAGGTTAGTTAGGTTTAATTAGTTCTAAGTTTTAGGTGACTGATGACCTCAGAAGTTAAGTCGCATAGTGCTCAGAACCATTTTTGAACATCAAAGCATGCAAATGCTGATGACCTTCCTCACCTTCCTGTTGGTCCTGATTCTCAGTTTGATGCTACTGAAACGTCTTGTTGCCAGATTGATGCACATGACACTGAACTTTTACAGACTTTTCTACTGCACTATAGCAAAATTTCTCAGGCCACAGTAGCAGGTCCTGACTTGAACCTTGTTGTCAAAGGGCTGTTAAATGCTAATATCCTCCTCCTCCTCCAACTTCAACCTTTGTTGCACTACGGCTGTACTGCATGCCCATGTCCAATGAGAAACATTAAGGATTCCTTTGAGTGCCCATATTTTGCTCGTCAACATAGCCTCTCTGTCCAGCATGGTGTGATCTTATTGCAAAATTACTGTGGACAGTCACATGTGCTTATTCCTAAATTGTTGCAAAAAGATGTTTTGTGATTGCTCCAACACAGACACTGGGGAGTTGTAAGCACAAAACAGTTAGCGAATTGGCACTGTAGTTGGCCGGGCATCAACATCCACACTGAACAGATGATGTCACAGTGTCACACTTGTGCTGAAGATCTATTGACCCGGCCTCTGATGTTTTCAGCTGGGCCGAAGTCGCTGTGGTAGTGAATGCTTATTGACTTTGCTGGTCTCTTTTAGAGCACACACTGGCTTGTTGTTGTCAAACCTTTTAGCAAATCTCTCTTTGCAGTGTCCATGAACTTGACTATGTTGCATAGTACCTTTCGGGCTTCGCCACCAATTTTTTGGCTTGGAAGAGTGGATTCTAAAGTTTCGATCACCATTAACCATAATCAGTTATCAAGGAATGAATATCATGAGTGAACTGCTTAAACAGATCATTGCAAATAACAGAATTAAGAATTACACCAGCACACATTGAAGGAAATGGATGCATCAAGTGTGTTCACAGGGCAGTCATTAAAATGGTTAGCCATCACTAAGTAGTAAGCATGGAAACTGGGATGTGTGTCTCCTGTAATTCATAACTGCTTACAATGCACACTTCCATCTGAAATTGCATATGGAAGGAGGATGCATTCACCCTTCAACTATGTCTGATCGACCTCTCAAATCAGCACAAACATGGAAAGGAATTAGCATGCAGGCTAATGGAGGTGCGGAAGGGAGTGAAACATCGGAATCAGCAATTCTCTCTGCAGCAAGAGAAAAAAACATGTCAGCCAAGCAGTAGCACCACAGTATCGAGTTGCAGAGCTTTTCTACCTGAACAAACTAGTGTTAAAGAAGAGTCAATTCAAAAAAGAAGTTTTGGAATGTTTAAACTTGTCAGCATGTAGAATATATTAAATGTGAGTATAGAAGGGTGATAAATCAGTCAAAAATTGAGAATTTCAGGAAACTGCTCAAAGACTTGAACTGGATAGATGTTTACAATACTTTTCACTCAAATGGACAATACAAAACATTAATTAATAAAGTTACTTCCTCATTTGAAAATTGTTTCCCACTAAAGGTATCTCTAGTCAAACAAAAGTTTGAAAAAAAAAAAAAAAACCATGGATTACAAAAGTAATAAAGGTATCATGTGGGACAAAAAGGAAATTGCATTTACTATCTATGAACAGCTCTGATGTTAGTGTTTTGAATCACGTTCACACTTTTACTTATAAAATACTTTATTAAAATATACATATGTTCACTTTACAAAAGACACACGAAGACTATCTATTGCTCCTCATCACTCACGCATATATACACAAACATAGCTGTCACCACAATCGATACTTCTCGAACATACTCGATATAACTTATTCTAGAACGATGTTCTGGAACTTTCTCATATCCGATATAAATGTATTATATAATTCCAACACACCACCTTACATTTATATCGCGATGTTTAACATATTCCTAATTTTAATGAATTTTTCTTTACATAACGACTTTGTGAATATATCTGCAACATTTTCATTTGAATCTACTTTAACAATATCAATGAGTCCCTGTAAATAATACTCATTCACAAAATGGTAATGCACTTCTATGTATTTTGAATTCTTTGTAAAATTACCAAACTTCGCTATATTTAATGCTCCTGAATTATCTTCATATATGACAATAGGTTTTTCAAATTTAACATTAAAAATGTCTAAAATATCATGTACAAGTTTCACCTCGCTTACAGCTTCAGACAATGCTACATATTCTGCGAAAGTTGAAGCCTTTGTAACACTCGCTTGTTTTCTTGGCTTCCAAAATACAACATTACCAAATAATCTAATTACATAACCAGAAGTTGACTTTCTATCCACACTATCACCTGCCCAATCTGAATCCACAAAACAATCTAATATCTCAGCACTTTCATTCCTACAATGGTTTAATTTCAAATCTTTAGTTAAATATAAATATTTCAAAATTCTCAAAGCATATTTAAAATGAGTACTACTGTAACAACTTTGGAATCTGCTCAAGTAATTCACACTATAGCTAATATCTGGTCTAGTACCCAAACTTACGTACAAGAGTGCACCTATCAAGTTCCTATATCTAACGTCATTACAATCTTCATACGCTGGTTCTAACTTTAAATTTACTTCCATTGGAGTTTTGTACAAGATCGAATCTTCAATTTTATATTTCGCAGCTAACGAATCAATATTATTTTTATTGACTCAAACTCATAACTCTTGTTTCACAATCATAATTAATATCGATGCCAAGATATCTTTTTACCTCACCTAAATCTTTCATATTAAATCGTTTTGACAATAAGTTCTTAATCTTAACAATTTTTTCTTTTCTCACACAGCAAATGAGCAAATCGTCGACAAAAATAATCAAATAAATCAAGACATCTCCATCTCGCAATACATAAAGACAATAATCATATTTACTCCTTTTAAAACCTAAACTTCTTAAAAACTCGTCAAGACAATTGTACCAAGCTTGTGAGCTTTCTCGCAAACCATACAATGCTTTATACAATTTACAGACTCTATCCGTACCATCATCATATCCTCTTGGCTGCTTTACATAAACTTCAGATAAAACTTTACAATTTAGAAACGCAGTCTCTACGTCCATTTGTTCTATAACCAAACCTTCTTGACAACAGTATGACAACAAAATCTTTAATGTTTGCATATTGGTTACTGGAGAATAAATATCCTCGACGACTTCTTTTTGTTGAAACCCCCTGACAACTAATCTTGCTTTGTAAACACTTTCTGATTTCTTTGTGAAAACCCACTTTACATCAATGGCTTCTTTATCAACTGGTTTATCTACTAATTCCCATGTTTTTGTTTTTGTTCAAACAATCAATTTCCTTATTCATCGCTTTTTCCCAATAATTTGATTCGGCGCTGTTAATCGCCTCCTCAAAGCTTTCCGGACTATTTGCACTGCAAAAGTTTACATAAATAAAATTGCTGTAAACATAATCATTTAATATTTTTGGTTTTCTTTCTCTAGATGATCTCCTCAACCCAAGTACTTTCTCTGGTTCATGATTATCAGAAAGCTTTTCATTTTTCTCAATTTCCTTCTGTTTTTCTATTAGTTCAGTTTCATTTTCTATACTTTCGTGTTCAGAATCACTAAAATATTCACTTACTGAATCATAATCTTTAAACCCAATACATTTAACACCACTTTCAACAATGTCCACATGTCGAGCAACAACTATCTTATTATTTATTAGCACTCTGTAGCCTACTTCACAATAACCCATTAAAACCCCCAAATCGGCTTTCCTATCCCATTTCGACTTCCTCAGTTGCTCAGGTACTCTTACAAAAACTCTACTCCCATACAATTTCAAATGATTAACATTAGGTCTTTTCCCCAGTAATATCTCATAAGGAGTTTTCTTTTCAATGGTGTTAGCTAAAGTTCTGTTTTTGAGGTACGCTGCTGCACAAACCACTTCAGGCCAAAATCTCGTGTCTACTCGCGCTTCGGCTAGCAGACACCGAGACATGTCCATGATGGATCTGTTATACCTTTCAGCAGTACCATTAAGCTCATGCACATAAGGTGGACAAGCATTCAATACAATTCCTTTTTGTCTCACAAATTCATAGACATTTTCATTTAAATATTCCTTCCCATTGTCACATCTTATCTTTTTAACAGTTTTCCCAGTGAGATTCTCAACTTCATTAATATACTCTACAAAACAATTATATACTTGATCTTTAGATTTTATGGTGTAAACACGAGCTGCCTTACTGTAATCATCAATGAAAGAAAGAAAATATCTTTCCCCATGCATTCCAGTAGTTGAGTGAGGCCCATTTAGATCTGTGTGAACAATTTCTAAGATTTCTTTTGCTTTGGTTCTATTATTTTTAAAAGGAACATTTTGTTTTCGATACAGATTTTACATTTAATAAATTCTGATTCTAGTTCTGAAGGAACCCCATCTAACAATTGATGTTTACATAAAGTATTTAGATAATTGAAATTAACATGTCCCAAAATGCGGTGCCATTTTTCCTTTGTTGTCATATTATTGTCTTTACTCATAACATTAACATTAACTTCTCCTTTATTAATAGTACTACTCATTTTATACAACCTACTCTCTTTCCATGCAATCGCAATCAATCCATTAGCTTTATCAAAAATTTTAGAATTATTCCCTACCGATACAATTTTGTGATTATCTGTAATTTTGCCATAACTGATCAAGTTTTTGTCTATGTCTTTTACAAAGAAAACATCTCGCATATGAATTGGAACCATTTGATCATAGACAGGTAAATTACTAATTACATTACCAACTTTAGTAGCTTGCAAAATTTTTCCATCAGCAATTTTTACATTTATAGGTTGTTTTAAAGTTATTCTCTTAGAAAAATATTCCTCATTATTAATAACATGATCAGTACAGCCACTGTCTAATAACCAATTGATTTGAATTTGATTGTTGTTACTTGACTCTACTGTTCTATTTTGACCTATCATAGAATTAACCTCTGTTATAAAACTACTCATACCATGATCACTCTGATGGTAACCTTGCTTGCTGTGATGCCGACAGCTGCTAAAACCATGCTGCTCTCCTCGACCACGTTGCCTGCTGCCATAACCTCCATGCTGCATGTTGCCGTAATTTCCACGCTGTACATTGCTATAGCCTCCACGCTGCATATTCCCATTACCTCTGTTGCTACTTTGAAAATGTACTCCACGATGCCATGTGCCTCTGTTACTTGTTCTTCCCTGGTTACAATCACGTTTGAAGTGACCTCCTTTGCCGCATCGATAACATACTTGCTCCTGATTTCTTGAATTCAATTTTCTTTCTGTGTGAAATGCATTTGATTTTACCTCTTCATTTCCAGTTTTTGCATTCAATAATTGAATCTTACTTTTAACGTATTCAACTGTCTGGTCCTCTTCATTCAAGACGTCCACTAAGTCCCCAATATAGCTCATTGACTCTGGTAAAGTTCGCAGCATATAATTTAACTTCTCCTTTTCTGTTACTTTAGCGCCTGCAGATTTCAGCTCATTTACAGTTTTTTCAAATGCACTGAAAAATGTCCCCGTATCACTGTAATCACTTAACCTCAATTTGTCCAACTTGTTTCTGCATAATATTTGAAGGGCTGTAGACTCTTTCGAATATAATTCATCAAATTTCTTCATGATCTTGAAAGCACTTTCTCTGTCACTCACGAATTCTAGTTGCTTATTTGTGATTGCACCATAAATATAGTTGATAGCCTTCAAGTCCTCTTCATCCCACGTTTCGTTGTCTGAACTCACTTTTGCCCTGGTAGTCACTGTATGGCATTTCTTCATTTTTAGGTACATGATTATCCGCTGCTTCCAGTTCCCATAGTCCTCGCCATCAAATACAGGAATAGTTATATCAGCCATGTCGAACTTTCTGAATAACACGCGACGGCCACAATATAATATTTAACTTCTACTTTTCTTTTCAAGAACCACGCTCTGCTACCATGTTTTGAATCACGTTCACACTTTTACTTATAAAATACTTTATTAAAATATACATATGTTCACTTTACAAAAGACACACGAAGACTATCTATTGCTCCTCATCACTCACGCATATATACACAAACATTGCTGTCACCACAATCGATACTTCTCGAACATACTCGATATAACTTATTCTAGAACGATGTTCTGGAACTTTCTCATATCCGATATAAATGTATTACATAATTCCAACAGTTAGCATTATAATGCTTTACAAAGAATACTGCAAAATATTGAAGCACGTAATCCAGAATTCTAAGCAGTTTTATTATGAGAAAGAGATAACAACATCAGACAACAAAACAGAAACTATATGGGATACTTTGATGACAGAGGCAGGCGGGGTCACAAAGGAAGAGGAACAGATAGTTCTAAAAATAAATGAAACATTGGTAATAAGTGCATGTAGTGTTGCAAACCTCTTAACCAAGTACTTTGTTTCTGTTACTGACAGCTTGGAGTTATCAGGTTCAGTAAGCAGTGCAATGGAATACCTGAGATCAGTCTCTACAAATAACTTAAGCAAAATGGAAATGACATTCACTTCTCCCAAAGAAGTAGCATCCATCATAAAATCCTTAAAATCAAAGTAGTCAAGTGGTTATCATAACATAACAAAGAAGTTAATCAAAGAGTGCTCATGTGAGTTGAGTTCTACCTTAAGTTATTTGTGTAATCAATCTCTTACATTGGAACATTTCCAGACTGGTTAAAATATGCTGAAGTTAAGCCTGGTTACAAGAAAGGGGATGAAGAGATATCATAAAACTATTGACCAATTTACGTTTTCAGAATGAGATTATCACTCTGCAGCGGAGTGTGCGCTGATCTGAAACTTCCTGGCAGATTAAAACTGTGTGCCCGACCGAGACTCGAACTCGGGACCTTTGCCTTTCGCAGGCAAGTGCTCTACCATCTGAGCTACCGAAGCACGAATCACACCCGGTACTCACAGCTTTACTTCTGCCAGTATCTCGTTTCCTACCTTCCAAACTTTGCAGAAGCTCTCCTGCGAACCTTACAGAACTAGCACTCCTGAAAGAAAGGATATAGCAGAGACATTGCTTAGCCACAGCCTGGGGGATGTTTCCAGAATGAGATTTTCACTCTGCAGTGGAGTGTGCGCTGATCTGAAACTTCCTGGCAGATTAAAACTGTGTGCCCGACCGAGACTCGAACTCGGGACCTTTGCCTTTCGCAGGCAAGTGCTCTACCATCTGAGCTACCCATGTCTCCGCTATATCCTTTCTTTCAGGAGTGATAGTTCTGTAAGGTTCGCAGGAGAGCTTCTGTAAAGTTTGGAAGGTAGGAGACGAGATACTGGCAGAAGTAAAGCTGTGAGTACCGGGCGTGAGTCGTGCTTCGGTAGCTCAGATGGTAGAGCACTTGCCCGCGAAAGGCAAAGGTCCCGAGTTCGAGTCTCGGTCAGGCAGACAGTTTTAATCTGCCAGGAAGTTTCAGATCAGCGCACACTCCGCTGCAGAGTGAAAATCTCATTCTGGAAACATCCCCCAGGCTGTGGCTAAGCCATGTCTCCGCTATATCCTTTCTTTCAGGAGTGCTAGTTCTGTAAGGTTCGCAGGAGAGCTTCTGTAAAGTTTGGAAGGTAGGAGACGAGATACTGGCAGAAGTAAAGCTGTGAGTACCGGGTGTGAGTCGTGCTTCGGTAGCTCAGATGGTAGAGCACTTGCCCGCGAAAGGCAAAGGTCCCGAGTTCGAGTCTCGGTCGGGCACACAGTTTTAATCTGCCAGGAAGTTTCAATTTACGTTTTGTTGGCTTTTTCAGAAATATTTGAAAATGTTGTATTCAAGCATCTTCTTAACCATCAGACTGCAAATAATACATTATCCAAGTAACAGTTTGTGTTTCTTATTTTATTTTATTTACACATCAAGTTCCATAGGACCAAATTGAGGAGCAAATCTCCAAGGTCGTGGAATGTGTCAATGCATGAAATTACAACATAAAAGAAATAACAGGTAAAAATAAAATGTTTATGAACCAAAAAATGTCAAGCCATAAGTTTAAGTAAATGCAATCAACAATACAACAAGAATCAGCTTAATTTTCCAAGGAACTCCTTGACAGAATAGGAGTGACCCATGAGGAAACACTTCAGTTTCGATTTGAAAGTGCATGGATTACTGCTAAGACTTTTGACTTTTAGTGGTAGTGTATTGAAAATGGATGCAGCTTCTGCACATCTTTCTGCACAAGAGGTAAGGAATTCCGATCCAAATGGCTGGATTGATTTCTGCTGGGTATTAACTGAGTGAAAGTAGCTTATTCTTGGGAATAAGCTAATACTGTTAACAAGAAGTGACAGTAAGGTGTGTGTGTGTGTGTGTGTGTGTGTGTGTGTGTGTGTGTGTGTGTGTGTGTCAGAGATGCCAATGTCAAAATACCCAGACTAGTGAACAGGGGTCGACAAGAGGTTTGTGAACTTACACCACTTATTCCAGAACCGCTTGTTTCTGAGCCAAAAATATCCTTTTAGAATGAGAAGAGTTACCCCAAAATATAATACCATATGACATAAGCAAATGAAAATAAACAAAGTGGACTATTTTTTGTTCTGAATGATCACTCACTTCAGATACCATTCAAACAGTAAAAATGGCAGCATTAACTCTTTGAACAAGATCCTGAACGTGGGCTTTCCATGGCAATTTACTATCTATCTGAATACCTAGAAATCTGAACTGTTCAATTTCACTAATCATACACCCATTCTGTGAAATTAAAACGTCAGGTTTTGTTGAATTGTGTGTTAGAAATTGTAAACACTGAATCTTACTGTGACATAGAGTTAGTTTATTTTCTATGAGCCATGAACTTATGTCATGAACTGCACTATTTGAAACCAAGCCAATGTTGCACACAACACCCTTTACTACCCAGCTAGTGTCATCAGCAAACAGAAATATATTAGGGTTACCTGTAATACTAGAGGGCATATCATTTACATAATAAGGAACAGGAGTGGCCCCAACACTGATCCCTGGAGCACCCCCCCCCCCCCCCAATTGACCATAACCCTCTCAGACCCCACATCACAGCCATTCTCAACACCATGAATAATGATCTTTTGCTGTCTGTTGCTAAAGTAAGAGGTGAACCAATTGTGAGCTACTCCCCATATTCCGTAATGGTTCAAGTTCTGGAGCAATATTTTGTGATCAACACAATCAAACACTTTAGTTAAATCAAAAAATATGCCTAGCTTTTGAAACCTTTTGTTTATCCCATCCAGTACCTCGGAGAGAAAAGAGAATACAGCATTTTCACTCGTTAAACAACTTCTAAAGCCGAACGGTACATTTGATAGCAAATTGTATGATATAAAATGATCAATTATCCTTACATACACAGCCTTTTCAATAACTTTAGCAAATACTGATGGAATAGAACCAGGTCTAAAATTTCTACATTATCCCTTTGTCCCTTTTTAAAAACCAGCTTAATACTAAGTACTTTAATCATTCAGGAAACTGACCATTCCTAAAGGAAAAATTGCAAATATGTCAAAAGAATTATTGATTTGTTAAATCACCTTTGACATCAGCTGACACACACTCTCTCAGAATTGTCATGCACAACTCCTGCAAACATTCCCACTCCCTCAGAGTGAGGCTCACCAACTCAGCCAAGAAACCGCGACACAACAGATATGGAAGTCGCAAAATGACTTCCTAAGGTATTGCAAACATACTAACTTGCCTTTCCACATCCACAGTAAAGCAAAAATCTTAGTAGCTGTTGCAAGGTGTTAGTAGCAACAGAAGCTAGTCCCTTAAAAATAGTCATGAGAGGAAAAGGTAGCTTAGCAAAGTGGGACAATATATTATCTGAACCACTACCCCTCACAGCCAGAGAACTACTGATGTTTTTTAATACCAGATGACTTAGCTCTGCTCTCCCTCCTAGCTTCTCACTCCACTCTAAGGCACATAATCTAAACTGCAATTGCATTAACTGGGACCACAACTCACTTACACTCATCTTCTCTTTTGAATCATGGACTACCAAAATTCAGACCCTTGATACAACTAAACCAATGAGAAATCTGACCCTGAACATGATCAACCTGCATGTGAGATGGATTGCTATCTTCAGAAAGTCAATATTTTTCTCTAAATCAGAAATGGATGCAAAACTGTATTCAACAGTAGCAGTTACCTGGACAATTCAGGTCACGTGTCAGCTGTACCGAACATACCTCCGCTCCACACAGCCACGCTGACAGTAATGTGACACCTCCTACCTCAGGTTGCCCACAAATATGAAGTTCATAGTGTAGCTGCTCCTTCTGCAGGCAGTGCACTCCAAGTACTGTTCGAGCCCCCATTGTATTGCCAAGTATGCCTAGAAACTTACAGCAAGGATAGATTCTGAAAAATACAAACCACTATTACAACTTTGCTAGGAGGATATTACTACCAACAATCATGACACGAATGATTCTTGGGTTTAGATTAATCCCCCATGTCGAAAGGGAAACATGCTCTGCTACCATTTTGATATGTGGCTTGTCATGCCTAGTTGCCTTTGGATCAGAGGATCAGAAGGACTGGACCAAAGGGGTATTGAACATCCTTCATGGCACCAACAAGGGCTCTTATATACGGGGTGGTCCACTGATAGTGACCAGGCCAAATATCTCACAAAATAAGCATCAAACGAAAAAACTACAAAGAACAAAACTCGTCTAGCTTAAAGGGGGAAACCAGATGGCACTATGGTTGGCCCTCTAGATGGTGCTGCCATAGGTCAAATGGATATCAACTGCGTTTTTTTAAATAGGAACCCCCATTTTTTATTACATATTCGTGTAGTACGTAAAGAAATATAAATGTTTTCGTTGGACCACTTTTTTCGTTTTTTGATACAAGGCGCTGTAAAAATCACAAACGTATAAGTACATGGTATCAAGTAACATTCCACCAGTGCGGATGGTATTTGCTTCGTGATACATTACCTGTGTTAAAATGGACCATTTACCAATTGCGGAAAAGGTCGATATCATGTAGATGTATGGCTATTGTGATCAAAATGCCCAACGGGAGTGTGCTATGTATGCTGCTCGGTATCCTGGACGACATCATCCAAGAGTCCGGACCGTTCACCAGATAGTTACATTATTTAAGGAAACAGGAAGTGTTCAGCCACATGTGAAACATCAAGATGCCCAAGTAGGTGTTTCAGCTGCTGCCGTGGCTAATCCGCACATCAGTAGCAGACAAACTGCGCGAGAATCGGGAATCTCAAAAACGTCGGTGTTGAGAATGCTACATCAACATCAATTGCACCTGTACCATATTTCTATGCACCAGGAATTGCACGGCGATGACTTTGAATGTCGTGTACAGTTGTGCCACTGGGCAGAACAGAAATTATGGGACGATGTCAGATTTTTTTTCATGGGTTCTATTTAGCGACGAAGCCTCATACACCAACAGTGGCAACGTAAACTGGCATAATATGCACTACTGGGCAATGGAAAATCCACGATGGATGTGACAAGTGGAACATCAGTGACCTCGGCGGGTTAATGAATGGTGAGGCATTATGGGAGGAAGGATAATTGGCCCCTGTTTTATCGAAGGCAACCTAAATGGTGCAATGTATGCTGATTTCCTACGTAATGTTCTACCGATGTTACTACAAGATGTTTCACTGCGTGACAAAATGGCGATGTACTTCCAACACCGAGCGAGGTGGCGCAGTGGTTAGCACACTGGACTCGCATTCGGGAGGACGACGGTTCAATCCCGTCTCCGGCCATCCTGATTTAGGTTTTCCGTGATTTCCCTAAATCGTTTCAGGCAAATGCCGGGATGGTTCCTTTGAAAGGGCACGGCCGATTTCCTTCCCGATCCTTCCCTAACCCGAGCTTGCGCTCCGTCTCTAATGACCTCGTTGTCGACGGGACGTTAAACACTAACCACCACCACCACCTACTTCCAACATGATGGATGTCTGGCACATAGCTCGCGTGGGGGTGAAGTGTTATTGAATAGTATATTTCGTGGCAGGTGGATTGGTCGTTGAAGCACCATAGCATGGCCCACACGTTCACTGGATCTGATGTACCTGGATTTCTTTCTGTGGGGAAAGTTGACGGATATTTGCTATCGTGATGCACTGACAACACCTGACAACATGCATCAGAACATTGTCAATGCATGTGTGAACATTACTGAAGGCGAACTACTCGCTGTTGAGAGGAATGTCTTTACACGTATTGCCAAATGCATTGAGGTTGACAGACATCATTTTGAGCATTTATTGCATTAATGTGGTACTTACTGGTAATCACGCTGTAACAGCATGCATTCTCAGAAATGATAAGTTCACAAAGGTACATATATCACATTGGAACAACCAAAATAAAATGTTCAAATGTACCTACACTCTGTATTTTAATTTAAAAATTAACTGTTACCAACTGTTCATCTACAAGTGTGAGCCATATGTTTGTGACTATTACAACGTGACCTGTCACAAAGCAAAAAAAGTGTTCCAACTAAAACATTCATATTTCTTTACGAACAACATGAATATGTAATAAAAAAATGGGGATTTCCTATTTTAAAAAAACACAGTTGATATCCGTTTGACCTAGGGCACTGCCATCTAGCGGACCAACCATAGTGCCATCTGGTTTCCCCCTTCAGGTTAGTCAAGTTTCGTTCTTTGTAGTTTCATTGTTTGATGCTTATTTTGTGAGATATTTGGCCCAGTCACGATCAATGGACCACCCTGTAGAGAAGGCTATTTACATGTACAGCGAGAAAGTTCTTAATTCATTAGATACCAAATTAGAGGCTACTGGCATCTTCTGTGACTTGTCAAAAGCCTTTCATTGTGTGAATCACAGCATTTTCTTAAGTAAATTAGAATATTGTGTCACTGACAGTGCTGCAAAATGGTTAGTGTTACCTAACGAACAGGAAACAAATATCTGTGGAGTAAGCAGTCAGTCTTCATCTGAATGGAAATTAATTACATGTGGTGTTCCTCAAGGGAAAGTCCCTTGATTTTTATGATGTACATTATAAACTCCTTGTCTGTTACATTGGTAATGGCCTTGCCGCAGTGGTAGCACTGGTTCCCATCAGATCACTGAAGTTAAGCACTGTCGGGCTGGGCTAGCACTTGGCTGGGTGACCATCCGACCATCCAGTCTGCCGAGTGCTGTTGGCAAGTGGGGTGCACTCAGCCCTTGTGAGGCAAACTGAGGTGCTACTTGGTTGAGAAGTAGCGGCTCCAGTCTGAAAAACTGACAAATGGCCAGGAGAACAGTGTGTTGACCATATGCCTTTCCAAATCTGCGTCCAGTGATGCCTATGGGCTGAGGATCAGAAGGCTGCTGGTCGGTACTATTGGGCCTTCATGGCCTGTTCGGGAGGAGAAAGAGAGTGTTACATTGGCAGATGCAAAGTTTGTTTTGTTTGCAGATGAACCAAACTTTGCAATAAATAGCAAGTCAAGTACAGATTTAGAAATGGCTGCTATTCATATTTTCACTGACATTAATAAATGGTCTGAAGCTAGTTCACTGTCATTAAAGTTTGAAAAGACCTGCTGTAAAAGATTTCCTTCCAGCATGTGTATAACATATGAAGACATGCAGATAGAAGAGACTGATAGTGTTAAATTTCTGGGATTAAACTCAATAACAAATTTAATTGGGAAGGAAATGCCACAGAATTGCTGAAGTGCCTAGTCTGCATTTGTAATGTGAGTGGTGTCAAAGGTACGACATACAAAATAACTTCTTATTTTCATTCTATTGTGTCACATGGGATCATATTTTGGGATAACTCATCAAATTGAGCAAAGGTTTTTAGAGTGTAAAAGTGTTAGTAAGACACAGTTGTGGTGCAAATTCAAGAACATCACATAGAAAGCTGTTTGAGGAACAGGGTATTCTAACCACTGTTTCTCAGTATATTTATTCATTAATAAAATTTGTTGCAAATAATATTTCTCTATTTCCAACCAATAGCTCAATACATATGACAGTCTTTCAGTAGGTAATGGGCCACATTTTTTTTCTCAGAACATTTTTATTGTTAAGAGTCAGAATTTTGCGACAATATACATCAACATGTCTTGTCCATGTCCTATTTTTCTACATAGTCTCCATCACATTCTATAGCTGTATGCCAACGTTGTGGAAGAGCATGCATTCCCTGCTGGTAAAAACTCTTATCCTGTAGGTGTAGCCATGTTTTCACTGCATGACTGACACTCCTGTCATCTTCAAAGTGTGTTCCCCATAAAGAATCTTTAAGCAGTCCAGACTGAGGGTGCCAGGTCTGGGCTGTAGAATGGACGAGGCAATGATGTCCAACCAAATTTGGCGATGTGTTCCCTGGTTTTCAGGCTTGCACATGGGGGACCATTATCACGTTGGAGTAAGATGTCTGCTGGATTCTTATCTGATCGAACACGTCGGAAACGGTTATTTAGTTTATTCGGAGTCTTCAAGTATGCCTCTGCATTGATGATTGACCCTCTTAGCATCACATCCATGAGAATGACAGCATCACAATACCAGAAGATTGTCACCATGGCTCTGCCATCTACCAGAACGGTTTGAAACTTCACCGGCACACAGAACCAACATGAAATGTGAAGCACCAACAAAGACGTTTGTCTATGTATTCTAACGGCTTTTTTAAAAAATGTGGGGCATTAGTTATTGAACTACCCTCATAGTATCAGTACTAGGGACAAGAACAATCTACATAAAGACCAGAAATCACTTACATTGTTTCAAAAAGGGGTCCAATATGCAAGAACACACATTTTCAATAAATTGCCAGCAACCATTGAGAACTTGGTCTCAGATAAAGCACAGTTTAAACAGAGTTTGAATGACTTTTTGGTAGACAACTCCTTCTACTCTGTAAATGAATGTCTCAACAGGGACTGTTACACAAACTTAAGTAAAAATGTCTGTTAGATTTCAGCTGTTCTTAAATCCAAAGAGTAGTGCGAGGTCGCAGTCCAAATTTCGAGGCCAAGGCATGGCCATATACTGAGCGCCAGTCCCAGACACTTATATAATCTTTGTAGATGTGGGTTGTGTGAATGAGTGCAAGTGTGTGTTTATTTTTCAGCCATGTGCACACATGAATGTGTTGTGCAAATGTAGATTGCAGCTATTAGATTAAGTCCACAAGTGTAATTAAAACTTATTCCTCAGGTTAGCACAAGAAATGCATTTGTATTATAAAATTCTTCTCAGGTCTGCAGCCAGATCATGAGGACATCTTGACACAATACTTCTGTGGTCTACCTGGGTGTCATTTTCAGGTGTGAATATTGTTTCATGAATTCACCGGAAATGAATTCAGACTGCAAGCAGCGGTTCTTTTGTACATCATTGAAGGCCAACAGCATGTGCACAAGAAATAATCATAACTGCCCTCCAGCACAAGTGAAAATATAATAAGATTGTCCAATGGTCAAATTTCAGTTGGTTCTTTTAAAACATAGCCCCAGTAGAAAGACACAGGGGCAACTACTTATATCTCTCCACAGAACTTTTTATGTCCCTTGGTAAGACTGTGTTCTGCCACCACAGATTTCTCACATTGAAACAAATGTGTGTGGTCTGGTGCTCAACACATCAGTCCTGAATGGTATGAATTGTTTGACCAATATAAGCTTTCTCACTGTGGCAGGAGATTTTGTACTCACCAGGCTTCCTCAATCCCAAGTCATTCTTCACTGAGCCAAGGAGCGCTCTAATCTTGGCTCTAATCAGATGAAAAACAGTTTTGATCTCATATCCTTTTAAAATTCTTCTTATATTTGAAGATACACTTCCAACAAAAGGAGGACAGGCACCGATTTACAAGTATCTTCTAATGGTTCCCGTGAAGGTCCGAACTGGAAAGCATGATGGGTCTGTTTGTCTGTACAGCCATTCCCCTCAAACACAACTCTGAGATGATCCAGCTCTTGTGTGAAGCTTTCTGCATCTGAAATGGCGTATACTCTTTTTACCAATGGCCACAGGACCCACATGCATTGGAATGATGGATGACAGCTCGATGCACACAATTAATGGTCCATGAGCATGGGATTTTGATAAACACTGTGTCCCATCATCCTTTCTGTAAAGCAAGACATTTAGAAATGGAAGCTTCCCAGCCATTTCAACATCCATTATGAACTTGATACTGGAATGAAGGCAGTTAAAATTATCTAAGAAAAGCGATTTAGAGAAGATTGCTGTATGGTGTGGCAGGTGGCAGTTGACGCTAAATAACGAAAAGTGTGAGGTGATCCACATGAGCTCCAAAAGAAATCCATTGGAATTTGATTACTCGATAAATAGTACAATTCTCAAGGCTGTCAATTCAACTAAGTACCTGGGTGTTAAAATTACGAACAACTTCAGTTGGAAAGACCACATAGATAATATTGTGGGGAAGGTGAGCCAAAGGTTGTGTTTAGTTGGCAGGACACTTAGAAGATGCAACAAGTCCACTAAAGAGACAGCTTACACTACACTCGTTCGTCCTCTCTTAGAATATTGCTGCGTGGTGTGGGATCCTTACCAGGTGGGATTGACGGAGGACATCGAAAGGGTGCAAAAAAGGGCAGCTCATTTTGTATAACACGTAACAGGGGAGAGAGTGTGGGCAGATATGATACACGAGTTGGGATGGAAGTCATTAAAGCAAAGACATTTTTCGTCATGGTGAGATCTATTTACGAAATTTCAGTCACCAACTTTCTCTTCCGAATGCGAAAATATTTTGTTGAGCCCAACCTACATAGGTAGGAATGATCATCAAAATAAAATAAGAGAATCAGAGCTCGAACGGAAAGGTTTAGGTGTTCGTTTTTCCCGCGCGCTGTTCGGGATTGGAATGGTAGAGATAGTATGATTGTGGTTCGATGAACCCTCTGCCAAGCACTTAAACGTGAATTGCAGAGTAATCATGTAGATGTAGATGTAGATGCAGATGTAAGTCCCTTCCATGTGGCCATACCATGAATGTACCGTCAACATACCTTCAAAAACAAGTAGGTTTTAAAAATTCCATCCTCAGTGCCGTGTTTTTAGTATCCTCCATAAATAAAATGGTGACTATCGGGGCAGTGGGCGCCCCATACCCACTTCATCAATTTGCTCAAAAACTTTGCCACTGAATGAAAAGAACTTTGCCTTTGGCACATTGCGACAAAACTTAGTTGTCTCCTTGTTCAATTTTTCACCAATTAACTGCAAGGATTCTTCAAGAGGAAGCCAGGTAAAAACTGACACTATATCAAAGCTGACAAGCTTGCCTGCATCTCGCTACTGGGACTGTTTTTTAAAAGAATCAACTGAGATTCAACTATCGGACAATCTTATAAACGAAGACAAGGGTTACACTTTAACACTAGAATGGCAGAGTTTCTGACATTCCTAAAAAGGTGGAAAGGGGTAATTTTGACATCACATAAAATATTTTCCTATTTGACTTAAACGAGTACTCTGGTATTTTTCTTAATACGTACATTATTTCTAGTAATCACAACAATTATTTAAATTATAAACAATAATTACTAATTTATTCGAACAACAATGTATCATACAAATTTATTGTCACTACTGCTAACAAGTTTCTTAATTATAAATTTTAATTTATTAACTATTCATACCATCTTCAAGACACATTCAGTATATTTGGTCCATTTTACTCTCATCTGTGTTTACAAACAGCTCTGTATTACTTTTCACTAAAGTCATCTGAAGCTGATAGACGCATATAGAACAGGTGATTTCTGTTTAACGTGCACATTTTCTGCATGGCTTTGTAGTCTTTGCAGATTCTGAATTGGCACTTCCTCCACTTTCTAGGTGATATCAGTCCCATATTCTCTTCCTCTGCCTGATGTTCTTGCTCTTTCATTCCGATGAGTACAATTGCCAGTTGACGTATGAACTACTTCCTTTTCATTTTCTTGTTCGTTACTATGTTACAGATGACCCATGCATTTACTGCTGCCATGTCCAATATGTTGTAGAAGACATGCATTCACCATCTCCTACATGCAACCTGTGTAGTATATTTACAGATCATTTGATCAACCACACCCACCCCATACTTTATTGCATTGTAGAACGTTACACTTTCAGGTTTTTTCTTTCCTTCCTTGCTTATTGCTACTGCAATATGCAGCATACTCAGAAGAATGACATTTGTATTATTCTTTCCTTGGTATACAGTCAAGGTGCAGTCTGTGCCACCACTATTGTGTAGTATTGTGGTGGAATGTATTTCAGCATTTGGTTTCCTTACTTCATCGAGGATTTCACAGTGGATCTTGTTCATTGTACCAAATAATGAAGTTTTCTTTTCTTTGACTTTTTTAGCAAGTTGAAGAGACTTAAAGAAATTGTCTATGGTCAAATTTCTTCCTTGATTTGCAAATAGCTCCATGAGATGCAGAACGACGTGTTCTCCAAGTGGTTGTTTCTCTCTATATATGTCCTCTTTGCCAAGGTATGGGAAAGTGTTACACATATACTCTGTCATTAAATCAATAGCCAGCCAGAATTTGAGAGCGTATTTGTCTGGTTTGTTGGACATGAATTGAGTAAACCTGCCTCTTGCTTTGCTTGGTAACAGTTGCTAGTCAATTGATACATTTTCTCCCGGGCGGCAAGTGTGAATACTGTTTTCGAAGAACTTTCCCCAAATTTCAGATACAAGAGCGAATTTGATGGCTGCCACAATGGAGAAATCTAAGCCCCAGAAATCTGTCCCTTGGCATAATGTCCTTAATAAAAGCAGGCCCCCAAGAGTGCGTCCAGAGATCATCCACAGACATACACCCCAAACATACAAGATGACTATCAGTTTCTCCAGTTCCTCAAGTGACACAGTCCAGTCATTGCTTTTTAGTACTTTTTGAGCATTTGATTCTGTGTATTTCTTCATGAGGCATAGCACTGCTTCATTAATAATAAGATAGAAGGCAGACCTGTCTACTCATTGGCAAGCATAAGCAGTAGGACCTCCTCCCATCCTGCAGAACATTCACAGCTGACCACCTTCCAGAACATAAATAATTTCCAATCTCCCATACAGTTCCATCCCTTGCAATCATCTTTATAGATGCTTCCAGCTGTACCTGCTCTGGTGAAAGAGGTGATGATTGACATATATCAGCATCTGAAACCTCTTCCACTAATCTCCCCTTGTTCACAAAGGCTTCATCTTCACTTGCCAGGTACACAATCATCATCTTCATCAGTGAAGTCAGTTTCTGATTCAACTTCATAATTCTCTAAGAGTTGTAACATTTCTTCATCAGAAAGTCCATGCTGACGATACATGTTCAAAAACATTTCACGGACAAAGACTGCCTGAGAGACACAACATAAGCTGTGGCAGACTGGAATGTACACGTGCCAAGTTGTAACAATGAGGGGCAACTGCTCTGTGTTACTGCTCACTCTTGCCACTGTGTTGTTGGATAGTTTACTTATATTCAGAAGAGAAATTACATTGGGGTCAAATTGACCACTTCCGGCATTCTACGTATACTGAATGAAATGGCAAAGAAAATTAAAATATTTTGTAAATACTAAAACATCTTCGGAAAGAGGAGAAAAAATTAGAAAGAGTCATATAATTTCATTAACGAAGTAAATAAATTGGATATGACAGTGAACGAAAAACGTATGACACGGGTCATTTTGACCCCTCCCACTGTTCTAGTGTTACGTCACATTTAAAACTCTTGTTTTATCAGACATTAAAAGACAACAATCTATGATTCAGCCATCAGAATAGCTTTTGATTTATCAATTTCACCAACTTCCAACACTGCTGTGCTATATGTTCTCTCGCACTAGACAGCAGTTATGACAATTTCTTGCACATGCGCTATTGGTCTTCTGCAGTGTATAAAGGATCTGCCATTTGCAGTCTGAATTCAGTTCTGGCGACTTCATGCAACAGTTTACTCACTTGAAGATGATGGCCAGGTTGACTGTGGAAATATTGTGACATGATGACTTCACAATCTGGCTGCAGAAACAAAAAGAATATTGTCAGGTATTACTCTGGGAAAACCCAACTAACTACCTAAATAGTTGCATTTGTATTTCATTCATCATTTCACTCTTAGAACTATTCAACCATATTCACTATAATTCTAATTTTTGCCTTGACAGTGTGATCCATTAATGCATTAGTAATAGTACCACAGACAACAGGCATGTTGTTTGAACCACAATCAGACATGGTGCTTTCAACAAATAATACTAAACTTGTGACTAAATACAAATTGATTTAATTTGTTCAGCCAAAGATAATGATACAGTTTTTGAAGTGGGAATGTCTTGGTTTAATAACTGGATCACCGCTAAAGTACAGGTAGATTCCACATTTACTAATTATGAACAAGAGAGTAACTGTGATTCTTTAGTTTACGAACTGAGCTCGTGAGGACGTGGGGACAACTAACATCCCCTGCCCCCTCTGTCTATGCCTGTGGCCACGTGTCGGTGGTAAAAAAGACACTAGCATTGGCATATGTGGTAGCATTGATGTAGGTGCTCTGTTCACCCTGGCCATCAGATTGTTTTGTTTGCTGACAGTCTTCTTAATTAAACTCAGTACTGGTTCCAAAGCCTTGCCAAGATTATAGCCACAATCTCAGTTAATGAGATCATCCCTGGTACAAATTTCTACAGCCTCTCTAAGAACGCTGCCCCAGTAATTGGAACCTGAAGATATCGGTACATTCATACTCCGTCGGTGATTCTCAGACAAACAGTGCTCTGCTACCACTGACTCGGGATACATCAGTCAAGTGTACCTCTGATGTTCTCAGTAATGAACTTCAATGGTGTGCACTGTCTGACCAATTCATACCTTTCCATATTGACATGGAACCTGGCATACGTCGGCCTTCTGCAAACCAAGATCATCTTTGATGCTTTCCAACAATACCCATACTTTACTGGGCACGCGAAAGACAGTTTTTACTTCCAGAATGAGATTTTCACTCTGCAGCAGAGTGTGCGCTGATATGAAACTTCCTGGCAGATTATAACTGTGTGCCGGACCGAGACTCGAACTCGGGACCTTTGCCTTTTGCGGGCAAGTGCTCTACCAACTGAGCTACCCAAGCACGACTCACGCCCCGTCCTCATAGCCTCACTTCTGCCAGTACCTCTCCGCAATATCCTTTCTTTCAGGAGTGCTAGTTCTGCAAGGTTCGCAGGAGAGCTTCTGTAAAGTTGGGAAGGTAGGAGATGAGGTACTGGCAGAAGTGAGGCTGTGAGGATGGGGTGTGAGTCGTGCTTCGGTAGCTCAGTTGGTAGAGCACTTGCCCACGAAAGGCAAAGGTCCTGAGTTCGAGTCTCAGTCCAGCACACAGTTTTAATCTGCCAGGAAGTTTCACAATTTTTACTTGGTGACTCTTCAATATGCATCTGATTTTTTCTCATAGTGCCCTGTGTATGGTATAAAGACAGTGGCTGCCACATCCCCCATGACTTTTTGTCTCTACAGTTTGTACTATTGTGGTGGGGTGAAGAGCTGCCTATCTTCCATTCAGGGTACCCAATCTTTTGGAATACAGTTCTGATGTGTTCCACCTACTGGGGCAGACTCTCTGCATATGAAATGGTGTTGTGCGTCCTGTGTACTAGCGCAGGGTAGTGGCACCTGTCTGCAAGCAAATACAGGTCAGCGTGCTTTTTCTTCTGGTACACACCATGGCTCAGGAGGCCATCAGCCCTTCTCTTGACCATGACATCCAGGAATGGTAATCCTCCTTCAGCTTCGGTATCCTTAGTGAATTTGATTTTGGGATGTATGAAGTTCAAATGTGTAAGCAAGTTGACAGTTTGTCCCTTCCATGAAGTCAGATGATGAACATCTCATCCACATAACAGAAAAAATGCATGGGTTTCCATTTGGATGATACCAGGGCTTTCTCCTAGAAGTACTCCATATACAAATTCGTGGCCACGGGCAGGAGTGGGCTGCCCATTGTGACTCCTGTTTGTTGATAGTAATTTTCATTAAGCACAAAATATGTGAAGGTCATGACATGCCTCAAAAGGTCAATAGTCTTCTCACTGGATTTTTTACCAATAAGCTCTAGTGCCTCTCTTAGAGATGCCCTAGTGTATAATGGAACAATGTCAAAACTCACAAAGATATCTTTCACCCTGAAGTTTCCAAGGCATTTTACAAAATCCAGAGTTACGGGTGTGATAAGTGACACAGCAACTATTTATCATCTGTCACTGTAAATATCATTATCATATGCCCTGAGCAGCAGGCAACAACAACGTCTTTGACTCTGATTTCAGTTCCCTCTGTACCTCTGACTTGAGTGTCACAGTGTACTGTCTACCCAGCTAATAAAGTATGGAATTGCCTACTCTGTACCAGTATACTCATATATTATTGTGCATACACAAATACTGGAACTGCATTTCCTACAAATCTGTTGTTAAGCATTACTGAAATATACACTTACATCTGTATGATTACTCTACAATTCACAATTAAGTGCCTGGCAGAAGGTACATCAAACTACCTTTAAGCTACTCCTCTACCACCCCACTCTCAAAACGCGGTTAGGAAAAATGAACACTTAAAATATTTTTGTGTGAGCTCTGATTTCCCTTATTTTATTACGACAATCATTTCTCCCTATGTAGGTGGACGTCAACAAAATATTTTCACCACCTGAGGAGAAAATTAGTGACTGAAATTTCATGAGAGGGTCCTGCCACAGTGAAAAACGCCTTTGTTTTAATGACTGCCACCCCAATTTGTGTATCATATCCATGGCACACATTTCCCTATTTCACAATAATACGAAGTATGTCCTTCTTTAAACTTTTTTGATGTCCTCCATCAATCCTATCTGATACAGATTCCACAACACACAGCAATATTTCAGAAGAGGTTGGACACGCAAAGTGTAAGCAGTCTTTTTAGTAGATCTGCAACATTTTCTAAGTGTTCTGCCAATAAATCACAATCTTTGGTTTCCTTTCCCCACAAAATCATCTGTGTTATTGTTCCAGTTTAAGTTATTCAAAACAGAAATCCCTAAGAATTTAGTTGAATTTACAGCCTTAGATTTATGTGATTTATCATGTAATTGAAATTTAGTGGATCCTTTTTAGTGCTCATGTGGATGACTTCACACTTTTCATGATTTAGGGTCAACTTGCACTTTTTGCACTATGCAGATATCTTATCCACGTCATTTTGCAATCAATTTTGATCATCTGAAGACTTGACATGACAGTAAATGACAGCATCATCTGCAAACAATCTAAGAGGACTGCTCAGATTTTCTCCTAAATCGTTTATGTAGATCAGGAACATATCCTTGGGGAATACCAGGTATTACTTGTTTTAGTCGACATCAGTTTCCATCACTTATTATGAATTGTGACCTTTCTGACAAGACATCACAAATCCAGTCACACAGTTGAGACCGAACATAGGTATGCAATTTAATTAGAAGTCACTTGTGAGGAACAGTGTAAAAAGTTTTCTGGAAATCTAAAAATGTGGAAGCAACTTGACATACCCTATCGATCGCACTCATTACTTCCTGAGAAGGATGAGCTATTTGTGTTTCACAAGAACAATATTTTCTGAATCCATGTTGGCTATTTGCCAATAATTTTTTTTTTAGGTTATTCGTAATGTCTGAACACAATATATGTTCTAAAATCCTACTGCAAACTGATATTAGTGATATGGATCTGTAATTCAGCAGATTACTCCTCTTTCCTTTCTTTGGAATTGGTGTGACTTGTGCAACTTTTCAGTCTTTGGGTATGGATATTTCTATGAGCAAGCAGTTGTATATGATTGCTAAGTATGGAGCTATTGTATCAGCATACTCTGAGGGGAACCTGACTGGTATACAATGTGGACCAGAAGTCAAGCCTTTCTTAAATATTTTAAGCTGTTTTGCTACTCTGAGGATATCTTCTTCAAAGTTACTCAGGTCAGCTGTTGTTCTTGATTGGAATTCTGGAGTATACTTTGTCTTCTTTTGTGAAGGAATTTCAGGGAATCATATTTAGTAAGTCTGCTTTCCTGGCACTGTCATCAATAAGATCACCATCATTATTGAGCAGTGAGGGTACTGATTGCATCTTGCCACTAGTGTGCTTTACATATGACCAAAATCTCTTTGGGTTTACTGCCAGATTTTGAGGCAGAGATTTGTTGTGGGAACTATCAAAAGCGTCTCATATTGTAGTTCGTGCTAAATTGTGAGCTTCTGAATAACTTCATCAATCTTGAGGATATTGCATTCTTTTAAATTTGGCATGTTTTTTTTTAACCTGTTTTGTGTACTGTGGGAGATCAGTACCAACTCTTATTAATATATTTAGTATATATCTCTCAATTGCTGTTGAATTTAAACCACATCTGGTCTACACTTACACAGTCAGATTGGAAAGAGCAGAGAATGTCTCTTAGGAAGGTGTCAAGCAACATTTCATATGTTTTTTTAAATAGATGTATTTTGTGATTATTTTTGGTGGGTATGGATGTTACTGTATTCAGTCTAGCTACAACAATATTGTGATCACTAATCCCTGTGTCTGTCATGATGCTCCTTATTTGGTCAGGCTCATTTGTTGCTACTAGGTCAAGTATGTTTTTGGAATCATTTACACTTTGAGTAGGCTCCTGAAGTAGTCATACAAAATAATATTCTGAGAAGGCATTCAGTATGATTTTGGATGATGTTTCATGCTTACTACCTTCTTTGAACACATATCATCACCACCACCTATACATGGATGAGTTGGGTTCTGGTTTGAAATGATATTCAAGTTTTCCTTGAACTGTTTAGTAACTGTCACCTGAGTCTTGGGGGGAGGGGGGGGGGGGGTCAGTGAAAGAAGCCAATTATTAATTTATTCAGCAAGTATAATCTCACCCATACTAACTCACAAGAACTATCTACTTCAATTTCACTACAAGGTAAACTACTTCTAACAGCAATAAACACTCCACCACCAACTGTATTTAATCTATCCTTTCTGGACAGAGGCATTTTATAAAAATTTCAACAGAATTTATTCCAGCTTTCTGAGCCTATAACGATTTATGATTCAATGCTTTCTGTTAGCGCTTGGAGAACTGGTTCTTTTCTAACACAGCTACAACAATTTACAACTACAATATTGGTTTTTCCTATGTCTGCCCTCTCTCTGGTCTCTTTGAAACTGAAGTCCTTACTACACTTTCCCATGATCCTCTAACCTAAAAAACCATTAAGTCCCTTAAATGCAGCCCCTGCTACCCATGTAATCGCTTCCTGCATGTAGTGGACTTGGGACCTATTTAACCGAACCTGGAAAGCCGCCACACTAGGGTGGAAGTTGAGGAACCTGCAACCTACATGGTTGAAGAACCATCCGAGTCACTGGTTCAATGTGCTGAAGTATTTTCATATTCGAGAAACTTGTTGTTGTTCTTATGTAGGTGCTGACCTGGTTCAACGTGGTTAAATTTTTTTTGTAGTTGAGAAAATGGTCACCATTCTTAACACACAATATTCTAACTGCTCTTTCATTTCTTCATACTACCTGCATTGGACTACAAGATAATTCAATAAGACAAGAGGGTGTGATCTGCAGATCAATACAGTGGAAGCTGTGTATAGAGATAGGCACTGCTGAACTGAGCTTCCTAATAGTCTTGACTCCATTCTAATGTGTTATCCAGCTGGATCCAAAAGAATTTCACACATACTGCTTCATCTGATATTTGACCATTAATGTCTTCCAATATTAGTAGATCAATTGTGGTTCTTGGAAATAACTTTGACAGAGATTCCACAATCTATCTAATATAAAGCAATAAATTGGAAATTTAACTAGTTCGAAACAAAATTAAAGGTGCACCTCATTAGCCAATCCTTCAAGAATTGGCTGAATACAAAGAGTCAAGGACTGAAAAGTTCTTTTAGCTACTTGGTAAATAGCAGTGTTCATTGTAAGGCTTCATGGCAAGTAGTAAAATACTCTGGCAAAAGGTGAATCAAGTCAAATTGAGTTCATGCAATTAGGAAGAAGACAAGAGCAGAAAGAATTTCTTGAGGTAGATGGTATGAGGTTCAAGAAAGTTCACCAGATCAAACACATGGGATCTTGGTTTAGCAGTGACAGCAGTATAGGAATGGGCATCAATGAAAGAATAGCAGTGGAAATAAAATACATGTATTCCCTCAGGGAAACACTCAGCTCGAAGTCAATATCTGTGAAAATTAAGATGAGAATATGTAACACAGTAATATACCCAGCAGTCATGTATGTCTCAGCAACCTGGAGAATGACTAAACAAGAAAAGGAAAAATTAATAATATGTGAAAGAAGAGTAATGAGGGAGATATGGGGACCCATCTTAGGTAAAGGAGAATGGTGGACGAGGAAGAATGAGGAAATCTACCTCTTCATGCAACAACTAACAATCCTACAGATGCTGAAGAGCAAAATAATACAGTGGGCAGGCCATGTTGACTAGAAGAAAGACAGGTGAAGAAGGCAATTGAGGGGAAACCAAACACAAGGCACTCTGTAGGCCGACTAAGGCAGTGCTGGATGGATGACCTGGTGAAGGACCTGGAGGAACCAAGCACAAAACAGAAAGGAATGGAAGCAGTTTGCGGAGGCAGTGCATGGACTACAGGGCCTGTGATTGCTGGATACATGTGACTGTATTTACGTATATAGGTAATTACTTTCTTTAAAAAAGTACTAATATATTGAGCAAGCTTTCAGAACCCATGGCTCCTCATCTGGCAGAAGGGGAAGGAAGAGGGGTGAAGGAAAGGGACTGGAGAGGCTTAGGAAAAGGGGTAGAGTTTGGAAAAGTCACCCAGAAACACGGGTCAAGGGAGACTTGGCAGACAGAATGAGAAGGAAAGGCTGATTTTGGCAGTCCCCAACAATCAGTCTTTCCTTCTCATCTGTCTGGTAAGTCTCCTATGATTCGGGGTACTGGGTGACTTTTCCAAACTATACACCTTTTTCTAAACCTCTACAGTGCTTTTCCTTCACCCATTTTTCTTCTCTTTCAGCCCTTCTGCTAGGAGGAGGAGCCATTGGCTCTAAAAGCTTGCATATGTAAGACTTTATTTTTTTAGTGTGTTCTCCTGCCACTGCTTGGTGAGTAGATTTTTTATCTATCCCATTATATCATATTGTCAAAAAATAATTATTTTCCAAGTAAATATTAAGCTATAGTTAGGAGATAAAAAGCCTCTATTTAGTATAACTAAGGAGACAACAGATTTTTTCATAGCAACAGTTTTCTTTCCAATTTATTTGATTAAATTTAGCTGACATAAGCAATGATAGCAAGTCTAGTTTATTATTAATAAAGAATGCATACTAAATTTGTATTATTTACCTTTTGTTAATGTCTGCTTTGACTTGTTCCACACATCTAAAGGTTTTAATTTTTCAAAGGACCTATGGAACAATATGAATGAGTGAATGGTCCTTGTTTACTATGCATGTGCGTCAGCAAAAATTAGTTTTGGGGCAATCCTTCAAAGTTTTTACAAGGTCATTTCTGTACAACAGAAATACAACTAGAATCAATATGGAATCTCATAGGAATCCCTGTGTTCTTTAATTCTGACTTAAATTCAGTAAGGGATGTTCACGCAGAATGTAAATAATTCAGGAGAAAGGGAACCCCTCGCTGAATAGCAGAAACGTTGAGTCACCGACAGGAACAAATGACACAGAATGAAAACTTGGCCACTTTTGTAAAAAAATCCTTTGAGAAGATAGAGTAGACCTTCAAAGAATTTCTTCTGAAACTAGCAAAGTTCTCATTCTCATTTTTATGTGCCTGCTAAGGACTCAACACTTTTGCTTTTTGGTGTGTGGTCTTGAGTTAAATGTTATTTCTCTGGTTCAGTAAGTCAATGTGGCTTCATCCTTTTTGTAATGAACATAATAATCCATCCATTCAAGACTGCTACCATTAGTCCTAGACCAACATAGTTAACCATGCACAGTTTTATGCAGAAACCTATAAATGCCTTGGCAAGGTAACAAAATATGCAATCAGGAGAGTTTTTATTGTTGCACTCAGTGAGAACCTCATTTGTGAGACCATATTTGCATTTCTCTGAAGAGAAACTTTTACAGTAGCTAGACTGACAGGGAGAGAATGAATTATGCTGAAAAAACATGATACAGTGTTCTGTTGTAGGCTACTCTCAAAGTAATTAAAGGTATTTTGCATATCTCGATTTTTGTAGATGCATGTCACTATATTATAATTTATTTTTATAGGATATGTGACTTCAGATATTGAAAGATTGCAAAGATGTTTAAGTGTCATCGTATCAGGTCAGTACTAGATTTTAAAACTCTGCCTCAAGAATTACTGCATCATAAGGATATAATGACTTTTTGTAATCCCAGTAGGTGTTGTAATTTTGAAGCAAATGTATGTTGGTGGGGAAATAATGTTTTTCAGAGGAAATACAATGGATTTGCACTTGGCTGTTTATTATCAGGTGCAATGGTTTTTGGCATTGTAAGCCAGTAATCATTGAATGTGATGCCAGTCATGCCAATGTGCCATTATTTCTGCAGTTACCTGACATCAGAATTTCTTGTGCCTGGCTGTTTTTTATTTACCTTCTGGTTGATAATAATCCAGACTGAATTTCTTCCATTCTTTGAGTCTTTTAAGCTAGTACAAATGTTTCACTTTTTTTTGATAATAAGACTTTTAGGAAAGAAAACATTGTCCATTGAAGATGTGAAATCTTTCGTGTAATTGCTGCTACGGCTGATTTCCACTGTAAAGCCACTGTCAAGCACATAGCATTGCTTTTAGAAGCAACTGGACTGAGGTTCTGCATCTAAAATAAATCCCTTACAAACTTATTTATGAAATGGTAATTTGTTTTGTTGCAGTGTGCTTCATTGTGTAGTTTCACATCCACCTCACAGTCAAAACTGACTAATAGCAGCAAACAGGAAATTTTTCTCCCTGAAACACACTTTTTTTCCAAAAAATATCTGGAGGCTGTGGATCTACATACAAAAAAGATTGAGGGTTTTACAATGCTGGTGGTAATGAAGCTACAGCTCTTGGTTATGGCTTGTCTTCTGAATAACGTAAGACTTTCTCTTCCTGCTAAAAGATACTTTAAACCCAGCTGATATTCATCCCTTGTCTCTATTTGTGTTTAACTTTAGTTTGGCTTAAGGGAAAGCAAGGTTTGGTTTAGGGGAAAGCAAGACAGTGCTTCTAGAATATGATCTGTCAATTTCCATCACACTGTTCTTTCCATACATTCTTTCTGAACTTTGTGACTAACAGTTAACATCTACATCTACGTGATTACTCTGCTATCCACAATAAAGTGCCTGGCAGAGGGTTCAATGAACCACCTTCAAGCTGTCTCTCTACAGTTCCACTCTCGAACGGCATGCGGGAAAAACGAGCACTTCATTTTTCTAAGCGAGCCCTGATTTCTCTTATTTTATTATGATGATCATTTCTCCCTATGTAGTTGGATGCCAACAGAATGTTTTCACAATTGGAGGAGAAAACTGGTGATTGAAATTTCATGAGAAGATCCCGTCGCAATGAGAAAACATGTTTGTTTTAATGATTGCCACTCCAATTCACGTATCATGTCTGTGACACTATCTCCTCTATTTTGTGATAATACAAAATGAGCTGCCCTTCTTTGCACTTTTTTGATGTCATCCGTCAGCCCCACCTGATGCGGATCCCACACCGCACAGCAATACTCCAGAGTAGGGCGGACAAGCGTGGTGTAAGCTGTCTCTTTAGTACACCTGTTGCACCTTCTAAGTGATCTGCCAGTGAATCACAGTCTTTGGTTTGCCCTACCCACAATATTATCTATGTGATCGTTCCAATTTAGGTTATTTGTAACTGTAATCCCTAAGTATATAGCTGAATTTACAGCCTTCAGATTTGTGTGACTTATCGCATAATTGAAATTTAGCTGATTTCTTACAGTACTCATGTGAATAACTTCACACTTTTCTTTATTCAAGGTCAATTTTTCGCACCGTACAGATATCTTATCTAAATCATTTTCCATCATGATGACATTACAAGACAGTAAATGACAGCATCATCTGCAAACAATCTAAGACAGCTACTCAGATTGTCTCCTGTGTTGTTAATATAGATCAGGAACAAAAGAGGGTAATGCTGGATATTACTTCTGTTTGCTTGATGACTTTCCATCTATTACAACAAACTGTGACCTTTCTGTCAGGAATCAAACATCCTGTCGCACAACTGAGGTGATATTCCATAAGCAAGCAGTTTGGTTAGAAGATGCTTGTGAAAAATGGTGTTGAAAGCCTTTTGAAAATCTAAAAATATGGCATCAATTTGACATCCCCTGTTGGTAGCACTTATTACTTCATGAGTATAAAGAGCTAATTGTGTTTCACAAGAACAATATTATCTGAATCCGTGCTGACTATGTGTCAATAAATCGTTTTCTTCGAGGTACTTCATAATGTTCAAATATAGTATATGTTCCAAAACCCTACTGCAAATCGATGTTAGTGATATAGGCCTGTAATTCAACGGATTACTCCTACGTTCCTTTTTGGGTATTGGTGTGACTTGAGCAATTTTCCAACTTCGTTATGGGGTATTACAGACTAAAACTGATTAATCAGTATGTTCTATTGTCAATATGTGATCACTTGAAGGTACATAGACCTACACTTAAGTTATTGTTGGCTAATAAACTTGAATTCCAATAATTAGTGATAATGTTACTGTAAGAACTATTCTAGAGCTGGACACAAGAGAACTTTAAATGTCCTTAACCTGAGAATGTTATTCTTGAGCTGGTAAGGAACACTGTGAAAGTGCTCTGCTCTCTTGGACATGGATGTGAAACTACGCAATAAGCATATTGCAACAAAACCAATTACCATTTCATAAATAAGGTTGCAAGGGATTTTAGACACAGAACCTGGCTTCTGAATTTTGGAATGCTGGATAAATGCTTATCTAGGATCATGCATGCAGTCTTGCTGCTACTTACTTCTGCCTGAGAAGTAATACTTCATTTTGCACAAAAATTTCATCTCTGAATATACTTACCTGGATGGTTTGTGCGAGTTACATCACTGCATAAACTTGCAACTGCAACTACAGATGTTGGTATTTCATTACTCAACACATTGTACAATTTTAAGTTACAAATCATGTTCACTTTACTCACTGAGACTAAGGGAACACTTCTTGATACATTGTCTGAAGGTATCTGTTTTAGGGTCTTCTTCCAGTCAAAGAACCCAAAACAAACCCTTCAAACAATTTGTCATGCAATTTTTTAATGTTTTAGAATTTATTACAGCAACTTCACATCCACCCTATTTTAAATATATACAAATCCATGACTCAATTGTTTACTCACAGTGTTATAACAATTGCTGAATTTTTACCAATAGGCCATTACGTATCCTCAATAATCAATGGTCTTTATCACTCACTTAGTCGTCAATGAGCTTTATGCACCATGTCTTTTCTTCACACCCCTAATTCAATCAGTATAATCCATACCTACTTCAATCAGTATAATCAGATAGATAACTAATACTGAATCCTCCACCAACAATGAATCTCCAATTAAGTCCGATAATATTATTAATACATCCTATGACTGTTAAGTGAGACTTACATTTCTTGTTGTCAGACTCTAAGCTGTCTGCAACTGATTAGTGTGTGGCTGGTTCCATTGTTGTAGCAGATATATCAATGGTTGTTTATGTACTATCTCTTTTTTTTCTTTTTTTGCTACAAGATTTGAAAGATTAGTTACTAACAAACTCTATGAGATGAAGGAATGCTTCAATTGTAGTAGAACAGCATAATTTGAATCACTGATCTTCTGTATTTTTGAATGCTATTGTATTGTGTGTTCAATTACATATTTGCTGTAATAGTCAAATAATAATAAAACTATTACTTTTAGAAAGAAAACATGGTCCACATACGCTGTATTTTTTTTTTATTATCCATGCATATGACCAATTTCAACTGAGTCATTTTCAAACATACATCTTCCAGCTTCATTACACATTCTAATACATTACTGGTATATGTGGGCTGGTATACATTGTATTTCTTTGCGTATGTGACATGAAAACAATACAACAGAGAACATGATTACGTCCATAAGCTGACACAACCGATAGTTGCCATATCATTGTATCCAGGTTTGTTTGTGTTGGCCTATGGACATAATCATGTGCACTATTGAATTATTTTTGTCTCAAATATGCACAGAAATATGATGTACACCTGTCCACTTATACCAGCAACATATTAGAATGCGAAGGAAGCTGGAAGCTTAAGAGAGATACTTCAAAAAGACCCATGGTTGAAACTGGCCAATTGCACGGATAATAAAAATACAAGCTAATTGGAAGATGTCTTCATTCTCAAAACACGCTGATACTGCGGACCTCCACAAAAATAACATTTTAAAATTATCACTACTGTTACTGATAGTATGATATTACTTTCCATTGTATCACTTGTTGGGGTGTCTTCCTGTGGGAAGAATCACTATTTAAGTATCTCTCTCTCTCTCTCTCTCTCTCTCTCTCTCTCTCTCTCTCTCTCCCTCTGTGTGTGTGTGTGTGTCACCCATATACAAATCATACTGATTGCAAGTGTATATAATGATACAAATGAACCACAATTCTGCCTTCTTGTACCTGCCAGTACACATACCAGCATTTCCATTATTCTCTTTCATGAGACACAGAAACATGTGACCATTCATTTTGAACTTCATTGCACACATTCACAGCCCCAACCTTTGTCAGCCCTAAACACCTGAACAACCTACTGGAATGTGCAGTACATGTATTTTGTAAACAGTCTCCTCAGTAGACGGACTGCATTTTACCTCTTAGCCACTAGTGATTGGAAGTCTGCCACTTACATTGCCTAATACTGAATCTAGGTGAACACTCTACTTCATATCTGCAAGAACTGTTACATATGTGTATTTGCTTCAGTTGACAGATATGTAAAGAACTGAAGGATTGCTTGTTGTTTTCTATGTACTAAACATATCAAAAAACCTACAAAATGCAAGAAAACAAAAAATATTTATTCTTGTATAAAACATAGTTTTACTTTAACTGTTAATAACAACTAAATCTGTAAGAACAATTATTAATCTTAAGAAGAAATCTGAAAAACAAATAAACCCATAACAGAAATTTTGATAAATATGTACGATGCCCCAACATAGGACAGCAGCTGTTACTCAAGACATATTGCATATTAGAGTAATTGGTAAGAATTTCTCTGGAATCTATTGCAGAATATGAATTTTCACATTTTTCTCCCCATGATCCTCCAGGACATTCACAGACGTAGGTCACTTCTCCACCAGCCATTTTTGTATAACATGTTCCTCCATTTTGACATGCCTCTGACAGACACATTAGAGATTCTTGGGTTATTTTTTTGTCACATCTTGTTCCAGTGAAACCTCCAGGACATTGACAATAGTAATTGTCAGTGCCTGCCCATATTATCATATAACATACACCGCCATTTAGACAGAATATATTGCCCAGTGACTTTGGACAAGGGAATTTGAGGGCACCACTAAATTCACATCGTTCACCCCAGTATCCATCTGGACATTCACAGTAGTACACCACTTCATTCATAAGTGATGTTTCATAACATATCCCACCATTGAGGCAAAAAATTTCTCCAAACTGAATGGGACAAAATTCGTGCTTAGAACTCATATCCAATTCACACTTCTCTCCACTGTAACCTTGTGGACAATGACAACCAAACACAGCATGACCCTCAAACCGTATGGTGACACAATTTCCTCCATTCTGACAGAAATAGCTGTCTAGAGGATACGGACACCCTAGTCTTCTTGCAGGTGGAAATTCACACCTTATTCCTGTATAGCCCTTTGGACAGGTACAGGCATGAAGTGTGTTATCTCCACATTCTGATTCATAGCACAAGCCATTATTAAGGCAGAAATCCTTTTCTTTTTCTCTGTCACATCGTCTAATTACAGACCCTGCACAAGGCATGCGAATTTCACACCTAAGTCCATAAAAGTCTGATGTACATTCACAGTAATAAACTGTAGACCCTGGAATTTTCACTCGATTGCACGTACCTGCATTAAAACAAAAAGTTGTATCTAATGGAAAGTCACATGGTTCTACATTCTGCGACCAATGTTCACATCTTGGGCCTGTGAACCCACTAGTGCATTCACAAAAGTAAAATGTATTAGTCCCATTGTCCATCTGGTAGCATGTTCCGCCATTTTGACAGTAGTCCTCATTAAGTGGAGGAGGACACAATTTTGTCTGATTTACACTCGTATCAGGTCCATATTCACATCTTAAGCCCCTATAGTCCTCAGGACAGTGACAAAAATAAATTGTGTCAGGTCCATGATCTGCCTGATAACATGTTCCACCATTGTAACAGAAATTAGAAGCAATGGCTAGTGGACACTGGAATGCTAAAAGTGTAGCACTGGACTCACATCTTGGCCCATAATAGCTTGCAGGACAGTAGCACACACGATCTGCATCTGGTCCTGGTTCCTCTTGATAACAAGTTCCACCATTAAGGCAGAAACTTTCATTGTGTGGAGGATAACAATTACCAATAACTTCTTCACCTGCATGGAATTCACACTGTACACCTTGATATCCTTCTGGACATTCACATATGTAGGGACTGCCAGTAGTGTTAAATGGTGCCAAATAGCAAGTGCCACCATTTTTGCAGAAGGTGTCATGTAATGGAGGTGGGCACTCTGGCTTATCTACAGGTTGATAATCAGAAAATTCACACCTTAACCCATTGTAGCCTTCTGGACACTCACAAAAGGTCACTTTTTCATCTGGATGATCTATTTCATAGCATGTTCCACCATTCAGACAGTAATGTGCACCAAATGTCTCTTCACATGGATACGCTATACCTTCAGAGTATGGAAATTTAGTCTCACATCTTAGTCCATAGTATTCAGTTGTACATTCACAATAATAAACAACATGACCTTTGAAAAAAAGCACATGACATGTAGCACCATTTAAACAAAATTCTGTTGCCAAAATTGTTGGACAGTTATGTTTGTATTTTTCATACTGGCACCTCATACCTCTGTAACCTTCAGCGCAATCACAGTAGTGAAACATTGTACCCTCTATCACCATATCATAGCATTCACTGCCCAAGCGACAAAATACTTCACTAATGTTTACAGAGCATGTAACAGCTTCAGTAGACAATTTAGACTCGCATCTTGCCCCAGTGTATTGATTTGGGCATTCACAATAATAAAATGGCTCATTCAACACTAGAATATTAAAACATGTTCCACCATTTGCACAAAACCAGTCAGCTAAGTCTGCTGAGCAGAGTCCTTCTACTAAAGTATTATTTACTGCATGTTCACATCTTCCTCCATAGTGTCCATCTGTACATTGACAATAATAGACTGTGACTGATTCAAACAGAAAGGAATAACATGTGCCACCATTCAGGCAGAAGTTTTCAGCTAAATCTGATTGACAGGTTTCTGTACTCACTGGCTTATATTCACATCTGGGTCCAAAGTAGTGCCCTTGACATGCACACATGTAATAATCCTGCTGCTGGATATTTTCTTTGTAACATGTCCCACCATTCAGACATAATATTCTATCTATGGATACTGGGCAACAATCTCTAATTCTGGGCTGCTTGTATTCACAACGTTCTCCAATAAAACCATCTTGACATTCACAGTAAAACATTGTTACTTTATCGACTGAAGTTTGAAAACATGTGCCACCATGCAGGCAAAATACCTCATTATATCCATATGAACATGGTTTTGATTTCCCTTTAACGTCCAGTTGACACCTCTCTCCAACAAAGTCTGTCTTACAGTCACAGTGATAAATGTTTTGTCCATTAATTACTTCTTGAAAACATATACCATTGCCAAGACAGAACCAATCACTACCAGGTTGACTGCAATACTCTGTCTCTATCTCAGGGAATATCTTATTTTCACATCTATGTCCACCATATCCTTCCTTACACTCACAATAGTATATGTCACATTGATGAGTTTTTTGTAATAAGGAAGAACATATACCACCATTGAGACATAAAAATTGATTTAATATCCACGGGCAAGACTGCGGCTTTGTATTAATGAGCTCACATCTTCCACCAAAGTATGGATCAAGACATTCACAATAGTAAACATGAATTTGTTCAATATTCACTGCATAACATGTACCACCATTTTCACAGAAATGTCGTTCGATTTCTGGTGGGCATTCCTTTCCTTTATTTGCCTCATGAACATGTTGGTGTTCACATGAAAGACCATAGAAATTTTCTAGACACTTACAAAAATAGAGTTCTTGACGATTAATAGACTGAGCTACACCATAACATGTTCCACCATTCTTACATAATTCTGAATCCAATGGATGTGGACACTTAAATGTATGGACACCTGCATCTTCAGAATTGTATTCACACTTACTTCCATAGAACCCTTCTGTGCATTTACAAAAGTAAATTCCATAATGGGTCAGTCTTATATGAATACATGTGCCACCATTAAGGCACAAGTACTTAGCAAGGGACTGTGGGCAAGATGACTGCACAGGATGCATGTACTCACATCTTTCACCAGCAAAAGGATAAGCACAAGTACAGTAGTACAATAATTGAAAGGCATCAAAAAGGCATGTACCTCCATGTAGGCAGTATGGTGCTATTTCTTCATGTGGACACACAACTGCAGAAGGTACAGGTGTATGTAAGTTTTCACAATATAACCCATAGAACCTTTCTGGACATTCACAGAAGAATAAGTCACGGTCTGCAGGGGATACTATACCCACACATGTACCACCATTTTTGCATAAATCTGTCTCTAATTCAGGGGGGCATTTAAGTACATTGCTTGCAGTATGATTTTGAATGTGTTCACATCTTGCTCCATTGTATCCTCTTGTGCATTCACACCACTGAATGTTATAGCCATTTGATTTCCCTTGAACACATGAACCACCATTTAGGCATAAAAATAGTCTGAATGGCAATGAACAACTTAATTCTTGGGAATGTTTCAGGTCACACATCTCGCCATAGTATGGCTCAGGACAAACACAGTAGTAGATTGGCTCTCCAACAACAATATCCATACAACATTTACCACCATTTAAACAAAGGCTTCTTGTAACATACGGAGGACATTGGACGCATGATAACTGTAGTGCTGGATAGGGGTATTCACAGGACATTCCATAGAATCCTTCTACACATTTGCAGAAGTAAAGATTCTGCTTGCCACTGGTCATGATGGATACACATGTGCCAGCATTCTTGCACAATTCAGTACTAAATGGACGTGGGCATTCCTGTTGCGTTTCATGAGCATGTTCACATCTAGCTCCATAGTAGCCTTCTGCACAACGACAGTAGTAAATGTCACAGTTATCCAAGGTTATTTTGGAACACTCACCACCATTGCAGCATAGACAAGAACCAACACTCTGTGAACAAGGTGATACAGCAGAAAACATATGCTCACATCTCTCACCATGATAAGGATAAGGGCACCTGCAAAAATATGTCAGACTGTCCATGAATCGATGCACTTGACATTTTCCACCATGCAGGCAGAAGGTTGCTTTCATAGCTGGTGGGCAGACATCAGGTAGTGTAGGCACATAAGGGAGAGAATATTCACAAGATGGTCCTGTAAACGCTTTATCACACTGGCAGAAAAAAATTTGTTGTCCTTCACTGTCTATGGCATTGACACAAGAACCACCGTTCTTGCACAAAACAGTATTAAAAGGTGGTGGGCAAAAAAGTTGTCTTCGCTGAATGTGCTCACATCTAGCTCCATAGTAATTTTCTGGGCACTGACACCAGTAAATATAATGCCCATTTGATTTTGCTTCTACACATAAACCACCATTCAGACACAGTGATGCTTGGAGTTCTGTTGGACAATTGAATGGTTCTGGGTATTTCAGCTCACATGTTTTGCCATAAAAGGGGTAAGGGCAATGGCAATAGTATATTGTATCACCAGTAAAAGTATACGCTAAACATGTGCCACCATTTTGGCAAAGCTTATTAGCATTTTCTGCAGAACACTGGCCACTGCGAGAATGGTAATAAACATTTTGTTCACATCTCTTTCCACTGTAATGTGGGGTACAAATACAATGGACTCTAGGAGAACCAATGCCACGCTCCATATAGCATGTACCACCATTTTGACAGAAGTTGACATCCAAATTTTCCGGGCAAGGTAGTCTTCCACCGCGTATCCCGAAATTAAATTCACACCGATATCCAATGAGATGGGGTGGGCAGTCACAAAAGATCTCCTGTGTCTCAGTCATGTAACATGTACCACCATTCCGACAATAATCGTTCTTTTCTGGTGGACAGGGGAGTTTTGAAAAACGCTTGGAGCGGTAATTTGAAATTAGAGTACTGAATTCACACTCCTCTCCATAGAAAGGTGCAGGACAAATGCAATAGGGAATTGTCTCACCACTGGTCACATTTGTAACACATGTACCACCATTCTGACACTTTATAGCTGCCTTTAATGGTGAGCGTGTACCATTTATTTCAGCAGGCAGATGTAGGGAACGACGGTGAACTTTCTCTTCACACCTTTCACCATAATAAGGACTAGAGCAGGCACAATAGTAGACTGGTTCACCTACAGTGCTAAATTCCATGTAACATGTACCACCATTCTGACAGTAAGATTTTGCAATATTGTTTGGACACTGAGTACCTGAGGAATCCTGAATATCAAACTTTCGAGCACTTTTAGATTCACACTTGTCTCCATGATACTGACTAGGGCAAACACAGTAATACGCTGGCACACTACTTACAATCATCATGAAACATGTACCACCATTTAAACAGCGAGTATCAGCTATCACTGATGGGCACTTAAGTCTGCGTACAGGAGGGTATGGATATTCACAAGACAGACCATAGAAACCCACTACGCACTCGCAAAAGTGAAGTTTGTGGAGTTGTCTTGTTATTATTTGAATACATGTTCCACCATTCAAACATAAAATTGAGTCCAGAGGAGGTGGACAAACCATTTCTCCAATTTCTGCTGTTGTTATAGAAGTATGTTCACATCTTAATCCGTAGAACCCTTCTAAACATTCACAGTAGTAAATAACAAAGTCGTTCAACGTGATTTCAATACAGGTAGCATGCTGTGAACATAACTGCTTTTGAATGAAGTCTGGACAATGTGACTCTGTGGGGAACGTCAGTTCACATCTCTCCCCGTGAAATGGATAAGGGCAGACACAATAATAGCCTGATACATCTGAAATTATATCCTTAAAGCATGTTCCATTATTTAAGCAGTATTCTCTCGACATATGTGGTGGGCAATCACTTACAGTGCTCAAAATCTGGTCTGAATACTCACAAGCTATTCCAGTGAATCCTTCAACACATTTGCAGAAGTACATCATATCCTGTCCGTTGGATGTAATGGCAAGACATGTTCCTCCATTCTCACATAAATTTAGCTTTAATGTCTCTGGGCATTCGAGCCGCATTATAGTTTGTTCTTCACATCTAGCTCCCCAGAAGCCGACACGACACTGACAATAGTACATGGTAATTCCAGTGACGTTCCCTTCATAGCAAGTGCCACCATTCCGACAAAATGTTTCTTGTAAGGAAGACGAACACAGCTCTCCATAGGCTTCTAATTGTAACTCACATCTCTGACCTTTGTATCCATCTTTACATTCACAAAAATAAACAGATTCGGTTTCTGCGCTCACGGCATAACACGTTCCACCGTTCAGACAGAATGATTCACTTTGACACTTATCATGGCCTGCATTTCTCGACTCATGTTCGCATCTCACGCCATAAAAACCTTCTGTACAATGGCAACTGTAAACGACAAAATATTTCCATATCAATCGACTACACGTGCCCCCATTCAAGCAGAGGAGAAAATAGAATGGTGGTCCGCAAGCTTGCTCAGGGAATGTTTCATGCTGGCAACGAAGTCCAGTATAATCTCTTGGACAGTCACAGTAGTAATGCTCTTCGTTTTCAAGACACTGAAAATAACATGTACCACCATTCATACAGAAAGTTTCCTCCTTATCAGGTGGACACGGCTGCCCTTCTGGTAACGATTTCGTTTGGCACTTCTCCTTCCAGTAGTAGTTTGGACACACACAGTAGTAAATTAATTGTTCTCCTATGTTGCCTTCAACACATGTACCACCGTTCAAGCAAAAATGTTGCTCCACTTCCGTGTGACAGGACTTACTTTCATCACCTTTTCTTCTGATCTCACATCTTTCTCCGAAAAATTCTGGAGGACATTCACAGTAGCATAAAGTTTGTCTATATATCTTTTCGGCTCTGGATGTGCCACCGTTGAGGCAAAATGAATCATTTGCTGCCGATGGGCAAGCGTTTTGGATTCTTCCAAGCATCCATCTAGAAAGTGGCTGGTTACGGGTCTGAACAGAACATGAGATTCCCGTGTAAAGCGCAAAAGTAAATATTGCGCCTGTAAGTAGATTCATATTGAGACCCCGCTTTATCGGACTTCAACGTTTCAGCATTACTGCAGAAAGAACTAATTCGACCGCACAGAAATGTTATGTAATTTTGTTTCTGAAATTGGGAATTATATGATTCACGTTATCACAGATATCAATGTCTTCGTCTTCTATTAAAAACAGCAGATTGTTTAAAACTAAGAGAAAATAATTACCCTTTTTTTCTACAAGGAGCGCATCTGTGCAGGAATAAGCTTATGTTATGTCTCAGAATTTAAAACATGTTGCTCAATAATTACAAAGGCACAGATATTTGTCTTTTAAGACACACAATGAACGGCTGCAACAGTAGAACTTGATTTTTTTTTTTTAAGTTTTTCTTGATGACTGGAACAATGCTCTGTAATCACTTCCAGAAAACGCCACAGTCGACCACTTGAATATCTATGGGGCAGCTTTAACTGAAGTTCCGTAACATCCGGAGGCGCCGATTATTTGCATACAGCATCAACACAAACACATACGCAAAAAGGGATTCACATGCGTTTGATTTTCTCATTCATGTATGTTACGTACATGTGGTGTAATAACTAAGCTACTGATGAGTCTATAACAGCATCATGCATTAGTACAAAGAACATCATCTGTAATACGTCTGAATTTTTGTGCTTCCCATTCAGATGAAAGTTAGGGGGGGGGGGGGATGTATGTCTTTTTTGCCTCAAACTAACATCATTTGGCGGCTGTGGAAATTTAAAAAATACTATTTAAAACTTTAAAATTTACGCGTGAAAGGTTATGTTCCAAAAATTTATGCACTGTCTGACTGTTTCATAGACAACGTCTAACAGGAGGAAGAGAAATTATATCCAAATATTGAAACTCGACTAATAAAGAAAAGAAACACTAACTGGAACGAAGATTCATCTTCAATTTGTCGCTCTTTACTTTCTGGAGGGGTATGAAAACAGGTGTGAATCTGTTACATTGCAAACAAAGTTTTTGGCTACAAAACTTAATTAATGGGAACGGCCACCGAGTAAAGCCCTTTATGAGCTGATTGGTTGGAGGTCGTGATGTCGCCTGTAATTAGCGCTGGGCGAACGATACTCGCTTTCGAACGGGCTCGAGATTTACCGATATGCCCCAGCGTCCGATACAGTGTCCAAGTTATTCGAAAAACCATGTGAAATTTATCTCCACTCTCGAGCGGCGTGAGTGCAAGGGATACATGAGTAACTGTGAACTAGCCATAAAAATAAGCTATGGCTGTGCTTAAAATTTGACGTTTTCGTGAAACATCGAAGAAAATAGCGTTAAGTCCTACCTCTACACAAACTCCTAATGTGTCTGAGCAAATTTACAGCATGAGTTCTTATACAGTACCAGTATGTATGATATACATAAACTTTTATGCTGATTGCTGTTTCTTATCAAAGATAAAATGCAAAGATGAAAATATATTCCTCCAAATGACTAAACACCGTATAATGCTTTGTTCATGATAGGCGGTAGAGTTGGGCAACACGATTCTTTTTCCCGATTCGATTCCTACGATTCAATCTCACATTGCGAATCGATTCCTACGATTCGTTTACGATTCATTCTAGTCTGTGATGGCACGATTGTTACGGAATGCAAAAAGTTCTACATCGTACTCACAGATGGCAGCACATTGTCAATGGAGTTAGAATCGCACTGCCAGAAATAGTTTATTTATGAGGTGCATATGACGTTACAAGTGTGATTCTCGATTTATACGCGTAATGCCTTAATTGTTGAAAGGTCACGTTTGATTTGATTGCATCTATTGTTTTATTTCAGTATGCTAGGAAAGAGGAGTCGATTTGTGCGGAAGGTGGTGCAAAATTACGTGGTGTGCCAGTTTGGTTGTGTGGCTTGAACGTATCTAACTACAGACGTCTGTTTTATAGTAACAAAATCTAGCAGTGAGGCAGACGTGGTTTGGCTCATATCATCCTAAGTTTTTCTGTGCTAAGATGTCTTTCCAAGTCCACATCACCCTTGTAATTCATAACGCAGCTGACAGCACTCCCACACAGCACATTTATTCTAAATACAAAGCACAGGTATTTTGCTTTTAATTTGTCTGAGAACTTGACGCTGTCACTACTATTTACGCGAGAAGACGACATACTTCTAAACAATAGGATTCAATCGTATACAGCGACATTACTTCACTAAAATTTAATATAAATCTGAACACGATAACATTCGAAAACTCGAACTTGAAATTATTAATTAACTAAAAAGCTTTTGTTTAAAGACGGTATTACACTGCCAAGAAAGGTATTGGTTAGAGAGAGCCTACATTCTCTCTATATAGGCTCTGTAATATTGGTCTAGTGCGACAGCCATTTAGTGGCGGCACTGGTGGAACTAACAGAATTATCAAATTAGCTGTGAAGTAATGTCGCTGTATACGATTGTATCCTACACTTTAGAAGTATGTCGTCTTCTCACATAAATAGTAGTGGCAGAAGCAATTTCTCGGACAAATTAAAAGCAAAATTCCTATGCTTTGTATTTCGACGAAACAAAAGTTAAGCTAAATTTGCAGTGTGTGAGGGCTGACAGTTGCTTTATTGTGAAATATAAGGTGCTGTGGAATTGGAAAGAGCACAGAAAAAAAGGTAGGGTGATACGAATCCGCGCATTTGCACTATATAGGGATAGTAAATGGGAAATGCCTTTACGGTCGTTCCCGTCAGCCACCGCCAAATGTCAGCTTGGGTTTCACGAGTAATATTACGGCCCACGAACTTCGTTTGTTCGTTCCGAGCTTCCTTTGCTCACACGCATCCTCCACTAGGCCCAAAGAGTTGACTAGGCCACTTGACTGCCACCTGGCGGTCGTAATCATTCGGTACGACTCGGCATGATTCGGAAGTTGCATACGAAGTACGAATCGTTGGAACTTGGAATCGTCACGACTCGGAAACACGCAATCGTCACGACTCTTTTGAACGACGATTCGTCCGTATCACGATTCGATTCTTACGATTCTTTATTTAGAGTCGTTCAAATGAACGACTCAGTCACGAATCGCTACAACTCTAATAGGCGGTAATGATTTACCGGTACCATATAGGTTGCAGAAGAGCAATTCAATCCCTGTTCACTTATTAGAATAGGTAACCCTTTCAGGTTCGAAAGTCGAAACATTTAAAAATTACATTCTTTGAATTTTCTTGTTTTTATTAGATTATGAAGCGTACATTGAAACAAAAAATGTGAAAAAACAAGTGTGACATACATTACTATAGAACACTTACTGGGCAGTTTCAAATAGATTCAGACACATGAAGTTGTACCGTAACCAACATGATAGGCAGTGTCAGCGATCTTCCTTGTGATGATTACTTACCAAGAAACAGTCACGATCGCAAAAATCATTCATTTAAAGTGACAGGCAATCTTCTGATGAAGTGCATCAATTGCCAGTGCTACCTACATGCTGAGAAGCAGCGTTGTTGTCAAGAAGATAACTGCCGTTCGAGCTGCAGTCGCTGCAGGGTAGCATGTACTGGAGATGTAAAGGGTGGCTCCAGATGCAGCAGCTATTGTGCATATGCCACGACACGAGAAAAGGCCAGGTGACTCCAAACGGAACCACATCGTCAGAAAGGAGTGAAATAAAAACGTTACCATATTTTCATCAGTTTGAAAAAAAGACGGCAACATTCAGATGAAACAGTCAAGGCAACTGATGATGAATTAAATATCGATCTAACAAAATATGTAATAATAAAGTGACCACGGGCCAGTTGTACATCTCCAGTCGGCAGCTGATTAAGCTCTGTTATCGGAATAGCGCGAGAAACGCGCTGTACGAACTTCACGAATTCGGAATAACGTCTACCGGAGAATAAACTCGAGATAATGTAACCGGCGATTTATGGCCGGTTAGCGAGGTTAACTGGGAATAACTTTTCAAAATAGAATGTGCAGACAGTGATGACGAGATTTTGGAGTACTGTTCATGAGGAAGGGAAAGGAAGAGAGACGACGCCGATCCCGAATTGATATCCACATATTGCTTATCAAAGGAAGCCGTACATCGTCTTGTCAAGCTTGTACGTCAAAACCTGGAGCACATGACGGCAGGTGAGACTATTTTCCCCATAAAATAACACTTTTTATTTGTAGTAATATACATTCGGTTTCAGTACCTCGTGAATTTCGTGGTGTTATGTATGTAAATCACGCACATTAAAATGAAGTTCGCACAAAACATAGGCTTGTGTATCTGGTGTGTATTACAATTGCTGCAGTAGCGAAAAGCACTGTTTCGTTTTATTTAGCAGACAGTCCCATAATAGGCTTAATCAAAACAAAAAACCACACCTGTTATGTATACTATTAACAGTTTTTTTTTTGTTTTTGAGGAAAGATCGATTTTTTAAGTTGCAAAACGTTTTGATAAAATGGTAGTGCTCCAATTTCATCAATAGCAGGAAATATTGTTCCACTATGTTTTTGGGATTACAGAAGTGTCAGATTCCACCCATCTGCTTTGACCCATGACATCAACAATTTGGCGGAAATTCGCTATCCGAAGCGTCTCCAATATGGGGGCTATGACGTCGCTACATACACACGAAAATACAAATAAATAAGACAGTAACATCTCCCTCCGAAAATACAATCAAACTAATGGGACAACCGCTGGTAACTGCGGGTTTTAGGTTGGGGACAAGCTAGATATAACAGTAAAAATAACACACCACGATCCAAAGAAAAAAATTACATTACACTACATGAACAAAAATCAACAGGAATCGGACACTTCTCTTGACCTACATAGGACAACCACAGCTGACGATACCAAAACGCCAACACCAACACCTACAGCTAAAACTACGAAAATTGGAATAGGACAGATCCCTTGACCTGTATAGGTCAACCACAGCTGACAATACCAAAACACACACACACACCAGCACCACCAGAGGCCACGATCAGACACAACAATACGACATCAACAAACACAACCAACTCGTAAACTTCACGCTATAGTGACGTCACACACCACATCACCCTTACGTCACGGGTCACACAAAGCGGATGGGTGGAATCAAGTGCTCCCATTGACCCGTTGGACAGGTCTTGGATCAAGGTCTTCCACAGGGATATGATCCCTGAGGCAAGGGGTTGGGATTGGGAGTGGCCTAGGAAGCATCCAATTCCACCCATCTGCGTTGACCTGTGATGTGATGGTGTTGTGAATCAGATGTTGCTATGGCGTGGAGTTTTTAAGTTAGCTGTGTTTGTAGATGTGGTGTTGTTGTATTTGATGGTGCCCTCTTGTGGTGGATGTGAATGTGCTGAGTTTAATGTGTGGTATTGGGCTCATTTGAGTTTTGGTTGTCATTGTGCTAACATGGTTTTGAGTTTAGGTTGTTGGTGTGGTAATGTGGGTTGTGGAAGTGTTTTCAGTGAGTTAATAAGGTTTTTTTTTTTTGTTTATGTATTTGACGTTTTTGTTAGATCTGATTAGTTTGATATTTGTTGTGGAAGAAGTCTAATTTTATTAACAGATTTTTTTGTTGGGTGTGGATATGATAGTGAAGTTCATGAGTGTATCAATATGTTCTGATATGGATGAGGATATGATGTCTGTCATGCAGTTTCTGCCGATATTCGGTTTTATTGCTGAGTATGTTAAGCATCATGTTTGTGACAATTACATGAGGTTGACGAGAGTTCCGGTGGCTCCAGGATGTGTACCAGGTGGTTGTAATTAAACTTTCCCTATTTAACACATTATAACATGGAAACTAATTACCATATGAGTACCAAACGTGATAGCATTAATGTCCAGAGTATGGGGTGCATGATTCCATGCGTCACTGTGCTACCATCCAGTGCCAACTATGGCCACTAGTTGCTGTGATCAGTCATGGTGATGCATAGTCTCACACACCTGACCAAACACAATGCACTTGTTGATATGTCAACATGAGCTTGGTCAAAAGGAGCAGGGCATTATTGGTGAAACTCTGTTATCAAAACAGCAGTAATGCTGTAGCTGCACTTTGAGAATATCTCTGGCTGAAAGGATTACGGAAGGGTCCTCTTTCCCCACCTGTTGTTCGGAGCACGATGAAGAAGATCGAATCAACTGGAGAACTGGGCGTTGCTCTGGGGAGAGGTTGATGAAATTGGTGTTGCTATGGCAGACTACCCTGCACACAATTCCCGATCATCAGGCAGTGCATATGCTGTCACGACAGTTGGGCATCCCATGGTCAACTGTATGGAAGGTGCTTCAAACCATTCTCAAGTGGTATCCATACAAGATCCATATTGTACAGCAGCTTGCACCACAGAATGCACAAGTATGTGTTGTGCTTGCTCTCTACTTTCTTGCAAGGATCGAAGTTGACATGGGCTGGCCCTGGATCATCCTATGGACAGACGAAGCTCATTTTTTCTGTGACAGGACACACAGAATTGCCGAGTGTGAGGGGGGGGGGGGGGGGGTGTCCTCACCTCCAGTCACTGTGCATGAAGTTGCTCTGTATGGTGAACATGTCACCGTATGGTGTGGCTTCACAGCTATGTTCATCATTGGCCCAGTCTTTTTTGAACAGGTTGGCACTCAAGGACCAAAGAGGTGCAGTGTGACTGGGCAGCGTTACTGCGATATGCTTCGCCAGCATGTCATACCCGCCCTACAGGAGAAAGACGCATCAAACTCAACAGTTTTTGTGCAAGATGGGGCCCCACCGCACATTGCTTGTTAATTCACCTGCTTCTCCAAAACACATTTGGAAACCATTGAATTATCGGCCGATCATTTCCAAATGCTTGGTCAGCACGATCACCTAATCTCACTCCCTGTGATTTCAGGTTGTGGGCCTACGTGATGTACAGAGTTTACTAGAGAATCATTCACATATGTGCTGATCTCAAGGACAACATATCAAGAGAGGTAGCCAGCATACCTATGGACATGCTTCGTTCTGCTGTACAGAAAGCAATCTTGCGCTTTCAGATTCTTCTGGACACTGATGGGCACCACGGAGTTCCTGTTGTAGCAGTAATGGTATCAGTGTGTAATGGTATGATGTACCATTGCAGCAAATTAAAGTGTTTCAATTGAATTGGTTCTGCATTATATCTCTTCCCCAAGTCCTTGACATTAATGCGACCAAGTTTGGCACTCGTAAGGTAATTAGTTTTCATGTTATAATGTGTTAAATGTGTGTGTGTGTTGGTTCCATTCCACTTTTTGGAGCTATAGGTGTTGGTTTTTTGGTTTCGGTAGCTGCAGTTGGCCTATGTAGGTCAAGGGAAGTGTCAGATTCCTGTGGTTTTGTTGCTGTAGCGGAGTGCCATAAATTATTATTATTATTTTATATTATTTTTGTGGGGTGGTGAGGTGTTCTTTTATTGTTGTATATTTATCTTGTACCTGCTCCAAACCTCCAGTTTTCCATGGTTGTTCCATTAATTTCATTTTATTTTTGGAATGAGACATAATTGTGCCATTTTAATTTTTGTTTGTGTTTGTTGTCATGTATATGTAGTGACGTTATTGTAGTCATTTTGTATACGCTGGAAGTAGCCCTTTCTGTTGTGTTGATGACATCGTTGCTCAGAGCAGACAATTGGAATTGGTCACTTCTGTAATGCCTAAGAATATAGGCCTCGGGCGATTTCTTTGTGTCCACTAGAGACTTCATTGCTACACTTCTCTGATGTAATTAAAATAAAATAAAATAAATAAATGTGTATGGGTTAATATATTTTTATTCTAAAATCATTTGTTTTTATTTTTATTTTCTGATGCTAATTGTGAGTTTTATGATTCTCTTTTAACCAATATAGTTTTTTCTTCCTTCTGTAGTTCTTGCCAAGCTACTTTTGAAGCAGCACCATCTGTAACTCTGTTAATTCTTTCACATTTGAGAACAGGTATTTTTACTCTGAAAGTAATGCCTCTGGTTACTTCCCCTTCTCCTTCCAGGTTACCTATAGCTACTAGAGATGACTGCAAAAGCCAAAATTATGTTTGAAATTGTTAATGTTCCTCAAACATGTAGTGTGAGATACAACAGCCTCCAGTTTGATATGTGCCACAGGTATGTTTCTACCCCAGGATTATAAAAAAAATATTGGTTGCTTATTGTAAATGTTGGCATCTTATTCTTCATATATTTCAATATAATTAATAATCACCAAATGATAGAAACAGAATTTACATTTGCCGAAGAAGTGCAAAAGTGGATGCACAAATAGTTCTCAGTAATTCAGCAAGGGTATTTTCTGTATAATATCAATTAATGCTGTAATGAATTAATCATTCTAAGATGTAAATACAGCAGCAATCTTGCCAGCAACACCTCTCAGAATTTTTGGTCAAATCAATCTCTATGATGGCTGTGTTTTCAGTTTGTTGGAGAGATGGAGAAGACCACATTTCACAGTTGCTTCTATTTACGTACCTACTTACAATTCACCATCTACCATACAGGTACATTTGGTGGAATACTGTCATGTAGAAATGTTCATCTGAATTGAACTGACAGTGGCGTCCTTCTGTTGACAACTTCATCAACTTCTGTTTTTCATTGTACACAATTTGGAATTTACGTTCCACATATGGGGTGCCACCAATCTGAAGCCTCTGCTACCTTTTCTGTGCATAATATTTACATGTTTCTTTCTTTAATAATAATAATAATAATAATAATATAATAACAGTAATAATAATTGTACATCTGCTGTAGCTGCTCTGTCGATCTATGTGAAGTTGTTTGTGAATGGAAACTGTTGCATATTTTTTCCTGTACTTTATTTGGAAATGCAGAAATATCTCTCACTGGGCAAATATCATATACCCGATCTTCTAACTAATGTAAAGATAGACCGTTATATATATATATAAGTACTCTACCAATTATGATAAATGTTTTGCACTAATATTTTCATTGAATGAGACTGCAGCACCTTGTTGTTCTATACTTCTGAACTCATTTACAGAAACTGCCAGACTCAAAGTATGGTCAAATGAAAAGTTTTGCGGTCTGGAATGCTTATCACTCGTGTCTGACATGCTATTTCTGCAGATGATGACTAAGTAAATATGAAATGAGGTATGTGAAAATACCCCGAGTACTCTTCAGTTGTTGCCAACTTAACTGGACATGAACACTATTCCGGAAATAATTCACTGAGGAATAAAATGGCAACGCACAATGGGTACTCCAAGTTAACCCGTGACTACCCTATTACTCAGTTAGCTACCCGTAGATTTATCCCGAGATTGCACAACCATCCCTAGAAATTACAGCAGCAGGACTCATCTTGGAGATAGTACCATCAGATGTCACTAGATTGCGGGACAAGTGAAAGTTCGAAAATTGGGCAGTCATGATTGCAGTTGTGTTTTTTTTTTTTATCAACCACTGTTGTTAAGCATGACCTGATTGCTAGAAGATATTTCAGTCAGTGCTTCACAGTTACTTTTACTATAAAATCCATAGTGCATTAAAAACACTTAAGTTGGCCTAGTATCAGATGAGGGGAAACTGCCGGTGGCTGGATCAGTAGTTATGCTAAATATCAAGCTCAGTATGTTCATATAAATAAAGTAAATCAGTCAGGTATCCTAAATGTGGTATACTCATTTACACAAGCCATAAAACAGGCTGTGCCACAGGTCTCAGTTTTAGGTCCTTTGTTATTTCTTCTTTATGTAGACGTCCTCCCCTCCATCCTACCTGCTAGTAAAGCATTTTTTTTTTTTTTTTTGCCAACAACACTAATGTCCTTGTCTCAAATACAGCTGAATCTCTACAGTCAGCAGTCAACAGAAATACAGCCCAAATAGACTCATGGCTAGCATCAAACAGACTGCACCTCAGTACAGGAAAGACAGTATGTCTAACTTTTTACACAATTCAGAACAGAACTTCATAGATTCCAACAGTAACATAACATGACACCAATGTTGAATTTCCCAATGAGACAAAATTCTTAGGGATCCACATCACAAACACACTCACATGGAGAAACTGCACTGATGTGATTAGTTCCAGGCTAAGAAAAGTGTGTTTTATGCTCCACTCAGGGATGAGCTAAATACCAGCACATCAAATTGTATGTATCGTGTTCTTTTCCATTCAGTACTAAGTTATGGAATTATTTTTTGGGGTTATAATACCAAATCAGTGACATTATTCAAACTGCAAAAAGAAAGCAATTAAAATAATCCTGCACAAGCATCAATGACAAGCCTATAAACCAATCTTTAAAAAATTAGTCACACTGCCTTTCCCTAATCAATACATTTTTGAACTACTCTGTTTTGTTAAACAAAACATCAGTAGCCTGGACCGGAACCTGGGCTGAAGAGATTGTTATGGTTAGTTCCCCAAAGAGATTGTTAAGGTTAGTTCCCCATTCAATTAAACTGTACAGTAGCAGTGTTAAATGTATGGGAATCAAACTTTGTAACCATCTTCTGGGAGAAACAGAAATTATTCAAGAACCAACTAACTTAAAAGGGAGGCAGATCTGTAGGAGCACCCTTAACAAAGCAGTGCTTCTGCAGTATACAAGACTTTCTTCAGTGTATAATCTATAAACCATTGCGATGTATACTAAGTGAACCAGTGTTATATGTGTGTGTGTGTATATATTCTTTATTATGTTGTTCACTTCTGTATAATGAATGATTGAATAATAATACATGTGTAATATGTCTTTTGTGTGATGTATACTGTGTGTAACAATATTGTATCAAATGTGTTTCTCATCATCTGATTGACTTGTCCCGTATCATGTTGTACACTTGTGTACATTGAATAACTGAGTGGACCAATAAAAGTCATTGTGATAGTACCAACAAATGTCAGTAGATCGCAGGCTGATCAAAACCCAAGATTTTCCAATCTGTGGTGTAAACAGTTTGAAGAGTTCCAGTCATGTTCAAACACAGTCCTATTGAGTGTTGTAGACTGAGAAGTAGCCAACAGCTTTTGTAGACGAGAGAAATCATGTGGAGGCTCTTGCATTGTTACTCTTTCTGATGTAAAATATGAAATGATTTTGGTCATTTGAATGAAGGGTCTATATTTGAAAGCCACCGTATCAAGTTAAGGGACCTAAATGACATAGTAGTTTCTATTTACAGAGTACCAGAGAAAGCTACAATTGAAGCTTTTCTGATGAACTTTCACTACCTGCTTGAAAAGCTCAGTAAAGAAAAAAGATTTTAATAGCTGCTGACTTCAGTATTAATATCATACATGAAAGCAATGATGTGTCCAAATTCACTGACTTAATAGAAAACTTTGGCTTCAAAATAAACTTCATGCAACCTACTAGAGTAAATGCACAGTCAGCCACCTGTATTGATAATATTTTAACAAATTATGTATTTGAAGATGTTTATAAATTTTGCATTGATTTACGCATCTCTGGTCACTATGTATTATTCATTGAACTACCCAAAATTAACAAAGAAATTTCGTGTAACAAAAGCCATATGAAAAGGAACTTCAAATTTTAAAAATATCAGTTATATTTCTAAGGTTAAGAAAGGTTGAATGATGTTACAACGCCGTATTTCAAGTAGTAGGATCTTTAACAAATTTCTGAGTAGCTTTCTTCAAATGTTTTATGAAACTTTCCCTCTTAGAAAGACATTAACAAAATGACTAATGTACTTAAATGAATAACTGAGTGTATAAAAATATCTAGTGCAGGAAGAGGCAACTCCCAAATGAACTGAAATATAATAAAAACAAACATTTTACTGAGTATCTTCGACTTTATAAAGCTATATCTAAAAAAGTTGTGAAGGCAGCCAAACAAATGAGAAACAGTAAGTTCATTATACAATATAAAAGTAAGACAAAGGCAGTGTGGTCCATTGCCAAATTAGAGTTAGGCATTAGAGTTATCATTAATGAAATACGTAGGATTAAAATAGATGATAAACCTATTGTAAATCCAATCAAATATCAAAAAGTTTAAATGAGTTTTTCAAAAATATGTTGATGCAGCAGAGCATCAAATTAAAGTAAATCCTTTGGACTCCACCAAGAAGCTGATTACCTTATGGATTTTGAAAAAGTCACAATAAAGGATGTGGTAAATGTTATATTATCATTAAAAAATAAAAACTCTTCTGGGTGGGATGGGATACCCACTAAAACGATTAAAACAGTGTGTGGCATAATAGTACCTCCCCTAACAAAAATACTTGACCATTATTTTGAACAGGGATGCTTTCCTGCTCCTGTGAAGTATGCCAAAATCAGACCTCTGTTCAAGAATGGGTTGAGGGAAGACGTGGGAAACTGTTGCTGTATTTCTATTCTTACAGTCCTATCAAAAATATTAGATAAAGTAGCTGCAAATCATTTAAAATTTTTATTTATATAATAGAGGGAAACATTCCACGTGGGAAAAATATATCTAAAAACAAAGATGATGTGACTTACCAAACGAAGCGCTGGCAGGTCAATAGACACACAAACTAACACAAACAAACACACAAAATTCTAGCTTTCGCAACCAACGGTTACTTCGTCAGGAAAGAGGGAAGGAGAGGGAAAGACGAAAGGATGTGGGTTTTAAGGGAGAGGGTAAGGAGTCATTCCAATCCCAGGAGCGGAAAAGACTTACCTTAGGGGGAGAAAAGGACAGGTATACACTCGCACACACACACACACATATCCATCCACACATATACAGACACAAGCAGACATATTTAAAGACAAATTTTTATTTAAGATGATAAAGTAACCAATTTGTATTTCAACCAGGGAAAAATGCTCTGGATACAGAGAATAACTTTATTGAAAAGATATGCAAATCATGGGATCAGAGGAGTAAAGTCGCAGGTATCTTCTATGATCTTACAAAAGAAATTGACTCCATGAACCCTGCATTGCTTATCTACAAATTAGACAAATGTGGGATTAAGGGCAACATAAAACAGAGGGCAAGTATCATTTAATGTGCAGTGAATTATTATTCTAAATGGAGTACAGTATCACAAGGTGTGCCTCAAGGCTCCATTAAGGTGAGCCTCAAGGCTCCATTGTGGCCAATCCTATTCTTTGTAAATGACTTACCCATAAACATAAAGCCCCCATTAGTTCTGTTTGCAGATTATACATCTGTTTTAAGTGAAGATGATGATGCAGAAAAAATTCCAAGCTCCATTGTAAGTACAGTGGATACCCTAGAAAATTGATTAAATGGGTTGAGACTGAACACCACAAAACTCATATGGCACATTTCAAAACCTAACATTCGAAATATGTGGAACCTAAAAATACAACACAACAATCAACTTATGGAAGAAGGTGACGTGATCAAATTCCTAGGATTGAATGTGGACAAGAACTTAAGCTGGAATACACATATTGACTTCGTAGTAAATAAACTAAGCAGTTTTGCATTTGCTGTTCATATATAGCAAATTCCATTGACTTGAGTACATGGAAAATAGCATATCATATTTATTTCGAATCTGTCATTAGATATTTTCTGGTGATGTTCAAAAAGTGTATCTTAATTATTGAAATGGCAGAAGAAAATTGTCAGATACATATGTACTGCACAGCAAAAACTACAAATCCTAACTGTTCAATCCATATACATTTATGAAATGATAATCTTTCCTACAGAGCAGACAAAAATTATTTTAGGAGAATCATTTAAACACATATAACATGAGAAATAAAAATAATTTAATGCTACCCACACACCAATTGAAATTATAGGCACGGACTCCACAGTATGTGGGGATGACAATATATAACAGGTTAATGGGCAAAGTCAGATATTTTAAAAACAAACCTACAGCAGATTCTGTGGGAGAAGTGCTACTATTCAATAGAAGAATTCATAGAGGATGGAAAAATTGTATTATTATTATGCTGTTTGTTAGTGTCAGCTGTTCTATGGTTGCAGTAAAATTTTATCACAGTTTTGATGTGTCTCTTGTAACTGGATCGAATGATTTAGATTATGTGTGTTAGGACCCTTGCTGTTCATGTTGTACGTTAATGACCTCGCAGACAATATTAATAGTAAAATTAGGCTTTTTGCAGATGATGCAGTTATCTATAATGTACTATTTGAAGCATCTATAAAGTACCATTTGAAAGAAGCTGCATAAACATTCAGTCAGATTTTGGTAAGATTTCAAAGTGATGGAGAGACTGGCAACGTGATTTAAATATTGAGAAATGTAAAGTTTTGGACTTCACAAAATGAAGAAATGTAATATTCTATGACAATAATATCAGTGACTCACGTTTGGAATCAGGGAAACCCATACAGATAGCTGAGCATAACGCTTTGTAGGGATAAGAAAAAGAATGATCACATAGGTTCAGTCATGGGTAAAGCAGGTGGTAGACTTCAGTTATTGGTAGAATACTGGATAACTGCAATCAGCCTCAAAGGAGATTGCTTACAAATCACATGTCCGATCAGTCCTAGAATATTACTCAAGTGTGTGGGACTTGTACCAGGTAGGACTAACAGGGGATACAGAGAAGGGCAGCACGAATAGTTACAGGTTTCTGTAATCCATGGAAGAGTGTCACAGAGATACTGAAGGAATTGAGTTGGAGACTTTTGAAGGTAGATGTGAACTATTCCATGAAATTCTATTAACAAAGTTTCAAACACCAGCATTAAAAGATTACTTTAGGAATATACCATAACCCCCTGCTTATCACTCACATAGGGTTCGTGAAGATACGATTAGAAATGAAATGAAATGATCGTGTGGCATTTATTGGCTGGGGTATCCACTTCAGGGGTTCGGCTACCATATTGCAAGTCTTTTTAGTTGACACCACTTCAGCGGCTTACGTGTCAGTGATGATGGACACACAACAGTCAGTCCCCTGCCAGGAATCGAACCCAGGCCCCCTTGCGTGGTAGGGGGTAATGCTACTCACAGGAGGATGTTGTCATTAGGAGAGACAAAAGTGGAATTCTACAGATCGGAGTGTGGAATGTTAGATTCCTTAATCAGGCAGGAAGGTTAGAAAATTTAAAAAGGGAAATGGATAATTTGAAGTTAGATATGGTAGGAAATAGTGAAATTTGGTGGTAGGAGGAAGTGGACTTCTGGTTGGTTAGGTGAATACAGTGTTATAAATACAAAGTCCTATAGAGGTAATACAGGAGTGGGTTTAACAATGAATAAGAAAATGGAAATGTGGGTAAGCTACTCTGAACACCCACACCTACCACAGCAGTAAAAATTTACGTGAAAACTAGATCTGCAGATGATGAAGATATTGAAGAAATTTATGATGAGATAAAAGAAATTATTGAGATAGTTAAGTGAGACAAAAATTTAATAGTCATGGGGGACTGAAATTTGATAGTAGGAAAATGAAGAGAAGGAACAGTAGTTGGTTAATATGGACTCGGCAAAAGGAATGAAAGAGGAAACCACTTGGTAGAATTTTTTACAGAGCATAATTTATTCATCGCTAACACTTGGTTTAAGAATCATCAAATAAGATTGTTTATGTGGAAGAGACCTGGAGACACCAGAAGGTTTCAGATTGATTGTATGATGGTTAGACAGAGATTTAGGAACCAGATTTTAAATTTGAAGACGTTTCCAGGGGCAGATGTGGATTCTGACCACAATTTATTGGTTATTAAAACCGAATAAATTGGAAAAAGGTTGGAAATTAAGGAGATGGGATCTGGAAAAGTTGAAAGAAATTCTTTTTACAATGGACATAAAGTAACACCCCTCTCCCTTGTAATGGCTGTTACGAAAAAAAAAAAAAACGACATTGGTATTGTTAGGGTTAAGTATAGGCATGAGGTTGAAATGGATAGACAGACACAAAACATGAGTAATGTAACACAATGCAACATAGCACTAGTTAGGTTATTATTAAGTTTTGAAGTTGTTTGAAACTTATGGGTACCTGTACTGATAAGGTAGCGATTTCAATTGACAGCTTCCGAGAGAACCCTGCCATTATCTTTCTCATCCTCAGGATGCTAAAAATTGCATCTTTCTTGTACATAACTTAAAAATTTCTGGGGTGGCCGAGCAGTTCTAGGCGCTACAGTCTGGAACTGCGTGACCACTACGGTCGCAGTTCGAATCCTGCCTCGGGCATGGATGTGTGTGATGTCCTTAGGTTAGTTAGGTTTAAGTAGTTCTAAGTTCTAGATGACTGATGACCTCAGAAGTTAAGTCCCATAGTGCTCAGAGCCATTCGAACCATTGAAAATGTCTGACTATCCATATGTTAGATGTAGGAATTTCAGCCAAAGAAAACAAATGGATCTGAATTCCACCTACAAAGTCCACAAGAAAAATGTATACATTCTTTGTCAGGCTCTGTTGAGATATTGATATTGCCATTCGATTTGAGTTACAAATGTGTTGTAGTATGGACTTTGGCTCAACAGATTTTATTATTCTCATTGTGGTATTGAGAAAACAAAATGGTTGGTGCGCACTTGACATTCGACCAATGTAAATGTATTGTGAAGTGGTTTTGCAAGTTTGATAATTCCGTTGAAGTGCAATGTCAGTAAAGGCGGGAGTTTGAACAGAATCGCCAACCTGCCTAACAATTAAATGCATCATTGACAAATTTGAATGACATGGAACGATTTGTGATATTCACAAAGGAAGATCAGGAAGACAGCGTACAGCTACAAGTGCTGTTTCATTGGCTCTCGTGTTGGAAACATTTGTTAATTCTCCACAGAAGTCTGCTACACAATGTGCACATGAAGTGGGGGTTAGCGGTACAAGTGTACAACGAATTCTGAATGCTGCAAAGTGGAAAGTTTACATTCCACAATTACTGCATGTGATTAATAACAACGCTCCTGATCACCAAATGCAATTTTGTAAATGGTATCAGCAAATGGTGACTGATAACAAACAATGTGTGACGTAGGTAGTGTGGAGTGATGAGGCACAATTTAAACTTAATGGAACTGTGTATCGGCATAACAGTGTGTACTGGGCACCGGAAAATCCGCATGTTTATGTGGATAAAGTGGTCAATCTACCAGGAGTTCATGTGTGATGTGGACTATCATTTGCGGACTTAATAGTACCCTTTTTCTTTGATGCTACTGTCACTGTAGAAGTGTAACTGGAAATGTTACACACATCAATTTTGCCAGGTATATGTGTGCTTTACGGAGCTGATGAAGACGTCTTCTACCACCTGGCCGTACGAGCTTTCCTGGATGACAATTTTCCGGGGTATTGGATTGGACGAAGATGGCCCATTGAGTTTCCTCCATGGTCACCAGATTAACTCCTATGGACTTTTACTTATGGGGAACTGTGAAAGATAACGTCTACTGAAGTAAGCAATGCACGATGGAGGAACTTCGCCAGGAGATTATAGCGACTTGTGCAGCAATCTCCACTGTAAGATTGACTGACATAGTTGCGGTGACTGCTCTGTTACATGTATAGCTGCCAACAGTGAACATTTTGAATATTTAGAGTAACCTTGTGCTAAACTGAAGGTTGTACAACATGTGTGATCAAATATTAAATGTAAACTAAAGACATAAGCAATATTTTTCGTTCTTTAAAGTGTGTATACATTTTTCTGGTGGACTCTGTATTTTTATATGAAGTTTCTATTTTTGGGCATTGACATCGGCTGCACTGAGACTGTGCTCATACTATTGTATTGATTTGAAAAGATCAGCTGTCTGTGGCCAATGTCAGTTGTCAAAAGAATCCCCTGATTTTGGTACCACTGTGTAAAGACATTATCCCCCCTTCAGAAGCACGTGTTTTGGAGTGACCACATTGGAGTCATGAATGATCGTGGTCAAGTTTAGGCTTGTTCTGTGCACCTACACTACTGCTCATTAATTTAAATACGCCCTGGTATTTCAGAGTTACAACACAAATCAAACATTATTTCTGACAAAATATAATTATATTAACTTCCACATATATAATACAATTACAATCATTATATTTTAATTTCATCAAAGTATTCTCCTTTGCATTTAATGACTGCCTTACAAACTTGGGGCATGCGGTTGATTCGTTTTTGTAGGTGTTGTGAATCTATATGATTCCACACATCCTTAACAATATTCCAGAGATGTTCCTTGCTGGATATATTAACTTCCCTGATATGTCTGTCCACTTCATCCCAGACAGTTTCAATGGGATTACAATCAGGGCTTTAGGACAGCCATACCATATCATTCAGTACTTTCTGTTTTTCCTTTGATGCAGTGTAGTTTGTACAGTATGCCAACCGATGTTTTGGGTCATTATTCTGTTATAAGGTGAACCCTTTCCCTATTAAGCGCAATCCACTTTGTACTGCTTCTGATCCATACATCCTATTTTCACAATGACGCCAACTCTATCTCCAGCAAAACTTCCCCAAACCATAATAGAACCTCCACCGTGTTTAACTTTAGTTAGAACACACTGCTGGGAGACCCTTTGCCCTACAAATCGGCGAACAAATATTCTCCTTCTGGTTCCAAAAATCTCGAACTTCAATTCATCAGCGAAGAACACTTTCGTCCTCTCTTCCGATTTCCAGTTACGATGTTTTCTAGCCCATTCAAGTTGTTTTACAAGGTCAACCTGGTCATGTTGTTGTTGTTGTGGTCTTCAGTCCTGAGACTGGTTTGAATCAGCTCTCCATGCTACCTTATTCTGTGCAAGTTTCTTCAACTCCCAATACCTACTGCAACCCACATCCTTCCGAATCTGCTTAGTGTATACATATTTTGGTCTCCCTCTACGATTTTTACCCTCCACGCTGCCCTCCAATGCTAAATTTGTGATCCCTTGATGCCTCAGAACATGTCCTACCAACCGGTCCCTTCTTCTCGTCAAGTTGTGCCACAAACTCCTCTTCTGCCCAATTCTATTCAATACCTCCTCATTAGTTATGTGATCTACCCATCTAATCTTCAGCATTCTTCTGTAGCACCACATTTCAAAAGCTTCTATTCTCTTCCTGTCCAAGCTATTTATCGTCCATGTTTCACTTCCATACATGGCTACACTCCATACAAATACTTTCAGAAACGACTTCCTGACACTTAAATCTATACTCGATGTTAATAAATTTCTCTTCTTCAGAAACGCTTTCCTTGCCATTGCCAGTCTACATTTTATATCTTCTCTACTTCGACCATCATCAGTTAATTTGCTCCCCAAATAGCAAAACTCCTTTACTACTTTAAGTGCCTCATTCCCTAATCTAATTCCCTCAGCATCACCAGACTTAATTCGACTACATTCCATTATCCTTGTATTGCTTTTGTTGATGTTCATCTTATATCCTCCTTTCAAGACACTGTCGATTCCGTTCAACTTCTCTTCCAAGCCCTTTGCTGTCTCTGACAGAATTACAATGTCATCAGCGAACCTCCAAGTTTTTATTTCTTCTCCATGGATTTTAATACCTACTCCAAATTTTTCTTTTGTTTCCTTTACTGCTTGCTCAATATACAGACTGAATAACATTGGGGACAGGCTACAACCCTGTCTCACTCCCTTCCCAACCACTGCTTCCCTTTCATGCCCCTCGACTCTTGTAACTGCCATCTGGTTTCTGTACAAATTGTAAATAGCCTTTCGCTCCCTGTATTTTACCCCTGCCACCTTTAGAATTTGAAAGAGAGTATTCCAGTCAACATTGTCAAAAGCTTTCTCTATGTCTACAAATGCTAGAAACATAGGTTTGCCTTTCCTTAATCTTTCTTCTAAGATAAGTCGTAAGGTCAGTATTGCCTCACATGTTCCAATATTTCTACGGAATCCAAACTGATGTTCCCCGAGGTCGGCTTCTACCAGTTTTTCCATTCGTCTGTAAAGAATTCGTGTTAGTATTTTGCAGCTGTGACTTATTAAACTGATAGTTCAGTAATTTTCACATCTGTCAACACCTGCTTTCTTTGGGATTGTAATTGTTATATTCTTCTTGAAGTCTGAGGGTTCTTCGCCCGTCTCATACATCTTGCTCACCAGATGGTAGAGTTTTGTCAGGACTGGCTCTCCCAAGCCCGTCAGTAGTTCTAATGGAATGTTGTCTACTCCTGGGGCCTTGTTTCGGCTCAGGTCTTTCAGTGCTCTGTCAAACTCTTCTCGCACTATCGTATCTCCCATTTCATCTTCACCTACATTCTCTTCCATTTCTATAATATTGTCCTCAAGTACATCCCCTTGTATAGACCCTCTATATACTCCTTCCACCTTTCTGCTTTCCCTTCTTTGGTTAGGACTGGGTTTCCCTCTGAGCTCTTGATGTTCATGCAAGTGGTTCTCTTTTCTCCAAAGGTCTCTTTAATTTTCCTGTAGGCAGTATCTATCTTACCCCTAGTGAGATAAGCCTCTACATCCTTACTTTTGTCCTCTAGCCATCCCTGCTTAGTCATTTTGCACTTTCTGTCGATCTCATTTTTGAAACGTTTGTATTCCTTTTTGCCTGCTTCATTTACTGCGTTTTTATGTTTCCTCCTTTCATCAATTAAATTCAATATTTCCTCTGTTACCCAAGGATTTCTACTAGCCCTCATCTTTTTACCTACTTGATCCTCTGCTGCCTTCACTACTTCATCCCTCAGAGCTACCCATTCTTCTTCTACTGTATTTCTTTCCCCCACTGCTGTCAATTGTTCCCTTATGCTCTCCCTGAAACTCTGTACAACCTCTGGTTTAGTCAGTTTATCCAGGTCCCATCTCCTTAATTCCCACCTTTTTGCAGTTTCTTCAGTTTTAATCTACAGGTCATAACCAATAGATTGTGGTCGGAGTCCACATCTGCCCCTGGAAATGTCTTACAATTTAAAACCTGGTTCCTAAATCTCTGTCATACCATTATATAATCTATCTGATACCTTTTAGTATCTCCGGGATTCTTCCATGTATACAACCTTCTTTTATGATTCTTGAACCACGTGTTAGCTATGATTAAGTTATGCTCTGTGCAAAATTCTAACAGACGGCTTCCTCTTTCATTTCTTACCCCCAATCCATATTCACCTACTATGTTTCCTTCTCTCACTTTTCCTACACTCGAATTCCAGTCACCCATGACTATTAAATTTTCGTCTCCCTTCACTATCTGAATAATTTCTTTTATCTCATCATACATTTCATCAATTTCTTCATCATCTGCAGAGCTAGTTGGCATATAAACTTGTACTACTGTAGTAGGCGTGGGCTTCGTGTCTATCTTGGCCACAATAATGCGTTCACTATGCTGTTTGTAGTAGCTTACCCGCACTCCTATTTTTTTTATTCATTATTAAACCTACTCCTGCATTACCCCTATTTGATTTTGTGTTTATAAGCATGTATTCACCTGACCAAAAGTCTTGTTCCTCCTGCCACCGAACTTCACTAATTCCCACTATATCTAACTTTAACCTATCCATTTCCCTTTTTAAATTTTCTAACCTACCTGCTCGATTAAGGGATCTGACATTCCACGCTTCGATCTGTAGAACGCCAGTTTTCTTTCTCCTGATAACAACATCCTCTTGAGTAGTCCCCGCCCAGAGATCCGAATGGGGGACTATTTTACCTCCGGAAGATTTTACCCAAGAGGATGCCATCATTTAACCATACAGTAAAGCTGCATGACCTCGGGAAAAATTACGGCTGTAGTTTCCCCTTGCTTTCAGCCGTTCGCAGTACCAGCACAGCAAGACCGTTTTGGTTATTGTTACAAGGTCAGATCAGTCAATCATCCAGACTGTTGCCCCTGCAACTACCGAAAAGGCTGCTGCCCCTCTTCAGGAACCACACGATTGTCTGGCTTCTCAACAGCTACCCTTCCGTTGTGGTTGCACCTACGGTACGGCCATCTGTTTCCCAAAGAACATTACTAAATGTAACACCACACACTTCTCAAAGGAACCTTGGATTACTATAGGTATTAAAGTGTGTTCGGAAAGAAGTAGAAAACTTTGAGACAGCAAGAACTAGTAAAGATATAGAAGTAGTTTTACACTATAAAAATTATTGTAACATACCGAGAACTTTGCAAGGAAATCAAGAGGGGTTGGGGGTTGTTTTGGGGAAGGAGACCAGACAGCGTGGTCATCAGTCTCATCGGATTAGGGAAGGATGGGGAAGGAAGTCGGCTGTGCCCTTTCAAAGGAACCATCCCGGCATTTGCCTGGAGCGATTTAGGGAAATCACGGAATACCTAAATCAGGATGGCTGGACGCGGGATTGAACCATCGTCCTCCCGAATGCGAGTCCAGTGTCTAACCACTGGGCCACCTCGCTCGGTGGAAATCAAGAAATGTGTATGTTAGAGAAGAAATGAACAACTCCGGCAATAAAATAAAATCAATATGGAATGTTGTGAGAAGGGAGACAGGAAAAGTAACCACTGGAGTAGGTAGTATTACTGTTAAAGAGAATGAGACCATCTTAACCAACAGTACCCAGGTAGCTAATGTATTTAACAACCATTTCTTAAGTGTAGGAGAAAAAATAGGTGAGAACACTTAAAAAAAAAAAAACAAAAAGGCAGGCTGTACATGGAAGAGTCTGTTTTGAAAAAAAATTAGACAAATTAAGTTTCACCAAAACACCTCTTGTGAAATAACTAAAATTATTAAATCTTTGAAAAATAAATGTTCTGTTGGAGTAGATGACATCTCTAATAAGATATTAAAACAATGTGGAGCAATTACAGCTGATGTTTTGAGTCACATATGTAATGCATCATTAACTCAAGGTATTTTCCCAGACCGGTTAAAATATACCATTGTCAGGCCGCTCTACAAAAAGGGGGACACCACAGATGCCAATAATTATCAGCCAGTATCCTAGCTTACTGCATTTTCAAAAATCTTCGGGAAAGTAATGTACTCGAGTGGTTAGTCATTTCAACAGTAATGGGATACTTAGTAAATCATGGTTCAGATTTTAAAAACGATCTTCCACTGAGAGAGCAATATACAATTCCACTGACCACATAATAGTCTTCAAATAGTAAAATGTCACCAGTAGGAATATTCTGTGACTTATCCAAAGCATTTGATTGTGTGAACCATGACATTATGTTACACAAATTACAGTTCTATGGTATGAATGGAATAGCATATGAGTGGTTTAAGTTGTACCTACAGAACAGGAAGCCAAAAAGTTTCCTTACATGGGTCAAGTGATTTAAATAAGTTGGCCACTTCATCTAACTGGGGTGAAATTACATTAGGTGTTCCACAGGGTTCAATCATGGGTCCCCTTCTGTTGTTGATATATGTGAATGACCTCCCTTCCTATCTGAAACGGGTAGCTGAACTGACACTGTTTGCTGATGATACAAGCATCATTATTAATATGGTAAAAGAAACTTCACTTGAAAATGATATAAATGAGGTCTTTGGAAAAGTCATTAATTGGTTTTCTGCAAATGGGCTTGCTCCAAACTTTGAAAAAAACACAGTACATCCAATTTTCTGCTGCAAAAAGTACAGTTCCTTCAATAAATATAATACATCAACAGAAGGCAGTAGCCAGGGTAGAGCACACTAAGTTTTTGGGTGCACAAATAGATGAGAATCTTTATTGGAAAATTCATATTTTGGATCTTCTAAAGCGACTGGGTTCAGCAACTTTTGCAATCAGAAAAATTGCCAATTTTGAGGATATAGAAATTAGTAAGCTAACATACTTTGCATACTTCCACTCTCTGATGTCATACAGAACAATATTCTGGGGCAACTCAACACTTAGGCAAAAGGTATTCACTGCTCAAAAGGAAGTAGTTAGAATAATGTGTGGGGTTCATAGTCGCACATCTTGTAGGCATCTTTTTAAAAGATTGGGAATTCTTACATTAGCCTCACAGTACATTTACTCACTAATGAAATTTGTTCTCAACAATATGGACCAGTTTAAAAACAACAGTGACATTCATGATTATAATACCAGAAAAAAGAAAGACTTGCACTATCCTTTACTCAGCCTATCTCTGGCACGGAAAGGGATAAAATATGCTGCTATAAAAGTTTTTGACAAATTGCCAGATGAAATAAAATGTCTGACAGACAGCAGTAATAGCTTCAAAAATAAATTGAAATCATATCTCCTTGACAACTCCTTCTATACCATAGATGAGTTCTTGACATAGGAATAACTAAATCTATAAATATAGTATATGCATTTTGTGCCATTAAATACACACACACACACACACACACACACACACACACACACAGGGTGTTACAAAAAGGTACGGCCAAACTTTCAGGAAACATTCCTCACACACAAAGAAAGAAAATATATTATGTGGACATGTGTCCGGAAACGCTTACTTTCCATGTTAGAGCTCATTTTATTACTTCTCTTCAAATCACATTAATCATGGAATGGAAACACACAGCAACAGAACGTACCAGTGTGACTTCAAACACTTTGTTACAGGAAATGTTCAAAATGTGCTCCATTAGCGAGTATACATGCATCCACCCTCCGTCGCATGGAATCCCTGATGCAGCCCTGGAGAATGGCGTATTGTTTCACAGACATCCACAATACGAGCACGAAGAGTCTACATTTGGTACCGGGATTGCGTAAACAAGAGCTTTCAAATGCCCCCATAAATGAAAGTCAAGAGGGTTGAGGTCAGGAGAGTGTGGATGCCATGGAATTGGTCCATCTCTACCAATCCATTGGTCACCGAATCTGTTGTTGAGAAGCGTACAAACACTTCGACTGAAATGTGCAGGAGCTCCATCGTGCATGAACCACATGTTGCGTCGTACTTGTAAAGGCACATGTTTTAGCAGCACAGGTAGAGTATCCCGTATGAAATCATTATAACGTGCTCCATTGAGTGTAGGTGGAAGAACATGGGGCCCAATCAAGACATCACCAACAATGCCTGCCCAAACGTTCACAGAAAATCTGTGTTGATGAAGTGATTGCACAATTGCATGCGGATTCTCGTCAGCCCACACATGTTGATTGTGAAAATTTACAATTTGATCACGTTGGAATGAAGCCTCATCCATGAAGGGAACATTTGTACTGAAATGAGGATTGACACACTGTTGGATGAACCATTGGCAGAAGTGTACCCGTGGAGGCCAATCAGCCGCTGATAGTGCCTGCATACGCTGTACATGGTACAGAAACAACTGGTTCTCCCATAGCACTCTCCATACAATGACGTGGTCAACGTTACCTTGTACAGCAGCAACTTCTCTGACACTGACATTAGGGTTATCATCAGCTGCATGAAGAATTGCCTCGTCCATTGCAGGTGTGCTCGTCATTCTAGGTCTTCCCCAGTCGCGAGTCATAGGCTGGAATGTTCCGTGCTCCCTAAGACGCCGATAAATTGCTTCAAACATCTTCCTGTCGAGACACCTTCATTCTGTACCGCACCATGGCTATTGCCCTGTGCTAATCCATACATCAAATGGGCATCTGCCAACTCTGCATTTGTAAACATTGCACTGACTGCAAAACCACGTTTGTGATGAACACTAACCTGTTGATGCTACGTACTGATGTGCTTGATGCTAGTAGTGTAGAGCAATGAGTCGCATGTCAACACAAGAACCGAAGTCAACATTACCTTCCTTCAATTGGGCCAACTGGCGGAGAATCGAGGAAGTACAGTACATACTGACGAAACTAAAATGAGCTCTAACATGGAAATTAAGCGTTACCGGACACATGTCCACATAACATCTTTTCTTTATTTGTGTGTGAGGAACGTTTCCTGAAAGTTTGGCCGTACCTTTTTGTAACACCCTGTGTATATATATAATAGAGGGAAACATTCCAAGTGAGAAAAATATATCTAAAAACAAAGATTCTGTAACTTACCAAACGAAAGCGTTGATACGTTGATAGAAACAATAACAAACACAAACACACACACAAGTTTCAAGGTTTCGCAACCCACAGTTGCTTCATCAGGAAAGAGGGAAGGAGAGGGAAAGACGAAAGGGTGTTGGTTGTAAGGGAGAGGGTAAGGAGTCATTCCAATCCCGGGAGCTGAAAGACTTACCTTGGGGGGAAAAAGGGACAGGTATACACTCGCACACACACACATATCCATCCGCACATAACAGACATATTTATGACTAACTAAGGGTGTATTGCACTCCCACTATAGACACACTACACTGTTTCACAATTTGGCAGATTTATAAACCTGCTTGGCTAAGTGCTACAATTCCATCATGTTTTTCTATGAATATCTCCACTCATGAAGCCATACTAGTGATATGCACATTTCAGTGTCATGAAGGAACTGACGTGCAGGAACCACATGTTATGTATCATAGCAATGTGGACATCACATCTCTACTGGGAACAACACAGGTGCACCAAATAGATAAACAAACATATCAGATAGGTACATAATGTGTATGTACGCAACATTGTTTGTTGGATACTATTGTATCTCAATGTTCACAAACAAAAATCATGACATGTGTACAACTGTTGTACTATTCCTTTGCTTCCCCAACCATACCCATGGTATTAGACCTTATCTACAGAGAACTAGATGTCAATTAGTGGGTGTACTGAAATTAATGAGCGGTAGTGTAAATCACGCGTTCTCTGACAGCCAATGAGTGTTCAGTAGTGCTCTGAGCATTCTGCTCTAAATGCCGTAGCTAATCTGAGGACTACATGTGGCCGTAACAAATTGTGTAGTGAATTTTTATTCCATTTGTTGTGAGTTATCATTGCTGATGGTGGTGGTAAGTAATACATTCCACGTACGCAAAGGAGAGATATTATTTGTAGAATATATGCTTTCTTCAAGCAGAAAGCACGCACTCTTACTGCAGCTGTCACTCAGAATCGTCAACAAAGCAATCCTTGTCCTTGACTCAACGTGCACAAACTGCCATGTTCGTGCATCAGACTATAGTGCTGGGAGAAGGTAGCAGCAAACTTCTAGAAGCTTGACTTCCATGTAGTATGATATTTTCGAAGAAAAAGTATTTGATGCTGCTTAAGTGAATCCAGCTAGTTCAGGAAATTTCTTGTGTTCAGCTTCCACTGCACTCAAAAATCCATGACCTATTGAAAACCATTTAGAACAACATCGCCATGTGTCTTTGGATACAATAACAAAGATACCTGTCTTCTGCAGGTGAGTAATTAATTTTTACAGTATGTTTTTACTACTATGAAACTGTGCAGATTTTGACCCAGATGCTACAGCTAGGATTTTCGTTTTTGTTTTTATTATATACGGCATTAGTTTAAGTAACAGTTTCACCTAACATTTCTAAATTTTTACTGGTGACCAACTTTGGCTTTGCATGGGTAGCACATTGTATCTACAGCCAGATGCTTTGTCAGGTGTAGCAGTAACATTGTTTGTGAGCCACAGCATAGAATTATACGTACATGCAATTCAGAGAACATTGTCAGGTAACTGAATATCATCACATTAACATAACTTACACGATTTAAGCAGTGAATTCTAGGAAAGTTCTCAGGAAGCATGAATGTTATCTGTTCCATATGTAATTGGTATTTGCACGGACATCTCATGCCAAAGATGGGAGCACATCATGATGCAATTAATCATTACAACCAATGAAAATATTCTGTGGAATTGTGGGTGTATGACTTTGAGTGGATATGTATTTCATTTTGCAACATAATATGTATCAAAGGCTGGCTGAAGGGATCATGTCCGAAGGCTACAAAAATGAAATACGAAAATAAACACGGGTAGGAGGGAGTCACTGGGCATTCTAGGCAGAAAAATACTGACATCAGCATCAGCAGTTTCTTATCATCAAGGCTGTTCAAGGAATTCTGCCATCATTACATTTAGCCACATGCGCCAAGACTATTCCCAGAAACCTGACATCAAGTCATTGCCCTGCAAAGGACACCCACACCACCTTCCACCAATGCCACTCACTGACATGCACCCCAACCTCCCGCCCTCCGCAAATCGCATCCCTGCTTACCAACATCATCATGCAATCTGCCAAGGTGTGCATGCCCCCCACCCTTTGAACAATTTTAATTTGGCTATTGTGTGTACTCTGAGGATGAAGGTGTTCCTGCTGCTTTCGAGCACTTCCACTGCTTTCGAACAATTCTATCTTCTTTCTAGCTCAGTGATCAGGTATTTGTTATAACAAATTACGTTTTTGCCCAAAATTATCGAAATGATCTGATGGATGCATCACATCGGTGTAACATCACTGTCACATATTCGACACACACACACACACACACACACACACACACACACACACACACAGGCATAATGTCAGTGTCCATTCTTGCTCTGTGCTCAGGTATGTGTTATAACAAATTAATGTTTTGTTGCCCAAAAGCATCCAAATGATCTAATGAAATCACATGTTACACACATACATTGTGTCTGTGTAACATCATGTCAAGACCCATAATTAATTTTATGTTCAAAAGTACTGGTGTTATTTATCAACCATAAGGTGTTGCTCTCCTTTTGAGACCTCTATTCTGTAGTGAGAGGGTTGGTGGTACAGTGGGGGGGGGGGGGGGGGGGGGGGGGAATGCTGGGTGAGATACTTTGACAGTACAAAATAATGACATTATCGCATAGTCTGCAAAATGTAAGTTGATTGGCACCAAATCTGGAAGTAAGTACTATTGGCTGTAGAATTGGCAGTTTGGTAGGGCTTCACAACAGGAAATTGGTGAACTGACTGTATAATTGGTAAAGTGGATTCACAATGTCACAATTCAAATGCAATTACACTATAATTACCTCAAAAATGCACTAATTATACATCATACATACACCACATGTGTTGTACACATGATGTGTTAAGATAAGACAGTATAAAAATAAAGACATCGTAGCATAGGTGGTAAAAAATGTTACTTGAGTGGTGCCAAATCAGGAAATGGTAAATTGTCATTTTGCTAGCATTCATAGCATCCATATGCGATGTCGTGAGAAGCAGTCACGTGCTCTTGCTCTCCATTCAAGGCATCTGCTCTGTAGTGAGGGGATCAGGTAATGTAGTGAGGAGCAGAGTAAAAAAAGAAATGGCCAGGTAAGGTACTTTGACAGCATAAAATAATGATTTTGATTTGTGCTGAATCTGGAAATTGGCAAAATACCTTGTAGTGTCCCCCAAAATGCAGATATACCAGCTGAAAGAGACTGAGCACTTTATGCTGGTATGTGTGTATGTGCTTATTGTGTAAAATGCATCCATTCTTGCAAAAAAAGATGCCTCCAGTGTAAATAATTAGGTGCCTGATAAGTGTAGGTCAACCTCGAAACAGCACTTGAGCAAGAGCTAATCACAGAAACATAGCCTGTACTCAAAAGTATCTGAACAATATGTGGGGCTCCACTGGTCTTAGGCAATTTGCTCTCCACTTTATGTTAGTGCTCTGTGCTAAGAGGAATAGGATGTAGGTATTTGTTATATGTAATCCACTCTAGATATGTATTGAAAATAATGTTACCATGTCCACATGGTACACTTGTCAAGTGTGACCAGCTGTAAAAAGTGGTGGAATAGACCAACATGCAAACCTAAAAGGATTGATGGGGTTGAATGTACAGCATTATGATAACAGAATTAGGGGCATTACCTTCATAAGGAAAGAAACTTATACTACCGACCAAAGAGTTGACACATTACCTGTAAGCATGACAGTCAAGAACCGTATACGTGTGACTCATTTGGAATATGGCCAAGCATATTACTATATGAACTAGATCAGATCTGCATGTCAATCCACCAATAGAAGTTGGGACAGTTAATAAAGTGCAATCAAGAGTGTAAAACCCCTGTTGTAGTAGATGAGAGAATTGTTGCAATATTTTCCAAATTAAACTAATGTTGGATGAAGTAGTGGCAACACTGCCTTAACAAGAAAGTGCGGAAGGTTTCTAGGAAACAAGAGAAATGTGTGTGGCTCAAGATTGAAGTTGCATCTAGTTTGAGTGCACAACAATGTTTTCAGGGACAGCATGAGGTGTGTGATAGTGCACTATTGTCCTATGGTACAGTGGCAGCATGTGTGAAAGTTTTTCAACATGGCGGAGATGTCATTCAAGACTGGTGCAGTGCATGGAAATTCTGTGGTGAATGTGCGCTGTGAACTGGCTGGTACCAAAGAGATGGTTTTCATGGTTTATGATATCAATCATTAATCCTGCATCACATTGGTACTACAGGGGCAGATGGTCAATGGACTCTAGTACTGTTATTTCTTGTGACATCACCTTTGTCCTGCACTGACAAGAAGAAAGCAACAGCACCTTCTGGCACTGCATCCTCTCATCCTTTATGACAATGTACAATTCCACATCGTGAACACCATGCAGCAACTTCTGCATATGTGGCGGGTGGGAGATTCTGGAACATCACCATACTCACCCCACATGAGTCCATACAATTACAACCTGTTCACCAAAATGAAGGACCTTGTTATGGCATGTGCTGCAATATAAAAGAAGAAATCATCAGTGGCATAGGACAGTCCTTGTGAGACATCAAAAGAGATGGATGCACTGATGGAGTATGATGCCTTCCATGTGTGTGGGGGAAAATGTTAGAGGTGTGAGCAATTATATGGAGGACATGTAATGTAGTGAACATCCATCAGTAAAGTCTAGAATGGATTATAACAGTGTCACTACTTCTTTCTACCGAACCCATGTAATAACATTTCTAATGCTCTGACGACTTACAGTGTGAGTGTGGATCTGGGTTATATTGGCTTATTCCCACAAACCACCTTCCATTTCTTTACGAGGTGACTTACTTGGAATTTGCAGCCACTCTTCTTTACTCAATAGCTGGCTGCTGGAAACTCTCTTGACTACTTCTCCGTCGAATAATGCGAGGTACAGGAATTTTTAGGCTCTTTCTACTTATGAAATAAGTAGACATACAAACTTTACTTTTCGTCAACTGACGATGTATTTGACCTCCATACACAATAAAAATCTCACTTTCCACATGAATATGTAACTTCCTGCAAGTCTGTTGTACAGTTGGATGTTAGAAACAAATATAGTTACAGTTAAAAGAAAGTTGGCTTGGATACCATGACCTTTCTTAACAGGAATCTTAAAATGAGTCTTGCCTCTAACAAGGTTGCATCAAGAGTCCACAAGAGCACATTTTTCAACTGTTCTTATTTTAATAACAATATTCAGTGACACAATAAGCACAGAGCTGCATATAAACTCCATGGTTCTTCTTTACACACTCACTAAAAAATCAATGGATTACCCCGTGCAGTAAGTAGGATTTCACACTCCACACTCACATCCAGAATATCATGTGTTCGAGACGGTAGAAGGCTGAGTGGTTCTAGAATTTACACAGAAATTCTCGAATCACTATATAACCCCCACCTCAGATCGAACAAACAATATTTTATACATAATCATTATGCAAATAATATCACTCATAACAACGTTTCATACCTTAACAGTATACATATCTTTCCTTTCCATAACAATTCTCTGTCCTCTCTTGAACAATCTTTCACTTACTGTTTCTCTACTCTTTTCTTATTTTGCTTTGTTATTAAGACATGAGCATTTACTCATGGTTTTAGTCAGCTTTACTAATATTTAGGAATTGAGGACTTAAATCATAAATGTCAGATGTTTATGACATGTGTAAACTATTTCCTATTCTTATCTTTTGTACTGCCTTTTTCTTAGTATGTACTATTTTCATTATTTGTAGCTTGGAGGAACTCTGGACGAAATGAAAGTGTTCTTTTGACTCTCATTTAATTCCATGAAACGTAATAATGCTAGTCATTCATAGAATTCACTCTTCCAGAATAATCCCTATAAAATTTGTGACTTTTGTCACGATACTGTTCCCTTCTCCTAGGGTCAGCACCTATTCCTTGCTTGTGGGTTGACCTTACAAGAGCACTTCGTCTTTCCATTCTGGTAGCTACACCCCTTACAAAACAACCTTATTTTTTTAGGCCACAGATCATCCTATCTCCATGTAGGTACACCTGCCCTTTATACTTAGAGAATGCCGGGTACCCCCCCCCCCCCCCCCCTTATCCTTTCTGAGTAGGCCTCATGGTTCATTACCCTAGTATATATTTCTATGTATATCATAATTAAGTATCTATGTATTTTAAACTTTGTATTCATTCTTTAATATATCATTTATTCCCTGGAGTCCTCCTCTACTTATCAGCTTCTATATTTTCAATAGATATTATGTCTACATATACTATTTACATCCCACTATCCTTCAATTCATCAGAGTATTCATTACGCTGATGTTTCTTAATGATCAACATGACTAATTCTACCTCTACTTTTGTTTTCTTTGCGCAGTGGTTAGCACACTGGACTTGCATTCAGGAGGACGACGGTTCAATCCTGTCTCCAGCCATCCTGATTTAGGTTTTCCGTGATTTCCCTAAATCGTTTCAGGCAAATGCCGGGATGGTTCCTTTGAAAGGGCACGGCCGATTTCCTTCCCCATCCTTCCATAACCCGAGCTTGCGCACCGTCTCTAATGACCTCGTTGTCGACGGGACGTTAAAACAACACTAACCTAACCTAACTTTGTTTTCTTTCTTTGCACACGCCTCTCTCTTATTTATCCATTACTCATTACTACTTTATAGGTGTTTGTTATGAATGTGCACCTCTTCTGATGTATATTTGATGTAGAACTATTATAGCTTCATATATATGTGCGCATATTTCCATATGTACACACATTTTCCCTACAATACCTGGCGGTTCTCACATCGTAACAGGCTTCCTCTTATGTGATTTAATGTTTGTGTAGAAGTGTATATTTGGGTATATGTGGATGTTTGTTTGTGTAGTCTGATTCTTTGGCCTTCTTATCTAAAGATAAGATTTAGGTTTTCAGTAACCACGGAAATAAGGAAGGACTTCAGCGATAAGTTTGTGAATATGGAAAGAGGGGAAAAAATGGACAGGTCCTCAAATGAGAAGTAAGAAAGGAAAAAATAGATATGGATGCTAGGATCAAAGAAGAGAAAGAAGATGGCCCCCAAAGACAGGAAATCCTCCCCACCCACTTCCCTAGGATCCATACCCCTCAGGTACTTCAATGAGACGCTGGAGGAGGTTTGGTGTTAAATCGTCTCCTACAGAACAGACTTGTCCCACCTCCACCCTTTGAGGCCCCCAGAGGAAATTCAAGCAACCCTACGGAAATGGCAAATGATGAAAGATCAGGCACACTTGCTTGTGAGGGTTGTTTGAAAGGTGTGATGTGTGTTTTGTGTTAGTCATGATTTATCTGTTCTAGTAAATCATACTTTTATCTACAAAACCCACTCCTAACAAAATTTATACAAACCCTTGCATCTATATCACATCTTATAAAAGGTATAAAATACTCTATATAAAATAGAAAATCCATACACTACGGTATAACAGTTGTTCAGCTATTTACACCTTATTATATTTTCCACAAATATAACTATTTGGTTTATTTCTTCTTGATATTACTTTTTTCTGTGATGCTCTTAAGTTGTTCTCTATTTCATAGTTATATCCGGTCCTCTAAGCAATAAGATTACAGAATAGTTCTAGATTTTAAAGGAATTCAGTGCAGGAAACTGTTTGGAAAAAACACCAAAAACAACTCTGGATCCGATGGTCGTTACTGTGCCCGTTAACTTAGAATGTTAATGTCCCTGAAGGCTATACAATTTTACATCCTTTACATTGTGTTTACCCTTATCTAATCCATTTGTGGGATCTACTAAAAATAACGTCTTAGGATGGACCACCATTTGTACCTGGTACCGTCCCTCATACTTTTGGAAAAACTTTTGAGTCTCTTACTTCAGAGTCGAGCTGGAAAGATTTTGTTTTATAAGAACCAGGTCATCAACTTGAACCTGAGGTTCCACAGCCTTTTCCTTATGCTTAGTTACTCTTTGTAGTGCCTTTTCAATTAAATTACTTCGTGATTGACACTAGGTTGTTCAGGCCAATTAAAACACTAGGTTTGCCTATAACTTCTAAAGGTGACAACCCAGTCGATAAATGGGATAATTCATTTACAATAAGTTCAAATTCCTTAATTTTCGTTGCCCATGAATTATGTTTTTCATGGCAGTAAGTACGACATAATTTTCCAATTTCCTTCATTACTCACTCACACGGATTTGATGATGGGTTATAATTTGATATTAACACTCATCAAATACCTTCCCATGCTAGGAATCAACTAAATTCTAAAAATTGTGGTCCGTTATCCATAAGAAACCATTTTGGTTTACCTACTTCTAGAAAGTATTGTTGTAAACAGTGTATTTGCTCTTTTAATGGGATATAGTTTAACATATTTTGAGCAACATTCTACGATAACCAAAATATATGATACACCTCCCTTTCCTTATGGAATTGGTCCAAAAAAAATCTACCACTGTGATGTCATGTAATGTGTTAATTCATCAGGATTTACCAGGAGGGGAAAGCTGTAGGCACCCGTGAAGAATTACGAATTTTTTATATACATGAATGTTTAATGCCGTAAACAGGCAGGCCTAGAGAAGCCACTGAAAATGAATGGGCTACCGCTCAAGAGAGCAGGAGAGGAGGGCGTCTGATCATTTGGAAGCTGCCAGCAGAAGAGAGCGAACAGTGTGTCCGCTTCGAGCAACTGGTCACGGTTCCACCCCCACTTGACTGCCTCCAAGCCTCCCTGTTGGTCGGCCAGTTTGGCAGTTCGATAGTGTTACCTCGTCAGCAACACGTGAATTTAGCTACTGATGGTTCAACACATGAGTTTCAGAGTGGTTCTATTCGGTTTTGGGCAATGTGACTGAGACACTGCAACTAGCCACCAGGCGGAAGACACTGATGAACTTAAAGTGAAAAAAAAGAAAAGAAAAATCAAATTTTTATACTAATAAAACCATTCAGTAACAGCCCCCACTGTACACCCTTCTCCCCTCCACAGGATTGAAGCATGGGTGGGGGGTGGGGGGAGGTGTTAAATTGACAGTTACTAGAGAGTCTCCTGCTAAGGAAAGCCTTACATAATTTTAACAATACATTTGGATTATTTGTGTTTTTGTGTTAGATTTGTATTAAAAAATGACAATAATTGGGTGATGAATGCTTTCTTGACAAAATTGGGACGACGGCGGATGGTGCAGCAGTGTTGTGGGATGCTGCGAATGGCAGCACATGTTGCGGCGATCAGCTGTTGGCAGTGGCAGGGGCGGAGGTTGCTGACCGCAGTGAGCAGCGGCACATTGTGTGATGCACTGTAACTTCCGCTGGGGTGTATAAGCGGGGGGTTCCAGAAGGGGCGATACAGATCACAAAAGGGGGGGGGGGGGGGGGGTTAGGTTGTTAACACTGGTGAAGCACTTCACACACATAATTAGTTGCTTGCATCTAAAAGTGGGCCATGCCTTTTCTTTTGATGTTTTTTTACTTATTTACTATTCCTTTCTACTCATTGCTATCTTTTCTGAACTACTATTGTATGGGGCAGCAAGGAACACTCTTGCTCCCATTTCACAACTTAACATGGTATTCTCCAGGAGATTGCTGTTTAAGGACAGCAGGAGGGGGCAACCAAAGTCACGCAAAAGCTCCTTTTCTAAACGCTACTTATAGTGATAACCAATAAAGATAATTTCTGAAGGGGTATATACAGAACTAGGGCAAGCGTGCAAACACCTCCTCAGCAGGGGTAGTGATATTACAGCAAGAGCTATTAAATAGTGAACCGCTACCGTTAAGTAGCACATGGTAGGGCAGGGTTGCTCAAACATATTCGTAACAGAGTTATATTCTATATAATACTCTTTGTACATTGTCACACAAAACTTAAACAATAAATGACTGATAATTCGTAGGAAAATTAGAATTAATTACGGCAGACAAGGCAAAGAATAGGGAGAGAAGTGGTAGCACTCGGGGGTGTGACTGGCTTATCGCAAGGCGACAGCTGTGCCAGTCCATGTGTTTGCACTGTGTTCTGCTTATGGTAAGCATTGTCTTGCTTACTCGTCATTTTGATCGGAGAGAGTGCAACAATGAGGGGTTGCATTAATAAATGCCTGCAATCAATGCATAGGTGGAATTTACTGTATGTAGTGGTTTCATCAGTGATTCGCTGAATCGGAAGCTTTAGTACTGGATGTTGGGGTTTAGGAAGAAAAGGGATTTGACCAGTGGGAAAAATCATGTTGCATTTAACACGGGGTTTTCTGGGTGTAATCTTGGACAGCGGTCCGCAATTGCAACATCAGGGAGGCCTGACATATTGGCCATTTATGTGAAGCGGACCACCCACGGTGAAACAGAACGGTGTTCATGTTAAAAAGTAAGGAATGGTGTATAATCGGGAACAGGCTCAGGTAACAGGTTTCAGAATAAACTTGATTCAGCAGTGATACCTACTAATTGCAGGGTACAGAGATATGAGATCGGGCACACACATCTACTGGGGGATCGGACAAATGCTCAGATAACTAGCCAAAATGCAGATTTTTTCCCAACGGTAATATCTCAGAAAGTAGTTAATGGGCCACTGACATCAAGAGAGGAGTGAACCTCTATCAAATGGCTGGAAAAGCATGTCTAATATACAGGGTTATATTAGTTCTTGTGGTCCTGCTGTACCCTTCCCTGACAGAAGAAAGGAAAAAGACAGTATAGAAACATTGACCTGGCAGTAGGGTAAGAGAAAAAGGGGAGGGCAAAAAAATATCTGTAGCGACTGATACGGCAGTAGGGCGTACCATCCACAGATACTTCCACAGCAGAATCGGTTGCCTGCTGCTGGCCTAGCAGGGGAGTGAGGAACCGAGTCAACAAAATTTGGCCTCTACTAAACCAAGTTTACCGTGGGTCAGAACAGGTCTGGTCTTAGTTAACCGGCAGTGAATCGACTACATAGCACCTTGGGGGGGGGGGGGGGGGGGGGGTTGGTGCGATGTCCTGAAAGCAAGATAGATAGGCACAGGTAATTACTAATATTATACGAAGAGGGGTGGTGGAATTTCGAGAAACTTCTTGGGCGGCTTGTGAGCCATCTAGTAAAATCAGTCACAAACTACATACTAGCTGGTTTGGAGGTGGGGCATGCCGTTGCCCGGGGCTATGAAAGTTGCATGGCCTTGACAGTAGGAAGTGTTAGTGTGGGAGAACAGTGGCAGATATCCGGGGTTACTATTGTGTGAATGTATGTTAGTGTTGTTGGTTGAGAAACAGCTCTGCTTAACTCCTATGCCAGGGAAAAGTAGAAGGAAGCAGTGCTGTAAAGCAGTTCTGCTTAACCCTCATGCCAGGGAAAAGTAGGGGGGAGGGAGGGGGGGGGGGGAGCCGTGTAGCTGGATTTGTATCATCACTGATCAAATCCCTGACTATATGGTACTGCCAGGTTTCCATACAAGGGATTGAAATGGGTAGATAGTCTAAGGGCATGATACTGATTAGACCTCTGATTACAATAAGTGAATAGCTTAAAAAGAGGCAGGGTGCAGAACAAATTCTGCTAGAGGAGTGCAGAAGGCTGAATGCGGCGCCAACAGAGAAATTCTGACTGTAGTAGCCGTATTGGAATGTAAAATGTAGGGCACACACCCCTGCAGGAGGGAGGTAGAAAGTAATGGCTGAGGTGGGAATGAGCAACTCAAAGCAAAGGTAGAAACCAGGTGCAATGCATGGGCGAGGAAGACATAGGGCGATTATATCTCATGGGGGTTAATTACTACAAAATTCCTAAGATCCCTGAAGTAACAGGGTGAGCTATGAAGAAGAGGGGTGTGAACTACTGCAATAACCTACTATAGTGTACAATATATTTTCAACAAGATAGCGCATTACGGTGCTTGGGTGATGATGTCACATAATGGATGCTAATCATCAACAAACACGTTCTTATTTCAGCGGGAGCTTCCATCGTGGAACATCATGGGTGTATTTGTTTGAATAAACAAATGGGTGTCTCTCACGTCCTAAACTCATGGCAGGGCATTGTACCCAAATGGTAGCAGTGTCGATTTTCGTGCTTGCACGTAAAAACTTCACTTCCTCAATAAATTACTTCATAAGAAGTAGGGTGAACAACAATGAAACCTAAATTTGTCTGGGTGAACTCTTACATTGCAACAAGCAAATGGGGTGCTAACTACTATTCTTCATTTACTTGGGTGAAACTTAATCTATCTCACTTACCGCTCTACAGTGGAGGGTAGCACACTTCTCAACTTCAGGGGTGCATTCAACTCTTCTCTATTGGGTATATTATATAACTCGGGTGTTTCACTCACTTCTAAACATCTCAGTCTGGCTCTGGGCACGAACAAGGCGCATAATAGGATTTCGGAATCACTAACTCGTAGAGTCGCATAACACGACTATAGGGGTAGTCTTACAAAATGGGAGTGTTGGAATAGTGCAATATATCTAAAATCCAGGGCTGTGGTGGGCCTTTACATAGTGGGGTTAGCAATATAAAGTACAATTACAATTCATACAACACAAATGGCTTAAACCATAAAAGTACATGCAAGAAATAACATGTCGGATATAGCAAGGACCAACCGATCCCTTCTTCTAGTTAAGTTGTGCCACAAAATTCTCTTCTGCCCAATCCTATTCAATACCTCCTCATTAGTTATATGATCTACCCATCTAATCTTCAGCATTCTTCTGTAGCACCACATTTCGAAAGCTTCTATTCTCTTCTTGTCCAAACTAGTTATCGTCCATGTTTCACTTCCATACATGGCTACACTCCATACAAATACTTTCAGAAACTACTTCCTGACACCTAAATCAATACTCGATGTTAACAAATTTCTCTTCTTCAGAAACGCTTTTCTTGACATTGCCAGTCTACATTTGATATCCTCTCTACTTCGACCATCATCAGTTATTTTGCTCCCCAAAAAGCAAAACTCCTTTACTACTTTAAGTAAAGGATCACCCTCAGCATCACCCGACTTAATTCGACTACATTCCATTATCCTCGTTTTGCTTTTGTTGATGTTCATCTTATACCCTCCTTTCATGACACTGTCCATTCTGTTCAACTGCTCTTCCAAGTCCTTTGCTGTCTCTGACAGAATTACAATGTCATCGGTGAACCTCAAAGTTTTTATTTCTTCTCCATGGATTTTAATACCTACTCCAAATTTTTCTTTTGTTTCCTTCACTGCTTGCTCAATATACAGATTGAATAACATTGGAGGGCAACGTGGAGGGTAAAAATCTTAGAGGGAGACCAAGAGATGAATACACTAAACAGATGCAGAAGGATGTAGGTTGCAGTAGGTACTGGGAGATGAAGCTTGCACAGGATAGAGTAGCATGGAGAGCTGCATCAAACCAGTCTCAGGACTGAAGACCACAACAACAATAGCAAGGACGTTGCTGCGCAGCAAAATGATTATGAAATGTTTAAACCTAACATTAAACCATAAGGGAAGATAAAAGAAAAAAAAGAAAAAGAAAAGTTATTGGTACCAATTATTGACTAGCTATCAACTGGCAATGCATAGTGGGTCAGACATTGCTCAACACTGCTAATCATACAAAGGACATATAATACAGAGTGGTGAAACAGTTTATCAAACTCGGTACTGGGAAAAGGGGTAGCGTTATGAAGCTGGCTGGAGGCAGAAACAGACAGGGCTGACAGAAGCAGGTTTCAAGTTAGTGCTGAGAGTGCAGAGCACCAGTGCGCACGTGTGTCACTTAGATAGTGAAACAACTGTGAGGTGTGCGGAATGCTTAGATAGCCGGGAGCGGCACATCTTGAGTGAGCGACACCTTGGGGCATTGTAACTAACCAGTCGCAAAACGTAGTCCATAAAAATTAGCAATATTATGGCTCATTTAGTGATTGTTGCGAATAGTATTGACCAATGAAATGATAAATAAGGGTTGAATAGGCTGTGATGAACACATAATGGTGAAGCCATTTATGAATTTGGAGAAAGAGTAAGCAGTCGGTTATTAAGGTGCGCCAAACTAGACGGAAGGTGGTAGTGTGGTACTATACTTCGGGGGAGGTTTGGAACTGCAAAGTGCCACCAAGCGAAATGGCGGTTCACGGGAAGACACCTCGGAATAGCCGGCTTCGTTACCACGATGTATTCAGTTTTGCGTTCCATCAGCTGGAGGTTGCTTGCTTCTAAACTTCCCTTGGAGGTATAGCCTGATTAGTGGACATGTTAGGGGCTTAGGAATGCCAATAAATTTATGAGTTGAAGTTACTTAGACAGTGAAGTGGAAGGGCAGAAGAAATTATGTTTAGAATAGTTATTGCGGTGCCTTTCTGTGTTAAAGTGCTATGCATTGATAGTGAAGATAGTTCTAGTATGCGTACGGTACTTTTAACAGCGGCAGGCAGCGGCAAGTACGGAATGCAGAGAGAGTGGAAGGAAGGAGAGGGAGGTGGAGGGGGAGCTCAGGCGCGACAGCAGGTGCGGCCAGTGGAACGGCGCAGGTTGGGGAAGGGGCGGGGAGGTACCGCGGTGTCAGAAGGTCGACTCCACCCTTTCACATTACGGCCGCCGCATGTGCGGCTCCCTGGTAGACAGCTCCATCCGATTCTGACAGGCAGAGTGCACATGTTTACAACTTTGCAGTATAAGTTTTTAAATTGAAAAGTTACTCAATAAAGTAATACTCTTATTTGGACCTGACTGTATTAGTACTGAGAACAGAGCTGCTGTCCGACCACTAGGCGTGTCATAACACATAAATAACATAATGAAAATAACACAAATAAAATACTGGTTAGAACCAAGAATTAATTAAGCTAGGCCAGCATTGCAGAACAGGCTGGGCGGGTAAAGTTCTGACAACCTATTTCAGAGAGGGATTCTAGGGTGACACTTTAGTTATTATAGCATGGGAGCATAAAATACAAATTGTAGGGGTAAAATGTTCACTTGCAAAGAGAAAGAAAAAAAGAATAAGAAGGTGGTTGCCTGAATCTTGTTACTTTTCTTTTGGATGATCAAACTGGGAATCTCTTAAGCACAAAACAGCACCTTAGTGTCTAGTCTCTGGATGTAAGGGCATACGGGTGTTTGGACCTGAGGGCGTATGAAGGGCGAGCTGGAGGTCAGGGGACTTCCCATTTTCTCCACTTCACAGGAGAAGCAGGACCTGCTGAAGGTCCAGCGGTCAGGTAGTTGTAGTTCTGCATTAACAGGGGAAGTGAGCCGAATAATTGTATATGGTCCATCATACAGGGGGGTAAGTTTCTTTACTCTTCCTTTCTTTACCCTTGGTTTCTTCAGTAAAACCAAATCACCAGGTTTATAGGAGGGGAGGATGGCATTTTTATTGCTTCTTTCTATCTGCTTCCTGGTTGCCTTGTGGTTGTTCCCTTGTACCTTCTTCCAAATGGCCTTAAGGTGGCGGCTAGGTCCTTAACTGCTATGCGATTGATCCCCGGAGGTAATTTATCGATCTCAAAGGGAGATTCCATAGGGCAGCCAAACACTATCTCATAAGGGGTATGTTCAGTGGCTTCGTGGAAACGGCTGTTGTATGCACTTGCCACATACAGAATGTATCTTTGCCAGTTGCTGCAGGTTCAGTTAACGTAATAGGAAAGCATTCGTTTCACAGTGCGATGAACGTGTTTAATGCGGCCATTTGCCTGCAGGTGAAAAGGGGTGGTTCTCCAGTTTTTAATTCTTAGCAATTCACAAACTTGGACAAATAAGGCAGACATAAAGTTGATTCCTTGGTCGGTTATAATGGCTTCCGGGCTTCTGAAAGGAAGGACAAGATGATCTACAAAAGCTTGTGTTACGGTTTCAACTGACATGTCAGCGATGGGTACCAAAAGAAGGAACTGGGAAACGTGGTCAATAATAGATAGAATATATTTAATTCCTTGAATACTTACAGAAAGTGGCCTGACTTACTTGACTTAATTCCTTTGGCCCCTATGGGGGCATAGGGCATCCAGGAGAACTCGCCATCCATCTCTTTCTTTGGCCATTTGCCTCAATTCTGCCCAGGTCTTGCCAACTCTTTTTGCTTCCCCTTCCTGTTGTAGCGTAGTGAGACAACCACGCCACTCTGAAGTAGCCGAAAGGCACGTGTTACTGACGCAGGCTAGAGATAGGTCTGAAACAGGATACGTAATGAATGCTATAAAGAAAAGTACGTAGCTTCTGGAATACTTAACTTTTAATCCATCCTTGTTGTATACATCGTTCTTGATGAGACAAGTGAGACTCTTTAGATACAAGCTATGTAAGGCTAATGCCGCCTTGCTAGGTCGTAGCCATTGACTTAGCTGAAGGCTATTCTAACTATCTGCTCTGCAAATGAGCGAGGCTTCGTCAGTGTGCATCGCTAGCTACGTCGTCCGTACAACTGGGGCGAGTGCTAGTAAGTCTCTCGAGACCTGCCGTGTGGTGGCGCTCGGTCTGCGATCACTGTCAGTGGCGACACACGGGTCCGACATGTACTAATGGACCACGGCCGATTTAAAGCTACCACCTAGCAAGTGTGGTGTCTGGCGGTGACACCACATTCCTCCCCCGCAAATCGGCGGACGGTCGTGTTATAAGGCTTCCGCCCGCCGTGGGGAGGACCCCATGTTGACGTATGCGATGAGGTGGGGAGCCTAACAACAGGCGAGGCTGTGCCACCCGCACCCTGCCATTCGGTCTGAGGGGAGCTAGGAAACGCCTGAAAACCTAGTCCAGGGTGCACGTCAACATGCGGCGTACGCGCCCGTAGAGAGACAGGAGGGGCCGAAGGGTCGACCTCCATTGCGTCGGGGTACCCGACACGCGAAGACGACATCTGGTCTGGAGCCGGCAAGAGTCCAAAGTGTGAGGACAGCTGGTCACGGGAAGCGATCGGCGGCGCGTGACCCAGGGAGGCGCCCGGCGGCAGCAGCGAAGTGTCCACTGTGGGCGGTGGCGGCGGCGGGAGGACCGGCGGCAGCGGTGGCGCGTCGCCATGGGGCAAAAGGGAAGGCAGTGTCGGTAACACCTGGGTATGAGGCGAGCCAGTAGATGGGTCCCCAGGGCGCTGACCGGACGGCACCGTCGCTGAAAGCAGACGGGGAGCGGCAGAACACATGCGACGACAGAGGCGCAGCTGATTGAGATGCCGACGCACCTCACCAGAGGCCCCCAAAACCAAAGACATAGCGCGGCCGAGGCAGCGAAGAATGCGCCCCGCGAGCCAACGCTGTGAACCGCGATAGTTGCGATAATAGACAACGTCGCCTGGAGCAAAAGCAGAAGCAGAAGTCTGCCGCTGCACAGGAACCTGATGCGGCGGATGCAGCAAAGATGTCAAAGTTCGATGAGGACGACCGTGGAGCAACTCAGCCGGCGAGCGACCATCTCGGGGCTGAGAGCGATACGAAGACAAAAAGAGCAACAATGCATCCTCCCAAGAAGGCGACTCTTTCAACTTCAACATCTGTGACTTGAAAGTCCGGACCAATCGTTCAGTGGCACCGTTCGACTGAGGCGAAAACGGCGCGGATGTCAGATGTTGAATACCATTGGCCGTGCAGAATGACTGAAATTCTGCGGACATGAATTGTGGGCCATTGTCGGAAACAATAGTCTGTGGAAGACCTTCAATGCAGAATATAGCGGATAACGCTTGGATGGTGGCAGATGACGTCGTGGAAGACATCTGGACAACAAAAGGAAAATTACTGAAAGAATCGACCACAACCAACCATCGAGCATTCCAGAACGGACCAGCAAAATCGATGTGCAAGCGTTGCCAAGGGGAAGTGGCTTTCGGCCATGTAAAGAATTTTCGCGGCGGTGCGGATTGTTGTTCGGCACACACCATGCAAGAAGAGCACATATTCGTAATCGCAGCATCGATTCCGAACCAAGTACAATGCTGACGAGCAAGTTGTTTCGTTCGCACTATACCCCAATGTCCTTGGTGAAGAAGCCGTAAGACAGAGGACTGTAACGAACGTGGGACCACGACCCTGGACTGATCATTATCCGAACGCAACAACAAAACAGCACGTCGTACAAAAAGTCTCTCCTTGTGAGAAAAAAATCGGTGAACCAACGGATCCTCGATCCGTGACTGACAAGGGCCATTGCGTAGTAACAAAACGCAACACGGTAGCAAGGACAGGGTCAGCAGCTGTGGCTGTAGCGACATGACGAAAATCAATCGGAAACGATTCGACCACGTCATCGGTTGCCGAGTCAATGAACATGCAGGCAAGTTCGGAAGAATCGAATGCTTTATCCTCAGCAACAGGCAAACGGGACAACGCAGCAGTGTTGCCGTGCTTAGCAGCGGACTGATACAAGATATCGTAGCGATTGGCGACCTCATAACGCAATGCGTGGGGAACATTGTGCGCTCTGAAAAATTTCGGTTGTGCGTTTACTTTCAGTTCCGAATGTGCTTCATAGTTCTTAGCGCAACCAAGGCCCGGTGCAAAAATGTCTGCAAATTCGTCACACAGACGGGAAACACCGGCGGAAGGCACAGTCTGGTTCACTGACAGGACCTGATTGACTATTGACAAGTTAAACAACTGAAATAAATCTAAACCAAACAAGTTCACTGCAGTAGAAGAACGAAGAACGTAAAATGACACCAGATTTGTTTGTCCCTTGTATGTTGCAAGAAGGCTGCACTGTCCGAACACAGGGATAGGCTGTCCTGAATAACTAGTGAGCTGAACATTTGCGGCACGCAACGGAGGTTTGCCCAGTTGTTTGTATGTGTCGTGATTGATCAGTGAAACTGCAGCTCCGGTATCGAGCTGGAATGGTATCACTTTGCCTTCAACGTCCAAGTCGACAAAAAGTTTATTGTCCTGCTGACGACAAGAGCAACTGTCTCGTGCAATTTGAACAGACACTGATACAGTATCACTTGCTAATTGACGTGATTTCCGGCGACGTCGACGCACACTATGTGTGGGACGAACACAGTCACTGTTAGAGAAAGTGGCACTGGACGGGGTGGAATTAACTACATGAATGTCCATGGGTGAAGGTCCACGAGCTGGAGTGTCCTTGGTTCAATTTCGGCGTGAAGCAAAGGGCCTGGAACGGTTGTGATCGTCTGAGCTGAGCTTTTTCTGGCAAAACCCTTTGAACATGGCCTTTCTTATTACAGTAAAAGCAAATAGGTTGGCGTGACGGGCAATTGTCACGCGAATGTCTAGTCGCACACCGCGGGCATGATTTTAGAACTGCATTGGCATGCTTACGCGGCACACGTGTTTGAGAGCTAGGCTGCAGCTGCGCGGACGTGCGCGAGGGCTGTTTAGCGTTCCGTGCAGCGCGCCCGGCGGGCCGGTTAATGTGACACACGGCTGGCGAAGTTTCAAATGATTCCTGTGCAAAGTCAAGGGTGTCTTGCCTATCCAATATGTATCACTTGTTGAAGGGAGGGATTAACTAGTTTCAAAATCTGTTCCCGTATACGATCATCAGAAACGTTCTGTGCAATTGCATCACGTACCATTGTATCTGAATAAGGGAGGCCACATTCACACTCAAAAGCACAATCCCTAGTAAGTCCTTGCAATGTCGCAACCCACTCCCTATTAGTCTGACCGGCCGTACGTTTTGTACGAAAGAACGTATACCATTTTGCAACTACATTAACTGTTTCTTTGAAATAGGCATCTAAAGCAGACAAAATTTCTTCGTAGGACAGAGTTGCTACGTCGCGTCGGGGAAACAATTTCACTATCACACGGTACGTCTGGACGCTGACACATGATAATAAGTGAGGCTGCCGCCCGTTACCTTGAATTCTGTAGGCGGCGAGATGGAATCCAAATTGGCGTGACCACTCCGTCCATGTTTCCATCGCCGCATCATATGGGCGAAATGGGGGTGCAACTGCCTGTTGTGGCTGCGGTAGTGGTGAAGCGGCGGCTGCCGCATCGTTTTGCATGGCACGTTAACCCTGAACGAGCTGTCCAAGGGCATCCAATAACGCCTGCGTCTGCTGATTCTGCAAGCGATAAAATTCGGACAGTACATCCGGAGATTGTGGCGAAGCCATGATACAATGAAATGTAAGCAAGTATAAAGAACAAGACCCTTTTTAGTGACTCGTCACCAACTGTTGTAGCGTAGTGAGACAACCACGCCACTCTGAAGTAGCCAAAAGGCACGCGTTACTGACACAGGCTAGAGATAGGTCTGAAACAGGATACGTAATGAATGCTATAAAGAAAAGTACATAGCTTCTGGAATACTTAACTTTTAATCCATCCTTGTTGTATACATTGTTCTTGATGAGACAAGTGAGACTCTTTAGATACAAGCTATGTAAGGCTAATGCCGCCTTGCTAGGTCGTAGCCATTGACTTAGCTGAAGGCTATTCTAACTATCTGCTCTGCAAATGAGCGAGGCTTCGTCAGTGTGCATCGCTAGCTACGTCGTCCGTACAACTGGGGCGAGTGCTAGTAAGTCTCTCGAGACCTGCCGTGTGGTGGCGCTCGGTCTGCGATCACTGTCAGTGGCGACACGCGGGTCCGACATGCACTAATGGACCGCGGCCGATTTAAAGCTACCACCTAGCAAGTGTGGTGTCTGGCGGTGACACCACACTTCCACTGTCCTCTTCCATGTGCCCCTTGGTCTTCCTCTCTTCCTTGTTCCCTGGGGATTCCATTCCAATGCTTTTTTCTCGATGGCTCCATCTGGTTTTCTCAAGGTATGCCCCAACCAGCCCCACTTTCTCTCTCATATCTGGTCTTCTATAGGTATCTGGTTTGTTATTCACCAGAGCTCCTTATTACATATTTACAGGAAGTGGCCTGACTATGTCTAAAGCTATGAACTGGAAGGGTTTTGATGCTTTGGGTAAAGATTGTAAGGGAATTTTGATTCTTGGGGTGGTGCTCTTTGGGCACATGGTAGGCAATTTTTTATATACTTGGCAACATCTCGCCATGTGTTGTCCCACCAATACTTCGTGAAAATGCAAGCATTTGTGGCTCTTTGCCCACTATGGCAAGCTTGGATGCTGTTGTGGCACTGGGCAATAATTCTTGATTGCAAGTCTTTAAGTATTACTATACATTTACCCAAGGGGGTCTTGCGGTATAGAATTCCATCCTCTGTAACAAAATCCAGATGGGAATGATACTGGCAGCATTTAGCATCATTTTCCTGGGAGTCTTTTAATTCGCCTGTTTGAGCTACTCTCACCTTTCTACTAAGGGCGTCAGCATTCTAGTGCAATCTTCCAGCTTTGTGTTGCACTTGGTAATCATACTCACTCAATTTCAGGGCCCAGCATGTGAAACAGCTGCTAGGGTCTTTTAAATTTAATAGCCACTGAAGTACTGCTTGATCTGTTACTATTGTAAATTTTCTCCCGTTAAGATAGCATCTAAAGTAGTTAACTCCAAACATTAGTGCCAGTAATTCTTTCTCTGTCATATTGTAATTAATTTCTGCCTGCTGCAGCTGATGGGATGTGTAACCAGTTGGTCTTTCCTCACTGTCAATAATTTGACTCAGAACAGCTCCTATGGCAAAGTCGGATGCATCACGTGAGAGAATGAATGGTTTTTCGATATCGGGATAGATCGACAAGGGCAACTAATTAGAACATCTCTGAGAAGCTGCACAGCAGCTTCACACTCGGTGGTCCATTGATAGGGTACATCTGTTTTCAACAGGTGGGTACGAGGTTTAGCTATTGTGGCATAGTCCTTTACAGAACGCCTATAATGACTGCTGAGTCCCAAAAAGCTTTGCAATTCTTTTACATTCTTAGGAGAAGTGAAGGTTCTAACTGCTTCAATTAGACAGGGGTCAGGCTTTACCCCATCAGCACTAATAATGAGCCCTAGATACTGTACTTGACTCTCAGCAAAGGAACATTTTTCTATTTTTAGTCTTAGATTAGCACTTCTTAGTCTAGACAAAACATGTCTTAACCTGCTAACGTGCTCATCTATGGTCCTGGAAAAAACAATGATATCGTCTAGATAGACTAGGCACATTGTGGGTTTCAATCTTCTAAGTAATAGATCGACAAATCTTTGGAAAGTGGCTGGCGCATTGCACAGCCCAAGTAGTATTCTCAGAAATTCATATAGACCGGAGGGAACTACAAACGCTGTTTTTGTCATGTGGTGCAATTGGTATCTGGTTACCCTATACCCACTCTTCATGTCAAGGGTAGTGAAGTATTTGCAATTTCCTAACCTGTACAGTGTTTCGTCAATATGGGGGAGAGGGTAAGTATCAGGAGTGGTTACCTTATTTACTGCTCTCATATCGATGCAAAGACATTAGGTCTTCTCTCCATTGATTAACTTCTTGGTGTCCACAACAATTATGGACGACCAGGGACTGCAGGAGGGTTGTATTACCCATGCGGCTAGCTGTTGTTGGATAGTTTCCTCCACAACGGGTTGGAGGTGGTACGGTATTCTATATGGTTCCTGCACAATGGGCCTTGCATCTCTGGTGGGAATTTCATGGTAAACAAGGTCAGTAGCCGGCAAATAATGCCTTTCCTCTAATAACCAGGAGTGTTCTTCCAAGATGGAGTAAAATTTGTTTTGGTCAGCCACAGGCGAATGAGCTAACTTATCTTAGAATTTGTCCCTGAGAATGGGAGCAATAAGACATATGTTACATTCTGGGAGCCGGTGTTTTTGGTTAGATTTTGGCTTTTCTTGTACAGGGTGATTTTCTTCAATCTTATGGTCGCTAGCTATGTTAGTACCACTAGGAGTCTCTACCTCCTTCGTTCCAAAATTATCTGCACAGACGGGAACATAAAAATTTTTTCCTTGTACTTTTGCTGTTGTTAAACCACGTTTGACATGGACTTGTAATTTGTCTAGGACATTGTTTTGACAGAGCGGTTCCACCAATACAGCTGTTCTTGGCAGTTCGCGGGGTGTGTTCCCGAGCCAGAGAATGCGTCCTGTACCACTGCTGATTCTAACAGAGGTAGTCATACGTAACGCCCACGTTTGCATGGAAGGAACCTGTGGAAGCGGCCACGTTTCACAAATTCCTTGTGACTATATGATGTGGGAGCTGCCGAAACGGTGAGTTTCCTCTTCGAGACGGATGGTTTGCGTTCTGTAATCGACTACACACTGATAATGGTGGAGGAAATCACTCCCCAGGATGACATCGAAATCTCACCTTCGTTTCTGAATTACATCCCTGTCAAAAGGGTAATAGCTGGCTCCGATTTTCAACTTAACTTGGCAATACCCAGTGGGTACGATTATCTCGTCCCTCAGACCATTGATGTGGTGATGGGGTGGTTTTAACACTTGTCTATCACCTTGCCCTATGAATAATATGCTAGTTTGTGCTCCCACGTCAGTAAGTACCCTTACCTTCTTTCCTGTAATTTTACCCTGAGGAGGATACTCGCCACCTCATTTATGACCCCACAGCAGACTGGAGACGTAAATTTTACAGGGGGCGCAGTCTGGCGGCGTGACTTGCCCCTCGACTGTTTCCCAGCTGTCTTTGGGGTCGGATTGGATTGTTGGTGAATTCTTCCCTCTGATGGTTTTACGAGGGACCCCCGTTTCCCGAGTTCTGTGGACAGTTTTTACTCTTGTGCCCTATGGTTCCACACTGAGAGCAATAAGGTGCACGGCACTGCGTGGCAGCATCGCCTGCCTTTTGGCAGAATTGGCATGCCTGCTCATATTTAAAAATTGGTCGTGGCTGTTCGTCCAGGTGCGCCGAACTGGCAATAAAATGTGCTACCTCCTCCCGATCATCGCAAGTCGTGTGGCATCATGCAACAAGGCAGGTGTTGCTATTTTGACCTCCCTTCCCACATACGAGTCAATTCCATGTATAAATACATCAATCAAGCGGGCTTCAGCTTGCTCGATTGATACTTCATTACGTATGGGATCCGAACCCAGGTAGTAAGTGCGGCAAGCCACAGCGGGGATTTGGTCAACAAATGCTTTTATGTCCTTCCCTTGCTTCTGGTGGAGGGTGGATAACTTGTCCCTGTAATAGTGGGTGTCACGTCTGTCTGAATATCTTTCTTTCAACCCAGCTTCTAACGTGGCAAAAGAGGTGCTGCCCCTAAGGGTGTGCACTGATTCAATATAGATACGGGCATAACCTGGCAATTTAAGGCAGAGTACATTCAACAGGAAATCGTCTGGCCAAGCCCAAGTGCAGCCTACATCTTGTTACAGTTTACAGAAAGGAGTGTATTTGTCCATTGGGTTTCCCAGAAAATGTTGGGATAAAGTTGGCTGCAGGGAAACTGTTAGCCACGGTTTCAATGTACGGCTGGGCACTATGCTACCGGAGGTGCTTGCAGCCGTAATTTGTGGCGCAGCAGGGTGTGTTTCTGGCACTCTTAAATTGACAGACTGGGTCTGAGCCAATTTTTGGCATTCTTCTGTTAATTCTATCTTCTGTAATAGTAATTTATCGATTTCTGCTTGGAGGGCAGCTACTGGGTCTGGTTTTCCCGAAGGTGGGGAGTTGTCTTCGCCAGTGGTGGTACTGTGGGTTTAAGGCATGGTTACAATGTTAGGGCACCTAGTGCTTGCTGGAAACTGTACAATTGGAGCGCAAAAAGAAATGAAAGGGCCTATATTGAATGGGATGACGGCATAGCTAACAGCATGGAGGCTGCGGCGTGGAAAAATGAAGCGATGAAATTACAGAAGTTGCGGTGGTGGCGCATTGGGCGACGGCGGCAGGAATCGGCGGCAAAGGTGACATTGGTGGTGTCAATGGCTGGGCACCGTATCTCACTTAGCTGGCTGGAACATGTGACCGTACTGCGGCGTGGCGTGGGATGTGACTTTCTGCGGCGTGGTGTAGCCCCAGACTGCCGGAGCACCCGGCCACGCGGCCTGGCGTTCGCTGCGGCAGCTATTTGGAAAAAGGAGCCAATACGGCAGAATGCTGCATGGTGAACCACGAATGCGTGCGCTTGTTATCACGTGGCGCGTCTGGCACGTCAAGTGTGAAGTATTGCTGGCAGCTTCATTAAGTACAGCTGGTTAAACTTCAAATGAGACAGGCCTAACAGTGAACTATCCCACTTCTGACACTAGTTGTTAATGCATCAGGATTGGCCAGGAGGGGAAAGCCGTAGGCACCCGTGAAGAATTACACATTTTTTATATGCATGAATGTTTAATGCCGTAAACAGGCAGGCCTAGAGAAGCTGCTGGAACTGAATTGGGCTACCGCCCAAGAGAGCAGGAGAGGAGGGCGTCTGATCGGTTCGGAAGCTGCCAGCAGAAGAGAGCAAACAGTGTGTCCGCTCCAAGCAGCTGGCTGCTGTTCTGCCCCACTTGACTGCCTCCAAGCCTCCCTGTTGGTCGGCCAGATCATAAGACGCACAGTTCGATAATGTTACCTCATCAGCAACTTGTGAATTTAGCTACTGATGGCTCAACACATGAGTTTCAGAGTGGTTCTGTCCGGTTCTGGGCAATGTGACTGAGACGCTGCAACTAGCTGCCAGGCAGAAGGCACTGACAAACATCAATTGAAAAATAAAAATCAAATTTTTATGCTAATAAATCCTTTCAGTAATGGCCCCCACTGTACAAATGATGTAGGAATAATAGGATACATTTTGTATTTCGCTTGAGTATTATTCTCTTTTACTTTCTAGCAAATTTCACAGGTTCTAATCAAAGATGCTATTTTATGCCCTAGTTTCTTGAAGTAATAAAACTTATTCATATGGACTGTATGTTTTTTGATTCTGAAGTGCCCATATCCTGTGTAAACATACCATACAAGTTGGTCTTTGGAATACATAAGCGCCACCGCTGTGATTTTACACTCTATCCAAAACAAGTTATGATCTATAATTTTCCATTCTTCTAATTGATTAGGAGGTAACGAGTTCTGGATACACATAGAAAATATTTTTGTGAAATGAGGAGGTGAGAGGCCAAGGGGTACAAGTGACAAAAAGTTAGTTTTGAGATAATCAAGTTTAAAGTTAAAGTTGAATAGTTAATTCTAGGACATAAATATAGAAAACATTTGAAGATATAGTTTTATGTTTATCTCCGTCATATTTCTACAGCAAAAAAATTAGTCATTTAACAATTGTCATTGATAATTTGATGACACGTGTCACTTGTACCCCTTGGCTTCCAAGTGAGAGTCAGAAAGGCATGATCTCAAAGAATTATTAAAAGAATTTTCAAATTATTTAGTATATTATGAAGCATAATATACACTCCTGGAAATTGAAATAAGAACACCGTGAATTCATTGTCCCAGGAAGGGGAAACTTTAATGACACATTCCTGGGGTCAGATACATCACATGATCACACTGACAGAACCACAGGCACATAGACACAGGCAACAGAGCATGCACAATGTCGGCACTAGTACAGTGTATATCCACCTTTCGCAGCAATGCAGGCTGCTATTCTCCCATGGAGACGATCGTAGAGATGCTGGATGTAGTCCTGTGGAACGGCTTGCCATGCCATTTCCACCTGGCGCCTCAGTTGGACCAGCGTTCGTGCTGGACGTGCAGACCGCGTGAGACAACGCTTCATCCAGTCCCAAACATGCTCAATGGGGGACAGATCCGGAGATCTTGCTGGCCAGGGTAGTTGACTTACACCTTCTAGAGCACGTTGGGTGGCACGGGATACATGCGGACGTGCATTGTCCTGTTGGAACAGCAAGTTCCCTTGCCGGTCTAGGAATGGTAGAACGATGGGTTCGATGACGGTTTGGATGTACTGTGCACTATTCAGTGTCCCCTCGACGATCACCAGTGGTGTACGGCCAGTGTAGGAGATCGCTCCCCACACCATGATGCCGGGTGTTGGCCCTGTGTGCCTCAGTCGTATGCAGTCCTGATTGTGGCGCTCACCTGCACGGCGCCAAACACGCATACGACCATCATTGGCACCAAGGCAGAAGCGACTCTCATCGCTGAAGACGACACGTCTCCATTCGTCCCTCCATTCACGCCTGTCGCGACACCACTGGAGGCGGGCTGCACGATGTTGGGGCGTGAGCGGAAGACGGCCTAACGGTGTGCGGGACCGTAGCCCAGCTTCATGGAGACGGTTGTGAATGGTCCTCGCCGATACCCCAGGAGCAACAGTGTCCCTAATTTGCTGGGAAGTGGCGGTGCGGTCCCCTACGGCACTGCGTAGGATCCTACGGTCTTGGCGTGCATCCGTGCGTCGCTGCGGTCCGGTCCCAGGTCGACGGGCACGTGCACCTTCCGCCGACCACTGGCGACAACATCGATGTACTGTGGAGACCTCACGCCCCACGTGTTGAGCAATTCGGCGGTACGTCCACCCGGCCTCCCGCATGCCCACTATACGCCCTCGCTCAAAGTCCGTCAACTGCACATACGGTTCACGTCCACGCTGTCGCGGCATGCTACCAGTGTTAAAGACTGCGATGGAGCTCCGTATGCCACGGCAAACTGGCTGACACTGACGGCGGCGGTGCACAAATGCTGCGCAGCTAGCGCCATTCGACGGCCAACACCGCGGTTCCTGGTGTGTCCGCTGTGCCGTGCGTGTGATCATTGCTTGTACAGCCCTCTCGCAGTGTCCGGAGCAAGTATGGTGGGTCTGACACACCGGTGTCAATGTGTTCTTTTTTCCATTTCCAGGAGTGTATAATGCACATTAAATACAGTAATAATTAATGTTGAAAAAAATCTAGAAAAAAGTTTATTTGCAAATTATAGAAAAACTGAAAATGCCTAATCTTTCCTTTTGATTAAAAAAAAAATAAAATAAATTAAGGAAGGTAATGGAAACAACTATAATAATTTTCTTCTATTATTGCATTCTTAATCTGAATCACTGTCAAAATATTGAAAAATATTGTCATTTTCACCTTCCGAGTTATCACTCTCTGTTATCGACCGTTCTTGATGGTGTGCTGCACATGCTGCTGACAAGGGCCGACACTTATTAGTTTCTCTTGCGGTTTCCCTCTGCGGGATTAATCGATTTCTTTCCTCTTGTGGATGGATTGCAGAACTGAGTTCTGTGTAAAATTTGTGATGCTCAGGAGGCACAAATGGTAGAAGGTTCAGTAAGTCTTTGTACTTTTTTCCTTAATTTTTGGCGGAGTTGTTCTGTGAGTTAGTCTTGGGAGTATCTGAACATGTCTTCCAATGCTTTCTGCTTTCATATTGTAGATGTAGAATTCAGAATCTTCATCAAAGGTACATTTGTAAAACAATGTCCGTGGTTCATCTTTTTTTAGTGCAACCACTGCATTTTTTGAATTCCCTTTACAGATTTTAGAAAAAATGATTCAATCACATCTAGTGTGACAAAATCCTTGTCACCCATTTTCACTACCTCAAAACATTTTGACGTCTTGGTGATTACATCAATCCAGCCTTGAGGAACATAAATACCCATTTGTGGAATTTTTCTACTGCACTCAATAATTCCGAAGTTTCTGTCACAATCATTAAATGAATGGCCAGAAAGTAGAAACTTATGGTCAACGGTCTGAATGTGAGTGTTGTTGACTATATAGAGCCAAAATTTCACTGTGTGTTGACTTTTGTTTTGTCCTCCTGCAGTGTCACTAAATGGAGTGAGATGTGGTGTAAAACTGTTAATAAATTTCAGTAGGCAAGACATTAGCTCTTGACATTCTCGTGAAGCTTGAGCCTCGTGCTACATAAACATGAAGGCTTTTCCTGTACCCAAATCATGTACACACAAATTATAAGTCCACAATTGTCGAGAGTAATAAGCTTGTGAACATGTCAGAACTAGTGTTGGGAGCATTTTCTGTAAGTCAAAACATACAGGCACATGTCGAGCTTCTTGAGCAACCAGATTTTTTGCATCCACGACTTGTTTCCGAGCACTTTCTGCTTTCCGTAGATGGAGTTCCTTTTCAACAAGAGCACCATGTTTTTTGCCAAGCAATCTATGATCTGTATATGGCCTGTGGAAGCTAAGATTAAGGCATGTGTTAAAAACATGGCGGTAAAAACTTTCCTGTACTGGCTCTGTTTCCTTTTCTTCACAAAACTCCTTCTAAAGCTGATACATTTTCTTGAGGTTGAGGCTTCCTGACAGATACTTCTTATTAGGTGCTTTTTGGCATGAGTAGTGGCTACTGTACTTTGGAAAACTTTTGATGTGTTCCTTTGTAAGACCTACTTTAGCTTCATCAACCTTATTTCCAGGGGTTTTATGGCCTTGCTTGTCCTTAGGTGAAATATTTGTAGTTGAAGTGGTTTTCTTTTGTACCACGTTTGTTACTCTCTTGTTAGACACATCTAGGGTCCTCAAAAAGAACTCTTTGCAAACTCTTTTGCCCTGGAGAGAATATTGGCAACTAATAGATTTTCTTTTTGTAGCAGTTCCTTTCCTTCTATTTGGCTCACTGCCAGTAACATAAGAGTATAAGAAGGAGGTCTGCAAGTCCCAGTTACCAAGACTCCAGTATTCATTAAATACTTCCTGTCTTGTTTGTTGACTGATGTTTTGATTGCACTTGAATAGGCAGTCATGATTGTACACTCTTACCTTTATTTCTTTGTGCAACTTTCGTTTGCAATCCACATGTTCTTTGCCTTCATTACATTTTGTAGATGATACTACCCTTTTCCATAAATGAGTCCTTCGTGTTTCCTCTCTCTCTCTCTCCCCCCCCCCCCCCCCTCCCCCACATGCTTTACTCTTATCAGCTTTGTGCCCTCCACTGTTTACCTTACTTTCATCAGACCCCTCATTTTCATCTGAAATGAAGAAGCATAGAGCATTACGTTAACTTGATTAGTTTTACTTTTCAGGTAATGAAAGTTGTTTTGATTACCCATTATTTGTTAATTAATGGTAAATACACAGCTTGTAAAACTTTTCTGGGCAGCAAGGCGAAAATGTGAACAAGAAAATGCACCAACATGGCTGTGGGGTGAGGAAAGATGAGGGGAGACAATTCTGTGTAGTGCTGTTAACTTCGCATTAATAATTCACTATGGTAGAAATTAACGATGTACGGCAGTAACAATGCTTCATGAAAGCATAATATTATACAGATATTCACTGTCAAAGTAATGTAGTTCTGAGTAGTGTTAATGAATGTGGAATTAATGAATAAATCTTTCGCAGCACTTATAATCAGTTGCTTACTACGTTTGGCAGCGTCTGCAAGCAGAAAACAGCACAATGCACTCTGACTTCCACTGAGACCTATCGATCAGAAGAAAGGAGCTACTCTGCCAGGAAAATTTTTTCAAACTGTAACTTAGTTTACTGCTCATATTACATCAATTATAGAAAATAACCTGCATCACTAGAGTTCTCCCTGGAGTCAGTATCTACACTATCTACCTCTGGTTCGTATGAAATATCATCATCTGTCTGGTCTGTAGAAAAAAAAGGGGGGGGGGGGGGGGGGAGGGCATTCTAGCGAATAATATCAACAGCTTTTCACTTTAAATATAAAATATACATATTTTTGAAGTGTTTTATTTAAACACGAGACAATAATATTAATGGTGTACTTAATTACTCTCCTTCAGAGTTGTCAGAAAAGTCCCCTTCTGGAGACGTCATGATTACTGTTCTCTATCGTATTTTATGTCTAATTTACAATAAAAATAATATTAATATTCGTATTTATTGATGAAAGACAGTAAATGAAGTTTGTTTTATCACTTATATGCAATGAAACAACAAACTTCACTTCGTAACAGTAGCACTGCATTCACACACATGCACCACCATTATTACCGCTTCACATATAGCCCTTGGCCACCAAACAATACACCCGTTTCTGCAAGTAGATAAATTTTCTGCCGCCATATTGCAGCACCGGACAGAGATACACTTGTACCTCTTGGCCACCATAATTTTACATATATTAGGAACCCATTTCTGCACTTAACTCATTTTTTCCAAAAATGTCACTTATACCCTTTGGCTTCTCACCTCCTCAAATAAGGATCACGATGGATATTCCTTGTTATTCTTTGAGCCATTTCCTTTACAATGAAGTTCAGATATTCTGCTGACACAAAATTAATGGCAAAAATAATGCTGGGCCATTCCATACGTTTTAATTCTTCCATTCCTATGGGTAGCCTCAGTAAAGCATCAGGTACAATATTTTCTGAACCTTTTATGTATCGTACCTTAATGTTGTATTCCTGTAGGAAAGGTATCCATCTCATCAACCCACTGTGTAGTAATCGACTACTCATCAGAAAGGATAAAGCTTGATGATCTGTAGAAATATGGATTTCTGATCCCCATACTAGTGTTTGAAACTTTTGAATACTCCACACAATCGCCAATAGTTCCTTCTCGGTAGCTGTGTAATTTAGTTCATGCTTATTTAGGCAACGGCTAGCAAAAGCTTTGGTTCTGTGCTCTACATTACTTGGATCCCATTTTCCTTGGAAAAGTTCGGCAGCAACACTGTAATCAGATGCATCTGTCGAAAGTTTAAACAGTTCGCCCATAACTGGGCGATGTAATATGGGTGACTCAACAAGTGCTCTTTTAACATTTTCAAACACCTTATTTGCACCTTGATCCCAAGTCCACGGTACTCCCTTTCTTAATAAATGTAAAATTCTCGGGTCATTTAACTCTTGCCCTCGTACGTGTTGTCGATAGTATCTGGCCATACCTATAAATCCTTTTAATTGTCTTACATTTCTGGGGTGCAGACATTCTTTGATAGTTTTTATGCATTTAGGATCTGGTCTAATTCCCTTTACCTAAGAACTTAAGTTCTTGGCACGCAAAAAAATGATTTAGACAGTTTCACCGTAATACCTTTCTCTTTACATTTTTTCAGAGTCTTGCACAAAGTTAGACAATGTTCCTCCCAAGTAGCTGATACTATTAGGATATCATTTACGTATGCCGGCCGCGGTGGTCTTACGGTTCTAGGCGCGCAGTCCGGAACCGTGCGACTGCTACGGTCGCAGGTTCGAATCCTGCCTCGGGCATGGATGTGTGTGATGTCCTTAGGTTAGTTAGGTTTAAGTAGTTCTAAGTTCTAGGGGACTGATAACCACAGCAGTTGAGCCCCATAGTGCTCAGAGCCATTTGAACCATTTTTTTTCATTTACGTATATTATCAAATCCTTCAATAAGTCTCTTTCTAGTGCTTGATCTAATACTTGTATAAATACAGACACAGAGATATTAAGTCTTAATGGCAATGCATTGAAATGATATGATTTTCCATCAAACAAAAAGGCTGTATATGTTTTGGATTCTGGATGTAATTTTATCTGCCAATATCACATGGTCATGTCCATTGTGCTAAAGAATCTTGCCTTTTCAAATGTGGATAACAATTCATCGATATTAATCAGTCAATCTCTCTCTGTCTGTATATGTCAATTCAATGTATGAGTGTCTAAGGCTAATTGTACCCCGCCTGTAGCTTTCTTCTCCACAACCAGAGGATTATTCATTACACTGGAACTTTGTTCTATAATATTATCATCAATCATAATTTCATCGCAAACTGCTTCCTTCAAACTCACTGGTATTGGATACGGTTTGCAAAAGAATGGAGTGTCATCTTTGATTTTGAACTTGTAGATGTAGTCACTGATGTTACCTGGACAATCGGAAATACCATTTCAAACTCCATTAAAATTTTGTATAATTCTCGCCTTTGTTGATAGGTTAATATTAGGAATTCATTAACTGTGTCATGTATATCAGTTTGATGTGTTCCTTGATCCACATTATCGATTTTTGGTGACAATTGAGCTGTAGCTGTTAATCACAGACACTGACACTCAGTTGTTTGTCCCTCAATGCGATCATTTGTCACAAATGGTGTCCAGCATCTACCGTCTCCTCTACCAAAACAAAGATGATGTTCATCAAAGTTTAAGATGACTTTAAACTCTAACAACCAATCTAAACTGAACAGTACATCTCTATTATTAATAGTGTTTGACGAAATAACATATTTCCAATACTGCAGTTCACTTGTGTTTTGTATTTTACAAGTTTACTTTTCGTTCCTGTTATCCTGATTATGTATGCTCCAGTCACTGGCAAGAACAGTAAGTGCTGTTTATTCTGTAGCAAGTTAAAAAATGCGTTTGAGATGAGTGATACCTCACTTCCTGAATCTATAAATATGTTAACCTCAGAATTTTCCATTGCCCCTGTTATTATATGTTGTGGGCAATTAGTGGCTAAGCTTGGCTCTTCAAGTAGCAACCATTCCTTTGTGGGTATTTTGTGTGTAAAGTTAACAGACTTATATGGCATAAGGCCTCCTAATGTATCTCCACGGCCTGGGCCCCGGCCTTGGATCCAGGTCGAACAACGTTTTCCTCACTACTACTAATTATGGGTTGGTTGCCAAAACAAGATACTACATTCCCATTGTGTGTTTTATGGTTATTCGGTACAAATTCTTGAGAAGCTACCGGATCTAGTTTTGAATGTGGATGCTTCTTTTGACAATTGTCATTACAACTTTTCTTATTGTACTGAAGTACTTTTGCTAAGTTTGCCTCATGATTTTTAAAATTGTTTCTGCTATTTCTTTTATAGTTTGAACTTTCACCTTGGTGTAAAGTTTCGTTGTGATCCTTATTTATTGCATCAAGTGCATCAACAAAAGACAACAACTCTTCTGTCGTTTTCCAGTTACTACATAAGATGTCTTTTCTCGCATAGATTGGCAGTCTTCTAATTAAAATATGTACTAATCCTTCTTCTTCCATTGGCTTATCTAAATAGTTTGCTCATGTTAAATGCCAATCAAAATATTTCCTCATAGTACCCAAGTATTATTATAATATTTTGGGTCCCACAGATTTGATATTAACTTTTCTTGAGCACTGGCAGACCAATACTTCTCTTTAAATTTCTTTTGAAAGTCTTCCCAAGAGGAAAAATTCTCAATATTTACTGTTCCATGTTCTGAGGCTTCCCCTAGGAGGTACCCCACAGCAAATTCGATCTTCTTGGAATCTTCCCAATTTTTTGGCAAAGCTTGGTCCGCCACACACCATCAGGTGGCTTGCGGAGTATGGATGTAGATGTAGATGTAGAATCTTTTTAAGAAATGGGTCGGATGTACATCTCCACCTGGCTTAAGTTTAGGGAATTGTCTAGATAACCCTGAATTAGCTCCCCATTGCAAATCAGTCACCACTTCACTATTTAACAGAACCTTAGGTGAAGTTACCCTTTTTTCTACTTTGTCTTGGCCATGGAGTCGCCAATCAATAAAGCTTAATTTCTCTCCACAGGTCGTCTATACCCCTCGTGGTATCATTAAGTTCAGAAGAAGGTGTGGACGACATATTACCAGATGTTATTCTCTCAGTAACCTTTCGATCTATAATTTCTCCAAATTGTTCCTCCAAACTAATTACATTTATAATATTGGAGTTAGCTATTTTCTCTTTGAAATTCCTTTCTAAATGTACCCATGTATTGACACCTGTAATTTGTGACTGAATAATTGGCATTAATTCATTATGCTTATCTACACTCTCTTTCAGAGTATTCATTCCCTGTCTTACATCATTATATTTAATATTGTACATGTTTTCAAAAGATCCTAACTTTTCAATAAGTTCTGATTCTACATTATTACATTTGTTCTCAATGTCAAGTTCTAACATTTTCGATAAATCTTGAAAAGTGTCTTTCTGTTTCTAATTAAGGTTAGTAAACATATGATTTATATGAGTGGTCAAAGAATTTGTCAACTCGTTCTTTAAATCTACTTTTAAATTCACTACTTTATTACTTATGGTGTCAAATTCAGTCTTCAAAGCACACACGCCTTTGCATAGATTACTAAATTCCTTGCTTTGAGGATCAACTTTGGCATTTAACAAACCTAAATTTGTCGTTTGAGTATTTAATTGAGAACTTATCAAGTCTAGTTCTTTACTTAGTCGCACTCTGAGCATTTAATTGAGAATTTAATGAGTTTAACTTAAGACTCTGAGCTTTGATTAAATTTACCAACTCAGCCCTGTCAGGCACTTCTTTGCTAATCTTCATGGCCATAGCTGGGTCTTGAGTTTCCCCAACCTGTTGTATATTTTCCATACTTTTATATGCCTTAGCTCTTGTAAGCATTTAAAATTAACCGTAAATATGATAACTGCACAATAACAGTTACTCAACAGTAGCTTGTACCACTTCATACTAAAGTAATCCAGTTTTGTTTCACACTCACCCGGCATAGAATTCTCGTTGTGTAGGTAAGTGGATGTGGAGGCAGGTCAGCACCGGTGAACAGCAGCTGGTGCTGGCGGCATCAGATGTATGTTGGTTTCCGCATTTGCATCAACTGCGATGTATGTGAGAGCTGTATACTCTTCGCACTGGATCTTCTTATCTGGAGCATTCTATCCATACTTCTTAGACAAATACATCGAAATCTTTTTTATCGTTGTGAATTTTTCATTTCTTCAACATTTTTCCAATTAAATTTCACTCCATTGGATACTTGAATGTATTCCAATGTCTAGGAGTAATTCCCTTGTCTTATTATGAAAGGTTGCTATGGCAACACATAACAGCTGCTTCTCTCATTTTTGACTTAAAATTCCTGTTTTCTCAGTCCTTTCACACAGGTCGCCACGTTCTAACGTTCTGACAACTTAAAGTGTGAGTGTGGATCTGGGTTATATCATCTTATTCCCCCAAACCACCTTCCACTTCTTTATGAGGTGACTTACTTGGAATTTGCAGCCACTCTTCTTTACCGAATAGTGAGCTGTTGGAAACCCTCTCGACTTCTTCTCCATCGAATAACGCAAGGTACAGGAATTTTTAGACTCTTCTTCTTATGAAATAATTAGACATACAAACTTTACTTTTCGTCAACTAACAATGTATTTGACCTCCATATACAATAAAAATCTCACTTTCCACATGAATATGTAACTTCCTGCAAGTATATCATACAGTCGGACGTTAGAAACAAATAGAGTTACAGTTAAAAGAAAGTTGGCTTCGATACCATGACCTTTCTTAACATGAATCATAAAATGAGTCTTGTCTCTAACAAGGTTGTGTCAACAGTCCACAAGAGTACTTTTTTCAACTGTTCTTGTTTTAATAACGATAGTCAGTGACACAATAAGCACAGAGCTGCGTATGAACTCCATGGTTCTTCCTTACACACTCACTAAAACATCTATGGATTGCCCAACAGGTACTTGTTGGTGCCGTCCGACCGCCATGCCCACCTTGTTCCCACAACTGATTTCAAATCTGCACACACAAACATGTAATGTGCAGTAGGTAATATTCTACCACTCCACACTCATATCCAGAATATCGTGTGTTCAAGACGGTAGAAGGCTGAGTGGTTCTGGAATTTACACAGAAATTCTCTAATCACTACTCGTTATGACCCATCCATGTGAAATGCAACTTCTTTTTACCCAAACCATGTAATAAATTTATAATAATGTGAAATTAAGGTATGTCAGATCATTCACATACTTTTGAGTACACCCTACATGATTGTGATTAGCTCTTGCTTGATAACTGTTTGGGTGATGATCTACCCTTAACATCAGGCACCTAATTATTTACATTGAATGCATCTTTTTCTGCAAGAATAGATGCATTTTACACAGTAGACAGATACACACACATCAGCATAAAGTGTTCAATTTCTTTTGGCTGGTATTTTTGCATTTTAGGGAACCCTATCAATCATTTTACCAATTTCCAGATTTGGCATCCAACTGATTTAATACACTCCTGGAAATTGAAATAAGAACACCGTGAATTCATTGTCCCAGGAAGGGGAAACTTTATTGACACATTCCTGGGGTCAGATACATCACATGATCACACTGACAGAACCACAGGCACATAGACACAGGCAACAGAGCATGCACAATGTCGGCACTAGTACAGTGTATATCCACCTTTCGCAGCAATGCAGGCTGCTATTCTCCCATGGAGACGATCGTAGAGATGCTGGATGTAGTCCTGTGGAACGGCTTGCCATGCCATTTCCACCTGGCGCCTCAGTTGGACCAGCGTTCGTGCTGGACGTGCAGACCGCGTGAGACGACACTTCATCCAGTCCCAAACATGCTCAATGGGGGACAGATCCGGAGATCTTGCTGGCCAGGGTAGTTGACTTACACCTTCTAGAGCACGTTGGGTGGCACGGGATACATGCGGACGTGCATTGTCCTGTTGGAACAGCAAGTTCCCTTGCCGGTCTAGGAATGGTAGAACGATGGGTTCGATGACGGTTTGGATGTACCGTGCACTATTCAGTGTCCCCTCGACGATCACCAGTGGTGTACGGCCAGTGTAGGAGATCGCTCCCCACACCATGATGCCGGGTGTTGGCCCTGTGTGCCTCGGTCGTATGCAGTCCTGATTGTGGCGCTCACCTGCACGGCGCCAAACACGCATACGACCATCATTGGCACCAAGGCAGAAGCGACTCTCATCGCTGAAGACGACACGTCTCCATTCGTCCCTCCATTCACGCCTGTCGCGACACCACTGGAGGCGGGCTGCACGATGTTGGGGCGTGAGCGGAAGACGGCCTAACGGTGTGCGGGACCGTAGCCCAGCTTCATGGAGACGGTTGCGAATGGTCCTCACCGATACCCCAGGAGCAACAGTGTCCCTAATTTGCTGGGAAGTGGCGGTGCGGTCCCCTACGGCACTGCGTAGGATCCTACGGTCTTGGCGTGCATCCGTGCGTCGCTGCGGTCCGGTCCCAGGTCGACGGGCACGTGCACCTTCCGCTGACCACTGGCGACAACATCGATGTACTGTGGAGACCTCACGCCCCACGTGTTGAGCAATTCGGCGGTACGTCCACCCGGCCTCCCGCATGCCCACTATACGCCCTCGCTCAAAGTCCGTCAACTGCACATACGGTTCACGTCCACGCTGTCGCGGCATGCTACCAGTGTTAAAGACTGCGATGGAGCTCCGTATGCCACGGCAAACTGGCTGACACTGACGGCGGCGGTGCACAAATGCTGCGCAGCTAGCGCCATTCGACGGCCAACACCGCGGTTCCTGGTGTGTCCGCTGTGCCGTGCGTGTGATCATTGCTTGTACAGCCTCTCGCAGTGTCCGGAGCAAGTATGGTGGGTCTGACACACCGGTGTCAATGTGTTCTTTTTTCCATTTCCAGGAGTGTAGTTATACAGCCAATCTTGGCAGTTACCAGATTTGGTACCACTCGACTGACATTTAAATAATACAGGCCCTTTCGAGCACTAAGTTAATTGTGGGCACAGATACAGTGTTACACTGGTGTGTGTTGCTTGTGAGACACTGAAGTCACATCAGTAAAGTGCTTCACAAATTAGATGACAAAGATAATGCAACTCGACAAGCTGCGTATTAGAATATGATAGGAGCTGTACACAATGAACACTTTATGCATCACTTTTGTTTGCTGTTGAACCAACATTCCACAACATCTGTGGAAAAGTTAAGAAACATAAGTGCCTCATATAAGACAACAAGCCACCTCATGCAACTTCCCGAATCTCAAAGAACAATTCCTGGAACCCCAGCTTCACCAAGAAGCCATTGTTGACTCTGTTGAGTTCCATCTGGATGGAGCAGCAGCTCATTTTGTCCCTTATACTAAAAGAGTACCTAAGTGAAGATTTGTGAACAAGTGGGTAGCAGAGGTTCAGCAAGACTGGCCAATGTATTTACCAGGTTTGACACCTTGTATTTTATTTCATTTGTGCAGAGCACAGTTGCAAGCACATAACCGTTAGTAATAGCTAAAAACAACAACAACAATAATACTCATGTTATTTACAGTCTTGACTGTATGGTGGTATCCAACTCCAGTAACTTGTCTGACGAATTGATTTCCACTCCATACCACCATTAATAAATCCTCCATTAAAGAAAATATGTCAAATATGTCACATGCTGATTCAGAAATGGTGAAAAGAGACACATCCGTGTCAGTATCGATGGTTTGATAATTTGTGTAACTAATTATAAGTCCCAATTGCCTGGAAGGTGCTGGTTTCGGCCTCACAGCACTCTCTTTTAGTATTTGTAAGTGTGAAAGTCTCAGCAATATCACTTCATTGCCATTTAAAGTAGAATCAAATCATTTTGCAGTGATTTCAATGTCTGTGATCCACAATCAGAGATCTATAACAATGATAACAATCAATTACGACAAAATTATTTTAGTGGATAGATAAAAAATCTACTCATCAAGTGGCGGCAGAACACACACATAAAAGACAGTTGTAATTGGCAAGCTTTTGGAGCCAGTGGCCTCCAGGCAGAAGGGTTGAAGGAAAATGAAGAGGGATGAAGGAAAAGGACTGGAGAGGTCTAGGAAAAGGGTCAGATTTTGGGAAAGTCATCCAGAACCACATGTCAGGGGAGACTTATCGTATGGGATGAGAAGGAAAGACAATCGGAGATCTGTAAGAGTATGTGTCTAACATCTATTTGTATGAACACTGCAGTGCTATGACACAAAACACTTCTGTAGGAAGGAAATTTAGCTTCGTGCTTGACATCTGGTAATTGTGTCTTCCTGTGGTTTAATCTGGCGTCCAGTCTTCTTCTGATTACTAACCCTGTTGACTTGCCCAGAAAGTTTTATTTTGTGGTTGGTTCCTATGACTGCTGTACTGTGGCTAAGAACTGTAGAGAGCTTCTCGAATACTAGCTTAAAGAAAAAAGACAGGTCGGGATCAAACCAGAATAGGAAAAGAAAAATTCTGCTTCATGGGAGGGGTGTGGGCCAACAGCTTCAGGAGAAATTAGGGACAGAGTACCAGGTCACAAGTTTTGTGAAACCAAGTGCTAGCCTTAGCTAGGTGACAGAAAACTTAGGTCAGCTATGCAGGGGCTTTGAGAAGGAAGATCAGGTGATTATAGTTGGGGGAGCAGGAAACAGCCTGGCTATGAATCCAAGATATAGTATTAGGAGTGACCTGGATAAAATAGGAGCAGAAACTGGGCACACGAATGTGGGGTTTGTGGAGGTCTTTCAGCACCATGATCAGCCCTGGATAAACACTGCTGTAAGGCATGTTAACACTGAGCTGAATTGGATGCTCCAGTCACTGGCAAAGTCTCACGTGAGTGTTGTTCCAGTTGATGCTATTGGTAGGTGGGGTTACACTACACATGGCCTGCACCTTAATAGGAAGGGGAAAGATAAATTAGCTTCTCTATTAGCAGATACTGTAAGGGGGAGGGGGGGGGGGGCACAGTCACACAAGGGGTGATCCCTGTGGTTATTGGGACCAGGCAGACAGGTTTTTTTAGGTTAAAGCCAGATTCCAGACAGACAACAACCAAGGAAAATAGAAGAAAAGAAACTTCATGCTCAGCAAATAGGAATAAAGCTAAGGGCAGTATCAACTTACTTCAGCAAAATATCAGGGGAATAAAAACTAAAGTAGATAAGCTGATAATGTGTTTAGATGATCTCAAAAATAAGAATGAGACTGATATACTTTGTCTGTCTGAGCACCATGTAACTGTGGGGATGGAAAATGACAGTATAAGCGGGTATAATTTAGCATCTTACACTTGTAGATCTAGTATGGATAAAGGAGGACTTGCCATTTCCATAAAACAAGGGTAAGATACAGAACTGTTGAAGTAAGCAAATTTTGTGTTGATCAGCACTTTGAGGTTTGTACATGTGAATTTCAGATAGATAATGTTGTGTTGATATTAGCAACAGTGTACAGGTCTCTATTAGGAGATTGGGAGCTATTCATAAAAAAGTTTGACTCCCTATTATGCTGTCTGTCAGACAAAAAGAAGAAGTTATTAATCTGTGGTGATTTCAGTGCTAACTTTCTAAGCAATTCTGATAGGGAAAGTGAACTAGAAGTGTTGTTAACAACATATAACTTAGAATCAGTGATCAGTTTCCCTACACGTATAGCTCAGGAGAGTAGTACTCTAATAAATAATGTATTTGTACAGCAAGAGGATGTAGAACAAACACATGCTTCCCCCGTGGTAAATGGATTATCTGACCATGATGCACAACTGATTAACTTACAAAATCTAACAGGGCGTACACTTCAGAAACCATTAAGTAAAAGTGTGGGGGTGCTCAACCCAGTATCTATAGATCACTTCAGAGAAAGTTTAGGAAATGTAAACTGGGAAGATGTATATAATGAGCCAAATGCTAATGACAAATGCAGCATATTTCTTGATAAATTTATATTCCTTTTTGAACATTGTTTTCCAAAGAAAATTACTAAATGTAACACCACAAACTTTTCAAAGAAACCTTGGATTACTACAGGTATTAAAGTGTCTTCAGAAAGAAAAAGAAAACTGTATGAGACAGCAAGAACTAGTAAAGATCCAGAAGTAGTTTTACACTATAAAAATTATTGTAATATACTAAGAAAAGTTGTAAGGAAATCAAGAAATATGTATGTCAGAGAAGAAATTAATAACTCCAACAATAAAATAAAATCAGTACGGAATGTTGTTAGAAGGGAGACCGGAAAAGTAACCACTGGGGTCGGTAGTATTACTAAAGAGAATGAGACCATCTTAACCAACAGTACACAGGTAGCTAATGTATTTAACAATCACTTCTTAAATGTAGGAGAAAACAATGGTGAGAATAGTTCAAAAGAAAAAGCCACATTAAGTTTCATCTAACAACCTCTTGTGAAATAAGAAAAATTATTAAATCTTTGAAAAATAAATGTTCTGTTGGAGTAGATGACATCTCTAACAAGTTATTAAAACAATGTGGAACAATTACAGCTGATGTTTTGAGTCACATATGTAATGCATCACTGACTCAGGGTATTTTTCCTGACAGGTTAAAATATGCCATTGTCAGGCCTCTCTACAAAAAGGGGCAAACCACAGATGTCAATAATTACTGGCCAGTATCCTTGCTTACAGCATTTTCAAAAATCTTTGAGAAAGTAATGTACTCAAGAGTGGTTAGCCATCTCAACAGTTATGGGATACTTAGTAAATCACAGTTCGGATTTCAGAATTGCTGTTCCACTGAGACAGCAATATGCAATTTCACTGTCCACATAATAGTCTTTAAATAGTAAAATGTCACCAGTAGGAATGTTCTGTGACTTATCCAAAGCATTTGATTTTGAGAACCATGACATTATGTTAGAGAAATTACAATTCTATGGTATAAATGGAACAGCATAAGAGTAGTTTAAGTCATATCTGCAGAACAGGAAGCAAAAAGTTCTTTATGTGCTTCAAGTGATTCAAAGGAGTTTGCCACTTCATCTAACTGGGGTGAAATTACATTAGGTGTTCCACAAGGTTTGGTCATGGGTCCCCACCTGTTCTTGATTAGATTAGATTAGATTAGATTAGATTAATACTAGTTCCATGGATCATGAATACGATATTTCATAATGATGTGGAATGAGTATGATATATGTGAATGACCTCCCTTCTTATGTGAAACAAGATGCTGATGATAGAAGCATAATTATTAATCCAGTAAAAGAAAGTTTGATAGAAAATGATACAAATAAGGTCTTTCGAAAAGTTATTAACTGGTTTTCTGTGATTGGGTGTGCTCTGAACTTTGAAAAAACACAGTACATCCAATTTTCTGCTGCAAAAAGTATAATTCCTTCAATAAACATAACACATCAAAAGAAGTCAGTAGCCTGGGTAGAGCATACTAAGTTCTTGGGTGTACATATAGATGAGAATCTTAATTGGAAAATTCATATTTTGGATCTCCTAAAGCGACTAGGTTCAGCAACTTTTGCAATCAGAATAATTGCCAATTTTGAGAATATAGAAATTAGTAAGCTAACATATTTTGCATACTTCCACTCTCTGATGTCATACAGAACAATATTCTGGGGCAACTCAACACTTAGGCAAAAGGTATTCACTGCTCAAAAGGAAGTAGTTAGAATAATGTGTGGGGTTCATACTCGGACATCTTGTAGGCATCTGTTTAAAAGGTTAGGAATTCTTACAACTGTTTCACAGTACGTTTACTCAGTAATTAAATTTGTTCTCAACAACACGGACCAGTTTAAAAACAGTGACATTCATGATTATAATACCAGGAAAAAGAAAGACTTACACTATCCTTTACTCAACCTATCTTTGGCACAGGTAGTGGTAAAATAGGCTGCTATAAAACTTTTTGATAAATTACCAGTTGAAATAAAATGTCTGACAGACAACAGTAATAGTTTCAAAAACAAATTGAAATCATACCTCCTTGACAACTCCTTCTATGCCATAGATGAATTCTTGAATATGAGTAAATAAATCTGGAGATATAATATATGCATTTTGTGCCATTTAAGGGAATGGGATAGGTAATAGAAATATTTAGGTATAACAGTATAATAACACTATAATGTAAAAAAAAAAAATCCTGTGTGCATTTCTTGTGCATTTGACACGTTCCATATCATAACGGTTTTTCCGTGCTATTGATCAATGGAACACGTAACTAACTAACTAACTGTTAATGTAGATTTATAGTGTAGTTTTATGAGATAAAGTAGTATGTGAATTCCACATGGGGTGTATAAAAATTAATGATGTCATAGCATATGTCGCCAAGTGGTGCCAAATATTCTCATAGCAGAATAATTTAATGCTAAATTCCAAGAAATTATGGAGAAAATACAGTAATCCTTTAGGCAAATTGTGTGTTACAGTGTATAAATTATGATGGAAGGACTGCATCACTGACACTCTTGCAAAGAACAACGTTTCCCCTGCTTTAATATAGCATTTCTATGTCATATTTGTTGTAATCAGTGTAGTTTATTAAAGCAGTTTGCAAACAGAACTTAGTTAATAATAATTTTGATTGGTTGGGTGGTTTATGTGCACCAAAAGAGAGACTGCAAAGCATTATTAAATGCCACACAGCAGATGTTCTGTAAGTTATTTGTTAGCTGATACCACTTGGAAGCACATTGTAAACACAGTTTAATACATTTAAAACACTTATACATTTTATCACAGAGTCAAACACATGTCTACCAACAACTTGACTCACTTCTGGGCTTGTGATTTTTTTGTATACATTTATTATATATATTTTTGCTCTACAATCGGAGGTTATCCACATCATACAGTCAGTCCCAACTGTCTTATTTTATAATGTCAGACTAGGTGTCTTTTCATATGCAACATGTGACCCCAAGTGAACATTACATTCAACTAAGGAAAATATACACTGAAGAGCCAAAGAAACTGGTACACCTGCCTAATATAAGTAAATCCAATAATATTAAACATGGAGCAACTTGGAAAACCGCATCTGTTGTTTAACAACTAACTTGCACCTACTGCACAACAATTTATATGGGGGAGGAACTTAGTTATTTTAAAAAAAGTATTTACTTTCCAGGCATGCCTATACAATAAGACACTTGGGATTGACTGTTTAACAAGGGTGACATCTGATTGTACAGTATAAATATATGATAAATTTATGCATCAAATTGCAAGCCCAGGAGTAAACAAAGTTATCGGTAGGCAGAACATATAACTGTTAAAAAAAAAATACAAATGAGTTTTCTACCTCAGATTAAATTTCACATTAATATACTACCTGATTTTTATTGGTAACTAAGGGGAATAAGCTGTTTGTTAATAATCCATCTTTGAAATTTCATGATATGCACTGTTACACCACAACTACTTCAAAATTTACCTCTCCCTTCTTTCTGAAAAGCTATGATGTTTATTCATTATGATCCTCTCACAATTGAGGATGACATTCTAAACACATACATTTTCCATAGATGCCAAGACTGTGGGGAAACGAATGTGAGATGTGGAAAGGAAGGAAGCTGTCAAGGTGTGGGTAATATTTATTATTGGCTGGTTTTACATGAACTGATATTTGAATGTGGGCTTCAATAAGAAGGAAGTAACCGCCAAGGTAGGTGGCTTTAGTTTTGGAAAGGGGTCAATTGAATTTGAGCTTGGAGAAGGAGTTAAGTTGGCACACAAAGTGGCGGAGTTATTCTTCGCCGTAGATCGAGATCACAAAGATATAATTAATAAATCTGTACCAAGACAGTGACGCCAAATTCTTTGTCTTTCTAAATGCCTCTTCCATATGGTCTATGAAAAGTTTGGCATATAGCAGGGTGATCCTGATTCCTATAGCATTCTATCTGATTTGTATGTAGTATTCAAGTAAAGTAGTTACAGATAAGGATGAACAGAGGGTGGGGTAACAATGAGAACACAGGCATGTTTTATAACTGATCAAGTGGCATAGGGCAATGTCATAGGTCCTGGATTACGTATGTGTTTCTGACAAAACTGAAATACTAAAAAATTAAATTAATAAAACAAAATGGCTGAACCAACAACAATTTAAAACGTCTAGTTAAAACAATAACAAAACTTCAGAATAATTCAACTGTTTTAGCCACATTGTGTAAAGTTACAGTAACCGAAAACATAATGTAAGAAAAATCTACTCACCAAGCGGTGGCAGGGAAACCCACACACAAAAGGATTTAACTTTTACAAGCTTTCAGAGCCAGTGGCTCCTTGTTTTGGCAGAACAGGTGAAGGGGAAGGAAGAGGGGTGAAGGAAAAGCACTATGAGAGGTTTCGGGAAAGGGGTATAGTTTAGAAAAGTCACCCAGTCAGGGGTTCCATAACCTCTCCAGTCCTTTTCCTTCACCCCTCTTCCTTCCTTTCAACTCTTCTGCCAGGAGGAGGAGCCAATGGCTCAAAAGCTTGTAAAAGTTAAATCCTTTTGTGTATGTGTTCTCATGAGCAGATTTATTACATTATATTATCAATAATTGATCATTAACCAATAATTGATTATTTTGTTGTTGTTGTTGTTGTGGTCTTCAGTACTGAGACTGGTTTGATGCAGCTCTCCTTGCTACTCTATGCTGTGCAAGCTTCTTCATCTCCCAGTACCTACTGCAGCCTACATCCTTCTGAATCTGCTTAGTGTATTCATCTCTTGGTCTCCCTCTACGATTTTTACCCTCCACGCTGCCCTCCAGTACCAAATTGTTGAACCCTTGATGCCTCAGAACATGTCCTACCAACCGATCCCTTCTTCTAGTCAAGTTGTGCCACAAACTCCTCTTCTCCACAATTCTATTCAATACCTCCTCATTAGTTATGTGATCTACCCATCTAATCTTCAGCATTCTTCTGTAGCACCACATTTCGAAAGCTTCTATTCTCTTGTTGTTGTTGTTGTGGTCCTCAGATCTGAGACTGGTTTGATGCAGCTCTCCATGCTACTCTATCCTGTGCAAGCCTCTTCATCTCCCAGTACCTACCGCAACTTACATCCTTCTGAATCTGCTTAGTGTATTGATCTCTTGGTCTCCCTCTACGATTTTTACCCTCCACGCTGCCCTCCAATGCTAAATTTGTGATCCCTTGATGCCTCAAAACATGTCCTACCAACCGATCCCTTCTTCTAGTCAAGTTGTGCCACAAACTTCTCTTCTCCCCAATCCTATTCAATACCTCCTCATTAGTTACGTGATCTACCCACCTTATCTTCAGCATTCTTCTGTAGCACCACATTTCAAAAGCTTCTATTCTCTTCTTGTCCAAACTGGTTATCGTCCATGTTTCACTTCCATACATGGCTACACTCCATACAAATACTTCCAGAAACGACTTCCTGACACTTAAATCTATACTCGATGTTAACAAATTTCTCTTATTCAGAAAAGATTTCCTTGCCATTGCCAGTCTACATTTTATATCCTCTCTACTTCGACCATCATCAGTTATTTTACTCCCTAAATAGCAAAACTCCTTTACTACTTTAAGTGTCTCATTTCCTAATCTAATCCCCTCAGCATCACCCGATTTAATTTGACTACATTCCATTATCCTCGTTTTGCTTTTGTTGATGTTCATCTTATATCCTCCTTTCAAGACACTGTCCATTCTGTTCAACTGCTCTTCCAAGTCCTTTGCTGTCTCTGACAGAATTACAATGTCATCGGCAAACCTCAAGGTTTTTACTTCTTCTCCATGAATTTTAATACCTACTCCGAATTTTTCTGTCTCACTACTTTCCCAACCACTGCTTCCCTTTCATGCCCCTCGACTCTTATAACTGCCATCTGGTTTCTGTACAAATTGTAAATACCCTTTCGCTCCACGTATTTTACCCCTGCCACCTTCAGAATTTGAAAGAGAGTATTCCAGTTAACGTTATCAAAAGCTTTCTCTAAGTCTACAAATGCTAGAAACGTAGGTTTGCCTTTTCTTAATCTTTCTTCTAAGATAAGTCGTAAGGTTAGTATTGCCTCACGTGTTCCAACATTTCTACGGAATCCAAACTGATCTTCCCCGAGGTCCGCTTCTACCAGTTTTTCCATTCGTCTGTAAAGAATTCGCATTAGTATTTTACAGCTGTGACTTATAAACTGATAGTTTGGTAATTTTCACATCTGTCAACACCTGCTTTCTTTGATATTGGAATTATTATATTCTTCTTGAAGTCTGTGGGTATTTTGCCTGTCTCATACATCTTGCTCACCAGATGGTAGAGTTTTGTCATGAATGGCTCTCCCAAGGCCATCAGTCATTCTAATGGAATGTTGTCTACTCCCGGGGCCTTGTTTCGGCTCAGGTCTTTCAGTGACCTGTCAAACTCTTCACGCAGTATCTTATCTCCCATTTCATCTTCATCTAAATCTTCTTCCATTTCCATAATATTGTCCTCAAGTACATCGCCCTTGTATAAACCCTCTATATACTCCTTCCACCTTTCTGCCTTCCCTTCTTTGCTTAGAACTGGGTTGCCATCTGAGCTCTTGATATTCATACAAGTGGTTCTCTTCTCTCCAAAGGTCTCTTTAATTTTCCTGTAGGCGGTATCTATCTTACACGTAGTGAGACAAGCCTCTACATCCTTACATTTGTCCTCTAGCCATCCCTGCTTAGCCATTTTGCACTTCCTGTCGATCTCATTTTTGATACGTTTGTATTCCTTTTTGCCTGCTTCATTTACTGCATTTTTATATTTTCTCCTTTCATCAATTAAATTCAATATTTCTTCTGTTACCCAAGGATTTCTATTAGCCCTCGTCTTTTTACCTACTTGATCCTCTGCTGCCTTCACTACTTCATCCCTCAGAGCTACCCATTCTTCTTCTACTGTATTTCTTTCCCCCATTCCTGTCAATTGTTCCCTTATGCTCTCCCTGAAACTCTCTACAACCTCTGGTTCTTTCAGTTTATCCAGGTCCCATCTCCTTAAATTCCCACCTTTTTGCAGTTTCTTCAGTTTCAATCTGCAGTTCATAACCAACAGATTGTGGTCAGAATCCACATCTGCCCCTGGAAATGTCTTACAATTTAAAACCTAGTTTCTAAATCTCTGTCTTACCATTATATAATCTATCTGATACCTTTTAGTATCTCCAGGATTCTTCCAGGTATACAATCTTCTTCTATGATTCTTGAACCAAGTGTTAGCTATGATTAAGTTATGCTCTGTGCAAAATTCTACAAGGTGGCTTCCTCTTTCATTTCTTCCCCCCAATCCATATTCACCTACTGTGTTTCCTTCTCTCCCTTTTCCTACTGACGAATTCCAGTCATCCATGACTATTAAATTTTCGTCCCCCTTCACTACCTGAATAATTTCTTTTATCTCGTCATACATTTCATCAATTTCTTCATCATCTGCAGAGGTAGTTGGCATATAAACTTGTACTACTGTAGTAGGCGTGGGCTTTGTGTCTATCTTGGCCAGAATAATGCGTTCACTATGCTGTTTGTAGTAGCTAACCCTCACTCCTATTTTTTTATTCATTATTAAACCTACTCCTGCATTACCCCTATTTGATTTTGTATTTATAACCCTGTAATCACCTGACCAAAACTCTTGTTCCTCCTGCCACCGAACTTCACTAATTCCCACTATATCAACTTTAACCTATCCATTTCCCTTTTTAAATTTTCTAACCTACCTGCTCGATTAAGGGATCTGACATTCCACGCTCCGATCCGTAGAATGCCAGTTTTCTTTCTCCTGATAACGTCGTCCTCCTGAGTAGTCCCCGCCCGGAGATCCGAATGGGGGACTATTTTACCTGCGGAATATTTTACCCAAGAGGACGCCATCATCATTTAATCATACAGTAAAGCTGCATGTCCTCGGGAAAAATTACGGCTGTAGTTTCCCCTTGCTTTCAGCCGTTCGCAATACCAGCACAGCAAGGCCGTTTTGGTTAATGTTACAAGGCCAGATCAGTGAATCATCCAGACTGTTGCCCCTGCAACTACTGAAATGGCTGCTGCCCCCCTTCAGGAACCACATGTTTGTCTGGCCTCTCAACAGATACCCCTCCGTTGTGGTTGCACCTACGGTACGGCCATCTGTATCGCTGAGGCACGCAAGCCTCCCCACCAACGGCAAGGTCCATGGTTCATGGGGGAAGATTCTCTTCTTGTCTAAACTATTTAATGTCCACGTTTCACTTCCATACATGGCTACACTCCATACAAATAGTTTCAGAAACGACTTCAAGAATCTTAAATCAATACTCGATGTTAAAAAATTTCTCTTCTTCAGAAACGCTTTCCTTGCCATTGCCAGTCTACATTTTATATCCTCTCTACTTGCGATGATCATCAGTTATTTTGCTCCCCAAAAAGCAAAACTCCTTTACTACTTTAAGTGTCTCATTTCCTAATCTAATTCCCTCAGCATCACCCGATTTAATTCGACTACATTCCATTATCATTGTTTTGCTTTTGTTGATGTTCATCTTATACCCTCCTTTCAAGACACTGTCCATTCCATTCAACTGCTCTTCCAAGTCCTCTGCTGTCTCTGACAGAATTACAATGTCATCGGCAAACCTCAAAGTTTTTATTTCTTCTCCATGGATTGATTATTTTAGTAATTGAAAACAGCAACACATTTTTTTTCTGAATAGAGCACGTCCCCCGGGGACGGCCACGGCATGCCAAACTGCACGCGTGTACAGATGTGCTGCACCGCGTGCCGTCCAGGGCTCGGTCCGCCTCGCCACTACTCAGCTTTCCTCGGTCTTTCGCGGCACTTTGCGACATTAGACCAGCTGTGCGATGCGACATCTTTTCATCCGACATAGGGTGCATTGTTTATTCGTAGTGGCAGCCATGTTTCTTCCTCGCTATTTTTAGCGATTCGTGGGAAGTTTATAAATACTGTACAGTGGTTGTTGCAATGGAACACACGCTCACAAAGAGGCAGGGTAGTGACAACTTCACGAGCCTTCAGAGCTGAATGGGAACTGCAATATTTTTTCGAAGAGAAGGATGAAAATTCTCTATGTCTATTATGCAGTCGCATACTCGCCAGGCACCGCAAATTTGCAATAGAACAGCCTTATAACACCACACACAAAGGACTTAATGATTTAGTTGGGTTGATAGGTCAAACAAGTTGGCGGAATTAAAAAGACGTAGTGTTATGCAGCGAGACGGACCGAACGCGAGTACCACTTACAAATCTTTGTGTTTCTGATGTTTGTATTTGTACATATTTGTCATTAGAATTCGAATTTAGAATTCACTCAATTTTTGTTTCTTTTTTTTAGCCTGCAACCGCACGTAGCGACCTGTCTTTACGAGCAAGCTACAAAATAGCGCTCAAAATTGCAAGAGCGAATAAGCCTTTCAGTGATGGTGATTTCATCAAGGAGTGTATTGTTGAGGCGGCGGAGCTCTTGACGCCACTGGAAGTAAATAAGTTTAGTGAAATTAGGTTTTCCAGACAGACAATAGCTCGCCGCATAGCTGGTATGGCAGCGGATGTCTACAGGCAGTTAATTGATAGTGCCTGCAAGTTTATTGCATTCTCGATTGCTTTGGACGAGTCGACCAACATTTCGGACACAGCACAACTTGCGATTTATGTTGGTGGAGTCGACACAAATTTGCACGTGACGGAAGAACTGTTAGATTTAGTACCAAACAAACACACAACGAGAGGTACCGACTTGCTAAAAGCAGTTGAAGAGGCAGTTGAAGCCGTTGGCCTGAATTGGAAAATGTTAGTTTCAGTCACCACGGATGGAGCGCCAGCAATTCGAGGTGCTCAAAATGGGCTTGTAGCATTGTTGCGTAAAAAAACTAGGACGATTGACAGAAAATTTGTACGGAATTCATTGTTTTGTACACCAAGAAGCTCTTTGTGCTAATTATGCAAATTTGGAGCACGTGATGAAGTTGGTAGTCACCATAGTACATTTTTTGAAGTCACGTGATTTAGTAAACCGTCAGTTTCAACAGTTTCTCATGGAACTGAACGAAGAGTACGGAGATGTTATTTATCACTGGGAAATACGTTGGTTAAGTCGAGGATCATGCCTCGAAAGATTTTTCAATTTAAGACTCGCTATTGTTGAGTTTCTGAAGGAAAAAGGAAATGCAGAGCCAAAATTAGAAGATCCAAAATGGATTGCAGACCTCGCCTTTTTAGTTCATCTGACTGCACACTTGAACGCTCTCAATAAGACTTTGCAAGGTGAGTAGCAGCTTATTTCTGATCTGATGAAAAAGGTGGATGCATTTAATAAGAAACTCGCATTGTGGAAGGAACAACTCATGAAAATGAATACCGCCCATTGCCCTACGCTCTCTAAAGTCAGAGAAAACGCAACTTCTGGCAAATTCGTTTCTGTGTTGGAGGAACTACAGGCACAATTTTCTAAACGTTTTCAGGACACTGCCAGTCTGACATCTGTTTTTGATCCATTTCCTAGACCCTTTGCCGTTTCAGCTGATAGTACTCCAGTGCATTTGCAAATGGAATTGATCGATCTGCAGTGTAATACCCGTTTAAAAGACAAATTTTTTTACGTAAAAACTGCCCAGGAATTTTACGAAGGCTTTCCTCGGGAAGAGTTTCCCCGTCTCCACAATGAGGCTGCAAAAGTTGTATCAGTGGTTGGATCGACATACGTGTGCGAAAGGTTTATTTCGATTATGAAACTAAATAAGTCAGGATTACGTGGCAATCTGAGTGACGAAAATATGAGAAACTGTATGCGTTTGTCCATGTACCGTCAAAAAAATGGTTCAAATGGCTCTGAGCACTATGGGACTCAACTGCTGTGGTCATCAGTCCCCTAGAACTTAGAACTACTTGAACCTAACTAACCTAAGGACATCACACACATCCATGCCCGAGGCAGGATTCGAACCTGCGACCGTAGCAGTCGCACGGTTCCGGACTGCGCGCCTAGAACCGCGAGACCACCGCGGCCGGCTCATGTACCGTCAGTTTGTGCCGGATATGTACTTTATTATGTCTACAGTGAACCAAAAATAATTAAATTAATGGTGATAATTATGTTGTATTTGTCATATGTTTTGTTGAGAATTGTAGTTATTGCAAATTTTGTACAGTAGTTCCAGAATATAAAGTTTGCTTGTTTCACATGTAGTTGGAATCACTTATTCCACATCATACTGCACGCTGTAGGCTACTTTCAAGTCTGTTCCTATATCTCAGCTTAAATGTTGTAAGGATTTTATGAGTGACGATGTGAGAAGCACGACATTGTTGGTGTGATGCAGTTCCAAACCCAGCGTTATAGTTATTTTTCTGTAGGTGTACGAACAGCCAACAAAGATTCAGTATTGCTCAACATGATGTGTTGTACTGAGCTTAATATTATCAAATGTCGTAATATGAAACTAAGCCACATGCTAGCAGGGCGGTGTTTCTTACGCGAATGCACTGTCGCGTGCGGCGTGTTTGTAGTTCCGCGCATGCGCGTGCAGTCAGCTGCTGAGGTAGTGGGGGACGTGTGACGTCAGAAGGCAGCAATCCACACGCCTGTGAAAGCTCGGCACGCGTTCATTCACACGTGCCGCGTTTTTGGCCGTCCCTGACGTACACTATGTGATTTTGCCTACTTTATTTCTTCATTGATAGTGCTCGGTGTCGACATACTGCATTGTTATACTAGCTGAAAAATTGGGGGGGGGGGGGTGGAAGTTCAAGACTGACTACTGTAAATGATGTAGCTGACAGTTGCAAAATTGCATTTCACATGTCTTTATTTTCACTGTTCACAACCCTTCAATGTTACACAACCATATGGCCACTTCACTATTGGTAAATGTTGATAAGCCTCAGTAATAGGCTGCAAGCAACATCAGCATACTGCTCCAATAGTTTGCTGTTGAACATCTGTGAGTAGTAAAAACCTGACCACACAGTTCACAGTTCTTGCAGAATAATACGATAATTTTTCAAATAAATTAAACAGACATTGTCATTAACTGTTCTAACACGCAGCCTATTTTTGTTACTCTTATGCCACTGTTAAGTTGATGCACTGTTGTTAATTTAACCAATACATGTTTCATTGATGAAAATCGACCGTGGATTGACTGTCTCGGGACCAAAAATCAGTCCTTTATATATCCTCAAAATAATAAGCACTGAAACTATACATTGTTCGATGTTTACATTACGGAACTTACATTTAAAACGTAACTCGTTCAAGTAACTGATACATCGAAAAATTCTTCTTTTTAACAGTTCCTTCTACCACAAATGTCAGGCTGAATTATTTGTTTAAATAACGAAATTAACAGATATAGTTATACAAACAATACTTTTGACAAATGTCGTATTTATTTTGGAACTAATTAAGGGTTGGCTTTGCTAATATGTTTTCGAATAGAGTGAAATAAATACTTTAAGAATCCTAGTAGTTCCTCTTCCAACATTTACAATTAGTACAGAATTTGTATTTGTTTATAAGTCAATAATAGAATCTAAGTCATGAAACAATTACGAGTTCACCGTATAATGATCTGTAGCAAAAGATATTAACTAGGAATGGTCAAAATACATTAGGAAATTAATTACATACACACACTATGCAGATTACACTCATGCATGTTAATGGTAATTAGGCAAAAATGAAAACAAAATGAAGTTAAGGAGGCAGATGGCAAAACAACAGAGGAAGTAGAGAGGACCCAGCTTGCTTCATCACAACCCTTCAGAAAATTAATATGTAATTCCTGCTACTATTTTATGAGAATAGACAGTAGCAAGCAATTGAAGATTTGGCAATGCAACTATGTCGCCTCATTTAGATGAATACTTGTGATGATCCTGAAAATTGCAGAAATGTAACAGAACCATAACGTCCTATTTTATTCACTTTGTACATGATCCCAAAGTACTGCAGAAAGTAATATTTATCAGCTACATGTCTTATCTCTCAAGAGACTAATTTATTCCTTAAATTACATTTCCAGACGGATTCCACATCATTACTCATCTTACTTGCTGCCAACTTTCCTAATCAATCAAGCAACTTAAAGTTATGGAAAATTCAGGTTCCTCAAAATAATTGACCTCCCGCCTAACATTCCACAAGGTCTGAACATGTCTGATGTACAGACTATTCCAAAACAAAATAAAAAGTACCACTGTTGATGTTAACATGACAAAACTGAAATAAGTATAAAGGGGATATTATTTGAAGTGGTAGTGGTCTTCCAGAAATTTCACATCATACTAGCCGTTTAACTATCCTCTTTTGTACATTCATATTAAGTTTTTTCATGGCTCATTGCAAAGAATAAATACCCAGTCAACACTGATCATAAACTTATTGTGATTCACAGCTACTTTACGTGATTAGGCTGAGAAGACAGTGTGCTGCTACAAAGCTCCTTTTCTGCTGGATTCTATTTCCTGCCTTCTGCCACCAACAACCCTCTGTGCTGATCTGCAGCAAGTCTTTATGCATTCCATCTCTCCACTCTTTCTTTGGTCTGCTTAGCGGTCTTCTCTGCTCGGAACAAAATCCATGGATTTCAAAGACCATCAATGTTTTTTAAACCAAATGATATGACCTGCCCATACAAGCCTTTCAGTTCTCATCAGGCCTTCAATACTTGGTTTGTTGTCAATCCAAATCACAATCTAGATCTATATATAGATGATTACTCTGCAATTCACAATTAAGTGCCTGGCAGAGTGTTCACTGAACAACCTACGAGCTATTTCTCTACCATTACACCCTCGAATGGTGTGGAGGAACAAGGAGCGCTTAAATCTGTCTATGCCAACTGATTTCTCTTATTTTATGTTGATGATTCTCCCTATGTAGATGGGTGCCAACAGAATATTTTCAAAATTGGAGAAAGTTGTGACTGAAATTTCACGAGAAGGTCCTGCCGCAATGAAAAATGCCTTTGTTTTAATGATTGTGACCCTAATACACATATCGTAACTGTGCCACTCTCTCCCTTATTTTGTGATAATACAAAATGAGATGCTGCTCTTTGAACTTTTTTGACGTCCTGTCAGTGCCATTTGATGCAGATCCCACACCACACAGCAATACTCCAAAAGATGGCGGACAAGTATGGTGTAAGCAGTCCCTTTAGCAGATCAGTTGCCCTTTCCAAGTGTTCTGCCAATGAATCACAGTCTTCAGTTTGCTTTCCCAACAAAAATGCATATGTGATCATTCCAGCTTAAGTCATTCATAATTGTAATCCCTAATTACACTGGATGATCCATTCCCAGGTGAATTAATTTTGAATGGGATCATTTCAGAACCTGTAAGAGGTTTCCACCCAGCATATGCATAAAATACGAAGAAGAGCAGATAGAAGAGGTTGACAGTCTTAAATTCCTGGGATTACAACTTGATAATAAATTCAGTTGGGAAGAGCACACCACAGAACTGCAGAAACGCCTTAACAAATCTGTATTTGCAGTTCGAGTGTTAGCAGACATAGGCGACATAAAAATGAAAAAGCTTGCATACTTTGCCTACTTTCATTCCATAATGTCATATGGTATAATATTTTGGGGTAACTCTTCAAGTCAAACAAAAGTTTTCAGAGTCCAAAAGCGTGTAATACGTATTATTTGTGGAGTAAATTCACGGACGTCCTGTAGAAACCTCTTCAAAGAACTGGGTATACTAACTACTGCCTCTCAGTATATTTACTCATTAATGAAATTTGTCTTTTTCCAACAAACAGCTCAGTTCATACATACAATACCAGGAACAAAAATGATCTGCACAAGGACTTAAAATCACTTACTTTAGTTCAAGAAGGGGTCCACTACTCAGGAACACACATATTCAATAATTTGCCAGTAAACATAAAAAATTTAGTTACAAATAAAGATCAGTTTAAAAGGAGTCTCAAAGACTTACTAGTGGCCAACTCCTTCTACTCCATTGACGAATTTTTTAATAGAAACAAATGATGTATTGTATATATTCATACTATTAGTATTGTTATTTCAGCTTAAAAAAAAAATAAATTGACATGTTCCACATCCACGAGGATCTCCTCAGCACGGATCTATGGAACGAAAAACTAATCTAATCTAACGATCGACTTCAATGTCATGAGACTGCTATATACGAGGGTCCCCACAAAGGGGCATTTGACAAACTTGGAGAGCGAAGGGATAGCCGCGCATCCGCGCTCCCTGTACTACAAACAGGGAAGAAGAATGTAGCAGTTGCTTTCGCACCCTTGGAACGAGTACAAGTGTGTGAAAGTTTTTCCTGTTGCTAACGTTTTTTGGTTACAATGCTTCGAAGTGAACACATAGCGAGTGCTGAGGGACTTGCAGAAGATGTTACCGACGATTCTCTACACAGCGAGAAATCGAAGTTGCTGATTAAAGATGCAGTTACCCATTTCCATGCACTGCTGGTTGAAAACGATGTACTAGCGTCAGAAGGTTTGCCGTCAATTCCACACGAAGCTATGCTGATGGCACAGAGGTTGTACAACACTGTAATAGATTAATTGAGTGAAAACACTATCGTGGTTGATGAGGAGTTACTTCACGAAAATGAAGGTGGTGAAGATGTAGAATTCGAAGAAGTTACAATAGACGATTCTTCGGACGAGTATGAACCCCCAGGGAAAAAATCCAAAGAGCCTATGTATATTCCGCTAGAATACAAATACAATGCGTCAACATTGCGAAAGCACATCCTCGATAGAGTCTGCAGGCACTGAAAAGTAAAGGATGTCATCGTTTTTTTTTTTTTTTAAGGAATATTTATCACGATGGGAAGATGAAATTAAAAAGGGTGGATCTGTATTTGACAAATACACAGCGATAGATTCGTGGACTTACGATCATTTTGTCGAAGCTAGGCACAATTACCAGGAACTTACCACTCAAAATATGCAACAATGGGCTTTAGTAGGGGCTGCACAATATGAAAACTTGGAATTTAAAGCTTCTAGTTGATGGGTATCGAGATTTAAACAATGGCGTAGAATTCGTCAACGGAAAGTAACAAAATTCATATCACGAAAGGAAACAGTGACATTGGAAGAAACCTTGGCTGTTGTACAAACTTTCCGGCTACAAACTCGAGAGCTAATACCCACTTTTGACAAGGTCTATATTATCAACACGGATCAAACAGGTATGTGACACAAAATGAAATGACATTCTACAAATGGTATTTCAAACAACGAATACCCATTTGAATAATTCTCTTATATAATCGTGTAATTGTACAATAATCTCGGTCATTAAATATCGTGCTGTTTCATTTGCTTCCAGGATGTCACTACCAGTCTTCTTTCAACCGGACTCTCACCCACAAAGAAAGCAAGACCGTACTTGTGAAGAGAGTGGACATGAAGAAAGTTATACATTCATATACAGCACAATATGCTATTACTTTTTCTGGGCGTGTCCTGCCGAGTGTTTTCATATGCCTACAGGAGACAACAGGTGCATTTGGACCCCGAGTCCAGAAGACGATCGACGAATACTCCAAAACATACACGAACGTCATTATGACGTCATCAAAATTTGGAAAGCTGACTACAAACACGTACAACGAGTTTCTTAAAAGATCTTTGAAACCCTATGTTGGGAACAAAAGGTTTCTCCTCACCGTCGACTCCTGGGGAGGGCAAACACAACCACAACTGTATGACGAGGTTTTCCAGGACGACGCACAAAGTCCCACCTGTACCCTCAATGTTATTCCACCGAAATGTAGCACCACTAGTGCAGCCCTGTGGATGTTTATTTTTACAGACAGGTGAAAAATTTCATTAAATGCCTGCAAAATTGCGCCGCGTTAATTGAACAGGAACGAGAAATTAATTCACGAGAAGTTTGAATTAAAATTCACTCGATCGTTCACCATCAGTTATCATCCCCTGTTTTTCACAATATGATCCAATACGCATGGTTTGCGTCGAAACTAACCGCAGAAGGACACATCTTTAGAAATGTTAATGAGGTCTGCTTTTCGACAGATATCCTCAAAACTCGCTGCTCGTGTAAAAAAATCTTCATTTATTCGATGCGCAAATTGTTCAAACATCTTTTGTTTCGAGTGTTTTTATGACAAATATCATTCTGGTCCTTGTGTAATTTCGGAATCCAGCGAATAAACATATCATTATTCACAGTCTTCACAAGGCAGCTTAATGTCTTCAAACTACAAAAGAAGGCAATAAGACTGATATGTAGCTTGGCACCTAGAGCTCACTGTAGGCCAAGCTTTAAAAAATGGAGGGTAGAAATCGTAGAGGGAGACCAAGAGATGAATACACTAAGCAGATTCAGAAGGATGTAGGTTGTAGTAGGTACTGGGCAATGAAGAAGCTTGCACAGGATAGAGTAGCATTGAGAGCTGCATCAAACCAGTCTCAGGACTGAAGGCCACAACAATAACAACAGAAAAGTATCTAAATGAAAAGCATAATTAACTGTATGGAAATATTTCATAGCCTATATATTCTACTTGATGATACTTGTTTTGTGGTCAGTATTGTTGAAATCAGGAGTACGTGCCAACAATGAAAATGTCAAGTTCTCCTTCCCATTTACTCAGTGCTCCCCTACTACTGTTGTCACTGCTGTTTCCTCCTACCCAGTGTCCAGTTTAGTTGAGTTAATGTTATGAACTGCTTAAGTAGTCCCAGAGGGTTCTGTTTTTGTAACAGTATTCATCTAATTGTGGTGTTATGAAGTGCTTCTTCTTACTATCATTTCTTTTGTATGGACCAAGAAAACAATAGCACTGGACCCTACGACCTGTTTTACTTGTGGTAAATCAGTTTTGGACGAAGAGACATCAATAGTGACAAAGGACTTTGTAACTCTGATACACATCAGCAAGGAACGGAAGAATAGTGCTCATAATCGTCTACAGAAAACTGGACTGATTGAAGTGCGTAATATCTGTTGGCGTGAATATATTAAGAAACGTAATATAAGGAAAGTAATTAATCAGAATGTTGCACAAGCAAATGATAAAATTTTGAGATCATCCTCCTCTTATCCATTCAATTTCAAAAAAGGCTGTTTCATATGTGCTGAAAAGCGTGACACAGAGGTGGACATAAAAAAACTACTCCATAAACACTGCGGAGTGTTCGGAGATCGCTCTTTAAATGTGAAACATACGCTGCTTGAGAAAGCAGAGAAACGGGATGATGATTTCGGTAGAAAGGTTGCCAAACACATCAACAGTGTTTTTTGTATAGTAGCTGCAAAAGCCCGTTATCATCAGGATTGCTATGCTAAATTAGTGTGAACTCCTCCTCTGTTTGAAAAAGAGGCCGACCTCAAGACTCCAACTTTGATGCTGCTTTTCAAGAATCGTGCAGATTTATAGATAGTTCAGAGGAAAGTCACTTAGCACTGCTCGATTTGTTGTAGAAAGTTTCATCCAAGCAGAGCGTATAGGTACTCTCGCCAAAATTTGGTTATTAGAAGCTTAAGCGATCCAGCATAGTTATTACAATGTGCATCTCAACTGTTAGGCTTAAAAAAAATATAACTGAAGTAGATACAACTCAGTTATTTCAGAGAGTACTGTGCATGTTTCATTCACCTAATGATTTAAAGGATTGCTTCATGTACAAATTATCAAGTGTGCCAATGTCTCTGTTTGACAACAGTGGTTTGCATATGTTGAAATAGTTGCAAAAGCAATAAAATGCCTCAGAATTTTACCAGCAAGTGATTATAGTGGGTCAAGATATGTATCTTCTTGTGCTACTTACCGCTCTTGCTCCAGATGACAGACGATATGTATCTTCTTGTGCTACTTACCGCTCTTTCTCCAGATGACAGACAGACTCCTGATGAAGGAAAGTAAAGATAGCATCAGAACAAGGTGTTACAGTTCTAAAGATATACGTAACTCCTCACTCGTTCATGAATGCAAAAATTCAATACTGTTTCTTCATTCAGTAAGTGGTTGCAACAGCTTTTCAACCTTGTTTGTGAAAGGAAAGCTACAATCTTTCCAATTTTCCAACCAGTATCCCCAACTTCCCACAGATATTCAATGATCCTGCTTCTGCCCCTGGTACCATTGCAAGCAGTAGAGAAATTTATACTCCCTCTCTCTCTACACAAAAACAGCAGAGAGTCCTGGTGATAACTTAAATGCCATTCGATTTAAATGTTTTAAAGTACTTGTGGGTCAGGCAAACAGTGCTGTCACATTCTCTTGTTTGCCACCCGCTACTGAAGCAGGATCCTTCCATTCTTACCAAGTTTACCCACAAGTCCAGCTATGCCTGGGGCACAACTTGGATCCCAGAAACTGGGGCTGGAGGAAATCAAACTCATCCATCTCCCCAATTCACATGAAATGACTACTTGCTCCAGAGAAAATACTACTATTGATTTTATGCGGCTGCACTCAAGGCTGCAGAAGAAAGTGCGGATGTGTGAAGGCTGACTTACATTGCACAACAATGTGCAAAAATTGTCATGGACAAAGCTGCATTAATGTGCCTCGCAGTGATTTGACAGAAGATTTCGATATTGGTTTTAAGTAAAAAAATTTACGTGAATTTATTTGTTTGATAGATATTGTGGCATTTTCATTGTTTACATGCTGTACATATGATTGTAAATATATTACAAAAAAGTGATTGTTGATTAGTTTTACAGTAATTCTTAATTATCATGAAAAATGATTTTCATTCCACTAATTTAAGTTGCATAAATCTATAGTAAAAGACTATAAAGCAAAATTGTTCTTTATAAATAAGTGTCTGTTTTAAAAGAAGTTTTACTTTTTTTCCTAAAAATTTTAGCACTTATAAACTTATTACGTTGCTTAAACATGCATTTGACCTCTGAGTAGAATTTCACCAAAAATATTTTCTGTCATATAGATAACTTCGTTAAATGAACCATTTTCTGTAACGTTTGGAAAAAGGAAAATAAATTACGTTAAGGGTTGGGAGAGGGGGAAGCTCCCCCGATAGTGGAGGGAACTTTTCTGTTTTTTACTTCTTCATCTCCTGAGAGTGTTTTCCCAAGGTTTCAAAACTTATAAATTTTTTCCCCCATTTTTCATAATTTGCCTGGACTACCATGGGAAGACATTCAAATTGATATTGATGCAATGAGTTTTCACCACAGAGGGCCCACGGCACAGCAGAATCGGACATGCTCACGTATCGCATATGCAATGCCAAGTGAATCCACTACGCATGTACTGGCGGGGCCTTAAATACCAGAGCTCAGTGCGTTTTTGCCAGTATCACCCGAAACGGCCAGAAGACTCTGTGCAAAATATTGTGGCAGGAAGTTTCAGATTTCTGACAGTTCTCCTGAGATTTTGTGGACTGTCACCACTGATTACTAGCAATAGAAGAGGGCCAACCGAATTGAGAAGTATAAGACATGAAAACTGCACGAGCAATAGTATCTGCAGTAATTCTGGGAGACAAGCATCCTCAACCCATTTGGTAACATAGTCAATAATAGAGAATATATATTTACAATGCTCTGAGGGGGGAAGAGGATCAATGAGATCAAGATGAAACCATCCTTTGGGGATGTTGAATTGATCCACAAGAGGGTGGGTGTGAGTATGACTTAGCTGCAGTGGCATGGTAGGTATGCACGTGTCCATGCATGACAGTCCAATTTAACTCCCATCCAAAAGAAACATTCAGTAACAAGGCAAGGGGTGGCCTTAAGACCTAGATGGGTGAGTTTGTGGGTTGCTGAGAAAACTTAGTAGCATAGGGGGTGACGTGGCGGAGGTTACATGTGGACTTGTGACATAGTACTAGGTGTGAAGAACCAGGAAGGTATCGTGGCTCAATAACTGATGACATAGTGTCATCTCATAATAAATGGTCCATATCTGGATCCTCTTGTTGCAGCCATACCAATTCATCCAAGTCCAACAGTGAAGAAATGGTGTGTATGTGAGACAGGTAGTTGGTGACAGGTCCTCAGCTACTTTGATATAACAGAAGCCAGAGGTGTACTGGCTAATGAGGTCCATGTGACAAAAGTGCCGTGGTGGCAAGTTGTTAGGATTATGGATGGCGTTCGCGAGTGGTTTGTGATCTGTGTAGATAGTCACAGACCGGCCTTCCATGCCCTCGCAAAAGTGGTGGACTGCCTCATAAATCATGAACAGCTCCCTATTGAAGGTGCACCACTTATATTGTGAAGCGGAGAGTTCCTCGGAAAAGAAATGAAGGGGTTGTGTCAAGTTGCCTATGTGCTTTTGTGAGATCGCACCAATTGAAGACTCGCTGATGTTACTAGTGATAGAAATGTGCAAGTCAGTGATGGGATGAACGAGCAGGGCAATGTTGGACAGTGCAGTTTAAAGTGCATTGCATATCATCAGACCATAGCAATTTGCAGGTTCTGGAAGTGTTTATGCCTGCCAAGGCCTCTGTCAGAGGGGTTTGTAGGGTCGCAGAATGAGGAATGTGCTTTCAGAAAAAAATAATTATTTCGAGGAAATGAAGGAGGTCCCAAAACATCTCAGATTATGGCAAATTTTTAACTTCTCAGCACATTTCCTGTATCTACATCTACATGGATACTCTGGAAATCACTTTTAAGTGCCTGGCAGAGGGTTCATCGAACCACCTTCACAATTATCTGTTATTCCAATCTCGTATAGCGCACGGAAAGAATGAACGCCTATGTCTTTTGGTACGGGCTTTGATTTCCCTTATGTTAACGTGGTGATCGTTTCTCCCTATGTAGGTTGGTGTCAACAAAATATTTTCACATTCAGAGGAGAAAGTTGGTGATTGGAATTTCATGAGAAAATACCGTCGCAACAAAAAACGCTTTTCTTTTAATGATGTCCAGCCCAAATCCCGTATTATTTCAGTGATACTCTCTCCCATATTTCGCGATAGTACAAAACGTGCTGCCCTTCTTTGAACTTTTTCTATGTACTCTGTCAGTCCTATCAGGTAAGGATCACACACCGCACAGCAGTAGTCTAAAAGAGGATGGGCAATCATTGTGTAGGAAGTCTCCTTAGTAGATGTGTTACATTTTCTGAGTGCCCTGCCAATAAAATGCAGTCTTTGATTAGCCTTTCCCGCAATATTTTCTGTGTGTGCCTTCCAATTTAAGTTGTTCGTAATTGTTATTCCTAGGTATTTAGTTGAATTTATGGCCTTTAGATTTGACTGATTTATCATGTAACCAAAGTTTAACGAATTCCTTTTAGTACTTATGTGGATCACCTCACACTTTTCGTTATTTATGGTCAACTGCCAATTTTCACACCATTCAGATATATTTTCTTAATCTTTTTGTAATTTGTTTTGGTCTTCTGATGACTTTATTAGTCAATAAATGACAGTGTCATTTGCAAACAACCTAAGACGGCTGCTCAGATTGTCTCCCAAATCGTTTACATAGATAAGGAACAGCAAAGGACCTATAAAACTACCTTGGGGACCGCCAGAAATCACTTCTGTTTTGCTCATTGACTGTCGGTCAACTACTACGAACTGTGACCTCTCTGACAGGAAATCACAAATGCAGTCACAGAACTGAGGCGATATTCCATAAGCATGCAATTTCACTACAAGCCACTTGTGTGGTACAGTGTCAAAAGCTCTCCAGAAATCCAGAAGTATGGAATCGATCTGAAATCCCTTATCAATACCACTCAACACTTCATGCGAATAGAGAGCTAGTTGTGTTTCACAGGAACGATGTTTTCTAAACCCATGTTGAGTGAGTGTCAATAGACAGTTTTCTTCGAGGTAATTCATAATGTTCGTACACAATATATGTCCCAAAACCCTGCTACATATCGACGTTAACGATATGGGCCTGTAATTTAGTGGATAACTCATACTACCTTTCTTGAATATTGGTGTGACCTGTGCAACTTTCCGGTCTTTGGGTACGGATCTTTCATCGAACGAATGGTTGTATATGATTGTTAAGTATGGAGCTAATGCCTCAGCATATTCTGAAAGGAACCTAATTGGTATACAGTCTGGACCAGAATACTTGCTTATATTAAGTGATTTAAGTTGCTTCACTACGCTAAGGATATTTACTTCTACATTACTCATGTTTGCAGCTGTTCTTGATTTGAATTCTGAAATATTTACTACATCTTCTTTTGTGAAAGCATTTCGGAAGGCTTTATTTCGTAACTCTGCTTTGACAGCACTATCTTCGATAGTATCTCCATTGCTATCCTACAAAGAAGGCATTGAATGTTTCTTGTCACTAACATACTTCACATGCGACCAGAATCTCTTTGGATTTTCTGCCAGGCTTCGAGACAAAGTTCCGTTGTGGAAACTGTTATAAGCATGTCATTTTGAAGTCTGTGCTAAACTATGAGCTTTTGTGAAAGATCGCCTGTTTAAATAAATTTGGTGTGTTTGTTTCATTCTACATCTACATGGATACTCTGGAAATCACTTTTAAGTGCCTGGCAGAGGTTCATTGAACCATCTTCACAATTCTCTATTATTCCAATCTCGTATAGCGCACAGAAAGAATGAACACCTATATCTTTCTGTACGAGCTCTTATTTCCTTTATTTTATCGTGGTGATCGTTCCTCCCTATGTAGGTCAGTGTCAACAAAATATTTTTGCAATCGGAGGAGAAAGTTGGTGAATAGAATTTCGTGAGAAGATTCTGTCGTAACGAAAAAGTCTTTCTTTTAACGATTTCCAGCCCAAATCCTGTATAATTTCTGTGACACTCTCTCCCATATTTCGCGATAATACAAAACATGCTGCCTTTCTTTAAACTTTTTCGATATACTCCATCAGTCCTATCTGGTAAGAATCCCACACCGCACAGCAGTATTCTAAAAGAGGACGGACAAGCGTAGTGTAGGCAGTCTCCTTAGTAGGTCTGTTACATTTTCTAAGTGTCCTGCCAATAAAACGCAGTCTTTGGTTAGCATTTCCGACAACATTTGCGATGTGTTCCTTCCAATTTAAGTTGTTCGTAATTGTAATACCTAGGTATTTAGTTGAATTTACGGCTTTTAGATTAGACTGATTTATTGTGTAACCGAAGTTTAATGAGTTCCTTTTAGCACTCATGTGGATGACCTCACACTTTTCATTGTTCAGGGTCAACTGACACTTTTCGCACCATTCAGACATTTTTCCTAAATTGTTTTACAGTTTGTTCTGATCAAATGATGACTTTATTAGTCGATAAACGACAGCGTCATCTGCAAACAACCTACGACGGCTGCTCAGATTGTCTCCCAAGTCGTTTATATAGATGAGGAACAGCAATGGGCCTATAACACTACCTTGGGGAACACCAGAAATCACTTCTGTTTTACACGATGACTTTCCATCAGCTACTAGAAACTGTGACCTCTCTGACAGGAAATCACAAATACAGTCACATAACTGAAACTATATTCCATAAGCAAGCAATTTCAATACAAGCTGCTTGTGTGGTACAGTGTCAAAAGCCTTCCGGAAATCCAGAAATATGGAATCGACCTGAAATCCCTTGTCAATACCACTCAACACTTCATGTGAATAAAGAGCTAGTTGTGTTTCACAGGAACGATGTTTTCTAAACCCATGTTGAGTGTGTGTCAATAGACAGTTTTCTTCAAGGTAATTCATAATGTTCGTACACAATATATGTCCCAAAAGCCTGCTACATATCGACGTTAACGATATGGGCCTGTAATTTAGAGGATTACTCAGGGCCGGCCTTAGGCATCCAGGTGCCCCGGGCGAGTCGTCCAGTTGGCGCCCTTTATTGTATAAATAGCGAACCTGGCAGTGCTTTGCAACACGGTATTTGACTGTTTTCTAGAAATCGTCTTAAGTGGTTAATGGCGTCATCTTATGATCATAACATGGTTTTTTCCATCGTAAATTTGAGTATTTTATTTTTTTAAATGGAAATGAAATCCAAATAATCTGAAAGCCCGCTAAGACGCTCCATGTGAGTCTTGTGTAGCCTGTGACGTCAGTCCAGTATGCTGCTGTCGCTGCCGTAACAGTCAGTATAGCGGTGATATATTGTTTGGGCATTCACGTTTTGGGAAATTGTCTAAAAATATTGCGTAGTACTGCACTGTACATCTACAACAACTCCAGAAATTGTTTTTGCGTGTTCCAAACAAAGAAAAGATGCGTAAAATGTGGTTGAAACAGGCTCGCATATCCCAAATATTTCTTTTCTTTTCTGAAGCACCCCCGTACTAAAGCGAACAAAACAAAACAAAGATTATTCAAATTGGTCAAGCCATTTCTTTGTTTTGGTGAGACTAACACACAACAATTGATTTTTATATATAGGAGGTAATATGAATAACGAAAAAACACTAATTTTGAATTGGGTACCATATTTTTATTGAATTTAATATAACTGTAAGCCATAAACCTATATCTGTCAGTCATCTGAACACAAAACATGTTACGCCTAATGAAAAACAATTATAAACGACTAAAATTTTACTTTTCTCGCTTTTCTGTCGGCAAAGTCTCTGATCAGATTAGCAAAGTCCAGGTTTTCTGCAACTTCATTTTCAATGGACAGTGAGGCCAAACTGGTTAGTCTTGTTTGAGACATTGTAGACCGCAAGTACGTTTTTATCAACTTCAGTTTGGAAAAACTGCGTTCGCCGCTTGCGACAGTCACTGGTATTGTTAGCAAAATACGTAACGTTATCCAGATGTTGGGATATAACTCTTGAAGATTATGCTTTTTTATGAAGTTTAAGGCTTCAATAGGCGTTGCCTGGCTATCTTCGAGATAGTGTTGCAGGCCTAAAATTTCGTCGCACAGCAAATTTCCATCAATATCTGACTTCATGTTGACAGTTAACTTTTCTTGTAATTTAGAACAGCATTGTCTTAGTTCTTCTTTATTTTGATTTTTTTAAATGTCAAACAAGAAACTCCACGTTGCAGAAAATTCTTGCATCTGTTCAAATCTTTCTTTCATGGATATGTGCATGGTGTCCAACAGTGCATTGAAAAACTCTACTTTGAACTTCTTTTTTGGGTCAGTTATTTGATCATCAACAGCCTCTTCACCCGGCCTGCGTTTAATACGTCTTAATCGCATTTGTGGTTTAAATAATGGCTGCGTATCAAGATCCGAAGCCAGTTCAGTTGCTGTTACAATAGCTTGTTCGAAACCTGTTTGTCTATATGTTTCCAAATAAGAGCAACATTTGTCAAGGATTCCCATAAACTCGACAAAGTTGATTGTGGGTGAATGACTTGCTTTACTCACAACGTTAATTTGAAACAGGACATCATACCATGTCACGAGAGAAACAATGGAGCTGAAGTCTTTTAATTGTCCTCCTAGTGTTGTCGCTTCGTGTGACACCGCAGCATCGCTTTGTTCAGTAGCATCGGCCAAGGAAACCAAAGCGTCATAAATTTCGCATAATTGATAACGAACCGCTTTGACGCTATCAATTCGAGCTTCCCAGCGTGTGTCACTTACATTTTTCAGGGTGTATATCTTCAAATGGTCGGTCAAAATTTTCCATCTATTTACCGATCCAGCAAATAGATTAAACATTTTTTGTAACATGCCGAACAGTGTCACGGATTTTACTGATGATTTTGCCGCATCACACAATACCAAATTATAACTATAGCATCCACATGGCACAAAAAGAGCTAGTGGATTTAACTTCTTAATTCTGTTCTGGACGCCTTTATTTTTCCCCTTCATGTTCGCGCCGTTATCGTAGCCCTGTCCTCTGCAGTCATTAATGTTAAGGTCAAGATCACTCAATTTTTAAAAAACGCTTTCTGTGAGGCCTTCACCGGTTGTATCAGCTATTTGCAGAAATGAGATGAAATGTTCTTTTACACTTACGCCATCCTCTGTTATGTCGGCGCATCTTAAAGTTATCGAAAGTTGTTCTTTGTGGCTTATATCTGGAGTACAGTCAGCTATGATTGCATAATACTTTGAACCCTTTATGCGGGATACGATTGTAGACATAACGTGTGATGCCATGAGTTCTGTTAATTCATTTTGTATATTTTTGTCGCAATAATGGTCAGCCAAATCACCATTCATTGCCAGTCTGACGTGCTCTTCCATGATTGGATCAAACTTTGCCAATAACTGTACAAGACCTAAGAATTTTCCATTATTTGGGGTAAATAATTTATCTGATAACCCTCTGAATGCCATATTATTTTCAGCCAAATACAAAGTAATGTATATCAATCTTTGAAGCACATTGCTCCATCGTAAACTTTCTTTAGAAATTAGCTTTTGTTCTTCCTTGTCAATAGTTAATCCAGCTTTAAACCTGATTTCAGCTTCAGTCCATTGAGTAAATGCTTTTTTGTGGTTAGGACTATTTTCATGCAGTTTCAGAGCTTCACTTAAATGTTTCCAATTTCTGAAACCCACAGTGGTAGTCAAATTAGTAGTTGACTTTAAATCAAACAGTCGACAACAAAAGCAAAAGACACTGTCGTTTGATACAGAATAAACTAGCCACCGTCGTCTGATAGTTTTCTTGTGTAATGAGTTGAAGAGAAATGACGCCCATTTTCATCTTTTGGAAAGTTATTTAGACATACTTGTGAGGGTCCACATATTATAATGCGATCTATATCTCTAGCATTAAGTACTTTTGGCCACGTACCTACATCAGAAACATTGTATTCTTTTATTGCAAGAACGTTGATACTTTCATCGACCACAGATGTCATGTGTCGATTTTGACTTGGAGAAATATCAGAGGATTCATGCAAAGATGTACTGCGCTGGTCAATTTGATCACCTTCAATAGGTGATTGTATATTTTTTGTGTATAATTGTTCACAGTCTGAAGAAATATTTGCTGATACATGGACTTTTGATTCAATATCTGAAGTATTTGCCTTAGAATTTCCTTTAAGGTACTTATAAATATTCATGAGCTTTTTAGTTTCTTCAAGAACTTTTTCTTTTTCAGCTTTTCTTTTCCGATTTTCTGAACCAGAAAGCTTTTTTTTAATCATTTCCTTCTCTTCTAGCATGATTTAATAATTTGACAAATTATTGCTTGGACACTACTCTATTTCGCGACCACAATATTCGATCTATAACAAATAAAGAAATTCACCTATCAGTAGATGTAACTAGAAAAAAACCTGAACTGAAAGATAATGTTTTTCGCACCTACCAGAAAATTAAAATGTTGACACAGTCACGACACTCGTTTCACTCACAATTATTCAGCCACGAAAACATGACCGCTGCGTCCGACTCTTACTGACAATTACTGACATGCGGGTGCAAATCGTAGCGCTGCCAACATATGCAGTCTAACAAACATTGTGTAGCGCTGTATTATTTCAGTAAGTTAGGGGAGAATTCTCTATGAATGCAGTGCACGCATTGCATGATCTATTAATTAATGTACATGAGTCATTAAGTCACAAATATTCGATATAAATACATTCGTATTAATTAAATCATAATGTAATGTATATTTCACAGTCTGTATTTTCTTTTATTTGGAGCGACCGGTAGTTTCTGTTGTAAACGAGAGATGGTGCGGCTGCATGGGCTCTTCCTTGTTGCAGTTCTTGAAACAAATAAGAGAGGCGCTTTGGTAGAGCCCGTGCTAGCCTGCGTCAAACATGGATGGTTGCAGACAATACGAAGATTGCATTCAGCATGATTTCTCTACTGCTACCCCGAATTCATCGCGCATTCGTGAGATTAGCGACATATGTTGAATGAGACTGAATAATATTTTAGTTTCGCGAAATGGGTGATTGTAAATTGTAATTATTTTTTTTACGTGCGTTTAGTACGTGGCGCCCCTTGGGCCCCGGCGCCCGCCCGAGTCGCCCCACCCTAAAGCCGGCGCTGGGATTACTCATACTACCTTTCTTGAATATTGGTGTGACCTGTGCAACTTTCCGGTCTTTGGGTACGGATCTTTCATCGAACGAATGGTTGTATATGATTGTTAAGTATGGAGCTAATGCATTAGCATACTCTGAAAGGAACCTAATTGGTATACAGTCTGGACCAGAATACTTGCTTATATTAATTGATTTAAGTTGCTTCACTACTCTGAGGATATTTACTTATGTTTGCAGCTGTTATTAATTCGAAGTCTGGAATATTTACTTCGTCTTCTTTTGTGAACGGCATTTCGGAAGACTGTGTTTAGTAACTCTGCTTTGACAGCACTGTCTTCGATAGTATCTCATTGGTATCGCACAGAGAATGCATTGATTGTTTCTTGCCGCTAACATACTTCACACACGACCAGAATCTCTTTGGATTTTCTGCCAGGTTTCAAGACAACGTTTCATTGTGGAAACTGTTATAGGCATCTCGCATTGAAGTCCGCGCTAAATTTTGAACTTCTGTAAAAGATCGCCAATCTTGGGTATTTGCGTCTGTTTAAATTTGGCATGTTTATTTCATTGTTTCTGCAACAGTGTTCTAACCCGTTTTGTGTACCAAGGAGGATCAGCTCTGTCATTTGTTAATTTATTTGGTATAAATGTCTCAATTGCTGCCGATACTATTTCTTTGAATTTAAGCCACATCTGGTCTACACTTATATTATTAGTTTGGAATGAGTGGATATTGTCTCTTAGGAAGGCATCAAGTAAATTTTTATCTGCTTTTTTGAATAGGTATATTTTTCGCTTATTTTTTGGGGATTACAATATTCAATCTCGCTATAACAACCCTGTGTTCACTAATCCCTGAATCGGTTTTGATGCTTGTTATTAACTTAGGATTATTCGTTGCTAGGAGGTCAAATGTGTTTTCATAACCATTTGCTATTCGCGTGGGCTCATGAACTAACTGCTCGAAATAATTTTCAGAGAATGCATTTAGCACAATTTCGGATGATATTTTATGCGTACCTCCGGAATTAAACATGTATTTACGCCAACATATCGAGGGTAAATTAAAGTCACCACCAACTATAATCGTATGAGTCGGGTACGTGTTCGAAATCAAACTCAAGTTTTCTTTGAACCTTTCAGCAACTGTATCGTTTGAATTAGGAGGTTGCTAAAAGGATCCAATTATTATTTTATTCTGGTTGCCAACAATGACCTCTGCCCATACTAACTCACAGGAAGTATCTACTTCAATTTTGCGACAAGTTAAACTACTTCTGACAGCAATAAACACGCCACCGCCAGCCATGTTTAGCCTATCCTTTCAGAACACCATTAGGTTCTTCGCAAAAATTTCGTCTGAACTTATGTCCAGCTTTATCCAGCTTTCAGTGCCTATAACGACTTAAGCATCAGTGCTTTCTATTAGCGCTTGGAGCTCTGGTACTTTCCCAAAACAGCTATGACAATTTACAACTGTTATACCAGTGGTTCCTTTATGTTCTTCCTGTGTTCAGCCTGCTCCCTTTGTGACTGAAGCCCTTCTTGTGTTTTCCCAAGACCCTCTAACCTAAAAAACCATCCAGTCTATGCCACACAGCCCGGATCCGTGTAGCCGCCTCCTGCATATAGTGGACACCTGACCTATTCAGTGGAACCCGAAACCCAACCACGCTTTGGTGCAAGTCGAGGAATCTGCAGCCTACACAGTCGCAGAACCGTCTGAGCCTCTGATTCAGACCCTCCACCCGGCTCTGTACCAGAGGTCCGCAATCGGTCCTGTCGACTATGCTGCAAATGGTCAGCTCTGCTATCATCTTGCAAGCAAGACTGGCAGCCCTTACCACTTCTGTTAACCGCTCGAAACCAGAGAGACTCTCTTCTGGTCCAAAGCGACACACATCATTGGTACCGATGTGAGCCACCACGTGCAGTTGGCTGCAACCTGTGCTCCTCATGGCATCTGGGAGGCCTTTCCACATCTGGAATGACTCCACCCGGTATGCACACGGAGTGCACATTGGATTTCTTACCCTCCTTGTCGACCAAGTCCGTAAGGAGCCCCATAACGCGCCTAATGTTGGAGTTCCGAACTACCAATAATCCCACCCTCTGCGATTGTCCAGGTCTTGCAGGCTGAGTGGTTTCCTCTGAAACAGGAAAGGTGACAGTATCTGGCTCAGTGATAGTGTCAACCACAGACAGCACAGACAGCACATGGAACTTGTTTGTCAGACAAACCAGGGAGGCCTTACATGTGGCCACCTGGGAAGTCTTTCGCCATCTGGTACACCCTGGGGCGACCTCCCACTCAACCACAGGTGAGGGGTCAACATCAATGTGCGCAGTAACTGGGGAGGCCACTGGTGTGGACCGATCAGAGGACTCAGACATGCTGGATGTCCGCTGGATCCCCACAGCCAGCTGACAACAGTGGTGCCCATCAGGTCAAGCTGTGTAACTGAAGCCATCTCAGCCTGAAGCTGAGAGCGAAGTGTCACCAGCTCGGCTTGCATCCACACACAACAGTAGCAGTCCCTGTCCATAATAAAGACTGTGGAAAGCTATACTATGCAGATAAAAACAGACTATTGGCATGTGCTGCACAACTCTACTGTAGACCCTGACGAAAATGCAGGCACTGTGTCTAATAAATTAGATTAATATGCAGAGATTCAAAAATCAAACTACCAAAGCACTCAGGTGAAACTAAATAATTCGCCCCAATTAGGAATTTGTAATATGTCGCAGAATCGATTTACTTTCCGTCGCTAACAAAAACACGAGAACTGTGGCTGTTAGATATTAAATAAACATGCAGAAACTCAAGAAACTAAACTATTAAAGCACACAGATGATGATATAAAATTCACTCCTGCTTAGGAACTTATGAAAGTCACAATATTGGTTACTTCCCTGTTGCTGCTTGTGTCTCAGCCGGTTACTGCTGCCTGACTGGATGTGAGAAGTTTTTTCAGAATGGCTCATAATACTGACATTTCATAAGGGACTTCTGTATGAAAACAAACTGCTGCAGGGAGACACCAAATTTTCCTGGAACTATGTGATGAAAGATCTTTCCTTGTCCTTAAGGAGGCACTAACATCTTCTCCAGTCATTGCATAGTATGATGAGAATGGTGAGAATGAACTTCACACTGATGGCAGTTGTGGAATTGGTGCAGTTCATGTGCAAACCCAGGAAGATGCTGGAAAGGTGATGGCTTATGATGGCAGAGTACTCTCTGAGATGAACAACTCTACAACAGAGAAAAGTGCACCTTCCAGTTGTTCATGCCATCAACAAATTCAAGCCATATATGTTTGGCAAACTACTCACCACTGTGATGGACTGCTAATCTCTATTCTGGATTACCATCCTGAAGGGTCTGTCGGGTTGACTGGTGATGAGGACACTGATTTAGGAGTATGACATCACAGTGGTACACAAAAGCAGACAAAAACACAAGTACACTGACTACCCATCAATGACTCCTTCCACAGGACACAGGGGGATGAAATCTGTTATTGCTGTATTCAACAACACTGCTGATGAACAGATCCATTAACGCAGAAAATCACATAAGCCTTAAAGCAGGAAGAATCTACCAAAGGAGTATTCCAATTAATAAACAGAACATTGTATAGGATGAACTATGATCCTTGGTTGCTCGTCGTCCAAGCCCATCTACGGCCAGCTATTCTGAAGCATTTCCACAAAGCTTCAATATGTGGTCATGTGGGATTGACCTTTTGGGGAGTTTCCAGAAGTTGACAAATGGAAATCGATGTATAATAGCCTGCTCTGACAGTCTTTCCTCCTATGCTGTCACCAATGCTGTGCTGTCTGCCGAAGCTCCAGAAATTGCTAGGTACCTTGTAAAAGGCATAATTTTGAAGCACAGAGCATCCCTTATGAAGACCTCTGATCCATGAAAAAATTTTACAGTCAAGACTAGTATCAAAGGTAATTTCATGTTGGAACATCGACCACAGTTCTATATATAATATTGTGATTGAAGCCTTCCAAAGATAGATCAAAGAAGCAGTGAAGGACAGTAATTTCTTTTCCATGGTTTAAGAAACTAAAGACATAATCATGATGTATCCACAAGCACCTGCTTTAAAAGCCCAACCCATCATGAATAAAGAAGGTGTCCCCGTTAGACCTTTAGTAAACTCTACAAAAAGCCCAGCATTCGTACTAAAGAGCAGACTGTTCAATAGTTAAGAAAGCATACTCCTTTGAAAACAGAAGGTCTACTAAGAACAACAGATACTTCACTAAGTCAGTCAAGGACTTACAGGTACCCAGTGAAGCTGGACTAGCATCTTGTGGTACTGTCAATCAGTACGTTAATGATGCTAGTAACACCAACATTAGACATAATTAATAAAAATAAAATTAAGCCAATTGTAGCAATAGAAATCAAATAGCTAATCAACATCCTAGAACTTATATTGAAGTCTTGTATTTCACATTAACAGACCTTCCCCCCCCCCCCCCCCGCCCCCCCCAGTGGGTCTACAACTCTTTTGTGGATACATGCGTGGCGAGCACGGGACCCTGAGCTAGTGTGGCCCTCTTTCCTTTCCGGGCTGCATACCTTCCTTTTCCACATCCATCCCCATCACCCATCCCCCCCCCCCTCCTCACCTCCGCCTCTTCCGTTCCCCTTCTCCCCCTCTGGGTGTATGTTTTGCGCCTACGTCCGGAGATGGATACCTGTAACTGTAAGACAGTCTCTCATCTTTGCTTTCCCTGCTGGAAAGTCTCTGTCCTTCCTTTGTAGAAAGTCTCTGTCCTTCCTTTGTCCTTATCTTTTTCTTGCCTCTTATCTTTACCCTCTTCTCCACTGCGGCGTTTGACGCCCCTTTTCTTTCCTTTCCTTTTCTATGTTTCTCCCTTTCCCTTTTTTTTTCCTCCCTGTGTGTGACTGAAGGCCGACCCACGCATTCCCACGTGTAGCCGGTGACAGGGTAACGCGTAATTCCCCACCCCGGGTAGACAGGTAGGACACGTAGGTACCCCCTGGTAGCGGCCAGGCCCAGGGAGGGGTGATTACCCGAGCTGGTACCTTCTGAATGTGCCGATTGGTCCCTCCGTCCGTTTCTTGGGAGGTGTGACCCAAGGAGCGCGCCATCGGAGATGCCGGTAACCATGGGGGATACTTACACAATGGTTTCCTCATCATCTACTATGTCTGCTCACAAGCGAAAGTTAAATGAGTCTCAGCCACGGACAATTCTTCCATCAGTGCCACTGCTCCTTGTTGTTTCTCGGTCGGACGAAGGTCAAGACTTCTCCACAGTCAACCCTTTCATTATTCGGAAAGGTGTTGACCTGATTGCGGGTCCTGTAAAGTCTTGCTCTTGATTACGAAATGGCACCTTGTTGTTAGAAGCAGTCAGTGCCCTCCAGGCACAAAAATTTCTGTGAACTTCACTGCTACATACCTTCCCCGTCCAGGTGGTAGCGCACCACACTTTAAATTCATCATGCGGGTTGGTTTGTACACAGTCCCTCGACGGATTGTCCGACAAGGAAATTCAAAACTACCTATCTGACCAGGGCATAATAGCTGTTCATCGAATCATGAAAAGGGTTGACAAGGACTTGGTTCCAACCCATACTATCTTCTTGACATTTGACAGAGTTCAACTTCCATCGAACATAAAAGCGGGCTATGAGATAATTTCAGTTTGCCCTTACATCCCCAACCCTACACATTGCTATCGGTGTCAGTGGTTCAATCACACCATCCAGTCGTGTTCCAATCTGGCCAAATGCGTTACGTGTGGCAAGGATGCCAATCAGGGTGCTTTTCCACGTCCATTCTCTCGTTGCATCAACTGTATGGGTGACCATGCTGCTTCCTCCCGAGATTGCCCCATTTTCAAAGATGAACTGCTTATTCAGGAAATCAGAGTGAAGGGAAAGGTGTTGACATTTGTTGCTTGTAAGTTATTTGCCAGTCGCAAGCCAATTGTGCCTCCTGCTGGTAAATATGCACTGTCCTTGCATCTCCTCGGCCTGCTAAGGAGGCAGCCACACAGACTTGTGATCTCACCTTTAGTGCCATGGTTGTCAGATCAGCCAGCGCAAAGATCGCCCGTCCAACCTTCCCACTATCACCTGCTCACTCTACGGCTCACCCTTCATCGGCTTCTGCTAAATCACAAGCCCCAAAATCAGGCACCCGGACTTCCAAAAAAGAACCTACATGCGAAGATTTTTTATGTACCTCGGCTTCACAACCATCGATTTCTTCCTCATCTCAACGTCCTGTTTCCAAGAAGGCTCATAAGAAATCCAGTTCCTTCTCCGCCATGGCGTGTCTCATCTACAGCACCACCTGGCAGTAGCCGCCCTCGGCTGTCTTCCGTGTCACCAAGGTGCACTGCTGGCGGCCAATCGCTGGCGGCAGGAGCTGCTCCCGAACAATCTGTGGATCAGGATCTTCTGCCTTTGGCTGAATGGTGTTCCAAGCTGTTGGCCACCGGCTCTCAGCAGTCATTGAGTTGAGGGCAACTGTGTTAAGATTCTTCCCTTTTCTGTCCACCCTATGTCCATTATCCATTGGAATATCCATGGCATTAGAGCCAATCAGAATGAATTGTCGATCCTCTTATGATCCTACTCGCCAGTCATCTTCTGTCTTCAGGAAACAAAGTTGCATCCCCACAATCGCTTTGTTTTCCCTCATTTTCAGTCAATCCGGATTGATCTCCCCTCTGTTGATGGCACTCCAGCACATGGAGGACTCATGATTCTTCTCCATGATACTGTTCATTGTCACCCAATCCCCATAAACAGTTCCTTCCAAGCTGTTGCTGTCCATCTTTCCCTTGCTGGATACACCTTCTCTCTTTGTACTGTATACATTCCATCGTCCACACCGATGGCAAGAGCTGATCTTCATCTCCTTGGTCAGCCCCCGTCCCCCTATTTGCTGGTTGTTGACTTCAATGTCCATCACCCGCTTTGGGGATCTCCGCGTCCTTGTCCGCGAGGCTCCCTATTAATTGATGTATTCCACCAATAGGATCTTGTTTGCCTCAACACTGGGACCCTACATTTTTGTGTGCCTCCACGACAAATTTCTCTAATTTGGATCTTTCGGTCGGTATTGTTCAGCTAGCTCAGCGCTTTGAATGGTTCACTCTTGCTGATACACAATCGAGTGACCATTTTCCACGTGTCCTTAGATATCCAGCCACAACTTCCATCTATGCACCCGAGACACTGGAAGTTTGCCAAAGCTGATTGGACACTTTTTTCGTCTCTAGCGACATTTGATGACCATCACTTTCATAGCGTCAATGATCAGGTCACTCATATTACAGAAGTTATTCTTACAGCCGCAGAATGTTCAATACCTCGCAGCACCTACGATTTGCCCTGGCGCCCCCCCCCCCCCCCCCCCCCCCCGCTCCGTTGGTGGAACAAGGCGTGCTGTGATGCAATACGTGAGTGGCGACGTGCTCTTTGCGTTTTCCGCCACCATCCTACTTTGGCCAACTGTATCCGCTATAAGGAGTTACGTGCGCGATGCCGTCGCGTCATCCACGATAGCAAGAAAGCAAGCTGGGGCTTCTTTACTAGCTCTTTTTAACACCTTCACTCCCTCCTCCGAAGTTTGGAGTCGAATTTGACGTTTATCTGGCGCGCCTAGTTTCTCCCCGATCTCTGGGCTCACTGTCGCACATGATACCTTAGTGGACGCAGTCATAATTTCTAACTCATTGGGTCAACACTTTGCTGAGATTTCGAGCTCTTCAAATTACCCGCCAGTCTTTCTCCTGAAGAAACATGCAGTGGAAGTGCTACCTCTTGCTTTCTCTTCTCAAAATAGCGAAAGCTATAATAGTGTTTTCGCCATGCAGGAACTCCAACACACACTCTCTTCTTCTCGCTCTTCCACCCCAGGACCAGATGGTATCCACATCCAAATGTTGCTGCATGTATCATATCATAGTCTGCGCTACCTCCTTCACCTTTATAATCGAATTTGGACCCACAGTACTTTTCCCAGAAGATGGCGGGAAGCTATCGTCATCCCTGTTCTGAAACCTGGAAAGGACAAACATCTTCCCTCCAGCTATCGCCCCATTTCAATCACAAATAGTGTATGTAAGGTTTTGGAGCATATGGTGAATTGCAATTTAGCCTGGTGGCTGGAGTCTCAAAGCCTTTTAACACCTGCCCAATGCGGTTTCCAAAAGCATCATTCTGCGGTTGACCATCTTGTTGCTCTCTCCACTTATCTCGTGAACAATTTTCTTAGGAAATGCCAAACAGTAGCAATATTTTTTGATCTGGAGAGAGCATACGATACCCGTTGGAGGACAGGCATCCTCCGCGCACTGTTCTCTTGGGGCTTTTCAGATCGGCTACCTCTTTTTATTCGTGAATTTATGGCAGAGCACACATTTAAAGTGCGGGTGAACACTACTCTCTCCCATACTTTCTCCCAAGAAAACGGGGTACCCCAGGGCTCCGTGCTAAGTGTTGTACTGTTTGCCATTGCCATAAATCCAATTATGAACTGTCTCCTTCCCAATGTCTCGGGCTCCCTCTTTGTGGACAATTTTGCGGTCTACTACAGCTCTTAATGGACCAGCCTTCTTGAACGATGTCTTCAAGGATGTCTCGATCGCCTCCACCCTTGGAGCAGCAAAACCAGCTTCCGCTTTTCTCCCGGTAAGACCATTTGTGTCCAGTTTTGGCGTCGTATGGAGTTTCTTCTGGCTTCCCTACATCTATGCCCTGTCAACCTTCTGTTCACGTACATCGCTAAATTCTTGGGTCTTATGTTTGACAGAAAACTGTGCTGGTCCTCCCACGTTTCCTATCTTTCAGCTCGTTGTCTGCGATCCCTCAACACCTTCCGTGTCCTGAATGGTACCTCCTGGGGAGCGGACCGAGTGGTCCTTCTTCGCCTCTATCACACCTTAGTGCGCTTGAAATTGGACTATGGAACCATAGTTTACTCCTCTGCTCGGACGTCTATTGTTCGGCGTCTTGACTTTGTCCACCACCGTGGATTGGGTTTAGTATTTGGAGCTTTTTACACCAGCCCTGTGGAGCTGCTGAACCTCCGCTGTCCAATCCACAAGCTGTCCTTCTGAGTCGTTATGCTAGCCATCTGTCTTCCATGCCTGCTAATCCGGCCCATGACATTTTTTTCGATAACTTCTTGGATTTAGGGTATGCAGGCCACCCTTCCTCTCTACTACCACCGGGAGTCTGCTTCCGTCAATTGCTACGTTCTCTTTCCTTCCACTTCCCTAAAACTTTCTTGACAATTTGGGGTACAGCACCGCCTTGGCTCTGCCCCGTGACCTCCCTGTTCCGTGACCTTTGTCAGTTTCCCAAGGATGATACCCTCTCTCTCGTTTATCGTCGGGCATTTGCTGCTGTATGCGTACAAATGAAGGATGCCACACTTATTTACACTGATGGCTCAAACACATCGTTTGGTGTAGGGAGTGCCTATATTGTTGGTGACAACCCTAATCAATTTCAGCTTCCCAATCAGTGTTCGGGTTTTACTGCGGAGATTTATGCTGTTCTCCAGGCTGTCCAATACATCCATCGCCATCAGCGGATACAGTATATTATATGCTCAGATTCGGTCAGCTCTCTCCTCAGTCTCCAAGCTCTCTACCCTGTCCACCCTCTGGTCCACCGGATTCTGGACTGCCTCCACTTGCTCCACTTGGGGGGCATCTCTGTGGTGTTCCTCTGGATCCCAGGACACGTTGGTATCCATGGAAACGAGGCGGCCAATATAGCGGCCAAGGCTGCAGACTCTCTTCTTCAGCCTGCTGTTTGCATGGTTCCTTTCGCCGATCTACAGTGTGTTTTATGTCATCGTGTTGCTATTTTATGGCATGCACATTGGTCAACACTTCCCAGTAATAAATTGCGGGACGTGAAAGCTTTTCCCTGTGCTTGGACCTCTTCCTCCCGACCTCGTCGTCGGGAGGAGATAATTTTAACTGGACTCCGGATAGGGCACTGTCTTCTTAGCCACCGACATCTTTTATGTTGCGATCCTCCCCCACTGTGTCCCCACTGCTCTCAACTGTGGACAGTGAGACACCTTTTACTTGAGTGGCCCTATTTTACTCCGTTATGTGCCAGTCTACAGCTGTCGCCTGATATATCTTCCATTTTACCAGATGACATGCGCTCAGCCAATCACATTCTCGAGTTTATTAGTATCAGTGAGATGATGTCAGTCATTTGAAGCTCTTTTTGGTGACGAACAACCCCCCCCCCCCCGTTCTATAGTAGTTTTCTAAGCTTCCCTTCTGTTTTTTAGTTTACCCACTTTTTTGAGTTTCGCTCCCATTGCTGCTGATTTCCAGTTTGGTTCTTGTACCTTTTCCTAAGCCACAGACTGGGCGCTAATGACCGTATCAGTTTTGCACCCTAAAACCATAACAAAAAAATAAAATAAAATAAAATAAAAAAAAAATAAATAAAAAATTGACAGTTGGTTTAGCCACAGGTTAAGTCTCTTTAGCTTGTTGGCTGACTTTTATATTAATCATTTAGTAAACTAGATTCTTTATTCAAATCCAGCATTAGTAAAATAATTTACTTTTATAGATATGTAGATGACATTATCACATTTCATATTTTTCCAGGCAATAAAACTGAAGTAGAGCAACTACCGCAATTACGTAACCTTTTCAGTTCGCTCCATAGCTTGCAAAAAAACAGACATACCACCATTGCGTACAGAAAGAAAACACCTACCAATAGAACTCACCTACCAATAGAACTATTTATAACAGCACCATGCATCCCACTACACAAAAATTGGCAGCATATACAGTAATAGTATGATTAGTAAGGCAGTGAATATCCCAATGGCACAACAAAATCTTTGTGATCAGATGGCAATAAACAAATATCCACCAATAATGGAAATTTACCACGCACAATTGATCAGGTTTTTAATAACATGAAAAAAAGAAAACATAAATGAAACAACACACTTGTTACTAATAAATACTAAAGCCAAAAATATTTCAGTATTCCATTCATAGGAAGAGGCTGTTATAATATTGCCAATTAGTCCAAAAGGTATGGCACTGAAATGATGTATTCCATAAACAATAAAATACATACATAAGCAACCATGCACACACACCCAGATCATCCCAGTTTTTACGTAGGTAGGGCAGGCAGGCAATTAGTCTTACAATATAAGGAATACATGACAACTCTAAATTTAAATATACAACATAAACCTGAGTCTTCCAAATATTAATAAAGATCTCACAGTCTGACATAGACAACCCTCCTGCACAAAGTTCATCTTACTAGAGACGCTAGAAATGTGCGGACAACAGATTTTCCAACCCACTGACATGCTGAATGAAAAGACAGATAGCTGTATTCAGTAATGAGTGTCTCTTAATACAGCAGCCTAAAAAGAAGTAATGAACACTGTTCCTTATCCTCGTCTCAAAAATGAATACACCGTCTCACTCCACTTATTCTGGTCTCTCTTTCTTTCTCCATCCCTTTTCACTGCGTCCTCCTGTGCCTGCTACTATCCTCCATATTGTACTCACTGTCATTTTGCAATACTCTATTTCATTTCATTTGTACACATAACCTTAGTATGCTGTTATTACCATGTTACAACCTCAGCAGTATAAATTATCCACTTAGGAATAGAAGTGGTACATTATAACAAGTATTTTGAGTCACTCTGATTGTCAATCAGCATGTTAAATCTTGTGTTGAACATGAAAGAACGTAAAACAAAAATTGTTGACTGTCACTCCTCTAAATCTTTTTATATATATATTTTTCACCAATCTAAGTAATCAGAAATAATATGGATGTCAATATTCCATCACATCACAGTAACATAGTTAAATATACATAACACTGAACAACAAATTTGAAGTGAAAGTGTAAATTGCATTATTTTGTGTTAGTTATGTTTATTTCAGTATAAAACAATACAAAATCATCATATTCATAATATTTAGCTCTAGTTGTTTTAAAAAAGTAATTACATTTTTGCATAAATAACTCACTAACTAAATATGCATTCATGTTTCATGATCCAGCATAACAAATTTTAAGTGAATAATTACTTGAATTATGTTGTGTGTTGTGCAGTGATAAATTTATGTGCCATTCTGGAAGTACAAAAGTTAAATATTAAGAAAATATGAAGATAATATTACATGAATGAAAATACTGTGTAAGTCTACTTTCTTCCAGAAATATGTAAAGCACAAAAGAAAATATATAACTTAACTGGTCACAAATGTATATAAAGGATTACAAATGTTAAATGTCCATATGTACAATATATACAATTACATAGTTTGTTCAGAGATAAATTCAAACGGTGACCGTTTTCGCTTGGCTTCACGTTTATATACATACTTGGGAACATCCCTTATGACAGTCCAGCAGTAATCTGCTAAAATAGAAGGGTTCCACTTTCTGGCATACCTCTTTTCAAATGTGGCAATACCTTGATGAAATCACTCCCCATGTTCATCACTCACTGCACCACAATCTTTGGGGAAGAAGTCAAGATGACTATGTAAGAAATGCATTTTCAACGACATGTTGCAACCAAGTTTTTCATAAGATGACAACAAGTTATCTACAATCTCCTTGTATTGCTCATTTCTTACCTGATGACAACAAGTTATCTACAATCTCCTTGTATTGCTCATTTGTTCCCAAAGAACTGTGAACAGACTGTCTTAAAACGTTCCCATGCATGTATCTCATCACCTTGTATGATTCCATCAAAAGTATGGTCTCCAAAAAGCTCTTGAATTTGTGGGCCTACAAAGATGTCCTTTTTTACCTTAGCATCACTTAAGTAAGGGGATTTTTGCCTTAAGTACTTAAACACGTCACCATCTTTGTTCATACCCTTAACGAAGCTTTTCATGAGACCCAACTTGATGTATAAGGGAGGGAGCAGAATATTTTTAGGGTCTACAAGAGGTTCACTTAATGTTCTTTATACCTGGTTGAAGAGATTTACTGTAATGAGATGCACGAGCACGGCTATCCCATTTACAGAGAAAGCAGCCATATTTAGTAAACCCTAACTGCGTACCTAATAGCAGGGGAACCACAAATCTCCCATTGAGACTCATTATACATGATGGCTTCTAGTAAAATTTTCACGTTTTGGTATGATTCTTTCATATGCACACTATACCCAACTGGAATAGAAGGAAGCTCATCACCAATATGTAAAAGCACTGCTTTTAAGCTCAACTTTGACAAATCAATAAAGAGTCTCCACTCATCAGGGTTGTAATTAATTCTGAGAGTCTTTATGTCTACACATGCGATAAGACTATCTTGAATGTTAAAAAAAGGAGTGAATTGTTGCTCTCTTCTGAAGCAGAATTAAACATTTACATTGCTTTCCAGAAAACTGAGCTGCTGCAGTCTTGATGCTAAGGTCTCAACCTTAGATTTAGAGAGCTCCAAATCTCTGAGATCACTTAACTCATTTTGAGACAATTTTTGTGGATCATCAGATGAGGATATATCTGGAAGAAACTCTGGATCTTGTGATGTACAAGGGTATCTCAGAAAGTAAAGATACACCGTACGCCAGAGGAACAGAAGAATTTTGGCAAGCAAGTTGGCAACACTGGTGTTAACCTGGAACCCTTAGCTTTCTCCTCGCGGTCATTCAGCAGTTGAACGTTGCTTCTGGTTGGAGTAGGTCGTGTTTAAAATGGCTGCGCCGATTCAGAATCCCGCCAAATGCGAAGTGCGCTCCCTCATACGTTTTCTTTAAGCAAAAGGTCAGCAATGAGCACGTATTCACAAAGAAATTGTTTCTGTTTATGGGAACATTATGAATCGACAAAATGTAACGAAATGGTGTCATCATTTCTCTTTAGGGAAGACCGATGTTCATGACGAGCAAAGAACAGGTGGCCATCTGTGGTCTCTGATGCCCTTCTTTGGAGAATGGAGGAAGCAATTCATGCGAATAGACATTGCACATTGAAAGAATTGCATCAGATCATACTGGACATGTCAATGATAACTCTTTATGATGTTGTGACTGTCAAGTTAGGGTACAGGAAATTGTGTGCGCTCTGGATTCCAAAACTGTTAACGAAAGAACACAAAAAGAAAAGGATGGGCATTGCACTCGACTTCCTTACATGCTATGTTGAAGCAGTTGATAAGTACCTTGCTCACACTGTGAAAGGTGACGAGACGTGGGTTTATCACCATACACCTGAATCCAAGCAACAATCAGTACAATGGCGCCACTCGAATTCACCAAAAGCCAAGAAATGCAAAACGTCAATTTCAGCGAAGAAAATCATGGCTTCTGTTTTTTGGGACAGACAAGGCATTCCTCTGTTGGAATTTATGCCTCCTGGAATGACAATAAATGCTGCTGCATATTGCCAGACTTTGAAACGTCTTTGAAGGGCAATTCAAAACAAATGCAGGGGAATGCTGACAAGTGGAGTCCGCTTGCTTCATGACAATGCTCGGCCCCACACAGCACTTGTAACCAAAGCACTACTCAGACAATTCTAATGGGATGTATTGGACCATCCGCCATACAGCCCGGATCTTGCGCCCACCTACTTCCATGTCTTCCATTACCTGAAGTCACATCTAGGTGGAAAATCATTCCACGACGATGAAGAGATCAAAGATGAAGTTGAAATGTGGTTCCGACAACAGGTGGCAACCTTCTATGACTGTGGGATACAAAAGCTTGTGCACTGACTTAACAAATGTTTGGGTAACGGGGGTGATTATGTCGAAAAATAACAAATAATCCGGTTAATAAGATGTAACTGACATTTTCTAAATAAATGTTCTATTTAAGGACTGCGAGCCATTGCATCTTTACTTTTGGAATTGCCCTCGTACATGGTTCAGGACATTCAGAATCCCCATCAGAAGTAATTTCGTACTCTGTCAGTGGTTCAGGTATTGGCAATCCTTCCCCATGTAGAACTGGATGTATAGCAGATGGAATGTTAGAATAGATCACTGTCCGCCTCTTCTTCTTAGATATTCCATTCTTCATAGGAGGAACCATACAAAAGTAGCAGTCACTGACATGGTTAGTTGGCTCGTGCCAGATCATAGGCACTGCAAACGGCATTCAACATCCTTTCCCATGCATCCATTTCCTGAGGTTGCTGGCACAAGTGTTGCAGATCACATGTGGAGCCCAGGGTTTATCCTGATCACCTATTTTGCACCCAAAATAACAACTGTAAGCTTTCTTAATGGAGTTATTTGCTGTTTTTGTGAAGCAAATGTCACTTCTCCACACACACAGCAAAATGTGTCAGCATTGTTAACACAAACTCGTGGCATTTTTGTTCAGTTCAATAGCAGTCATCTTGAACAACTTCTTCTGCAGATATGACATACTTCTTTCATTCTGACCGTCTGAATGTCAGCTATGCCTATTTGTTCTACAGAAGCAGTTTCTCTTCTCTGCGTCAAATTTGGTGTGTGGTGATGTTCAGTTCATCCAGATCACTTTGTACTTCTTTAAACCAGATGTTTTTGGCTTTACTGTTCCAGAACTAGTCGAAAAGTTGCTTCAGCATTCTAGTATTTGGTAGGTGAGATACGTGGCCAAAAAATGCGATCCTTCTTTTCCTCATTGTATCATTAATGGATTCACTTTCTTTATACACTACTGAATTGGGCAAAAGTCTCCACTGCCCATTAACGTGATGTTTTTTACTGATAATTGTTCCGAGTATTCTTCTATCAACTTTCTGCAGTTTGTCAGTTGTTGCTTGTGTATTTAGTTTGAATAGTGTTTCACTTGCATATATTGCTTCCGATTTAACGACGGAGGAGTAATGTCGAAATTTAGCATTTATTGAGAGAGATCGTTTTTTGTAGGTTGGCCATGTGGTTCTCTGCACTTGCTGTAGTTTTAATGTTCTATTCTCTATTGATGCTCTTTCATTAGCATTCCAGGTAATAATCTCACCCAGATATTTAAACTTTTTTACTACTTTAATTTTTTGATCATTATGGAGTATGATATGGGCTGTGTCAACTGGGAAGCTGGGCATCGTTTCTGTTTTCTCAAATGAAATTTGCAATCCAACCTTTGCTGCTAATCATTCTAGTTGTTCTATCTGAACCTTTGCTTCATCAATATTGTTTGCTAACAGTGCTAAATCATCTGCAAATGCAAGGCAGTTAAGTCGAATCTTTCTTCCAATCTTAACAGATGTGGGCACATCTTGTTCCATTCACGCATGATTTTCTCCAGCACACAATTGAACAATAATGGAGACAATCCATCACCTTGTCGAAGGCCAGTATGAATCTCAAAATGTTCCGAGAATTCATTTCTGAACCTTACTCTAGCTTTGGTATTTCGTAGGGTAACTGCAATGAGGTTGACAAGTTTCTGATGTAAACCAATTTGATTAAGAATTGACAGTATAGATTCACGATGGATTGTAGGCTTTTTAAAAATTGACAAAGGTGATCACTAGCTTCTTGTTCCTGACCCTTTGATGTTTTATTATCCATCTGAGACTAATAATTTGATGAGGACAGCTTCGTGCTGGACAAAAGCCTCCTTGATATTCGCCTAGTTCACCATCAAGCTGTTCATGAATTCTGAAATACAGAACCTTGGAAAAAAAATTGTAAGTAATATCCAGCAGGGATATACCCCTATAATTATTTGGATCCAATCTATCTCCTTTTTTGTGTAGTGGATGGATTATTGCAACATTCCATTCCTCTGGTAACTTCTCAGTATTCCAAATGTCAGTACGGTGTTTGTGTAAGTTCCAAATAGTTTGTACATTTGCATATTCCCAAAGTTCTGCCACTAGTTGGTTCTCACCTGCTGCTTTATAATTCTGAAGTGAGTTAATCGCTGCTTGTACTTCATCTAGATGTGGTGGTATAACTCTTTCTAAATGCATTTTGTTTCTTGGATAGGGGTCAAATTCCAAATGATGTTCAGGTTCCAAGCTATTTAGTAACTGTTTGAAATATTTAGCCAATATCATTGAAGTGTCATAATTGTTATGTGCTACCTTTCCGTTTGTATCCTTCATCATAAGAGTAAGTGGAGTGTATTTTGACTGGTACTGTTTTGAATGCCTGATAGTAATCTCTTGTCTTGTGGCGATTGAAAGCATCCTCGATAGGTTTTAGTAAGTCCTTATGTAATTGCCTTTTGACTCTTCTAATTTCTTTGGCAGTTGATCATCTAGCATTTATTAATTCCTCCCTGGAGCTTTCAGTTCTCTTTTGTTGGTCATTTAACCAGGCCTTATGTCTATGTTTAATTGCTTCATCACATTCCTCATTCCACCAAGCATGTTTCTTGCATTTCCATACAGGAGTTACTTCTTCAGCCAAGGCTTTTAATTGACTGATGGTGGTTTCGAGATTGTCACTCAAAGGTATTCTTGATCTCTTGTAATATGTCTGATTATTAATAATATAACTAGGATCGTATGTTCTCTTTGTATGTAACATTTGAGGTTGCTTTTTCATTTAGGTGTCAGTTTGATTTTAATTTTGAAATGTAGCTCAAAAGTTGAGGACTCAAAACAACATCCTCCATAGGCTATGCAAAACTACCTGGGGATCTTCAGCAACCACCCTGCGATCTTCAGCTCTGGGCTTGGTGTACTCAAGTGCTGAATATTGTGCACCTGTTTGAACGAACAATCATCATACAAGACTTGTTGATACCCAGTTGAATACAACAATGTACATAATATCTGGCGCAATCAGGTCTAGTCCAGTTTATTGGTTTCCACTGTTAACCGGTATAATGCCTCCTGATCTACGCAGATATACTGCCCTTATGAGAGAATTCCACAAGATCTCCAGGAATTCTAACCTACCCGTGCATAGCGACCTGCCACTTTTAAATCATAAGAGACTGAAATCATGCCATCCAACTCTGTGCGATGCTGCTGACATGGTTGCTAAGGATTTCAAACCTCTTGAAGAATGGAAAGGTTGGTGGGAAGCAGTGACAGATGTGCACCTGCATAACATATTCTCAGGTGCTAAACTTCCAAGTGGATTCAACCTACCACTCAAGACCTCGACTACTCTCAACAGAATCCGTACCAGCCATGGCCGATGCAGGGATGCTCTCTTTAAGTGGAAGAAGCTGCCTAATCCAGCCTGTGACTACGGGGCTCCATACCAGACTGTTCACCACATTGTCAGTAAAGGCAGGATTCGATCCTATCACGGCGCCGAAGAGGACTTCCTGCTAGCAACTCCAGATGCAGTGCGCTGGATTGAAGGACTGGATATTCAGTTGTAAAGACAAACTTAAGTTTCTTGTGTGTCGATATGTTCATATGTATACGTAATTTAATTTCATTAGTCATGTATTATTGTCATAAACAGGCTAAACTGTTCAGAATGTAAACGAAAATGTGGAAGTCTTGTAAAGAATGCAAAAGACAAATGTTACATGGCCAAAAGCAGATAAGATGATTTAATACTTTATTTTCCTACTTTGTCTCTAATCAGTTGCACCTGAAACAGTTTTCTCATAAAACTAACAACTGTGCCCTTCTGTTACTGTTAGGTGCAAAACACTCCTATGACTTTATAGTCCTTTATAATTTAGTTGTCACTCTGAAAAGTGTTGAACAGGAATTAGAAAATAAAGATATTGTGAGTGAAGTTGGAATATTATTAACCAGCAGAAAAATGCTCCTATCGCAGCACAAAAAAGGTGAATATGCTCCTCTTTATTAACAGGCTTTGATTGAAAAGTGGGGTACCAGCTGTCTCTTTCTACCTTCTGCAGAACTTCTATAAATTTTCACAAAAATACTGACATGCAAACATATTCACACTCTTTTAAACATACTGCTCACGTCTCATCCCCACAAGCTGAACTAACTGTAACAAGCTCATGCCCAGTAGTACAGTGCTGTGTCTCTCATGTCTATCCACCCCTAATGGCCCATTCAGTCATTCAGCTCATTCTGGTGTCATTATCTCTTTGTTGCTCTCCAACTGTCACTGTCCCCTGTCTCACACCCACAGTCACCTTTGTTTTGTCCTACTACTACTACTACTACTACTACTCTCCTCTCACTGTCACAGTCTCCCATCTCTCTTATTGCTACTATCCCATTCAATTCACTCCTTTCCACTACTGCTCTCTCTTCTTTGTTGTCCACTTTTCAGTCAGAGTCTTTTAATAAACAGGAGCATAGTCACCTTCTTTGTGCTCCAATAGGAGCATTTTTCTGCTGGTTCCCTTCTTTTCCCTGCCACAGCAAGGTATGCCACTTGATGGTTCGATAAAATTTTGATAGTCTATTTTTGTCAAATTGAAGTAAAGCAAAACTAATTTTAAATCTCAGACTGGATTTTATGTGCACAAAATCTTTGCATGTGCTTTAGTACTACAATGTGGAGTTCATAGAACCCTTCTGCTGATAATACAGACACTTTACATCATATTTCTCCATGCTAAGTCACTTCCTTATGTGCGTATTCTACATGTACAAGTATGGTAACTCTGATCGTCTGTATCTCAGAAACAGATAAAGAAATCTAGTAAATTTTAAACGTTGTTTAGGACCGGAATCTTAGGGATATATCATAAAAATTACAACCATTTGCTGTGCATAGCCATCTTGGAATCCGCAACTGAGGTTTGGTCCACTGATGATGGTGAAAAATGACCTTTTCTTTTGATGAGGGACATATTCCTCGGGAAATGTGCATGAATTTATGCAAATTCATCACTTATTCATTCATACATTCATGGGTATACCCATCTGTTTAGTTAAATCATTGATTTAATATGTCATCAATCAATTTATTTAATTTTATGTGCATAATTTACATTTACAATTAGGGTGATTTTGAGCCTCTGTATCTAGGAAAGGGAGGGATATCAAGAAAATTTTTGATGTTGTCTGAGATTGGGATATTAGAAATACACAGGGTGTTTGAGAAAGAGCTCCCTAGTTTTAATGTGTCCTAGAATATGTACAAAGTGACATGCACTATTCTAGTTTGTGGTTTTTGATTCATCAACTCTCCTAGTTTGGCTCCCCTGCACTTGATCTTGAAACAGCACCAGTGCTTGGTTGTCCCCCCCCCCCCTTCAGTTCAGTCCAGGCATGCGTGCAGTGCAGAGCAACTCAGCAACAATGTGTAGCCCGCAACAGAAAGCACAGTGTGTTATTTGGCTTCCGAAAACTGAGTCAGTTATAATAATGCAAAGTAATTTTAAACATCATTATGGTGGTGAACCACCTACAGCAAAAACTATCCATCATTGACTAAAGTCTTTCAAGGAAATCGGTAGTGTTTTAAAAGGTAGATCAAGAACTTCTGATTATACAGTAGTATTCAAAGAACTGTGAATGACGCCCGAAAAACAGGGAACTGACATGCATTGAGACTAGAAAATAGTGCATTGATAACGACTAGGCACTAATCAAAATCTGGATTTGTCAAATAAAACTGCAAAAAAAGGACGACTGATTACTGCGTTCTGTAATTTATAAATTCTGAAGATGTTGAACAGATCTGTGTTTTGTGTGTTTGGAGCCTAAAGAAGTCATTGGCCAGGCGTAGTCTACAATTAGGAGTGCCCCCCCCCCCCTCCCCCAATTACAGTAACCATGTGCGTGTGGCTCTTGACACTCACTTTCCAGGAAGCAGGAAGGTGGATAGGCAGGGCTGGCCCAATACCTTGACCACCACGAAGCTCAGACTTTACCCCACTGGACTTTTTCTTTTGGGGCCACATAAAAAATGTTGTGTACAGTGAAAAGATCAGCGACATCAATCATTTATGGGAAAGAATTGTCACGGCAGTTGGGACAGTTACACCTGAAATTTTGGTGAATACATGGCGAGAAGTGGAATATCGTCTCAATGTGTGTAGGGCAACAAATGGATCCCATGTTGACTTCTACTAACATTAAACAAAACTTGAAGCAATTCTCTTTCATTATACAAAGGTTGAATGAAAAGTAATGCCTCCACCTTTGTTAATTGGGTTTGGGTGGGAATATTTTAATAAATCAAACACAGAAATAATCCTTAGAATGTGATCTTTAATTACCAATATTAACTTTTCCTCATAATCACCAGACAATTGGATACATTTCTGCCAATGATGAACAAGTTTTCTGAAGTTGTCACAGAAGTAGTTGACACTCTGCTTCCGCAACCACAGTTTCACAGTCCTATCAACATCTTCATCATAAGCATAATGATGTCCCCGCATATTGGGAACAGATGGAAGTCAGACGGTGCTAAATCTGGACTGTATGGAGGATGCCATATGGTGGTGAGATTCAGTCTCTTTAAGTTCTGCTGTGGTGGCACGTGAGGTGTGTGGTTTGGAATTGTCATGCTGGAGGAAAACATTTCCTTTTCCTTTCAGACCCTTGTTTCAGATTCCGCACTGTTGTGATGTAACACTCTGAATTTATTGTTGTTCCACGATCAAGGAAATCAACATGGATAACATCATTTGTGTCCCAGAACACTGTGACCATGATTTTTCCACCTGAGCGCTGCATCTTGAATTTCTTTTTCTGGGGTGAGTCTTTGTGTCGATATTCCATAGACTGACGTTTTGTCTCCGGGTCATAATGGTGTACCCACATTTCGTCTCTTGTCACAATTGAATGGAGAAAGGCGTCACCTTCATTATCGTAATGAGAGAGGAGTTCCTGGCAAATTTCAAGCCTGAGGGCTTTCATTTCAGGAGTCAGCATCCAGAGTACCCATCATGCACAGATCTTCTGATAGCAAGCAAAGCAATAATATGACCCACACATTCTTGTGAAATGCTGGTTGTGCTTGCGATTTCTCTCTGAGTGATACGGTGATTGTCCTGAATCAATCTGTCAACATTTTGCTTATGAAACTCTGTGGTTGCTGTCACAGGATGTCCAACTCTGTTTGTCACGCAGGTCAGATGTTCCTGCCTCAACACCTTTAAACTTACTCGCCCAATGATGCTCAGTACTGACATCAACACAATCACCATAAACTGCTTTCATTCTCTGATGAATCTCCTTTGGGGTGACACCTTCTACTGTCAAGAACTCAATGACTGCACATTGCTTAAATCGCATTGACCGACTGTCTATGCAGGGTTCCATACTTTACACTGTAACAACACAACCGTTCAATGCTAAGGCTTCCCGCCAACTGGAGCTGTAGAGAAAAGGCTACAGAACAAGCCAGTACCTGCTGTATACCAATGCTGCCAACTGTTTATGTGTTACGAAGGTGGAGGCATTACTTTTCAGTCAACCCTTGTATGTACTCACTGATGTAATTTTTCAATTATTTCCTCATTAAATTTATACTTAAAACCAGGGAGTTATTTTTCAAACATCCCTTACTGTAAAAAGTTCAGCCATTTACTGGGCACAGCTGTCTTGGAATCCATGGCTGGGGTTCGGTACAAAAAAGAAAAAGAAAACATGTTTTCAACAATTTTTTAAGCTAACAGGTAATACAATTTTGACAAATTGTACCTGAAAATTTAGCAAATGCATCATTCACTCATTCATTCATCATCAGTATACCTGTCTATTTAAATCTGGGGGTATCACAGATATAGCCATCATCATTCAATTTATTTAATAATTTTTATGTGTGAAAGGTACTTACACAAATAGTGTTAACTCCAAACCTATTATATCTTGTCAATGGGTAAAGATACCAAGAAATTTGCAGTGTTGGTGTAGACCACAATCTTAGGAATATATTGTAAAAATTCCAGCTGTTTGCTGTCCATAGCTATCTTGGGATCACCAGATTCATTTTGTTCCCTGGTGACAGAAAAATTATAATAAAAAATCACTTTTCTGGGCTTTTCTGATGAACTGTCCATGAACTAATGGTGCCTTCATAAGATCTGTCAAGCCCACTGTAGACCACATGAAATACAAAAGGAACCAACCAATTTGTACCATTTGCCTAAGCAGGAGGAAGTGTGTAATATTCATACTTTGATATTGTGCACTAAAAAAGTCCTCCTTTTGGGTGTACAAATGATCTCTATCCCAAGAGCTACCCAAAACATGTGACACTATGTTTTTATCACTTGTAGAACCCTAGCTATGAGCACTGAAAAATCCTATTTTTACGCGCTGCATTTTGGAACATATCGGTAAGCATGCTGTCGGATGCATGCAGATAAAATATATCACCAAACTGTTAACAAATTGTGGACTAGTGCCAAATAAGAGAGGACAGAAAACAAAATAAAATGACTGAATAAAAATGTGAAATAAATATAAGGACAGTACGGAAAAGTGAGAGAGTAGAGAGGGAGTGGCAAAGAGGCAAGGGTAGTTGGAGTGGGGGAGGGGAGATTTTTTAGGTGATAAGGAATTGTAAGAAGAGGACAGTGAGGTGATGGAAGAGGCAAACATACAAAGATAGAAGTGGGATGTAACAGTAAAATAATAGAGAGGCTGACTAAGAAAAAGAGAAGTCAAAGGACTGAAAAGCAGACACACTGTTTGGTAGGGGAGAGATAGGGAAGAATGAAAATCTTATGTATAATGAGTTTTTGTGGTCAGCAGAATTAAAGGATGTGTGGGAAGGCAATTTTCCATTTTGAATGTTAAGGCAAATTAGTCCTATTTGGTCCATGTAGCATAATAAGTACTGCACATGGTAATGGGTAATAATAGTAAAAGTTTTTTATTGTATTCTGCTTCCATCACTTTAACCTAGCCTCAGGTAGTGGCATGAGAAGTTATGCAAACTACTCTATAGAACTTGCGGCTGGCTCCCACGCTATTACGGTGAGCTAGGGACACCACCATGGTATTGCTGAATGACAGACACCAACTTTCTGCCACAAACCTACCAATGAGAGGACCAGGTGCCATCATGTGAGGTATGCAAGAAGGTCGGCAAGGTAGGGACCACAACAGTTGGTTGCTCTATTGCCTGCCAGCTTCCATACCCTGTGGACGTGTTCAGCAGTCCTTCCTATTGAGGGAGAAATGTTCTTTATGTTCATTCTGTGGCCGTAGCATTTTTATGAATATTGTATCCCTTAGTGGTAGTTCTTGGGAATAAAACCCATTTTTTCCTGAATACTGGCATTTATCATTTTACTTGTAGGAAAAATACCCCAGATGCCCACCTGCTATCATCCTGACATGCACAGATTGGTGTCTGGAAGCGAAATCTTTCCCACCTTTCGATCCGAATCAGTATTTTCCTGCCAATCCCATGTGCTGGCAATCTTATGTATACTGAGTTTCTGTGGTCAGCAGAATGAAAGGATGTGTGGGAAGGCAAATTTCCATAGCAATGCCTTACACAGGGTGTATATGTGGACATGGAAAAAAAATTCCCGGATTCCCTCGTTAAAAATACACTTTCTCCCATGTGACAGTATATTTTACCTTATCAATCCTTTGAATGGTTATGGTTTTATACACGGGCGTACAATTTCCCGGCACTTCAGAAAACAAAACTCAGGGAAAAAGATACGTTTTGGAAGTATCTTTGATGTGCAGCAACATGTACGCTGTGTATTTTCGTATTACAAAAGTATACATTGGAATTCTTCCAAACACCGCATGTTACTTTCAGAATCACTGAAATCGAGATTTCGATGCACTTTTGTAAGCCATTTGTAATTGACAAACTGCCTATTGGCTTCTGTCTCGGGTTCTTCGGCCGACGTTCATCTAATGATTTTTCTGACGTTTCGCCAGCACGAGTGGCTGGCATTGTCAAAGCTTCACCCTCCATTGCCGGTGGTGAACTGGAGCCGAGCTCGTGGGCGCAGGCTATATGTACCTGGCGCGCCAACGTCCGAGGGCTTCTCCGCGGTCATTTCCGGTGCGGTTCTCCTCTTGCTACCTGCGACGGTCGTTCGCTGCAGTACGGGAAGCCAGGATCCGTTGACCTTAAGGCTTTCCTCTTTCTTGTTCAAACTGTTCGCGTGTTTTTGTATTTCTACAGCTTCTCTGAACAAGCGCGTGTGATAGTGCTTCTCTACAGCCAGAACTTCCGTGTCGGCGAATTTTATTACATGGTCGGTCTCATTCAGTGCGTGCTCTGCCACGGCCGATTTCTCCACCTGCCCCAACCTGCAATGTCGCTTATGCTCTTTGATCCTGGTGTTAATGGATCGTCCAGTCATTCCGACATAAACTTTTCCGCATGTGCATGGTATGCGGTATATTCCCGACATTGCAAGTGGGTCTCTTTTCTCCTTCGCCGATCTAAGACACTCTTTAATCTTCCTTGTCGGTTTGAAAATCGTCTTTACGCCATGTTTGCGCAATATACGGCCGATTCTGTCCGTCACTCTGGGAATGTATGGCAGAAAGGCCGTACCCGACAATTCTTTTTCCGGTTCCTTACTTCGCCGAGGTTTGGGCTCTGTTACACTTCTAATATAATTTGTGGAGTAACCATTGCTCCTCAGGACAGTTTCCAGGTGTTGCATTTCTCGTTTGAGGTGTTGCGGCTCACATATTCGTCCTGCTCTCGTTACGAGCGTACTAATCATGCCTCTTTTCTGGCTCGGGTGGTGGTTTGACAGTTTGTGCAGGTATCGGTCCGTGTGAGTCGGTTTTCGATACACGCTGTGTCCCAGATCTTCGCCGTCCCTTGTGACCAGAACATCTAGAAATGGCAGTTTCTTGTCCTTTTCTACTTCCATGGTAAATGTTATGTTGGCATGGAGGCTGTTCAAGTGTCTTAGGAAGTCACTGAGCTGTTCTTCACCATGGCTCCACACCACGAAAGTATCATCGACGTACCTGTACCACACCTTAGGTTTGCAAGTCGCCGAGTCCAGTGCCTGTGCTTCGAATTGTTCCATGAAGAAGTTGGCCACCACTGGACTGAGAGGACTACCCATGGCGACGCCTTCTAGCTGTTCGTAGAAATCGCCATTCCACGTGAAATAGCTCGTGGTGAGACATGCATGGAAGAGCTTTCTGATGTCTAGCGGAAAAAAGGAACCGATGTGCTCCAGAGCGTCACTGAGTGGCACTTTCGTAAATAACGAAACAACATCAAAGCTGACCAGGATGTCGTTTGGTGCAAGTTTCAGTTTCTTCAGCTTCTCAATGAAATGTCCTGAGTCCTTAATGTATGTGTCGGTCTTCCCCACGTGTGGCTGGAGCAGAGAGGCCAAGTGTTTTGCCAGTTTATATGTCGGTGATCCAGGAGCGCTAACGATCGGTCTCAGTGGAACGTTGTTCTTATGGATCTTGGGTAATCCATACAGCCGAGGTGGTAGGGCTTCTGTGTTGCGCAGGTTTCTCTGTATGTCTGCCGGCAGAGAAGACGCCTTGATTAATCGATTCGTATTCCGTGTGATACGTTGCGTCGGATCTGCGCTTAGTTTTCGGTACGTCGTCGGATCTAATAGGTCTCGGATCTTTTGCTCATAATCTTCGGTCTTCATTACGATGGTCGCATTCCCCTTATCGGCAGGCAGTACCAATATACTCTTGTCGGCGTTGAGATTCTTAATGGCTTGTACCTCTTCTTTCTTCAGGTTGCAAGCTGGTGGTTTTGCTCGGCGCAGTATCCTGGCTGTTTCCGTGCGTATTTCCTCTGCCCTTTCACAAGGAAGGGTACGAATGGCTGCTTCGGTGTTGGCATCCCGAGAACTATACCTATGGAGGACATCATTGCCAACACCGAAGCAGCCATTCGTACCCTTCCTTGTGAAAGGGCAGAGGAAATACGCACGGAAACAGCCAGGATACTGCGCCGAGCAAAACCACCAGCTTGCAACCTGAAGAAAGAAGAGGTACAAGCCATTAAGAATCTCAACGCCGACAAGAGTATATTGGTACTGCCTGCCGATAAGGGGAATGCGACCGTCGTAATGAAGACCGAAGATTATGAGCAAAAGATCCGAGACCTATTAGATCCGACGACGTACCGAAAACTAAGCGCAGATCCGACGCAACGTATCACACGGAATACGAATCGATTAATCAAGGCGTCTTCTCTGCCGGCAGACATACAGAGAAACCTGCGCAACACAGAAGCCCTACCACCTCGGCTGTATGGATTACCCAAGATCCATAAGAACAACGTTCCACTGAGACCGATCGTTAGCGCTCCTGGATCACCGACATATAAACTGGCAAAACACTTGGCCTCTCTGCTCCAGCCACACGTGGGGAAGACCGACACATACATTAAGGACTCAGGACATTTCATTGAGAAGCTGAAGAAACTGAAACTTGCACCAAACGACATCCTGGTCAGCTTTGATGTTGTTTCGTTATTTACGAAAGTGCCACTCAGTGACGCTCTGGAGCACATCGGTTCCTTTTTTCCGCTAGACATCAGAAAGCTCTTCCATGCATGTCTCACCACGAGCTATTTCACGTGGAATGGCGATTTCTACGAACAGCTAGAAGGCGTCGCCATGGGTAGTCCTCTCAGTCCAGTGGTGGCCAACTTCTTCATGGAACAATTCGAAGCACAGGCACTGGACTCGGCGACTTGCAAACCTAAGGTGTGGTACAGGTACGTCGATGATACTTTCGTGGTGTGGAGCCATGGTGAAGAACAGCTCAGTGACTTCCTAAGACACTTGAACAGCCTCCATGCCAACATAACATTTACCATGGAAGTAGAAAAGGACAAGAAACTGCCATTTCTAGATGTTCTGGTCACAAGGGACGGCGAAGATCTGGGACACAGCGTGTATCGAAAACCGACTCACACGGACCGATACCTGCACAAACTGTCAAACCACCACCCGAGCCAGAAAAGAGGCATGATTAGTACGCTCGTAACGAGAGCAGGACGAATATGTGAGCCGCAACACCTCAAACGAGAAATGCAACACCTGGAAACTGTCCTGAGGAGCAATGGTTACTCCACAAATTATATTAGAAGTGTAGCAGAGCCCAAACCTCGGCGAAGTAAGGAACCGGAAAAAGAATTGTCGGGTACGGCCTTTCTGCCATACATTCCCAGAGTGACGGACAGAATCGGCCGTATATTGCGCAAACATGGCGTAAAGACGATTTTCAAACCGACAAGGAAGATTAAAGAGTGTCTTAGATCGGCGAAGGAGAAAAGAGACCCACTTGCAATGTCGGGAATATACCGCATACCATGCACATGCGGAAAAGTTTATGTCGGAATGACTGGACGATCCATTAACACCAGGATCAAAGAGCATAAGCGACATTGCAGGTTGGGGCAGGTGGAGAAATCGGCCGTGGCAGAGCACGCACTGAATGTGACCGACCATGTAATAAAATTCGCCGACACGGAAGTTCTGGCTGTAGAGAAGCACTATCACACGCGCTTGTTCAGAGAAGCTGTAGAAATACAAAAACACGCGAACAGTTTGAACAAGAAAGAGGAAAGCCTTAAGGTCAACGGATCCTGGCTTCCCGTACTGCAGCGAACGACCGTCGCAGGTAGCAAGAGGAGAACCGCACCGGAAATGACCGCGGAGAAGCCCTCGGACGTTAGCGCGCCAGGTACATATAGCCTGCGCCCGCGAGCTCGGCTCCAGTTCACCACCGGCAATGGAGGGTGAAGCTTTGACAATGCCAGCCACTCGTGCTGGCGAAACGTCAGAAAAATCATTAGATGAACGTCGGCCGAAGAACCCGAGACAGAAGCCAATAGGCAGTTTGTCAACAAGTGGCCACGAAAGCCTCAACAATTTTGCATTTGTAATTCACGTTACGTGATCTCGCCAGCCGATGACATCGGATATTCAGAGCGATGTAGTCAGCCAACAGCAACATCACTGATAAGTAGCACGAACACATAAACAGGGAAAGTTAATAGTTTAAATTAATATACATAGTGTTGCTACAAGGAAAGCAAAGCTTTCACATATAATATTGGTCTCAAGCTGCAAGAGAAGCTACACTTTCGCATATACTGTTGATCTTTTTGGAGTGTGTTACTCTTTTAAGATATATCACACAAATGTGCCAGTAAAATTTTTAATAATGACATAAATGCCTGATCTTCAGGGTTTGAAATTCTTCTAAATGGCTCGTCATCAAAGAGTTGACTTTTAAATGAGAGTCAAACGCTCTGTGATTTAATAAATTCATGATACATTCTTGCACATAGGTCAACTTACGTAAAAGATATTTACTTTGAAAGTAATGCTTTTCAAACCACCATTCACAATATTTACCTGCAACCTGTCAGAAATAGGTTCGTTTCAGCAGTTTCCAGAGAGCGCAGATAACAGGTGACACCGCACTTGGGTGGCTATCACGATGTAGGAAGCCCATATATACGTACGTGTAAAACATTGGAAGATCATACATTGTCATAAAGGAAACAAGACATCAGAGGATACTGCAAGAGCATTGGAATTTTGTGAATCATATTAAAATGTGCACATTTAGAGTGCATACTTAAAGGGCACATTCGTATGTCCAGATTCCCAATGAAGTAGACCTCGACCTTATATTAAGCTTTTCAGTGTGGTTTTCGGGATGTAAATTTTCTTGGAGCACCAGTACTGTATTATATCATGTTTGGTTCTTTATTATGGCATAATGCCATACGTGCTAGAAAATGAAAACGTGCACTTGAAATGCAGCGAACAGTTGGAACTAGCCAGTACTGTGGAATTAAACATTTCGTTTCAAATACATTGACAGCATCTGCGGAAAAGGTTAAAAAAAGTCAAATTTCTTTAGCAAACAGACAAAAATAACTTCATTATTCCACAAGGCGATTAATGCTTGACTGTCAGAAAGGTGAAAATAAAATAAAATCTGAAACTAATGACATATTTCAGCCATTTCAGCCTTCCGTAATTATGTGAATGTGTTTTAATTCACTTGAGACTCCCGGGCACAGATATCCATTTTGTTCTCATTTGACGTGAGAGTAAATGAAGGGGAAACAGCAACATCACTAAATGTAAACACGGGTCACGTGGAGACTACCCACTATAACTCAGACTGCTCTGCACATCAGCCCCGGATCTACGACATTTGCGAACCAGGTCAATACTAAAAAAAATCGAATTTTCAAAATATGTTCATCTTGTAGCACACATCTTTCTGAAAAGTCTGAAACATAAAACATATGTATTCGAGGAAATGTAAGACATATTATTTGGTCTTAAGTATGCCAAAGTGCAGTGCCACGAATCTTCATAAAGCATTTTTCTACTGTACGTCCAAACTACCATCAGGATAGTGGAAACTGAAATGTCCTTTGGTGACTCTCCTTCTCCCAGTTGGCCGGTTTGACAGCCTGCCCCTCTTAAAAAAATATCACAATTAATAGCGGATGGGATTATTTGTAATCCAGAGAACAAGAACTCTTCAGAAAATCTGAACTCTTTATTATCTATTAGTTAATAACTTGCTGTTTTGTGTGACATAAAATTAAATATAGGATATATAAAACCAATACTGACAAGAGTTAAGCAAGAAATTACACATTTCTTCAAACCTTAGCTCCTAGCATTTTTTTTTCTCTCTAATCTTGCTACAGCTTTACATGGCATGCTTTCCTTTCTACGAAAGAATCTGTTGCCTCATCAAAGTTCGTCAAACGTTTTGCTACATGAAAAATCGAAATGTCGTTATCTAATACTGAAAAAGTTGTTAATACAAATGATAACCAAGACTGGTGTGGTTTCTCCATCTGATTACGTCTATTTTGTCACTGTCTTCCAGATAAAACAAAATAGGCCTTTCTAATATGGCAGCAATTTTGTAACACACCAAATAAACGAGACTGTTTGGCACAAATGGCCATTTTTATAACACGACAGAATATAATCCACAAAGTACCAATATCAAATGCCTATTAGGCCTACTACAAGCAAAAAGCTTTATGTTAGGAAATAGTTTCACATTTCATTCATACGCACCAGCTTCTCAAGCATGAGATCGAAAAGTAGTAGTATGATATTTTTATATAAATTTGGAATCGTCTTATTCTTCCATAATTTGTGTGATGTCCCCGTTTCTTCTCCTTCCTCATTCTAACAAACAATCTTGTCATCACCAATTCTGTAGCTATTGTTGCCACTGTCAAAATTTGTTCGCCGATTAACCCTGCCAGAATCACAGGTTTAGTTACCATGCGATTATTCTGCACCGATTGGGGTGGCCGAGCGGTTCTAGGCGCTGCAGTCCGGAACCGCGCAACCGCTACGGTCGCAGGTTCGAATCCTGCCTCGGGCATGGATGAGTGTGACGTCCTTAGGTTAGTTAGGTTTAAGTAGTTCTAAGTTCTAGGGGACTGATGACCTCAGCAGTTAAGTCCCATAGTGCTCAGAGCCATTGGAACCATTCTGCAGTTATGCGTTGTTACATATTCGTAGAAAGCGTTTTCTGCATTACTTCCAAAATAGAACTACTAACCAGGGACTGTACAACTGGTCCTTACTAGTGTAGCGATCTGGCCAAAAATTTTCTGTCGAAATTTCATTTTCTTGGATACACCGAGAAGATAATACATAATCTTTCTCACCTGTTATTCCTGTCAGTCATTTATTTCCATTCTGGTAGTCTGAATCCATGGATTTCGCTAGTAATTATAACAATGCTGATCATTCGCAAACCCAATCACCATATAGTCAGACAGTGATTGGAATTCATCCGTTCGGCTTTACTCCCTCAGCTCGTATAGCCCCATCCCCTTTTGTCTGCGGAAAGTTTATTTCTAGATGCGATGAGGATTCTCCTGACAGAGACATCACATACACTATGCATGCATTCATAAGTCAACTTATGATTCATTCAGAAATTAACTTAAAATGTGTTCAGAAATTTTCAAAAACTAACAGGGAAGCGTTCCAAAATCATATGAATAATCAATTGACAAACGTGCGCTGGATGCTAGGCGCTTTGTGAAACAAGTTTTTTTTCCTCAAGAATATGAATTTGGTGCCCCCTTTTCCCAGTAGATTGGAGGCAATTTGTTGTTATGAAGCCCTGCATAATCTTCCTAAAGCCTTTGACACATTTTCAATTGGCAGACACTTGCATGAGCACTGTGTGTTGTTGTTGTATATGGCGCATTTCCTTTGCAATTTGAGTTATTTTGGTTTTTTTCTCTCGTTTATGTTGTATTGTTGAAGTATTATTCTGCAGTAGCGGGATACGGTAATATCCTTTGTTAGAGTATTGGTTCTTACCAGTCAAAATTGCAAAAATCTAACTGAAAACTAAAACAACAAAAAATTCCCAGAATTCTAAAAATATCCCGGGTTTTTCCCAGTTTTCTCCCGGATGAAAAAATTCCTGGGTTTTTCCCGGACCTCCCGGGTCATATACACCATGTTACAGTATGCTGCCACAGGCTGCTTAGCTGTCTGCACTAGATGCGTCTTTAGGCCTGCATGACAACGTGTTAGACTGTGACGGTCCAATCAAGCATGTGAGCGCATTGTATGGCCATGCACTGCTACATCGTGTCCCATGCTGGGGTTATGGCCATAGAAGAGTTGCTGTAGGCTGCGCCGCTGCTTTGTGCTGTAAAGGGACAGGCACATCTTGCCATCGCCACCCTCAATGCAGATGTCACCTCCGTGCGCCGCTGCCTCCACCGCCATGTGAAGTAAGTGTCACTGCAATATGTTCTACTAGTAAACAACTTCAATGAACTTCCGCCGAGGGATCTTTTCATTGCCTAGAATAGAATGAGATCTTTTTTTCTGTACATCTGTTCAGTATCAGTCCCAGTTTTGTAACCGTGCCTGATTTATGTCCTTGCCAACCAGTGGAGAGGACCAAATCGGCTCCCGATGCTGTGGCGCCCCGCCAAGTGAGTTTGCTTGCATTATTTTACTGCAACAGCAGACAAACACCCTGTCACTTGAAAAAAGAGAGCTACAGGAGCGGCTCAATGCAATAACTCGCAAACATGAAGCCAGAGCTGCTGAAAATGCGGCAGCTGTGGGAAATTCAAGAGCTTCTAAAGTTGAAACAGAAAAATTAGTATCAAATATAGTCAGTAAGCTTCCCGCAGTAACTTTTGTACCTTCTTTTGCTGGAAAGCCAGGCGAAAATGTAACAATATTTTTGCAGAACCCAGGAGACAAGGGACATATATGCACATGGCCAGACCATATTTTATTAAACGTCACCAAACTGAAACTTTAGGGTGATGCGTGAACTTATGTTGAATCAGTAGATGCGTTGTGGGAAGCACCAACTTCTGAATTCTTGGCAAAGGGATTAGCAGAGCACTACTCTGATGAGTATGAGGTTAGCTATTACTGTGATTGGTTGCCACCCTTAGAAAGAAAAGCGGGGAGGACTTTGAAGCATTTGCAGACAGAATTAGGGCAGTATCTTGTATCACGTACACCCTAGGAAGTGATAATACACATAATGAAGTGTTAATTGAAGAAGCTGAAGTGTGAGCAATTGATGTATTCATGTGAGGAATCAATTCATATATAGGAAGTGAGGTAAAGGTAGCCTCCCCCCCTCCTTGCATGAAGCAGTCAGACTTGCTCTATTACACAACGAAGTGGGAAGATTTGTATCTGGCACCAGATGCGCCAGCGAAGCGTGTCGTATATTAATTAACTACACAAAATGCCAAAGATGCGGGAAGCCCAACCATATGGCCGAGCACTGCTGGGCTTCCTGTTGTAATAAATACCACACCGTCGGACACGAACAGGATTGTTATCCGCAAAATAAGTGGCTGAATTACCCCAAGAGGAACATGCCAGCAGGTAACAAAAGAAATAATAATCAAACAGGAGTACTACTCCACAAGGAAATGAGCATAGGGTTGCCACCCCCCCCCCCCACCCAATGAAATACGTGAACCCTATAAAAAGGGGAGAACCCACTGAGGTGACAAATTTAGTTTTAGAGGGGAAGCTCAAAGGGAAGATTCACAAAATTCTTGTAGATACCAGAGCTCAGACTAGTGTTCCTTTTATTTCTAATAATGATAGGTGTGTGCTAAAACCGCCACACTAGAATATAAGTGGACTTGGAGATGAAATTATTATTCCTGCAGGCACTTGTACAATAGACCTGCACGTTGAAGGGAAAAAATGTTTGTTTTATATGGAAGTAGTGAGGAAGCGCAGATGGGATTTTGATATCATTTCGTAACACTCTATCATGCTGTGATAGATTGTAGGACGCGCATTGTTCGGTTATTGGACAGTGAGCATGTGTCTCATTTGTGAGGGACCTGTGTCGGGAGGCCTACCTCACAAGTTCCAATTGAACCCCATAAATGGATGTTGAAAACTATCGCACCTGTAACAATTAGCTCTGGAATGGAAGAAGTTCTCTGGACTGAAATCATAGACTGGGTACTGCCAAGATCGGACTTTCTGGTCAACCGGCTCGCCCAGAATGACTTTCTTGACAGGCTGCAAATTCATGTTAAGAGAGGTCTAAGTAGACTTGAAGTTTCAAACACCAGTGTGTATTGACAATTTTGGTCAGTGGATGTAGATATCTCAGGTGGCAAAATACTAGTCAGTGGCGAAGAAGTTATGCAAATGAAAGTTTCAGACCAGAAACAGTGTCAATTAGCACCTTCGTTAAGAAATAAGTTGAAAGAGAAGTTGGCACATTTGCTGGAGTCAGAGCAAAATCTTTTGCACCCAGTTTTAGAGGAACATGCGTAGTTATTTGAAGAAAGGCAATACTTGCCAGCAACTGATCTCATCAGCATGAAATTCCCACGGGATCTCATACAGCACAGAATTCCCACAGGAGATGCTAGACCAATAGCACAGAATCTGTATCGTTTACAATCTGTTGTTGAAGATATGATCCAACAGCAGTCGGCTGCAGGGAAAATTCAACCTTCTGCAAGCCCTTGCGCCAAAAAATCAATGTATGTGGAGAAAACCTACCATCTATGTGTTGGTGTGAGAGCAGTAAACAAGGTTACCACAACAGACACTTACCCTCTGCCACATATTGATGAGACCTTAGACAGGTTAGGAAATTGTAAATACCTTACCACCCTGGACATGCATTCTGGATATCATCAGAGTCTGACTGCACCATACAATAAACCTAAAACTGCTTTTGTGGTCCCATCTGGATTGTATGAATTCTTATGCATGCCTTTTGGTCTAAGAAATGCGCTTGCTTCTACCCCTAAAATCGTTCTGTCAGATAAAGGTGTCATCACAACAAAGCAAAAGAAGAAGAAGAAGAAGAAAGATAGGGTGTTACCAGCACATCATTGCTATGTCTGAAGAAACAAGCATCCTTACACCCTGAGGTCCAAGGACTAAATGAGAAAGATGTAGTGATAAGAATGTCCAAATAGGATAAGAAAGATAAGAATAATTTACTTATTTGTTTGTATCTTCAAAATGTATTAGCAGGAAACAACTGACTGCAACAGAGATGCATGGTGTTCCTCTAAAACTAAAAAATTTTCAAGGACTGCTTGTGCTCTTTTATGCTTCTAGTTATGTCATGTTATAATGTAAGCAGTAGTGTTAAGCATCAGGAGCTAGAGCAGAGGAAAATGATAAGATTCAAGTTATGAGAACTAATTGGTAAATTACTAATTAGTTAATGCTTTTTCAGTTGTGGTAAATTTCTTACAGTTACAGGAAAATGTGAAAGTATGAGTAAGTTTGTGATGCAGCAGTAAGTTAGACATAGCCTGCCACTTGCATTTGGTCATGAACAGAAGAGCTAAACAAAATAAGTTGTTGTGAATCCACAGTAGCACAATGCTTAGTCCAGGGAGACAAAAGGCCTCCACAAGGCTTATAGTAAACTGAGTCAGTTGCATAATGTCACTATAAGGAAAATAGATGCCAAATATAGCAAAAGGCTTCTCAAATGCTTAATAGTAATCCATTCCTTAGAAACATATGTGGTCGCAAGTGAATCTAAATGTTACATACAGGTGAAGAACACAAGTTATGCTACACTTGAGAGTCAGTCAGAAACTACTACTTGTGCCATAATTTGAACACCAAAAAATGCAGTAAGTTAATTGCCACCTCACTCAATGCTACTAGGAACACTGGAGAGCTTGAGACATAAAATCTCATACTTGCAAGTAACAACTGTTACCAGTCAGTTGTTTCATTTCTTCCTACAATGCTTCACGCATAGTGCAGTTCTATTTCTTAACAAGTATTATGAGATGTTTTGTCAGTCAACTAATTATATTGCCATGAGGAAATTGCTATGTATGTCTACAAAGCGTGTAATACAAGCGTACCATGTTACCCACTGCCATTACTTTTGAAGTCATCCAATGTTACTTACACAAAGATGAAATGGTTCACTAACACAGGTAACTTCTATGCAACACTTAATACTTACACGAGTTGAGTTAAAATCCTACTTTTACTCAGATTTCACACACTGTGGCAGCAATTCAATCCCTTTTAGGTTCAAAATTGTTGATTGTTATCTGGTAATAAGGAAAATTTATTATAAAACAAGAAACTAATAAAGATAAGCTTACTCTTGTCAGCTTAGAGGCAACAGGGCAATAAGCATGTCACTAAAGATTTCTACACCATACAATCATTTATCAACCACCTGGTAAACATCTTTCTATCCTCCTAACAGGAAATATTAATAGAGTTACAATTCAAAAAACTCAGCCGGTACGGCAAGTTATGCCACATTGTTGCCTGTGCTCGGAGGTTCAAATGCCTACTAGCTCCACCACCACTTCCAGTGCCGAGCGGCAGCCATCGCTCTGACATGGTACAGTGTTCAGCTGTCCAGCCATGTGCGCTAGTTGTTTTTGATCTGCACACATGCGTTTCTGTACTAACCAGAGAATACTAGAAGATTAGTCCCCTTCATAAAACACCCACTGTATCCCAGCTTGGCAAAGAATTATTGAAATGTAAAGTTACAATAGTAAATCCATTATCAAATAAACAGTTATGCACTTGCCAATGTCCAATGTTAGACTGCTCAGAGCTCACCTGAAACCATTCTGCACAATTTACCATTGCAGTACTAGCATTCAAGCTAATAAAAAAAAATAAAAATGTCGTGTGGCGAGGGCCTCCCATCGGGTAGACTGTTTGCCTGGTGCAGGTCTTTCGAGTTGACGCCACTTCGGCGACCTGCGCTTCGATGGGGATGAAATGATGATGATGATTAGGAAACACAACACCTAGTCCCAGTCCCTCTCTGACCCAGCCGGGAATCGAATCCGGGCCATTAGGATTGACAGTCCGTCACGCTGACCACTCAGCTACTGGGGGCGGACATGCAAGCTAATGCTAATAGCTTTCATTGGATAAACGAAAATATTTCTAGTTTCTCACGCAACTTGACTCCGTTGTGTGATTGAAGAAGCACAGCCTAAATGGACAGAGTTTTGAGTAAACACAAGTCTACCAGCCCCATTAGATATTTCAGTTAACAGTTCCCGCCAGATTTGGCCATCTTATCTGTCACTGTAGCAGAAGTGATTAACGGAGATCCATATTTTAGCAAGGACGCCCACTACGATATGTGTGTTCGTGGAAATCCTTGCTACGTGTCAGAGAGACAATATAACACACCAGTATAGTCAAATCCTGCCCCAGTAAATGTATTCCTAACAGAGATTTTAAACTGAGCAGAACTTGCATATTTGGATACAAATACTGTGAAAGTCTACTCATGATACCATGCAAGTAATGCCAACTATTGATCGTTTTCGGTAATGCTTCACTCAAATTAGAGCGGTAACTGCCATTTATTTTGTAGCCGCAAGCACAGTATGAGAACTTGAGCATCTAAAAGTGACTATGCATAACCAGCTTATCAATCTGCAGTATGTCCAGTCATATCCTTATGTCACAAAATGTAGTTGATGTGAATTATGTGCTTTGCACATGTAACAATGACAGAAAACTATCGAGTATTACAAATTGATATTGATTCTACCACAGTGCCAATGAGCCAGATACATTTTCTACCATTTCTCAGTCACATGAATATTGTTTTGTCGTGAAGACACTGGGCAAGCAGCTAGTGCTCCAGGGGTACACTCGCTACCAACATGACACCAGATCCTGCTGCCTATAGCACATACCACCAGTATTGCACCACAGTGGCTGCGCGAACCCTCGCTTAGCTACAGTGTCGAGCATCGTTACATAACGCAGTTAGAAAACTTTGGAATACAGCCGCAATCTTCCCTTCGCGCATGAAAATAGCATACTGACTTTACCAAAAACAGTTATATGTGTCCTTACAAAATGCACAAAAAACAAACACACTTCAAGCTACTTTTCATGATTTACAACACTTACTTGCAGTTTTCTGATTTGAAATTAACATCATTGCTGGAAAATCAACTGTCACTGTCTGCGAGACTCTTCGATGCAGCGTAACAATTCATAGGATATTGCAGGTAGGTTGCATAAATCACCACAGAGGTCGTCAATCAGGACTTATGGTAACAAAGAGTACAGGCACAAATAAACAAAACATATAATGATACAAGATCATCAATGAATATATCACCTCAGTATTAAAACATCTAAGACAGCCAAAAATTGTTAAGAAGATCGTGTCTTATAACAAGTAGAAGTAATCTGGAATTCATGATGCACAATAAGATATACGGAGAATAGTTCAGCGCGAATTGCTCATTACTTTCATGTGAATTATACCAACCTATAATCAGAGGTAAATGACAGCAGAGATAATGGGAGAAATCTATGTGAAAATGTTTATTGTGTTTAGTGTAAGATTTTGGAGCTCCACATACATGCCTTGGTATTTCATTATGTATTTTATCTGACAATCTACCCCCTCTCTCTGAGCTTGTCTCCCCACTTTGAAGTGTGTTTTTATTTTTGTTTTATTATGTCATATATAAAAGTGTTCAATGCAGTTAAGAGGATGCTCAAACTAGTCTGTTGAGAAAAAGCAAATATAGAGTTTTGCAGCTCTGTTCATTTGAAAATAGCAGTTGAGGGAAACATCCCAAATACAAGGACCTACCTCCTCATCTAAATATGATAAATATTTATTTGCTTTCATTGAGAGACGTACACACAGTACACTTTACGCAGCATATACTTTTCATGCTGAATCCAAGCACAGTGCATGCACCATGACGCATGTTACTTCATTAATTTAGGTACAGTAGCAATCCCCAACAGAACAGGAGACAGGAAAAGATTAGCCCATGAGAACTGTTAGTAGTTACCTGCACTAAAATATATTTAGAATCATTGTCTCGGTGATGCCACAAGCTCTCGTGTATGCCAAAATAAGGCACACCAACTTGCGAAGAACTTGCTTAGTGGCCAAGCCACTACCCCCTTAGGCAAACAGAAGCACCGAAATACACAATCTATCGATTGACGCAAGACTAAACACCTATTAATTTCTATGGTAGACCGAGTAAGCTTAGATTTATTCTGACAAAATGGTTATTTAAGCTAGTGACAGGGCATGGCACATGTACACCCATTCTACTGGAGTTGTCAGTGGGCACCCATAACCACATACTGTTGCAGTTAATTTTTTGACCCTCCCGCTTTTATCTCTTACCCTATTGCCGTTTTGTCAGCTCTGTTCTGTATTTCTTTCTCCTGTTGAGAAGGAGCCAGATTAATTGGGACTAAGTCCTCCGATAGTGCCAAGACTCTCACATCCTTTTCCAGTCACATTATTCCCAGGTTCAGTCCTCTCTTGTTGTAGTGATCTGTCTCGCTTACTCAGGTCAAGGTGTCAACAGTGTCCTAATTAATTAAGTAACCAAGTATATGTCAGAAAGCAAAGCTTTACAAAGATAGCGAATGCTTTGCCCTTCGGTAACGCATGCCTAACCTTAAAGGACAGAAATACGACTTTTCTGCTAGTTGGTTGTCACTAACCTGTTTTCATTTGCCACTCTATTTCCTACAGCGCACATTGCTGAATGGCTCACTCAGAATTGTTCCAATTGAGTGTTCATTTCAAGCATTACAGCTGTGCCTGTAGTTGTACTGGTCACTGCCAATATTGCATGGATTTGGTATACCTATGGCTACAGTAAATCCCGCGAGCCACCACCACAGGTTGTGCCAGATCACAAGCCAGATGGTGAATACCATGAGTATCGTCTGATGAGTCACATTATTTCACAGGCATGGCCCTCCAAATACATTAAGCTATAGAGTTTTGTGTAACCGTGCACTCAAGTTTAATTAAATTTGTTTCAAACAATTTATGGAAAAGTAGTTTTCAGATGCCACGAGTAAAAACAAACTAACTATATGTAATGAAAATGTTTGATAAGAGTTTTGATCAATTGCCAATTTATCACTTATTTTTAATTTACCCCTTTTATTGAGTCACTTGGCCTCCATTGACATGATTCCTGCCTGTGAGTGTTGCAGTCAGTGGAACTCGACATGCTCTCATTCGGCCAGCCAGCTCTCTAACTATTTTGAATCCGGGTCCGTATTACAGCGCCCGGGTGATTATACACTTCGATTCAGCTGCAGCCCAGCTGGTTGCTGCCATTGCACCCCCACCGCTGTGGCTTCACGCACGTGGTCGACTACTGGCTGCTGCACTGACTCCATCGGTTTTGCAAAGTGTGTAGAAAAAGACATTATATTACCAGGTACTTCCAATTATTAAGGACTCTAGTGACACCAATGGCTAATGATACTGTAAAGTAAAAACACAAACTTTGTACCCCTGGCCCTACTGCATATTTCATGATCAATTTTTTAAAATGAGAATTCAACCCTCTATTGGTTTTAAGAACCCTTTTTAAATAAAAAAACACTAAATGTCTGTCACCTTCCATGTACGTCAAAAGAAAATCTTTTTGTGTTTTGAATTGGTCATTAAAAGTGATTAGTGTCAACCATTGTAACAATCATAGACCTGTAACCAGCTGTCTTGGAAGGGGGAAGGAATTGTACATGGTAACGGGTAATAATGGTAAAACTTTTTTATTGTATTCTATTTCCATTATTTTAATGTAGCCTCAGGCAGTGACATGAGCAGTTACATAAACTACTCCACAGTACTTGTGGCTGGCTCCCACGCTATTATGCTGGGCTAGGGACGCTACCATGGTGTTGCTGAGTCAGAGACACCAACTTTCTGCCACAAATCTGCCAATGGGAGGACTGGGTGCCATCACGTGAGGTATGCAAGACGGCTAGCTAGGTACTGGCCACAACAGCAGGTCACTCTCTTGCCTGTCAGCTTCCTCACCCTCTGTGAAGTCCTTCCTATCGAGGGCAAAATGCTCTTTCCATACAATATGTGGTTCACTCTGCAGTCGTACACAGTTTTCATGAAGATTGCATCCCTTAGTGGAAGTTCTTTGGAATAAAACCCATTTCCCCCCCTGAATCCTGGCATTTATCATTTTACGTGTAGAAAAAGCACCTCGGTTGCCCACCTGTTACCATCCTAACATGTACAGTGCTCACATCTCATGAGCAATTCTATAATATATGGTCAAAAAATGGATTCTTAGTACCCCTATGGTGGACAATTTGTCTTGTCCAGTCATGTAATCAGTCAGCTACGTGTTGGTCATCCCTTCATTTGAAGTAGTGCAATGAATACCGTTTCCTTTGTTCCTGCCTCACTTACTCTTTGCACCTCAAGAGACCTTTAAATCTTTAAATCTAAGTTTTGAGTGACCTATTCAAAAAGTGACAGTGAGACTGATAGTTTTGTTATGACTGATTATTCTATAACTACAAGAAATGATCTGAAAGTGGGCAACTTTGCCCAAAAGAGATAATGAAGCAAAAAAACAAGTCATCAAAAGTCAGAAAATAAGCCTATTTTGCAAACATTTCTGTGTCTGATTACATGACAGAGTGGTTCAGGAGTTCAAATCTTACTCGCCATGGAAATGTATGTAAGGTAAAAAGCCAAACTCTCTTTCAGTTTCATTAAGTGAAATTAAGTGGCTTTTGTCATCTTATATTACATCTGAGGCATCCAGAAGCAAACTGCAGTGAGTGCATCAGAACATTTTATTCAGCAAAGACAAAAAATTCTTACTTCCTTCATATGGCAGGCATTTGACATTCCTTTTCATCATAGATTTTATTTTGCCCAAGGGCTATGTTTCTGACAACCACTAAAATATTCAACTTACCTTATACTAGTAATAAACTAATATATTCATTACGAATCCTAAAGGGACGTCAAGCTGTACATTTATGTAAATGCAAACAATATAACACAGGAATCACTAATTCTTCAAGGAACTCCTCGACAGAATAGGAGGAGTTATCCAGAAGGAAACTCTTCAGTTTAGATTTGAAAGCACATGAATTACTGATAAGATTTTTGAACTATTGGAGCTTATTCAAAATGGATGCAGCAGAATACTGCAGGTCTTCCTGTACAAGAGTCAAGGAAGTGCGATCCAAATGCAGATTGTATTTCTGCCTAGTATTAACTGAGTGAAAACTGCTAATTCTTGTGAATAAGCTGACATTGTTATCAAGAAATAACAGTAAAGAATATATAAATATATATTAAAAACAAAGATTCCATGACTTACCAAACGGGAAAGCGCTGGTAGATAGGCACAATAAAAAAACACACAAACAAAATTTCAAGCTTTAGCAACAAACTGTTGCTTCATCAGGAAAGAGGGAAGGAGAGGGAAAGACGAAAGGATGTGGGTTTTAAGGGAGAGGGTAAGGAGTCATTCCAATCCCAGGAGTGGAAAGACTTACCTTGGGGGAAAATGTCTGCTTGTGTCTGTGTATGTGCGGATGGATATGTGTGTGTGTGCGCGAGTGTATACCTGTCCTTTTTTCCCCAAGGTAAGTCTTTCCGCTCCCGGGATTGGAATGACTCCTTACCCTCTCCCTTAAAACCCACATCCTTTTGTCTTTCCCTCTCCTTCCATCTTTGCTGATGAAGCAACAGTTTGTTGCGAAAGCTTGAATTTCGTGTGTATGATTGTGTTTGTTTGTGTGTCTCTCGTATATATAAAGATTAACAAACGAAAGCGCTGGCATGTTGATAGATACACAAACAAACACAAACATACACACAAAATTCAAGCTTTCGCAACCAACGGTTGCTTCATCAGGAATATGTGCCAATGTCAGAATACCCAGGCTAATGAACAAGGGTCAAAAAGAGGTTCACAAACTTACACCACTTATTGCCCGAACCACCCGTTTCTGAGCAAAAAATTCCCTTTGATAATGGGAAGACTTACCCCAAAATACAATACCATACGCCATAAGTGAATGAAAATAAGCAAAGCAGACTACTTTTCGCATCAAACTATCACTTACTTCAGCTATTGTTCTAATAGTAAAAATGGCAGCATTAAGTCTTTGAACAATATCCTAAACAGGGGCTTTCCATGACAGTTTACTATTATTGTAACATAACATAAAAATTCACCTTGATAGTGGCACAGAGGAGAAAAGAAAACAATTTACTGAATACATTTTACTGTTACTACAAAGCATGTGACATTAAACAAAAGTTTGAAGTAGTTAATGCGTCACAAGCTTAAAAGTCCTATCCTGGCCTGCCTAAATTACACCGGCACATCATTATCCTCTGGATGAATTTCAAAGTCTACGCTCTCCTCTGCACTGTTCACAGCTTTTAGCCAATTGATTATATTCCTGTAGAAAGTAAGATTTTTGGTTTCTTCCCAAGTCTCCCCGAAATGCTTTTTGAGAAGGAAATAAATGTCCCTCACTTTTGCTTCCTTTAAGTCTCTTCCAGTTTGGGCATCAATTTGTTCCCTGGACAAGTAGGCTTTGCTTGATCTGCATATCCCTCTCCCTTCATCAGCGTCCATTTTGCAGGCCACTTCACCTTTTACTAATGTGATCCATTTCTACTCCTGGTGATCACAACCCACTTTACAGGGGCAAGTCTGGAGTGCCACCGATCAAGTGGCTTAATGACATCAGCAACTGCATCCTTTCAACACTGTTGGCAACATCTATTCCTATCTGGAAAACTGTTCCATGATCCTTGAACCTCCAGTGTACGCACTCTGTGACGTAATTGTGACTTTAGGCCTGAGAAAATTTTGAACTCGACCAAAAATTCTGGCCACAGAAGTGGCCACCATCATTCCAGTATCAAACACCGGTGGTGGAAAAGAGGCAGGCTGCAGAAATGGCCGAAAACCAACCCGCAGATGTGGCCAGTTCCCATCTGGCACTCCCTGTTTGGTGGTCACACCATCAACTTCCACCCATCAACGTGGAGTTCAAGAGGGACTACAAACCTGCATTGCCACCTAAAAAAAAGTCCTGGAGGATATCAGATTTGGTGTACATACAATGATGTGCAACAAATCCATCCATATGCAGAGAGAGTTAAGTTCACTCCTGGTGATTGTCAACAATAACCAGGAGAACAAGAAGCTCTTTTCAGTGAAGAGAATGTCTATGGAGCAAGAAGGTCTCATGCTGGTGCTACTGCTGCCAAAGAGTGGGACACATGGCACACCACTGAACCTTCCCCAAGGCATCCATGAAAAGTACAGTGAACCCAAGACGCGCCCTCAAAAGTGCAAGAAGAAGACAGTAACTGTTCCGTCCGACATCCGTGCCCAAGCATACACAAGCCGGCCAGGCCGACCTACTCCTGAAGAACCTCATCACAGTGTAAACTACTGTTTTCATATCTACTAATAATGAAGTTCTTATTATTTCCATGCTGTGAAATGGCACAAAATACAGGCATTGATGAGCAAATCTTACCTTAATCGTTTTGTTCCATTCCTTTTCCAGTCAGAAGGATTTGCTGATTTGTTTCAGCATTTGCCTTTTGAAAGTGATTGTACACATATTCCATCATTAACATTCATGATTATGGAGGAAAAGATAAGCATTCTTGACATTTTGTCCAACCAAAAACACCATAAACATTCTCCATACACTCACATTATTTGTTGCAAGCCACAAAAAATGCTGCTGTTTTACATTTCATGGTATCGTAAAACAGGGAAAACCTGGCAAAACTGCCATATAGAGGCACAAAACTAATATTCATGAAGTAACAGGCTGAGAAAGTAACACTATTCAGAGAAAATACATAATGTTTACAAATCAAGTTTTACATCTTCAAACCTACTTAGATAATGAAACTTGTTAAGGATAAACCAAGTTCTATCACACAATGGATTCACTTAGTTTTGCTTTGCAAAGAGAACTGGACACACCAACTTGTGCACCTGTAGGCTATTTTGCAGATACATTTTAGGGTTGACACAAACTGTTTTTGTCTTGTTTTAAGAGTGTAAGTGAGCACCATAGGAAATAAAATGGTGGCAACAACATATTTTTGGGAAAAAGTGGATTTACTGTGGTTTGCTTCTGGATGCCTCATTTGTAAGTGTGCAGAACCAATATAGGTGCCCTGCATTACAGACTTTGGCTAGATTCTGTTTAGGATTCCTTGTCAATGATTTCTGTCGACTGCTTAAATTGTTTTCGTATCTGAGAATCGAGTGTGGGGTATGATATAAGAAATGCCCATGTTACCATTGAGGTTTCATGCCAAAATGGCTTTTATACAGCAATTCAACATAGCCAAGAGTTCAGAAGAAGGGTTTTAAAAACTAAGAAATTTATTGTACTTTCCATGTGTTTGTCTGGAACTCAGAACTTCTATGTAGTGAAAACTGATGTGTCTTCATACGTGTATGAGATGTAATATCATGCTTTTGCTACCACTAAAAGGAAAATAATGCAATGCTGAGAAAAGACAAAGATCCTTTCTTAAATAGGTATTTTACAATACATTTATTAATGAAATAAGAGGGCTCTTCACCACCTGTTTACATTAATACATTATTTTGAACTAAGAGATCAGTTTTAATTAATTTCAAATCATAAGCTATTCTAAACATAATGCTTTATCTAACAACATATTACCAAAAATTTATGGTTTCAAAAAACAAAAATACAAAGTTAATTTGAAAGTGTCGTAAGCCTAAACAAGGAGAAAGAAAAAATGAATTTATTTTTCATTGGCAATAAATGGAACATAGTAAAATTGCTGTATAACAAAATGTAGATATGTTTGAGTAGGTGAAACCCTGTGGCATTTTTTGACTGAGTGTCAGCAGTTCATACTTCTGAGGGCTTGAGCAAAGGTTCTGGATAACCAAAATTGGCTGATGTAACACATGTAGCTTCAGGGGTTATCACTGTAGTGGCTGAGCACGGAGCATTGCTGGCCTCAACAAGTTGACGGTAGTAGCTGAACACGACCATCCACTGACAGAAACCTGTAAATTTTTATATACTTTAAGAAAAATTGCTAAATGTATTCTACACAATTATACAGAACTAAATGTTGCAACTAAAGGAGTTGATGTAAAAATGTGCTAACTCATGAGAGCATAGTTTTGAGTTTTTGTATGTTATATGTTTGGTTAAATCTCTAAATTGTAAATCAAGGTGGATCTATTTGTAATTTTTTCTACAAATTGTTACACTATTTGGTTACATATGTAATCTCTTAAATGGGTAAAAAAATTCTTAGTACTACTGCTAAGAGCCTTAAAATAGTGACAAAGTCACAAAGTTTGATTTTCTGTATGATAAGTTGATGCATAAAGTGGTTTCAAACTTTTGTGATCATATTCTTTTGCATCAGAAAACAGAATACTGGTGAGTGAAAACTTGTCCCACAAATAAACTATACTTCGATATTCATAAAACATTCAAGGCAGAAATTTTGGTTTTTTTTTTTTTTTTTAAGCATAGTCACGAAACTAATAAAGCAATTTTGAATCTTCATTTTCTTCTTTATTCACTTGCAGCCTTTCAAAATAAGAATAATTTACATGTGGTAACTGTTTTACAACTCTTATTTTTTTTCTTAATAGGATAGAGTTAGGCCAACACCCATCATTTAAACTGTCAACCCTGGACAAAGACTTTGAAATTTTGGACATTTGGATCAGATTGGATTATTTTCCTGGACATATACAGTCTGTCCATGAAATATGGGCCAATAAAGAAGTGTGGAAAATGTATGTACAGTAGAGTGTGTAACTGTTCTTGCCGCTGTCTTTTTTAATAAACAACAGGCAATAACTATCTATGCACCAGCCCTCATTTATGTTTGAGTAGGTGAAACACTGTGTCATTTTTTGACTGAGTGTCAGCAGTTCATACTTCTGAGGGCTTTATACGCAATGGATAACCCCCCCCCCCCCGCCCCCCCCCCCAGGACACCCTTGGATTTCCTCAAAACTAGGAAAAATCTGGGGAAATCCGGATGTATGGCAGCCCTAGATTAGGTCTATCATATTCTTTTCCTAACTCCAAGATAGTAGGAATTGGCTCTACTCCTTTTTTGTAATGAAACATTTAAAAAGTCTGCATCCACTTGATGTTTCATTGGCACAGGAATCATGTATTCTCATTTAAGGCAAACATCATGTTTGAAGTTAATGGCTTGGCCATCATCAGAGTTTTTCTTTGTTGCACTCTGCTTTATTTCCTGTTGTTGCAATTTAAAGTGAAACAGTGACTGAAACAACCTTCCAGGCATTTATAGGTAAATATTCATTGCATTTGTATGTTTTCAACACTAAAGAATTCCTCAAAAATTTAACAAATGCAGTGTCTAAAACTTTAAGAGATTAGACTGGTGCCAATATAATGCTGTAAGCTAAACTTGTGGTATCTTCACATCAGATGTTTTCCCTGGTGCACAATCAGGATATGTATCACTGTCAGATATCAATTGTGAAATGAGTAATAAATTGAACACTGTAGTCAATAACACCCTTGTCCAGCATCTATATGTCCACTGTACTCGGTTACAAGATTTTGATGTCACTGCCATATTCATACTGTGGGGTGGCACTGTTTTCATCCAAAGAAAAGAACATAAATATGGTAATGCAAAAAAGGTATGGCCAACAAATGCTTTCTAGTACTTCAAATGAAAACTATTGGTTGCCAGCATGTAGTGCAGTTGAAACCAAAACAAATAGCATAATCAGCCTAATTTTCATTAAACTGAGGCTTAGCACTTTCTTCCACTGATCACTTCAGTTAGAAGTGCACAGATTGGGTGGGGGGGTCAAAGAAAACATTTAAATTTATTAAAAACTATGACTCCAAAATCAGGCCTACTAATTCAATAATCCTCGTAGATTTACAGTGGTTACAGCACTAGCACTGTAACAAACTGATATTGAACAACAGTAGCTGATAAAGGCAGGCAAGTAACTGAGAAACACTCTGGCCTCTATGAAGGATATTAACATTTAAAATGTCCACAAAGGCACACTAATCCAATGTGTATCTTTCTAAACTACTGAGAAACAGGCAACAGAACACTGACATCAAATGAAAATATTGATGCTTGTTTAAAGGCATGCATAGAGATGTTGGGATACAATAAAAATATGCTGCACATGACTGACATATTCACATGTAGGTCAGTTGCCACAGTATCAGTTGGTGAGGGTTCATGCTGATTGCCATTTTCCTTCAAGATCACACAGCCAACTGTTGCCTTTTGTCGAGTTTACATACACATGTCACATAGCTACATCATAATAACACCATAACAGCATCACTGATAAATAAAGCAAGAAATTGGGAAATATATCATCTGCATAATAATAACAATAATAATAATAATAACAATAGTATTTAAAATGATGTATTGGTCAGTTTGTTGGGGTGAGTCAGAAGAACAAAATGTGAAAAATGAAGTATCCATTGTCAATGTAAAAAATCTGAAACTAATTTTAAAATCTTATGTGTGCAACTATACTTCTTTAGCAGCTTTCAAAGCTAAATTACAAAGTATTTAGCAAACATAGTAAAGGAGTTTTGCTATTTAGGGAGTAAAATAACTGATGATGGTCGAAGTAGAGAGGATATAAAATGTAGACTGGCAATGGCAAGGAAAGCGTTTCTGAAGAAGAGAAATTTGTTAACATCGAGTATAGATTTAAGTGTCAGGAAGTCGTTTCTGAAAGTATTTGTATGGAGTGTAGCCATGTATGGAAGTGAAACATGGACGATAACCAGTTTGGATAAGAAGAGAATAGAAGCTTTCGAAATGTGGTGCTACAGAAGAATGCTGAAGATAAGGTGGGTAGATCACGTAACTAATGAGGAGGTATTGAATAGGATTGGGGAGAAGAGAAGTTTGTGGCACAACTTGACTAGAAGAAGGGATCGGTTGGTAGGACATGTTTTGAGGCATCAAGGGATCACAAATTTAGCATTGGAGGGCAGCGTGGAGGGTAAAAATCGTAGAGGGAGACCAAGAGATCAATACACTAAGCAGATTCAGAAGGATGTAGGTTGCAGTAAGTACTGGGAGATGAAGAAGCTTGCACAGGATAGAGTAGCATGGAGAGCTGCATCAAACCAGTCTCAGGACTGAAGACCACAACAACAACAACAACAGTTCTATTAGTGCCCAAGTTCCTTTCTCCTTTGAAGAAGGGTGAAGTAGAATTTGTAAACAAAGTGTATAGCATTTACTGATATGTAGAAAATTGCAACTTTCACAAAACGGCAAACATAATTTAAAAAAAAAAAAAAAAAAAAATCTTCCTGCACATCTTACATAGTAATTAAATTCTCTCTCTCTCTCTCTCTCTCTCTCTTTCTGTGTGTGTGTGTGTGTGTGGGGGGGGGGGGTTATGTGTGAGCACCATCAAAGGTGGAAAAGCAAATCCGGTTTCCCATTCCCAAAAGAGCTTTACTACCTGAAATGTGCAATTCATTATTTTTCAGAGGAAGGCTAATGCAGTTTAATATCTATGGTGATACTATAGTCATTAGAGAATATTTGCTATAAATGGAATAATTTTGACTTTTCAAACATACTGTGCTCAAAACATTTTAAGTCAAAATTTTACCAAATGAGTATTTTTGAGATGAGAAGCCAACTGTTAGAAATCAAAATTTCAGGTGAAGTGGCAACACCAGCTAGGCCATCCAAACCACACTTGGAGTAGTCAACATGCTATGCAAAGACATGCTACAACACAATTCTGTGGCCTACCAAAATTTTTCCTCGCAGTGTTACTTTTTGATGTATTTTTCGATGAATCAGACGTATGAAGACGTGAAATGTTTCCTCATTGTAAAGGTAAGTAAATGTTTGTTGTAAGCTAGTGTAAGTAGACTTGCTGGCTCAGACAGGGTGATAAGATATTGTCAAAGTGTAGTGAACAGGTAGTTGCATTATCACTGGGTGTGCAAGCATACCAGCAATTCGGTGGAATGCAAAGTAGAATGTAGGAGAGTGTTGAGAGAGAGACAGACAAGTTGAGTCACACAGCGTCTCTTTTGTTGAGAAATGGTCATAATGCAGTGGTGCTAAAGTATATAATGGCTCAGCAAATAATTTTATTGTTGACAGGCAAAGTATATGGCCTTAAAGGGGCACAGTAAAATTACAAGAGGATGCAAATCAACATGAAGAGTAGTGTGGGCCCAGTTTAATTTGTTATGGAGCTACAAGAAAACAAGCCTGTGCCACACATGCCAACAAACAACGCCTTACATTGCACCAACAACATCTCAAAGTGATGTAAGATCCAACTAAATATTTGGTCAGACTTTTATACAGCTAGCCAGTTTCGTAGTTCATTTTTGCGTGAATGATGCCGAGTTATACTAATGTGTTGGCCTTCAATTCCACCCAAGGAAAAATACCTAAGAAGAATCCAACCTATCCATTATTGATGATCTGAGAGAGTCCTGATGATTGAGAAACTATTGCAGTGCTTTATAAAAGAAATAATAGTAATTAAAATTTCAATAATTTTCAAGACTGCAATTAACAAAAGTGCTCAACTCTTGAAAATAGTAATTTGAAAGACAGTACTTAACAGAGCAAGATTCAGCAAAAGATATTTTTTGATAATTTTTCATGGATAAGTTAGTTTTCAATTTTATGCAACTGCAGTCAGTCAGAAATATTAGTTAATATCTTGAACAAATAACAGTAGTAATTGCACAAAGTAATTAGCAGTAATTGTTAATGAGTAGTATAAAAGTTGAAGTTGCATGAAACCGATAAAATCAAATCATCAACTGTGCCATTCTTTTACAACTGAAATTTTGACATTGCAAATTACATAACTGTAACTCACAGGAAATTGATGCTATATCATTACAATAATTTTCAAGCTAAAAGGCAGCATTCAGTAAAAAATAAATAACTTTTTGAGTAACATTAAAGACAGTAAGCATTACAGTGAGTGATGTCACAAAGATTTTTGCATTTACATAACTGTTTATTACTAATGACATTTTGTTGGTCTTTGATTCTTACTGAAAGGTATTTGTTGACTGTGACATATTCATTTGAAATTACGTCAGAACAGTATGTGCGGATTTTGTGCTGCTTTCACCTAGCAACAAAACCAAGCATTGTGATGTAATTTTCTCAGTTTTAAAAGACAGGAATTTTGCTCATGTAGTGATGTGGCAACTGTTAATTTTCATTGATTCAGTACTTAAATTTATAACATTTTAAAAATTTAACTAATCATTGTAATTCCATTCAGCCTAACTTTATATTCAATTACTTTAATCGAGTTTATCTTCCTTGTCACATTGCTACAAATACCGAGCACTAGTAATTAGGTTATAACATTTCATGGATTTCATTTATTCTTCAGAGTAGATGCCTTTTTCCGTATAACAGGGAAACTGATGCAACAGATGCAACAAACTACTGACCAATATCCTTGCTAACATGTTTTTCGAGGTCCTCGAGAAACTGGTTCCATAGAATTGTTAATCATCTGAACAGCCACAACACTCTCAGTCAATGACAGTTTGGTTTCCAGCAAAGCCTATCAATTGATGATGCTATTTTCTCTTTCACCGATCAAATTCTTGAACCCTATGTGACCTATCCAAAGCTTTTGACTGTATCAACCACAAAATTCTGCTAAATAAAGCAGACTATTATGGGTTAAGTGGAATAATGGGGATAGGGATTACATCCTACCTTACAGATAGGAAACAAAGGGTAATAATTACTGACAATAATGGAATCCCAGCTCTGTCCAAGTGGGGCAAAGTTAACACTGGAGTGCCTCAAGACTCGGTACTGAGACCTTCACTGTTTCTTATATTTATAAATTACATCCCACACAGCACCATGTCAGTGACCAAGTTCACCCTATTCGCTGATGATACTTCTCTTCTAGTTGATCAAGCAACAGGGAACAACCAGGAAACACACGCGAACAATGCACTTGATGACATTCTGAAATGATTTAACTTTAATGGACTCTCTCTGAATATAAAAAAAACCCTCATTATGTACAGTTTCATATGGCACATAAAGAACCAGGGGATATAAATATAGAATGTAATGGACAAAAAATAAAGCAAGTCGACTCAGCTAAGTTCCTAGATGTGTACATAGACTGCAAACTAAATTGGTCCAACCATACCCCAGATCTATAAAAAAAGGCTGCTTTCTGCAACATTTGCCTTAAGCATAATTGCATCAACCACACATAAGGAGGCCATAAGAGCTACTTACTTCGGATATTTCAACGCATTTTTGTCTTACGGAATCATCTTTTGGGACAACCAGCCCTTGGCAAAAAAAGTTTTTCTTGCTCAGAAGAGAGCAATACGTATCATGAGTGGTGAGCAACCAAGGCACTCCTGCAGGAATCTGTTTTGGAAACTACAGATATTTACAATGACATCTCAGTATATATACTCCCTTGTATGTTCATTAATAAAAACTATTCGCTCTTCAAAACCAATAGTGAATACCGTGGTCACAACACAAGGTCAAAAGAGGACTTTCATAGTAACCAATCAAACTTCACCCTTGTACAGAAAGGAGTAAATTATACAGGTATCAAAATTTGTAATGCTCTAGCCAGTGTCATCAAAAGTCTTGCTCCTGAAACACCAAAGTTCAAGAGAAAACTGAAGGAATACTAAATACAAAAGTCATTCTATTCAATTAATGATTTTTTTTGGGCATAGGAGCAAGTTTTTATTATACAACAGAGTTAGCCATGCAATGTAAGCATAAATGTAAACTACTTGTTGCTGTACTGTTGTGTTGTTCCTCAAATACTTTGATATTGTTAATCTTAAAGTGTACACATAAGTGTTAATTCTGATGTATGTAATATGTTTTTATTTCTTCTAATGTCCCATGTTGTTACTATGAGTCTTGTCATGAATTAACCACATTGTGTGCTGCTGTGTTGTTAACACTGTAAAAATGCTGACTCGTTCTATATCCTTGCAACTCCATTGCTATCAGGATCTACAGAACTCGCAATAAAATAATAATAATAATATAATATGTGTAAGTATTTGTGTATCTTATCTCACATTCAATTTAATGATTAAAAGGTTTGTCATCTTTGCACTTTTAATGAGTAAGTTATTATTTACGTGAAACTACACTACAGAAGACTGCACATAAACAGTGTGTTTGCCCTCTTTTGCTACTTTTGTTTAAAACAAGTGCTTCACTGATAACATATAGGTTGTGTGCATACTTTTTATTATTTCTATGTAACTTATCTTGTTTTACAGACATGCATAAGTACTTTCTTTTCCTCTAAGTAAATCTGTGATAAAACAAAGTAGCAATTATATATAATGCATCAAACAATGGAAAATCCACAATGGAATGTAACAATATTGTGAAAAGGAAAGTTGCTACTCACCATGTAGTGGAGATACCGAGTCAGCAATAGCCACAACAAAGTGACAATCTTTTTGTTGTGCCTATCTGTGACTTAGCATCTCCGCTATATGGTGAGTAGCAACTTTCCTTTTCACAATATTGATACAATGCACCCAGATTTTTGAGATATAAAACTGATGTTTATGTTGACGCAATATGTACAAGTGATAAGTTGCCTTTGTCATAAGTATTTTGCTTCACTGTGTGATAGATCCTTCTTGAAAAGTTTTAATGGTAGCTAAAGCAATGGTTCACACTTCTACATGGGATATTTGTGCAATTAGTGTATAATTATTCAGTTAAAAACATAATGATGATATCTGATATTAGAATAGCTATTAGGATGGCATCCACACACAGAAATCACTTATACCACTGTAACAATTGATTAATAATCAATGAATTCTATGCTTAATTTTTTGAATGTTAATTTCATGTTAAATTTCATTTCTCAATTAATTTAGTATCAAAGTTTTGATTTTGGTGGAGATATGTACCTTTGCATGTTTTGGATGTAAAGTAATCACTGACACCGACAGTTATTAGTAGCAGACTTGGCAAGCCGAGAGTAATTTGTGTATGACTGCAGTGAGCCATGGGAAGTATCATTAAAAAATTATTTTCATTTTTGATTTACTGTCACACAGTATTAGCTATGAATATATATTTTGAAATGTTTGTATGATGAAGAATAACAATATAAGGAAAATAATTGGCATTTCGATCCAAGCTGTCGTAGACGGTGGTCACGTGTGCATGAGGAGTGCTTGCTTGCTTGTGTGATGAATATGTGTGTGTGTCTTCTTTTCTGAAGAAGGCTTTGGCCAAAAACTAAATGTGTAACAGTTTTTTGTTGTGCCTGTCTGTAAGTCAATGTGTCATCTCTATGGTGAGTAGCAATGTATCCTTTTCCTTATGTAGTTGATATTCCTACTTGTAGTTCCCACTGCATGATGAAGAGTTGACTGATGTTAAAAAAATAAAGTTTAAACTGAATTGAGTTATGTAATTTCGTAATGGAAGAAGCCTCATTCACAATAGTAAACATAACCCAGAAAAGCAGTGAAGGTATATTTAGTAGCCAACATAGTTCACCAAACAGCAGAGGTGTCAAATTTGGTGACCAAGATATCAACATCAGCTCACTAATGTGCACCTCAAACCACTGCAGCATGGTTTCAGCCTTTTGACATGGGCAGTTACCCTGCTGGAAGATGCCGTAGCATGAAAGGATGCAGGTGGACCCAATAATGCTATCATAATCCACAACTATAACTGTGCCTTTGATTACTATCACGTGTCATTACTATCCCATGAAAGCTCAGGTGAATTTCACACACAGCATGATACTGCCTGCATCAGGCTGTGACAGTGGCACAGTGCATGTTTTGAGCAGCTGTTCACCAAGCTAATGGCGTATCCAGACACATATAATTTTAAAACTGGGGCAGCCACAACTAAAATAATTATACACAACTGACTGACAATTCATGAAGCACAATAGGTTTTTAAAAGCAGGTGTTGAATGTTTAAAAATATAAAACTGAATGAAAAGTCTAATAGTCCACTGTAGTTGTATTTATTTAAGTCAATTAGAAACCCACACAACCGGTTTCACTACTTTTAAGCTGCAAGTTCTGGTGTACATAAAAGCTGTGTCATATGGTACAGGGAGTTACAGAAAGCCACAGATTAACAGTTGGTGTTGCTAGGGAAAGTTTCCAGCCCTCCTCAATTGATAAAAACCATCATCAATGCTGAATGTCCAGTGTGTGTTAAAATTATGAACTTTACTGGTTAAAATATCTTCCTGTTGGCCTATCTCATGTAACTGATAAGATGAGGTGACTGTTATGTTTTTGTATCAGGTACAAAATATGTAACAACCGGTGAAATGTCTTGATATGTAACCATACTCATCTTCACATTCCTTGTGCTTTTCCTTTGCTACAATCAAGTCATCTTGCATCTTAAAAAACTGTGATGTAACAATTACAGAAATATGGTTGCTGACAACAATAATGTAATTGCATTTTCAAACACAGGAACATGAAATTTGCCATAAATCTTGATCATAATAGTTTCATTAAGGGCAAGAATATAGGTAGAGGTAGATTTGTAGCTCTCCAGAGCAATGATCAAAGAAGCCTATAAATTTCATCATACTGTGCTTAGCATAGAATATGCATCATAACAGAGTTCAACTAGAGTATGTACTACCCCCACATGGATCCTTCACAAACTCATCGTATTTAGTTGTCTGTGTGATCTACATAAATTTTTAGGAACTTAAAGGACATTCAAAACTACAACACTTTTCTGTGATGATCCTACCTTATATATATGAGAACTATACTGAGTAATAAGGTGTTTAACACCTGTGCACCAACATACCGTGTTGCGAAGAATACATTAACACTTATCAAGCTCCATTCACTTGAAAAGAATAGATGTCAGTAAATATCTGTAATTTCTCATTTTAGGCATTTTGCTAGACTTGTGTGAGGAAGTAATATACGAGGGTAATCCCAAAAGAAAGGTCTCCTATTTTCTTATAAGTACACAGACCTGTTCATTTCTACAATGGTTTACATCAGTTTACAGCTTGAACATTTAGCTATTTTTCGACATAATCACCATTTCTGTCAAAGCAATTTTGTAGACGCTGTGGCAGTTTTTGTATGCCCATGTCATTCCAGCTCACTGCCATGCTGTTCAGAAAGTTATGAACCTCTCCTTTCACCTCATCGTCGGAGCTGAATCGCTTTCTGGCCAAATGTTCTTTTAACCTAGGGAACAGGTGATAGTAACTGGGTGCCAAGTCAGGGCTATAGGGTGGCTGGGTGATTATGTTCCACTGAAACTGTTGCAGGAGAGCAACGGTTTGCCGAGTGATGTGTGGACGAGCATTGTCATGGAGAATGTGTACGCCCTTGCTCAACATTCCTCTTCTCCAGTTCTGAATTGCCCATTTGAGTTTTTTCAGTCTCGCGGTACCTGTCAGCATTAATTGTGGTCTCAGCGATGACAAGGCCATACAAAAACTGCCACAGCATCTACAAAAATGCATCGACAGAAATGGTGATTATGTCGAAAAATAGCTAAATGTTCAAGCTGTAAACTGATGTAAACCATTGTAGAAATAAACAGGTCTATGTACTTATAAAATATAGGAGACCTTACTTTTGGGATTACCCTCGTATATCGCTGCAATGTACTCTCTGGGCGTTTCCTTTCAACATAATACATACCACCACTAATGCAGCAACAATCACAACTGAGGAAGGAAACTTAGAGACGTATAATGTATTAAAATGATGCTTATATCACAGCTAGACATATATATTGCATCCTTGCACAAGAAACGGAAAAATATACTGAAAAAGAAGAACTATCCTGCACGTTTTTGATGATTACGATCTCACACAGGAATCATACAATGTAAACTTTCACGGCCGGTATTGTCTTCACTTAAAACTTCCGGGCTGATAGGCCGTGGTCGAAGTATAAAACTGTCTCCTAACGTTTCGTCTCCGACTGCGGGAGACATCCTCGGAGGTAAAGCGGCGAACTGCGAAGGGGACTCGAGGAGGCGCTGATTATATAGGCAGTACAGAGGGCGCCACTGTCGATCACGTGGCGTCGGCTATGAGATTGTCTCTGGTAATGCAGAGACAATCTCATAGCCGATGCCACGTGATCGACAGTGGCGCCCTCTGTACTGCCTATATAATCAGCGCCTCCTCGAGTCCTCTTCGCAGTTCGCCACTTTACCTCCGAGGATGTCTCCCGCAGTCGGAGACGAAACGTTAGGAGACAGTTTTATACTTCGACCATGGCCTATCAGCCCGCAAGTTTTAAGTCACACAGGAATTTACTGACTTACAAACGAAGTATTCTGCTGGCAGTTTAAAGAAGCATACCCCTACGTAACACACCATTTGTCCACACATCTCCCCATGTTTGGAATGCATTTAGCATAGCAGTATGATCAGAATGACTACCACCAGCAAAATACTTTTTTGTTGATGATGACTGTCCATACCAGTAGCAAAAACCTCTGGGAAGGTGAGGCTGCTGTCAGCCATATTTGCAAATGCAACATCACAAAGTAACATGCTGCACAATCTTGGTTCAATTGGTAAATTTTCCAGAATCTGCCCCCAGTGAGTTGACTGATGAATCGCAAATAGTGTCGGAAGACTGTATCATCAATTTTCACATAGTTTATGACACTCGTTAGATACAATTACTCCACACATTTTAAAAGAAAGCTCTGCAATGTACCTGAGCAGTGATTGTTAGTAAACCTACAGATTAATCGAATTTTCTGGATTTTAACATTGTGAGCTGTATGTGGAATGAAGTAAAATGTCACAACTGTTTAGGCACTTTTGACAAATAAACCTTGGCTATATATTTGACAGTATTATGGACAAAAATATGGATTGAGAAAAATACGTTTCTCCAGTTTGAATGTTGCACTTATATACATATGAAAGATGAGTCATGTAAGACATAACACCCCTTTCATTTAGTGAACAGTGACAGTGTTTAAACTCAGAGGAGTGTTCCTGGAGCCACTCTATAGCAATTCTGTACCTGTGGGGTGTTGCATTGTCCTGCTGGAATTGTGCAAGTCTGTTGGAATGCACAGTGAGCATGAATGGATGCAGGTGATAAGGCAGGATGCTCACACACGTCACCTGTCAGTCGTATCTAGACATATCAGGGGTCGCACATCACTCCAACTGCACACGCCCACACCTTTACAGTGCCTCCACCAGCTTGAACAGTCCCCTGCTGACATGCAGGGTCCATGGATTCAGGAGGTTGTCTCCATACCCATACACATCCATCCACTCGATACAATCTGAAATGAGACTCGTTTGACCAGGCAACATGTTTCCAGTCATCAACAGTCCAATTTTGATGTTGAAGGCCTCAGGTGAGGAGTAAAGCTTTGTGTCGTGCAGTCATCAAGGGTACATGAGTGTGCCTTCAGCTCCAAAAGCCCATATCGGTGACGTTTCGTTGAATGGTTCATACGCTGACACTTACTGATGACCCAGCATTGAAATCTGCAGTAATTTGCAGACGGTTCTTGCATGATCTTTTTCCAGCTGCAGCGATGTTGGAGATTTGATGTTTTACCGGATTCCTGATACTCACCATACACTCGTGAAATGGTCGTACAGAAAAATCCCCACTTCATTGCTACCTCAGGGATGCTGTATACCATTGGTCATGCGCCGACTATAACACCAAGTTCAAACTCACTTAAATCTTGATAACCTACCATTGTAGCAGCAGTAACTGATCTAACAACTGTGCCACACATATGTTGTCGTATATAGGTGTTGGCAACCACAGCACCGTATTCTTCCTGTTTACATAACTCTATATTTGAATATGCATCCCTATACCAGTTTTTTTGGAGCTTCAATGTAGAAGATGCACCAGTGGATTAGTGACTCTGAGTTGCAATGCAAATATTGAATATAAGTTTTGTGACCACTGAATGCAATGGGATGCTGCAGTACAATGGCTGGCCAGGTCTCTTGATTTGACTCCTCTTGATTACTTTCTATGGGGAGCACTGAGAAATGCAGTCTATGATGAAGGTCCGAACTATGCCAGAAGATATGCGCCACTGAATTACCACAGTGTGCAAAGGGCATATCATCCAAAGGCCTTCATCTGTTCATCTATTTCTCAAATAGCAATTGCACATATGTCTTGCAGTTGATGGTAAACAATTTGAGCATGTACTTAAGTAAAGTGTAAAACTACGTTTCAGTAAGAAAAGTATTTATTTTGTGGGTGACATGTTGTCAGCCATTCTGAATAAACTGTTTAGTTTATTTAAAGTGTACTCCATCTAATTACAGTTTCAAATAGTATTTATAGACACATTTATCTAACACTGGGTGGTTTACTTTAAGAGCATTCAGGCATCTCCAGTCAAAGACAGATCAGGTATTACTATTATTTTTTTCATATTTAAGAATGTTAATACAGTAGTTTGCTTTTCCCTTTAATAGGGCTGTTTATCATTATGAACTATGAATGACAGACATCTGAGTTTTGGTTTCGACAAGCAAGCAGCAACAGACAGCATTTAAATGAAAAACTGCCTGATTAAACTGTATGTAGTTGTTTCCACAAAATCTGGAAACATACAACCTCTGAAAGAGTTTTCCTAAGCCCAATCTGACATGCCAGAATCTAGCATATGCTGTGGTCCATATACAAAAATTATAAGTGACACTGTACCTATTCATATGGGAAAATGTTTTATCTTAGTAGCGTAGGCCTGTCTTCCTGCATATAATCGCAGAGCCCTGCGTGAGACCTCTGTCTGGAAGTGGTCACATCACAATAGCTAACTCTGGCCATGACTTCCAATTTAATACATTTCTTGGATTCATTTGCGAAGAGTTTCAGCCTCAATATTGACAAGCATTATATCACAGTACTCACCTTTCAAGCACTTTTGGGTGCTGTTAAAAAAAGTTTATCATTATAATTAAGAAATCGTACTTGCTTCCATACCTCAATCAATATAAGATGTAAGACATTTTACAACATCAGAAAGTACATGCTCTTTAGTGTACTATCACTTTCTGATAACCTAATCTCTGTACTTGCAACCATTCATGAAATAAAAAGGGTGTTATATCTTATGTGACACACACACACACACACACACACACACACACACACACACTTGACACATATGAGGCTTTATAATAGCCACAATTGAGAAATGATGAAAGAACAACTTTATTATTAAGATATATTGTAAATAAATTCAACAACTTGTATGTTTCACTCCCTTTGTTAGAAAAGTTCCAGGACAGGTTTTTTAAAAATCAAAGTAGTCTTCCTGATCTATACACAGTTGCCAATGTTTATGGAGGTCTGAGAAGTAAGCACTGAAATTTTCAACTGCAATGCTTATAAGCTTATTTGTCACAGACCTTTGGTTGTCTGAAATATCTTGATGAAGCTTTCCTTCCGGTCCCATTGACACTTGTGGAAACAAGAAAAAATCTCAATGCAAGAGGTCAGGCGAATATGGCGGATGTGAGATGGCAATAACAGAATGTCTGGCCACATACTCAGAAATACATAAAGCAGTATGGGAACTTGCGTTGTCATGCACTATGAAACGGTGCTGAAAATGCAATAAGTCAGGGCGGTGATGTTGAATTGCATGTCACAAACATTTCAAGACTTCAATGTAAAGAGCTTGGTTCACTGTTTGACCTGGAGGAACACTCATGGTGAACAAATCCTTTACTATCAAAGAATACAATCAACATTGTCTTTGTTCTTGAAGGACATCGTTTGACGTTACCTTTTTTCGAGGTTGGTGATCCAGACTCTGCCATTTAGCACTTTGATGCTTCTTGTGACGGCCATACTGGTAGCACCAACTTTCATCCCCAGCAATAATCATCGACACAAATGTAGGATCATGTCTGGCTCCATCCAGTAATTCTGCAGAAATTCTTCATCTTTCACTTTCCTGTTCATCTGTTACCATGTGAGGGTCGAGTTATGCATTAAGTTTCCATTTCCCTAAATCTTCATTTAAAATGTTGTGGCACACTTTACAATTCAAATTAAGTTCTTCTGATGTCATACACATGGTTTCATGATGGTTTTCTTATAATAATGGACTTGCATGCTCCACATTTGCATCGATATGTGTTGTAGATGGGCGACCAGCTCTGGGATCATCTTGCACTGAATCTCTGCTTTCACAAAACTTTTTGTACAACTCAAAAACATGACTTCTTAAAAGTGCCTCACATGCATATTCTTGCTTAATCATTGTCCACATTTCACTAGAAGATTTCCCGAGCTCAATGCATAACTTAATGCTCACTCTTTGCTCACAGTCAGCATTCATTGTGTCACCGTAATTAATGCACCAAGAATCCAAACAGTGTTTTGCAAAGCACAGCCCTGCCACCAAGCAAGTTTGTGCGGAAACATGGCCAAGGTCATTTCAGGGATGCACACATACCAGGTACCATAAAAACATTTTTCCTGAATGAGGTGGAGTGAACTCGGGACCTTTGCCTTTCACGGGCAAGTGCTCTACCAACTGAGCTACCCAAGCACGACTCACACCCTTTCCTCACAGCTCTAGTTCTGCCAGTACCTCGTCTCCTACCTTCAAAACTTTACAGAAGCTCTCCTGTGAACCTTGCAGAACTAGCACTCCTGAAAGAAAGGATATTGCGAAGACATGGCTTAGCCACAGCGTGGGGGATGTTTCCAGAATGAGATTTTCACTCTGCAGTGGAGTGTGCGCTGATATGAAACTTCCTGGCAGATTAAAATTGTGTGCCGGACCGAGACTCGAACTCGGGACCTTTGCCTTTCGCGGGCAAGTGCTCTACCAACTGAGCTACCCAAGCACGACTCACACCCCCTCAGGTCCCGAGTTCGAGTCTCGATCCGACACACAGTTTTAATCTGCCAGGAAGTCTCTGACAGTTTACTGAAGTAGGCTAGACCAATATAGACTGCCGAGGGGGAAGGGGGGGGGGGGAATTAGAACACCTGGAAAGATGATATTTATCTTGCCTCGATGATGACATATATGGGGGATGGCATATGTGCTGATAATGGTTTCAACATCAGCCAACAGTTAGCATAGCGGCATTATTACCAGAGCGCCATCTGTGTCTACCCAGCATTCATTGTGTCACCGTAATTAATGCACCAAGAATCCAAACAGTGTTTTGCAAAGCACAGCCCTGCCACCAAGCAAGTTTGTGCGGAAACATGGCCAAGGTCATTTCAGGGATGCACACATACCAGGTACCATAAAAACATTTTTCCTGAATGAGGTGGAGTGAACTCGGGACCTTTGCCTTTCACGGGCAAGTGCTCTACCAACTGAGCTACCCAAGCACGACTCACACCCTTTCCTCACAGCTCTAGTTCTGCCAGTACCTCGTCTCCTACCTTCAAAACTTTACAGAAGCTCTCCTGTGAACCTTGCAGAACTAGCACTCCTGAAAGAAAGGATATTGCGAAGACATGGCTTAGCCACAGCGTGGGGGATGTTTCCAGAATGAGATTTTCACTCTGCAGTGGAGTGTGCGCTGATATGAAACTTCCTGGCAGATTAAAATTGTGTGCCGGACCGAGACTCGAACTCGGGACCTTTGCCTTTCGCGGGCAAGTGCTCTACCAACTGAGCTACCCAAGCACGACTCACACCCCCTCAGGTCCCGAGTTCGAGTCTCGATCCGACACACAGTTTTAATCTGCCAGGAAGTCTCTGACAGTTTACTGAAGTAGGCTAGACCAATATAGACTGCCGAGGGGGAAGGGGGGGGGGGAATTAGAACACCTGGAAAGATGATATTTATCTTGCCTCGATGATGACATATATGGGGGATGGCATATGTGCTGATAATGGTTTCAACATCAGCCAACAGTTAGCATAGCGGCATTATTACCAGAGCGCCATCTGTGTCTACCCATTAATAAGGAATGCTCAAGGTCAGAAGGCTCAGCATGGTGAAAACATATGAAGCAAGCAGGCAACCACGCCACGGAGATGCACTCACGGTTCCCACAGCCAAATGAGTGATTTTGAAAGGGGTCAAATTGTGGCCTCCTGAGTGGCAGGATGGTCCTTTCGGAGAATTTCTGCATTAGTTGTGTAACAGTGGTCTAGTGAACATTCCCACAAATGTAGACAAGGTTCTGGATGTCCACACAGCACAGAGCCCCCCCCCCCCCCCCCCCCCGGATCATCATATTTTAAGAACAGCAGTGGCAGATCGTACAAAAAATGAAACGATCATACGGCATTGTTGGCCGGGAGACCCCATGCGGGGTAGCTGACGCCACTTTGGCAACTTGCAAGTCAATGATGATTATGATTAAAGACACACAACATCCAGTCATCGCGAGGCTGAGAAAATCCCTGACCCCGCCAGGAATCAAACCCGGGACCCTGTGCGGGAAGCAAGAATGCTACCGCAAGACCATGAGCCACGGACGCAGTTCGTACAGCTACCACAGCACAGATAAGAGCGCTTGTGAGACTCCACATGACAACAGGAACTCTTGAAAACTGGTTATTAGCAGTGGGACTATGGTCACATACACGTTTAAATGTTACAACTTTGGGATTTCTGAAGGTGACACTAACCAGTGTTCGGTATGTGCAGAATTTTGTTAGACTCGTCCTTACAACAGGAAGCAGATGTGTTGTTCCAGTGAGCTAGTGCTCACCCCCACTCTGCCTGTGAAGCCCAGTGTGCTATGCAAAGTACAGCAACTTCCCTGGCCAGCACTATCTCCAATTTAGCAAGTGAGGGATATGATGGTGCGAGATGTGACCCATATGACTCGCCAACCAACAACTCTTACAGAACTATGTGAACATGTCAAGCAGGTGTGGCATAACGTATTCCAGGACAGTATTCACTATCTGCACAATCGACTGGATGCCAGAATCAGTGCTTGCATTGCTGCCTGTGGAGACTACATCACTTACTAATAGGGGGTTGCAGCATGCGTAGATACCTGGTACCTCAGAACTGCTTGTGCTATTGATCTGTAAACGTAATCATTTCAAGTACTCCATATGCACTGTTGCAACAATAAATCTTGAGTGAATCAGAAAGCTTTAAAAGGATGTACCAATTATTTTTTTTTTCCAGCAGTGTGTGTGTGTGTGTGTGTGTGTGTGTGTGTGTGTGTGTGTGTGTGTAATATTTTACATGCTAATTAGAGATACATCCATTCATTATCAAACAACAACAACAATAATAATAATAATAATAATAATAATAATAATAATAATAGTAATAATAAGCTGCATTTCAATGTTTGACAAGTTGGAAATTTGAGTCAGTCAGGGATCGTATCCATATGATATTGCAGTGTCCGAATTCCAATGCAAAGTTCCTTCAGCAATGCATGCATGTCTGAAAGAGCAAGCACTTCAGTGACTACAGTCATTATGAAAGACATGAAATGTATTCGCAATTAAAGATATGGACTACCATCAGCTTATAATGGAATGATGACAATGAAAATTTGTGCCGGTCTGGGATCAAATCCAGATTAGCGATAAGTGGGAAATCTGGATTCGAGTCCCATTGTGGCACAAATTTTCATTGTTGTCATTCCTTTATACAGCTGATGGTAGTCCATATTCACAACTACGAACACATTTTGCGTCAGTATCCATACGGTCAAAGAGGTTAAGGCAACTGCTCATGAGAAGTGGTTAACAACGCCCTGTGTGGCTAACTGTCACAATTTCCAATCCATCTTTTCCCTTTCCTTTCCCTTCCTACATTTTATGTTTACAAACCCAAAACAATGGTGGTAGTAATACCTTTTCCACCTTACTCAAAGTATTACTATATATGATCAAATGGAGCATATCCTAAAGCAACACTGAGCTATAATCCCATAATTGAGAAAAATAATGAAATCTGATTTGATATACTTGCATGCCGATGGAAGATGGCAGAACAGTCCTAAGTTAATGAGTAAACTTTGATTAATAATAGTTAACTTCTACCCACATGCTATAGCTGAAACTACACAACCAAACATGAGATTGAAAGCACATGATATTTAATTTACAATACCACTTCAATTTTGTCTGAATTGTCTCTAAAAACATATAATTATCATACAGGGCATTAACGAGCATATTGTGAGGTAGTGTACTCACGGATTTGTATAGCAAGTCCTGTACACACAAACAGGGTTGTTGATCCTTCACCTGTGACACCATAGGCAATCAAACTAATGACGACCACTATCATTCCCACAAACACAACTCCAATCCAAGGCGCAAGCAGTTGACGCACTTGCTGTAACAGAATTGTTAAAAAATGCAAGTATTATTATTACAAATAATATTTAGAAGAAGACTGAAGAAAGCTATTGTAAGATCCTGTTTTTACACTTTTCAGCGGAAAGACCCAAAAAAGTGAAAAATGCAGGAAAGTGTAAAATACTGGGAGGCATAGGAAACACAACAAGCAAAAATGAATAAATTACTATTACTGCCACTCTGTTTATGTTGTTAAATTTTGACTAATAAAAAAATCTGAAATAATTAATTGATTTTGTTTCTTCGTAACAGCACGTAGCTCAACTTCTCTCTTCACGGTATACAAAGCATCAACCACAAAGGCAGTGGCCAAGTGATGACACACACACAAACATGCATGCATGCATGCATATTTCCCTCTTCATTCTGATCATGTTCAGTAGTGTAAATAAAACATGGAAGCAAAAGTTTTTCGTGAAACCACATTAGAAAGATATTTGTGTTATAATGTGAGACTTATTATTGATAATCATTACAAAATTACAGTAATTAAAACTAGAAACACAATATTGGTTAAAACACTTAAGTTGGCAATCTTCGTAAAGAGAGAACAATAGGCATGAAATGACAGCTTGTTGCTAATGAGGAGGTCACTCGGCTCAGGGACATCCTGAGTGAGAAAGAGGGTGGAAATTGTTGTCTTGTTATGAAGCATCTTGAGGAGGAATGTTTATGTCTGACGTCAGGTCGTACCAACCAGAGGACTGGGCACTTAGTACGAATTAGAATATTTGATGTGGAAGTAAAAATAATTTGTGAAAGCCCATTATAGAGACAGCTGTCTTCAAAAGTGGTGTTTATTTGTGTAAATGACTGTAAATTAAATTAAAGCTGTTGCAGTACAACACAATTAGCAGAAGGAAGGCTGTTGCTGGATATCGCTAAGGCAGGGACTCAGCATACCTTCCCATCCTTCCAAAAACTGCAAACCTATAATACAGGCTGCTATTACCCAACAAACTAACAATGAAAATCTCGCTTACTGCACTAATTCTACATTACATGGTCAATAACTCTGCAGGTAGTCTGCATTTTCTGCTTTATTCAAAGGCTGACTTTGAGGAGGAATATGATGCACTTTTAGCCAAAATCTGTATGAAAATGAATGTTAAAGTTTGTGATGTCAAAGAAAACTTAAAATGCAGGAAATGTTGTAACACACAATCGTTAATGATAGGAAAGCATTGTATTGAGATGACAGTACTTCTGTTGGAACCGACAAAAATGAAAATCAAAAGTGGGTAAATGTAAAACGCAGAAACGTAAAAATGGGGTTTTACTTAATTCATAGTTGCAAATATGAATAACGACCAGCTGTAGAAAGGAATGAGGACAATGAAAACTTGTGCCAGACCAGGAATTGAACATGAATTTCCCACTTTATGTGAGCAGTTCACTTAACGGATCTGGCTATCCATGCACGACTCGCGGCCAGACCCAAACTTCCACATGTAACTGTTCCCATGACACAACCTATACTTGTAAACACATTATGCAGTTCCTGTACAGAGGTGTTGTTGTTGTGGTCTTCGGTCCTGAGACTGGATTGATGCAGCTCTCCATGCTACCCTATCCTCTGCAAGCTTCTTCATCTCCCAGATCCTACTGCAACCTACATCCTTCTGAATCTGCTTGGTGTATTCATCTCTTGGCCTCCCTCTACGATTTTTACCCTCCACGCTGCCCTCCAATGCTAAATTTGTGATCCCTTGATGCCTGAGAACATGTCCTACCAACCGATCCCTTCTTCTAGTCAAGTTGTGCCACAAATTTCTCTTCTCCCCATTTCTATTCAGTACTTCCTCATTAGTTATGTGATCTATCCATCTAATCTTCAGCATTCTTCTGTAGCACAACATTTTGAAAGCTTCTATTCTCTTCTTGTCCAAACTATTTATCGTCCATGTTTCACTTCCATACATGGCTACACAACATACAAATACTTTCAGAAACGACTTCCTGACACTTAAATCTATACTCGATGTTAACAAATTTCTCTTCTTCAGAAACGCTTTCCTTGCCATTGCCAGTCTACATTTTATATCTTCTCTACTTCGAACATCATCAGTTATTTTGCTCCCCAAATAGCAAAACTCCTTTACTACTTTAAGTGTCTCATTTCCTAATCTAATTCCCTCAGCATCACCCGATTTAATTCAACTACAGTCCATTATCCTCATTTTGCTTTTGTTGATTTCCATGTTATATCCTCCTTTCAAGACACTGTCCATTCCGTTCAACTGCTCTTCCAAGTCCTTTGCTGTCTCTGACAGAATTACAATGTCATCAGCGAACCTCAAAGTTTTTATTTCTTCTCCATGGATTTTAACTCCTACTCCGAATTTTTCTTTTGTTTCCTTTACTGCTTGCTCAATATACAGATTGAATAACATCAGGAAGAGGCTACAACCCTGTCTCACTCCCTTCCCAACCACTGCTTCCCTTTCATGCCCCTCAACTCTTATAACTACCATCTGGTTTCTGTAAAAATTGTAAATACCCTTTCGCTCCTTGTATTTTATCCCAGCTACCTTTAAAATTTGAAAGAGAGTATTCCAGTCAACATTGTCAAAAGCTTTCTCTAAGTCTACAAATGCTAGAAACGTAGGTTTGCCTTTCCTTAATCTTTCTTCTAAGATAAGTCGTAAGGTCAGTATTGCCTCACGTGTTCCAATATTTCTACGGAATCCAAACTGATCTTCCCCGAGGTCGGCTTCTACCAGTTTTTCCATTCGTCTGTAAAGAATTCGTGTTAATATTCTGCAGCTGTGAGTTATTAAACTAATAGTTCGGTAATTTTCACATCTGTCAACACCTGTTTTCTTTGGGATTGGAATTATTATATTCTTCTTGAAATTGGAGGGTATTTCGCCTGTCTCACACATCTTGCTCACCAGAAGGTAGATTTTTGTCAGGACTGGCTCTCCCAAGGCCGTCAGTAGTTCTAATGGAATGTTGTCTACTCCCGGGGCCTTGTTTCGACTAAGGTCTTTCATACTAAAATGTAGACTTTCACGGCCGGAAATATCATGTCCATTATAATTATCCGGGCTGTTATGCCGTGGTCGGTTGATGAATTTTGTCTCAATTCCCAACGTTTCGTCTCCGACTGCGGGAGACATCTTCAAGGGGGTCCGTAGGTCGATGGAAGGTCCAACACACCCACTGGCTCGCTGCTGGCTGCCGCTAAATTCCGTGTCCGCGCGCTCCCGCGCCGCGGTGTGACGTCACGTGTTTTGAAAACATCAGTGCAATTGGCCGCTGTCCGTCGCCGTCGATCGCCGTTGCCATGGACGGGTGGTACACATCTTCTTTAACACCGGCATCCATATACCGTTTAATTTCACGCCCTCCTCCTTTCGGTTGAAATTATTTGGGTGTTTAGCGATTTCGATTGCCTCCCTGTAGAGCCTTTCGTAGTATCCGCTTGTGGCCGCTAGTACTTGCGTCTCCTCGAAACGAATACTGTGGTTCCCTGGCTGGAAAGCATGCTCTGCAACAGCTGATCGTTCCGTTTCTCCTCTTCTACAATTTCCCTTGTGCTCTTCCAAACGTTTAGAAACAGTTCTTTTAGTGGTACCCACATAAACATCACCACAGCTGCATGGGACCCTATACACTCCAGCTTTTTCCAAAGGTTTGCGAGCGTCCTTGGCAGGCTTAAGGTATTCCTGTATCTTCCTGGTGGGCTTGTAAATTACGGTAATATTCCGCTTCGTCAAGATCCTCCCTATTCTTTCCGTTACATTTTTAACAAACGGCAGGAAAACCTTAGATTTTGCAGTAGCCTGTACGTCAGTATGATTTCTGCGTGGCTGCCTCAACGCACGTTTTATTTCGGCCCGGATAATTATAATGGACATGATATTTCCGGCCGTGAAAGTCTACATTTTAGTATCAGACGCCTCTACGGGGAGGAGATGTCAAGAGAAGTGCGACGCCTGGAAGGACTCCAGAAGAAGAGAGTGCAGCATTTGTGTTCCCTCACATTCCTGTCTCGTTGCAGAGCCGTAGGCATTATACCGAAGTTTCTGAAGATAAAGCGACTGTTCTATTCGGGAAAGGCACAACGCATTTTCAAACGGACTGAGGAGGCCTTACTACGAGAGCGCATTCAGCAGAGCCGACGGGACTTGGCAAGCACAAACTGTAAGTTAATGTATCTCCATATTACGATCAGTAATAAACTGTGCAGCAGTGACTGGGATAAAATTGATAGACTACTGCATGATACCATGGGGAAGCGTATGTTGACAACGTCTAGTAGACAGAAGAAGTAGTTTGATAATTTGCTACCTAATCACACTGTTCGGCATTTAGACATTTCCCGGACCGTTATCAATTTGTCCAAACGTTCGTTATCTGACGATGAGACATCTGTGCTTGCCAAGGGAGGAAATTTTGCTGTTAGTCCGCGTTTTGTGCCCACGGAAGAAATTATAGCCAGTGTAGAAGCAGGAATTCGCAGTGTGGATTCTGTAACAGCTGAAGAAATCCGTACAGAAACAGTGAGAATATTAGCCAATGCAAAACCGCCGAAAAGTAATATAACTGTGGGTGAGAGAAGAGCTTTAAAACTCCTGAATGACGACGATAGTGTTTTGGTTCTCCCAGCTGACAAAGGAAGCGCAACGGTGGTTATGGATGTGGCCGACTATCAGAGTAAAATTACTGATCTACTGGATCTGCAAGCATATAGGAAGCTGAATAAGGACCCCACTAACAACGTTCTCAGAACTGTGTCGCGGTTAATAAAAAAGTCCTCCATTCAAGAGAGTGTACAGAAAGGTCTCTGCAATTCGGTTTCGCTACCACCGAGGCTTTATGGATTGCCCAAAATTCATAAAGAAAATGTGCCATTAAGACCGATACTAAGTGCCATTGGTTCGCCCACCTACTCGTTAGCCAAGTTTTTGACTACGCTGTTGAAACCACAGGTGGGCCGATCGGACTCTTATATAAAGAATTCGACACATTTCATCAGCAGATTGGATGGCATAGTGGTCCAGCCGGAGGACATATTGGTCAGCTTCAATGTGGTATCGCTGTTTACCATGGTTCCACTTAATGATGCATTGGAACAGCTGGATCGAATTTTCCCTGCCGATATTTCAGAACTGTTTAAGTGTTGTTTGACGACCACATACTTCAAGTGGAATGAACAGTTTTATGAGCAAACGGATGGCGTGGCTATGGGAAGCCCCCTAAGTCCCGTAATTGCAAACTTCTTTATAGAGAAATTCGAAGAACAGGCCTCAGGTACTGCCAGCAAAAAACCAAAGGTATGGTTCCGATACGTGGATGACACGTTTGTGCTGTGAAGACGGACGGCGACGGACAGCGGCCAATTGCACTGACGTTTTCAAATCACGTGACGTCGCAGACACGGAATTTAGCGGTAGTCAGTTGCGAGCCAGTGGGTGTGTCGGACCTTCCATCGACCTACAGACCCCCTTGAAGATATCTCCCGCAGTCTGAGACGAAACGTTGGGAACTGAGACAAAATTCATCAACCGACCACGGCATAACAGCCCGGATAATTATAATGGACATAAGGTCTTTCAGTGTCCTGTCAAACTCATAACGCAGTATCGTATCTCCCATTTCATCTTCGTCTACATCCTCTTCGATTTCCATAACATTGTCCTCAAGTACATGACCCTTGTATAGCCCCTCTTTATATTCCTTCCACCTTTCTGCTTTCCCTTCTTTGCTTAGAACTGGGTTTCCATCTGAGTTCTTGATATTCATACAAGTGGTTCTCTTCTCTCCAAAGGTCTCTTTAATTTTCCTGTAGGCAGTATTTATCTTACCCCTAGTGAGATAAGCCTCTATATCCTTACTTTTGTCCTCTAGCCATCCCTGATTAGCCATTTTGCACTTCCTGTCGATCTCATTTTTGAGACGTTTGTATTCCATTTTGCATGCTTCATTTACTGCATTTTTATATTTTCTCCTTTCATCAATTAAATTCAACATTTCTTCTGTTATCCAAGGATTTCTACTAGCCCTCGTCTTTTTACCTACTTGATCCTCTGCTGCCTTCACTACTTCATCCCTTAGAGCTACCCATTCTTCTTCTACTGTATTTCTTTCCCCCATTCCTGTCAGTTGTTCCCTTATGCTCTCCCTGAAACTCTGTACAACCTCTGGTTTAAACAGTTTATCCAGGTCCCATCTCCTTAAATTCCCACCTTTTTGCAGTTTCTTCAGTTTTAATCTACAGTTCATAACCAATAGATTGTGGTCAGGGTCCACATCTGCCCCTGGAAATGTCTTACAATTTAAAACCTGGTTCCTAAATCTCTGTCTTACCATTATATAATCTATCTGATATCTTCTAGTATCTCCAGGATTCTTCCATGTATACAACCTTCTCTCATGATTCTTGAACCAAGTCATGATTAAGTTATGCTCAGTACAAAATTCTACCAGACGGCTTCCTCTTTCATTTCTTACCCCCAATCCGTATTCACTTACTATGTTTCCTTCTCTTCCCTTTTCCTACTCTCGAATTCCAGTCACCCATGACTATTAAATTTTCGTCTCCCTTCACTACCTGAATAATTTCTTTTATCTCATCATACATTTCATCAATTTCTTCGTCATCTGCAGAGCTAGTTGGCATATAAACTTGTACTACTGTAGTAGGCGTGGGCTTCGTGTCTATCTTGGCCACAATAACGTGTTCACTATGCTGTTTGTAGTAGCTTACCCACACTCCTATTTTTTTATTCATTATTAAACCTACTCCTGCATTACCCCTATTTGATTTTGTATTTATAACCCTGTATTCACCTGACCAAAAGTCTTGTTCCTCCTGCCACCGAACTTCACTAATTCCCCCTATATCTACCTTTGACCTATCCATTTCCCTTTTTAAATTTTCTAACCTACCTGCCCGATTAAGGGATCTGACATTCCACGCTCTGATCCGTAGAACGCCAGTTTTCTTTCTCCTGATAACGACGTCCTCCTGAGTAGTCTCCGCCCGGAGATCCGAATGGGGGACTATTTTACCTCCAGAATATTTTACCCAAGAGGACGCCATCATCATTTAACCATACAGTAAAGCTGGACAGAGGAGAAAATTTTAATTTAAAGTCACTGGCTAGTACTGGCTGATGAATACAGTGTTGCAGTGCCATGTTGTTAACAAGGACAATTCAATGCTCCACTGGACATGCGTGCAAGTCCTAGAAAACAGGCACTGCGGCAACTAGAAATATGTGAAATGTATTTGCAGTTATGAATGCAAACAACCATCAGCTGTATAGGGGAATGATGACAATGAAAATTTTTGCCAGACCAGGACTCAAACCCAGATTTCCTGCTTTACATGAGGAGTCGCCTTAACTGCTTTGGGTATCCATGTACAATTTATGGCTAGACCCAAACTTCCATATGTCACTGTTCCTGCATCACAACTTGTACTCGTACACACATTATGTAATTCTCGTACAGGGGAGGACATTTTGATTCGAAGTCGCTGCCTGGTATTGGCAGATAATTATGATATTGCAGTGCCAGTGTTGTTAAGAAGAACAATGCATTGTTCCTTTGGACACGCATGCACTAAGAAGAATGATACTATTTTCCTTCGAACATGTATACATGTCCAAAGGAACACTGCACCGTTCTTCTTAACAACACAAGCACTGCAATATCATATTTATCTGCTGATACCTGGCAGCGTCTGTCAATTAAAACGCCCTCCGTGAGGGTATTACGTAATGTGCGTATGAGTACACAGGTTGTGATGCAGGAATGACAACATATGGAAGTTTGAGTCTGGCCGTGAAAAAGTTGGTAATCCGGGTTTGAGTCCCGATGTGGCAAAAATTTTTGCTGTCATCTTTCCCTTATACAGATGATGGTCATTCACATTTGCAACTGCAAATACATTTCATGTATTTCATAATGGCTGTAGTCGCTGCAGTGCCTGTTCCTTCAGATGTACATGTGTGTTCGAATGAACACTGCATCATTCTTGTTAACAACACAGACACTGCATTTACAGAATTTGTAGATTTTTAAAAAAGCAATGATAATGCTGACTAGAATATACTCTTCAAAATTCTAAATCTATTGGGGATAAATATAGGGATTTAAAGGTTATTTATAAATTGTACAGAAAATAGACTGCTGTCAGAGAGTCAAAGAACACAAAAGGCAAGCAGCAGATGAGAAGGGACTGAGAGGGGTTGTTGCTTGTCTCTCATGTTATTCATTCTTCACACCGAGCAATCAGTAAAGGAAACCAAAGAGAAGTTTGGAAATGGAGGTTGAGGAGGAGAAATATAGAATTGAGGTTTCCTGATAACATAGTAATAGAACTCATTGTGAGGCATCAAGGAATTGTCAGTTTGGCAATGGAAGGGAAAAATTATAGAGGGAGACCTAGGCATGAATACAGTAATCAGGACCTCATGGATGGAGGCTGCAGTACTTATGTAGAGATGAAGAAGATAGTTGATTGTGGAAAGCTAAATCAAATCTGTCTTTGAGCTGAAGACCAAAACAACAACAATATTTGTCATTTACTTTGAATATAAAATTCGAGATGAAATACAAGCACAAAAATTGAATGAAGTTGTCTGATTAGCAATTAATGTCATGTTCCTTTTTTGATAACCAATGATAATTTATGTGGATCTCGTTAGAGAGAGAGAGAGAGAGAGAGAGAGAGAGAGAGAGAGAGAGAGAGAGAGAGAGTGTGTGTGTGTGTTTTTTTTTTCTAATGACAGCTGTCAGTTGCGTAAATGATGAGACATTTCCATTATACTTTATATCACTATGCATGTCTCAGTCCTCTATCTACTTCTAGATGTAGTCTTTACTTGAAATAGCTGTCTGTTTTTCATCGTAAACTGCCCTTTGACAGACATTTTCCTTGTCTTAAAGTCAGGTTGACAAAAATGAGTATTCCTGTTTTAAAACATTGCATGTAATTAGCCTTCATTCTTGTAATTGAAAGTATAATCTGTGCACATAGAAGTATGTGGAAGGTATACAGAATATGAAACTTCCCAACACATTAAAACAATGCTAGACTGAGAAGAATGACCCTTACCAATTTAAGTTCAAGTCTGACACACGGTTTTAATCAGTTAGGAAGTTTTCACAATAGTGCACACTCCACTGTTGAATGAAAGTGTCATTCAGAAATGTTGTTTGGTTTATTGATTTGGGGGAGGTCATCCGTCCCATCGGATTAGGGAAGGATGGGGAAGGAAGTCGGCCATGCACTTTCAAAGAAACCATCCTGGCATTTGCTTGAAGCAATTTAGGGAAATCACAGAAAACCTAAATCAGGATGGTCGGATGTGGGTTTGAACCGTCATTCTCCCGGATGCGAGTCCAGTGTGCTAACCACTGCGCCACCTTACTTGGTATTCAGAAATGGATATTCTTATCCATTATGGCAACTCAGAGATGCTATATTTCCTTAAGATAATAAGACACTGTCCATTTATCAATAAATGAGAGCTACATTAATTTAAATCAACTTATTCAAATAGTACAGTCAAACTCATTAGCAGAAATGGGAACAAACAAAATCTCAAACAAATATGACATTTTGCACTATAGCTTGACAAAAAGAGTACATTTTAATATGATAATGGACAATCTTGAGTGAAATACAAACAACGGCATGAGCAAAGAAAATCACTTGCTATGCAGAGGAAGTGTTGAGCAGTTGATAAATATACAAATAAGAAACTGGACACTGTAACTCAGCTATTGATATTGCACCCTTCTTCAGTAAGAAACATACCACATCATTTTTTTGTACACACCAACAACTACATACTGATACACGGCTACTCCACAACTGAAAAGAGATGTTCAAATAAATCCACAGTAAAGCCACAAGCAAACACTAAGTAGTTATCACATGGGACATGGCCTTCAGTGAGCACCTTATTGATGTGGTTTCCAACATTGTTTTGAATGGTTGGAAGTGTTCAGCTGCACCTATTCTGGAACTAGTCAATCACTAGAACAGGTACAAGATATAAGCAAACATGATTTTGGCAGAAAGTTAAAGACCACTGGAGATTTGGAGGGATTCACTATCATAAAATTATTTTTGAGTACTCAGTGGCATATGATTCCTTAATATTATGTTACTGGTATACTAGTAAAATGTTTACACTAGCATAGATAGATTAGTGTGCATGACGATCCAGTTCAACCAAGGAATCAGTGTCATGTGGTTTGTTGTTCCTTGTGCACTGGTCAGTCTTCTTACAACAGCAAAGCAAGTCACACATGCTAACAAAGGTCTTGTATCAGTACATCAAAACATGATGACACAAGCTGCCTTTAACACTTGTAACAGATGGAAGTGCATGCACCAGTCTGATATTTGCAAACTCTGCTTCAAAACATCCATAAATTACACAGGCAAAATAGAGCTGAGTAGTCTTTTGCATTTACAACTTCTCTAATTTATATCAGATGTACCAAATGACAAATTAAAGAAAGAGTACAAGTTATATGAATACAAAAGACAAATACACTTACAACAAACAACAGAAAAAAGGCGAGTATGTATGTACAAAACAGAACAGATTAGTCAGACTAGTTTAGTCCACACCTGCATTAGGAGTTGCTGAATGGGGTCTATGAGGCTGCACTACTTGAGGCAGTTTGGGCATGACTATGTGTTGTGTTGTATGGACATTGCCATAATTGCACAAATTAAATGGTGTTGGTTATCTCCATTTTTGGGGATTTGTTTTGGATCCTGTTCCTGTCTGCAGGAAGGCAATAAACAAGGTATATATGTCTCTGCACACGTTAATGGGGGTGCTGAAGTGTGAAAGTAAGAATACAAAGAACACTTGGCAGACACCAACTGGAGAACACGACAGGAATATGGGATCCCCTGCAAAGACACCTGTCTAAGGAGACAGAACAAGTACCAATGGAAGGCAGCCAAACAGTTAATGGGATAGTACAGAAGAACAAGTAATATCACAGAAATGATAAGGAAACTGCAATGGAACAGCCTTTCACAAAAAAGGGAGACTCGGACACACATATAAGCATTAGCACCCATAGTAATATATAGGACATAGGTTGATCACGGATAGGGTACACAATGTTTCTAATCCCAGTTGTCCTTTAGCATAAATGCAGACATTATCCACACACTGCAGTATGATGGTGGCTGAAATAACATTTATAAGTCTCTCGTGTAAGTTATAAACAATAATGGGGGTTTTATGATGCAATGAACGTATTCCAAAACTGAAAGTTTCTGGAAGACCTAATGACATCAGTTTTTGTTGTAAGGTTGGTACCAGTACATGATCACAGGCCCCAGTGATATCTGATAACAATGCTGCCACTTTGTTTCCTTTTTTCCAGTCTCTAGTTATATCTGCATATAATAATGTTAAACTATCTGAAGTAACATTTCCTCTACAAAACCCAAATTGTGTTTGGACTAACAGTCTATTTGATACCATCCACCAAAAGTCTATTTGATACTATCCACCAGTTTAATCACAGTATGACTGTTCTTACTGGAGTATTTCTGATACACAGGGACAAAGCAGTTGATTGTTATTTGACAATGGAAAATCCATGATGGAATAATGACAAAATTATGGAGAGGATAGCTTGCTATTCACCATATAGCTGAAATGCTGAGTCGCAGATAGGTGAACAAAAATACAGTCAAACAAGTAATCTTTCAGCCAAAAAGGCTGTAATCAGAATTAAACAACATACACACATACACTCACACAAACACAACTCGTACACACAAGACCACAGTCTTTGGTTGCCAAGGCCAGACTCTGGCCTCGGATGTCAAAGACTGTGGTCATGTGTGTATGAGTTGTGTTTGTGGTATGTCGTCTAATTCCAATGAAGGCCTTTTTAGCCAAAAGCATACTTGTTTGACAATCTTTTTGTTGTGCCTATCAGCGACTCAACATCTCTGCTATATGGTGAATAGCAACCGAGCTATCCTTTTCATAATATTGGGATTATTATTTGAATACTTTCCAAGTTTCATGACTGGTAGTATTATTTGTAAATTCTATCTTTGATAGCTTTTTTTTATTAAAAAAAAAGGATGGATTTCATTAGAAGAGTTGAGTACTGGTCATATAATTTTGGAACTGTTTCTTATTATTGTATGTCGATTTCAATTAGAGTGATCTTCTTCAGTAGTTAAATAAAATAAAAACACATAAAGTCAAACATAAATGAGCGATGCAAAAACATATGTCCCAATTTCCAACAGAGAACATTGAGCTTCACAAGGTAACATTCATACCAAGACTAAGTCCAGTGGACTCATATAATCATACACCAAATATAACATCAAACATAGGTGTTTACAGTGAAGAACGTGCCAACTAGCAGGTAATATTCAAACTGAGCCAGCTGCTTACAAAAACCTATTACAGAAGGCAGGCCTATTAGGAATAAGGGGCATAGCAAATATGTGCTTAGAATCATACCTCAAAGATAAAAGCAGAAAGTAGTAGTAGATAGTACTGATGACATCCATAGTGGGCTGGTTTCTTCTAATTGGAGAGCCATTAAATGTGGAGTGCTCCAAGGATTCAGTCTTGGTGCTTTACTGCTCCTCACATTTATGTGACCTGGCTTTGTGTACAAAACTACAGTACTTTTTTTTACCAATTTTGCTGATGACACCAACAGTATGATTGAGGGTCATAATGTGAAGATCTTCATGGATCTGTTACGAATAATCTTATTGATTTAATGAAATTGTTTAGCATCAATGGACCCTTGTTGAACTTCGATAAGACTAACTATATTCAGTTCACTGAAACTGCAAAAACTAAGGACGAGTTAACTGTGAAGTGTGGCACAGAAACAACAGAAAGAGTTGAAACAACCATTTTTTTGGTACTGTAATTGACTACAGAGTAAACTGGTCTCATCATATAATAAATCTTCAGAAGAGACTCAGCTCATCGCTGTTTGCCCTGCAAGTTCTCTCCAAAAGCGAAAATATACACACAGTGAAAGCAGCATAATACGGATATTTCCATTCTCTTATAACATATGATATTATATTTTGAGAAAACCAAACACTAGCGAAGAAAATACTCTTGGCCCAAAAACGTGCTGTAAGAATAATGAGCTTCATAGTCTCTAGATGTAGTTGTAGAACCCTTTTCTGGAAACAAGAAAATTTTTACTGTTAGTTCCCAGTACATATTTCCTCTTATGTGTCTCATCAGCAAAAATACAGAGTTTTGTAAAAAAAAAAAAATAGTGAATACCATGGATACATTACTAGGAGAAAAGTACAATTTCCACAATGATTGTAAAAACCTGACTATGGTGCAAAAGGGTGTGCGGTTATCAGGTGCAAAAGTTCTTAATGTTGTCCCTCCAGATATTAAAAGTGAATTTGGTAAACATTCCTCTTTTAGGGAACATCAGAAGCAATTTCTATTGGAAAGGTCATTCTACAGTTTTGTAGAGTTTTCTTAGCCACAATGAAAAAACCTAATAGATCTGTGGACCAGAAATTGTGAGTGCGATATACCATAGTGAAAGTTTGAGCCATGATGTAGATACCATACTCATGAAAAAATCAAACAATGGAAAATCAAGGATGGAATGTCAAAATATTATGAAAAGGAAATTTGCTGCTCACCATATATGGAGATGCTGAGTCACAGATAGGCACAACAAAAGACTGTCACAGATAAGCTTTCAGCCAACAAGGCCTTTGTCAAAAATAGATGTCTACTTTCAACAAAGTCCTCATTGGCCGAAAGCTATATGTGGCAGTCTTTTGTTGTGCCTATCTGTGACTCAGCAACTCCACTATACGGTGAGCAGTAACTTTCCTTTTCATTATATTGTTACCATACTCCTGTAATGTTCATAGTTATTTTCACTGGTTTTGTATTTGTTTTTCACTCTATGTGTCTAATGTTTGCTGTAATCTGTCATTCTTACCAGATACGTATAATGCAAACAAGGAGTATTACTTCTGTGTGATTGACTGGTTTTATACAACCTAACTACAGATTGTTTACTGACACATTCCATATCCTTGTGTGTTTATCACAGGTGGATTGGCAGAGTAAGAAATAAATAAATAAACAGCTAAGTTCTGTGTTTGTGGTGGATGCCATCAACAACCTCTTTATTGAATAGATTTATGATACAGAGCTTTTATTTGTACATTAGAATACAGTGGGTTGGACAGAGATTTATATTAAATAAAATACAGAATTGTAGCATTAAATATACATTGCCATAAAAACGCAGTGCAAGATAATATGAATGCTACTAGTGCTAACTAGGTTGTTGGATGGATTTACAAACAATTTCGAATTGCTTGTGTACCAAAAGAATAGACTTATCTATATATATATTTGTTAATGAAACCATGTTATCTTTAGGAAAACTGTAGTAGACATTTAAAATACACTTATTTCTCATTAAAAACTCTTGTCCTCCTGGTACTGAAAGCTAAAACAAGATCACAGAACTATGCCCTGTGGTGTATCAAATCCAAATACATCTATTTCAATATAAACTGAATGGAAAAATATTCTTATATTAAGAGCAACTATCATGGCACTATATAAGCACACAGTGAAAGGTGTGTTGATGTCATCCTGGGAGACTGATGGATGTCTCATTTTTCAACTTGGAGAGACAGTCAACCCACGAAGAACCCTCAAAAATGGCTGCTCTTCATCCTCATGACTAACTGAGTAGGAAACTGTGAAGTGATTTTTGACTGCAGAATTTCTCTATCTCTTCAAGGTCATTGAGATATCAGCCCTTAGCCTCTCTATGCAAGCTGATTAAGCTGTGACGTTAAATCCGGAGGAGTGTGGCTTGTGGCAATCAAAAATTGCCTGTTAGTGTCCTGCTCGATGAGCAGATGATGATAAAAACAACCTATTTTTGAGAGTTCTTCATGTGCTAGGTGTCTCCCCAAGTTGAAAAATGTTATCATAACTTTGGGTGAGCACTTATATAGTGCAATGACAGTTGCTCACAATATGAGAACATTTATCATACGGCTTTGTGTGTTTTATTTCATTTTAGTACTGAAGATGATCACTCTGTTACTGAAATCGATAAGCAATAATAAAAAAAACATTTCAATTTTCCTCTTTCGCCTCAATGGCAATCTTCATCTTGCTACTGCCTTTGAGAATCAACATTCTAACAGAATATTACATGACTTCTATCTGTGACCACTATTTTATGTCTTTATTTTATGTCTTGGGATAGAGCTGTGTGCATCATCATTAACTACAATGAGAGCTTTATTATAGCATTCTTGACCAGAAAGTTTCAGATCAGTACCTTTTACTCTATCTAACAAAGTATTCCTGAATTTCTTCTTTTATGTTTCAGCTGTTGTTTCTGTAATATTCATGGAGTAAAGTCATCTCTCTTTTTTTTTTTCCTACGATTATAGCATAATGGTTTGATTCTAACGAATAGGGTTTTACTCCCCATTCTGCCACACTTTTAAAACTGCTGAAGTGATTGTGAGATCTAATGTATTTGGTCTTTTGTCTACAGTTGGAATTACCACTGGTGATCCATCATAAATTACAACTATACTATAATTGTCATAACCATTAACAAACTAGCTGCAGTAATATTCCCATACAGTAAGGTGGGCACTGAAGTCACATATACATATGTAGTTTGCAAATAATGTAATCTGCAAATATTGAATCTGGTCTCAGCTGCGAGGGACTGATCATGTTTGTGTGAGTTGCGTTTGCGTAAATGGGTGTACATATGTTGTCTATTTTTGACAAAGGCTTTGTTGGCCAAAAGCTTCCTTTCCAACAGTCTTATTGTTGTGCCTATTTGTGACTCCGCATCTCCACTACATGATGGGCAGCAACTATCCTTTTTATAATATTGTTACACTCCATCCAGGATTTTCCATTGTTCGCAAATAATGTACAGTAGCTGTAATTTATTGATTAGATTTCTTCACTGTTTTTAGTATATTCTTAAGTTTGGCCATTTTATGTACAAATAATATAATGAGGGGATTTATTGGGAGTTTCTGCATACTGCCACAGTTAACAGTTGTCTTAAAACAGTATTCAAATGTGGTCTCTGATGTGGAAAAGCATTTCTTAGAAAGAATGTTGCTCCTCCTCCTTCACCATGTGTTCGTCATCTCTAATGACATTGAAATTTTTAAAATTAACTTTGAACTTTGGCCTGAAACATGTTTCCATAACCACACCTATTACTATTTAATCATCTGTTACGTCTTGTGGAAAACACTGACTATTTGAGTTCAGGCACCCCTCTGTAATATTTTAAGAGTCATTTTTATGTTGGGAAAAATGAATATCTTATTTTGGTGGTGGATCTTGGAACTATGTGAGCCTATCATCAAAATGTAGCAAATTTTAATTTGAACCTCAAACAGTTGTCAAGTCAATATCATCACCTCTCTTTGCCCGTTCCAGGATCATTATGATTGAAGATATGCCGCTGTAGAACTGTTGTGCATCTAATTAGTTATCAGTTGGTCTGTAAGGATCAGTTCCTCTATAGGAGACCGGCAGTTCTCAACAATCTGAAGTCAACTGGAACATTGCAGATTAGCCTTTGGTTCTGCGCACACTTGGCTATTGTTTTGATGCTATAACTTTGTTCATAATCAAACATGTATTACTTTTATTGGTGATATTATTTCAGCTAACAGTTTATCTTCATAAATCTCTGTCTGTACACCTCAGATTCCACCTCATTTGGATTTTTGATGGTGTGGAATGTAAGCTTTTAAAATTTTCTCAATGTTTACTTTTGACTGGATGATAGAAGTGGCAGCTCCTGCATCATTTACTTCTGTTTTATAACCAACTGCCAGCACAACAATTTTTACTCTCTAAATATCCACGAATGGTGGTGAATCCTGGGTTCCATAAAGATCCAAGAGATTTATTTACTTATTTATTTTTACTTTTTAGCCTTATCTGTTTTCACTGATTTGATATCAGAATGCACCGAGACTGAAATGAGAATTTCTTTGATATTGTGGAGGGCTCAATTTCCAGGGTGTATACGGGGACAAGGAAAAAAAAAATTCCCGGATATCCCGTTTAAAAAATACGCTTTTTCCCAGGCGAAAATACACTTTTTCTCTGCTAAGTGACAGTAGGTTTTCCGTAGATTTTCCCTCGGAACAGTAAAACTTGTCAATCTTTTGAATCGTTTACGTTTTATACAATCGCGTAGAACTTCCCGGAAAAAAAAAAAAAGTCGGGGAAGAGAAGTTTTGGAGAGACCTTTTCATTTGCAGCAACATATACGCTGCATATTTTCGTATTACGAAAGTATAAATTCGAATTGCACCAAACACAGCGCTTTAGTTTCCGGAGCGTTGAAACCGAGGTTGCGATGTCCTTTTGTAAGCCAGTCATTTCTTAAGTCACGAGATCTCGGCACCCGATCACAGCAGCTATTGAGAGCATAGGACACGTGTTAAAGTCAGCCAATAGCAAGCTCACTGGTTACGTAACGCTTTACATTAATGTACACAGTACCGTATATCTACAAGAAAAGCTAAGCTTTCACATATAATATTGGTCGCTAAGATTAACACGTTACAACAGATGCTAAGCTTTCACATGTAATACTGATCTTTTTTTTGCGTGTGTTATACTTGTAAAGTATACATCACATAAATGTGCAAGAAAATGTAAAATTATGACATAAATGTCTTGGCTCGAAATTTTTGCAAATGGCTGGTCCTCAAACTGTTCAGTTTCGAAAGCTCTGTGATTTAGAAATCCATCCCACTTTCTCACACGTAACGTAATTCATCTTACGTGAAAAGAAATTGAGTTTGAAAGTAACGCTTTTCTAACCACCGTTCGCAATACTATTCGGAGACTGTTAGAAATAGGTTCGATTTACCAGAGCGCCAAAAAACAGGCATTATTGTGCATGTGCAACTGCAGTGGTGTAGGAATCCCGCATGTTCGTGTATAAAGCACTAAGAGAGCTTACATTACACCATAAAAGAAACAGGGCATTAGAGTATACTCCAAAGAGCATTGGAACTTCGTAAACCATACTAAAATGCACAATTCGGCTTGAAGTGCAAATTGGCTTTTCCAGAATCACAATGAAGTAGGTTCCATCTGATATTAAGCTTTTCAGTGTGGTTTTTAGGATGTAAATTTTCTTGTAGTACCAGTACTCTACGATCTCGTTTTTGGTCTTTTATTATGGCATAATGCCATACATGGCAGAAGATGATTACGTGCACTTGAAATTCAGCTAACAGTTGGAAGTATCCAATACTGTAGAATGAAACACTTCGTTTCAAATTAAATGATTGCCTCAGCGGAAAGATTAATAAAGCCAAATTTCTTTAGCAGAATTGCAAAAATAACTGCACTGTTCTGCAAGGCGATTAATGCTTTACTGCTACTAACTTGGAAATAAAATAAAATCAGAAAACTGAAACTAATATTTTTGCCCTCCGTAATTATGTGAATGTATTTTAATTCACTTCATAGCTCTCGGTCACAGAAATTCGTTTAGTTTTCATTTGACGTGCGAGCTGTACACGAAGAAAAGCAGCGAAATCACTTAACGTAAACACGGGTCACGTGGAGACTACCCCCCTCCCCACTACAACTCAGACAACTCTATGCATGCGCGAATCTGGCAGCTAGGGCGCGCGAGAAAAATTTTTCTCGTTTGCATCTGGCTGCTTGCTGCTACTGCCGATACAGCTAACACCCAAACTTCAAGTAGCGAGAAGCGGGAGAAGGTACTGCTTATACGCGAGTCAACTGCGCATGCGCAACAGCCCGCTGGCAACTGGTCAAACGAACCTAATGTGAACATTTATGACATCATGCTCATAGCAAGCAGTTTATTGTTACGAAGAATTTCATAGTCTTTGCCCTACGGCCTTCGACATATTTTTGCTATTTGCAAACGCTTGTGCATGCACGGTGTTTTGTTGTTGTAAATTGCGCATTTCCTTTGCCACTAAAGTGCCACATCTCAAGCAAAACTGCTGAGTAACACAATACAACTCATAACTGATGATGTTATTCCACATGAAAGTTGAAGTTTCGCTATGAGAGCACATGCATGATTTTGAAAAAAATAGAAAATTGAATTAAACTGGGTGACAACTCTACATCTACATGATTACTCTGCAATTCACATTTAAGTGCTTGGCAGAGGGTTCATCGAACCACAATCATACTATCTCCCTACCATTCCACTCCCGAACAGCGCACGGGAAAAACGAACACCTAAACCTTTCTGTTCGAGCTCTGATTTCTCTTATTTTATTTTGATGATCATTCCTACCTATGTAGGTTGGGCTCAACAAAATATTTTCGCATTCGGAAGAGAAAGTTGGTGACTGAAATTTCGTAAATAGATCTCGCCGCGACAAAAAACGTCTTTGCTTTAATGACTTCCATCCCAACTCGCGTATCATATCTGCCACACACTCTCCCCTATTACGTGATAATACAAAACGAGCTGCCCTTTTTTTGCACCCTTTCGATGTCCTCTGTTAATCCCACCTGGTAAGGATCCCACACCGCGCAGCAGTATTCTAACAGAGGACGAACGAGTGTAATGTAAGCTGTCTCTTTAGTGGACTTGTTGCATCTTCTAAGTGTCCTGCCCATGGAGGTATAAGGAGGGGAGATGCCATGACGTCACAAACTTGAAGCCGACAGACACCGAGCTCCGCCATTGCAGTTTGGTCAAAAGACTCGTTTCCGATTGTGCTACTGTGTAGAGCTGCGGGAGTTTTTTTCATTTTATAATGCCGGTTTGCGTTGTTTACGGGTGTACTAACCGTTGGAATAGTGCTACCAAGTTAAAAGGAATCACGTTCCATGCGTAAGTGGCCCCGTTCGTAAAATATTTGTCGTTTATATTCGTGAGACGTGCGGCCTTGTTTACGTTTCGTGAAACTGTTTCCTTCTTATTTTATTTCAGATTTCCGATCAATGAAGCTCGTAGAGCTCTGTGGGTTCATATGGTAAGAAGGAAAGACTGGATACCTAACAAATGGAGCAAAATATGTTCCCAGCATTTTCGAGAAGAAGATATTGACCGAACTTCAGTTTCGAGTGTTCGGATCAGGGAAAATGCTGTACCATCAATTTTTCCTGCCTTTCCACCTCACTTACAAAAGGTAGTCTACGTGAAATCGGCATATTGATTCTGAATTCCTGTAAAACTAGGAAATAAACGTACAATGCCAGAAAGTATGAATGTTTTAATTAGGCCCCTAATTTCAGTTGTGTTTTTGTCTATAACCAATAACATGTGCGGATTACAGTGGAGTTATTCCATGTAACAATATTTTCATAGTTTTATCACATTTTCGGGCGTAAATTTCTATTTTTTTCATGAGAGTTTCTGTGTTTTGTGTAATTTTATTTCTGTGTAATAAGACTTCAGGCATTAAGTCAAGTTATAACTGCCATAATCTGCTCTTCCTCTTAGTCATAATTAATTTTACTTCTTTCGTTCGTTAATTACTTAATCATCCATTTTGGAAAATTCAACAAGTTGAATCAGTATTCTTTGATAATAGTTTCACACCTGTAAGCATTGGTGTCTGTAGTGAAAGAACACTACTTAAATGCCCCAGTAACAGCATTGCATTTACTCATGTTATGGGCAGTGACAAATTATCATATTGGAAAAAAAGTGCTTAATTGTGTAAGATAGTTTGTCTAATATATCATATGTTCAAGTGTATATTGCTACAATTTCAAAACATACAGTGGATCAAAACCACCTAATTGGCACTTTCTTACTGCACTGAGAGTACATCGACCCCCCCCCCCCCCAATGCAGCTTTTCATAAAGGCAGGTTTCTTACCCCCCCACATCCACAGGTGTTTCTATACTGTCACTGTAGTGCAAATAAATAGTAACAAGTCCAGTCAGAATCTACAAATATTGTAAATGCATTATGGAATGCAAATAATTATAAGTAGGCTGTAAGGTGTAATTGAACAGTTTTTATTTGTTTTCAATCTTTGTTTTCTGTAGGAACAGAAGAAGAGACGACCACCAACACAGAGGCAGCAGACATCAAAATGTACAGTTAATGTAACTTCTATATGCAGAACTCAAGATGAAGCCACTGCCAGTGGCTTTCAGGCCGAAGCTTCTCATCCTGCTAATCCCAACACACCATTGGATGTAAATCCTGAAGAAACACCAATAGTGAGGAACCTTAAGAGGGATGTGTCTGTGCTGCTGACAAAAAATGAAAATTATAGGAAGAAAGTCTAAGTTCTTCAGCAATCCAAGCGCCGTTTAATAAAAAAAGTGGCATGTTTGAGTACAGTGATGGAAGAACTGAGAAAAAAACATTTTGTGAATGAAGACAGTCTAAGTGTTATTGCAAGCATACCTGGAATGCACAAGCAACTGTTGCAACTACAGGCAAACTGTAAGAGTGTACCTAGAACTTACAGCCCTGAGCTACGTTCGTTTGCTCTTACATTAAACTTTTATTCCCCACAAGCGTATAAATATGTTAGACGCTGCTACGACACGTGTCTGCCACATCCAAGAACATTAGCAAGGTGGTACCAGGGTGTGGATGGTGCTCCTGGCTTTACCACGGAGGCATTTGCCATTATTAAAGCAAAAGCTTCTCATCAGGACCAGACTAATAAAATTCTATGCAGTTTGTTAATGGATGAAATTGCAATCAGGCAACACATAGAATTTGATGGAACACAGTATTATGGGTACATAGATATGGGGTCCTCTGTTGCTATGGATAGTTTACCTGTAGCTAAAGAGGCCTTTGTATTAATGTTAGTCGCAATTAATGGGTCATGGAAGTTACCAGTAGGGTATTTTTTGACATGTGGATTGACTGGAGAGCAGAAAGCTCATTTGGTTAAACAATGCATTAGCCTTGCCAGTGCCAGTGGCATTCAAGTAGTGTCTCTCTCGTGTGATGGTTGTGCCTCCAGTATGTCTATGGCCAGATGCTTGGGGTGCAATACTGACATTGATGGATTAAAGACCACCTTTTTTGTTCAGGGTAACAATTTTGAAGTTGCATTTCTGTTAGATCCACCCCATATGCTAAAACTTGTAAGAAATGCATTAGGGGAGAGAAAACATTTTTGGGATGGGCAAGGTAATGTAATTTCATGGTACCTATTTGAACTACTGCATAAGTTACAAGTGAAAGAAGGTCTCCACTTAGGCAACAGCATTACGAGTAGCCACATCAATTTTGTGAATAACAAAATGAAAGTTAGGTTAGCAGCCCAGCTGCTCAGCACTTCCGTGGCAGACGCAATGCAGTACTGCTGCGATATGAAGATATCAGGCTTTGAAGATGCTTCTGCTACAATAAAATTTATAAGGATATTCAACTGCCTGTTTGATATATTAAATTCCAGAAGCCTTCTGCAGAATAAGTGGAAGCAGCCTTTGAATGTTCATAATTTCAAGGTTGTTCAAGAATTTTTAATGGAGGCTCAGACATACATCAAAACACTTACTGTGTGTCAGGGACAAAGAGTTGTGGACAGTAACAGGAAAACAGGTTTCATTGGCTTCCTAGTGTGTATTTCTAGTGTCTTGCACCTCTATACAAAGCTTGGACCACAATCCTCTGCACCTTCGTTGAAGTTCCTCCCCATTTATAAGTGCTCCCAAGATCATTTGGAGATGTTTTTTAGTGCAATCCGTAGTCGTGGGTGGAATAACAATCCAACAGCTCGACAGTTCATATCTGCCTATAAGAGGCTCCTGATTCACAATGAAATTCGTGAATCAGACAGAGGCAATTGTATAGCCCTGGAAGAGATCCCTATTTTGACATACAGTGGTCAGACTATAGAACAACAAATCAATTTCACCACTGAACGTAGGCAATTATTAGAAATGGAAACCCATTTGGTGAGCCATGATCATGATTACGTTGAAGCTGAAATGATTCTCTCTGAAGTGGCAACCCATATTGTTGTTTATATTTCAGGATTTGTGGTTCGTCACTTAGAGAGAGCTTTACAGTGTGAAACATGCTTGTCAGTGTTGCGAGGGGAAGGGAGTCATACTGCCTATTCTCTTATACACAGAAAGAGTAGAGGTGGTTTGATTTCACCATCTGACGATGTTGTTGACATTTGTATGTGTTCTGAAAAAGTATTTAGAAAATTAGTGCTGGAAATAGGAGGGTTCCTGTGAAAGATCTTAATACTAAATGTGTGTCAGAGGTACTTGGCACTTTTCTGTTCAAGCCTGTGTTTGAGGAATTGGGAGAGCACATGAAGGATCAGCACCCATTAGATAATCACTTGGTACTGCTGATCAAAGCTATTGCGAAAAGGTACCTGCTGACACGTCAGAAACATGCTGCAAAATGTGTAACAGATTCACTCCATGAAAAGAAATTGAGAACAGCATACACCAAATTAGTTCTTTTTAAAGGTCAATGAATTTGTGAACTTTGCTTTCCATACTTCTTTCCCCTGTTATTTAATTTTCCCTTTTAAAGCTGTGTTTTGAGGGTACATATGAAGGCTTTACCCCCCTTTGGAGAACATAGAAGTATTTTAATGAGGTAGTGTGTGCTTCTGGTGGCAGTGCATTAAACAGTTTCTTCTCCAGGGTATATATAGCCATTGTGAATTTTGTAAAGGGCTGGCACAATTTTAATTTGTGGTGTATTTTGATGATGAAATGATTACCTTAATTTGTAACTACGTGTAGTTTAAATAGTACTGCATTTAGTAACGGAGTTCATTGTAATGAGAGTTTTGTGGTTTCAGAAGGAAAATTGTGTTTCTTGACTTACACCACTAAGGCTTTCAAGGGCTCATTTGTAAATTGATCCAGGACATTGGACCACTCCTTTTGATACACAGCTGTGATCTGAAAGTGGTTTTTTTTCACATTGTTCTGTGGGATTTTTTATCACCAATTCTAGCCATACTACTTCATGTTCTGATAGATACATAATATTAAAAAGCCCATTCCACACTTACTTATTTTTACATTTGTTATAACACTGTCCAGATATAATTGTCTTGTTGGCTTGTTATTGGCACAAAACATATTGTGTAACCTGAGGACATTGAACATATGTAAGAGCTTTGTAGTAACCCAAATGTCAATATTAATATTGTACTATATCCAAGAGATTAAAATGTTTCTCAAAACTACATTGTTTGACTTTCCCAAAAATTTTGTTAGTCCCACACTTCTCATATGATTATATGGAATGTTAGTGGATAAGCTATAATGAGATTGAAACACTGACAATTTGATAATGCAAGAACACAGCTTGATAATTTGTACTTTAAAATGTGTTTTAGTGAGATGAAATGTACAAAACATCATAGTATGCCATTTATTGTTTCTCTCCTATTTTATCCTTTACTTTTGCAACTTTATCCCATGGAAGTCTGTGGTATGTTGCAGTAATTGTAAAAGGTGAATGATAAAACATTATTGTGTAAATCTAATGCTAGTTTAAATGCTATGTGCAAGAAATGGTTCCAAGTGTAGCACTGGTTTAAGATATTTTGCTTGATCCAACATTGAAGCAAATAAAAAAAGAGGTAGGTTGAAACAGTCAAGGTGCCTCACTCTTTTCCATTATGTTTTATACATTGCAGTGAAATTTCAGACTATTGCACATAAGTACCTATCATCAGCAAGTGTTCAGCTTGATTTGCAGGTTGAAATTTGAGCATGCATGTTTGCAGGGCATCCTAATTTAACTATTTGTGATTTTAATAGCAGTGTTGTCCTTTACACAAATTTGTGTAATTAAGATTTGTTTAGCAGTTCATGATTAGCATCAAAACAGCTACTTAATGACGTATTGACTTATACACTAAAGGAAGGTTTCCTAATTATCATCTGACATATAGGCCTATTGTGCTATTAATAATCACACACAGAGCAACAGTTGTGATTTCATAGTGTTCAGATGTTTAAACTACAATGGTACTGAAAATCCCATTGTGTGTACTTGTACAAGTTTGCTGTGTTGACATTCACAAAAGCACTATCATATGCTTATTTTTCTTGACGAAGCACAAACGATGTTTGTATTTACAAATGAAATTTTGTATAAGTGTGTAAACGAGTAAGAAATATCATCCGGTATGTAAACTAGCATAGCTTTCGGGTTCTGCTGTCAGTTTACATCGACACAAATACAGTAAAAGGTGATTTGAGTTTGAAAAGAGCTTTGTACACTATTATTTTTCATCATTCGAAGTTCGTATCAAAATGAAACACTTAAGTTAACGAGACCAAATCAGTTGTATAGCTGGGGCAAAAACGCATTAAAAACAAAACGAAAACGCCTGAAAAAGCTATTCTGACATTGTGTTATGCATGTAAATATTGTAACACTCAACATCATCTGAAATTATTTCGCAGACAAAACGTTAAATATGAAGAACACGCAATTCCAACAAGAGCCCTGTCACTGTTTTGACCAATCAAACATGGCGGCCGACCACGCCCACCGCCTTCAAACAGACGTACAGCAGACGGCCATAGTGCCATCTCCCCTCCTTATACCTCCATGGTCCTGCCAATGAAACGCAACCTTTGGCTCGCCTTCCCCACAATATTATCTATGTGGTCTTTCCAACTGAAGTTGTTCGTAATTTTTACACCCACGTACTTAGTTGAATTGACAGCCTTGAGAATTGTACTATTTATCGAGTAATCGAATTCCAACGGATTTCTTTTGGAACTCATGTGGATCACCTCACACTTTTCATAATTTAGCGTCAACTGCCACCTGCCACACCATACAGCAATCTTTTCTAAATCGCTTTGCAACTGATACTGGTCTTCGGATGACCTTACTAGACGGTAAATTACAGCATCATCTGCGAACAACCTAAGAGAACTGCTCAGATTGTCACCCAGGTCATTTATATAGATCAGGAACTGCAGAGGTCACAGGACGCTTCCCTGGGGAACACCTGATATCACTTCAGTTTTACTCGATGATTTGCCGTCTATTACTACGAACTGCGACCTTCCTGACAGGAAATCACGAATCCAGTCGCACAACTGAGACGATACCCCATAGGCCCGCAGCTTGGTTAGAAGTCGCTTGTGAGGAACGGTGTCAAAAGGTTTCCGGAAATCTAGAAATACGGAATCAACTTGAGATCCCCTGTCGATAACGGCCATTACTTCGTGCGAATAAAGAGCTAGCTGCGTTGGACAAGAACGATGTTTTTTATTTATTTATTTATTTAGTCCTTCAAATCCTACATGTATAGAATATATACAAGGATATTGGACATGGTTAGGTATTTACAAGATAAAATACAGTTTGTATTGCAATCCTAAGAACTAGAAATTGAAGTAATTTAGCAAATATTCAAACATACAACAAACATTACAGGCAACATACAAAGTCGAATATTTATATCTTATTTTTGTTCTTTGACTTTTATGTATTCTGTCAGACTGTAAAAGCAATGATCAATTAAATATGCCTTTACTTCAGCCTTAAAACTACAGAGTTTACCTGCTGATTTAATGTGGTTAGGTAGATTATTGAAAATCTTTATCCCAGTATGTAGTGTGCCTTTTTGACACAATGATGTTCTCACCTGTTTCATATGAAGGTCAGATTTTTGCCTTATATTTTGTGCATGTATATCTTCATTTTCTAATAAGATATCTGGGTGTTTATCAATATATTGTTTGATGAAAACTGATGTTTCATTAGATAAAAATGCAAGGAAGAGGAAGAACTGACAGTTTTTTGAATATGGGTCTGCATGATTTCGTATTGTTTACCCCTTCAATAATTCTTAATATTCTCTTTTGCATCTTGAAAAGTTTAATATTTGTTGTTGCATTGCCCCAGAAGATTATGCCATATTTAATTACAGAATGCACATAGGAGTAGTATACATTTAACAGGCTGGCTTTGCTGCAACATGTTTTTAAGATCCGTATCATGTAACAGGTTTTGCTTAGTTTTCTTTGCAAATATTCAATGTGTACCTCCCATTTTGTGTTGTTCTGGAGCCAGAGTCCCAGAAATTTAGTGCTGTCAACACTTTCATGAACTCTGTCCCTAAGTTCTATTTCTATGTTTGGGTGGTGTCTTCCTTTTACATTATAGAAGTTCAGTGCTACTGTCTTTTATTTGTTTATAATTCTACACTGTTCATTGTTTGGATAGTGGAGTCTTTTAGTTTTTCTTCTGTTTTACCACTAATAAGGAAGCTTGTATCGTCTGCAAATTGGAGGGTAGTTTGGCAGTACTTGTTGTACATAAGATCATTGACATAAAGGAGAAACAGAATGGGTCCTAATACTGATCCTTGAGGTACACCATATTTCACATTTTCATATCCTGAATAGTAGTAGCTGATTTTGTTATGGTCAGTATATCGCACTTCAACCATCTGTTTGCGACCACATAGGTATGTCTTGAGCCACTCATTGGATATACCTCTAATTCCTAATTGGTCAAGCTTCTGCAGTAGGGCATTATGGTCAATGACATCAAAAGCTTTAGGTAAATCAAGACATATGCCTGTCACAAACTCACTTGCATCCAGTTTAGTATAGATTTCATTAAGAAATTCAAATATTGCACTTTCAGTTGAATAGCCTTTCCTGAAGCCATGCTGTGAAGGAGAGGGAATTTTATTTTTATTTAGGAAATCAGACAATCTCTTATAAAAGATTTTTTCTAAAATTTTTGAAAATACAGGCAGTAGGGCTATTGGTCTATAATTTGAAACACATTCTGGATTTCCTTTTTTGAACAGTGGTTTCAGTTTTGCTGTTTTTAAGCATGAAGGGAAGGTTCCTGATGCCAGTGAGCTGTTGCACAAGTGTGTCAAGGGTTCAGCTAATGCAAGATAGCATTTTTTAATAATTGCATCTGGTATTCCATCAATTCCACGTGAGTACCCTGTTTTCAAGGTTTTTATCACTGATAAAATTTCTTTGGTATTTGTGGGTGAAAGGAACAAAGATGTAGACACATTTCTCACACTATTGGATGATGGAGGTGATATTTTGTTGTGTTCTTCCAATCCACTCACCAACTGTTCACTTATGTTTGCAAAATATTTGTTGAAGGTCCCTGCAATTTCTGTTGGGCAAGAAATCTTTTGTCCTTCATAACATAAGTTCATATTTTTATATTGTTTAGCTTCACTTGTTGTTCGATTTTTTGTAACTTCCCATAAAGCTTTAGATTTGTTTTTTGAATTTTCAATATATTTGTTATTTGCCATTGTTTTGGCTTTCCTTACAACATTTTTGATGATCCTCTTGTAATTCTTCAAGTACAAATGAAATTCATGAGACATGTTCTGTGTCTTTGCAATATTGTGTAATCTTCTTTTCTCTGCACAAGAGATTTTAATACCTGTTGTTATCCATTTGTTCTTTTTGAAGTTAGGTTGACATTTTTTTTTTAATGGAAATGCAGCTTCAAAGTATGACATGTAGATTTCCATGAATTTTTCAAACTTTTTGTTAGTATTTCCACAAGTATACACTTCATACCAAGTTTCTTCACTTAGCCTCTGTATAAAAAAGTTTATTTGTTTGTTAGTGAATTTGCTTGCGTCTTTTACAAGTTCCTCTTTCTCAGTTGTTTCACATGGGGTGTGCAAAGCAATAAACTGTGCATAGTGATCACTGAAGCCAGTATTAAGATTTCCGGCACAGAAATTGTGATTTACATTTGTTTATTAATATCTGATCAATTGTTGAGCTAGTTGTTGGTGTAACTCTTGTAGGAGAGTCTATGGTGGCTTTTATGTTATATGTTTCCAGTAGGGACATCAAGCTTTGCTGGTCTTTTGAGATTTCTTGAAAATCAATATTAAAATCCCTACATATGATCACTGTTTTGTTGGAAGTTTTTTATAGTATTTAAAGCTGCTTCTAGTTGATGACAGAAATCATTTAAGTTCCCATCAGGGCTCCTATATACATTTTAATGCAGAGAGTTCAACTGCAGATAATTCAAAAACTTCCTCTTCAGCTAATAGTTCAATGGGTTTTATGTTACAATAATCAATGCCACTTTTAACAAATATACATGACCCTCCATGACTGGATGTAATTCTAGAGAATGATGACGAAAAATCATTATTACATCAGCTTTAGAATATATTCGTCCTTCAGAAGGTTCTCTTGTACACTTTCTCCTACTAACCAGCATTATTTTCCTTCAGTAATGATAGCCTTACTCACTGTAAAATTTCATTAGGCATACACGAACATAGTTAATTATATTGCAGTCCAGCCCTGGAGAAGCTAGTGATGGGACAATATCAATTTGGTATTGCTCTTGGCATGAATTTTGCACTGTGCAGATTCGTAGCAAATTAAACAATCAATTAATGCTAAAATTAATGCTCAGTCCAAATCAATAAAAGCTCAATCCAAATCAATTAACAATAAAACAGATGCACAATTAAGTAAAATGAATGATCAGGACAAAGCAATGAGGATTGTTAACGACAGTATTGCAGTTGTTAACACAAAAGTACATGAATCAAGAAAGAAATAATTGTAATGTGTACCAAAATTGGTTCTCTTAGGCAGGACAGAGGTACATTCAAAAATAGGAAGCACAAACAGTCGTTTCACGATTGAAGTAGAGACGTTCAAACAGAAATTGGGACAGACTGCTGATCCCATTATTGAAATTAAAGTAACTGAAAAGATAGAATTTGTATCAAAAGACAATACGGAAAATGTTACAAAGTTGCAAACTTTAGTATCAGACTCGACACTACAGTGAAGAAACTACATGTAATAAGAAAAGGAAAGAAATGTAAACATTAGCAACGACCACCTGCCAAGTAGTTACAAAAGCAACTGAACTTGAAATGATATTAGTTGAAAAGCTGCACTATGTGTCATGCAAGTATGTAATACTGAAATATTAGCGAAGTATGAGCATCTCAATCCCCTCAAAAAGAGAGTGGATAACACATTACCGACTTAATTGAAAACTGTCAAAGGGTATTGGCTGAATTGTGGATGGATCATATAAAAATTAATGCTGCACTCAATGTGCAAGACTAAGCAATTGGGCTTAAACCTCAATGTTGTGAATTTAAGAATGTGTTCTTGAAACAATACTGGTTAGAGTAGAGGGAGGAGAAAGTATGGCGTGATTTCGTAGTGTCAAAATCCTGAGATGCAAACTCGCACAGCTCGATGAAAGAATTTTGCAGAAATTGGATTTGCACATTAAAATATTTGCATGATTGACAGACTGAGCTGAAAATCATCTGGGCATTGTGGAAGAAGGTACCAGATAATTCCAAAAGGTAGATATACGTAGTCACAGAACAACTACTGCATTCTTAGAAAAAGTCGAAGATGAAGTTAACTGGCAGAACAACTGTGAAAATTTTAAAAGCCTTGGTAATAACAACAATTACCACAATGGCAACAACCATAATAAAGGTAACCACGGCATAACCATCACGTTGGTAATAATAGCTCACACCACTATAACAGTCATCGTGGGAACAATAACAGTAGAAAAGGCAGAGGCTAGTATCCCGTGAACATGGTATGTGGATTTGAGCAGAATCATTGTAGGCAGTAGCAAAATCAGTAATTGTGACAGCTAGATAGAAACGGGCCTATCATACTTAATCAATGAAACTACTAGCCGTGTTGGTTTGGGGCCCACCAGATGTGGGAAGACCTTGGCAGCCCAGAAGAAAGTGCAGGCAGCATCACTATGACAGATCCAAATGCCTAATTCGGCGATGGGAGAATGTGCAAGAAGACAGAGTGAGTAACGCACCAGCGGTAACAATAATTAAAGTTGAAATGGCTGTTGAATAAGTGATCACTACCCATAATAACGATGAAAATAGAGTACCAGTCGTTAAGGAAGAGGCGGCCACTGATAAAGCAACAATGGTACTAGGATCAAATACAGTGGGATTGGTTGGTTGGTTTTGGGGAAGGAGACCAGACAACGTGGTCATCGGTCTCATCGGATTAGGGAAGGATGGGGAAGGAAGTCGGCCGTGCCCTTTCAGAGGAACCATCCCGGCATTTGCCTGGAGTGATTTAGGGAAATCACGGAAAACCTAAATCAGGATGGCCGGACGCGGGATTGAACCGTCGTCCTCCCGAATGCGAGTCCAGTGTCTTACCACTGCGCCACCTCGCTCGGTACAGTGGGATTCACTGGCAAAATTAAAGTAGCCAATATCAGATAAAACTTCCCTTATCGCGCAGGGCATTGTGGAATGTGAGGAGATGTGGCTAGGTAAGTTCGGTCATATATACGATGAACTTAGGAATTACAGAATTAACGGGGAGAGTGGACAATATTTGACGCTACTCAACCCGTATGAAATTAGCATTCATTAGGAAATGTAAAGCTCTGTACCGAAGAGACAGGCTTGTCCAAATGTTGTAGTTAGTGAAGTAGCCATGTTCAATATCACTGGTCCTAAAGAAAACAGAGGCAAAATTTCTGAAGAGGGGCGAGACAAGTTTGTCAATGATGACTGGGTGTGAATAATTGAAAGTCATGTTGTTGTTGTTGTGGTCTTCAGTCCTGAGACTGGTTTGATGCAGCTCTCCATGCTACTCTATCCTGTGCAAGCTTCTTCATCTCCCAGATCGTACTGCAACCTACATCCTTCTGAATCTGCTTGGTGTATTCATCTCTTGGCCTCCCTCTACGATTTTTACCCTCCACGCTGCCCTCCAATGCTAAATTTGTGATCCCTTGATGCCTCAAAATATGTCCTACCAACCGATCCCTTCTTCTAGTCAAGTTGTGCCACACACTTCTCTTCTCCCCAATCTATTCAATACCTCCTCATTAGTTATGTGATCTACCCATCTTATCTTCAGCATTCTTCTGTAGCACCACATTTCGAAAGCTTCTATTCTCTTCTTGTCCAAACTAGTTATCGTCCATGTTTCACTTCCATACATGGCTACACTCCATACAAATACTTTCAGAAACGACTTCCTGACACTTAAATCTATACTCGATGTTAACAAATTTCTCTTCTTCAGAAACGATTTCCTTGCCATTGCCAGTCTACATTTTATATCCTCTCTACTTCAACCATCATCAGTTATTTTACTCCCTAAATAGCAAAACTCCTTTACTACTTTAAGTGTCTAATTTCCTAATCTAATTCCCTCAGCATCACCCGATTTAATTTGACTACATTCCATTATCCTCGTTTTGCTTTTGTTGATGTTCATCTTATATCCTCCTTTCAAGACACTGTCCATTCCGTTCAACTGCTCTTCCAAGTCCTTTGCTGTCTCTGACAGAATTACAATGTCATCGGCGAACCTCAAAGTTTTTATCTCTTCTCCATGGATTTTAATACCTACTCCGAATTTTTCTTTTGTTTCCTTTACTGCTTGCTCAATATACAGATTGAATAACATTGGGGAGAGGCTACAATCCTGTCTCACTCCTTTCCCAACCACTGCTTCCCTTTCGTGCCCCTCGACTCTTATAACTGCCATCTGGTTTCTGTACAAATTGTAAATAGCCTTTCACTCCTTGTATTTTACCCCTGCCACCTTCAGAATTTGAAAGAGAGTATTCCAGTTAACATTGTCAAAAGCTTTCTCTAAGTCTACAAATGCTAGAAACGTAGGTTTGCCTTTTCTTAATCTTTCTTCTAAGATAAGTCGTAAGGTTAGTATTGCCTCAATTGAAAGCCATAAGGTTCCTTAAAAAAGAAATTGATAAAAGGTTGCAGTGTTGGCATCAAAATGGCTTCAACAAGCACAGAACAAGCAGACAGAAATTATGAATGTCCAAGAACACAAAATTAAAAAAACCCCAGATAAACCGCAATCAGTGTTTCAGCTGGACTGATTTTTCTGGTATGACCTTCATGTGGACGAGGAATTGTTATGGGAAAATTAATCCAAAGGAGTACTGAAGAAGAGTGAAATAAGATAGGGAGTATTTGCAAAAACGTGCGTCATCATCAAAGCATCAACGAAAGCTTGAAAATAGTGGAGACCCAGTGTGACGAAAACACTAAAGACGGAGAAGAGTTGAGAAAGTATTACAAGATGTATCCTATATACACGCAAAGATGGGGACAGCGACACTTGGCTGGTGTGTTGGCCCAGCATGTACATCAGTGAAATAGTAGACTTTTATCACTTAGCCTATGGTCATTGTGGACCAAAGAAATGTACTGAGAAAATGGCTCAAGTTGTGAATTTTCAACATCTTAAATAGTTAAATAGAATAACATTTAGGATAAAGACTTGCAATAGGTGTCAGAGGGCAAAAGTGAACAACTGCACAAATCCTGGTCCTATGCAGAGCATAAGCCCTGACAATGTACTAGAGTTAGTGTGTATGGACATGGACCCATATAGCCCCCTGCAAAAGACCTCAGGTAATTTTGTCTCAGTATTAGTAGCACTGGAAGCCTTTTCAAAGTTCATCAAGTAATATCCAATAGGAAAGACAGCAGCTAAAGGAGTTTATAACAAACTAGCAAATGATTACTTTGTGCGTATCGAGAAACGAAAAGTGATTTTGTCTGGTAATGGGGCACAGTTAAACCCAAATTATAGAATGAAGGTATGGAAAGCAATGGGGTTGAAGTGATACATATTTTGGACTATTGTCTGACCAAATAATCCAGCAGGTCAATGCGTGAGCTGCGGCGACTTTGCCGAACTTATTGCCAAAACAATCAGAAAGTGAGGGGCAAATATATAAACAATTTTGAAAAGATTATGAATACTTTGATGCACAAATCTACAGGATTCACTCCATAGGAAATCCTATTACACCATAGGTCTAAGACTTTGGTGGAAGAGATCACTGATTTCCCTCCGTGCGTTAGCATTGACACTGACTTGAAGAAAGAATGTTTACGAGAGGTAATGAGAATGAAAGCCGAGGCAAGAGTACGGCATCATGATGCAGAAGCACGGTTTGGTGAATTTGCAATTAGCGATCTCATACTTGTTAAAACAAATGAGAAACCAAGCAAAACTGATAATGAGATTTCAAAATTTAAATTAATTTATAATGGACCATTTAATTTAAATTAATTTGTAATGGACCATTTAAGATTGTCGGTATACCTCACACTAAAGCTTACTGTTTAGCTTTTCCTAATTCTGGCAAGCTGTTAGGTGTACATAACATTGTTGACTTGAAATTGTATCAGTCAATGTGAGAAGGAATTCCCAGTATAAACTTAATTATTAGTGTAATTTTATTTATTATGTATGAATTTATTTCTTGCACAAGACGGTCATCAACAAATTTATCATGAATGCTTACAAATGTCACTCTTTATATGTATCATTTGTCATTTTGTAAATCATATGTTGTAAAAACTCTTTTATCCATGTATTATGTAAGTGACTACTGATGTACCCAGACAATGTATAAGTTTCAGGTCTGTGTATACGTATGAATTTGGACAGCATTCAGTTATCCATTGTGGTAGAAATGTAAGGGCTCCTTGAGATTACTCAGGAGTGAGTTTTCATGCGAGACAGGTGGACGTTCTGGAATGCCACTGCACAAAGAAATGGGGATATCAAGTGTGCCACTGTGGCACATGCAACACCCCATGTCAGGTCTGAGCTGCTGTGTGCTCTTAGAACACCTTAGTAAATACAAGTGTGAAATGCGACAATTTTCTTTTTGGCAATTATGAAAAACTATGTAAAGCAAACCTTGTAATTAGTGATTTCTTATCCATTTGTGTACCTTTTGCTAAGTTACTTATGTTTTCTTGTACAGGTCTGACATGAAATTTTCGTAATACATGAATGAATTCAAACATAATGATTTTTTGAAAAAATTAATTTTGTTTTTTAATATTTGTTATGGTACACTATGATGTTTTGAGTTATAAGTCATGCTAATTACATGTCCACACATAATTGGGATAATTAATGAGAAGCTTAATGAGTGATTAACAAAATTTATGTTGACAAAACTGAATGCATTTATGCATCTGCATTTTCGTTTGTATTTCTTCGGACATTCCCTGACTCTGTTTCCCTTCAGGAAAAAACTCATGGAATGTGGAGCACATATAACACCAAAAATGTAGATAAAATACCTTCTGCACCACCCAAAATTTTTTGCTGTTTAATATCCATTGATACCTTGTACTGTGCTTCTAATTCTGAATCTGTAAGCTTTATTACATAAACTAAATTTAATATGCAATGGATGTAATAGCATATTCAGTTGTGATTGTATACAACTGATTGTAATTATAATATAAATATTGCAAATTGCTGGATATTAGCTATGGGAACTTTATTTAAATGTGTCAATACCAACAAAGAAATGGCAGTAGCTGTGCTGTTGTTTATTATTGTGTAAGGATAGTCCCTTTCACACTGTGAGTAGAGAGGAAGCAGAGCAGTTTGAGTCATGAAAAAGTGTGGGAGTGTTTGTTGGGTGCTCCCACAGACACAGTATGCCACTATGACTGAACCACTGTAGGCGCACTTATATTGTTAAACCGTGAGTATTGAGAGGAAGCTAAAATGCTAACTGTTGCTTGTCCCATAATTATCCATGAGTCTGGAGATGACTTGTGGTTCTCAACCAGCAGCAGCTGAGCACTGCCATCAACTACAGTCTGCATTGTCCATACAACTACTACATCATAGGACTGTTAACTGACAGAGTGTAACTAATATTGTACAGGCACTACCCCGTGGCATTTCTTTCACAAACTTCGACTAACCTTCTTGAATAATAACCTGCAATAGTTAAGACTTGTAGGGCATCTGTGATGTTATTGTCCTCAGACATTATTACCAAGCAGACTCCCTTTCCCTTCCATGCATCACCAAGTGTATAAAAATATGGAAATTGATTAACTATTTACTACAAGTTTTGATTGTTTGCTAATGACTAGTTTCAGTCTAAATTTTACTGACTAGTAACTGTTCATTCTTGTATTGCATAACAGAGGCTTAAAGAATTTGCAGTTTTGAGTAGTTACTTTACTCACTTAAAGTAAAGTAAAATTTCACTGGTAAAATTAATAACTCAAAATACAGCACACATTAAGAGTGTGCAGTTTTATTTGTTCTGTATTCAGCTTAGTGAATGACTTCTGCTGGCTTAGTGCGTACCTTATTGTTCTTATGTTAAAAGTAAAATCAGTTGCTCATTTGCTTAAAGTAAATTCAATTCAATCTTTCAATAATTAAAAGTAAATTGTCTGCACCTTCCAACATTTGCATTAAGTTACCCTGAAGTTACAAAAAATAATTTTTGTTATGTAATGAAGTCACAGTTACAGTCAGTCATTTATTTAACCAGCATCTTCATTTAACTTTGCTTTCAAAATTTAGTATTTCAGACTAAGTAACTGCAAACTCAGTGCTTTCTGATTCATTTATTTTATTGTGAATTGTTGTTTTATGGAAAAGTGTGCCAACCTTCTGTTGCCACACCAGTGATTATTTGCTTAATTTGCTTTTCCAATACCTTTCTTATGATTGTGGATATTCGTTGCCCTTTTTTTTTTACTTTACTAATTAGTATTTTTTCTGTATTAAATATTATGTGGTACTCTTTCCCCAGTGTGGTTCCCCACCCACTTAAAAATTATTATCGGGATTTACATTAGGTTCAGAACAGATTCTTCCTTCAGAAGGGTCTATTGTACACTCTCCTTCTACTAACCAGTATTATTGTTCTTCGGTAATGATAACCTTACTCACTGTAAAATTGTTTTAGGTATACACGATCATGATCAGTTATATCACAATACAGTAGGCCAATTAGGTAGGGGGAGATTACATGGGCACTTCAACATACACTACTGGCCATTAAAATTGCTACACCACGAGGATGACATGCTACAGACGCGAAATTTAACCGACAGGAAGAAGAGGCTGTAATATGCAAATGATTAGCTTTTCAGAGCATTCACACAAGGTTGGCACTGGTGGTGACACCTAAAACGTGCTGATATGAGGAAAGTTTCCAACCGATTTCTCATGCACAAACAGCAGTTGACCGGCTTGCCTGGTGAAACGTTGTTGTGATGGCTTGTGTAAGGAGGAGAAATGCGTACCATCACGTTTCCAACTTTGATAAAGGTCGGATTGTAGCCTATCGTGATTGCGGTTTATCGTATTGCGACATTGCTGCTCGCGTTGGTCGAGATCCAATGACTGTTAGCAGAATATGGAATCGGTGGGTTCAGGAGGGTAATACGGAATGCTGTGCTGGATCCCAACGGACTCGTATCACTAGCAGTCGAGATGACAGGCATCTTATCTGCATGGCTGTAGCGGATCGTGCAGCCACATCTCGATCCCTGAGTCAACATATGGGGACGTTAGCAAGACAACAACCATCTGCACGAACAGTTCGACGACGTTTGCAGCAGCATGGATATCAGCTCGGAGATCATGGCTGCGGTTACCCTTGATGCTGCATCACAGACAGGAGCGCCTGCGGTGGTGTACTTAACAACGAACCTGGGTGAAAGAATGGCAAAACGTAATTTTTTCGGATGAATCCAGGTTCTGTTTACAGCATCATGATGGTCGCATCCACGTTTGGCAACACTGTGGTGAACGCACATTGGAAGCGGGTATTCGTCATCGATATACTGGCGTATCACCCGGCATGATGGTGTGGGGTGCCATTGGCTACACGTCTCCGTCACCTCTTGTTCGCATTGACAGCACTTTGAACAGTGAATGTTACATTTCAGATGTGTTATGACCTGTTGCTCTACCCTTCATTTGATCCCTGCGAAACCCTACATTTCAGCAGGATAATGCACGACCGCATGTTGCAGGTCCTGTAAGGGCCTTTCTGGATACAGAAAATATTTGACTGCTGCTCTGGCCAGCACAATCTCCAGATCTCTCACCAATTGAAAACGTCTGGTCAATGGTGGCCGAGGAACTGGCTCGTCTCAGTACGCCAGTCACTACTCTTGATGAACTCTGGTATCGTGTTGAAGCTGCATGGGCAGCTGTACCCGTACACACCATCCAAGATGTTTGACTCAATGCCCAGGCGTATTAAGGCCATTATTATGGCCAGAGGTGGTTGTTATGGGTACTGATTTCTCAGGATCTATGCACCCAAATTGTGTGAAAATGTAATCACATGTCAGTTCTAGTATAATATATTTGTCCAATGAATTCCCGTTTATCATCTGCATTCCTTCTTGGTGTAGCAATTTTAATGGCCAGTAGTGTATATTTTTCATTCGTTCTACACTCATAAGCAACTGAAGTAGAGGAACCTATTTAATGCCGTGTACCACCCTCTTTCACATTGTTATTACTGGCATTGTTTCATAGAACGGATTCCACAATACACTGAAAGCAATGACGAGCCATTCTCATTCACAACCATTCAACTACTAATCCAATAATCATGGACAGTGGATGGACCTTGATCCGTGATGTACACATCTTGCTCAGTGGGTTTTAAGATGTTCTCAATAGATTTTAGGTCAAGCGAAAGAAAGGAAGGAGGGGGCTGGGGGTAGGGAGCACACATGCACACTTCTCTATGGATGTTTTGTCAAATCACTGTGACACAGTCATGGGTTGATGAATTGTTCTACAAAATGTACAGATCACCAGCAAGGGATGAGTATGCGAACAAATGGAGGCTCATGAATGGACAGTAGATTCCTGTATAGTTTGTCTCTAGGAGATGGTGGCACACACACTGGTGGCACAGTTCTCACGCCAACATTTCCAACATGACAATAACTCCATCACATGCCTTAACTGGTTGGCATGCAGTATGCATTACCTTCTCTAATTTTCAATACACTCATATCCTGCCATTATCAATCTTCCGGAAATCATTTCAGGTTCCATCAATGTGACTGAATAATAGTTTGCTTCTGGGTTTCAGCCAAGTTGTTGTTTCCATTTCATGCACAAGATTTCAATGACTGACCCAGTCAGCTCCTTCAGGTCTTCACATACTGCGAGTTGTGCTGTTACGCTGCCTGGACTGCGACCAGATAAAGTGTCATTTCACAAAAATGTCTTTGGTTTCTGAAAATATAATTCATTTATGATTTGTTTTTTCATCTCATAACAGAAACATATATATTATACACAGTTATGAATATATTACGTTTGCACAACACTTGCCACTTCCAATGAATTTTCTGTCCCTTGATGAAGTTCATCTTGTGTGCAAGGGTTGGACACTGTTGGCACTGAAGCATATGACAAACAGTCTAGTCTTTTCCACAGTCACATTGGATATTATTTTGACCAGTGTAACCCCATCTTGTCAAAGTAACTTTGATCTGCCAACTCCAGATCTCACTCTATTCATAGACTTCCACACTGTCCATTCCTCCTCATAGCGAGGGGGTAAAATTTCAAAAACTCCTTTCCAATCACAACCTAGCCTTTTCAGCAGCATTTCTAAGTGCCATCAACGTTACAAAGTAACTCCTCCTTGATTTCAGTTGTGGGTACGGTTCATCCTCACACAGAGGATGGGTTCTGTCCTGCTCCACTGTCTTCTTTCCTCATTCACAGCTATTTCTCTTCAAATAGGAAGTGGTGCTATTCTTGTGAGGTGCTAAAGCCATTTGGCTGGAGTGGATACAACCTATTACGATGCTGCATGTGTCACTGAGAGCTATGTCTACCTGTTTAGCATTTGATGAATTGTACTAAACAGTACATGCATACTCTGCCACAGAACAGCATAGTACCATTGAAGAAGTTTGTACAATTACAGATTTAGTACCCCATTGTGATCTGGACAGTTTCTGTAGAAGATAGTTCCTGGTGGAAACTTCTGACTTGCAGTTCATGTGGTGCTTCTTGAAAGTAAGAAATCAATCAAGTGTCACTCCCAAATATTTTGCAGTCTCACATCATTCCAGTTCGAAGCCTGAGTATACTATCTTTAATTTACAACTAGCTTCCTTTTTTCTCAAATGTAAAGCAAACATCTGTGTCTTTGAGGGGTTTTGTTAAGTTGTTTAAGGGCATTCGAAATGGTGTTCTCCACTGACTCAAAGTCTGTGCTCGGTGTGGCTAGAGTAGGAACATCAGCATACAAGAAGCTCCTGCTATTGGGTCCTATGGATGATCATTCATATATACAGGGTGATTTTTTCCACCATTTACAAACTCTAGGGGTTGATCGATGAGAGGATACGGAACAAAAAACGTCTAATGAATTTATGCCCAGAAATGCATGGTTTCCATGCTAGAGACCATTTATTCAACCATAAATTGTTGCAGAGACTACAGTCTAATACTAGCTGTACCATGCAGCCACAGTCACATTATTGTTGAAAATGGGTTCCATGTGCCTCAATGCATGCATTGTGGAAAGTCTGTTGCTAGTATGCCTTGCACATGCTGTAAGTGATAAAGATAGTAACATTTGTCATGGAGAATGTTCCACAAGGTTGTTCCACATGGTCATCTGGCTTACCCTGTACTGGCAGGCCAACTGCCTGGTACTGACACGGTGGTTATGTTGAACACATTTTCCTCCATGTCTGGTGTACAAACATTTTTGGTATGTCCTTCAAGATTTCCTGCTTCCTGAAACAACTTTGTCTCAGGCAAATGGAAACACTGTTGCGAACACTGAATGCTATGGTTGTTGTTGGTGGTGATAGGTCTCCTGATACAACCTTGCTGCCCACTGCCTGTTGCCATTTGCCTTTCCATAAGCAAACACCATGTCGGCAAGCTCTCGATTTGAATACACACTGTGCCACATCCTCTACAAGGTGAGTCAGCAAGAGAAGTGCATTGGATGCTACATTACCAATTACTATGGCAGAAGATGGCTGCATGGTACAGAGCATGTTAGACCACAGTCCCTGTAACAAAGTATGATTGAACAAACTGTCTCTAGCATGTAAACCATGCATTTCTGGACATATGTTCATTAGACCTTTTTCGTTCCATATCCTCTCATCGATCAATCCCTGGAGTTTGTACACAGTGGAAAAAAATCACCCTGCATATTGAACAGAATTGGAGCAAGCACTCTTCCCTGCAGGAGGCTGTTTTCCTGCAGCCTCCATCACCTACACTATTCTTGGAAGTCAACAAAGAACTTGTGGTTATGCAAAAGAGTGGTAACGAGACTAGTTAGAAGTAGTGTAACATATCCCTTTGCTGAAGTGATGTTCTACACTTGCATTTTTTGAACTGACAAATGATGATCACCACCATAAAAATCTTATTTTCTGAAGAAATTATGTAATCTAGGGCTTGGATGACTGTTTTATTCATGTACATGTAGCATGAAGTTGGTAGGAGTAGCGTATCTGCAAGCCGGGACAATGATAAACATCTTACCACATACGTGGTATCTGCTGGTCAGGCAGTTTATTCTGTGTCATCGGGTCTGACCTTGGAGATATGGTGTGATCCATGGAGAAAGATCAGCCATGACTATGCCTATGAACTTTTTATAGACTCATTCAACTGGAATCTGCTAATACACACCATTTTTGGACTTTGTCCTTCGCAATTTTACTGTGATGTTCTGAATGATGAAGCAATTTTGTATTGCATGGTCACTGTAAACAAGAGTAGAATATACCATAAGTCATTAATCAAGGGCATCGTATTTATTTAGAGAACTGGATGTTAGATATGTACTCTTAATTTCCAGCAGTAGCTGCAACACCTGGCAACACAAAATTCGATCAGAAGAGAGTGGTGAGAGTGCTGAAATAATGGCTTATGCAAGTCTGGATAATATGAAGTCTTAGCTCCTGACCAGACTTTACTTCACCAGACTTTACTTCATCCAAAAGTATCTTCCTTTTTCTGGTGGTGGTGGTGGTGGTGGTGTGTATATTTTGGGATAAACTGTTTTTGTGTTTGCAACTAGAGTTTGTGGGTGGACTACAGTGGTGTAGCCAGCCTTATTAGAATATTAAACTGAGGCTAATTAAACACATGTTACTGTAGACAATGTATGCCCATGATGACAAGAAGAATGGATTGATCTTGTGGCTTGGTTCAGAGGATTTAGGGTGCAACTGAGTAATGACTTACAGGAATTTACTACCAGTATCCAATATAGGGAACAAAATAATAATAATAATAATAATAATAATAATAATAATAATAATAATCCCCGTGGAGGCCTGGGAAAAAAATAGGCCTCCGGTATGTTCTGCCAGTCGTAAAAGGCGACGAGAAGAACAAACCACTAATAGGGCTAACCCCCCTTTCAGTGTGATTACTTGGTTCACGACAGAACTAAAGAAGCCTCGGACAAGCGCCGTCATGTTCGGGGACGACGCTTGAACCCTATGCCCGCCCACAATGGTAATGACACTGCTAGCCAACTGGAAAATGATTTAAATCCAAATAGAGGTGTTTTGCAGGATATGCTTCCTGCAACCACCCTAGAACGAAAACAAAGACAGAGGATGAGATGGTCAGATGAAGTTAATCGACACCTCATGTTCTGTTATTACCAAGCAACAAACTTAGGAACCAACACAACTGGATACAGATCACAAGTATACACAACATTTATTACCAGATACCCGGAATTAAAATTTTTAACAGATCAGCGACTAGCTGATCAGATCCGTGTAATAATAAAAAATAACAGGATACCCCAGTCAGAATTAGAAAACATCAAACAACAAGTACAACAAATACTGGAACAAAATAATGTGCAATTAGAAGAAGAAGAAAATACAGTAATGGATTCAAACATCCCAGAGCAAACAAACAAAGAACAACACGCATCAATTAAACAATCAGAGGAAAACGAAATCTTAAGACAGCCACCAGAACAAGCACAAATAGAACATGAAGTGACACACATGTTAGATATAGAAGAAAAATTTCAGTTGACATATATAGAATACAAAAACACAAATACAGACATTAGACCATTCTTGCATAGACCACCAAATAGCCCACAAGTCGAAACAACAATAAAAACTATCAACACAATCATACACAACAAAATAAATGAATACACAGCTATGGAAGAGTTACAACTACTGGTTTATGTAGGAGCACTCACTACACTAAATATACACACTAGGCAGAGATCAGAACCAACCAACACACAGAAGAAACCCACAAAACCAGCATGGCAACACAGGCTACAGTTCAGAATAGAAAAACTGAGAAAAGGCATCGGACAGCTAACACAATTTATAAGAAATGAAATATCAGACAAAAAACGGAAAAGGTTAGGTAAAATCTCACAACAAGAAGCAATAGAGCAATTAGATGAAAAGAAGCAGAAATTACAAGCATTGGCCAGACGACTTAGAAGATACAAAAAAAGTGAAAATAGAAGGAAACAAAACCAAACATTCAACACAAACCAAAAGAAATTTTACCAAACAATAGATAACACACACATAAAAATAGACAATCCACCAAACATAACAGACATGGAACACTTCTGGAGCAACATATGGTCAAACCCGGTACAACATAACAGGCATGCACGGTGGATACAAGCAGAAACAGACTCATACAAGATGATACCACAAATGCCTGAAGTGATAATTTTGCAACATGAAGTCACCCGAGCAATTAATTCTACGCACAATTGGAAAGCCCCTGGAAATGATAAAATAGCAAATTTCTGGCTAAAGAAGTTCACCTCAACACATTCACATCTAACTAAATTATTTAACAGTTACATTGCAGACCCATACATATTCCCTGATACACTTACACACGGAATAACTTATCTGAAACCTAAAGATCAAGCAAACACAGCAAACCCAGCAAAATATCGCCCCATAACATGCCTACCAACAATCTACAAAATATTAACTTCAGTCATTACACAGAAATTAATGACACATACAACACAGAACAAAATTATAAATGAAGAACAAAAAGGCTGCTGCAAAGGAGCACGGGGATGTAAAGAGCAACTGTTAATAGATGCAGAGGTGACATATCAAGCTAAAACTAAACAAAGGTCGCTACACTACGCATACATTGATTACCAAAAAGCTTTTGATAGTGTACCCCACTCATGGTTACTACAAATGGCTCTGAGCACTATGGGACTCAACTGCTGCGGTCATCAGTCCCCTAGAACTTAGAACTACTTATACCTAACTAACCTAAGGACATCACACACATCCATGCCCGAGGCAGGATTCGAACCTGCGACCGTAGCAGTCGCACGGTTCCGGACTGCGCGCCTAGAACCGCGAGACCACCGCGGCCGGCATGGTTACTACAGATATTGGAAATATACAAAGTAGATCCTAAATTGATATAGTTTCTAAACATTGTAATGAAAAACTGGAAAACCACACTTAATATCCAAACAAATTCAGATAATATCAAATCACAGCCAATACAGATTAAGCGTGGAATATACCAAGGAGACTCATTAAGTCCTTTCTGGTTCTGTCTTGCTCTGAACCCACTATCAAACATGCTAAATAATACAAATTATGGATATAATATTACTGGAACATACCCACACAAAATCACACATTTGCCATACATGGATGATCTAAAACTACTGGCAGCAACAAATCAACAACTCAACCAATTACTAAAGATAACAGAAGTATTCAGCAATGATATAAATACGGCTTTTGGAACAGACAAATGTAAGAAAAATAGCATAGTCAAGGGAAAACACACTAAACAAGACGATCACATATTGGATAACCACAGCGACTGCATAGAAGCGATGGAAAAAACAGATGCCTATAAATACCTAGGATACAGACAAAAGATAGGAATAGATAATACAAATATTAAAGAAGAACTAAAAGAAAAATATAGACAAAGACTAACAAAAATACTGAAAACAGAATTGACAGCAAGAAACAAGACAAAAGCTATAAATACTTATGCTATACCAATATTGACCTACTCATTTGGAGTAGTGAAATGGAGTAACACAGACCTAGAAGCACTAAATACACTTACACGTTCACAATGCCACAAATATAGAATACATCACATACATTCAGCAACAGAAAGATTCACATTAAGCAGAAAGGAAGGAGGAAGGGGATTCATTGACATAAAAAACCTACATTATGGACAGGTAGACAATTTAAGAAAATTCTTTCTAGAACGAGCAGAAACTAGCAAAATACGCAAAGCAATCACTCAAATAAATACATCGGCTACACCACTGCAATTTCATAACCACTTCTACAACCCTTTAGATCACATAACATCAACAAATACGAAGAAAGTAAATTGGAAGGGGAAGGCACTACATGGCAAGCACCCATATCATCTAACACAGCCACAACAATCGATCAAGACGCATCCAACACTTGGCTAAGAAAAGGCAATATATACAGTGAGACGGAAGGATTCATGATTGCAATACAGGATCAAACAATAAACACCAGATATTACAGTAAGCATATTATTAAAGATCCCTATACCACAACAGATAAATGCAGACTTTGCAAACAACAAATAGAAACAGTAGATCACATCACAAGCGAATGTACAGTACTAGCAAATACAGAATACCCCAGAAGACATGACAATGTAGCAAAAATAATACATCAACAGCTTGCCTTACAACATAAACTTATAAAACAACACGTTCCCACATACAAGTATGCACCACAAAATGTACTGGAGAATGATGAATACAAATTATACTGGAACAGAACCTTTATAACAGATAAAACAACACCACATAACAAACCTGACATCATACTCACCAATAAAAAGAAGAAATTAACACAACTAATCGAAATATCCATACCCAATACAACAAATATACAGAAGAAAACGGGAGAAAAAATTGAAAAATACATCCAACTGGCTGAGGAAGTCAAGGACATGTGGCATCAGGATAAAGTTGACATCATACCAATTATACTATCAACTACAGGAGTCATACCACACAATATCCACCAGTACATCAATGCAATACAGCTACATCCAAACTTATATATACAACTACAGAAATCTGTAATTATTGATACATGTTCAATTACCCGAAAGTTCCTAAATGCAATATAACATATACCGTACAGTTAAAAGGAAGTGACGCTTGATCAAGGTCCACGTCACTTTCCATTTTTAACCAGACTTAACGTCTGAGAAAGTAAAGAAATAATAATAATAAAACCACAACACTAGAGAATATTAGAACCAAATTGAAAGAAAATGAAATAAAAACAACAAACAAAAGCAATAGAACAGTGTATCAGTGAGTCATGTATCGGAAAAGGAAGATATTGAACTAGTATACTGCAATTACAGCTAAATTCAGAAACACTGAAACAGTGAAATTTAGTTCAAAATTAAGTAAATGAGCAAATTAGAGATGTGAATAAGGACCTGAAACATTATAAGAATTAACTGAACAAGAATTTAACACAATGTACAATCAGATCTCAAGTAGTCAAGTAAGATTTACAGCACTGGAACAAAGCAAAGATTTTCAAATGTGGCCCCTATTTCAGGCTATACACTTACTAGTTTGGAGGAGTGCCAAGTCCCCATCCTATGGATGAAGACCGTGAAGTACCTCACGCTGATCCTTGACCAAAGGCTCATCTGGGCCCCAACATATACATGACGCCAGAAGCAGAGCAATGGGACACATCCGTGCCGTGTATCCACTGCTTAATCTACGGTTGTCACTGCTGCCACTCCATGGCATTACACTCTACTGAACATGGTCAAACCACTGCTAGAGTACATGGTCATGATGTGGGGGAAGGCCACTAATTCACTTCACGGCACAGCAGAGGGTGCAGAACCGAGCTCTGAAACTCGCTCTGTGCATTCCGAGGTTGCATTCAACTTGTCTGCTGCACAAAGATACTAGAATTCTGCTTTTATGGGACAGAATCAGGCAGAATGTATGTGGTTGGTTGGTTTGTGGCCTACAGTCATTGGTTCCTTTTTCCAACACTTCAGACATCCACACAGAATAAAAACGAACAATGGAGATGACAACAGATGACGCAGGGCAAGAAAGACTCAGACAGAGATCAGACAAAAGGAATTAAAATCACACAGAGTGTAACAGTGGTTGGCTGACCATAGAGACAAAAAAGGAAAAGCCAACAACCTAGAAACACACACACACACAAACACACACACACACACACACACACACACACACACACACACACACACACACACACACACACACACACACACACACACACACAAAAACCCAGGCTAAAATCATAGGCCAAAGGCCAGACACAAAAACAAAAAAAGACAAACACTCATATTAAGTGATAAAAGCCCCCTGCCCAAATAAAACGCAAAACTAAGCCTGCCATGATAGTGTCATCTGTTAAAAGGGCAGGGAGCTTATCAGGCAGTGCAAACGTCTGCCTGAGAACAGCTAAAAGGGGACAGGCCAACAAAAGTGGACCACCGCCAAAGCGGAGCTGCAGCGACAGAGAGGTGGGTCCTCACGGCGCAATAAGTGGCTGTGCGTCATCCGGGTGTACCCAATGCGCAGCTGGCACTGCACAACAGACTCCTTGCGAGGTAGAGTGTATGTGTGCTCTATGATGATTCAGGTTAATCCTACAATCAGCTCATCATGGAACTGGGCTACCAACCACACCACTGGCTGACAACACACTGGCAGCATCCTGCAGTAGACTCACCTCCACCCCAACAGAGCCCCATCTTGCTGCAAGAAAAATTTTATCTGCAGCTGTTTGAGGACAATCTTCTTCACATTACATGAGACCAACCCAGCAAGTCAAGTAAAATTTCACATCACACCACAATGGTCAGCAGGAATATGGTTTTAATGTTTAACATGCACACATGCCATGCAAGGAAAGCTCGATAGATATAAGAGCAGTGACCAGAGTTTGGAGAGCTTATAGTTCATTTAGTTGATAACAAACCGCAATAAAAGATTGAATCATCTGTAAGTCACCTCAATCTAATGCAGAAATAGATAAAACAGTGAGTGACACTGTCATCCATAACATCAAGTCTATGAATGGCTGCAAATGGTCTCCAACTAGCTGAATATAACCATTGGCACTCAATTATCAGTTCAGTTGGACCAGACGACCCAGTCCATTCCATATAAACACAGCCCACACCATTATGGAGCCACCATCAGCTTGCTCAATGCATTCTTAACAACTCTGGTCCATGGTTTCGTGGGATCTGCGCCACACTCGAACCCTACCATCAGCTCTTACCAACTGATGTTGAGACTCATCTGACCTGGCTTTGGTTTCTCAGTTGACTAGGGTCCAACCGTTATGGTCATGAGCCCAGGACAGGCACTCGAGGCGATGTTTTGTTAGCAAAGTCACTTGCATCAGTCGTCTGCTGCCATAGCCCATTAACACCAAATTTCGCCACACTGTCCTAACAGATACATTCATCATACGTCCCAAATTGGTTTCTGTGGCTATTTCATGCAGTGTTGCTTGTCTATTATTTATTTATTTATTTACATGTCTAGTTCCGTATGACCAAATTGAGGAGTAAAGCTCCAAGGTCATGGAACATGTCAGTACATGAAATTACAACGTAAAAGTAATAACAGATAAAATAAAATGTTTATGAACCCCAAAAAAGTCAAGCTATAAGTTTAAATAAATGCAGTCAACATTGTAACATAGGAATCAGCTTAATTTTTCAAGGAAATCCTCGACAGAATAGGAGTAACCCACAAGGAAACTCTCTAGTTTCTATTTGAAAATGCTTGGATTACTGCTAAGATTTTTTAATTCTTATGGTAGCTTTTTGAAAATGGATGCAGCAGTATACTGCACACCTTTCTGCACATGAGTCAAGGAAGTGCAATCCAAATGAAGATTGGATTTCTGCTTAGTATTAACTGAGTGAAAGCTGATAATTCTTGGGAATAAGCCTATAATGTTAACAAGAAACGACAGTAAAGAATATATATATATATTGAGAGGCCAATGTCAGAATACCCAGATTAGTGAACAGGGGTCGACCAGAGGTTCACAAACTTACACCACATATATCTGACTTATCAGTAACAGAAATATTTTTACTGCGAACTGACTTTATATTGTCGACCTTGTGCTGTTGACCAGACACATCCTGCACAACTGACCATATGGTTTTAGTTTTATCCTGTGAATTAGCTATTCTACTTGCATACCTCCTACTCTTTGCCTTCCTAATAATATTTTTAAGCACCTTACAATACTGTTAGTAATGGGCTACTGTAGCTTGACAGTGACTACTTCTAACATTTTGATATAATTCCTGCTTTGTTCTGCATGGTATCCTTCTCCCACTAATCTACCACCCACACTGCCTTTTACTGCTAGTACACTGTTTAGAATGTTCTAATGGGAAGCAACTCTAAAAAAAAAAAAAAAAAAAAAAAAACATGAGAAACGTGTTAATGAAAGCATTATACTTGTCATCTATGTTATCGGCACTGTAAACATCCTGCCACTCTTGTTCCTTAACAAGGTTTAAAAAACTCTCTATTGCCACTGGATTAGCTTTACAACATAATTTGTAATTATATATAACAATTGTTTAAGTACAAAAGCCTTTTAGTGTTAAAATTTTTCCATCATGGTCTGAAAGGCCATTCATTTTTTTACTAACAGAATGCCCATCTAATAATGAAGAATGAATAAAAATATTGTCTACGGCTGTGCTACTGTTCCCCTGCACCCTGATTGGAAAAAGCACAGTGTGCATCAGAGCATACAAGTTTAGGAGATCTACCAATATCCTTTTCTTGAAAAATCTTATACAAAATTAATATTGAAGTCACAACATATAACTAATTTTTGGCACTTCCTATAAAGTGAATCAAGAAGCCTCTAGCTTGAGCAAAAACTCTTTGAAGTCAGAGTTGGGGGACCTATAAACAACAACAATTAGAAGTTTAGTTTCACTAAATACAACTGCCCCTGCACAACATTCACATACCTGTTCAGTGCGGTGCTGTGATATGTCTATGGACTCAAATGGGATACTGTTTTTTACGTACATGGCCATTCCCCAACTCTGCAAAGAACGCCATGAAAAACAGCCACCTAATCTGTATCCTGGTAAAGGAAGCCACTGAATTGTCAAATTATTTAAGTGGTGCTTCGATATACCAATAATGTCAGAGTCAACATCTATAAGCAGTTCACTAACATTGTCTCTAATGCCTCTTATATTTTGATGAAATATGCTAACCCCTTCTCTGTTAGCACTGACAACTCTACACATATTCTGCTGCCCTAGGTCAATGTCCATGCTGAGTGTTATGCCTGAAATTTGGTATTCTCAGCACATTCTTCCCACTGTGGATCTTGGAATACTGAATTCCCTAACAATTTCCAAAATGGAATGTCGCATGTGCTGTGTCATCCGAACAAGACAATGTCAGAGCAAAAGCACCACAGATGCAAAGATGCAAGCTAGTGCCAGTGCCAAAGAGATTCATCACTTATGTGAGTTCCTCCAGCAGCGCGGGCAGCACTGAGGATGAAGATATCGACTTTGCCTCGGCCAATCGCCAGCTGACTACAATCTGCAAATGACTGGATGGTAACGGACAGAAGCCTACTCAGAAGATAGAAGGACAGCTCTCGCCCACTTGTTTATAGATCATTGTCCAGGGCTGACTTAGACAGGAAACATTGTTTAGTGAACTCTTAGAAGTGAACAGACAGTAGTTGTAAATTGCATTTGTTAGGTACATACTATAAAGGGTACCTACGATTATTTGCACCTAGCCATTGGGGGCCTTTTTTGTGATATATTACATGCAGTGTTGCAGACTTTTGTTATTCAACAACTCCCAAAGATAAGAAAACCTTTTTAACTCATTTGTGTGACTTTGTTAATAATCTGTTGGAGTGCTGTAGGACCTTCGTTCTCCTATCCTGTTACATGAACCTGGGGCATAGCTGTGTAATAGTGGCAAGGAGAAATTGACTTAGTGGTGTACTGCACCAGGAGCTGTTTCACGAACTCAAAACCTCAGCCTACCATAACAACAGTGGCAACTCGGCTTCCACAGCAGTAACAAAAAGGCCTTTACTAAACTGGGATGAGGGTTTACAAAACCATGCATCTAGCTCCAAATACCATTCTTCATCCAAAGTCAGAATCCTTTTCACAAGAATGGTCTCAGTACAAATGACAGTTCTGCCAATGCACTTCCCTTTTATACCTTGTGTACATGATACTACTGACAACCAGATATGTTCATATCGATATTCCATGACTTTCGTCACCTTTTTGTAGTAGCCTAGATTTAAGATGTTTCTATCGCCCAAATCCCAGAGGAAGTACAGTTATTTTACGTCAAGGACACCACAGGGCATTTCTGATGAGGTTTGCCTCTCAAAAACCAGTATCTGTACTGGAAGCACTTTTATTTAGTTTACAATCTTGGTTAAAATTTTACAATTTTTACAATTTTGTTTACTCTTATTTACTTACCTGAGGTAATGATATTATCTACAAATTATTTGTTTATTGTTGCAGGGGAAGAATAGTGTTAAGATGAATTTGTGTCACTGTGTAATGTTAGAAAAACTGTTCAGAAATCAGTTATTTTGTCTGCTGCTGCAAAAAATTTAGGAGGGTATAGTGCTTGGTCTAGAAACATCCTGGAGCATTACTAACACAATGTCTCTCTTCTGTAACCTGGTGCGAAAATACTGAAACTTCCATTTAGTACCAAGATTTTAGAATTGTATTTATGTGTGTTTCTTGTTTTATTACCTTATTACTGAATATGTGAGGCAATATGGCCATGTTGTTAATACGAGGAATGGTGTTCAAAAGAGTTTAAGTGGCATTACTGACAGTCATGTCATACTGGAATAGTAAAGGTAGTGTATGAGAGTTTTATGATGATCAAAAGACAGTCTCATAAGAAAAGTTATTTTACAATTACCACGGTTATACATTAGTACATGGCAAACAACAGAAATTAACAAACTTTTTTAGCCAGCAAATAGACTGAGCAACCTAGATTAGATATTTCTTTTTCTAAGCGGAGCTGGATGTTGAATTTGTATTTTGCATACTACGTTTCTAAATTTGAACACTGTACTTGTACTTTTGTACATCAAGCATATATCTTTGTACAACTGTTTAATAATTTCAAAGGTCCTTTCTTGAATCCATGGAAATGAAATTTTTTCAGTACTACACTACAAACACAGTTCATTTTTTGTTCTTGTTTCTAACAAAAAAACTGGCAAACTGAATATTCGGGCAATGTTTGTTTTCTCAGTTAGGACATATATGAAATGGACAGATAGAAAGGTGATCATTAACATAAATTGTACTCTAATCTGTAAATGTGTATGGTGTGTTTGATAAGATACGTGAACACAGAGGAAAAGGATGACCTATAACAGAGAAAAAGGAGGATACATAAATAGGGACACTATCACTGTGGAATATTAAAAGCATGTTTAAAGATAATCTTTCTGTGAAAAGAGGTGCATCTTTACAGTTACTACATAAGTTGGTACCATTACTGGATGTGAGGTCCGCCAGTTATGCAAAACACGGTTTTTCTCAGTACCCAAACATGTTTTGGCACCACTGTGCCATCATCAGTGGGTTTTTGTTTTTATTTATTCTGCAATGTGAACATTTTTGTTAAATGATTATAAAATTACGTGCATTTTTAGTTCAAACAACAGATTGTTTCTTTTTGTAAATACCTTTACATTTGGTGTGCATGAATTTCTGGTTCACTTGTGTGTTAATTACTACAGGTAGCTTGTCATCTGCAACCAAACGATGTTGGTTAGAAAGTTTTTTGCTGGGAGTTAACCTATCTTCTAGAATGTAATTCAGTTTTCCGCATCCATTCTCTGCATCATGCTGAGGTGTTGTGATGCACACGTAACTATAACAAGTATTTTCCACAAATAAAGTAGTAAAACACTTTTCACTTCACCAGAACACAGTGTGATTGTGGTTTGTTATGTGTCCCAGCCCCATCAGTGTTCCTTTGTTCACCAGAGTTCGGTGCCAAATTTGAGTTTTGTTTGCATTTTATCTTTGTGTGTGTGTGTGTGTGTGTGTGTGTGTGTGTGTGTGTGTGTGTGTAGGCAACATATTAAAGAAACAGGGACTCCAAATAGGATACAGGACGGAGAACACAACACAGAAAAAGATTAGAACACAAGAAACACCAATGGATAAATTTAACAGATCAGGAATACATGAACTTACATGCAACACTTGCCAGTCAGTGTAAATAGGACAAACATGCAGGTCTTAAATGAATACACTACACTCTGCAAGGGCACACTATTTAACACATTAAAAGAACTTTACAAGTAAAAACAGCACAAACAAACGAAGTCTACACATGCACGGATGCGCGCGCGTGCGCAAGCACACGCGCGCGCGCACACACACACACACACACACACACACACACACACACACAAAGATAAAATGCAAACAAAATTCAAATTTGGCACCGAACTCTCTGGTGAACAAAGGAACACTGACGGGGCTGGGACACACAACAAACCACACACACACTGTGTTCTGGTGAAGTGAAAAGTGTTTTACTACGTTATTTGTGGAAAATACTTGTTACAGTTATGTGTGCATCACAACACCTCAGCATGATGCAGAGAATGGAAGAGCTTGTGACACGAAAACGTAAGTAAAAACGAATACAGGAAAACATCACGGAAAACTGAATTACATTCTAGAAGATAGGTTAACTCCCAGCAAAAAACTTTCTCACCAATATCGTTTGGTTGCAGATGCCAAGCTACGTGTAGTAATAAACACACAAGTGATCCAGAAATTCGTGCACACCAAATGTAAAGGTATTTACAAAAAGAAACGATCTGTTGTTGGAACTAAAAATGCACATAATTCCATAATCATTTAACAAAAATGTTCACATTGTAGAATAAATAAAAACGAAAACCTACTGATGATGGCACAGTGGTGCCAAAACACGTTTGGGTACTAAGAAAAATGGTGTTTTGCATAACTGGCGGACCTCACATCCAACAATTTTAAGGCATACACTGCCAATACAAGGAGCTGCAAATCAAAATGATGGATATTGGTACCATTAGTGTTGTGGTTCCTCCAAAACAACAAAGTAGATGAATTTACCTGTGTTTGTTAATCTGTTTCATACACTGATTTAAAGATCACCTAATAAAAAGGCAAGTGCCTGAGTTTTGTGTGTTATCCTTCAGGATTGGAAACATAAGTAACTGATTATAGAATTCTGACAACAAATGCTTGTCACATTTTTAAAACATGTAACTCCTGTGGGTCAGTGACAGTTTATGAATGCTGAAGGTTTTTGATGAGGAAACTGACCTCATGACAATAAATGTGGTGTTCCCTGTAAGAACTACACAGGGCAATATCTCAATATATCGAGTTTTGTAGCATCTCATATACTTTTCCTAGATGACTCTCCACTTTTTCATTTTTTTTATTGGAAATGATAAGTGACACCATTTATAAAAATTTTCTATGGGAGCTTTGGGTTATTTTAATCCATGGAATTGTTTTAATTTGAATGTGGAATTTACAAAGACAAAGGTTAGTACTGTGTCATGTTGCTACCCTCTCCACTTGGCATGAACAGTAAGGTGTTAGCGCAAATTTTCTCAGGGCCTGTATCAGTGAAACGGGGAAGTTCATTCTGTAGGGTATGCTGAACAACTTAATCCTCCAGCTCCTCAGTGAAGCTGTAAGGGGACAAAATCCTGGAGCAGTCTTTGGGGTCTGTTTTCTTCCTCTCTTAGCTCCTAACATGCTTAGTCTTTCTTTGACTTTCTTTCTCCTCCTCCTGGAGTACCTTGGGTATCATTCCTCTTTACCACATTCAGTAGTCTTCATCATGGAACCCATCTTATATCCATTTATTAAAACCTGTATTTTCAGGCATGCCCGAAGTGTAGCAAATCTCCAATAATTTTTCTGAAAATGTTGTGAGCATGGATAGAAAAGCTTGATTACTGGAAGAAATATATTTGATTATACGAAATAGGAGTAATAAACATTTGTTATCCGATGTCCCATATCCATAGTAAAAGAATGATTACCTGGTAGAAAGGCTAGGAAATTTAATCAAATAATAGTTGAGCAAATACATGCTTATGACTGATGGTTGACAATTCATTGTGGAACATCCCACATCCAACAAACTTCAATAAATATGTTTATTACAAATGGGATAAAAGTACAGCTACAGTTGTACATCAAATACACACAAGGTATTGGTGCTTGTAGTTGATAGTTCTGGACTTTGAATATTTATTGTAGTGACAACATCACTCACCTACAGGGAGGAACCTGTGCTATAACATATCACTTTGGTGAATTGATGCACTGCACAAGCATTTTTCGAATCGACAAATGGTTATTGGCACTATAAAAAGTTTATTTTTGTAAGTAATTTGATAATCTACTGTTTGGATGTACATTTTATTCATACACACATTATGAAATGGATGAACACAGCGTTTCTGCAAGCTTGAACAATGATAAACATCATACCATGTTCGCGCAACCTGCTGTTCAGGCAGTTCATTCTGTGTTGTCGGGTCCTGCCTTGGAGATATGGTGCAAGCCATGGAGGAAGGGAGATATGCGAATGCCTGTGATTTCATGGGAAATTTTTTAATTGTGATGTTCTGAATGATGAAGCACTTTTGTATCATGTGGTCATTGTAAACAAGAGTTGTTTATCAGAAGTAATACATTTATTTGGAATTGTATGTTATATTTGTGGTCTTAACTTGCAGCAGCAACTGCAGCACTTTGTGAAATGAGGTTCAATCAGAAGAGGTTGCCAAGTGTACAGAAATAACTAAGGTGAGCAAGGTTGGATAAGACGAAGTGTTAGCTCCCGATCAGACTTTACTTCGCCTGCCAATATCATGGTAAAGAACCAGTGGAACATTGCATAGGTTAAAATCCTTGGTTAGATTGTAGATCTTAACTAGTAGCAGCTGGTGACTGACAATGCCATAGGCTGCTGTTAAGTTGATAAATATCACTCCTTTCACCTCGGGCATAAAATGAAAACAACTCTGCAACAACTGCAAGCACACCATTCCTGAAATCATACTAATGTCTGTACCTTAAGGTTGGAAGTAATCAGAAGTATAAGCGTGGGAGGGTGGTTTATGTACTTTAGGAAATGGGTTGGTTCTGTATAATATGGCTAGTTACCAGTTATTGTCATTCTAAATCTAAATGTCCATCTATATCCGTACTCTGCAAACCACTGTGAAGTGCATGGCACAGGATACATCATGTTACACTAGTTATTAGGATTTCTTCGCACAACATTCAAGAATGGAGCATGGCAAGAATGATTTTATGAATGCCTCTGTGCGTACAGTAATTATTCTAATCTTATCTTCATGATTCCCACATGAGCAATACCTAGGGAATTGTGGTATATTCCTGGAGTCATCATTTAAAGCTGGTTCTTGAAACTTTTATAATAGGCTTTCTCGGGGCAGTTTACGTCTATCTTCAAGAGTCTGCCAGTTCAGTTTCTTCAGCATCAGTGTAACTCTGTCCCATGGGTCAAACAAATCTGCGATCATTTGTGCTGCCCTTCTCTGTATACGTTCAGTATCCCCTATTAGTCCTATTTGGTGCAAGTCCTACACACTTGAGCAATGCTCTAGAACCAGTTGCATGAGTGATTTGTAAGCAATCTTCTTTGTAGACTGATTGGACTACCCAAGTATTTTACCAATAAACCAAAGTCTACCACCTGTCCTATGTGTCCTCAGTGGTACTTCCAAGGGAGCAGACTGAATCACCCTACTCCATTTGTACCTATCTCTTGTCCGTTCAAAACTAGACTATGGGTGTTTCATTTATGCATCTGCACATCTATCCATTTTACCCCATCTCAATGCAAACCATCATTGTGGCATCCATTTGGCCACTGGCACCTATTACACTAGTCCGGTTGAGAGTCTGTATGCAGAAGCTGCTGGACTACTACTGTCTTACTGAAGTAATGTTCTGTATGCAGAAGCTGCTGGACTACTACTGTCTTACTGAAGTAATGTTCTCCTCAGCAAATATGCATACAGTTTATCTGCCATGCCTGGCCAACATCCTATGCCTCCCTCTTCGATGACTCCTTTGACAGCCAGTATGGGGTGCATCCCTCTTCTCTGTTACCTCCTGGAGTTTGCTTTTGGCTATTGCTCCGACAGCTGAACTTCACGCTACCTGCCACTTTCCCGATGGGTGTGAAACCTTTACCACCTTGGCATCGTGCGACGACCCATGTTCACCTTGGACTTCATTCACTTCATAAGTACTCTACTCCAGACTCACTCTATAGTCGTAAGTTTCTCGAACTTCACATGGGACTTCGCGACAGTACCTTTGCGTACACTGATGGCTCTTGGACTGACCACGGTGTCGGGTGTTCCTCCATCACTGGCACTGATGATTTACGTTATTGACTTCCAGAACACTGCTTAGTTTTTACAGCGGAGCTATTTGCCCTGTATCAGGCCATGCACTACATCCAGTAAGACAGGATTTTCAATTGTGTCATTTGCTCTGACTCTCTCAGCATCCTTCAGAGCCTCTATGTGCTGTACGCCGTCCACCCCTTAGTGCAATGGATCCAGGAAATCTTTCACTTGCTTACTCTTGATGGAGCCACTGTGATGTTTATATGGGTCCCTGGTCACATTGGTCTGAAAGGAAACAAGGCCATTGACACTGCTGCCAAGGCTGCAGTTCTCCTACCTCTGCCTGCTAGTTCTTCCATTCCCTCTGATGAGCTCTGTGCTTCAGTCTGTCACTTTAGCATCACCACTTATCTTCCCTTCATAGGAACAGCCTCCGGAGAATTAAACCTCTCTCAGCAGCTTGGTTGACCTCCTCTCAGCCCTCTCGCCATGAGGGGATCATTTTAGATAGAATGCGTATTCAGCACTGTCTTTATAGCCATCGCCATTAGTTAAGTGGTGATCCCCCACCACTTCGTGCCCACTGTCCTCAACCTTTGATGGTTCACCATTTCCTGATGGAATGCCCTTTTTTTAACCACTTATGTTTTAATTTATGCTTGCCATCGGGTGCAAAACTGCTACGGTCATTAGCGCCTGGTCTGTGACTTACGAAAAGCTACAAAAACGAAACTGGAAACCAGCAGCAATGGGAGCAAAACTCAAAATAGTGGGGAAACCAAAAACAGAAGGAAAGCTTAATAAAACACTATAGAAGGGGGGTTGTTTGTCCCCAACAAGAGCTTCAAATTACTGACTTCATCTCACTGGTACTAATGAACTCGAGAACGCGATCGGCTGATCACGTGTCATCTGCTAAAATGGAAGATATATCAGGCGACAGCTGTAGACGGGCATGTAACAGAGTAAAATAGGGGCACTCAAGTAAAAGGTGTCTCACCGTCCACAGTTGAGAGCAGTGGGGACAGAGTGGGGGAGGATCGCCGCTTAAAAGATGTCGATGGCTAAAAAGACAGTGCCTTATCCGGAGTCTAGTTAAAATTACCTCCTCCCGACGATGAGGTCGGGAGGACGAGGTCCAAGTACAGGGAAGAGCTTTCACGTCCCAAAGTGGGAAGAGTTGACCAATGGGCGTCCCATAAAAGAGCAACACGACAACATAAAACACTCCGTAGATCGGCCCAAAGAAGAGAGACTGCAGCCGTGGCCGCTATATCGGCCGCCTCATTTCCACAGATACCAACATGTCCTGGGATCCAGAGGAACGCCACAGAGACGCCGCCAAGTGGAGCAAGTGGAGGCAGTCCTGAATCCGGTGGACCAGAGGGTGGACAGGGTAGAGAGCTTGGAGACTCAGGAGAGAGCTGAGAGAGTCTGAGCAGATAACATACTGCATCCGCTGATGGCAACGGATGTACTGGACAGTCTGGAGAACAGCGTAAAGCTCCGCAGTATAAACCGAACACTGGTCGGGAAGCCGAAATCGATGTGGGGTGTCGCCAACAATATAGGCACTCCCAACACCAAACAATGTTTTTGAGCCATCAGTGTAAATAAATGTGACATCCTTCATTTGTGCGCATACAGCAGCAAATGCCCGACGATAAACAAGAGAAGGGGTACCATCCTTGGGAAACATACAAAGGTCACGGAGCAGGCAGGTCCGGGGCCGGAGCCAAAGCGGAGCTGTACCCCAAGTTGTCAAGAAAGTTTTATGAAAGTGGAAGGAAAGAGAATGGAGCAGTTGATGGAAGCGGACTCCCGATGGTAGTAAGGAGGAAGGGTGGCCAGCATACCCTAAATCCAAGGAGTCGTTGAAAAAAATGTCATGGGCCGGATTTGCAGGCATGGAAGACAAATGGCTAGCTTAACGACACAGAAGGACAGTTCGCCGATTGGACAGCGGAGGTTCAGCAGTCTCAGCATAAAGGCTTTCCACAGGGCTGGTGTAAAAAGCTCCAGACGCTAAAAAAAACCACGGTGGTGGATAGAGTCGAGACGCCGAAGAATAGACGGCCGAGCAGAGGAGTAAACTATGCTTCCATAGTCCAATTTCGAGTGCACTAAGGCACGATAGAGGCGGAGAACGACCACTCGGTCCGCTCCCCAGGAGGTGCCATTCAGGACACAGAGGGTGTTAAGGGATCGCAGACAGCGAGCCGAAAGATAAGAAATGTGAGAGGACCAGCACAGTTTTCTTTCAAACATAAGACCCAAGAATTTAGCGACGTCCGCGAACGGAAGGTTGACAGGGCCTAGATGTAAGGAAGGCACAAGAAACTCCATACGATGCCAAAAATTAACACAAACATTCATACTTGGAGAAAAGCAGATGCCGGTTTCGGTGCTTGAAGACATCGTTTAAGAAGGCTGGTCCGTTGACAGCTGTAGTAGATCGCAAAATCGTCCACAAAGAGGGAGCCCGAGACATCAGGAAGGAGACAATCCATAATTGGATTTATGACAATGGCAAACAGTGCAACACTTAGCACGGAGCCCTGGGGTACCCCGTTTTCTTGGGAGAGGGTACGTGAGAGAGTAGTGTTCACCCGCACTTTAAATGTGCACTCTGCCATAAATTCGTGAAGAAAGAGGGGCAGCCGACCTCGAAAGCCCCAAGAGAACCGTGTGCGGAGGATGCCTGTCCTCCAACAGGTATCATATCTTCTCTCCAGATCAAAAAATATCGCTACTGTTTGGCGTTTCCAGAGAAAATTGTTCATGATATAAGTGGAGAGAGCAACAAGATGGTCAACTGCAGAATGATGCTTTCGGAAACCACATTGGGCAGTTGTTAAAAGACTGCAGGACTTCAGCCACCAGGCTAAACGGCAATTCACCATACGCTCCAAAATCTTACATACACTACTCGTGAGAGAAATGGGGCGATAGCTAGAGGGGAGATGTTTGTCCTTTCCAGGTTTCGGAACAGGAACGACGATAGCTTCCCGCCATCGTCTGGGAAAAGTACTGTCGGTCCAAATTCAATTATAAAGGTGAAGGAGGTAACACAGACTATAGTATGATAAATGAAGCAACATTTGGATGTGGATACGATCTGGTCCTGGGGCGTAAGAGCAAGAAGAAGAGAGTGCATGTTGGAGTTCCTGCATGGAGAAAACAGCATTGCAGCTTTCGCGATTTTGAGAGGAGAAGGCAAGAGGTTGCACTTCCGCTGCATGTTTCTTCGGGAGAAACGATGGCGGGTAATTTGAAGAGCTCGAAATCTCAGCAAAGTGTTGACCCAATGAGTTAGAAATTGCGATGGTGTCCACTAATGTATCATGTGAGACAGTGAGCCCAGAGACCGGGGAGAAACTAGGCATTCCAGGTAACCACCGAATCCGACTCCAAACTTCCGAGGAGGGAGTGAAGGTGTTAAAGGAACTAGTAAAGAAGTCCCAGCTTGCCTTCTTGCTATCGCGGATGACGCAACAGCATCGTGCACGGAACTGCTTATATTGGATACAGTTGACCAAAGTAGGATGGTGTCTGAAAAAGCGAAGAGCACGTCGCTGCTCACGTATTGTGTCACGGCATGCCTCGTTCCACCAAGGAACTGGGGGGCGCCGGGGCAATTCGGAGGTGCGAGGTATTGAACGTTCCGCAGCTGTAAGAATAACTTCTGTAATACGAGTGATCTCATCATCGACGCTAGGAAAGTGACAGTCATCGAATGTCGTTAGAGACGAAAAAAAGTGTCCAATCGACTTGGGCAAACTTCCAGCACCTCGGGCGCATATATGGCAGTTAGGGTTGCAATCGAAGGACACATGGAAAGTAGTCACTCAAGTGTGTATCAGCAAGAGTGAACCATTCGAAGCGCCGAGCTAGCGGAACAGTACCGACCGAAAGGTCCAAATGAGAGAAATTTGTCGTGGAGGCAGATAAAAACGTAGGGTCCCCAGTGTTGAGGCAAACAAGACCCACTTGGTGGAAGACGTCTATCAATATTGAGTCGCGCAGACAAGGATGCGGAGATCCCCAAAGAGGGTTGTGGGCATGGAAGTCCCCAACCAGCAAATAGGGGGGCGGAAGCTGACCAAGAAGATGAAGGAGATCAGCTCATGCCATTGGTGTGGACGATGGAATGTAGCACAAAGAGAGAAGGTGCATCCAGAAAGGGAAAGACGGACAGCGACAGCTTGGAAGGAAGTATTTAAGGGGACTGGGTGCTAATGGGGAGTATCATGGAGAAGAATCATGAGTCCTCCATGTGCTGGAGTGCCTTCAACAGAGGGGAGATCAAATCGGACTGACTGAAAATGGGGGAAAACAAAGCAGTCGTGGGGACGCAGCTTTGTTTCCTGAAGACAGAAGATGACCGGTGAGTAGGATCGAATGCCACAGATATTCCAATGGATAATGGACATAGGGTGGACAGAAAATGGAAGAATGTGACCAAGGTTGCCCTCAACTCAACGACTGCTCAGAGCTTGCGACCGACAGCGTGGAACGGCATTCAGCCGAAGGCAGAAGATCATGCCCTCAACTCAACGACTGCTCAGAGCTTGCGACCGACAGCGTGGAACGGCATTCAGCCGAAGGCAGAAGATCCTGATCCATAGGTTGTTCGGGAGCAGCTCCTGCCACCAGCGATCGGCCGGTTGATCGACCGCCAGCAGTGCGCCTCGGTGACACAGAAGACGGCCAAGGGCGGTTACCGCCAGGCGGTGCTGTAGATGACACACGCCGTGGCGGAGAAGGAGAGGAACTGGGTTTCTTATTAGCCTTTTTGGAAACAGAACGTTTAGATGAAGGAGGAACTGATGGTTGTGAAGTTGGGGTACGTAAAAAATCTTCACGAGTAGACTCTTTTTTGGATGTCCAGGTGTCTGATTTTGGGGCTCAAGATTTAGCAGAACCTGATGAAGGGTGAGCCATAAAGTGAGCAGGTGAGAGTGGGGACGTTGAACGGGTGATCTTTGCACTGTCCAATCTGACAACCGTGGCACTAAAGGTGAGATCACAAGTCTGCGTGGCTGCCTCCTTTGTTGGCCGAGGAGAGGCAAGGACAGTGCTGTAGTTACCTGCGTGAGGCACAGTGGACTTTCGACTGACGAATAACTTTCGAGCAGCAGAGGTCAACACCTTTTCCTTCACTCTGATTTCTTGAATGAGCTGTTCGTCTTTAAAAATGGGGCAATCTCGAGAGGAAGCAGCGTGGTCACCCATACAGTTGATGCATCGAGGGGATGGAGGTGGACAAGCACTCTCATGGGCATCCTTGCCACACGTAATGCATTTGGCCAGATTGGAACAGGACTGGCTGGTATGATTGAACCGCTGACACCGATAGCAACGTGTAGGGTTTGGGATGTAAGGGCGAATGGAAATTCTCTCATAGCCCGCTTTTATGTTCGATGGAAGTTGAACTCTGTCAAATGTCAAGAAGACAGTATGAGTTGGAACCAAGTCCTTGTCAACCCTTTTCATGACTCGATGAACAGCAGTTAAGCCTTGTCGGACAAGTAATTTTAAATTTCCTCATCTGACAATCCGTCGAGGGAGCATATATAAACGACCCCACATAATGAATTTGAAGTGCAGTGCGCTTCCACCCATACACGGAAGGTGTGTAGCAGTGAAGCACGCAGCAATTTTTGTACCTGGAGGGCACTGACTGTTTCTAACAACAAGGTGCCATTTCATAAACAGGAACAAGACTTTACAGGACCTGCAATTGCGTCAACACCTTTCTGAATAATGAAGGGGTTGACTGTGGAGAAGTCTTGACCGTCGTCCGACCGAGAAACAACAAGGACCTGCGTCAACAATGGAAGAACTGTCCATGGCTGAGACTCATTGAACTTACGCTTGTGAGCAGACACCGTAGATGATAATGAAACCATTGCGGAACTATCCCCCATGATTACCGGCGTCTCCGATGGTGCGCTCTTTCCTTGTGGGGGCCCTCTCTGAGGGCACTCCCACCTTAGGTGATTGTTCACACCTCAGGTCACACCTCCTGAGAAACGGACGGAGGGACCAATCGGCACTTTCGGAAGGTATCAGCTCGAGTAATCACCCCTCCCTAGGCCTGGCCGTTACCAGGGGGTACGTACGTGTCCTACCTGTCTACCCGGGGCGGGGAATTACGCGTTACCCCATCACCGGCTATGCATGGGAATGCATGGGTCGGCCTTCGGACACACACAGGGAGGAAGAAACAGAAAGGAAGGAAGGAACAAAGAAAAGGAAAGGAAAGAAGAGAGGTCTCAAACGCTGCAGCGTAGAAAAGCGTAATGAGAAGAGGTAAGGAAAAAAGAAGGGCAAAGGAAGGACAAAGATTTGCCAGCAGAGAAAGCATTGGAGAGAGACTGATTTACAGTTTCAAGCATCCGTCTGCAGACATAGGCACTAAACATACTCCCAGAGGGGGAGAAAGGGAAGGGAAAGGAAGAGGCGGAGGTGAGGCGGGGGGGGAGGCAAGATGGGGGATGGGGAAGGATGAGGAAAAGGAAGGTATGCAGCCCAGAAAGGAAGGAGGGCCACACAAGCTCGGGGTCCCATGCTCACTACACACGTATCCACAAAACAGTTGTGGACCCCCTGGGGGGACGCAGGCTGTTGACTGCATTTTACTTTTTATCTGTCATAGCAATATAGGAAGTACATTTAACTTTTAGTTCAGGACCTCCATTCTCTCTATGATGTATTTTAAGGATCTTTCTCCAAGTCCCTGTTTTGAGCTGTCTTTCCTGCTATTGATTCTGTTAATGTGTAGTCACTTTTAACTTGTCTTCATCTTTGTGTTCTATGGTTCTGACATGGGTATGTATGACCTTGGTTGTTTTTGCATCTTACAACAAAACAAACAAACTACATTTTTCTTCTTTTGTGAAGTGCATAATTTTATATTTCTAAACATTTAAAGTAAGTTGTCAATCTTTGGGCAATTTTGAAATATTATCAAGATGTGACTGAATATTTAAGCAGCTTCTTTCAAACAGTACCTCATTATAGATAACTGCACCATAAGTGAAAAGTCTGATGTTACTATCAATATTGTCCACAATGTAAGTAATACAAGACATGAACAGCAATGGTCACAACACACTTCCCTGGAGCACACCTCAAGTTACTTTTACATCTGATGATGACTCTCCATCCAAGATAACATGCTGTCTCCTCTCTACCAAAAAGTCCTCAATCCAGTCAAAAATTTCATTTTATACCCCATATGATGGAACTTTTGGCAATAAGCGTAGATGTGATACTGAGTCACATGCTTTTCAGAAATCAAGAAATTCTGCATCTACCTGACTGCCTTGATACAAAACTCTCAGCACCTCATGTGAGACTGAGTGGGTTTCACAAGATCGATGTTTTTGGAATCCATACTGACTGGCATGGTGGCTGTCATTCGGTTCAAGATTCATCACTGTTCTTGTTGTTTCTGTGCAGCACTCATTAACTGGGCTGTGGTCTGTCTAACTGCTGATATAATCTGTGATCAACGTATTACCTATGGTAGTTGACTGAGGCAGTGCAGCCTTCCACTGTAACTCCATTAGGGCTAACTTTACATGCTCTCATACTTAGTAGGCGGACTAACATTTATTTGTTCATGAAACTATGTAAGGCTGGTTTCCACATGAACTATTCAAAAATAATGTCCTACAGTTTTATAACCAAAACTAAAAAAATAGCTAATATATATGGGGCGTTCAAAAATAAATGAGCTGGAGGCATAATTACAGACGCCAGTACCTGTATGTTAGAAGTACTGACTCTGGGTGTTGAGACACCAGACCCACTGTGACGCAAGGCGGTGAATAGCTGTCTCATAAAATTACCGGGTCTGCGATGTTAACCAGTTCTGCACATACAACTGAATGTTATTCTCCGATGTGACTCGTTTGCCCCCCACAGCCTTTTAAGGGGACCAAAAATGGCGTAATCACAGGGAGAGAGGTCCAGACTGTATGGAAGGTAGCCAAGAACCTCCCATTTAAATTTCTGCAGGAGTACTGCTACTGTGTTGGCCATATGAGGATTTGCAGTGTCGTGGAGCAGAATGACCCCACAATTAAGACTGCCTGATCATTTTGATTTGATCACTTAACGAAGGGTGGTCAAGGTTTGCAAGTAACGCTGGGCATTCACTGTTGTCCCACGCTGCAGAAAGTGAGTCAGAAGGGGGCTATCTTGGTCAAAGAAGAACATCAGCATAACCTTTCCTGCACTCATGTGGACGGTGACGTCGAGCTGTATGTGCGGAACTGGTTAACATCGCAGCCCTGGGAATTTTATGAGAGAGCCATTCACCACCTTGTGTCACAGTGGAACAAGTGTCTCAACAGCCAGGGTCAATACTTCTAACATACAGGTACTGGTTTCTGTAATTATGCCTCCGGCTCATTTCTTTTTGAACGCCCCTTATAAGTACTATAACAGTTTACTTACCATGATCGCACCATATAGCAGCATCACACAGCTGATGAGATGTATCGTCACCATGGCAATTCCAGTGTATATTGAAATAATTGTAACTGGTAAAAAAAAAGTAATACTGATAAGTAATATACGACTAAGTAATTAAGTTTTAACAGAAATTATTGCATTTATTTTATTTTTTAGTACATGGGAAAATGTCAAAAAGTGTACAGTAATTAAATTTGTTAAACGTAAAAATAATAAAATATGACTACATAAGACTCCAAATTACTCCCAAAAGAACAGCAGACGAAGTGTGAATACAACTAAAAATTTATTTATAGGTTTACTGATTTTCCACTTAATCACCATGGCTATTGAAGAACTTTTTTAAACCATGTACCAACTTTTACATTCTCTCTGTAAGAAGTGTGGTGTCACCACCAGACACCACACTTGCTAGGTGGTAGCCTTTAAATCAGCTGCGGTCCGTTAGTATACGTCGGACCCGCGTGTCGCCACTATCAGCGATTGCAGACCGAGTGCTGCCACACGGGGCAAGTCTAGTCTAGAGAGACTCCCTAGCACTCGCCCCAGTTGTACAGTCGACTTTGCTAGCGATGGTTCACTGTCCACATACGCTCTCCTTTGCAGAGACGACAGTTTAGCATAGCCTTCAGCTATGTCATTTGCTACGACCTAGCAAGGCGCCATATTCAGTTACTGTAATTACTATCTTCAAGAATGTATTCTGATCAGATAATATTGTGAATCATGTACCATCAAGAGCAATGTTCATCATTAATGGATTAAAGTTAAGTATCAAACTAATTACATCCGCTTTCTGAATTCTCATTCCTTGTCATGGTTGGTTGGTTGGTTTTGGGGAAGGAGACCAGACAGCGTGGTCATCGGTCTCATCGGATTAGGGAAGGATGGGGAAGGAAGTCGGCCGTGCCCTTTCAGAGGAACCATCCGGGCATTTGCCTGGAGTGATTTAGGGAAATCACGGAAAACCTAAATCAGGATGGCCGGACGCGGGATTGAACCGTCGTCCTCCCGAATGCGAGTCCAGTGTCTTACCACTGCGCCACCTCGCTCGGTTCCTTGTCATGTTCCAGACCTCATGTCAGTATAGTTCTTCCCTCTTCACGCCAGTCTGCGTGAGCTAAAACAAGTGCATTTCGGCCTCCACTCGTAACGCGGTGTTGGCTCTTCTGCTAACACAAAAAGAAGACTGCCACCTTCCCACCAAGCATTGTCATCTTGATATCCTGCAGTTCCTCATTTGACATGTCATCTGCGCAGGTTAATCCATCACCTCCCATTTGAACGGTAGAAGCTGTTGAGTTTTTGCAACAGCAAGCTGACAGGGATTGTCAGGCAGAATGCCAACAACTGTCAGCAGCATGACTCTTTGTTTGTTCTGAATAGATCTGTGCATCCTTCACAATGTCTCATAATATGCTGCCACACTGATTGAGTCCTCAGCCTTAACTCCTGTGGCTTCCTCACATAATGAACAGTGGGACACTGTGATGATGTGGCTCAAATAGCATTTTTTTTTTTCAGAAAGAACTGGAAAACTGGTACATGATTATGACATCTTTAATTTTGAAAAACAGCTGATTCATGTACTGTAAAATGTGCAAACTTTGGCCACCTGGGGTAATTTCAGCCAGTAGCTTGTCTACTTTGTGGTGCTACCATCTGTTGAATTCATGGTTTAACTATTCTGAAAGCTGTAATGTGTTGTGGATAGAAGTCTCTGACATCCTCACCGTTTCATTTGACTTTGCATTCAAAAACTGCCACACAGTTATTGTTGATTTCCAGTCAGCCCAAAATAATGCAAAGCTGAAGTGTGAAAACAAACACACACACACACTAGCAAGTAACAGTTTGGTTAAGCGGTCGTTTGGAAGACTGACATTTGAATAGTTGACGCTCTACTGTAAATGTTTCTAGTAAAAGATTATTGGCACAATTAATTTACAGATGCGTTCAGTGTAACCAGAGCACCATCTGTAAACTGCTGTGATTTCCAATATTATCACTAAACCCTTTTCAGAACACCGTTCTGGCCGACCGGTTGCAGTTTCAACTCCCTCACTTGAAAGTCCAATTGATGATATTATTCGTGCCAACTGCTGTGTGACTGTGGAAATGATAGCTGATAAAGTTCAAGTTAGTACTGGTACAGTTCATAACATTATCTGCAAAAAGCTGAAGTACAACAAAACACGTGCAAGACGGGCCCCAAAGGAGCTGATGCAGCTACACAAGGAAATCAGGTTGAGAGTGTGCACAGAGCTAAAGGAATATTATGAAAGAGAAGGTGAGCACTTCCTCAACAAAATTTTAACTTGTGATGAAACTTGGGTTCACTATTATGAGCCAGAATCAAAAAGACAAAGCATGGAGTGGAAGACACCTTCTCATCTGTCAAGAAAAAATTCAAAACCCCCTGATACGAAAAAAAAATTCAAAACCCAAGCATCAGCAGGCAAAAATCATGTGGACAGTGTTTTGGGATGCTGAAGGTCCAGTTTGTTGTGATTCTCTTGAAGAGCAGTGTACAATGAACAGCCAATACTACTCAGATTTGCTTTTAAACAAGGTGAAGCCAGCCATGAGAGAGAGATATTGTGGATCTCAGAGGAGAGGTGTGATTCTCCAGCAAGACAATGCACGTCCTCATATTGCTCAACTAACCCATGAAACCATAGACAAAATGTGCTGGGAAGTACTGCCTCATTCCCCTTACAGCGCTAATTTACTACCAGGTATTTCAATTTGTTTGGTGCACTACAGAGGTATTATGTGGTAAGAGGTTCCAGGACAACGAGGACGTGAAAAAATCTGTGGGAAATTGGTTCAAACATCAAGATAAAAAGTTCTTTGCAGCCGGAATAAAAAAGCTTGTAGCCCGTTGGAACAATTGCATAAATTTTCAAGGGGATTATGTTGAAAAGTAGTAAAAGTATTGTTTTGTAAAAATAAATGCTTTTTTCTCCAGACCAATTTGCCTCTTTAACTACTGAATGACCTTCGTACAAAAAATTCAGCTTGGACGGCACAAAGGGTAACAATCACAAACATTTGAGTATTCCTGACATGCTGACAGTCTGAACAGCAACCAACACAATCAGAAAAAGTCACAATTTTTTATCTTGGCTACTGGCTACCAGTTTTGGTACACAGTACTCCAGCTGTTCCTTGCACAAAGTCATCATGTTTGCTTCCCAAATGGGTGTTTCAAAAACACAGTACATGAAAACGAAAAAAGCTAAAGATGTCTCTACAGATGTGCTATGCATAACAGTACATAATTTGTAAGTAACAGAAATTGATCAGGAACACCTTAACAAACACAGACAAAAATAGAAACACCATGAGAAATGCATGCTTGAACATTAATGCAGATGCTACACAAGCCTGCTGATTGCACTGTTGTATTTCACCACAAATGGCGCCTGTGCATTGTCATCAATACATTGAAAGTGTCATTCATGGCCAGAACAGTATTAGGTGTACTGCAACCAGCAGGCATGTCGTGCATCTGCATTTATATTCAAGCATGCATTTCTCACAGTGTTTCTATTTTTGTCCAATCTCTGTATCTGATTAGGCATACTTGGTCAATTTCTGTTACTTATAAATGACATTCTGTTATACATAGCACATCTGTAGAGACAACTTTAGATTTTTCATTTTCATATACTGTGTTTTTTTGAACACCAATTTGGGAAGCAAACATGATGACTATGCGGCTGAGAATGGCTTATGTATGGTACTGTGTACTGAAACTGGTAGCCAGTAGCAAAGATAAAAAATTGTGACTTTTTCTGATTGTATTGGTTGCTGTTCAAACTGTCATATGTCAGGAATATGCAAATATTTGTGATTATTACCCTTTGTGCCTCTCCAAGCTGAATTTTTTGTATTTATGTTGACTGTCACAGCTGTGTCACTGCCATGCACCTCAAAGTGGTTTTCCAAGGTAGCCAAAGTGTCGGTTTTCAAGAGGCACTTTATTGAGATATATACTGCACACAGGAAAATTGGAAAAAAATCATCCGTAGTCATAAGACTGACAAAAGTGTGTGTAGAGTGATCATGACAGATAGTCATAGAAGAGGATTGTGATGAAAACTAAGAAGATGACAGCAGCAAAATTCACTGCAGAATTGAATGTCCCAATCGTGAACCTTGTGAGCACCAAAATAACACAAGAGGAGCTCCATAAGCAGGGAATTTTTGGGTGAACTTCAGTTAAATAAACCACTCATCAGAGATGCAAATGCCCGTAACAGGAAACCGTGGTGCTGAAGCCCTAAAACCTGGACTAGAGAGCAAGGAATAAAGTCATTTGGTTGGATGAGTCTTGTTTCACACAGTTTCCAACTTCTGGCTGAGTTTACGTCACAAGAGTGAAATGTGGCAGGGGTTTGTTGATAATTTGGGTACCCATATTGTGGTATTCCATTGGTACCACAGCTATTATGCAAGGAAACTTACTGTCAAGGATTAAATGACTATTTTGGCTGATCAGGTCCATCCCTTGAGTACACAACTTACATCATCCAGGACTGGTCTTGTGAGTATGCAGATGAATTGCCACGTCACCCCTGGCCACCACAGTAACTAGATCTCAAAATTATTGAACCTTTGTGGTCTAATTTTGAGATAAGGGTTCGTGCTCGCTATTCACCTTCATCGTCATTACCCAAATTGTCACTATTTTGCAGGAAGAATGGTTTTAAGTTTCCCACAAAAACCAAACAGGACCTGTATTTATCCATTTAAGATGAGTGGAAGCCATTTTGAACATCAACAGTTTCCCTACATTAAATCAGACATAGTAATGTGTTGTGTTTTTAATATTTCCATGTTTTTGTGCACCTCCTGTACAAGTATCACATTATTTAGCCCTAGCATAAGGAAAAGGGGAGTCACTAAATACACAGAAACTGGACTTCCATGCCAAATACTTATGTGAGTACTGCATTAAGCAGCTCTCTTCAGGAAAAATAACATACAAGACAACAGTTCAAACAGCATACAGGCCCCTACATCAAATGTTTTAAACTTAATTAAGCAATTACAGAAAGTACTAAACACACTTATTAGAAATAATTACAATCAGAGAGTAAATTTATGAGGAGATTTCAGAACTGATTTCACCATGGATGATTCTTCTTTTTTTGCTGGTGCCTTTTTCCACATTGACACAGGTCGTTTAAGGAGTGGCACAGTGTGCTTTTTGTCACCAACCAGTTACCTTCCGTGACAGAATATGTGTACCCCCTGTACTGTTATTCATGTGAAAGTGAGTGAAAGATTTTGAAAGAAGATGATTAAATATTCCAGAATTAGAATCAAGAACAGCTGCCAACATGAGTAACATAGAAGTAAATATCCCTGGAGTAGTGAAGTAACTTAAATCACTTAATAAAAACAAGTCTTCTGGTCCAGACTGTATACCAATTAGGTTCCTTTCAGAGTATGCTGATGCGTTAGCTCCATACTTAACAATCGTATACAACCGTTCGCACAACAAAAGATCTGTCTCCTGTGCAGCAAGCTATGTAAATTCAAGTATTAACTGTGTTTTCTTACTTGTCACTTCTTTTTCCGTGTGTTTTTGCTTTTAGGAAGCTTTAATTTTTGATTACTAGTAATAGTGTTCCAATGATTTTGTGTTTGTTTTTAATACAGTCCAGAGACAGTTAGCACTTATTTTCATTGTTTCCAACAAGAAGTGTCTAGTAACCACAGTTCAGTCAGCTATCAGCCGCCTTTAGTGAATTAGCAGTCTAGTTAAAAGTCGATTACTTAATCTCTACAGTAAATTGTTGATTTCTTAGGATGGATAGGATGTGTGACTGCTGTGTACGGACGCAGGACGAGCTGGCCACTGTTCGCGAACAGCTGAACGTGCTGATGGCCACAGTCAGCCGTCTTCAGGTTGCTGCCTCAGAGTGTAGCAGCAGTGGGGAGTCTGGTGCATTGCATGGTACACCCCAGGTGTTACATGCTTCACCCACAGTCCCTGCTGTCAAGACCGGGCGCATTTGGGCCACCCTCTCCCCAAGGGGAGTGGCAGGTTTAATGGCATTGACGTCACACGAGGTGGAGGGTCAATGTGGAGGCTGGCCATGTGGCATCGCCCGCTCTGCCTGTGAGTGGACATGTGGCTGCTCCTTCAGCAAGGTCCAAGCAGGCACACGGGGGGAGGGGTTTATTAGTGATTCAGAGCTCCAATGTTAGGCGGGTGATGGAGCCTCTTAGTGAAATAGTGGAAAGGTCAGGGAAAAAGGCCAGTATTCACTCTGTCTGCTTGCCGGGGGGTATCATCCAAGATGTGGAGATAGAAAGCACTGGGTGCACCCGACTGCAAATTGTTGCTCATGTTGGCACCAATGACTCCTGCCGTCTGGGTTCAGAGGTCACCCTCAGTTCATACAGGCGGATGGCGGAGTTGGCGAAGGTGGAAAGCCTTGCTCGCAGTGTGGAATCTGAGCTAACTATTTGTAGGGTTGTTCCCAGAACTGATCGCAGTCCTCTTTGTTTGGTGCCGAGTGGAAGGCTTAAACCAGAGGCTCAGATGATTCTGCGGAGATTTGGGGTGCAAATTTCTCGACCTCCGCTATCGGATGGAGAAATGTAGGGTCCCCCTGAATAGGTCAGGTGTGCACTACACGCAGGTAGTGGCTACAAGGGTAGCGGAGTACGTGTGGAGTGCACATGTGGGTTTTTTAGGTTAGAGAATTCCCTCCCTAGGCCCGACAAGTCGCCTCATGAGACAAGACAAGGTAGCAGTAGGCAAAACACAACAGGGAATAACAATATTAATGTGGTAACAGTAAACTGCAGGAGAGTCTATAGAAAGGTCCCAGAATGCTCTCATTAATAAACGGTCACAATGCCCACATTGTACTAGGGATGGAAAGTTGGCTGAAACCAGATGTAAACAGTAATGAAATTCCAAACTCAGATTGGAATGTATACCGCAGAGACAGGCTGGACAGTGAAGGGGGAGGTGTGTTTATAGTGATAAAATGTGCAGTAGTATCAAAGGAAATTGACGGAAATCCGAAATGTGAAATAATTTGGGTGAAGGTCATGATTAAAGCAGGCTCAAACATGGTAATTGGATAATATCTCTATAGGCTGCCTGGTTCAGCAGCTGTTGTGGCAGAACACCTGAAGGAAAATTTGGAAAATATTTTGAGTAGATTTCCTGACCATGTTATAGTTTTCGGTCGAGATCTTAATTTACCAGATATAGACTGGGAGACTCAAACGTTTATTAACGGGTGGCAGGGACAAAGAATCCAGTGAAATTTTTTTAAGTGCATTATCTAAAAACTACCTGGAGCAATTAAACAGAGAACTGACTCTACTGACTCGTGGTGATAACATATTAGAACTTCTGGTGCAAACAGACCCGAACTACTTGCAACAGTTAACGCAGAAAAGGGAATCAACGATCATAAAGCGGTTACAGCATCGGTGATTTCAGCCATAAATAGAAATATTAAAAAAGGTAGGAAGATTTTTCTGTTTAGCAAAAGTGACAAAAAGCAGATTTCAGAGTACTTGAAGGCTCAACACAAAAGTTTTATCTCAAGTATAGATAGTGTTGAGGATCAGTGGACAAAGTTCAAAACCATTGTACAATATGCATTAGATGAGTATGTGCAAGCAAGATCGTAAGAGATGGAAAAGAGCCACCGTGGTACAACAACCGAGATAGAAAACTGCTACAGAAGCAAAGTGAACTTCACAGTAAACATAAAGAATAGCCAAAGCCTTGCAGACAAACAAAAATTACACGAAGCAAAATGTAGTGTGAGGAGGGCTATGCGAGAGGTGTTCAACGAATTTGAAAGTAAAGTTCTATGTAATGACTTGGCAGAAAATCCTAAGAGATTTTGGTCTTATGTCAAAGTGGTAGGTGGATCAAAACAAAATGTCCAGACACTATGTGACCAAAATGGTACTGAAACAGAGGATGACAGACTAAAGGCTGAAATACTAAATGTCTTTTTCCAAAGCTATTTCACAGAGGAAGACTGCACTGTAGTTCCTTCTCTAGATTGTTGCACAGATGACAAAATGGTAGATATCAAAATAGATGACAGAGGGATAGAAAAACAATTAAAATCGCTCAAAAGAGGAAAGGCCGCTGGACCTGATGGGATACCAGTTTGATTTTACACAGAGTACACAAAGGAACTTGCCCCCCTTCTTGCAGCGATGTACAGTAGGTGTCTAGAAGAGCTTCCAAAAGATTGGAAAAAGGCACAGGTCATCCCAGTTTTCAAGAAGGGACGTCAAACAGATGTGCAGAACTACAGACCTGTATCGCTAACGTCAATCAGTTGTAGAATTTTGAAACACGTATTATGTTCGAGTATAATGACTTTTCTGGAGACTAGAAATCTACTCTAAGAATCAGGATGGGTTTTGAAAAAGACGATCGTGTGAAGCCCAGCTCGCGTTATTTGTCCACGAGACTTCGAGGGCCATAGACACGGGTTCCCAGGTAGATGCCGTGTTCCTCGACTTCCGCAAGGCATTTGATACAGTTCCCCACAGTCATTTAATGAACAAAGTAAGAGCATATGGACTATCAGACCAATTGTGTGATTGGATTGAAGAGTTCCTAGATAGCAGAACGCAGCATGTCATTCTCAATGGAAAGAAGTGTTCCGAAGTAAGAGTGATTTCAAGTGTGCCATAGGGGAGTGTCGTAGGACTGTTGCTATTCACAATATATATATAAATGACCTTGTGGATAACATCGGAAGTTCACTGAGGCTTTTTGCGGATGATGCTGTAGTATATCGAGAGGTTGTAACAATGGAAAATTGTACTGAAATGCAGGAGGATCTGCAACGAATTGATGCATGGTGCAGGGAATGGCAATTGAATTTCAATGTAGACAAGTGTAATGTGCTGCGAATACATAGAAAGAAAGATCCTTTATTGTTTAGCTACAATATAGCAGGTCTGCAACTGAAAGCAGTTAATTCCATAAATTATCTGGGAGTACGCATTAGGAGTGATTTAAAATGGAATGACCATATAAAATTAATCGTCAGTAAAGCAGATGCCAGACAGATTCATTGGAAGAATCCCAAGGAAATGCAGTCCAAAAACAAAGGAAGTAGGCTGCAGTACACTTGTTCACCCACTGCTTGAATACTGTTCACTGGTGTGGGATCTGTACCAGATATGGTTGATAGAAGAGATAGAGAAGATCCAACAGAGAGCAGCTCGCTTTGTTACAGGATCATTTAGTAATTGTGAAAGCATTACGAAGATGATAGATAAACTCCAGTGGAAGACTCTGCAAGAGAGACGCTCAGTAACTCGGTACGGGCTTTTGTTGAAGTTTAAAGAACATACCTTCACCGAGGAGTCAAGCAGTATATTGCTCCCTCCCACGTATATCTTGTGAAGAGACCATGAGGATAAAATCAGAGAGATTAGAGCCCACACAGAGGCATAACGACAATCTTTCTTTCCATGAACAATACGAGACTGGAATAGATGGGAGAACCGATAGAGGTACTCAAGATACCCTCCGCCACACACCGTCATGCGGCTTGTGGAGTATGGATGTAGATGTAGATTGGAAAGTTGCACAGGTCAAGAAAGGTAGTAGGAGTAATCCACTTAATTACAGTCCCATATCGTTAACGTTGATATGCAGCAGGATTTTGGAACATATATTGTGTTCGAACATTATGAATTACCTCAAAGAAAATGGTCTATTGACACACAGTCAACATGGGTTTAGAAAACATCATTCTTGTGAAACACAACTAGCTCTTTATTGGCATGAAATGTTGAGTGCTACTGACAAGGGATTTCAGATCGATTTCATACTCCTGGATTTCCGGAAGGCTTTTGACACTGTACCACACAAGCGGCTCATAGTGAAATTGTGTGCTTATGGAATATCATCTCAGTTATTTGACTGGATTTGTGATTTTTTGTCAGAGAGGTCACAGTTTGTAGTAATTGATGGAAAGCCATTGAGTAAAACAGAAGTGATTTCTGGCATTCCCCAAGGTAGTGTTACAGGCCCTTTACTGTTTCTTATCTACATAAAGAATTTGGGAGACAATCAGAGCAGCCGTCTTAGGTTGTTTGCAGATGATGCTGTCATTTATCGACTAATAAAGTCATCAGAAGATCAAAACAAATTGCAAAATGATTTACAAGAGATATCTGAATGGTGCAAAACTTGGTAGTTGACCCTAAATAATGAAAAGTGTGAGCTTATCCACGAGTCCTAAAAGGAATTCATTAAACTTTAGTTACATGATAAATCAGCCAAATCTAGAGGCCGTAAATTCAACTAAATACCTAGGAATTACAATTATGAACAAATTAAATTGGGAGGAACACATAGAAATGTTGTGGGGAAGGCTAACCAAAGACCGTGTTTTATTGGCAGGACACTTAGAAAATGTAATAGATCTACTAAGGAGACTGCCTACACTAAGCTTGTCCGTCCTCTTTTAGAATACTGCTGTGTGGTGTGGGATCCTTACTAGATAGGACTGACGGTGTTCATCGAAAAAGTTCAAAGAGGGGCAGCATGTTGAAATATGGGAGAGAGTGTCACTGAAATGATACAGGATTTGGGCTGAACATTATTAAAAGAAAGGTGTTTTTCGTTGCAACGGAATCTTCTCATGAAATTCCTATCACCAACTTTCTCCCCCAAATGTGAAAATATTTTGCTGACACCGACCTACATAGGGAGAAACAATCACCCCAATAAAATAAGGGAAATCAGAGCTTGTATGGAAAGATATAGGTGTTCGTTCTTTCCACACACTATACGAGATTGGAATAATAGAGAATTGTAAAGATGGTTTGATGAACCCTCTGCCTGGCACTTAAATGTGATATGCAGGTATCAATGTAGATGTAGATATTTGTGAATCATGTTACTAGGTGGGACTTGGGTAACAACCCAGTATTCACCTAGTGGGATGTGGGAAACTGCCTAAACACCACATCCAGGCTGGCCGGCAAATTGCCCCTCTGCTGGGTAGGTTTGGTCCGTGTCTGGCATATCTCTTCATCCTGGAAGTGACACTTTAACACAAACTGCTATCTGGACAGCTTCAACATGGATGGTTCTGATCAAGAGAGTTTAGTTCTGCTGTCCAGCTTCGATTTGGTCTCCACAGTAACATTCCACACAAGAATGGGAAGACATAGTGCAAAAGCAATTAAAATTTATTTCTAAATCCAACATTTCCTTAATGAAATAGATGTGAATCCTCTAATAACTGGTTTATGAAAAGGCAGCAATAAAGGATCCCCATCAGTTAGATTTTACTTAGAGAATAAGCAAACAATGCCACAGAATCATAAATAATGTCTCAGTTATACTATTAAAATATAAAGATTTTTAACGTGGCTGCACTACAGCAAGAGCTTCAATGGATTAGAAATAACAATGAACCAGATGCAAAATACAGGTTTATTAATCCTTAACTATGGTTTTTACAGTTTTAAAACCGTGTTCTCCAGAAGATGATGTATGTAAAATCTCATTATCTACAGCCAAAGTGGGGGTTGTCGACTCTGTCTAGTACATGTGATCCACTTAATCACCATTTAAAATACATTATATAAGACTAGTAGCTGTCTACTGTAGAGCTATGGCTTAAAAATTTTTAAAAAGTTTTAAAACAAAGCTCTACAGTAGATGGCTACTACTTCTATACAATGTATTTTGAAACATTTGAAACATAATTAATTGGATGACTTGTACTAGACAGAGTCAACGACTCGCAGTTCGACTACAGACAATGTGATTTTACATACATCTTCTGAAGAAGGTGGTTTTATAACTGTCAAAACCATGATCAAGGTTTAATAAACCTGTATTTTGCAACTGTTTGGCTATTATTTCTAATCCATTAAAATATAAATTACAGACTGATCAATGAGAAGAAATTTACCAAGGACACCTAGATGAGAAATTTAATACTTTCCTAAAATATTCTTACAACACTAAGAATTCAGTTTTCCTTTACAAGGCAAACAGGAACAACAATTGTGGAAAGCTGAAAGAAAGGATGTCTAGTGTCTTGTGCCAGGAAAAGAGAGCTTTATTTAATTCAAGGCGTAGATCTAATCATGAATCCAAAGGGCACGAGCAGTACTGTAAAATTCTTTACTATATCCTCAAAAATGGAAGAACTTTGTACTTTTGTATAAAATTCAAAATCCTAAAAATGAAACACTGGTAATTACTGGTATTATTACGTATAAAATGAATAAACTTGGTAAAGAAAATAATATTTGACTTCCTAAATAAAGTAGCAGCAAGATAGGTTATATTAAATTCAAATCATTAGTTGTTACTTGCCTTCTTCCTAACAGAACTTGATAATACAGGTTAAGAACAAATAATAATATAAAATTTATCTTATTTAACCAACATTGCATACACAACCACCAAACATAAATTTTGCCAAATGGTCTTTTAGAGGGATCACTTATTCAGTAGGTCACTAAAATGCAGTAACTCTTTGGCTTAATCGTATCTCAACCGAAGTACTTAAATGTGTGCTCACTTGGTAGGACACACATTTAGTTACCTTTATCACCAGTTAATGAGTCAAAGTGTAGCTCATGGAAAACTGAAGTATGTGGTAGTGAAACAGATTTTTAAAACAATAGGAAAATGGTGGTATAAAACTCTGATCATACACCCACTATCCTATACACTATGTTCTCAAGAATGTTTGATAACATATCTTATTTTGGAACAGTGAACCAATTCTCCTAGAATTACATTTTAACAACAGTTCAGTTTAGTTTCTGTAAAGGCATCTCTTCTGAGAAAGTGACAGTAGCTTGTCACTGGTTCTTGGTCAAAAATGCTGACTCTGCATCAATCAGCATTTTCTTATCAGCATCAGCACTCCTTTATCTTCAAGATTACATCACCACATCAATTTCTCAGGCAATTGTGCTTGTTATATTTTGCTGATGTCAGCATTCATGTTTTCTTATCATCAATGCCAACACCAGCCCACATATGCCACGCACCCACCCAAAGTGCCACCACCCAACCAACTGCATGCAATTTCAACTCCCCGACTGTTGAGAATTTTTTTTAAATATGCATGCAGTGTAGTTTTGGCATTGCTGTGAGTTGCTGAAGCCTATGATTTTGACATCATGAGAATAACTTAATATATAAAACACACAGTGCCGACACAAGCACACCAACATCATGAGAATAACTTAATATGTAAAACACATAGTGCCGACATAAGCACCATCATTTCTTCACTGTCTGTATGTACATCTAGGACTCGTGTTCAACCAACGAGATGCCTGCATTGGGCAAAGAAGAATTTAAAAAGTCTATTTGTTGTACAGATCTTTCAGAAATATGTATTCACAGCTTTCTGCATCATGAATGGAAAAGCATAACAGAGAAGCATATTACTGCAGACATCAGGAATATTATTCAGCAAATAATGAAAATGCAACAGAATGGCAAGAAGATGCATTACCTGACTAGGTCCACCAACACACTGTGGTGCATATGCTGGAATTGTTTACCATTTTTAAAAAGTCTGTCCATTCTCCTATCATGCAAGAAGCATTAGCAACTGCAGTAAGAATTCATCTATAATAATAATTATTATCATGTTGATAACGAGTGCCATCATACTGCATTTAATATGAAAGATAATAATTCGTATTGATGAATTGACAGTAGAGCTCAAGAATAGTATATACACTCCTGGAAATGGAAAAAAGAACACATTGACACCGGTGTGTCAGACCCACCATACTTGCTCCGGACACTGTGAGAGGGCTGTACAAGCAATGATCACACGCACGGCACAGCGGACACACCAGGAACCGCGGTGTTGGCTGTGGAATGGCGCTAGCTGCGCAGCATTTGTGCACCGCCGCCGTCAGTGTCAGCCAGTTTGCCGTGGCATACGGAGCTCCATCGCAGTCTTTAACACTGGTAGCATGCCGCGACAGCGTGGACGTGAACCGTATGTGCAGTTGACGGACTTTGAGCGAGGGCGTATAGTGGGCATGCGGGAAGCCGGGTGGACGTACCGCCGAATTGCTCAACACGTGGGGCGTGAGGTCTCCACAGTACATCGATGTTGTCGCCAGTGGTCGGCGGAAGGTGCACGTGCCCGTCGACCTGGGACCAGACCGCAGCGACGCACGGATGCACGCCAAGACCGTAGGATCCTACGCAGTGCCGTAGGGGACCGCACCGCCACTTCCCAGCAAATTAGGGACACTGTTGCTCCTGGGGTATCGGCGAGGACCATTCGCAACCGTCTCCATGAAGCTGGGCTACGGTCCCGCACACCGTTAGGCCGTCTTCCGCTCATGCCCCAACATCGTGCAGCCCGCCTCCAGTGGTGTCGCGACAGGCGTGAATGGAGGGACGAATGGAGACGTGTCGTCTTCAGCGATGAGAGTCGCTTCTGCCTTGGTGCCAATGATGGTCGTATGCGTGTTTGGCGCCGTGCAGGTGAGTGCCACAATCAGGACTGCATACGACCGAGGCACACAGGGCCAACACCCGGCATCATGGTGTGGGAAGCGATCTCCTACACTGGCCGTACACCACTGGTGATCGTCGAGGGGACACTGAATAGTGCACGGTACATCCAAACCGTCATCGAACCCATCGTTCTACCATTCCTAGACCGGCAAGGGAACTTGCTGTTCCAACAGGACAATGCACGTCCGCATGTATCCCGTGCCACCCAACGTGCTCTAGAAGGTGTAAGTCAACTACCCTGGCCAGCAAGATCTCCGGATCAGTCCCCCATTGAGCATGTTTGGGACTGGATGAAGCGTCGTCTCACGCGGTCTGCACGTCCAGCACGGACGCTGGTCCAACTGAGGCGCCAGGTGGAAATGGCATGGCAAGCCGTTCCACAGGACTACATCCAGCATCTCTACGATCATCTCCATGGGAGAATAGCAGCCTGCATTGCTGCGAAAGGTGGATATACACTGTACTAGTGCCGACATTGTGCATGCTCTGTTGCCTGTGTCTATGTGCCTGTGGTTCTGTCAGTGTGATCATGTGATGTATCTGACCCCAGGAATGTGTCAATAAAGTTTCACCTTCCTGGGACAATGAATTCACGGTGTTCTTATTTCAATTTCCAGGAGTGTACATTTACAGCAATCAATAAATAGTTCAACCACTTGTGACAACACCATCAAACAGTAAAGATGTTGAGAAGTATATCAACACTCAATGCCATGAGGTAGTGTAGGTATTTGTGCTAATAATTCTTCATCCTTGCAGATGAGGTGAAGTCATTGCAGCAACAGCCACATGACGTGGAAATAATGCTGTTCAATCACACCTACTGTTTGAACAACAGTGGCTGGAAGTGCATCAGTGTTCGAATGATATCGAATCAGGAGTTCTATCTGGTAGGAGTATTTGAACACCCATGATTTAACAGTTTAATGTTTACCAGCTCAGAAGAAACCATAGCTCAACTCTGCAATAAATGCAGTGTATTGATAAATGTGGAAATGAATGAATCAACTTTAACAGACATGAGCACAGAACCATGACCTTATTTATGGTTTTATGTATCCAGCTATATCTAAATGTTTATACATTTTAAAAAAATTATGAGCCACACATATGTCATTTACTGACCTATAAAACTCCTGCATCCCAATGTAAACGGGCAATTACCATGTTGACCAAGTGGATGAAACCACCTCATTGCAGAGGTCTTATAATAAGTGACTAGGCCTGCAATGATGATGCTGGAAACTGGAAGAAGAGGAAGACTGGACCATTACTTTCTGATTAACACATATGTTTTAATTATTGGAGCTTCAGACTGTGGAAGACTAATCTTGTTCACACTGTTAACACATCCTGAGGGAGCCTGCTTCGAGCAAGTACACACATTTTTGAAAACCCTATTTCAACCAAAATCGGCTGTTGCAGGAGATTTTGCATGGCATTGAAGGAGTAACATGCCACACATTCAGAGAAAGCAGCAATATTCCACTGCCTGAAAAAGTAAAGCCCAAGAGCATACTCATCTTTGATGACATCGCAGCAGAAAACCAGAATGAGATCCAGAAATAATTCTGCTTCGGCTGCCATATGCACGCCAACATATTTTGTTTGAGCCAAATATACTCAAGGCTCTTGAGGCAGTTGGTCCAGGATAATGCAAAATTCATTATCACTTTCAAACAGGACAATCTGAATTAAAAGCATATTTCCCAATCACATGTAGAAACTGACATATCAGTCAATGAATTCATTACCATATGCAGGAATTGCTAGTATAGCTGGCTTTCTGGTTACAGATATGATAAGGAAATTGAATTAGGGCCAATACAGACAAAACTTTGATGTGATTCTGCATAACTGACAGTGTATCAAAATGTAACTGTTTCAGTATACTGTTGACTATGGACAAATTTGCATGTGTGTTGCACACTTGTTCGGATGGTGCAAAGCACATGCATATATACATTAACAGAAAATTTGAGGAAATCAATGCTAAATTAGTGAAACTGGAAAGTTGTATCAGGGTGGTGATTAGAAATGGTGAAGTGTTGGAGTGCTTCAATGCTAGAATATAGCAATGTGAATTATATGTTAACGAGAAAATTGAAAAAGTCAATACAAAGCTAATGTATGTACATGGATATACAAAGGCAACAGCTATGGTACTTGACTCCCATCATCACCAGTACTCCCAGAGTACAGAAAAGTTGTGCGCTGTCACAAAAATGGCTTAGTATATGGCAACGTGTTGTTGACAGAGTGTTAAGTTATTGAAAAGTGGAAGGCTATTTCATGGAAATTACAATTGTTCAAATAAGGCAGTTGCAATGGAATCAGTCTCTCTTGGAAACATTTAAACCAGTAACTGAAACGAGTTTGTTTGCGTTGCCATCCTCCGCAGCAAGCACAGAAATATTAGTTTTGTAAATAAAAAACACCTTCTCTTGCTGCACTGTGTTTTATTTTCGCAAATACGTTTCACCTTTTTTCACTGTAATAAGACATCAGTGGGATGGTTCCTCCTGTTTTTAGTTGGCATCGGAGTTTCCTCTCATCTGGTCACATGGAGGACGTACTACTGCTCTATTTACGAAACATGCGTAAAGTAGTTATACTTACATTAGTGACAGAAGACAAGAGTGCAAACAAAATGAAAAGTAGGAAGAAAAATGTTCAAAACACAAAAACATGCTTTTGTTTTATAAATAGAATGTTAGTGCTATCTCCATGTGGCCAGATGAGAGGAAACACCGATGTCAACTAAAAACAGGAAGAGCCATCCCACTGATGATGCCTTAAAGAGAAAAAAAGGTGAAACACGTCTGGCAAAATAAAATGCAGTGCCGAAAGAGAAGGCGTTGTTTATTTACAAACAATAACTAAAAGTCTAGAAAGGATGTCACACACTGTGAACAGTAGCAGAAAAAAAGAAGAGGTAGGAGAAGAAGATGGATTGTGTGCTATTACTAATTCCATTAACGATCACAGTAATGCTGAGTTAGACAGAACACAGGGGTCAGCAAGACGAAACAATATACATGAAGTAATCATTCAATACATTTAACTGAGAATGCAGCATGAGTTGGGAATAAATAATTCAAAAGAACACCTGATTTATTAGAGCTACTATCCTTCTACTATCTTCTGAAGAAGAGAAATTTGTTAACATCGAGTATAGATTTAAGTGTCAGGAAGTCGTTTCTGAAAGTATTTGTATGGAGTGTAGCCATGTATGGAAGTGAAACATGGACGATAACCAGTTTGGACAAGAAGAGAATAGAAGCTTTTGAAATGTCGTGCTACAGAAGAATGCTGAAGATAAGGTGGGTGGATCACGTAACTAATGAGGAGGTATTGAATAGGATTGGGGAGAAGAGAAGTTTGTGGCACAACTTGACTAGAAGAAGGGATCGGTTGGTAGGACATGTTTTGAGGCATCAAGGGATCACAAATTTAGCATTGGAGGGCAGCGTGGAGGGTAAAAATCGTAGAGGGAGACCAAGAGATCAATACACTACGCAGATTCAGAAGGATGTAGGTTGCAGTAGGTACTGGGAGATGAAGAAGCTTGCACAGGATAGAGTAGCATGGACAGCTGCATCAAACCAGTCTCAGGACTGAAGACCACAACAACAACAACAACAACAACAACAACTATCCTTAAAAATTTCAAATGTCAAAAAGTATTTCCCAAAACAGATAAAAGGTTATGGTGAAATATTATGCACGGTTAATGTGCACAGGAACAGCAACTCCTCAAAAGGGTGAATGAAAGCCTCAAAGAGTGACAAATACAAGAAAATAATTACACCAGTGTTAGCAGCTGCAAATAGTGCAGGCAAATGGGTTGGAGTTCAGCATAAAATTCTGAACAATCTACCTCTGGAGTATATCTATTACAATTACCCGAATGAAATCATAAGACATTACGACTACTTATGGTATCACCTGCCGTAGGGAATACAGGTCACACTAATGAAATCATATCAATAATTTCAGAGCTTCAAGAGAGGTGCATTATCATGTAATTAGGGAGATGGTTGTTCATGGCTCTACAGGCCAACACATGTAACATCCTGTGCAGACAGGGTTGCATGATTTATAGCATGCTGATCTTGTAGATATGCGCAAATATTCATGATTCAATAAAGGTTTCAACTACACTCTAATGGTCACAGATACATACTCCGAATTTGAAAGGACTCTATCTGTGAAGGTACAGATGGGAATAAAAGTTGTGGAGATGTTTGAACAATTGCTGCAGACTGGAAGGAATCTTGATAACTGACAACCTACAAACTAACCATGGAGGTGTTGGACCAATTACTGCAGCCTGGAACAAATCCTGACAGCCTTCAAGCTGACCATGGAGGCAAATTTTACAATTGGCAATCAAAGCAGTAATGGAACAAGTTCATGGAATAAACTAGAACTCAATATTCTCCGATCTGAAAGCTAGCATTGTCGAATGGTTGAACAGGATGATCAAAAAACGGTTGCACATGGCATTTAATCTTCAAGGATTACACGAATTGTTACACATTACACTACAAATCACTGGCAAGTATAATCAGATTACTCATCATACAGTTATGTTGAGCCCTATTGATTCCATGATAATGGGCTACTAAATACAGTATACAATCATACTAAGGTGGTGGATCGACACAAGCAGAAGTTCGAGTAGGTGATTTGGTACTATTTCAAAATACAAAACTGCATTTGGGTCAATGGAGATATTTACAGTTTCCAAAGTGCAGTGAACAAACACAAACTTTCATCTTAAAGGATAGCAATGATGAAGGAATTGCAACAAGTTTTTACACAGAGGAATCACAGGCAAGCTCTGAAACAGAAGTGTTCCTCACAGAGTAGTCCATAGGATGTCAAGGGAGCAGGACATTAGTGAAATGACTTGGCCCCTCAGCAAAGCACAACAGTTAGGTGAATGATCGTGATTTGCTATGTAACAGGACATGCCTTCAAACCATACAGTAGTATGACATGAGTGCTAGGAAATGTATCAGCAAAGGTGGGGGAAGTACCCTACCGTACCAGCTGAACTCCACATCCCAAAAACGAAGATGAAAAAGTATCTAGCTAGTGGCAATAAGGGAATTAATATACTAGACAATGCCTGCAAGGAGCATGATATTTGTTATGCCACAAATGAAGACGGCACCCTTAAAATAAATAAATAAATAAATAAAATAAAAAATGAAAAAAGGAAAGAAAAGATCGCAGCAACACTACAAGACAGACTGCTTACAAATATAGGTCTGCAGAAACCTCAAAATCCCAAGATTTTTTGATTTGTTTATGCATGACACATTGTTAAAGACAATGTGGAAATCTAAAGAATGTGGGATTGTCAATTTAGAGGTTGTGAGGGGACAAGAAACTCACTGGGTTGTGTATATTAAAATAAAGTGGAATACCATCTACTACTTTGATTAATTTGGCATTCTGAGATCACTAGAAGAATTGTGTTGTTACTCCCCCAACAATAACCAGGTGTTCTACAATTTTTGACACTACCAAGACTTCAATTCATAACTCTTTGGTCACACATGTTTAATGTTTCTCCTGACAGTTGCATAAAAACAAGCAGTATGCACTACACATCAGATGAGGTTTGACTGTGATGTCACACCTCTTAACTTTAAATTAATGCTTGTCTACATTGAAAGCAACCCCTTTCCTCAAACAGATCTAGGGGAGTGGAGTATCACACCAATTGGCCTGGGAACTTACAATAGTAAAGCTAATGTCACTGAGGCAAACAATACACTGCATCCAGGAATCAGGAAAACTGTGGCAACACCTTCTGTCTCCTACGAGATGACAATTTAAATGTGTATATAAAACGATTTGTAAAAGGGCTTGAGCTATCTGTCAATGTTAATATGTTTAAAACAGAAATAAAAACAGCAGAAGAGACAGTGGACTTCAGGCATAAAGGTTCAGTAGGATCACTACTAGTTTTGCTAGTGGTCAAGTGCTGGAGCATAATACTGATAAAATTTATGAGTTGAATCAGCTAGTGGATATACTGCCAGTCAATACAGTTCATGCTGAGTGTAATATCGTAACAAATTTATACCTTAATGACATTTTAATCCATACTATATGTGGATTTTTTTTCTCCTACAACGGGTACAGGTTATAAAATACAGTGGTTCCCAATAATCCAGTGTACCTCACAGTCATTGTTTGAACGTTAGACCATCTCGAGCTGAATATTATCGAACAGAATGTCAATCTAGTCATGTTTCGCAGTGAGGATATTATAGTATGTCTCCATTTGATACAGTATTATGGGTATGAAGTATAAATACACAACACAAAACCATCAGAAGACCTATCTGCAGCAGAAGCAAAATGGGATAACACACAAGAATTATGAGTTTCTTAGATCCATAGGACAGAAACCTCGCACCGACGTCATTCGATGTAATGCCTCCAGTTCAATATGATGGGCATATTGACACAGGAATATTTTTCCCACAAACAACAAGATAAGAATTCTCATTCAACAACAAGATGGTTTAACAATACCATGCAAGAGCTTCCTATGTTTGGAAGGGGTGTTTACATCTAAGAAGACTCCAAGCAGCAACAGTAACATTGCACTTACATGTACTGCATTCACCTTTCTGTTTCAAGAAATAAGATACAAACTTAATGGCACTGAAATTCACCACACCAGAAATGTTGGAATCTCATCAACTCTTAAAACATACATCTCTGAATCAGCATCGCATCTGAATGCCTTACAAAACATTGGATGGTTCATAGATAGGTTGACAGGTGGCTCCTTTAGTGTATGTATCCCATTCAGAATGTTAGTGTGTTATTATGAATGCTAAACAGTAGCTGATTCTAGGTCAAAGTACCGCTGATAATAACTCGTGCATTCTAGGGGATGGGAAAGAAGAGCTCAAAATTGTGCTGAATGAACTGATGTGAAAGTACTGCATATATCTCTACCAGAGGAAAAAATCTGAAACTTATATGTTTGCGGAATTCCAGAACTCAGCTACAGTTAGTTACTTTCTGTTCATGGAAGTGGTTTGATATACAATCCTTCCACAATCATCTCACCAAGCATGGACAATTAAGACACCTGTTCAGCTAGAAATACTCACTTTATTATTCTAGTGCTCCAAACAGGCAGATTCCACACTCCTAGATTTTCGGAAAGTGTTGGGATGGTGCCCCACTGCAGACTGTTGCCAAAGGTCCAAGCATATGGTTTAGGTTCCCCAATATGCGAGTGGCTTGAAGACTTTAAGTAATAGAGCCTAGTACACAGTCCTCAAAGGCGAGTGTTCATCAGAGACAAGGGTATTGGTAGGAGTGCCCCCAGGGAAGTGTGTCAGGATTGCTTTTATTCTCTATACACTTAAATGACCTAACAGATAGGGTGAGCAGCAATTTACGGCTTTTTGCTGGTGATGCTGTGGTGTACGGAAGGTGTCGCATTGAGTAACCATACGACTACACAAGATGACCGAGACAAAATTTATCATTGGTGTGTTGAATGTTAGCATGCTCTGAATGCAGAAAAATGTAAGTTAATGCAAATGAGCACAAAAAACAACCCTGTAATGTTTGAATACAGCATTAGTAAGGTGCAGCTTGACACAGCCACTTCAATGAAATATCTACTAATAATACTGAAAAGCAATATGCAATGGAAGGAGCCTTTCATGTTGATAGCAGGGAAGGTGGATGCTCGACTTCATTTCATTGAGAGAATTTTGGGGAGGTGTAGCTTATCCATAAAGGAGATGTACAGAAAGTTAGTGAGACCCATTCTTGAGAGCTACTCGAGCGTTCGGGATCCTCACCAGGTCGGATTAAATGAAGACATTGAAGCAATTCAGAGGAATGTTGCTACATTTGTTACCAGTTGGTTCGATCAGCATTCAAGTATTACTGAGATGCTTCGGAACTAAAAATGGGAATCCCTGAAGGGAAGATGATGCTATTTCTGCAAGACGCTATTGCACAAATTTAGAGAACCGGCATTTGAGTCTGCCTGCCGAATGATTCGACTGTCGTAAAGATATATTTTGCATATGGACCATGAAGATTGAGAAATTAGGGCTCATATGGAGGTTTTTAGACAGTTGTTTTTCCCTTCTATTTGCAAGTGAAATCAGAAAGAAAATGAGTAATAGTGGTACAGGTACCCTCTGCCAAGCACTGTATGGTGGTTTGCGGACTATGCATGTAGATGTAGCAGGGGAGTCTGAAAAAGGATTCGAGCATGTTTGACAACTGTGAATTAACCAATGCTTGAGTTTACCTTAACTCCCATACAATAACTTACAGCTGGGACAAAAAAGTATATGGACAGTTGTACCTATCTTAGTATGAGATTGATGATGGTGCCGGATGCACACTCAGCCCACCGTAGTTCAAGGATGTATCACCCATAGTGCTGATAGATTGTTCAATACAATGTGAGGTAGTGAAGACTGGAGCTATGGATGTACATAATGAATTCAAATCATTGTAAAACTTCCCTGCAGACATAGCAACATACACACTATTCTTACGTGGCTGCCTTGAAATCCACTCGTCACTAGCATGAATTATACAATGTGTATTATAAGTGTAGAGATCTTACACAACATGTCATGTATTGATGCCTCAAAGTGTGACCATCATTGCAGACACAAAAGGGTTTTACAACTTGGCGGAGTTGTGTTTAAAGATGATTGATTCATCACACTCTCTGACACCAGACAAGTTTTAACGAAGTATTTCACAATCGTTGCTTCACCCAAACAATTTCGCTGAGTACAGCTCACTAAAACTTGAAAAACAGCAGTGTGGTTGAAACGATTTTACCATGCAAAATGCTGGGATGATGATGGGTTAGTGTATGAAGATAAGGTGTCATCGCTCTGAACTTCTGATCATAGTGACAGCATAGTTTACAACAAAGGCCATCAAGAAATTTATAAAAGTGCATCTGTTCAAAATCTTTAAACACAAGGATGTCCTACCCTCAAGCAGCCAAAACATATATATGGACAAGATGACTTATGAACGCTTCAGACAAAGTACAACTACTATTGAAATGATTTACCTATATATAATATTTTTAAACTTCGTATTTATTTACTCACTTCCTATTTTTCGACTTCTTCCTATTTTTCGACTTCTCAGTTACTGGTTTTAGGTAAATATGAGGGGCAGTCAAACAAAAAATGAACACCCACCACAATGGGACCATGGAATGATTCTGTTCAAAAGTAATCAATAAATCATTCGGTGGAAGATTCTGCTTGTGTGGAAGATGTTGCAGTGTTTCCCAACCAAATTACTGAAGCATAGCCTTTGTCCGATTGGTAGCGTGGGGTCGGGCATTATCGTGCAATTAGGTGATTCCATCCAACAGCATCCCAATAACCTGAGGGCAAACAGCGAGGCCAACAATAGAAACGTTCCACTCGCCCCCCAAAGAAATTCAAAGCTGCTCACCCAAGTTCCGGTAAGGTCATGATGATCTTCTTTGACTACATAGGACCTCTGTTTCATGAGTTCCTTAACTGTGGATCCGCAAACAATGCACAGCAGTATGAAGAAACTTTGTGGAATCTGCAAAACACCTTAAAGTCAAAATACCCAGCAATGCTGTTGGATGGAATCATCCTGTGCGTGATAACACCTACCCCACCTCCAATTTGACAAAGGCTACACTTCAGCAATGTGGTTGAGAAACACTGCAACAGTGTACAGTCTGGATCTTTCACCGTGTGATTTTTACATCTTTGGAAACCTGAAGAAAGACGTGTCAACATCAGTTTCAGTCGGACAAGGAACTGCAGGAGTGAGGGTGGTTAAGGAACTGTCAGTGGCCGACCACATTCTATGAAACAGGAATTGATCATCTTGTTCACAGTGTGATAAATGTCTTAATGCATGTGGTAAATACTTTTCAATACAACCATTTCATGGTCTCAATGTGGTGGGTGTTCGGTTTCCATTTGACTTCCTCTTGTATTTAACATATGCTGTTTGTGTTCCTCATGAAGAGTAGGAGACTGTCTATACAAACCACCAGTGGTTGATGATTACTTACATCCAGGAGCCCTTGTGAGCCTCTCTGTACGTGGTAAAATGCAAATCATCCAATATATGAACTGATGTACACACAGCATCCACATCTCTTGCAGACACAGTGCAGTGCTGCCTTGGCTGATAAATGGGAGAGCCATTTGACTCATCTGTTCTCAGGTTGTGCCAGTAGGCCGATGCAGTTACAGTGCCGCTGTAATTAGTGCAACTCATGTTCCACAGCTGTAGGCGCACTCATTTCATGACAATTGGAGAAAAATGGACGATATCACTGTTTTTCTTTCCACATGGTTTTGGGATTGTGTGACAGCTCCCAGTCAGATCACAATCGCAGGATAATGTGGGACATCTTTTTTTGTCTTGGGATTGTGTAACAGCTCTTGGTCACACCAGGATCAGATAATTCCATGGAAATATACTGTTGGAAGCAGCAATTTGCTTGGCGATTTCTCACAATAGGCATGTACTTGCAACCACATGCACACGCATTCTGACCATTGTCTATATATAATCAGCACTGAATAGCTCCTACCCATTTCAGTCTGATCAGCACTGGTCATGAAATGATTTGCACATGATTAGATTGATGGAGCAAGTAAGCGTGACCACTTCAAGAATGATGAGAATCCCCCATCACCCATTCTCAATGATACATTTTGTTGTTGTTGTGGTCTTCAGGCTGAAGACTGGTTTGATGCAGCTCTCCATGCTGTGAGGAGTACCCAAAGAAACTGGAATTATTTTTTAAAAGCTATATATTTTCAATTTGTTTACAAAACAACCTTATCCCCTTCAAAATACTCTCCATTGCAACTAATTCATTTGTCCCACCGGTGCTTCTACTGTTCCGAACATTTTTTTGCAGTCATCTTTAGGAATGGCTGACAGATCCTGCCTTGTTTTTTTCCAATGTTGTCAAATCAGTATCTTTTCATGCCCCTTTTCATGCATGTAAATAAGAAAAGGTCACACAAAGCCAGGTCATGTGAATAAGGGTTGTGGGGTAGTGGAGCCATGCCATTTTTAGCCAAAAACTGTCAAACAGAGATGGCTGTGTGTGCAGGTGCGTTGTCATAGTGGAAGAACCAGTCTCTTGTTTGCCCACATCTTCCATTAAAATTTACTGAACCAAGCTCCAAGATAACCCACTAATCTCTGACAGTTGATCAATTGTCTGTCAAGGGTCTGTGAGCACAAGCTCTTGAATTTTTTCAATATTTTCGTCGATTCAGGCATTTGAACTGACATGTCGCTGTTTTTAAATCGAGCAAATCACTCGAACACTTGAGTTTTTCCCACAGTGCCAACTTGGTAAGCTGTTCCCAAGATTAAAACAGTTTCAGCAACATTTTTATCGAGCAGAAAACAAAATTTCACAGGTGCACGTTGTTCACTTAAACTTACCATCACAAAAAATGAAACAAGAAAAAAACAGCGCTAGCAAAAACAGTCACTGCAGATGAACAGAACAAGCCAGGTCGACAACACAGGCAGCACTGAACTGTCAATGAGTTGTGCTATACATGCCTAGCAGCAGAAATGCATACTACACAAGCTCCGCCCATGGCAATGTTATTCTGGTGTTCTTTGGGTACCCCCATCATACTGTACCCTGTGCAAACCTCCACTAATGACCTCAGCAGTTGAGTCCCATGGTGCTCAGAGCCATTTGAACCATTTTGTGCAAACCTCTTCATCTCTGATAACTACTGCAACTTATATCCTTCTGAATCTGCTTACTGGATTCATCTGCTGATCTCCCTCTTACCACTCGCACTTCCCTCCAGCACTGAACTGGTGATCCCTTGATGTCTCAGAATGTGTCTATTGACTGATCCTTTTTTCTCCCCAATTCTATTCAGTACCTCCTCAATCTTCAGAATTCTTCTGCAGCACCACATTTCAAAAGCTTCTATTCTCCTCTTGTCTAAATTATTTACTGCCAAAGTTTTTCATAGTTGGCTACATTCTATACAACTACATTCAGAAAAAGATTCCTAACACATAAATCTATTTAAAAATTATAGAGCACAGCAATCAGCCGTCCTTTTTTTTTTTTTCAGTTTTACTTAGCAAATCCATATTTCGGCTAGTGCCTAGCCATTATCAATGCATTGTTTTCTGGTTTCAATGGATGTCAGTTCACTGTTGTTTAGACGTCAGTCACAGTTCTTTCAATAAAGCGGTATTCAATATTTGAATACAGTAGTATTCAAAGAACAGTTCTTTGAATACTACTGTATTCAAATATTGAGTACTGCTGTATTCAAAGAACTGTGACTGACGCCCGAACAACAGGGAACTGACATGCACTGAAACCAGAAAATAATGCACTGATAATGGCTAGGCACTACCCGAAATCTGGATCTGCCAAATAAAACCTGCAAAAAAACTAGACGGCTGATTGCTGTGCTCTGTAACTTATAAAATCAGATCACAGTCACTGAGTGCACCCACGTTCCTAATGGAAGGTAACCTGACTTAAATCTATATTCAGTATTAACAAACACTTTCCTTTCCATCGGCAGTCTACATTTTACATCCTCCATACTTTGGTGATACTCAGTTGTTTTGCTAGCTAAATAGCAAAGCTCGTCTACTAATTTAAGTGTCTCTTTTCCTAATGTAATTCCTTCAGCATCGCCTGATTTAATTCGCCTACATTCCAGTATCCTTGTGTTGCTTTTGTTTATGTTCATCTTACATCCTCCTTTTGAGACACTGTCCGTTCTGTTCAACTGCTCTTTCAAGTCCTTTGCTGTCTCTGACAGAATTACAATGTCACTGGCAAACCTCAAGGTTTTTATTTCTTCTTTGAATTTTAATTCCTACTCCAAATTTTTCTTTGGTTTCCTTTACTGCTTGTTCAATGTACAGATTGAATAACATCAGGGATAGGCTATAATCTTATCTCGCTCTCTTCTCAACCACTGCTTCCCTTTCATGCCTCTTGACTCTTATAACTGCCATCTGTAAATAGCCTTTTGCGTCCTGTATTTTACCGCTGGTACCTTCAGAATTTGAAAGAGAGTATTCCAGTCAACACCATCAAAAGCTTTCTCTAAGTCTACAAATGCTATAAACAAAGGTTTGCCTTCCCATAACCCATCTTCTAAGGTAAGTTGTAGGGTTAGTTTTGCCTCAAACGTTCATACATTTCTCCAGAATCCAAACCATTCTTCTATAAAGAACTCATGGTAATATTTTGCATTATATGTTGAGTTAATCGCAGCTGAACACTGAACCGTTCTGCCCCAGTCCGCAATCATCAGGCAACATAATGAGAAAGTTATTGCTAAATGTACTTCAAGTTAGAGACTTTTATTTTGTCTGTATCAAGTAAAATGCCTCCTCATCTGAGCCTGCCTGGCTATTGTACTGGTCTAGCAGAAGCACGGCTGGAGTGTCAATGTCTGTGTCATCATCTCAACCCCTGCACAGCAGTAGTACACCCATAGCCTGACTTGTTGATGATTGCCAGATAAAATATGCAGCAGCGTCAGACTAGTCTATGGTTGCTGGTGCTTTCAGAAACAGTTGTAAACACTCATGACATTTGTGTAAAACTTCATCTACATCTACATCTACATTTATACTCCGCAAGCCACCCAACGGTGTGTGGCGGAGGGCACTTTACGTGCCACTGTCATTACCTCCCTTTCCTGTTCCAGTCGCATATGGTTCGCAGGAAGAATGACTGTCTGAAAGCCTCCGTGTGTGCTCTAATCTCTCTAATTTTACATTCGTGATCTCCTCGGGAGGTATAAGTAGGGGGAAGCAATATATTCAATACCTCATCCAGAAATGCACCCTCTCGAAACCTGGCGAGCAAGCTACACCGCGATGCAGAGCGCCTCTCTTGCAGAGTCTGCCACTTGAGTTTATTAAGCATCTCCGTAACGCTATCACGGTTACCAAATAACCCTGTGACGAAACGCGCCGCTCTTCTTTGGATCTTCTCTACCTCCTCCGTCAACCCGATGTGGTACGGATCCCACACTGATGAGCAATACTCAAGTATAGGTCGAACTAGTGTTTTGTAAGCCACCTCCTTTGTTGATGGACTACATTTTCTAAGCACTCTCCCAATGAATCTCAACCTGGTACCCGCCTTACCAACAATTAATTTTATATGATCATTCCGCTTCAAATCGTTCCGCACGCATACTCCCAGATATTTTACAGAAGTAACTGCTACCAGTGTTTGTTCCGCTATCATATAATCATACAATAAAGGATCCTTCTTTCTATGTATTCGCAATACATTACATTTGTCTATGTTAAGGGACAGGTGCCACTCCCTGCACCAAGTGCCTATCCGCTGCAGATCTTCCTGCATTTCGCTACAATTTTCTAATGCTGAAACTTCTCTGTATACTACAGCATCATCCGTGAAAAGCCGCATCGAACTTCCGACACTATCTACTAGGTCATTTATATATATTGTGAAAAGCAATGGTCCCATAACACTCCCCTGTGGCGCGCCAGAGGTTACTTTAAAAAACGTCTGCAGACGTCTCTCCATTGATAACAACTTGCTGTGTTCTGTTTGCTAAAAACTCTTCAATCCAGCCACACAGCTAGTCTGATATTCCGTAGGCTCTTACTTTGTTTATCAGGCGACAGTGCGGAACTGTATCGAACGCCTTCCGGAAGTCAAGAAAAATAGCATCTACCTGGGAGCCTGTATCTAATATTTTCTGGGTCTCATGAACAAATAAAGCGAGTTGGGTCTCACACGATCGCTGTTTCCGGAATCCATGTTGATTCCTACATAGTAGATTCTGGGTTTCCAAAAACGACATGATACTCGAGCAAAAAACATGTTCTAAAATTCTACAACAGATCGACGTCAGAGATATAGGTCTATAGTTTTGCGCATCTGCTCGACGACCCTTCTTGAAGACTGGGACTACCTGTGCTCTTTTCCAGTCATTTGGAACCCTCCGTTCTCTAGAGACTTGCGGTAAACGGCTGTTAGAAGGGGAGCAAGTTCTTTCGCGTACTCTGTGTAGAATCGAATTGGTATCCCGTCAGGTCCAGTGGACTTTCCTCTGTTGAGTGATTCCAGTTGCTTTTCTATTCCTTGGACACTTATTTCGTTGTCAGCCATTTTTTCGTTTGTGCGAGGATTTAGAGAAGGAACTGCAGTGCGGTCTTCCTCTGTGAAACAGCTTTGGAAAAAGGTGTTTAGTATTTCAGCTTTACGTGTGTCATCCTCTGTTTCAATGCCATCATCATCCTGGAGTGTCTGGATATGCTGTTTCGAGCCACTTACTGATTTAACATAAGACCAGAACTTCCTAGGAGTTTCTGTCAAGTCGGTAAATAGAATTTGACTTTCGAATTCACTGAACGCTTCACGCATAGCCCTCCTTACGCTAACTTTGACATCATTTAGGTTCTGTTTGTCTGAGAGGTTTTGGCTGCGTTTAAACTTGGAGTGAAGCTCTCTTTGCTTTCGCAGTAGTTTCCTAACTTTGTTGTTGTACCACGGTGGGTTTTTCCCATCCCTCACAGTTTTACTCGGCACGTACCTGTCTAAAACGCATTTTACGTTTGCCTTGAACTTTTTCCATAAACACTCAACATTGTCAGTGTCAGAACAGAAATTTTCGTTTTGATCTGTTAGGTAGTCTGAAATCTGCCTTCTATTACTCTTGCTAAACAGATAAACCTTCCTCCCTTTTTTTATATTCCTATTAACTTCCATATTCAGGGATGCTGCAATGGCCTTATGATCACTGATTCCCTGTTCTGCACATACAGAGTCCAAAAGTTCGGGTCTGTTTGTTATCAGTAGGTCCAAGATGTTATCTCCACGAGTCGGTTCTCTGTTTAATTGCTCGAGGTAATTTTCGGATAGTGCACTCAGTATAATGTCACTCGATGCTCTGTCCCTACCACCCGTCCTAAACATCTGAGTGTCCCAGTCTATATCTGGTAAATTGAAATCTCCACCTAAGACTATAACATGTGGAGAAAATTTATGTGAAATGTATTCCAAATTTTCTCTCAGTTGTTGTGCCACTAATGCTGCTGAGTCGGGAGGTCGGTAAAAGGAGCCAATTATTAACCTAGCTCGGTTTTTGAGTGTAACCTCCTCCCATAATAATTCACAGGAACTTTCCACTTCTACTTCACTACAGGATAAACTACTACTAACAGCGACGAACACTCCACCACCGGTTGCATGCAATCTATCCTTTCTAAACACAGTCTGTACCTTTGTAAAAATTTCGGCAGAATTTTTCTCTGGCTTCAGCCAGCTTTCTGTACCTATAACGATTTCAGCTTCGGTGCTTTCTATCAGCGCTTGAAGTTCCGGTACTTTACCAACACAGCTTCGACAGTTGACAATTACAATACCGATTGCTGCTTGGTCCCCGCATGTCCTGACTTTGCCCCGCACCCGTTGAGGCTATTGCCCTTTCTGTACTTGCCCAAGGCCATCTAACCTAAAAAACCGCCCAGCCCACGCCACACAACCCCTGCTACCCATGTAGCCGCTTGTTGCGTGTAGTGGACTCCTGACCTATCCAGCGGAACCCGAAACCCCACCACCCTATGGCGGAAGTCAAGGAATCTGCAGCCCACATGGTTGCAGAACCGTCTCAGCCTCTGATTCAGACCCTCCACTCGGCTCTGTACCAAAGGTCCGCAGTCAGTCCTGTCGACGATGCTGCAGATGGTGAGCTCTGCTTTCATCCCGCTAGCGAGACTGGCAGTCTTCACCAAATCAGATAGCCGCCGGAAACCAGAGAGGATTTCCTCCGATCCATAGCGACACACATCATTGGTGCCGACATGAGCGACCACCTGCAGATGGGTGCACCCTGTACCCTTCATGGCATCCGGAAGGACCCATTCCACATCTGGAATGACTCCCCACGGTGTGCACACGGAGTGCACATTGGTTTTCTTCCCCTCTCTTGCTGCCATTTCCCTAAGGGGCCCCATTACGCGCCTGACGTTGGAGCTCCCAACTACCAGTAAGCCCACCCTCTGTGACCGCCCGGATCTTGCAGACTGAGGGGCAACCTCTGGAACAGGACAAGCAGCCATGTCAGGCCGAAGATCAGTATCAGCCTGAGACAGAGCCTGAAACCGGTTCGTCAGACAAACTGGAGAGGCCTTCCGTTCAGCCCTCCGGAATGTCTTTCGCCCCCTGCCACACCTTGAGACGACCTCCCACTCTACCACAGGTGAGGGATCAGCCTCAATGCGGGCAGTATCCCAGGCAACCACAGTCGTAGTCCGATCGGGGGATGCGTGGGACGAGCTGGCCGTCCCCGACAAACCCCCATCCGGACCCCCACAGTGATGCCCATTGGCAACAGCCTCAAGCTGTGTGACCGAAGCCAACACTGCCTGAAGCTGGGAGCGAAGGGATGCGAACTCAGCCTGTATCCGAACACAGCAGTTGCAGTCCCTATCCATGCTAAAAACTGTTGTGCAAAGAACGTCTGAACTAATCTACAGAGAGCGCAAACAAATCGACAAAATTTAAACGGTTATTAAAATACAAGATTGCCTAGTAAATGCAGTAATGCTGCTACTTGCGCACTGCTGACACACTGCTCGGCGGCGGAAGGAGACTACGCGATTTTACACTATTCAGGTACTAAAATGCGATGCTACAACTCTCAAATACTATAATACGCCCGAAATTTATGAATTAAACAATGCAAGTACCAAAAACACGCAAAGAAATTAAGAATTAAACTATGTAACAAATGTGTGAGCTAGGAGTATACGACTTGCTGCTGCAACTTGTGTGTAATTTCACACAATACTTCTAGACTGTTGTGAAGTGTGTGTTTCAGTGTTACTTGACACCAGTGCCAGTTCCATTGCCATGCAGCCACTGACATCTACGTCACCTCGTACGGACCTGTCTGGCTATTGCCCCAGCCTAAGTGGGCGGACTGTTGACATCTACATTGTCATCATCTCGTTCCCAGTGTAGCACGAGCAGTCCCACAGCCCGGTTTGTTAATGAATGACAGGTAAAACACACAGCAACATTAGACAGTGTTTGCATGTGCATTCAGGGATAGGATCTTGAAACCCCGCATTGATAACACCAATGCATGGTACTGAGTGGGCATTAATGATGATGCAGAGAAAAAAATCTGCATCTACATTTACATAGATACTCCGCAAGCTACCACACAGTGCATGGCGGAGAATACCCTGTACTACTACTAATCATTTCTTTTCCCATTCCAACCGCAAACAGAGTGAGGGAAAAATGACTATCTACATGCCTTCGTATGAGCCCTAACTTCTCATATCTTATCTTCATGGTCCTTACGCACAATGTATGTTGGCGGCAGTAGAATCATTTAGCAGTTAGCTTTAAATGCTAGTTCTCTAAATTCTCTCAAGTGTTTCTTGAAAAGAATGCCGTTTTCCCTTCAGCAATTTCCATTTGAGTTCCAGAAGCATCTCCGTAACACTTACATGTTGTTTGAACCTATGGATAACAAATCCAGCAGCCCACCCCTGAAATGCTTTGATGTGTTCCTCTGTTTTGACCAGGTGTGGGTCCACTCAAGCAGTACTCAAGAATACATTGCAACAGAATCACACATGCGGTCTCCTTTACTGGTGAGCCATTCTTTCCTAAATTTCTCCCAATAAACCGAAGTCAACCATTCACCTTCCCTACCACAGACCACTGTTATCCCATTTCATATCAATTTGCAGTGTTAAGCTCAGATATTTAAAAACTTGACTGGATCAAGCTGGACACTAGTAATACTGTATCTGAACGTTACAGGCTTATTCTTCCTACTCATTTGCGTTAACTTACATTTTTCCGCATATAGAGTTAGCTGCCACTCATCACACCAACTGGAAATTTTGTCCAAATAGTCTTGTACCTTCCTACAGTCACTCAACTTTGACACATGACCATACACAAAGCATCAGCAAACAACTGCACATTGCTGCCCACCCTGTCTGCCAAATCATTTATGTATATAGAGAACAACAGCTGTCCTATTACAGTTCTTGGGGCACTCCTGATGATACCCTTGTCTCTGATAAACATTCACCGTTGAGGGCAACATATTGGTTTCTATTACTTAAGAAGTCTTCAAGCCACTCACACATCTGTGAAATTATTCCATATGCTCGTACCTTTGTTAACAGCCTGCAATGGGGCATTGTGTCAAATGCTTTTTGGAAATCTAGGAATATGGAATCAGCCTGTTGCCGTTCATCCATAGTTTGCAGCATATCATGTAAGAAAAGGGAAAGCTGAGCTTCACACGAGAGATGCTTTCTAAAACCACGCTGATTCATGGACATAAGCTCCTCAGTCTCAAGAAAGTTTAAAGTATTTGAACTGAGACTGTGTTCAAGGATTCTGCAGCAAAATGAAGTTAGGAATATTGGTCTGTAATTTTGCGGGTCTGTTCTTTTACCCTTCTTATATACTGGAGTCACCTGTGCTTTTTTCTAGGTGCTTGGGACTTTGTGCTGGGCGACAGATTCACAATAAATGGTAAGGGTAGGTAAGGGGCCAATGCTGTATAGTACTTTTTGTAAAATCAAATTGGGATTCCGTTCAGACCTGGTGATTTCTTTGCTTTCAAATCTTTCAGTTGTTTCTCTACACCAGGGATGCTTATTACTATGTCGTCCAATGGTCAAATGGTAGGATGTTTGTACGATTCTCCTGTGTGGATGATTTCTTGAGTGTGAAATTGAAATCTTCGGTTTTTGTTTTGCTGTCTTCAACTGCCACACCAGACTGGTCAATAAGGGACTGAATGGAAGCTTTAGACCTGCTTAGTGATTTTATGTAAGACCAGAATTTTCTCAGGTTCTCTTCCAGATCTTTTGCTAAGGTGTGATGGTGGTAGTTGTATTCTTTGTGCATGCATCTTTACACAGACGCACAAATCTCTACTAATCTTCACTTGTTTTCATTTGTGTGTCCCGTTTTGAACTGAGAGTGCAACAGCTTCTGCTTCCTCAGAATCCTCCGAATTTCTTTATTAAACTATGGTGGATATTTTCCATCATTTATCTACTGCTCAAGACAGTTTTCAGAAAACATGTTCAAAAGTATTTGGCATACTCTCTATCTGTACCCCCGCATTGAGTCAATAGACATCCCAGCCTATGCTTGGCAAGCTAAAATCATCTCTACTAGTATTGCATAATCAGGGTATTTATGCAATATTCACCATAGACTTTCTTGAATGAGTCTAGAACTGTCACAGCAGATTTTGGTGGCCTGTAAAAACATCCAACAATTAACATGGTTTCACCTGTTATACGTGACCAGATAACTTCACAGTCACAATCAACTTTGACCTCAACAGAGACAATATTTTTGTCAACTGCAATAAACACTCCCTCTCCTATGGCCTCTAATCTATCTTTCCAATATAAGTACCATGACTCGCTAAATATCTCAGAGCTTTCCACTTCAGGTTCCAGCCAGCTCTCAGACCCAAGAATAATTTGAGTATGATAACTTTCATAAAGTGCAATAAATTCGGGAACTTCATTACAAATATGTAAAACATTCTCAGTTTTCTTGACACGTCGGTTCGGAATAAAATCTCAAGCTTTCAACTATAGCCTCCTACATCATCGTCAGGAGCAACTGACTGTCTTCACTGCTGCTGTGATGGCCCTATATAGCCTGTGGATGGCTTGTGATTGGTCAGCGATTATATACTGCTGTTGCAGACAGTGTTGATGTCTGCACTGGTGGTGCCACCACTTCTGTGGGAACATAAATCCTGCAAGGAATGTCTCTGCTGCTTCTCTGCATCGAGTGCTCATTTCTGTGCACCGCTCATATAGTATCTGCTATCACGGTTAAAGTTCTTCTCACTCATTCTTATTTCAACAGCTTCCTTAATAACAGAATCCCAGTATGTGGAGGCATGGGACAAAATTTTTGTTTCGTCAAACAGTATTTTATGTTTGTTCGTGAGGCTATGCTCCGCAATTGCCAATTTCTCCAGTTCTCTATTTTTAATATGCCACTGGTGTTCTGCACAGCAATCGGAAACGGTACGAATTGTCAGACCTATATAATTGCTTACACACTCACAGCGGATATTATAAATTCCTGGGACTCTGAGGCCGGGATTGTTCTTAACAGGGCACATCATCTCCTAAATTTTCTTAGTAGGACGAAAAATCGGTCTTATACCCCGTCCACCCAGGGCTCTTCTATTTTGGTGGATATAGCACCACAAAAAGGAAGAACCACAATCGTTGTTTCATCCTGTGAGTGTGCAGCATTTTCACATAGCACAGCCTCACAAACAAACAAAAAATACCGTTTTGTCCCATGCCTCCACATACTGGAATTTTTTACTAAGGAGGTTGTTGAAATAAGAATGAGCAAGAAGAACTTTAACCATGACAGTGGATACTGTCTGAGTGGTGCATGGAAATGAACACTCAATGCAGAGAAGCAGCAGAGACATCTCTTGCAGGGTTTACGTTCCCACCGAAGTGGTGGCGCCACCAGCATAGTCATTGACAATGTCAGCAATAGCAGTAGATAATTACTGACCAATCACAAGCCAACCAATCAGAAGCTGTCCAAGGGCTATATAAGGCCACCACAGCAGCAGTGAAGACAGTCAGTTGCTCCTGATGATGACAATGGAGGCTATCATTGAAAGCTTGAGATTTTATCCCGAACTGACGTGGCAAGAACATTGAGAATATTTTACATATCAGTGCCGTTGCGAAATACTTCGTATTCATTACGAATAATTTGACATTCGACTGACAAAATTATGACAGTCAAAGTGTCTTTATTCTGGGTGCCACTTGACTTCCCTTATTGCATATTGACTGGTGAGTGTTCATCAGAGCATCTCAAATTACCGCCTAGCCTAAGAAAAAAAGTCTTGGGGAAGGATAGTGTGATACTGTGGAGCGAATCAATTGCACAGTGATATGGAACTATTACTGAAAGTGTTACATTGAGGCATTTTTCTGATATGATAAGAAGAGGTTCTAGAAAGGCGCTCAGTCATGTTCTCCATCTCGTTGAGTACTCGCACGTTTGTAATACAGTTAATGGGGACGTCCAGTTTCGTCTCTCTTACGAAAGAGCACATATTAATGTTCAGAGTACCAAAAGGGAGGATAATTATTGCTTTGCATCATTGTTTCTGGCTTGCAATAGAAATTACAAAACTATGCATATCTTACAGATACATATGAAAGAACTAACATCTGCAGACATTATAACTTCAGAGGCATCTTATTCCCTGTCACAATCACAGACTTGCCAAAATTTGAGAGGCAAAACCCTAATTGTTTGGTTCATGTTTGTGTTCGCATGTAGATGAAAAAAAGAAGGCAAGCTATGAGGTGAGAAGTATAAAGTGGTTGGGCACCTCTACTTTTCCGAAGTAACCAGTCAGCATGCTAAGTATGTAGATTTACTGCTATTCTCCAAAGGTGAGAAGCATCACTACATCTGGATCAAGAACATGTCCTTCCTACTTTCCTCCAGAGTGAGTAAAAATAGTGGGGCAAGGCATTTTTTCTGCAGATGCCTCAACATTTTTACTAGGTGTGAGCATTTAGAAAGACTGATCGATTGCTCGAGCCAGGAACTAGCACGTGTGGAAATGCCCACAGAGGATAAAAAATTCTTAAAAGTTTAAAAATGCCTACCACCAGGAATGCTGTCCCTCTGTTGCATACGCTGACTCTGAGTGCTTACTAGTTCCTGTGGCGCATATTGAAGGTGATCCCAACACTTCTCGCATGACTTTCACAGAACGACACATACTGTATGCAGCAGTGTGTCAAACTGTATGCTCATATGACCCCAATCTCAACAAATTTGAATCATACATTGGGGATAATCCTCTGAGGTGATTGCTCTATCAGCTTGAAAAACTGGCACAGCATGTGATGTTCTTTATAGGACAAACATTATTCCAATGACCAACTCGCAGGAGGATGATGCCTTATACAAACAAGCAGTTAAATGTCACATAAGTGGGCTGCCTCGGATATGAAAGTGGAAACTTCACATAGAGGTCGTTGTCATCTAACAGGGAAGTCCATCAATGCAGCTCACAATGCATGCAACTTAAAAACGAATTGCCACGATGCATACCCATCTTCTTCCATAATTTGAGCGAGTACACTCACTTTCTTGTTGAGCATTCGGATGATTTCAAGCTGAAGAATAATAAGGTCATTATCATATATAACGATGCAGAAAAATACATTTTATTCTCCAAGTAAATCATGCCAAGGATAAAGCTCAATTTCCTGAATTCCTTACAATTCCTTCTTGCAACTCTTCAGAAACTTCTTGTGACAAAGCATGGAGAAGATATACATATCATCACACCAACATATCCAAACAATGCAAAGTTTCAGCTTATAATGAAGGAGGAGGTCTTGCCATACAAATACAAGGATACGATAGTGAGTCTCCATGAAACCATGTTACCCGATATAACTGCATTCACCAGCAAAGTCACAGGTACTGCCTTAATGGTTGCAGAATATACGCACACAGTGAATGTTTGAGAGTAGCTCAACATTTCTAATTTAGATAGATATGCTAAATTGTACATGGAGACAGATGTGGGTTTGCTCACAGACATTTTTGAGAAATTTCCGAGTGTAAGCCCAGGCACATACACTCTGGATCATGCCTTCTATTACACCGGGCCAGCATTCCAATGGCTGTCCAGTGATTTGTTGGGCTGAAGGATAAGATCCAAGATGTCGCTGCTGATGCCGGTAGGGGATATGTCCTACAGGTAGACCTGGAATATCCCACCAATTTGCATGATGAGCACAGTGACTTGCCACTGTGTCCAGAGCACCTAATCCAATGAAATGGCTTCATCATCAAGCTGATGACAAAGTCGGGGAACAAGGAGAGACACGTTCTACACTATAGAAACCTCCAGCAGTTTGTCAGGTTGGGGATGTGATTCTTAGAATCACCTGTGGCATCTCCTTCGACAAGCGTCCCTGGTTGAAGGGTTACACTGATGTTAATATCGAAAAGAGGGCTCTCATGACATGTGATTTTGAAAAAAAATTGTTATACATTAATGAATAATTCACTTTTTGGCAAAACCATGGACAATGTTAGAAGCTATCATGAAATTCAACTTGTTTACCACTGGAGCGGGTGTTATGTTGCAAGAGATTACACAGCCAATCCAAACTGTAAGCAGGCCACAATCTTCAATGAAGTACTAGTGTGATGTTTAAAGCTTTCCCGGCATACTGATTGTTCCAAAAAAACACGGGAGAACTGCCGGATATCAATAATGTCCTGCCACGATATTTCGGCACAGTATTCTGGCCATCTTCAGGTGAGTGCCACTGTAGTAGTACTGGTGATTAGGCACTGAGCTCTGCTATTTAAAGCCATACTGAGGTGACATTGCGCATGCGCTGCTCAGCATGCGCATTCATAACAATTCCGTGCGCTACACCTCGCGCCCTCCACAGTGAAAGCTTGGCATATCGATATCAGGTTGATTTTCATCTTTATGCACATAACTACGTTGACTACGAAGTTTCTCTGTAACAGGATTCCAAGCAGAGTTTAGCTGATAACCGCTATCTCGATTGATGAGAGTCTTGTTGTCAGACAATCTTATTTCCACAGATTCATTGATGCCTGAGCTCCAAAAGTTTGATGTATGGGCCAAAATTTTTGTGTCGTCATAATTCATGGAATGGTCTGTGGAAATACAATGTTCGGCGATTGTGGACTTGGTGGGTTGGAGAAGAGAGAGTATTTTGGCGATACATTAATGATACTTTTATAGTGTGGCCTCATGGTCTGGACCGTCTCCAAGAATTTTTACATCACATGAACTCCATACATGAAAACATAAAGTTTAGCATGGAGATAGAGACAGATGGTTGTCTGCCATTTTTAGACGTCTAGGTGCGATGGAAGAGGGATGGCACACTCGGTCACTCAGTGTACAGAAAGCCCACTCATACAGACCTTTATCTACAAGCTACTAGTTGCCACCATCCAGCACAAACAATGAGCGTTCACAAAACCTCGATCCGCCGTGCCCATACCATATCTGACGCCGACAGCCTTCAAGCGGAACTGGAACACCTGCAAAAAGTATTTCTGAAGACTGGATTTTCAACTAGGCAAGTGAACAGACTGATGCAGACCTACAAACGATGGAACAAGGAAGAGGAAGAGGCCTTCAGGTCGACAGCTTATCTGCCATTTATTGGGAATATTTCTTCACAGATAGGCAGAATATTGAGAAAGTATCAAGTGAGAGTCATCTTTCGCCCTCCTTCCAAAATTTCATCACTGGTGGGATCTGTTAAAGACGACCTGGTCCTGCATAAATCAGGTGTTTACAAAATCCCGTGTGAATGCGGCAAATCATATATAGGGCAAACAACACGACGCATTGTGGAACACCAACAGCATACTCACCTTCTCCAGCCCACCAAGTCCGCAATCGCCGAGCATTGTATTTCCACAGACTATTCCATGAATTACAATGACACAAAAATTTTGGCCCATACATCAAACTTTTGGAGCTCGATTATCAATGAATCTGTGGAAATAAGATTGTCTGACAACAAGACTCTCATCAATCAAGATAGCGGTTATCAGGTAAACTCTGCTTGGAATCCTGTTACAGAGAAACTTCGTAGTCAACGTAGTTATCTGCATAAAGATGAAAATTGACCTGATATCGATACGCCAAGCTTTCACCGTGGATGGCACGAGGCGTAGCACACGGAGTTGTTATGAACTCGCATGCTGAGCAGCGCATGCGCAATGTCACCTCAGTATGGCTTTAAATAGCGGAGCTCAGCACGTACTCGCCAGTACTACTACAGTGGTACTCACCTGTAGATAGCCAGAAGACTCTGCACTGAAATATCATGGCAGGACATTACTGATAGCCGGCAGTTCTCCCGTGTTTTTATGGAACAAGTACTAGTGGCTGTGAAAATGACTAAGATTGCAGTGGAGTTCATGAAGCCTCTCTTTATCATCTGTTTGTTCTAGATCCCTCCAAACTCCAAATGTACCAATTCCACTACGGGCTTCCAAAACCAAACTTCACAAAACACAACTCGCCCTTTTTTCAGTTGATATCTCGCAAACCATGGATGAAGGGTATCAGACGGATGCCATATTCCTTGACTTCCGGAAAGTGTTTGACTCGGTGCCCCACTGCAGACTCCTAACTAAGGTACGAGCAAATGGGATTGGTTCCCAAATATGTGAGTGGCTCGAAGACTTCTTAAGTAATAGAACCCATTACATTGTTCTCAATGGTGAGTATTCATCGGAGGTGAGGGTATCATCTGGAATGCCCCAGGGAAGTGTGGTAGGTCCACTGTTGTTTTCTATCTACATAAATGATCTTTTGGATAGGGTGGATAGCAATGTGCGTCTGTTTGCTGGTGATGCTGTGGTGTACGGGAAGGTGTCGTTGAGTGACTGTAGGAGGATACAAGATGACTTGGACAGGATTTGTGATTGGTGTAAAGAATGGCAGCTAACTCTAAATATAAATAAATGTAAATTAATGCAGATGAATAGGAAAAAGAATCCCGTAATGTTTGAATACTCCATTAGTAGTGTAGCGCTTGACACAGTCACGTCGATTAAATATTTGGGCGTAACAGTGCAGAGAGATATGAAGTGGGACAAGCATGTAATGGCAGTTGTGGTGAAGGCGGATGGTCGTCTTCGGTTCATTGATAGAATTTTGGGAAGATGTGGTTCATCTGTAAAGGAGACTGCTTATAAAACACTAATACGACCTATTCTTGAGTACTGCTCGAGCGTTTGGGATCCCTATCGGGTCGGATTGAGGGAGGACATAAAAGCAATTCAGAGGTGGACTGCTAGATTTGTTACTGGTAGGTTTGATCACCATGCGAGTGTTACAGAAATGCTTCACAAACTCAGGTGGGAGTCTCTGGAGGAAAGGAGGCGTTCTTTTCGTGAATCGCTACTGAGGAAATTTAGAGAACAAGCATTTGAGGCTGACTGCAGTACAATTTTACTGCCGCCAACTTATATTTTGCGGAAAGACCACAAAGATAAGATAAGAGAGATTAGGGCTCGTACAGAGGCATATAGGCAGTCATTTTTCCCTCGTTCTGTTTGGGAGTGGAACAGGGAGAGAAGATGCTAGTTGTGGTACGAGGTGCCCTCTGCCACGCAGCGTATGGTGGATTGCGGAGTATGTAAGTAGATGTAGATGTAGACTTTATATAATTTCATCTACTGGGTGAATGACTGCAATCCATACAAAGTAAGTAGGTACAATACTGAGGAATTTGACATGTCTGGATAAGCAGCTGATGATCCTTTCAGAATAACACCTCAGAACAATGTTATCAGCATGATGATCAAAGATCAAAGACACATGAATACCGTGTAGATCCAGGTGCCACCCTGGGACAGGCTAATGGTATGAACTGTGTGGCCTCACAGGCTACTATAAGATGTGTCTGCTTGTTGCTGGTGTGTCTCTGCTTATGGTGAAGCAAGTTGTCTTTCAGTCATGGAGTCATGAAACACATACTGCACTGCAATTGAAAGTTGTTCTGTCACACCGTGATGATAAAAGATTCATTTGTGCTGATGGGATCAGCACCCTGCTAGTCTCACACTATTCTCTTGAGTGATTTTGTGTGTGTGTGTGTGTGTGTGTGTGTGTGACTGCACATTACTGTATATTATTGTTTGTGCCATGTACGTTTTTCTCATGCACTGTGTGTGTGTGTGTGTGTGTGTGTGTGTGTGTGTGTGTACGGGCGGGTAAGTGGGTGGGTGAGTGGTTCTTCATATATCATCCTTCTCCTCTCTTAGTATAATGTTTCGTGTATAGTGTGCGACGCTGTAAACATTGTATATAAAAAAAATCCACTTTAGTGATCAGTTGACGCAATGTAAATATTGTATGAAAAAATCATATTCCTCTTCTCTTAGTATGATGTATCCCTGCAATCTCTTTCTGGAAAAAAAAGTATTGTTACTGAAAATAAACCATGAGTTACTTTGCTATATCTGTGTTATTATTTGATACTTTTGCCATTAAAATTATTGCAGGGTGGTAGCAAAGATGACCAATTGTTTTTATAGAACATCTTTTTTATTCACACACACACACACACACACACACACACACACACACACACACACACTGAACCACTCAGTTTTATAGTAATGTTCAAATAATTCTTTTCTGTATGTCCAGTCCTGAATTCAGCCTGAATCATATTCAGGACTATAGGTGCAAATACACACATGGATAATCCTTCAGTAAATCCAGCCTCCACAGATGTTATTGTACAGGTTCAACAATAACACACTTTGGTAAATGGGGCTTCAAACATTGATGCATTGCTCCACTTGCTCTATATTTACACTGCTGTTGTGCAGATACTCAACAAATTCATAATATGTCCCTCTTACACATGGGTGTCAATGGCACAATCTATCTGTTGCAATTGATAATGCAAAATACAGGTCTTCAAGTAGAACATACATGAATATTTCAGATATATACTTATGTCCCATGTGGTTAATTCTAGCATTGCCTATCCATATGTATCTACTACAGACCCTTTACAACCTAACATGTAAGTGTCAAGGTGATACACGTCCACCATCTTTCTCTCTATACATTCCATCATACTGCATAGATAGCCCCATTTATACCATGAAAACTGCACTTCAGCACAAACACATACTTTTTTCTGTTAGTTATATGTTCCGTGGATCATTTTGCAGGTAGACTGTAAGGATGTGGAATGAGTCATTTTACATTCACATTGCGAATTAATTTGTATATTGTGAATATTTCTAACTGTTTTTCTTTTATATACAAAAAGAAAAACAGATGTGAGTTACTAATTCCTACCCACTACCTTTCACACATTACAGTAATAGATATTCTTTTATGGGATGGAAGGAGTTGTCACAGAGAAAATTTCTCAGTTTGTTACCAAATTTTACTTTGCTGCCTGTCAGTCATTTTATATCACTGGGTAAGTGATCAAAAATTTTTGTTGCAGCATTGTGCATCAATTTTTGTGCTAAAGACAACCTCAATATGGAGTAATGAATGTCACTTTTTCTTCTGGTATTGTAATTATGTACTTCATTGTTCATTTTGAACTGTAGTGGATTATTTACAACAAACTTCACGAGGGAATAAGTGTACTGTGAGGCAGTACTCAGAGTGCCCAACTCTTTAAACAGACGTCTACAAGATGATCGTGGGTTAGCACCACACTTATTCTTACAGCACATAATTGTGCAATGAAGACTTTCTTTCTTAAAGGTGAGTTACCCCAGAACATTATGTCATATGACACTATTGAATGCAAACGCACAAAATACGTCAACTTACTGATTTGTCCCTCCCCGCGATTTGCAATGATTCTAAGTGCAAATGTGGCTCAACTAATTTCTTTTAGGAGTTCCAAAATGTGTCTTTCTGAACTTAAATTCTCATCAATATGGATCCCTAAGAATTCTGAAGCTTCCACCCTATTTACTATTTCCTCACCATATATTACACTTATCACTAGTGTAATCCTCTAGATGTACAGAACCGAATATGTCATGTCTTTTTAAAATTGAGGGTGAGACCATTCACAAAAACCAGGCAATGTTACTTTTAATAATTTTGTTTGCTATTTCTTCTGTTTCTGTGTATATGCTTGGTTTGATTACAATACTAGTATCATCTGTAAAGAGAGCTAATTCTGCTTGTTGTGTGCTAGAAGGAAGATTGTTTACGTATATTAAGTACAGTAGAGGACCTAAGATTGAACATTGGGGAACCCCATATGCGATTTCTCCCCAGTCAGAATTATGCCCCTGGACTATATTGCTGGAATTACTAAGTACAATTTTATGAATTCTTTTGGCTAGATATGACATTATCCATTGGTTGGTTATACCATCAATCCCATAAAACATCAATTTATCTAGGAGATTACTGTGACTCACACAGTCAAATGCCGTAGAGAGGTCACAGAAAATACCAACCAGCACTATTTTATTATTTGTGCTTGTAAAATCCGGTGAATGAACATGTAAATGGGATTCTCAATAATAGAGCAACCCCTCTGAATCTCAAACTGGAATTTGCTAAGGATACTATTAGAGCTAAGGTGAGAGACTGTTCTAGTATACATCATCATCTCAAAAATTTTCGAGAATGATGTAAGCAGTGAAACAGGTCAGTAATTATTGACATCTAGCTTCAATGACAATCCTGCATTCTCGTGTTTAGAGCTACTGGCAGTCAATATTTTTTGATGAGTAGCACTGTTCTTGTAGGACATGGCTGCCATGGTTGTGCTACGGCATAGTGGGACAACAGCAGTTCCAAAAGACTGGGAAGATATTCTGTGAAGAGTGACTGTTGTTGCTGTGGTTCAAGTGGGAACTTGTGAGCGTCCTTCGTCAGGGGCTCATTGAAGCCGCTGCTGCAGCTGTGCTACTGCATATTTATTTTATATATTTATTTATTTATCCATCCTTAGAGAATATACATTGTATGGATGTTGTCAATGAATGTACAAATTATGGTATGAAGTCTAAATATTTTCTTAATAAATGCCATTTACATTGTTTAATAAGCATAGGTATTTTGATGTAGAACCAATGTACATAAATACAAAGCCCAGCATACATATTACATAAATGAAAAAGATAATTTATATTGTTTAAATAAATATACTAGGTGTGTTGATATGGGACTAGCAGACATAGATACATAGGCATAAATACATAATACATGAATGAAAAAAAAAGGAACCATGTGAGGTATAACTTATGCTAAGTGTTACCAACAATTCTTTGGTTTTCATTTAAGATATTTGTCCAAAGTGTAGAAACAATGATCTTGCAAAAACAGTCTTACAGTTTTTTTAAAAGAAGAATACACACTGCTAATTTCTTTTATATTCTGTGGCAGCTCATTATAGATTATCATGTCTCGATAATCAAGATTGTTCTGAGCTTATTTTTCTATCTAAATGGAGGCAATGACTCAACCTTGTGTTATGATCATGAATAATGTTATTCAAGCTATAATTGTCAAGATTTTTTTCTGATATACATTATGGTCTAAAAAATAAACTCACAAGCAACAGTCATAATGTCCAGCTTTTTAAAAAATTCTTTGCAATGAGCCCATTTATTGCATTTTGTCATTATTTTTACAGCTCTCTTTTGTAATCTGAAAACTGTTTTTAGATTCTGGGTACTATTTCCCCAAAAGATTATTCCATAGCTAAGGATGGCAAGCACATAACCAAAGTAAGCTGACCTTACACAGATGTCACTGCATAAGGATGCAAGAACTCTAAGCCTGTAGCATGCTGTGGAGACCCTTTCTGAGATAAGTACAAGGGGCATTTGAAAAGTCCGTTCAAAAATAAAAACTACTTACGTGTTTGGGGTAAACCTTTTTTTTATTTTTCGACATTGTCTCCTTTTAGACTTATATACTCTGTCCAACACTGTTCTAATTTGTTGATCGCTTCCGAATAATATGAATTGTCCAAGTCTGCAAAATAGCTATTAGTTGCTGCAATCACCTCCTCGTTTAAATAAAATCTTTGTACCGCCAGCCATTTCTTCAAATTGGGGAACAAATAGTAGTCCAACGGAGCGAAGTCTGGAGAATGGGAGGGATGTGAAATGAGCTGGAATCCTGTTTCCATTAATTTTGCAACCACAACTGCTGCGGTGTGTGCTGGTGCATCATCGTGATAGAAAAGGGCTTTTTTGCGTTCCAACTGCCGGCATTTTTCTTGCAGCTCGGTTTTCAAATGGTCCAATGACAATGAATAATGTGCACCTGTAATAGTTTTACCCTTTTCCAATTAGTCAATGAGGATTATCCCTTGCGAATCCCAAAAGACAGGCACCATAACCTTTCCAGCCAGTGGGTTCTTCCTGAACAACACTTCACATGATTTTGTTTTTGGTCAAGCGTGAGCAATCACGGAACCCATCTTGCGGATAGCTTTCTCATGTCCAAATGTTTGTGCAAAATATTATGTACCCATACATTTGAAATGTCCGCAGCACTAGCAATCTCGCGCACCTTAACTCTTCTGTCATCCATCACCATATCATGGATTTTATCTATGATTTCTGGAGTCGTAACCTCCACAGGGCATCCAGAACATTCAGCATCACTTGTGCCCATACGGCCACTCCGAAAATTTTGAAACCACTTATAAACTGTTCTAATCGAAGGTGCAGAGCCATCGTAATGTTTATCAAGCTTCTCTTTAGTCTCCTGAGGCGTTTTGCATTTCATAAAGTAATGTTTAATCACCACACGAAATTCTTTTTTGTCCATTTTTTGACAATCACTCGACTTCCTTGATTTACATGAATGCCAAACACAAAGAAATTGACCAATATGGCTGAAACTTGGTGTGCATTCTTTCCAAAGATGCTACTAACTAAACATGACCTCGATACGAGCCGGTGGTGCCATCTCTCGTACTTTGCACGGACTTTTCAAAGGCCCTTCGTAGTTTCAAATTTATGTACTTGTGCTTCTTGTTTATTCTAAAGTACATGCTGTTTGTTTTTTAATGTTGAGAATTACTCTGTTCTCTGCAGACCATTTGTAAACATCTGCTAGTGCTTCATTGCCTTTTTCCAATAGCAGGTCAGGTGTCTTGCTGGTAATCAGTACAGTACTGTCATCATCAAAAAGTACTTTTTCTCCATGCTCCACACATTGTGGAAAATCATTAATATAAATTAAGAACAATATTGGGCCCAGAACACTTCCCTGTGGGACTCCTATATTAGCATACTGTGGGTTGGATAAGTGATTTACCACATATTTGGATGTGCTATGTGAAATTTCTACTCTCTGCACTCTCTTATTTAGGTACAATTGAAACCATTTATTTGCCACTCCCCTGATTCCACGAGACTCCAACCTGTGTAGAAGAATGTCGTGGTCAATGGTATCAAAGGCCTTCGATGGATCTAGGAAAATTGGAGTTACATAATTGTCCTTGTCTAGTGATTCAAGAACAATTTTTGTAAACTGAGCTATTGCGGTTTCAGTGCTTCTGCCCGGTCTGAAGCCATGCTGTTCCTCGCAGAGAAGATTATATTTATTTAAGTAGCTCATAAGTCTATTTTCATTGAAGTCTCCACTATTTTGGAAAACACTGGAAGTAAAGCAATTGGCCTGTAATTTTCTACGTTTTCAACATCAACTTTTTTGTGAAGAGGTATGATTTTAGCTAGTTTCAGATAGTCTGGGAAGCAGACAGTCTTAAAAGACTGGTTAATGATGTCAGTTAAAGGGGCTTTAATGCTGTCTATGCACTCTTTTAACACACACACTGGGACTTCGTCCAGTCCTGTTGAGGATTTGTTTCTTAATTGTTTTATGGTACTGCTTACTTCTCTCTCAGTAGTGGGGAGCAGAAACATTGGATTTTTTATGCAATTTGGCACTGGAATAACAGATCTTTTTGGAAATTTGCTCTGCAGGTCTTTTGCAATACTGGTGAGGTATGAATTTAAGAAGTTATCCAACTCTTTCTGATCACTCATTGTATTGCCTGATTTCTTGATTTTACTGTTTGAGTGCCTCTTTTTTTATTTCCAGTCTCATATTTAACTAAAGTCCGAGCAGATTTACTTTCGTTATTTGCATTTTTTATGACTTTGTCATTAGCTGCGTTTTTAGCTACCTTAAGTAGCTTTCTGTAGATTTTTTTGTTGTTTTTGTAATAACTTAAAAAACCAATCACTACATGTATTCTTCATGGAGCTGAGTTGTCTGAAGGTTTGGGCAGATTTTGTAATCCCACTGGTAATTCATTTTGTTTTGCTCTGTGCTCCAACCGGAAGTAGGACTTTGGGAAATGATTCTTCAAATCTGAGCTTAAACAATGGCATAAAATGACAGAACTTTTTGTAGGTATCTGTTTGTCATACACATTGTCCCAGGTTTCACAACTTAACTGTACAGTAAAATTTTGCATGGCTGATTTGGAGTAGATTCTTTTATATGCATGTAGCTTGGTTGCTTTTCCAATAGGAACATTTATTTGTGTAATTTAAGAAAGATGATCTGAAACACCCAGATTTTTTAGTACTAAGACACAGTTTTCTGTGCCAGTATCAGTGGCTATATGATCATTAGTAGAGTCTGAGTGTGTCGTCATCCTTGTTGCACAGCTGACTAGTGGTGTCATTCCAAAGCTACGTAAAATGCTCAGAAAAGCGTTAGTAACAATATCTATTTTTGCTGTGTTTAAGTTAAGATCTCCACACAGCAAGATGTTACTTTTAGTACTTGATGCCTGCTCTCGGTTCTGTATTAGTTTTGCACAGAATTTTTCAAAATCACCACTATGAGAACAATATACACATAATATGACAAGTTTTTTGAAAACATTTTGAGATGATAGCTCTATTGCTGACACTTCAAACTGTTTTTCTTCACGAAGAGAGACAATGTCACTTCTTACCTATATCAGAGTTCATTCTTAATATAAGTACATTGAGGTGTAGTGCTGTACACCGATCCTGCCTTGGAGGCGGTTAAGTAGAAGATGTGTCTTAGAGCTAGATAATAACAGACGGTGACGCGAGACTGGATGCGCACATAGTTTATGTATCAGCCAATAGAGGACAATATTGGATAGGGGGACTGTGATTTTAGTTACGATTGTGCCCACTAGAGAGCACTAAAGTAATAGAATGTTTTTCATACACTGTTCTAGTATTTTCATAAAGTGTTATTATGTCTTTTTGTGTATGTAAAATGTTATAAATGTGTTTTAGCAGTATGAATGATGCGTGAGTGTAGTTTAAGGTTAATATGAAGATAATTGTTTAACAAATTGTGTAGTAGGACTTAGTGTGGGAACAGTTTGAAGAAGTATGGATATGAACAAAGGGGATTTTTGTAGAATAGATTTGTAAAGTAAGTTTATGGTAAAGGGAAAGTTAATTCAGGTATAAATAACAATAGTAAATAACTTTCTGCATAAGCAAAACTTCAGCATATTAGATAATTACGTCGGTAAAAAATGCAGTCATTAGGTTTATTATTTTGCAATTGGTTATTGGTGAAAAGCGCGGATTGACGCGGGAGAATGTTGTTTTGCTATTGGCTGTTGAGTAAACTGACCAATGGTAAAGCAATATTCTTCGCGCGCGCCTTTCTCTACTGGTAGAGAAGACAGAGTATTCTAAGGAGGAGTGGGAGCCTAGTCATGAAACAGTTCAGATGTGTGTAGTTCCGATGGAAACGATAAGTTGCCCGATCTAGTAGTGTTTCATACATTAAAAGTGTGGTAAAGTGACGGCATAATTATTCCAATGGGCGCCGGAATTTTTAAGTGAATTTTGTGACGAGAAAAGACATAAATTCCGCATGGCGTATTGAGCAGGTCGGTGGCTTAAAAACTGTGACTGCATTTGGTACCAACAGACTTAATATTTGGCGAGCATTATCAATCAAAAACAATCAGTATTTTTGTAGCTGTTACGTTTTTGGGAAATGCAACACCATAAACTTGCTAACGTGAGTGAAAGGGATTGTGAGTGACTGTGCTAAGACTAGCACGGGCTTGGCAGTGATACTTGTTCACCTAAGTTTCAGAATATATTAATTGAGGACAAAATTTCCAACCTTTCATTTCGTGTGAAAACTTTCTCCTGAAACATGGATTAGTGACTTTAATTGCAGCCTGGTTCACGTCAAAGTACAGTAGGTTTCGCTCGGCTTCCCTACTGATGATATGCTGAGACAATGGTTCAAATGGCTCTGAGCACTATGGGACTTAACATCTTAGGTCATCAGTCCCCTAGAACTTAGAACTACTTAAACCTAACTAACCTAAGGACATCACACACATCCATGCCCGAGGCAGGATTCGAACCTGCGACCGTAGCAGTCCCGCGGTTCCAGAATGCAGCGCCTACAACCACACGGCCGGCTGCTGAGACAATGTTCACAGGTAGGTGCACGTACGTCATAAATGGACGGAAAGAACCGCGCCGCCGCAGCATGACCCTCCCCCTTTAATCGAAACTCTACAATAAGAACAATAGTTGAATGACACTCTGAGTAGCATATGAGGAATAGTAGTGGACCTAAGATTGAACCTTGGGGAACCCCATATATCATTTCTTCCCAGTCAGAATTATGTCCCTGGACTATATTACTTGAATTACTAGGTACAACTTATTACAGGATGACTGCTGCCATGATTCAAAGGGGACCATCTGCATGTCCTGGTCCAGCAGTTCAGCCACCATTGGATTGAGGGCCATAACAATAACAACAAAAACCAAAGTATAAACATGATGTTATTATACCCGGGCCAGTGAAACAAGTCACTTGACAGCTCATGTGAGGTTGGCTACACTGCGATTGCGAGGTTGCAATAGCTGCCACTGCAAATTTCCACAACTCAAAAGTACGTTTTGTAAACGTAAGCTACAATCAACGTTTATACGTAAGTGCAACAAAGTACGTTATTTTAACAATGGACAGGACAATGACGGAGACTAAGCATTTGATAGTACATGAAACCAGGAAATAAAAACACCTGAATTAATGACAATATCTATGAAAAGTCGTTCCAAATCGTAACAGTAACAGCTGCATGTAAAACGTATAATAATGTAAATATAAGCATACTAAATAACACACTATCCACACTCATAGAAAGAAATAAAGCAAAACATGCATAGCCTACCCGATTGCAGAGAGAAAAAGAATTAATTCCATGTACATTTACACTCATCAATTTACGATGTCAATGGCGCAATTCCATCCAGTTCTCTTTCGGAATCGGCGCCAAAACTGTTGTCTTCGTCATCATCATTAAGAGAAATCATTAAATGCTTGTTTTCATTTATAATGCCATCTATAGTCTGTGCTTCTCTTATAATTTAGCAACATGGTCTACTTTTTTCCTCCATGAGTTAGTGTCTACAGTAGCAAGACCTTCACGTAACTGTCTTTCCACTTCTGTTGTAGTAAAAGTCTTGTTGTTACTTCTAATGTACGCCTTGATTTCACTCCAAACCAATTCAATTGGATTAAAGTGGCAGTGATAAGGCAGTAGCCTAATTACCAAGTGACCCTGTTCGCTTGCAATTTCATCTACGATGTATTTAGGCATCACAGGCTTATTTTGTTTCACAAGCGAGGATAACAGCAGCTTTGTCATGCTCATGTCTGCAGTAATGTCTCTCGCCTGCAACCACTGCACCATAGTTTCTCTACAGTCACTAGTGGTGGGAGTTTTATCTAAAGTCACGGAATGGTACGGTGTATTGTCCATCACAAAAACTTTCAGAACACTAAACTGGAGCAACAAATTTTTAAACCACTGTAGAAACCAGGGGTGGTCCATATCCTCATGATAGTCACCGGTTTCTTTCGTTCGAAAAACTAGAAGTCCTTCACACACAAAGCCTTCGATCCTGCATGGGCCACGATTAAACGTGATCCTCTTCCTGCTGGCTGTTCGGAGTATCATCTGTCCAGCATTTCTCAACTGATTCTCCAGTGTTGACCAAGGTTTTGTCTAACCATATGACTGAGTGCATGTCCTTTCCTACAATTTTGTGTAAGGAAATGGTATGAGCTGCAACAACACGAGCTTTTTCTAGTAACAGTTTTCGTCCATCTAACTTTTTAAAACGGAAGGCCATACTTTTTAATATCATCTTAAGTGACATTTTCCCCCTGAGAAAAGTTCACTTTCTTTTAAAAAAAATTAACAACTTTGCTATTGTGGGGTACCGTATTTACTCGAATCTAAGCTGCACTTTTTTCCATTTTTTGTAATCCAAAAAACCGCCTGCGGCTTAGAATCGATTGCAAAGTAAGCTGAAATTCTGGAAAATGTTGGTAGGTGCCGCCACAACTAACTTCTGCCATCGAATATATGTAGCGCTACACAGGCATTCTTTGCAGGCACAAAGACAAATACTGGCGCCAAAACCTCTACGACAGTAAATAAATTAAAAAAAAAAAAAAAAAAAAAAAAAAAAGGTGGAAGACGAGCTTGTTTTCTCCGCCCCGAGTTTCGACCACTGCATTTTCATACATTATCCAACGAAGTAAATACAAATTCCGTATTGTTCATAATCGAATGTAGCAGCATTTCAATGTACTACGAAACTCCGACTGGCAAGACTATTTAGGATGTTTGTCAATATGGCCAACTCTGTGAGAAGAGATGGTTGCTAATAGGAACTTTTATGAATTGTGAATCACATGCAGTATTCTCTTCACCATAAGAATAATACGAATATAAACATTTTGCCATGTATTGTTTCGCATCCCAACAACAGAAAAGAGCATCACATTAACAAGAATACAACTAAATTTTGACCGGGGAGACATTAAATATAGTGTACCATAAGGTTCAGTGCTTGGCCCACTCCCATCCTTTGTCTGCATAAATGATTTACCCAGAACATTGGAGGACTTTTCAAAGACTGAGAAGTTTGTAGTCAACACTAATATACTGACAACAGAAACAAAAACATTGCGTATACGCAGAAAAGGAAACAAATTCCCGAACTTTTTCCACCTAAAAGGACACTTTTTTCTGGGCAAAATACACTTTTTCCTGGGTGAAAATTCACTTTTTCCTGAGTGAAAGGACATCACAAGTGCAGAACTTTCTGGCACTTTGGGAAATGGTATCCAGCAAAAAATAATGTTTTTTGGAAAGATTATTGATGCACGACGACATGTACACTGCATATTTTCATAGTAGAGAAGTATAAATACAAATTCCACCAAATAGCTTCTGAAGCACAGAAATCAAGATTGCACTATGTGATGCACTTATGTCAACCAATCATAGTGCACTTGACATGACCTCACCAGCCAACAACAGCAGATATTCAGTGCATAGGACATGTGGCGTAGTCAGCCAATAGCCACATAACTGTTAAATAGCTCAAAAACACAAATAGGAAATATATACATAATTTTTTTAAGCGCATGTTGTTGCGGTCTTCAGTCCAAAGACTGGTTTGATGCAGCTCTCCATGTTACTTTATCCTTTGCAAGCCTCTTCATCTCCAAGTAACTACTGTAACCTAAATCCTTCTGAAACTGCTTAGTGTATTCATCTCTTGGTCTCCCTTATGAGTTTTACCCTCCACACTTCCCTCCAGTACTAAATTGGTGATCCCTTGATGCCTCAGAATGTGTCCTACCAATCGATCCCTTCTTCTAGTCAAATTTCTCTTCTCCCCAATTCTGTTCAGTACCTCCTCATTAGTTACATGATCTACCCATCTAATCTTCATCTTTCTTCTGTAGCACCACATTTAAAAAGCTTATATTCTCTTCTTGTCTAAACTGTTTATTGTCTACGTTTCATATCCATACATTACTACTCTCCATACAAATACTTTCAGAAAAGACTTTCTGACAAATCTATACGCGATGTTAACAAATTTCTCTTCTTCGGAAACACTTTTCTTGCCACTATAAGTCTACTACATTGACCATTCTCAGATATTTTCCTGCCCAAACAGCACAACTCATCTACTAATTTAAGTGTCTCAGTTGCTTATCTAATTCCCTGATTTAATTCGACTACATCCTGTCATCCTTGTTTTGCTTTTGTTGATGTTTACCTTATATCCTCCTTTCAAGACGCTTCCCATTGCATTCAACTGTTCTTACAAGTCCTGTGCTGTCTCTGACAGAATTACACTGTCATTGGCAAACCTCAAAGTTTTTATTTCTTTCCTGAATTTTAATTTCTACTCCAAATTTTTCGACAACATTGCAACTGACATGATTGTTTTTAGAAAAGTATCCTCTATAACATTGTCTAATACACTAAATTCAAAAATAACTAGTCAATAATACCTCCAAAATTTGGTATCCAAATTTTCAAAAATCTACTTTTTAGGCCCAAAAATAACAAACAAGGAGTGATTTGTGAGAGTCTGTTTTTTTATTTTTTATTTTTTTCTTGTAGTTAGATATTATACACTAATAGCCTCATAGAGAGCAAGAACACTTACAAGTGTTTCCTTAATTTTTTATGAATTTTTGAAATTTGAAAATTTTCATTTTTTGTTAAGTTTGGGGTTAGTTATCTCAGGTGGGACTGAATACAAAAATATGATTTTTTTGAAAATGAGGAAATAATTCACATTACTCTACAACTGATCTTATGGCTGTTGCCTATTTAAATGGTTTATTGTTTCATTGTAATAAAATGTAATTGTGACATATATTTAATTAACACTATCACCCAATATTCATTTAGTTTATTTATTTTTAATAATGCAATATTAAACAATAGGAGCTTTCACTTTTGTTTTATGGTAGTAAAAATGCCCATTTACATTTAGTTTTATTGCCAAGAAAGAAGTACATTATTGCTGGGTGTGGCATGGTAGAAGTACATAATTGCTGGGTGTGGCCTTGTTGTAGTCAGTTTGTTCTGAAACCTTTGTTGCAGTGGATGTACATACTTCATCGATAGTGTAGAATTTGTTATGTGCTTTGTTCTGTGTGTAATTTGTAATTAATTTTGAGATGTTAACTGGAATGCAGTAACACGGATGAACAGTGCTCTGTTGGACAGAGAGCAAGTGAAGTGTGTTACAAAACAGTTTACGGTTCAGTTTCAAAAAACTTCAAAAATGTCAATGATTTTGATGAAGTTAGACAATCTTTGTTTAAATTTTGAGTAAGTTGTTCTGTAACATCAGTGTGTGAGTATCATGAGAAGAAATATATTCTGAAGTATAGCCACGTTTTTGGAAGAAAGAGATGTGATCCACTTAAAGTTCATAAAAAGCCTACTACTAAAGGTTTGAGGGAAACAAAACTTGAACATTTGTCCTTGTTATGTGAGAGTGAAACAGCTTCCCAAGTGAAATGTAATGTGATTCCTGGAAATTCTCTGTGCCCAAATTGTTACTCAAAAATATTTGTTGTGAATCCAGAACCAGAATCATGCAACCTTGTTAATGACATTTATATTCCTAATGAGGAAGCTGTTAGCATATTGGATTTAGCTTGTTCTAAGTTAGATGTATCTCCTTCTACGAAAATAATAAAATTAAGTAGCTGATAAAGAAAAGCAGCTATTGAAAATAAGGTACAACAAATTTCAGACAAATTAGAAGAGACATGGAATCATGCTTTAATAATACAGATATCAACATTATTTCTAAAGAAGAAGAAAACCTACCACCAGAAACACCTGACACTGAATATTTGAGCTTAATAAGGAAATTAAGAATTAAATATTCAGTGCCATCTAAAGAGGAAAAGGTTAAAATTTTAAGTTTGTTCCCTGAGTCGTGGTCAAGTTAAAAAATAGTTCATGAATTCAACGTTTCTCATCATTTGGTTACACTAACCTGAAAATTAGTGAAAGAGCAAGGCATTCTTCCAGTTTTAGCAAAGAAGAAAGCAGTAGGCATAAGTGAAGAAACAATTAAAAAGATCCAGCAGTTTTTGAAGATGATGAAAACAGTATAATGTGCCCACGTTGCAAGGATAGCAAAAGAGTTGTTATAAATGGAATTAAAGTAACAAAGCCGAAACGACTAGTGCGGTCAAATTTAAATGAACTTTATGTAGCTTCCAAAAATTCTCATCCTGAATGCAAGATTGGATGGTCAAAATTTTGTTACCTCTGCCCTAAGTGGCGTATTTTAGCTGGATCCTCAGGGACACACTCCATATGTGTTTGTTTATATCATCAAGCATCAAACTGATGATTGTGGGTGCAAAACAGTGATCTTCCCTCCACACCTTGTATCCCTGTCTCTAGTTTGAATTCTTCATAAGCTACTGTTATGATTTGTTACTGCAATTTAATACATATGTATTTTAATAGAACAAGTAATTATAATCTTTATTATGAAAAGGAAAGTTGCTACTCACCATACAGCAAAGATGCTGAGTCACAGACAGGCACAACAAAAAGCTTACAGCCAACAAGGCCTTTGTAAACAATGGAACACACACACACACACACACACACACACAGGTGCGCGTGCAAACCGTGAGTGTGTGTGCGAGTCTGTTGCCTGTTATTGACAAAGGCATTGTTGGCCGAAAGCTTATTTTTGAGTCTTTTTGTTGTGCCTATCTGTGACTCAGCTTCTCCGCTATATGGCGAGTAGCTACTTTCCTTTTCATGATATTGTTACATTCCATCCTGGATATTTCAATGTTTAATTATAATCTTTTACGTGTGTGTTCTGCTGCCGCTTGTGCGTAACTTAATGTATTTTACTTTACTATGAGTTGTTCCCATTAATGCTGTGAATTTTGATGATATTCATTGTCACACATGGCTAACTCTAGTCTTTTTGTTGCTTTCTGTAATTTTTCTTGTGTCTGTCTTCATTTGGAGTGCTAAGTTCAGTACGCCACCTGTCAGGCTTTTGGTTTGGTTTGGTTTGCTCTGGTTAACATTTGTTCACTGTAGTTTTCATGTTCAAACATTGCACTTGACTGTTTTTCTCTGTGAAATCTTGTGCGCTATATGTCAGTGCTTATGCAACTTCCTTTATTATGTAAACTGATATGTATTAAGTAAATTAGTCTGTCATTTATTTTGCTTTATTATATGGGTCGTGAAGCATTTTTGTGCTCATGAGATGGGCCATGTCCAAAACACATAATAAAAGTGTTTGGATTCAAAACAAAATTTCTATGGAACACCCAAAATCTGTTATTAGCAACCAGCCAGTATTGTATATGTTTATCAGATTATTGGTATAAATGGCTGGTCTTTTGGGCCCCAAAGTTTTTCTAAGTGGCTGGTCCTCAAAGTGTCATGATTTAAGAAATTCATCACACATTCTCACACATAACATAATTCATCTTTCATAAAAGGAAATTTACTTTGAAAGTAACGCTTCCCAAACCACAATTTGCAGTATTTTCCTGCGAGCTGTGAAGGATGTAAATAATTGTTACATCACGCTCATCGAAAGTAGTTTGTCATTACAAAGTATTGCATAATCTTCATCCTAAAGCCTTTGACACATCTCGATGTTGGCAGACACTTGTGTGTGCACTGTGTTTTCTTGTTGTAAATGACACATTTTCTTTGCATCATAAGTTTTATTTCGGTGATATTCTCACATTTATGTTTTATCGCCGTAATATTATTTTGGAACAGCAGGTTAAAGTAAAATCCTTTGTCTCAGTCCTTAATAGTCAACATTACAAAAACTCAACTGAAAATAAAAACAAAGAAAGATTTCTGGCATATTAAAAAATTCCCAGGCTTTTCCTGGATGAAAAAATTCCTACATTTTTCCAGGATTTCTTGGCTGCCCTGGGGTGTATACACCCTGAACATACTCCCTGAAACATATACATATCCAGCACAACCTGGGGAATAATAGAACTGGCTTAATTTTTATTCACAGCAAACAGTCTAACCTTAATCTTACAAAGACTCATATTATCCAATTCCAAAAAAATTAAGAGAGCTAGCAGGTACCAGAAGAAGACATCAATGAGTACATAATGGATGAGGCTCCATGTATGAAGTTCACCAGGCATCCAGATGGATAACACACCACAGTTGCACTAGACAGTGGATAAGGTAACCGAAAAGGTCATTTCTAGATGCTTTGCGGTTATAAATCTCTCTCAACGTGTTGATCTGCTGATGGAACTGTACCTTTTACATTTTCTTTCAATACTGTCATATACCATAATCATTTGGGGAGATGCAATTAAGATCAGAAAAGTATACAGGGTGATTCTGTGATGATGTTATAAACTTTTGTGGATGATGGTCAAGGACAAATCAATTTGAGATAAGGAACCCTGGCCCGGAAATGATGGAGTTGAAAATTACAAGCAAAAATCGTTCTGTTACCTCTGACAGTAGTCCTCTTCTGTTACAAGGGCTTTGATTTCCATATTTTGGAAGTTGGTAGCATAAAACAAGAAAAAATTATCTAGTAAAGTTGGGATCTAAAATGCATATCTTAAGAAGTATAATCACTAGTTCATCTTTGCCACTGTGAAATTAATTTCTTCTTCTGAACAAGTGCACATAGCTCTTACAGTACGCATTTTGGAGCCCATGTTTACTAAACTTTGTTTCTTGTTTTGGTCCATTCCACGTCCTACAAAATATGAAAAGCAAAGAGTTCGCAGTAGAGGGTATCGACCATCATAGGTATGAGAACAATTTTCACTTATAACGCTCAGCTCGGTCGTTTCCAGACCAAGGTCCCTTACCCCAAATTGATACATTTACCCTTCTCCATCATCTTTATAAGTGAGTAACATCATCATGGAAGTGTGCTTTAAGAATAATGTGTTTAGTTAATAATCCTCTTCAGGGAATCTTACACTGGAATTCTTACACTACATGCCAATACACATACTTTCGCAGGGTATTTGTAACAAGAGTGAACTTAGAGTGAAACCTGCTGTTTACAACTACAATACTAGAAGGAGTCATAATCTGTTGTTAGTATATGTAACAAAAGTGGCCAACGGCCTTGCCACAGTGGTAACACAGGTTTCTGTCAGATCACCGAAGTTAAGTGCTGTCAGGCTGAGCTAGAACTTGGATGGTTGACCATTCAGTCTGCTGAGCGCTGTTGACAAGCGAGGTGCACTCAGCCCTTGTGAAGCAAACTGAGGAGCTACTTGATTGAGAAGTAGCGGCTCCGGTCTCAGAAACTCACGTACGGCCGGGAGAGAGGTGTGCTGGCCACATGCCCCTCCATATCCACATTCAGTGACGCCTATGGGCTGAGGATGACACTGCGGTTGGTTGGTACCATTGAGCCTTTGTGGCCTGTTCAGGAGGAGTTTAGTTTTAGTTTATATGAAACAGAAGGAGCCTTCAGTGGCTCAGTAGACTGTTTATCCCCTTCCACACATCAAGTAATTCTTCCTCTTGTTCACAGAGGATAACTATTCTGTGTTACTCTGCTTTGGTAGAATAGAGTTAATGACTGCTTGCACTGGCAGTAATGCAAAGACTGGTGGAACAACAGGTAGCTCCTGAGGTCAGTGATGGTGGAGTTCACAAAACTAACAGCTAGACAAAAACAAAGTCCAGGGCATAGCAAAAATCATTTTAAGTGTACACGAACAGTCCAGGGACCAATCGGAAACAAAATCATAATACAAGCAAGATCAAAAACTCTACTAATCAATGACATGTATCTAAGGCTTCAATGAAATAGCCGGACTGACTGACAAGGATTGGGCCGCACTATGAACCAACACAATTGCGTCAATGGATGGACCCAAGTGATGTGTCTACAGCTGTGCCAAAGCCCCTCTTGGCGTGTAAGCTGCCGTTGGAGTATGAAGGCCGAGTATCCCTGACTTGTCCTCCTCATTGATGCTCGGGTTGTGTGGAGAATATGAATCACTGTCAGATGTTAAAATAAAACTGTCATCAATGAATCTTATCACTGATATACTTTCATCTTGAAGTTTATTCTCAGACCTAAATCTTTCTTTTATTTCTTTCATGGCTTCTTCGACATACAGGTTAAAGGAAAGACTGCCTTAAACCCCTTTTAATATGAGAACTCCTCTCTTGGTCTTCCATTCTCTTGGGCTTCTTATACATACTGTATATTACCATCTTCCCTATTCACATTATTCTGAGAATTTCAAACATCTTTCATCACATTACAAACACTTTATCTAATTCAATAAATTCCATTAATGTGTCTTGATTTTTTCTTAAGTGTTGCCTCTGTTATCAGGTGCAATGACAGAACTGTCTCTCTGGTGCCTTTACATTTCCTAAAGTCAAACTGGTCATCATCTAACGAATTCACAACTTTCTCTTCCACATTCTTCTGAATATTACTCTGGTCAGTAAGTTGGATGATGAAGTGTTAAGCTGACAGTTCAGTACTTTCCACATTTATCAGACCTTGCAGTCTGCAGGATTGTGTGGTTGACTTTTTACCATGTATCCAATGGTACGCACTAAGTTTCATAGATCCTACACACTAACTTGTACTGTTATTACTCCCCCCCCCCCCCCCCCCAATTACAAAAGAATGTTATCTGTCCCTTTAGCCTTGTTTGATTCCAAGTCCCCTAATGCACTATTGACTGACTGTAATACTGAAGCCTCTATGCCCTCCAAATTGATGCACATTTCACATTTCTACTTCCACCGTGTTAACAGACAGTTCCTCCTTCTTGTTGAGGCCCTCACCGTATTCTTTCCACCTGCATGCACTGTTTCAAACAACAGAATTCGTTTTGCACTCTTAAATTGCTTCATTTATTAATTCTATGAACTTTATTTGACTTTTGTTTGCTGAATCTAACTTTTTGGCAAGCATTCCCTTTTTGATTTCCTCACATTTTTCCTCCAACCATTTCACATAAGCTTCTTCATTATAAAAGATAATATTTTTGGGGATCCTTTCATTTTAGTTGGGATCCATTCATTCTAGTTTGTGGTTCCTTAGGTGGATACAGGAGGTGGAACAGATGCGATTTGTGGACAGAAGATTCAGATATTAATTTATTCTACATCTAATATCAAATAGTAGAAGTAAAACATGACTTTGTTTTGCTGTAGTTGCAGTGTAAGTTGCTAACAGTACATCTGAAAGTTGAAACATATACAGATACAAAGGTTTACAATTCAGTCAGTCTTCAATACAATGACTGTTCCACACATGATGCATCTTGACCATTATGAAAGTCTGTAAACGTTATGAAATAGCGAATAAACAAAATGAGCTTTGCGCAGCAATGTTTGTACTTAAGAAGACCCGTGCTGGAGCTCCGGAGAGCAGATGCTTGCATATCATTGGTTGCAGCATCAGTGTTTGTGGCAGTGGTCTTGTGCCGCGATGTCGCTGTAGGAAACATAGTGGCGTGACTGGCAGCAAATGTATTTGAAAGTATGGCTGACTGGATGGTGGCCAATATCGCAGCACCGAGTGAAGCAACGCACTGGTTAGCATAGTGGACTTGAATCCGGGAGAATGATAGTTCAAATACCTATGTGGCTACACAGATTTAGGTTTTCTGTGCTTTCTCTAAATTGCTCCAGGCAAGTGTGGGTATGGTTCCTTTGAAAAAGGCGCAGCCAGTTTCCTTCCCCATCCTTCTGTAATCCTTCTGCTCCATCTCTAATGACCTTGCTGTTGACTGGATGTTTAACACTGATCTTTCTGCCTTAAGGGAGTCTGTGGAATAACACACTCTTTTTCTGAACAAATGTCAAGGTCATCCTCCACAAAGAGTGTTACTGTGCCTTGTGATCTGAATCGATGCAGGTGTGCTTTTAAAACAAATGTCATGAACTAGGAGATCTATTGTGACAGTTTAAGAACTACAGCTTATTAAGGACTGGCTTACAGATTTATGAATTAACACCTCATTGGACAGCATCCCAATATGATTTATCTTGACAGACTCCAGTAACCTTGTTAGAAGGCTTCAGTAGTATGTTCCTATGGGGTTTGCCTCTTATGAGCATAATCTCTTAGCACCACACTATGGCAGTACCAAAGAGCATTCAGCATCACCTGCTCAATGATGGTCAGTTCTTTGTATTTTTCGACAACGGTGAATCCGCATCTCCTCTGCTTGTTTGGCTCATTTGTCTCAAGATAATACATCTAGCACTCATTTATGTCGATTAAGTGGGTAAAGACGTCATCTGGATCGGCCTAAACCAGCTGTAATATTTGCACTACTGCCTCAGTTCAGTGTGCTTCTTGAACATACATGAGCAATCCCAGAATCCAGTGAGGCTTGGCCTTTGTCATGTTCAAAATGTCATGTAAAATGTTAAAAATTGATGACTGATTTTCCAGTTTTCCCTTGTCAGCTCAATTGTAATACAACTTCTGTGACTACCAGGGCCTTCACTTCTCTTGTGATTATCTATTCTTTGCAGAGAGGTGGTCTGCCACTTCATTCTCCATCATTACTTAATTGACCACATTGTAAAAGTCTGCACCACATAACCATTATTTCATATACCATACACATCCATGAACTCAGCATAAGTTGCAGTATTGTTCAAATGCAGAAAACAAATTACTGCGCAATACTCCACTTTATCAATGGGCTATGCTATTTTGTTCAGACTTCTCTAGTGGCTTGCTAAGATATTGTGGCATGTGAATTTCAGTGTGTACCAGGACTGCATACATGTACCTACAAACAAAAAAATAATTATGTAACTTTATTTTGTAAAGGTAATAATTAAAACTAATCCTCATAGTTGCTAACAGAAGAATGAAAGGGCAAATGTGGTATCAGTAGATGTGTTGTGTTTATCAGAATATCATTTGGAAACAACTGACACTGATTAGACACTTGTTGATGGATATGAGCTAATGTCATACTATGTTAGTATAGTACTAATAAAATTAAAATGAGAGTGGCTTTATACATAAAAAATTTGTTTGCTGTCCAAGGGCTGACATGATAGTGAATATTCTGTTGGACATGTGCTTGATGGATAAGTTCGATGTCAGGTACTTAGGAATGAGGTCACAAGAGAAGATGTCCTTGAATGCTGCATCACAAGAGTGGATAATGAAAACACACTAGTGAGTAGCACCAGAAATTTAGAAACCACCAGAAGGGGTAGCTCTTAAGTTCCTTTAACTAATTGGTAATAGGTTGTGCAGATTTTGGAAAAAAAGCTTTCATCACAAATTGCTGGAAAAATGTAGTTATGTAACAGTACCTTATATTAACGATATTTTAAGAAAGACTGTAAATTGTTTTTTGTGTTTTGATGAGTAAGGAATGTCACATGGCTACTGATGCTAATCGTGATGGTAATGGTCATGAGTATTGAGGACACCTGTGTTAAGGCTTGAATTATTTACCACACGAAAGTTTCCACTGAAGTTTGAAGTTTACAGTGCAACTACCATAGACAGCTTGCTCAACTTCCAAATCCATTCAGTAATTAAGAGTACAAAACCAATGCTATGTTTATAATTGTGTAGGCTTCCACAGCCAGCATCAGTTGACATAAAAGTTTTCTGAGCATAACACTGCATCATAATGTAAAAAAAAAAAAAAAAAAAAGGGGGGGGGGGACGTTGACTATGATGGAGAAACTAACATTTCGACACAGTTACAGTGGCCTTCCTCTGGGTTTACTGAGGTTGTTTAGCTGTGTAGTCGCTTATACACAGTCATTGCTGCTCACTGAGCATGTCATTACGTCAAAGTTTTGAAAAGGTCATTGTTATAATTGGTAATTTGAGGCTGAAGGAGTGTGAACTTTATTTTAATAGGTTGCTACGATGGAGGGAGCATGGATCTGCCATTGCCTATTCCTTCTTGCACTGTTTGCTGTGATAGGTGCTCATCAGTGAAAGGGATGTGGGCTCCTGTTTTCCTCCTGCTGGAAGTAGTGGCGCAGCGGCAGTTGCCCACCTGTAGCACTCGCATCATATGTTGCTGGTGTCGCTTGTTGGACTCTGAGGGCTGGCAGCCAGTATGGGGCAAGCCTGTATTCATTCCTTCTGTTCAAGTTGTTAGGATGTTATATTATTTCTATGGATTCTCTGACCTTGCACTTTGTCAAGCCCGGCTGCTTGGCGAGTATGTATGTTTCGTTAAATTTGATTTCCATGCCAAGTCTTGCTGGTGTTCGGCCACTGAAGACAAATGTAACACTCATATTCTCATATGCACATTGCTATTGGCCTATCAGTCTCACTGATCTATACTTCTCCACACCCACATCCCACCTTGGATTCAGTAGCTGCTGTGATAGACAGGCTGGGAACACCAACCTGGGAAGTAGTTTGTCAGTCCAGTCAGTGCTGGTTTCTCCAAGGACCCTACATCTGTTTGAACCTGCTTACTGTATTAAAGATTTACTCTTCCTCCACATTTTTTTATGCCCCACCTTCCTTCCCTGCATTACTAAATTAACTATTCTTTGTTCTCTGCCTTAAGATGTGTTCTAACAACATACATCTTCCATTAGTTATATTTGTGTCATAAAGCCCTTGTTCTCCCCATTCTGATTCAGAACTCTTCATTAGCTATTCGCTTGACCCATCTAATCTTCAACAGTCTTCTCTAGCAACACAATTTTTCAAGGTTCTCCTCTGGCTATACTGTTTACCATTTACATTTAACTTCTTTGTATGGTTACATTCCATGCAAATACTTTCAGAAAAGACTTCCTAACACATAAATTTATGTTCTATATTAATATATTATTTTTTGGCAGGAAAGCTTTTCTTGCTATTACCAGTTTAATTTTATATCCTCCTTACTTCTGTCATTGTTACCTACTTTGCTGCCCGAATTGAAAATCTCACCTACTACATTCACTGCCTTATTTCCTAATCTAATTCCTTCAGCATCACCTGACTTAATTCTACCATAATCCATTAACCTTCTTTTACTGTTATTGGTGTTCCAAGAACAGCAGACTTATTTTTGTACAATTAGTAGATGACTTTTTGCTCCTTGTACTTTATTCGTGATAGCTTCAGACGTTCAAAGATAGTATTCACTCAAGGTGCCAAAACCTTTTCTAAATCTACAAATACTAGCTTGGAAAACACAATAGAAAGTGATTTATCTGATCATGGCAGTTGAATGACAACAATAAAACTTACTGAGGGAACAGGTGCATATTATAAATGACAGAAACATTGCCAGTGACGTATGGTGTTTAGAGAAAACAGTCAGGATAAGATTTATGAAGTAGGTAGCTTTACTAAGAAATTTAACTCTTTCTTAAACATATTTGTCAGCACAGTGAGTAGTGTTTTCCCCTAAACAATTGTGGGCAAAACTAAACAGAAGCAGGGAGCATGGACAAGGCATGGGTAATATGTTCGATTAAAATATCTTATGCCAGTAAGGGAAATCTCTAATTCAGAGGATATATTGTGACCAGGAGGTAAAACTCAATTTATACAAGTGTTATACAATCCTTTTATCAAATATTGAAAAGCAACCCATATATACTACAAAACAAAACTGTGCAAGAAAAAAGCAAAAACAATCTTGAGCATTGCTTGCAAACTATTAAAAAAAAGTAAACAAAACTGATTAAGTACCTGCCGGATAACCAAGCGCATTAAAGCGCTGTCATATTGTCTCTCAAAGCAAGTGGGCCACTGTAGCATCTGAATGCCCAACAAAGCTGGATATTGCACAATTTGAACAGTTGGTCAAATGGAGACCCACAATGAGACCCCTTTCAAACTCTGTCAGGTGCTGGTAACACTGTGTCACCTGAGCACACTGCATCTCTATGTACTTCACAGTGATCACTTAACATGACGCTATTCACTGCCATTGTATACCCTGCCAGGCCTCGTAACAACATTAAACACCAACACAAATGCATTGGCCATTCTATCTTTCAAGACAACTGCGATGCAAATCATTTAATAACCACCGATGGTGTGTATACGTACAAAGTTACATTCACATCTGAGTGTGTCTTCCAAATGTTTCACTTATTTGTCAGACAATGTATATGTAATAAAAATTAAATGATATTCTGACATGGAAGATCATTTTAGTCAGTAATAGTCAGAAAATAACAAAATATTAAATCATTACAATTAAAGGGGAGTTTCACTACTGAAAATGTTGGTAAACAGGGAAATAAAATAAAAGTAGAAGAAATTAGACTTTGCAGTATATTATACAGATGTTGGTTTTTAAAATGGGGGGTGGGCAGGGGGGCGGGGGAGACATATTTAAAAACAAATACCCATCATTTTAAATTCGATTCTGATGCTCAGAATTGTCTTTCAGTGTGAAATGTACACAGCATGAGCAACTGCTGTGAACACAAATATGGACATCAATAAAACTCTTAGCAATAGTAAACGTGAATAGGATATTTATTAAGTTTTTTCACTGACATAATCAGTCTTGGTTCAAGAACACTGTATATGAATTGACTGGCAAATGAACGGATTATTGCTGAGAATAATAATTTAATTCTGATTGATTACCATTTCAGAATATCAGCATCATCTTTCAAAATTAGAATTTCAAGGGCAGATAAATGGTTTCTCAATCATTTTCAGATAATAAATAACTTCAGGCTTGGTATTTCTAAACATACAGACACAAATAAACTCTATAGCAATACCATATGTACTCAACAAATGGCAACAGATGAAAACATATAGAAAGATAAAACTCTGCTTACTTTGGAAGCAGGTTCTCCATCTCCAGTCAGAATACAGAAAAGTGTGGAGGAAAAAAGATTGCTAAGAATTAAGAATGAAGGAAATGTCACCCAAGACCCAAGTCTTGGGAGACATACCAAACAGGTTGATACCTGAAGTGTATCGTGTTACATTAACTAAAGATTTTATTATTTTAATAAGACATGGGAAAGTTAGACCCTTGACTATCCCACAATCCTAGCAATTAGCTGTAGTTCTCGTTAGGAAGCAGAATGAGAAATTCCATTTCTCTGTTGGTTAAAGATGTCTCGGTAACATAACTTGAGAGAAAACCTGTCGTATTGCATGAATAAGTCATACCTTGGGATCATTTAAATGTGGTCATATTTCTCTTATTAATGGATTTGTTTTTCTGGTTCTCTGGAAAATTGCAGCACATGTGGCTGAGTGAGACAAAAAGCTGCAATTGCACATCTAGAAAGGTGGCTCTCAGACTGTTACCTCTGAATGTAGAATGGACAATGTTTTACATCATTATGTACCAATACTACAATCTTTTCAGAATCATTTTACAGCTGTATACATAGATTTTCTACTGACTACATGAGATTACATCAAAAATTTAACACAAATGTACCTTTCTGATGAACACATTAGTCATTTGATTTTTTTTTTTTTAAACAAAGTGTGTAAAAATATTCAGAACATTTATAACCTACAACCTATAAAATATACAAGCCATTTTAAGAGCTTCTGTTGACCCTATTCATATTACTGATAGTTTATCGATAAAAATTAAATGTGTGTTTGTATGCCACTTTGGTAACCTGCATGTTAATCTTGATAATGAAGGCAATCCCACGTGGAGAAAATCCCCGACCTGGCCAAGATCGACAGGGCCCACTGATCAAAAGTCAGCGATGCTGACCACAAGACCTTGAGTTGCTGATAGTTTTTATTGCTAAAAATCTAGTTTTGATGCACTGCAATTTCAGGACTTGTTAGGAATACATGATACCAAAAGTCACAGGCTACTCATTCGAAAACTCTGTATCATCACCAGAGATTACAAGCTGATCATTATAATCAATCATCAGTAGAACAGATGATTTTCAAGGAAAAGAAATGGATAGAGCACACACTGAAACAGGCTACCTCAGAGAAGCATACTTACCTTTTCATTTTTCAATAGTTACACCAATGCCCAACCTCTATAGAAAGGATATGAGAGCATCATTTTAAGTTGATGGTTAAGCTATTATAGGCCAAGCAAACCAGTTTGAGACCATTGACCAGTTGCTTTCTGATGACCTGAATGAACTTTCTATCTGCTACCGGTAGAATCAATTGAGCCTGAGCCTCAATAAGAAGCAAACCTGTTATTTTCATCTCAAAAACATAAAAGTAGACAGATAATTTCAAATCACCTGGTTGGGAGTTTGATTAGAGTGCTCCACAAATCTGAAATATCTGGGAGTGGGTCTGCGCTAAACCCTCACCTACAAGAAACACTGTCAAAACATCAAGCAAAAACTAGCAGCACCGAACAATGTGTGTAAGTGACATGTGCCATGTAGGAAGAACAGCAGAAAACACTTTAGACAAGCCCAAGTCTACAAATTGCATGAAATATTTAAACCTTTTAGAAAATGGCTTACACAAAGTACGAAACTTCCCCCATGCCATAAAAAACTGTGGACAATTTGGAAGTCTTTTAACTGACTGTGATTTGGAGTTGCTAGGTGCAGAAGCAACCTGCAGAACTGGGGCTTCCCCGAGGAGTTAAAAGTGTGTGAATACAAATCACTACAAATAACATTTCATCTACTGCAATATTATGAAAAGGGAAGTTACTACTCACCATATAGCAGAGATTCTAATTACCATATAGCAGAGATTCTGAGTCATAGATAGGCATAAGAAAAGGTTGTCACAATAAGCTTTCAGCCAGCAATGCCTTCATCAAAAATAGACCACACACACACACACACACACACACACACACACACACACACACACAAACGCAACTCACATACACATGACTGTAGTCTCTGGCAACTGAGTGTAACTTCACTTGCCAAAGACTACAGTCAATAGGCCTTACTGGTTGAAAGCATATTAATGACAGTCTTTTTGTTGTGCTTATCTGTGACTCAGCATCTCCGCTAAACGCTGAGTAGAAACTTTCCTCTTCATAATATTGTTACATTCCATCCTGGATTTTCTATTGTTTGATTTAATCTACTACAAAAGATAGATCATTTCAGATTTCCTGTGTAGGGGTTAGAATAGAACACTGCAAACTCTGAAATACCTGCGAGTGGGTCTGGATTGAGCTCTTGCCTACACAAAACATTGCTGAAACATCAAGCAAAAACTAGCAGCTCTGAACAATGTGTGGAAGTGACATGTGCCATGTGGGGAGGACAGCAGAAAACACGTTTGACCTCTTAAATAACCCTGTGCTATTCCCCTCTCCCTGTATATGGACATCTAGTGTAATATAGATCTAGCCATGCCAAATACATTAATGTTGTGTCTAATGAGAACTTCCGCATTACCAAAGGCGGCTTGCAGCCCATATCAACAGAGAAACCATACTGCCTGACACCCATTTCAACTCCTGGTATTCACCTAGAAGTCGTGAAACTTCTCAATCCTACCCTCTCTATGGATACCAGCCAGCACACCCATGACTAAAACCGAGAAAAAATTTCGTCAGGACACTAGAGACCCTTATAGAAACATGGTGGCAAGACTGAGTCCACAAAAGGCATGAAATACTCAAATCTTTTAGAAAATGGCTTACACAAAGTAAGAAACTTCCCCCATGCCATAAAAAACTGTGGACAATCTGGAAGTCTTTTAACAGACTGTGATTTGGAGTTGCTAGGTGCAGAAGCCACCTGCAGAACTGGGGCTTCCGGGAGGAGTTAACTGTGGTATCAATAGCTACGATGCCACGGCTTAGATTGGCACTACAACAGACACCGATGACAGCGCCCTCTAGCTGGCGCTGGAGAGCTCTACGAACATCGCTACAGATTCTCCCCATTTCTAAGACTTCGCATCTGTACAAAGTTATGTATTCTTCTTGCTCCAGTAAACCATTTTTACTGACTGCAGTACCGATGTAATTTTCCTGCTCCTGCTTCTACCCACGTGCCACCTTCCAGACGGGATAGAAAAGATGGCGACGAGACTTTTTTTTGTATCTCCTATCATTTATATATATATATATATATATATATATATATATATATATATATATATATATATATATATATATATATATAACCCAGTGTGTTTCAGTGACTGTATCTGTGTGCTCCCACCTTTCGCTATATAGACTTTCACTTGTGTAAACCGTGGCTTCGCCACAGGAACAGGCTTCACTGTCCGATCTTGTCTGTTTTCAGGCTCAGCAAATGACGCAGCTGCTTGCTGCCATAAATGGACTGGTCACACTACAAACTGCAGCTACTTTGGCGCTTCCGACGCCACCGCCTGTACCGATGCCGTCGCGACGGCGCCGCCATTTCGCGCCTTCAATCCTGAAGTTGAACGGCTGGCCAGAATACATCGCCCAGCTCGAGGCACACATCGCACCTTACAACATATCAGGTACAGAGCGGCTTGCCTTTTTCATTGCCAACGCGGGTGTTGTGTTGTACCGTGTGCTCGTGAAATTGTTTCCCAACACCTGCCCAGAAAATAAAATGTACGACGAAGTGATTGATGTTTTGAACTCCCTTTTCCGTGACAGTGTAAATGTGATAGCTGCACGATACAAATTCTTTTGTCTCCGGCGTGGCCCTACTCAGTCGTATAAATCTTTGTTAGCTGACCTGCAAGGACTAACTTCTGATTGTGACTAATTGCTCATGTGGACGCTCATAAGCGGATATAATGATTAGAGACGCTATTGCGCAGAATGTGGCGGATCATCGCAGCCGCGAACAAATCCTCAAATTTAAAAACCCATCTTTGCAGGAAGTTGTGGACTTGCTAGACAGACAAGATACTTTAGACATGGCTACTTCCGTGTTCAACGTGACCCCGGGTGTGTGTACTGTTAGTGCGGCACAACACGTGCCCTCCCACCCGCTAGCACGGCCAGCCACGCCATGCCGCTCAAGCGCTCGTAAACATGGATCAAACCAGGCACCCTCTAAGAAACTGAAATCCTGTCCGAACTGCTTTCGCGCTCACCCACAGGACAGTTGCCCATCCCGTCAAGCACAGTGTTACTTTTGTAATAATAAAGGACATGTGCAAGCTGTGTGCGGTAAAAGAAACAATAATTCCGAACTTGTCTCCCGTGACTTGTGTGGGCATCACCGCAACGGCAACCGCCATGATCATGATTCACATCTGCCGATGGATATTAATGCCATTTATTGGAAGCTTTCTGCTTCACGTGCTTCTATAGCTCGTCGTTTGAATCAAGTTTTGCCAGACACTTCCTCTCGCATTCAGCGCAATGCGAGGAAACTTTTTCTGACATTGAACATTTGTGACTGTTCTGTTTGCTTGCAGCTGGACACTGGTGCATTAGTTTCTATACTGAACAAAACAACGTATGACTTGCTTGGTTCATCCCCGCTTCATCGTTCACATTCCACACTGACTGCATGTACTGGACAGGAAATCTCAGCACTCAGCGTGTGTAGTTTGGAAGCCACGTATGGTGCACCGACCTGTACAGTGTCTTTCCATGTGCTCCACTCTAGTGATGCTACGAACATTTTTGGCATGCACACATTTGAACTTTTTGGCCTTGCAATTCAGGACAATGTACTTTGCATCAACACTAGTGACCACGCAGAGAGTGTTGCCACACAATGCGATGATTTTGCTGAACTTTTTTCTGGTGGCCTTGGTGGTGCCAAGGACTTTGCAGAGCATGTTGTAGTCAAACACAATGCCATGCCTATTTTCCGGCGCGCACGTCCGGTACCACATGCACTGCGTGACTCCATAGCTTCTGAACCTCAGCATTTGCAAGACAATGGTGTAACTGAACCTGTTTCTGCTTCGCCATGGGCTTCGCCTATAGTGTGTGTGAAGAAACCAAACAGTCGTCTCCGTATGTGTCAACAGTAAATCCCCAGACAGTGGTAGCTACGTTCACCTTACTGTGTCCTGAAGACATTTTTGATAAGCTTGGTACGGGAAAATTCTTTTCCATGGCTGACTTGCGGGACACATAATTTCAGATTCCGCTTGACGAACAGTCGCAGCGCTATTTTGTAATCAACACACACCTTGGATTGTTCAAGTTTTGCCACCTTCCGTTCAGTTGTACTTCGGCTCCTGCTATTTTTCAGTCTTATTTGCAGCAGTTGTGTGCCGCTGTCCCTGGTTGTGCCAATTATCTGGACAATATATTTGTATCAGGTCACACCCCTGACGAACATTTGCAGAATTTGCGTGCCTTATTTGTTATACTCTGGCAGGCAGTGCTGGGTGCAGGGGCGCATTCTTCGCCAGCTTGGCCGCACCTTATTACTGCCTGACTCCAGTTTCTACTCCTCATATTCACCTAGAAGTGGTGAAACTTCTCAATCCCACCCTCTCTATGTATATCAGCCAGCACACCCATGGCTAAAAACATGGTGGCAAGCCTGAGTCCATAAAAAGCATGAAATATTCAAACTTTTTGAAAATGGCTTACACAAAGTAAGAAACTTGGCAGTGCTTCGAGAATTTCCGTGTAAATTCTAGAACCACTTGGCCTTTCTCCATCTTGAAACCACAATATTGTAAATAGAAGTGTGAGAGAGACGAATCTGACTGTGGGCGGCGAGTGGAAAATTTATATTTCTATAGTACTGTTGCCATTCTCAACACAGGCTCTCTAAACTACAATGTTGGCAACCAGAAAGTGATTAGCAAAAACATGATGCCTGCAATTAAAGTTCACTGGGCCCACTCTAATGGAGAAATAAAGTTATTGATCATTGAAGTTCATTACTCTGAGGATTTAGGATGATGTCTGGGATCCATAGAAAATGCAGTTAACTATAACAATTTTCACTATATTCTGAAAACAATAAAGTGTAAAGTTTCAAACAAATATTTAAGCAAACAATGCTACTATCAGCTGTTGTACTATCAGAGCTGTTCAGAGTCTATTGCGAAACTGTTCAATAACTGTTATCAATGTAAATGTTCTAAGTGAATGCTCACCAAAATTTGATGTTAATACTGATCAAACGCCACGCTAGTAATGATAGAAGGTCTGTCATGCGGCGACACATGAAAATATGACATACTCAAACTGAGAATAAATCACTGGAGTCATTCCACAATTAGCACTTTACCCCAATGCGAACTCACTGTTACGTGCATACCGAGTTACATAATAAGGCATACAAGGCTGTTCCTTGCAATTGCACAAACGTGAAGTGGCTTCTGACATGGAGTGCGCACTGATACGAATCTAGAAGAGAACTGGGGCCTTGCTCTAGCTCACAGTGCTCTTATGTACATAGTCTCGATGTGGACTGCTGAAGGTGCAGCCGACAACATTTGCCTTCCTGAATAGCCACAGGGGCTAGCAGAGAACCACTCCAAGTTACTAAATAATTAATTGCTTCATTCGCTGAAGGCCAATGAAGCACTCAATTTAATTGTGCTATCAGCACAAAGGTAGTATCTATAATAAAATTCTGATGTGGCTAGGTTAAATACTTTTGGTGAGAGAATTATTTTAGTTGTACTGCACATAATAGATGAGCTTGAGCTCTGAACTTGCCCTTTGAAGAGATACTACAGCTATAGTTTTATAGCTACCTTTTGGAAACTTCTCGCATCTTTGCTAATATAATGTATCTCCATTCTACCTCAATCTAAACATCCTAGCTTTATCTAATCACTTACTTAATCTATCTCGCTTCTGTACTTTTAGGACACAAAAACAGAAAATCATGAATTTCAACCAAAATATTACTTTGTGAGATCTAGCATTCTGTTTCCATTAAATTGCAATGAAAAAGGAATCCAAATATAAATTTTGAAGTTTCTAGCTCCTTCCTGTTGTGCTGATTATTTTTACGCAAAATGGCCAAATTTCGAAAACTGTTAAAGTTACTAAACTGAAACTTAACACATTATCATTTTAGCGTCTTTCCCGACATGCTATTAACTTTTAAGGTATTGCGCAACATTGGTGATGTCATAGCTAGTTACAGCGAACTAGGCTGGCACACAATGGAAAGCAAATGAATTCCATATGGCGTGAGTAGGCTGCTTCCCAACACGACCTACTGCACATTGCATGTTTGTGTGTGCAAGTCTAAAAACAGTCACTAGCAAAATGTGGACGCAGCGGCTGAATGGCAGCCGGCAAGTACCTGCTGTACAATCCAGAGAGTTTCAGTGTATGTGTAGAGAAGAGCCTGTGCCATTCTTTGCTGGTATAGTGACTGTGATGATTGTTAAGAACAAATGAAGAAATGAGATTAGACTTTTAAGTAATTTGTGTGTTGGACTTGCTAGAAGCAAGACATGTTCATAAATTACAAGTGGTTCTTAAACCAACTCGCTTATGAATGTTTATATAATTCGTTTCTAAAGCTCAAAATATGAGTGAAATATGAGAAGACGGAGATATTTATGTGTGAAGTGCGAGAATGTTATTCTGCATAATCCAACACCTCGTTAATTGGTGAATACATAACGTTTGTATATTTACTCCACACATTCTATTGTCTAACAAGTTAGAACATGGCGACCGGTCAAAAAGGACTCGAAGAACAAACAGGACTCAGAGACAAAAACGAGAAAAGTTGATGTTGCATGTTGCCATAGCACCTGAGTATAACAAGACGAGAAAACAGTTACGAGAAACTTGATTTAGCCCAGAAATCAAATGAACAAGGAAATTTGTGAATGCAGCAAAGGGAAAGACATAAGGAAGTAATAACATTAAAAGAACAGAAAGAAGACCTCGACGTATTAGACTGAGAAGAGATACGACGAGAATAATTCAACTAAGAAGATCCACTTTTTTTTTTTAGGGTGCAAAACTGCTATGGTCATTAGCGCCCGGTCCGTGGCTTAGGAAACAGTAAAAAACCGAAATTGAAAACCAGCAGCAATGGGAACGAAAGTCATAAAATTGGAGAAACTAAAAGCAGAAGGAAGGCTTAAAAATCCACTACAGAAAGGGGTTGGTTGTCCCCCCCCCCCCCCAAAAAAAAAAAAAGCTTCAAATGACTGACGTCATTTCACTGGCACTAATAAACTTGAGAACGCGGTCGGCTGAGCGCGTGTCATCTGCTAAAATCGACGATATATCAGGCAATAGCAGTAGACGGGAGCGTAACGGGTTAAAATAGGGGCACTCAATTAAAAGGTGTCTTACCGTCCACAGCTGAGAGCAGTGGGGACAGAGTGGGGGAGGATCGCCGCTTAAAAGATGTCGATGGCTAAAAAGACAGTGCCCTATCCGGAGTCTAGTTAAAATTACCTCCTCCCGAGGACGCGTTCGGGAGGAAGATCCACTGTGGGGGGTATACAGCTCTCACACACATAGTGGTGACACCGACATGGAAACCAACAACCGACGCCACCCGCACCAGTTGCTGTTCACCGGTGCTGATTCCACACCTGCTCACTGACGCAGCCTAAAACTCTACGCCAGGTGAGCGTAAAACAATAATTGTTTGACTATAAAGTTGAAGAAACTGCTCAATAGACTGTATTTGTGTATTTATTATACTTAGAATTATTTTTTTAAATGCTTACTAGATCTAAAATTGGTAAAATCATGGTAAATGTCCAGTTGGTTGGAGAAACTTCAGAACCAGCCATGGCAATGAAAGTGAGTAAGTAGGTGCCAGACTGGTCTGAATTAGTGAATTTGATCAAAACTTTAAATGATAAAATAGATGGCCAGAGGACAGATTCAACTGCTCAAAATGCTTCTTTAAGAAAGGAACTAAATACAACTCCAAATGCTCAATGTCTTAAATTAGATTCAGTGAAAACTCAATTAAATAATAAATTGGATGTTCAGAGTGAAACTTTAGGATTGTTAAGTGCTAAAGTAGATGAACAAAGTAAGGAATTTAGCCATTTATTTGAAGCCATTGAAAATTTGAAAACTTAATTTGACACTTTAACTACTAAAGTAGAAAATTTTAAAATAGATTTGAAACGTGAACCAACTAGTTCTTTAAGCAGTCATGTAAATCAACTGTTCACTGACTTTAATCAGAGACAAAACGAGCAATTTCAGGAGCTGAAAAGAAGTTAGAATTTGATATTGAAGATAAATGTAATAATGTAGAATCTGAACTTAGTAAGAAGTTAGGATCATTTCAAAATGTATGTGTTACATTTGATGCTGTAAAGCAAAGCCTGCACAATTTGAGAGAGAGTTTTGAAAAGCAGGATAAGTTAATACCAATAGTCCAATCGCAAATTGCACGCATTAACACTCAAGTAGATAACGTGGAAAGAAACTTTAAAGAGAAACTAGCAACCTCAGACTTAATAAATATAAGTAGTCTGGAGGAACAGGTAGAGGAAATAATTGACCAAAAAGTTGCCGTGAGAGTAATCTCTGAGAACGTATCTCCTGTCTTATCTTCTGAACTCAATGATGCCAAGAAAGGTATGGATGAATTATGAAAAAAATTCAAACTTATTCAGGACACGGCAGATAAGAGGATGACTTCTCCTAATGTGGTATTGACTAGTGAGGTAATGACTGGTTTACAATGGGGAGCCAATTCAGGGTTACCTAGGCAATTCCCTAAGTTTAAGCCGGATGGGGGAAGTACATCCCACTCATTTTCTGAAAAGATTTAACCAAGCCTTGCCAAAGAACTGGGAAGATTCGAAAAAGATTGAATTTGCTGTTGGGTACCTTTTAGGGGAAGCCGGAGAGTGGGGTACTGTAAATATCGAGAACTTTTCTTCTTGGGGAAGAAATTTAAGGAAAAATACTGGTCCGTTAGTGCGCACGAAAAACTAATATCAGATTTGTGGGACCTGAAGTATTACAATAATATGTGGGGAACAACGAGAAAGTATTTTGACTGGACTTTTAATGCAAGCGAAGTACTTAGATAAGCCAATGGAAGAAGAGGGGTTAGTTTGAATTTTAATCAGACGCTTACCTACCTATGCAAGAAAAGACATATTGTGTAGCAGCTGGAAAACAGTAGAAAAATTGTTGTCCTTTGTGGACGCACTTGATGCCTTAAATAAGGATCGCAACAAGAGCATACACCAAAGTGAAAATCAGAATAAGTATGTTAATTTCACACACAAAATACCTACAAAAGAATGGTTGTTGCTGAAAGAACCAAGCTTGACTACCAGCAATCCACAACCAATAATAGCAGTAACCATGGAGACTTCTGAAGTTAACATATTTATAGACTCAGGGAGTGGGGTGTCACTCATTTCTAGTGTGTTCTTTAACACATTACAGATTAAGCATTACTTACTGCTGTTACCAGTAACTGGAGCTTCCACAGTTGGTATAGCCGGAACGAAAAGTGAGGTTATGAAACATGAAACCCAAGTGAAATATCAGATTTCGCCAAACACTTTTAATAGTAGAAAATATTAACAGGGATGTTTTATTTGGCCTAGATTGGTTATTAGAATTTAATATCATATTGAATTTCAAGGAAAATCTTATTTGCTTTGGTAAAGATGACAGTAAATGTTGGATAACATTTGTAACTGATAATTACATTGCACGACAAACAACTGAATGTCAATGTTTACGATTAACTGCTACAGCACAATAGTCACCAGAGATCGATAATGTAAATCCTGTATCACATCGAGCTGACATACAAAACAAACTAAATGAATCTCTAATATTTAAACAGTGAACAAAAACTAGATTTATATAAAATTCTAATGGAATATGAAGTAGTATTTTCCGATCGCCCCGCTAATATCAGCAATTACACATGTTGTTGTTGTGGTCTTCAGTCCTGAGACTGGTTTGATGCAGCTCTCCATGCTACTCTATCCTTTGCAAGCTTCTTCATCTCCCAGTACCTACTGCAACCTACATCCTTCTGAATCTGCTTAGTGTATTCATCTCTTGGTCTCCCCCTATGATTTTTACCCTCCACGATGCCCTCCAATACTAAATTGGTGATCCCTTGATGCCTCAGAACATGTCCTACCAACCGATCCCTTCTTCTGGTCAAGTTGTGCCACAAACTTCTCTTCTCCCCAATCCTATTCAATACTTCCTCATTAGTTATGTGATCTACCCATCTAATCTTCAGCATTCTTCTGTAGCACCACATTTCGAAAGCTTCTATTCTCTTCTTGTCCAAAGTATTTACCGTCCATGTTTTAGTGCATACATGGCTACACTCCATACAAATACTTTCAGAAATGACTTCCTGACACTTAAATCTATACTCGATGTTAACAAATTTCTCTTCTTCAGAAACGCTTTCCTTGCCATTGCCAGTCTACATTTTATATCCTCTCTACTTCGACCATCATCAGTTATTTTGCTCCCCAAATAGCAAAACTCCTTTACTACTTTAAGTGTCTCATTTCCTAATCTAATATCCTCAACATCACCCGACTTAATTCGACTACATTCCATCAATTACACATGTAAATTTAAAATCATAGATGACACTCCATTTTTCTGTAAGCCATATCCAATATCGGTAAGTTTGAAAGAAGCAGTTAAGGAGGAAATTGACAAAATGATTGACAACAATATAATAGAACATAGTTCTAGCGTCATGAATAACCCTTTAGTAGTGGTAAAAAAGGTTACAGGAGGTGTGTGATTAGTGCTAGATGCGCATACATTGAATAAGCATATAGAGACAGAATGAGACAGACCAATTAACATCGATGAATTAGTATCCAAATTTGAAAAAGCAAGGTGTTTTAGCATGATGGTCCTGACAGCGGGATATTGGCAAATCAAAGAAGAATACAGTGTTTCTGTTTGATGGTAAATCATATCATTTCAATGTGTTACTGTTCGGACTAAATATCTCAGTATCCATATTCATATGTGCTCTGGATGAGGCATTAGGAAGAGATTTATTGAAGGATTTAATAATATATGTAGATGATATCCTTATAGTCTCTGCTACCTGGGAAGAACATTGTCTAACCTTGAGTAAGACCCTGAAAAAATTTAAAGAAAAAGGTATTACAGCGAAATTGTCTAAATCGCACTTTGCATGACAAGAGCTTAAGTTTCTAGGGCATATTGTAGGGATGCAGGGGATTAGACCGGATCCTGAGAGCATAAAAGCTATTAAAGAAAATCCATCCCCCAGAAACGTAAGACAGTTGAAGGGATTTTTAGGAATGGCCGGATACTTTAGGTGGTATATACAATGTCAAGAACTGAACGACCCAAGAATTTTATGATTATTAAGAAAGGGAATACCCATGGGTTTGGGATCAAGAGCCAAATCATGAATTTGAAAATGTAAAAAGAGCACAGGTAGAATCACCCATATTACATTATCCGAGTATGGGTGAGCCATTTAAAATTTCGGGGTATCGCAGAAGAACTTTTTCAAGGAGAGTGTGCACAACATAATGTAAATCGTAGATCCATAGTTTTTGCTAGCAGTGGTCTTAATAAACATGAATTAAATTACACAGCTACTGAAAAAGAACTACTGGCAATAGTATGGAGTATCCAAAAAATTCCAACTAGTTTGGGGGTCAGAAATCCATGTCTATACTGATCACTAAGCTCTGTCTTTTTTAATGAGTAGTCGGTTGTTACATACTAGATTAATGCAATGGATGTTGTTCCTACAGGAATATGACATTAGGATACAGTATGTAAAAGGTTCTGAGAATATTGTACCGGACGCTTTGTCTAGGTTACCAGTGGGCATGGAAGAGTTAAAACATACGGAGGGACTTGCGTAATTTTTGCAATTAATTTTATGACAGTAGAATATACTCACACCAGGATACAAGAGGTGGCCCAAAGAATAACATACAACATCCATCTTGATCCCTACTTTACAGAAATGTTTGCTATATGTATCAGGAATTCCTTATCTCCTAATCAAGCAGGAAAGTGGAAAATTGTAGGTTCATAATTTGTTTTGGAGAGACAGTATAACACCGCAACATTGGCGCATTTGCATTCCAAAGTTAATGGAAGGTGAAGTTGTGTGATATATTCATACAGGATATGGACACTTCAGAATGAAAAAGTGTATAGTTCATATGAATAAGTTCTATTGTTTTAAGAAGCTAAGACATAAGGTAGTATCTTTTAGGCCCTATGAACTCTGTCAGAAGGTGAAAGTGAGTAACACTCATGTTAAATATAAAATGTATCAAATTATTCCTAAATCGTTACACGATCTTACAGCAGCAGATTTTTTTTGGACCAATTCCTAAAGAAAAGGGAGATGTGTCATACATTTTGGTCATCAGTGTGCTGGTCAAAATACGTTAAGTTATATCCTATGAAAAGAGTAAATACACAGATGGTTATACACTGTTTGCAACAGTACTTTCTGGAGGTGGGAAAATCAAAACGATTTCTCACAGATAATGGACCACAATTTGTCAATAACGAATTTAAAGAATTTCTAGCTTCGGAAGAATATTCGTTAAGTATTAATATCCAACTATAACCCGTACGAAAGAGTTATGAATGAAATTGGGAAATTATGCTGCACCTACTGCCACAAAAAACATACTTTATGGGCAACGAAAATTAAAGACTTTGAACTTATTTTAAATGAATTACCACATTTATCAACTGGATTAACACCTTTGGAAGTAATAGGCAAACCCTTTGTAGGAGAACCTCTCATTAAATGTTTTACTTGGCCTGGACATCTTATTGTCAACTATGAACTGAATCAGGAAATAGTTTCTCGAAATTTAGTTGAAAAGGCATGACAAAGAGTGAGTAAGCATAATGAGAAATCTGTAGAACCACAGTACAATGTCTATGACCTAGCCCTTGTAAAACAGCACACACAAGTTTTTCCAAAAGTATGAAGGACCATACCGGGTTCAAACGGTAATCCATCCCAAGACATTATTTTTAGTGGATCCTACAACTGGGTCAGAAAAAGGAAAGTACAATGTAAAGGACATAAAGTTGTATATCTCCCAGGGACATTAACATTCTGTGTTAACGGGCAGAGTGATGACCATCAGATCCCGAGCTGTTTTTGGTGTTTCTTCTGTAATAAAATTTACCTGCACCAAATTCCCCCAACTTCTTACACTATTCTATCAACCTCCACTTAGAGGTTATTAGAGAAATTGTGATCACGTCACCAAAACTTGCTCCTGGTGTGTGACTGCGTCATCCTCGGTTGTTAGAGGGTTGTGCCTGTTAGGAATTTTGACTGCGTCGTCCTTGGTTGTTAGATGGTTGTGCCCACTAGGAATTTTGACTGCTTCGTCCTCGGTTGTTAGAGGGTTGTGCCCGCTAGGAATTTTGATTGTGTCTCCCTCTATTATTCCAGGGTTGCCCCTACCTGTCTTCATGACTCGTCCCGGCTCGCCCCAACTTATCTTTACTTTATTCGGCGGTGACATGAAGTGGGAATTGGTACGCATATTATACCTGAAATAAGATTAAATTTGCCTAGCCAGCCATTCTCTCCCGTGGTTTCGATTGCAATGTCGACTGCAGCTGACGCGGTCTCCACATACAGTTAGGTTTTATTTTTACCTTAATTAGTCCTTGTAAGTAATCTCTTCACCAGTTTTCTGTGCAAATTTGTGGCCAGAAGTCTGGGTGAAATCAACGTCATTAAACTTGTTTATTCTATTAATATGAATCATAATCACAATGATTCCAAAAATTGTTTTTTTGAAAGCTGCCTGGTAATCCTTTGTTTGTCACATAGCTCTACGTAAGTAGGGAGAACCATACCTGGCACATAACTTTCAAAATAATTTCTGAAATCGTGAGAATACCATTCTCACACTGAATGTAAGATAATCGAGTTAAAGTCATTGAAGCATATTTTTATTTGTAAGCTGAATGGAATATTATATCTGTGGAAAATATAATATTGTGTGACTAATTAAATGACTGTTACAATGGAATATATAATTTTATACTTGGTACATAATATTTTATACCTTTTATGAGAGATGGGAGGATTTGTATCGATGTTGGAAGGGGGTGGGTAGTGTAGGTAAAAGCATGATTTACACTGACAGATAAATTGTGACTAACACAAAACACACATCACACCTTTCAAACGACCCTCGCAAACAAGTGTGCCTGATTCTTCACCATTTGCCATTTCCATAGGGTTGCTAAGATTTTCTTCGCAGACCTCAACGGTGAATGTGGGAATATCTGTTCTGTATGAGACGATTTAACACCATACCTCCTCCGGCTTCTCACTCAAGTACCGGCGAGGTAGAGATCCTGGGGAAGGGGGGGGAGGGGGGGGGGGGAATGGTTTCCTGTCTTTGGGGCTGTCTTCTTTCTCTTCTTCAATCTTAGCAACCACATCTACCTTTTTTCCTTTCTTACTTCTCATTTGAGGACCTATCTATTTCTCCCTCTTTCCATATTCATCTATTTCTATCACAGAAGTCCTTCCTAGTTTCCGTGGTTTCCAATAACCTTCAACTTATCTTCAGATAAGAAGGCCAAAGAATCAGACTACACAAAAACACTTCCGCATACACACAAAGAAATACGAATACACAAATAATGAAGTTACAGATTAGAAGGATTAAGAACCACCAAGGGTTGTAGGGGAAAAAGATATGTGTACATCTGGAAAGATACACACATTGTTTTTTAAGTGATGGTTCTGCGTCGTTCCGTTTTTTTGGTGTTATCTTGTGTATAGAGAGAGCTTGTGGAATAATCATAAAACAGTGATAAGCAAGGTTGGAGTTAATCATGATCATCATTTAAGAAAAGCCAGTGTAGAAAACACTCTGATGAAGTGTGAGTGAGTCATAGAGTAGTGGGACTCCATCATTATGTGTAGACATAGTATCTACTAAGAGTTGATTAATACAGGTAGACATAGTATCTACCACAAGTTGAATAATATGTGTAGACATAGTATCTACAAGATTATAGAAGTTGAGAAGTGGAAGAGGACTCTAGGGTATTAAAGGAGGTACTAAGAAGTGAGTGTGAAGTATAAAATAGATTTATTTTTACCAGGAAATATTTAATTATAGTGTACATAAAGATGTATACTAGGACAATGAACCATGAGGCCTACTCATAAAGGATAAGGGGGACGTACCCAGCATTTGCTAAGAATAAAGGGAAGGTGTACCTACAAAGAGATAGGACGACCTGTGGTCTGATGAATAGGGATATTTTATAAAGGGGTGTACGTACCAGAACAGAAGGAGGAAGTGCACTCCTAGGGTCAACCCACATGAAAGGTATAGGTACTGATCGTAGGGGAAAAGGACAGTATCTTGACAGAAGTCACACATTTAATAGGAATTATTCTGGTAAGTTTGAATTCTATACACCACTAGCTTTATTATGTTTTAGGTAAGTTTACAAGTGTCAAAAGGGAACACTTTTATTTTGCCCAGAGTTCCCCAGACTACAAACTACTATAAATAATGATACTAGTATGTACTAAGGAAAAATAGTACAAGGAATTAGAATAAAGAATAAAGTACTCAAGTGTCCTGAACACCTGGTATTTACGATTGGATAAAGAGCAGAAAAAATAAAATAAAAAATTGGTCCTCACGATTTTTAGGCCCACTGAAAGAGCTAACTCCAACATTGATTGAAATATTCACATTTTATAATTAAAGTAAAATGAAAAAAATAAGGAGTAGCTAAATAATAAGAAAAAGGGTATTCACGGTTATTAAAAGAACAAGGTATACTGTTGAAAGATGAATTGTTATTCTATGTGATATACATGTACATAATGATGGTATATAAAATATCATGTGTTCGATCTGAGAGGAGAAATATGTAGTGCTTTGAGAATTTCCGTGTAAATTATAGAACCACTTGGCCTTCCTCCATCTCGAACCCACAATATTTTAAACGGAAGTGCGAGAGACGAATCCAACCTACTGCGCATTGAATGTTTGTGTGTGCAGCCTAAAAACAGTCACAAGCAAAATGTGGACAACGCGGCGGCCGACAAGTACCTGCTGTACTATCAATAGAGTTTCAGTGTATGTGTAGAGAAGAGCCTGTGCTATTCTTTGGTGGTTTAGTGACTGGGATGATTGTTAAGAACAAATGAAGAAATGAGATCAGACTTTTAAGTAATTCATGTGTTGGACTTGCTAGAAGCAAGACATGTTCATATTCTCTGGTGGTTATTAAACCAACCCTGATGTAAATGTATCCTAATAGAGCCTAATGTTTGACGACTTGGTTGACTCGCACGAGTTCAAATATTTATATGAGAAGTGGTGAATTTGTTTTTTTGTGGAAGTTGAAATATACCATGACTGAACTAAAAGTATTCTTTGAGTACCAAATTATTTCAAGAGTAGAGAGAGAGTCTGATAAATTCCCTTAACCAGCATTATTCTTTGGAGAAGAAGTTTTTCGAGATCGACGTGGCCAGCTATCCAGAGAAGAAGACTGGCTCTGCATACCAAATAAGTCAACCTATGGGAGAGAGGTAGGAAGTTTGCAAACCAGCTCCACATCGCTTCTTGTCATCTAAAGCATTAGAACTGCCTCTGTGGCATAAAGAACAGTGGACAACCTGGAAGTCTTTTAGCAGACTGATTTGGAGTTGCAAGTTGTTGAAGCAATCTGCAGAAGTGGGGCTTTCAGCTGGAGTTAGCAATGTCTGAATAAAGATCACCACAAATAGCATCTCACCTACTACAGCAGTTTTTGCATGGCCAATGCACACCTTATAAAGGTAACAGCAGAAGTGTTTGATGTCACTAATTGCTGAATCAACATTGTGTGAAAGTGTTGTGTCATAAACCATCAATACTACTAAGTGACTATCCCAGAACCCAGTACCAGTTGCAGGTAGCATAATAGCCTTCGGGGCCAACAAAAACTTGATTTTCAATACTTTGTGTAATTAATGGCCAAATTTCAAAATTTAAAATGATACCATAATCTGCTCATTAAGAGATACAATCTTAGTTAAAGGTTGAACGCAATAAGACAAGTATTACAGCTAGAAACTGTGTATTTGTCTCAAAACAGCGTAACTGACAGCACATAGACACATGGACTTCATTCATCCAATATTTGAGAATGAGAGCACTTAGCAACCTCCAGCAAACTTTACATACAATTTCAAATCTCTGAGACACTTATTGTTGCTGACATCTCTCATAAACTAATAAGAAAAAAGTTTATCATTTACTACGTTTTCACTGTTCATGCAGTAGAACTTCAGCATCAGGCATGGCTTTTAAATTCATTACTTCTTTGCCACCAACTCTATTTGCAACACTGTTTGGAGACAGTATCTACATATATTGCTGAATATACCTGCAAAATTATATCATAGTATGACATATAGTCCAGTAGATATGACATCATAAACATTGAGATGTGTGAAGAACTTGCTATTGCTTACAGTGGAGCTCAAATTATCCAGATTGTATTCATCCAGTGTTTCACAATGAGAACACTTATCAATTTACAAAAACCTTAAACCTGTGGTGCATGAATTTCACTGCAGTGGACAACTTTTAATGGTCAGTTCTCTGGCATTTCATTTCCAATTAGTCACGAGGCTGCAAATGCATGCAGGACACAACACCAGTAGGGAGTGCCCACTGCAGTGAACTGTGTGCATTTGCAGCCTGAGGACTGATCGAAAATGCCAAAGAAGTGACCATTAACAGTTGTCCACTGTAGTGGACGCTAAGCGCCACAGGGTTAAAGTATAATTTCAAACCTTTTCTAAACTTTGTTTTGCTTACATGTTTAACATCAAATATTTAACACATTAACTCACTTGGAAAGTAATCAGGTGTTTGAAGCTGTTTTATACATACATAGTACATTTTGTACTAGTCTTTTCTAATAAACACGATAATGATATCAATATTGTACAGGGTTTGGTAATTTTAAATAATGTCATATTCTTGTCATGACAAACAAATAAATTTTATGAACTGTCAAAAGAAGAACACTCATCTACTGTAAACATAAAGAGAATCACATTAAAATCATCTATGTGACAAACTGGTAATGAGCAGTTATTGCACTCACCCAAAAGCTCATGTTCAGCAGTTTGTAACTGGAGTTCATTATTTGTAATTGGTGTGCGTTTCATTGAAAAGTCAATATCTTCAGGTTCAGTTCCCTGCCTTTCTTCACTATCTGTTATGTCATACCGAAGCATCCTAGCTATTTCTTGGGCATGTGCTGAACCAAGTAGCAAAAGAAAGAGGATAATTGCTGTCAATAACTGAAACAGAGATAAGTTACATAATGTAATTGAGGAGCAGTACTGTTATACAGCAATCTACATATGAACATATAACATGCAGCACTCAGAGTGACACAATCAAGCGTTCTGTTTTGCATGATAACAGATATTTGGCAAACGATGTTCAGTTAAATGAGAAATATGATATTTAAATGAAACACTGTCAAGAGTCTTATTATGGTTTGTGGCATTAAATCAGAATCAGTAGAAAAAGAAGCAGCAGAATTGGTGTGGTACTGACTACTATGCAGAAACTGCTTAATAAATAAAGATATTAATTGGGAATAATAAATATGTAAGTCATTTATATGGTGAAGGAAATCCACAGAAATAGTGCTAGTTGTCTGATGGAAGAAATACTACAGGGAGAGGCTTTGTAGGACCTACACAGAATATGCTGAACAGCCACACTGTGCAGTCATGTTGTTGCAATGTTTCAACAAGTCACTGACTCATCATCCTCAAGTGGCATGTCAGTTTAATGCCCAATTCATTCATTCATAACCACTAGACTACAGATTTCTCTACAGATAGCCCTACAGGTGGACCAACCCATTGCCTTCAGAAGAGCTGTTATGTCCAGTGGTTGTGGCAGGAGGGAGGGAGGGAGGGAGGGAGGACTGGCTGGTTAGGGTTCCAGAAATTCAATTCTGGTGCTGGCCCTTCCAGCGAGGTCTGGGCACTGAGCCCTGGTCCTGATGATGCCTGTCTATTCTACCTATTGCTTCTCCCACTTTCACAACAATGTTCCTGATGTACTTTTTGCAAGCACTGAATACTACAAACACTGAATACTATGAGGAGCGCAGTTGAAAACCACTGTACTGGTTGACAAGATCATCATATACTTTTGTTTTCGTCACCTCCTTGATGACCGAATCCCACAACCCGCTGGCATTGCACAGCATCTTTACCATTGCAGACTTGTCAGTCTGGCCAAGGTGAAGGCTCCTCCCTTGCTCCAAACAGAGCTCCAAGATACACTGGCTGATGTAATGTGTAACATCCTTTGCTGAGTGGTGTGCCTGAATGTAAAGAAATGTACTCTTTGAAATAACAAGTGTTTATTATAAGAATCAAACTAAATACAACTTCTGAGAATAATGTCTACACAACTTGAGAATTGTAATGTCTTGAGGAGCAAGGAAGATGAATGACGACACAGTCCTCTGAGGCTGGGAGCTCAGAGGCAGTCAACTGGTGAGCAGCAAGGTGTCGTAATGACATAGTTCCACTCGTGGGCAGTCACAATGACTACTATGCAGCGGTGCACAAGGAACAGCTGGTGGAAGCACAGTTGTGGATGTGGCTCAGTCCAAGGGCAACAGCACCTTGGCGGGCAGCAGGGTATTGCAGTGGCAGAGGGGCCCATTAAAGACTCATAGTGGAAACTTATGGCAGCTGTTGATCGCTCGGAGCTCAGGAAGTAACTGACCCTCCCTGGGTGGAGTGCTGCCCTAAGTACATGTACATTATGCAACAAATTTAATAATTTTTTACAACATGGTTTATGTTCACTGATGTAAAAACATATGTTCTATTCTCTACTTCACCTTCTTAGTGGTCGATTTTTAACTTTCTAAGGTAGCTTATATTCTTGCTCAGGCTTCAAGCTATCTCTATACCAAATGTAATCTAAATAGTTTCCATGGTTTAGTCGTGAAAATGTAACAGACAGAGTTACTTTTGCATTTATAATATCAATATTTAAGTATGGATGAAACATGTTGAGGATTGTAAAAACATTGTATTCATAACTTCGAATCATGTTACGTAGAATATATTAACCAACAAAAGCATTTTTACATATATGAGAAAGTTCAAAAGTCAAAGAGTAAATACCTTTTTCAAAGAAAAATATTTTTCCCTAATTCACATTATATTTTTCATATCAATAAATATCTCATACTACACACTTTATAAAGTGGTGTATGTTCTTCCTCAGCATACAAGTTATCTCTATACTAAATTTTTTAAAAAATGTGTTCAGCAGTTTAGTCATGAAAAGTAACAGACAAACAAACTTTCACATTTAGAATAACAGTTGAAATAAAATTATCAAAAACCACAACCCTCACATACAGGTACACTTCACTAGTACAAGATCAGACTAGGGAAAGGACAACACGCTATGTGTAACAATGACATAAACATACACACAAATCAAGGAAGTTTTGCATCACCCTGGTTCCCAGAACTCCTGAAGATAGACGTTGACTGTGTATATTGTATCACAGACACAGTCCCTTTGACTGTTCAGAGATGTCACTAAACCCACCCAAAGATGTAAACAAACATGCATGAGCAGCGCCTATTACACAGACGGGGTCGGACAGCTTATAAATTCCAGTCATTCCACGAGGAAGGAGGTACATGGCTCATGTTGTCTGTAGTTCAACCATGTCTAGATGGTCAATACTGCAGTTCAATCATGTCCGCATTGTTACTTTGTGCCAGGAAGGACTCTCAACAAGGGAAGTGTCCATGTGTCTCGGTATGAACCAAAGCGATGTTCTTCGGACATGTGACTCAAACTGTGCACAATAGGCTTCATGATGCGCAACTTCACTTCCAACGTCCCTCTTTGTAACCACGACACCATGCAGCGCAGTAGAGATGGTCCCAACAACATGCCGAATGGACTGCTCAGGATCGGAATCATGTTCTCTTCACCAATGAGTGTTGCATATACCTTCAATCAGACAATCATCGGAGACACGTATGGAGGCAACCTCGTCAGGCTGAACGCCAAAGACACACTGTCCAGCGAGTGCAACAAGGTGGAGGTTCCCTGCTGTTTTGGGGTGGCATTATGTGGGGCCAATGTACCCCGCTGGTGGTCACGGAAGGTGCCGTAATGGATGTACGATATGTGAATGCCATCCTCCGACCGATAGCGCAACCATATCAGCAGCGTATTGGCAAGCCATTCGTCTTCAGGATAATGACATTGCTCGATTAGAGTGGCCAGCATGTTCTCCAGACATGAACCCCATCGAACATGCCTGGGCTAGATTGAAAAGGGCTGTGACCCACCAACCACTCTGAGGGATCTACGCCGAATCGCTGTTGAGGAGTGGGACAATCTGGACCAACAGTGCCTTGATGAACTAGTGGATAGCATACCACGATGAATACAGGCATGCATCAATGCAAGAGGACGTGCTACTGTGTATTAGAGATACCGATGTGTACAGTAATCTGGACCACCACCTCTGAAGGTCTAGCTGTATGGTGGTACAACATGCAATGTGAGGTTTTCATGAGCAATAAAAAGGGCGGAAATGATGTTTACGTTGATCTCTATTCCAATTTTCTGTACAGGTTCCAGAACTGTCGGAACCAAGGTGATGCAAAACTTTCTTTGATGTGTGTAGATATGGTAAACTACACCTTACAAGCAAGAGTGGAGGCAAACAGCAAAATGTATGAACTTGAAAAAAAGATAAAAATGTTTTATTTCCTATGAGAAATACAGTAGGATCATGTGGTTCATATCACACTTAAAGAAGATCCAGACATGGACAGTTTCTCAAGTCAATACAATAACTATGGCGACCATTGAATTGTAGTGAGGAAAATATGTCAAGAAGTTAAGAGTTACACACTAACTAAAAGCACAGCATTAGACTGATATGTAAAATGAATTATGTTAAATATCCTACATGATGACTCTGCAATATGTTGCATAAAGAGAACTCAATAATACTCAATAAACGCTTCAGATATGTTACTACGTAAAATTTTTAAATGTGAACATCTGTCATACCCACAAACCATGAACCTTGCCATGATGGAGTGACTTGCAAGCCTCAATGATACAGACAGCATACCACTGATGCAACCACACTGAAGAGGTGTATTTGAAAACTATGGTAGGGAAATGAAACTGTCAACTTCGGTTTATTGGAAGAATTTTAGGAAAGAGTGGTTTACCTGTAAAGGAGAACACATATAGGACACTGGTGCACCTATTCTTAAGTACTGCTTGAATGTTTGGGATCTGAACCATGTCAGATTCAAGGAAGACATCGAAGCAATTCAGAGGAGAGCTGCTACATTTGTTACCAGTAGGTTCAAACAAAACATAAGTGTTACGGAGGTGCTTTGACAACTTCAAATGGGAGTCAATGGAGGGAAAGAAGCGTTCCCGCGAAACACTATTAAGAAAATTTAGAGAACTAGCATTTGAAACTGACTGTCAAACGATTCTGCTCCCGTCAACATACATCAGGCATAAGGACCACGAAGATAAGATATGAGAAATTAGGGCTCATGTGGAGGGGCATTGAGACAGTCATTTTTCCCTCGCTCTATTTTTGAGTGGAACAGGAGGAGAAATGACGAGCAGTGGTACAGGATATCCGATGCCACGCATCATACAGTGGCTTGTGGAGTATCTATGTAGATGTAGATGTGGAGAAGCCAGACTAACATTTGGTTCCTAAAGATGGTGGGCAGCAGTATTTTCAGTAATTACAGTGGTAACAGTTTGGATATCAGAGTGTAAACTGTTTTTCAGTTTGGTTAATGGACATGCAGCTTCTTTTTCCAAGGTCTTTTAAATGTGTTAAATCTTCGCAACATCGTAATCCACATGTCCATGCAAAGCAATGGAATTATCAAGATTCGTAAACGCTCAGTGAAGAAACAGAACCAAACCTTGCGATGTGTTTAGTGCTATGTAGAACATCGTCAAGAAACTGACTCAGATATTTTATCACCAATTAAAGGTTTTTTGGCATCTTTAGAAGATTTCAAATTTGTTTTCCTCTTGAACACATTTAACAAAATACTTACTCCAACCACTGTATTGTACAATATCCTTCAGAATCAAACAAATGAGATTTTGTACTGTGAATAGAAAATCCAAGAAACTCTCCATTCCATAACTGCGCTACTTGATGACTGTGAGCAAGTAGGAGAACCTTTGAAGAGGAAAAATATCAACTGTAATTGCATCTATTATGAACTGTTTCATAACAGTGATAGGCACTTGGATTTAAGATTTCAAGATTATTCTAAACTGAAAATTTTCAAAACAGGTATTTTACGCAAATTAATCAACAGGGTTCCGGAGACCTTTTCAAGTTCCAAACATCTACAACATACATACATAGACTGAAGTGACGAATGAAACTTTGTACCAAGGCTGGATCCCCTGCTCACTAGGCGGATGCACTAACCACTACTCCACCCTGTCACAGTGGCTTTGCACAACTGCACATGCTACCCTAGCACACCTCCCTCTTCAATCAAAATTCCCATTCCTACCTCAACCCACTTGGTATTCCCCCTATACTCAAAAAGCATTGCAGATTGCAGAGGCTCTCCAACTGTACCAGAATAGCAGGAGACCTGGGTTCAAGTCCAGGCCTCGATAAAAATTTTCATTTGTCACTTCAGTCTGCGTATATACACCATCATATAATTTCATTTGATTAAAGCACATATGCCTGGGTTTTAAGTAGGATACCCCATTTCGTTCAATGCTGAGGTGCTACTCCATTACAGTTGGAGAACATCTGCAATGCTGTTCAAGTTTTGGGGGAATACCATGAGGGCTGAGGCATTCAGATTGAGGACAGAGGCATAGTATTCAGTGCAGTTGTGCAAAGCCATTGTGCCAGGGTGGCCTAATGAACAGGAGACCTGGGTTTGAATCCTGGTCTTGGTAAAATTTTCATTCGTTGCTTCATTCTGCATAAAAACAACATAAATGTATGACATAATAAAAGGAATTATCCAGACTGTTACAGAGATAATACACTGTACTGTGTGGAAAAGGAATAGAGGGAAAAAATAGGCAAATATGGACTGGAGGAAAGAAATGGAAGAAGAAGGAAGCAATCTGATATGGCCCAGTAGATATCCTGGGGTAACACACAATTTATTAAATTTGTAAATAATTTTGGAGTAAAGGAGACAACACATCGGACAGTAGAAGCACTAAGTCAGCGCACACGAGCGAGCGCCCACACACACACACACACACACACACACACACACACACACACACACACTGTAGCTGCACAGGTGTGTGTGTGTGTGTGTGTGTGTGTGTGTGTGTGTGTGTGTGTGTGTGTGTGTGTGTGTGTGTGTGTGTGTGTGTGTGTGTGTGTGTGTGTGTGTGTGTGTGTGTGTGTTACAAGATGGCTGCCGAGTGAGATCATAGGTATTTTCTTTGTCCACTAAAGAACTTATTTAAGAGGAAATAGTATCAAATTTAAATTTTCTGTTTCATATATTGCTGTAGTGTCCATTATTGTTGCACAACTGAGTATTAGTGTCCCAGCAGAGCTTGTTCTTGAAAAAAAAATCGTGTTATCTGTAGTCCCAATAATCCCGACATAATCCAAAATTTTGTGTGACTTAAACACACAACATTCTATTCACATTTTCTTGACAGTGCAAAATTCATTAAAAAAGACAGCTACTAGTGTCATCAGTGTCTATCGTGCAATAAAAGTGTAACTAAACGTTTCTAAATGGTATTTAACTAACACATTTCATATTGTTTGCTAGTTAGATAGATGCGATCTAGGCCTAAATTTTCCAACTTATAAACGTTTAAAAACCTGACCAAACACACTTGATACATAAATTCTCTAAAAGCAAAGTAATTACTAATTCATTCTTCTGTCATTGTATCTCTAAATTAGTACAAAGACAACAACCACCACACATAAGACCTTTGTGTCATTTTTTGTTTACATACAGCCAATCTTGCATCCTTAACAAATTTAAAACATTCTTTAAACTTAATTATTCTTTTGAAACTGACCACGAGTGAGAAATGTGGGAGCTGTTGTAGGGTAATGAGTAGAGGGATTTGTTGCCAATCTTGTAGGAAATATTTTCACTGGGGGGGGGGGGGGGGATGCAGTGGGGAGAATGTTGGGAGAACAGAAGACACTCTCTCCTAGAACTGCAGAGTATGCAGTAGGAACATTTTCATTGGGGAACAGGAAAGGAAAATCTTTGCCCTTACGGCACAGTTGGAGGAAGCAAGGAAGGAACTGACAGGGATCAAGGGAGATAGGGGGGAGGAGGGTGGTTGGGAACTGGCAGCTGGTGGGAGGATAGGAAGAGAGAGAACGCGATCTGACAGTTTTATCATCAACACCAAAAACAGGTATCTACCACTGCCAGAGTTAAGTGGAGAAGAGCCTCAGGTAGAATAAGGAGCAGAAAACATGCAGCACACTTCAACCAAGGCCAAGAAGCCTAGGACTGTACAAAGTGTTAGGAAGAAGAAAGTGCTGCTGTGCTAGGTAGTAGCCATGGGTGAGGTGTAGGCCCTCAGTTACAGGAAAGTTTAGGGGCAGCGTACCAGACCACCAGTTACCTTCAAGCCAAATGCAGGGCTAAGTTATGTGGTAGAAGACCTAGGTCTTTATGTATGGACTTTACAAAAGAGGACCATGAAGTGATAGTGGGGGGGGGACAGTTTGGACAGGGACGGGGCATATGACTTAAGTGCTGACCTGGACAAGATAGCTTTCCTGACTCATGGCCCCAATGTACACTTTGTTGAGTTGTTCTGGCATCATGATCGGCCACACCTTGATGGAGCTGTGAGGCGAATCAATGTGGGGTTAGGGATGGCTCTCAGGGCGTCCAGCTTTGTCAATGTTTCTTTGGTGCCCTTCGGGGCTATCAACAGATGGTGTTTCACTAGGCATGGCCTACACATAAACAGGACTGGGAAGGGAAGATTGGTAAAGCTGATTCATGAAAGTATAGGGGGTGGATCTCGGGCCACACATGGTCAAATACCTGTTGTCATGAATAGGAAAAGTAAGTCTTTTTTAAAATAAATCCAGATAACAGGTTCCCCAGCCAAAAGAATATCTCCTGCACTTTAAAAAATACTGAAACAATCTCTCACAAGACAGATTTTAACACTTCAAATATCACACATGCCATGTGTCACAAAGAAAAACAAACAATTGGAAAGAGTGACATGGGCATTTCACAGACCTAACAATCCTCCAATTATGCAATCAATACAAATAAAATACAACTATTAGAAGTTGAGCTCCAATCTTTGACCTGCACAGTATTTTGTGTTGCTGAGCACTGGTGTAGAGAGACAGAAATCCAACATGTAGTGTTATCATTGTATGAAAAGGCAAACTCTTACTGCAGAACTACCTCAAGGGGTGGAGGATCATGCATTTATATCAGAAAAGGAACACAGTTCAAATCAAGACATGACCTCAGTACAGCAAGTGAAGGCAAACACATTGAAATATCAGCTATTGAATTAAGATGAGTTGATATCACCAAGAAATTAATCATTTGTGTGTGTACAGATCTCCCAGTGGTAGTGTGGACACTTTTTACAATAAATTAACACAAGTTCTAGATAAAGTCTCAAGTACAAAGGTCAACATTATTCTGTGTGGGGACATTAACATCAGCACCAATATCATAAATGACTCCATCTGCACCCTTATATATGTCCTTCAAAGGTTTGGCATGTCCCTATTGGTCAATAGTGCAACAAGAGTTACTACAATGACTGAATCGGTAATTGACCAAGTGGCTACAAATATGGACAAGAAAAAATGTGATGTAGCTGTAAAAGATCTTGGACTATCAGACCATCTCTGCCAAATAACAACAGTAAAATCAGCCATCAAATCATTCCCTAAACTACAAGCCTACAAATGACATCCATCACAAATCAAAATAAAAGATTTTTTAAAGGAACTAGCAAAACAAAGCTGGGATGAAGTGTATAAGGAAACCAATGTGAATATGAAATTCTCTAAATTCTCTACAATACTTAAATTGAACTTTGAAAAGGAATTTCCAAAAGTATGCATGTCTGTATCAACATCTCACAAAACCAGATGGATAACATCAGGTATTAGAAGTCCTCCAAACACTTAAATACCTCAGATCCATGGAAAAGAGTCTCAATGATCCAGAATTCTTAAATTTCTATCATAGATACAAAAAGATATACAGGAAGGTGCTGATTGCTGCAAAAAAGTCATTTAATGACAAAGTAATGTATAATGCAGAGAATAAAAGCAAAGCAGTCTGGGATGTTATAAAAAAGGAAATAGGGAGAGGTAAAGAAATGCAGAATAACATACTGCTAAGTGAGGGGGATAAGGTAATAAATGATCCACAACACTAAGCAAACTATGTAAATGAGCATTTTTCAAGTATTGCAGAGAAGTTACAGCAAAAATTCCCCATAACAAATATAACACCTGTAAATAATGTTGCACTAAATACAATGATGTTACTTCCAACCATAGAGAATGAAGTCAATAAAACTGTTCAAAAACTACAAAATAAAAAGTCAGTAGTCTTAGATGAAGTACCAATGTGTGTGTTGAAACAATTCATAGAGGTTATACTAGGCCCCTTAACAAATAATGAATGAATCTTTCACATCAGGGGCATTTCCAGAGCAGTTAAAACAGGCAAGAGTTGTGCCTTTGCTTAAGAATGGTAATGCAGAAGACATAGAAAATTACTGGCCGGTTTCCCTGCTGTCAGCATTCTCAAAAATAATAGAAGCAATTATGAAAGATGAAGGCAAAAATACGGAGTCAGCCATAGTAGAATTCACAAAGGTTGCACCTGATGCTCTTGACAAAGATGAGTGTGTCACATGTATATTTTTGGATCTTTATAAGGCCTTTGATACAGTTGACCACAAGATTCTATTAAATAAATGAGAAACATCAGGAGTAAGAGGGGTAGCTAATGACTGGTTTCGATCATACCTTGCAGATAGGGTACAAAGAGCAGAGATAACACGTACTTGAAATAGATTTAAACATTTAGTAAAACACTTATCAGAACTAAAATACATTAATATAGTGGTTCCGCAAGGTAGAATATTAGGACCAATACTATTCCTGATATACATCAATGACTTTCCCAGTAGTGTTACTCATGGTGAAAAAAATTCTCTTTGCTGATGACAGCAATATTATAGCCACTGAGAAAACAAGAGAACTCCTTGCAGAGAAAGCAAATGAAGCTCTCAAGGAAGTTTACAATTGGTCAATAAACAGTAAAGTGACATTGAACATAAAGAAAACTAATTTCAGTTTGAAGAGGGAACATGACAATGTTAAATTTAATGTAGATGGCACCTCTATAAATTGTGTAGCAAATGCAAAATTTCGAGGAATGAATATTGATTCTCAGTTGAAGTGATGTGAACACACAAAGTTGCTTGCAAACAGAATGTCATCAGTATGTTATGCCCTTCGAACCCTATCATCAGTGTGTAACATGCAGTGTCTTTTAGTTACATACTATTCATATGTACACGCAGTTCTTAGCTATGGCATTCTTTTTTGGGGAACAAATGCACAAAATATGAACACAATTTTCAAACTCCAGAAAAGAGCCATACGAATCATAAACAAATTCTGAAGGTGGCAGGGGTAAAATACAGGGAGCGAAAGGCTATTTACAATTTGTACAGAAACCAGATGGCAGTTATAAGAGTCAAGGGACATGAAAGGGAAGCAGTGGTTGGCAAGGGAGTGAGACAGGGTTGTAGCCTCTCCCAGATGTTATTCTATCTGTATATTGAGCAAGCAATAAAGGAAACAAAAGAAAAATTCGGAGTAGGTATTAAAATCCACGGAGAAGAAATAAAACTTTAAGGTTTGCCGATGACATTGTAATTCTATCAGAGACAGCAAAGGACTTGGAAGAGCAGTTGAACGGAATGGACAGTGTCTTGAAAGGAGGATATAAGATGAACATCAACAAAAGCAAAACGAGGATAATGGAATGTAGTTGAGTTAACTCGGGTGATGCTGAGGGAATTAGATTAGGGATTGAGACACTTAAAGTAGTAAAGGAGTTTTGCTATTTGGGGAGCAAAATAACTGATGATGGTAGAAGTAGAGAGGATATAAAATGTAGACTGGCAATGTCAAGGAAAGCGTTTCTGAAGAAGAGAAATTTGTTAACATCAAGTATAGATTTAAGTGTCAGGAAGTCATTTCTGAGAGTATTTGTATGGAGTGTAGCCATGTATGGAAGTGAAACATGGACGATAAATAGTTCGGACAAGAAGAGAATAGAAGCTTTCGAAATGTGGTGCTACAGAAGAATGCTGAAGATTAGATGGGTAGATCACGTAACTAATGAGAAGGTATTGAATAGAATTGGGGAGAAGAGGAGTTTGTGGTACAACTTGACTAGAAGAAGGGATCGGTTGGTAGGACATGTTCTGAGGCATCAAGGGATCACCAATTTAGTACTGGAGGGCAGCATGGAGGGGGAGACCAAGAGATGAATATACTAAGCAGATTCAGAAGGATGTAGGCTGCAGTACATACTGCGAGATGAAGCATCTTGCACAGGATAGAGTAGCATGGAGAGCTGCATCAAACCAGTCTCAGGACTGAAGACCACAACAACAACAATAACATCAACAACAAAAACACCATGTATTTCTTTCTTTCACTGTTATAATGTGACCTGAGAATTTCATTTATTTCCTTCCAGGCTTGGATTTCATAAGATTAATCATGACTCTACATTTTCAAACCTTTTCAGCATCTCCTCCATTACTGTTAGATGTTAATCTCACGCGACTGGAACAGAAAAGGGAGGTAATGACATTGGCACGTAAAGTGCCCTCCGCCACACACCGTTGGGTGGCTTGCGGAGTATAAATGTAGATGTAGATTTCTGGCAATATCAATAATGATACCTGAAGATAGCATCCACCAAGTTTTTTATTGGGAGGAGTTCTTGAAATGAAGTACTATTTGATATGAAAAGGTTGGTGTGGTTTAATGTTTATCTTGCATGGTGACCCAAGTTTACCACACACTTCTTCAGAAAAAAACCCTTCGGTATTTTATTAGCGTCTTTGACATTTGTTGTGTTGCAACCGACCTTAACCCTTACACAGCTGCAACTTTCCTCTGGACCTGTTATTTGCAATTTCCAATTTCTTCTGTACTTCATTTTTTGTACATATATTCTTCTTGCTCTTCTCTTGCATGCTATAGATTTTCAGATGTTACCAGTTCTTCCTGCAGATCTTAGCAAATTTTGGCACATAATTTGGTACATTCTCCCTTTTGAAACTAGTTACATATATCCCCCTCCATTGCATAGTCTCATTTTGTTCATATCAAAATCATGTTCCACCTTATCCATCCGCTCAGTTGTGATGATAAATTTTACACTTGGGTACACTATTACAATGCTACTACTTCATACTGTCTTCTGTCTTTTGTAACATCCACCAATACTTGACTTTTTATACAGCTACTTCCACAAATAATTGTCTGGCTTACGCTAAAGCTGATAGCTGGAAGGCTTGGAATATCAGCCTTTTGAATTCACCCCCCCCCCCCCCCACACACACACACGCACGCACAACTCTATGCAAACTGGGTCAAAGAGCCCTACTACTTCCTTACCGTAGATATGCTGACTGATAATTGGGTTAACTATCTCTGGTTCAACAATTTCCTTTTCTTCTAGCAGTTCCTCTTGGTCTTCTTTAAGTCCCTTTGTCCTTATAATTTTTATTGATTTAATCTGCCATCCCTCTACAACAATTCCAAGACAGGGCTTAGCTTGAACTAAGCTATGTTTCTCTTGTTACAATTCCTCTCCCTGTTGTTTTCACATTTTTGACTAAACATTTTGTCTTCTCTTGGTGTAAAAAGTCATCTATATCTGTACCCCTTCCATTCTTCCTATCTCCAATTTTCCTCGTTGGTTATAATTGTTTCTTGCTTGGTATCCAATACTATCTCCATTTTCACTAATCCTTCTTCCTCAATTTACACTCATCTTCTGCATGGTCGATCTGCTGATTTGACGATCTGTTCCACATATGTTACAGTAATATTGCTGTCTTACACCCAGTGCATTACGTCTTTGAATGGACTTTCTGAACAGTGCTTTTGTTCCAATAGCACTTCCCCACTCTTACATGGCTGGTGAATATTAGTTTTTATTAAGCCTTCCTCTTCGCTTTCTGACCATCACTTTGCTATGAAGGTATTCTCAAAATGTCTTATACATTATCTTGTCGTTTTGTAGATGCTGTATCTAGTTTGCTGCTTCCTCCTCTACCAATCTGTCAACAAAGCAAATATTTTGCTGAATTTTCTTCATTGGGAACCACACACATACAAGTGCATTTTGAATTAATATTTTGATGATGACATGTCCTTTAAATGTTGGATGTTTAATGACTTTTTTCACCTTTGCATTGAAGTTTTGTAATAATATGACAGGGTGTAACCAACCTTTGGCATTAAATCTGTGAAATGGATTGCTTTTTATAAATTCCATTTGTGACTACATGCCACAACAGCATTCATATTATACTTCCTGGTACATTGAAACTGTGTGCTGGACTGAGACTCGAACTCAAGACCTTCATATTTTATGGGCAAATGCTCTAGAGCACTTGCCCGCGAATGGCAAAGGTGCAGAGTTCATGTCTTAGTTCACGTCTGGAACCTCCATATCATGACCAGCATCACCATTACTATGACTATTACTACTACTACTACAGTGATATAGAGCATTTGCCCACAAGCGACAAAGGTCTCGAGTTTGAGTCTCAGTCCAGCACACAATTTTAATCTGTCGGGAAGTTTCATATCAGTGCAGCAGACATATCAGAGCACACTCTGCTGCAGAGTGAAAATTCAGTCTGGAAACATTCATATTACTTCATTTAGGTCCCTCTTTTTTGGAAAAATTCATGTTCAGTGACTACAATATCTTCTTTAGTCTTACTCTGTACTGTTTCCAATGAACTTAATCATGCTTTCACCATCTTTTCTATTGCCACAATCTTGCTCTCATTTTCCAGGAGAGATTCTTCTATTTTTGATTTGGCCACTGTCAGTAATTTTTCTATGTTGTTTATTTGTGTTCTGTGTTTTCTTAATTTATCCTGCTACTCGTTATTTGCTGTTACTTGTGCTCTGAATCATTTTTCTTGCTTGTGAGATACTTGTTCTACTTTTTTGATATGTGTCTCAGGCTTTTTTAGTATAGCATTCTAGCAACCTATTAATTGCACTGTTCTACAAAAAAAACCTTTTTTTCTATTTCTGATAAAAATTATTGTGATCCTAGTTGTAATTTGAGTGCTGAATTGAAAACTGTTTTTGGTTTTTTTCTGTCAGGGATAGTTTATGAGTAATCGCATTTTTATTTCTCTTTTCAGTTTCTGATATAGTGCAGCAAACGTGAGGTGAAATTCGACAAACAAATGCACATCTTTATGATGTTATAGGTTCATCACATTAATGGAGGGTGGGATCTAACATATAACACAGTAACCTTTGTGTATACACTTTGAAGCATTTATTTGACATGAAAAATTACAGAAAATTGACAAACAATGAGGCACTGCCTTCTAATGCACATCACTTTTTTCTCTTGTATTGTGAATCTTTCTTCTCTCGAATGATATTCCAGCAATAATCTGCTAACATAGAAGGTACCCACTTCCCTTCATAGTGCTTTTCTATGGTAGAAATGTCTTTATGGAATCTTTCCGCCTGTTCATCCGATACGTCACTAAAACTCTCTGTGAAGTAGTCCAGATGAGAGTCCATCATATGTACCTTTCAAAGACATATTGCACCCCAAATCCTGATATGCTTTGATCATATCCTTTGTAGTTAGTAGCTCTTCTTCTTCCGAGGAAGTTTTCCGACATCATCTTGAAACAGTCCCATGCGGTTTTTTCTTTATCAGTTAAACATGCTTCAAAATTTGCATCTTTATGCAGCTCTCTGATTTGTGGGTCCACAAATACACCTTCCTTTATTTTTGCAGCTGAAAGACGGGGTAATTTGGTAGCTAGATATGCAAACCCACAGCCTGTTGGATCCATGGCCTTCACGAATTGTTTCATCAGGCCAAGTTTGATGTGAAGCGGTGGAAGTAGTATATATTCAGGAGCTACCAGACTTTCACGTTGTACATTCTTTTCGCCAACTTTCCCTCTTCGCCTAGGCCATTTCTTTTTCACGTAGTGAGAATTTTGGTCTCGACTATCCCACTCGCAAAGAAAACAGGCATACTTTGTGTAGCCTTGTTGCATTCCCAGTTCCATAGCAATTACCTTGAAATCTGCACATATTTTCCATTTGTGTTCATTGTATTTTAATGAATTTAGCATCCTTTGTACGAATTCGTAATTCTCTTTTGTCAAACTAGTGTAAGATACTGGAACAGAGGGTATTTTATTTCCGTTATGGAGCAAAACACCCTTCAGACTTGTTTTCGATGCATCTATGAAAAGTCTCCACTCCAGTGAAATATACGTGAAGTTCAGCACTTTCATCAGGCCAGCAGCGTCATTGCAAAATGTCAGTGCTTCGTCAGTTGAAAAATAAGAAATAAAGGCATGTTCTCTGTGCATGAACACACTGATTTTAGTACTTTGGTGCAGTAGATTATACTTTTGTAATCTTGAACCAAGCAGCTGCGCCTTTTGTTTACTTAGTCCTAGATCACGTACTAAATCATTTAAATCTGCCTGTGTTAACAAATGTGGCGATGACTCACTTGTGCAGTGATATAAAGAATCATCATCTGTGATTTCTTCAGTACTACTTATTTCACTGTCACTCAGAATTTGACCTCGAGCTCTTGAAGGTACTGGAAGGTTGTCGGAATGCTGAACTGGCATTCTCGCTGAAGGCAGATCTGGGTAAACAATGTGCCTCTTCGACTTTTTGCTTGTAAAACACTGAATTTTTGTTAGACAGAAATAACAATCAGTAACATGGCCCTTAGGCTCCCTCCACACCATGGGAACAGCAAACAACGCCACATTCTCTTTACCTTTCCACCACTGAATTAGTTTGCAGTAACATGTAGCACAACAGAAATGTGGTGCCCATTCTTTATCTTGGTCTCCTACCTCTACTCCAAAGTAATGTTTGTATGCTTTCTTTATGTCTGAAGAAATTTTCTTCCTATTTCTGGCAAAAGTGAACTTCCCACAGATGTAGCAGAAGTTTTCCGGCTTATATCGACATCCACGATGACGTGAAATTTCTGCCAATTTAAAAATACCACTTTGGTAATACACCTGTATTAAATTAATAGTAGGGAACTAGAGGAACGCTGATGTGTAAATACAAGCAGTCGTTTTACCTTCAGCACCATGCTCAATCAGTTTACACACAGGAACTAAAATATTCAACCGTGCTCAGAAATATGACAGTCACTTGTCAGCCAAAACACCCACTTGTTAAGACTGACACAAATTGCGGCTAACACCTCTGTTGTAAACTCGATGCAACTGCCCCTAGGAGGCGTGAAGCTTTACTGCCGAGGCAGCGACCGGCTGTCGCCGTTCGAGTTAATGAGATGTTTCAGGTGGTCTTAATGACATAGGTGTATAGGTGTGGCAGCGGTAACCTAATGATGTCTGATTCTTCTCACCTGCTGTTGCACAAGAAATTATCACGTTCTATCACTACTGGATGCGGCAACATAACCGTATTTCTCTATAACGTCTCTGTGTTTACCATGAATTGTGAATATACATATCTATACGTATTACATAAAAAGTATCCCTGACAACGATATTTTGTTTACATATTTGAATTTCCCACGGTAAAATGGTCTAGAAGCACATACTTTAATATCAGAAATAGAACCCATGTCGAACAGTGTTGTTAATATTTTTTTTTTCCTAATCACGTCTTAAATCATCCAGCTCTCCCTTGGAAACTATTCTGAATTTCTGTTAATTTTTGTAGTAATTGCTACCTTTGCCTCCTTGCTCTATTTCCATGACTTCTTGTTAACTTCAACAATATTAATGATCTTAAAACCTGTGCTGAAAATACACTCACTCACGCAACATATTGGTTCAGAGCAAATGGTTTCCTGCTAAATGAAAATAAAACTCAGCAGATAATCTTCACTCTAAGAGACAAGCCACTATCTGATGACCCTAGTACTGTTAAATTCCTGGGAGTTTATTTAGACGAAAAGTTATCCTGGGGCCAACATGTAAACTATATTAGTGGTAAGCTATCTAGAGTACTTTATTTATTAAGACAACTCAGAAATTGTGTACCTGATTATCTTATTTTGCATTTTTCCAAAGTATAATATCCTATGTCATTTATCTTGTGGGGTAACTGTAGTCATATACATGACATCCTATTATTGCAGAAGAAAGCCATTAGGATAATTACAAATTCTTCTCATAAGGCTCACTGCAAACCCTTATTTGCTAAACAAAAAATTATGACAGTAATAAACCTCTATATATATACAATGTCTTAATCTTTACGAATAAGAACCTACAAGATGTGAAACGTTGAGAAAATGTACATTATTACAACACAAGAAGCATCAAACACATATACACGCCATACCACAGATTATCAAAATCAATAAATAGCTATGAAGTCACAGGGCACAAACTATTTAATAGGCTGCCATTTGCTATACAGGATCTTCCTGAACATACATTCAAAGAAAGACTGCATGAATGGTTTATTGCCCACCCGTTCTATGATATCAATGAATTCTTCAACTGTAAACTGCAGTAATCCAACAGATGACCTACCGTACATTTATTGTAATATAAGCTAAAATATTTCAGTAGTCAATACCTTATCACACTGTATTATAAATTGTATCTTCATGTGACATTGTCAATTGCTGTAATGGCCTAAAGACAATAAAATCTTTATTATTATTATTATTAACCACATTATGTACATCTACATCTACATACTACATTACTCTGCAAACCACCATGAAGTACATGGCAGTTGGTATGTCTCATTGTACCAGTGAACAGGGTTGTTACCATTCCAGTCACAAATGGAATGCATGAAGGATGATTATTCGAATGCCCTTTGTGTGTACTGTAATTATTCTAATCTTATCCTCACAATCCCTATGTGAGCGACACATAGGGGGTTGTAGTATATCATCATCCAAAGCTCGTTCTTGAAACTTTGTTAGTAGACTTTCTCAAGATTGTTTACGTCTATCTTGAAAAGTCGATCTTCAAGAGTCTGCCAGTTTATTTAACTCAGTATCTCTGTGACACTTTCCTATGGATCAAACAAACCTATGACCATTCGTGCTGCCCTTCTCTGTATACATTCAATATCCCCTGTTAGTCCTATATGGTATGGGTCCCACACACTTACGCATATTCCAGAATTGGTCGCACAAATTTCCTTTGTAGACTGATTATGCTTCTCACTATTCTACCAATAAATCGAAGTCTACTCCATATGACTGTCCTTTTGACAATAAGTGTGTGGTACTGAGTCAATTGTTTTTCAGAAATAAAGAAATACTGTGTCTACCTGACTACCTTGATCCATTAGAGGGATCTGTGAACTAGATTATGGCTAGAAGAGGGGCTATCTAAGCCATAAATCTGGTATAGAATCTGATAGGGATTCCATCAGGCCCTGGAGCTTTGTTCAATTTTATCATTTCTGTATCTACTGACATTCCTTTTGTTAGCATCTTCTCTTCCTTTACTTCGACTCCTTCCTGCCATACATGCCGAAATGATATACTGAAATCTTCTACTGTAAGAGAGAAGTGCCCTAATTTAATCCTCATACCACTGAAAAGATGAGCGAAATAAGTATTAGTGTCAGTGGTATTGAGAAACAGCTGAAATTGTTAAAACTGAACAAAGCTCCAGCTCCAGTTGGAATCCGCATAAGATTCTATACTGAATTGGTGGCTGTTAGTCCCTCTTCTCACTATAATCTGTTGTGGCTGTTTCACCATCTGCAAAAAAGGGTAGTAGAAGTGATCCACAAAACTACCATCCAATATCTTTGACATCCATTTGCTGTAGAATCTTAGAACATATTCTGAGCTTAAACCAAGTGAGCTGTCCTGAACAGAATGACCTCCTCCATGTCAACCAGCATGAATTCCGAAAACATCAATCATGTGAAACCCAACTCACACTTTTCTCACATGACATACTGAAAGCTTTTGATCAAGGCAGACAGGTAGATGCAGTATTTCTTAATTTCTGAAAAGTATTTGACTCAGTACACTCCTACACTTACTGTCCAAAGGATGATCATATGAAGTATCAAGTGAAATTTGTGACTGGACTGAGGACTTTTTTTTAGGGAGGATGCAGCATGTCATCTTGGATGGAGAGTCATCATCAGGTGTAGAAGTAGCTTCGGGTGTGCCCCAAGTGTGTTGGGATCTTTGCTGTTCATATTGTGTAATAATGACCTTTCAGGCAATATTAATAGTAACCTCAGGCATTTTTCAGATGATGCCGTTATCTGTAGTGAGGTACCGTGTGAAAGAAGCTGCATAAATATTCAATCAGATCTTGATCAGATTTCAAAGTTGTGCAAAAATTGGCAACCTGCTTTAAATACTCAAAAATGTAAAATTGTGGACTTCACAAAAAATTCTGACAATTTTTAAGAAAATAATGTATAATAATAATAATAATAGTTAACTCACCAATTCAACAATAGCTATTAGCATTGTGCTCTGACGAAGCGTGAACACCGAGCAGCAGTTGCGCATTGGGACAACCATCTTCAGTTATATTTTCTGGAACATAGCACCATTATAAACTGCAAAAACTATCCTAACAGCTTTTCATACATATTCACTGCATACAGTTTAGTATTCTAACAAACTTTTATTGCAAACTTATTTAAATTTAAGTGATTCAAAGAGATAACACGGCATTAGACAAATTTTCAGTGGGGGGATTCTTTTGGTTTACATGGTAAATCACTAGACACGTACATCAATTTATAACCAATTGTAAAATCATTTTGGCTCTTAATTTATGTCATGAGACAAATAATGAATTCTACCCCAGTTTTCCACTACAAAATTCTGCAAGAAGTACAAACAATTGTGTGAGTGCACAATGCTATGCCAAGATGATCCCAAATGACTGTTGAAGTATCATACCAGTGACAGGGGTAGGGTGAACAATGATTACGTGCATCAGCGGTTGTGGAGTAGTGCACATTTTATTGCCTTTCTGCACCAAGACGAGTTCCATGTGAAGCAAAGGAACTGCTCAACAACCTTGATGCAAGGCTTGTGAATGGGACTGACCCAAAAAGAACATGTGGCCAGCCTAATTTTCTCATACTAGACTGCACCAACTGTCTTCAAGTATGAAGCACTAGTAGACCTACACAAACCTGGGGTCCAACGAATATTCAATAAAAATTGCTCCTTCATATCTAGTGCCTGATGCAATTTAAAATGTTGAATGCTTTAAGAAAAATACCTTCCAATTCTTTTATTAGGTAGAATAATAATTCAAAATGAGACACAAAAACTTTTTAATCTTCCAAATTTGAAGTAATCACCATAAATCTAAGTATTCGAAAGTCGAAAATACAGTGTCACTAGTTGAAATGCCCTACCTCCAGGAACTTAGTGGTAGTTGCAACTGTTGTTTAGGTGCTGCAAAGCTGGACAAAAAGCAGAATACTGAAAAATCACATGCAGATAAGGAGCACTGAATAGGGTTCCTTGTAAGCATTTTACTTCTTGTGTGTAATATACAAAACTGAATTCATTTAAAATAGGGTCATTCCATGTCAAATCAACACACTTTAAATAAAAATTTGACCTCACCTCCTTAGATTTTGCTGAAAGTTGGTATACTTTATATGCTGAAACTAAGAAAAATACTAACTTTCAATTTTTTACCTCAAGCCATTCCTGAAATATGGGCATGTAAACTTTTCAAAAACTGGCCAAAAATGTGTGAACAGACTTTTTTTAAATTGCTCAAGAAGCTGCCCTAATTGAGCTAGAGAGCTGGTAAAGGCATCATTTTTCAGCATTTTTCATGCTCTTTCCAGGGAGACACAACAAAACATATCTTCTAATTAATAACCTTTTTCAAAATACTGCTTAATATTTTGATTTAATTTTTTTTACAAAAGTACATAATTGAAAATTTTCAAAATATTTCCATAACTACTTCATACTATTGTAAATCACATGGCAAAATATAAATGTGGGATGATGATGGGTTCATTATTAAAAAAAATTATTCCGGACTCATGCTTTTCACTAACAGCCAGTTTGACCAAATTGACCTTTAACAAACAGGAATTTCAATAAAATATACTGAAAGGTAAGTACAAAAGTACTAGAAATATCAAAATATCACCTTTGTGAAACAAAGCTAAACAACATTTTCTATAACTGATTGCTTATTTTTTTAGTTTCTTACAGTTTAAACTAATAGTCTATTAACGGGCAAAACGAAATGTTGAGTGTGGGACCTATACCTTAGATTTAAATAAGGTGTGAAAAACATGTAAGTAGACTATTGATGTAACACTTCTGGTCCAAAAATGCACATTTCATTAGCACAGACTTTAGCCACTGTATGAAGGCTTAAAGTCTTTACAATCATTCAGAGACTGGAGCCACTGTTGAGAGGGTATAAGACTGTTACTTTCTAAGGCTTAGTGTGCCTACAGCATTGTTGAGCACTGTGGCTTTAGTGCAAATCAGTTATTACCTCTGTGCTGACCAGTTTGTATCAAGTATATTTAATAGTTCATTTACAAGTAAATCTATAAATTGTAGAAGAGTTTATAAGTGGTTTTTGTATAAATATGGAACCAAGTAAAAAGTGCAGTGCTGTAAGAGTGCTGTGTTGTAATCCATTGAAGAAGTCAAACATTTTAATTGAGACAGAAAAAAACTGATAAATGTCACAGCATGGATGCCTAAAAGTGTTGAAGATTCTTCTGGATCAGTTATAATCATCCCAGACCAAGACCCTCACTTCACTGGTTGTTCAAAAACTTAACACATCACTTCAAGAAATAGGTGAGTCCCCAATTGATAAGAAAAAAAGTAACATCTAGGCGTTACGCCAAATCAAAAGTGAAAAAAAAAAAAAAAATCTCCTCCTCAGTGACACGTAAAATTTTTGTTGCTGCTGAAACTTCTCCGTCGGATACTGATGAATCTGTTCTTCAAAATCTCAAAACAAACTTTAATAAATCTATAAGTACAGCAAAAAAACTAATAAAGTTTTGATTTGAGAGCAGTTACCCAATAAATTGTCTTGGAACTTCACAGATTACATTTTAATAAAGTTTACCTGAAAAGTGGAGTGTCAGGAAAATAATGAGGTAATTTAATGCTCCTAATTACATTGTTCGGCAGTCCAAAAAAATTTTGAAAGAGAGAGGATTCATGGAAGGTCCAAACCCAAAACCAGGGAAGTGTTTACCAACAGAAACTGTCAAAACTGTACATTCATTTTATGAAAATGATGAAGTTAGAGAGGTATTAAAGATTGTGTGACAATTACAGAAACAAGTGGAAGTAAAACAAAAATATCAAAAAGACTTATTTCGTGTAACCTTAAAGAAGCTTACAAACCTTTTTAAAGATAAGTTTCCTAAGTTGAGACTGAAAGATTGTGTATTTACTGGCTCACCAAAATATAAAATTAATGCTAGAAAATGCCAAACTAAATACAGTATCAAACACCAGCTTAAACAATTGTAAGCAGTGCATTGCAAAAATGCTTTGCAACCCATCATCAGTTGATTGCAACATGGGAAACTGTGAATATTGCCCAGGAGAAACTGCCATACTTAAAATTTTACAAGACTCTTTTGATGAAAACTTAATTGAATGAGTTCAGTTCTGACAGTGGCTGTCAGTTGACCGCTGTAATCTGGAAATTGTTCAAAAAACTTCTGAAGAATTCATGAGGGGGAAAAAAAAGAAGCCAAAGAACTTGATGAAGTGAAAATAATTTTTCTTCATCCATGTGGACCAGCTAAGTCATTCTCCTATCCTGCACGTGCAGATGTCCTGTGGGTGTTAGTTGTGGATGTTCTCACAAAAGTAAATCCATTTACTCTGACAGAGAGAAAATACATTCTTAATGAAAGTGATGTAAACCAAACCCAGTTGGCTTTATTAAAATGTAATCTGTGAAGTTCCAAGACAATTTATTGGGAAACTGCATTCAACTCAAAACTTAATTTTTTCTCAGGTTAGTGTTAATGTATATTTTATAGAAAGTTGTTTCAAAATTACTGTTAGTACCTATTGTGTTAAATTTAGCTCAAAAACAAGCATTTTGTATTTAATTTTTTAAATAGTGTCATTCCAAACATCATGGACCAGAAGTATTATGTAAATACTTGTAATTTTTCATACTTTATTTCAGTTTGTAGTTAAATGCTCAAACTTTTTTGTTTTATCAGTTAATATACTGTTAGTTAAGTTGTATGAAATTAAAATAAACAACCAATTATAATGCTGATTAGTTTTGTTTTAATAAGGTGATGTTTTGATATTTAACACTTTTTTTTTACTTACCTTTCAGTATATTTTAATGGCATTCCTGTATGTTAACAGCCAGTTTGGTCAAACTATGGCTGTTAGTGAAAAACAGAGTCCAGAATATTTTTTTTTAACAATGAACTCATCATCATCCCACATTTACATTTTGCCATGTGATTTACAACAGTATGAAGTAGTTGTGGAAATATTTTGAAAATTTTCAATTATGTACTTTTTGTAAAAAAAATTAAATCAAAATATTAATTAGTATTTTGAAAAAGGTTATTAATTAGAAGCTATGTTTTGTTGTGTATCCCTGGAAAGAGCATCCAAAATGCTGCAAAATGACATGTTTCCCAGCTCTCTAACTCAATTAGGGCAAGCCCTAGGGCAATTTAAAAAACATCCATTCACACATTTTTGGCTGGTTTTTGAAAAGTTTACATATTCATATTTCAGGAATGGTTTGAGATAAAAAATTGAAATTTGGAATTTTTCTTAGTCTCAGCACCCACTATAAGTATACTAAATTTTTGGCAAAATCTAAAATGGTGAGGTGAAATAGGTGTGTTGATTTGACATGGAATGACCCAATACCGCCTTGAAAGACTACATTCTCTGGTTTAAAAGGTCTGACATACCATCACTGAGTCCACATCAAAAATAACAGAAGGAGAGGAAGAAAGCTACAAACATGGAAGACATTCACGGAAGCGACACACACAGAGCTGTCCCAGGATATCATACCTCCACATAATGTTGTAGGCCTTTTAAAAGTCAAAGAAAATACAGGCATTAGGTTATGCCTGTTGTATATGTGCCTCCAGAATGACCTGAGAGACAATGGTGGGATGAAATGTTCTTAATTTACACTGTAAATGGTGAAGGAAATGCCTGGATTCAACAAACCAGACAGTGCAACAGTTCCAAGATCTTTCCCACTCAGTTAGCAGTCCTAATGTCAACATTATGATAGTGACATTTCTGTAATGACCTGCCATTTTACCATATAAATGACTGTGTACTATTTGAATTCCTTGATGAATTTCTTGATGAAAGGCAACCTCTTACATCTACACTCAATGGAGCGTAAATCAACAATTCAGAATATTTTTCATACTCCCTGCAACACAAGCATATCTTCCATCCACTGACATTTCCAAAATGTATTATCTACAAAACAACAACACTGAAGAGCCAGGTTTATGCTGAAAATCACTCTGCTTAACAATTACTTTTAGTCATACAAAATTCTGTCAGGTAAGTGGAAGTGCTATTCCTGTTAAGTTACCTACTAGTCTGTAATTGTCAGACTATTCCAAATTTTACATTCATGCTAAACAGCAAGGAGGCTAAAAGCAGTTACTTGATGAGAATTTTAACCTCGATCATGCTCGAGGGATCCCTTACCACATAGGGCAGTGGTGGTCTTTCCCAAGTAACATAGCGACTGCAACAGAGATTGCTCACAAGCACTCACTCACTGGGCTTGACCTGTAACCTACCAACACGAATTATCTCAGAAGATCCTATCCACAAGTTTAATAAATGTGGTTTGCAAAAAATGAGGACGGTTTTACTAGGATGATTCAATAAAGACTTCACAGACAGCACATTACTACATTGCATTTTAGATTTCACATCCATGTATTTGAAGAAGTGACGGAACACGTGCCCATAAAAATTCATCATTCTCTTGCGTACATTGTCTGTGATCTTCTCCACCTCATTGTTTGGATCTTCATTTTTCCTCTTTTATATGTACCCGTACGTAACACTGTTTCTTTCTTGTGGTCTGAGTGTTTCCTTAACAATTTTCTTTCCTTCTCCTCTGTTTCTTCCATTTCTCCTTTCTTACTCACTATGGTGCTTCTGACTTAACAACCATGGTGTACAGTCTAATCTTTGGATTGTAGGAACAGATGTAATGGCTGGGAAGCACACAGAGAAATGGTTCAATATGTAACGAGATCAGAAGAAATAAGCATACAGCTAACGGAAGAAGAGAGACTGTTCTGTAAGAGTATTATCTTAGTAGGTACACCAATGCTGAATGAAGAGGCATCCTTAAAACCTTCTCGACAGCCTGCATTGAAGGAAACAGTATCACCCTTTGTGGAACATAGAAAGCATATGATGAGCGGTTCGAGACACCAGTATGCTAAAAGAATTATATGTTGAATTGAATTGAATTTTATTTGATCCTGTAAGATTACATTGTGTACAGTAAATGTACGTGTAATATAGGACATGTCAAAGAATTAACATTCATTAGGCTATCACTTACGTAAAAACGTTATCAGCAGAAGTCTAGGAGAATGCAACAGGTAAGGTATGTAAAATGCTGCTGAGGGTGAAACTGTAGTCACATGTTGGTAAATCAAGTGAACAGACCACATAATCATTTGAATGACTTCAACTTCAAAACAGTGTTTACAAGTGACAGAAGATAATATGAATAAGTAATCTGGTAAACTGTATAGGTTCTGAGAACAATATATAATGATATTTACCATTTTTTCAGTATTTATATTTAATGGCTATTACTTTCTCTTTTAATGTTCATTTCTGCACTACAACTGCCTTTGTCTTCCACTATTGTCGGCCTACATTGTCACTCTTAACAGTGTAGACTCTACACTGACACATCACATCACAAATAATTGTGAGAATGTTAATTAAGTAGCATGAAAAAGTTGGCAGCATAATACACTTGAATATAGAATACAAATGATATTAAGTAACCCTAAATTCTACCTAATATAACCGGTTGCCGTGACTCTGGCAAATAATTCTGAACATTACGACTATATCTACAACCCATAAGAAACTGGCGATGAAGCAGTCGTGTACAAATTTTTATTATGAAGGCATTATTGATTCTGGCGAAATAGAATATCAGAACTTATGGGAGGTGTAGGATGGGAGGTAATGGATGCTCATAATAGATGAAACAATATGATTAATCCCAGTCCACGTCGTCAGCGCTGTTTCCCCATTTTCTTTCACTAAAGACAATAGATTCTCCTGATATGACGATGTCTATACAACACAACAGTTGTCTACAGGCAAATAAATATGAAAAAATATGAAAATGAGGAGACATACTTCGGTATCCTGACATACGTTCAAATATAAGCTCATGTACATTCTATGGAAAACCGTGCTCTTTACTTAAGTTGTTCGAGGAGTTCTCATCAGCTATCTACAAAGTTATTAAGTTAAACACAACTGTGCAAAGACATTTGACGTACATGGTGAGCAATAACATTCTTTTCCTCTTATTTTTACTGCTTGTAACGTAATTATACTCCACAGAATTGCACATTGAAGAATAGCGCAAATGCTTTTGAAAACAAGACTGTTTTCTTTCATTCCTCCACCTTCAGTTTGGCTCTAATCAATGATGACCGGAAAGAGTACCGGTAGTACGAAGTTAAGGAATGCATTTTAATGATATCTCGAATGTCAGGGTAACATGTCGTTTGGATTGAAGGCAACTAAACTGTTCGCAACAATGCGCTCGCGGTTTTACCTTGAGCTCTGTCAGTTTAATTTGTGCTGCCTCGCTTCCACACCTCACTCCCCCGCCATGTGCGCTGTCAGTTGCCTTCTGCTTGTGGATAGTCTCCTCCGTAATCAATAAGCGAGCTTCTCTGTGACGTCACGCGCATACTGCACTTCAGCTGTTTGTTGCACACTAGCGGCGCAACAACGGCTACTCGCTGCACTGTTCTCCCGCAACATCGTTGCACGTTTGTTATCTACATATTCAAAACCCTTATGCTACATTCGATAATGCAGTGCAACAAGAAAATGCAAAATTGTATACATCTATACGGTATACATCGTAATTAATTATTCATACCTCATTCTCATGTGAAGGGTGAAATATGTACTGCGCTGAAAGAGATATATGCCAACGTGAAGTTCATATGGCTATTCATCTCAATGCTGCACAACACTTCCGTGACGTTTTAGTGACTAGTGCTTTCTTTTTTTAATTCTTCAATAATGAAATTAGAGGCAAGTGTTGAACTTAATAAGATGTAGCGTACATCTTCACGAGTAGAAGCACTGCCAAAAATTCTGTTACATCAATCGCCCTATGACTCTCCTATAAGACTCAAAAAAACAGTTCTTCGCGTTCCGGTCTACCAATTATTCCGTCCACAACTCAAAGAAACATGCAGCGGGTCTTTGCATACTGCGTTCTGGAATTTCACTACGAATATTTAATTGTAATGGCAGGACCTCTCATTTCGGCGCACACTGCGCTAAGGAGAGAAAGTCATTCTGAAAAAACTGGAAAATTTTTCTGTAGTTTTGGGGTGTCTTATCTTTCTCACCAACTTGAAAACAGAACTGATAATGTTATCTCGGATGAAATTCCAGGAAAAATTTGGCTGAGATTCAGCATGTGGTTTATCTCTGAAACTTTCTTGCATGCCTGTAGCCGAAAATTAAGTTGCACTGTACCGAAAAGTTCACTAGAACTTACAGAACGTGACAATCCGATTATTCATTTCTTCCAGACAGAGTTACATTAACATCTACACGACTTAAGGGTTATTCAGAAACATAAAATCGCATTTCAAAGCTTCATACACTGTAACACTTTTGGATAAAAATCAAATGTGTCTAGTGAAAAAGTTCTGGTGTACACTCAAATCTCTGAATGAGACGTGGCTTCGCCATCTGAAATACGTTAATTTTCAAAATTCTGTAGCTGGATAACTTAACATCCCAATGCCACATCAGAAACTTCTAACGGACACCACGAAGTAGCAGCCACCTCTAAACTACGAACACTTTTAAATTATTCGGCAAAAGTGTGGCAGGTTTTACAAACATATTTCTTCTAAGTAATAAACATTATTAAGGACTAATGTGTACACTGAAAACTACCTCCACAATGCAATTAATGTATCTTAAAAAAGAGCATGGCAACAGACACAGTTACTGAAATTTAAGGCAACAATGTGCATACCAACAGGTAGCGCGCGTTGTTTCATGTTACTGCCAAAGATATAACCATCCGGGAATTCAAAATGGTTAACTATATCCTTTGCGACTGTACGTCACGTGACTGTGGTACTACCATTTGCAAACACGCAAATTACTTGATTTTGTAGGGAAAAATTGAAATCATGAACATGTACGAGAAAGGAAAACTTGGAGTTTGGATGCAGTAATTATTGTATTGTATTGTATTTTATTGATACAGGCAATCATAGTATTGTACAGTTGTACATATGATATTGGACAGGTCAAGAGAGCATATTTACAAGTAATTTTTACAAATTGATTTTTACATTATTTTGTAGCGAGGAAATTATCTATCTTAAACAAAACAGTTAATACAAATCATAGAATTGTACGGTTGTACATATGATATTGGACAGGTCAAGAGGACATATTTGCAAGTAATTTTTAATAAATTGATTTTACATTATTTTGTAATGAGGAAGTTAGCTATCTTTAACAAAACAGTAAATACAAAGATTGTAAAGTAAAATACAAAAAAGCCAATACAAATGTAATAGTGAAATAGTCCAGTACAGTATATTTCATAGACATGCGCAGTATATAATAATCTAGTATATTTCATAGACATGCACAGTATATAATTTTCAAACCTAATTGAACATTTATTATAAAATTGTTTACAATTTTAACCCCTTTCAAAAAAATGATCAACTGCATAAAAGCATTGGTCCAAGAGATATTTTTTTAACTTATGTGTGAAGGCTCTTGGGTTCTTTGTTGCTTTGATTTCATTTGGTAATTTATTATACATTTGTATCCCAACATTTAAAACACTTTTTTGGTAGCAGCTAGTTCTGGACTGAATCATATGTATGTCAGATTGCTGCCTTGTTGCATAGTTATCAGTATCTCCATTGAATTTTAATGTTCAGCGATTGTTTAACAGGTATGAATTGACAAATGAGACGATATTATAAATGTAAGCAGAGGGCAGTGCCACAATGCCATTTGTTTTGAAATGTTGTCTGCATGTTTCATTATGTCTTAGGTTACGTATTGTGTAGGCCTATATTGCCTTTTTTGCATTTTGAAAATATATCTACCCCCAGGTTAGTTCCCCCAAAATATGATTCCATACTGCAATGTAGAGTGGAAGTAAGCATAACATACATGTATGAGAACAGATTCTGTGACTGATTTTTTGAGTATCCTTAAAATGTAACACACAGTTGATAGCTTTTTTGAGATATAATTTGTGTGAGTCTTCCACTTAAGATTATCTTCAAGCCATATGCCAAGAAACTTGACAGAGTCCACACACATAAGCTCTTGGTTATTTAGAATCACATTGGGCATTTCTTGTTTTTGGGATGAGAGTCTGAAATTGATGTACGTTGTTTTCTGTATATTTATCATCAGTTTGTTCTCGTTGAACCTTTTTCTGAGTGTTGACATAAGCGGTTTAATTTTTTGGTTGTAGTCCTCTGTATCAGTACCTGTCATCAGCAAATAATGTGGTATGTCCTGTAGCAAGCTTCGTGCTTATGTCATCAATGTATAGTAGAAACAATATGGGTGCCAGGAGTGAGTCTTGTGATACACCGTATGTAATAGGCATTGTGTCAGATGAGTGGACAGTACATTGATGGGTGGTTGTGTTCTTTTTTTCAAAATTAATTTCAACTTTTTGTAATCTGTTTGACAGGTAAGATTCTAACCATTTGTTTGCAATTCCTCTTATATTTTCATTTGCTAGCTTCTTAAGGAGTATAGTATGGTCAATTACATCAAAGGCTTTGGATAAATCTAAAAAGATACCAGTAGCGATTTCCTTATTATCCAGTGCTTTTAAGGTTTTGTTGAGATACTCATAAATAGCTGTGGTACTTGTCTTTTGTTTTCTAAAACCATACTGGTGTTTTGTTAATCAGGATAGTTTATTAATAAAGTCTTCCAATCTGGTGTGAAATAATTTTTCAAATATTTTTGAGAATGAGCTGAGTTGTGCTATGGGCCTGTAATTGGCTACATAATTTTTAGGGCCCTTTTGTGAAGTGGGGTAATTTTAGAAGTCTTTAGTAGGTCAGGGAAAGCTCCATTTGTAAAGGATGCATTTATTATGTGGGTTAGGGGTTCTACAATGGATTCTCCACATTTCTTTACAACTAAATCAGGAATGTTGTCACTGCCACTGGAGTACTTATTCTTTAGTCCTTTTACAGCTGTAAGTACTTAAAATGTGCGAAAGTCCTGCCTCTATTTAAGAAAGGCGATCCAGAAAATATAGAAAACTATAGGCCCATCTCATTACTCTCATCCTTTTCCAAGGTAATAGAAAATATAATGAAAAAGAGACTAATGGATTTCCTAAACAAGTACAACCTACTGTGTAAAGAACAGTTTGGTTTCAGGCCACGAAGAAGCACAGGTTCAGCAGTAGCTCACTTCACAAATTTTGTCTTAGAAGCACTTGACGAAGGTGAACATGTAACAGGCATATTCCTTGACCTTAGCAAAGCATTTGACACGGTAGACCACAAAATACTACTAAACAAAATGGAGGCACTAGGAATAAGGGGAACAGTAAATAATTGGTTTCAATTGTACTTGGAAAATAGGGTACAGTGTGTAGAGATCTCACAAATGAAGTTCAGTAGATTGACAAAACACATTTCCAAACCAGAACATATTAACATAGGAGTCCCTCAGGGGAGTGTGTTAGGGCCAATACTCTTCCTAATATATATCAATGATTTTCCCCAGAGTGTCAAATACGGGGAAGCAATACTATTTGCAGATGATAGCAGCATCCTTATCAGTGACGAGTCACCAGACAAATTGAGAGACAAAGCTGAAGAAACTCTCGATCATGTATGCAAGTGGGTAGTAAGCAACAAATTAACCCTCAATATTAAAAAAACAAACAGTATTAATTTCCACATAAATAAAAAACATAATAGCATAGGCCTAAAAGTTAAAGATGAACTTATAGATTGTGTCACAAACACAAAATTCCTAGGAATGCATGTTGACTCACAGCTTAACTGGACTGACCATATTGCAGCACTAGAAAAGAAAATTGCTACTGCTTGCTATGCACTCAGGATAATTAGGTCAGTATGTAATAGTTCATGTGCTAAGACGACATACTTTGCATATGTACATTCAATAATTAGTTATGGCATAACCTTCTGGGGTACAAATGTGCAGAACATACAAGCAATTTTCAAGCTGCAAAAGAGGGCAGTACGAATAATAACAAAAAGCAGCAAGAGAGCTCACTGTACTGATTTATTCAAAACCATGGGAATCTTGACAGTACCATGTGAATACATCTTTCAGACTGTGATATATATAAAGAAACACATTGACCAGTACACACAAAACAGATCTATACACCAACACTGGACTAGATCCTGCCACCATTTGCATCTCATACGAAAAAACAAAACAAAAACCCAAAATAGTTTATTATTTAATGGATTAAAAATGTATAATAGACTTCCAGAGAAGATCAAAGCTGAAACTGGAATACATGCCTTTAGGAAAGCTGCAAAAAATTATTTAGCAGATAAATGTTACTATACTGTCAAAGAATACTGTAAATGACATGTGTTCACCTCAATTCATGCAAGAGTACCTTTGTAAATTTATATTTATCTTTAATTAAGACTAGTATGTATTTGTTTTGTGTAATCCATGCAAGAATACATTTGTAAATTTATATTTATTTGTAACTAAGATTGGTCTGTATTTGTTTTGTGTACAAACGATTAAGTTTCACCATAGAAATATGTACTACCAGAAGTACTATTATATATATACTCATACCATGTATACAGTTGACGACATCCATACAACACAAGTTGTCTACGGATGAATAAATAAATAAATAAATAAATAAATAAATAAATAAAAAAATAAAAAGTATTGGAGACTTTGTGAAGAAACATTGATGCCTGTACTGGTATGGTTTCCATTAGTGTTTGGTGTTGAGTATTTGGTCTGTGACAGTTTTTCTTTATCAAGTTTTCTGCTATTTTGCTAAAGTAGTCATTAAAACCATTTACTATTTTGTGGGGATCATTTAGGTTTAGTTTTAATGTTTTGCTTATAACATGCTGCTTACTGTTTGTTTCATTTTTTACAACTGTCCACAAGCCTATCATTTTATTGTTAGATTCCTTTATAAATTTATCATTGTATAATTTTTTTGCTTGTTGGATTACTTTTCTGTAGATTGCAAAAAGGTCTTACAATATGACCTAAACTGATCATCGATTTCATAGTGTTTCATGTGATTTTTTAAGTCGCGCTTTTCTTGGCTGGTGATCCTTATCCCTTTTGTTACCCATGAGTTTGTGTGTTTGTTTCCGATTTTCCTGGATTTCAGTGGAAATGCAGTATTGAAGTGGTGGTGAAATGCTTCATGCAAGGAATTAAATATGTAGTTTACATCATTTTCTTTATAGACCTCTGTCCAGTTTTCAGCCCTTAACAGATAGTTAAAAAGCCTTATATTATCATCTTGCATTTTAGTTTTTGTGGGATATTGTCTTACGTAGTTTAAATTTGCCATTAGTATTTGGGCTTCATGGTCACTATAACCTGTGCTGATGACTTCGATTGAGTGGTGTAGTTTGTCTGCGTTTATGAAACTCTGATCTAGAGCTGTTTTTTTAATTTTTTGTGATCCTGGTTGGTGTGTTTACAGTTGGGGATAGGTTGAATGAATTTGTAATATTCAACAATGCATCTTCGTTTTTTCCAGGTGCGGTCAATATTAAAATCTCCACTTATTAATAGATTTTTGTTTAGTGAGTGAATATTTGTGAGTAGTGCTTCGAGGGAGTGATTGAAGGTTTGGATGCTCCCATCAGGGGCTCTATATACATTCAGTATCAACAGGTTATAGTCTGTTAAGATAATTAAGGAGAATTCAAGGTCTGTTTCTATTTGCATATTATTGTATTTTGTGAGTCTTTTGTAGCTTAAATTTTTTTTGACATAGATTGCTGTACCACATCCCTTACTTTGTTCCGACAAGAATAACCAGCTAGAGTAAATTCACCAAGTGCCGTTTTTTTTTTAAATTTTGTCTTCTGTTAACCAGTGTTCAGTAACACAGAGAACATCTAAGTGTGACTTTGTTTTTTGGAAGAGATCTATTTCTAGTAACTTATTAAACATTGACTGCACATTATGGTGTAATATTTTAAAGGATAATAGTGACTATTTTCCATTGGAATGATTTTAGACACCACTCACCAGGTTTTCTTGTAGTTTTAGTTCATGAAGATTTTGCTCTGCATCTGTTTTCCTTTGGTTTGCTGCTATTAGGGAGCTACTGGTGTTCTTGCCCATAAAAAATCCTGGCTGTAGGCTGGAGGTCTGCGTTTTCATGTTGAAGATCTTGTCACAGTTTCCAGTGGTACTGATTTGGAGTGTGGCTGCACATTTTTTGGTGCTTCCGCTTAGATGTCGTGGGCTGACTGATTTGTGGCACTTGGCGAGATTTTTGCACAGGATGTTGGTGGTGACTTGGTGCTGACTGTGGATACCTTCTTATTTTCTAACACTGTTTCTGATGTTTTGCTTGATGATCCTGACTGCATATTCACTTTTGTTGTTGTTACTGATGGCTCTTCAGCTCCTGGTGTTGTTCTTGGTTCAGCTACTGTATTGCTCATTCTTCTGAGATTGTCCACCAAATTATCTTCATTGGACCACAAATATGTTTGATGTCCTGGTGTAACACATTTTATGGTACTTCTTGTTACCAGTGGACTTTTGATGGCATTCAGCAGATTAACATACAGGTTCTTTTTCCCATTTTTATGTAAGTGAAGTCCATGCCTAGTGAAGTCTTTCCATTGGAGGAAGCTATTTACATCTAGAACTCTGATGTGTTCACTGTAAGATGCCTTCTGCATCAAGTAATTGTTCATTTCATAGATTTTGCAGTTTTCATTTGGCATGTCATATCTATATGGTATTGTGCATAGAATTAGTTCTGTGTGCCTAGTTTTTGCAATGGTTTCATCTAGTGATGTCATAAAACCATGTTTTGATCCATTAATATTGTTTGCACCAGCTAAGATGACAAAATAATCATTTTGTCCTAGGCTAGACATTTTGTTTTGTATATTACATGTTTGAATATAGCATTTGGCTTTATCAAAGATGTAAATTTATAGCTGGCTGTTGAAATTTTGTTCAGTACTTTTGCACAGGTCGTACCGTGACTATCTGAAAGTAACAGTACCTGTTTTTTATTATTTGTAAGCTGACTCATGTTCGTGTTTGTTTTCAACTTTTTCTTAACCATTTTTAAATTACATGTGAAGTGTTCAGAAGCACTTTGTAGGTTACCTTTGTTTACTGTTTCACATTTTTCATGTTCACTCTTCTTCAATGGAGCGTCATTTCTTTTGTTAGTAAAAATATTTAACACATCATCACTTTACAAATTTCGAACTTTTTCCTTATGTGGCGGCTCAGAAAGGTTTTTGATCATGCTTTCCAGTAGCATAGCATGTTCTCTTGTGGCATGGAGTTCTTTCTGCAGTGTTTCTAATACATTGGTTTCACGATTTTCACAATACATTCCCGTCACAGCTAGATAACCATTTCACTTTGTTCCACAAGCACACGATATGTTTTCAAGATTTACTTTTGCAAAGCAGTGTGGATGATACCACATCTGCATCACTGGGCATGTTCTAATACCGCTTTTTACCTTTTTATCACATGATATGCACTTTGTAGAATCTAAATAGTCATAGTTTACATTGCGATTTATTACTACATCAACACGAGCTGCCATCTTGTGTGCAATTATGCAATTAGGATATGGATGGCTTGCAGGATGGAACTGGAAGCCAGGGAAGTTGATTCGAGCTGTATTACTTATAGGAGAGTGTTCAGAAAGATCGCTTGCGTCAATACGGTTGTTCACAGCGAAATGATGAAGTCTAGAGAGTGAAGACATTTCTCCCTGTGGAAGAGACTAAACTCAAATTGCTGACAAAGTGTTTTATTTGTATGATATTCTACGTCCTCGATGCTGAGGTTCACACAGAGCCCACCGCCCTTTCCCCTTGCCAGGGTCAGATTCGTGCAGTTGCACGTGACCAGCAGTGCCAAGTCTGGTTGGAAAGCAGGACGCTACTGGACCAGTGATGGTGCTCGACTCTTTCCCCTTCACGCTCTGTTCACTCCAGGTGATACTGACTACGGCTGTGGTCACAGTAGTTTCGTTCAAGCAGTTGCCAGTGGGCTTATGTGCAAGTGTAGAGATCAAATCAGTCATGAGTAGTGCGTTCTCCTGCTTCTGGCTACTTGGAGTGTCGCTGTTCGTTGTATCAATAATGAGAGCAAGCAGCCACACTCTACAGGGAAAAATTTTTTTGGTGCTCCCAAGCTGCCAGATTAGTGCATGCGTAGAGCTGTCTGAGTAAGTGTGTTTTGTTTGTGGTGGGTTCTTAAATCTTTTGGAAGCTGTTGCGGCTCCCATGTTCGACTATTTTAAGTCCACAGTTAATCGTTAAATGTAGTGTAAGCATTTTATTTATTCCTGCAAAATCACCTTACAAAAGAATTGCAATTGTTTAAAACATGAAACTTATAACTGCCATTTATTCCAGATGTCCAGTGAATCGGAATCTGATTTTCTGTCAAATCGAAATCTGATTTTCTGTGGAGTGACGAGGAATGAGCAGTGGTACATCATACGAAAAGAGAAAAAGAAACGAAAATTATTTCAAGAACATTGTGCTGTAGTATAGCGACACTGAATTTGTAGAACATTTTCATATGCAGAGGAATTAAAGGGGGGGGGGGGGGGATGACATTGATAAAAAACACGCACTATTTCTAAAATACACCAAATTCACAGTTTTGGAGATATGGCAATGAAATTTTGTGCCACACTTTACATGAAAGTAACACATTTACATATAAAATCTTTTGATTATATATATTCAACTTTTTTTTAATGAAATTTGAAGTTTTATTTTCAAAAAATAATGTATGTTTCTTTTTCTCAGAAAGTATTCAAGAGATTTCTACAAATATTTCTCTGTTTCATCTCTTTATATGTTGTAAGCTTCTCTCTTGAGGTTTTTGGAACAGGTCAAATAGGAGGATTTTCATAATTTTTTGATTATAATTCCACAAGTACAATTTTAAATTCATGCAAAACTCCAACACTTTGCCCCATATCTCAGCTTGCAATCAGAATTTCAAAATTTACTCTTGAGACAACGTTTATTAGTCTAACAGAAATATGTGTACAAAATTACATAATTCTTGCATTCACAGAATCTGAGGAAGAGGTATATAAACTTTAAAAAACAAACTTTTCAGGAAACGCAATTTAAAGTTCAATCTAACATTTTTCCTTATGTAACTTCTTCAGAAGGCACCACATTTGTACTCTGGGTCATCTTTCCCATCAAGGCTTCTGTTCTGGTTTATTGTTGTCTTACTTCTTTCCTTAACCAGGTCTTCAACTGACTTTTCAGCTTCAGAGACTAATCTATTTTTCTCAGGGTGTCTTGAGTATAATTTCCTATCTTGAAGCCCATTCTTTCTAATACCTTCATCCTCTCGACATTCCCATCATTAAATAAAATAACTGTATCATAAGTTGCAATTCTGACAACTGTAGCAGATGCAAATGTGTTTTTAGGGCATCATTTCCATATGAGTGAATTTAGAGACTCATTTGGATTTTTGGTTTTGCCATGAACACACTTTTTGAGAAGTGCAGGATTGGCCAAAGATGATCTATAAAACCAAAGAGTATGTATGATGGCCTTCTAGATATATCCTGCACACGTTTGGTTGCAAGTAATACACAGAATCGTTGTTCACTGAGCTGGTATTGAACTGCTGCTTTAAAACGTGGGCGTGGCAGGGAGGCCACTTCACACTTTTAATTAATTTTCAGGCACTTTGTATGCTATTTCAACATCGAAATTTGGGAAATTATTGTCCATGAGTTGTATTAACAAATAAAAAATAAATTGAAAATTAACATTTTTGGTAAATTTCATCAACGTCCCCCCTTAAGTGAAAAATTTGGGAACTGTAGCCATTATAAGTATCGTATCAGGCAGGGGTAAATGGGAGGCTGCTTCCACTACAGCATATTCTGATTTTTTAGCAATTTGCTTACCTCAAAGCGGTATGTTATAGAGACGTGGCAGACAGATTTAACACATGTATTGGTTCTTTGCACCATGTCATAGAAAGAGTGACTTACTTTGTTGGTGGTTTAGGAATTGTTATAAACTAGCCATCTGCCAACGTAATTTCGCATACCTTCTGGCACCTCATCCCCACACGGTATGCAGTTACTGTTGCTACACATGTGAGCTGTTGATCCACCACTAAGCGCAGGAATTCATCCAGAAATGGATTGTGTAGTGTTTAAGCAGAGCAAACACCAAACACGGGTTTCTATGTCTCGTTGCTGCGCATTGGACAATGACTCTCCATCCAAGATAACATGCTGCATCCTCCCTACCAAAAGGTCCTCAATTCCAGTCACAAATTCACTTGACACCCCATAGGATCATACTTTGGCAGTAAGCGCAGGCGTGGTACTGAGTCACATACTTTCCGGAAATCAAGAAATACTGCACCTGCCTGACTGTCTTGATCCAAAGCTTTCAATATGTCATGTGAGAAAAGTGCAAGTTCGGGTGGGCATTAAGAATACATGGGATGAATGGGAAACGTTCTATTACATACTCGAAATGACTCCTAGTGACCTTGAAAAACAAGTACAAACACTCTATTTTGCTGTATTTATTTGAAGTTGTGTAGAATACATCAGTTAACCTTCAATGACTGTCATTCAGCATACACGTGAAAGACAAAACATTAAGTTACAATAAGATATTCTGAATGCCAACTGTTGGCAGTCGCCAAGACTCAGCACAACCAGGAGCACCTCCAAAGATGTCCAACGTAGCTTTGGATGAAACGTCAGGAATAGAAGAGTTCCATGGACCTCGGCCATACAACCCAGAAGAATTCTTGGCAGCCGAAACACCCGGTCTTGAAAGCCTTCATTTCTGATAAAGTTTTTGCATACTTGTGGTTTTCAATAAACCTGCGATTTCAGTCCATAGATTTTGAACTATATTCTGATTATGATATTTTTCATCCTCAGGATATAACAAACTCCTTCTGTGACTAATCTTAACAGTTTCTCACAAGCTATGTTTTGTGTTGTCTTGGCCAATATGAAAGAAGAAAACAAACTTATTTGAATGTCACCAGCTGTCGTCTGAAGTCTATATGTTTGTGGGATGTGATGGCTATATTGTGACTGTGGACATAGTGTCGTACTGATTTGAAAACATCAGCCAACTTCAGTCGATGTCCGTCATTGGTGGAATCAGCGCTGGTGTTGCAGTTCTTGGTCGTGGCAGTGGAATAATCACTTGTGGCAGTGATGAATGAGGTGGTGCGCTGTCAGCCCTCTCTTCTGTGTTTACTGGAGGCAATTGTTTCATAGGAGCTGTAATGGCAACAACGCTATCAGGTGGTAGCTTTGATGTTACTGCCTTTGGTTCAACATCATTGGGTAACTTGTAGTGGCAAGTAAACTGTCTAGAAATAAAACCGTGTTCATTTTGTCTTTCTTAATTCTTTTGTTCAAAAACGACATAATTGTCTACTATTTTTACATTTATTTCATCTGGCATGAATTGTTGTGCCCTGAGACTCACTTTGAAATAGTGTTTGGTATCCTGAACGTTTGATTTTTCACTGTGATGTGTTGCAACTTGTGTGTTTTCTACTGTTCGGGCAGCATTTGTGTCACCTGTACTGGGTGTACCTGGCGAAATCCAGGTAGGTTTGAAGTAATGTGGCACGCTTTCCCTTTAGTAATATATGTAATGTATTGTTTCATGTTCTGATACCTAATCAAGACCAGAATATGATGGATGCAGTGCTGGACTGATTGTATCATCTCATAACATAATGTACTTCATGTCTGCTGTAGTCTTGTCCACAAAACTTTATGATGAGTTGTAGCATTGGGGTGGTGCTGTTCTGATCCATGCACTATGTTGTTTCACTCACCAGACTACAGCTGGCAACTCTGTACTGGAGAGAAGAAATCTGCCAATCAATTCAGCTGCTCGTCACATAAAATCTCTACTAATGAAGCATGGATATCTTCTTTGAATGTGAAATGAACACTCAACAGACCCCATGGCAAGGACTCTTTACCTGCTGGCCCCCATGGCAAGGACTCTTATCTGCTGGCCCCCATGGCATATATGTGCGGCCTTGTTCCACAAGTCCGTTGATCTACAGAGGATAAGTTGTAGTGCAGTAGCGCTCAATACCACAAAGGTTACATGACTTGGAAAGCAATACGTACTTGAACTGGTAGTTTCGGTCAGCAGTGATGGATACTGGGCATGCGAAATGCAATACCTGCGCAGTTCTAAAGCAAGGTGCTGACCCATGTGCCAATGGAAAGAGTGGCCAGCACCACATGTCGAGGATGACAGAGTTCAGCACCCCCTGACAAATCTGGCTTAACCAGCCACCCATCACTGATTGGGCCCGGTTCGGTTGCAGACTTTGAGAGCATCAGTACTGAGTAATAGGGAGGCTTGTTTGTGTTGGTGCTGACTCCCATAGTAGCCAACACAACAATACCCACAATTGTACAAATGTGCTCACCACTGTTCCCACCATTATGTCTGGCAGGGGTGTTACCTCGACCAAGTCAGTCGCAGGAAGAATATACCAGTAACCCTCTGACTCCAGTAGTGAGTCAACTAGAACATGTTGTAACAGGCATTTCGGTATTTTTTACAGCCTGTGCTTTGGATGTGAAGTCCACAGTTTGCACTATTGTTTCACAGGCCAGACAAATTGTTTTATAACAAGCATACTGGCAGGGTGTAACACAGATGTGAAAGTTGGTGTAAGCTATCAGAGATAAACTTTCACATAGTGGAACTAGGAAGCTCAGCTGGTGTTGTGATACACCACACCAGACTTGTGTGGAGGAACCAGAAATGATTCATCACTTCAGTTTCAATCTGGTTGTAGTAGAAGTTTGCGGATCCTGTTGTCGAGCATTGGTGAGATCATTGTAGTTCATGTTAACCAACAGTGAATTGATTCAAGATAGGTAATCTGCCATGACATTATCTGCTTCCTTGTGGTACCGAACGCTTCCCTGGGACACTGAATGCCAGTGGTAAATTGCCTGATGTAAGCAAGGTGGCAGGACAAATGTGAAGAACAGTCTTTTATAGGACTGCATATGGTATCTGTTAAATTGTTTGCAGCCTGCCCTCAGCGTCTTTTTGAAGTGCCGCGCTGCACACAGCTAGTAGCTCCTGATCATAAGCTGGTCACTTACATTGAGGCTTGGTTAGCTTCTATGGAAAGAAATGTAACAGCTGTTTGCTAGCAACTGTTTGCTGAAGAGGTAATTGACAAGAAAGCTGGAGTGACAGAATGGGATAACATCACAGTTTGTAGCAAGCTGAGCTTAATTTGATCGAAGACCTGTTGCATTTTGGGAGTTCAAGGTTGAGCTTGTTTGCCACAGATGTTTCTTCCAGGCAATGCTTCCATCAATGGTGCCTGTATGGCTGACGCATGTGATGTGTGAGATCTGTAGAAAGTAATCATGTTAGGAAATTGCTGTAACTCCTTATAGTTCCTTGACTGTGGGAGTTGATGTATAAGCATTGGATCATAGGTTGGACTACAGCTCGGCTAACAGAGTTTCCTACAAATATTACTTTCCTCTGTTGAAGCTGACATTTGTCTTCATTCATTACTAATCTGAAATGTTCAAGGGTCTCAAAAATACAGGGTCTGTCAGAAAAGTATCCAAACTTTGGCCAGGAAAAAACCTGGCTTACCTAGAGCATTGGACACCTAATCACTCTCAGAGTAGTTCCCTTGAAACTCCACACATTTCTCCCAGCAGTGCCCCCATTGTTGGAAGCATGCCAAAAAAACCTCTTTCAGAATAGATTTTAGCTCTGCTATTGTTGCTGTCATAGTTTCCTCCCTTGTCTGAAACTGCATTCCTTTCAGTGGCCTCTTGAGTTTGTTGAACAGCCAGAGGTTGCAGGGGACCATATCAGGAGAGTAAGGAGCCCGTTGAAGCACAGGAATCTGTTTTTTTTTTGCCAAAAAAGTCTGAATCAAGTGCGAGGAATGTGCTGGGGCATTGTCATGATGGAGGTGCCAATTTTCTGTTGACCGCAAGTCCAGTCTCTTGAGCCACACAGCATAACATAGGCAGTGGAGGACTTCCCTGTAGTACTCTTCGGTGATTGACCCTGCACCACATCACAGGAGTCAAAGAAACCAAAGCAAGCAGTCAGCATCACTTTGACATTGCTGTATTTTGGGGGCTTCTTTGGTCTTGGTGATGAAGAATGCTTCCACTGTGATGACAGGAATTTGGTTTACCGTGTTGTACCTTAACACCCAGGACTCATCATCAGTGATTACGGTGTTCACGAAGTCACGGTCACTGTTTGAGAAGACTGGCATGTCCTGTGAGAATTCAAGATGCAGTTGCTTTTGTTCAACTGTCAGCAGCCTTGGCATGAATTTCACCAACACTGTCTACGTGGCCAAATCTTCGGTCACAATGGAATGTGCTGAAAAAATGCTGATGCCCACTTCTTCTGTGACTTCTCTGATAATTACACAATGGTCCCACATCACCACAGCATTCGCTTTGGCAATGGCTTGGTCATTTTTGCATTTTGATGGCCAACCAGAATTTGGCTCCCTCTCCACCAAAGTGCAACTGTCTTAAACTGATTGTACCACTCCTTAATGATGCCCACAGCATTGTCAATGAAAGCTGTCTGAATCTTCTGAATGGTTTACACCTGGTTGTCAGTTGTTTCTGGCAAAATTTGATGTAGTAGTGCTGCTCCAGTTGTTCCATCATTTCCCATGCAATGAAAAACTGACGTGAGCACTACACACTACCTCACTCAATTGCTACTTGCCAACAGGGAGGAAAAATTTCACACATGTGAATGAAGGTTCGAGGTTGGCTCATGCAAGCGTGTTAGATTCAAACCCATCAGGTGTTCACAAAATAAATAAATAAGGTCTGATACTTTTAGACCTCAACAACAGAAGATGTTCCTCATGCTTTTACAGAGACCTGAAGAAACTAAAAGTCCAAGAATGAGAAAGAGAATGGACGCTTGAGGAGAATTTTATTAATGAAGCATTGACACATTAGGGCATCATTTTTGAAATTGCAAGGCATGAACACGAATTCATAGAACCTGAATGGTGCTATCATAGCATTTTTGAGTATATCCTCAGTAGCCACGTTATTTTCATATACGATTGTTTACAATCTAGAATGGTGAACATGGCGTCACCTACCAAGGCATGAGTAAAGCCTTAGTTATTTGGTATGGGGTAACGATCAACTATGCAGGCATTCAGGATTTGGTAATCACCACGTAGTCTATATATCCCATCTTTCTTAGGAAGTAAATGTGAGGATGAAGTCCACAGACTATCCGGAGGTCTGACTATGCCTGTCTGCACCAATTTGTTGACAGCAGTTTCAGCTGCTCACAGTCTGTCTGGTGCAGCTCGCATGCTTTGTGGCAGGTTGGTGGGCCTAGCATGGTGTTAATTTTATGCGCTGCATCATAAGTGAAACCTTTCTGTTTACATGTTGCACACATTGTGTGGGGAATACTGGGAGCACATGTAGTAGATGCAAGCACGCCGTTAGAAAAGTTTGTAGTACTGACCACTATTTTTGATAATTCATGCGATCCAGTATGCTCTGTGTGTTCTGTTCATTGATGTGTCAGTGCGTGCTGTCTCAATCACACTGGGAATTGCTGACGTGATGTCATTCCCACTTTAACTATCATAGAGAACATTGTGTAACATCCAGTTTACTATGTAACAAATGTGCCTAAGCTTGCAATTCAAAATTCTCATTGTGTAGCCTGAGCGTCTCCATTTTTTCTTCTTCCTCACTGCTTGTAGTTTGTATTTTGAAGCCCAACAGCTATTAAGCAGTTGTAGGCAGATGTCATAAATAGGGTCTGAAACTGTATGTGAGTTGCTAGCAGACTGCTGATGATACCATGTATTGACTGTTCGCTGCTGGTTTGTCTGAAGATCCCTAGTGTCAGGTGAGAGGTAAAACCACCAGAGAAAATTCTTATCCAAGATTGGTTCACTTGCCATGTAAATTTCCTTTGGAAACTGAGGTCCACAGTGCATGTTACAGTTTCAAAGAGCCTGAGATGAGTGTTGTTTGCGGCACACTGTTGGATGATTGTCACTGTATGTTCCATGTGTGGCAGTTCCCTGGAAATGGTGCTCACTTCAGAGCCAGTATCTATAAGGAAACATTAATTTGTTGCATTGTCTAATACATACAGTCTACCACTATTACTTGTAGATGGGGATAATTTAGTTTGGGCAATTTGCTGGATCTGTAGGCGACTTTGTTGTATGTTGCAATCCGGAGTGCTTATTGCGGACTGCATCTGTCATTTGGATGGTTGCACAGCATGTGGCAGTTGTACGCCCCATTGCCGAAACTTAAGTGAAACCAACATAGGTATGGCCACGTCCCATCGCTGCTTTATTGTCAGCCATGGGGGTGGAACTCACAGCTGGCCAAAGCTTCCGGGGCATTTGGGTGTGACGTCACTCTCATGAGTGTACATAATTGCTCAGGTCTCGGCATTTTCTCAAGGCTGTGGCCAGTGTACCACGCCAGAATTTGCTGGCATTGCTGTAGGATTGCAGAGTCAGCCAGCCAGGGATAAATTGTTTCCCCTCATATTGTGTTCTTGGAAAACCATTGTCAGCTGTATCTGAGGAAGTAATTTAATTACCAGAGCATCCAGAGTCTGCTCTATAGCAGGACATGGGTTGATTGATTTGTTGAGGTGTCTCCACAGTTGAGACGGTGTCCTGCTGCTCAATTTTTCCTCGTAAATTACTTGTCATAGGTGTTGCTCTGGTATCTTGGTGAGCCAGTGGAACAGTGCTGTCTTTACCATGTCAGATTTACCTTTGCCTGGAGTGGCTTGTATGATGTCACTAATAATGTAGGCATGATCCTATGTTTTGGTTTGCAGGGTTACAAGCTTGGAAGTATAATCGATGATTCCGTAACTGTATATTAAGAACTGATGATCATTAACCATGTTGCTGCATTTTTCATTTGGAAGGTTGATAGTTTAAATTGAGAAAATAATTACATATATGCTCTACAGAAGTTCTTTCTGTAATGTACTGCAAAATTTGGCGCAAGATCAATGCTGGATGAAATCCCATGGACCTGTGTGGTGCCAATGGAAAACTGAGAATCTTCTCATGTATTTCAGCTGGCTATGTGCTGTATTTGATTACAAACTGATTCATCTGGATCATTCCCAGTGCAGATGGACTGGTAAAAAGCACATGAGGTGGTGTTATGGAGATGTGAATTCAGTGCTTGAATATTGTCTTGTTGATGTGAGGCAGAGCTGACTTATCACTGAAATCAAAGAGATCAAAATGCATTAGACATTTTTCATGGACACATTCACCATTGTTGCTCCCAATGGTAAGACATGATAGAATGTCACTTTTGTGTTTCACACAAATTGTAGGCTGATCAGGGTGGGAAAGGACATTCTGAAAGTCATTTTAAAGTCGCCATTTTGTCCATATTGTTCATATTGACTGCATGGAACGACTCCATTGTCAAAGCTAACACTGTATCACCGAATATACTTGTTATGTCCAAATAGAAGCAGATGTTTATTGCAGCATCACCACTGTAGGAATTCCAGTGTTGGTGGCTTCCAGAATGAAGGTGGAAGCCAGTGACTGAAGCTGACAATAACAAAATGCACAGAAAGATCATATGCATAGAAAACGATAGTTCACAGCAAACTGAGGATGCCTAGAGAGTCAAAGCCATTCCTCCATGTGGGATTTCTAAACTTATATTGCTGCTGCAGAGTACTTCACCTCATTGATGGTGAGATTCCCACATAGATATGGCAGTGTGGTAAAACACAGATCAGTGACATTTTGAGAACTAAAAGGAACATCCTTAAACTGTGGACAGGAAATGAATTTTTTCTGCTAAAAGTTCATTTACCAATACACCAGGCTTAAATATTGCCAACCTGACATTTTAAAAGTTTTGCTGTGACCGTAGAAACATGATGCCTGTTATTGAGCACTTTATCCTTCAAAAAACACTTGAAATTGCTAAATCTTTACAGTGTCAAGAGCTTAAAGTGTCAGCATCCATGGCTGACATGATAAGTTCATGTTTAGGTACAGACCCTTCAAAACATGCTGCAAATCACATTCAGTTGATGAACACGTTATGTCAGAGTGTGATATGGATTGTGAAGAAAGAAGTGTGGACAACTTTGAAGAGATTCAGAAGAGGAATTTCGCCTTATGCAAGACACCTTTTTTCTGTTTTGTTTCACCCAGATGTGTTTCAGCACATTTTGTGCTATCTTCAATGGGTTCTTTTTTATTTTTTAACTGTAAAATTGTTGCTACATATTAACATTTAGCAAAACTTTTGGCACATAATATTTACAAATGTGAATGAATAACTGTTGGAAAATATTATTATTATTATACATCATTTGTTCATTCACAGTTGTAAATATTATGTACCAAAAGTTTCTCTAAATGTTAATGTGTAACAACAATTTTACAGTTAAAAATAAAAAAAGAACCCACTGAAGATAACAAAAATGTGCTGAAACATGTCTGGGTGAAACAAACCAGAAAAAAATGTGTCTTTCATAAGGTGGAATTCCTCTTCCCATTTCGTAGCAAGCACAGACATCACAAGAAGAACTGCAACACCACAAGATGATTATTTGAAGAGATTGCTCTTTTCCTCGAAGCTCTAACTAGTAACACATTGTTGTAAAAAGGTGAAAAGTGTGTGGCAGGAAAAATTTCAAGATAAATACACTATGTGATCAAAAGCATCCGGACACCTGGCTGAAAATGACTTACAAGTTCATGGTGCCCTCCATTGGTAATGCTGGAATTCAATATTGTGTTGGTCCACCCTTAGCCTTGATGATAGCTTCCACTCTCATAGGCATATGTTCAGTTAGGTGCTGGAAGGTTTCTTGGGGAATAGCAGCCCATTCTTCATGGAGTGCTGCACTGAGAAGAGGTATTGATGTTATTCGGTGAGGCCTGGCATGAAGACAGCATTCCAAAACATCCTAAAGGTGTTCTATAGGATTCAGGTCAGGACTCTGTGCAGGCCAGTCCATTACAGGGATGTTATTGTCATGCAACCACTCCGCCACAGGCCGTGCATTATGAACAGGTGCTCGACTGTGTTGAAATATGCAATTGCCATCCTTGAATGCTCTTCAACAGTGGGAAGCAAGAAGGTGCTTAAAACATCAATGTAGGCCTGTGCTGTGATAGTGCCACACAAAACAACAACGGATGCAAGCCCCCTACATGAAAAACATGACCACACCATAACACCATTGTGTGATGTATGGCTTATGAGCAGCTGCTCAACCATGAAATTCAAGTTTTCTCACCTCCCACCTAACTATCATAGTACTTGCAGTGGATCCTGATGAGTTTGGAATTCCTGTGTGATGGTCTGGTTGGTGTCTGCCTATTACACATTACGAGCCTCTTCAACTGTCAGTGGTCTCTGTCAGTCAACAGACGAGGTTGGCCTGTATGCTTTTGTACTATATGTGTCCCTTCATGTTTCCACTTCACCGTCACATTGGAAGCAATGGATCTAGAAATGTTTAGGAGTGCGGAAATCTTACATACAGACATACGACACCCAATCACTTGACCATGTTCGAAGTCTGTGAGTTCCACGAAGCGCCCAATTCTGCTCTCTCGTGATGTCTAATGACTACTGAGGTTTCTGATATGGAGTACCTGGCAATAGGTGGCAGCACAATGCACCTAATATGAAAAATGTATGTTTTTGGGGGTGTCTGGATACTTTTGATCACACAGTGTACTTACCATCTCACTGCGCATCAATGTAATAGTTGAATCAAAAAAATATGTCACTATAGTTAAGACTGATAGACATAGAAGCTTTGAGGAAATTGTCTTGAGTAAACTGGAGTGGTGTTCCAGCTGCCGCCTCCTGGATGATAAGGACAATAATGACTGAGTGGCTGTTGTCATTTGATTGAAATATGGGAAGGCAGTATAGGAAAATGAACTTGTTCCTGGGATAATGCTACATCAGAGTACCACTCTAATGAATACAAACCATTCTTTTACATACCAAACACTACGCAACACTGCAAGCCCTTCAAGAGTACCCTATGGAAGCATGTTGGACCCTTGCCCTTCACGTTCATTAATTAGCTGGAAGCCAGTATTAAGAGTAACCACAGACTTTTTAGATGACACAATAGTCTGTAGTGAAGTACTATCCAAAAGATGCTTAATAAATATTGAGCTGCATCTCATAGTATTTCAAAATAGTGCAATGGTCGACACTGTACCTTAAATGTTCAGAAGTGTAAAATTATGCACTGCTGACTACAATATCAACAAGTCACAGTTGAAACCAACCAACTCATATAAATACTTGGATGTAACAATTTGTGGGGAAATGAAGTGAATTAACAATATGTGGGGATATGAAGTGGAATGAAAGGCAAAGCAAAATGTGCAAAATCTATCAGCCTAGCCTACCAGATGCAACTTTGTAGATTATCTTCTGCCTTGAGACAAGTCTCTTTCACCACAGCCAGCTACCGCATTCCATGTAAAAATGCAGTGTGTGAAATTTGGATCCTGCAGAATGAGGGGAAGAGATGCCTCTGGATTTTCAGAACTGAAAAATCTGCAACAGAAAAACCCCATCAGATTTGCAAAATATGCCATCTGCATGATAAATTCATTTGTTACCTAATGTAGGCATATTGTTTATTTCAGTCTCCTTAAGTGAATTTGTCCTCATTTCACAGGTCTCAGTGCTTGAGTGACTTGGCAAGTCAGTGGTCCCTTGTGTAGAGGGGGGAGAGTGAGCTGAACTATTTATTTATGTTAATCAACTAGAACCAACCCGTGTGTCTTTCACTTCTGAAGGATGGTAGCAACCACAACAAGCACAATGTCATCTTCAGTTTGTTTACGGGAGATCATTTATTTGCTTGTGTATTATGGTAGGGAAGAGTGTTGTGCCTTGAGGATAGTGTACCTAGGAACATCGTATGTATCCTCATCAGTTTTTCAATCTAGATGCCGATAACAGAATCACGTGATGGAGACTGCTATAAACAGTTTCTGACTTTTTCTATTACTTTTATTGTTGTAAGACATGAGACTGCATTTTGTGCGGCATTTGTCACTACACTGGTGGCAAAAATTGTAAAAACAAAAAATTATTGATGCAGAGTAATGAAATTTTGCGAATACATTTGTCTAGGTAGCATATTTAAGTGATTAACATTGTGAGATCACAGGTTAATGTAAGTGCAAGATAAACCATTGCAAATGTGAAATGCTGGTACATTAATAACTGGTGTAACCAACAGAATGTTTAACACTAGCATGCAACTGTGTTGTATAGGTGCTGGATATCCCGCATAGACAAAACAAACAAACAAAAACACACACACACACACACACACACACACACACACACACACACACGCGCGAATTCACACAAATGCAACACACAAATTTATTGAATTTTACTTATCATAAACTTCTGTAACTGAAGGATTAAAAATATCTACCAAATACACTATGTGAGCAAAAGTATCCAGATACCTGGCTGAAAATGACTACAAGTTCATGGCACCCTCCATCTGTAATGCTGGAGATCAATATGGTGTTGGCGCACCCTTAGCCTTGATGACAGCTTCCACTCTCGCAGGCATACGTTCAATCAGGTGCTGGAAGGTTTCTTGGGGAATAGCAGCCCATTCTTCATGGAGTGCTGCACTGAGGAGAGGTATTGATGTTGGTCAGTGAGGCCTGGCATGAAGTCAGTGTTCCAAAAAATCCCAAAGGTGTTCTGTAGGATTCAGGTTAGGACTCTGTGCAGGCCAGTCCATTACAGGGATGTTATTGTCTTGCAAACACTCCACCACAGGCCGTGCATTCTGAACAGGTGCTTGATCGTGTTGAAAGATGCAATCGCAATCCCCGAATTGCTGTTCAACAGTGGGAAGCAAGAAGGTGCTTAAAACATCAATGTAGGCCTGTGCTGTGATAGTGCCACACAAAATGACAAGGGGTGCAAACCCCCTCCATGAAAAACATGACTACACCATAACACCACTGCCTCTGAATTTTACTGTTGGCACTACATACGCTGGCAGATGCGTTCACCGGGCATTCGCCATACCCACACCTTGCCATCGGGTCGCCACATTGTGTACCATGATTCTTCACTCCACACAATGTTTTTCCACTGTTCAATCGTCCAATGTTTATGCTCCTTCCACCCAGTGAGGCGTCGTTTGGCATTTATCGGCATGATGTATGGCTTATGAGCAGCCTCTCGACTATGAAATCCAAGTTTTCTCACCTCCCGCCTATCTGTCATAGTACTTGCAGTGGATCATGATGCAGTTTAGAATTCCTGTGTGATGGTCTGGATAGATGTCTGCCTATTACACATTAAGACCCTCTTCAACTGTCGGCAGTCTCTGTCAGTCAACAGACGAGGTTGTGCTCTACATGTCCCTTCACATTTTCACTTTACTATCACATCAGAAACAGTGGACCTAGGGATATTTAGGAGTGTGGAAATCTCGCGTACAGACATATGACACAGGTGAAACCCAATCACCTGACCACGTTCGAAGTCTGTGAGTTCCGCGGAGCACCCGATTCTGCTCTCTCACGATGTCTAATGACTACTGAGGTCACTGATATGGAGTACCTGTCAGTAGGTGGCAGCACAATGCACCTAATATGAAAAATGTATGTTTTTGGGGATGTACAGATACTTTTGATCATGTAGTGTAGCTTCAATATATTGTATAGTACTTAAATGTGTAGAACTCAAAATACACTTACAGAAAAAAAAAAAAAATTGCAACACCATAAAGAAGTTGCACAACTTAAACAAAGGTTGATAGGCGTGTTTCTACATTGAAAAGATCATGTCTATTCAAATTTCATGCCAGTTGCATAAGAGTGGCGCTGGTAATGCAACTACGAGGATGCAAATCAGGTTTGCTTTAAACACACGCTGTAACAGTCTTGAGAATTAGCTGCTTTTGAGACTGGACAAGGTAAGTTGATGTTAGTCAAGAATGCCTCAAAGGTGACAAAGACACCATTATCTACATCTCAATGCATTTGAACGAGGTTGAGTAATAGGACTAAGAGAAGCTGGATGTTCCTTCTGCAATATTGCAGAAAGACTTGGCAGGAACGTAGCCACTGTATGCGATTGCTGGCAGGGTCATGAGAATGTAAAGTCAAAAGAAGACTGGGCTCCAGATGGCCATGTGACAGATGAGAGGGAAGACCATAATGTTTGGTGTAAGGCTCTGGTGCATCATACTGCATCTGCAGCAGTTGGCACCACAGTGCCACAACAAAATGTTAGAAATCAATTACTTCAAGGACAGCTCCAAGCCAGATGCCCTGTAACATGCGTTCCATTGACCCCCAACCACCACCATTTGAACTTCTGTGGTGTGAAGCGAGAACTCATCAGAGGGCAGGCCGGAGGTCTGTTGTATTTTTGGCGAAAGCTGGTTCTGCCTTGGTGCCAGTGATGGCTATGCGTTGGGTAGAATGAGACCAGTTGGGGGCCTGCTTGCTAGACACACTGGACCAACACCTGGAACTATAGTCTTGGGTTGCAATTTTGTATGACAGAAGGAGCTCTCTTGTGATCATCCCATGCACCCTGACTGCAAATTTGTATGTCAGTCTGGTGATTCAACCTACTGTGCCACCATTCGTGAACAGCATTGCACAGGATGTTTTCCAAAGGGATAATTCTTACCCACATACCACTGTTGTAACACAGCATGCTCTACAGAGTGCCAACAGGTTGCCTTGGCCGGCTCAGTCACCAGATAAGTCTCCAATTAAGCACATAAGTGACATCATCAGATGACAACTCCAGCACCTGCCACAACCAGCATTAACCATCCCTTTATTGATGGTTCAAGTGCAACACGCATAGAACTCCGTCCCGCAAAAGTGTCAATGTGACAATCTTTTTGTTGTGCCTATCTGCGACTCAGCAACTCTGCTATACTGTGAGTACAACTATCCTTTTCATAACATTGTCATTATTCTGTTGTGCATTTTCCACTGCTTGATAAAGCTATAAAAATAGTTAGGCTATATAATGTGGGCATGGTTAAACCACATTTCACAAGTGATGCACCACTTGTACCTCAAAACAGTAAAGATCGTCTACCATGGTACATGTGATATTTGCTAATGAACTAGGTTTCTTTAAAGACTTAACAATTTAACCTGTCTCTAAAATGGAAATTTGTGTTAGTTTCCTATATTTTCTATTTCAAAATGTACTGTATTTAACTTGTAACTGATTTTTGACTATACTTCTACTTCATCTTGTGGGGCGGCGAGTTTGTTAAATTGAAAATTAATCGTTTGCTGTACAAATGTTTGTTTGATGAATCAGTTTCTGGCTATTAGAAGGTTGTTAATGCTGTCTTTCGCCGTTCTCAACACTGGCTCTCTATTTACTTTTTAGGCACCCAGAAAGTGATTTAACAAAACGTGAAGCCTGTAATTAGAGTTCCTAGTGCCCACTTCATCTGAGAATCCCATTATAGCTGCAGCTTATAGCTCTGAGGAATTAGGAGATTGTCCGGGATTTCTAATCAAAAACGATTTTCCAAAATAGTTGAGTATATTCTCAAAGTCACAAATAAAAAACACAAGTATCCCTACAACCTAACTAACAGAGCAGTTCAGAGTCTAATGCGCTGATGCAACTATAAATGTCCGAATTAAATGTTAAAATGAATGCTCGCCATAATTTGATGAAAATATTTCATCAAACGCCACGCTAAATAATTGGTAGAATGCCTGTCCCGCGACGGCATGTGAAAATACGACAATACGCAAACTGAAGCTAGATAATGAAAGTCAACCCAGAATTAACACTTCACTTGAAATGATTTCGTGGTTACGCGCATCTCGAGTAACTGAATACGGCATCCGAAGCTGTTTGTCGCAGTGATACCGACGCGACGCGGCTCCCGACACAGGTGGCGAGTGATTCAGCGTCTGGAGAGAACTGGGGCCTTGCTTCCTCGCGCAGCGTTCTTATATATATAAAGCCGCGGTGCGGACGGCTAAGGGAACGCCTGATCAAATCGGCTCTCCCGACTAGCCGCTGGGCTAGTAACGCACCACTTCAAGTTACATAATAAATTATAGCTTCTCTTGCTGATGGCCGATGAAGCTCTTAATTTAACTGTGCATTTAGCACGCAGGTAAGTATTGATGATAAAATTTTGACGTGGCTAAGTTAAGTATTTTGGGCGAGAGAATTAATTTAATTGCCCTGCACGCAGTAGATGAGCTCTGAACTGTCCCTTTTGAGATCCGCTATCGCTATAATTTTATAGGTATTCCAAAGAAACTTTTCACATCTTCATAGTCATAGCGGACCTCCAACCTATTTAAATCTAAACATCCTAGCCTTATTTCTTAGCCTACTTAATCTATCTTGCTTCCTTCAGTTTTGAGACGAAAACCAGAAAATCATGAATTTCCACTAAAATATTAATTTGTGAAATCCAAAGTACTGTTTTTATTAAATCATTATGAAAGATGAATCTAAATATAAATTTTGAAGTCTCTAGCTCTTTTCTGTTGCGTCAATGATTTTTACAGAAAAACGTCCAAATTTCGGAAATGGCTTAAGTTATCGAACTGATATTCAACACATATTAATTTAGTATTACTTCTGACATGCCAGAAAAGTTTTAGGTCATTTGCTTGATTTTTAAGGTATTGCGCAACATTTATGACGTCAGAGCTAGTTACAGCAGACTGGCTGGCACACAATTGAAAACTGATGTGAATTTGCTACAGCGTGAGTAGGCTGCTTCCCTACAATCTGATTTCACTTACTGGTTATTGGAGTGTGGCAGAATAATAACATAACAGATAGTCTGTTAAATACAACACTGAAAAGATTTTCTTGATTGCAGTACTTACAAATTCCAATAGAGTATTTGGTCGTTGGTACATGAGCTGTTGTACCTTGGCACTCATTTTCACATTTGGAACTCTCACTTGCCCATCTGAAATAACTAGAAGCAAATTTGCATGTGTCAAACAACCATTAATAGTTGTACTAAAAAGAAAATTCTCTTGAAGAAATTATAAACTTATGAGACAGACTTGCTGACAACCAAGTACCTTCAGTGAAAATGTCAGTACTGCCAACAGACACATGTTATGGAAGTAATAGGATACATTTGAGAAGATTAAAAATGGAGGGCAGATTTCTCAGATACCAGGGATGAGAGTGACTCTCTTGTTGTGAGGATGAGGGGAGACATTATTTCAGGAGGCTGTTTACCTGTGTACAGTAACTCTTTGCCTTCTGTAGTCATTTGATCTTTTTTACATCTTCAGTGGTCTCTCTACATCCTCACAAGAGGTACATAAATCTCTTCCCAGGGTCTGAGTGACCTACTCTTCCTTATTAATCTTCCCCAACCTTTCCTTCTTTCCTCCATATGGTAGGTACTATTATTTCTGAAAACTAGGTTAGTTCATGTATTTTTATACATGGTATGTTTGTCAGCAGTACTGACATCTCTCCTAAATGTTAAGTACAGGGCAGCAATTCTGTCTCATAATTCTATATATTAACAATTGTCTACTACAAGCTGTGGGTGAGTAAATTAACTGTGGATCAAATAAATTGTCACTCTAGCTGTGGGAGAAGTGATAATTTATTGTGAAAATGCACAAATTCCAACACAGGAGCCGAGAAACTGTATACCTTAATTAGAAGCTTCGTATTAAATGGAGACAACTAAAAAAATCTTGGGAGATGTTTGGAAGTTCATAAGCAGAAAGAAACACATTTAATTGAACTTGAGGACAGGTAACACATTCTAATGCTTAGAGTACCATTGCTGTTGAAGATGATAGCCAGTCAATAGCAGTAAGGACGGTAAAATTTCATGCATGGAATCATTCACCAATTATTTGAGAAAGAGAGCTTCTGAACAGCAGAGGCAGCTGTGAAGAGGCAAGAATGAAACAAACGTGAAATTCAACAATTCAATATCAGTAATTGCAATATAAATGTATTTTAAAATAAAATATAAGAAAAACCTGCTATGAATTCGCTGCTGGTAATTTTACACATATTTCAGCCATTTCATTTACTATGGAAAAGAGGAGGAAAAAGTTGTCTAATGAAACTCTTATTGAATGGGATGTCTGTGGTCTATCGAACATTAGTTTTTGATGCAGCAGCAGCATGACAAGAACACGATGATCTGCCCAACATTGTACTCTTGGTTAATAAACTAAAAGCAAAGGGAGTCTTCACACTCATGGAAGACTACAATAAATTATTTATAAATGGCAAGAAACAGAAGCAAATGGTATCTGAGTTTCCTCATTCATTTTTATAGCATAAAAAGAAAATTTATTATAGAATAATCATTTTTGAAAGAAACATGGTGTCCCCACAAATGTTGTAAGTAATAACAATATGGAAATGTTTTCTTATTGATTTCCATGACATAAAACCAAAGTTTATTACAGAACAAGCATTTTTAAAAGAAATGTGATTTGCCCCACATACAATGTAAATAACAACAACATGGAGAGGTTAGATTGCTACTCACCACATAGAGGAGGCATTGAGTCATGGACAGGCCAATGAACAAGTAGAAATATTTCCAGTTTTCAGACAAAGTTCTTCTTCAAAATTAGAATCTCACACATTCACAGAACAATGGCTCACACAAACTATTTGTTTTGTACCACAAATTTCTTTATTTGCACAGGATCAGGATGGAAAGTCATGATGGTGTAGAATGTTGACAAAAAGCTCTTAAATGTGGATTACATGAGCCAGGAATAGCTTTAACTCTCAATGAGCAACAAACATCCCATTTAATCACTAGAGCATTTGAAAATAACAAAACAATCTGTAGGAATCAATATACATATTTCTGATGGGTGCACAGCTTGCTAATTTCTAATAGCAAAGAACAAGGCTAGATCAAATTTAATCCAAGTTAATGAAGTGTTAACACATGTGTCCATGGCTATCTGTAAAAACTGTGAGTTTCTTCTAGTGATCAGAGATTTTTAGGGTATTAACAGCAATTGTAGCTTATACTAGGAATACCAGCAGCCCTCAGTATCTGCAGCAACAGCATACAGTACATAATTGGAATGTTGATTTTTTTCATTCATCTGCTTTATTGGTATGTGGGAAATATATGTCAGAGAAGATCTAGATATTACCTTAAAGGAGGGTTGGTATGTGTACTCTTTAGGCTGATTTGATCTTTCCTAAGCAGAATAAAGTGTGTCCCCAGGGGCTCAGCATTCATTTTCTGGGTACGGGCTTGGCGACCCCGGGGTTCCTGAGCTGGGAACTGGTAAGCGCCGCCAGTCCCCTGTCACCGTAAGCTCTGAGCATACTTCAACGACCACCGTGTGGCGCGGCGGTTGAATGTTGTGTGTCTCAGGGAATGGGGATCTTGGCTTGACCGCCTGGATCGCGAGGATGGAATAAACCTCTATAAACAACCCCTCAATCTCAAGGTGTGCTGCGTGCTGATGAGATGCATGGCTGTTGAGGTGGAGCAGTCGTTAGCGGGCAACCTCTGGGGAACCTGCCGCACCTCAGTTGTATAAGGCTTACCTAGGCACGCTGGGCTCTGTCTAGGTGGACTCCTAGTTCCCTAGCTGCTCGTGGGACCAAGATGGAACCCTCGAACTTTTCTTCTTCTCCTCCCAGCGGAAAGGGTGGGCCGCTGGTAGGTTCTAACACCCAATCTCACAAGAGGGCTTGTGTAGCCAGTCCTCCTGATTCAGGTAATAGTAACAGAACGCATGCTGCTTCGCAGAATGTGTTTCTCGTAATTAGAAGAAAAGATGGGAGTTTTGAAAAAGTTTCGCCATTTTATATACAGAAGGGCTTAGAAGGTATTGCTGGCACCTTAAAATCTGTAAAGCGCTTGCGAAATGGCACCTTGTTGGTTGAAACATCTAGCTTCCAGCAAGTCCAGAACCTTCAGAAGCCACAATTTCTTGGGGAGTTTGCGATTGAGACTGAATTTCACAACACCTTGAACTACAGAGGGTGTTGTGACTTGCAAAGATCTCGTTGACATTCCCCAAGACGAACTGAAGGCTGAATGGTCCCAGGAAGGAATTGTCGACGTGCAACACATTATGAAACGGGTGGATGGTGCTCTCATGAAATCTGACTCGTTTATCCTTACTTTTAACAGCACCAAATTGCCTGAGCATGTGACGGCAGGTTTCCTACGTCTCAGTGTACGGCCTTATTACCCCAACCCCATGCGGTGTTTTAAATGCCAACACTTTGGACACACTACTCTCGGCTGTAAAGGGGAAGCCACTTGCGGGAAATGTGGTAAAGCCGCCCATGAGGGAGTTGGTTGCTCCTCTCCTCCCAAGTGTGTCAACTGCTCTGCGGATCACCCTGTGTGGAGTAGGGAATGTAGAGTTTTCCTTGAGGAACGGAAGATCCAGGATCTTAAAACCACCAAACACATCCCATACGGTGAGGCAAAGAAAATTTACAAGTCCCTGCAGCCGCCCACACTCGCTGCTTCCTTTTCTTCCATTCTGAAACAGCCAGTCTTGAAAAATGATGCCGCTACACAAACGGAGGTTGCTACTGTCAGCACTAGCACCTACGTTTGTCAATGTACGTGTGCTGCTGCTGTTCCTGTGAAGCCTGCTGCTCCTCCCCGGCCTTCTGACCAGGCCGTGGTAGCTGACGTCATGGAACTTCCTGCCCCTTCCCAGGTCCAGTCTTGTGCAATGCCCGGCGCTGCCACACCCCCTACTGCTTCTGAGGTTTTGGCTCCAATGCCACCTCAGGCCAGAAAATTGAAGCCCAAGCCAAAGGTGAAGACTTGCCCGCTAAAGGAGACTGAAGTTCTACAGTCTGCTGATGTTGATGTCATTCTCTCTGACGTCTCTCTCGACTCCTCTTCAGAGGCGATGGAGGTTGATGTCAGACTGGGGCAATCATCTCGCCCCAAAACTGAGCCTCCACCTGTTGTGGGCTCTCCTCCCCGACAGAAAGTGAGACTGAAGGTACTCCCACCCTGATAGATGGCTCCCATTATACAGTGGAACATGAATGGATTCTGGGCACATGTGGAGGAACTGCACCTCCTAGCATGGCAACGCCCCCTGTGCTTGTGTTTACAGGAAACACATCTAAAACAATCTGAAGCTTCTGTACTCAGGGGCTATACGCTGTATCGCAAAGATGACCTGACTGGAGACAGGGCCAAAGGCGGAGTCGCCGTGTTTGTCAATAATGACCACCACTCCTCTGCTCTCCCCCTGGATACTGACCTGCAAGCAGTTGCAGTTGAAATTCATTCCCATCGGAGGCTTACCGTTTGCTCCCTTTATTTACCCCCTCTGGATGCAATGACCTTAGACGCTCTCACAGATCTTATCGACCAACTCCCCCGCCCATTTCTCCTCCTGGGAGACTTCAATGCCCATCATGTCCTGTGGGGCTCCACTTCTCTTTGCACTCGAGGTCGAATTTTGGAGAGCCTCCTAACATCTCAAGTGTTGTGCATCCTCAACACGGGTACTACAACTCATTTCTCTACTGCTACTGGGTCATTCTCAGCCATTGACCTATCTTTCTGCTCTCCAGCCCTCACCGACTCTGTTCACTGGGAGGTCATTGATGACCTTCATTCCAGTGATCACTTCCCCATCCGCATTCATCTCCTGGACGGTGTATTGCTGGAGCAGAGGCCGGCATCGTGGGTGATTGGCAGGGCTAACTGGCCTCTGTTCACTCAGTTGGCTGTCTTTGAACGCCACAACAGCGTACGGGAATGGGTGGATCACATCACACTTCTGATCCATCATGCTGCTGACCTGTCCATACTACAGTCTTCTGGCCCTCCTAAGTGGCGCCTTGTGCCTTGGTGGACGGAAGAGTGCCGTTCAGCCATCCAGGACAGGCGTGTGGCTCTTCGCCGATTTAAATGCCGCCCAACAGCGGTCAATCTTAGCGCCTTTCGCATCGCGAGAGCCAGGGCACGCCATGTCATTAAAGAGAGCAAGAAAAGGTCATGGCAGGAGTTCCTGGACTCCATCAACCGTTCCACTTGTTCCACAAACGTATGGGAAGCCATCCGGAGGATTTCCGGTAAACGCAGCCGTCTACCAATAGCTGCAGTCTTGAACCAGGGATGCCACCAAACAACACCCAGAGCCATTGCTCAGACGCTGGCAGAGCATTTTGCACAAAGTACTGCCACTGCAACCCAGGATCCAGCATTTCGTCGCTACCGTGCGACTGTCGAACGAGCGAAGTTGGACTTTCAGTCGAACAGTTCTGAGGCCTACAACTCCCCTTTCTCCATGTGGGAACTTGAATCGGCGCTTACTGCGGCTTCTGACACTGCACCAGGTTATGACCGTATCCGGTACTCCATGCTTCGACATCTGCCAGCGGCGTCAAAGGAAATCCTCCTCGAATGTTTTAATCTGATATGGCAGACTGGAGGGTTCCCCACCTCGTGGAGGCAGGCAATCCTCATCCCTCTCCTCAAACCAGGAAAGGACCGCACATGTCCCGGTAGTTATCGTAGTATCGCCTTGACAAGCTGTGTTGGAAAGACCCTGGAACAGATGGTTAACCGTCGTCTGGTCTGGCTGTTAGAGACTAGACAGCTCCTTAGCCACTTTCAGTGTGGATTGCGAAAATTTCAGTCCACGGTCGACAATCTGACCCTCCTAGAGGCGGCTATTCAGCAGGCTTTCCTCCGTCAGCATCACTGTATTGGTATCTTCTTTGATATCAGTAAGGCATATGATACTACTTGGAGACACTGTATTCTTGGACAACTGCATCAATGGGGCTTTCGTGGCCACCTCCCCATTTTCATTCGGTCTTTCCTGTCTCTGCGGCTTTTTTGGACCCGCATTGGTAACACACTGTCTGATCACTTTGAGCAAGAGAACGGTGTCCCCCAGGGCAGTGTTTTAAGCGTTACCCTCTTTGCCATAGCCATCAACAGTATAACGTCTACAGTGAGGAGTCCAGTACAGTGCTCCTTGTTTGTGGACGACTTTGCTGTTTTCTGTTCCTCCTCCAGTGTTGCAACCATGAGCCGTCAGTTGCAGCTAACAGTGCGGTGGTTAGAGGAGTGGGCTGCAAAGACAGGTTTTTGGTTCATTTTAATCATTCTCGTTGTCTTTTTACTTTGCCTGCCTTGCAAATGGGGGATGCTGTCCTACATTTTAGAGACACAGTGCAGTTTCTGGGCCTAATTTTTGACTCCAGGTTGTCATGGCTGCCACACCTACGTGACTTGAAAGCCAGAGCTCTGAAGGCACTGAACATCCTCAAGTGCCTCAGCCACAGGTCTTGGGGAGCGGACAGGGCGCGTCTCATTCAGTTTTATCGGGCTTTTGTGCGTTCACGGCTGGATTATGGGTGCACAGTATATGGGTCAGCAAGGCCGTCTTATTTGCAGATCCTTGATGCTGTCCACCATGCTGGGATTCGACTGGCCACGGGTGCTTATCGGACCAGTCCCATACCCAGCCTCTGTGCTGAGGCTGGCGAACCGCCACTTACCATCCGGCGGCAGCTAGTGCTGGTGCACCAGGCTTGTAAGTTTCTTGCAGCTCCCAGCTCGCCTGCTCACCGCCTTGTTGCCCATCCACTTCTGGACCGCCTTTTTTCCCACCGTCCCCGGGCTACGTTGCCATTTGGGATCCGTGTGCAACATGCACTAGAGTCGCTCGGTGTGGAGTCTGTACAACCCCAAATCCAGGGTTTTAACCACCTGCCACCCTGGTTACTGAAGAGGCCCGGAGTGATTTTAGATTTATTGCAGTACAAGAGAGATTGCACTCCTGCCACCGTTTTTAGTGCAGCATTTTCTGCTATTTTATCTGAGCACCACGACTATGTAGCTGTTTTTACGGATGGGTCGAAACAAAGGGATTCTGTTGGTTGCTCAGTTGTTTTTCCGGATCGTGTCCTCAAGGTCCGACTGCCTCAGACTTTTACTGCCTTTGATGCAGAATTGTCTGCGATCTTGCGGGCGCTGGAGCAGATGAGGCATTCTTCCTCTCCTAAATTTCTTGTCTGTTCCAATTCACTCAGTGCCCTTCAATCATTGCACCATTTGTATCCGGCAGATAAAGTAGTCCAGACCATCCAGGATGCCCTCCTCCAACTACAGCGACTGGGGAAGGTTGTAGCTTTCTGCTGGGTTCCGGGGCATGTCGGCATTGCTGGGAATGAAAGGGCAGATCTCACAGCCAAGGAGGCGTGTCTCGATCCACACGTATCTCAGTGTGCTGTCCCCTTGCACGCACTCACCTCGCTGTTGAGCTCACGAGTCATGTGTCGGTGGGAGGATGAGTGGCTGGGAGTGACTGACGATAAGCTCCGTCTAGTCAAGCCCACAACGCGTGTGTGGTGTACTTCCTTACAGCCCCATCGACGGGACGAGGTTCTCCTCACTCGGCTTTGAATAGGCCACAGCCCTATGACGCATGTCTTCCTGCTCCGGTGAGAAGACGCTCCAATGTGTGGTGCTTGCGGAGTCCAGGTCACTATGCGCCACGTTTTATTGGATTGTGTTTTATTTTCTGACCAGCGGGCCGCGGCTGACTTGCCAGCGGACCTGCCAACTCTTTTAGGCAACATTCGGACGAATGTGGTTAAAGTTTTAAGGTTCTGTGCCATGTCAAATGTTTTTACAACGATTTTAGGGAGAGGATTTTAATTTGCTCACTGTGTGACAAGCTCGCCCATATTTTATGTAAGTAGCCAGCCAGTGACAATTTCAGGGGCATTCTTGTTGCTCTGTTTTCCCTTTTCTTCGGTTTTACTTTCTTATACAGCATTTTCTTTCTTTTCCTGCTTTCTTTGCATGTGTGCTTCAGTTTTCTTAGGTCTGTCCACATTCGTTCCTTTTAATGTGTGTCAGGGCGCTGATGACCTCGATGTTGAGCGCCCATAAACCCCAACACACACACACAGAATAAAGTGTGCCAAGATTTGGCAGCACATGTCATAGTTAAAGTCTCATTTCGCTCATCAGTTGGCGCCAAGACTGGTAATGTGTTCCTGTCACAGCTACAAGACAACACTTCAAGATGGACTGTGTCAACAGAAGGCATGCCATTCAGGGTTGTCATCATCCCACAGTGGCTGGTTCCTGGGATTGGTCAGCAAGTAGCGACACTGCCTGATCTCGGAGTGTACATGTGGGGAGACAAGTTGCCCTATACAAAAAGTGCATGGACCAGCCTGCGTTCTCTAGTGGTCTAGCAATTTGCCAGGCACAGAAAAGCTGCAAAGTAAGGTACCATGTGCCTGGGGAGACAAGCAGGAGATGGCTGCTGGCAATCTGTGATAGCGGCCCCTTATCTATGGAAGATGGGGCAACCACTGTTATTTCGCTGACTGGAAGGAAAAGTCAGTCTGTCTGTGAAGAGACAAAGAGGAAGTACTCAACAGAGACAGCAATGTGGGCAGTATGGACGGAGCTGCAAGTTTGCATGGCCAGCTGTGGTGCAGCCTGGTGTGGGATCCTGTTTACAATACTCCTAACAGTCATGGCATTGCAAGTCAAGTTGCGTTTGTCTGAAATATATTGCAGTTGTGGAAGGTTCTATGTTAGATTAGACTCCGTGGATGTGTTCGTATATTATTGTTGAATTATTTTTAACTGGCTGACTTTATCTATATTTTGTCTGTTGCCCTATTGTTTTTGCATTTGGTGAACCAGTCTGTCCTACCCCACTGTCCAGCTTGGTATAGGCATTTTCTGTCTTGTTAAAATTGATTATTACTTGCTACTTTTAGCTTTGATTTGCAGAATTAACCTTAGCTTTTGGATGTCTTTTGTCATCTCTCATTTATATTTTACTTAGGAAATAATGTCTTGAGTCAGTTCTCGGCAACCTTGCTGTATTATTGTCCTTTACCAGCTTGTATAGCTAATTAGATGAGGGTTCATTGATGTATATTGTATTCTCTTTTTATTGTTGAAGCAAGATTTATTTAAAGTACCAAAATCTGTGTGAAGTTGACATGTAGTATAAGATACACTGTTGACATCTTAAATTTTTCAGGACAGCCACAAGTCAGTTCACACTCAGTAGATTTTATCAACTGATTTCACTCCGTAATATTACAAGATCATCATCGGAAACTTCTAACACTTTGAATGGCCATTTAAGTGTGAAGTAGATACACTAACTTCCACTTCTTTTATGAGATGACTTACTTGTTGTCCGCAGCCAATCTTCTTTGCTGGCTTCTGGAATCTCTTGAAACTTCTTCTCCGAAGAGTGATGCTAGGTACAGGAATAGTTAAAATTCTCCCTCTACATGTGAAATAAGTAGATACTCAAAGGTTACTTTTCATCAACCAATGGTATATTAAAACTTCATACAGAACAAACTTCTCCCTTCTCGCATAAACATCTGACTTCTTGTAAGTCACTCATATTGTCTCATGCCAGAAAAAAATCTAATTACATCCACAAAAGAGTTGGCTTAATAACCATAACCCTATATCACAGGATTTATAAAATATGTCTTGCCTCTAGCAAGGCAGGAATAAGAGTTTTTTAAGAGTTATTTTTCACTAACAATAGCCACTGATACTATTATCACAGAGTTACATAAATACTCCATGGCAGCCATGGCATCGAATGTAAAACCTGTTGATTCCACACAGCCGGCACAGAAGTCACGGAAGACGTAGAAACTTCGGGATCACCAATATGGGAAACAGGTGTATGGATAACTGTATACTCAACAAACTGTTCCCATAAATGTCTATACATACATATATTTCAGCACAAAGAAAGATACACATGGACACTGTACAAGGTACAAAGGCTGACTGGAACATTAACATGGGGCTCGTCAGAGCAGTTAGGGTTCAAAGATCATGCTTTATGTGGTCAATGTGCCCTATCGACGCCACACATTATTATTAGTAAGTCTCATTGACTTTTCATGTTTGTTTAATTTAGTCTGAGAACTTGTACTGTGATGCCTTGAATTCATTAACTTTAATCTAAGTTTTTCTGTCAGTCAAATATAAATTGACAGGCATCAGTTTTTCTTTTTAGCTTGGTTTGGAACTTGCTGAGTGGGTCTTCTGTTCAAAATAATGTAGTGTTCTGTCAGTGTAATCTGTTTCATGTAATAACACTGCGATATTACCCTTGTTGGCCTTTATCACTAGAGCTTCTGCATTCAGAAATTTTTTATTCAATTTTTTTTAATGTGTTAAGTTCCTGTATACTAGTAGTATCTGTATATAATGCTTGATGTAGGGCTTTCCTCATTTGTAAAGCTACTTTAGTTTCCTCATTTTTGTTTCATGTGGCAGAAATACAAGCTATCTTTACCCACGAAATTATTTCTTTAATGTCTTTCTTGGTTAAATGGTGCTTGAGGTCATTTTGAAGTCCTTTGTCTAACAAGTCCATCTCACTGTTGTTTAGCTGCATGTCTATTAAATTGACATGCTTGTCATAAAATTTAATTTGTGTTCAAAGACAATTTTGGTATTGTTGTGATTTTGCATCATATATATTACATATGTTCAAGAGTCAGAATGTTTATGCTAAGTGACATTATTGCTGATGTTTGTTTATACTTTGGTTATTCCAGTCACCAGCCACAATTTATCACTCACTGGGGAAATGCAGCCAATACCTTCAGCTATGTAACTTTTCTGGTACCACAAGTGGTTTGGCTCTGAAGCACAGAAATATAGTCCTCTGTGTGCGATGTTAAACATAACTGGAGGTCAGTAACGACAGAAAATGGTTTTACAAACAGCAGCTTTCAACTGTGTGCCATTGAGTTCTATATGTAACTGTAATTCTTAACGGACACAGGAGTTGACTTATCAGCTTATCTTCCTCATCACTGTAGTGGTGACTGTCATCTCTTTGTAACCTGTGGTTGTGTCATCTGGACATATGGGTGCAGAAACTGCCACTAAACCTGGACCTGTCACAAGTGGTGGCAGATGTGATGCTCCCTATCCTTGGAGCAGATTTTCTGTCATTTTATGATCTGCTACCGGGCCTTTGTCATCATCTTCTCCTCAATACCACTTCTAATTTGGCCAGCCATGAACATGTATGCTGTATGGATGATAATGCTGTGCGAATGATCACAGGTGATTTTCCATATGCGGAACTTCTCAAGTCTTTCCTGAGATAATCAGCAGACACTAGTGCTGAAATGAAATTTGAGAGTACATTACATACTGACAACACTAGGACTGCCAATTCATGTTTGAACTTGTTGCCTAACACCAGAGAAGTTGAAAGTAGTGAAATAAGAGTTTTCCTTTATGCTCATGCAAGGACTCTGCCTCCTGTGAAGCAGAAGTTGGGCCTCACTGCTACATGTAGTTCCCAAGAAGACCAACGGATGGTGTCCATGTGGTCAGTATTGGCAACTCAAGGCTAGAAAAATTTATAGTTGCTATCCGGTCCCAAATGTTGAAGACTAGCATTCAACATCCACAATAAGAACATCTTTTCCACTTCAGATTTTGTATATGTGTTTTACCAAGTACCTGTTGCTCCAGAAGACATAGGTAAAACTGGCGTCCATAATCCATTTCCTCCCTCTGAATTTATGAGAACGCTTTTTGAACTGTGCAATGCTATGTCGACCTTACAGTGTTTTAAGGATGAAGTGCCATGAGATCTTGACTTCTGTTATGTTTACATAAATGATGTCTTGGTGGTGTCCAGTTCTGAAACTGAACACTTGAAACATTTACACCAGATATTTACTCACCTCAGTTCCTACGGACTACTCATAAATATATAAAAGTGTGTATTTGGGATATCAGAAGACAGCTTTCTGGGCTACACCACCAATACCCAAGGAATGCAGCCTCCACAAGAGAAGGTAAAAGCTGTAACACATTTCCCACAGCCTGTGACTGTCCATGAATTGTGGCGATTCCTCAGCATCACTGATTTCCACCCCTGTTTTGTGTACAATCATGCACTCATGGCTATCTCATTGAATGAACTTTTACAAGGCTCACCAAAACTAAGTGACTGACTGACAGGGACAAGCAAAGCTGGGACAGCCTTCAACAATGTGAAGACCGCCATCACTGAGGATGCTCCTTAGCACACCCTTTCCCACAAGTGCCCCTCATGTTAACGGTCAACATGTCTCCAACTGCAAAGGGTGCTGCACTTCAGCAACAAGTAGATCAGCACTGGCAGCCCTTAGCATTCTTCAGCCAGAAGCTGTCTCCTATGCAGCAGAGTTGGTCAATGTACACACTTAAAAAAAAGTTTTGCATCACCTCGATTCCAAGAGTTCTGGAACCTGTACAGAAAATTTGAATAGAGATCAATATAAACATCATTTCTGCTCTTTTTATTGCTCATGAAAACCACACATTGCAAGTAGTACCACAATACAGAGAGGCCTTCAGAGGTGGTGGTCCAGATTGCTGTACACACCATTACCTCTAACACCTAGTAGCACATCCACTTGCGTTGATGCATACCTGTAGTCATCATGGCATTCTATCCACAACTTCATCTAGGCACTGTTGGTCCAGATTGTCCCACTCCTCAACAGCGATTTGGCGTAGAACCCTCAGAGTGGTTGGTGGGTCATGTCATCCATAAACAGCCCTTTTCAATCTATCCCAGACATGTTCGATAGGGTTCATGTCTGGAGTACATGCTGGTCACTCTAGTCGAGAAATGTCATTATCCTGAAGGAAGTCATTCACAAGATGTGCATGATGGGAGCATGAATTGTCCTCCATGAAGATGAATGTCTCACCAATATGCTGCCAATATCATTGCGCTATTGGTCGGAGAATGGCATTCACGTATCTTAGAGCCATTATAGTGCTTTCCATGGCCACCAGCAGCATACATTGGCCCCACATAATGCCACTCCAAAACAGCAGGGAACCTCCACCCTGCTGCACTTGCTGGACAGTGTGTCTAAGGCATTCAGCCTGACCGGGTTGCCTCCAAACACATCTCCGACGATTGTCTGGCTGAAGGCATATGCAACACTCATCAGTGAAGAGAACATGATGCCAATCCTGAGCATTTCATTCGGCATGTTGCTGAGCCCATCTGTACCATGCTGCATGGTATTGTGGTTGCAAAGATGGACCTCGCCATGGACGTCGGGAGTGAAGTTGCGCGTTCTGCAGCCTATTGCACACAGTTTGAGTCGTAACAAGATGTCCTGTGGCTGCACGAAAAGCATTATTCAACATGGTGGATTTGCTGTCAAGATTCCTCCCAGCCATAATCCGTAGGTAGTGGTCATCCACTGCAGTAGTCGCCCTTGGGTGGCCTGAGTGAGGCATGTCATTGACAGTTCCTGTCTCTCTGTATCTCCTCCATGTCCGAACAACATTGGTTTGGTTCTCTCCAAGATGCCTGGACACTTCCCTTGTTGAGAGCTCTTCCTGGCACAGAATAACAATACAGACATAATCAAACCATGGTATTGACCGTTTAGGTGTGGCTGAACTACAGACAACACGAGCTGTGTGCCTCCTTACTGGTAGAAAGATTGTAACTGATTGGCTGTGGGTCCCCCTCCATGTAATAGGCGCTGCTCATGCATGATTGTTTACATCTTTGAGCGGGTTTAGTGACATCTCTGAACAGTGAAAGGGACTGTGTCTGTGATACAATGTCCACAGTCAACATCTATCTTCAGGAGTTCTGGGAACTGGGGTGATGCAAAACTTTTTTGGTGTGTGTAATTGTAAGTCGTATGCAGCTTACACTTCAATCAAGAAGCTCTGACACATGCTCGAAGGTTAATACTTTATGCTTGTCACTGACCCCAAGCCACTGATGAGTGTTTTCCATCAGAAAATAGACAAAACATCACTACATTGACTGTGCCACTTACAATTACAGGACAACTTAAGACTCATATAGTCTCATACCAGTAGGCCCCCTTTCTTGCATGGAAGTGATTACAGGTGTAACTGATTGTGAAGCACTCGCTTTGGTACAGCAGTCTGACAACAAGCTCCAGGATTTACTGGCACAGCTGTCTAGTCTGCAGCTCCACCATGTCCAAGGACCACCATCAAATGTGCTGTTGTACTGTGATGTCTCCACACTGAAGTCGTGATCATTTGTGACTGTTAACTTACAGTAGCAGACAACTGTGTCCCTACACAATTTGTCTCATCCAGGGGTCAGATTTATGACAAATTTGGTTAAACGAACTTTTGTGTAGCTGAATATCAACAAAAACTGTTAGACATTTGCTTGTCAGCAGATTAACATCACCTACCATGTCAGTAGTCCGCAGCTCGTGGTCTTGCGGTAGCGTTCTTGCTTCCCGCGCACGGGGTCCCGGGTTCGATTCCTGGCAGGGCCAGGGATTTTCTCTGCCTCGTGATGAGTGGGTGTTGTGTGTCTTTCATCATCATTTTATCCCCATCGACACGCAAGTCGCCGAAGTGGCGTCAACTCGAAAGACTTGCACCAGGCGAACGGTCCACCCGACGGGAGGCCCTAGCCACACGGCATTTACCATGTCAGTGCACCCATTAGCACATCTGTCCCACCTAAACAGCAATTCAACCATATACGTGGTCTGTTCAAAAAATTCTGGAACTATGCCCATAAAATTTTTCTATACTTACCATTTACTTATGGTGCGTGGTCTGCTTCAGAATACTCTCCCCCACAATTGATCCATTTCCATTTTTGGAAGCAGTCCTGGTATGCTTCTTACTGGATCATGCAAAGTGCCGTCTGTGGATTTTCTTTTATCTCATCTGTCATTGCAAATCTTCGTCCTTTCAATGGGATTTTCAACTTTGGGAAAAAAAATAGTCTGCAGGGTCCAGGTCTGGAGAGTGCAGAGGATGAAGCAGCACAGTGATTTCATTTTTTGTGCTGTAGTCATGCAGCGACAGGTATGAATGTGCACGTGCATTATCATGATGCAAGAGCCATGAATTGTCTTGCTGCATTTCAGGCTGCTTCCTTCTCACATTTTCTCGCAGGCATCACAACACATTCTGATAATACCACTGATTAACAGTTTGTCTTTGTGGCATGAATTCATGATGAACTAATCCTTCAAATTCAAAGGAAACTATCAGCATGGCTTTGACATTTGACCTGACCTGACAAGTTGGTTTTGGTCTTGGAGAATGCATCTCAGCCCATTGTGAAGACTGAACCTTGGTCTCAACATTGACAAGGTGCCTCAGACTGCGCAGCTACCCTGTGCAGCTCTCCAAAACTCACATAGTCACAACAGATGTTGTCAGCCTGTGATTGGGAGCTATTGGTGCTATATGAAGCTGTTAAACATTTCCATGAGGACACAGAGTGATGCCTGCAAACAATCTTACTGGCCACTAACCACTGGTACTCACAATTCACAAGTCCAGTAAGAACTGGACTTCTTGTTGTTTCCATCATCTACTTTGGACAAATTATGGTGGATATTCACCATGTTGACAGTGTAGTTTCAGACTTTCTGTCTCGCTTGAAACATTGAGTGCTACACTAGAGTTTGGAGCAATGGCAGAGGTCCAAAAGAATGACCAACAGGTAACAGTACTCTAATGGCATAGGCATAAAAGAATGACCAACAGCTAACAGTTCTCTTTAAGAACAGCACCACTGGGTTGATTATGGAGCGAGCATCAACCTGGCATGGACATACACCTGTGGTGCGAAACTTCACAACAAAGAGTATGTCCTGTGGTCCCTCAAATTTTCTGTCACGTGATTTTTCATAACTTGTCACAGTCCACCATCTGACTGACCACCAAGCTGATCAAGGAGCAGTTCATGTGGCCCAACGTGAAAACCTACTGCAGGGTCTGATTTGATTTGATTTGATTTGATTTGATTTGATTTGATTTATTTCATGTTCCATAGGTCCAACTGTGTTGGATACACAAAGAGGTGGAACGAGTCAGTTTTTTACATATACAATCTGATAATCTTATAGCATATACAGAAATTTGAGTACATAATTATATAAAAATTTATACAGTAAATTCTTTGGGCAGCAATACAGAAAAAGAAAATACATATTTTGTTAGAATCATTAAAACACTACAGAAAACAGATACAGAGCACACACAGATACAGAGCTCAGGTTAAATAACATTCTTAGTGGCATTATGTCAACTTGTATTATATATTATTAAAATATTACAATTTATTTAGTTAAAAATTCATCTAGACTGTAAAAAGCTTTTTCTAGCAGAAATATTTTTAGTGCTTTCTTAAACTTACTCTCGTTGTGAATCTTGTCTTTATTTCGGGAGGAAGAGCATTGAAGAGTTTTGCGGACACCCTTTTGTGCCAAGCTCAAATTTCTGAGCTCGCTGTGTATGTCATTCTTCCTCCGTGTGTTATGCTCATGATAATTACTGTTTGGTTGAAATATCTCTATATTTTTACAAACAAAACACATGAGAGAAAAAATATATTGGCATGTAGTTGTGTATATTTTAAGTTTACGAAAACTATTTCTACACGAGTCTCTTGGGCGCAATTCACATATAATTCTTAAAGCTCGCTTCTGTGCAATGAACACTTTCCTTGCTCATGGCTGGTTGCCCCAAAAAATAATTCCGTACTCAATGAGAGAATGAAAATAGCCATAGTATGCCACTTTTGCAGTGTTAGGTTCAACACATGTAGTGACAACCTGTAAAGCATAGGTAGCAGAGCTAAGCCTCTCACAGAGATCAATAACATGTGAAGACCAGTTCATTTTCTTGTCAATGTGCACTCCAAGAAATTTTGTTGTTTCCATTCTTACTATTGGTTGATTACCACATGTCACACTTATCTCTCTCTCTCTTTCTGTTTTTGTACAGAATTGAATAAAGCTGGTCTTACTGGAATTTAATGAGAGACCATTCACCTTGAACCAATTAACCACATCTGAGAGTATGTGATTAACGAGTTCCTCAAGATTGTTGTCTGTTCTACTGCTCATAAAAATTGTGGTATCATCAGCAAATAATGTAAATTTACACGGCAGGCTTGTACATGATAGTAGATCATTTATAAAAATAAGGAATAATAGTGGCCCAAGAATTGAGCCCTGAGGCATTCCACATGTAATGGAACACCATTCAGAATCTGAGGAAGTGTTACATACTCCACGCGAGCTATTCAAGACAACTTTTTGTTTTCTGTCTCGGAGGTACAACTGTAGCCAATTGCCTGCAGCACCACTTATTCCTACTAATTTTGCTTTTTGCAAGAGAATCTCGTGATGAACACAGTCAAACGCTTTGGATAAATCACAGAAGACACCAAGTACTAGCATTTTTTCATTAAGGGTTTCTAGGACTTCATTTGCAAGTGCGTAGACTGCATCTTCTGTTGAACGTCCCTTTTGAAACCCAAATTGGCTCTTGCTGAGAACTCCATTCTTCATGAGATGATCAGTAATTCTTACATTTATTAGCTTTTCTAGAATTTAGGAGAAAGCTGCCATCAAAGAGATAGGTCGATAGTTAGTTAGTTCAGCTTTTAGTGCAGCAAGGTTGGCCATCACAACTTCCCACAGTATGGCAAATATGCAGTTGCTAAAGGAAGATCACAGCATTTACACCTAAATCTAGTGGGCCCACTGCCAGAATCAAGCAGTTTGTGTTCAGTTCAATTTATTGCTTGTAACATGTAATTTTACATGCATGTGAATTTCCAACTAAGTATAAAGTTTCTACAATTACAATTTTTTAGTTTACATTATTTCTTATTACATTGTAAACATGATAAATTCAAATTATAAGGGCGTTTTTGGATCAGCCACTGCTTGACTCACTTTTTAAAAGTATCCCCTGTCAATATGTTAACTTTATTTGGTAACAAGTTATTAAAAACAGCTTCTTTGACATAGGGCCTTTTTGCCGTTAAAGTTAATCTTCTGTTAACCATATGAAAATCTTTTCTATGCCTTGTTTCATAGTTGTGAATATCCATGTTTGTTTTTGTGATCTAGAATTATAGTTTCCAGCATATACATGGCATAAACTATGAGAATATTGTATCTAAGGAATAGGGGTTTGCAAGAAGTTCCTGGTTTTATTTTTGCTTTGTTTTTACATACTATTAGCCACATACAGACTGATCCACTGGGTTGATGCTGTTCCATTAGCGGATATGACAGCTGAAATAACTGCTCTGACTTTCATAAAGATGTCAATCACACATTTTGGCTGCCCTACATCAATAATCATGGACCAAGGCCAACACTTTGAGTCTCCTCTACAAACTGAGCTATGAAAATTGTGTGGTGGCCAAGAGTTTTGAACTGCAACATATCAACACCAAAGTAACAGCCTTGTCAAGTATTGGCACCACACTCTTAAAGCTGCTCTCATGTGCCTTTCCACACAGTAACAGAAGTTATACCATAGATGTTGCTTGGTGTGTGAATGGCTTACAAGGAGGATTTGCAGTCATCGTTGGTGGAAATTTTGTACACTGAATGCCTGGTTCTCCCCGAAGATTACATGACTCTGCCTCCCCCTCTGTCTGAAAATGAGCTACTGACACTGGTAACAAGGGTAAAACATATTGCCCATGTGCATACACCATCTTTCCATACTCATGGTGAACATGAAGTGTTCGTACATAAGGCATTAAAGAACTATAGGCCTGTCATGCTTCATGATAACACTGTATGTGTAGCCCTACAACTGGAGCACATAAGAGTTCTAGAGCACTGTGAACAAACATTAAAATATTACTGAATGTCAAGCCCTCCAAAGGTTATGTCTAAAGGTTGAAACCAGCATTGGTGCTTCAGAATACAAAAATAGAGGATGGACTCATTGCTGCTCAAGAGGATCTCCAATCTTCTCTCATGGAGATAGTGGTCAAAGCTTCACTCTGATCATTTTGCTACAATGTAGACCACTCCCTCCATTCCCACTATGGCCAGGTCCTGTAAGTTCTGCCATACCTAGGAGAATAAACAGTACCATTGCTGAAGGACAATTCAGAAAAGGTCCAGCCATGCACCTCCTGCATGTACACTGTTGGTAGTATACCAGCTGACTAACATGTTCTGCTGTCTCCACATTACTAACCACTGGTGCTCCATGCTGTTGGGGAAAGGGGGAAGAGCAATCTGTCACTCTAGGGAGAGAACATCCTGCAAAAGATCGATTGTGTGCTTTGGTTTATAGAGAAAGGAACAATGAGTGTTTTTTATCTTTTTTGTGAAGCTCTTTCATGATTCTGTTGGTTCATTGTATCTGGCTGAGGTTAATGTGTTGTCCTTGGTGTAACATATTTATGTTAATAATGTGGTATAATCTCATTCAACCAATTGCAAATGTTATTGTGCATGCTCATTCACTCACATTAACCCACAAATGTAAGAATTCCAAAATCTTTAAATTCATTCATTCATTTAAAGATACCTCTGTATGATTTCATAGTACAATATTGTAATTTGTTGGTCTGTAAGTCATTAGATGTCAACAGTTATAGTATGGTGTAGAACATGTCAAAATAGTGATATTATGCTTTATGCCAGATATAATGACTGAAATGTGACGATGTAACATGAGATAGTCAAATGAGGACTGTTAGAACTTCAAGTTCAACACATATATTTCGGAATGACACAACAACACATATAAGTCACAGAGTAAGTTGACAAGTAAGACATGTGTACACATTAGCATTCGAATGAGCACTGAGTCCCAGTCTAGCGGCCGCTGCTCGGCTGGCCGCGTAGGTGGCGCAGCTGTTGCATGGCTGGCAGACAGCGCTGCATGAAGAGGACGCGCGTAATTGCGTGGCGGCACTTTGAATGATGGGCGAGTCACAACACTTTTCCCCCCTTTGAAATTGTTGCATTGGTCTTGATGGAGGTGTCCTGGAGATGGCTAACATCCATAGGCGTTGTTTGACTCGCCTTAAAGTCTTGAGGAGGCGGCTTCCCGTAGGGACGGAAGTGTCCTCGATGATAACGGGTCGAGATGACAGGAGACGTAGGGGTCGAATCTGCTGGGGCCCCATGCACCAATCTGCCCGTTGCAGCAAGTCCAGTTGATATGAGAGGAGACATGGGCAATGTGTCGGCGTCCGTTGGAGGAGGAGGCGAGTAGATTTGCTCTGACATAGGATGGTCCTCCGGTTCCTGCATGGGCACGTCTCCGGGTGGCGTCCGTTCTGGTGCTGGCATCGCGATGACGGTGAGAGGGCTGCGTTGTGAGTATTGAGAGATGCCAAGATCCCAAGCGTCAGGTAGCGCTAAAGGTGGTGTGGCGGCATTCGGAACAGGCGTTGCTGGCACCTGAGGCCGAAGCTGGTCCGAATGACGCACTGCAACACCCGTGTCTGTCTGGATTTCATACAGGCGTCTGCCACGGTGTCTTAAGATGCGGCCCGGGCTCCATTTTGGCCGCCTGTCATATCCCCGTACCCAGACGAGGTCGTCGGCGGTGAACCGGCCAAGTGAAGGCACCTGCTGCCGTGAGGTGGAAGGCCACAGAAGATGAAGGAGCGTGCGGGGCTGTCGGCCATGTAAGAGCTCAGCCGGGCTGTGGTCGCCCATGGGGGTGAAACGGTAAAACGCCAGAAACTGGAGAAGCGCATCATCAGCAGCAGAAGAAGTCAGGAGTTTCCTCATCTGAGCCTTAAATGTGCGGACCAGTCGTTCAGCCTCACCGTTGGATTGTGGATGGAACGGCGGGGCCGTGACATGCATAACGCCGTGACGAGCACAAAAATCCGCAAATTCGGAAGAGGCAAATGGCAGACCATTATCAGTAACAAGAGTAGAGGGAAGGCCTTCCAAAGAAAAAATGCGGGTGAGAGCATTGGTGGTTGCCGCGGTGGTAGGTGATGTGCAACGGACAATGAAAGGAAAGTTAGAGTAGGCGTCAATTACGAGGAGCCAATAAGTACCTAAAAAGGGTCCCGCAAAGTCAGCATGAATGTGCTCCCAGGGCTTCTCAGGCGAAGGCCACGGTGACAAAGATGACTTATACTAGACTTACATTCTACCAGTGATGGCGCCCTTGCTAATGCAAGTCAAGTGTCAATTTCGTGGTGGAGTGAGTCTTGGCAGCTCACTTAGTGTACACTGCATATGGCTTGAGCTTGACAGGAGAGTGCACATGCCCCAATTTGAACCTGGGGCCCTCAGAGACTGGCTGGAGTGTCAGGCAATGGCACCCATAGGGCAGCCTTGCCTTGGCAGATGCAGTTTGAAGCACAGTACCATCAGGGCTATTTGACAGCTCATAGATCAGCAGTTTCATATAGCTGGTGACACAGTCAGTGAGACTGTAGTAGCTTACCTGCGCATTTGGCCGATGACTGGCACTGTGACTGCACCAGCCAAATTCATGATTCTGGAGGAATGCTACAATCCACTGAGTTTGGAGCATTTATGCTTACTGCATCCAGGTTTGTTATGACAGGAGCTAGGCCCCTGTCATGCAGCTGGCTATGGGAATGCTGTGTTGTGCATACACCATGTAGCAATCTAGTACACCACTGATGATAGAATACCATGTTTCAGGATGCCGAGCCAGCACTATTGAAGTACACAGCTACATAACTTCATTGGTGGCTGGCTTGCATACCTCTTGGATGGTTACAAAGGCCTGCCTGAAGCTGATGCCACAATGTTTGCTACAGGAGTCACTGAGAGCTTCATTCATTGACCTTTTGAAAGCCGACTGTATTTCATGTATCATACCATTATCTACAGCACTATGCTTTTATTTACACCTGTTGTGCAGCAGTCATTGTTTCCTTAGAAGTTTATTTACAGAAACTAAATATTATGGAGGGTTCTTCCCATTCTAAATTGATCTAGTGTGTACATATGCATCCAGAGTTTGGTGAACCACTCTCCCAAACTGGAACTGCAGTTTATCTAAGTGCTTCTGCCCAAAGCAAATTGTTCAATCTCTCACTATGATATTACACTACTGCCTTTTTATCTAGTTGTCTGAACATGATAAACTTCTAATTGGTTTAGTTCGCATGGATACTTTGTAAAATTTATGGAGTGCGTTATATAAAAACTTATGCATTTGTATTTTTTTTGTATTTGTATTTTATTCATCTCTTAACATACATTTATAGATCATCCGATCCTGCTGTACAGGAGACACGGCAATTTTAGCTTTATGATAAACATAATTACATGACTCCCTACCACTACTTTTAACAATTACAGGTAGATATTGGACATAGTAAAATTATTAAATTGTTTTTCTTATGATGTAATAGTACATTATCTTTATACAGGGTGGTCCATTGATAGTGACTGAGCCAAATATCTCATGAAATAAGCATCAAATGAAAAAAACTATAAAGAACAAAACTTGTCTAGCTTGAAGGGGGAAACCAGATGGCGCTATGGTTGGCCCGCTAGATGGTGCTGCCATAGGTCAAATGGATCAACTGTGTTTTTTAAATAGGAACCCCCATTTTTTATTACATATTCATGTAGTACGTAAAGAAATATGAATGTTTTAGTTGGACCACTTTTTTCCCTTTGTGATAGATGGCGCTATAATAGTCACAAACGTATAAGTATGTGGTATCACGCAACATTGTGCCAGTGCGGGCGGTATTTGCTTCGTGATACGTTACCCGTGTTAAAATGGACAGTTTACCAATTGCGGAAAAGGTCAATATTGTGTTGTATGGCTATTGTGATCAAAATGCCCAACGGGCATGTGCTATGTATGCTGCTCAGTATCCTGGACGACATCATCCAAGTGTCCGGACTGTTCGCCGGATAGTTATGTTATTTAAGGAAACAGGAAGTGTTCAGCCACATGTGAAATGTCAACCACGACCTGCAACAAATGATGATGCCCAAGTAGGTGTTTTAGCTGCTGTCGTGGCTAATCCGCACATCAGTAGCAGACAAATTGCACGAGAATCAGGAATCTCAAAAACATCGGTGTTGAGAATGATACATCAACAGTGATTGCACCCATACCTTATTTCTATGCACCAGGAATTGCATGGCGATGACTCTGAACGTTGAGTACAGTTCTGCCACTGGGCACAACAGAAATTACGGGATGATGACAGATTTTTTGCATGCGTTCTATTTAGCGACGAAGCGTCATTCACCAACAGCAGTAATGTAAACCGGCATAATATCGACTATTGGGCAACAGAAAATCACGATGGCTGTGACAAGTGGAACATCAGCGACCTTGGCGGGTTAATGTATGGTGCGGCATTATGGGAGGAAGGATAATTGGCCCCCATTTTATTGATGGCAATCTAAATAGTGTAATGTATGTTGATTTCCTACATAATGTTCTACTGATGTTACTACAAGATGTTTCACTGCATGACAGAATGGCGATGTACTTCCAACATGATGGATGTCCGGCACATAGCTCACATGCTGTTGAAGCGGTATTGAATAGCATATTTATGACAGGTGGATTGGTCGTCAAAGCACGTGCACTGGATCTGACGTCTCCAGATTTCTTTCTGTGGGGGAAGTTGAAGGATATTTGCTATCGTGATCCACCGACAATGCCTGACAACATGCGTCAGTGCTTGTCAATGCATGTGCGAAAAGTACAGAAGCGAACTACTCACTGTTGAGAAGAATTTCATTACATGTATTGCCAAATGCATTGAGGTTGATGGACATTATTTTGAGCATTTATTGCATTAATGTGGTATTTACAGGTAATCACGCTGTAACAGCATGCGTTCTCAGAAATGATAAGTTCACAAAGGTACATGTATCCATTGGAACAACTGAGATAAAATGTTCAGATGTACCGACATTCTGTATTTTAATTTAAAAATTAGCTGTTACCAACTGTTCATCTAAAATTGTGAGCCATATGTTTGTGACTGTTACAACACCATCTATCACAAAGTGAAAAAAGTGGTCCAACTGAAACATTCATATCTCTTTACATACTAAACGAATATGTAACAAAAAAATGGGGGTTCCTATTTTAAAAAAAAGCACTTGATATCCATTTGACCTATGGCAGCGCCATCTAGTCGGCCAACCATAGCACCATCTGGTTTCCCCCTTCAAGCTAGACAAGTTTCGTTCTTTGTAGTTTTTTCGTTGGATGCTTATTTCATGAGATATTTGGCCCAGTCATGATCAATGGACCACCCTGTATATGCATTCAATATTATACTCAATGCTCTAATATTAATCAGTCACTTTATCCAAATGATGGCCATAGTAATATTATTAAATTGTTTTTCTTATGATATAACAGTAAATTATCTTCATGTATGTATACAGTATTATACACAATCCTATAATATTAAACAGTCACACTGTTCATCCCCGGTAGCTGAGTGGTCAGCGCAACAGAATGTCAGTCCTAAGGGCCCGGGTTCGATTCCTGGCTGGCTCGGAGATTTTCTCCGCTCAGGGACTGGGTGTTGTGTTGTACTAGTCATCATCATTTCATGCCCATCGACGCACAAGTCGCCGAAGTGGCGTCAAATCGAAAGACTTGCTCCCGGCGAACGGTCTATCCAACCGGACGACCAAGTCACATGACATTTACATTTAACTGTCACACTATTCAAATGATGATTTCATCGTTCATAAATTCCTCAGTTGAATAGTAGCATTTTTCCACCAGGAGATCATATAGTTTTCTCTTCAGTGAACCTGTCTCCATGCTCATTACATTCTACCCTTGAGTTTATTGTAAATTTTCATTCCCATGTACTGGAGTGTCTGGTGGTAGAGTTTTAAGCAATGTAATGGAAGCATGAAATTTTCTTTGTGTTTTATTGTAGCCTTAAATAAGTATGCCTATAAATCACTTTCAGAAGTTTACTTGAAACTTGACTTGTCCAATGTCTCATGCAAAAGGTGCTTTTTTAGACAATAGGACCAATAAATACAATACAATACAAAACATTGATCTGTAACTGTCTCATGGTCACTGATACACATTTGAAAGTGAACAATGTTAAAGACGTTATATTTATTTGTTGCCATTAGATCCAACACTTTTCTGTCATGAGTGAGCTAGCAGAATATCTGTTCTAGGTAGTTTCCAGATAACATATTTAGTATTTTTGACAGGACGTATTGTGTAAGATATTGTGTGAGGAGAAGAAGTAAATACCAAGTAGTTAAGTACCAAGTTACTCAATATGTCAATTGTTCAGGAAGAAAAATAACTCTTGAAACACCATGACCATGTCAAAAAAACTGTTTATTATACTGAAACTGGTTCCTTACCATAAAAGAGTATAACCACATACAATTCTTCTTACCACACTAAGCTTGATGAATCATCAGATTGACATAAGATTTGCAGTCATGGTGCATGGGATAACCACGAGAGTGCTCATGCTTCCATACGAAATTGCACCACATACAATAACTCAACATGTAGATCCAGTGTGTCTAGCGGACAGACAGGTCAGTTGCAGACTCTCAACTCGCTTTCTTCTAACCAACACGTGGCCCTTACTGGCACTGAGGTAAAGCCAGCTTTCATCAGAAAACACACCTCCACCTTGCCCTCCAATGAGCTCTTCTAACTTGACAGCACTAAAGTCGCAAGTTGCAGTGGTTTGGGATCAGTGGAATGCACACTACAGGGTGTCTGGTTCAGAATTGTTCTTGAAGTAATCAATTTGTAACAGTTTGTGTCACTGTGATGCCAAGTACTGCTCAGATTGCTATGTTGTGTCAGAGCCATATGCTGAACACAATGGTCTTCTCCCTCAGCAAAGTGCTGTGTGGCTGTCTGGAGCCTCGCCTTCTTGTGAACATACATTCTCATAACCGCTGTTGCCAGTAATCATGTACAGTGTCTACAGTCCTGCCAAGACTTTTTGCTATATCACAGAAGGAACATCCAGCTTCTCATAGCCACATTACATGACTTCTTTCAGACTCGCTTAGGTGTTGATAATGATATCTTCATCACTTTAAAGGCATTCTTGACTAGCATCAACTCACCACTTCCTGTCTCAAAGGCAACTAATGCTCAAGACCATTACAGCATGTATTTAAAACATAGCTGATTTGCTTCCTCTTAATGGCATTGCTAGCATCATTCTTATGTGGCTGTTGCAAAATTTGTATAGGGATCTGTAATAACTTCAAGTTGAACAAATATATTTCAAGGAAGACGCAATACATGAAAGTCACACATCAAGTAAACAGAGTAAGATGTGTGTACACTTTAACAGTCAAATCATAACTGAGTCCAAGTATAGCGGCCGCTGGCTGGCTGGCCGCTTAGGTGGAGCTGCTGCTGCATGGCTGGCAGACAGTACCGCATGTAGATGAAGTGCGTAACTGCGCGGCGGCACTTTGAAAGATCGGCGAGTCACAACACTTTTCCCCCTTTGAATTATTTGAACAGGTCTTGATGAAGGTGGCCTGTAGATTGCTAACATCCATAGGAGTTGTTGGACTGGCCGTAAAGTCTCGAGGAGGAGGCTTCCCGTATGGACGGAATTGTCCCCGATGATAACGGGTCGAGATGACAGGAGACGTGGGGGTCGAATCCGCTGGGGCCCCGTGCATCAATCTGCCCATTGCAGCAAGTCCGGTTGTTATAACAGGAGACATTGGTGATGTGTCCGCCTCCGTAGGAGAAGGAGGTGAGTAGAGTTGCTCCGACAGATGATGGTCACCTGGTTCCTGCATGGGCACGTCTCCTGGTGGCGTCAGTGCTTGTGCTGACACTGATATGATTGTGGGAGGACTGTGTTGTGAGTAGTGAGAGATTCCAGTATCCCGAGCGTCAGGCAGAGCCGAAGGTGGTGTAGCGGCATCCGGAACATGCGTTGCCGGCACACAAGGCCGAAGCTGGTCCGAATGACGCACTGCAACACCCATGTCTGTCTGGATTTCATACAGGCGTTGGCCACGGTGTCATAAGATGTGACCAGGACTCCATTTTGGCCACCTACCATATCCCTGTACCCATACAAGGTCATCGGCGGTGAACCGGCCAAGCGAAGGCACCCGCGGCCATGAGGTGGAAGGCCGCAGAAGATGAAGTAGCATGCGGGGCTGTCGGCCATGTAAGAGCTCAGCCGGGCTGTGGTCGCCCATGGGGGTGAAATGGTAAGAAGCCAGAAACTGGAGAAGCACATCATCAGCAGAAGAAGTCAGGAGTTTCCTCATCTGAGCCTTAAATGTACGGACCAGTCGTTCAGGCTCACCATTTGACCATGGATGGAACAGAGGGGCCATGACATGCATGACACCCTCACAGGCACAAAAATCCGCAAAACCAGAAGAGGCAAATGGCAGACCATTATCAGTAACAAGAGTAGAGGGAAGGCCTTCCAAAGAGAAAATGCGAGCTAGAGCATTGGTGGTTGCCACGGTGGTAGGCGACGTGCAACGGACAATGAAAGGAAAGTTAGAGTAGGTGTCAATAACGAGAATCCAATAAGTACCTAAAAAAGGTCCCACAAAGTCAGCATGAATACGCTCACAGGGCTTCTCAGGCGAAGGCCACGGTGACAAAGATGACATCGGGGCGGCGGCCTGTGACGCACAAGAGCCACAGGCAGCGACCATGTGTGCGAATTCATAGTCGATGCTGGGCCAGTACACATGACAGCATGCCAGAGATTTTGTGCAAGAGACACCCCAGTGCCCTTGGTGAAGGGGGCGCAAGACCGAAGCATGCAAAGATGCAGGTATCACAACACGCGGCGAAGCATTTTCGCTGCAAAGGAGGATAACACCATCCCTAGCCATGAGGCGGTAACACAAAGCAAAGTAGTTCTGCAATGGATCAGAAGTCTAAGCGGACGGACGATCTGGCCAACCCTTCTGAATACCACGTAAAACCCGGGAGAGGGTAGGGTCAGAACCCGTAGAAGCCACCAGCCAGTCCCCGGTGATGGGAAACCCATCCACAACCTGCTGCTCAGCAACATCCAGGTGGAAACACAAAAGTTCGTCCCTATCAAATGCCAGATCAGGACCCATGCGAAGGCACGACAGTGCATCAGCATTCGCATGTTGAGCCGTTGGCCAGAAATTTAATCTCATAATTGAAACGAGACAAGTAAAGAGCCCAACGCTGGAGGCGGTGTGCAGCCTTGTCGGGAAGTGACGTTGATGGATGAAACAAGGAAACAAATGGTTTGTGATCCGTAACAAGATGAAATTTGGATCCACAGAGAAAAACAGCAAACTTATGAAGAGCATAAATAATGGCCAAAGCTTCTTTTCAATTTGAGAATACTTTTGTTGGGCATCCATGAGCGTTTTGGCAGCATAAGCAATGCGTTGTTCAGAAACCGTCAGAAAAATGGTGTGCAAGGACTGCACCGACCCCATATTGAGAGGCGTCCGTGGCAAAACCAAGATGTTGGCCAGGTCGATAAGTAGCCAGGCACGGGGCCTGTTTCAGCATAGTCTTCAATTTCTGGAAAGCAGAATCACATGACGCGGACCAGTGAAAAAGCATGTTTTTATGCAACAGGCGATGCAACGGCTGAGCCACCGAAGCAGCAGACGGTAAAAACTTGTGATAGTATGCTATTTTCCCCAAGAAGGCCTGCAGTTCCTTAACAGATGTAGGGCGAGGAAGGGCATCGATCGCAGCGACAGTTTGCTGAAGCGGACGAATACCATCCCGAGACAGTTGAAACCCCAAGTACGTGATAGATGCCTGAAAAAATTTTGATTTCTGAAGATTACACTTAAGACCAGCAGTCTGTAAGTCATGAAAAAGTGTGCGGAGACTTTGAAGATGTTCGTCAGTGGTGGAGCCAGTGACAACAATGTTGTCCTGGTAATTTATACACCCAGGGACAGTGAGCAATAATTGTTCCAAGAATCGCTGAAAGAGAGCAGGGGTGCTGGCAACCCCGAATGGCAATCGTTGGTATTGATAGAGGCCGAAAGGCGTGTTAAGGACCAGAAACTGCCGGGAAGCAGCATCGAGAGGAAGTTGATGATAAGCTTCTGACAGGTCAAGTTCAGAAAAATACTGGCCTCCAGCAAGTTTAGTGAACAATTCTTCAGGTCAAGGCATAGGGTAAGTGTCGATAAGGCATTGAGCATTTACAGTGGCTTTGAAATCGCCACAGAGACAAATATCACCATTTGGCTTAGCAACGACAATGACAGGAGGGGACCACTCACTGGAAGTGATAGGAAGCAAGACCCCTGAAGTAGTAAGACGATCCAGGTCCCGTTTGACCTGATCATGAAGGGCCACAGGAATGGGCAGAGCCCCAAAAAACTTAGGCCGAGCAGTGGGTTTGAGCGTGATATGAGCTTCAAAGTCGTTTGCATGGCCTAACCCAGGAGAAAAAAGGGATGAAAATGTCGTCGACAAGGAATCCAATTGAGCATATGGAATAGCATCAGAGACGATATTGACAGAGTCATCTATGGAGAACCCAAAAACGTGAAAGGCATCGAAACCAAAAAGATTCTCAGCGTTACTATGGTCGACCACAAATATGGGAATAGTGCGAACGACAGATTTGTAAGAAACCTCAGCATCAAATTGTCCCAAGAGAGAAATCTTCTGTTTATTGTAAGTCCGTAATTGCCTAGTGACAGGTGACAGGATTGGAGAACCCAACTGAAGATATGTCTGAGAATTGCTGATAGTGGCAGCAGAACCAGTATCCACCTGCATGCGAACATCTCGACCAAGTATTTGGACAGTGAGAAATAACTTCCCTGAAATGGAAGAAGTACAATTGACAGACAACACAGAATCAGAATCAGCATCATGTTCATGAACATCATGTATGCGGTCAGATATGCAAATGGATGACACATGACTTTTTTTTTGCATTTGTGACACACGGCCCAACATTGTGGACAATCTTCTTGTAAATGTTTCTTAAAACACCGCAGACATGAAGGAAGTTGCTGCGGGTTTTGCTGAAGTTTCTTAGAGGTTTGTTTAGGTTAGGCCAAGGCTGCGCTTAGGAGCGTACTGCGGCCATGTCGGCCGGCAGGGACACGCCACATGCTTCGTCAACATCACACAGAGGTTGTATTTCCCTGACGTCACCCCATGCCTCTATTTGCGCTCCAACAGCGCAAGAAATTTCAAAAGACTGATCGATGGTTAGGACTTCATCTAGAGTCGGATTTGCCAACTGAAGGGAACGCTGCCTAACTTCTTTGTCAGGCGCCGATTGGATAATAGCATCCTGTACCATGGAATCGGGGCTAGGATTCTTTGTGAACTTAAGTAACAAATTGACACTTTCTACTGAGGCCGTGAAGTTCAGCAGCCCAAGCGCGATAGGATTGATTCGGTTGTTTTTGACAACGATAAAAGGCAACACAAGAGGCTACCACATGCGTTTGCTTTTGAAAATAGATGGACAGAAGTGAGCACATATCAGCAAAGGACAAAGACACAGGATCTTTCAAAGGAGTCAATAGCAACAACCGAGACATTTGAGGTGAAATCCATGAAAGGAACAGACTTAGATGTTTGTCCGTCCGTGACATGCCAAAAAGTGCTGTCGAAGACATTTTTCGTAATCAGACCAGTCTTCTGCCGTCTCGTCGTAAGGAGGAAAAGTAGGTAGGGACAACGACAAGAGACGCCCCACATTTGATGCCGTGACGAAATCATGAATCACATTTGTGAGAAGCGTTTGCTGTTCTATGAGACCTCGCAATAGTTGCTCTAAAGTAGCCATGGAAACGTGGGTCAACGATGGAAAAGAAAAATCCCATCCTTATTGCCAATTGTTATAACTTCAAGTTGAACAAATATATTTCAAGGAAGATGCAATACATAAAAGTCACAGATCAAGTAAACAGAGTAAGACGTGTGTACACTTTAACAGTCAAATCATTACTGAGTCCAAGTCTAGTGGACACTGGCTGGCTGGCTGGCCGCTTAGGTGCTGCATGGCTAGCAGAAAGCGCCGCATGTAGAGGACGCGCATAACCGCGCGGCGGCACTTTGAAAGATCGGCGAGTCACAACAGCATCGTCTTTCAGATTTAAAAATTTGCCTACCAAGTTTCATTTATTTCGTACAACTCCTTCTTGGTGCTGCACACTTTTTTTTTTTTTGGCGGTGTATTTGCAATCCATTTTGCATAAACTAGAGATAATTGTCAAAGCGAAGGTACCATATATTTTCTCAGTAACTTATTTTTCAGATTTGGCATGAAAATTTGGGAAACAGCAGAAACAAAAATTCTTTCAGTTAAAAAATTGAAATTACACATCTGATCAGTATACTAATTTACTCTGCAAGCAATCCACATTACAGCAAGGTTAGCTTCATGACAAATACACACAAGATAAAATAGGATTAACCATTAAGTAAAATAATTAGATATGAAGTATCATTTCCTTAGTATTTCAGAGGCACAACATTCATATTACCAGTTATCTCTCAAATAACTGCAAATCCATCGTAGTCTAAGATGTCATATTGTCTTCATGTCTACGTATTCTACAGCTGTACTTTACTTTTTTTAATGTCAGATAAATTGATAAAAAAGCAGACTTCCACTTATACACATACACACAGTTGTTTGTGGGTGTGGTGCTGTACCATTCACAGTCCACTGAAGGCAACTGGTTTGGGCATTGTGCATCCACTTCCCACTTGTTAGCACATGTGGTCATGTTGTTAAGCATCAGCTGCTGGCTTGATGTACACAGCATGCTTCCACCAAGCTCTGACTGCAGGTGAAGGTGTCTGGTCTCATGCATGCACAAAATTGCTCCTGGTGATCCCATGCATGGCTGCCATGTTTGATAGACAGACACATCCCGAGCCTGCACATTTTTGGTATCTGGACTTGACTCAGTTTGCTGCATGATGGAAGGGGCAGACCTATCCTACTTCAGCACAATGTTAATGTGTCCACTCACTGTTGCTGTTAACTGGCAACATGTTGGAAAACTCAGGTAAAACAAATTGTACCTAAGTGTCTGCTTACATATAATACTTTAATACTGGAAAATAATTTACACTCAAAGTTTTTTACTAAGCACCACTGTCTGTCTGTGGCATAAAAAGACTTGCAGATTGTCTTTCTTCCTCTTTCTGCAGTTCTTTCTCACATCACAAAATAAGTTCTGTCTCTTCTTCTATGGCACACATTTGACATTTTTGAAATAGTTTCAAATTCTGTGCTTTGTTTAGCTTTCCCATCTCCTCATTGCTGTGTTGTTCTTTCTTTGCCATGCCTTTCCTCTGCCCACTCTCCTTTTCTGGTATTTTGATCTGTTTTCCTTGGTTTTGGCATTGCTCCCTGCAATTTTCTGAGTAATTTTCTCTTCTTCATCTGTGTGTTCTCAATCTCCTAGATGCTGTTTCAAACATCTGTATCTGATATGACTTATTTGTTCCTCCTTTTCATAGCCTTCTGCCGTAGTGCAAGAAAGCCTTGTAAATGCCCCTATGTTCTCAATAGTCTTTTTCTCTTTAATAAAAACTGTTTGCTCCCTTTCGCTCTTCCGTTGCCAAGTTAATCTCTACTTGACATTCTGTCATCTTGTAATAATATGCAATTATCACAAAAATTTGGGTCCACCAAAGTCTCCATTGAATTCATTTCTCCCTCTATATCAGTTACACTATTGTCCTCTACTTGTGAAGCACTCTTTTCTTTTGAACAGTCCTCCTGATCTGAAATTGTACTCAGACTTCTTCATTCATATCTGCAGTTGTTTCAGTTTGGTTTAGTCTTTGTAGTTCTCCATCCAATTTGGAATCTTTGTTTTATAAATCTTTTATCTTGTTCTGACATCGTTCCCTTCTTTTACTCTATCATTGGTGCTTTTAATTCTTTTCTACTTTTTTATGACTCACCAGATGATGATAAATATTCATGAAGTTCTCTTAATACTTTGAACTTACAGTCTTGCTCTTCTTCCTCTCGCTCTCCCATTAATTCATCTCTTTACTGTTGGTCCTTTTCTCTCTCGTGTCTTTTAACCATTGCATTTCATCATCTTTTCTCCAGTTTTCCAGAAGTTCTATCCATTGTTCCTCCAGTTTGAGTTCAATGAACTTCTTGCTTGTTTCAACCGTAATGCGTAATTTTGTAGCTGTTCAGTCTTAACAGTTTGACCCAACATGTAAGATTAAGTTCTAAGATGGTTCACTTCAAATTGTCACCCACTATTGCACTCACAAAAGTACTCTTTAAAGAAACTTTCTGCTGTAGAATTTCTTAGTAAAACTAAAATTTTGTAATTGGCATAATTTTTGGGAAACTCAGGAAATGTTACATGAATTTTAATGTTACAAAAAAAGAATCATTCACAACACGTGCTCTGCACAGCCGAGAGCATCATGTCGACCATTATTTAAAGATCTCAAAATATTAACTGTCCCCTCTTTATACATCTTTGAGGTGGTTCTTTGAGGTGGTCCTACGCAGCAGAGCTGATCTATTAAAAAATTTGAACACTCATATGAAACAAGACATAAAGAGAACTTTATGCTCTCCTCTCATGGCTTAAAACTGCATGCTCAGAATCCTCAGTATATAGCCATGAAAATTCACAACACAATAAATATTTTAAAAAGCAAGTTAAATGATTTTCTAATTGAATGTTGCTACTATTCTGTGGAAGATTTGATGAAGGCCAAAGTGATACTTTGAGCTGGATCCCTAAAATGGAATAAAAATTTATGATAGTTATAGTAGATGTAAATACTGTAAGTTTGACAATTTTCAAGTAAGTAAACTCTCCACAAAGTATTATTGTAAGTGTGACAAGATTTTAAATGAGCAAATTGTAGCCTTGACATGTCTCCTGTACATCAGACATATGTTCTGAAATTGTGTATGTTATGAGATGAATAAAACATTTCAAATTTCACTTACTTTTCATTAAGTTGAACTGTTGCTATTGCATGTTGTTGCATTCTCTTCATTGGTGAACACTGCACCAAGATGTTCTTGTATCCTCTTCTGTCATTTAAATTTGTGAATAGATTCCATTTACTCAGTTTACCATTCACTAAACTCCTTTCCATTCTCTCGGTGTACATGCCGCATCAATTCAGGATAAAACTCCAAGCTTTCGACCACTACCTCCATGGTCGTTGTCAGGGCTAAAACTGACTGTCGTGAACTAGGACGGCTTCTGATTGACTGGAATACGTCATAGCAACAGCAATATGGCGCGTAGTGAAGTGGTGCCCTCTGCTTCCATAGATGTAGTTTCTATCCTGCGTTGCTTGCAGCGCCATCCCTTGAATCAGGAGGTAAAGTGTGGGAAGTTTTTCTCTGCGATTTTTCTTTATCCAGTGCACTCTTCCAAGTGTTGCTAAGTGCATAGCCATTGTCTCTGTTAAAGTTATTATCGCTAAGTCTAATTTCGACTGCTTCCCGGATCACAGAGTCCCAGTAATTCGATGCATGGGCTATTACTCTGGTTTCTTCAAATAAAATCTTATGCTTGTTAAGCAGGCTATGTTCAGCCACCGCTGATTTTTCCAAATACCTGTATTTTAGGTGGCGCTGGTGCTCGATGCAGCGGTCGGCAACGGTTCTTACAGACTGGCCCAAGTAATTTTTGCCACATTCGCAAGGAATAGTATAAATTCCCGGCACTCTTAAGCAGAGACTATCTTTGACTGATCTCAACATTTCCTTGATTTTCCTAGGTGGTCAGAAGACTGGTTTTATTCCTTGCCTCTTCAGGACTCTGGCTATCTTACTCGTTGTAGCACCGCAAAAAGGAAGTCGCGCTATGTGTTGGTCCTCTTCTTGTATATGGCTGGCATCATGTCTTACTTTCTTGGACAATACTGATTTAATCTGTAGCATTGAGGATTACCGTGGCGTTCCCCTTGTCAGCAGGTAAAACAACTAGATCTTCATCCTTCTGCAACAATTTCAGTCCTTGTCTCTCCTCTCTGCTGATGTTTGACTTAGACGGCTTGGATGTCGCTAAAATCCGGCTAGTAGCAAGCCTTACGTCATCTGCTGCTTCTTGAGGAAGATGATGGACTGCTTGTTCCACTCTACAATGACGTAAGGCTTGCTACTAGCTGGATTTTACCGACATCCAAGCCGCCTAAGTCAAACATCAGCAGAGAGGAGAGACAAGGACTGAAATTGTTGCACAAGGATGAAGATCTAGTTGTTTTACCTGCTGACAAGGGGAACGCCACGGTAATCCTCAATGCTACAGATTACCACAAGAAAGTTGGATTATTACTGGAGGATAGCACATACCGGATTCTCAGACGGGATCCCACATCGGCGCTCAGCAGGAAGACAAGGGAGCTACTAAAAAACTCTGGCCTCTCCGACGAACTGGTGAAGAACTTACGGCCGAGAGCACCTAGGCCACCAAGACTGTACGGTTTGCCAAAGGTTCATAAGGAGAACGTCCCATTGAGACTGATTGTTAGCGCTATTGGCTGTCCTACGTACAGGCTTGCAAAACACTTAACTAAATTGTTGGCGCCTATAGTTGGTCATTGCCCACATCATATTTAGGATTAAAAAATGTTTGTTGATATCATAAAACAGATGAAGATAGGCCCAAGTGATATCATGGTCAGCCTCGACGTGGTTTCTCTGTTCACCAACGTACCTGTGGATGACACATTACAACTGTTGGCTGCTCATTTTTCCTCAGAAATTTTGAAGTTGTTCCGTCATACCTTGACGACCACTTACTTTTTATACAGTGGAAATTATTATGAAATGACGGATGGATTAGCCATGGGTTCGCCACTGTCACCAGCAATAGCGAATTTTTTCATGGAGGACTTTGAAGAACGAGCGTTGAGCAGTGCTCACCTCCGCCCAACATGCTTCTACAGATACGTCGATGATACTTTTTTAATCTGGCCACACGGCAGTGACACGCTGCAGCAGTTCGTCGAACATTTAAATGGTGTACATCCAAACATAAAATTTACATTGGAGGTAGAGAAGGAAGGGAAGTTACCTTTTTTAGATGTGTTGGTAGAGCGAAAGCTGGATGCACGACTGGGCCATTCTGTGTACAGGAAGCCAACCCATACAGATTTATATCTGCATAGCCATAGCTTCCATCATCCATCTCAGAAGAGAGCTATGCTGAATACTTTAGTACACAGAGCCAGGACTATTTCCGACAAGGACCACCTCGGTCCCGAGATTAACGATTTGACGACTGTTTTCAAGAGGAATGGTTATTCTGCCGGTGAAATTAAATCAGTATTGTCCAAGAAAGTAAGACACGATGCCAGCCATATACAAGAAGAAGACCAACACATAGCGCGACTTCCTTTTTGCGGTGCTACAATGAGCAAGATAGCCGGAGTCCTGAAGAGGCAAGGAATAAAACCAGTCTTCCGACCACCTAGGAAAATCAAGGAAATGTTGAGATCAGTCAAAGATAGTCTCGGCTTAAGAGTGTCGGGAATTTATACTATTCCTTGCGAATGCGGCAAAAATTACTTGGGCCAGTCTGCAAGAACCGTTGCCGACCGCTGCATCGAGCACCAGCGCCACCTAAAATACAGGTATTTGGAAAAATAGCGGTGGCTGAACATAGCCTGCTTAACAAGCATAAGATTTTATTTGAAGAAACCAGAGTAATAGCCCACGCATCGAATTACTGGGACTCTGTGATCCGGGAAGCAGTCGAAATTAGACTTAGCGATAATAACTTTAACAGAGACAATGGCTATGCACTTAGCAACACATGGAAGAGTGCACTGGATAAAGAAAAATCGCAGAGAAAAACTTCCCGCACTTTACCTCCTGATTCAAGGGATGGCGCTGCAAGCAACACAGGATAGAAACTACATCTATGGAAGCAGAGGGCACCACTTCACTACGCGCCATATTGCTGTTGCTATGACGTATTCCAGTCAATCAGAAGCCGTCCTTGGCATATAAAAGTGGGAACCTCGCTAGTTCACGACATCCTCTGTTATGCCAGCGTTGCGTGGATCTCCGCCCCCACCCGCTTTTACAAGGCCCTCCTAATCCTTGAACGCCATGCGCTCCGCCTTGCCTTCCGTATCCGCCTTCCTTCCCCCACACGGCTCCTGTATGAACTGATCCCCTTCCCCCACCTCCTCCTGTTCCTCCAACATCTCCGCATCCTTTACATTGTCCGCAGGCTTGATCCCCCCACCCTCTGGTTTCCTCCTTCCTCTCCACCTCCCCGCCCATTGCCGCGCCTCTATCGCTGTATCCCTCCCTCTCTCCACCTCCACACCCTCCATCTCCTTCATCAGGGCAATTTCGAATGCCTCCCCCTCCTGGATGACGAACTTCGCCGTGACATCTACCCTTCCTTCCAACTATAACCTGGCCTTGCCTGGCCTTGTTCCCCCCCCCCCCCTCCCCAGGGCCCCCTTTTTCCTCTTCCCTCCTTCTCCCAGAGCGGATTTTCCTCCTCCCCCCCCCCCCCTTCCCCTGAGACCCTGCACCCCATACTTGCCTCTTTCCTTCCTACATCCCTCCCTACTTGGCCCTCTTCCGCGCGCCCCCCGCACACCTCCCCCCTCTCTTCCCCTCCCTCCCTCCCTTCTTCCAGTCTCCCTCATCTCCTTGCGCCTGGCAGATCCTCTGTTTTGATCATCGTCAGTGTGCCACATCAGTGTTGTGTTTAGTGCTGTTTCTCCTGCGCGTCAAGAGGTGTGATTTTAATTGTGTACTGCCTTGAGAGGTTCGCCGTCAGTGTTTGTTATGTGCTACGCCATCCGTCGATACCTTTTATGCTCCAGTCATACTGTGCCTTGTGTTCTTTTAATGGTCGCAGTGTGTGGCTTTTTGTGTGTGCTACTTTTAAACGCCGGCCGCGGTGGTCTCGCGGTTCTAGGCGCGCAGTCCGGAACCGTGCGACTGTTACGGTCGCAGGTTCGAATCCTGCCTCGGGCATGGATGTGTGTGATGTCCTTAGGTTAGTTAGGTTTAAGTAGTTCTAAGTTCTAGGGGACTGATGACCACAGCAGTTGAGTCCCATCGTGCTCAGAGCCATACTTTTAAACAGTTTTATCTCCAATTTACAGTCACCCCGTTTTTTGTCTATTGCCTTCCATGATGTTCACCCTTTATATATATATATATATATATATATATATATATATATATATATATATATATATATCTTCTATTGTTTGTTCTATGTCTTTCGGCTGAAGAGCATCGCATATGCTGCTGCCAGCATGCCCCGATGGGGGGGGGGGGGGGGCAAAAAAAAAAAAAGTTCACGACAGTCAGTTTTAGCCCCGACGACGACCATGGAGGTAGTGGTCGAAAGCTTGGAGTTTTATCCTGAGTTGACGCGGCATGTACACAGAGAGATTTTTATTCAAGAAATACATCGCGAAAGACTTCGTAGCCATATCCTTTTCATTCTGGCCACGTGGTCCACTACACTGACTTCTGCTCGACAATGGGTATTGTCACACCTATTGGCAGCACATGCCTCTCGTTCTTTTGTGATTACTATTTTAATTTTAATATCATTCTTTCAGTTTATCCTCCCACACATACTTCTTCTCTGATGATTGGTCAGTTGCAGTCTCCAGTCGTAAGGTATCAGAGCAGGGGAAAGGAGTAAATACCAGAAATTTAAGTACTGTACCAAGTTTTTCAATATGTCAGTCACTCAGAAAGCTAAATAACTCTTCACATGCCACAGTTATGTCAAAACAGTATTTATATACTGAAACTGGTTCTTTACCACAAAAGAATACAAGCATATACATTTGTTCCTGCTGCACTATGTGTACTGATTCCTGCATCAACTTCTGACAACAATAGCATTTAATTCGACTGCTAGTCAAAAGAGCTATGCACAAACTTGTAGCGGGACTTCGAATTTCGCCACGCTACACTCGTTCCCTCAGATATAAATTATACCGTCGCAGCTGTATGAGTGTTTGACGGCAGAGAAAATATATAAGAAAATGAAGGTACAAAAATTTTAACCCACTCCTGTCTCTTGAGAGCGGAAGCTTAATTTTCACTTATTCACTTATTAGCTAGTCTTGGTCTGATTAAGACTAAAAAACTTAATGATGTGCAGACGTATTGTGGAGGTTTGTATGAAATTTGGAGGATGGAAGCAGCAACGTAAAATACATTGCATTCAATATCAAGATGGTTTTAATTTGTATACATTAGTAATTCCTGGACGATGAAATTTATTGCAAGATTTTGGAGCAGCTACGACTTTTTCATGCAGAAATGAAGCAGGAGATTGTTGGAGAACAAGACCTGAACGCCGCACGAGAGAAGACATATTAACTTGGTAATGAATGTACTCTTATCTACACCATTTTCCCCTGTTAATCACATTTTGTTATTCTTTGTTCTCTTTCAAACAATTTTTGTAGTGGAAATTGGTTTGACTTTTTCTCAGAAACGCCACAAAGACCACCCCAAAAATAGCTTTTCCGAATCAAAAAGTATGATTACTTTTCTGTAATACGAAGTCCGATTTGCATTTCATTCTTTCCCTTTGTCACGGTCATTAACGATTTTAAAACCCCTTTTTATTCACCATTTCTTCCCACATTTTCAACCTTTTCTTTTCTTCTCTTTTCTTTTTCTTTTTTATTAACCACTACAACTTGTGACTGTGACAGGACGCAATCTTCGGATGTGTTGTTTTTGAGCAAATTTGAAACTTTAATTTGTATTTTTTTTTTTCCCTACAGAGAATAACCAAAAATTCTGAAGTTTAAAGGGTAACCAAAAGACCAACTTTATTGTACTTAAGCAAATGATTATACAACAATATTGTAAAGAATTTTTGTGACCAATTCAATCCGTTTTTCTTTTCATGGCATATATTGATGCAAAACTGTTACTTTGAGACCTTTTGTTGATTATCCGATGGAGATGTATTTAGAAAATCCATATTTTGACGAATACAATTTATGCAGAAGTGATTGACCAGCTGCTGCAGGACAGAAAATTTAATGGTGAGTCACACAATTATGTTTCATTCAAACATTCCATAACCAACTGCAGAATCCATTTTTCCCTTTCCACACATCCTGTAGTTTTCTTCTAGATTTTTCCAAAAGTATCTATCTCTATTGTAGTTTTTGGTAATTATAGTATTATTGTAGCATATGAAGATCGTGAATTTGACCGCCAAACAGTCATTTGTTACGAAAAATTTTGCCCGCCCTGCTGCATCTTTCTCAAACCATATTTCAACCTAAATTTGAGTCAAATCTTTATTAATCAGACTTATATTATTCCCTTTTTGACTTACGATTATACATCCTATTACAATGGAACACGGTAAAGTCGAGATAGTTTCGGCAGATGAGTTAAGCGAACTAGATTCATCATTCAACCAACAAGAAAGTCCGCGTTTCCCTCCATGGACGAGTTCACAGATCAGTGCAATGATTTTGCCTCAAACTCACAACATTTGTGATAGTAGACAGATAGCGACTTTAAATGACGAAATGTGGAATGGACGCGAGACTAGACCGTCAGCGCCATTGTTAACATCAATGTCCGAACTGAATATGAGACAAATTCAGCAACGTGACACAAATCGGATACAGGAGACTGACAAACTGTACCGACTGTTAGAGTTATTTGCAGACATGAAACGAGACGTTAGGCAGAAAATTGACGCAAAACTGGATGCACTAGGTCAGGACTTTACACAAAGGCTAGATAAAAGCGACGAAAAGTTTGACATATTAAACCGTACTATGACCGAAAATTTTGAACGAATGACAAAACAGATGACAGAATTAAATAACACCACTCAACAGCTCAGCCAGCGATCACCAGATGTGAGAATCAGTAAACTCAAATAGTTAATGTGCATCAGGAAGTGAACACCCGTGTGGAAGAGTTAGCTCAGGCCCACACTTCAGCTAGGTCCACCGAAGAAAAGCAGACTGAAGAAGTGGGAAATATTACCCAACAGCTCACAGTGGTAGTTCTTGAACAAACCCACCTTAAAGAAAAGATAGAAAAATTAGAAGACCGAGCGGACCTCGTGTCACTAAACAATGACACCAACCTGGCCGAAAGAATCTTACATGAATGTAAATTGTGTGACGACTATCTGGACAAAAAACTTGAAACAATTACACAGGACATACTTTCAAAAACAAAGACACATGTTAAAGACGAGACAAAACAGATAGAAGACGAAGTGCCAAATTACAAGACAATGTTGTGTTGTGTTTGGCAATTGGTGCAAACGCATCGTCAGGTAACGACAAAACAGCTAAAACCATGGCTAATGACACAGATAGAACACCTATTGTGGAATCACCCATTTCCAATCAAAATTACAATGTGCCACTTTCTTTTCCACCAAACGAGCAATATTATGGTACAACACCTAGAGTAGCAAGTGACACAAACCACATCAATACAGTTATGCCAACCGGCATGGCCGATGACACGTTTGTAAGGCATGGGTATTTCCAGACATTTTCCAGTGAGGACACGCGCAAAGTCCACCCTATTGTGTTTATTAGATCATTTTACGGTGTTTTTCCACGTAGTTGGTCAGAAGTCGATAAAATCAGATACGTCACCAATCTCATGAGAGGACGAGCAGCTAAGTGGGGTGCCACTAGGAAACGGCAGTGCCTTACATTTGAACAGTTCGAACAAGCCTTCCTGGATGAATTCTGGTCCAAGAATGCCCAACAGAGTCTAAGGAGGGAAGTGTGCAACCCCGAGACCTATGACCCTAAAAAAGAGACATCAAGACAATACTTTGAGAGATACCTGGACAAGACACTGTACTGGGCCAAACCAGCCGACTTGCCAGCTATAATTGACACTTAAAAGAGCCACTTACCCTTTCCATACTGAGACAGATTAATAGGAGTAGCGGAGAACGACATTAAGACTTTCTTAAACTTCTTAGATCAAATGGACGTTGTTTACAGAGGCGATTCACGCCATCCAAATTTTACTCATATTAGTAACCCACCCCAAAGGGACCGTAGTGACGGTGGTTGGTGGAACCATCTGTCCGTGCCGTGACACAATACGGTGCCTGCGCGCGAAACATATTCAAATGGAAACGTGTATGACGGTATGAACAGCCGCAGAAATTCGTGGAATAATAACAACAACAATAATAATTACCACCCATATCAAAATGGTAACTACCTGCAAAATGAAAATCACAGACAGTACAACAACAACAACCGCAGTAGGAGACGTGAGAATAACTGGTACAACCCGGGCTACTTTGACAGGAACATGCCATATAACAGACATAATTACCACCAAAACAATAACAATCCCAACAATCACCGACAGAATATGTGGAACACACAAAATTCACGCATGACAAATCATAACCCTCCACGGAATCCGCCGCCATTCCCCAGTACAGTTATGCACTCCCCGCCACGAAGGAGCAATAACAATTGCGGCGCGCCATCAGCTGACGCGTGGGCGCCAACTGGCCAGAATGTAAACATAGTGGAGCTGGTCAATGAACCCAGCCAAACACAGCAGACGACGGAAAACAGTCGACGACCGAGCGAAGCGCTCGTGCTTTGGTCATGAGGTGTTGTAAGAGCGCAACGGCTGAGACGGTTTGTTTCCTCAGGTACAACGACAAAATGACAGCAGAACAGGAATTAACCGACGAGAAAAACAGTAAATCAGACAGTGGTGTTAAAGAATTCATACAAGCTACGGCATGGGTTAAGTTTAACGATTATGATGTACAAATTTTATTCGATACTGGTGCTGCTGCAAGTGCTATGTCAACCACATTCTATAATGAATTGAAACAAATTATAAACATACCTACTTTACCCGTACAGAATTGCCATGTGGTTAGTGCCACAGGTACTAAATCTAAGAACATACACATGCAAGCGCTTGTTAACTTCAAATTTTCCAATACACTGTTCAAATGTAATTTTCTGATTGTAGACAAGCTTATTGTACACTGCATCCTAGGGATGGATTTCTTGAATGAACACAAATCAATCATAGATTTAAGTAATGGCATATGCCAATTATCTGTAGGATAACAACAATTCCAAATCCAAAGAAATCAAGTGCTGGAATGCATGAAAATTACTGAACTACCAGATTAATAACTCACGGCTGCAAAATACTAACACGATTTGTTTACAGGAGAATGGAACAACTGGTATAAACTGACATCAGGGAAGATAAGTTTGAATTCCAGAGAAATGTAGGAACCTGGGGGCAATATTGACCCTTCGACTTCTCATAGAAGACAGGTTAACGAAAGGCAAACCTATGTTTATAGCATTTGTAGACTTAGAGAAAGCTTTTGACAATGTTGACTGGAATATTCTCTTTCAAATTCTAAAGGTGGCAGGGGTAAAATACAGGGAATGAAAGGCTATTTACAATTTGTACAAAAGCCAGATGGCAGTTATAAAAGTCGAGGGGCACAAAAGGGAAGCAGTTGTTGATGCGATGGGAGTGAGACAGGGCCATAACCTATTCCCAATGTTATTCAATCTGTATATTCAGCAAGCAGTAAAGGAAACAAAAGAAAAAATTGGAATAGGAATTAAAGTCCAGGGACTGTGATTCTGTCAGACAGAGCAAAGGACTCAGAAGAGTAGTTCTACATCTACATCTACATGGATACTCTGCAAATAGCATTTAAGTGCCTGGCAGAGGGTTGATCAGACGACCTTCACAATTCTCTAATATTTCAATATCATATAGCGTGTTGAAAGAACGAACATCTATATCTTTCCGTGCAAGGTCTAATTTCCCTTATTTTATCATGGTGATCATTTCTTCCTATGTAGGTCAGTGTCAACGAAATATTTTCACATTCAGAGGAGAAAGTTGATGATTGGAATTTTGTGAGAAGATTCCACTGCAATGAAAAATGCCTTTGTTTTAATTATGTCCACCCTAAATCCTGTATCATTTCAGTGACACTCCCTCCCCTGTTTCACGATAATACAAAACGTGCTGCCCTTCTACAAACTTTTTTTATGTACTCCATCACTCCTATTGGGTAAGGATCCCACACCATGCAGCAGTATTCTAAAAGAGTACAGACAAGCATAGTTTAGGCAGTCTCCTTAGTAGATCTCTTACATTTTCTAAGTGTCCTGCCAATGAAACACAGCCTTTGGTTAGCTTCCCCAGAACATTTTCTGTGCGTTCCTTCCAATTTCAGTTGTTCGTAATTATAATTCCTAGGTATTTAGTTGAACAGAATGTACAGTGTCTTGAAAGGAGAACATAAGATAAACATCAACAAAAGCAAAACGAGGATAATGGAATGTCATCAGATTAAATCAGATGATTCTGCAGGAATTAGGAAATGAGACACTTAAAGTAGTTTGGTTTGGTGATAAGTTCTTAATGGGACCAAACTGCTGAGGTCTTCGGTCCCTAGGCTTACACACTACTTAATCTAATTTAAACTAACTTACACTAATGACAACACATACACCCATGCCCAATGGAGGACTTGAACCTCCAGTGGGTGGAACCATGCGATCAGTGGCAAGGTGCCTCAGATTATGCGGCTACCCCACATAGCACTTAAAGTAGTAACTGAGTTATGCTATTTGGGCAGCAAAATAACTGATGATGGTCAAAGTAGAGGGGGTGTAAAATATAGACTGGCAATGGCAAGGAAAATGTTTCTGAAGAAGAGAAATTTATTAGCATCGAGTATAGATTTAAATGTCAGGAAGCCTTTTCTGAAAGAATTTGTATGGAGTGTTGCCCATGTATAGAAGTGAAACGTGGACAATAAACAGTTTAAACAAGAGGAGAATAGAAGCTTTTGAAATGTGATGCTACAGAAGAATGCTGAAGATTAGATAGGTAGACCACATAACTGAGAAGAGTTGGGAGAAGAGAAATTTGTGACACAAGCTGCCTATAAGAAGGGACCAACTGGTAGGACACGTTCTGAGGCATCAAGTGATCACCAGTTTAGTACTGGAGGGAAGAATGGGAGGTAAAAATCATAGAGGTAGATAAAAAGATGAATACAGTAAGTAGATTCAAGTGGATGTAGGTTGTAGCAGTTACTCGGAGATGAAGAGGCTTCCACATAATAGAGTAGTATGGAGAGTTGCATCAAACCAGTTATTGGACTGAAGACAACAACAATGTTGGAATCCTGAATTAATCAGCCTACTTTCAGAAAAAAACATGTTGCATTGCTTATTGAACAACCCTCATATGCGAACAGAAGTTACATGAAGAATATTTTTTGACTTTGCCACCCAGTGGACCCTCTCACAATCCCCCTTGGGGAGCTAACACCAAAACAAAAGCCTGGCCCTCCAGGATCGAGGGTTGTGCACTGGGTGAATACCCCTTCATTGTAAAAAGCCTATCATCACAAACAATTTAACAAAGTATTTTATATTGCCTGCATGAAGATGAATTAAACCAAGGAACAGAAATATGGATACACCTGTGCTCAAATTTGAAACATGGGAAACACATACACTGTTACAAATAGGAGATGTGATCGCTGTAGGTGAATAGGGACTAAGATATGGAATGGAAGTAGTTGCACTCCAGGAAATTAGGTATGGAGGGAAGTTGTGATATATATAACACACACACAGAAATTCTCTCAGAAAAAGATGAAAGACAAGAGAAATTAGAAATAAGAATTTTTATTTTCCCATAACATACACAGTTAAATCAGTGATTTAATGTACAGGGTACTCATCAACACTGAAGTTACAATTAAGATGTGTTACAGAAACAATGTATAATAATAGCATTAACATAAAAAAATAATTATTACAGTCATTTATTTGACCTAAACCTGCTAAGCTTAATTAACACCCATTTGCTTTATTGCTCAGATTTTCACATTGTTGTTAGAAAATTCTTCTAATAAATAACAGATTTTCTGTACTAACAATGTTCATAGCTTTTGTTTCAGTTGCCCTAGCTCCATAGTGTGGCTTTGTTTTGTTTTGAGAATGCCGTAAATTTTCATGTCCGTGTATTCTGGGGTTTGTGCATATAGCTTTAATCTGTGAGAGGGAAGCATGAAATTCCCCCTGTTCCTAGTGGAGTGTTGTACTGTTGTTTAAAATTATTGTCTATGAACAACTTATGGTTACTGTATACAAAAATAATCAGTTCATAAATGTACAAATAGGGGCATTTAATATTTTTAAATTTCTTAACAAGTGGCAACAAGATTCTTTTGGTTTTGCATTACAGATTTTTATAACAACAGATTTTTGTAATTTTAATATTCTAATCATTTTGCTTGGGTTGCTCCAAAAAGTCACTTATAACTGACTCAAAACAGATGTGTTAATCTGCTTTTCTCATCTGCTTGGTAGTTGAACAGGACAAAATCTTCATTGCAAAGGTCAGGCTGTTTAATTTATGTGCTAAGTACTTAATATGTGAAGACCAGGATAAATTTTGGTACAGAAGTATTTCCAAAAACTTAACACAACCTGCTTCTTTAAAGTTTTGGTTTCCATGATTAATGTGGGATTTAGTTTTAAATTGCAGTTCATGTTTTTCCAGTATTCAGTTTCAATCCATTTAGTTGGAACCAATTTTCTAAACTGTCTAGTAGATTTGTGGCAATTGAGGGAACTTGTTCCAAGTCATTGCTTTTGTCGAGGGCAGAAGTATCATTGGTGAATAAAACTGAGTTATATAAAGCAGAAATAAAATTGGACCCAGAATTGAACCTTGTGGAACTTCTTGTAACATACTTATCCATTCAGAGAAGAAATTTCTCTTGCTTGATGATATAACTAACCCTTGTTTTCTGTTTGTGCGATATTACCTAAACCAGTTCAAAACACAACCCCCAATTCCATATCTTTCCATTTTATACAGGAGCAAGTGATGTTTTACACAATAAAATGCTTTTGTGAGGTCACAGAATAATCCTGCAGCTTTTCTCGACTTGTCTAAGGCAGAACTCATTTTTTTCACAACCTCATTAGTGTCTTCTATTGTGCTTTTGGCTTTTTGAAAGCCATATTGATTATATGATATTATGCTTGCTTTTGTATTATTTTTTTAATTTGCATTTCCAACAATTTTTCAAATATTTTTGCAAATATTGGAAGAATAGAGATTGGGTGGTCCTTCCCTATATCTTCTCTTGAGCCTTTTTCAAACAAAGGTTTTACCTCTGTGTACTTTAGGGCATCTGGAAAGGAGCCTTCTTCAAACAATTATTAATTACTGAGCAAAGGGGGTGCGCTATTTTCCTAGCAGCTGCTTTAACTACTTTGGTAGGTATGTGACCCCACCCTGCAGAATTTCGGTTTTTTAGCTGGAATATAGTTTTTTCTAAATCTTTGGCTGAAATTTTCTCAAATTTGTGAAAGTATTCTTCTGCCTTCTGACCTAAATGTAATTTTTCTGTGTAAGCATCTGCATCTACATCTGATTTTTGACATCTGAGCTGGATTTGTGACAATTTTATTTACCTCCTTAATTTTGGATAAATCTTTGCTGACAGTTCTAATTCTCAGTTCTTATTTTACAACAGACTAAACTGCCTTTGATTTGTGTTCATGAGCGAATATGTAATTATTATTAGCCACTTCTTTTTCTGTTTTTACTACCTTTTTAAATATGATTTTATACTTAATTAATGAAAACAGGGTCATAGCCATATTTTGTGCAGTTGTCTTTTTTCCCCACTGGATATGTTTCATACAACAATGATCCAACGTAGTTCATTAGACACTTTTGTATGGCATACTCTAAATAGAAATACTTCCTTGAATATATGCAACAATTTCCTAAAAATATGTTAAAATGCACATAACTTCCTTGCATTATCAAATTTATAATTAGATTGTATTTTTATTTCTTCTTGTGACTTCCAGGAAGTTAACATTGAAACCAAATTTTTGGATTAAGTCCGTAGGCTTTATTGAGTCACTGGTTTCATTTGATAAATTTATATTATAATCAGCAGCTATTAAAACCGTTTTCTTTTTCTCATCATTTTCTTATTAATTCCATTAACTATTATAAAAATAATTTTGTTACCTCTACAATTGAGATTCTGTATATTTATACAATAACAATATTTTGTTTTCCTACTTCAATTGAGCAGTTTTCAAATACGCGTTTTAGAAAATTGAAATCATCTTTCACTTTATACCCTTCTACATTATTTACAAATATGCCGGAGCCTCCAAGCATGCTATTATTCTACAAATAATTGACGCTACTTTGAAATTGTTTAGCTTATTTAAGGCTGTAATACAAATTTTTGTAAGACATTGCTCATTTAAACAAATAATTTTAATATTTTTTCCATTCTGAAATTAAATATACAATTCATCAATTTTATTCACTCTTTATTATGTTTGGTTGTACATTTATGTTCAAGTACATTAAGAAACTACTGGTATTTCTGTCTAAAGTCTCAAGAATAACATTCTTTATAAGACTGTCACACTTCCTCTTATTTGTTTTCTTATTTACACTTTTTAGTAGAAATGTTTGGGAATTGGCACAGTCTTGAATGAAATCATTTTTTACCTTCCTACCTGTTTTAGGCCTACTGACACTAAAAAATCCTTTAGGTGTAACAGTTGTTTGATACTTATAATTGGGAATAGAGTGTTTGTTGCTGTTGGACCGTCTACTGGTTGTGGGTTGGTTTCAGCTGGTGGACTGGCTGCATGTGCTTGGTTAGTTTCCACTACTGCATATCTTGATGGAATAACTTTAAGCTGTTGAGAGTGCTCTGCTGTAACTTCAAAGCTGAGCACTTTTTACCTCAGGACATGAGTGCATAATTTTTCTGCTAGTAGCTCTTTCCCTAAAATATTTAAATGGAGTCCATGAGCTGTGAAAAACCTTCGATCTGAGCTGTATATGTCTATTACTTCTGTGTTCTGAAAGTTAAAACATATTTCTGATATTTATTTATTTCAAACACAAATTTTACAGTTAACACAGGACCAGAAAGGCAAATAATAACAAGGCACTACATTTAAAATGTGATTAGCGCTATATAATAAGTTGTTTAAACATTTCTTCAGTTCTTTTATGAACTTGGACGCTTCATTGCAGTAAATGTTATTTGAGCCACTTAGAAGAATGACAAAATCAGTTTTATTTAAGTTGGATATTTGAGTAGAATCTGTTAATCCTGCTATATTTCAAAATGGCACACCTATATGGATTTGGTTTTGTAATCTCCCAATACAAATGTAGATCTGTTATTGCTTTCACTCCACATAATGAAGACCATATACTCTGCATATAAAAGAGAAACTTCACAATGTAACCTTTGTGAATATATATGCACCAAAAGAAGAATCAGATGAAGATGTGGTATATGATTTCTTTGATCATGTGAGGAAGTATGTGATAAAATAGTCTAAGTGAATCTAATGCCAAACAGGGCAAGGAAGAGGCTTTCAGAAGTGTGTTTGGTAAAGAAATTTTGCCTGATGAAACTAATAATGAGTGTATGAAAGTTGCCCAGTTTGCTACCTTAAGCATATTAAAGGCAGTGGGTTAAAGTTTCCCTATAAAAATTTCTACAAAGGGACCTGGGAAATATCAGGAACAAAGGAAGTAAACCAAAGAGACCATATATTCTACAGAGAAATGGCGTCAGTAACAGCATTGTGTGATAGTTTCTCTCAAGAAAACAGTAATTCTAAAGTAATCATGTGTGTAATCTGTAATTCAAATGTGCAAAATGGTTTCAGACTTTGCTTAGAATCACAAGTATAGATACATTCTGCGTGTGTGAGATTCATTAATGCAAAAACTGTGTTTTCATGTGAATGTGATCAGGGAAGTTGTAACGGATTTAACGCCATGTTAGTCGCTTACGCTACCGGACGTGAAATTAATGTGTTACAAAGTGTGTTGTATGAATTGCAAAGTGCTAAAAAAACAATAAAAGTCCTAAAAGCAAAACTTCGTGAATGTGAATTGAATGGAGTATCATCACTTAACACAAACTCCGAAATCTACAGCACATCTATTCTTCCAAAAACGAGCGAAAATTTTAAAAAATACGAACTAAAAGCAACTAAAAAGATCGCTGTACAAAACAGATACAATGCTCGGGAAATATGTGACGAGATAAAATCTTGCGGAGAGAGAGTGGAAGCAGTAAGTGTCGTGAAAGTAAACAAGCCTCCGAAAAGTTCGTTACACCTAACATACAAGCAACTGTTAACAGAAACCTCGAGCGAAAACTTAAACAACTCAGCCCATAATGTGCTCAAAACGTTAAAATCTGTTAATAATATAATACATAGAGTCTGTGAAAAGAAAGAAGATCGTATAATAGACTGCAAAACTTCGGAAGACTTGAGCACAACAAATAATGCTTTTACTGTACATATACTTGCCGACAGTCTCGGAAAAAGACTGGCAGAAACCCTATATAACTCAGGATGCAGTGTTACTAGCGTAATAAAACCTGATGCTCCACTGAAAGAGATCGTCAACAACTGCGAAAATCTGAGTATCAAGATAAAGAAAAATGATTGTGTTCTAATCCTAGGGGGCGGAGTAGACGTCCGCTGCAATGATGTATTATCAGCAAGACGAGCGCTAAGAGAGACGCTCGAAAAGCTCAAAAATGTACATGTGATGGTAACCAGCATTCCATACGATTTTTTTTAAGAAATCTCGTGTTAACGAAGAAATAAAAAAACTAACAGACTGCTTCACAAAATAACAAAGTGCTACCCAAATTCAACATTTGTCCAGCTAGATTTCAGAAAACATCATTTCATAAACAGTGGAGATCTCCTAAATAGAGCAGGACAACTGTTATGTCTGTGCTCAAATTATGAAAACAATAAATAATTTCAATGATCAACACAAACTGCCTGGTATCCTCACCATAGCAGTAACTGAGCAAATGGAAATTTGCAAGGAAACGTCTAAGATGAGAGAGATACCTAACATACCGGTACCAGTATCTGAAGGAGTGGTAGAATATGGGGTACCAGCAGAAATGTCAGGAAAATCCAGCAGAGTTGAAGAGGAAACAATTTCTTCAGATGAGAAAGCCTACAAACCTAGTGTAAACTCACGTGCACCTGAAACCTCCAAGGATGAAGCTGTCAGCACATTCGACACACTCAATGCTTCATGCTCACTTGTAACTAGGACTGCAACCACACCAACAGCCAAGAACCATTCAATTAGATCCAGAAACTCATCAGCTGCTCTGCAGACATCTCAAAGGAAGAGCCTCAGGATAAGAAGAGCTGCTGTGCGTAGTGACTATTTTTTATGGGACCTTTGCAATTTGAAGAAGAAGAAAAGGCAGAATCTTTACAGTGTCAGCAACAAGAAAGTACAAAGGTAAATAGTGCAGCAAATCCACTACATGAAACTTTAACAGTTGTATACCAAAATGTGCAAGGACTAGAAAGTAAATTAGCTGAAATAGAAGTTCTATTAACTGACTATCTAAAAGACATTAACATACTATGCATAAGTGAGCACTGGGTAAAAGAAATGCAAGCGTCTAGCATAATTATTCCAAATTTTGAAATGATTAGCAAATTTTGTAGAATCAATCATAAAGGGGGTGGGACATGTATTTATGTTAGGACAGGGGTAGAATCAAAAGAAATTAAATGTAAACTAAAATGCACAGAAAAAGATTTTGAATACAGTATATGTGAGCTAACCAAATTAAAAATTACTATTGTGTGTTTGTACTGATCACCACTGGGCAACTTTGCCATTTTTATGGAAAACCTTGAGGGACTGCTGAATGAACTTAAACATAATGTAATTGTTCTTGGTGATTTTAATGTTAACTTTAAGAATGATTGTAGTAAACAACAGCAACTGTGCAATCTGTTTTTGTGTCATAATATGATGGCAACTGCAAATGAAGTTACCAGATGCAGAAATATGTCTGAAACTATAATAGATCAAGTATTTATAAACAAGGACAAGTGTGAATATAACACTGAAGTAATTGACACTGGTTTCTCGGATCACAAGGGTATCAAATTGAGTTTAAATGTCACATCTTACAAGGACCCTGTTATCAATAACAATTACAGAGAAAGGAGATTTATAAATGATGACAGCATAAGAATTTTTAATTATATTCTGGAAAATAACAACTGGGGTAGTGAATCAAGTGGTGATGTCAACAGAAAGTTTGACTCATTCCTTGAAAGCTACAAACACTGCTTCGATGTTGCCTTTCCTATAAAAAGAGTCAAAACTAAACATAAAACCAAAACATGGGTTACACAGGGGATTAGAAAGTCATCAGACACTCTCAGAAAGTTAAATAAATCAGCCAGGAAAAATGTTGTACTGAAAGCACATGTGAAATGTTATAGAAGCCTGTACAAGAAAGTAATAATTGCAGCTAAGAAGCTTGATAATGATACCTATATCGAGAAAGGTAACAACAAAATGAAGTCAACTTGGGAGGTAATAAATAAAAATATAGGTAGACACAAAAGAAAAGATAACAGCTTTGTCATTAAAAGTGGGGGTAAAACTGTTAAGGACCCATTTCAGATTGCCAACATATTTAATGAACATTTCACAAATATATCCATAAATTTAATTAAAACTAAATGCAATTCCAATAGCAAGGTAAAAATCCCCATGAATGACATGACAATGTTCCTTTATCCAGTAACTGATTCAGAGGTACTAAATGCTATAAATAAGTTAAAAAATAAAATGTCATGTGGGTGTGATGGGATTCCTGACAAAGTCATTAAGCAAAGTGCAAGAAACATAGTCTCGCATCTCACTGAAATTATAAATGAATCTTTTAAGACAGGGGTGTTCCCATCAAAACTTAAAATGTCTACTATAAAGCCACTTTACAAGAATGGTGATAAATATGATGTTAGTAACTTTAGGCCTTTATCAATGTTGTCAGGTTTCTCAAAGATAATAGAAAGGATAATGTATCAGAGACTATACAAATTTCTTATTAACAATAGAATATTGGTTAATGCGCAAAATGGTTTCCATAAAAATAAATCAACTGAAACAGCTATCTTCAATTTTTTGCAACTTGTTCTAAATTCCATAAACAGAAAGGAATTAAATTGTGGATTGTTTTTAGACTTATCAAAGGCCTTTGATGTCATTGACCATAAGTTACTGCTTAGGTATGGGATACGTGGAGTTGCCCACAAATGGTTTGAATCATATCTGTCAGACAGGTATCAGAAGGTGGAGATAAGCCAGGCAGATAGGACATATTCATCAAGATTCGAGAGAGTTTTGTATGGAGTACCCCAGGGATCTGTATTAGGGCCATTACTGTTTTTAATATTTATCAATGACCTACCAAGTCAGCTATCTGAAGCAGAGGCAGTACTGTTTGCTGATGATACAAGTTTGTTTGTTAAAGCAAATAGTGAAGCTGACTTACAGGAAAAAGTCACATTAGCAACAGACGAAGCAGACAGATGGTTTAATGAAAACAGACTCATTGTGAATGCCAAAAAAACAACGTGGATCAACTTCAGACATATTACAAATAAAATAAAAACTAACCTTACAGTAGAACTGGGTAAGTGTAAGATTGAACAAGCATCATACACTAAATTCTTGGGAGTATGGTTTGATGAACACTTAAGATGGGAAAAGCATGTAATATCATTGAACAAAAAATTAAGTCAAACATGTTATATACTTAGAATGCTTAAAAGCTCATGTAATATTAAAACAGTGTTATGTGTTTATTTCTCATTCATGCACAGTCCATTAAGATACGGCGTACAGTTTTGGGGGAACATCAGTCTAACAAAACACTCATTTAGACTACAAAATAAGGCAGTCAGAATAATAAAAGGTATAGGATATAGAGACTCTTGTAGGCAAGCTTTCAAAGAATTAAAAATCATGACACTACCATCTTTATACATATATGAAAGCATATGTTTCTTAAAAGAACACGAGGAATTTTCTACATTAAACAGAGAATTTCACAACTACGAAACAAGGAATAGGAATGATTTCCCCAGAGAAATTCATAAAACAGCTATGTATCACAAAAGTGTACTATACCAACCCAAAATCCTCTACAGTGCTCTCCCCAAAGAACTAAAAATAATACCAAAACTGTACATATTTAAAAGAGAATTAAAAAACATGTTATTGAGCAATAGTTTTTACAGTATTGAAGAGTTTGTGAATTGTTGACAATAAAAGCGCAGTTCTATGAAAGTGTGAAACTGTTAATGTAAGAATGTAAATAATCTTTGATGTGAGAATCACTAACCGTTTTTTTGTACGTTGTTATCCTACTTGTATATTTTTATGTTAATGTTCTAAAAGTTCTATTAAAATTTTAATGTCTAAGTGACAAGTAAATTCAATTAAAAATTTTCATGTATATGTATTTTAAATTGTAATGTTTATTGACAAGTCCTATATCATTTCGATGATGTACTACGAGGACGCTAATAAATTGAATTGAATTTGAATTGGTATCGAAGAGGGAGGAATCTGATTTGGAAAATGTGTGCACTTTCTGAGGAGCTAATTCCTGTTCTGACCATTACCTAGTAGGAGCAAAAATGAGACAGAAACTTGCTATGATGGCCAAAGGAAATACTACCAGAGCAAAGAAATTGAATACAGAAGAACTATAAGATAAGCCTACTGTTCAAAAATATCAACAGAAACTGTGAGAGAAGTTACAAATAAAGGATGGCAGAGAACCATATAGACAAAGAACATAGCTCTATTAAAAATACTATGTGAAATACTGAGGGGGGGGAGTAGACTTAGAAGTGAGAAATAATATGATGATGAATGTAGACAGGCAGAGTGGAATGTAAAAAGGAAGCAAGACAGAAATGCTTACAATGAAACATGAAATCAAATCAGGCATTATTAACAGAGAGAGCAGGAGGCAGCTAGAATATGTAGGGGGGAAATGAGGGAATTCATAAAGATATAGAGGAGATGGAGGAGCACTACCGACGGAATGAAAGCAGAAAATTTATAAGAAAATGAAAGAAGGAACTCAAGAATACAAACTGCAAATATCAGCTTGCAAGAACAAAGGGGAAAATTTGGTGACAGATAAACAAGATATCCCAGATATCAAGGGAATTTTGGAAGAAAATCCTACCAGGAGAGAGCAGATACTCTACCACACTGCAGGTCCAAAGATAGACGGACCCGTATTAGAGGGAGCATAGAAGGTAGTACTTTGTCTAAAAAATTTTCAGAGCACCAGTAACTGATGGAATAACTGCAAACATATTGAATAATGAGGAAAATGATCTCCATAAGTGAACCTAAAAATTCATTAAGTTGATTTGGATTTAGGAAAGAATCCTAAATGATCTGACCTTGTGTGTAATTCAACCAATACATAAGGAAGGAGACAAGACTTTTTGTTCACATTACTGCAAAATTATGCTGCTGAATGTAACCTATGAAGTTATGTCTAGTATTATATACAATAGTCGAGCTCCATATACTTACATGATTCTGAGAGAATGTCTGTGTGGATTTCAGCCTAACAGATCAACAACAGATCAGCTATTTGCACTGAGGTAAGTACATGAGAAGACATATGAGTATAATATTGAGCTTCATAAGCTCCACGTAGACTTCAAGTAAGTCTTTAATAGTCTTGACAGGGCTGAAATGCTAAATTATTTGCTACTCCTTGGTATACCATTTTAGTATATTTCATTCATTTAAGCAACATTGGCTGGATTCAAGATTGTGATGCGAGTGGATGGAGAACTAAATAATTGGTTTACCATTAGTAAAGAAGTCAGACAAAGGCACACCCTCTTTACAATGCTTTTCAACCTGCATTTGGAAGCTTCAAATTTCTGGTTACATGAGGATGAAGTCAACTAAGGTATGTGCATATGCTAATGGTAGATGCTGCCAGTCCGTTCACTGTACAACAATAAATTCCATAACTCAAAATCATGGTTTCATCTTGATTCCCAATATAAGATAACAAGTGTAGCTTTTGCAAATGAAATCTCATACCAGAAGTAGAATCCTGTGACCAGGCTTTCCTGCCTGGGACGTTATCTCGCAACTTTGACAAAATCTGAAAGTGAATCTTATTAAATTATTTGCAGCAGCCACCAGGCTTGTAGAATCTGAAAGAAAGGTTTAGTTTCCTAACTGGCAGCATGTCTTGATGATGAGCTAAACGAAAGTTCTTAATTATTTTTTAAGATGGTGCCAATTTCTGTAAAGGCACATGTCTATTCTAGACAAGCAAGGTTTAGGATTACAAATGATTTCAACACTGACACAATTTTTTAAGTCCCAAACAACTCTGTTTTCAGTTTTGTTAATAACTTACATTGGCTGATACAGCAAAATGAACCTTTGTTAAACACTCCTTATGGATCGCGTCCAGATCATAAGCCAAGAAGAAGAATAGTAATGACAAAAGAGGTCAGAGTTCAAACACAGAATCTCAGTTCCATGGAATAGGCATACATTATAGCATAATATATTGTTCCTTGATAAAACTCACAAGTTACTCATACAATACACATCGTAAAAAAATGTAATCTACACATTTCACATTCCTGTCCACCCAGGAGGAACAGTACAAAAGGCAAAATGGAAGAAACTTGTTGAAGAGGCCAAGACACATGCAGAGTTGTAATGCTATGAGAAGAAAAAAGAACTGCTAACTTCAGCAGAAATTATACATTCCACAAAAGAAAGTAATTAGGATTATGTTTGGGGTTCATGCACACTGCATCTTGCAGGCATCTCCAAGTGATAGGAGTATTAACCACAGCCTCAGTACATTTATGAAATTTACCATCTACAGTTCATCTGTGTTTGAGAGTAACAGTATTAGAAGGAGAAAAGATCTACATTATTCTTTAATGAATCTAACTATGGCATAGAATAGAATGAAATATGCAGCTGTAAAACTGTTCGAGAATCTATTCATGTGAATAAAATTTCTAATAGATAGGAAAAGTGTTTTCAAAAGTAGCTTAAAGATGTTTCTCCCCAAAAACTTCTTATGTTGTTGTTGTTGTCTTCAGTCCTGAGATTGGTTTGATGCAGCTCTCCATGCTACTCTATCCTGTGCAAGCTTCATCATCTCCCAGTACTTACTGCAACCTACATCCTTCTGAATCTGCTTAGTGTATTCATCTCTTGGTCTCCCTCTATGATTTTTACCCTCCACACTGCCCTCCAGTGCTAAATTTGTGATCCCTTGATGCCTCAGAACATGCCCTACCAACTGGTCCCTTCTTCTTGTCAAGTTGTGCCACAAACTCCTCTTCTCCCCAATTCCATTCAATACCTCCTCATTAGTTATGTGATCTACCCATCTAATTTTCAGCATTCTTCTGTAGCACCACATTTCAAAAGCTTCTATTCTCTTCTTGTCCAAACTATTTATCATCCATGTTTCACTTCCATACATGGCTACACTCCATACAAATACTTTCAGAAACGACTTCCTGACACTTCAATCTATACTTGATATTAACAAATTTCTCTTCTTCAGAAATGCTTTCCTTGCCATTGCCAGTCTACATTTTATACCCTCTCTACTTCGACCATCATCAGTTATTTTGCTCCCCAAATAGCAAAACTCCTTTACTACTTAAAGTGTCTCATTTCTTAATCTAATTCCCTCAGCATCACCCGAGTTAACTCGACTACATTCCATTATCCTCGTTTTGCTTTTGTTGATGTTCATCGTATTGCCACCTTTCAAGACACTGTCCATTCTACTCGACTACATTCCATTATCCTCGTTTTGCTTTTGTTGATGTTCATCGTATTGCCACCTTTCAAGACACTGTCCATTCTGTTCAACTGCTCTTCCAGGTCCTTTGCTGTCTCTGACAGAATTACAATGTCATCAACACCTGCTTTCTTTGGGATGGGAATTATTATATTCTTCTTGAAGTCTGAGGGTATTTCGCTGGCTCATATATTTTGCTCACCAGATGGTAGAGTTTTGTCAGGACTAGCTCTCCCAAGGCCGTCAGTAGTTCCAATGGAATGTTGTCTACTCCAGGGGCCTTGTTTCGACTCAGGTCTTTCAGTGCTCTGTCAAACTCTTCACGCAGTATCGTATCTCCCATTTCATCTTCATCTACATCCTCCTCCATTTCCATAATATTGTCCTCAAGTACATCACCCTTGTATAGACCCTCTATATACTCCTTCCACCTTTCTGCTTTCCCTTCTTTGCTTAGAACTGGGTTTCCATCTGAGCTCTTGTCATTCAACAATATGTACTATAAGGGAATTCTTGAATAGAAATAATTAGTCATTTTTGCACAAGAAAACCTATAAATAGCCAGCACTTAGTCATATAAATATTTATCTGTGGTTTATATATATATATATATATTTTCCCCACGTGGAATGTTTCTTTTATATATATATATATATATATATATATATATATATATATATATATATAAAAGAAACATTCCACGTGGGGAAAATATATATAAAAAACAAAGATGCTGTGACTTACCAAACAAGAAAGCACTGGTAGATAGACACAATAAAAACACAAAAACACATACACAAATTTCAAGCTTTTTAACCCAAGGTTGCTGCATCAGGAAAGATGGAAGGAGAGGGAAAGACGAAAGGATATCTGTTCTAAGGGAGAGGGTAAGGAGTAATTCCAGTCCCAGGAGCAGAAAGACTTACCTTAGGGGGAAAAAAGGACAAGTATACACTCGTGCACACACACACACACACACACACACACACACACACATAAATCCCTCTGCACATATACAGACACAGGCAGACATATGTAAAGGCAAAGAGGTTGGGCGGAGATGTCAGTCGAGGCAAAAGTACAGGGGCAAAGATGTTGTTGAATGACAAGTGATGTACGAGGGGCGAAAACTTGAAATTAGCAGAGGTTGAGACCTGGTGGGTCTTCATTGAAGGGCAAGTTCCCATCTCCGTAGTTCTGATTGGTTGGTGTCAGTGGGAACTATCCAGATAACCCGGAAGGTGTAACACTGTGTCAAGGTGTGCTGGCCGTGCACCAAGGCATATTTAGCCTCAGGGTGATCCTCATTACCAACAAACACTGTCTGCCTGTGTCCATTCATGCGAATGGACAGTTTGTTGCTGTCATTCCCACATAGAAGGCTTCACAGTGTAGGCTGGTCAGTTGGTAAATCACGTGGGTGCTTTCACACGTGGCTCTGCCTTTGATCGTGTACACCTTCTGGGTTACAGGACTTGAGTAGGTGGTGGTGGGAGGGTGCATGGGACAGGTTTTACACTGGGGGCGGTTACAAGGGTAGGAGCCGGAGGGTAGGAAAGGTGGTTTGGGGATTTCATAGCGATGAACCAAGAGGCTACGAAGGTTAGGTGGATGGCAGAAAGACACGCTTGGTGGAGTGGGGAGGATTTCATGAAGGATGCATCTCATTTCAGGGCAGGATTTGATAAAGTCGTATCCCTGCTGGAGAACCACATTCAGAGTATGATCCAGTCCCGGAAAGTATCCTGTCACAAGTGGGGCACTTTTGGGGTTCTTCTGTGGGAGGTTCTGGGTTTGAGGGGATGAGGAAGTGGCTCTGGTTATTTTCCTCATGTACCAGGTCGGGAGGGTAGTTGCGGGATGCGAAAGCTGTTTTCAGGTTATTGATGTAATGGTTCAGGGATTCAGGACTGGAGCAGATTCGTTTGCCACAAAGACCTAGGCTGTAGGGAAGGGACCGTTTGATGTGGAATGGGTGGCAGCTGTCATAATGGTGGTACTGAGGTACTGTTGCTTGTTGGTGGGTTTCATGTGGACGGATGTGTGAAGCTGGCCATTGGACAGATGGAGGTCAACGTCAAGGAAAGTGGCATGGGATTTGGAGTAGGACCAGGTGAATCTGATGGAACCAAAGGAGTTGAGGTTGGAGAAGAAATTCTGGAGTTCTTCTTCACTGTGAATGCAGATCATGAAGATGTCATCAATAAATCTGTACCAAACTTTGGGTTGGCAGGCCTGGGTAACCAAGAAGGCTTCCTCTAAGCAACTCATAAATAGGTTGGCATACGAGGGGGCTATCCTGGTACCCATGGCTGTTCCCTTTAATTGTTGGTATGTCTGGCCTTCGAAAGTGAAGAAGTTGTGAGTCAGGATGAAGCTGGTTAAGGTAATGAGAAAAGAGGTTTTAGGTAGGGTGGCAGGTGATCGGCGTGAAAGAAAGTGCTCCATCACAGCGAGGCCCTGGACGTGCGGAATATTTGTGTATAAGGAAGTGGCATCAATGGTTACAAGGATGGTTTCCAGGGGTAACAGATTGGGTAAGGACTCCAGGCGTTTGAGAAAGTGGTTGGTGTCTTTGATGAAGGATGGGAGACTGCATATAATGGGTTGAAGGTGTTGATCTACGTAGGCAGAAATACGTTCTGTGAGGGCTTGGTAACCAGCTACAATGGGGCAGCCGGGATGATTGGGTTTGTGAATTTTAGGAAGTAGGTAGAAGGTAGGGGTGTGGGGTGTCGGTGGGATCAGGAGGTGGATGGAGTCAGGTGAAAGGTTTTGTAGGGCACCTAAGGTACTGAGAATTCCTTGAAGCTCCGCGTGGACATCAGGAATGGGATTACCTTGGCAAACTTTGTTTGTAGTGTTATCTGAAAGCTGACGCAGTCCCTCAGCCACATACTCCTGACAATCAAGTACCACGGTCGTGGAACCCTTGTCCGCCGGAAAAATGACGATGGATCGGTCAGCCCTCAGATCACAGATAGCCTGGGCTTCAGCAGTGGTGATGTTGGGAGTAGGATTAAGGTTTTTTAAGAAGGATTGAGAGGCAAGGCTGGAAGTGAGAAATTCCTGGAAGGTTTGGAGAGGGTGATTTTGAGGAAGAGGAGGTGGGTTCCGCTGTGACGGAGGATGGAACTGTTCCAGGCAGGGTTGAATTTGGATAGTGTCTTGGGGAGTTGGATCATTAGGAGTAGGCTTAGGTTATTTTTCTTTGTGGCAAAGTGATATTTCCAGCAGAGAGTACGAGTGTAGGACAGTAAATCTTGGACGAGGGCTGTTTGGTTGAATGTGGGAGTAGGGCTAAAGGTGAGGCCTTTGGATAGGACAGAGTTTTCGGATTGGGAGAGAGGTTTGGAGGAAAGGTTAACTACTGAATTAGCGTGTTGTGGTTCCAGATTGTGTTGATTGGAATTTTGAGGTTTTGGGGGAGTGGAGCTGGAAGTGGGAGATTGAGTAGATGGGAGAGACTTGGTCTGTGTGCAATGAGAGGAGGTTGAGGTTTGCTGGAAAGGTTGTGGGGGGTGAGTGAGTTGCCTTTCCAGAGGTGGGAAAGCAGGAGATTGGATAGTTTTTTGAGGTGGAGGGTGGCATGCTGTTCTAATTTGCGGTTTGCCTGTAGGAGGATGCTCTGAACAGCTGGTGTAGATGTGGGTGAGGAAAGATTGAGGACTTTGATTAGGGATAGGAGTTGACGGGTGTGTTCATTGGCTGAGTTGATTTGTAGGTGAAGGATTAGATGGGTGAGGGCAATGGATTGTTCAGTTTGGAACTGGTATAGAGACTGATGGAAAGAAGGGTTACAGCCAGATGTGGGAACTTTAAGAGTGAGGCCTTTGGGGGTAATGCAAAATGTCAGACAAGCCTGAGTAAATAAAATGTGGGAGAGTGATCTGGCTAGGGCGAAGGCATGTTTGCGGAGGGAATGTAAATAAAACTTAATGGGGTCATTGTGGGGATGTTGTGAGGGTGACATGGTATTAGAAGGTGGAAAAGTGTAACATGAGGCTGAAATGAAAATGAAAATAAAAATAAAAATATATGGGGAAAGATAAAGGTGAACTAGAAAGTAACTGGAGATCTGGTGTGAAAAAAGTCGAAAAAGTGTTGGTTAAAGCTGAGCTATGTTGATCCTGTGGTAAACTTTGGTTCGTAAATAACGTTGTTCACAAAGGTTAGGTGGTTGTGTTGCCGCCAAAACACGTTAAAGGGTGGAGAAATTTGGAAAAATTTCGAAAAAACTGCGTTTAAATGTATTAAAAGGAGTGGTTTTGTGGTGGCAGATTACGAAAATGAGGATAACAATTGTCTGACGAAAAAATAATGACGTTGAAACCTGTGGGAAGCAGCTAAAAACGATCAGTGAGTGATGTGGGAAAAACAGAAATGGAAATAAAGCGAAAGTTGTTAGAACTAGTCGTCCTTATACACAAATATTCCACATCTCCAGGGCCTCGCTGCGATGGAGCACTTCCTATCACGCTGATCACCTGCCACCCTACCTAAAAAATCTTTCCTCATTACCTTAGCCAGCTTCATCCTGACTCACAACTTCTTCACTTTCGAAGGTCAGACATACCAACAATTAACGGGAACAGCCATGGGTACCAGGATAGCCCCCTCGTATGCCAACCTATTTATGGGTCGCTTAGAGTAAGCCTTCTTGGTTACCCAGGCCTGCCAACCCAAAGTTTGGTACAGATTTATTGATGACATCTTCATGATCTGCACTCACAGTGAAGAAGAACTCCAGAATTTCCTCTCCAACCTCAACTCCTTCGGCTCCATCAGATTCACCTGTCCTACTCCAAATCACATGCCACTTTCCTTGACATTGACCTCCATCTGTCCAATGGCCAGCTTCACACATCAAACCCACCAACAAGCAACAGTACCTCCATTATGACAGCTGCCACCCATTCCACATCAAACAGTCACTTCCCTACAGCCTAGGTCTTCGTGGCAAATGAATCTGCTACAGTCCGGAATCCCTGAACCATTACACCAACAACCAGAAAACAGCTTTTGCATCCCGCAACTACCCTCCCGACCTGGTACAGAAGCAAATAACCAGAGCCACTTCCTCATCCCCTCAAACCCAGAACCTCCCACAGAAGAACCCCAAAAGTGCCCCACTTGTGACAGGATACTTCCCGGGACTGGATCATACTCTGAACGTGGCTCTCCAGCAGGGACACGACTTCCTCAAATCCTGCCCTGAAATGAGATCCATCCTTCATGAAATCCCCCCTACTCCACCAAGCGTGTCTCTCCGCCGACCACCTAATCTTTGTAACCTCTTGGTTCATCGCTATGAAATCCCCAAACCACCTTCCCTACCCCCTGGCTCCTACCCTCGTAACTGCCCCCGGTGTAAAACCTGTCCCATGCACCCTCCCACCACTGCCTACTCCAGTCCTGTAACCCGGAAGGTGTACACGATCAAAGGCAGAGCCATGTATGAAAGCACCCACGTGATTTAACAACTGACCTGCCTACACTGTGAAGCTTTCTATGTGGGAATGACCAGTAACAAACTGTCCATTCACATGAGTGAACACAGGCAGACAGTGTTTGTTGGTAATGAGGATCACCCTGAGGCTAAACATGCCTTGGTGCATGGCCAGAACATCTTGGCACAGTGTTACACCGTCCGGGTTATCTGGATACTTCCCACTAACACCAACCTGTCAGAACTCCGGAGATGGGAACTTACCCTTCAGTATATCCTCTCTTCCCGTTACCCACCAGGCCTCAACCTCCACTAATTTCAAGTTGCTGCCGCTCATACATCACCTGTCATTCAACAACATCTTTGCCTCTGTACTTCCGCCTCGACTGACATCTCTGCCCAAACTCTTTGCCTTTACAAATGTCTGCTTGTGTCTGTGCATGTGTGGATGGATATGTGCGTGTGAGCGAGTGTATACCTGTCCTTTTTCCCCCCTAAGGTAAGTCTTTCCGCTCCCGGGATTGGAATGACTCCTTACCCTCTTCCTTAAAGCCCACATCCTTTCGTCTTCCCCTCTCCTTCCCTCTTTCCTGACGAAGCAACCGTTTGTTGCGAAAGCTAAAATTTTGTTTGTATGTTTGTGTGTCTGTCGACCTGCCAGCACTTTCGTTCGGTAAGTCACATCATCTTTGTTCATATATATATATATATATATATATATATATATATATATATATATATATATATATATATATATATATATATATATATATATATATATATATATATATATATAGGCAGACAGTATTTGTTGGTAATGAGGATCACCCTGTGGCTAAACATGCCTTGGTGCATGGCCAGCACATCTTGGCGCAGTGTTACACCGTCCGGGTTATCTGGATACTTCCCACTAACACCAACCTATCCGAACTCCGGAGATGGGAACTTGCTCTTCAATATATCCTCTCTTCCCGTTATCCACCAGGCCTCAATCGCCGCTAATTTCAAGTTGCCGCCACTCATACCTCACCTGTCATTCAACAACATCTTGCCTCTGCACTTCTGCCTCGACTGACAACTCTGCCCAAACTCTTTGTCTTTAAATATGTCTGCTTGTGTCTGTATATGTTTGGATGGATATGTGTGTGTGTGTGTGTGTGTGAGTGTATACCCGTCCTTTTTTCCCCCTAAGGTAAGTCTTTCCGCTCCCGGGATTGGAATGACTCCTTACCCTCTCCCTTAAAACCCACATCCTTTCGTCTTTCCCTCTCCTTCCCTCTTTCCTGATGAGGCAACAGTTTGTTGCGAAAGCTTGAATTTTGTGTGTATGTTTGTGTTTGTTTGTGTGTCTGTCGACCTGCCAGCACTTTCATTTGGTAAGTCACATCATCTATATAATGTTCCTGTGGTTGAGCTGTTATCCATACCAGCAGAAATTTTGTAAGGAAGAGTACATGAGACTCTAAGGGACATGCTGCTGTCTGCTGTCTATACTACAGGTTTTAGGAAAAAACCTGACAAAAGTTTCAGTAACTCAGTTATACACACAGGATCACACTGAAAATCAATATTGAAGCCACTAAATATGATGGAACTTTTGTGTATTTGTGTTAATTTACCTATGGGGTATAGGCTCTTTAAAAAAGTAGAATGTTACTATCACCAGTAGAAGTCCTATATAAGCTAATTACACTACTTGTTCAATGCTCTGATTCTATCCTTGACATGTCTAGATCCTTCTCGTTGACAGTTTTTTTCAAATGTATGCATGCAAAACTCACTGTACTAGTATCTCTTACATATCTGCAGCCACTACAATGTTTATAAAGTTCTCTATGCCACTACATGAAATGTAAACACTTTGTGAGGCTATGTAAAATTATATTCAGACTTTAATTCTTGATGTTGAAGATCTGGCAGTGTCTGTTTTCTGCAGTAATCTCCATCTGAAACAGAACCTGAGCATGCCATATAATTGTTCCTCTTTAAAGTCTGTGATAGAAAAATAAGGAACCAGCTGCCTCAATCCTCACTCTGCCTTCCTCAGCAAAAATATTGGCATCCAAACATATTTATGCTCTGTTGACACAGTACATTCTGAATCGTTTTACCAGTCTTTCTTTGTGGTTAAGCCATTGTCTATAAATTCTCTTTCACTGTCTCCCTTTTCTCTCATTGATTTACAGTATATCCCATTACTACAAACGTTCTGGGGGTCTAACTTATTTTTCCCCTACACCCGTATGTCAAAAATTTTAGTTCAAAATGCACCCTGCCCTATACCTACTGCTAAAGTGCACAAGTTTGGGAGGGTCCAGACCCTCTCCTACTGGCACTGCCTCCTCTTCCCTCTGGCATTCTCTCTCTCTGTCTCTCTCTCTCTCTCTCTCTCTCTCTCTCTCTCTCTCTCTCTCTCTCCTACTCACTTTCAGTACAAAAAGCACAAATATGTTTGCATGCCACAATTTTTGGCGAGAAAGACAGAATGAGGATTGAAGCAACTTTTCTGTCAGAGTCTATTAAAGGGGAATATAGTCACCTGTTTTGCATTTTGACAGGAGCATTTTTCGGCTAGTTTCCTTCTTTACCCTACTACAGCAGGGTGTGCTAGTAACATAAAACGATTTTTAGAGGTCAGTAAAGTTTTAACAGTTTATTTGCGTACTTCAAAACGATTACGTACTTTGAGCCATAAACCGACAGGAAAAAAATTGCAATACCAAGAAGGAATTGCACTACATAAACTCAGTTTGGTAAGTTGGTAGATGTATTTCTACATTTGTAAGATGATGTCTATTGAAACTGCATGGCAATCACATAAAAGTGGTTCTAGCAGTGCCACTATGAGAATTAAAATTGGGTTTGCTTTACATTATGCTTAACGGTCATGAGTATTAGTTACCTTTGAGATTGGACCTGGAGAACTGATGTTAGTCAAGAACACCTTTAAGGCAACAAAGACACCATTATCACCACCTCACTGAGTTTGAATGAGATTGTGTAACAGGACTACAAGAAGCTGGATGTTCCGTCTGTGATAATGCAGAGAGTCTTGACAGGAATGTAGTCACTATACACGATTGCTTGCCGTGGTACCCATGAGAATATATGGTCACTAGAAGACCAACCTCTGGACGGCCACATGGCCCTACCAAGAGGGAAGAGCACCATGTACAGTATGTGGCTGTGGCACATTGTAATGCATCTGTAGCAGCAATCTGAGTAGCAGTTGGCACCACTGTGACATAACGAATAGTTACAAATTCGTTACTTCAAGTACAGCTCTGAGCCAGATGCTCTGTAACATGCTTTCCATTGACCTCAAACCATTGCCATCTGCAACTTCATTGGTGTCAAGCGAAAACTTGTTGGAAGGCATTGTAGAGGTCTGTTGAGTTTTCTGATAAAATCTCTTTCTGCTTTGGTGGCAGTAATGGCCATGTGTTGGTTAGGAGGAGGCCAGTTGAGTGGCTGCAACCAAAGCCCTCTTGTGGTTATCCTGTGCACCTCGACTGCAAATTTGTATGTCAGTCTTGTAATTTGACCTGTTGTGCTGTCATTCACGAACAGAATTCCAAGGGGTGCCTTCCAACAAGATAACACTTGCCCAGATACCACTGTTGTAACCCAATATGCTCTGCAGAGTGTTGACATGTTGCCTTGTCCTGCTCCATCACCAGATCTGTCTCCAATCAATCACATAAGTGACATCATTGGATGACAACTCCAGCATCATCCACACCCAGCATCAATCACTCCTGTATCAACCACTCAAGTGCAACAGGCCTGGAACTCCATCCCACAAACTGACATCAGTCCCCTGTACAACACGATGCATGCACATTTGCCTATTTGCATTCATCGTCCTGGTGGTTATATTAGTTATTAATGTACCAGCCTCCTTTCATGATTCTTTCATGATTCAAGAATCATGAAAGGAGGCTGTATACATGGAAGAAGCCAGGAGATACTGACAGGTTTCAGATAGATTATATAATGGTAAGACAGAGATTTAGGAACCAGGTTTTAAATTGTAAGACATTTCCTGGGGCAGATGTGGATTCTGACCACAATCTATTGGTTATGAACTGCAGATTGAAACTGAAGAAACTGCAAAAAGGTGGGAATTTAAGGAGATGGGACCTGGATAAACTGAAAGAACCAGAGGTTGTAGAGAGTTTCAGGGAGAGCATAAGGGAACAATTGACAGGAATGGGGGAAAGAAATACAGTAGAAGAAGAATGGGTAGCTCTGAGGGATGAAGTGGTGAAGGCAGCAGACGATCAAGTAGGTAAAAAGACGAGGGCTAATAGAAATCCTTGGGTAACAGAAGAAATATTGAATGTAATTGATGAAAGGAGAAAATATAAAAATGCAGTAAATGAAGCAGGCAAAAAGGAATACAAACGTCTCAAAAATGAGATCGACAGGAAGTGCAAAATGGCTAAGCAGGGATGGCTAGAGGACAAATGTAAGGATGTAGAGGCTTGTCTCACTAGGGGTAAGATAGATACTGCCTACAGGAAAATTAAAGAGACCTTTGGAGAGAAGAGAACCACTTGTATGAATATCAAGAGCTCAGATGGAAACCCAGTTCTAAGCAAAGAAGGGAAGGTAGAAAGGTGGAAGGAGTATATAGAGGGTTTATACAAGGGAGATGTACTTGAGGACAATATTATGGAAATGGAAGAGGATGTAGATGAAGACGAAATGGGAGATAAGATACTGCGTGAAGAGTTTGACAGAGCACTGAAAGACCTGAGTCGAAACAAGGCCCCGGGAGTAGACAACATTCCACTAGAACTACTGATGGCCTCGGGAGAGCCAGTCATGACAAAACTCTACCATCTGGTGAGCACGATGTATGAGACAGGCGAAATACCCTCAGACTTCAAGAAGAATATAATAATTCCAATCCCAAAGAAAGCAGGTGTTGACAGATGTGAAAATTACCGAACTATCAGTTTAATAAGTCACAGCTGCAAAATACTAACGCGAATTCTTTACAGACGAATGGAAAAACTGGTAGAAGCTGACCTCGGGGAAGATCAGTTTGGATTCCGTAGGAATGTTGGAACACGTGAGGCAATACTGACCTTACGACTTATCTTGGAAGAAAGATTAAGAAAAGGCAAACCTACGTTTCTAGCATTTGTAGACTTAGAGAAAGCTTTTGACAATGTTGACTGGAATACTCTCTTTCAAATTCTGAAGGTGGCAGGGGTAAAATACAGGGAGCGAAAGGCTATTTACAATTTGTTCAGAAACCAGATGGCAGTTATAAGAGTCGAGGGGCATGAAAGGGAAGCAGTGGTTGGGAAAGGAGTGAGACAGGGTTGTAGCCTCTCCCCGATGTTATTCAATCTGTATATTGAGCAAGCAGTAAAGGAAACAAAAGAAAAATTCGGAGTAGGTATTAAAATTCATGGAGAAGAAGTAAAAACTTTGAGGTTCGCCGATGACATTGTAATTCTGTCAGAGACAGCAAAGGACTTGGAAGAGCAGTTGAACGGAATGGACAGTGTCTTGAAAGGAGGATATAAGATGAAAATCAACAAAAGCAAAACGAGGATAATGGAATGTAGTCAAATTAAGTCGGGTGATGCTGAGGGAATTAGATTAGGAAATGAGACACTTAAAGTAGTAAAGGAGTTTTGCTATTTAGGGAGTAAAATAACCGATGATGGTCGAAGTAGAGAGGATATAAAATGTAGACTGGCAATGGCAAGGAAAGCGTTTCTCAAGAAGAGAAATTTGTTAACATCGAGTATAGATTTAGGTGTCAGGAAGTCGTTTCTGAAAGTATTTGTATGGAGTGTAGCCATGTATGGAAGTGAAACATGGACGATAACTAGTTTGGACAAGAAGAGAATAGAAGCTTTCGAAATGTGGTGCTACAGAAGAATGCTGAAGATAAGGTGGGTAGATCACGTAACTAATGAGGAGGTATTGAATAGGATTGGAGAGAAGAGAAGTTTGTGGCACAACTTGACTAGAAGAAGGGATCGGTTGGTAGGACATGTTTTGAGGCATCAAGGGATCACAAATTTAGCATTGGAGGGCAGCGTGGAGGGTAAAAATCGTAGAGGGAGACCAAGAGATGAATACACTAAGCAGATTCAGAAGGATGTAGGTTGCAGTAGGTACTGGGAGATGAAGAAGCTTGCACAGGATAGAGTAGCATGGAGAGCTGCATCAAACCAGTCTCGGGACTGAAGACCACAACAACAACAATGTACCAGCCTTTCACATCTTCAATGGTTCCTCTTGTGCTTACATTAACATGTGATATTGCTATGCTTATCACTTATATACATTACCTAGACAAATGGATTCCTGAAATTTCAGTATTTTTTTCCATTGATGTATAAACAACAGACAAGTACATGTAATATAAGGTTAACATAAAATTATTTGCTTTACATTTTTTTCTGAATACTTTGTTCAATGATTGCAGTTTATCAAAAACACTCAGCTTATGATTTGTATCTTAGATATATTTTACTGACTTTGCAGCCTTTCCAGTTTTTATAATTTTTGATAGTCATTTTAAGTTCTTTTCAGGCATATTAAGACCATTTTCAGTGCTTTTTTTGTCACTGTAGTACCACTTTGGGCATTCAGGGAGGAAGTGCCCATTATAGAGACACCAGGTCATAAAATTTTATTCGTGAAAAAATACTGACTAAAAGAGTTTGGTGACCTCATAACCATAGCAACGACACTAGAACACTAGCCTTGTAATCACTACATCAATTAAAACTACATTTATGCCTCAGAGACCAGATATTAAGTGCACATTTTACCTGCATTAGTACATTAACTTTGAACCACTTGACATCAGTAACAGATAATGATATTGAAAAAAAGTTTCAATGTTCCCTGAGAACAGTATTTTAAGAACATATGAAAATAGTTTTGAAGTTCCCTGAGAATATCATTTTAAGAATATATGGTAAACATTTTGATGATCTGCCATGAATAAAAATTATAGAAGTGGCCTTTCCCTCAATTAGTTGTGAATAATCATGGTTTTTCATGGTTTTCCCGGGAATTGCTATTGAACAAATGGTGCTTTTCTAATCTGCCCAAGATCCATAATAAACCACGCCTAATACATAAGAACCCAACAGTTTGCGCAGTTTACCTGGACTGGAGGGAGTGAGTAACGTTTAAATTTTGACTTTGTACTGTAGGACTAGGTACAAAAATGGAAAATGGTCGGCAGGCCAAGAGCTATCCAAAACACTTTACCCCTTATCTGTGATGAAGCCTAGCTGTAACTGAACCAACTCAGGAAACAACAACTTTTGCATCTATCATTGACCAGATTCTGATAAATGCATGCAAATATGCCTATAACATACCAATGGCAGTCACAGGTTTTAGTGACCACTACACCATGTGTATGTGCAGATGGATATGTGTGTGTGTGCGAGTGTATACCTGTCCTTTTTTCCCCCTAAGGTAAGTCTTTCCACTCCCGGGATTGGAATGACTCCTTACCCTCTTCCTTAAAGCCCACATCCTTTCATCTTCCCCTCTCCTTCCCTCTTTCCTGATGAAGCAACCGTTTGTTGCGAAAGCTTGAATTTTGTGTGTATGTTTGCGTTTGTTTGTGTGTCTATCGGCCTGCCAGCACTTTCGTTTGGTAAGTCACATCATCTTTGTTTTTAGATATGTTTTTCCCACGTGGAATGTTTCCCTCTATTATATTCATAACATTGTTATCAGATTGCCAGGTGTTTGTGGAGCTGCAAAGGATGTCCGTGACAATGACGTTTTAGGTACTTGGCAATTATACTTCACTGACACCATGCTACAAATTATAGTGAATCATTCAAATGACAAAATCCATCAAATGAGAAGCAGGTACAAACAACCTCTGCCATAATTTGTGGGTGATGTTAATATGATTGAAATCAAAGCACTGGTAGGACTGTTATACCTGGCAGGTGTATTGAAATCAGGAAACGAAGATGTTTCTAGCCTTTTTGCTTCAGATGGTACAGGTAGAGAGATCTTCTGGGCCACTATGATTGTCAAGAGATTCTTGTTCATTCTTGCAGCCTTGCCGTTTGACTGTGCCCAGACACGAGCAGAGCGAAGGGAAACAGATAAACTTGCTCCGATTCGTGAAATTTGGATGCATTCATCCATAATTGTATTCGGTATTTTGTTGTTGGAAGCTTTGTGACTGTTGACGAAATGCTGGTACCATTTTGGGGACGATGCCCTTTTAAAATGTACATGCCTAAAAAATCTAATAAATATGAAATAAAAGTTCTATGCCTTGCAGATTCCAGGGACTTCTATACGAATAATGCTGTCATTTATATCGGTTCAGAAAGTGAAGTTCGCAGAAACATGCTCAGTGCCAACGCGAACAATGCTGCAATTAATTGAACCCATCAAAGGGACAAATTGAAATGCGACTATTGACAATTGGTTCCCCTCCAGTGAACATGCTGAGAAATTGAAAACACAGAAACTCACCATCCTGGGAACAGTGAGAGCCAACAAACTTGAAATTCCACAAGAATTCAAAGCTAGCCAGCCTAGACAAATTGGATCTACTGTCTTTGGACATACTGCAGACCTCATGCTTTTTCCATATGTTACGAAGAAGAACAAAGCAGTTGTTTTATTGTCTGGCATGCATCATGACCAGAAGATAGCAGACTCTGGAAAACCTGAAATGATAACCAACTACAATGAGACAAAGGGTGCGGTGGATAACCTTGACCAGCTGTGTGGTACATACACTACTTTGAGACGTACAAGGAGATGGCCTATGGCTATTTTCTTTGCACTATTGGACATTGCTGGTGTAAGCAATGCTATTGTGTGATACTGCATGCCTAATTCAACAGCACAGAAGATGCCAAGAAGGAAATTTTTGACTTCATTAGGCATGGCACTTATCAAAGAGCATATGGATAATTGTGAAACCAGGTATCTTCCAAGGGAGATGCAGCAGTTTGTTGCAAAAAATAGAGGTGGAGACGAAGGAGTGGGGAGTCCCGACCCATGTGTCAGAAAGGGGCATTGTCAGTTGTGCCCTCGAGAAAAAGACAGAAAGACAAAATTTTCTTGTGTGAAGTGTCATAAGTTGCTTTGTTTGGAACACAGTGTATGTATTTACTCTGACTGTGCTTATTGTACATGCACAATTTAATTATGTAATCACACATAATTTATGTATATACACATAGTTCATGTATTACACATCACATGTAATAATATGTATCTTATTTGATAAGTAAATGCAATTATTTGTGATAACATCTTATTTTCAGTCATGGGGTTTTTCAGACCCCACTAGAGCTTTAATGCATTTATTTTTTCACCGGACCAGTTAAGGGGTAACAAGGGCTGATCAAGAACGACAATAAACTAACTGACCCTAGAGAAGTTACTAGTGTTTTCAACCATTATTTCTCAAAAATAGCACAGCAGTTGATAAATATACATCATGACAAGCAGCCAGACAATAAGAGAGTGCTGTCGGATTGAAAAATTCATGCAAGTACATTATCCATGTGTCCAGCAACACCTGAGGAATCCTCTAAAATTATAAAGAGAGTACCTAATAAACATTCAGAGGGTGCTGATGAGATACTAGATGTTACATCAAAGTTAGTGCTACATTTGTTGTAGAACCACTAGCAAACATAGTAAATTCATCATTTGAGACTGACATACCATATTTCCAAACAAAATGAAAACTGTAAAACTAATATCTGTGCATAAGGAGGATGCCCAATTCAAAATTGCAGATTATAGGCCAGTTTCAGTTTCATATGGCTTCAGCAAAATTTTTAAGAAATGTTCATTAGAAGATTAACTGCTATCTTCAGTAAATAAATGCTGATAAATGACAACATATGTTCAGAGCTGTAAAGTCAACTTTTTTCGTGCTAGAGTGCTTTTCGTTCTATGACTGTCTTGAAAGAAGTAATATATATCTCTTCTTGAAAGAAAAAATAATGTCTTCCTTGTAATGATAAACATAAATGCCATCTTATAGACTAAAAATTTACATGTATAATGATACGGCAAATAAAATTATCTATTTCTTGAATAAAAGAGGAACTTATTCTTAAAAGAATAAATATTTCTTGAATAAGTGCATAAATGTACTTCGACAAACCTCTCGGTCAATGTAAGAACCAGCTAAAAACTAAGACTTCTGTGGCCACAGAAGTTCTGTCTCGTCAGTGTCTCTCTCAGTGGAGGGATTTATGATTGTCTCTCTCCTGGATCAAAGATCAGTAATTTGTTTAGCAGGGTCAGAGAAGAGTCAGTGAAGCAAAGTGCCCACAAAACCACAGATAGTACAGGTACAAGATGCTGCCAGATGGATTTTGTGCAGTTTGTTGTTAGTACGTATCTTGTCACTTCCACCATGTACCAGGATGACTTGACAGTACTAGGCAGTTATGACACAGAAGCTATTCCTCCAAATAATGTTCCATCTGTTATTTGGCCATTTCTGTTCCACTGGGTTTCTTCTGGCAGTTTTTGTCAGGAAGTTATAAATTACCTTGTATGTCAGACTGTTGGAACTTGAATGGGAAGGATGGTCTTTATAAATGCAGCTGAACTCTAAATGATAATCTCTTACATCTGGAAACATTCAAGGAATCATTGATACATCAGTGGGTGGTTCCAGCTGACTTTGGCCCCATCTGTCTAATAAAATCCTGGCCGTGTTGCCTCTTGCACTGAGTAAATTGAGACCGCCTTTTGTATATGGCAAGACCAAGGCTTCAGAGCTGACCTTGAAGATAGTATTCCTCATGACAAATCAGCAGAAGGCCTTCTGAATGCTGGCAGCTACAGGGGGAGGTGTGGGAAGGATCTGCACCAGGTATCTAAATTTGCTGGCAACTGTAAGTTTAATGGTCTGAACTTTTTTCAGTATATTAAGTTGCCTGTTCCCATTCATTTTAAGGACTGCCCTAATATGATGTAGTATGTCTGCCCAGTTCCTGGTGTTCATCCTGGCTGTGTTTGTGTCCAGGTGTATACTCAGTGACTTAACATTACTGATGATGTTGCACCAATCTTATTTCCTCAACATTGCAGATGTTCATTCCGATTTGCATAAGAACAATTTTTGTATCATTTCACTTGGACCCAGATGCTAATGCAAATTCCTGAGGGGCATGGCCACCTGTTATTAGATCTTGTTGACTTGTGGGTCCAATGCATAGATCATCTGCATAAGCTATACATCGCTGCCTTGTATTACCAAAAACCAGCCCTGATGTTTCTTCTGTTAATGTGGTCAGGAGGGGCTCAACAGAAATGGTGTACAATGCTATCAATAAGGGACACCCCCACCTGATAACTGGCTTGATTGTTATTGGTTGGATTGTGTTCATGAACTGGAGACCAGCACCCAGTGTGTGTGGTAGTATATAAATAAGCATGACTGATGCAGTCATACGCTTTGTCAGAGCCCAAGAAAAGCAGTGCAGCAGATTCCTTAGACTGGATAGGTGGTGGTGATGTCCTGAAGGATACAGGCAGTGTTTGTTATGCTCCTCCCAGGAATATCACTATGTTGATCGTCATACTTAGAATTTTTGCATGCCAGTTTTCACAGCTCTAGTCATAATTTTAAAATCAGCATTCAGTAAAGTAATAGGGCACATTTTGTTTAGTTGTCTGCTGTTGATCCTCTTCAGTATATATCCACCATCTTAGGGAGTTATTTGGAATGGCCTGTAATGTATCCCCGAGAAGCCCCCAGTAATGCTTGCAGAACTTCACTGTCAGTCCATCTGGTCCTTGCGTTTTCTTGTCTGTCGCACTGCAGGTGACACTGTAGATGTCTTCTTTGTCAAGAGAAGATTTGAGGTATCTGCTTTCTCCATAGTGGGATGGGTGAATATCTTATGCATCAGGGCTTCACAGATTTGCACATTTACTGTTTTTTTCTGGTGAAAGTCACTGAAATGTGCATGTACATGGTTTTGAGCACATCATGAGTGCTAGTGAGTTTGTGTCCTGCTGCATCCAAGACATCGGAAAAAAAGTTAGTGTTGCAACATTGGCACACTCTGAGAAGGTGGTACAGGGAGGCAGTTTTCTGAGACACATCATTCTTGAGGTGCATACAGACTATATAGCCTTCCAATTCTGTCCTCTGAACTGCCGTTATTTTTGTTTTACATCTATTTAATGTTGTGGGCAATTTCAGAACTGGGGCAGTATCATCTTCATATAGTTCTTGCAAGACTTGGTAATATGTTTCAATTGTTTGCTTCTGCCAAAACTCCTTTTGCCTGACATAAAACATAGTTGCGGATCTTAGTTTAGGCTTAGCTACCTTTTCCCATGATACAAGTGTCATACTGAAGCGAGGCCAGGATCAGAGAGCTTGCTTCCAGGTGTGGGATATCCACATCCATCTTGTCTTCTCATAAAAGACTAATATTGAGCTTCCAGTAACCTTTCCCCTAGCTGAATGTGCAAAACGTAAATTCTATTGATGCAGCTTGCAGGGCAGTGGGTGACATGAGTGTGCATCAGTTGGTCACCATGGGTCCCTCCAACACATCACGGAGCTGGAGGCCCAGAAAAAGGCACCCAAGTTCTTCACAAATGTTGGTGTGCAGAGTTTGATCCTTAGCATTGAGCATACAGTTAAAATCCCATCTGTGAAGAATGATGCCAGAGTGGACAACTCAGGGACCTTCATTCAAAAACGTCATCCTGCTCCTGCCAAAGGTAGCTACCAGAGCCACATAAATACTCACAATTAATAGTCTCTTAGTCTTGCAAGATATGTCTCTACCACTGGTTAAAATATTGACATTGGTGACATGAATACCTTCACAACACATAACTGTGGTGCCAGTTGCTTACTCTGTACTGATGTTAGTAATTTAACATAACCAGAGATGGAAATTTTGGTTAGATCTTCTTGAAGTGGTACAGTGTCAGCATGCATTCCTTACAAAAATTCCTGCAGGGCATGTAGCTTTACAGCATTCTGGATATGGTTGATGATAAGTCTGGGGGCTCTTCATCTAACCACCGATTATGAGGTTCTCAGTAACCACCTGGATCATTGTCAGCTCACCAGGATCCATCACCTGGGGTTGTAGGTGGGGGTGGAGATGTACTGTCTGTGTCCATTGCCTCCAGGCCATCTTTGGTGGGGGGAGCCCCTGCCATAAACATGGTGCACGGCTGCAGCCCCTACTCTAAGTTTCTCAGCAACCCTGCTTAATTTCTTTTTTAACTGTTCCTGTGTCTCTGGATTCTGTTTTTTCATGACACAGTTCTTCTTGCTAGTGGACAAAGATGGTGAGTCACAGTCCTTTGATTTTTCTTTAGTGGCTTTCTCTGCCATGTTCAGACTGGGAGCAGTATCCACTGGTGTGTATGTAAATTCAGAAGAACTTTTGTAGGTTCCTGAATGTGTTCTGTCATGGGAGTTTCATTTGTGACAGTTGTGGAAGCTACTGTTGCCTCAGTAGGAGATGGTTCCTTGATATTCACAGACTGTGGAACCAGATCTATACTGACATTGTCGAAGGAGCTGATAAGCCACATGGGGCAGTGCTCTGCTCTTGTTCTGTGGCTGCACTGGGGCTGCCATTGTTGTGCATAAACACTGCCTGCACTGCAGCCAGCACTGGTTCAGGTGTGTACCATGTGAGCACGTGTTTTAATATAACAGCGAATGTTGGTGGGCCAGCAGCTGGCATGACCCTGAGGCCAGCACTTGCACGGACAGTCTGCACGGGGATGATCAGCAGAGTTACATGTGGCACATGTGCGGGGTTGTCCCTCATATACAACCAAGCCTTTATAACCTCACACAATAATGAATGATGGGATGTGCTGCATAAGCTCCATCCTTACAGTCTGAACACCATTGTCTACATTAAAGAATGTGTTATTCTTCCAACATTTGCGTGTAATGGTATACGCAGTATCATATACCAATAAAGCTTCCTTGAGCTGCTGGTCCACAATTTCAAAGGGTAGGTTGTAGATCTTTACGTTATGCAAGCTCAAGCTGCAAATGTAATTAAAATGGGACTAACCACCCATCACTTGTAGTGAATTAACAGATCCATTCACTGGATTCATGACATAAACACACAATTCTTAACTAGGAAGTCATACTGCATACCAATAACCTATTCATCGGGAACACCAAGATCTTCATGTAGAAAATAATCAAAATCATGAACTTTGGGTCAAACCTCAAATTACTCGTATGAACTTCAGGATCAGTTATCACAATTCAGGTTCTACACAAACGGAAAGGTAAATAGAACTGTAGTGAAGTATGTGCTGCAGATATCTGAATGCCACAGCAGCTCAGTCAACCATTTTTACCTTATTAAATGAAATACTAACAGCAGTGGATGATGAGAAACAAGTATCATCTGTGCTTGGAGTACAGGCAGGATTTCCTCATTAAGCTGGGGTGCTATTCCAGTGTTGGAGAGCCTCAGCAATAGTGACAATGTGAGAAGGGGAAAATGGGCTGAAGGTTTGAATTGAAGTTTGTGTTAGGGAGCACACTGGAGTTAGGTAGTCTGTGCAGTTCTGGGAGCCACAACACTATGGGGTTGTAATAATACATCTGCGTAGTCCTGGCTGTAGCACTAATTTTAATTCATTGCTTCAGCTTATATCCGTATTGAAGATAAAAGATGAGACTCTTATGTCTCTGGAAATATGACTGCCACTGATTCAGGAGTTGACCACCAGGTGCCAGGTTTGTTTTATTGTGACTTATTTTTCCCTGAGAGTTTCTCCTGGCAGGTCACACCAGAGATGAGAAAATGAAGTACATTTATTTTTTACTATTTACATGTAACTCTTCTGATGTTTTACTTCAACATTGTATGATATAGTGTTTGAAAAGAAGCATCAACAAACTACCCGTTGTCACTACTGCACTGTCCGCACCTTTAGTTGAGTGGTCAGCATGCCTGATTGCTTCAATTCCCAGCCAGGTCAGAAATTTTCTCCTCTTGGGTACTGGTGCATTGTCCTCAGCATCAATTCATCATCATCGACATGCAAGTTACCCAATATGGCGACAACTCAAAACACTTGCAACTCGGCAGCTGAACTTCCCCAGGTGTTGATTCCCAACCATCAATACTGTACAATCATTTCATTTTTGACTACTGCATTTAAGCTACACATTTGCATGGAAATAATTGTTCAGATTGGTCCCCAAGATCAACAACGGCACATCTGTCAGAAAATAGTGAAATGGGACAAATCGCTGCACATGTTTTGGGGTAAATCTCAAATCTCCAACAACGTGACACCAATTCTTCAATGACAACCCTGCAAAAGATGACATTCAACACATAGTGTGTGAGACTATCTCACCTGATGATACAATTCTGCCGTTTAAAATAATAATTTAGGGGAACTCTCTGATGAAGCATTAAAATCTGTGCTTCTAACCTCCAATAAAGAAAGAATGGAAGAAGAGTGGATGAGAAAAGAAAAGCTTGCTATTGAGAAGGGAAGATGTTCCAAAGAAAGAATACAGTGTGCAACACAAACAAAATGACGTAAGCTAGATTTCGTATCAATGCCAGAAAAGGAAAAAAATATATCAAACATTCAGTTGATTATTCCCCAGAGTCAGATTCAGACTTCTCACATCATGACAGTAGCTCAGATAAAGACATGGATTTACTACTGTGCAAAGAAGTATCCAGAAAGAAGAACAAGAGCCTGTGACTTCAAGGAAGAATCAGAGGACCTAACAAATTACACTATTTACTAGGTACCTAGACAGCTTAACCACAGTAACTCTTTCAGATTCCCTATTAATCCTCCTTTCATGGAGAAGAAAGTATAATAATGATAATAATAATAATAATAATAATAATAATAATAATAATAATAATAAATCTGAAAGTTCCTAAATGCAATGTAAGATATACCATACAGTTAAAAGGAAGTCATGCTTGATCAAGGTTCGCGTCACTTTCCATTTTTAACCAGACATAACATCTGAGAAAGGAAAGAAGAAATAATAATAATAATAATAATAATAATAATAATAATAATAATAATAATAATAATAATAATGATAATGATAATAACAATCCCCGTGGAGGCCCGGGAAAAGAATAGGCCTGTGGTATGTTCTGCCAGTCATAAAAGGCGATGAAAAGAACAAACCACTAATAGGGCTAACCCCCCTTTTAGTGTGATTAGTTGGTTCAGGACAGAACTAATGAAGCCTCGGACAAGTGCCGTCATGGTCGGGGACGATGCTTGAACCCTATGCCCATCCACAATGCTAACGACACTGCTAGCCACATGGAAAATGATTTAAATCCAAATAGAGGTGTTTTGCAGGATATGCTTCCTGCAACCCCCCTAGAAGGAAAACAAAGACAGAGGATGAGATGGTCAGATGAAGTTAACCGACACCTCATGTTCTGTTATTACCAAGCAACAAACTTAGGAATCAACACAACTGGATACAGATCACAAGTATACACAACATTTATTACCAGATATCCAGAATTAAAATTTTTAACAGAACAACGACTAGCTGATCAGATCCATGTAATAATAAAAAATAACAGGATACCCCAGTCAGAATTAGAAAACATCAAACAACAAGTACAACAAATACTGGAACAAAATAATGTGCAATTAGAAGAAGAAGAAAATACAGTAATGGACTCAAACATCCCAGAGCAAACAAACAAAGAACAACACGCATCAGTTAAAAAATCAGAGGAAAACAAAATCTTAAGACAGCCACCAGAACAAGCACAAATAGAACATGAAGTGACACACATGTTAGATACAGAAGAAAAATTTCAGCTGACATATATAGAATACAGACACAAATACAGACATTAGACCATTCTTGCATAGACCACAAAATAACCCACAAGTCGAAACAACAATAACAACTATCAACACAATCATACACAACAAAATAAATGAAAATACAACTATGGAAGAGTTACAACTACTGATTTATATAGGAGCACTCACTACACTAAATATACACACTAGGCAGAGATCAGAACCAACCAACACACAGAAGAAACCCACAAATCTAGCATGGCAACACAGGCTACAGATCAGAATAGAAAAACTTAGAAAAGGCATCGGACAGCTAACACAGTTTATAAGAAATGAAATATCAGACAAAAACAAAAAAAGGTTAGGTAAAATCTCACAACAAGAAGCGATAGAGAAATTAGATGAAAAGAAGCAGAAATTACAAGCATTGGCCAAATGACTTAGAAGATACAAAAAAAGTGAAAATAGAAGGAAACAAAACCAAACATTCAACACAAACCAAAAGCAATTTTACCAGACAATAGATAACACACACATTAAAATAGACAATACACCAAACATAACAGACATGGAACACTTCTGGAGCAACATATGGTCAAACCCGGTACTACATAACAGGCATGCACGGTGGATACAAGCAGAAACAGACACATACAAGATGATACCACAAATGCCTGAAGTGAAAATTTTGCAACATGAAGTCACCCGAGCAATTAATTCTACGCACAATTGGAAAGCCCCTGGAAAAGACAAAATAGCAAATTTCTGGTTAAAGAAGTTCACCTCAACACATTCACATCTAACTAAATTATTTAACAGTTACATTGCAGACCCATACACAGTCCCTGATACACTTACAGAAGGAATAACTTATCTGAAACCTAAAGATCAAGTAGACACAGCAAACCCAGCAAAATATCACCCCATAACATGCCTACCAACAATATACAAAATATTAACTTCAGTCATTACACAGAAATTAAAGGCACATACAACACAGAACAAAATTATAAATGAAGAACAGAAAGGCTGCTGCAAAGGAGCATGAGGATGTAAAGAGCAACTGATAATAGATGCAGAGGTGACATATCAAGCTAAAAATAAACAAAGGTCACTACACTACCCATACATTGATTACCAAAAAGCTTTTGATAGTGTACCCCACTCATAGTTACTACAGATTTTGGAAATATACAAAGGAGATCCTAAATTGATACAGTTCCTAAACATAGTAATGAAAAATTGGAAAACCACACTTAATATCCAAACAGATTCAAATAATATCACATCACAACAAACACAGATTAAGCATGGAATATACCAAGGAGACTCATTAAGTCCTTTCTGGTTCTGCCTTGCTCTGAACCCACTATCCAACATGCTAAATAATACAAATTATGGATATAATATTACACACATTTGCTTTACATGGATGATCTAAAACTACTGGCAGCAACAAATCAGCAACTCAACCAATTACTAAAGATAACAGATAACAGATCTCTGTCAAGATTTTTGGTATCCATCTCGCACAAAACTTGTGGTAACCAAGCTTTTTGGTAATGATTTCGTGCAACAAACTTCGTGAAATTTGTGGAAAACGCATAGAGAGTTCCGTTATTGTGAAATTACGTGTGAAATTACGGTTTTCACGGACCACGGCATCGACTTTTTCGACAAGTTCGGCAGTCACTATACTGGGTCTTCCACTTCGCTCTTCATCGTGAACATTAGTTCGGCCATTTTTAAATTTTATGACCCATTGACGCACTCCACCTTGTCCCCATACACTTCACAAAGCTGCCGATAGATTTCTATCGGTGTACAGTTTTTTGCAGTCAGAAACCTTATTACGGCATGCACTTCACACTTCGTGGCATTTTCAATTAATGTTGACGTTTCAAACTGTCACAGTAACTCAACAGAGTACAGCACGAACCTCTCACTAGCACGGCAGGATGCCGACTGAGCGGCAGAATGCCATGACACCAAGATGGTCGCGCTATCCCTGCCCCTAACGGACACAAACGAAAACATAATGTACTTTGTGGATAGCCCTCATAAAAAACCTACATTATGGACAGGTAGACAATTTAAGAAAATTCTTTATAGAACGAGCAGAAACTAGCAAAATACATAAATCAATCACTCATATAAATACATCGGCTACACCATTGCAATTTCATAACCACTTCTACAACCCTTTAGATCACATAACATCAACAGATACAAAGAAAGTAAATTCGAAAAAGAAAACACTACACGGCAAGCACCCATATCATCTAACACAGCCACACATCGATCAAGACGCATCCAACACATGGCTAAGAAAACGCAAAATATACATTGAGACAGAAGGATTCATGATCGCAATACAGGATCAAATAATAAACACCAGATATTACAGCAAGCATATTATTAAAGACCCCAATACCACAACAGATAAATGCAGACTTTGCAAACAACAAATAGAAACAGTAGATCAAATGGTTCAAATGGCTCTGAGCACTATGGGACTTAACATCTGTGGTCATCAGTCCCCTAGAACTTAGAACTACTTAAACCTAACTAACCTAAGGACATCACACACACCCATGCCCGAGGCAGGATTCGAACCTGCGACCATAGCAGTCGCGCGGTTCCGGACTGAGCGCCTTAACCGCGAGACCACCGCAGCCGGCACAGTAGATCACATCGCAAGCGGAAGTACATTACTAGCAAACACAGAATACCCCAGAAGACATGACAATGTAGCAAAAATAATACAACACAGAATACCCCAGAAGACATGACAATGTAGCAAAAATAATACATCAACAGCTTGCCATACAACATAAACTAATAAAACAACATGTTCCCACACACAAGTATGCAACACAAAATGTACTGGAGAATGATGAATACAAATTATACTGAAACAGAACCATTATAACAGATAAATCAACACCACATAACAAACGTGACATCATACTCACCAATAAAAAGAAGAAATTAACACAACTAATCGAAATATCCATACCCAGTACAACAAATATACAGAAGAAAACAGGAGAAAAAATTGAAAAATACATCCAACTGGCTGAGGAAGTCAAGGACATGTGGCATCAGGATAAAGTTGACATTATACCAATTATACTATCAACTACAGGCATCATACCGCACAATATCCACCAGTACATCAACACAATACAGCTACATCCAAACATATCTATACAACTACAGAAATCTGTAATTATTGATACATGTTCAATTACCCGGAAGTTCCTAAATGCAATGTAACATATACCGTACAGTTAAAAGGAAGTCCCGCTTGATCAAGGTCCGTGTCACTTTCCATTTTTAACCAGACATAACGTCTGAGAAAGGAAAGACATAATAATAATAATAATAATTCTTTATTCAACAATGAAAGACTCATTGCATATGTAGAAAAACAGGTTACAATTCTTGATATGTAACACAATAAAACATTCATCTGAATATGTCATTGGTTAACAAAACAGTTAGATTACAAATTAAATGTTTTCCTTAACACTACTTACATATTTTTTCAAAGCAGTTTTTATTATGGGTGTTAGTAAGATGTTCTTGTAATGTGTAAAAGGGATTTTGTAACAAGAATGTTATTAGCTGAAATTTAAGCTTCATTGTGGGAAGGGTCTTATCTGTACTGGGCAGTGCAGTGACTAATTTTAAAACTGCATACTGTGGACCCATTTCTGTGATTGCTGATGTAAAATTTCTCTTTATATCTCTTATTGTGCTGATGCAAACCAGAACAAATGTTGGGCTACAGGCTTTTAACAAGTAACATGGCTTTTGAATGTACATGTTTACTACAATGGATGCAAGGATGCAAAACACTTAGTCTATACTAACAGATGTAGCCCACTTAGTGGTGCAGTACAACCATGCAGAAAACATCAGCTCTTAAGAAAAAGACACTCTTTTTCTTCATCATACCATTCCTTACAAACAGTACAATTTCTAAAAAGTAACTGCAGGTAAGAAGAAGAATATTTAAATCTACAGAAAATGGTATATTGATAATTTTTACTTATGGACCGTCTGACAGCAACTGAATAAAACACTATTTTAGTGTCATACGCGTTTCGCCCTTATTTTCTGCAAGGCATCATCAGTGGCAGGTTGCGTGGACATTTTCAATGCAATTCATTGAAACAAGCGTTCAGTTCATAGTGCTGTGGAATGTGGAAAAAAAAACTGTTAATTGGCATTCATAAGAAGAAGAACAACAACACCAAAAATGCAACAGGAGCGTAATGTGTGGGAAATTGTCCACGCAACCTGCCACTGCTGATGCCTTGCAGAAAATAAAGGCGAAATGCATATGGCATTAAAATAGTGTTTTATTCAGTTGCTGTCAGACGGTCCATAAGTAAAAATTATCAATATACCGTGATATTACACGCAACTGAGGAAGATAGGACTACAAAAGTTGAAGATGTCTACAGAAAATGGTTTACATTAACTTCTGTCATTTGCTTTTTTTATTATCCTTATTGTTCTCATTTGATTCCTGAATGTTGTTAAGGCATGAGTAAATTACACCAAAAGATAACATTCTATCTTAATGAGTGTATCTGAGAAAAGTATGTGTATTTTACAGTTTTGTAAGCTGCAGTGCTGGATAGCACTCTGTTAACTTAAAGCATTGTGAGTTAAGGAAAATATGTGAGGATTCTATTTTAGATTTTCTTGCAGGTAAAGGCCTAGAAAATTTGTCTCAATGATATTTTGAATTTCCTGGTTGTTCAAGTGAATTACTGACTTGTAAATAGTCTTCGAGGTGGTTGCCACTGGATAACGTACAAATTCCACAGTATTTCCTCAGAGCAACTGTCCAAAATCTACAGGTAGTTGAACCTTCTACATCTACATCTACATACATACTCCACAATCCACCATATGGTGGAGGGTACCTCGTACCACAGCTAGCATCTTCTCTCCCTGTTCCACTCCCAAACAGAACGAGGGAAAAACGACTGCCTATATGCCTCTGTACGAGCCCTAATTTCTCTTATCTTATCTTTGTGGTCTTTCAGCGACGTGACTGTGTCAAGCACTATACCACTAATGGAGTATTCAAACATTATGGGATTCTTTTTCCTATTCATCTGCATTAATTTACATTTATCTATATTTAGAGTTAGCTGCCATTCTTTACACCAGTCACAAATCCTGTCCAAGTCATCTTGTATCCTCCTACAGTCTCTCAATGACGACACCTTCCCGTACACCACAGCATCATCAGCAAACAGCCGCACATTGCTTTTCACCCTATCCAAAAGATTATTTATGTAGATAGAAAACAACAGCGGACCTACCACACTTCCCTGGGGCGCTCCAGATGTTACCCTCACCTCCAATGAACACTCACCATTGAGGACAACGTACTGGGTTCTATTACTTAAGAAGTCTTTGAGCCACTCACATAGTTGTGAAGCAATCCCATATGCTCGTACCTTAGTTAGGAGTCTGCAGTGGGGCACCGAGTCAAACGCTTTCCAGAAGTCAAGGAATATGGCATCTGTCTGATACCCTTCATCCATGGTTCGCAAGATATCATGTGAAAAAAGGGCGAGTTGCGTTTTGCGGGAGCGATGCTTTCTAAAGCCTTGCTGATGCATTGACAGCAACTTCTCTATCTCAAGGAAATTCATTATATTCGAACTGAGAATATGTTCGAGAATCCTGGAACAAACCGATGTTAAGGATATTGGTCTGTAATTTTGAGGATCTGTCCTTCTGCCCTTCTTATATACTGGCATCACCTGCTCTTTTTTCCAGTCGCTCGGGACTTTATGTTGGGCAAGAGATTTGCGATAAATGCAAGCTAAGTAAGGAGCCAGTGCAGTAGAGTACTCTCTGTAAAACCAAATTGGAATCCCATCAGGACCTGGTGATTTATTTATTTTCAACACATTCAGCTGCTTCACAATGTCAGGGATGTCTATCACTATGTCCTCCATATGGGAATCTATACGAGACTCAAACGGCAGTATGTTTGTATGATCCTCCTGCGTGAAAGATTTCTCAAATGCTAAATTTAAAATTTCTGCTTTTGTTTTGCTGTCTTTCGTTGCCAGGCCAGACTGATCAGTGAGTGACTGGATGGAAGCCTTCGACCCGCTTACCCATTGTATGTGAGACTAGAATTTCCTTGGGTTTTCAGCAAGATGTGTATGACGGTGGTAGTGGTTGTATGCTTTGCGCATTGCACTTTTTACAGCAGCACGAATCTCTATTAACTTTTGCCTGTCCTCATTCTCCCGATCTTTCTTGTACCGCGAGTGCAACTGTCTTTGCTTCCTGAGCATTCTCTGAATTGCACTGTTAAACCACGGTGGGTATTTTCCGTCTGTAACCCACTTTTTTGGCACACACTTCTCCAATGTGTGATTTACAATGTGTTTAAAATTTGCCCATAATTCTTCCACGTCCATCGTACTGGAAGTAAATGAAGTCTATTCATTTACTAAGTGGGATGCTAACAACTGCTTATCTGCTCCTTCTAGCAAGAATACTATCCTAGCCTTCTTGACCAACTTTTTAACTTTCATAACCATAGTCGTAATGACAACATCATGATCACTAATCCCTGTCTCAACTCTGACACTATCGATGAGGTCTGGTCTGTTCATGGCTACCAGATCTAAAACATTTCCATTATGCGTTGGCTGTCGATTTAGCTGCTCAAGACAGTTTTCGGGTAATGTGTTCAAAAGTAATTCACACAACGGCTTGTCTGTACCACCTGTAATGAATCCATAGACATCCCAGTGTATACTAGGTAGGTTGAAGTCGCCTCTGACTAATATACTTATGTGATACAGAGTGTGGACTCCCTTCGAATGATTCTAGAACTGTCACGGTGGAGCTTTGTGGTCAGTAATAACACCCAACAATTAACTTAATTTCTCCTAGCCCTGTTAAATGTGTCCAGATAACTTCACAATCACATTCTACTTCGACCTCAGTAGACACAATATTTTTATCAACTGCAATGAAGACACGACCTCCTATGGTGTCTAATCTGTCTTTCTGATACACGTTCCAACCCTCACTAAATATTTCAGAACTTCCTATCTCAGGGTTCAGCCAGGTCTCAGTCCCGAGAATAATTTGCGCGCCACATGCTTCCTGGAGGGCAGTAAATTCAGGAACTTTATTCCAATACACTGAAAAATTACTGCTAATATCTTGATAGCTGAAATGTCTTTACACTGAGTGTGTCCTGATTTCCTTGCCTGCACGTCGACTGGTGAGTCTTCATCAGGACACCTCGCACTACTGCCTAGCCTAAAAAACCCCATGTGCATGCCACAAGTACTCTGCTACCCGAGTAGCCACTTCCTTTGTGTAGTGCACCCCTGACCTATCTAGGGGCATCCTACAATTCACCACCCAATAGAGCAAGTCTAGAAATCTGCAGCCAAGACCATCACTCTGGGAACGATGCTGCAAATAGAGAGCTCTGCTTGCACCCAACGTGCGAGGCCAGCGGTCTTCACCAAATCCACCAGCCGCCTGTACGAACTGAGGATCACCTTAGAACTCAAGCGACAGGCATCATTGGTGCCGACGTGAGCAACTACTTGCAGACGACTGCACCCCATATGCTCGATAGCCACAGGCAAGGCCGACTCCACATCTTGGATGAGGCCTCCTGGCAGACAAACCAAGTGCACGTTGGAATTCTTTCCAGCCCTGTATGCTATTTCCCTACGGGGCTCCATCACCCGCCTAACATTGGAGCTCCCAATAACCAGGCAAGCCTTTGCCCCCATGTGCCTTCCCAGGCCCTGCTGAAGGAACGGCCACCTGCCCACTGACAGGATGAACGGATGAGGCCAGCCGGCCAGCCTCCACATTGACCCTCCGCCTCGAGCGACACGAACACGTTGCAGTCCGCCACTCACCCTGAGGTGAGGGCAGCCCCAATGCGCCGGGTACACTTGAAGGTGCCTTGGGGGCTGAGTCAACGGACGCAGCAAGCGACACCTGGGGTGTCTCAAGCAACGTGTCAGACCCTCCGCCGTCGCTGCACCTCAAGGCAGCAGCCTGAAGGCAGCTGAACCGTGGCCAGCTCCTCCTGCACCCGCACACAGCACGCACACACCCTATCCATCCTACTGCTAATATCTGGACGTATAGAACTGCGACAAATAAAACAGCAATATGTGACTGCACAGTTGCGTTGCCAGTGCCCATTGAGCTGCGATATATGAAAAATTACTTACAAACTAAGCAATCAAATGACCATGACTATGCCACTATACAGATATTAAAATGTGATCCTACCCTGTCTTAGTACAAATGACAACCGCCTATGCGATGTTGCACTCTACCGTTATTAAAATTTGATACTACCCCTTTCTAATTCGAAAATACGCAAAGATCCAAAAAATTTCACCACACAAGCACACAAAGTAATTTGAATTAAACCTGCAGAACTAATACAAAAAACTGAATATACGACTAGTTTCTGCTACTGCCACTCGCACACGTCACTCTGCAAGTATAGATGAAACTGCACTGGCCTCTGTCTGCTGCTGACTGACTCTACGAAATAAACAGAAAGCACTGGCTGTCCAAAACAAACAACTCACTAACAACTCTGCAAATTAATACTTTACAGCTACCAATAAGCAATATAACTCCTCTCAAATACGAGAATATGCAAGGATTTTATGTAATTAAACATGCAAGCACACAAACACTCGGAAAGGAATTAAGAATCAAACTACAAAACAAATATGAAAGCTAAATATGCGACTCCCTACTGCACTGCTGCTGCACTACTGCTGCACTGATACTTCACCAGTGGCTGCTCAAGGCTCACTGCACTGTGTCAAAAGTGCACTGGCTTGCTGGTGGCTGTGTCAGTTGACCTAGCCATTTGTTGCTTCAATAAGCAGAGTGGTATGATCTGCAAAAAGTATTGGTTCTGCATTATTTACACGTGATACCAAGTCTTTAATGTAAACTAGAAAAAGAAATGGTGCTAAGACAGAGCCCTGTAAAATGTGCGACAGTAACGATGGCTCTGAAAGGTAGATCTATGTTGTGATAGGATGCTTGTGTTCAACCTCTGTAATCTAAGATCTATTATTTATCAACAATGTCAGTATAGAAGCAGGGATTAGCGATCATGATGTCATTATAGCAACTATGATTACGACAGTTAATAAATTAGTTAAGGAAGCTAGGAGAGTGTTTCTACTAGGTGGACCAGATAAGCAGCTATTGACATATAACTTAGGCAGTGAATTGGCATCATTTAGTTCCAGTAAAATGGATTTAAACAAATTATTGGCAAAGTTTAAGCAGACTGTAAATTATGGTCTGGAGAGTTATGTGCTTAGTAAGAGGATAAATGATGGAAAAGACCCATCATGGTTTAATAATGAAATTTGGTGGATGCTGAGGAAGCAGGGCTATTGCACTCTAGGTTCACAAATGAGGACTAGTGAAAGTTAGTGGAGATTCGTGCATCAGTGAAAAGATCTATGCACTAAGCATACAGCTACCATTACCACACCTCAGCAAAAGATCTGGCACAGAACCCAAGAAAATTCTGGTCGTAGGTAAAATTGCGAAGGGGGTCTAAGTCCTTATTGACCAGTCTGATGTGGCAGTTGAAGATAGCAAAACAAAAGGTGAAGTTTTAAATTTAAAGTTCAAGAAATCATTCACACAGGAGAATTGTACAAACATACTGTCGTTTGACCATCAGACAGACTCCCATATGGATGACGTAGAAATAAGCATACCTGGCATAGAGAAACAAGTGAAAGACTTGAAAACAAGCAAGTCAACAGATCTAGATAGAACCCCAGTTTGATTTTACCTAGCTTGCATTTATCATGAATCTCTCATCCAGCAGAAAGTCACAAGTGACTGGAAAAAAGTGCAGGTGACTCAAATATGTAAGAAAGATAAAAGAGCAGACTTGCAAAATTACAGACCAATATCCTTACCTTCTGTTTGCTGCAGAATTCTTGAACATATCTCAGTCTGAATGTAATAAACTTTGAGACTAAGAAGCTAATGTCCATGAATTTAGAAAGCATTGCTCATGCAAAACTCAGCTTGATCTTTTCTCACATTATATACTGCCAGAAAGTATTTTCACATTATATACTGCCAGAAAGCATTTGACATGGCGCCCCATTGCAGACCGTTAATGAAGATATGAGCATATGGAATAAATTCACAGATATGTGAGTGGCTGGAAGACTTCTTAAGTAACAGAACCCATTATGTTGTCCTCGATGGTGAGTGTTCATCAGAGACAAGGGTATCATCAGGAGTGCCCCAGGTAAGTGTGATAGGACTGCTGTTATTCTCTATAAACATAAATGATTTGTTAGACAGGGTGGGCAGCAATCTGCAGTTGTTTGCTGCTGATAATGTAAGGTGTTGGAGTTGAGTGACTTTAGGAGAATACCAGATGACTTAGGCAAAATTTTCATTTGGTGTGAAGAATGGCAGCTAACTCTAAATGTGGAAAAATGTAAGTTACAATAGATGAGTAGGAAGATCAAAACTGCGATGTTTGGATACAGTATCGCAGTCAAGATATTTAAATATTGGGTGTAACATTGCAAAGTGATTTGAGGTGGAATGAGCATGTGAAAACCGTAATAGTGAAGGCAAATGGTTGATTTCAGTTTATTGGGAGAATTTTCGGAAAGGATGGTTCACCTGTAAAGGAGAACACATATAAGATGCTGATGCAACTTATTGTTGAATACTGCTTGAGTGTTTGTGAGATGTACCAGGTCAGATTGAAGGAAGACATTGAAGTAATTCAGAGGCAAGCTGCTAGATTTGTTACCAGTAGATTCGAACAACATGTTACGGAGGTGCTTCCGGAAATCAAATGGGAATACCTAGAGGGCAGGTGAAGTTCTTTTCAAGAAAAGCTATTGGCATAATTTAGAAAACCAGCATTTGAAGCTGACTGCTGAACAATTCTACTGCCACCACACACATTGTGCATAAGGACAACAAAGATAAGATATGACAAATTAGGGCTCATACGGAGGTGTACAGAGAGTCGTTTTTCCCTCGTTCTATTTGTGAAGGGAACAGAAGGGAAAAAGACAAGTAGTGGTGCAGAGTACCCCCTGCCACACATCGTACGATGGCTTGCAGAGTATCTTTGTAGATTTATGTAAGAATTCAACAACTCAGTTGGTACACCTTACACACCTTAACAGTCACATTTGTTTAGGAGAACTGAATGCTTCAAATAAATGGTTCACATGGCTCTAAGCATTGTGGGACTTAACATGTGAGGTCATCAGTGCCCTAGACTTAGAACTACTTAAACCTAACTAACCTAAGGACATCACTCACATCCATGCCCGAGGCAGGATTCGAACCTGCGACCATAGCAGCAGGGTTCTGGAATGAAGCGCCTAGAAGCACTTGGTCACAGTGGCCGGCAACTGAATGCTCTATAACATCAAAAGCTTTTGTCAAATCTAAGAAAATATGTGAAATTTCGTAGCGTTTGTCAACTTCATTTAAGATGTGATTGACAAGATTAAAAGTAGCAATCTCAGTGGAATGCTGTGCCCTGAAACCATATTGGCATAGTGATAATATATTATTCTGGTTGGAAAATTTTGTTAGCCTAGCTAGAAAGGTTGTTCAACAATTTTATACATCTGGTGTTTGTTCTTTCAGATGGCCACAAGATCATTTCAGGGTGTATACCTTCTTTCCTGAACTCGTGCACAGACCCAGCAGTGAGGTGCAGTTTGCAATGAGTATGGTGGCTGGGGGGGGGGGGGGGGCTATGTGACAAGATGGGAAGATGGGAATTTGTGTCGGGGATGGGAACTTGGGTCGGATAGAAAGTGTGCTCAGATAGCTGAAGTGGTTAACAAGTCTTGAAAGAACTGTGACAGATATCCAGGAAACTGGGAACTGACATGCACTGATACTATGAAATAGTCCATTGACAATGGCTAGGCACTAGCTGAAATCTAGATTTGTCAAATAAAACCTGCAAAAAAGGACGACTGACTGCTGTGCTCTGTCATTCGTAAATCATATCACAGTCACTGAGTGCACCCATGTTTCTAATGGAAGGTAACCTGATGAAGTGATTAAGGGGACTGCGTGTGTAAAATGGGAATCTGGGTTTGAGTCCTGGTCTGGCATAGATTTTCCCTTGTCACCATTAAATTCATTTCTGCGCTCAGTTGCAGCCAGTGTCAGAATTTATTTCATTTCATTCACAATAGTATGAGGATAAGGGAGTAATAACCAGCATTCAGAAATATGGATGCCCAGAAAATGAACCTCCTGATGCACTTGGAGTTTTTTAATTCTTCTTCTTAATTACATCCCCAAACATGCTACAATTTAATTGAGCAAACCTATATCAGTGCCACAATAAATGTAAATAACCTAACAAGCAAATTGAAGATTTATTTACCTGTTGATTTTATTTATTGCTATGCTGTTGACGTAGCACTCCTACAAGAAATTTGTACAGATGAAAAATATGGCCAGGATGGGTTATGGCAGGACAGGTATACTAGTGAGAGAAGAAATTCCATTTTCGGAAATAGAACAATTGGATTCAAATGATCGAATATCTGGACTTCTTTTTGATCCTCATAATAGTGAATACATACACCTCTCCTGGGTCAGGTAATAAAACAGAGAGAGCAAATTTTTTAAAGACTTAAATAGTTGCATCAATATTTTAGGCGGTGATTTCAGCTGTGTATTAAATGTTATTGATTAACATCCAAACTTCAACACTTCAGTAGAACAAAAGATGATCATTGAAAGCCTTGGCTTCTATGACACATGGAAACCAATAAATGCATCACTACAAACTTACACCTATATAACAAATACATCTGTGAGCAGACTGGACAGAATACATGTAACAGGGCAATAAAGACAAATATAGTTAATTTTAAAATACCATCTCTCGCCGACTTTGATCTTTGCTGCCACATCACATGTATCAAGATGCAACCACAAACATAATTCAAGCATGCAAGTGAGATATGGAAGCTGAATCTTAGCATCCAGCCGGAGAATTAGAATACAAATTCCACAGTGCATGGTGAACCTGTAAAAAGCAAGTGCAGAAATATTCTAATGTGCTGGATTGTTGGGTAAAACTCGCAAAGCCAAGGATTAAGAAGTTTTTAACACAGTTTCCAGGTTGCAAAAGGAAGGAACAAGAAAACACCTTGAACTTCTACTATTCATGTCCCCATCCCTTTTATAGGTGACAAAGTATTAATAAGGTTAACGCTAAAATTTGCATATCAAATCCCACCTGCTGGATGGTCTGAAAGTAAGAGTTGAAGTAATCAACAAAGTTGAGCAAGAACAAACATCCTTGTTTAGTGTTCTAAGATGTAACAAAAGGAGGAACCAACAAATAGTAAAAGAAATGCAAACAGAGGAAGGCAATGTCATGAGAGATCAGACAGGAGATCTATGGGAAATCCATAAATGTAAGGAGTGTTCAAGTGAAAAGATTGCGAAACATCATAACAACCAAACCGGTTGAAATTTGTATATGCTGCCTTGGGATAACATAGTGAGAGGTCTAGGGATATGAATGTAGTGTCGGGCATGATTGTGGGCATGTGCAGGCACATGATGCTGGAAAAAGCAGGCAGTTGTGTTCTGTCCATCTGATGTGGCAGTGAATATGAGGCCATCATGGTGTTCACATTGCAAAATTTGATGACTGAGGAGCAGTGAAGTGTTATCAGGTTTCTAACTCTGAAAGGGGCTAAACCAGCTGATATTCATCACCAGATGGTGGCTGTAAATGAGGGAAGATTGTGTCTCTGACAAGTCAGTGAGAAAGTGAGGTGCTCCTTTTTGTGAAAGCTGGGAGTGTTTATGTGGTGACCCAATACTAGTCCAGGCAAACATGGCAATCACTGCCGAAGTCATCGATACGGTGAATGACCTGGCTAGAAGTGACTGGTATGTCAGTATGAACGTTGGCAGTGATGGTGGGGGCCAGTGTTGGAACGATATGTACAATTGTATAAGAATCATTGTGTTTTCAGAAGGTTTACATGTAGTGGGTTCCAAATAAGTTCAGTAAACTGCAAAAGGAGGTGCATACAGTGCTAGTATTGCATCATCTGTTCAGCTATCATGAAGATTGTTGCTGGTGATGAGAGCTGGTGCCATCACTTTGAGTCAAAGATAAAACAGGACAGCATGGAATGGAAGCATGTGTCATTATCTCTCGATAAAAAAATTCCAAGCTGTGCCTCAGCAGACAAGGTGACATTTGCCATTCTTTTTCGATGTCCAAGCTCCAATACTCACTGAACTTCTCAAGCATGAAATAATCAATAACAGTGACATTTACTGTGAGGCACTCCATAGCCTACACAATTCCATCACAAGCAAATGGCCTGGGCTGCTCATAGAAGGAGTGATTCTGCTCCACAATAACGTGTGCCCATATGTCTTCAAGATTACATGAAGTGTAATGGCCAAGAGCAAGTGGGTGCAGTTGACTAACTACTCTACAGCCTGGAAACGTCTCCCTGCAACATCCATGGCTTTTGTCCCACTAAATCATCTCAAAGGGAAACATTTCCACTCTGATGATGAACTGAAGGACACAGTGGAGGACTGGTTCCTGTCATAGCCACAGGAATTTTGGTAGCAGGGAATTCTTTGGCTCGTGAAACAGTGGGATAGTTCTGCTCAGACCTCTGGTGATTACTTTTGAGTAAAGATCTCAGTTAGACCCAAAGTGTTGTTCTCATTCTGTACCTTTGAACACCTGTTATACTTTCAAATCCCCCACAATGAAGATGTTGCTGTTCGTAAAGAAGCTCATGTTCTTTTGAGACATGTGACAGAAAAGCTCAGTGCAGAAGGAAATCAGTCCTACGCAGCCTCTTTGTGGAGGACAAAATTCTTGAATCAATAACACAAGCAGCAAAAGGAAAGTCATCAAGCTCAGAAGGAATACCTAATGACTTTTATATGAGATTTTGGGGGCCCATAAAATAGCAGATCACTTATTTTATGAATTACATTCGAACACAATGACTATATTCTGCAATATTTTAAAGAAGGGCTAGTTGTGCTTAGTCGGACAGAGATGAAGGCAAAACTTTTATCTAAGTTCATGTGAATATCCCTTTTGAACTCTGATTATAAGATATTAAATAGAGATTTAAGGATTAGGTTGAAACAGGTAACAAATAAAATCATATTGTACAACCAAACAAGTGCTGTTCCAGGTAATCTGTAGTACAGGCCATAACTGATGACAAAAAAACTTGATAGGGACAATGTCAACAACAACCCATATTATCAGTTGACTCCTTAATTACATTTGGCAGAATGTCACAAGCATCTTTATGGGATTATGACTGCAAAAGGGTTTAGTCAAGAATTTGTAAATGTCATTAAAAGACTTACATTTCATCAAGCTTGAGAATTGTAATAAATGGTCATCTGATGGATTTCATAAACATTTCAGTATTTAATGTCTTTGGTATAGGTTTTATATCTAAAGCTTATGCTGATGATATCGAAACAGCAGTTAAAGACCAAGAAGATATGACAATAGTTGTACTGTTTCTCCTGGGTGGTCTTGGGTTTAAAAAAATTTAAACTAAATATTACAATAAATTTTATAAAGAACCGACAAGTTAACGCCAAGGAAGAAGAGATAGAACTACGATGGACACGTTATTCCATGGACTCTTGCGCTTCTATGCATGAACTATCTTTCATTTGGCATTTGCTTGTCTTACCTGCTTGGATTCGGACCTAAGAGGACATTCTTGTGTAAAGCTCATCTTGCTGTACCAGCTAATAATGTAAGTTGTACTTAAAACTAGAAAAATATAATGGTTATTTTGTCAAAAGAATTTGTGTATATGGTCAGTCAATTTGTAATGTGATACCTGGGTTGTCCTAAGTAGATATGGGCCTTAAAGAATTTTCATTGTTAGGTGCCATCTTAGAGAATCTTTAACATTTTTCTTTTAGCTCATCTACGAGACATGCCGTCATTTAGGGCAATTAACTTTCCTTCAGATCCTATGAGTCCAGCAGCCACTGATAATAATTTAACAGATTTTACTTACAGCTTTTCTTTATATAACGAGAACATCCCAGACAGAAAAGGTGCAGCCACAGGATTCCAGTTCCACTATAGGATTTCATTTGTAGATGCTACTCTTGTTATCCTATATTGGGAAATCTAGGCGAAACCACAATATTAAGTTACATATTGCAGTAGTTTATATTGAACAGACTTGTGAAATATTCTCTGGTGCAATAAGCACACGACTTCTCACGAGCCTGGAATAATAGTTAGTTAGTTGGTTGCGTGTTCCATTGGTCAATCGCAAGGTACAGTAGCCGTTATCATGTGGAATGTGTCAAGTGCACAAGAAATGCACATATGAAACAGATGCTGTGACTTACCAAACGAGAAAGCGCTAGTAGACAGACACAATAAAAAACACACAAACACACACCACACAAATTTCAAGCTTTTGCAACCCACAGTTGCTTCATCAGGAAAGAGGGAAGGAGAGGGAAAGACAAATGGGTTGTGAAAGCTTGAATTTTGTGTGTGTGTTTGTGTGTCTATCAACATGCCAACGCTTTTGTTTGGTAAGTTACATCATCTTTGTTTTTAGATATATTTTTCCCACATGGAATGTTTCCCTCTATTATTACAACACAGAGTTAAAGATTAATATTTCTATTATTTGCCCCATTCCCTTAAAAGGCACAAAATGCATATACTATATTTATAGATTTATTTATTCCTATTCAAGAATTCATCTGTGGTATAGAATGAGTTGTCAAGGTGATATGATTTCAATTTATTTTTGAAGCTATTACTGCTGTCTGACAGACATTTTATTTCTTCCGGTAATTTGTTAAAAATTTTTTATAGCAGCATATTTTACCCCATTTCTGTGCCAGAGATAGGTTGAGTAAAGTGTAAGTCTTTCTTTTTTCTGGTATTATAATCATCAATGTCACTGTTGTTTTTAAACTGGTCCATGTTGTTGACAACAAATTTCATTAGTGAGTGAACGTACTCTGAGGCTGTTGTAAGAACTCTCAATCTTTTAAAAAGATTCCTGCAAGATGTGTGACTATGAGCCTCACACATTATTCTAACCACTTCCTTTTGTCCATTGAATACTTTTTGTCTAAATGTTGAGTTACCCCAAAATATTATTCTGCTTGACATCAGAGAGTGAAAGTATGTGAAGTATGTTAGCTTACTAATGTCTCTATCCTCAAAATTGGCAATTATTCTGATTGCAAAGGTTGCTGAACCTAGTCCCTTTAGAAGATCCAAAATATGAATTTTCCAATTAAGATTCTCATCCGTATGTACACACAAAAACTTGGTATGCTCTCCCCTGTGTACTGACGTCTGTTGATGTGGTATATTTATTGAAGGAACTGTACTTTTTACAGCAGAAAATTGGTTGTACTGTATTTTTTCAAAGTTTAGAGCAAGCCCATTTGCAGAAAACCAATTAATGACTTTTCCAAAGACCTTATTTGTGTCATTTTCAATTGGAGTTTCTTTTACTGGATTAATAATTATGCTTATATCATCAGCAAACAGTGCCAGTTCAGCTTCCTGTTTCAGATAGGAAGGGAGGTCATTCACATATATCAAGAACACAAGGGGACCCATGATGGAACCCTGTGGAACACCTAACGTAATTTCACCCCAGTTAGATGAAATGGCAAACTTATTTAAATCACTTGACCCATACAACGAAACTTTTTGCTTCCCATTTTGTAGGAATGACAAATCACGCATATGCTATTCCATTTATACCATAGAATTGTAATTTCTGTAACAATGTCATGGTTCACACAATCAAATGCTTTGGACAAGTCACAGAAAATTCCTATTGGTGACATTTTGCTATTTAAAGACTCTTATGTGGGGAGTGAAATTGTATATTGCTGTCTCAGTGGAACAGCATTTTTGAAATCCGAACTGTGATTTACTAAGTACCCCATTACTGTTGAGATGGCTAACCACTCTTGAGTACATTACTTTCTCAAAGATTTTTGAAAATGCTGTAAGCAAGGATACTGGCTGGTAACTGACATCTGTGGTGTCCCCCTTTTTGTAGAGAGGCCTGACAATGGCATATTTTAACCTGTCTGGGAAAATACCTTGAGTTAGTGATGCATTACGTATGTAACTCAGAACATGAGCTGTAATTGCTCCACAGTGTTTTAATATATTATTAGAGATGTCATCTACTCCAACAGAACATTTATTTTTCAAAGATTTGATAATTTTACTTATTTCACTAGAGGTTGTTCGTTGAAACGTAATATGACTAATTTTTTTCAAAACAGCCTCTTCCATGTACTGCCTGGCTTTTTCCTTTTGAACTGTTCTCACCAATATTTTTCTCCTGCACTTAAGAAATGGTTGTTAAATACATTAGCTACTTGTGTACTGTTAGTTAGGATGGTCTCGTCCTCTTTAATAGTAATACGACCTACCCCAGTGGTTACTTTTCCTGTCTCCCTTCTGACAACATTCCATACTGATTTTATTTTATTGCCGAAGTTGTTAATTTCTTCTGTAACATATATTTCTTGATTTCCTTACAATTTTTCTCAGTATGTTACAATAATTCTTATAGTGTAAAACTACTTCTGGATCTTTACTAGTTCTTGCTGTCTCATAAAGTTTTCTTTTTCTTTCTGAAGACACTTTAATACCTGTAGTAATCCAAGGTTTCTTAGAAAAGTTTGTGGTGTTACATTTAGTAATTTTCTTTGGGGAACAATGTTCAAAAAGGGATATAAATTTATCAAGGAATGTGTTGCATTTATCATTAGCATTTGGCTCATTATATACATCTTCCCAATTAACATTTCTTAAGCTTTCTCTGAACTACTCTAGAGATACTGGGTTGAGCGACCTCACACTTTTACTTAATGGTTTCTGAACTGTACATCCTGTTAGGTTTAGTAAGTTAATCAGTTGCGCATCGTGGTCTGACAATCCATTTACCACAGGGAAAGCATGTGTTTGTTTTACATCCTCTTTCTGTACAAATACATTATCTATTAGCGTTCTACTGTCTTGAGCTACACGTGTAGGGAAACTGATCACTGATTCTAAGTTATATGTTGTTAATAACACTTCTAGTTCACTTTTCCTCTCAGAATTATTTAGAAAGTTTACATTGAAATCACCACAGATTAATAATTTCTTTTTGTCTGACAGGCAGCATTATAGGAGCAAAACTTTTTTATGAACAGCTGGCAGTCTCCTAATGGGAAGTCTCGAGGAGGAGGCTTCCCGTACGGATGGAAGTGTCCCCGATGATAACGGGTCGAGATGACAGGAGACGTAGGGGTCGAATCTCCTGGGGCCCCGTGCACCAATCTGCCTGTTGTGGCAAGTCCGGTTGATGTAACAGGAGACGTGGGCAATGTATCGGCGTCCGTAGGAGAAGGAGGCGAGTAGAGTTGCTCCGACAGATGGTCATCCAGTTCCTGCATGGGCACATCTCCCGGTGGCGTCCGTTCTTGTGCTGGCACCGAGATGATGGTGAGAGGCCTGTGTTGTGAGTAGTGAGAGATTCCAGTATCCCGAGCGTCAGGTAGAGCCGAAGGTGGTGTAGCGGTATCCGGAACAGGCGTTGCCTGCACCTGAGACCGAAGCTGGTCCGAATGACGCACTGCAACACCCGTGTCCGACTGGATTTGATACAGGCGTCGGCCACGGTGTCTCAAGACGCAGCCCGGACTCCATTTTGGCCGCCTGCCATATCACCGTACCCATACAAGGTCGCCGGTGGTGAACCGGCCAAGCGAAGGCACCCGCAGCCGTGAGGTGCAAGGCCGTGGAAGATGAAGTAGCGAACGGGGCTGTCGGCCATGTAAGATCTCAGCCGGGCTGTGGTCGCCCATGGGGGTGAAACGGTAAGAAGGCAGAAATTGGAGAAGCGCATCATCAGCAGCTGAAGAAGTCAGGAGTTTCCGCATCTGAGCCTTAAATGTGCGGACCAGTCGTTCAGCCTCACTGTTAGATTGCAGATGGAATGGAGGGGTCGTGACATGCATGACGCCGTAACGAGCACAAAAATCCGCAAAATTGGAAGAGGCAAATTACGGACCATTATCAGTAACAAGAGTAGAGGGAAGGCCTTCCAAAGAGAAAATGCGAGCTAGAGCATTGGTGGTTGCCGCGGTGGTAGGCGACATGCAACGGACAATGGAAGGAAAGTTAGAGTAGGCGTCAATTACGAGTAGTCAATAAGTACCTAAAAAAGGTCCCTCGAAGTCAGCATGAATGCGCTCCCAGGGCTTCTCAGGCGAAGGCCACGGTGACAAAGATGACTTTGGTGTGGCCGCCTGTGACGCACAAGGGCCGCAGGCAGCGACCATGTGTGCTATTTCAGAGTCGATGCCAGGCCAATACACATGACGGCGCGCCAGAGATTGTGCGAGAGACACCCCAGTGCCCTTGGTGAAGGAGGCACGAGACCGAAGCACGCAAAGATGCAGGAACCACAACACGCGGCGACGCATTGTCGGTGGAAAGGAGGATAACACCATCCCTAGCCGTGAGGCGGTAGCGCAAAGCGTAGTAGTTCCGCAACGGATTAGTTAGTCTTAGCAGACGGATGATCTGACCAACCCTTCTGAATACAGTGTAAAATCCGGGAGAGGGTAGGGTCAGAACCCGTAGCAGCCGCTAGCCGGTCCCCAGTGATGGGGAATCCGTCCACAACCCGCTGCTCGGCGGCATCCAGGTGGAAACACAAAAGTTAGTCCCTATCGAATGCCAGATCAGGACCCATGGGAAGGCGAGACAGTGCATCAGCATTCGCATGTTCAACTATCGGCCGGAGATGAATCTCATAATTGAAACGAGACAAGTAAAGAGCCCAACGCTGGAGGCGGTTTGCAGCCTTGTCGGGAAGCGACGTTGATGGATGAAACAAGGAAACAAGTGGTTTGTTTTCAGTAACAAGATGAAATTTGGATCCATAAAGATAAAACACCAAACTTATTAAGAGCATAAATAATGGCCAAAGGTTTTTCAATTTGAGAATATTTTCGTTGGGCATCCGTGAGCGTTTTGGAGGCGTAAGCAATGGGTTGTTCAGAACCGTCAGAAAAACGGTGCGCAAGGACTGCACCGACCCCGTATTGAGGTCGGGGCATAGGGTAAGTGTCGATAAGGCATTGAGCATTTACAGTGGCTTTGAAATCGCCACAGAGACATATCACCATTCGGCTTAGCAACGACAACGACAGGAGAGGACCACTCACTGGAAGTGACAGGAAGCAAGACCCCTGAAGTAGTGAGACGATCCAGCTCCCGTTTTACCCGATCACAAAGGGCCACAGGAATGGGCCGAGCCCGAAAAAACTTAGGCCGAGCAGTGGGTTTGAGCGTGATATGAGCTTCAACGGCCTAACCCAGGAGAAAAAAGGGAAGAAAATGTCGTCGACAAGGAATCCAATTGAGCATAAGGAATAGCCTCAGATACGATATTGACAGTCATCTATGGAGAACCCAAAAACGCGAAAGGCATTGAAACCAAAAAGATTTTCCGCGTTATTATGGTCGACCACAAATATGGGAACAGTGCGAACGACGGATTTGTAAGAAACCTCAGCATCAAATTGTCCCAGGAGAGAAATCTTCTGTTTATTGTACGTCCATTATTGCCTAGTGACAGGTGATAGGGTTGGAGAACCCAACTGAAGATACGTCTGCGAATTGATGATAGTGGCAGCAGAACCAGTATCCACCTGCATGCGAACATCTCGACCAAGTATTTGGACAGTGAGGAATAACCTCCCTGAAAGGGAAGAAGTACAATTGACAGACAACACAGAATCAGGATCAGCGTCATGTTCATGAACATCATGTATGCGGTCGGATTTGTAAACGGATGACACATGACCCTTCTTTTTGCAGTTGTGACACACGGCCCAACGTTGGGGACAATCCTCCCGTGAATGTTTCGTAAAACACCGCGGACATGAAGGAACTTGCCGGGGGTTTTGCTGCAGTTTCGTAGAGGTTTGTTTACGATTAGGCCGAGACTGCGCTCGGGAGCGTACTGCGGCCACGTCGGCCGGCGGGTACATGCCACACGCTTCGTCAACAGCGCACAGAGGTTGTATTTCCCCGACGTCACCCCATGCCTCTATTTGCGTTCCTGCGGCGCGAGAAATTTCAAAAGACTGCGCGATGGATAGGACTTCATGGAGAGTCGGATTGCCAACTGAAGGGCACGTTGCCTCACTTCTTTGTCTGGCGCCGACCGGATAATAGCATCCCGTACCATGGAATCGGCATAGGATTCTTTGTGAACGTCAGTAACAAATTGACTCTTTCTACTGAGGCCGTGAAGTTCAGCAGCCCAAGCGCGATAGGATTGATTCGGTTGTTTTTGACAACGATAAAAGGCAACACGAGAGGCTACCACATGCGTTTGTTTATGAACATATACGGACAGAAGTGAGCACATTTCAGCAAAGACGCAGGATCTTTCAAAGGAGCCAATTGCGACAACAATCAATACATTTGAGGTGAAATCCATGAAAGGAACAGAGACCTACATGTTTGTTCGTCCGTGACATGAAATGCCAAGAAGTGCTGTCGAAGACGTTTTTCGTAATCAGACCAGTCTTCCGCCGCCTCGTCGTAAGGAGGAAAAGGAGGTATAGACGACGACGAGAAACGCCCCGCATTTGACGCCGCGACGAAATCACGAATCGCCGACGTGAGAAGCGTTTGCTGTTCAATGAGACCTTGCAATAGTTGCTCTAAAGTAGCCATGGAAACTTGTGGGTCAATGATGAAAAGGAAAAATCCACTACCTCGTCGCCAATTGTTTTAACATCAAGTTGAACACTTCTATTTCAAAAGACGACACAATACATATAAGTCACAGAGTGAGTAGACCACGTAAGGCATGTGTACTCGGTAACGGTCAAATCTGCACTGAGTCCAAGTCTAGCGGACACTGACCGACTGGCCGCTTAGGTGGCGCGGCTGCTGCATGGCTGGCAGACAGCGCCGCATGTAGAGGACGCGCGTAATTGCGCGGCGGCACTTTGAATGATCGGCGAGTCACAACAAATACCAATACCGAAACTAATCACAGATAGGTTGAAATCTGGAATGGGCTGGTTTATTTTGTGTTATAATTATCCTCAAGGTTAAAATGTCAACTTTAACTTTACCACAGAGTGGAGGAGGATTGGGGCTGTGGGATGTTAAATGGCGATTTGATGCCTTAGTTTTGTACAGATTGCAGGAGAGAAGAAAAGTGCTAGTGAACGGTTTAACAGGTGGAATTTTAATACAGATGTGACCACAAAGCCTGGGCCCACCAGTGACTATATCTGACATCAGTCACGTCTTGGTCTGGATTAAGCTATATTATACAGAATACAGGATAAGACATGAAACTTCCATAAAAGCTGTGGATGTGTATAAAGAGATACTCCAGATATCCAAAGTGAACAGGATCATAAGAAAATATACTGACAAACTGAACAACAATATTGTCAACCATATCTAACAAACATTTAACTCTCTTAATTGCAGTCAGTGTGGTATTGAGTAGTAAATTAAACAATAACAACAAATGTAAAGCTTAGCTGCATTAAACTATGTGAGAGTATTAATTGTTCTTACTGTGACGAAAAAGATAATCTGGAGCACAGATTTCTGTGCACCAGATATGAGTTTGTGGCATCTCTGGTGCAGAGCGCCCTATCTTTGACTCTGACCTCTTTGAACTGCTTTTGTTCTATCTCCCTCTTGGCATGCGACTTGTGTACTGCCATGCTTTGTTCTTCTTGCTTCGTATCTAATAAATACATTTAAGATACTTAAAGCGTATCATTACCAACCATCATAATGTGATAAACATGGTGGTGACCCCGACATCGTCGTCATGTGATTATGAGGTATTTTGTGCTCGTTTTCGTCATTTACGAACTTTTGTGTGCCAGTTCATATTGTTTCTGCCACAGTGGATCTACAGGTGTCTTTCGGTGCAAGTGTAACAGCCCTGATTAACTTTGCTTGCAGTCACGAGTGGACAAGTGTATCTACTTCGAACTTGGTTAAAAGTGAACAGTTATTTATGCCCAGCCGCACCGGTGGCCACCTATCCTTACCCGGTTCTTCATGACCACTGCCTAGTGCGGCAGCACAGCAACAGCCACAACATGGACAGTGCACACCACCTAACGACAACGTGGACGACCTTCCAGTTAAGGACTTTGAGGTTCATCGTTCATGTAGTCGTTACCTTTGGGATAGTCCCAAGTTGCAGAATCACGAATCGAACATTTTTATGCACAGGGTAGCGCATCCCCCCCCCCTCTTTGTACGCCATTTTGGCGATTTGGCGACACTGGTCGCCTCGACCGCACTAGTTTCGACGACAGTCGCATCGTGGTTGCACGATGACCGCCTTCCAACCGCTTTCATAATGGTACTGGCTGTTCTGCCTGCGCTGCTTCCCAGCTCAGCCCCCCCCCCCCCCCCCCGCCGTTGGTTGCATCGTGTTGTAATGGCACCGGCCGCTACACCCATGCTGTGTTCTTTGTTGGGCCTGCATTTTGGAAAAACCATGCTGACTTTTGCACCCACACGCTCCACACCATGTGCTGCATGCAGCCCCCACCCCCCCATGCAGACCCCGTGGTGATGCACCGTTCACCACTACTGCGCTCCCGGTGTCGAGGATCTGCTCATACAGATCTCTTTCTGCCAGTGCTGTCTTGACATGTGTTACCCAGCAAATTTCCTAAGCTACCTGCTTTACAAAAAGATAACCCAAAGACTTGGTCTGCCTCAGTGGATCGCTTCCTGGATATCCGTGGCATTTCCAACGATGGCGTTCGTTTTGTCTGCCAGGTGAGCCATCTCCATGGACATACGGACCTCATCAGCGACTTGCTCCTCGATCAAGAATTCTTGACGCCGCACTGTGAACGTTATGGATGGTCAAAATGCCTTCGGATCTGCAACTTCATCTACTGTTTCGTGTCGCCAACCCACTAGAGGTTCGTTTACACATGGCGGATCAGGCTTATGCTATCATTTGTCACCAACACTGCCTGTAATGAACGACCTCTCCATCACGCTCAGTTGACACACCTGTGCCTCCGGTTCTGCACCCTGCCGGCAGAGGACAGCACGTTCGCCTTGGCACCTCAGCTGCCAGTCAGGAGCTTTCACTTAGTGGCCTACAGGAGGTACTGCCAGCAGGCTCCCGACAGCCGCCGACCTCACCTGAATAGCAACTCCATCGGCTACCAGTCCCGATGCAATCAGCTGCGCTGTGCTGGTTCCATACTACTTACGGGCAGGCCGCCTGCAACTGCCGCACACCTTGTACCTTCTTCAACTGAGGCTGGTGGGCACATTTAGGCGCCACATCCCATCACATTCCTTCATGGTGCCTACCGTGCGACACTGCACCACTTGCTTCAGTGATGCGACACCTCTGTGCCACTGACTTGTCATCGGGCACTCAGTTTCTCGTTGACACTGGCGCCAATGTTAGCATTATCCCGGCCAAGCATGCCGGTGACAGTTTCACCTGCTAGCTTCGCCTTGATTGCTGCCAATCATTCTCCTATTGCAGTCCATTGCTCCATCAAGATGTTGCTTCGCCTTTCACCGGTCCACACCTTTCCTTGGACATTCCACATTGCTGATGTGGATGAACTTGTGATAGGGTTGGACTTCCTGCACCATTACATGAACTTTCGATGGACCTTCAGGCTGCCATGCTCCGGCACACATCTGGTTCTACTGTTCCGTGCTCAAACAAGTTCAGCATGACTTCGCTCTCCACCTCCTTGGCTACACTCTTCACGTATGCATCTCTGCTGAAGCGTATTACTACAAGGCTCTCTGATTTGTCAGACGTGTGCATACGTATCAATGAAGTCTGCACCCAGAATTAAGTGTTACATGCCCGCATTGCCTTTGCCTCTGCTGAACTGTCACATGCACGGCGTACGATACGTCGCCTACCTGCAGAACCGCAACTAAGTGACCCGGCACATGCCTCTACTGCGTGTTCTCACGAATCTGCTGATGTGTCGAGCATCCCACCGCCTGCTGCCATTTTCGCATCACCGCAGACGAATCTCCAAGATGCACCTGCTCATGCTCCTCCAGATTCCTCGCACCGCATGGCTGCTGCACCACACCTTCGTTCATTAACTACAGCTGACGCCCCGCCTACACTGCCCCGATCTTGCAAGGTCAGTGAACCGATGTTGCTTCTGGGCCCTCTCTCGATCCCTCTTGCCAGCCTCCCTTTGCAAGTATCGGCCATCAGTAATGGTACTTGTCATAGGATTCACACCACAGATGGCCCACCTGTACATTATAAGGCCAGGCGCCTTAACGCCTCTAAACTTCTGCATGCAAAAGAAATCATTCAGGATTTGTTGGCTTCAGGCGTGTTCCGCCCCTCTGATAACAACTGGTCTTCACCTATCTACCTTGTCCCTAGAAAGACAGCTCCTCACGCATGTGTGGGGACTACAGGTATCTTAATGCTTGCACAATTATCGAAAACTACCCCATTCCTCATATCCAGGATTTCACGCAATTACTACATGGTTCTAAGTTTTTCTCTGTTTTAGATTGTTTGAAGGCGTACCACCAAATTCGTATGCATCCTCTGGATATTCCAAAGACGGCCATCATCACTCCCTTCAGCCTATTTCAATACTGTATTGAAAAATGCTGTGCAGACATGGCAGCGGTTCATTGATTCCATTTTGTTACCTTTACCATTTGCTTATGCTTACTTAGATGAAATACAGATCCTTTCCTCCACTGCTGAGGAACATCAAGTACACCTCGATGCAGTCCATTCGGCCCTCACTGCCAATGGGTTGGTGATCAGCCATGATAAATCTCAACTCTGTTCCACATCTGTTACCTTCCTAGGCCATACTGTCTCTGCTGATGGCCTCCAACTGACGAGTTCTCGTGTCGAAACCATACTTGATCTTCCTCTCCCTGAAGATTATGCTTAGCTCTGTCGTTTTCTGGGTATGGGAAACTTTTATCGCCGCCATGTTCCTCAGGCTGCTTCCATCCAATTGGCCCTCACCAATGCCCTCTCCGGCAAAAACACGAGGGGAAATGGAAGTTGGACTGGACCAAACCAATGCTCGATGCATTTGGTAATCTTAAACTGCCCTCGCCAAAGCAGTTACACTCGCCCACCATGACCCTGAGGCCTGTGTTTCAATCACAACTGATGCCAGTGGCTAGCTATGGGCGCTGTTTTACAACAGCACACCACCGCCTCAACCCAACCTCTCTGCTTCTTTTCCAAGAAACTGACTAAGAGCCAGTGTAAGTGGTCGGCTTTTGATCGTGAGCTTCTTGCTGTGTATGAGGCGATTAAACACTTCCGTAGGATCTCAAGGGGCGACCTTTCATGATCTCTTAGACTATAAGCCTCTCATGAACATGAGGACCTTCCACTGAGGCGTTTACGTCATGTTGACTACATCTGTCAGCACTCTTCTGATGCATGCTACATCCACAGTGCAGAAAATGTTGTGGCAGACTACCTATCCTGCATCTGCATGCTAACTGCAATGTTGAACTTGGAAGAGCTGACCCGACTTCAGGCTGAAGACGACGATATACAGCGACTAATTTCAGACAAATCATCGTTCTCTATCCAACCCCACATCCTACAGGGGTCGATGACCCCAGTCCTTTGTGACATCTCTATGGATATTCCCCACCCCATGGTCCCTACCGCTGTTCGACATGGCGTCTTTACTGCTTTGCATGGCTTGGGCCACCTGGGAACGTGGTCTACAACGAGGCTGGTTACTGAGCTCTTTCTTTGGCCTGGCACGAAGCAAAACTGCCGCACTTGGACCCAAGCGTATGTACCTTGCCAGCATAGCAAGATCAGCAGGCACACTCAGCCTCCATTAGGCAAGTTTGACGTTCCAAGAGGACGCCTTTGGTGCGTCCACATCAACATTGTTGGCCCCCTTCTGTGGGGTACAGATACATTTTATCAATTGTCGACCATGCAACCCACTGGGTAAAGGCTGTCCCTCTTGACATCATGGCCGATACCATCACTTGTTCTTTTGTATCCATTTGGGTCATGTGATTCGGTTGTCCTCTTTGCCTCACAACTGACCAGGGACGACAGTTCGAGTCTGTCCTCTATGTATGGCTGTGCGTACTCTGTGGTGTTGCTTAATTCCACGCCACGGCCTACCACACGCAGGCGAACGGCCCAGTCGAATGGTGGCACTGCACCCTCGAGGCCACACTTGTGTGCGCCGGCCGCGGTGGTCTCGCGGTTCTAGGCGCGCAGTCCGGAACCGTGCGACTCATTCTACAGCGCCGATGTTCATCCACAAGGACCTTGCACCTTGTGAATTTGTGATACTGTGTGACAACTCAGTGCGAGTGGCCTTGCAACCACCTTATTCAGGGTCTCCCTGGGTGTTATGTCGAGGTGTGAAAACATTCGTAATTCATCTGCATGGACGATCAGAAACTGTGTCTGTTAATCGGCTGAAACCAGCACGGTCACTCTCCGACCTGCCCTCTGGCGCTTCCAATCTGCCTTCCATCGCTGCCGCCCCACCTCCCGATGCTGCCGATCTGCCCTCGACCGACACCTCTTTGCATATGCAATAGTTGGCTACATGGGACTCTTGCAGCGCAGTTTCCGATGTGCCTACTTCTCGCGCTGGCCGCCGCCTACATCCACTGCACTGGCACAAGGATTACAATTTCGAGTGATGAAGCTTCCCTTCGCCGTCCTCTGCACTGCTGGGGGGGGGGGGGGAGGAGGGGGGGGGGCTCTGTGGCGTGTCTGGCGCAGAGCGCCCTATCTTTGACCCTGACCTCTTTGAACTGCTTTTGTTCTATGTCTCTCTCGGCGCGTGACTTGTGTACTGCCATGCTTTGTTCTTCTTGCTTCGTATGTAATAAATACATTAACGATATTTAAAGTGTGTTGTTACCGATCAGCATAACGTGATAACCACAAGCTGATATGGCAGCCTTAGTGATCTGAATAGACCAAAAACAAACAGATAATGGAAGTTTTTAAAGCAGAGAAGAGACATTATCTGCCAACAAAAGAAAAGGAAATTTTTTCCACTATATCATAAGGGAAGTTACAAAGAACTGGAGAGTTTTGTTAATTTTCTAAGAATAGAGAGGTGAACAACAAAAGGATTTAAAAATTACAGAACCACATATGCAGGATACTTGGAACTTATTTCACACAAGATTGAAGAGAACATCCCTCAACAGAGGGCACCGTCAAATACAACACGGCATCTACAAAACGACCAGCTCAAAAACTCTGCACTGTAGTGACATCACACGCCACAACTCCATTGTGTCACAGGTCAAAGCAGACGGGTGGAATCGGACGCTTCCGTTGACCCGAAAAAAAAGGACATTAATTATGGAGAAAAAGTAAGGAATATTTCGTTGTCGTTATGGCTGAAGAAGCCGAAGCCGAATATGGTGAAATTTTCTAAGCGGGCTAGGTTTGATTACTGGTGCTACTGAGCACTGGCACAGGATGCACTCAGCCTCGTGATGAGACTGAGGAACTACTTAATTTGAGAAGCGGCAGCTCCAAGATCTGAGAAGTCAGCAAAACGGCCCGAAGAGCTGTGTGCTTACCACATGCCCCTCCATACCGCATCAGCATGGCAGAGGATGACACGGTGGACGGTCGACATCCCTTGTGCCTTCAAGCCCTCGACGAGGAGCTTTTTATACAATTATGTACTTAAAAATTTTACTCACAACTGTATCTGAAAAGAAAAGAAACCAACCATTCATAGAATGGGACTTTCAGTATTAATTTTTGACTAGCTCTTTTAGAGGCGTGTTTCTTTTGATTGGAAACATTTTGGAAAGAGAGCTTTTGTATCTACCTTATAGGCATTCAATACATGGAACCATTTCCAGAAGCGTATTTGAGAAAACATTGAGCTGTGGAAACACATGTCCGACTACATCGATCTCGGAAAAAAAAGTTTAGAAACTATTGGTCTCTAACAGATTTTGAGAAGGAACTTCTATTAGGTCAATTAATTGGCAAAATTAAAGTGTGGAGTCAGCAGACGATGATATTTCATTGATGCTAGTTATTGAATTAAAAGTCGTATAAATAATATGGGTGGGACAAGCATCAAGCTCACGGAATACTACCACAAACAATTACAAAAAACTGAGCAACGGAAGCAGTAAGGGCTTCAGGTGGTTTTGAGTGTTGCCATAAATTTCCAGAGAATCAAATGGGGTTATTAAAACAGCATGGGAATTTTTCTCGTCATTTACGTTATTAAACGACTAACTCTCTGCAAGGTCAGTTGCCTATCTAACGGGGTTCCAGGTGGAACATAAACTTGATTTTTAATATTTCATAAAATTAATGACCGAATTTAAAAATTTATAACACTATTACGATCTAGTTATTAAGAGGAATAATCATACGTTAAGAGTTCGACGTAGCAAGGCACGTAATACAATTAGAAACTGTCTGTGTATTGAGGCAGTGTAACTCACGGTGCACAAAGTCCCAGATTACGATGTATATATGAAGACTGAAGCGACGAATGAAAATTTGTACCATGGCCAGGATTCGAATTCGGATGTCCTGTTCACTAGACGGATATGCTAACTACTGCGCCACCCTGGCATTGTGGCTTTGCATAACTGCACAGAACTACCCTAACACACCTCTCTCTTCCATCTAAACTCACTTTCACGTCTCAGGCCACTTAGTATCCTCTCTAAACTCTTACAGCATTGCAGAGGCTCTCCAGCTGTATTGGAATAGCACGTCAGAATCGAAAAAAAAGGGGAATCCTGCCTGAAAGTCATGCACAAATGCTTTAATCAAATGAAACTGTATGATTCCGGACACCTTTTTATGTCTCATACGTCTGTGGTATTTATATGCAGACTGAAGTGATGAATGAAAATTTGTACCAAGGCTCAGTATTCGAACCCAGGTCTCTTGCTCACTAGGCTGATGTGCCTACCACTACGCCTGATATGGTCCTACTCAAGTTTGGATTTATCGTTAAGTAGGAGCGGGAGTGGGTGGGCTAGGCCAAGTTCCGGGGGATCGAGCAATACGGGCTCCGACAGAGATAGCGAGTGGCGCGCCTCAGAATAGGCAACTCTCTCAACCCAAATACGCACCCAAGGTACAGGATACAGGATCACGGTTGGGTACGGAACATCGGAAACCAATGTCGGCCCTGCAATGATTATAAATACAGACGTTTCTTATCTTTCCAAACCTGAAGTCAGAAGAATGTATATAAAAGGATTTACCAAAATTATGGTCACTACGCAATCAAACCGAGAACCGGGGCACGCCCAGAATTATTTTACCTTTTAAATATTAGCAGACATAGGTAAAGGACGCAACAATACAATCATTGGAGCAACAAGTAGCTGGTGTTACTGACAACAGTAATAGTCGCCAGACCTGCTGCGACGCAGCATATATACATTAAAAATAAGGAAGTTGAAACAGCAATCTATATATATAAAAGAAAGTCGTATTAGTTACACTATTTATAACTCAAGAACCGCTGGACCGATTTGACTGAAAATTGGTGGAGAGGTAGCTTAGAACCAGGAGACGGACATAGGATACTTTTTATCCCGTTCGACCGCTATAAAATGTGGTATAACAAAAACGCATCCGGCATGGAATAACAAAACGCAAATGTCAGCTAAACGTCACTATAAAACGTGGTATAACAAAAACGCATCTTACGTGGAATAACAAAACGCAAATGACAGCTAAACGTCTATGGTTAAGTCTCAGTATATATCATTAATTAAAAATTTAAAGAAATAATTTGTATTTTCTTTGAATCATCATTAACAATGCCGCGACCAAGACGATCGAATATTTCTCGACAAAGCCGTAATGCAAGAACGATACAAAACATTGCGAATGAAAGGACTGAAGAAGAAAAACAAATTGCCCGTGAAAAGCGCCGCGTTAGTATGGCTCGACTTCGTGCTTCTCAGTCACAAGAGCAAAGTGAGGCAGCCCGTGAAACGGCTCGGTTGGCAATGCGAAATCGTCGAGCGAACAACAGAGATCAACATGTAGATTATTTTGGACGCACAAGAAGAGACAAACTATCCAACTGAATTTTTAAACTCCTTGGATGTGCCTGGCTTACCTTCGCACAATTTACGCCTAAAAGTTGGCTCCGTAGTAATCATGCTTCGAAACATAAATCAACCAAAACTGTGCAACGGTACGCGTATGGTGGTAAGTAAATACGCGACGATACTCAAAGGAAAATTCGAAGGTGAGGAAGTTCTCATTCCGAGGATCTCGATGATCCCAACCGATATGTCGTTTGAGTTTAAAAGACTTCAATTTCCGATCCGTCTTGCATGCGCCATGACCATTAACAAATCACAAGGCCAATCCTTGAAAGTTTGTGGTTTAAATCTGGAATATCCATGTTTTTCACATGGTCAATTATATGTGGCATGATCACGGGTCGGAAGACCATCTGCGTTGTTTGTTCTTGCGCCTGATAATAAAACAAAAAATGTCGTGTATCACAATGTACTTGATTGAAGAGTAGAAACTATGCACCAAAAAACAAAAAGGATAAAGAATCATTAAAATACTTAATTTTTTAATTTGTATTTCCTGATAAAAAATTGAACTTAACATTCAAAATGTGATAATTTATTTGCTTTAAGGGGGAACAGAGTTCGCCAGATCAGCTAGTATATATATAAAACTAGAACTATGTTATCTTGCTGACAACGCTAATAATCAGTCGCCAGATCTGCTGCGACCCAACATAGACATACATAAAAGGGGTTTAAACAGCAATACATATATATATATATATATATATATATATATATATATATATATATATATATATATATATCCAAGTCACAAGTCCAGAGTACAACTGCTAGTGGCTGTAAAACATTTGGTAATAACAGTATTTTCAACTGTACACTGATTGAGCACTGAACGGCGCTCTGTCGGAAGGCTCTTCTTGTGGCTTGAGGTTAAACAAATTGTGATTCAACGGCGCACATTAATACCAACAGGAAATATCAATGGCGCTCTGTCGAAAGGTAGTAATCTTGCCAAGTTTTTAATAATCACTGATCAGCGAAGTATTTGGTTATAACAGTAATTTCAACTGTACGCTCATTGAACACTCAACGTCGCTCTGTCGAAAGCCTCCTCTTGTTGCTTGCCGTTAAACCAATTGTCATTCAACGGTGCACGTTTACAACAACAGGAAAATTCGGGGAACACTACGAGAAAGCCACGACACGAATCCGCAAGATGCAAACTTGCAGATCAAGTTGACAATCTACCATTTAACGGTGAACACACACACGCGACCATAGGCAGATTCAAATTATCAAACAGTGAGCGTCGCTCTACGAGGAGGCAATCTTGCCGGTGCAACCTTGCGGGTAGCAAAATAAATAGCAAACAACCGGCACATACTAGCAACCAAGAGTCTAGTCTGCGTAAGGCAGCTTCGAATATCAACGGCCACAGTTTAAACCACCACGTCCTCTTTAAGGGGGTGGGGGGTGGGATGGGGGTACAATGCAGAAGGAAAGATCAGTCTTACCACAAGAAGCCGGGAACTCGATAATACAAACGGCAGAACATCATGCCTCCAGGCACATCGCCTCACCGCCCTTAAGGATGAGTCGCAACACAAACCGCGACGAGGTGTGGCTTCCCACCTCAAAACAGCTCACCGTACGATACGATCCCGCTCGCGAAACGCGGCCACCTACCACAAACTGCCCGTACGCTAGTACGTCCTCTCTCTCCGAAAGCCGCCAGCAATCGCACGCTAAGCACCGTGACCCCTTCTGGCGATGCCCCAGAGGAAGGAGAGCACGGTTCAACCTCCCCCTCCAAAGATAAAGTAAGGGGGGGGGGGATATCAAAGGACGGCAGCAAGACAGCTTAGGCTTTAATTTGACTAACATGCACCTGAATGAACCTATTGTTAGCAAGGTTTTTAACCAGAAAGTTGAACGGACCCAACCGCTTGCGGACCTGGCATGGGCCAATAAAACAGGCGGCTAACTTACCAGCACCAGGTGCTTCCCTGGTCACATGGGCGTTAAAGTTACAAAAACCCGATCCTCTACCTTTATTCGGACCGGGACTTTACCACGATTATAGCGCTGTGCTTGCCGGAGGTGTGCTCTCTTAATATTGCGCCTAGCGTTCTCTCAGTTGCGCATAATTTGATGCGGACCCAAATTTGCTGGTAAGAGGTCTTCGATGTTCCACAGATTGGCTAGAGGAGTATTAACACTTTGCCGTCCGCACGTCTCGTACAAACTTATTCGCTTGGTGCCGGCAGCGCTAATTCGGATTACTTGGCTTGTCGCCGGCCGCTTGTCACCTTTCCGTTGATGACAAGCTTCAAACACGTTGACTTTTGCGCGCTTTAATTTTTCCGAAAATCTCTATTTTGTCGTATCGTTCCACAAACTCGAATTTTCTTTTCAAGTAAATTCTCTGCAAGTTCTACACTGTTATAATAATTATCCATGTATAGGTGATGCCACTTTCCATAAGAAGGTGTCAATAGTTCCGTCACTGTTTTTACTAAAGGTTGCCCAGCGCCGGAATATATCTTGAATGAGGTAATATATCCCGTACTCGAATCACTCAGCATCCGAATGAGTATGCCATATTTTGTAATTTTCGACGGATTGTAAACTTTAAAATTTAACTGTCCACGCCACGGTATCATTCGTCCATCAATTGAGATGTTTTGACCTAGATTAAACGTTTCTTGAAACTTTTTGGAAATACAATCAGTTACGAATTGCACTTTGAAAAGCCGGTCGGCATTATCCGGTTTATGGTTGCCGGAAAAATGTAAAAATGATAATATTTGTCTGAAACGGTTGCGGGACATTGTTTTGCGAAATGTCGGTGTGTCTGTCAACGGATTCGTTGACCAGTAATAATCGATCCTTGCTTGTTTTGCAATTCCCGTAAAGATAGCAAGCCCAAACCATTTTCTAAGTTCGGGTTCCGTAACGTCGACAAATTTGGCATTTTTTAATCCAGTTTCCTTCTATTGCAATTTTGACTGTAATACTTGTTGGTTTCGTTGCTAATATATTCAAATAGATCGTTCCCAATATATAATTCTACGATATCCACGACGCTCTGGGTATCTTTTGGAAATACTTGTGGACCCGGAGATCCTTCAAATTTATTATTGGTCCTCAGTAAATCATTGTCTTCTTCGTCTGATTCATCCGAATCAGTTGGCAACTGTAGCGTTCGCCGAATTCTTCTTGGACGTAGTTCACTGTCTTCCGACGATTCTGCTTCACTTTCATTTTTTTTATATCCAATGTCTTCTTCCCAATCGGCCAAGTCGTCCGGAACGTCAGACAAGATGTCCGCGCATTCATCGTAAATAATCGTTTCGTCTCTTTCGTCTGCCACGATGAAAGTGCACGAGTACTTATAAAAACAAAAAAACTTGGTGACGTGTGTAAGTTATTGTTACCTAAACAAAACATCAACAGAATGAAAAAGATACTAAAGTGCTGTCACCGGCCACTGCGCGATACTATACTCACGACACCACTGTGGTGTCGCCGGCCGTTGACCGCTATTTCGTGCACGACACCACTGTGGTGTCGCCGGACGGCAAAGTGTTAATTGGATAAGCTGGCATGAGGGAGGCCTCATGCTAAGCAGTGTTAAAAGCAAGATTGAGCCACGGCAATGACGAATCCCACTTATTCTGCACATTGGTATGATAAATAATTAAGGCTGCCTTTAGGTTCCGCTTAACACCCTCAGCACACGAAGGCTGGGGATATTCAGGTGTGGTGATAACATGTTCGATGGCATTATTAAAGCAGAACTTACGAAACCCTTTTGAAATAAAGCTGGGTGCATTGTCGCTAACCAGGGTCTTAGGGAGGCCAAAGATGGTGAAAACTTTAGCAAGATGGCTAATGGTGCTGCGCGTCATAATCTCCCTGTTGGGGAGGAGCCACGTGAAGTGGCTAAAGGCATCCACGATAACCAAAATATAGTGGTTCCCATTCTTGGTCCTGGGTAAGGGTCCCACATGATCAATGAACACCTTATCCATGGGGGTAAACTCTCGGTCTGATTGCAATAATCCCTGACGAATGTTATTTCCCGGTTTCCAGATTTTACAGGCCTCACATTGCCTAATTAATCGACGGACATCCTTATACATCGCGAGCCAGGTAACATACTGGCATCGGCGACCTGATTCTCGGCCACTTTAATATGGTGTACTTTAAAAGGAAAGGCCGATATGCGTACCGCCCACCTAGCAATACGCCTGGTTTTTCTGGGCTTGGCTAATACCCAGCTTAATGCCTAGTTGTCCGTCTCGAGGTCGATCTCCCTATGCTCGAGACAGAATTTAAACTTCTCGAGGGTGATCAAAACAGCAAGAGCTTCACATTCATACATGGAGTACTTCAATTCGACCTCGGACAGACACCTAGAGGCGAAGGCAACAAGGCGTCTATCCCCTTCAATTTGCTGCAAGAGGACAATAGCAATGCTGATGTTTGACGCATCGGTGATTGAAGTCAGGGATGGCCAATACCAGGGGGGTTGGTGAGGGCAACTTTCAGGGCGTCAAAGGCGGCTTGTTGGCTCTCTCCCCAAATAAAGCCCTCCGTTTCTTGTGTAAGTTGTTAAGTGGGGCAGCCAACTGAACGCAATTTGTCAAACTTCCTGAAATAATAGGCCATCCCAATGAAACTTGCGACGCTCTTCTTACTGGTGGGCGGGGGATATTTCTAAGACTAGTGGTCCACTCCTGATCAATGCGGATTCCGTCATGAGAAATCAAATGCCCAAGGAAGGAAATTTGTTCTCTGGCCAAAGCAATCGTGGACGGTTTAACTGTCAGGCCAGCACCCTGCAATCTCTCCAGAAAGGATTCCAAATGATTTAAATGTTCATCAAAGGTCTTGGGGTAGATGAATAGGTCATCCAAACAATTATAAAGGAATTCAAACTTGATATCACCAAATACACTGTCCAACAGGCGAGATAGAACAGCGGCTCCAGTCGACAATCCGAATGGGACTCTTGTTAATTCAAAAAGATTCCAGTCGGTACAAAACGCGGTAGCCTTTTTGGATTCTTCTGCCAACAGTATGTGATGGTATGCCTGATTCAAGTCTAGGACGGTAAAATACCTAGCGCCTGCAAACCAGGTTACTCAGTTATGAAGGTCAGGAAGGGGAACAGACTCGAGAACCACCTTCTGGTTAAGTTGCCGGTAGTCGACAAGAAGCCAGTAATCTCGTTCCTAAGTCTTCGGAACTAAGAACAATGGGGAAGTGTAAGCGGAGGTAGATGGTCTGATAACCCCATCACGCAACATAGCGTTGACCTACTGGCGTAGGAACCGCATTTTAGGAGGTGCACCTGGACATCATCAATCAAGCGAATTCTATACTCTATCCTATCGGTTACTCCCAATCTGTCGGTAAGAACGTCAGGATAACGTTGGAGCACCTCAAACACTTGTTGAGCTTGGGGCCTCTGGAGGTGACCAAGCTGTAACTCAGATGTAGCCTCGTTGACCAGCAAGGGGCGCCGCTGACTAATCTCACAGGAACAAAACCCTATTTTCTGGTTGCAGCAAACTAACTCAGTTATGGTCCCCTGGGTTGACTGATGATTAATGGTGAGCTCATAACGCAGATTGTCAATTTTTAAGTATGACAACCCTGGACAGCTCCTGGCGGACATGCTCGTATGAAACCCGACGCGCTCCGCTCATAACCCGGAAATAACCACGCTCTGCTACCATTGGTATGGTCCTACTCCAGTCTGGATTTATCGTTAAGTAGGAGTGGGAGGACTAGGCCAAGTTCTGGGGGATCGAGCAATACAGGCTCCGACAGAGATAGCAAGTGGCGCGCCTCAGAATAGACAAGGGTACAGGTACAGGATCACGGTTGGGTGCGGAACATCGGAAACCAATGTCAGCCATACGAATCCGCAAGATGCAAACTTGTAGACCAAGTTGACAACCTACCATTTAACGGTGAACAAAAACACGTGCCCACAGGCAGATTCAAACTGTCAAACAGTGAGCGTCGCTCTACCAGGAGGCAATCTCGCCGGTGCATCCTTCAACCTTGCGGGCAGCAAAATAAATAGCAAACAGCTGGCACATACTAGCAACCAAGAGTCTAGTCTGCATGACGCAGCTTTGAATATCAACGGCCACAGTTTAAACCACCACGTCCTCTTTAAGGGGGGGGGGGGGGGTACAGTGCAGAAGGAAAGATCAGTCTTACCACAAGAAGCCGGGAACTCGATAATACAACAGCAGAACATCAGGGGTTGGGACACTTGTGAGGAGCGACAGTTGTGAGGAGCGACATTTGTGAGGAGACCCGGCCGAACAGGTAGCGGGCAGTCTGCAGGGACACCAAACAGGTAGCACATCGCAGTTCACTACTGCATCGTCACATCACTACCGTCACACAGGAGTGCAAAACGATCGCTGCAACGCATCAGGCAAAAAGCATGGGATCTACACAAGATCCGACCGATGCTGCAGGAATATGTCTGCAAGAACATCATTTGCTAATGAATGATGGGAGCAAATTTTTATTTGCAGATGACGACAGAGGACCAAATGATAGGATACTGGTGTTCGCCAGCGAAAGGGGAAAATCCTGTTTAACAGACTGCAATTCGTTCTTTGTCGATGGAACGTTCATAAACTCCAGCAAGCAGTTTGGACAGTTATTTATTGTTCATGCCGATATTTCTAGTTCTGAGGAGGAAACAAACACAGTTCCAACCGTGTACGCCTTGCTACTCAATAAAAAGCGAGAAACGTACGATCGCTTTTTACAGCTGTTGAGAGCAACGAACCTGGATGGAATCCTACAGCTATCATGATGGATTCTGAAGCTGCAATCATCCAATCAGTAACACATTTGTTTCCTGATGCAAAGATTAATGGCTGCAACTACCATTTCAATCAGTGCTTGTGGAGGCAAGTGCGGAATTGCGGCCTTGTTGCTGCCTACAAGGAAAACGAAGAAATTCGTTTCCACATAAGATTGTGTTCCGCTTTGGCTCGCATTCCCCTGGACGTGTTAGATGACGGGTGGCTATGCATTCAGGAGAGCACGCCAGATAATGAAAAACTGCAGGATTTTTACGACTATTTTGTTGAACAATGGCTGGATAATGAAGACATGCCAAGAGATATATAGGACTGGGCAGGAAGGCGTCACCGCAACAACAATGTTTCAGAAGGATGGAATCGGAGGATAAATACATTAATTTCGAAGGTTCATCCAAATTTTTACTCCTTAGTAAAAATTCTCAGAGAAGACGCAGAATATCATGGGCACCGACTAGTTTTAAATCTAGGTGGGAAAAGAAGAAAGAAGTCCGCAATTAAGACAGATGAGATAGTTTCTAAGACCCTTACAAGACTCCAAGTTGACGACAATATAAAATCATTTCTTATTGCGTGGCTTATGCACAGAAATTACAATGAAAAGGAAATGGCTGAAGCTACAGCAACACTTGTAAATATTGAAAAGGGATTCAGTTCACGCCGATAGCCCTATTGTAAAAATTGTAAATATTGTAAAAAAATATAATGCTGGACGAAGAGAGACTACCTCCTCGTGGTGTTCCCTGGAAACGACACAAAGTCGGCTAAATGTCTCTTGCAAATTGTAAAAGATTCACTAATGAAGTCCGAAAAGTCATAGCTTTTTTAAGAATCTCAATCAGCAGTTTTGTGTAGAGAATTTTAGAAACAATGTGTGTTTGAGTGGACGATGAATACATCTTGTTTCAAATGGCTCTGAGCACCATGGGACTCAACTGCTGTGGTCATAAGTCCCCTAGAACTTAGAACTACTTAAACCTAACTAACCTAAGGACAGCACACAACACCCAGCCATCACGAGGCAGAGAAAATCCCTGACCCCGCCGGGAATCGAACCCGGGAACCCGGGCGTGGGAAGCGAGAACGCTACCGCACGACCACGAGATGTGGGCACATCTTGTTTCAACACACAAATTGCATTCCATAACGCTAATTGCTAGCAGGACTCACATTTGACCTCAGTACACTTCCCTGCGTGGTACGGAAAAATTGAGGTTTATTTCGAAATAACTGAAGAAAGAGTTTCTACCGAGAACCAAATCCTTTAGTTGGCTCGTCTTAATATATGGTAAAAGGTTGCCACTCCTATCATATCAGATTCTGGGTGAGGGGTTGAAAGATGGAAAACATTTTCGGTTTCTATAGTTTCTGTAAAATACATCGTTAAGTGTGAGATTGAGCGACAATTATACCCTATGTAAGATTAATCAGAACAAAAATTCCAATGAAAAAGGTCTTACGCATAACTGTGCTGCAACTAATGGTTGACATAATATCGTGGGGGCAAAATCAGCTCCGATTTCTAATCTGACTAAGGCTACTCTTCCTTGCCCAAAAAAATTCTGAAATAATGTAACCTGGCTGCACTGGAGGGGCGTGAATGTCTTTCTGCAGCTGCCCGGGCCGGCACAAGCCGAGCGCTCACTCGCACTAAGTGGCAGCAGGTAGTGGCCGAGCAGGTAGTGGCGCAGCATTTGCGACACACCCTGTGCCGGTCCCTCAGCATCCCGGATTTCTCACAAGTGTCGCCACATTCCAGTTTCTCACAAATGTCGCTTCTCACAACTCCAACATCATGCCTCCAGGCACATCGCCTCACCGCCCTTAAGGATGAGTCGCAACACAAACCGCGACGAGGTGTGGCTTCCCACCTCAAAACAGCTCACCGTACGATACAATCCCGCTCGCGAAACGCGGCCATCCACGAGGGCCACCTACCGCAAACTGCCCGTACGCTAGTACGTCCTCTCTCTCCAAAAGCCGCCAGCAATCACACGCTAAGCCCCGTGACCCGCTCTGGCCAGAGGAAGGAGAGCGCGGCTCAACGCCAGCCCGGCATAATGGCTTTGCGCAACTGCACAGACTACCCAGACTATATTCATCCAGTATTTGAGAATGAGAGTAGTTGGAGGCTTGCAACAAACTTCACACATAATTTCAAACCTTTATGAAACTTTATCTCGCCAACACCTCCCACAAAATAATGAAAGGTAAAAAAGTTTATTGCGAACCACATTTTCACTGTTTACGTAGTAAAACTTTAATCTCTTGCATGTCGTTTTAATTTATTATTCATTTACTACCAACTCTATTCGCAACACATTTTGCAGACACTATCCACATATGCCACTGAATGTACCTGCAAAATTATGCCATAGTTCAGGTGATATGACGTCATAAATACTGAGAAGCGCGAAAAACTAGCTTCTGCTTAAAACGGAGCGCAAATTACACAGAATATATTCATTCTATGTTTGATAGTGAGAGCACTTAGCGATTTCCAACAAACTTGAAACTCAGTTACAAACCTTTTCTAAATTAGATCTCTCTTACAAGGGAACCTCCCCATCACACCCTCCTCAGATTTAGTTATAAGTTGGCACAGTGGATGGGCCTTGAAAAACTGAACACAGATCAATCGAGAAAACAGGAAGAAATTGTGTGAAACTATGAAAAAATAGGCAAAATATACAAACTGAGTAGTCCATGCGCAAGATAGGCAATATTAAGGAGAAGGTGAGCTCGGGAGCGCCGTGGTCCCGTGGTTAGCGGAAACAGCTGCGGAACGAGAGGTACGTGGTTCAAGTCTCCCCTCGAGTGAAAAGTTTACTTTCTTTATTTTCGCAAAGTTATGATGTGTCCGTTCGTTCATTGACGTCTCTGTTAACTGTAACAAGTTTAGTGTCTGTGTTTTGCGATCGCACCGCAAAACCGTGCGATTCGTAGACGAAAGGACGTGCCTCTCCAATGGGAAAAGAAATCATTTGATCGCAAGGTCATAGGTCAACCGATTCCTTCACAGGAAAACACGTCTGATATATTCTATACGACACTGGCGACGGCATGTGCGTCACATGACAGGAATATGTTGTCGACCCACCTAACTTGTACACTTGGCGAATGGGTAAAAAGATTCTTCTACCTTGCCCGATTTAGATTTTCTTGTGGCTGTGATAATCACTCCCAAAAAAGTATTGAAAACATAAGAGTTCGTCACATAAACTGCAACAAATTAATGCAACAGTTTCACAGTCGCACAGTTTTCCCTGTGCTCTGTCAAAACATATGTTTTTAACGCTTTCAAATTTTTCCGCGTGTAGACCGTCAAATCCCGCATATGTCCAAGCAAATCTGAACATGTCCTGGAATTTTGGAGAGCGAAGTTGATTATGTGTGAGTGCCTGAACTTTGATAATTGTCTGAAAATAAAAAAAAATTAAACTTTTCACTCGGTGCAAGACGTGAACCAAGAATCTCTCGTTCAGCAGCTGCTCACGCTAACCACGGGACAACGGCGCTCCTGAGCTTACACTATCCTTGATGTTGCCTATCTTGCGCATGGACTACTCAGTTAGTATATTTTGCTTATTTTTTCATAGTTCCACACAATTTCTTCCTGTTTTCTCGATTGACGGCCAGTGTGGCCGAGCGGTTCTAGGCGCTTCAGTCTGGAATCGCGCGACCGCTACGGTCGCAGGTTCGAATCCTGCCTCTGGCGTGGATGTGTGATGTCCTTAGGTTAGTTAGGTTTAAGTAGTTCTAAGTTCTAGGGGACTGATGACCTCATAAATTAAGTCCCATAGTGCTCAGAGCCATTTTTTTTTTTTTTGTTCTCTCGGTTGATCTGTGTTCAGTTTTTCAAGGCCTATCCACTGTGCCAACTTATAACTAAATCTGAGGAGGGTGCGATGGAGAGGTTCCCTTGTTAGATGCTTAACGTGAAGTATTTAACACATTTATAAAGTAACCTTAAGTTTGAAGCGTTTTATACATGACAATTAGATCCCTTAAGCCCGTTCTATACAGGACGTGTGAGCTAGCAAGATTATCCATGATAACCCGGTTCTGTCGGCCGGGAATGAGATGATGGAATGAGATGATGGAATAAGATGGACCCTATTCTTATACTATGAAAGTGCTTCGCGCATGCGCAGACGACTGGGAGGGGGACCGCAACTTACAAATAGCACTAAGTTTTTGTAAATTGTGTCTCCTGCTCAACGAAACGCTGTAGTTCGCTCATCTCCTAAATAGTTAACGGGTGGAACATCTGCTACAAGCATTCGCTGGAATTTAGACGATAAGACGCTTGTATGAGGAAGTGAATGTAAATCTATGATACGGATCTATCTGGAACACTCGGCGCTCAGTCCGGAGCCGCGCGACTGCTACGGTCGCAGGTTCGCATCCTGCCTCGGGCATGAATGTGTGTGATGTCCTTAGGTTAGTTAGGTTTAAGTTGGGGACCATAGATGTTAAGTCCCATAGTGCTCAGAGCCATTTGAACCATTTGAGCCATCTATCTGGAACTGCTCTGAAAAATATGTTGTTGTTTACTCGCACATGAGCCCTAATGTGTATTCTCACGAAAGAAAAAGCGTGAGTTAACATAGTAAATTAACATAGACGACAGAAACGCAACATTTCTATTGGTGTGTTCATGATTTCCAGCTTTTATAGTGAGGTCGTTTACACATGTAACTGACTTAGTTTCACATAAACTGCACGAAAACAACTAAATACTGCGTCACAGCGTCCGTCTGAAATACACTTAAATATCATTGACAGTCAGAAAAGTGAATCTAAGCCGTCGGTTCACTTGCTGGAAGTTGACAAAAACAAAAAAAAATAAAAATAAAATAAAAATAAAAAGAAACAAAAACAAAAAGAATACAGTAGACACATAGACCAGACGGCTAGACAAGCACGTACCGTGTAAACGCTTTTTTGTAGTTGGACTGTCTGTCGCGTGGAGCGCAGCAGTAGGTAACGACTTTCTTGTTCGTGTCGCACGTACTGTGTAAAAGGGGCCTTAAGGACTCGTGGGTTTACTGGTATTTGTTTAAAAAAGCTGTAAAGAGTAGCTTTAGCGATAGTATTGTTGAAGTTAACAGAATAATATTAATGCTTAAACGGTTGGTAGTAATGTTGTTGGCTAGTTAGCTACTTCTGAAGAATAGTTTTTGAGTCAAGAGATTTTTACAGAGATTCTTATGCGTTTTTTAGTTTTCTTTGGTTCCAAATGTGAGAGCTGAGGCATCATTTCATTTTCTACCGTTGAGTCCGAATTGTGCAGAACTCATTTTTGTGTGGAATGGAATCAAATTAAACTGGGGAGTAGCTCAAAGCAAAGAAAAAGTCAAAATTGGAAAACAAAGAGTCACCCTAACAGCTAGTTTCGTGGGAAGTGAAATAAAATCTCTACCTTACGTCCTCTGCAACGCTCCTTAGATGTTGGAAGTCGTTTATAACTACCCCTCCATCGAGATTTGCCACGGTTTCGCCATGTGCTCACGACCGCATGTCATGCCAGGGGGACGTAGGCTAACTGCATTCTGGAAAGATTTAGTATTTAGCCGTATTTCTCCTGTCGTCGACAAGGCCGCTAAGTCCCACATTCGGCACCCTTAACCAACATTCTTCACTTTTCCTTCGTCGAGCAAGAAGCAAACACGTGTCTCATACACTTTGTTCATAACACATCAGGCGTCACACGCGATTAGGACATTAACCGGTTAGTACATGATGTCCTCTGTAGGAGCGGCTGCAACGTTTTAGATGAAAATACGGTTGCTGAGTACATGAATACAATCATCAGCAGCTGACAAAATGTTCTCGATGTGAGCAATGGTTACGAGCAAACGGGTTCTGTCGAATTGAGGGACTGTTGTTCCGTCCTGCTGAAGGCGTTCACGTCGTTCAACTGCAAGAGCACCACTTCGTACGTCGCTATGGTGCCGGCTACCTGAAAAACAAAATATCGTGGGAAATAAAGAGTCAAAATTTCGAGTAGGTGATGAAAACTGCACCAAATTTTATGTTTATGCCTTTTCAGCGCTTACTGCTACACATTAAAACACAAATTAGTAATCACGAACGGTAGTCATAAAGTTTTAATTACCAACTAGAATTAAATCAAATTACGTAATTAACATTCAATCTGTTTGCAGTCTACAGCTCTGGTAAACAATGAAATCCCGCGCTACAGTACCGTAGCACAGACCTACAGCAGCCAAGACAAAATGGTTCATCCTATACATACTGTGTAAATATTGCAGCTGTATCCAGATGGCCTACTTAGCCGTCTGGATTAGTCCGACATAGCTAAAATATTCCCGCTGTTGCCAAAAACCAATTACCACAAGATGCCCCAATTAATTTGCAACCAGCGGTGTGTAGCTTCTATATGTGGATAAAGACAGCAGCACGAAACCACCAAACACTGGTATAATGTGCATTTATCTATCGACAACCAGTTCTGATTGAGGAACCATCTTCAAACTCATCAACATATTAACAAAACTGTTTAATAAATAGAAAAAGTTAAAATAACTAAGATGATTTATTGTTTATCCTTTTTGTTACGACGTAAAGTCAAGAGCCGGCTCTCCAAGAAGGAACGAGAGAGAAGAGTTGGCTGTGAGAAGAAGTCAGCCAATCGCACACTGACCGGACCCCCTTCCAGGACGACAATGCGACAGCAGCGGCCCCTATGTGAAGAGGACACAAGCGCCGCGCTCTACTGGTCGCGGCCCAGTTGACAGTAGCTTCAAGATCAGCGACTTGGATTGAAGCGTCAACACTCATTACTTCACTTGTACACTCTATGTACACTACTAGCCATTAAAATTGCTACACCACGAAGATGACGTGCTACAGACTCGAAATTTAACCGACAGGAAGAGTATGCTGTGATATGCACATGATCAGCTTTTCAGAGCATTCACACAAGGTTGGCGCCGGTGGCGACATCTACAACGTGCTGACATGAGGAAAGTTTCCAACCGATTTCTCATACACAAACAGCAGTTGACCGGCGTTGCTGGTGAAAGGTTGTTGTGATGCCTCGTGTAAGGAGGAGAAATGCGTACCATCACGTTTCCGACTTTGATAAAGGTCGGATTGTAGCCTATCGCGATTGCGGTTTATCGTATAGCGACATTGCTGCTCGCGTTGGTCGAGATCCAATGAATGTTAGCAGAATATAGAATCGGTGGGTTCAGGAGGGTAATACGGAACCCCGTGCTGGATCCCAACGGCCTCGTATCACTAGCAGTCGAGATGATAGGTATCTTATCCGCATGGCTGTAACGCATCGTGCAGCTACGTCTCGATCCCTGAGTCAACAGATGGGAACGTTTGCAAGACAACAACCATCTGCACGAACAGTTCGATGACGTTTGCAGCAGCATGGACTATCAGCTCGGAGACCGTGGCTGTGGTTACCCTTGACGCTGCATCACAGACAGGAGCGCCTGCCATGATGTACTCAACGACGAACCTGGGTGCACGAATGGCAAAATGTCATTTTTTCGGATGAATCCAGGTTCTGTTTACAGCATCATGATGGTCGCATCCGTGTTTGGCGACATCGCGGTGAACGCACATTGGAAGCGTGTATTCGTCATCGCCATACTGGCGTATCACCCGGCGTGATGCTATGGGGTGCCATTGGTTACACGTATTGGTCACCTCGTGTTCGCATCGACGGCACTTTGAACAGTGGACGTTACATGTCAGATGTGTTACGACCCGTGGCTCTACCCTTCATTCGATCCCTGCGAAACCCTGCATTTCAGCAGGATAATGCACGACCGCATGTTGCAGGTCCTGTACGGGCCTTTCTGGATACAGGAAATGTTAGACTGCTGCCCTGGCCAAAACATTCTCCAGATCTATCACCAATGAAAACATCTGGTTAATGGTGGCCGAACAACTGGCTCGTCACAATACGCCAGTCACTACTCTTGATGAACTGTGGTATCGTCTAGAAGCTGCATGGGTAGCTGTACCTGTACACGCCATCCAAGCTCTGTTTGACTCAATGCCAGGCGTATCAAGGCCGTTATTACGGCCAGAGGTGGTTGTTGTGGGTACTGATTTCTCAGGATCTATGCACTCAAACAGCGTGAAAATGTAATCACATGTCAGTTATAGTATAATATATTTGTCCAATGAATACCCGTTTATCATCTGCATTTCTTCTTGGTATAGCAACTGTAATGGCCAGTAGTGTAGCTCAAACTGGGAATTATTTACACTGAAGAAGCTTGATTATTTTGTATGTAGCCCTTCGCTAGCGACACATCTGTGTAATTGCGAAGGTAAGTATTGTATATTTCCATTTTTTAATAAAATTCATTCATAGGATTTTTCTGTACAGTTTGTCTAGCAAACCCAGCACGTTGGATTCGTAGACGCCACATATTTGTCAACTAGCATAGAGACATAATACTTTTCATTCCTGAGTTTTTCATTCTGTAAATGAAAAGTTAATGGTCAGTGTATTGTTCAGGAACAAAATAAGATTAAACACTAAATTTAAACAAAATAGTGTTATCCACGAAAATGGTAGTACACATTCTGAGTGAATAATATTTGTATTAAAAATAGCTGAAATGTATGTAACACTCAGAAAACTCAATATTAAACACATAAAAAATTATGAAAATAATATCACTGGAAATGTGAAAGTTTAGGTCGTTGCCGAATGTAGTTCTTTTGATACATCGAAAAAATAATGGCGTGGGGGGAGGGGGGGGGGGTCGAAAAAAGATATGGAAACACCACATGACCATTTTTAACCCAGCGTAGGAAACCCATTGACACTCAAACCAGTTTCCAGTTGCCCCAGATTTGTTAAATCTAGGTCCTGTATGGTTTTCAAGGAAATCTTATACCATTATTCCTGCGAAATAGTGGCAGTTTTAGGTTACGATGATGGAAGTGAGTAGTGGTCACGCACCAGTCTCTCTAAAGTGGACCACAAACGCTCAATAATATTGAGATCTGATGACAGTGGTGTGTAGAGGAGATGCAACAACCCATCCTCACGCTCACAAAATCGGTCCTAAGCGATGCAAGCTGTGTGAACAGGAATCGAGTCGTCTTGGAACACAGCACCACCCCTGGGGATGGACCTGACCAGTCAAAACGGTCACATAATCGTCGAGAGTAATGTGACCTAGCAGAATGGCCATGTGTCCTTGGAAATACTTACCACTATGTGGCTGCCCAAAATTATATCAAACCTCCCACCACAAGTTTCACTCTTGTTATAGTTGGTGGGGACTTCAACCTTTCCTCGATATGTTGGCAAAAATACTTGTTCAAAACCGGTGGTAGGCAGAAAACATCTTCCGAGATTGTCCTAAATGCTTTCTCCGAAAATTATTTCGAGCAGTTAGTCCACGAACCCACGCGAATTGCAAATGGTTGCGAAAACACACTTGGCCTCTTAGCCACAAACAATCCAGAGCTAACAGAGAGCATCATGACTGACACAGGGATTAGTGATCACAAGGTCGTTGTAGCTAGGCTCAATACCGTTTCTTCCAAATCCACCAGAAACAAACACAAAATAATTTTATTTAAAAAAGCGGATAAAGTGTCACTAGAAGCCTTCCTAAGAGACAGTCTCCATTCCTTCCGAACTGACTATGCAAATGTAGACGACATGTGGCTCAAATTCAAAGATATAGTAGTAACAGCAGCAATTGAGGGATTCATACCTCATAAATTGGTAAGAGATGGAACTGATCCCCCATGGTACACAAAACAGGCCCGAACGCTGTTCCAGAGGCAACGGAAAAAGAATGCGAAGTTCAGAAGCATGCGAAATCCCGAAGATTGGCTAAAATTTACAGACGCGCGAAATTTGGCACGGACTTCAATGCGAGATGCCTTTAATAGGTTCCACAACGAAACATTGTCTCGAAATTTGGTAGAAAATCCGAAGAAATTCTGGTTGTATGTAAAGTACACAAGCGGCAAGACGCAGTCAATACTTTCGCTGCGCAGTGCCGATGGTACTGTTACCAACGACTGTGCCACTAAAGCGGAGTTATTGAACGCAGTATTTCGAAATTCCTTCACCAAGGAAGACGAATGGAATATTCCAGAACTTGAAACACGAACAGCTGCTAGCATGAGTTTCTTAGAAGTAGATACCTTAGGGGTTACGAAGCAACTCAAATCGCTTGATACGGGCAAGTCTTCAGGTCCAGATTGTATACCGATTAGGTTCCTTTCAGATTACGCTGATACAATAGCTCCCTACTTGGCAATCATATATAACCGCTCGCTCACCGATAGATCTGTACCTACAGATTGGAAAATTGCGCAGGTCGCACCAGTGTTTAAGAAGGGTAGTAGGAGTAATCCATCGAACTACAGACCTATATCATTGACGTCGGTTTGCAGTAGGGTTTTGGAGCATATACTGTATTCAAACATTATGAATCACCTCGAAGGGAACGATCTGTTGATACGTAACCAGCATGGTTTCAGAAAACATCATTCTTGTGCAACGCAGCTAGCTCTTTATTCGCACGAAGTAATGGCCGCTATCGACAGGGGATCTGAAGTTGATTCCGTATTTCTAGATTTCCGGAAAGCTTTTGACACCGTTCCTCACAAGCGACTTCTAATCAAGCTGCGGGCCTATGGGGTATCGTCTCAGTTGTGCGACTGGATTCGTGATTTCCTGCCAGGAAGGTCGCAGTTCGTAGTAATAGACGGCAAATCATCGAGTAAAACTGAAGTGATATCAGGTGTTCCCCAGGGAAGCGTCCTGGGACCTCTGCTGTTCCTGATCTATATAAATGACCTGGGCGACAATCTGAGCAGTTCTCTTATGTTGTTCGCAGATAATGCTGTAATTTACCGTCTAGTAAGGTCATCCGAAGACCAGTATCAGTTGCAAAGCGATTTAGAAAATATTGCTGTATGGTGTGGCAGGTGGCAGTTGACGCTAAATAACGAAAAGTGTGAGGCGATCCACATGAGTGCCAAAAGAAATCCGTTGGAATTCGATTACTCGATAAATAGTAGAATTCTCAAGGCTGTCAATTCAACTAAGTACCTGGGTGTTAAAATTACGAACAACTTCAGTTGGAAAGACCACATAGATAATATTGTCGGGAAGGCGAGCCAAAGGTTGGGTTTCATTGGCAGGTCACTTAGAAGATGCAACAAGTCCACTAAAGAGACAACTTACGCTACACTCGTTCGTCCTCTGTTAGAATATTGCTGCGCAGTGTGGGATCCTTACCAGGTGGGATTGGCGGAGGACATCGAAAGGGTGCAAAAAAGGGCAGCTCGTTTTGTATTATCACGTAATAGGGCAGAGAGTGTGGCAGATATGATACGCGAGTTGGGATGGAAGTTGTAAGTAGGCTGTTTAGGTTCTTATATTGGTAACGCCAACGCCACGTAGCGCTCTGTATGAAAATCACTGGCTGTGCTGTGTGCAGTCTGTGTCTGGTTGGCATTGTTGTAATACTCGCCATTGTAGTGTTGGGCAGTTGGCTGTTAACAGCGCGTAGCGTTGCGCAGTTGGAGGTGAGCCGCCAGCAGTGGTGGATGTGGGGAAGTGAGATGGCGGATTTTTGAGAATGGATAATCTGGAGGTGTGTCCATCAGAAACAGTACATTTGTAAGAATGGATGTCATGAACTGCTATATATATTATGACTATTAAGGTAAATACATTGTTTGTTCTCTATTAAAATCTTTCATTTGCTAACTATGCCTATCAGTAGTTAGTGCCTTCCGTAGTTTGAATCTTTTATTTATCCGGCAGTAGTGGCGCTCGCTGTATTGCAGTAGTTCGAGTAACGAAGATTTTTGTGAGTTAAGTGATTTGTGAAAGGTATAGGTTAATGTTAGTCAGGGCCATTCTCTTGTAGGGATTACTGAAAGTCAGATTGCGTTGCGCTAGAAAAATATTGTGTGTCAGTTTAAGCACAGTCATGTATAATTTTACCAAGGGGACGTTTCATATGTCGACCCTTAGCCGAGGATACCTCACTGGAATCTTCTGGTTTTTTCTTGCAGTTTGTGTAATTAGTGTAGCTATTGTTTATTGCTAGCGCGTAATTGTAGAGAGAATCTCCTTTGTAGTTGCAGTCTTTCATTGTTGTACAGTAAAACAGTTGTGGCATGCATGTAGATTTGCACCAAGTATTTCGCAGTTGCGCTTGCAATTAACTAGATATTATTTTCAGTGCTATGTTAATGTGTTCTCTTATTTTTGCTCTTCAAATTGTGATTTTCTGTGTTATCGTGTGAAATATTGTGACAATAATGGCGTGTGAAAAACGTAATAGTAGGCTCCAAAGTAAACTGAGAAATAATAGTGACGACGAGCGTAGCTTACCAGCACCGCTGTGTAATGAATTAACAGACATTCAAAGTATAAATTGGCAACTGTGCATAGGGAAATGGAGCGGGCGTCAAATAATGGTGTAGACAGTGAAACAGGTAGTGAACAGGGAAGCATTATCGATCGATCGGTCGGCAACAGCTCGCCTCAGGAATCGGGAATGACAGAACACAATATTGCAAATACTGTAGACTTAGGTTTTGGGTCCTCACCGTTTTCTCAAATGAGTCAAGACACATTTTCTGCTTGACAAAATGTGAATGTTGCCGGTGAAAATGCACTGCCAAAAAGCATAGAGAAACAGATTCCAGACACTATTACATTATTATTGCAATTAATGCAACAAATGGAACAAAATCAGAGACAAACACAGCAAAAGCTTCAAAAGTTAGACACAATGGAACAAAATCAGAGACAAACACAGCAAAAGCTTCAAAAGTTAGACACCATGCTTGAACAAACACGTGAAGATTTAACTACTGAGTTACATAACATTGAATCGAAATGTCAAAAAGTCTGTAATGACGTAAAAACACAAATTTGTGAGCATTTTCAACCTATTTTTTGCGGCATGAAAATGCATTACAGAATCACGAAGCAGCCATAAAAGAACTGCAAACTATTGTTCATGAAAATCATGAGACCTTGCAAGCTAAAATTGACTCAGTTGCATCTACCGATTCGGTTACGCAACTTGCAAAAACTCAGGAAAACTTAAAGGACACAGTAGATACTCTGAAAATTGGTTCAGAAAGACATATGGAGGAAATTAGTTCATTATCAGAGAAAGTAGTTGAACTTTCGGATCAGCTAAATAATTTATCTACGAAGGTAGATGATAATCTGAATGACACAAAACCGGTAGTCTTTAATGACACAGAAGAGTGCGAACAAATTAGGAAATTTAAACAAAATCAGAATCAAATTAATACGCAACACCAAAGAGAAATCCAGGAAGTACAAGATCAGCTGACACAGGTAATACAAGAATTACGTATTTCAGAGGACACTCGCGCTCCAATATGGGAAGAGGGACATAGAAATACGGAACAGCCACAAAATAATAACATGGGGTACTTCGGAAATTATGCAAGAAATTGGCAAGGTACCCCGAATATTGAGATGGAACCGCCGAAACGAAGTAACTATGACTGATATGCGACTCGCCGACATGATGATTTTGACTATAAGCTGTTTATTACTACACGTAAATTCAAAACATTTAAGAATTCTGGGAACGACATTCATCCACAAGCGTGGCTTCATCAATTCTCTCATTGTTTTCCTCCCAACTGGTCATTAGAGCACAGATTAGAATTTATGTGTGGCTATTTAGAGAATGAACCAGCTGTAAGAATGCGATCGGTCATTCATGATTGCCACAGTGAAGGAGAATTTCATCATGCCTTCCTCTCAGCATATTGGTCTCAAGCTACACAAGACCGAGTAAAACATAGCATCATAATGATGAAACATTTCGAACAATCTGAATTTTCCAGTATTGTGAAATATTTTGAAGACATGTTGCACAAGAATCAGTACCTGTCAAACCCATACAGCCCCTCAGAACTCATCCGCATTTGCTTAATCAAATTACCTGAACATTTACGACATATTATTTTGGCAGGACGTTGCAAAGACGACATTGAAGGTTTTCAGGGACTCTTACAAGAATTAGAAATTGACACTGACAATCGCGGGACGCGAAAACAGGAACACAACAATTACAGGTCACATCCGTCACAATTCTGCGACGACAGAAATAATAACTGGACACGACAAGGCTATTCTTACAACGCAAATCGTGAACAAAACAGACACCACCCATATGACAACCACTGGCAGAGTAATAGTTACAGAAAAAGATCGCATTTCCGTAGTAATGAATATGAGAGAGACAATCATAGAAACAGACAATATGGCAACCAGAACTATTATTATCACGGGAGACAGAATAACTTCAGACGCAACGGTCCACCGTGCAGTGATAATTCAGGGAGAAATTCTCCACCACTTAACCGACAAGAAAGAAGCTACAGGAACTACCGACATGACGACAGACGATATAATCATAACGACAGACCTGAATTTCATCAGAACTGGCGGGATTCAAACAGGGCTAAGCTCTCTCGGCATGGTGAATTTGTAGAAGTAAGGTCTCCTAATCCCAATAACGACGCACGCCAACAAAGAGATAGCAGACAATTACTCGCACCGCAGGCAGCCCAGCCACGTGCTCCGGCTGGCTCAGAGAAAAATAACATAGACGCTAACCTTGAGCAAATTTTAGCATTCCTTACCGACTTATACAACATAATAATTACTTCGAAGTCGAAACTCCGCGCACTAGAAAGAGTAAAGGATTGCACCATATTTCACATGTAAAACCGTTTATTGAGAGATAATCTGCTTTTTAACTTAGTCTTTGCTATAAAATTTTTCACTTCACGTTACTAGTATGTTTTGTCAGACTTAGAATCTGTTAACATGCAACAATGTTTGAAGTTAAATATCCAGTCAAGAACCAAGAGAACTTATTTACACAGAAATTACGAATGCATTGTTATAGTGAACAGAAGACATTGTGTTACTGTGTGTGTACATTCTTGCTTGTTAATTGCACGATTACGTAACGACTATAAGGCTTACATACTTTGAACATATACCCTCCAATGAGATTTTAATGCAATTTTGGTTTACTTGAAAAGATACTTTTTATTTGAAGTACATTCGGTGAGGTTAAAGATGACTTAGCATTTGGTTTCTTTGATAGCTACACGATTATATCATGACGCTACTAATATGTGACACAATTTACATTTTTGCTTTTGGGGTGTGTCTGTTTTACATCTGCACAGTTTTTTATGTATTATTCTGGAAAGTAAAACATGTTTTAGTAGTAACTTTTGTGGTATAGCTACAATGAGACAGCCTTTTCCGTGGCACAACAATACGTTACAGTACAGTACTTTCTTCATCACGGCAATAAGCATAATAACGACGATATCTATACGCAAAGCATTTCACTTTTGTTTATGATGAGGTGAGTACATTGACTTCAGCAGAACTTAGCTTTTGGAGGACGATAACTACGACACTTCCACAGAGATTATCTTACAACAAGACGCACAGTTTAGCACTACAGTACACGTATTTGAGTGATTAATGTTGTACTTAAAACATTTATTTTTAAAGATTTTTGAATTACAAAGAAAGTTTTCCGTGATACATTTCATTCCATTGCTGTAATCTGTAACACCTGAGGGTATAAATACATTAATCCTCAGGGGGGTACACGCTTACTTTGTGTACCACGTGTTTGGCAAGCACAAGGAGCCCTAGCTAATATGGTACTTGCTTATACAACTTTACACATGGGTACCATATTTCTCTAACACAGAATTAGACAGCTATCTGATTATTTAACAGAGAAACAAACATTTTTTTTACTACGTCAGTGACACATGTTTACGCAGTTACACAGTTGGATACTTTCACACTTATGAAATTGTATTTTGTCTGTACTTTGTGAACTGTTCATATTTTTTTCGGAACCATTGTGATACTATGAGATCTTTGAATGATATATTTGGTATGGGATCACGATTTTTAAAGTGCGATTGAGGTAGATGACACTATTGAATGAGCAGAGAATTTTTTTTTAGGTTTTGAAATTATTGCAGAAAGCTACGACGTTTTTGAGATTTGACTGAGGTGTTATGATGTTATTATTACGACGACGATGTGTATTATGTTGTTGAGGAATGTTTATTATGATATGTATTTATTGTGATGAAATATTGAACAAGTGTCGACGAATATGTATATGTGTAATAAGGTAAGGAATAATGAGTAGTGGTTAGGGACTCTGACTTGTGAAAAAGGATGTTGGAAACCAAGAATCGTACTTTAAGAGTTATGAAATGTGTGTAAATGCGTGAATGTATCACAATGCAGGCGAAAATATTTTGCACACTGTTATATTTATAGGATTTTGTTTCTACAGATTTGTGACACAAATTCTCGACCTTTGAAATTGTTTATATGAGACTGCCACTGTAGCTGAAACTGCTGTCGTAAATATTTCCGTAAGAAAGGTAAGTGACCTTGACATAATGAGTTTTGGGCGCCCAGCTGAGAGATAGTCGTCTGACAAAAGAAAGTCATTAGGTGGAAAAAATAAGAGGCCATTATCCTCGTTTCTGACATTTCTTTGTAAAAAGCATCACATCAGTTTATGTGATCGCTCTAAGCTTGTTGATACCAGTGCCTACAAATTTTAATTGTATATTACAGCACTGAGGATGGTCACTAAGTGACCGAAAATCGATTTTGCGGATAATAAAACAAGAAAAAAATACGACCAATGCTGTTTGTCCTACCAATTATATTTCTGTATTATTGTGATAAAAAACAATCACTTTTTCCATAGTGAAGGGTATATCAGCACATTACAGCGTGTTCTAAAGACATTATAGCCGAAAATTACTAAAAACAAACAGAAATTTCCTTAATTTCTCGAAGATATGCTCACAAATGCTGCCACCTACAGGCAACTTAAAAAAAAAAAAGATGAACTGAAAGCACATAATGTAAAGTTTATGCTGCAATCAGGCACTGTGAGTTTAGTTTATTCTCTGAGCTAGGAAAAAACAAAATTTGGATGTAGCAGATGCTACGCAAGGACTGCAGAGGTTAAAGAGTAGGGTGGATGGGCGTTAGGGGCGAGGTGGTGAAATCAAACAGATGAATAAAGTAACCTGCGACTATATTCTCGGTACTCGGATACAGATGTGCTCATCCGGGTTGGGAGCCTGCCTGTGTAGATGGTTGTGAAATAAAGGAAAAGGAAGAGGGAGAGATCCCAGTCTTCTAGAGATACAGTAATCGAGGGAGTGCCAGAGGGACCGATCATTGGTCCCTTTCTCCTGTGGTTTATGTCATTGGCATGACACAATCCTTCAACTCATATCTAGTAACCTATGCTGATGACACCTTCCTCTTATTTTATGAAAAAGATTTTGAGACATTACACTCAGCAGCGACTAAGCGTGTAATGGAAGTAACCACATTTTTTTTACACTGGGGTCTAAACAACAACATCAGTAAATCCCAGCTACTAACATTTAAAACAAATGGTTCTCATGAGGCTGGAATAAACAATATTTGTGGTATTAGATCAGCAGAAGCAGATAATATTAAATTCCTTGGTGTCCACCTGGGCAAAAATCTCCGTTGGGTAAACAGCATTACTTCTGTATGTGAGAAAATCAGCAGTAGCATGTATCTGATAAGTCAGCTGGCAAAAATAGTCACAAGTCAAACACTAAAAATTGTTTACTATGGAACGGTTTATCCATTTCTTAATTATAGTATTGAACTGTGGGGTTGTCCAGCAGAGTTGCACATGCAAAGAATATTAGTATTACCGAAAAGAGCCATTAGATTAATGCAAGGATTAAGTCCAGAGAGCCCTGTCGTGAAATCTTTGTCCAACATAAATATTTAACAGCATATTCCTTTTACTTGTATAAACTTATTGTATTTTTTTCTGAATAGTAAAAGCCAAGTCAATAAGTGCAGTAATACACATAATTATACCATAAGTAAGGATAACTACTTCAGGCAGAGGACAAAATTTAAAAAAAATTGGAAATTTGTGGTAAGGTCTTATGGGACCAAACTGCTGAGGTCATTGGTCCCTAAGCCTACACCCTACTTAATCTAACTTAAACTACCAGAACGTGATTTTCACTCTGCAGCGGAGTGTGCGCTGATATGAAACTTCCTGACAGATTAAAACTGTGTGCCCGACCGAGACTCGAACTCGGGACCTTTGCCTTTCGCGGGCAAGTGCTCTACCATCTGAGCTACCGAAGCACGACTCACGCCCCGTCCTCACAGCTTTACTTCTGCCAGCATCTCGTCTCCTACCTTCCAAACTTTACAGAAGCTCTCCTGCGAACCTTGCAGAACTAGCACTCCTGAAAGAAAGGATACTGCGGAGACATGGCTTAGCCACAGTCTGGGGGAAGTTTCCAGAATGAGTTTTTCACTCTGCAGCGTAGTGTGCGCTGATATGAAACTTCCTGGCAGATTAAAACTGTGTGCCCGACCGAGACTCGAACTCGGGACCTTTGCCTTTTGCGGGCAAGTGCTTGCCCGCGAAAGGCAAAGGTCCCGAGTTCGAGTCTCTGTCGGGCACACAGTTTTAACCTGCCAGGAAGTTTCTTAACTTAAACTAACTTACACTATGGACAACACACACACCCATCCCCGATGGAGGGCTCGAACCTCCGACGAGGGGAGCCGCGCGGGCAAAATTAAAAATAGCTGGTAATAGTCATATTAATGGGCAGATATTGTAAACAAGCCGCCACATGCTTTGAAAACTTGTGAAATAAATCTGTACCCAAGGGTGTTAAAAGGCTTCTTAGTAAATAAATATTTTATTCACTCAGTGAATTCTAACCTACTTGCCCTCTGTTGTAACATGTAATATAATTAGAATATTAAGATGAATATATGTACACTACTGTATGTGTTATCTATGTTAATCTGCTCAACCTATGTAGGACGTTTGCAAAAGTTATAAGCTTCATGGCCTGCACGCAAAAAATTTAAATAAACAAATAAATAAAAATCAAGTTCAGCTGATGGCAGGCAAATGTTGCATCCAGGTGGGGCGCTTCTAGGCTATTCAAGGAGGTGTGAGAACATCCTGGAAAGGTTTCGGTCAGTAAGATGACCTTCAAGCGAAGCTGGGAAAGCAACACTGCTAGAGGAAAAGCCTGAAGGAGCGGTATATAAACCGCAGTCGGAGACAGTCTTAGCAGTCAGAGCCAGAAAGTAAGAGGAGGAGTAGTGACAGAGTCGCACAGGTGGAGTTGCAATCATCACCACAGAGCAGCTGAGTCGTCGGGAGTCATCACTGTAACATGACAGTTCGATGATGCTGCAGTAAATTACAAGAAGACTGTACACATTCGTGAGAGGCACTGATTTTCTAACAAGTTGGTTGGTTGGTTGTTTTGGGGAAGGAGACTAGGCAGCGTGGTTATCGGTCTCATCGGATTAAGGAATGATGGGGAAGGAAGTCGGCCGTGCCCTTTCAGAGGAACCATCCCGGCATTTGCCTGGAGTGATTTAGGGAAATCACGGAAAACCTAAATTAGGATGGCCGGACGCGGGATTGAACCGTCGTCCTTCCGAATGCGAGTCCAGTGTCTAACCACTGCGCCACCTCGCACGGTTTCTAACAAGTATCCAGCCACAGTTCTCACGTCGAGTTTTCTACCTGTTAGCAAAGAACAAGCTCTGTAGAGTTGGTGTTGAGAAGTACTATCTCCTAGTGTTTAGCAGCATGAGTCGCAATGAGCAAATAATTGGTAGTTGTCGGTGTATAGAAGGGAATCTTGATTCAAGTATCCATCTGATGATAGCATTGGGACGAGACACTAGCAAAGTAATCGTCTCTGATACCAAAAGGTAGTACTCAGAAAATAGGGGTTGCTAGAGTGGCACAGTGCAGTCACTGATGGATAAAAGGCCACTGTGAGATGCCTCTCCGAGTAAAATAAAGTGAGTAAAATAAAGTGTACCAAAACCTCTCAGACAAACAGAAGCTAAACGATGTCAAAGTTAGCGCAAGGAGGGCTATGCGTGAAGCGTTCAGTGAACTCGAAAGTAAAATTCCATGTACCGACTCAACAGAAAAACCTATGAAGTTCTGGTCATACGTTAAATCAGTAAGTGGATCGAAACAGCATATCCAGACACTCTGGTATGATAATGGCATTGAAACAGAGGATGGCACGCGTAAAGCTGAAATACTAAACACCTTTTTCCAAAGCTGTTTCACAGAGGAAGACCGCACTGCAGTTCCTTCTCTAAATCCTCGCACGAACGAAAAACGGGCTGATATCGAAATAAGTGTCCAAAGAATAGAAAAGCAACTGAAATCACTCAACATAGGGAAGTCCACTGGGCCTGACGGGATACCTATTCGATTCTACACAGAGTACGCGAAAGAACTTGTCCCCCTTCTAACAGCCGTGTACCGCAAGTCTCTAGAGGAACGGAAGGTTCCAAATGATTGGAAAAGAGCACAGGTAGTTCCAGTTTTCAAGAAGGGTCGTCGAGCAGATGCGCAAAACTATAGGCCTATATCTCTGACATCGATCTGTTGTAGAATTTTAGAACATGTTTTTTGCTCGCGTAGAATGTCATTTCTGGAAACCCAAAATCTACTATGTAGGAATCAACATGGATTCCGGTAACAGCGATTGTGTAAGACCCAACTCGCTTTATTTGTTCATGAGACCCAGAAAATATTAGATACAGGCTCCCAGGTAGATGCCATTTTCCTTGACTTCCGGAAGGCGTTCGATACAGTTCCGCACTGTTGCCTGATAAACAGAGTGAGAGCCTACGGAATATCAGACCAGCTGTGTGGCTGGATTGAAGAGTTTTTAGCAAACAGAACACAGCATGTTGTTCTCAATGGAGAGACGTCTACAGACGTTAAAGTAACCTCTGGCGTGCCACAGGGGAGTGTTATGGGACCATTGCTTTTCACAATATATATAAATGACCTAGTGGATAGTACCGGAAGTTCCATGCGGCTTTTCGCGGATGATGCTGTAATATACAGAGAAACTGCAGCATTAGAAAACTGCAGCGAAATGCAGGAAGATCTGCAGCGGATAGGCACTTGGTGCAGGGAGTGGCAACTGACCCTTAACATAGACAAATGTAATGTATTGCGAATACATAGAAAGAAGGATCCTTTATTGTATGATTATATGATAGCGGAACAAACACTGGTAGCAGTTATTTCTGTAAAATATCTTGGAGTATGCGTACGGAACGATTTGAAGTGGAATGATTACAAAAAATTAATAGGTGGTAAGGAGGGTGCCAGGTTGATATTCATTGGGAGAGTCTTTAGAAAATGTAGTCCATCAACAAAGGAGGTGGCTTACAAAACACTCGTTCGACCCATACTTGAGTAATGCTCATCAGTGTGGGATCCGTACTAGGTCGGGTTGAGAGAGGAGATAGAGAAGATCCAAAGAAGAGCAGCGCGTTTCGTCATAGGGTTATTTGGTAAGCGTGATAGCGTTACGGAGATGTTTAGCAAACTCAAGTGGCAGACTCTGCAAGAGAGGCGCTCTGCATCGCGGTGTAGCTTGTTGTCCAGGTTTCTGGATGCGTTTCTGGATGAGGTATATAATATATTGCTTCTCCCTACTTATACCTCCCGAGGAGATCACAAATGTAAAATCAGAGAGATTCGAGCGCGCACGGCGGCTTTCCGGCAGTCGTTCTTCTCGCGAACCATATGTGACTGGTTCAAAAATGGTTCAAATGGCTCTGAGCACTTTGGGACTTAACATCTGTGGTCATCGGTCCCCTAGAACTTAGAACTATTTAAACCTAACTAACCTAAGGACATCACACACATCCATGCCCGAGGCAGGATTCGAACCTGCGACCGTAGCGGCCACGCGGTTCCAGACTGAAGCGCCTAGAACCGCACGGCCACACCGGCCGGCTACGTGACTGGAACAGGAAAGGGAGGTAATGACAGTGGCACATGAAGTGCCCTCCGCCACACACCGTTGGGTGGCTTCCGGAGTATACATATAGATGCAGTTGTATTTGGAAGTGTTTGCACCATTATTCATTTCCTAACAAACTTCTCCTCTTCGTTCCAACATCACCTCTGCTAAATATCCTATAACACTTTCTCCATCCCACTCCGTTAAAGGGAAGTTAGCGGATCTCAGACTGCAGTGTAGTCGATATTCAGACTGTGCCATGCAGGTGGGAAGCGACAGTCCTAAGTATTACCAAACTGGTTGGCCGTCCTGTACGGCAAATTCTCGCATATATCATGATTATTATCAGTTTTAGATGTTGCTACTGTTGATATTTATGTATTTGGCGCCAACCTAATGTAACGGCATCCATGAGTGTCTGGCTTGTACAATACTTCATTTTAATTGTTTTGACATGTACTGTTTTTCATTTTTTTGTCGATATGTAGGTGATTTGAAGACGGTCATTTGATCTAAACTATTTTATCGTAAGTAAATACACATTACAGCAACTTTTGGGGAATTTTGTTAAGCTCCACTTCTTCAATGGGCTGCTCCATCTAGCAGCACGCTACGTTGCTGTGGTGCAAAGATTTCAATGTGTACCAGGATTATGGACACACATCTGTAAACAAACAGAAACCAACTACGCAACTAGAGTTTTTTTAGGTGATAATTAAACCTTTATGACTACTCGCAAAAGCAAACGTTCGTGGAAAATAATGTGTATTTGAAAAAGGAAGATATAGCTGCCTGGAAGTTAGAATATAAGTTTACTCTACGACTGGTTTTAATGATATTATCGCCATCTGGTCAGCATACTTGAGTCATACTGGCGAACTATGGCGAGCCATCATCGTCGTGCACCATGAATCACTAAACTTTGTAAGAAATTGTATATAGATATGTATAAGTGAGTAGAGTCCTGCGGCATATCGGCTTCTACACGTACATAAATTACAGTCCCCTGCCGCAGTTTTTGTCTGTACGTTCGGGCTAATCTGAGGACCTATACTCGGGGTTATAGCGTAAATGAGTCATACGGGCCAACTAATACAATCCATCACCATCATGGACCCTGAATAATTGAAATTTATAAGGAATTGCATACGGACCCATACAATTAGCATGGCACTTTGTTATGAGGCAGTAAACAGCATATCATCTACACACACTTATATTAAAATCTGCTACAGTTTCTGTCTGTAGGTTCAGGTTAATCTGAGGAACTATGGTAGGGACATTGATAGTGTAGTTGAGCTATACTGGCTTATTGTGGTGAGCCATAGTCTTCATGCACTATGAATTATTAAAATTTAAAAACAGTTGCTTATAAACACGTGTAATACGGTTTTAAATTTCAATGAAATGAACACCCTTAGTTGCTTACAGGCGTTGACATACGTCAACGGGGACAGATGAAAATGTGTGCCCCGACCGGGACTCGAACCCGGATCTCCTGCTTACATGGCAGACGCTCTATCCATGTTTTTTTTTAATTCTTTGTTGATCTCATTTTGTTCTATTTTGTATGTTGTATATGATCGGGGCGGACGTCTAATGACACCCGTTCAGGTTGTTCGTTGAACCGTTCACTCAGTTTTTTTTTTATTACAGAGGGTATCTAAAGCCTCTGACCATCTGAGCCACCGAGGACACAGAGGATAGGGCGACTGCAGGGATTTATCTCTGGCACGCCTCCCGCGAAACCCACATTCTCAACGTATTGTCCCGCACTACATTTGTAGTGCCCCCGCCCATTATACTCTTTACTCGCGACGCGTTGCCGATTCCCGTAAGAGTTCGGGCACTGTTTGTGCATTCGCACAGAAGAAGAAGATGGTCAAGTGGCCGGTGAGCCTTAACTATATATATACTAAGATGGCATCTGTTCTTTCGGACACGTATATACGTTGAGAATGTGGGTTTCGCGGGAGGCGTGCCAAAGATAAATCCCTGCAGTCGCCCTAGCCTCTGTGTCCTCGGTGGCTCAGATGGATTGCCGGCACGGTAGCTCAGCGTGTTCGGCCAGAGAGCCGATTGGCCTCTGTAATAAAAAACTGAGTGGAAGGATCAACCACCGAACTTGAACAGGATGTCTTGCGACGTCCGCAACGACCAAACACAACGATCAACAACGAATAGAATGAAGAAAAAAAAAGAAGATGGATAGAGCGTCTGCCATGTAAGCAGGAGATCCCGCGTTCGAGTCCCGGTCGGGGTACACATTTTCATCTGTCCCCGTTGACGTATGTAACGCCGGTAAGCAGCTAAGGGTGTTTATTTCATTGTAACTAGCTGCATATCCGAAAGAACAGATATCATCTTAGTATATATAATACGGTTTTCATTAGTAGTGAGACTGGTTCGCAAGGAAGGTTAGTTTATATAGTTTATAAATTTTGTATAAATTGGTGAACTGTGATGAACTGAAATCTCCGTCTGGTCATCTAGTGGTGAATGACAGAACTCCTTTGGAGGCATCCATCTGTGTTACAAATCAAAGTCCCAGGCCGCATTTTTCTGTCGGTATGTGAAGGCTAATCTTAGGAACTACTGTAGGAATATTTATACGGGTTTTTCTAGTAGACAGAGTGATTCATGAGATAGGTTTGCGGGTAAATAATGTAGCCATAAGGCTGTACCTCCCATCAGACTCGTACTGCATTGGGGTTAACGATGTATCGCGATAGCTTGCGGCTCCCATCACCACCATGACACGTCGCCCCAAAGCCAATTAATATAGGACAGACAACATTCATGTCTCCTGAGAACTTTCCTACCATGCGCTGCTTAAATCGTTTCAGTGCGTGCTTGATTCGTGACGGCACTCACCGGTCCTCAGAACCGCAGGTTTTGAGACGTGGTACGGTAGATCTTTTGCTGCGGTTGAAGCGATGAAAAAAACCATAACTGCTTGGTGCGGTAGTAGACTGCACTCGTACTTCATCTAGACGTGGCGGGCAGTGGGATCTGGCTGTGACCTGGTGACTCACCTGCATGAGTATGTTTTTGACAATTGTGAAAACTTCTGTGGAAGTTATGAAAACGAAACAAGGTATCCCACAAATTTGCTTCCGTTGGCAGCTACCATCAAGATAATTCCATTCTCATCAAGTGAATGTGAAATAGGGTTTCCAAAATGAATTTGATCATTACTGTCGGTAGAGCCTCTCTGTTAATAAAAGCTGGTTCTTCACTACTTTTCCTGAATGTCCCACCACTGACTCAGTTGCACACTTCAAAGTACGTGAAATCTTGGCTGCAAAATGGACGACACCCCGCAAGGAAAGAGCGAGACGTGGGACGTACAGAGAAAACCTTTCAAAGCTTTGGACGATTGTATAAACTGTAACTTAACACATTAAGTTTTATCCTACTTCTTCAGTAGCTTATAGTTCACATTTACATGTGTTTTTAATGTAGTTCCTTTTTTGTAATAAATCTTAAACTGAGAAATAATATTTAACTTACTTCGTAAAACATGTAATGAAAGATTGTTAGTGCACACGGGAGTTTTATTGTTTACCATTAAAATTTTGTATTCACACTATAAAGTGCCGAGAAGAGCATTAAAATATCGTTTTAAGAACCCGAAATTTCAAAAACACCCCCGGGAAGTCACAGTATCGGAATCGCTTTAATTACATTTAAAGCACTGGTTTCAGTTCTCCGAATTTTACTCATAACTCTAAGTGGTGGTGTGTAGTGAAATTACCGATACCCCACACACATCTTGTGGCCATAGATACTTAGTGCTATTGTACGTAGCTGGGACAGATCATTAGTACGCTGTATATGCACTGCAGCTTACAAATGAAAACCACAACAGAGAAACGGAGAAATACACTTTTTTGTAAAATATATTTAATGATACTTTGTGTAGTTTAAGTTCATTGTTGTACAAGTGCCTTACGCATGAAAAAGGCTACTGATAGAAATACTGACTTTTTAATGTGCACGTGCAGGTGAAAAAGGAGGCAAGTCGAGCGTCTACTGGGGAACAAGAAAGAAGCGTATCTCTAAATGTCACACTGTGTCCAATTAACAGTGAACATTTTCTGATAGTTAAAATAAAGGACAATACAATATGAGATTACACATCATCTTTTCACTTAAAACGCGACTAGTGAAACAGATTTTGTTTGACACTGAGACCCAGTCTGAATTTCATCGTGAGTCACACAACGTACGATGGATAATTTTACCGGTGGTGACGAAAAAAACCCAGATCTCCAGAAGAAATGGTCCCAGAATTTCAAGATGGAGAACCTTTTCGCTCTCAAAATGCTTGCCAAAAAGAATCACATGCAGAACAAGTTACGACTGTAATGGTTTACAGTGCCACTATAATTTTGTTTGGCCTTGCAGTGTGAGATATTTTTCAGCTTTCCTCTCACATATCGAGAGAAATCCGTAGACTTGTAAGAACTTCTCCCAAAGCCAAAGACTACAAATCTTCTCTAGCGCATAAGAGGTATATTGTCTTCATCACCGCATTAATGAAGTATTACTACTTTCAAAATACTGAACAATATTTAAAAATACAGAAGGTTCTTTTCATGGCATAGTAGATTTATAAAGTCCAGAAATGAACTAAATGTGTTTCGAGCATATAATCTATTGTACCCTGCAAGGATTCATATCACTTTGGTTTCAGCTACATAAAAATGCTCATACAACTAAAACGTGCACAATTACTTCGTCAATTACGCGCTACTAACAATGGTAGGTTTCAGGAACACAATTTGGGCATATGAATCGTTAGGTGTCAATTTTTAAAAATGCTCTCCTGTAGAATTTGTACACATGGATTTATTACACCCTCTTTTTGGCTATGGTACTCAAATGTATATTTATTTTTGAAAAACGAACCTGTTTATTGTAAAGGTCAGACGTTTTCATATACTACCAGTGCGTTAAGTATACAGGGACATACACAATTATTTATAATTATTAATGATTCATGACATGATAATGCCTCGTCATAGTTATCCAGTATGAGTCAGTTACGTTTGATCACACAATGATGATAATGATATGCAAATCTAGTCACTGAAAGAAATTAAATCATATAGCAATTTCCCGGCAGACAAAGCTTCGTTTTTTTTTAATATTTGGAGGTTGTGGAGAACTATCTGCACAAAATACATCGAATAATGAGTGCATTGAGAAATATCTGTAATACTGCTTTTTGAGATGATATCTAGGAAGTTCTAGAGCCACATTAGACGAAGAGTGTGACATATGGAGGAAAATTACAACAATTATAAAAACGGTTTTTGCTAAAACAAAAGTAATCGTCTTTGGCAAAGACAGAGTGAGAATTAACAGTAAAATTAACTTCTGACTGAGATATACTTCTATGGAGCAACATCATAAGGGATGAATGGTCTGTGGCAGATGTGGATTAGTGATATGAAAAGCCAACTACTACAAGATGGGCAAAATAAAAGTGGCCCAGAAAATATTTAATGCACTTAATAAGGCACCCCATCTTATATAACCCACATCCAGGGTGGATGATGTAAGATGGGTTGCCTATCTAAATGTGCATGAAATATTTTCTGGGCCACTTTTACTTTTCGCACCCTGTAATTAAGCAGCAGCTGAGGAAAAGCACACACAACGACTCGGAACAGTACCATATTTGAGATCGCTTGAGTGACCCTAGGCTAAACCTAGGGCGTGGGTCCTACGGGGGCAGTTTGTGATGACTAACCTGCAAAAATATTATTATCTTCGAGCAATTTTCGGTTCAAAGGCTATAACACTGAATTTAAGGTTTATTACTGAATTCTATAAAATTTTATTATAGATCAGAAGTTACCTAGTTGCTATTACCGTTGGTCGCAAACCTCTTACTGTGACTACGTAAGGGCCGCCGCAAGTTCCAAAAATATTGTGTCATCAGACAAGTTATTATTCCAAACTGGGATTCCCCTGCCACAATATCAGCTAGACAGGGCTCAAAAGAACGACGTTATACAAGGGCCCTCTGTCTCCACTCAGGAGAGAATGAAAGATTTGTAGAAGAACTAAAAATTACAAGAACGAACGGTAACGGGCAGGTCACACTGAGATCAATGGCGGGCCGTGGGCTATGCATCCCTGTTATTGATGCTTGTTTGCATAACTATCTTCTGCAGCAGCACCTGTAATTAATTATTTTTAGTTTTCCATCTTAAGCTTACTGCAATTAAAGCCGTGGTTATTATGGTCAAGCCGATAGTTACTGTGTAGTAACAAGTGACGCTGACTGCAGATCTCATTATAGTCACAACCCGCAAGTACCTCTTCGATTTCTGTCTTCAGCAGGATGCCTTTTAAATCAAAGAGCTGTCACGCTGCTCAAATCGAAATTTGAAGAAATAATTGAGTACAGGATGCAGCGCTTAAATTCGGAAAAAATGTCAATTTGAATTCATTGAGTCCTAATGACTTTAGACACAGTTTAATTGATACGTCCTTTGTATGGGATGAACCTCGCAGCAGTAAGTCCTTGACAGCAGCTTCTACCAATCCGAGAGCTAGTATTAAAAGCACATTTCCCCTTTCTTCTTTTACAGTCTGCCTTTTTTTGTGCGAGCACCGCTATAACAGGTGGCGACGAGTCTGGTGCAATATTTATGACTAAATGTGTCTGTACCACCTCATTATCTAAAACATTTGCAACATAAGTAACACCATCAATAGCTTCCTGTACATCCTTCTCTGTATCTACAACAAAATTACCTTTCGCAGCTACACTCTGCACAACACACAAATCATTGTACCTCCCTTTACATCTCCGTCCTGGATTACACCTTCCTCAGGATCCACGACCTGTATATATCGTCCATAAACTTCCAACGAGGTATATAGCACTGCATCTAAATTAATGTCCCCCATGTTGCCATGCACACGCTAATTTAGCTCAGTAGAGCACACATTTAATTAGTTTGCCATTACAGCTAATTCTGGCTCTGAATTCTCACAAGGCATTAGGGCTGCTAATCCCTCATTATTTTCCTTAACTTCCACACTCTTACTACCTTACACATCATTTAAACTCTCAATACTAACTTCTTTCTCCTGACTGCTTTCACTCAAGTACTACTCTTAACATCTTGTGTCTGACGGTTTACTGATGGAGGAACTATTTGCTTCCAGTGTCTTGCCCATTCATCTTCCTTTCTTTTCTCTCTCATCTTCATAAAACTGTCGACAGCTTTAACTAGGCCAGTGGTCGGCAAACACATTAGTCAACAGAACTCAATAGCAAAATTGCTGTGCAACGATTGAAATTTCGTTTGGGAGCCAAATTTTTTAAACTACTCGTATATAGGCAGATGCGTCCGCCTGCTTAGATGGGTAGTAACGTGCTCGCCTCCCATGCAAGCGGGCCCGGGTTCGATTCCCGGCTGCGACGGGGATTTACTCCGCTCAGGGACTGGGTGTTGTGTTGTCCTCATCACCATTTCATCCTCATCACCGGCGCGCAAGTTACCCAATGTGACTTCGAATGAAATAATACTTGGTCCTGGCGGCCGAACTTCCCCGAATAGGGGCCTCCCGGCCAACGATGCCATACGCTGATTTCCTTTTTATAGGCAGATACGTTGTTTTTAACTTAATTGGGGTACTTCGAAGCTGGCCTTTGCTGAAAATGTCCTCGATCTGGTTGAGGAACGTTCGCTGTTGTCGATCTCTTCCAATTCTCCCATCCACAATCGTTTTGTATTACTCCTTTCGTCTATCTCCTTTCATTTATTCTCTCCATATCTCCAGACAATTTCAACATACCGTTCTCAATACTCTACACTTCGACTTCTTTCACTTCAAAACGCTCACTGAAATTAACATAATGAACTTTACTTCGAATTTTAAATTATAAGTACGTTGAATTTGATATCATACTTAATAACGATATCATTTATTGATAAAATTAAATTGTAAGATGTCTATAAAATTAAATTATGGCAATGACAGACATACACTATGTGATTAATGGCCTTGCATCTCACTGGAAAATTTGGGCAGGTTAATCAAGTTAGTATGTTGCTATTTTTAATTTTAGGCACGATTTCAGCTTCTCATCAATGAGACGACTTCTCAATTAACTCTTGATAGAGTTAGTGCTTGAAAATGATTGTTCGCATGAATATGTAGACCAAAATAACGAGAGGACAGCAATTTTAGATAAATATCTGAAACTGTTCTTGTGAAATTGTAGTAGAATATCCTCACCTACAACTACATCTACATGGTTACTCTGCAAATCACATTTAAGTGCCTGGTACAGGGTTGATCGAACCACCTTCACGATTCTCAATTATTCCAGTCTCGTACAGAGCACGGAAAAAAACAAACACGTATATCTTTCCGTGCGAGCTCTGATTTCCCTTGTTTTATTACGGTGATAGTTTCTGCCTATGTAGATCGGCGTCAACAAAATATTTTCTCATTCGGAGGAGAAAGTTGGTGATTGGAATTTCTTGAGAAGACTCCGCCGCAGCGAAAAAGCCTGTTTTAATGATGTCCACCCCAAATCCTGTATCATTTCTGTGACACTCTCTCCCCTATTTCGCGACAATACAAAACGTGCTGCCCTTCTTTGAACTTCTTCGATGTACCACGTCAATCCTATGTAGTATTCAATGAACTGTGGATGAAGCCCGACCAACAGGCATTACATGCATTGATAAAAAATGATAGTGCATTGAGAATGACTAGTTTCTAGCTGAAATCTAAGTCTGCCAGTAAAATTTAAAAAGGACCACTGATAGCTGAAATGTATTATTTACAAGTCAATATAACAGTCGCTGAGTGCAACAGCCCTCTGAATGGAAGGTAACCTGATCAATCCTATCTGTTAAGGATTCCACACCACGCAGCAGTATTCTAAAATAGTACGGACAAGCGTAGGCTAGTGTTGGCAGTTTCCTCAGTAGATCTATTACATGTTGCAAGTGTCCTGCCAATAAAATGAAGTCTTTGGTTAGCCTTCCCCACAACATTTTCTATATGTTCCTTCCAATTTAAGTTCTTCGTAATTTTCATTCTCAGGTACTTAGTTGAATTTACGACCTTTAGATTTGACTGATTTATCTTGTAACCGAAGTTTAACGGATTCCTTTTAGCACTCGTGTGGATGACCTCACACTTTTCGTTATTTAGGGTCAATTGCCAATTTTCGCGCTATACAGATATCTTTTCTAAATCGCTTTGCAGATTGTTTTGATCTTCTGATGACTTTACTAGTCGATAAACGACAGTGTCATCTGAAAACAACATAAGAAGGCTACTCAGATTGTCTTCCAGATGTTTATATAGATAAGAAACAGCAAAGGGAACGCCATAAATCACTTCTGTTTCACTCGATGACTTTCCGTCAGTTACTATGAACTGTGACTTCTCTGACAGGAAATCACGGATCGAGTCGTCAAACTGAGCGATATTCCCTAAGCACGCAATTCCACTACAAGCCGTTTGTGTGGTACAGTGCCAAAAGCCTTCCGGAAATCTAGAAATACGGATTCAATCTGAAATCCCTTTTCAATAGCACTCAACACTTTGTGCGAGTAAAGAGGTAATTGTGTTTCACAAGAACGATATTTTCTAAATCCGTGTTGACTGTGTGTCAACAGACCGCTTTTTCGAGGTGATAAATAATATTCGAACACAATATATGTTCCAAAATCCTGCTGCAGATCGACGTTAATGATATGGACCTGTAATTTAGTGGCTTACTCCCCTATCTTTCTTGAATATTGGTGTGGCCTGTGCAACCTTCCAGTCTTTGGGAAATACACACCTCTAAAACCGGCAGCATATTCACTATGTGCAGCCGATATTTTCATAGGCCAGTACGTCGATATTTTCTCCGTCGATGTATCGATACTTTCTTCCGATATATCGAGGGGAGAAAAAAGATATTCTTCTAAATATCGATATAGAGGGTTCCACAGATCTTTAAAAATATCTACAGTCATAGCAAGAGGTCGAACGAAGAATGCATCTGCAATGAATGCTCTTTAAATGCTGCCAAGGGGTATATGCTATTTTTCTGCATGTTTTATATTTAAAAAAACCTACTGATGATGGTGATTTTTGTTGCCGAAATTAGTTTGGAAAAATAAATAAGTAAACAAATAATAAGGTGTTTCGAATCAAATGGTTCAAATGGCTCTGAGCACTATGGGACTTAACTTCTGAGGTCATCAGTCCCCTAGAACTTAGAACTACTTAAACCTAATTAACCTAAGGACATCACACACACCCATGCTCGAGGCAGGATTCGAACCTGCGACCGTAGCGTGTTTCGAATCAAGGCCGACTCAATTTCTGATATTGTTTTTCTATGCAAACACGGATCAATATACTATATATTTTTATATGTGTGGTGTCTGTTCCTTCGGACATGTGTGAAAGAACAGGCATCATTTATTTTCGTTTCCGTACCCGTATGTATACCGGGTGTTTGGAAATTCGCGTGACAAACTTCTGGGAGGGGAGTGAGTACTTAATATTTTGATTAGGTGGTGGTGGTAAGTTCCTATGAGACCAACCTACTGAGGTCATCGGTCCCTAGGCTTACACACTATTTAATCTAACTTAAACTAACTTACGCTAAGGACAATACACACACACACACACACACACACACACACACACGCCCGATGGAGAACTCGAACCTCTCACCCATGTCTACACACGTACCGTTTCAATGCTACAGTCATCTGAAAACATGGTGGTAATGCGATCACTTTTACAAGCAGTGTATTAGGCGTGACCCAGTGAATTACTTGTTTTACAATTCCACTCATCAATAGCCAAAGAAATTGCCGTGTACACGTTGACGGTTTCCCTTTAACATGATGTAGGGCCTCCTCCACTTTGGGTGTTCGGCATCTGCTTGGATCTCCACAGTCACTCCTGCTGACGGTGAAGTTACCCATTTCTCGAAGTCGTTGCATAATTTTGGCGAAAAGGTTACGTGATACGCTGTCGATAACGATCTTGATGAAGGCCACGAGCAGCCCTTCCGTTACCGTGAGCTTCACGATACCGAAGGCTCATGTAGGGGTATTCCGCAAATATGTACTCAACCATATTCCTCTGACACTGACAGACACCTGAATGAAGCTCGAACCACGTCAAAGAGGTAAGGCAGACTTCAAATGACATCAGACAATCCGACATAAGCACCTGTCACCATGACTACCCTGTTGCATACCTACCCAGCAAACACGTTTTCAAACGACTGTAACACGGAAATGCTTCGTTTCCGCACATCGGTTCCAATTGAAAATATTGCCTACTCAGTCCCCTGTACAAGCCTAATACCTTGCAGATGACTAAATTGTAATTACGACATTAGTCGCCGGCCGCCGTGGACGAGCGGTTCTAGGCGCTTCAGTCCGGAACCGCGCTGCTGCTACGGTCGCAGGTTCGAATCCTGCCTCGGGCATGGATGTGTGTGATGTCCTTAGGTTGGTTAGGTTTAAGTAGTTGTAAGTCTAGGGGACTGATGAGCTCAGATGTTAAGTCCCTTAGTGCTCAGAGCCATTTGATTTTCGACATTAGCCGCAGTCGGGATTTGAAATAAATTCACTGGCGACAAGTGAACCGCTCGTATAACGTGGGAAACCTGGATTCGAGTACCAGTCCAGCACAAATTTTCGCTTGTTGCCACTGAATTTATTTCAGTGGCCGATTGCGGTTACTATAGGAATTTCGATTTCGTTATGTACGCTACCGGCCATTAAAATTTCTACACCATGAAGATGACGTGCTACAGACGCGAAATTTAACCGACAGTATTGCTGTGATATGCAAATGATTAGCTTTTCAGAGCATTCACACAAAATTGGCGCCGGTGGCGACACCTACAACGTGCTGACATGAGGAAAGTTTCCAACCGATTTCTCATACACAAACAGCAGTTGACCGGCGTTGCCTGGTGAAACATTGTTGTGATGCCTCGTGTAAGAAGGAGAAATGCGTACCATCATGTTTCCGACTTTGATAAAGGTCTGATTGTAGCCTATGGCGATTGCGGTTTATCGTATCGCGACATTGCTGCTCCCGTTGGTCGAGATCCAATGACTGTTAGCACAATATGGAATCGGTGGGTTCAGGAGGGTAATACGGAACGCCGTGCTGGATCCCAACGGCCTCATATCACTAGCAGTCGAGATGACAGGCATCTTATCCACATGACTGTAACGGATCGTGCAGCCACGCCTCGATCCCTGAGTCAACAGATGGGGACGTTTTCAAGACAACAACCATCTGCACGAATAGTTCGACGACGTCTGCAACAGCATTGACTATCAGGTCGGAGACCATGGCTGCGGCTACCCTTGACGCTGCGTCACAGACAGGAGCGCCTGCGACGGTGTACTCAACGACGAATCTGGGTGCACGAATGGCAAAACGTAATTTTTTCGGATGAATCCAGGTTCTGTTTACAGCATCAAGATGGTCGCATCCGTGTTTGGCGACATCGCGTTGAACGCACACTCGAAGCGTGTATTCGTCATCGCTATACTGGCGTATCACCCGGCGTGATGGTATGGGGTGCCATTGGTTACACGTCTTGGTTGCATTGACGGCAGTTTGAACAGTGGACGCTACATTTCAGATGTGTTACGACCCGTAGCTCTACCCTTCATTCTATCCCTGCGAAACCCTACATTTCAGCAGGATATTGCACGACCGCATGTTGCAGGTCCTGTACGGGCCTTTCTGGATACAGAAAATGTTAGACTGCTGCCCTGGCCAGCGCATTCTCCAGATCTCTCACCAATTGAAAACGTCTGGTCAATGGTGGCCGAGCAACTGGCTCGTCACAATACGCCAGTCACTACTATTCATGAACTGTGGTATCGTGTTGAAGCTGCATGAGTAGCTGTACCTGTACACGCCATCTAAGCTCTGTTTGACTCGCGTATCAAGGCCGTTATTACGGCCAGAGGTGGTTGTTCTGGGTACTGATTTCTCAGGATCTATGCACCCAAATTGCGTGAAAATGTAATCACGTGTCAGTTCTAGTATAATATATTTGTCCAATGAATACCCATTTATCATCTGCATTTCTTCTTGGTGTAGCAATTTTAATGGCCAGTAGTGTATATATACGGTTGCGGGATCAAAAACTAATCATTCGGACTGGTCCGAAAGAACAGACACCACGCATATAAAAAGCTGACGTGTTCTATCCTGTTCCTTTCCCACCTGGTGTAGATGAATCATCCACTCATCCTTAAGGAGGCCGATAAACTAATAACTTAAGGTCGTTTCCTCGATACATTTTCGTAACGACTCATTTACTGTGTTAAAAGACCGTATTCCATGCAAGCACACCTGATAAAAAAAAAATAATCACTCTCACGCTAATAACGTGCAACACCGCCTAGAGCCATGATAATGGCCTTAATTTGGCGGGGAAGAGGTTCCTATCGGATGTGAAAGCTGTTGTCACTGGCAAGCAGTGAAACTCGCCTCCGGTACCTGTCTGTTAATCTTTTTACGAGCACTGTTATTACGCCGTGTTACGTGACAACTAGTGATTCACCATCCCTTGTAGACACGTTGGAGAGTTCGCGTTGATTCACCAACAAACAAGACTGCTTCATTCACGGTGCGGTAGCGGGCACGCCCAAACACAATATTTTCTTTCTGCTATTGTGTGACGTCTCCTAGTCGACCCATATTAATGCGCTGATTCCATACAACCGACTTGCACGTAACGCATCACTTCAGCGGTAGAGGCTAACATGACCACGTGGTACAAGTTCTGTACTACATACAGCGCTGCTAGCGATGAGTGTGGTGTATGGTGTGAAAAGTGGCAATAATGAAAAGTGTGAGGTTATACATATGAGCGCTAAAAGGATTCCGTTAAATTTCGGTTACACGATAATCACACAAATCTAAAGGCTGTCAATTCAACTACATACATAGGAATTTCTATTAGAGCAGCTTAAATTCGAATGATCACATAGGTAATGTTGTGGGGAAGGCAAACCACAGACTGAGTTTTAGTGGGAGAATACTTACAAGGGAAACTCCGCATAGCGCCCCTCTCAGATTTAGTCGTAAGATGTCCCAGTCCACAAAGAACTGAACACAGATCAAGCATGAAAACAGCAAAATAGAAACAGTGAATGGTCCAAGCTCAAGATGTGTAGCCGTGTAGCTGCAGAGTCGCGGCTATGTGGTCAGGGTGTTGGACTGCGAAGGGGAAGATCTGTATTATCACTTTTCTTTTTTTTTCACAAAATTATGAAATTAACGTCCGGTCGTTGACGTATCTTTTCTCCTTCTGTAGTCTTGGCAATTGTCATATTATAGAATACATAGAATATGTACTGCGGGAGGTATAAATTACCGTCGCAAGTAAATGTGATGAATAGTGAAAGCAGGCGAGATGCCGTATCGATCTTTCACAGAAAAGAAAACAACAAATAAGCTGATGTGAACTATGTTACAACAAAGGAACTGAAAAGTCAAAACTTCCAAAACGGAATGCAAGAGTCATGAGGTACTTGAGTCCCTTTCTTACATCTCGCTGTTGCAAAACGGACGCTACACCACGATACAGACAAAATCTGAATACAGCGAACAAACACGTCAATAACCGGAGGGAAAGTTCATAATTTTGTGAATAAAAATGTGCCATGAGCGAGATTTGAACATGGAACTCCTCCTTTGCAGTGTTTTTTTCTTCTCTCTCTCTTTTTTTTAAACTCATTTTGCTCATTATCGTTCGATGCATTTGTTCAGTGCGGGCGTCCCATGGCACCCGCTAAAATTCATCGTTCGCCCATTCATTGAGTTTTTTTAATTATTTTATTACAGAGGGCAACTAACCCTCTGACCGAACATGCTGAGCTACCGTGCCAGCATTGTGTTAGAGCGTACCCACACAACCACGACGCCGTGGCTACGCAAGCTTGGTCGGTAGTGCATGTCTTGAGCTTGAACCGTTCCTGTTTCTATTTTGCTTCTTTTATTACAGTTCAGTACATTTTTTGCCGTTTTCATGCTTGATCTGTGTTCAGCTTTTGACAAGGTATCCACTGGGCCATCTCACAACGATGGGGAGTTTCACTTGTTAGAAGATTCAACAGACATACTAGAGAGACTGCCTACACTACGGTTGTGCGACCTGTGCTAGAAAATAGCGGTGCAGATTGAACTGATAGAGGACATCGAACAAAGTTCAAAGAAGAGCACTTCATTTTGTATTATAGCAGAATAGGAGAGAGAGAGGGAGGGAGGGAGAGAGAGAGAGAGAGAGAGAGAGAGAGGAAACGATACGGCGAGTTACGGTGTCAATCATCATTAAAATAAAGGCATTTTTAGTTGCGACGGGATCTCTTCAGGAGATTTCAATCTCAAACGTTCTCCTCTGAAAGCGAAAATATTTTGTTGACAGCCACCTACATAGGAAAAAATTATCGTCGTAAATAAATAAGAGAAGTCAGAGCTTGCACCGAAAGATTTAAGTATTCGTTTTTCCTGAGCGCTGTCAAAGGGTAAGTCGGTAGAGAAGGAGTGGGAAAGTGGTTCTACGAACCCTCTGCCACGCATGTAAGTGTGAATTGCGGAGTAGTCATGTAGATGTATGTGTTAAGATGATGGCTACAATTTTGTCCGGTGAGCTGTTTAGTTTGCGCAAAGCACAGCGTACTTACTGTTAATATCAGTTTCCTGGTGATGGAGAAAAATTTTAAGCCGGTGAAAGCCACTTCATCCCAAATAACTTGGTCCATCAGGCGTTCGACCTGAAACAGAATGTTTGAACCCTGAGTAAGATTTTCCTTACACACATTGTGTGACAGAAAAGTGTTAGGGGATTGAAGTAGATCGAGTGTATATACTGTATAACGTATGTCTAGGTCACAGTACGGATAGTGTTCGTCGCTACTTTTCCTTGCCTAATTGGTCTCACATTGAAGAAACACTGGTGCAGGTCGAACAAAAGATGTCACTCTCATGAGGGGCCTATGTCAGTCTGCAGTAGATTCACTGTGTTGTATTGTGGATATACTTTGTCACGTGTGAATTCGGGTAACCAAAGCTTCAGACTTTGTGCAACACGACGCTATTTTGACGTCACACACGCTTATCGAAGACCCCAGGAACTGCTATCGGCTGTCGTTAACATTCGATGCTGGGCACTTGGGAAGCACCATATTGGATTCCATGAATAAAAATGCAGTAAATGAAGCAGGCTAAAAGGAATACAAACATCTCAAAAATGAGATCGAGAGGAAGTGCAAAATGGCTAAGCAGGGATGGCTAGACGACAAATGTAAGGATGTAGAGGCATATATCACTAGGGGTAACATAGATACTTTCTACAGATAAATTAAAGAGACCTTTGGAGAAAAGAGAGCCACTTGTACGAATATCAAGAGCTCAGATGGAAACCCAGTTCTAAGCAAAGAAGGAAAAGCAGAAAGGTAAGTATATAGAGGGTATATACAAGGGCGATCTTCGTGAGGACAATATTATGGAAATGGAAGAGGGCGTAGGGGAAGATGAAATGGGAGATATGATACTGCGTGAAGAATTTGACAGATCACCGAAAGACCTAAGTCAAAACAAGGCCCCAGGAGTAAACACTAATCCATTAGAACTACTGATAGCCTTGAGAGAGAACTCTACCACCTGGCGAGCAAGATATACGAGACAGGCAAATACCCTCAGACTTCAAGAAGAATATAATACTTCCAATCCCAAAGAAAGCAGGTGTTGAAAGGCGTGAAAATTACCGAACTATCAGTTAAATATTGCAAATTCTGAACGTGGCAGGGGTAAAATACAGGGAGCGAAAGGCTATTTACAATTGGTACAGAAACCAAATGGCAATTTTAAGAGTCGAGGGGCATGAAAAGGAAGCAGTGGTTGGGAAGGGAGCGAGACAGGGTTGCAGCCTATCCTCGATGTTATTCAACGTGTAAATTGGCCAAACAGTAAAGTAAACAAACGAAAAATTCGGATATTAAAATCCATGGACTAGAAATAATAACTGTCAGAGACAGCAAAGGATCTGGAAGAGCAGTTGAACGGAATGGACAGTGTCTTGAAAGGAGGACAGAAGATGAACATCAACAAAAGCAAAACGAGGATAATGGAATGTAGTCGAATTAAATCGGGAGATGCCGAGGGAATTAGATTAGGAAATGAGATACTTAAAGTAGTAGATGGTATGAAGATTAGCATCTCCAAAACGAAAGTAATGTCAGTGGGAAAGAAATATAAACGGATTGAGTGCCAAATAGGAGGAACAAAGTTAGAACAGGTGGACGGTTTCAAGTACTTAGGATGCATATTCTCACAGGATGGCAACATAGTGAAAGAACTGGAAGCGAGGTGTAGCAAAGCTAATGCAGTGAGCGCTCAGCTACGATCTACTCTCTTCTGCAAGAAGGAAGTCAGTACCAAGACTAAGTTGTCTGTGCACCGTTCAATCTTTCGACCAACTGTATTTTATGGGAGCGAAAGCTGGGTGGATTCAGGTTACCTTAACAACAAGGTTGAGGTTACGGATATGAAAGTAGCTAGGATGATTGCAGGTACTAGTAGATGGGAACAAGGGCAGGAGGGTGTCCACAATGAGGAAATCAAAGAAAAACTGAGAATGAACTCTATAGATGAAGCAGTCAGGGCGAACAGGCTTAGATGTTGGGGTCATGTTACACGCATGGGAGAAGCAAGGTTACCCAAGAGACTCATGGGTTCAGCAGTAGAGGGTAGGAGGAGTCGGGACAGACCAAGGAGAAGGTACCTGGATTCGGTTAAGAATGATTTTGAAGTAATAGGTTTAACATCAGAAGAGGCACCAATGTTAGCACTGAATAGGGGATCATGGAGGAATTTTATAAGGGGGGCTATGCTCCAGACTGAACGCTGAAAGGCATAATCAGTCTTAAATGAGGATGATGATGATGATGATGATGATGATGAAAGTAGTAGATGAGTTTTGCTATTTGGGGAGCAAAATAACTGATGATGGTCGAAGTAGAGAGGATATAAAATGTAGACTGGCAATGGTAGGGAAAGTGTTTGTAAAGAAGGGAAATTTGTTAACATCGAGTATAGATTTAAATGTCAGGTAGTCGTTTCTGAAGGTATTTGTAAGGGGTGTAGCCATATGTGGAAGTGAAACATGGACGATAAATAGTTTAGACAAGAAGAGAACAGAAACTTTCGAAATATGGTGCTACAGAACAGTGCTCAAGATTATATGGGTAGGTCACATAACTAATGAGGTGGTAGTGAATAGAATTGGGGAGAAGAGAAATTTGTGGCCAACTTGACTAGAAGAAGGGATCGGTTAGTAGGAACGTGTTCTGGGGCACCAAGGGATCATTGGAGGGCAGCGTGGAGGGTAAAAATCGTAGAGGGAGACCAAGAGATGAATACACTAAACAGATTCAGAAGGATGTAGGTTGCAGTAGGTACTGGGAGATGAAGAAGCTTACAGAGGATAGAGTAGCATGGAGAGCTGCATCAAACCAGTCTCTGGACTGAAGAGCACAACAACAACAATTTCGTTACATAACTTGCGTGTTATGAAAATCTGTCGTTTCAAGGCAATGACACATTAAAGCTTTATAGAAACACACCATTCTTCGTACGATTTGTTATACTTAAACGTCACATAATGATGTACCGGCTGTTAAAGCCTTCACGAGCCTTAAGTCACAATGCAAGAGCTGGAATTCCGCTAGTTCACTGTGGTGTACGGTTACATGCGTTGAGTTACCAAATATAGGGTAGCTATGATAGTGCTTTGCGTCCTACTATATACGATTTTTTCGCCTTTGCCTCTCTAAATGGTCTGGGACTTTGTTATTAGGCTAATAAAGTTATTCCTGCTGTAATATTCGGTGTTGTGTACAGATTGCTATCTCTCTTTCACTCACTCTCTCTCTCTCTCTCTCTCTCAGGTGTGAGTTGTCACTCAGTAATTCACACATTAAGCATGAAAGACACAAATACGAATAAATATTGACACGTCGTTCATCTGGTAAATAAACTAGCACACAGAATTAAAAAAAAAAGAAACAGAGGAAAGATTACCACATATGCAACAGAATGAAAAGGTAACTTAGTCTCAGACACTTATGAAGTATATAAAAGACAATTTACGTGCTGATTATTTTAGGACACTTCTTTTTCAAGCAAATGTCTTCGATTAAAGTGCATTTTTTGTCATTTTACTAAACCAAATTTTACCAATAGTGACGCGTTTTCGAGGGACGCCCAATGTGTTGGTGTTTTGAAACGCACCCTTTCAGATTACAGACTAGCTACTGAAACTAGTTTTCAGAGTTCTAAAAATAAGCTTATGTTTGTTAGGATACCTTTAAGAACACTTCTGAATATGTACAAGTACGTTACTGGATTTAAGGCTAGCTGGTTTCAGTTTTTACTTTTTCTACTGTGTTTCATTTATTTTTTCTACACAGTAAGCCGTCTTGTTTTTGGGACTGATGAAGGCCTACGGTATTAGGAAAATAGTTAGTACAACTTTTCCAGTAGGTTTCGGAGTTAAATCTTGCCAACAATTTAATCTATGCCTCACCCACAGCCCAGTTCACGCGAACGCAGCACTTTACACAGTTATAAAAGATGAAACTTCGAGGTTAACGTTCCTTGCAGTAAAGAAAAAACTGTAATCTCCAGTTCTCTCTACTAGAGGTGAATATTATCCTTTTAAACGTCATGTTCGCCTCGTGTGTTGTGAACTAAACGATCGCGGAAATCGATAGACAGTGCTTGTCGTCTTCGATAAAGCGTGTGGCTTCAAAATGATGACACGTTTGCAAGAAGTCTATTGAACTATAGGTTACACCTAGAACTCCCCGTGTGACTAGGTTACAGGACCTAGCTTGAGAGAGGTGCATAAAATCTGTTGTCGGATCAGTTCAGAACACCAGTAAAACATAAAAATTACGAAAGAGAAAATGGTGGACCTAAATTACTAATTTTTATCAGTTAATGCATATTCAAGAATTTATGTGTAGTTGATGTTGCATTGATTAATTTAAAAACTCTATACAAGAACAAATACTTTTTTGTGGACTGAAGATGCAATTAGTATATTAGATTATGTTTTGAACAGTTTACAAACGATTTGAGCGTGTAAAAAGTCTTCTTTTTATAACCATTTTTGTGTTTAATTTGTAAAGATTTCTAATGAGGTTTCTTGTGAAGCTTATGTATAAACAGTTTTATATCCAGATACACTGAAGAGCCAAAGAAACTGATTCACCTGCCTAACAACGTGTAGAGCCTCCGCGAGTACGCAGAACTGCCGCAAGACTATGTGTGTGGCATGGACTCGACTAACGTCTGAAGTAGTGTTGGAGGGAACTGACACCTTGAATCCCGCAGGGCTGTCCATAAATCCGTAAGAGTACAGGGGGTTGAAGATCTCTTCTGAACAGCACCATGCAAGGCATCACAGATATACTCAATAATGTTCATGTCTGCGGAGTTTTGTGGCCAGCGGAAGTATTTAAACTCAGAAGAGTGCTCCTGGAGCCACTCTGTAACAATTCTGGACGTGTGGGGTGTCGCATTGTCCTGCTGCAGTTGCCCAAGTCCGTCGGAATACACAATGGACATGAATGGATGCAAGTGGTCAGACAGGATGCTTATGTACGTGTCACCTGTCAGAGTCCCATGTAGACGTGTCAGGGGTCCCACATCATTCCAACTGCACACTCCCCACACCATTACAAAACCTCCACCAACTTGAACAGTCCCCTGCTGAAACTCAGGTTCCATGGATTCATGAGGTTGTCTCCATAACCGTCTAGTCCATCTTTGAAACCAGACTCGTTCGACCAGGCAACATGTATGCAGTCATCAACAGTCCAATGTCGGTGTTGACGGGCCCACCTGAGGGTAAAGCTTTGTGTGGTGCAGTCATCAAGGATACACGAGTGGGCCTTCGGCTCCGAAAGCCCATATCGATGAGTTTCGATGAATGGTTCACACGCTGACACTTGTTGATGGCCCAGCTTTGAAATCTGCAGCAGTTTGTGGAAGGGAATACGCAGGACTATACCAGTTTCTTTGGTGATTCAGTGTATATACAAATACGCTGTGGCTCTAAGACTACACACATTTAGTGAACACAATCACTATATATTTCAACAATGTCTTTTTCTTTTGAATAAAAATTTATTTACCAATCAGTTGTGCACATCAAAGTAGCGTCGACAATTACTGCACATACAGGTCTGTCCATGATTATGAAACAAGATATAGACTGAATTTACTAAAAGAAACTTATTTAAAAAGGTAGTCAAAAAGTGCCTGTTGAGCCATACATTCTATACAGTGAAGAATTGCTAGGTAACACAGGACAGGGCTTTGGTAAAAAATGTAACAAAAATAAATTATAATAACGACAGTAAAACATCTGTTACATTACCCTTCTCCAACTGTGCTTTTTGTTACTTTTTTCTTTTGTTTTATTTTTTGTTCAGGAAAATATTACTCCTAAAGCTATAAAATGGGTAATACTAACAGCTTATCCTCTTTAGATTAGGAAATGATACACTTAAAGTAGCAGCTGAGTTTTGCTGTTTGGCGCGCAAAATAACTGCTGATGGTCGAAGTAGAGAGGACGTAAAATGTAGACTGGCAAAGAAAGCGTTTCTAAAGAAGAGAAATTTGTTAACATCGAGTATAGATTCAAGTGTGAGGAAATCTTTCCTGAAAGTATTTGTGTGGAATGTAGTCTTGTATGGAAGTGAAACATGGACGACAAATAGTTTAGATAAGAAGAGAATAGAAGCTTTCGAAATGCGGTGCTACAGAAGAATGCTGAAGATTAGATGGGTAGATCACGTAACTAATGAGGAGGTACTGAATAGAATTGGGGAGATGAGGAATTTTGTGGCCCAACTTGACTAGAAGAAGGGGTCGGTTGGTAGGATATGTTATGAGGCATCAATGGATCAGCAGTTTAGTATTGAAGGGAAGCGTGGAGGGCAAAAATCTTAGAGGGAGACCTGAGCTCAGCAACTCATTTACGAGGTCTGTTCAAAAAATAAAAAAAAAAAACCATAACACTCGTAATTTCATGCCAATGGTGTGCTGGAGCGAAATACGGTTGGCATCCCTGCATACATCTGTGTTTAATGTGTAACTACCGGAAGTTTCACTGTCGTATTTCTGTTAGTTATTGTTCAGTGCTGTATTGAGTAGAACGTTGTGTCATACAGTTTGCGAATTTCGAGATGGCAGAGTTAGAGGAACAACGATTCTGCATTAAATTTTGCGTGGAACTAAAGAAAACTTTTACCGAGAAACACCAAATGATGGAGGAAGCCTATGGTGATGAGTTCTTAAACCCTACTCGGTGTTACGAATTGTTTACACGGTTTAAAAATGGCCGGACAGAAGTTCAAGATGACCTTCGTTCTGGGTGCCCTTCGACGTCTACTGACGACGCTCATGTCAGGAACGTCAACGAAATTGTGCGCGCCAATCGAAGACTGACTGTCCGAGAGGTTTAAGAAGAATCTAAGATTTCAATTAGATCATGTTATCAAATCCTGACATAACATCTTAGACTGCATCGTGTTGCCGCCAAGTTCGTCCCATGACCCATGAGTCAAGATCAGAAAGACCTTCGTCTCGCAATCAATGAAAAGCTTCTGGATCACGCAAATGAGAACGAGATGTTCCTTAAGTTTTCGCTTGGACCGTCAGTGAGAGAGCACTGCGAATTCCTGCTGCTAATAAGGCGAATACACCTTTTGTTTATTAAATATGTTTACGAGTTTAAAACAGGAGCGAGTTCAGAAATGGACAGGCACTGTGATTGCTGTGTACAGATGCGAGCTGAGTTGGTGACCCTTCGCTTACCGCTCCAGGCATGGTTGGCTTCCGTCACACAGCTTACGGCTGCTGCCAAGGGGCGGAACTGTGGGTGGTCGGACGCGGGGATGCGAGGACGTCGAGAACGATTCACATGTCCCCGATCGATCCACTGCTGTGGCCGCCCTGGGAACTGCCTGCACTTAGGTTGACCCCCTCACCCGTGGTCGATTGGGAGATCATTCCTAAGTCTGGCAGGCAGCGAAAGACTCTCCGTGGGGCCGATCGTAGGGCCTCCCCGGTTCGTTTGACGAACAGGTTTCGGGTGTTATCTGTGGCTGACGAAGTCTCTGAGCCGGATGCCGTCGTCCACCCTGTTCCAGAGGAAGCTTCTCGGCCCGCATGGTCTGGGCATATTATGCGACTGCTGGCGCATCTGATTCTCTCTCTCATTACGGCTCCTTTCGTACACAATTGTCATGCGCAGTCACTGACGTTTTGCTGTCCAGCGCCATCTGTCGGACATTTTATGAGCTATGTTTTTTTTTTGTTCTAATAAAACCCCAGGTCATTCCAAGTAGGTGTGTCAATTTTTACCTCTCTAACTACATTATTCCGTGGTTTATTAAGTTTTCAAATTTATACTGACTTTTTGATCACCCGGTATATGCTTAAATATCTTATGAAAATGCCTTTTCGTGTTGTACGTTGTTCCCACAATGGACCAGAAACTGCTTCATTATTCGCTTCGCTACAATAAATGATCTAATTGAGATCACAACACAGCAGTAATTATGTAGTCGCTACTACATTGCTGTGCGGCAGTTGTCACACTCAAAGCATTGGCAGCCTAAAGTCTTGTAGTTTCTGTCATTTCAGGGGTAAGGAGTCAAGGTAGCTAGAGGTACACAAGCAGTAGTTATAGTGCATACCCTTTGACTTGGCTGATTTCAAATGAGGTTGCAGGGTAGAAGAGAATAGAAGCTTTCGAAATGTGATGCTACAGAAGAATGCTGAAGATTAGATCACATAAGTAATGAGGAGGTATTGAATAGAATTGGGGAGAAGAGGAGTTTGTGGCACAACTTGACTAGAAGAAGGGATCGGTTGGTAGGACATGTGCTGACGCATCAAGGGATCACCAATTTAATATTGGAGGGCAGCGTGGAGGGTAAAAATCGTAGAGGAGACCTAGAGATGAATACACTAAGCAGATTCAGAGGGATGTAGGCTGCAGTACGTACTGGGAGATGAAGCAGCTTGCACAGGATAGAGTAGCATGGAGAGCTGCATCAAACCAGTCTCAGGACTGAAGACCACAACAACATATATTTACTTTCCTGTTGTGAGAATCTTGTGAGTTTTGGACCTCTTTAGCGCCTGCCTGCCTGAACTTCTCATTGGACACTGATATTAGTCTAAAAAAGAGGTACATCCATAAGTACTAGTGTCCCTCCTTATGGATTAGATTAGTGCTTGTTCCATAATCATGAATATGACACTTCGTAATGATGTGGAACGTGTCAGGTCAATAAAAGGTGTCTATACAAGATATTACATTACACAAAATATTACATGACACTTAATATTATTAATTGGGGAGGGTGGGGAAATTACCCAATTACTATATCCAAAAATTCATCTAATGAGTAGAAGGAGATGCCATTCAGAAATTCTTTTAATTTCCTTTTAAATGCTATATGGCTATCTGTCAGACTTTTGATGCTATGAGGTAAGTGACCAAAGACTTTTGTGGCAGCATAATTTACCCCCTTCTGAGCCAAAGTTAGATTTAACCTTGAGTAGCGAAGATCATCCTTTATTCTAGTGTTGTAGCCATGTACACTGCTATTACTTTTGAATTCTTTGGGATTGTTAATAATAAATTTCATAAGTGAATATATATATATTGTGAGGCTACAGTGAAGCTCCTTAGCTCTTTAAATAAGTATCTGCAGGATGATCTTGGATGAGCTCCAGCAATTATTCTGATTACACGCTTTTGTGCAATTAACACTCTTTTACTCAGTGATGGGTTATCCCAGAATATGATGCCATACGAAAGCAGAGAATGAAAACATGCGTGGCAAACTAATTTACTGAGATGTATATCGCCAAAATTTGCAGTGACCCTAATATCATAAGTAGCTGAACTCAAACGTTGCAGCAGATCGTCAGTGTGTTTTTTCCAGTTAAACCCCTCATCAATGCATACACCTAGAAATTTTGAATATTCTACCTTAGCTACCGATTTCTGATCGAAGTCTATATTTATTAATGGTGTCAATCTCAGAAGAGTGTTCCTGGAGCTACTTTGTAGCAATTTTGGACGTTTGGGGTGTCGCATTGTCCTGCTATAATTGCCCAAATCCGTCGGAATGCACAATGGACATGAATGGATGCAAGTGATTAGATAGGATGCTTACGTACGTGTCACCTGTCAGAGTCATATATAGACGTATCAGGGCTCTAATATCAGTCCACCTGCACACAATATTACAGAGCCTCCACCAGTTGTTCAAACTGACATACAGGGTCCATGGATTCATGAGGTTTGTCTCCATATCCGTACACGTCCATCCGCTCTATACAATTTGAAACGAGACTCGTCCGACCAGGCAACATGTTTCCAGCCATCAGCAATCCAATGTTGTTGTTGACGAGACCAGGCGAGGTGTAAAGCTTAGTGTCGTGCAGTCATCATGGATACGCGACTGGGCCTTCGGCTCGAATGGTTCGCACCCTGACACTTGTTGATGGCCCAGCATTGAAATCTGCAGCAGTTTGTGGAATGGTTGCACTTCTGTCACGATGAACGATTCTCTTCAAATGTCATTGGTCCCGTTCTTGCCTGATCTTTTTTCCGGACGCAACAATGTCTGAGGATTCCTGATATTCACGGTGCACTCGTGAAAAGGTCGTACGGGAAAATCCCCACTTCATCGCTACATCGGAAATGCTGTTTCCCATCGCTCATGCACCACGTTCAAACTCACTTAAATCTTGATAACCTGCCATTGTAGCAACAGTCACCCATGTAGCAACTGCGCCAGACACTTGTTGTCTTGTATAGGCGTTGCCGACTGCAGTCAACACCGACTCAAAGGAAGGCCTCGGCGCTTGTTCGTGACGTCACGTCAGCTAGGCACAGCGAACGCCAAGTCTGTTGCAGGCATACTCATAATGGTGGTGTCTCCCTCTCTGGCCGGCCGCGGTGGTCTAGCGGTTCTAGGCGCTCAGTCCGGAACCGCGCGACTGCTGCGGTCGCAGGTTCGAATCCTGCCTCGGGCATGGATGTGTGTGATGTCCTAAGGTTAGTTAGGTTTAATTAGTTCTAAGTTCTAGGGGACTGATGACCACAGATGTTAAGTCCCATAGTGCTCAGAGCCATTTGAACCATTTTTTTCTCCCTCTCTGACACAGGAAAATGTGAAACTATTGGCGGTAGTTGACCAACACACATTGTTTTGAGAGATTTCTGCAATCAATTAATTGTGCAATTCATTACACTTCTTAACAAATAGTGTACTCCTGAACTTAAATTTCCACCTGTTTTAAGGATTGACATACAAAAACAACTTCATGGTCCTGCAGCAACAGAATTCGTGCTTCTTTACCTTATTTGTAAATCTGAGGAAGTTACGTTTGTACTGCGCTGCTTTTACAAGAAACTATGAACATATTGGTGCTCTTCTTTAGGTATCTCGGTTGACTATGGGATGAGGAGCACTGAATGTTAATGAAATATCTTGCGATTGTACACGTTGGAGGAGGGGGGGTGGTGGACAGAAGAAGAGGCAAAAGAGAGATACTTGTTTTATCTAATATTTTTTTTTATCTTATAACGTTTCTCCTTTGAGTTGCAAGAGGGGAATATTTATCTTTCCTAATGTGCATGTTTAAAAAGTTTAAGCTCAGCCGTAGTTTCGATGTATGAAGCTATTTTGTTTCCTGTTTAGAATTCCTTTCGTTGAAAACGACTGTAATCTAATGACTGGCAACAGTTGGACATTTACACATGTAAATTAGTTCACATTTCCAGTGATGATGTCAAACGAAAATAAATAAATAAAAGAAACGAGTTCATTGTAAGGGGGTTGGGGTAAGTTTCGATAACAAAATGGATCAAGTAAATATAGTTACTTGAATGTAAAATTTCCGAAGCTTGCAATGGGGCAAAGCATCTTCTCATATTGATCTACGTTTCCTTCGACAGGATTCAGTAATACAGAATTATGATCTTCATTTGCAGCTTTACGATAGTAAGAAAATCTTTCATCTAAATAAAACTGCAGAATGCAAAAAAATACCAAACATTTTGTACAAAAATAAGAGATTTATAATGATAAGCAAGCTCAGGCGTTTCTGCCTGCAACAGACCTGGCGTTCGCCTTGCCTAGCTGACGTGACGTCACCAACAAGCGCCGAGGCCTTCCTTTGAGTCGCTGTTGCTGCAGTACGGTATTCTGCCTTTTTATTAATGTCTGTGTTTGAATACTCATGCCTACACCAGTTACTTTGCCGCTTCAGCATATGAATTAGGTTATTCTTGTTATTCCTACAATGTGATACCAAGATATGTCCAACATCCTTGTAAAAGTGATGTTGTTGTTGTTGTTGTGGTCTTCAGTCCTGAGACTGGTTTGATGCAGCTCTCCATGCTACTCTATCCTGTGCAAGCTTCTTCATCTGCCAGTACCTACTGCAACCTACATCCTTCTGAATCTAATTAATGTATTCGTCTCTTGGTCTCCCTCTACGATTTTTACCCTCCACACTGCCCTACAATACTAAACTGGTGATCCCTTGATGCCTCAGAACATGTCCTACCAACCGATCCCTCCTTCTAGTCAAGTTGTGCCACAAACTTATCTTCTCCCCAATCCTATTCAACACTTCCTCATTAGTTATGTGATCTACCCATCTCATCTTCAGCATTCTTCTGTAGCACCACATTTCGAAAGCTTCTATTCTCTTCTTGTCTAAACTATTTATCGTCCATGTTTCACTTCCATACATGGCTACACTCTATACAAATACTTTCAGAAACGACTTTCTGACACTTAAATCATTACTCGATGTTAACAAATTTTTCTTCTTCAGAAACGCTTTCCTTGACATTGCCAGTCTACATTTTATATCTTCTCTACTTCGACCATCATCAGTTATTACTACTTTAAGTGTCTCATTTCCTAATCTAATTCCCTCAGCATCACCCGACTTAATTCGACTACATTCCATTATCCTCGTTTTGCTTTTGTTGATGTTCATCTTATATCCTCCTTTCAAGACACTATCTATTCCGTTCAACTGCTCTTCCAAGTCCTTTGCTGTCTCTGACAGAATTACAATGTCATCGGCGAACCTCAAAGTTTTTATTTCTTCTCCATGGATTTTAATACCTACTCCGAATTTTTCTTTTGTTTACTTCACTGCCTGCTCAATATACAGAGTGAATAACATCGGGGAGAGGCAACAACCCTGTCTCACTCCCTTCCCAACCGCTGCTTCCCTTTCACGCCCCTCGACTCTTATAACTGCCATCTGGTTTCTGTACAAATTGTAAATAGCTTTTCGCTCCCTGTATTTTACCCCTGCCACCTTCAGAATTTGAAAGAGAGTATTCCAATCAACATTGTCAAAAGCTTTCTCTAATTCTTCAAATGCTAGAAAAATAGGTTTGCCTTTCCTTAATCTTTCTTCTAAGATAAGTCGTAGGGTCAGTATTGCCTCACGTGTTCCGATATTTCTACGGAATCCAAACTGATCTTCCCCGAGGTCGGCTTCTACTAGTTTTTCCAATCGTCTGTAAAGAATTCGCGTTAGTATTTTGCAGCCATGACTTATTAAACCGATAGTTCGGTAATTTTCACATCTGTCAACACCTGCTTTATTTGGGATTGGAATTATTATATTCTTCTTGAAGTCTGAGGGTATTTCGCCTGTCTCATACATCTTGCTCACCAGATGGTAGAGTTTTGTCAGGACTGGCTCTCCCAAGGCTGTCAGTAGTTTCGACTCAGGTCTTTCAGTGCTGTAACATTGAGTGTCTAAGTGATTTCCATATGAATAAATCTACTGTACCACTTCTACTGCAATTAGTTCGTTCTTTGGTCACAGCTGTCATCGAAACTATTGCGAAAACGATTAAAACCGTAACACTCAAAGCTTACGTCAAGTCATCAAAGGCTGTTTTTTTGCTGTAGACTTTTAGGTCAGTAGCTTTGATGGTAGGAGTGTTGCGTTGTCTCACCTCGACGCAGTAGCTGTCCGATGGCACCTGGAAGAGCACGGGCAGCGGGCCTTTGCTCTGGTCGTTGACCCTGGCCGCCAGGAAGAGCACGGCGATGGTGCGGCCGAACAGCACGGCGAACGACACGTAGAAGTAGACGGCGCCCCAGTGCCGCATCGGCCTGCGCAACAGGCCGCCATCACTATACTGGGACTGCACAAGCGTGGACATGATAGTGGGAGACAAGCACAATGCGACATAAACTCACCGGACAAAAGATTAGTCACCCTTGGAGAAATCATTACAAGTATCCTTTAGTACCGTGGAGTTCCGCCTCTGGAACTGCCAACGGCCTGGATTGGCTAAAGTAATGAGTCCACAGGTTTGTGCAGGTACGACGCATCCAGGTTAAACCACTGCCAGCCGTAGTGGCCGAGCGGTTCTAGGCGCTTCAGTCTGGAACCGCGCGGCCGCTACGGTCGCAGGTTCGAATCCTGCCTTGAGCTTGGGTGTGTGTGCTGTCCTTAGGTTAGTTAGGTTTAAGTAGTTCTAAGTTCTAGGGGGCTGATGACCACTGATGTTAAGTCCCATAGTGCACAGAGCCACTTGAACTACACTGCTGGCCACCGTAAATGCAACACCAAGAAAGACAAGAGGTAGCACAACAAAATTTATTTTGTGGATAACATGTTGACCAAGTATCAAATGATTACGTTTACAGACGTCTGTGACATGTGGTTCCTGCCAGAATCAGTAGCCAGAGTAGCCGCCATTGTTGGAGATCACCGCTGCCACACGTCTCGGCATTGAGTCAAAGAGACGTTGGATGTGTTCCTGGGGTACAGCAGCCCAAGCAGCTTCCACACGTTGCCAAAGGTCATCTGGTGTGGCAGCTGGGGATGTAATCTGGGTCACTCGTTGAGCAACCATGGACCACATGTTTTCTATCGGCGAAAGATCCGGAGAGCGAGCCGGCCAGGGAAGCACTTCAATCTGGTTATTGACGAAGAACCTTTGGACAATGCGTGCCACGTGTGGTCGCGCATTATCCTGTTGAAATATGGCTGTGGCCGAGCCCTGAAGGTAAGGAAGGACAACTGGCTCCAGCACCTCGGATATGTAGCGCCGGCTATTTAAAGTACCGGCAATGCGTACTAGAGGCGTGCGAGAGTAATATCCAATACCGCCCCATACCATAATATCCGGTGCAAGACCCGTGTGGCGGTGCATAATGCAGCTGTCCAGCATCCTCTCTCCACGGTGTCTCCACACTCGAATCCGACCATCGTGATGCTGCAGACAGAAGCGTGCCTCGTCAGTAAAGACAACGTCATTCCATTCTGCCGTCCACATCCGTCTGTCATCACACCATTGGCGACGGAGACGTCTGTGGTTCTGCGTCAATGGTAGACGAAGCAATGGACGTCATGCGGACACACCACTCTGCTGTAAACGGCGTCGAATGGTACGCGCAGACACTGGATGATGCGTTACAGATGCAATGTGCTGTGCTATGGTTCGGGATGTCACTGAGCGATCCGTCACTGCCATGCGCACAATTTGCCTATCAGCACGTGCAGTGCTGCACCGAGGTGAATGCGATCGACCACGTCGGTCCGTCGTACCCTCCTGCATCCAACGGTCACATATCCGCATTACAGTTGTTTGGTTTCGTCCAACACGACTAGCGATTTCTCTGTATGATAATCCACAATCTCGGTAAGCCACTATCCTTCCTCTGTCGAACTCGGATACTTGATCAAACGATGTTCGCTGTTGTCTACGAGGCATAACTGATCGTCTTGTGAAACAACCACAAGGTAAACACACGTGCCGAACGTACATTCGTCGAAATCACCAAGCCTTAAATGGCGCTATGAGGTGGCGCCACAGGCGCGCGTGATGTGCGTCTGCGCTGAAATCTCATCGCTGCAAACCCATGGTGTAAATTTCACTTGATTCGGATGCTTCCTTCAGGGTGTTGCATTTACGATGGCCAGCAGTGTATTTGTTAAACCACTCGCTGAAGATTTGACCTCGCAGTTTGTAATGGTACTTGAATTACGTAACCATTATGGTACCTCACCTGAACCTCTCGATACCAGTAATATTCTACTGTATTTCTGTTAACTACTTAACATATTCCTGAGACAACATTCAAATTTGATTTCACTTTTGATACATCGATATGTTTATATTGCAATGGTATTATTCTTATGTGTATTCTTTCTTTTGTCACTATGATCTTTGACGTACTTGTTAGTTGTTGAGTTGTTAGAGAGTCGGACCTTGGAAAAATCAAGTCTTGGACGTCATGTTGGAAAGACGCATATTATAGTTGGCTTATAAAATGTGAAGAAGATGTTTTCAAGTATGTTTTGTATTGTGAAGTGATGTTTTGTGTTTACGTGAAATTGCAATTAAAAGGATGTGTCACTTAAATTCGGAGTGCTGATTATTTTTTTACATCACCATTGTGCTAACTTTGAAAGGTTTAATCTTGAAGAATGTTTTGTGAAGCGCATCTACAAAACTTTTGACTATAGCAGAATAAAACCTAGGCCTCTTTGCATCCGAGCTTGGAATCATAACCACCTAGTTTTTCAACGATTGAGCCATGATAATACGAGACCAGCGTGGGAAACACAAAACGATGAGTGCCTAGTTTTTTCATTATTACATGAAATGACTATTAACTGTGCTCTAATGACACCTGCCACATAATATGACTGTTGTTGCCCGAAAATGCAGTATTTAGCAGCGTGAGCAACACCACAATCGTTATTAAATTCTGACCTTTGTTGTGGTAGGGTTGTTAGAAGTTCCACCAAACTGCAGGGATGCTGACTTCGGAGTTTTACCCGCTATTCCAACATGTCCCACAGGTTTTCTATGTGGTTCAAAGTCAGGCGATTCTGCAGGCCAGTCGAGATGTAATAGGATGTGGAAGTGCTCAGAAAACCAGTCACATGTTCTTACACCCAATGAACTTTGCTGTTGTTTCTCTGTGACTGTGTGAGCAATGGCGTCTGGTGAGATGCTCCAGTCCCAATGTTCAGTGCATACAGTTCCCGTCGCAACGTCCTCTCACTACCAGGTTGTGATGGGCCTTCATTCACTGCCTGCAGCAATGTCTATCGGGTTTGGAAGCGATTTTGATTCACAAGCAGCTAAAACACGGCTCCGGTCCTCTCAGTCAGGATCTTTTTCCGACCACAAGTCTGACTTCGTGTTTCCTGGTCACGTGTGCTCACCACTGCTTGTAGACACGTTGGACAATTCGTCGCAAAACACCCATAAATCCAGCATCTTCACACACCGTATGTCCATGATAACGGCCAAACGCGACTGCCCCTTTTTGCCATTCTGTTACGTCCTAACATTTATCCACATTTACGTACAACGCTTGAAACATAAATATCTCACTGGTCGCTACTGCCTTATGGTCACGTTGAGGCACTGCGCGCGTGATTGAGCACGTGACCCAGTGGCTGCACCATTTGTAAACGCTTAACGGTTTTCACCTACGTGTGAACACTAGAGTGACTAATGTTTTGTCCGATGAGGTTACATGATCATACTAATACACAAACCACCGTATCCAAGACATGACCCGTCTCTTAATTAGTGGTGGGTGTGAGGTGGTGTCTTCGTGGGAACAGCGTTCTTCGTAACACTATCCCATTCATTGCGCAAGATGGGAAATTTCTTCCCCCAAGTTTCTTTTCCAGTGCCAATGCACAGCTGTTCTCGACTGCAAGGTTATTTTCTTAGCTGTGGTCCTGTTCGTGGCGGTATGTTCATGCATTCCTCCACCCTCAGCTAGTTATAGGGGAGGGGGGGGGGGGGTCTACAGTGTAACGTCGACGCCGGAACAACATAAAGCTTGGCATTTTTCAAATATACAAATCACTGCAAAAAGATAAAACAGGCTGTTTCTTTTCTCTTTTTTCATTGGTGTTCTAACTGGTTTGATGCGGCCTGTCACGAATTACCCTCTTTCCTCAACCTTTTCGTCTCACAGTAGCACTTATACCCAATGTCCTCTACTAGTTGTTGGATATATTCCAATATCTGTATTGTCCTACAGTTTTTACCCTCTTTTGCTTGCTGAAGAGCCATGGTGATTATTCCTTGACACCTTAACACGTGACCCTGCATCCTGTCCGTTCTTTTTTCAACGTTTTCTGTATCATACTCTCTCCGCTGATACATTTCCTATCTTATCAGTCGATCACATCTCAAACACGTCGACTCTCCTCTTACCCGGTATTTCCACAGCCCAAGACTCACATATAACTCTGTGCTTCAAACGTATATTCTCAGAAATTTCTTCATATTATTATAAGAGGTGACGTTTGATACAATTAGACTTGTTACAGGAATGTCCATTTTGCCAGTGCTAGACTGGTTTTTATGAACTCTGTGCTTCTTCTGTCATGTTGTTATGCTTCCAAGGCAGCAGAATTCCTTGAGTTAGTCTACTCGTTCCTGCTGCTTCTCATTACTTTCATCTTTCTCTGGTTTGCTCTCAATTCATCTTCTGTACTCATTAGACTGTTCAGTCTACTCAACAGGTCTTCTACACTTTCACTAAGGATAGCAATGTCATCAGCAAATCTTATCACTGATGTTCTTTGTCCTTGAACTTTCATCCTACTTCTGAATCTTTCTTTCATTTACGTTAAGATTTCTTCGATATATACATTGAAAGTAGAAGTAGTGGCTTAAAGCGGGTTCTGGTGCACTTTTGATGTCAAATAGATATGCTAATTAAGTAAATTGATCAATTAGACCACCTCTCCCTCTCCACCACCCTTAACCTGTTGTTCTGCTAAGTGGTTTAAGACACCATGGGGATTGATTTATGAACCAATGGGGATAATCTGATCTTCCGAGAAACCTTCAGCCTTCCTCTTCCACCTCCTCGTCCCCCACCCCTCTGGCAAAAAGGACACTTTTCTTTGTCACCTTTCTCCAGTTCAGTTCTGAGCCTCTTTTCCTCCTCCTGGGAATGCCGAGACAGCATGTATCATATTTAGCGGTTAACTGCCCCTTGATATACAGTGTGTACAAAAAAATGTGTCGAATACTTTGAGGGGTGGTAGTACTCACCGAAACAAGAAAAATAAGTTCAATAAACGTGGGTCCAGAAAAACATATTTTCCAAGATAAACAAGTGTTTTTAGGAAGGGCTGTGCGATGATTGATTGCGGATATTAGTACATTCGTTGCTTTAGTGCTCCATCAAGTGTCCGGCAGGGTATTGTGATGTCTTACGCACAGTACTCCACCTTTCATTAGGTTGTCTGCAGTCAGTTGTGTGGTTGAGTCGTGTTGTCAGCTACATTAGTTCTCGTCATGTTTGCGTGCCTTATTGTTTAGTACTGTCAAAAAATGTTCAAATGTGCGTGAAATCGTATGGGACTTAACTGCTAAGGTCATCAGTCCCTAAGCTTACACATTACTTAACCTAAATTATCCTAAGGACAAACACACACACCCATGCCCGAGGGAGGACTCGAACCTCTGCCGAGACCGTAGTACTGTCAATCCTTGGTATGTGTCATGGTGTTTTATCTTCTTCCGAATGTGGATCCACTCACGTTTTTACTGTTATTGCTCTGGTTGTATGTACAAATGGTGTAGTACATTTATATTTTCTCTCTTTCACCACTCGGAAGCCTGTTACTCAACAAGTGAAATAGTGGGTATGATGGTCTGTTATGGTTTAGCAAATGGACGTAGCCTGTGCCATCTACACTGAAAAATATCCATAGCACAGAGTGCCCTCTGACCACCGCTGATTCTCAATCAATGTGTGGGCAGGCATAGTTGTCAGTAGATTAACTGAGGTGTATTATCTGGACTTCCTCATTAATGTATTGCCTATCTTGCTGGAGGCTGTTGCTATTGCAGCAACCAGTGAAAATGTGGTTCATGCATGATGGCGCACCAACACACTTGCGTCACAATATGCATGAACATCTGAGGCAAACATTTCAGGACTGCTGTATTGGTTGGGGGGGGGGGGGGGGGGTTAGGGAGCTGGCACAATTTGGCCTGCTAATTCCCCAGACCTCAATTCCCTAGACTTTTAGTTGTTGGGACACTTGAAGGAATTGATCTACACCACACCAATCAGTGCTGTGTGGACACTGCAGGGTCACATCTTCAATGTATTGCAACAGGTACAACAACAGCCAGATATACTTCAAAGGGTGCATCATTCATTACATCAAAGAGCAGAGGGGTGCATTGTCATGAATGGACATCACGTTGAACACCTCCTGTAAATACATGTTTATCGCAGAAAGTATGCATTTCCAGACACATGTTTACTGGAGTTATTTTTCTCGTTTCAATGAGTGCTACCAACTCTCAAAGTATTCGACACTTTTTTTTGAACACCCTGTAGATGTCAGTTTGCTGCACAGTTTCCCCCACTCTATTTGAATAAGCCCCATCTTAATACCTCACTATACATTCTAAATTTCCACTATAACTCTAAGGTCGTTGTCAGCTTCTATCCAAACATTAACACACATAGACCCATTTGTGGTTAAATTATGTGTACTGGTGAACAGTAACATCGTTTCGACAGCGCGACACTACATAGTCGCTGTCTACCAATCCTGCAAGACCACGTCTGTTCGTGTGACAAGACTGACCATTGACACAAAAGCATCATGGGGATGCTGTTAGTATTGTATAGGTTGGCATATTCTATTCGAATATGTGACAGAAGAAAAAGTCCCTGGAAAAGTCAACGTATTTTCCCCAGGAACATAAAGGGTAGATTAGGGTATGTCTGGAAGTATGTAGGCAATTTTTTACTCGATCAGCGTGTAAGTCAAGGATGGATGGTAATCGATAATATTGGTGCGATGTACCCTCCACCATCAACTGTACAGTCAATTGCAGTGTATTTATTTTAGATATGGGATGTTTGTAGATGATGGATTTCTCTGCAAGCAGGTGGGAAAACCTGTGGTGGAGTTGGTAGTTGTCTTGAACTTAACTAAATCTATTGAACATTAATAGGAGTAGAAGTCCTGTACACTGTCATCGGAAGTGTTAACTGCCATAAAATGTCTAGCAATACGCATCTGGAGTGAGCTGAAGTACAATGCATATGTTGGGTTCAAATTAATTTGCTGGAATCTTAAGGAAGGCAACCCAAGCACTAAGCACTGATAAGTCGTGAGCTAAAGCAGAAGAGTATGTGAGGCTCAAATTCAGCTGCATGGATTTTTAATGGGGCTGTGATCTGCTCAATACGACGTGATGGTGTAGGAGGCAAGTGACCACAAATCCCGTCGATATGTCACCCAGAGACTATTGCACTAAAATTTGGATCGAGGTGTAAGAGGTACTAAGAAGACTGCTGTTGCTAGAGGAAACACTGACATTAATCTGGTCTGGCTTTTAGTTGTTGGTTAATTGGCTCTCGATGTACGATAGTTAGATGAGTATGGCGTTTCCTTCTAAATAAATAACTAGCACTACGTATGTGCATACTACCCGTGTTGATATACCCTGTGGCCGAGCGGTTCTAGACGCTTCAGTCCGGAACCGCGCTGCTGCTACGGTCGCAGTTTCGAATCCTGCCTCGGGCATGGGTGCGTGTGATGTCCTTAGGTTAGTTAGGTTTAAGTAGTTCTAAGTCTAGGGGACTGATGAGCTCAAACGTTAAGCCCCATAGTGCTTAGAGCCATTTGAACCATTTGATACACTCTGCTCTAGACGGAATACGGTATCGTGGTCTCCCACTATCAACCAGCACGTGAGCAATGCTGTGATTAAGTCCCGAATCTTCCGCTACTCTTGCAGTAGCTATGAATTATGCGGTGGAGATGTGAGGCTGCTGCACCAATGTAAATGATTCAATGGATAGTGTATTGGAAACTCTGTGATACTGTTATATTCGTACTATGGATGAATTCTCCATTTGAAAAAAGGTGACATATTTCTCACGAAACACTATGCTGTCGTATTTCTAGCGTAGTAAACGTAGAAATACTATAAAGGAGATTAAGATACTTACAGGGTGATATTTATAGACAATAATTCGATGATGTTGAGTTGTAGCTGCTATGCTTCTGAATTTCTTTGTGCATGTCACGTATAATCTGCATGGCTGTGAATTTCATTAGCGTGCTATTTTTCTCATCGTGATAGCTCTCTATCTAGTCAGTGACCTGTGGAGGTCTTCTAACTAATGGCACAGTGGTACCAGAACGTGATGGGATGTGTGACTTGGCGGGTAACTCTTACTCAGGTGGATTCAAATGCTATACACAGAAGACTGGAAGATTCGTGCGAATATAGCAAGTAAGCGAAATTTTGATGAAAAGGTGAGCTCTATACCGCTTCTTTCAAGTGTTGTGGGCAAACACATTACAGCCTCTCGCATACATCTCATGAAGTGACTGCAGTGAGAAATTAGGGGCTAATACGAAGGTTTTTACTAAGAGACAATCAGCAGCAGAAATAAATAAGAGACAGCATTCTTCTGTGAGTTTTGCATGTCGATAAACGGATAGACTGACATCTTTATAAAAAATGGTTCAAATGGCTCGGAGCACTATTGGACTTAACTTCTGAGGTCATCAGTTCCCTAGAACTTAGAACTACTTAAGCCTAACTAACCTAAGGACATCACACACATCCATGTCCGAGGCAGGATTCGAACCTGCGACCGTAGCGGTCGCGCGGTTCCAGACTGTAGCGCCTAGAACCGCTCGGCCACCCCGGCCGACTGACATCTTAACAGGTAAACTAAATGTGCATCTACATCTATATGCATACCTCGCAAACCATCATAGGGTGCTTGGCGATGGGTATCCAGTACCACTACTAGTCATTTGCTTTCCTATTCCACTCGCAAATAAAGCGAGGAAAAAAAAAGATTATCTACATTCTTCCATATGAGCGTTAATTTCTCGCATCTTATGTTCATGCGAGTCGTATGATGACAGCAGTAAAATCCTGCTGCAGTCAGCTTCAAATGCCGGTTCCCAATAGTCTTTTGGATAGTGTGTTCCGACTCCAGGAAAGAAATTATTCACCATGCAAAGGAGCTCTGATGTTCAATGTAACTAATTAGTCAATCAGTTTGATAGCAATGACGTGCCGCAGGGCGGTTGGAAGCGAAGGTGAGAGTGCCACGGATATGATTCGCGAGTTGGAGTGATAATCAGGAGTTTTTTTTTTTTGTGGTTGTTGTGGCGAGATCTTTTAACGAAATTTTAGTCTCCCACCAGCTCAGGGAGAGATGGCCACCGTAATAAAATCAGCTATGTTGCAGAATTTATAAAGTATTCGTTGTTGTTGTGGTCTTGAGTCAGACTGGTTTGATGCAGCTCTCCATGATACCCTATCCTGTGCAAGCTTCTTCATCTCCCAGTACTTACTGCAACCCACGTCCTTCTGAATCTGCTTAGTGTGTTCATCTCTTGGTCACCCTCTACGATTTTTACCCTCCACGCTGCCCTCCAATACTAAATTTGTGATCCCTTGATGCCTCAGAACATGTCCTACCAACCGATCCCTTCTTCTAGTCAAGTTGTGCCACAAACTCCTCTTCTCCCCAATCCAATTCAATACCTCCTCATTAGTTATGTGATCTACCCATCTCATCTTCAGCATTCTTCTGTAGCACCACATTTCGAAAGCTTCTATTCTCTTCTTGTCCAAACTATTTATCGTCCATGTTTCACTTCCATACATGGCTACACTCCATACAAATACTTTCAGAAACGACTTCCTGACACGTAAATCTATACTCGATGTTAACAAATTTCTCTTCATCAGAAACGCTTTCCTTGCCATTGCCAGTCTACATTTTATATCTTCTCTACTTCGACCATCATCAGTTATGTTGCTCCCCAAATAGCAAAACTCCTTTACTATTTTGAGTGTCTCATTTCCTAATCTAATTCCCTCAGCATCACCCGACTTAATTCGACTACATTCCATTGTCCTCGTTTTGCTTTTGTTGATGTTCATCTTATATCCTCCTTTCAAAATGGTTCAAATGGCTCTGAGCACTATGGGACTCAACTGCTGAGGTTATTAGTCCCCTAGAACTTAGAACTAGTTAAACCTAACTAACCTAAGGACATCACAAACATCCATGCCCGAGGCAGGATTCGAACCTGCGACCGTAGCGGTCTTGCGGTTCCAGACTGCAGCGCCTTTAACCGCACGGCCACTTCGGCCGGCTCCTCCTTTCAAGACACCATCCATTCCGTTCAACTGCTCTTCCAAGTCCTTTGCTGTCTCTGATAGAATTACAATGTCATCGGCGAACCTCAAAGTTTTTATTTCTTCTCCATGGATTTTAATACCTACTCCGAATTTTTCTTTTGTTTCCTTTACTGCTTGCTCAATATATAGATCGAATAACATCGGGGAGAGGCTACAACCCTGTCTCACTCCCTTCCCAACCACTGCTTCCCTTTCATGTCCCTCGACTCTTATAACTGCCATCTGGTTTCTGTACAAATTGTAAATAGCCTTTCACTCCCTGTATTTTACCCCTGCCACCTTTAGAATTTGAAAGAGAGTATTCCAGTCAACATTGTCAAAAGCTTTCTCTAAGTCTACAAATGCTAGAAACGTAGGTTTGCCTTTCCTTAATCTTTCTTCTAAGATAAGTCGTAAGGTCAGTATTGCCTCACGTGTTCCAATATTTCTACGGAATCCAAACTGATCTTCCCCGAGGTCGGTTTCTACCAGTTTTCCCATTCGTCTGTAAAGAATTCGTGTTAGTATTTTGCAGTTGTGACTTATTAAACTGATAGTTCGGTAATTTTCACATCTGTCAACACCAGCTTTCTTTGGGATTGGAATTATTATATTCTTCTCGAAGTCTGAGGGTATTTCATCTGTCTCACACATCTTGCTCACCAGATGGTAGAGTTTTGTCAGGACTGGCTCTCCCAAGGCCGTCAGTAGTTCCAATGGAATGTTGTCTACTCCCGGGGCCTTGTTTCGACTCAGGTCTTTCAGTGCTCCGTCAAACTCTTCACGCAGTATCGTATCTCCCATTTCATCTTCATCTACATCCTCTTCCATTTCCATAATATTGTGCTCAAGTACATCGCCCTTGTATAGACCCTCTATATACTCCTTCCACCTTTCTGCTTTCCCTTCTTTGCTTAGAACTGGGTTTCGATCTGAGCTCTTGATATTCATACAAGTGGTTCTCTTTTCTCCAAAGGTCTCTCTAATTTTCCCGTAGGCAGTATCGATCTTACCCCTTGTGAGATAAGCCTCTACATCCTTCCATTTGTCCTCTAGCCATCCCAGCTTAGCCATTTTGCACTTCGTATTCGTAGTATTAACTTACAACTCCTCTGTGCTGCTATTTGGCTACCTTAAGAGACTTCGTAGATGATGAAGCATTTGACTACGTTAAGAGAGTTCGAAAGTGACAAGGCATCCTGTGACAGAGCTAGAGCATGCTCTTAGGACTCCATCATGAGCCAAAAATGAGTTTAACATTGTAGTCGTGTGATGCAGAACGTAACAGGTATTAAGCTGATAAGAACAGATTTTTTTATTGGATAAGAAAATAGAAAAAATATAGCCTATGCCATAATCTAGTGCAGGTTTTTCACGCTAAGAATGTTCTGGGATAACCACAAGCGCCGGAACGAAGAAGAAGAACGCAACACCAGAGAAGCGGAAAGGATACACGGAGTGTTAGCGCGGCCTAGTAGAAAGTGCTACGAGAACAGTTGTTAGTCATCCACAAACTGTGTGAAAGACTTGCCTGAACACTGCGTATATCACAGGACTCTGGTTTATATTGCCTGTCGCCCACTGCTTGTGACACTTGTCCTAAATCCAAAGTTAAGTATTGTCAGTCTGTTTTATCGAAATAAAATTACTAATGCTATTTGCTTGAATTGTTGTATAGCATTCCGAGAATGCAGCATCCCTTAGGCACCCTATACGAGACGAGTGGGCAAGACCCAACAGAGAACAATACTATAGCGATGTGAAAGCCTTTGTACGCTCTGATTTCTTCTCTTTTCGAAAATAACTACACTACCGGCCATTAAAATTGCTACACCAAGAAGAAATGCAGATGATAAACGGGTATTCATTGGACAAATATATTATACTAGAACTGACATATGATTACCTTTTCACGCAATTTGGGTGCATAGATCCTGAGAAATCAGTACCCAGAACAACCACCTCTGGTCGTAATAACGGCCTTGATACGCCTGGCAAGAGTAGTGACTGGCGTATTCTGACGAACCAGTTGCTCGGCCACCATTGACCAGACGTTTTCAATTGGTGAGAGATCTGGAGAATGTGCTGGCCACGGCAGCAGTCGAACATTTTCTGTATCCAGAAAGGACCGTACAGGACCTGCAACATGCGGTCGTGCATTATCCAGCTGAAATGTAGGGTTTCGCAGAGATCGGATGAAGGGTAGAGCGACGGGTCGTAACACATCTGAATGTAACGTCCACTGTTCAAAGTGCCGTCAATGAGAACAAGAGGTGACCGAGACGTGTAACCAGTGGCACCCCATACCATCACGCCGGGTGATACGCCAGTATGGCGATGACGAATACACGCTTCCAATGTGTGTTCACCGCGATGTCGCCAAAGACGGATGCGACCATCATGATGCTGTAAACAGAACCTGGATTCATCCGAAAAAACGACGTTTTGCCATTCGTGCGTCCAGGTTCGTCGTTGAATACATCATCGCAGGCGCTCCTATCTGTGATGCAGCGCCGGCCGGAATGGCCGTGCGGTTCTAGGCGCTACAGTCTGGAACCGAGCGACCGCTACGGTCGCAGGTTCGAATCCTGCCTCGGGCATGGATGTGTGTGATGTCCTTAGGTTAGTTAGGTTTAATTAGTTCTAAGTTCTAGGCGACTGATGAGCTCAGAAGTTAAGTCGCATAGTGCTCAGAGCCATTTGAACCATTTGTGATGCAGCGTCAAGGGTAACCGCAGGCATGGTCTCCGAGCTGACAGTCCATGCTGCTGCAAACGTCATCGAACTGTTCGTGCAGATGGTTGTTGTCTTGCAAACGTCCCAATCTGTTGACTCAGGGATCGAGACGTGGCTGCACAATCCGTTACAGCCATGCGGATAAGATGCCTGTAATGTCGACTGCTAGTGGTACGAGGCCGTTGGGATCCAGCACGGCGTTCCGTGTTATCCTCCTGAACCCACCGATTCCATATTCTGCTAACAGTCATTTAATCTCGACCAACGCGAACAGCAATGTCGCGATACGATGAACCGCAATCGCGATGGGTTACAATCCGACCTTTATCAAAGTCGGAAACGTGATGGTACGCATTTCTCCTCCTTACACGAGGCATCACAACAACGTTTCACCAGGCAACGGCGGTCAGCTGCTGTTTGTCTATGAGAAATCGGTTGGAAATTTTCCTCATGTCAGCACATTGTAGGTATCGCCACCGGCGCCAACCTTGTGTGAATGCTCTGAAAAGCTAATCATTTGCATATCACAGCATCTTCTTCCTGTCGGTTAAATTTCGCGTCTGTAGCACGTCATCTTCGTGGTGTAGCAATTTTAATGGCCAGTAGTGTAGTATAAAAGGGAGGACTCCGCATTTTGCATGAGAAATTAGAGGGTAAAGTGGATTTTTTCAAACTGGGGAGATTCTGTGTCAGGGGTGGGATTTCAATTAGAACTGTACGTTCAAGCCGCACTTGCTTGTCTTGCAGTGCGCCACGGCCAGTGGAGAACTGGTCATGAGGCTTCGGCCGACCGGAAGCTGTGGCTTACCGCAGCCTCGCATGACCGACGGGTACAAAGAAATGGTCCGGCTAGTCAGCTCTTGCCCGCAACTGTGGGGGCAGTTCCCGATGGCAGTGCTTGCCGCACCATCTGGATGGCTGAATAGCAGTGTGCGATTTGCAGGGGGGGGGGGGGGATGGAGGGGATTTCCCCCCCTCTGCATCAGACCATCCCCTCCTCTGGTTTAAGTTTATGCATCCCAACCTGGGATGTAAAACTTTACATATAATTTAAATTTGTGGAGCCGAACACTGAAAGTTTTTAATAAGTCTTACTATTAATACTATTAATATGTTTCCGTTTTCTATCATCAGAATAAGTACAGTTTTTCACAAATGTGCCTCTACTTTTTGAATTCCCCTCGTATACCTGTATGTAGATGATTTTGTAAATAAGCTTTACCTATAATGTACTTTTAAAGATATAACAAGGGATGGCTTTTGTGATAGTGCATACGCGTGAATAGTGAGTTTCGGCAGTAACATATATTTATAAATAGCTGTTTAACCATGCGTAACGCCACGGTCCAAGCTAGTAACATACACTCCTGGAAATGGAAAAAAGAACACATTGACACCGGTGTGTCAGACCCACCATACTTGCTCCGGACACTGCGAGAGGGCTGTACAAGCAATGATCACACGCACGGCACAGCGGACACACCAGGAACCGCGGTGTTGGCCGTCGAATGGCGCTAGCTGCGCAGCATTTGTGCACCGCCGCCGTCAGTGTCAGCCAGTTTGCCGTGGCATACGGAGCTCCATCGCAGTCTTTAACACTGGTAGCATGCCGCGACAGCGTGGACGTGAACCGTATGTGCAGTTGACGGACTTTGAGCGAGGGCGTATAGTGGGCATGCGGGAGGCCGGGTGGACGTACCGCCGAATTGCTCAACACGTGGGGCGTGAGGTCTCCACAGTACATCGATGTTGTCGCCAGTGGTCGGCGGAAGGTGCACGTGCCCGTCGACCTGGGACCGGACCGCAGCGACGCACGGATGCACGCCAAGACCGTAGGATCCTACGCAGTGCCGTAGGGGACCGCACCGCCACTTCCCAGCAAATTAGGGACACTGTTGCTCCTGGGGTATCGGCGAGGACCATTCGCAGCCGTCTCCATGAAGCTGGGCTACGGTCCCGCACACAGAGAGGCCGTCTTCCGCTCACGCCCCAACATCGTGCAGCCCGCCTCCAGTGGTGTCGCGACAGGCGTGAATGGAGGGACGAATGGAGACGTGTCGTCTTCAGCGATGAGAGTCGCTTCTGCCTTGGTGCCAATGATGGTCGTATGCGTGTTTGGCGCCGTGCAGGTGAGCGCCACAATCAGGACTGCATACGACCGAGGCACACAGGGCCAACACCCGGCATCATGGTGTGGGGAGCGATCTCCTACACTGGCCGTACACCACTGGTGATCGTCGAGAGGACACTGAATAGTGCACGGTACATCCAAACCGTCATCGAACCCATCGTTCTACCATTCCTAGACCGGCAAGGGAACTTGCTGTTCCAACAGGACAATGCACGTCCGCATGTATCCCGTGCCACCCAACGTGCTCTAGAAGGTGTAAGTCAACTACCCTGGCCAGCAAGATCTCCGGATCTGTCCCCCATTGAGCATGTTTGGGACTGGATGAAGCGTCGTCTCACGCGGTCTGCACGTCCAGCACGAACGCTGGTCCAACTGAGGCGCCAGGTGGAAATGGCATGGCAAGCCGTTCCACAGGACTACATCCAGCATCTCTACGATCGTCTCCATGGGAGAATAGCAGCCTGCATTGCTGCGAAAGGTGGATATACACTGTACTAGTGCCGACATTGTGCATGCTCTGTTGCCTGTGTCTATGTGCCTGTGGTTCTGTCAGTGTGATCATGTGATGTATCTGACCCCAGGAATGTGTCAATAAAGTTTCCCCTTCCTGGGACAATGAATTCACGGTGTTCTTATTTCAATTTCCAGGAGTCTATATAATTCTACTAACCCCCTAAGACATCCTCCCCACTGGTAAAAGCACAAATCGCACCCTGCTGAATAGCGAACTAAACAGTATACTGTAGAGCGTCTTCAGAAGCACACACATGTGTTGTGTGTATTCTTTGATTTTTATGTGGAAATTTGATAAGATTCAAGATGGCGAGTGTTTGCGCTGGTCGATTATTGAACCCACGTAAACTGATTGGTCCTCTGCTGGCCGGCTAAGGTGACGATCTCTCTGGCCTCTGAGTCCTGGTACTGCTGGTGTGTGGATACTGGGAGACGGGGGCACAACTGCCGGTGTGACTGACGCATGTGCGGGACTCTAGTCCTCTCCCAGCTGGCACGGCCATGGGTCCCGGCACTCCCGACACTCCTGTAGTCGGCAGATGGAGCATGCTTCGCGAGCACAACTGTGTATGATCGGAAGGTTTTTTGTGGCCAGATATGTTTAGCATAAGGTGGAAACTTTGTGATGACGGTGAATCGAGCAGGCTGTGGAGGAGAGTGCTTGTGTTCTCAATCGTCTGAGCAGACACGACCTCGGACAAATTCAGTGCTATGCTCTATTTGTGGCGGAAATGTAATTACTTGTTTTGCAAAATGTATGTGTGTGATTCTCAAATGTGAAGAGCTTACGTACGTTTTAGTACGAAGAAGAATTATTATAAGATAGTGGTGAATGTTTTAGGCGATATATTTGACTCCCATAAATTGTTAAGCAATTAATGTGACAGTGTAGTGCAAAAGGACTATTTCCCACCATTTTCAATATCGCAATTGTGCCAGCTCCCTCTTTGTCATGTGATGTCATAAGAGAGGGCTATTATTCCTGCCCAACTAAAGAGTACCACAGTCCATTATTTCCCACCAATTTAATTAATTAAATTTATTAATGTTGAAATAAAAAAAAACATATTCCCAGAATTTACCGCCCATTTTGTGTTCATGAGATCCTCCCAGTCCAGCAGCTCAATGTAGTCTGAGCGTTTCCCACCAATTCGCAAGGGGGGAGAGGAGATGGCAAGCAGGAACTAACTGCCTGAGAGAGAGAGAGAGAGAGAGAGACAAACAGCTAGGAAGCAAGTCTGGAATTTCCTGGTCAAAGAAATGCCACCACCTGATGCTTTGTTCAGGACTGTGAGAACAAAAGGAGATCAGACGGGTAGGCACATGTATCTGCTCAGACTGGTATCAATGGCCACAGCTCCCAGTAATGGGCTGTGTAGCCTCATATAGCATATTCTGTGCAGTGGGCTGTATGGTCCCTGACAGGGGTTTCACATGGAATTGATGGCATTTCCAGCAGCATAATAAAAGCTTGTTCCCAAGAAAGAAGTGGGATTCTTAGCCACATATGTAATAGCTCTCTGAAGCAGAGTATTTTCCCACTTAGACTGAAGTATGCCATTGTTAAACCACTGCATAAAAAAGGGGATACATCTGATGTCAACCACTACCGCCCAATCTCTCTTCTGACTGCCTCATCCAAAATTCTTTAAAAAAGTAATGTATTGTAGTGTAGCTTCACTCCTTTGCAAAAAAAAAAAAAAATATTTAACAAAATGTCAGTTTGGTTTCCAGAAGGGTTTTTCAACGGAAAATGCTATACATACTTTCACTAATGAAATAAATGCTCTGAGTAACTGGAAGTCACCCGTTGGGATTTTTTGTGATCTATCAAAGGCTTTTGATTGTGAAAATGATGGAATACTTCTAGATAAGCTCAAGTACTGTGGTATGAATGGGACAATGCTCAAATGGTTTAAATCATACCTAACTGGAAGAGTGCAGAAAGTTGAAATAAGCAGTTCACATAATACGCAAAAAACTGGTGATTTCTCAGACTGGGGAACAATCAAGAACGGGGTGCCGCAAGGTTCAGTCTTGGGGGCCTCTGCTGTTCTTAATATGTATTAATGACTTGCCATTCTATATTCACGAAGATGCAAAGCTGGTACTTTTTGCCGATGATACAAGTATAGCTGTCACACCCAACAGATAAGAATTAACTGGTGAAACTGTAAACGATGTTTTTCAGAAAATCATTAAGTGGATCTCTGCAAATGGGCTCTCATTAAACTTTGACAAAACACAGCATATACAGTTCCACACAGTAAATGGAATGACACCGTTCATAAATATGGACTTCGATCAGAAATCAGTAGCTCAGGTAGAATATTCAAAATTTCTAGGTGTATGCATTGATGAGGGGTTGAACTGGAAAAAAACACACTGAGGATCTGCTGAAACGTTTGAGTTCAGCTACTTAGGCTATTGGGGTCATTGAAAATTTTGGCGATATACATCTCAGTAAATTAGCTTACCACGCCTATTTCCATTCTCTGCTTTCGTATGGCATCATATTCTGGGGTAACTCGCCATTGAGTAACAGGGTGTTCATTGCACAAAAGCGTGCAATCAGAATAATTGCTGGAACTCGTTCAAGATCATCCTGCAGACACTTATTTAAAGAGCTAGAGATGTTCACTGTAGCCTTACAATATTTATATATATTCACTTATGAAATTTGTTATTAACAATCCGAATGAATTCAAAAGTAATAGCAGTGTACATGGCTACAACACTAGGAGAAAGGATGATCTTCACTACTCAAGGTTAAATCTAACTTTGGCTCAGAAGGGGGTAAATATTGCTGTCAATAGTCTTTGGTCACTTACCTAATAGCATCAAAAGTCTGACAGATAGCCATATAGCATTTAAAAGGAAACACAAAGAAATTCTTAATGGAAACTCCTTCTACTCATTAGATGAATTTTTGGATATAGTAAGTGGGTAATTTCCTCAACCCCCACAAAAAATTAAAAATATTAAGTGTCATGCAATATTTTGTGTAACGTAATATCTTGTATAGACACCTTTTATTAACCTGACACATTCCACATCATTACGAAGTGTCGTATTCATGATCTATGGAAGAAGTATTAATCTAATGTAATCTAAAATCTCTGTATGGCCCAGAGGACAGGCGCCTCACCCACTACAGTCTTGTGGTAGTTCTGGGAGCCAGCATTTGGTGATGCTAGTGGAACATGCTGGTGCGCAATCTTGGATCATGCATTGGCCCACAGGTTTCCGCAGCAAACGGAGCTGTCAGTGCTCAGTGCTCTGCCTAGCGCTAATGGCGCCTGAGCAGCAGACATGGACAACAGCATGCCTGATGCCCCATCAGCTGACATATGTGCAGACAACCCAAAACAGCAGCTAATATATAGCACTTCATTCCATTTCTCGCTGCTTACAGACATGGAAAGGGGGCAGGGGGTGCAGACTTGAGCTCTGCCCAAGTGGGGGAGGGGCGGGGAGAAGTGCTGTCTCCAACAAACTGATTACATAAAGAATATTCAAACTGAAATGAACAATATGTTATTATGTCGACTGACATTGACTTCAATTTCGTGTCATGAGATCCTTCCTCTCCAACAGCTCGGCACAGACTTTTCCTGCCTACTTTCAGATGGGGGAAGGGTGGGGGGAAGTGGGGGAGGTGAGGTGAGGTCTGGGGGACTTCCTGGGACAGCAAAAAGCGGCTCAGAATGGAACAGGGGGGGGGGGGGTGACAAACAAAAGTGTTCTTTCCCACAAAGGGGTGGGGAGGAGGAAGGAAGTCAGATGGGTGGGGGGTTTCTCAGAAGTACAGTTTATCCCTAGGGAGTCATAAATAAACCGCCAGGTCAACCGCTATGGGGTCATAAACCACTTTGCATAACAACAGGTTAAGGGGAGGGAAGGGGGACAGGTGATTTAATTGATCAGTTTAATTAATTAGCATATCAGTTTCATATCAAAAGTGCCCCAGAACGTGTCTTATCCCACTAGCAGGAAGACAAAATGGCTCTATCCCTTTCTTATACCCTTTCTGATCCAAGAACTGCGTCTCTGATCTTTCATTCATATTTTTCAGTCTTGGTTCTTGTACATATTGTACATTATCCGTCTCTCTCTATAGCTTACACTTATTATCCTGAGAATTTAGAACATCTCACACCATTTTATATTGTAGAACACTTTTTCCAGGTTGACAAAGCCAGCCGGTGTGGCCGAGTGGTTCTAGGCGCTTCAGTCTGGAAGTGTGAGACCGCTACAGTCGCAGGTTCGAATCCTGCCTCGGGCACATATGTGTGTGATGTCCTTAGGTTAGTTAGGTTTAAGCAGTTCCAAGCTCTAGGGGACTGATGACCTCAGATGTTAAGTCCCATAGTGATCAGAGCCATTTGAACCATTTGAACCAGGTCGACAAATCCCTCAAGATATTTCATTTTCATTAGCTCTACCTTCTATTAGCAAGTGCAACATCATAACTGTCTCTCTGATGCCTTCACCTTTCCTGAAACCAAACTGATCATCATCTAACAGAATCTCAGTTTTCTTCTCCATTCTTCTGTTTGTTATTCTTTGCATCAACAAGGATGCCCGAAGTTTAAGCCAGATGTGCACGTATCTGCCCTTACCAACATTAGTGGTCGTTTGATTGTCCAACTGAATTTAGAAATTCCGAAGAAATATTGTCTATGCTTTCCGACTTATTTGATGACAAGTCTTCAAAAGCTCTGTTGTACTGTAATACTAGAGCCCTTAAGTCTTCCATACTGACCTCCACTTCTTCCTCAGTCACATAACCAGAGGCTGTCAGCGCACTCGTTTCAGCTATCAATTCTCTTCTCTACACTTAACAGTGAAATTATTAATGCACTCCAAATGTTGTCGCCTTTGCTTTCACGTAAAATGTTTACTTTTTCTATATGGTGAACCAATCGTTCCAACGACCATTTCTTTTTGGAGACCTTCACTTTTTTTTCTGTTCCGCCTTTACTTTTCATCACTTCCTCCTTGGTAGTTGTTTCATTACTAAGTGACTCATGTTGCTGTATTCCTTATTTTACCTGAACGTTTCTGTAACTTCTTTCGCTGATCGACTGAACTACTACATTGAAGAGCCGAAGAAACTGGTACACCTGCCTAATATCGTGTAGGGCCCCGCGAGCATGCAGACGTGCCACGACACGACGTGGCATGGACTCGATTAATGTCTGAAGTAGTGCTGGAGGGAACTGACACCATGAATTGTGCAGGACTGTCCATAAACCCGTAAGAGTACGAGGGGGTGGAGATCTTCTGAACAGTACGTTGCAAGGCATCCCAGATATGCTCAATAATGTTCATATCTGGGGAGTTTGGTGGCCAGCGGAAGTGTTTAAACTCAGAAGAGTGTTTCTGGAGCCACTCTGTAGCAAATCTGGACCTGTGGGATACCGCATTGTCCTGCTGTAACTGCCCAAGTCCGTCGGAATTCACAATGGACATGAAAGGATGCAAGTGATCAGACAGAATGCTTACGTACGAGTAACCTGTCAGACTCGTTTCTAAACGTATCGGGGGTCCCATGCCACTCCAGCTGCACACGCTGCACACCATTACAGAGCCTCCACCAGCTTGAACAGTCCCCTGTTGACATGCAGGGTCCATGTTCAAAAATGTTCAAATGTGTGTGAAATCTTACGGTACTTAACTGCTAAGGTCAACAGTCATTATGCTTACACACCACTTAACCTAAATTATCCTAAGGACAAACGCACACACCCATGCCCGAGGGAGTACTCGAACATCCGCCGGGACCAACCGCACAGCCCATGACTGCAGCGCCCCAGACCGCTCGGCTAATCCCGTGCGGCCAGGGTCCATGGATTCATGAGATTGTCTCCACACCCGCACACGTCCATCCGATCGCTGCAATTTGAATCGACACTCGTCCGACCAGGCAACATGCTTCCAGTCATCGACAGTCCACTGTCGGTGTTGACGGGCCCAGGCGAGGTGTAAAGTTTTGAGTCGTGCCGTCATCAGGGATACACGAGTGGGCCTTCGGCTCCGAAAGCCAAAATCGATGGTGTTTCGTTGAGTGATTCGCACGCTGACACTTGTTGACGGCCCAGCAATGAAATATGGAACAATTTTCACTTCTGTCATGCTGAACGTTTCTCTTCAGTCGTCATTGCTCGCGTTCTTGCAGGATCTTTTTCCAGTCGCAGCGATGTCGGAGATGGTTCAAATGGCTCTGAGCACTACGGGACTTAGCATCTGAGGTCATCAGCCCTGTAGAACTTAGAACTACTTAAACCTAACTAACCTAAGGACATCACACACATCCATGCCCGAGGCAGGATTCGAACCTAGGACCGTAGCGATCGCGCAGTTCCAGACTGAAGCACCTAGAACCGCTCGGCCACGGCGCTGGAATACAGGTTCAATATTTTCATATACTTTCTCTGTCTCTTCGTCTTTTGCTTGTGACGTCGGTCTGTACGCCTGGATTATTGTTGTTAGCGTTTGTGTGCTTTTGATTCTGATGAGAACAACCCTGTCACTGAACTGATCAATGTAACTCATTGTCTGCCCTATCTTCCCATTCATAATGAACCCCATTCCCGCTATATTATTTTCTGCTACTGTTGCTATTACTCTATATTCGTCTGACCAGAAATCCTTATCTATCTACCATTTCATTTCACTGACCCCCACTAAATCTAGACTGCACATTTGAATTTTTAGATTTTCTAGCTTCCCTACCGTGTCAAAACTCTCTCGACAGTCCACGCACCGACTCGTAGAATGTTCCGACTTAACTGGTTATTGTCTTTTTTCCCCCTTGGCAGTCCCTTCCCAGAGATCCGAGTGGGGGACTAGTCCGGAATCTTCTGCCCTTTCAGAGATCATCATGACACTTTTTCAGTTACATGCCACACGTCCTGTAAAACAAGTTGAAGGCAGTCGCCGTAGTTAATTTTTGGATTACATAAAAGCAGGAGCTGTGAGCTCTCTCTCTCGTTTGTTTTCGATGGCTGTTACACAAAATGTAAGTGTCGCTCTCGTATCTGTAACTTTTCGTTAAATAATTACGCTAATTTAATTACAACACACGTATTTAAATGAAGAACCTACTTTCCTTTCCATTAATGCCACATCTCAATTTATTATGTCGCGTTTTAGAACTTTTTCAGGCTGCAGCGAAGGAGAGTTGCCGACGATTTGTTTGGTGGCCACAAAAGAACGCTACTAGTATTCAATAAGCTATTACTTTATTAAACTTCTATTTCGGCGTCCCTGAGATCTCTTTTACCGATCTTTTGGATCAGTATCCTGGCAATGTAATTACGCAAACTGCGTCATTTTGAGATCGGTCACTGGTCTCTAAACAATGCCATCGGTCAACTTTCTCGTCGGTGTGACGGGAATCTGATGCTGGTTGGCGGAATATGGCCACGTATGGATGTGAAACGTGGAAGATAAATAGTTTAGACAAGAAGAGAATAGAAACTTTCGAAATGTGGTGCTACAGAAGAATGCTGATGATTAGATGGGTAGATCACATAACTAATGAGGAGGTATTGAATAGAATTGGGGAGAAGAGGAGCTTGTGGCACAACTTGACTAGAAGAAGGGATCGGTTGGTAGGACATGTTCTGAGACATCGAGGGATCACCAATTTAGTATTGGAGGGCAGCATGGAGGGTAAAAATCGTAGAGGGAGACCAAGAGATAAATACGCTAAACAGTTTCAGAAGGATGTAGGTTGCAGTAGGTATATGGACGTGAAGAACCTTGCACAGGGCAGGGTAGCAATGATAGCTGAATCAAACCAGTCTCTGGACTTTAGACCACAACCACAACAACAACAACAACAACAACAACAACAACAATAACCTTAATATCGGTTTGCTGCAGAATTCTCAACCACATTCTGTGTTCGAATATAATAAATTTCCTATAAATTTCCTCTAAACAGAAAAGCTTCTGCCCACAAACCAACAGGGGTTTATAAAGCGTCGCTCTGCATATATTAATGATTGGACGGACAGGGTGAGCAGCAATGTACGACTGTATGCTGATGATGCTGTGGTGTAAGGGAAGAAGTTGAGTTTCTGTAGAAGGGTACAAGATGACTTGGACATAATTTCTAGTTGGTATGATGAACGGCAGCTTGCTATAAATGAAGAAAAACGTTAAGTTAGTGCGGATGAGGTAGAAGGCAATCGTGTATCATTCGAATGCAGCATTAGTAGAGTGCTGCTTGACACAGTCACAAGGACTAAATATCTAGGTGTAACGTTGCAAAGCGAAATGAAATGGAATTAGTATGTCAACTTGGTAATAGGGAATGCGGATGCTCGACTTCTTTTTATTGGGAGAATTATTTAAAACTGTAGCTCATCTATAAGGGAGGCGGCGTATAGAACGCTAGTGAGACCAGTTCTCGAGAACAACTCGCGTGTTTGGGATGCCCACCAGATCACGTGAAAGGAAGACATCCAAGGAATGAGGAGGCGTACTGCTAAATTTGTTACTGGTAGGTTCCATCAACAGGCAAGTATTACGGAGATGCTTCGTGTAGTCAAATGGGAATCGCTCGGGGGGAGGGGGGCGGGGGGGACGCTCTTTCCGTGACGTATTATTGCGCGGAAATTTAGAGAACTGGCATTTGAGGCCGACTGCAGAACAATTCAATTTCCGATTACCGCCGGCGTACGTTTCGCGTAAGGACTACGAAGATAAGGGGAGAGCAATTATTGCTCGTACGGAAACTTATAGACATTCGTTTAACGCTCATTGTATTTGCGAGTGGAACAGGAAAGGAAATGAGTAGTAGTCGTATTAGAAACCCCCCGCCATGTTCCATACGGTGGCTTGCGGAGAATGTATGCAGATCTACAGTAGATATAGAAGTGATGGATGAATCAGTATGAGGCCGAAACAAAGGAGGAAAGCAAGCAGTGGAAATATGTGGAATCGTCACCACCAGAGAATGCCAAGACCCAACCACCATCAAGCAATGTGATGCAGAGTTTTCCTTGGGACTGCCTTAGTGTGGTGCTGCTGACCGGTGTGGCCAAGCGGTTCTTGGTGCTTCAGTCTGGAACCGGGCGACCGCTACGGTCGCAGGTTCGAATCCTGCCTCGGGGTTGGATGTGTGTGATGTCCATAGGTTAGGAAGGTTTAAGTAGTTGTCAGTTGTAGGGGACTGATGACCTCAGATGTTAAGTCCCATAGTGCTCAGAGCCATTTAGTGTGGTGCTAACGGACTATACTCGTAAGGGGCAAACAGTCACAGAAGTATACTACCGAAATTACCTGACGCAGATACGACAGACTGTTAAGAAGAAGTGCCGCGGAATGGTATCCAACATGGTGTTTTTTTCTCCGTGAAAATGCACTATATCAATCTGTACAGGATACAGTTGTATATGCCACTTCTTTTGGCTACGAAATTTTGTTTTAGACCTGTGTTCTCTTAAAATGTAGCCCAGTGGCTTATTCTCCTTTCCTCTGATGAAGAAACAGTTGCGTGGCAGGCATTTCGAGAATGGCGACCTAGTGATATTCTAGGTTTCTTGAACAGCTAAAATGCAGACTTCTACAACCGGGATCCCTGTCGTCATCCAGTGCTGGGAAAAGACGTGTGACACTGGAGAGTAAACATGTAGAGGAGGATACCTCCAAGGGTCATCGTCGTCGTTTTGTTTTATCGATGTGATTTTTAAAACTGTATTACCATCGGTTGTACGTAGTGTAGTAGTGACTTACTTGAGACTGTTGAAGAGCTGGAGGCAGATAAAGTACAGGTTGTTGGCGCAGGAGAGCAGCACGATGTTGCAGACGGAGCTGTCCACGTCTCTCGTCAACTGGCAGAGTGTGTCGTAGTCTTCGCGAAGGCGACGCCATTCATTCTGCGTCAGCATCTGCACACGTCACCCAAAGTTTAACGACTGTCTCAACGTTAGCTTCTTAAGTGTCAGTCGTTGAAACTGTTATGTACCTTGTGTTACGTACCTCCCTGACTCGTGGGTTCGAGCACCACAAAGGCTTTGGTGTGGATCTCAAATTTGGCACTGAGGACTACGTATTGACAAGACTATCACATGTACATTCCAAAAAGTATTGAAGGATCACTTCTTTGAAACCCAGTCATTTTTTCCCCATAGCGACTTACAAGTGTAAAATCTGGCTCAAAAGCGCCTACAGCCTTTCTCTCTGTTACTGGGTAAAAGCGTGGCGCCTTGCAACGTCTACCTTGGGCTCTGCGGCGCTTCGAACAGCAAAGTATCGACAAATGCGATAAAAAGGCTAGAGCTCAGAAGTTCATATGAGGTGTAAGACGAGTTAATGATGTGACATTGGCATGAAATTTCACAACAGTTCAGTCCAACGCCACTTTGGCCATGTCCGTGTCACAAGATGGGAAGCCCCCCCCCCTTTTCCTGCCCCCCGCTGTTCACAACATCTCATGCCTTCTGTTGACACGTCTGCGATGGAGGTGATAACAGTGACGACCAGAAACTTCCTGGCAGATTAAAACTGTGTGCCGGACCGAGACTCGAACTCGAGACCTTTGCCTTTCGCGGCCAAGTGCTCTACCAACTGAGCTACCCAAGCACAACTCAGGCCCCGTCCTCAGAGCTATACTTCTGCCAGTACGTCGTCTCCTACTTTCCAAACTTTACAGAAGCTCTCCTGCGAACCTTGCAGAACTAGCAAACCTGAAAGAAAGGATATGGCGGAGACATGGCTTATCCACAGCCTGGGGGATGTTTCCAGAATGAGATTTTCACCTGCAGCGGAGTGTGCGGGGATATGAAAGTTCCTGGCAGATTAAAAATTTGTGCCAGACCGAGACACGAACTCGGGACATTTGCCTTTCGCGGGCAAGTGCTCTACCTACTGAGCTACCCAAGCACAACTCACGACCCGTTCTCAAGGCTCCTGCAGGAGAGCTTCTGTAAAGTTTGGAAAGTAGGAGACGAGGTAATGGCAGAAGTAAAGCTGCGAGGACGGGGCGTGAGTCGTGCTTGGGTAGCTCAGTTGATGGAGCACTTTCCCGCGAAAGGCAAAGGTCCCGAGTTCGAGTCTCGGTCCGGCACACAGTTTTAATGTGCCAGGAAGTTTAATATCAGCGCACACTCCGCTGCAGAGTGAAAATCTCAAAAAAATGGTTCAAATGGCTCTGAGCACTATGGGACTTAACATCTGTGGTCATTAGTCCCCTAGAACTTAGAACTACTTAAACCTAACTAACCTAAGGACATCACACACATCCATGCCCGAGGCAGGATTCGAACCTGCGACCGTAGCAGTCGCGCGGTTCCGGACTGCGCGCCTAGAACCGCTAGACCACTGCGGCCGGCTGAAAATCTCATTCTGGAAACATCCCACAGGCTGTGGCTAAGCCATGTCTCCGCCATATCCTTTCATTCAGGAGTGCCAGTTCTGCAAGGTTCGCAGGCGAGCTTCTGTAAAGTTTGGAAAGTAGGAGACGGGGTACTGGCGGAAGTAAAGCTGTGAGGACCGGGCGTGAGTCGTGCTTGGGTACCTCAGTTGGTAGAGCACTTGCCCGCGAAAGGCAAAGGTCCCGAGTTCGAGTCTCGGTCCGGCACACAGTTTTAATCTGCCAGGAAGTTTCATATGAGTGCACTCTCCGCTGCAGAGTGAAAATCTCAATCTGGAAACATCCCACAGGCTGTGGCTAAGTCATGTCTCTGCCATATCCTTTCTTTCAGGAGTGCTAGTTCTGCAAGGTTCGCAGGAGAGCTTCTGTAAAGTTTGGAAAGTAGGAGACGAGGTACTGGCAGAAGTAAAGCTGTGAGGACGGGGCGTGAGTTGGTAGAGCACTTGCCCGCGAAAGGCAAGGGTCCCGAGTTCGAGTCTCGGTCCGGCACACAGTTTTAATCTGCCAGGAATTTTCATATCAGCGCACACTCCGCTGCAGAGTGAAAATCTCATCCCAGTGACGATCCGCATTGAAATGAGGCGCTTTTCTTGTAAGTGACCGAGGAAAACGTTTTAGACAGACTGACACTCAGAATGGACAAGACAGGGTCCCTGGAGGTGGCTAAAGGGCGTCAATGGAACGAGCCCTTCCCCTCTGTCGTTCATTTAGATACGTTTCGCAGTCGGAACGACAACTTGCTTTGCGAGGGGCAACATAACGACGGTCTTTGGCAGGCCCATTTTTGTGGCTAGTGATAACAGTCCACAGATAATTAAAGCTCATCAGTTGTTCAGTCGACATAATACCTACTTCTACTTACATGTTAGAGGTGCTCTTGATATTACCATACTCTGATTTTTCAGACGAGATTTTCAGGTTATGTTCATCATCACGGCCAGAAATGTCACAATTAATAAAATGTTCCGGGCCATTGAGCCGTGGTCGAATGGATTTCTAACACCCACTGTTTCGGTCCCATCTGCGTAAGAAGTTTTCAATGGGGATCGCAGCTTTGTCAAATGTCCGATTTACACTCTGGATCGCTGCAGACTACGGCTAAATTCGGCTTCCGCGGGCTTCCGCGCAGTAGCGTGACGTTGCGTGTTTTGAATACGCAAGTTTACCGTGGAGGAAGAGGAGGTAGGCGTAAGATTAAATTTTCTTGCTGTGCTAGTTTTCAGGAAAGTATGTGGTAGCTTAGATCACACGGTTTACTGAAAACAAATGCACACACACCGTTACCTACACCGTGATTCGAACCACCAACCGCACCAAAAGCGAGGCATCATAAAAACGTTAGCGGATAGATCAAGGAAAATTTGCGAACCAGAGCTGCTTGACACAGAATTAAAACATCTCACCAATGCATTGCTCAAGAATGGTTATTCGTTCACTGAGGTGAAAAGAGCATTAAGACCACCGCGTAAAATTATAGTGATGCTCAAGCACCCGTGAAATCGAAAGTTCTCCTGCCATTTATTAAGGACGAGACTGACCGCATAGGAAAAATCCTGAAATAGCCTAACATTGCGGTAACCTACACACCTACACGGAAGGTACAAGATCACCTAAAGTCGGCTGTGGATACTCGCCAACCGCTGGAAAGGGGTGGAATTTATAGGATTCTGTGGGGAGGTGTAAGTGGGTAAAAAACGAACTGTCAAAAAACGACTCGTAGAGCACAAGGGCAATTGCAGAAGTGGGGAGACTGACAGAGACCAGCACATTCATTTTCATAGGACCCTTGTACTAGCAGCCACAAGCGGATACCATGGAAGGCTATTCAGAGAGGCCATAGAACTTGCGATACACCCCAGCAATGAAACTTCCTGGCAGATTAAAACTGTGTGCCCGACCGAGACTCGAACTCGGGACCTTTGCCTTTCGCGCGCAAGTGCTCTACCATCTAAGCTACCGAAGCACGACTCACTCCCGGTCCTCACAGCTTTACTTCTGCCAGTATCTCGTCTCCTACCTTCCAAACTTTACAGAAGCTCTCCTGCGAACCTTGCAGAACTAGCACTCCTGAAAGGCAAAGGCAAAGATCCCGAGTTCAAGTCTCGGACGGGCACACAGTTTTAATCTGCCAGGAACTTTCATATCAGCGCACACTCCGCTGCAGAGTGAAAGTCTCATTCTGGAAACCCCAGGAATGTTATATGATGGAGGAGGGATTGAAATTGAACGATATTTGGATTCTGGTGACGAAGAAGATGTGTGCCAGTCTTCCACCGTGGGATGACAGCAAAAGTGGACAATGGCAGTCTACAATGGTCAATTGCGCTCGCCTATCCAAAACATGTGACGTCACTCCACTGCGTGGATGCTCGCGGAAGCGGAATTTTGGTTTAGCCAGTAGCGAGTCAGGGTGTGAATCGGACATTCAACAAAGCTACGATACCCCTTGAAAATGTCCTCCACAGATGGCGACGAAACGTCAGGTTTTGAAGTGAAATCCATTCGACCACGGCATAATAGCCCGGAACATTTTATTACGTGTATTCATCATCATCATAGTGTTCTGCCCGAATGCAGGTTTTCACGTGGCAACTCCCCATGCTCTCTTGTCTTCTGGCATCTTCTTCATGTCCGCGTAATTTCTGGTTCCCTTTATGCCGTCTATGATCTCGTATCTCCTCCTTCCTCTCATTCTCCTTCCACAGACTACTGCCTCCAAAGCGACTGTTAGCAAGTACTCGTCTCAAGGAATGTCCGAGCCAGTTCTTCTTCCTTTCTCTTACAACCTGCAGCAGTCTTCTCCTCTCACCAACCCTTTCGAAAAGTCGTTCGTTAATCATTCTTTCTGTTCAAATTATCTTCTCTATTCTCCACATCCACATTTTAAATGTTACCAGACTTATTCCGTTTTCTCATCACAATGTCTATAATTCTGTTCCATAGAGTGCCATACTCCAGACAGAACACTTTATCTATACTACCATATAAAGAGAGCTCTATGTTTAACGTTGATGCCTAAAATGTCGAAAAGCACTTGACCGATTAATTTCGCATTTTGACACGATTCTCCGACAAACGTTAGGAAGGATATAGGCTACAACTTTTTTATATATGTGTACTACATGAAGAAGCAATGTTACTAGTAGAAATCTCGAAAATTCTTGACCGATTTGCTTCAAATTTTTACATGATGCTCTAACAAACATTCAGGCAGAAATAGGCAGGTTTTCCTTTAAAACCGACTGTTAGAAGAAATGCCGTGCTCTACTTTGCTGTGAAAATTTGCTGTTTCCTATACTTTCTAGCAGTCAGTTTTTAATTATGTTAGCGGGGCATTTAAACCGTTAGACTAAACGTTTCCCCCTTATATATTCCTTTTCCCTACATATAATTAAAAAAACTATATACACAGCCATGTGCTCTGTTGTTCTCTTCTTCGCAGTCGATTTTAACAGAAAACAGAAAAGGTGTTTTTCTGACTTATTGTTTTATGATTAGAATATTACTACGGAGACTTAATCGTTAAAAACCTCGTAATCCTACTCGTTTGCAGATTAAAACTATGCGACTACTTGTCATTGAAGCTACTATCCTCACAGATCCAGCATCTGGAGAGGTATCTTATACCCCATACACCAATGGAACCAACCGATTTACCCATCTATTTTAAGTGATTTCAGCTGCCAATCAAGGTTCCGTTGGCTGTCGTAATAAACAAGGCTCAAGATCAGCGTGAGAGGGAAAGACGAAATGGACGAGAGAGGCGAAGTTGGGGGGGGGGGGGGGGGGGGGCAGATCGACGGGGGGAGGGAGGAGGAGATAAACAAAGAGAGGGAAGAGGAGGAGGGACAAGATGATCAGGACGTATTTCCAATTTCAATACATATTTAACAATCGCGAAGAATCTGGGTTCGTTAGTCTATTATAATTTCATCTGTGAGTTCTTCGTGAATTTTAATTCTCGTTCCATTACACACACGCACGCACACACACACACACACACACACACACACTTGTAAGCCAAAACATTATGAACACTGTCCAACACGACGTTGGATGCCTCCTGGTGGTGTTCCGGGCATGTGACGCGGTAACAGACGTACATACACTATGTGATCAAAAGTATCCGGACACCTCCAAAAACATACGTTTCTCATGTTAGGTGCATCGTTCTGCCACCTAGTGCCACGTAATCCATATCATCGACCTCAGTAGTCATTAGACATCGTGAGAGAGCAGAATGGGGCGCTCCGCGGAACTCACGGACTTCCAGCGCAGACAGGTGATGGGGTGTCACCTGTGTCACACGTCTGTACGCGAGATTTCCGCACTTCTAAACATCCCTAGGTTCACTGTAACGATGTGATAGTGAAGTGGAAACGCGAAGGACACGTACAGCACAAAAGCGTACAGGCCGACCTCGTCTGTTAACTGACAGAGACCGCCGACAGTTGAAGAGGGTCATAATGTGTAATAGGCAGACATCTAACCAGACCATCACACAGGAATTCCAAACTGCATCACGATCTACTGCAAGTACTATTACAGGCGGGAGGTGAGAAAACTTGGATTTAATGGTCGAGGGGGCTGCTCGTAAGCCACATATCACGCCGATAAATGCCAAACGACGCCTCGCTTGGTGTAAGGAGCGTAAACATTGTACGACTGAACTGCGGAAAAACGTTGTGTGGAGTGACGAATCACGGTACGCAATGTGGCGATCCTATGTCAGGATGTGGGTATGGTGAATGCCCGGTTGACGTCATCTGCCAGCGTGTGTAGAGACAACAGTAAAATTCGGAGGCGGTGGCGTTATGGTGTGGTCGTGTTTTTCATGAAAGAGGCTTGCACTCCTTGTTGTTTTGCGTGACACTATCACAGGACAGGCCTACACTGATGTTTTAAGTACCTTCTTGCTTCCTACTGTTGAAGAACAATTCGGTAATGGCGATTGCATCTTTCAACACGATTGAGCACCTGTTCTTAATGGACGGCCTCTGGCGGAGTGGTTACACGACAATAACATTCCTGTAATGGAATGGCCTGCACAGAGTCCTGACCTGAATCCTATAGAACACCTTTGGGATGTTTCGAAACGCCGACATCGTGCCAGGCCTTCACCGACCGACATCGATACCTCTCTTCAGTGCAGCACTCCGCGAAGAACGGGTGGCCATTCCCCAAAAAGCCTTCGAGCATCTGACTGAATGTATGCCTGCGAGAGTGGAAGCTGTCATCAAGGCTAGGGTGGGTCAACACCATATCGAATTCCAGCATTACCGATGGAGGGTGCCACGAACTTGTAAGTCAGTTTCAGCCAGGTGTCCGGGTACTTTTGATCACATAGTGTATGTAAGCGGAGCAGACACGGACGGAGGATCACCCTAGTCATGATATGGCTGCAAATGGGAAGATCCCTTGAGGTAAGAGACTTTGACAAAAGGCTGGTTATTATTACGCAGAGCTTGTGAACGAGTATCTCGAAAACTGCGAAGCTGTTCGAATGTTCATGTGCTACTGTCGTGAGCATCTACGGAAGGAGGTAGGACAGTGAAACTACCACTAGGGACTAAATTGTTGGAAGTTCACGAGTCGTCACAGACTGTGGGGTTCGGAGGCTTGACTGCTTTGTAAAACAGATGCTGATGCACAATGCTGATGCACGCACAAGTGTTTCGGAGCACACCGTTCATCGTACACTGTTCAACGCGGTGCTCCACTGCAGATCACCAGTACGTGTTCACATATTGACCTAACGACATCGTCAGTTACAATTGCAGTGAGCACGGGACCATCGGGATTCGACCGTCGATCACTGGAAACGTGTCAGCTCTTCGGGTGAATAATATTTTTGCTAGACTAGATATACATCTACATCTAGATGCATACTCCGCAATCCACCATACGGTGCGTGGCGGAGGGTACCTCGTACTACAACTAGCATCTTCTCTCCCTGTTCCACTCCCAAACAGAACGAGGGAAAAATGACTGCCTATATGCCTCTGTACGAGACCTAATCTCGCTTATCTTATCTTTGTGGTCTTTCCGCGAAATATAAGTTGGCGGCAGTAAAATTGTACTGCAGTCAGCCTCAAATGCTGGTTCTCTAAATTTCCTTAGTAGCGATTCACGAAAAGAACTCCTCCTTTCCTCCAGAGACTCCCACCCGAGTTCCTGAATCATTTCCGCAACAATCGCGTGATGATCAAACCGACCAGTAACAAATCTAGCAGCCCGCCTCTGAATTGCTTCTATGTCCTCCCTCAATCCGACCTGATAGGGATCCCAAACGCTCCAGCAATACTCAAGAATAGGTCGTATTAGTGTTTTATAAGCGGTCTCCTTCACAGATGAACTACATCTTCCCAAAATTCTACCAATGAACCGAAGACGACTATCCGCCTTCCCCACAAGTGCCATTACATGCTTGTCCCACTTCATATCGCTCTGCAATGTTACGCCCAAATATTTAATCGACGTGACCGTGTCAAGCGTTACACTACTATTGGAATATTCAAACATTAAGGGATTCTTTTTCCTATTCATCTGCATTAATTTACATTTATCTACATTTAGAGTTAGCTGCCATTCTTTACACCAATCACAAACCCTGTCCAAGTCATCTTGTATCCACCTACAGTCACTCAACGACGACAACTTCCCGTACACCACAGCATCATCAGCAAATAGCTGCACATTGCTATCCACCCTATCCAAAAGATCATTTATATAGATAGAAAACAACCGCGGACCTACCACACTTCCCTGGGGCACTCCAGATGATACCCTCACCTCCGATGGACGCTCACCATCGAGGACAACGTACTGGGTTCTATTACTTAAGAAGTCTTCGAGCCACTCACATATTTGGGAACCAATCCCATATGCTCGTACCTTAGTTAGGAGTCTGCAGGGGGGCACAGAGTCAAACGCTTTCCGGAAGTCAAGGAATATGGCATCCGTCTGATACCCTTCATCCATGGTTCGCAAGATATTATGTGACAAAAGGGCGAGTTGCGTTTCGCAGGAGCGATGCTTTCTAAAGCTGTGCTGATGCATCGATGATCGTCTCCACAAACGAAGTCGTTGAGGTGAACGACGGCTCGAAATGTGCAGCGCGCCACAGACGCAGGATGGCGGTAGTAATGTTATGCTATGGGAGACATTCTTCTACGCTTTGTAAGGGACCTGTCGCAGGAATCGATGACAGGCTGTCAGCTCAGGACGACTTGCACCCCTTCACGCATGATGTCTTCCCCTACGGCGATGTCATCCTGCAGCAGTATAAATGTCCGTGTCTCGGAGCCAGAAGCATGCTGCAGTGGTTTATGGAACATTGTAGTGAACGTTGATGTCTCGGCAACCAAATTCGCCTGATGTAAACTCTATGGAACCCACCATCTGGCTCGCCATCGGGCGCCATCACCGCATACGCAAATCAGCAGCCGGTTGTTTACGCGAATAATATGACTTGGGCTTAGACATCTAATGCTACATACCTCCACAAACCCAACAAACTGTCAGATCCTTGATACGCAGAATTATGGATGTACTGCGTTCCAAAGAAGTACAAACAAGCTATTAAGCAGGTGATCATAATGTTTTGGCTCATCAGTATATTGGGTCGATGCATAAGTTCGTAGCGTTTTTCCATAAGTTTATTGAACACAACAGACACTCGTAATACAGACTTTAGTAATCAAAAATATATTCTCCTTCACTACTTACAACAGTCTGCCAGCGCGGTGGTAACTTTACGATTCTGCGGCTATAGAAATTACGTGGTTTTGAGGCGAAGAACTCGTCGAGCCATGTTATAAGAGCATTTTCATCCGGAAAGGAAGTTTCTTCAATGTTTTTCGATATAGGGCTGAAAAGGTGAAAATCTGAGGGGGCAAGGTAAGGTGGATGCACAATGACTTCCCAGTCACCGGCCATTTGACCATCTACTTCTGTGCAGATGCACAAACAGTGCCCGAACTCTTACGGGAATCTGCAGTAAAGCCGCGGGTAATGAGTATAATGGACAGGGGCATTAGAGTATAGTGCGGGAAAATAAGTTGCGAATGTGGGTCTCACGGGAGGCCCTGCAGTCCCTGCAGTCGCACTATCCTCTGTGTCCTCAGTGACTCAGATGGATAGTTCCGCTTGGGACGCGACAGCGACCGGACGTGTCGGTACTTCCGCGTAGTCGTAGCGCCGCAGGCCGTGTTTATAGAAATTCTTGGATTGTGACCTGTGATATTTTGAGTGCTTCTTCACTACCGTCGTACACACGCTTCTTAATTCACTCACAGCGGTCTCGGTCGCTCATATACTGCAGTTATGGCTCCCAGTGTACCCCGTAAGAATACCCTGTGTTTTGCATTTGAGAAATCTTCCATGAATGTGCAACCGAGTTCTCTAGAAATCCATGACTGGATAGTAGATATTATTGGCATCAAGTCCGACCAGGTCCACACAGCATATTATGGCATGGAGGAATACTGTTTCTTTGTGAAGTTTTTAGACCGGATACAACTGGAGAAAATTTTGGTGAATACTGGTGGGAAAGTAGAGTTCCGACATCGTGATCAGTCGGTGAGTACAGTTTCAATAACTAACGCAAACATTGACTACAAATAAGTGCGAGTGTCCAATTTGCCACCTGAGGTTGAGAATTGTTTTCTTAGAGATGTCCTCGCCAAATACGGTAACATCCGACAGATTAGAAACGAAAAATGGTCGAGCCGTCACAAACTCCAATGTTATAGTGGGGTTCACTCAGATGACATGGCCTTTAAAGTCAATATCCCAACCTATATAATGGTTTGTGGTTATAAGGTTCATGTCATTTACGATGGACAAGTAGGCACTTGTTTTATCTGTAACACGAGTGGCCATTTACGAGATGATTGCCCACGGCGCGTTGTCGTACTTCGCAACAATCTGCAACAACGACAGAGATTAACATTGGCTGATGTCCTAACTCAAAATCAGACGCCGTCTGTGATTGACTCCCAACCGAGTGCATCTGTGTCAGAGTACAACGATCTAGGTAACGGCACCTTTCCACCCTTACCTCGGAAACCTGTGGCCAGTCACCCCTTAGCCGCCGGTGTTGCATTATCTGTCGGTAACAAACGACGCCGTATTAGTGACGGTAGTGGCTCCGGTGACCTGGTCGTACCAAATCAAACCGATGACGCGGAGTCACGGGCCTCCACACAGGACGCGCATATGTCAGATGGCTCAGTTACGACCCGCCAAATTCACATTGAAACTCCCGACGCAGACACTGCCAATACGAGTGCAGTCGAGTGTTTACAGCAATCCGTTCCGATGCCGCTTCTCGCCTCGACACAGGTGGTCAACACACAAGAGGCGGAAGCCATCAACTGCAACTCGTAAACACAGAGGATGATGCACGCAGTGTAGAGCCTAACATAAACACCCGCCACTTCGGACCTGCTTCCAAACAACGCGAGGAACCGGAAAGCTCTATACAAGCAGCCAGTGCGGCTCCAAACACAGTGAGCCTACTGAAGACGCGTCTTCGGACTTGCCACCCGTTCCGAACCAAGGACTTTCACATACTGCTTACAGCCACGACTCGCCGACTCTGCCGTCTTCTATGACACTTCGGACGACTGTGCGACGGCAAAATAAAGTTAAACCAAATGACTCCGTGGCTGGAAGTAAGTCAAAATGTAAAGTCAGCGCAAACCCTGATACAAAACCAGCGGATGTAGGTTCGAAGTCCGACGGTGAGATGGACTGGGCGTCCTACGCTTCCCAACACCCACACGTCTCTGACGATCAGGACTCAAGCTTATAAGTTTTTGTCCTTAACATTAATAGAATTAGGACAGATTTAAAATTAGCAGTGCTACGGCAGTTTATCTGTGAGTCCGAAGCTGATATAGTTCTGTTACAGGAAGTGTCTATCTTAAATTTTTATGTATCAGGATTTGCAACAATCGCAAACACCGCGGCGGACGGGGTACAGGTACGGCCATACTATCACGAGACGGAATCCCAGTGAGCAGTATCGAACTGTTGGACTCCGGTAGAGACATAGCTTGTCACCCTCGTCAATATCTATGCTCCATCTGGAACGACCCTAAAATCAGAAAGAGCTAACTTCTTTAAACAAGACATCATCTACTTCTTACACCGCAAGGTTCGCAGGTGATAATTAGTGGTGATTTTAACTGTGTGATCCAAAGGAAAGATCAATCACCAAACTTTAATTACTGTAGGGAACTACATGATCTGGTGGGTCATCTGCAGCTGAAGGATGCGTGGGAACTAAAATTTCCTACCCTGGTAAAATATACGTACCTGACCGCCACCGTATGTAGCCGTCTAGACCCTTTGTACATCTCTGAGAACATTTGCCAACATGTTCTGGACGCCGATGTCATTCCGGCTAATTTCTCTGATCACTGTGCCCTCTGTGTCACGATAAATCTGGCCAAACAGCATACTAAACAGCATAGGATTCCGTGGAGCCTAAATGTTTCTATTCTCGCAGATGCCGCGCTACAACATGTCATCTTCACGACATGGGCATATTGTCTCAAGCAATGCTGCAGATATCCGAGCAAGATAGCCTGGTGGAATGTTGTGGTCAAACGTAAAATACGATTCTCCTTAAGAAACTACAGTTGGCAACGGGCGCAAGATGTCAAACGCACGATTGATTTTTACCAGACAGTTCTACGAGAGTTGTATGCGACTACGACACCAACCAACACACAGCTGACGACCATCAAACAAATAAAGGCGAAGATTATAGGCATAGAGCGAACGCAGCTTGAAGGACTGAAGATCAGATCTAAAGCAAAATCGCTTCAAGAGAACGAACTTGTATTGCTATATCACCTCATAAAACATCGTGCCATCGCAAGCGAACTTTTATCGGGGAGCTGGACACAGATGATGGACTCCGTTTGACCCGACAGAGTGATATTCTTACTGCAGTTTACCGGTACTTCACGGATCTGTACTCGCAATGCGATACATATGGTGATGACGGCGGCGATATCGTGAGTGCTCTGCCCACCGTAGTCACGCCTGCGGACAACTCGGCGGTCGTACACGATTTTGCTCCAGACGAAGTCCTAGAAATGATTTCTGGCTCGCCATCGAATAAATCCCCTGGCTCTGATGGTTTGGCACGGGAATTTTATGTGCGTTTCTGGGCCATAAGCGGACACGCATTTACTGATGTCCTCAATGAAGTGATGCGAGGGAGTGACGTGCCGGCCGAAATGAAGGAAGGTCGAATTGTATTGATGCCAAAAAGCAAACACCGAAAAACCTTAGATAACTTCCGATTGATTACTTTACTCAATTTTGATTACACAACCTCCAACAGATTGTCTCCATTAATGAAGCAAGTGATTCACAACCATCAATCATGCTTCCATGGTCGCACTATTATGACGCCACTTTCGGAATATAGAGATGTAATAGCCATAGCGTCAGTCACTAACACGAATCTCGCAATGCTGTTTATCGACTTTTGCAAGGCATTTGATCGCGTCCGCCACGAGTACCTCCTACAGCTCCTGCAGCGGTGTGGTTTTGATCAACGGGTTATTAATATCGTGCAACATTTCGTCATGGGCATTACAACCAGAGTCAGCGTAAATGGACAGCTTACTCAATCCATCGACGTCTAAAGAGGAATGCCGCAGGGGAGCCCTCTCTCTATGATATTATTTGTTTAATCGCTCGAGCCGTTCTTACGCTCTATTCATGACAAACCTGCAGGCCTTTCGATCGCTGGGACGTCCTTCGTGGTTCGTGCTTACGCCGATGACGTCGGAGTGTTACTGCGCAACGACGGAGACGTATCAACCCTCAAGACCGCGGTAGACGAGTACTGTCGTGCTTCCGGCGCTAAAATCAACGCCGATAAATGCACCTTTGTCAACATTCGAGGATTCCACGCAGTTATTGTACCTTGGGCGAAGCGTGTCGAAGCCCACACCACTGTGGGGATGATTATCGACAAATGCCCGCTAAAAATGAATGCAAAAAATTGGAAGCAGGTCACCATAAAGTGCAAGGTGGCATCTATGAAAACAGTTGGCGGTCCGTTGATATTCTCCAACGCATACAACTCCTCAGCAGTTACATATTAAGTAAAGCGTACTATACGGCCCAAATATTTCCAGTCCCCGAGATGCAGGCCAAACACGTGATGAAACTCTCTAGTAGATTTATCTGGAAAAGGGATCTGTTCAAAGTGAAATACACCACGCTGACGTCTTCCAAACAGGCCGGCGGACACAACATGCCTGACATTAATCGAAAGTGTACTGCGTTATATATTAAACGAATCACCCACTCGTTGGACAAGGAACCTCTCAGCGCAACCAGTTGGCTCTTCCGAATATTACAACCCACCGATATGCACCCACCCATTGATGCAGGTTAAATGCATTACAAACTACGACTTGTCAAGCAGTTTTTTCTTGAAGTAAGCTATGTTGATGGACATTATTTCAAGCAGGATTTACCGACGACGCCCCTGTTATTAAAAACATGGACATCTCCAATAGTCCGGAATCCCACTGAACTTAAATACCCGAGTGTTCATTGGAAGGCAGTTTGGCTCAAATGGCTCTGAGCACTATGGGACTTAACATCTATGGTCATCAGTCCCCTAGAACTTAGAATTACTTACTAAGGACATCACACAACACCCAGTCATCACGAGGCAGAGAAAATCCCTGACCCCGCCGGGAATCGAACCCGGGAACCCGGGCGCGGGAAACGAGAACGCTACCGCACGACCACGAGCTGCGGACAGGCAGTTTGGGACAACAGAAGTTTAACCGTCCACATTGCTGAGGTGGCGTCCCTTGGTATAAAGTGGTAAACGATGTTATACCCAATAATGAAAGGTTGCATAGCATCGGCTTATGTGACAGTGATGAATGCGCCGCTGTGGTCTGGTCGACACCTTACGCCATCGCTTTACTTGTGGCGGCCATCTCATTAACTGGAAATGGGTGCAGCAGAGGCTGGGCCTGATTACCCGCAGCACCCCAGCCAGCCACTGCGCTGACATCCTGCTCCGGCCGGACACGAAACATTTTCCCGCTGCCAAGAACAACACCGTGATGTGGCTGTTAGGACAGTTTTTGACATATATCATCATCCACAATAGTGAAGATAATCTCAATAGTTTCGAGGCTTATATGAGATTGGCCCGTTGGAAGATGAAACGTTACCCAAATTTCAGGACGATGTTTGGTAATATGTTAGACATAATTTTTGAAAAACAAGGCGTAGGGTAATTCTCAACGCCGGTAAGGACACAAATCACGTGCAAGACTATGTAGCGAACAAAATACACAACGAATAAGGGGTTACACCTGTTCCTAGGACTGCTCCCGATTTCTCATTGGTGTTATTAACTTCATTTGAAGTTTTCCTTAATTTATGTTGCCTATGCATGTCTTTGTTATTCGTCGATGACTTTCTGTGAAGAGTTTGGACGGTTGTGAATCAATTGACAGAACTTCAATTCTAATTAAGGCAGTTAATGTAATTCTCTTTAATATGTTTGCGTTTTGGTTCTATGTCTCTATCTGGACTGAAGATGCTCTTGTCAGTTTAATAGTTTTGTTCTGTTTTCTAAGCATATAAATGGCACTATATGGCACCATATTGAAGCGTGTTCATCAGTCTATTGTAGGATAGATTTCGTGTTGAAACAGTTCCAGTACTTCATTATTTTGTTTTTGTGCTTATGTGCTTATATGATTGTTTTAATAAAGAAAAAAAAGATGAGCGTCCGCCATGCAAGCAGGAGATCTCGGGTTCGAGCCCCGGTCCCGGCATACATTTTCATCTGTCGCCATTGACTTATATCAATGCCTGTATGCAGCTAAGGGTATTCGTTTCACTATAATTTCATACTCTATTTTGCTTCTGTTTTTCTTGAATCTTTGCCATTCTTTTGCTACTTCTGTATCGTGCTGTATTTTGTCTCTAATTACTAACGTTAACAGTTTTAAGGTGGTGTCAAGCAGGTTAGTAGAATGATTAACTTAAACAGGACTGATCACTACAAAGCAGGTGCCTGAGCTGACAGACGTTTGTACCTTTCCACGCAGGGCGTGCAGGCGCGAGTTGAGCTGGTGGAAGCGTGCGGCCAGCACCATGCTGAGCAGCATGACGAACAGGTCCATGAAGTTCCACGCGAACGTGTCGATCACGTTGGTCGCCCAGAAGACGAGGCAGCGCCCGTGGTCGTAGGCGACCAGCGAGAACACCTGCGGGTAGGCGCGCTCGCAGTACCGGCGCAGCCAGTCGAACCCGCCCGACGAACACGTCACGGACGTCACCAGGTTCGTGATGTTGGCCAGCACGTGCTCCACTGCAAACGAGACGAGACCACGCTTCCAGTGTCAGAATGGTCTAAAATTTTGTGCTAAATAAATAATTACACTGATGTGACAAACGTTATGGGATGGGTCCTGATATTGTGTCGGATCTCCATTTGCTTGGCGTAGTGGAGCGATTCGACGTGGTTTGGGCTCAATAAGTCGTTGGAAGTCTACTCCAAAAATATTGAGCCATGCTTTCTCTACAGCTATCCATAATTGCGAAAAGGTTAACGGTGCACGATTTCGTGCACGAAATGGCCTCTCGATTACGTCCCACAAATGTTCGATGGGATTCATGACGGTCGATCTGGGCGGGCAGATCATTGCCGGGAATGTTGTACAAAACAATCGAGAAAAGTCGTGGCTCAGTGCCATGACGCATTGTCGTCCATTAAAAATACGTTGTTCTTTGGATACCTAAAGTCCATGAATGGCTGCAAATGGTCTCCAAGTAGCCGAACATAACCATTTCCAATCAATGATCGTTTCAGTTAAACCATAAGGCCCACTCCATTCCATGTAAATAAAGCCCACATCAACAGCTTGTACAGTGGCTTCTTGACAACCTGGGTCCATGGCTTCTTGGGGTCTGCACCTCACTCGCATCCTACCATCAGCTCTTACCCACTGAAATTGGGGCTCATCTGACCAGGTTACAGTGTGCAGCACCCATCGGATATGGTCGCGAGCCCATGAGAGACGCTGCAGGTGATGTCGTGCCGTTAGCAAAGGCACTCGTGTCGTTCGTCTGCTTCCATAGGCCATTAACGCCAAAGTTCGCAGCAGTGCCCTAACGGATACGTTCTTTGTCCGTCCCACACTGATTTCTGCGGTTATTTCACACAGTGTTGCCTGTTACCCTTCACAAATATTCGCAAACCCCGCTGCTCATGGCTGTCGGCCACTGCGTTGTCCGTGGTGAGAGGTAATGCCCTGAATTTAGTACTTCCGGTACACTCTTGACACTATATATCTAGGAATATTAAATTCCCTAACGATTACCGAAAAGGTATGGCTCATGCGTCTAGCTCCAACTACCATTCCGCGTTCGAAGTCTGTTAATTCCCGTCGTGCAGCCATAATCACGTTGGAAACCTTTACACATGAATCACCTAAGTACAAATGACAGCTCCGCCAATGCACTGCCTTGTGTACGCGATACTGTGTATGTGCATATCGCTACCCCATTACTTTCGACACACCAGTGTAAGCTGTCTGTAAGAGTCAGAAATTACGATCTCTTAGGCTGAAGATTTCTCAGAAGGCCAAGAAAGAGTTGGGAAATGTAAAGGTCAAAGGCCTAATACCTGAACTGTAGGAAAATAAGAAAACCGGTACGCATGCGACAGGAAGCGCTACCTAATATGTTCCAAAACATCGGTCATAAAAACGGGATTTTCGGGGCTTATACCTCGGATTCTATTGGTGATAGAAAGATAGAGTCAATTGTTCTGGATAGCCCTTGCGCTAGGAACTATTTGTATATACAACAGAAGGACCGTCTTACCATAATTATCCTACAGTACTGGGTCAAAGTTTGAATATTACACACCTCTTCCAGCTTAGGCAAATGGAGCAAATTGGTTAGTTCTTTTTGCGTAAGATGTGGTCCACTGTGTGCCTTAAGGGCTTATGGATGCACTATTTAGTTCAGAAACCAGAAAAACCTGATTTTTTGGTGCCAAAAGTGAGCTGCGGATTGCAAGATATCTATGCACAGCTAATGTCTGACACTTCACTTCTTTTCTCTTTCGTCAGAGGTCAGCATAAACACTCCCTGTGTGCATTAACGTCCATGATGCAAATGGTTCTTACCACTATGGGACTTAACATCTGAGGTCATCAGTCCCCTAGGACATAGAACTACTTATACCTAACTAATCTAAGGAGATCACACACATTCATGCCCGAGGCAGGATTCGAACCTGCGACCGTAGCGGGCGCGCTGTTCCAGACTGAAGCGCCTAGAAATGCACGGTCACCCCGGCCGGCGTTAACGTCCATAGAATAAATGACTGGGGTAAGCAGGAGACCCTTATTCTATGACAGAGCACAATAGTGTTCAAGCTGTAAACAGATTGGTTTAAAATGCTGAAATTTTTTTCAGAGAAATACACTGATTTACACAGTTTGCAACATGACAATGTTAGGACAGTTGTCAAGAGACCACAACTCGTCCTGAGTAAGTGAAATAACTCTAAACACAACAATATCAAATTTTAACTAGAAGTTTCTTTACAACATTATTCTTACTACTACGTCATGAAGTTGGTCAATATTACGATAAATCATTAAATTCCGGTTCTCAGTTTGGTACTATTTAGGATGACAATCAAGTCTACAGAGGATGGTTAGTTTTGTGACAAGCTGAGCAAAAGATTACCCAAGATTGCTCGAGTTCACAGTGGTCGCAAGCTGGTGAATCAACAAGTTACGCCTCTGCTCGTGGTATTTACTTTAGCTGTGATGAGTTGTCGTCTGCATGTCTGCTCTCGTCCTCTGAAATTCCTATAAAAGTTATTCAAAACCTTTGCTGATTTTATCAGCAGAAACTCTCCAATGTTTCTCGTAAAGCGAGAAAACATGCACTCATCCCTAGTCTTGGAGTATGGCGATATGCACATGCATGGCTGGAGCAGCGTGTGTATTACAATGCCCCCTCAGTACTCGCAAGAACAATTAACTATGTGGCTGGTTCGTTTCTCCGCAGTTGGAGCTCAGCGACGCTACAGCTAGTATCTAACTGAATGACAGCCGCAGTGAACGCAGTGTTCACACAAATTTCTCCTCTGAGCCGTGTTGTTGTTGTTGTTGTTGTGGTCTTCAGTCCTGAGACTGGTTTGATGCAGCTCTCCATGCTACTCTATCCTGTGCAAGCTTCTTCATCTCCCAGTACCTACTGCAGCCTACATCCTTCTGAATCTGCTTAGTGTATTCATCTCTTGGTCTCCCCCTACGATTTTTACCCTCCACGCTGCCCTCCAATACTAAATTGGTGATCCCTTGATGCCTCAGAACATGTCCTACCAACCGATCCCTTCTTCTGGTCAAGTTGTGCCACAAACTCCTCTTCTCCCCAATCCTATTCAGTACCTCCTCATTAGTTATGTGATCTACCCATCTAATCTTCAGCATTCTTCTGTAGCACCACATTTCGAAAGCTTCTATTCTCTTCTTGTCCAAACTATTTACCGTCCATCTTTCACTTCCATACATGGCTACACTCCATACAAATACTTTCAGAAATGACTTCCTGACACTTAAATCTATACTCGATGTTAACAAATTTCTCTTCTTCAGAAACGCTTTCCTTGCCATTGCCAGTCTACATTTTATATCCTCTCTACTTCGACCATCATCAGTTATTTTGCTCCCCAAATAACAAAACTCCTTTACTACTTTAAGTGTCTCATTTCCTAATCTAATACCCTCAACATCACCCGACTTAATTCGACTACATTCCATTATCCTTGTTTTGCTTTTGTTGATGTTCATCTTATATCCTCCCTTCAAGACACCATTCCGTTCAACTACTCTTCCAAGTCCTTTGCTGTCTCTGACAGAATTACAATGTCATCGGCGAACCTCAAAGTTTTTATTTCTTCTCCATGGATTTTAATACCTACTCCGAATTTTTATTTTGTCTCCTTTACTGCTTGCTCAATATACAGATTGAATAACATCGGGGAGAGGCTACAACCCTGTCTTACTCCCTTCCCAACCACTGCTTCCCTGTCATGTCCCTCGACTCTTATAACTGCCATCTGGTTTCTGTACAAATTGTAAATAGCCTTTCGCTCCCTGTATTTTACCCCTGCCACCTTTAGAATTTGAAAGAGAGTATTCCAGTCAACATTGTCAAAAGCTTTCTCTAAGTCTACAAATGCTAGAAACGTAGGTTTGCCTTTCCTTAATCTTTCTTCTAAGATAAGTCGTAAGGTCAGTATTGCCTCACGTGTTCCAGTATTTCTACGGAATCCAAACTGATCTTCCTCGAGGTCGGCTTCTACTAGTTTTCCCATTCGTCTGCAAAGAATTCGTGTTACTATTTTGCAGCTGTGGCTTATTAAACTGATTGTTCGGTAATTCTCACATCTGTCAACACCTGCTTTCTTTGGGATTGGAATTATTATATTTTTCTTGAAGTCTGAGGGTATTTCGCCTGTTTCATACATCTTGCTCACCAGATGGTAGAGTTTACAGAGCGTTATGCGCCCCATTCTGCACTTTACGCTAGTTTAGAGGAGAGTGTCCTCGAAAATTTTGGTATTGTCTTTCTCGTAGCAAAACTGTCCCCCACCTGGGTCCTTTCATGCTTCATGTCACAGCTTTTTCCGACCAATAGGAGCGTTCCTCTTATTTGTGAATACTCTGTCTGCCTATCGCAAAGGCCCTACCATTAAACTGCATCGAAATCTTCCTAGTTCGTTTCCACCAATTGGACATTATGTGCCTGCTCCAGATGCCTAAAAGTTACATGCATACAGCATGAGCATACTACGCACTGTTTACGTGATAAACTGCATCACTGGTTTGTTCATATCCATTTGGAAATTCCGAAACACAGTCTTCGAAAGGGAGGTAAGAAGGAAATGACAAGTATTTTGGACATGTCAGGAAAACTGCTTGTGAAAACTGTGGATTCCTTGGGCAGATGGAGGGAATATTTTGAAGAGTTGCTCAATGTAGGTGAAAATACGATCAGTAATGTTTCAGATTTCGATGTACAATGTGATAGGAATGAGGATGGAAATAGGATCACATTTGAGGGAGTGGTGAAAATGGTCAATAGATTGCAGTGCAATAAAGCAGCTGGGGTGGATGAAATTCAGTCGGAACTCATCAAATACAGTGGAATGTCAGGTCTTAAATGGCTACACAGGATAATTGAAATGGCCTGGGAGTCGGGACAGGTTCCATCAGACTGGACGAAAGCAGTAATCACACCAATCTTCAAACATGGAGACAGAAAAGATTGTAACAACTACAGAGGTATCTCTTTAATCAGCGTTGTGGATAAAATCTTCGCAGGTATTGTTGAAAGGAAAGTGCGAGTATTAGTTAAGGACCAATTTGATGAAAATCAGTATGGGTTTAGACCTCTTAGAGGTTGTCAGGACCAGATCTTTAGCTTACGGCAAATAATGGAGAAGTGTTATGAATGGAACAGGGAATTGTATCTATGCTTTATAGATCTAGAAAAGGCATATGACCGGGTTCCTAGGAGGAAGTTATTGTCTGTTCTACGATATTATGGAACAGGAGGCAAACTTTTGCAAGCAATTAAAGGTCTTTAAATGGATAGTCAGGCAGCAGTTAGAGTCGACGGTAAATTGAGTTCATGGTTCAGAGTAGTTTCAGGGGTAAGACAAGGCTGCAACCAGTCTCCACTGTTGTTCATATTATATATGGATCATATGTTGAGAACAATAGACTGGCTGGGTGAGATTAAGATGTGTGAACACAAAATAAGCAGTCTTGCATATGCGGATGACTTAGTTGTGATGACAGATTCGATTGAAAGTTTGCAAAGTAATATTTCAGAGCTAGATCAGAAATGTAAGGACTATGGTGTGAAGATTAGCATCTCCAAAACGAAAGTAATGTCAGTGGGAAAGAGATATAAACGGATTGAGTGCCAAATAGGAGGAACAAAGTTAGAACAGGTGGACGGTTTCAAGTACTTAGGATGCATATTCTCACAGGATGGCAACATAGTGAAAGAACTGGAAGCGAGGTGTAGCAAAGCTAATGCAGTAAGCGCTCAGCTACGATCTACTCTCTTCTGCAAGAAGGAAGTCAGTACCAAGACTAAGTTATCTGTGCACCGTTCAATCTTTCGACCAACTTTGTTGTATGGGAGCGAAAGCTGGGTGGATTCAGGTTACCTTATCAATAAGGTTGAGGTTACGGATATGAAAGTAGTTAGGATTCATTGCAGGTACTAGTAGATGGGAACAATGGCAGGAGGGTGTCCACAATGAGGAAATCAAAGAAAAACTGGGAATGAACTCTATAGATGTAGCAGTCAGGGCGAACAGGCTTAGATGGTGGGGTCATGTTACACGCATGGGAGAAGCAAGGTTACCCAAGAGACTCGTGGGTTCAGCAGTAAAGGGTAGGAGGAGTCGGGCCAGACCAAGGAGAAGGTACCTGGATTCGGTTAAGAATGATTTTGAAGTAATAGGTTTAACATCAGAAGAGGCACCAATGTTAGCACGGAGTAGGGGATCATGGAGGAATTTTATAAGGGGGACTATGCTCCAGACTGAACGATGAAAGGCATAATCAGTCTTACATGATGATGATGATGAGTTTTCTAAAACTTCTTGCCGTACCACTCCGGTGGCCCGCTACTTGCTCGCCTGCAGGAGTCACCTGGCGCCCGTTCGTTGTCTCTCGCCACAGAACGCCCCCTAACAGCTTTCCGTTGTACTGCCCGTTTTGCACCCTTCATGAGTGCTCATGCCTGCTTCCATACAAAACGTTTCCTCTAGCTGCTTGTTTCACCTCTTGCTCATTGGCATGCAGTATATAGGATACGTGTGTTAATACCGTCGACTGAGTGTCATCACTTTGCATTACATACTTATAGGTAAATCTGCTCATTTTCGCCTAAGTAAGTTAGGTGCTAGTAGAAACCCTTGGGTAACAGAAGAAATATTGAATTTAACTGATGAAAGGAGAAAATATAAAAATGCAGTAAATGAAGCAGGCAAAAAGGAATGCAAACGTCTCAAAAATGAGATCGACAGGCAGTGCCAAATGGCTAAGCAGGGGTGGCTAGAGGACAAATGTAAGGATGTAGAGGCTTATCTCACTAGGGGTAAGATAGATACTGCCTACAGGAAAATTAAAGAGACCTTTGGAGAAAAAAGAACCACTTGCGTGAATATCAAGAGCTTTGATGGAAACCCAGTTCTAAGCAAAGAAGGGAAAGCAGAAAGGTGGAAGGAGTATATAGAGGATTTATACAAGGGCGATGTACTTGTTTGACAATATTATGAAAATGGAAGAGGATGTAGATGAAGATGAAATGGGAGGTATGATACTGCGTGAAGAGTTTGACGGAGCACTGAAAGACCTGAGTCGAAACAAGACCCCCGGAGTAGACAACATTCCATTAGAACCACTGATAGCCTTGGGAGAGCCAGTCCTGACAAAACTCTTCCATCTAGTGAGCAAGATGTTCGAGACAGGCGAAATTCCCTCAGACTTCAAGAAAAATATAATAATTCCAATCCCAAAGAAAGCAGGTGTTGACAGATCTGAAATTTATCGAACTATCAGTTTAATCAGTCACAGCTGCAAAATACTAACGCGAATTCTTTACAGACGAATGGAAAAACTGATAGAAGCCGACCTCGGGGAAGATCAGTTTGGATTCCGTAGAAATGTTGGAACACGTGAGGCAATACTGACCCTACGACTTATCTTAGAAGAAAGATTAAGGAAATGCAAACCTACGTTTCTAGCATTTGTAGACTTAGAGAAAGCTTTTGACAATGTTGATTGGAATACTCTCTTTCAAATTCTGAAGGTGGCAGGGGTAAAATACAGGGAGCGAAAGGCTATTTACAATTTGTACAGAAACCAGATCACAGTTATAAGAGTCGAGGGGTATGAAAGGGAAGCAGTGGTTGGGAAGGGAGTGAGACAGGGTTGTAGCCTATCCCCGACGATATTCAATCTGTATATTGAGCAAGCAATAAAGGAAACAAAAGAAAAGTTCGGAGTAGGTATTAAAATCCATGTAGAGGCAATAAAAACTTTGAGGTTCGCCGATGACATTGTAATTCTGTCAGAGACAGCAAAGGACTTGGAAGAGCAGTTGAACGGAATGGACAGTGTCTTGAAAGGAGGGTATAAGATGAACATCAACAAAAGCAAAACGAGGATAATGGAATGTAGTCGTATTAAGTCGGGTGATGCTGAGGGAATTAGATTAGGAAATGAGACACTTAAAGTAGTAAAGGAGTTTTGCTATTTGGGGAGCAAAATAACTGATGATGGTCGAAGTAGAGAGGATATAAAATGTAGACTGGCAATGGCAAGGAAAGCGTTTCTGAAGAAGAAAAATTTGTTAACATCGAGTATAGATTTAAATGTAAGGAAGTCGTTTCTGAAAGTATTTGTATGGAGTGTGGCCATGTATGGAAGTGAAACGTGGACATAAATACGTTAGACAAGAAGAGAATAGAAGCTTTCGAAATGTGGTGCTACAGAAGAATTCTGAAGATTAGATGGGTAGTTCACATAACTAATGAGGAGGTACTGAGTAGAATTGGGGAGGAGCTTGTGGCACAACTTGACTAGAAGAAGGGATCGGTTGGTAGGACATGTTCTGAGACATCGAGGGATCACCAGTTTAGTATTGGAGGGCAGCGTGGATGGTAAAAATCGTAGAGGGAGACCAAGAGATGAATACATTAAGCAGATTCAGAAGGATGTAGGCTGCAGTAGGTACTGGGAGATGAAGAAGCTTGCACAGGATAGAGTAGCATGGAGAGCTGCATCAAACCAGTCTCAGGACTGAAGACCACAACAACAACAAGTTACGTGTCCTATTCACCTTTCCGTTAGGATGTATAAAAACCCTCTTGTAAGCTGCGAAATTGACCTTCATTTAATCTGCCATCTTACAAATGGGTAAAGTATGTAGGATATATTCCAATGTAAAATCAGGTATTAGGAGAAAATGTAGTTTATAAATTGACGTAGAACGGAGAAATATGCTGTAAAGAGTCTCCGTTAGCATCAGAAGGGTTCTGGCAAGCCAATATTATAGCACTGAGGGACTTGCAAAATATTTACGCACTTAAAATACAATCTGAGGTGTAAAATATATTGTTTTGCGTTATTTAAATTTTACCATCCCCTAAAGTTCTATTCACATGAGTGACATGCCCTGCTGTAGCTGTGAAAGAATGCAACAGCACAAAAAAGCTCCTATTGGAAAACAAAAATAAAATATTAAAAAACTCAGTGAAAAGTAGGGTACCATGTGCCTGAGTCTATCCTTAAAAATGTTAGCATAGGAATGCTTCGGCACATTTTTATGCCAAGACAGAAACAGTGCGTGAGTGTGGGGAAAAGACGGAAAGGAAAAGTAGTAAATACTTAAAGATTCTAGACAGTGGTTGTGGTATTTAAAGAGCGAAGGAGACAGTGGGAGCATGAGAGAAAGAGAGTGACACATTGGTAGGGGTACATAGTTGACAGTGACAGAACAGTGCTAGGAAAAAAGTAAAGGATACAGTTCCGCATTATCGCCTGATAAACAAAGTAAGAGCCTACGGAATATCAGACCAGCTGTGTGGCTGGATTGAAGAGTTTTTAGCAAACAGAACACAGCATGTTGTTCTCAATGGAGAGACGTCTACAGATGTTACAGTAACCTCTGGCGTGCCACAGGGGAATGTTATGGGACCATTGCTTTTCACAATATATATAAATGACCTAGTAGATAGTGTCGGAAGTTCCATGCGGCTTTTCGCGGATGATGCTGTAGTATACAGAGAAGTTGCTGCATTAGACAATTGCAGCGAAATGCAGGAAGATATGCAGCGGATAGGCACTTGGTGCAGGGGGTGGCAACTGACCCTTGCCATAGACAAATGTAATGTATTGCAAATACATAGAAAGAAGGATCCTTTATTGTATAATTATATGATAGCGGAACAAACACTGGTAGCAGTTACTTCTGTAAAATATCTGGAAGTACGCGTGCGGAACGATTTGAAGTGGAACGATCATATAAAATTAATTGTTGGTAAGGCGGGTGCCAGGCTGAGATTCATTGGGAGAGTCCTTAGAAAATGTAGTCCATCAACAAAGGAGGTGGCTTGCAGAACACTCGTTCGACCTATACTTGAGTATTGCTGATCAGTGTGGGATCCGTACCAGGTCGGGTTGACAGAGGAGATAAAGAAGATCCAAAGAAGAGCGGCGCGTTTCGTCACAGGGTTATTTGGTAAGCGTGATAGCGTTACGGAGATGTTTAGCAAACTCAAGTGGCAGACTCTGCAAGAGAGGCGCTCTGCACTCGCGGTGTAGCTTGCTGTCCAGGTTTCGAGAGGGTGCGTTTCTGGATGAGGTATCGAATGTATTGCGTCCCCCCACTTATACCTCCCGAGGAGATCACGAATGTAAAATTAGAGAGATTCGAACGCGCACGGAGGCTTTCCGGCAGTCGTTCTTCCCGCGAAACATACGTGACTGGAACAGGAAAGGGAGGTAATGACAGTGGCACGTAAAGTGCCCTCCGCCACACACCGTATGGAGGCTTGCGCAGTATAAATGTAGATGTAGATGTAGATGCCAGTGGGAGAGGGATAAAGAGAAGGAGAAAGCGGAAGTGGGTGAGAGCCAGTGATAATGACAGAGATTCTATGACAATGTCAAAGAGGAAGCGAGAGATAGTGATAGTGAGAACAGACACCGCTGCGGTGGGAAGGTACGAGTGAGAGAGTAGTATTAAGAGAGAGCAAGAGGGAGATAGTGAAAGTGAGAGGAGACAGTGTTATTACAAGGGAACCAGGGAGACTGTGGCTGTGAGACAGGGGACAGTGACAGTTAGAGAGACACAAAGAGATGAGAAGTCGGGCTGAACGAGTAAGCGAGAATCGGCAAGTGAGAATGAAAGGGTGTATTCAACTTACAGCGATGGAGTAATGGGTGTGAGCGAGTTAGAGTTACGGGAACATGTGGAAATGCGACTTGAATTGCATGTTAAAAAGAGTGCGAATAAGTTTGCATGCCAAAATTTTGGGCAAATTTTGAAAGGTGCTGAGGAAGGTAGAATATGGAAGCTGGTATCCCACTTTTCAGTCAGAATATTTTAATAAACAGGAGCATATTCGTATTTTTGTGCTTCCACAGGAGCATTTTACGCTGGTAAGCACAACAGGACATCTGTTAAGGTATCAGGGAATTACTTCTGTGGTACTAGAGGGAGCTGTACAGAGTAAAAACTGCAGAGGAAGACAGAGCTTGGAACACATAGTAAATAAGTGAGAATACAGGTTTCAAGTGCTATTCAGAGATGAAAAGTTTGACATGGGGTGTGTGTGTGTGTGTGGTTTGAGGTTTTCTGGCGCTAAACAGCGTGGTCATCAGCGCCCAAACGCATAGAAACAGGAACACATGCGGTGAAGGGACGAAGACGGACAGCGAACAAGGAGAACGGCTAAAAGACACAGACCTGACGCAGTTCCAAATCCTCACATACAGAGGCAAAACAAGAGGAGAAGAAACGCACTAAAAAAGGAAAGGAAACACAAGGAAAAGAGAACAGAAATCGAAGTGAAACAAGTAGGTAATCATGACTGGCGGACCTCTTACCTAAAACCTGGGTGAGCCAGTCACCCAGCAGCGCATTAAAATCTTCTCCCTAAAATCCGAGGCAACAAATTGGACAGGACACAAAACCGTAAGACCTTAACCGCAATCGTTGCGTCGTCTTGCAAAATAGAGGGCAAATCCGGTGGCAAGGAAACCACCGCCCTCTGGTCAGAGAATAAAAGACAGTTAAGTAAAATGTGTCGGACAGTAATCTGGACGCCACAAGCACTGCAGATTGGGGGGTCCTCCCACCGGAGTAAAAAACCGTGCGTTAAGGGACTGTGCCCGACGCGGAGGCGAGTGAGGAGAACCTCATCCCGCCTGCATGACTGGTAGGACGTACGCCATGGCCGCGTGGTGGCCTTGACCAGACGCAGCTTATTTTCACCGACTGCCAGTCACTCCTCTTCCCACTGACGCATAACACGAAAACGCAAAAGGGAGGTAACAGCATGGAGGGGGCACATTTAACAACGTGAGGGAGGGAACATGCATCTTTGGCAGCCACATCCGCCAGTTCGTTTCCCCTAATACCCACGTGTCCCGGCACCCGGCACCCAGCAGAAAGAAACCTCCTTCCCCTGCCGTTGCAGGTGGAGTAGGGCATCGTGGATGTTCTGGACGACCGTATCCGCTGGGTACAAGTGCTGCATGGTCTGAAGGGCACTCAGGGAGTCAGAACAGATGAGAAACTTAAGACTGGGAACACATCTCATCTGCTCCAATTCCCGCAAGATCGCAAACAATTCGGCATCAAAGATGGAAGCCGTAACTTGACGACTCGATCAGGGAAAACCAACAGAACAATCAACAGAGTCCCCCTGTTTAGAGCCATCCGTAAATACTGGTACATGGTCGGGATGCTGGTTTAAAATATCGTAAAATAAGGAGGTAAAAACAGACGCAGGAGTGCAGCTCTTCCGGTACTCTGACAAGTATAAAATGACTTTGGGCCTCTGGTGCAACCAGGGAGGCAGGCGGGTAAAAGCCTGGAGTTGGGGTGCCACACACTCCACACCAAGGGACTCAAGCAAATGCTTGGCACGAATCCCAAATGGTCTCGTTGTCCTGGGACGACTGGAAAATAGACGTTCCATAGGCGGTCGGGCAACGGTAGGGTACGCAGGGGAGGTAGGACAGGCAAGGAACTGACACACCCGTCGCACCATGAGGAGTTTCCACCGGATGGCGAGCGGCGGTTCCCCTGCCTCAGCACACAGGCTGGGGACGGAACTGGTACGGAATGCAGCAGTGGCCATCCTGATACCCTCATGGTGTACTGCGTCAAGAATCTTCAGATACGAAGGCCTCGCTGACCCATACACAGTGCATCCATAGTCAAGACGCGACCGGACAAAAGCCCTATAAAACTGCAGCAGACGCGCCCGATCTGCTCCCCAGGACCGATGGCTCAGACACTTTAAAATATTCAGTGCCTTCAGGGCCCCGTGGCCAGTTGCATCAACCCAGTTGTAACACCATAGCTCTTAATGCTGTACTGATTTATTTTGCTTTTGTTTCATTTAATGTTACATTGCTGTGCTTCTGTAAATGTGTTTGTTTGAATCGATAACATAAAACTGTATACTCCTTTCTTTGTACAAACTTTGATGTCATGGTTTGGTTCTATGCAATGTAGTGTATCTGTCATTTAAATTCTTTGTCCCATTTGGTGGGAACGAAACTTACTATATATAATTGTAATTTCTGTGTGAATATTTTTTTGTAGAAATGTTAATATGTGCAAATGTTCTGTGTTATTCAATGCGTTTGGTTGCTGATATGTAAACTGCTGATCCTCACTTAGGAATCTTTGTAATTTTGTGTATAAGAGGTAGCGTGGTTCCCCTCGGGAACGGAACTGTGTAGCGCGCGCAAATTGTGGTTGGCCTGGGTAGGAAAGGTGGAACTGATAGTCAGGGACGAGCTACGAGTCGGGGACAAGCTACCAAACTGTGCACTGCCATGTCAAAGATGCATATTGTGCTGGTTCCGAGAGAGGCTTTTTCTGCTACTTTCCAATGCCTCGGATGGATGGATAAAATAGCTGGAACTATTCTGGAATTTGTATCTGTCGTCGCCACCAAGAACTGACAGAGTCCAGCAATTTTACCTGCAATTCCACCTACCAACATGCAGTTGCCATCACATTGCGCAATCATTGCATCGGAATACTACAATGATGTACAGTGAAGGATCAGCTTAATGGATGTGTTAGTGTGCTCAAATATAAGGTAATTTATATCTGAATGTATATACCAAGCTTGATTTTTCTCCTCATCATAACACCTCCCAGGTTCCTCTCCGTTTGAACTAAAGTGATTTCCGAGTGTCCTTACTGAAAGAACATTAAAGCCTAGAGTTTTGCTAATTAATGGCTCTTGAACATAGTAAAAAGAAAGTTAAAGTGAATGTGGCAAGAGAGTGAGTTAAAGTAAGTGATGCTTTCTGAAAATAATTTTCCTATTAAAATTGCTTATTACTGTGTTGTCGCCAACTTCAAATTAAAAGTTCTCAAGACTGAGGCTTATAAAGTTTTGCTTAGTAAATGATCACATTGCTGTCTGTAGTAAATTCTAAAAGGTGAGTCAGTTTCTTGCAATTTTGCCAACATTGTGTTTCACTGTAGTAAAAGTGGAAAACTGCAGTTGTGAAACGTTATATACTCATGTTTGCTAAGTGTATGTTTCTCTTGTGTATAGGAAGTGCATATTAATAATATAACAGGATCCACAGTTTGTCTATTGTATTAATGCTGGGTAACAAGTAATGGGGAGACCACTAATTATAAAAACCATAATTTCTTTATTCAAATGATAGTGAGAAGCAACCTGTTAGTGGATTCCAATTAACTTTCATTTTCAATAGTAAAGTATTTAACTGAGAGAGGCTTAACCTATATCCAATTAATGATTCTGCAGTGAATAGTAATAATAACGTTACAAAGACCATTCAGTTTGTATAAGCCCTGAAAGTAATAGTGTGTTTCGGTATCTGTTATAATTTTGCAAATAGTTTGTGCTGCTCTAGATGCTAGCTTCAATCTTAACGTAAACAAATGTATGTGTCAGAGTTCACTGCACTCCCGTGTGACAAAGTTTAGGTTGTGTTTATCCACTAAAATTACTAATAACTATTTTATTGAACGAAAATGTTAATCATTCTCTTGCCTAGTTAGGCTGACGACCGTTTTCTTTATCCATTAAACGGTGCAGATAAAATTTCGTTTGTTACTGTTCAAATATTTACGTAATTCTGACTTCCATTTCCGATAAGCCACCTCCGTTAGGTACAACACGGTCAACATAACAAAATTCCTCTCAGAGGGTAACACTGCTCTGTTGCTGTATACCATAATTGCTTTAACAAAATAGTTTTATTTTACAACCTGTTTCCAGCTTTAAGGTTATGGTACAGTAGTAGCAGACGGTAGTCTTATACAGTCAGAAAGAAAGGACACAGTTCATTCTCCTACGGAGTAACACCGCCTCTCGTTTGAATATTGCCATCAATTAAGCGAAACAAAAAATAAATATTTGTCCTCCAATCGTGGACAACCGACCACCGTGTGGTCCTCTGTCAATTGCGTCATTCGTTGTGGTATGGACTTCTTTGGGAACAGTACACCTCTCTCCCGGCCGTCGTCGGCTGTTTTGGTCTCAGAGCCACTACGTGTCAATCAAGCAGCTTCTCAATTGGCGTCACGAGGCCATCCCACTCCGGTCCTTTCATGGAGTAATCCCTGGTGGTACCAGGAATAGAACCCAGGTCCTCCGCATAAGTAGATCCCACAGAAACACGAGGTTTTGGCAAAGACATGTAGCTCACTATCGTGGGCAGGCAGAAGTCGTCACTCTTTACACGGACGCATAATAAACTTAATTGTGAGAAAGTTCACAGATTTCAGAAACAGTAACTTTAACATGCTGATTCCGTAATGATCTTACAGATTTTCAGGGATGATGGAGAACGATAAATGTATCAAATTTCAAAGATATCGACTGGCACCTTTCACCGAAAATTTCAAATACTCTCGGATACTCTATATGCGCTTGAGATTAGGGTGCCAGAATGTTTGGTGAAACAAGAATGTATGGGTGCTGTCCTGAAAACAGTGCTGTTGTCATCTTGAAAGGCGAGAGTGTCCGCAGCATACTCGTAATGAAAATATAGAAGAAAGGCGAGCACTTGGTCACAGAAAACGTTGAAATAAACATGCTGGAAATATTCGTGGTGACCTGAAAGAATGGGCCCAAGCTATGGAACCAAAAGCACCCAATAAACATCACAGAACCATCTCCAGTGTGATCTACACCCTCACACACTGTAGGTTGAAGGTGCACTCGATGTCTTGCAAAATTGCCACTACATCACACACTACCAGTCAATTAGTTTCTGCATTGTTTCGTTCTCCGAAGACATCAAGATTTATGTGCTATTGAGAACAGTGGTCTTCTAGGAGGTGCTCGACTTCCTCTTTTTCCAGTGCATGCAGTTCCCACCGCTCGGATGAAGACTGACATAAGACCTGTCACAAAGGCACTCGCAGCGGTCGTCTGCTGCCGTAGGCCATTAACGCGAGATTTCGCCGAACTGTGCTAACGGATACGTTCGTCGTTCGTCCCATGTGGATTTCTGCGGTTATTCCACACGTTGTGTGTGTGTGTGTGTGTGTGTGTATGTGTTAGCGCAACCGTTGCTGCTCTCGACCGTTAAGTGAAGGCCATCGGCCACTCCATTGCCCTTGGTGAGGATGAAATTTTGTATTCTCGGCACACTTTTGTTCCTGTGGATCTCGGGAACTCGGAACACTGAATTCCCTAACGATTCCCGAAATAGAATGTCCCATGCGTCTAACACCAATTACCATTCCACGTTCAAACTCAATTAATTCCCATTGTGCGGCAATAATCACGTCGGAGACCTTTTCACGTGAATCAGCTGAGTAGAAGTCCGCCCCGGTAGCTGAGTGGTCAGCGTGACAGACTGTCAATCCTAAGGGCCCGGGTTCGATTCCCAGCTGGGTCGGAAATTTTCTCCGCTCAGGGACTGTCCTAATCATCATCATTTCATCCCCATCGACGCGCAGGTCGCCGAAGTGGCGTCAACTCGAAAGACCTGCACCAGGTGAACGGTCTACCCGACGGGAGGCCCTAGCCACACGACATTTCCATTACCTGAGTAGAAGCGACACCTTAGAAACAACACCTCCGCTAATGCACTGCCCTTTTATACGTTGTGCATACGATTCCGCCGCCATCCGAATAAGTGCATATCGCTATTCCATGACCTCAGTATAATACACTAGTGGTCATTAAAATTGCTACACCAAGATAAATGCAGATGATAAACGGGGATTCATTGGACAAATATATTATACTAGAAATGACATTTGATTTCATTTTCACGCAATTTGGGTGCATAGATCCTGAGAAATCAGTACCCAGAACAACCACCCGTGGCCGTAATAACGGCCTCGATACGCCTGCGTATTGAGTCAAATAGAGCTTGGATGGCGTGTACAGGTACAGCTGCCCATGCAGCTTCAACACGATACCTCAGTTCATCAAGAGTAGTGACTGGCGTATTGTGACGAGCCAGTTGCTCGGCCATCATTGACCAGACGTTTTGAACTGGTGAGAGATCTGGAGAATGTGCTGGCCAGGGCAGCAGTTGAACATTTTCTGTATCCATAAAGGTCCGTACAGGACCTGCAACATGCGGTCGTGCATTATCCTGCTGAAATGTAGGGTTTCGCAGGGATCGAATGAAGGGTAGAGCCACGGGTCGTAACACATCTGAAATGTAACGTCCACTCTTCAAAGTGCCGTCAATGCGAACAAGAGGTGACCGAGACGTGTAACCAATGGCACCCCATACCATCACGCCAGGTGATACGCCAGTATGGCGATGACGAATACACGCTTCCAATGTGTGTTTACCGCGATGTCGCCAAACACGTATGCGACCGTCATGATGCTGTAAACAAAACCTGGATTCATCCGAAAAAATGACGTTTTGCCATTCGTGCACCAAGGTTCGTCGTTGAGTACACCATCGCAGGCGCTCCAGTCTGTGATGCAGCGTCAAGGGTAACCGCAGCCATGGTCTCCGAGCTGATAGTCCATGGTGCTGCAAACGTCGTCGAACTGTTCGTGCAGATCGTTGTTGTCTTGGAAACGTTCCCATCTGTTGACTCAGGGACGAGACGTGGCTGCACGATCCGTTACAGCCATGTGGATAAGATGCCTGTCATCTCGACTGCTGGTGATACGAGGCCGTTGGGATCCAGCACGGCGTTCCGTATTACCCTCCTGAACCCACTGATTCCATATTCTGCTAACAGTCATTGGATCTCGACCAACGCGAGCAGCAATGTCGCGATACGATAAACCGCAATCGCGATAGGCTACAATCCGACCTTTATCAAAGTCGGAAACGTGATGGCACGCATTTCTCCTCCTTACACGAGGCATCACAACAACGTTTCACCAGGCAACGCCGGTCAAGTGCTGTTTGTGTATGAGAAATCGGTTGGAAACTTTCCTCATCTCAGCACGTTTTAGGTGTCGCCACCGGCGCCAACCTTGTGTGAATGCTCTGAAAAGTTAATCATTTACATATCACAGCATGTTCTTACTGTCAGTTAAATTTCGCGTCTGTAGCACGTCATCTTCGTGGTGTAGAAATTTTAATGGCCAGTAGCGTAAAATCGTGTGAAATGGTGGTGGTTAGCCTATTTATCGTTACAAGGCCTTTGCGGTTACACTGCGTCTCATCTATGTTTCTCTATCGTGAACACGATGGCGCTGCCGCCCTGGTCGGGTCTCTAGCTCGCCTAGGCGGATAGCAGGTGTTGCCCGCGGCGCGCTGCAGCTGACTCACCGAGCGCGAAGCACATGAGGGAGGCGGCGGTGAGACGCAGGCGCGTGTGCAGCCCCCGGGGGCGGCCGTAGTCGGCGAGGGCGGCGTCCGCCTCCCGCCAGCGCCGCGACACGTGCGGCCACCTGGTCGCCAGCTGCAGGAACGCCGCGTTCGTCAGGAAGCCCGCACCGTAGAACGCCACGCCACCTACCGTCACCGACACTTAACTCTCTGCACGCTGGCGGGACCAGTCAAAAAATGGTTCAAATGGCTCTGAGCACTATGGGACTTAACTTCTAAGGTCATCAGTCCCCTAGAACGGAGAACTACTTAAACCTAACTAACCTAAGGACATCACAGTCATCCATGCCCAAGGCAGGATTCGAACCTGCGCCGTAGCGGTCGCGCGGTTCCAGACTGTAGTGCCTAGAACCGCTCGACCACCCCGGCCGGCGGGACTAGTCACAAACGTATGAAATGTCTCGCAGTTGAGAATATGGACAACTATCATCTGTACGAGGGGGTACCTAAAAAATACATTGCCGTAGTCCAGGGGTTCCCAACAAAATTTTCTCGAGGACCCCCTCATATCACAGTATCAAGTACCTAAAAAAGCCAAATTAAGAGTCTCTTATATGTTTCTATTTTTGATACTTAGAGAAAAAACATCGACATATTCAAAATGGTTCAAATGGCTCTGAGCACTATGCGTCTTAACTTCTGAGGTCATCAGTCGCCTAGAACTTAGAACTAATTAAACCTAACTAACCTAAGGACATCACACACATCCACGTCCGAGGCAGGATTCGAACCTGCGACCGTAGCGGTCGCTCGGTTCCAGGCTTTAGCTCCTAGAACCGCACGGCTACTGCGTTCAGCTCATCGACATATTCATAGCAAATTACACATTGAGGTTTAGGTTGTTGCTCAGGTCCACTGAACGTAAAACCGATTTCGTAGTAATCAGATTTATATTTTCTAATTTTTCCAGTAAGCTGAACACTGGTCTTTGAAGGGTTAGGTTCAAGGGACGCCGACGATTTAGGTTCAATTGACACTGACAATTTCGGTTCGAGAGTCACTGACTTACTTGCTTGAACATCAAATGCATTATCTTCCTCTTCATCTGTAGGCCTTTCTCGTTTTAACGAACCCCTTTTTAACCAACAGTCCATTTTTAACCACGCGAACTGTAGCTTCCGCGAAAAACAACGCTTTACAAGCACTACTATTTTAATACAGAATACTGAATACGTAAACAACACGGTCTGTGAAAGCACTGGCAATAAATTAACAATGGTCGATTGTCGTCTGAAATGCGAGTTTCTGTAAAGTGAGCGTCAGTTGTCAGCTGCAAAGAGGCAGCGCGCGCAGTCTAACGGCATACAGCGGAACTATTTGCCTCTATCTAATTCTATTTTTATGCTAGAATGTGCTAGTGTCAGTTGGCTCCAGGAAGATTCTAGACGCAGAAGTTAGCGTTCACTAAAGCTCTGCTCGTGCAGGAAGCTGCCAAAACAAAAAAATCTGTTATCATACGAAATATATTTAATATATTTTTTATTCTAATAGCATCTTGCGGACCCCTCTGTTATAACTCGCGGACCCCTGGGGGTCCGCGGACCACCTGTTGGGATGTAGCCGAAGCTAGTGTAGTACACATTTCTGCCGCTAGGCATGTATAGCGCAACTCATTCTCAGTTCAGTGCTGCCTGTCTTGTCGACCTGGCTTGTTCTGGTCATCTGCAGTGATTGTTTTTGCTAGCACTGTTTTGTTCGGGCATTTCGTTTTTAATGATGGCAAGTTTATGTGACCAACATGCAGCTGATGGCGACATGTCGACTGATGATAAATCTCGTTCTAGACATCCATCAACTGCCCGAATCATCCAGAGTTTGTTCCCCCATGTCAGACCGTCAATCATGCCTTTTATTTGGAAGTTATAACAAGATTGCGCAACAGTGTTCGTCAAAAAAGACCCATTTGTGACAGCCAGGAGACTGGCTCTTGCACCACGACAACGCACCTGCACACACAGCGGTCTCTGTTAGACAATTTTGGGCTAAAACTGGCATTGTTCTGCTGCTCGGCGCATCTTACTCTCCTGACCTGGCTGCGTGCGAATTTTTCTTGTTTCCACGCATGAAAAAGGGCATGAAAGAATGCCAGTTTGACAATATTGAAGAAGTCAAGAAACAAAACGAGGGAGGGGCTATAGGCCATGTCTAAAGATAACTATAAAAAATGTTTCGAACAGTGGAAATACCGGTGGGACTAACGTATTAGTTGTAATGGAGAGTACGTATTTTGAAGGGGGTAAGATTGTTTTGCATATAATTTGAAAATATACAGCTTTTAAAAGTAATTCCTCTTGTTTGGGTACACCCTCCTATAACAGAATGACGACAATGTAAGTTTGCAGCTGGCCGATGTGGCCGAGCGGTTCTAGGCGCTTCAGTCTGGAACTGCGCGACTGCTACCGTAGCAGGTTCGAATCCTGCCTTTGGCATGAATGTGTGTGATGTCCTTAGGTTAGTTAGGTTTAAGTAGTTCTAGGTGATTGGTGACCTCAGATGTCCCATAATGCTCAGAGCCATTTGAACCATTTGAATTTGTAAATTTGTGCCAGACCGGAACTCGAACCCGGATTTCCCACTTATCGCGAGCAGTCGCCTTACCATATAGGTATCTGAGCACGATTCATGCCAGACCATAAACTTCGACATGTCATCAAATATGTGTCTATAACCTACACTCGTACATCCATTATGTTTATCACCGTAGAGGGGAGACATTTTACGTGAAAGTTGCTTGCCCGGTGTCGACAGATAAATACGACGTCCACTATGCTTATGTGAACTCGCAAATTTGATTTCTCGGAAGCCGAGTTCTCGAAAGCGCCTTTTTTTGTGCCCATGCAGCTATCTCAATACTGGAATATCACATTGCAATTCCTTTTGACAATTTAGAGCACGAGTAGCCAACCTTTCCTTACCTATCGGCCACATTTGTCCCTTCGTGACAGTAAAACTTTCTAACCGCCCACCGGTTCCACAGTAATGTTGATTTACAGGGTGGGGCAAATAAAAGTGGCCCGTAGAACAGAGTTCCAGGCTATATAGAACTACAGCAGAGGAAAGGTAGCTACTAAGAAGCTGGACTGCTGGAAGTGCTGCAGTCTCATCCGAAACGTTCTGCTGCAATTCTTGAAGACTATGAAGGTTGCTGTATCGCAACACCTTATACTTGAGGGCTCCCCACGCAAAGTAATAGAACACTGGGCAGCTAGGGCCGTGACCAGACTGACCTCTGCTAACAACTCCATCAGGCCTGAAAGTTGCGTAAATGTGCTCCAAGGTTCTGCCGGGTGTAAGGGCAGTTGCTCCATCCTGTTGGAAGTAACTGTAGGTCGTTTCCTCCTCCGTTAATTCTGCCATAAATGGTTTCAAAATGTTGGCAATGTAACGCGCCAAATCAACGCCTGATGAAAGAAGATGGGACCAATGCGGCTTGCAGACAGTGCACACCAAACGCCAACTTTTGATAACGCAGTGGTGTTTCGTGGAAGTTATGCAGATTCTCCGCTGCCCAGAACCTGTGATTCTGTGAGCTGACATAACAACTCAGGTGAAACCACGCTTCATCAGACACAGAGAACAGTTCCATGTCCAAGTCATCCTTTGCCATCTCAGTGAACAGCCACTCACGAATGTGGAGGCGCTGAGGAGCATCTGCTGGTTTAAATTCATGAAAATTGGACACTCGGTAGGGATGCATGTGTAGGTCCAGCTGAAGTATTCGTCCGCATGATCGACGTGATATGCCCGTGTCTTGCGACAGGTGTTGGGTTGATTTGGTAGGACTTTTAAGCATTTTCTGGTGACTGCAGCCACATTTTCTGGTGTGCGGGCACGTTTCGAAATGTTTTTGACTTGTTCAAAACAGACCCTGTCTGAGCCCATTTTCGGACAAAGCGTCGCTTAATACTTTTTGCTCGCACTTTGACACCATTATACTTCTCAGCACACTACCTACCACACCGTTTGCACGACACTGTTGTCACGTAACTTTACGCATCGAACACCCGCTGCTCCACTGTGAGCACCATCGTCCCCTTTGCACCGCTCCACTCACAATGACGCAGCCCGCTCTACGTTCTGAGATCACAGGGTGTTTTTTTAAGGGTACTTACACGTCCAATAAAAAAAAAAAAATTGCGTCACCTCGGTTCCGAGAGTTCCGGAACCTGTACTGAAAATTGGAGTAGAGATCAACATAAACATCATGTCCACCCTTTTTATTGCTCATGAAAACCACACATTGCATGTTGTACCACCATACAGAGGTGGTGGTCCAGACTGCTGTACACACCGGTACCTATAATACCCAGTAGCTCGTGCTCTTGCATTGATGCATGCCTGTATTCGTCGTGGCATACTATCCACAAGTTCATCAAGGCACTGTTGGTCCAGATTGTCCCACTCCTCAACGGCGGTTCGGCGTAGATTCCTCAGATTCGTTGGTGGGTCACGTCGTTCATAAATAGTCCTTTTAAATCTATTCCAGGCATATTCGATAGGGTTCATGTCTGGAGAACATGCTAGCCACTCTAGTCGAGCGATGTCGTTGTCCTCTAGGAAGTCATTCACAAGATGTGCACCACGGGGACCATGAAGACGAATGCCTCCCCAATATGCTGCCGATATGACGTATTGTCAGTTGGAGGATGGCATTCACATACTGTACAGCCGTTAGGGTGCCTTCGACGACAACCAGCGGCGTACGTCGGCCCCACATAATGCCTCCCCAAAACAGCAGCGAACCTCCACCTTGCTGCTCTCGCTGGTCAGTGTGTCTAAAGCGTTCAGCCTGACTGGGTTGCCTCCAAACACGTCTCAGACGATTGTCTGGTTGAAGGCATATGCGACACTCATCGGTGAAGAGAACGTGATGCCAACCCTGAACGGTCCATTCGGCATGTTGCTGGGCCCATCTGTATCGCGCTGCATGGTGTCGTGGTTGCAAAGATGAACCTCGCCATGGACGTCGGGAGTGAAGTTGCGCATCATGCAGCCTACTGCGCACAGATTGAGTCGTAACACGTCCTGTGGCTGAAGGGAAAGCATTATTTAACATGGTGGCGTTGCTGTTGGGAATCCTCCGAGCCATGATTCGTAGGCAGCGGTCATCTAGGGGACTGATGACATCAGATTTTTACTCCCATAGTGCTTGGAGCCATTAGAACCATGCATGGTTGTTTACGTCTTTGGGCGGGTTTAGTGACATCTTCGAACAGTCAAAGGGACTGTTTCTGTGATACAGTATCCACAGTCAACGTCTATCTTCAGCAGTTCTTTGGAAGCGGGGTGATGCAAAACTTTTTTTGGTGTATGCCTATCCACTCGTCCTGGCCCCTTTTGTTTGTCCTTCCCAGTATAGGGCTTTACTTCACATTGTATAATTTATAAAGAAGGGTTCCTGAAAATTATACAATGAAAAACCAAAGAAACTGGTACACCTGCCTAATATCCTCTGTAAGGCCCCCCGTGAGCAGGCATAAGTGCCTCAAAACGACGTGGCATGGACTCGACTAATGTCTGAAGTAGTGCTGGAGGGAACTGACACCATGAATCCCGCAGAACCGTCCGTAAATCCGTAAGAGTACGGGGTGGGGAGGCTGGAGGGGGAGGGGGGGTGGATATCTCTTCTGAGCAACACGTTGCAAGGCATCCCACATATGCTCAATAATGTTCATGTCTGGGCTGTTCGGTGGCCAGTGGAAGTGTTTAAACTCGGAAGAGTATTCCTGAAGCCACTCTGTAGCAATTCTGGGCGTGTGGTGCGTCGCATTGCTCGAATTTCTCAAGTCCGTCGGAATGCAAATGGACAGGAATGGGTGCAGGTGATCAGACAGTATGTTTACGTACGTCTCACCTGCCAGTATCGTATCTAGACGTATCATGGATCCTATATCACTACAACTGCACATGCCCCACACCATTACAGAGCCTCCACCAGCTTAAACACTCCCCTACTGACATGCAAGGTCAATGGATTCATGAGATTGTCTCCATACCCGCACACGTCCATCCGCTCGATGCATCAGAAACGAGACTCGTCAGACCATGCAACATGTTTCCAGTCAATGTCAGTCCAATGTTGGTGTTGACGGGCCCTGGGGAGGTGTAAAGTTTCGTGTCTTGCACTCATCAAGGAAACAGGAATGGTCAGTCGGTTCCGAAAACCCTTTGAATGGTTCGCACGCTGACACTTGTTGATGGCCCTGCCCTGAAATCTGCAGCAATTTGTGGAAGGGTTGCACTTCTGTCACGTTGAACGATTCTCTTCAGTCTTCGTTGGTCCCGTTCTTGCAAGATTTTTTTTTTTCCGGCAGCATCTATGTCAGAGATTTGATGTTTTTCCTGTAATTCATGATACACTCGTGAAATTATCGTACGGGAAAATCCCCACTTCATCACTATCTCGGAGATGCTGTGTCCCATCTGTCGTGACCCGACCATAACATCACGTATATGTACATGGATACTCTGCAGATCACATTTAAGTGACTGGCAGAGGGTTCATCGAACTGCCTTCGCAATTCTCTATTATTCCAATCTTGTATAGCGCGCGGAAAGAACGAACACCTATATCCTTCCGTATGAGCTCTGATTTCCCTTACTTTATCATGGTGATCGTTTCTCGTATGTAGGTTGGCGTCAACTAAATATTTTCGCATTCGGAGGAGAAAGTTGGTGGTTGGAATTCCGTGAGAAGATTCCTCCGAAACGAAAAATGCCTTTGTTTGATGTCCATCCCGAATCCTGTATCATTTCAGTGACACTCTCTCCCCTATTTCACGATAATACAAAACGTACTGCCCTTCTTTGAACTTTTTCGATGTACTCCGTCCATCATATCTGGTAAGCATCCCACTCCGCGTAACAGTATTCTAAAAGAGGACGGTCAAGTGTAGTGTAGGAAGTCTCTTTAGTAGATCTGTTACATTTTCTAAGTGTCCTGCCAATAAAACGCAATCTTTGGTTAGCCTACCCCATAGCATTTTCTACGTGTTTCTTCAATTTAAGTTGATCGTAATTGTAATTTTTGTGTATTTAGTAGCATTTACGACCTTTGGATTTGACTGATTTATCCTGTAACCGAAGTTTAACGGATTCTTTTTAGCACTCATGTGGATGACCTCACACTTTCATTATTTTGGGTCAATTGCCAATTTTCGCACCAGACACACATCTTTTCTAAATCTTTTGCAATTTGTTTTGATCTTCTGATAACTTTGCTAGTCGATAAACGACAGCGTCATCTGCAAACAACCTAAGACGGCTGCTCAGATTGTCTCCCAAATCGTTTATGTAGATAAGGAACAGCGAAGAGCCTATAACAGTACCTTGGGGAACGGTAGAAATCATTTATGTTTTACTAGACGACTTTCCATCAATTACTACGAACTGTGACCTCTCTGACAGGAATAACGAATCAGTCACATAACTGAGACGATATGCCATAAGCACGCAATTTCACTACAAGCCGCTTGTGTGGTACAGTGTCAAAAAGCCTTCCGGAAATCCAGAAATACGGAATAAATTTGAGATCCCTTGTCAATAGCATTCATCACTTCATGCGAGTAAAGAGCTAGTTATGTTTAACAAGAACGATGCTTTCGAAATCCGTGTTGACTGTGTGTCAATAGACCGTTTTCTTCGAGGTAATCCATAATTTTTGAACACAATATATGTTCCAAAATCCTGCTGCAGTTCGACGTAAATGATATGAACCCTTAATTTTTTGGATTACTCCCCTATCTTTCTTGAATATTGGTGTGACTTATGCAACTTTCCAGCCTTTGGGTACGGATCTTTCGTCGAGCTATCGGTTGTATACGATTGTTAAATATGGAACTATTGTATCAGCATACTCTGAAAGGAATCTAACTGGTATACAATATGGACCGGAAGGCTTGTTTTTGTTAAGTGATTTAAGTTGCTCCACTACTCCGAGGATATCTATTTCTACGTTACTCATGTTGGCAGCTGTTCTTGATTCGAATTCAGGGATATTTAGTTCACCTTCTTTGGTGAAGAAATTTCGGAAGGCTGTGTTTAGTAACTCTTCTTTGGAAGCACTGTTTTCGACAGTATCTCCATTGCTATAGCACAGAGAAGGCATTGATTGTGTCTTGCAGCTAGTACACTTCACATATGACCAGAAGCTCTTTGGATTTAATGTAGGTTGATTCTTACAGAGAAGAAGACAGCAACCAGCCACTATTAATAATGCTATTTATTTAAGTGATTATCGCCGTAACCGGTTTCGAACTGACAAGTTCATCATCAGACGGCTGTTCAGAATATACACAAGATGCACTTTACATAATCGTCAGTTTTAGATTTTTATTCTCCCACTGTAGCGAAATGTTCTTGGTGTGTTGGTGCCCTGCGGTAGAAAACAATGTTAGAAGCGCCCTATGTGAATATAACTAACCTCCAAACGCTGTAATACAGAGTAAACAAATATGTGAGGTTAAGTGGTAATAGTAATCGAAAATTACGCGAAATTTTGTTGCGATGTTGCAGGATTGTATTTTTGCAATATGAACTTGTCAGGTTTCGAAACAAAGGTGATACTCACTTAAGTCTTGATATCTTGCCATTGTAATGACCGATCTAACCACTGCGCCAGACACTTATTGTCTCATATAGGCATTGCCGGCCGCAGCGCCGTATTCTGCCTGTTTACGTATATCTGTATTTGGATACGCATGCCTATACCAGTTTCTTTGGCGCTTCAGAGTATAATATATTAATAGTTACTTACCAAATAGTTTATATTAAAATTTCACGAAAACCCAATGAAAATGTTTTCAATACTATTTTCTACCATTCACAAAGAAAGCTGGAGTGCCCACTAGAGGGCGTTAGGGACTAGGTTGACTGCCACTGATTCAGAGTAGACATTAGTTTAGTCGTACCCCGGTACAAAGTTGCATAGGCTTAACAAAGGACAGATTCCGACCTGAAACAAATTTTACAGCCACAATTTATAGAAAAGAGTAAACAAGACGAAAATGTAACACAGGGCACACAGAGGTAGTACGCTAAAGAGCTCCTCCATGTTCGTGTCTTATGGTATCGCGGCACTCTCAGAATGATGGTATGAATTAGTGTATGGTCACTGCCTTTGATTTTGGATGTCCCTGACCATTCTTCTTGCAAGTCCCATGACGGTAAGAAAGGACAAATCGCTGTTGGTACACAGTTGGGATAATCCCACTTCAATCCATATTAAAGACTACATACCTAATTTAGCAATAATTTTACATGTCCTATAAGAACTGTTTCAAAAGCTGCGGATACAGAATTGAATATTTAGCAAGTTCCATAAGTACCATCTAGATAGAACATGAGAGCAGTCTATAAGAATCAGATTTGGGTATTACAGCCATAGGTATAGTTACGGCAGAACTCAGGCATGTATGTATGTATTGGAGGTACATAGTGACATCATTTATAGGCCAAGCATTCTATATCCTGATGAGTACCATGTCTAAATATAGTCACTTAATTGCGCTTTGGGAGGGAGCTGTAGCGGTATGTTGGCACTCTTTACAGACTCGTATAGCATTTTATTCGTTGCTATCATTGAGTGTTAGCAAGGTTTGGAGGTTGCTTGGGAACTTATGACCAAGAGTCCGAAGATTACTTGCAAGTACGTTTATGTGATAAGTCTTCCGAGGACATTATAGAAATACATGGTTTGGATCTTGTTCCTCTCCGCAAACACAGAGTGTTGACGCTTAAGTTGATCCGATAGAGATGTTCGTTGAACGTTCAGTGATTAAATTTCAAGGGACCGACGACCTCATCAGTTTGGCCCCTTAAGAATTCACACAAATTAGTTCATTTGAACACATTAAATTTCAGCCGTGCTGTAACTGTCATGAAGTTCCTCTACGTTTGTGTCTTATTATACCATGGTACTCCTGGAATCGTAGGATGAGTTAGTACATAATAATGGCCTTTCATTTTGGGTGTTTTCTACCACTTTTCTTGCCAGTCGGATGACAATCCGCGAAGGCGTTTTTGGTCGATCAACTAAACACTCCAATAGTGATTCGGGGAATGTGGATTAGTGGCCGGAACGATCTTCCACAAAGATTATTTGCACATAAAAGTTAGCGAAATATTGAAGCTTCTCAAAACTGCTACCTCCTTCAGTGTGCTCATGACACCGCATTCTTGGCGCTGTCCACTATAATCCAGAAATACCAACGATCCCTCCAAATACGCCTCAGTCAGTTTACCCGCTTGTGCAGCCATTAGCTCCATAAGATCGACCCCTGAAAAACCCAGACAATAACTGTAGGCAGAACCGTGCGCGCTTTCGCTTCCACGACTTCTACCTCACCATTTACAACTCTCCTATCCAGTTAACCAATATATTAAAATATCTTGGGCTAAGCCTCTAAACCATGGCTGCCGTCATTTGAAAATGGTTTCGGGGGAGATTATCACCATCTGAGGATTATTTTAAGGGAGCTTTAAGGGAGATTTATTAGCAATAAATTTCAGCGGCACAACTAAATCGCATTTCCTAACCACTGCTCCTCAGAATATTTATTGTTAATAAGCAATATGTCTCTTTTTCCAACCAAATGCTCAGTCTATGGAAAATAACTACGGTAACGTAAAAGAAACGATTTATTTTTTTTATGACGTATAATAAGTAACACAAATATAATCATAATAAAATTTAACAAATTTGCACATATATACGAGGGTGAGTCAAATGAAAACCTTAAATTTGTAATAACAAAACGAAATTTTGCGCCGTTATCCTTTAAGTTGATAAGCTTGCTACAAACAGCGTAGAGAATGACCTGCAGGTGGCAGCATAGTGCACATGCACACATACCGTCGCAGTGTCAATATAAAGATGGCCGCCCCACTTGCGACTTGCACCAGGGAAGAACAGCGTTCTGTTATTCGATTTTTGCGTAGTGAAGGTGTGAAACGTATTGAAATTCATCGACGAATGAAGTTTCAGTACGGTGATGCATGTCTGTCACAACAGCAAGTCTACAAATAGAGTAGAAAGTTCGCAGATGGTGTGACTTCAGTGGATGATGCTCCTCGTCCAGGTCAGGCACAACGAGTTGTGACTCCACAGAACATTGCAGCAGTTGAAGCCATAGTGAAGGGAAACCGCCGAGTGACACTGAATGACATTGCATCATGTTTACAAATTAGTCATGGGTCAGCACACCACATAGTGCATGATGTGCTCCAGTTCCACAAAGTGTCTGCAAAATGGGTGCCACGGCAGCTGACTCCTGAAATGAGAGAACGACGTGTTGATGCTTGTGAGGAACTTCTTCGGCGCTTTGAACGAGAAGGTGATGGCTTCTTTGCAAGAATCGTTACTGGGGACGAAATCTGGGTTCACTTCCACCAACCGGAAACGAAGAGAGCGAGCAAGGAATGGCGCCATTCCCCATCACCAAAACCAAAGAAGTTTCGAACAGAACCATCAGCAGGGAAGGTTATGCTGACTCTCTTTTGGAACGAAAAAGGCGTTATTTTGGAGCATTAGGCTACATGCCTAGAGGGACCACTGTCACCAGTGCATCATACACAGATCTCCTAAAAAATCATCTGCGGCCTGCAATCAAATCAAAGCGACTTGGATTGCTGTCAGCAGGTGTCCTTTTGCAACATGGCAATGCAAGGCCCCACACTGCCCGTACAACAGTTGCAACAATCACAGATCTGCATTTTGAGTGTCTTCCTCATCCACCATACTCACCAGACCTTGCCCCATGTGATTTCCATATGTTTGGACCACTCGAAGACGCAATGGGAAGAAAGAAGTTCTGTTCTGATGATGAGGTACGCCACGTGCTGCATGAGTGGTTTCGCAGACTACCAAAAGAATTTTTTTCTAAAGGAATTTATGCACTTTGTAAGCGCTGGATGACTTGCATTGAGCGTGGGGGAGATTATGTTGAAAAGTGATACAGCTTTGTACCACTTCTGCACAATAAATAATATTTAAAAAAATATTTAAGGTTTTCATTTGACTCACTCTCGTACTAGGCTTACTGTACAAATGTTTATTTACAGAAGTTGCAGAACTCTGCAGTTTTTTATCTTGTGCAAATAAAAAACACTTTGCAATTATAATCAGAATTTATTTCATCATAAGCTCTGACTTAATCAGTTCTAACTACAGCTGTTTCTGTGATTGGTCAATTAATGTTCACGAAAGAAAAAATCTATTTCTTTGTAAGAATTTGATCGTGGGTTGCTTAATAGATAGCTGCTAGACGCCTGTAATATGTCATTCTTTCTGCTCTTCCCGCATTCCCTTGGGCCAAATGTCTTCTTTCCGTAGAAGCACGAACAGAAAAATGACTATATGTCGTCAATAGTATCGATTAGTATATGAAAAATTTTCGAGATCTGTCGGTCAGGCAATATTAATGTGAACTATCGATAATATTTTGCGGGTTTAATATTTGTAACAGTGATTATTGACGAAACGTAAGGGAGAAACAGACAGTTAGTAAGGGAGCCGCGAGGATTCGAAAACATTGCTATAATTCGGGAGAGCCAGGGAAATGTGGGAAAGCTGGTCGCCCTACTCCACCAGCAGCTAACATTGAATTCTCACCTAATTATCCAACAACGAGGTCACAACTGACCAAACCACTAACTGGAGGGACTTACCTTCTTATGATTTGTTCAGAAATTTCAAGTGTGGCTCTGTATGGTATGTATCACTGTGATGATTGCTCGTACAGTGTAGTGTTGGGTTTTGTGTTGTTATGGTTGGAGGGATGGGAGGGGGCGAAACCCAGTGCCGGCACATGGCCCACTCCTCTCAGATTACTCTAAGGGGGTCGCCGAGTTTAACGTTCCCATCCGACAGACGGGTCGACATCAGTAGTGTCACATGCCCTCACTGCATGAAACACAACGGTGAGATCTGGAATTTAATCCAGGACTGGCACAAAGACGGGTGCTCAGGAACTTTACGCCACCGTTGCTCCTCCCCTTGCTGGCCAGATTCTAACACTCTGCGTGGTGTCTGTTTCTTCTGAGTCGTGTCTCCCTACCACTTTCGCGCAACGACGCTCTGAGTGTGTTTTTTAGGGAATTACTAGTTTGAACCTGGGACCTGTTGCTGATAAGGAGACGCCAGACCACACATGACATGTAGAGTTCAGAAGAGTTCAGTGAGACTAGCGATGATACAATCAAATACTTAATGATTTCAGCGTCAGCTCCACTGCACTCCCTGTAAAAGAATCTTAATACAAACTAAATTTAGTGGAAGGGGTTCAAGGCTTTCCTATTTTTAGTTACCTGGTAAAATAACGTCGAAAAAGCAGTTAAGTTTACCATTGGAATTTTTATTCTACTCACAAAACATTGTTTATAAATTGCGCTATTGATGATAGGAAATATTATTTTAATACAGGATGATAAAAACCAACTATGTCCAACAAAAATGTGAACGAATATTCCCTGAATGGGTTTCCAAGTTCTACAATGAATCGAAGGATGACCTATCCCATATCACATCTATAATCTAGGTTTAAATTAAGTTTCATGAAAGAGAAAGCTATCAAAATGGTCTACAGTGACCCCCAATTATCTTTAATTACTTATTTAACTTGTTGTAAATTACAGTGGCGAATGTGGCTTCTCAATAATTAAATAACAGAAAAATCATCGCGTTTCAGATTTTTACTTCGGGTAGCAAATGTGAATACCATTAGCTTTAATTGACGATCGACACTAATATTACGTAAAAAGGGGGTGTAACAGATGAGACTCTTCAATTCTGAGTGAAGCCTTATGTGCTCTTATGCGGCATCACGTGCGTTCATTACCTTGTTGTCGGTTAGGCAGCGTCAGGGGGCGGCGGGCGGCGCAGCTCCACTCACCTCGCCGTCTCGGAAGCAACCCTCTCTAACTTCTCTTTACTACAATGTACCGAAGTTGGTTTAAGAAAAGGTGTCTGGCTGTGTTTTCAACTGACCAATCAGGGTCTCAATGTTAACCTTAAGCTCCACCTACAAAAATTCTGTCTATCCAATGAGAAACGTTATACTTGTCGTGGTGGGACAATGTTTTTAATGTTTGCTACGTAACAGAGACGTGTATAGTCTCACGTTAAAACTTGCATCTGGTGTGGCCCTTATAGTGTTATCGTAAGATCTATACTGTTCTTCTGGTGGGCTCTATCTTTTAACATGGGCTGGGGGTGGTCTTGGCGGTCGGCTGGGGCGTGGGTGTCCGTCCCTTATCGTAGGGCCTCCTAGCCTACACGACTCTGCTCTCGGCTTCTGTTCTCGTTTCTCCTCTCGGAACTGCATCTGTTCACGGTGGGAAGGTATGACATGCATTTAAGCGTTCTTGTGTTAGTCTGTGGTATTCCATTTGCTCACTCGTCGATCATATTACTTTGGTTAATTTCATGTCAGGATTTATTCGGAGCTATGTGACTTACTGCCGGATTTGCTATCATGTCAGGGTTTTCATGGAAGGTGTTGGATTTGCCTGACACCTTACAAGATACTGGCAGTGAACATTTTCTACCACCAGGATTCGGATCGCCTATCCCAGAGTCGAATTCCACCGCACAGGCGCGTGTTTGCGATCTCGGCTATGCAGGTGTGTCTCACTACTATACAGGGAGAACAGATATAAATGCAGATATTTCTGTTAGTGACTGAAGACGGCGTACTGAACAACAATGCATCGGTATTTACTTCATTTGCAGACTAATAATTATAGCTATTAGGAATAGTATGTTTATAGGTTGATGCCATCTCCAAGTACATGTGGCAAGAGCAAGTAATTAATTACTTTTGAATACATTATAGGAGTAACAGTGATCGATGTTTTACAAATATTTACTATCAAAAACAGTCTTGATCACAATTTATTTATTATGGTGACCAGTTTCGACGACTCCTGTGATCATCTTCAGACCAATGAGTAAGAACCTCCTTCTGCTGGAGAATCACTACTGCATACTGAATCAGTAGCGATTCTCCAGCAGAAGGAGGTTCTTACTCATTGGTCTGAAGATGACCACAGTAGTGGTCGAAACTGGTCACCATAATAAATAAATTGTGATCAAGACTGTTTTTGATAGTAAATACAAGTAATTAATACTTATTTTCCCCTGGGCAGCAGGTCAGTGTGGACGCATGGCCACAAAACTGTTAATCTATACTGCTAGGTGCAGTCCGCTTAGTGGTGCAGTTACAACCACGCGGGAAACACCAAGTCGCTAAGTTTGTGATATTTTTCTGAAAAGACAGCTCGAGAAAATACGACCAGCACACTGATGTGTGTACGTATTAAGGTATCAAATGTAAAAATATCCGCACTTGTACCAGTTACACCGTGTATAGATATCTACAATTCATAGCTAACAATCTGTCCTTGTCATTAGGCAATGGACGATGAACTTCCGGTTTGAATACGGCTAATTTTTGCCACCTGCCAAAGCATGACTAGACAACAGAAATTTAAATGAAACCGTCCTCAATTCATGACAGATGATGATATATCTTGCTGCTTGTAATAGCTGAAACGGCGTCTTCCGACATAACTAAGCTAGTAACATAAGCCATTAATTTTTAGTTTTCTTTTAAATTTCGATTAGATTTGGTAAACTGCGTTATTTCGGTAGAAAAGTTAAAACCTTCTCCTTCCAAATGGTTCAAATGGCTCTAAGCACTATGGGACTTAACAGCTGAGGTCATCAGTCTGCTAAACTTAGAACTACTTAAACCTAACTAATCTAAGGACATCACACACATCCATGCCCGAGGCAGGATTCGAACCTGCGACCGTAGCAGCCGGCTTCCAGATGTTCAGATACGCTTAACAATAACGTAAAAAGCTGCTCTTTTACGGTCATCCAAGCATATCAGGCTACATATCAGTTATTAACTATCCCTATGAACGTTTCTCGAAGAAGGAAGTACCAGGTTACTGCAATTACATGTAACTCACTACCGAGGGCAGCCGGAAGTCATGACTCGCTTGATACACACACACACACACACACACACACACACACACACATGTATATATAAGAAAAAGAAGTACAATAAACATGGGTCCGGAAACGCACGCTTTCCGAGGTAAACTCATGTTTATGGGAAGGGCTGCACAATGCCTGGTTGCAGATATTAGTAGAGTTGTTGCACTGGCGCTACGTTAGATGTATCAGCAGTGTGTTATTATGCCTTACAGTACTCCACCTACCAATAGATGGTCTGCAGTCAGTTGTCTGGTTCGGGTCGTGTTACAGGCTACGTTAGTTTTTGTCGTATTTGTGTGCCTTATTGTACAATACTGTCAACCATAGGTGCGTGTCATGGTGTTTTACCTTCTTTCAAACGCGGATTCACTTAGGTGTTTACTGTTATTGCGCTGTTTGTACTTACAAATGGTGTATAAATTTACGTTTTCTCTCTTCCACCACTTGTTAGCAATGGAAGCCTACCACTCGACAAGTGAAACGGCGGATATAATATTCTGCTATAGTTTAGCAAATGGACGTAGACTGCGAGCTCGTGCCCTCTATGCTAAAAAATATCCACAGTGCAGAGTGAACTCTGATAAGCTGTTCGGCAGACTTTTCCAGCGTCTGAGGGACACCAGTACACAGGTACCCTTGTACATCGGAAGACAGTGGAAGGCCCCGCAGAGTACGCACGCCTGACATGGAGGAGCGTGCGCTACATTCGGTGGAAGAAACCCCTGGCAGCAGTATGTGACGAACAGCAGCAGCAGCAGCAGAAGGAGTGTCTCAATCTCTTATCTGGGGGACGGGGTACTTCATGAACAATTGCTGTACCTACGTCTTCTACAGTGCGTTCAGGCGCTAAGGCCACGGGATCATCATTACGGCGGTTCTGTCAGTGGCTGTTGCAGAAGTGTGCCGCAGATGCACTGTCCACATCCACGATTTTATTTACCGATGAGGCAGGTTTCACAAGAGATGGTGTTCTGAATTTCCATAACCAGCATATATGGGCAGATGTAAATTCCCAAGAAATTCAGGAAAGAGGGCATCACCACCGATTCTCAGTCAACATATGGACGGATGTACCTGGCGGTAGATTAATAGGGCCATACATGGTACCACAGAGGTTAACTGGAGCTCATTATCTGGACTTTCTCATTAACCTATTGCCTATCTTGCTGGAGGATGTGCCATTGCAGCAACGAATACAAATGTAGTTCATGCATTATGGTGCACCAGCGTATTTTCAACATAATGTGCGCGAACATCTGACGCAGACATTTCAGGACCGCTGGATTGGTCCTTGGGGGGGGGGGGGGGGGAGGGGGGAGGGGGGAAGGGGGAGGGGGGTTGGGAGGGGGAGAGGGAGGCACATCTTGTCTTGCTCGTCCCCCAGACCTCACTCCCTTAGACTTTTGGTTATGGGGACACTTGAAGGAATTGGTCTACAGCACGCCAATCAAGGGTATGTGGACACCACAGTGTTGCAAAATGGTTCAAATGGCTCTGATCACTATGGGACTTAACATCTGAGGTCATCAGTCTGCTAGAACTTATAACTACTTAAATCTAACTAACCTATGGACATCACACACATCCATGCCCGAGGCAGGATTCGAACCTGCGACCGTAGCGGTCGCGCGGTTCCGGACTGAAGAGCCTAGAACCGCTCGTCCACAGTGTTGCATCTTCAATGTTTGTCAGCAGGTACAACAACAATGGGGTATATTTCAAAGAGTGTTTCATTCATTACACTACAGGGCAGAGCGGTGCACTGATATAAATGAACGCCACATTGAACACCTCCTTTAAACACGTGTTGATCACAGAAGGTATGCATTTCTGGACCCATGTTTATTAGGCTTATTTTTTCTAGTTTCCATGAGAACTACCACCTCTAAAAGTTTTCGACACTGTTATATTGCAAAAAAGTAAACAGGTTTAACAAAAATTAGAAGCAATATTCAGGGCGATTCTGTGATGACGTTACAGACTTTCATGTACGATGGAGAAGAGTAAATGTATCAATTTGAGATAAGGTTCTTTGGTCCAGAACTACCCAGTCGAAAGTTGTAAGCGAAAATCATTGTGATACCTCTGACAATGGAATACATGTACCGGTACTGTTGTTGCTAAGATTGTATGGTTGGCAACCCCGACGAGCACTTAGGCATAAAGGCTGGGTTAATAACTCAACTGATCCAACGCACTGTATGCTGACATGAACATTCGTGGTGTACAATGTCGGTACCGGTACTATAGTAGACGGCAGTCTGTGTTATAAGCTAAAGTACTAATGTCGATCAGTTCTAACCAAATTAATTGTGCCCGTTGACGGAAGTTACAAACACGATTTTCGTGTATGAGCAAGCAAATGGAAATAGCAGAGAAGGCGTAAGGTGGTACAGGACCAGATATCCGCGTAGAAGACATCCGGCTCACACCATGATCCCAAGACTATTCCAACGATTAAATCAAACAGGGCGACAGTACAACGACCGGGAAACGCACCCAATTTAGAAGATGCAGAGCTTGCTCGAATGGATGAAGCGCATGCAGTCAGAAATCGATCACTTGACCGTGACATGGGTGTTTCGCAGAGTACTGTGTAGCTAGTTTTATAGGAAATGCAGCCACACTTCTACCATCCACGGAAAATACATGCTTTAACTCCTGCTGACTTGTAACCTGGTGTCGTGTTCCCCAGTAGCTTTTGCAGTTCCTTACAGCCTCTCCTCACTTTCCTGCATGTGCCTATTTCGCGTGTTTCACCATAGAGGGTACGCTTAATAGACGCAATAGTCATGTCTGGGCCACTGACAATCTCCACGCTACAGTTGCGAAGAGCCATCAAAACAGATTATTATTGGTTAACGTGTGGGCAGGCATAGTCAGTGATTACGTACACGACTTAGTTCTTCTCTCTCCCCACTTCAGTGCACCACTGTACACAGTGCTTATCAGAGTCGCACTACCAAGTTCCTGGAACATCTCCCAGTTGTTATTCGGCAACGGATGTGGTTCCGAAATGGTGGGGCCCCACCTCACTTTGGACTGAGGATTCATGAACATCTGGAATAACCATTCCCTTTAGACTGATGTAACAAAAGTCATGGGACATCTCCAAATACGGTATTGGACCTTCCATTGCCCGGCGTAGTGCAGCATCTCGACGTTGGATGGGCTTAACAAGTTGATGGAAGTTCCCTGCAGAAATATTGAGACATGCTTCCTCCATAGCCGTCCTTAATTGCGAAAGTGTTAACGGTGCAGGATTTTGTGCACGAAATGACCGTTCGATAATGTCCCACAAACGTTCGATGGGATTCATGTCGGGCGATCTGGGTGACCAGATCATCGGCTCGAACTGTCCAGAATGTTGTTCAAACCAACTGTGAACAGTTCTGGCCCAGTGACGTGGCGCATTGTCATCCTTAAAAATTCCATCCTTGTTCGGGAACATAAAGTCTATGAATGGATACAAATGGTTCAAATGGCTCTGAGAACTATGTAAATTAACTTCTGAGGTCATCAGTCCCTTGGAAATGAGAACTACTTAAACCTAACTAACCTAAGGACATCATACACATCCATGCCCGAGGCAGGAGTCGAACCTGCGACCGTAGCGGTCGCGCGGTTCCAGACTGTAGCGCCTAGAACTGCTCAGCCACCCTGGTTTTATTAGACCAGAGGACGCAGTCCATTCCATGTAAATACAGCCCGCACCATTATGGAGGCACTACCAGCTTGCACAGTGCCTTGTTGACAACTTGGGTCCATGGCTTCGAGGGTCTGTGCCACACTCGAACCCTACAATCAGCAATTACCAACTGAAATCAGCCGGTCGGTGTGGCCGAGCGGTTCTAGGCGCTACAGTCTGGAACCGCGCGACCCCTACGGTCGCAGGTTCGAATCCTGTCTTGCGCATGGATGTGTGTGATGTCCTTAGGTTAGTTAGGTTTAAGTAGTTCTAAGTTCTAGGGGACTGATGACCTCAGAAGTTAAGTTCCATAGTGCTCAGAGCCATTTGAACCATTTTTTGAACCTGAGAGGTGGCATGAGCCCCCTCTCATATTTCTATCTTACGATTCTCCTCTCTAATTGCATGCGGTGGAAAGTTGCTATTCCTTCACACGCGGACTTCCCACGCAGCGTCTCTCGTCACCCGGGTGGTCCGGTGACAGGCGGGCTCTGTTGAACTGGAGAGGGTTAAGCCGACGGGTGCGAGGAAGTCGAGTGAATGCTTTGCAGACGCCGACATTGTCAAAAGACACGCCCGGAGGGGTTTGAAGTAGCGGCTGGGCTAGAGGTTCCGTTACTTCGCAGAATCTTAGCGAAAACACTTTCTGGCGGGCTACCAGCGAGGCGTGGGAATGACTTGTGTACCCAGGCAGTTGTGGCGGGAAAATTCCCGCGCTTTCTGCAAAATAGTAACTGTGATTGGCTTGCTCAGGGCATAGCTCCGTGACGTAGCAAAATCAGCACAGAAATTGGCGCCAAGAATCTCCATTGGTGGAATGGTAGTGCTCCGGCAATGGAGTGGAATTTCCGCCGGTTTTCGAGTTGCTGATTGGAACGTTTAACCACGGCCACTGTCGTGGGGGCGGGAATGTTGTGTGTTCGGCCTGTACGGGTGCTCTAGGTAGTCGGCTCTCCCCTTTCGGTCGAGGACGTCGAAGCAACCAGCCTTCGCCTCCGGTATGCCAGATCGTGTTTCGGGCAGTTAAGAAGACAGTTTGGTAATGTATGTCCGCAGCACCGGCAGATAGGGATTTTCCTAGGTGATAATCAGAGCTCAGCAGAGCGCGCCTGTTCGTCTTTTTCTAACTTTGTTCTGTCTTGAGTAGCAGCAATTACTGTTGGGTTAGCTGTGTGTCTCTCTTGAGATTTGAGTGGCAAGGAATTGGCTCCACATACCACTTCGTCTTAAACCTCACGATCTAGTTTAGGGACAACTTCACCTTTACAGTGTTTGTATGTGTATCCAATTTGAGCCAATTTGATGTATTATAAATTAGAATTCATGTGTTTTTGTTTATTATTTTGTGTTTAGTCTTAATAAATCATATTGTTATTTTGGACAGAACTTTCATTCTGTTAATCGGTAGAGCAACCCATCATTTCTCACTACGTTTATGAAACCTTCCTTTATTTAACTTATTTATCAAATTAAATTATTGCAGGTGCCAAACTCTTTTCTACTCCACTTGCAGGGTTGATTACAGTCAGTTCGCGTATAATTTTTAATCCTTGTGCAACAGCAAAAGTCGGAGTTAGAATAGGGGGGGCTTAGAGCATCATTTACATATGTAGATTCTAGAATTTAGTGTTAAATACACTGCTGGCCCCGGCACCTCGCATAAAATGGCGACCCTTAGCCTCGGATCTTTCCTGCGAATATTCTGATAAGCAAGCAGTAATATTAGTAGGGACACTCAGAATTTTTTTGCTTAATTTTTTATTGATTAATACCCAAGTTTTTTCTTGTAGTTCCGCGTTTAGTTTTTAAGTAGCGGCGCATGTTTACTGTTTTTGTTTTCAGCGTATATATTTGTTTGTTTGTTCATTGTTTTATATGTTTCTTTGATGTGGTGCCCGTACCACTTCACACTTTGTCGGGTTTGTGTGCGGTTTCTGTACCACAACAAATCGTGTGTATAATTACAGCGTTGGAGCGGCGTTGTTGAAATTTTATGTTTATGTGTAAAAATATATGGAGTAGATTAATTTTATTGTGCATTTTAGATAAATTTGTTTTTCATGAATGATAACGAGAAGTAAGGCACGACTATTATCGAGCGAAGCTAAAACAAAAGAGGATAGCATAATGGATAAGGGGCAGTTTACTGATGGGAATAGGTTCGGAGATGAGATGGGCACATTTTTAGCAGGACATGATGCCAGGGTCATTGATGAGGAAGGTGATTTGGACGCGATCTCAGAGCAGCGTTGCGGCCGTGATTATGATAGTGAAGTAGAGGATGAAACAGAGACAGGCACACAGGTCGAGGCGGCAGCAGAAGTTTATAATCAAACGAACGAGAGCAGACAGGGGCTAGCTCGGCCACGTCAGAGCTCTAGCGCCCAGGTGTCCAGAGTTACATCTCCCACGTTTGAAGAGGATCAAAAAGATGACGTAAACCCAATACTGAGCTTCCTACGATCAATGAAAGAAGAAGCTGACGAACAGCGTAAGAAGGAGAAGGAAGAAGCTGACGAACAGCGTAAGAGGGAGAAGGAAGAAGAGGAGAAACAACGTAAGAAGGAGAAGGAAGAAGCTGACGAACAGCGTAAGAGGGAGAAGGAAGAAGAGGAGAAACAACGTAAGAAGGAGAAGGAAGAAGCTGACGAACAGCGTAAGAAGGACACTGAGGCAATAATTTCCCATATAGGGGAAATTCGTGGAGAATTACTAACAATAAAGAAAGAATGTGGAGAAGTAAAACAAATGTCAATGGCTGCACAAAAAGTAGCAGGCCTGGCCAAAACGGCAGCAATAGGGGCAATGAAAGTCGCGGAAGCAACTTCTAAACTCGCAGGGCGCTTGCGACGTACAACACAATCCCACTCAAAATCCCTAGCATTCTTAAAAACTCAAGGTAATATCGCGGTTGCGAACATCACGAAACGAATGAAAGAAGTAGAGAGTCGGATAGCAAAACTAGAGCGAAACGGGCACACGAGCACTGCACGTTCGGATACCAATGATGGAGTACACAGGATTGTGTCTCCGAGGAAAAGCCCGCCGTGCTCTAGTCCAGTGACAGCGTGCGGAACGAACAATGCACACGCAGAAACAGCGAGTAATAGCTCCAATAATTGCAGTCCACTTAGAAGAGTGAGTGCTGAATGCCACCTCCACTGTGATACAGAGGTAGCACATCACAGTTATCAGCAAGATAGAACAGGACACTCAGCAGACGTGCAAGTATCGGAAACGAGTGACAACACCAGTGCGAGTATCAGACAGGATTTTGATCACAATCACTTCCTGTCGATACTAAAATTCCAGAAGTTCAAAGAAAATGGAGGGTCGATGCATCCGAAGAGCTGGGTGATGCAGTTTACAAATTCATTACCGGCGTCATGGCCAACCCAGGCAAAATTAGAATTCATGTGTGGACACATCGAAGGCCAAGCAGCGGAAAAGATGCGGGGCGTGGCAGCGACGTGTCGGACTTATCAGGAATTTGTTGGTGCATTCCTGCGGACCTACTGGTCAAAGGAAACGCAAGATAGGGTTAAAGAGGAAATAATATTTTGTCCTGAACTGGAAGTGTCCGGGCATAGGAGCGCAACCAAATTTTTTGATGAGTTACTCAAGAAGAATCAGTTTTTAGATTGTCCATATAGCAACGGAGAAATCATTAAATTTTGTTTTTCCAAATTGCCAGTTAGGTATCAACAGACACTTGTCGGGAAGTGTGGATCTGACATAGATGCATTCAAGAGTCTACTGCGCGAACTCGAAGTAGTCTTCGATAAACAAGACGCAAAGGACAGGAAGAAGGCGCAAAATAACAAATACCACGGGCCAGCAAGGGAAGACAACAGATCGCATAATCGCACTGGTCAGTTAGGAAACCAGGGTTACGGAAATCAAGGTTACGCTATTCAAGGTTATGGAAACCAGAGACACAGAAACCAGAACGTCAGGGAACAGGTTCAATCTAGACAAGCAATCTGGGACAGGAGGAATGACGAACGGCAAAGCGACCGTAATTGGAGAGAGTGAAATCAAGGACAACAGGAGAACCAGGAGATTGAAATTAGACCTCCAAATCCTAATGCACGTCAGAGGAGGTGGAGCTTAACTAGGGATTGACGCCAGACTAGTGCGAACACAGGCCGCCGGAATTTCGCACGTAATCTCGGACCTGGCCAACTACGGATGATACATTACGAAGATTTATCAGAAATCCTGCTCGAGGAACATAAAGCAACTCCTCGACATGATCGGCAGCCTCTTATCACAGTAACAATAGCTGAAAAGAGTCTGAATGCGATAATAGATAGTGGAAGCTACATAACAGCAATATCTGAGGCAGCATACAAGAGGTGCTCTCAGGAGATGGACTGGCCTGTCCTATCGGTTAAGAAAACCAAAATAAAAGGGGCATTAGCGGGTAAATGTACGGAGGTCACCCAACAAACAAGACTGGAATTCTCCTGCCAAGGACACAAAATAGAGTCTAACTTCTGGATCGTGCCAAATCTGGCGATCGACATGATAATAGGAACGGACTTCCTAAATGAACATGAAGCGATAGTTGATCTACGACGAGGTGAAGTGGTTTTGAGGAAAGGGAATCCCGTCCACATTAAGTTCGACGACCAGCTGATCCCAGCTCAACTACCGTCTAACTGTGTTCGGATAAACTATGCGTGTCTGAAAGACAGAAAGGAAGAACAGGTCGACGTTGCGGGTAGGGGAGAGGACACGGATGAGAATGAAGTCGGAATAATGGGAGAAATAAAGGAGAAAATAGGAGAAAAAGTGGAAGCAATAAAGAATATAAGGTGCGAACACCGCAAAGAACTTCAGAAATTACTAGTAGAACATGCGGAGGTCTTCCTTCCCATGACAGGATCAATAAAGAACTTCCAATATGAATTTCGTGTACGTCCGCACAACCAGTTTCGTGTGCCACCCTATCCAATCCCCTTGGCATATCGACAGAAAGTAGCATCTGAAATTACGGGAATGCTGAGTGAAGGAATAATAGAACCTACGGCTTAAGCCTATAATAACCCGTTAAGAGTAGTCGAGAAGGCAGATGGTAGTATTCGGTTAGTCTTGGATTCGCGACAAATTAATACCATAATAGAACCCGAAACAGACAGACCGGAACGATTAGAGGAACTCTTACAAAACTTCCATGGAATATCAATCTTCTCATCAGTTGATCTAAAATCAAGTTTCTGGCAGATCGAGCTCCATCCAAATTGCAGACAGTACACAGCCTTTTTAGATTTGGAAGATGTTACCGGTTTCGTCGTCTCCCATTTGGTTTGAACATTTCGTCTGCCGCATTCATTCGGGGGCTGGACGGCATACTAAGCGATAATTTGAAACGTCATGTCACCAGCTATGTGGACGATTTGCTGATCGCGGAGAAATCTTGGGGAGAGCACAATGCGGTCCTCGGTGAACTCCTTGCGACATTCAAGGAATACGGAGTGACTATCAATATCGAAAAATCGAATTTTGGGACGTCCTCTGTCAAATTTCTGGGACATATCATCGCGGGTGAGGGCATTGCGCCAAATCTCGAAAAGATCGAAGCGATTGAAAAGTTTCCCATTCCTACGACAAAGAAGCAGTTAAGGGGGTTCTTGGGGATCATAAATTTTTACAACCGCTTTATACATGTCAAAACTCAGAGCAGTCCTAGGTTGCATCAACTTACAGGAAAGAAGATTCCTTGGGAATGGGATGAGGCGGCCGAATCCGAATGGAAAGCATTAAAATTCGCATTATTACAAGCACCCATCCTATCACACCCTAATTTAGCAGAAGAGCTTTGCATAGTAACGGACAGTTCATACTCAGGTCTGGGTGTCATGGTGTTCCAAGACTATGTACATGAAGGAAACAGGGTGTGGAAGACAATTGCGTTTGGTAGCAGAGTACTAGCCAAGAGTGAGAGGAATTACTCAGTAACCGAGTTAGAGGCGCTGGCTATTGTATGGGCGTTTGAAAAATTCAGATACCTTCTGTTTGGTCGCAAGACGAGGGTCTACACAGACCACAAGGCACTCGAGTTCTTGATGACTGCAAAGCTTAATCACAGGCGGCTCATTAGGTGGGCATCATATCTGCACAAGTACAACTTTTCGATAGAATATATCCCCGGCAGTCAGAACATTATTGCAGACGCCTTATCACGGTCACCGATCGGATTTGAGCACAACATGGAAGAAGATCTGGAGGAAAATCACTACTGCCTTTTCTATATGCAGAAAGTAGCCTTTGAAAATTTTATTACCTGTAGTATGCAGGACATCAAGAAGGAGCAAGACAAGGACCCTGCCCTAGTGTTATTGAAACAGAAATGGATAGACAGAAGACACGCCACCATCAGGCAGTTCTACCTCTTGCGGAAAGGCATAATTTTCCACCGAAATTATGCCAATGACACTGAATGGGGGATATGCATCCCTGAACACCTAATAAACAAGGTTATATGGCATACTCACCTCAGCTATGGACACTTCGGACCACGCAAGTGCAATCTCAAGCTAAGGACCATGTGTTACTTTCGAAACATGGAGCGTCGAATAAGGAGGGTACTGTCGGTGTGTAAAGACTGCCAAAAGGCTAAGCACACCACTGTGAGCATGCAGGCACCATTATACCCAATCGTACCGACCAAATTAAGACAATTAGCAGCAACAGATTTGATGGGACCTTTGCCAAGAACAAGAAGAGGATATACTTACGTATTAGTGTTTGTTGAACTAACGTCCAAATACGTTACCTTTACGCCACTGAAGAGGGCGACAGGACGAACTGTATCACGAGCCCTAATCCGGGCCGGCCGCGGTGGTCTCGCGGTTCTAGGCGCGCAGTCCGGAACCGTGCGACTGCTACGGTCGCAGGTTCGTATCCTGCCTCGGGCATGGGTGTGTGTGATGTCCTTAGGTTAGTTAGGTTTAAGTAGTTCTAAGTTCTAGGGGACTGATAACCACAGCAGTTGAGTCCCATAGTGCTCAGAGCCATTTGAACCCTAATCCGGGATTTCCTACCACAGGTTGGTCATGTGAGTAAAATTATTTCTGATAACGGGCCACAGTTTAAGTCAAAAACATGGAAGGAGACGTTGCGTGGATGTAAAATTGATCCCATTTTTATATCTTCACACCATCCGAGCTCGAATGCTGCAGAACGGGTTATTAAGGAACTCGGAAACTTGTGCCGGTTGTACTGTAACACGACATGGGACGTTTTCCTTAAAGACTTCCAGGAGGTGATCAATGAGGCACCCCATGGGATAACAAAATTGGCACCCATTACAGTACTGAAAAACCGGATTCCTAAGGACTTGATAACCGAGGTCGTAAACTTCCCACGAATGGCGCGAACGCAGCACCAAGCCATAGTGGATTTGGCTCTCAAGAGGATACGGGCTGCAGCAGAGGTCAGGAAGAGACGTGCCGACAGGGGAGCTCGTCTACGACACTTCCAAATTGGACAAAAGGTGCTCGTGAAGTCTTTCCGACTTTCGAACAAACAAAAAATGAAATGCCAAAAATTCTATTCTGTTTACAACGGCCCGTACCGTATAAGGAGAGCAGCTCACCACAATGCTTATGAATTGGAGACGCTGAAAGGAAAGAAGTCCATAGGACTCCACCACATCTCTCACATAAAGGAGTTCGTGGAATAGTAGTAGTGTAAGTGGTGTACATAGTAGAATGGGCAAATACATGAACCTTGCTATAGTAGTAGTGTAAGTGGTGTACATAGTAGAATAGACAAATATATGAACCTTTCTTCGGGGAACGATAATCGTTGCATTAATAGATTAAGATTGTCAAAGTATTAACACGCTGCATAAGAATTTACTGCTGTTAACGTTTTTTTTTGTCTATGTTCGCGATCTCCTCTGTCTTTGCGATAAGAGGCACTACCTTTCCATGAGCAATGTTTTTTTTGTCCTTTCCTATCTGGTGTCCATGTTAAGGGATAAAGATGAGTGACGAGATGTCGCACAAACGGGCGCATACAAGAATGTGCTCTTAGAAGCGTTCTGAGAAGTCGTGATACGCTCCATAGCGGCCACAACCAGTTCGTGAGACGTTCATACCAATGCTTGCAGGCACGCGTCAGTGCACTGCAAGATTGTGGTATATTGCGTGATTTCGAGGATGAATATGGGCAGTATAGTTTTTACAGTGATGCGCCAGCATCGTTGTCTTGCAAGTCGGGGTGAACCTGTGAGCGTTTGACTCCAATGGTGCCCTAGACGGTAGAAATGCGGGCATAAAGCCTACCATGCCAATGTGCTGGTTGGGGATTTAGCATGATGCTTGCGACTGTCACAGATGAATAACCAGTGACTCATACTAGGATATTCGTGACATACTGTGTAGGTGGCGTGTGGTGGGCGACTGAATCCTCAACAGGAACCAGACTTGGCTTGGTCAAATTACATTGCCTCTGAAAAGGTGCGCTTTCATTGCTAAAACTGCATCACATACAAAATTAAGTTCAACTATAAATTTATTGTCTTGTATAGCCATGGCTAACCCAGTCTCCGGAGTTTCAGTGAGGCGTAATGAAAACTCGGAGGTCATGTCGTACGGCGCGCACATCACTGTCGTCAATAGCGGCGAGCAGCGAGACATCTCAACGTAACAGGAATTATGTAAGAGTATTGTATAAGGTAAACAAAAATAAATAAACAAATAAATAAATAAACAAATAAATAAAAGGGAAAGTACGACATACTAGGATAAGTTAAACTATAGGATTTAACAATAACTAGATTAATATTGTGGGGGTTTTCTACCACAAGTGTGGCGCGCGACTGTTGGGATGCTATTTTTCAGGTCATCAAATCACAGGCCCGAGATGGAGGGACGACCGGCGAGCGAAGTTGCATGTTCTTTATAGCTCAGTAAAACTTCAGCCTGCATAATAACATAATTTATTCAGAAGACATAGAATGTAGATCGTTGGCATATGGTAGTTAATTCTTGAGCATGTCTACTGTCGATCTATATAATTAATAGTAATATTAGTGCGGGCCCGCACATTTAGTTCTTCATCCAATATAGCGTCACACACCATGTACAATAGTGAGATCGGTCTCTACACAAATATCAAGAGAAATTATTTCCATGATTTTTGTTATGATAGCTACAGATAAATAACTATAAAATTAAAATTAGAGTGACTGAAATGACAGACCATCAATGTATCGTGATGTAAATTTATTATAGCATAGAAGGTCATGGGGAAAAGTTAGGCATAAGATTTTTGTAAGAATTGTGCAGATGACGGGGATCGTGGCAATGCAGGGGCCAGCCGGAGGTCATCGGCTACCTGCAAGAAGAAAGCGTCAGCGCGCTACCTGACGTGAAGGGCGGGAGAGCATCCGGTCCTACAAGCTGACAGCACCGGGCCGTGTACCTGAGGGATTAGGCGGCAGACAGCCCTCGCCGGGCCACAAGCGAAAGTGGGGCTGGCCGTTGACACTGACACGCGACCCACACGCGACAGCCTGCTAACTCTCCGGACGCGGCAGCCGTTTGGAGGGATTCCCTGCGGCAGACCACGTTGTCGTGAGTACACGAAGAAGATCACATATCGTGTCAGAACCTGCGCCTCATGTGCCTCAGGACAGAAAGGGACGCTATGTACTCACCTGTTTGGGTTTTTACAACTCACTAGCATTGGCCGATCTGCATACACAAAGCAGTATCGTGCCACACTAACAAATGTATGGTATCATTTCTTACTTCTCCTCTCTATTAGAGAGCAGTTTTAGCAATCGTCACTCCTAGTTCGATCCTGTATGGATGACCTCACACACTTGTGGAGTCACTCCACGTGCCATCATCCCTCGTCGAACTGCAATATTGGGAAACATAAAGTACTGTCCAGCGAGAGAAGAGGCCTAGACTAGTGATGTATCCCAACAAGTAGACCTCAGAGACAATTAATCGACGTGAGGAGAGCCTACCACTGTGTCTTCCTACCATACTGCTGTCATCATATGCGTGGGTCTTGGTCCGATCTCAACAGAGTACTGCAGATGCTCCAGCATACCCTATTGCCGTTGCAACAACGTAGCAACAACACCCGACGTTTAGCCCTATGTGATGTCAGTAAGGTGTAATGTGTGAAGTGCTTCGAATATTTCTAACAATGTGATTTAGTGCCTCATTCTCAGCACAGTCGTGAACATTGTGCAATGTGCACGCACAACTTGATGCCCCATGAACCTTTTTTTTTCTTTTCTTTCTTAAATTTCTTTCTCTAGTGTTGGTTTTGTAATGTATGTTATACCTTGTATGTGTTTGTGTTTTACACTGTAATTCTTATTACAAATTACTGTATTGTTCTCCACACCATGTTTTTTTTGTATTTTGTATTTATTGTTGTGTGTATGCGAACAGTGTGCCTGAAGTCCCCATAAACTGAAGCAGATACCACCACTGTCATTGTGAATGGACCATCAGTTCAGGGAACATTTTGTAAAGGTTATTCTTGCTGCAGGGAGACAGAATGAATCGGAGTTTGTAATTAGATTCTGAAAGCTCACAAAGAGATTGTTAACTTAAATAGTATCATGTGTGAGTGAGTTCAGGTTAGTTTAATGATACAAATTGTTGTAACATCTTGGGCATTTAATTGCGGAGCACTCCAACTCTGATTGTAAAGAATAAACTGCTCTATATTTGGCTCAGATGCCCGGGCCATATTTAGAGCGTGAATGTCTGTGTGAATCGGTGTTTGGAAGGGACTCCCTGGGTATGGATGTGTGATGTGAGTGTTAGTGTTCCATATTAAGAAGGTGAAGTTGGCTACATCATAAATAATCCTCCCTCTATGAGCTGCATTTTTCAGTTGCAGTGATTTTCTTTATAGAGTGCGGCATGTGGAGTCAGTTTGCGAGATTGTTCTTGGGCGATTGACTCGCTACCTTGCTCCTAAGTGAGCCAACCGCTCACCAATTACAATCTAAAAATGGCGTAGGGGCAATGAGAGGTGGCATGAGCCCCCTCTCATATTTCTATCTTACGATTCTCCTCTCCAATTGCATGCGGTGGAAAGTTGCTATTCCTTCACACGCGGACTTCCCACGCAGCGTCTCTCGTCACCCGGGTGGTTCGGTGACAGGCAGGCTCTGTTGAACTGGAGAGGGTTAAGCCGACGGGTGCGAGGAAGTCGAGTGAATGCTTTGCAGACGCCGACATTGTCAAAAGACACGCCCGGAGGGGTTTGAAGTAGCGGCTGGGCTAGAGGTTCCGTTACTTCGCAGAATCTTAGCGAAAACACTTTCTGGCGGGCTACCAGCGAGGCGTGGGAATGACTTGTGTACCCAGGCAGTTGTGGCGGGAAAATTCCCGCGCTTTCTGCAAAATAGTAACTGTGATTGGCTTGCTCAGGGCATAGCTCCGTGACGTAGCAAAATCAGCACAGAAATTGGCGCCAAGAATCTCCATTGGTGGAATGGTAGTGCTCCGGCAATGGAGTGGAATTTCCGCCGGTTTTCGAGTTGCTGATTGGAACGTTTAACCACGGCCACTGTCGTGGGGGCGGGAATGTTGTGTGTTCGGCCTGTACGGGTGCTCTAGGTAGTCGGCTCTCCCCTTTCGGTTGAGGACGTCGAAGCAACCAGCCTTCGCCTCCGGTATGCCAGATCATGTTTCGGGCAGTTAAGAAGACAGTTTGGTAATGTATGTCCGCAGCACCGGCAGATAGGGATTTTCCTAGGTGATAATCAGAGCTCAGCAGAGCGCGCCTGTTCGTCTTTTTCTAACTTTGTTCTGTCTTGAGTAGCAGCAATTACTGTTGGGTTAGCTGTGTGTCTCTCTTGAGATTTGAGTGGCAAGGAATTGGCTCCACATACCACTTCGTCTTAAACCTCACGATCTAGTTCAGGGACAACTTCACCTTTACAGTGTTTGTATGTGTATCCAATTTGAGCCAATTTGATGTATTATAAATTAGAATTCATGTGTTTTTGTTTATTATTTTGTGTTTAGTCTTAATAAATCATATTGTTATTTTGGACAGAACTTTCATTCTGTTAATTGGTAGAGCAACCCATCATTTCTCACTACGTTTATGAAACCTTCCTTTATTTAACTTATTTATCAAATTAAATTATCGCAGGTGCCAAACTCTTTTCTACTCCACTTGCAGGGTTGATTACAGTCAGTTCGCATATAATTTTTAATCCTTGTGCAACAGCAAAAGTCGGAGTTAGAATAGGGGGGCTTAGAGCATCATTTACATATGTAGATTCTAGAATTTAGTGTTAAATACACTGCTGGCCCCGGCACCTCGCAAACCAACTGAAATCGGGGCTCATCTGACCAGGCCACTGTTCTTCAGTCGTCTTGGGGCCAATCGATATGGTCGCCAGTCCACGTGAGGTGCTTCAGGCGACGTGCTCTTAACAAAGGCATTCGCGTCGATAGTCTGCTGCCATAGCCCATTAACGCCAAATTTTGCCGCTCATTCCTAACGGATACGTTGATGGTATGTCCGATATTGATTTTTGGGGTTATTTTACGCAGTGTTGCTTGTGTGTTAGCACTAGCAACTCTACGCAAACGACGCTGCTCTCGGTCGTTAAATGAAGGCCGTCGGTCACTGTGTTGTCCGTGGTGAGAGGTAATGCCTGAAATCTGGTATTCTCGGCACATTCTTGACAGTGTGTATCTCGGAATATAGAATTTACTAACGATTTCCGAAATGGACTGCGTCCAGCTCCAACTACCATTTCACGTTCAAAGTCTGCTAATTCCCGTCGTGCGGCCATAAACACGTCGGAAACATTCTCTTATGAATGACCTGAGTACAAATAGTTCCGCCAATGCACTGACCTTTTATGCCATGTGTAAACGATAGTACCGGCGTCCGTATACGTGCATATCGCTATCCCATTACTTTTCTCACGCCAGTGTAAAGTGGATGGGCAAAGGAAGTCCTGCTTCGTGACCAGCACGTTCATCTGATCTCGCCCCACTTGATTTCTTCTTGTGGGGCCATGTGAAACGTCTTATGTACGAGACTCTTGTCGAGACTGAAGAGGATCTTCTGCCAACAATTCTCGCTGCCTGCAACACTGTTCAGTCGACACCACAGATGTTAGAAAGAGTACGACAGAGCTTTGGGCGTGCATTGATGATGGGGACGCCATTTTGAACACCTGTTGTAAATATAGCTGCTTGTGAAACTTGGTGCGTTTGAATGGAATTCATTATTAATGTACCGTAGACAAGAATTTCGGTCTCTCTGACATCGATCTCTCTGACATCAAGTTGCATGCACCGTTTCTCGTCCATCAAAAGGAGAAATTATTTGAGGGCATTGGGGAGTATTCAGCAGGACTTCTGTAGGTACGCCATGGCCAGGATTCGGACGTTGAGTCTTTCAATTTGAGCGCTGCATGAAGTTAAGGGGGAACTTGAGTAGAGTTTCGCTTACAGTGTTCGAATCGAGCATTTCCGATCTAGGGTCCCTTACCTCAAATTGATACATTTAGCCCTCTCCAGAGCCCCTGAAAGATGGTAACATCATCACGGAATCAAACTCTACATTGCTTTTGGCCTAATTTGGCGTAAAATATCTATAGAGGCTTACGTTTTTGCTGAACACCAAGTAGGAGACAAGAGCAAAATAGATGCATCTTACTTGATCGCTCAAAAGTGAACCCCTCTATGAAGTTCATGGCGAGGGTGAATCCCAGCATCACCAAGGCGCAGCACACCACCACCAAACTTTGCAGCACCCTTAGGTTGAGCCACCGGAACCTACAACAAGAGAACACACGCTTCAGTTTCACAGTGCACTTATGCTTATACTGGTCACAGGAATACACCGCGGCCGACCCTATATTCCTTCCAGCCCTCCACGGGTAAATGAACAGCGCAACGTCAACACAGCTTGCACTCGCACCCGACGATATCCACACTGGCAACCATTCGAGTTTACCGAACTAGGGTAGTTGCATATCGCATATATTCGTCACTGAGTAACGAGTATCGCACGAGACTCGAAATACCGTTTCGTTACTGCATGAAGCGTATCGTTACTTGCATCTTTCCTTCACCCGTACTCAGTTATTGCCCGATTCGGACCGAATCAGTCGTTTCCGAATTCCTCCACTTCGTTATCCTCTGCGAACTCAGACGAACGGAAACGTTTACTTGGGACCCGTCCACACATAACGATCCATCCGTATCCACAACTGTTTTCACTCATCAGGTCTGTGAAGACAGATTGTTGCGTATGGGCAGCAGATTTTGGGCAGATACAAGACGAGATGTGCGGCAAACGTGGAAATAGGTTTGAGTAAAATTACTCAAATCAGTGGGCATACACCACAACAGCGCAGACAAACTGTAATGTATGGATAGAAGATCGCCGCAAATCTTGTGCGCCGAAGGTGTTTGAGTCAGTTTAGTGCTTCTCGTCTGTGGTTCAAATGGTTCAAATGGCTCTGAGCACTATGGGACTCAACTTCTGAGGTCATTAGTCCCCTAGAACTTAGAACTAGTTAAACCTAACTAACCTAAGGACATCACAAACATCCATGCCCGAGGCAGGATTCGAACCTGCGACCGTAGCGGTCTTGTGGTTCCAGACTGCAGCGCCTTTAACCGCACGGCCGGCTTCTCGTCTGTGGGCAGAGTAAGTTCTAAAACGGTGGATACGCTTCTACATGGTCTAGAGCAGTGATTCCCAGCCTGGGTTTAATTATCCCCTCCCTCCCACCCCCCCCCCCCCCACCCCCAGGAAGTAAAATGAAATTTTCTGAAGGATAAAAACAAAAGAAATCTCTTGTCTTTCGGTCACGAAACTGAACTATTTTTAAGAGACCATTTGTATGGATGTACTGAACTCGGAACCTAGAAACGACGGAGCCGACCCACACCGAATCCAGGGCTACTGTGCGGTTCGGCCCCCAGTGGACACCCCATCCCTCAGCTCACCCCGGGAACGTCTCGTTCCAGACGAGTGTAACCCCAATGTTTGCGTGGTAGAGTAGTTAATGGTGTACGCGTACGTGGAGACAGTGCTCGCGCAGCAATCACCGACATAGTGTAACTGAGGCGGAATAAGGGAAACCAGCCGCATTCGCCGCTGCAGATGGAGAACCGCCTTAAGAACCATTCACAGGATGGCCGGCACACCGGCCCTCGACACTAATCCGCTGGGCGGATTCGTGCGAGAGACCGGCACGCCTTCCCGCTCGGGAAGCAGTGCTTTAGACCGCATGGCTAGCCGGGCGGGCTTAGAGACCATTACTATTACCACTATCTCGTGAAAATGTAATAGTGACTAGTACAATTCTTATAATGACTAGCATTAAAGTGTGACCAATATGGTGAGGGGTACAGCTTGTGAAACGAATGTATGAACAACATTTTCCTTGTTCCTTTTATAGTCCAGCTACTACACATGTACTTTCTACTTTGTGCCATGCACCTATGACAGTAAAATTGAGACATACACGCTTAAATATCTCATGAAATTGCTTTCTTTGAGTTGCAGCTAGTTCCTGCAACAGATCGGAAACTGACATCTCAACACAACAGTTACTACGTAATGGATATTACATTGCTGAAGGTCTTACATATTATTATTATTATTATTTGTGACAACGTTCAGACACAAAGCATTGGCAACCTGAAATCTTCCAGTGTCTGCCAGGACAGAAGTAAGTGTCCTGCAGTCAAGTGGTTTACGAATGATAAGTAAAGCACATGGATTTTAACTTGAGTGTGCAGCGTGTGGGTGAAGTCAAGTATCGCAATGTAGAGGAGTGGTGTACTTACGATACACTAAGAATTGCTTTGTCATTCTATTAAAAAAAAAGTTGTTAGAATGAAGCAGTACCAATTGATTCATTAGTTCGTGGTTTAATAAAATACATACACTTTGCCGGCCGGGGTGGCCGAGCGGTTCTAGACGCTACAGTCTGGAACCGCACGACCGCTACGGCACAGGTTCGAATCCTGCCTCGGCCATGGATGTGTGTGATGTCCTTAGGTTAGTTAGGTTTAAGTAGTTCTAAGATCTAAGGGACTGCTGACCTTAGAAGTTAAGTCTCATAGTGCTCAGAGCCATTTGAACCACATACACTTTTGTCATTTTAAAAATGCAAGTGATCAAAGAAAATTCGTTTTCATTATGAAGTATAGTTACGTACAAACGTCGAGGGGCGTTCAGCTAACATCTGATTGCACTCAGCGGTAACAATATCAGAAAGTTTGGGAACCACTGCTCTAGGGAGTTCATTGTTGAATTATTTTAAATGAGAGGAATCACACATCTTTGTGGAAAAATGAGAGCGAAGAATACAGCGATTCAGATAAGAAGGCAGCTGCTTATGGTTATTTAATGGAGAAAAGACGAGCGGTTGACCCAACGACAGACAGGGAATAGTTAAAAAAATTAATTCGTTGCAGACTATTTACCACAAAAGCTAAGTAAAGTAACGAAATCCTAATGTAATATGTCGTTCATAACAAGAAGCAATGAGTGGTGAACTGTAAAATTCGCTACCACAATACTAGGCGTAAAACGTTATAGACAGATTATGAATCTCTAGAGTTCAGAATGCAGTTTTATAATCTGGTACAAAAGTTTATGACAGGTTGCTGGGAGACTTGAGGCAGGGAATTGAAAATCCCAACTAGGGAAGTACAGCTCATTGGTCATGCCTATAATTTCTTAGACTTTCAGATACTCGTAAAACTGTAAAAATATTATCTGTACCTTATCGCGATTGATATATTACAGAATCAAGGTACCTTATTTGCCGTCAGGAGATCCTCCTTCAGGACAGCACAAATAGCTTCGCGCTGTGTATGATTTCACTCAATGCGTGTTTCAAATTTGCGCAGAAAGTTTTAAATACTTGGAGCTTCTTCCTATTTCCCAGAATCTTAGCGTCACCTCGGCCGCTGATGCGAAGTAATTGCTCTTCTTTTTCCGCATTATACGAGGAGTTACAAGCGTCAGAAGACAATGTTTCCATATCCACCCGCAATTAACTACTCCAGTCGTCAGGTTCGACCTGCACTTCTCAAAGTACATTTATGTGCTAAAACTTCCTTTTTCTTAAGCAGCCATTGTCCAGACCAATTCGGTCGGTCTTTCTGGTTCTTGCTCTTTGTTTGCAACACAGATTCCGAACACGGAGCATAACAGATTTTCTGAATAAGTGAAATAAACTTTGAGGTTGTGAGGGCATAGTAGCTTGCGCATAGTACTATTGGAACTTGTGTCGTGTGAACACACCACATTTTCAGCGATTTATTGCACGCACAGATGTTTGGGCAGATAATTGTGCAGACATACTTGTATGTGGACTGGCTCGTCTGTCTTCTTCAACGCATGCTTAGAGCCGACTCGTTAAATATCGTATTGCTCCAGCTTCTTATTCTCAGCGGCGCTAATGCTTGTACACGCCGAGTAACGAAAATGTTTTGTTTTGTTCGTCGCCATGCTCTCTTTCCCGCATGTCATCTTGCCCGACTCAGCCAGAGTAGGAAATATTCGTAAACTCCCGCCGCGCGGGATTAGCCGAGCGGTCTAGGATCTGCAGTCATGGACTGTGTGGCTTGTCCCGGCGAAGGTTAGAGTCCTGCCTCGGGCTTGGTGTGTGTGTTTGTCCTTAGGATAATTTAGGTTAAGTAGTGTGTAGGCTTAGGGACTGATGACCTTAGCAGTTAAGTCCCATAAGATTTCACACACATTTGAACATATTTTTCGTTAACTCCCAGTTCTCTACATCCTGATACGATCTACGCGCACAGCAGTAGAGAGGCTTGTGCGCGGTTTTAATGCGCGAACTGTATATTTCCAACCTCACTTAGTTCGATCTATCTACCCTTTTACGCAGTGTTCAGTTCGGTTATCAAATTAAATCATGATATGACGTGAGTGGAAGGTTAGTTCCATTTTGCAACGACTCTTGGTAGCATTCCTGTGAATTCACTTTGACTCAAGCAAACATTTTTCCTGACTTTTCTTTGAAAAACTCACAAAGTGTGATTTATTTAGACAACCATATTCGGCCACAGAAAAATGGTTCAAATGGCTCTGAGCACTATGGGACTCAACTGCTGAGGTCATAAGTCCCCTAGAACTTAGAACTACTTAAACCTAACTAACCTAAGGACAACATACACATCCATGCCCGAGGCAGGATTCGAACCTGCGACCGTAGCGGTCGCGCGGTTCCAGACTGTAGCGCCAGAACCGCTCGGCCACCAGCGGCCGGCGATTCGGCCACAGAAAAAATTCCATAATTTCATAACAAATTTGAGAAAACAAATGTTGCTAATGACAGATCTATTTACCAATAGTATTTTATTTCTATCAGAGCTGCAATATGCACCTTTGGCTTCTGCACTAGCAATACCAGCAGAGGTAGCATTTTTTTCATAGCAAGGAGCTTTAAAATAGAAACCATACTGTACTTCACGTTCACAATTATGAAATCAAACATGACACTGAAAATAAGTTTAACTGCGATATGATATCTCAAAATAACCATCTGCAACTTACGCTCCGTCATCTGTTGCACCATTCATTTGTCAACAAGTACCGGCTCCTCATTGCTTAGTGGTAACTGCGTGTTTTGGATGTTTTGTATATTATGACGTCCAGTAACGAAAGTAACGGAATAACGAATACATTGAAACAGCTATGTGTCACGACAATGCCGAACACATACGGTACAGAATTTGGTCATTACTTTTACAACTCTGCCAGTGACAGAACGTCACATCAGCGCGCCCTCTGGGCCGAATTTTAGACATTGGACCAGGCTGTAAGCGGATCAAGTCGCCCGACAAGGCGCGCAATAGTAACACCGTTCAACACAAAATCTACGAGGGTGAGTCAAATGAAAACCTTAAATTTGTAATACCAAATCGAAATTTCACCCCATTATCCTGTAAGTAGGTAAGCGTTCTACAAACAGCGTGCAGAATGGCCAGTAGGTGGCAACATAGTGCATACATACCGTCCCAGTATCAGTATAAAGATGGCCACTCCACTTGCGACATGCACCTGGGAAGAACAGCGTTCTGTTATTCGCTTTTTGCGTAGTGAAGCTGTGAAACCTATTGAAGTTCATCGACGAATGAAGGTCCAGTACGATGATGCATGTTTGTCGCAGCAGCAAGTTTACGAATGGAGTAGGAAGTTCGCAAATGGTGTGACTTCAGTGAAAGATGCTCCTCGTCCAAGTCAGGCACAACGAGTTGTGACTCCACAGAACATTGCAGCAATTGAAGCCATAGTGAAGGAAAACCACCGAGTGACAATGAATGACATTACAGCATGTTTACAAATTAGTCATGTGTCAGCACACCACATTGTGCATGATGTGCTCCAGTTTCACAAAGTGTCTGCAAGATGGGTGGCATGGCAGCTGACTCTTGAAATGAGAGAACGACGTGTTGATGCTTGTGAAGAACTTCTTCGGCGCTTTGAACGAGAAGGTGATGGTTTACTTGTAAGAATCGTTACTGGGGACGAAACCTGGGTTCACTTCCACCAACCGGAAACGAAGAGAGCGAGCAAGGAATGGCGCCATTCCTCATCACCAAAACCAAAGAAGTTTCGAACAGAACCATCAGCAGGGACGATTATGATGACTCTCTTTTGGGACGAAAAAGGCGTCATTTTGGAGCATTACATGCTTAGTGGGACCACTGTCACCAGTGCATCATACACAGATCTCCCAAAAAGTCATCTGCGGCCTGCAATCAAATCAAAGCGACATGGATTACTGTCAGCAGGTGTCCTTTAGCAACATGACAATGCAAGGCCCCACACTGCCCATAAAACAGTTGCAACGATCACAGACCTGCATTTTGAGTGTCTTCCTCATCCACCATACTCACCGGACCTTACCCCAAGTGATTTTCAGATATTTGGACCACTCAAAGACGCAATGGGAGGAAAGAAGTTCTGTTATGAGTAAGAGGTACGCCAGGCGGTGAGTGAGTGGTTGCGCGGACTACCAAAAGAACTTTTTTCTAAAGGAATTTATGCACTTTGTAAGCGCTGGAGGACTTGCATTGATGAGATTCAAGTTGAAAAGTGATACAGCTTTGTGCCACTTCTGCACAATAAATAATATTTAAAAATATTTAAGGTTTCCATTTGCCTCACCTTCGTAATAAGTGACTGACCCTCATAAATTTGGTGACACTGAATTAGAAACTGACGTGAGGGTTTTCTTATTAGTTCTGGTTTTCGAACTGCAGCCATTATCTATGATTACGCCTCTTTTACTGAACATTGGGCATATGGCATCACTACCTCAATGTTTCGTTAATTTTACAACGTGGTGTCATCACATGATCGAGTACATGCTATGCACGTGTTCATAACGATATCAGTAATGTCCTGGCCAGATAAGAGTCATAATTCTTAAAAATTATTATTATAAGAGGGTCGTGTTTTGATTGAAGGATTGAAAGAGTTCTTTGAAACTGAAGATTGACCTTACATACTCCAAAGACATAAATGGTCTGATGGAAGCACTGAATATGGTGTAAAATCCTGATAAATGTCAAATAATGCCTCTTCAAGACAAGTCTTTGAGCAGTACTTGCACGAAATTTTTTTTCCCATTCCCATGCTATATGATACCAATTCAAAACAAACATATCCGAATAAAAAAATTCAAATACGAGAAGACCATATGGGGCATCAGTAGGAAAGACGCTTAATTTTAACTGCAGTCCGACTACACCAAACACAGACATCTCCTGTGCGAGCGGGGTAACCTCCTAGGCCTGAACATTACTTGCTGAAAAGTCGGCCAAAGAAGCGATCATTGACTCCTGAAATGCGAAATGTGCACGAACCATTAATAGAGCGAAACAGTCCGACGCTAAATACAAAATTGAGGCCTGTAAAGCATTTTGTAAAAGCTTAACAAGTAAATGGCTCTGCATTCACTTACTTATGTTGAATGTAGTCCAGATTCAGTTTTGAAAAAGTGGAAGCATTTGTATTTATTCGTCCGCGATTACTTTTAAAGACAGTCGACTTGAATTAGTAGTAAACGACAGGGGGAAAGTAGTATAGAATCATTAAACAGTGTTTCAAACGTGTTTTTGGGAATACAGATCTGTTTCATTACTAAACGGCGTTCCAGTCGCCTGGTTTCATTTGCGGGTAGACTATCTAGTGGCTGCCAGGGACAACAAAAATTTGATTTTCACTATTTCATTGAACTATTAACCTCATTACAAAAATTTAAATTTCTGATAAACTAGTCATTAACAGGTATAAACTTGTGTTAAATTTTTATAAATTTATGAAGAGTGTACACGTCCTGAAGCAGTGTAAATCATGCAGTGCAAATTACCCTTACTATATCCATACAGTATTATAGAATTAGAGCACTTAGCGGCTTCCAACAAGCTTTACACATGATTTTTTAAATTTTCCCAAATTTCTTCTCGTTGACAATCCCACCCCACCACACACAAACATAACAATGGATAGAAAAAAGGTTATCACTTATATTTTCGCTGTTCAGACAATAGAACTGCATCGGCAGTCATGACATTTTAATTTATTCCTTCTTTACTACTAACTCTGTTCACAACAGATTTTGCAGACGGTATCCACACATACCACTGAATGTACCTGCAAATTATACAATTGTATGACCCACAGACGATAAACAATGAGATGCGTGAAAAACTGAAATGTCTTCAACCGTAAATGTATTACATTGTTAATGCCAAATATTTAATACAATAATTCATTTGCATAGTAATCACACATGTGACGCTGTTTTTTACGTGGGAGTTCGAATCTTTAAATAATTAAGTTGGGGCTTACTACTTTAAATAATTTTGTGATTGATCTCACACACTTGAGTTAACTGCTGGAGTGCAACATTTCGTTAAAATGGGTGTTTAACAGTCACAGGTGGATTTCTTTCTGCGAAACTGAGATGATATGAGTGACGTACGTGGTAGGCACTTTTATCGTGATAGTTCACTAGTGAGATGAAAAGGGTATCGCCTGCAATGCAACACCAAGGGCAGAGACGGTCATTTTCACATTTTTTCAGTATTTCGCCAATAATTGTAAGATACACAAAACAAAAATCATAAAAGCAAAACTTTCGGGTTATGTAAACCAAAAACACAAACTTTTCTATTCACCTTTACATCCAAGTTATCAGAAGGGCTTATTTTGCCTTCCTCATTTCCACTGTGTCCTGCACAATCATGACTTCCAACTTACTAAAACCCAAAATAACTAGGACTATTTTCCACCACAGAACGAACAGCCCAAAATAAAGCCCTCAATAGACTAAACCCACAAATAGTACAAATATTGCGCGTGCAACTTTACACCATCATTCATACCTAGAATGGAGGAATGTACAGGGCTTGGACAAAAATGTAATTAAAATTAATAGCTGAAAGACGATGACGTCGAAATAACCTAGCCTGTTTAATATTCTTCCAAATGATCTGTTTACAGAACACGCTTATGCACAAGTTTGACAAGGCACCTACAGTCTGACTATTGCTAGACTGGACGCGGGTTTGGCAGCTTGTCTTCTGTACAAGATTCGTTGCAATTCCATTCATAACGCAAAAAATATGAAAATCCCGAAGCAAACCAAACTTCACAGCGAAGTGCTCGCTATTTTGAAACTTCCTGACAATGCAGTGCCGAGATTTGCTAGACAAAGCGCTTTGCTGGAGTGAAAACTCGGTCCGGCACACAGTTTTAATCTGCCAGAAAGCTTTATATCAGCGCTCACTCCGCTTCAGAGAGAAAATATCATTCTGGAAACATCCCCCAGCCTGTGACTAAGCCACGTCTCCGCAATATCCTTTCTTCCATGAGCGCTAGTTCTGCTGGTTCACAGAAGAGCTTCTGTGAAGTTTGGACGGTAGGAGACGAGGTAATGGCAGAATTGAAGCTGTGAGGACAGGTCACGAGTCGTGCTTGGGTAGCTTAGTTGATACAGCATTTGACTGCGAAAGGCAAAGGTCCCGAATTCGAGTCTCAGTCCGGCACACAGTTTTAGTCTGCCAGGAAGTGCAACTTAAATATTTTAATTTTTATTTGTTTCATCACACTTCTAACTACTTTGAGGAGCACAGTTTTAATCTGACAGGAAGTGCAACTATTTATATTTTAATTTTTATTTGTTTCATCACTCTTCTAACTACTTTGAGGCAACTTGCGCCCAGTGTACTGTTTGCTGGATAAGTTATATTCCAGTCTTCCTCTACAGTTTTTACTTTCTAAAGTAATTCCTTGATGTCGTATCGGAAGTCCTATCATCCTGTCCCTTCTTGTTGCCAATGTTTCCCATATATTTATTTCCTTACCGATTCTGTGAAGAACGTCCTCATTCCTTATCACTCCACCTAATTTTCAACAACTTTCTATAGCGCCACATCTGAAACGCCTCGATTCTCTTGTTTTCCGGTTTTCCCACAGTCCATGATTCACTTCCGTGCTATAAACGTACGTTCTTTCTTCTAATTATGGCCGATGTTTAGTAGACTTATTTTTGGCAAGGAATGCCCTCTTTACCTGTGCTAATCTACTTTTTGTGTTCTCCTTGCTTCTTCATGTGTTATTTTGCTTCCAAATCACAGAAGTTCTTCGCTTTATCTGCTTCGTTGTCCCCAATTTTGATTTTGTCACGGATGTCATTTCTGCTGGTGCTCATTACTTTTCGGTTCCTTTGGTTTACTCTCAAACCATCGTGTGTGCTCATTAGGCTGTTCATTCCATTTAATAGGTGCTTCAGTTCTTCCACACTTTCACTGAAGATAGCACTGTCACCAACGAATCTAGCCACTGACATCCTTTCACTCTGAATTTTAATCTCATTCTTGAGCCGTTCATTTCCATCGCTGCTTCTTCAACATCTAGACTGAACAGTAAGGGCGAAAGAATACGTACCTGTCTCATACCCTTTTTAATCAGAGTTTTTATTTTACCCCTCTTTTTTCTTGTGCATATTGTATCTGATAGCTATTTTCTGTTTTAAAGACAATAAACCAGTTTACAGGAAATTTTAGACATTCTTCAAACGAATCATGCAAGAATCCCGAACCGCCGATAGTTTAACTTTCAGATGGTGTCCATGGACTGGAGTTATGTGCCATTGCTTGGCAGGTACTTAGCTGACTTTTCGTCAGTTCCACTTTTATCGGCTCAACCATCGTAGAGTGAAGGGACAGACAACCTGAAACCTGTCTAGGTAGGTGAAGTGAGAGAACTACACACCCCGCCACAGGATGATGGAATGTGTAGTCCAAATCAGGTCACATTTTCTGCATAAATAACCAAGTTCAGGGAAGCGCAGCCAGAGGAAATCTGAAATGTCTCATGTAATAAAACAAAGTGTGGCTGCATGCCGCTGAGATACCGTCGTCAACAACGATGAAAATAATAAAATTTCAATAGTTGTTCTTGTATGAAACAACTGGAATCACGCAATGAGGTATAGCCCAAAGTCGTATTGCTTACAGCGATATGTAGCTTCGTTTTTTCAGTGTTTCACTGCCATTTAATGCAAAGCTGGAACAAACGAAAGGACAAACGCAGATACACTCCTTCTACTTTCGCTGTGTTGGCTCACTTGGCCCTCCGTCAGCTTAAAACAAGAAACAAACCTCTCTTTTACAGGGAAGGATAGGTCCACAGTGTGTGTGTGTGAAATCTTATGGGACTTAACTGCTAACGTCATCCGTCCCTAAGCTTACACACTATTTAACCTAAATTATCCTAAGGACAAACACACACACCCATGCCCGAGGGAGGACTCGAACCTCCGCCGGGACCAGCCGCACAGTCCATGACTGCAGTGCCCGAGACCTCTCGGCTAATCCCGAGCGGCTAGGTCCATAGTGTGTTAACTCTAAGTTAACCCTGGGATGGAATCGGAAGAAGTCGGAAAGCATCATCCAATAGTCGTTTGTTATTGAATACAGCCAGCGTTACCTAGTTGACAATACTGTGGAAGTCAGCCATTGTTGTCCGTTGTTTACCGTTTTAGTACTTCACTTTTCTTATTGTTTTTATTGTACAACACTCTGTCAAGCTGTATTTGAGACCTTTATTGAACATAATAAGATTTCAGTTTTGATTACGAACGTTTGGGTGATATTATACGTCGTGCATAACTTCTGCGTTCGTGGGAGCATGAAGCACATTCTAACATGACTCACATATCGCATCAAGATTTTTTCCAGCTATCTTGCAATTACTTGATAATTTATTGTGTGAGCTGGGCACTTTTGCTGGGACTGGGAAGATGTTCGATTTCTCGCAGGCAGAGAGTGAGTCTCGGGTGCACGGCAGTGTAGTACCGCGTGGTTATAATTAAACTTTACCTATTTAACTCGCTATAACACGGAAACTAATTACCGTACGAGTACCAAACTTGGTAGCATTAGCGTCAGGGACCTAGGGAAGAGAAATAATGCAGAATCAGTTCTAGGCGTTTCAGTCCGGAAGGGGGCTGCTGCTACGATCGCAGGTTCGAATCCCGTCTCGGGCATGGTTGTCTGTGATGTCCTTAGGTTAGTTAGGTTTAAGTAGTTCTAAGTCTAGGGGACTGATGACCTCAGATGTTAAGTCCCATAGTGCTTAGAGCCAGATTCAGTTCAATTGAAACACGTTTACATACCGTTACCATTACTGCTACAAAAGGTGCTCAATAAGGCATCCAGCAGTATCCAGAAGACTCTGAAAGCGCAGCTGAACGAAGCATGTGCGTAGGTATGCTGGCTACCTCTCTCGATACGTGCGCTTCAGATCAGCACATGTGTAAATGTTCCCCTGATGAACCTGCCCTTCAGGTAGCCCCACAACAGAAATCACAGAGAATGAAGTAAGAGCGCCAGCATATTCAGAAAAGAGTGACGAATGTAGCGATGAAGCCACAGCATACAGAGGAACTACATGCACAGCGACTGGAGGTGAAGACCCCCACACTCGGCAATTCTGTGTGTTCACCTCACCCGTCAGAGAAAAATGAGCTTCATCTGTCCATAGGATGGTGCAGGGCCAGTCCTTGTCAACTTCAATCCTTGCGAGAAAGTGGAGAGCGAAGTCAACAAGTAGTTGTGCGTCTTGCGGTGCAAGCTGCTGTACGCTATGGATCTTGTACAGGTACCATTTGAGAATCAAGCATCTAGCACGAGATTTTCAACTGTCGTGGCTTAGCACCCGCACTGCCTGATGATCGGGAACTGCGCGCGTTGTCTGCCATGGCAACAGCGATTTCATCATTCATCTGTGGTGCAATCGGTCGTCGACCTTTTCCCGGAGCGACGCCCAGTTCGCCGTTTGATTCGAACTTCTTCATCATGCTCCATATAGCAGAAGGAGAAAGAGGACCCTTCTGTAATAGTTTCAACTGGCGATATTCTCGAAGTAGCTGCATCACTGTTGTTTTGATAATAGAGCTTCACCAATAATGCCCTGCTCCTTTTATCCTAGTTCATGTTGACACGTCAACAAGTGCACTATGATTGCTCAGATGTGTGAGACTATCAGTCATAATGACTGATCACGGCACCTGGGGGCTATAGTTGGGACTGGACGGTGGCTCTGTGACGCATGGAAATCATGCACCCCATACTCTGGACATTAATGTTCCCAAGTTTGGTACTCATATGGTAATAAGTCTTCGTGTTATAACGTGCTAAATATGGAAAATTTGACTATAGCCACTCGGCATTTGGCCAGAACGAGGCTTTCACTGTGACTCTGAAGCAGGGAACGGCAGCCGCCTGGGAGGTGTCCAGTTTTAGCAAAACGTCCTGTTTCCCCACATGCTATTGTCGTCAGTTCCTAGCGCTGATCCGTTGCAATAGAATCGGAACCGCCTGCAGGCACAGCGTTCCTCTTGGGGGATATTTAAGCGTGAAATTTGCCTTTCTGTCTGCACATCAGAAATAGCCGCCTATGGTGCTGCCCTGACCACGTGAGATAGTTCGTTGCTTTCTCTCCAATTTACGGGCTGTCCAGTCCAAAGTGTCGCCCCCTCCACCAGATATGGTACGAACGATGCTAACTAAACTAAGGCCTATACTCACATTTTTTGTAAATATTAAGTGGAACACCTGCACGCCCATACTTGCATGGTGACCATTCAGAAAGGTCTACTGTCAGCACTGTTTTGGTTAGCATCTAAAAAGGATTCCGCTGAAAATGCAACAAAAAAGCGATTTATTTCCACGTAGTTTGTTCACCATTTGTAACTTACAGAGAAACGTCATGAATGGTGAATTTTGAGCAAAACTTACATTTCTCTTGTAGACATCTTAAAATTTGCTTCTCTTGGCAAAACAAAGCGTAGTTTACACAATGTCACCTCACTAACTTGTTGTGCAGAGGTAGTTGTGAGAGAATTCTGAAGCAGAGGTTAATTAATTTAATTGAAGAAGTGAGCAAAAGTAAGGTCGCTAGATTATGAAAAAGCACATCCTTGGTACAAAAGTAAATCTGTAATGTATTCATTTACGTTGTTCCTAAACCCACAGGATATCTCATTTCACGAGCTATCGAGGGCCCTTAAAAATTAAATTCTTTCACCTAAAAAGACTGTAGTTAGTGTAATAACACGGTAGATAGTGAAGTTTCGCATAATAACCATATGACAAAATACTCTCCTCTTTGCGTGTTATCATTTGCCAAATCTCATTTCGATATCTCAAACCATTTATGCAACATGAGGAAACTGATATTTCATTTTGGTTTTATCGCTGGCAGTCGTGATCGCAAATCAGTGTACAAAATTGTTAAGGCTTTCGTGGCCGCTTATTGACAAACTGCCTATTGGCTTCTGTCTCGGGTTCTTTGGCCGACGTGGCTGGTATTGTCAAAGCTTCACCCTCCATTGACGGTGGTGAACTGGAGCCGAGCTCGCGGCCGCAGACTATATGTAGCTGGTGCGCCAACGTCCGAGGGCTTCTCCGCGGTCATTTCCGGTGCGGTTCTCCTCTTGCTACCTGCGACGATCGTTCGCTGCAGTACAGGAAGCCAGGATCCGTTTACCTTAAGGGTTTCCTCTTTCTTGTTGAAACTGTTCGCGGGTTTTTGTATTTCTACAGCTTCTCTGAACAAGCGCGTGTGATAGTGCTTCTCTACAGCCAGACCTTCCGTGTCGGCGAATTTTATTACGTGGTCGGTCTCATTCAGTGCGTGTTCTGCCACGGCTGATTTCTCCACCTGCCCCAACCTGCAATGTCGCTTATGCTCTTTGATCCTGGTGTTAATTGATCGTCCAGTCATTCCGACATAAACTTTTCCGCATGTGCATGGTATACGGTATATTCCCGACATTGCAAGTGGGTCTCTTTTCTCCTTCGCCGATCTAAGACCCATTTGATTGTATTGCTCCAGAAGTTGGACCATTACGGAATACGGGGAGTAGCGCACAGTTGGTTCACCTCTTACTTTAGCAACAGGCAGCAAAAGGTCATTATTCGCAGTGTTGATAACGGCTGTGATGTGGGGTCTGGGTGGGGTGCTGTCAAGTGGGGGGTGCCCCAGGGATCAGTGTTGGGGCCGCTCCTGTTCCTTATTTATATATACGATATGCCCTCTAGTATTACAGGTAACTTTAAAATATATCTGTTTGAAGATGACACTAGCTCGGTAGTAAAGGAGGTTGTGTGCAACATTGTCTTGGTTTCAAATAGCGCAGTACACGACCTAAGTTCATGACTTATAGAACATAAACTAACGCTAAATCACAGTAAGACTCAGTTTTTACGATTTCTAACACACAATACAACTAAACCTGACGTTTTAATTTCACAGAACGGGCATATGATTAGTGAAACTGAACAGTTCAAATTTCTAGGTGTTGAGATAGATAGTAAGCTGTCGTGGAAGTCCCACGTTCAGGATCTTGTTTAAAGACTTAATACTGCCATTTTCATTATTTGTACGGTATCTGAAGTGAGTGATCGTTTGACACGAAAATTAGTCTACTTTGCTTATTTTCATTCGCTTATGTCGCATAGTAGTATATTTTGGGGTAACTGTCCCCATTCTAAAAGGATATTTTTGGCTCAGAAACGGGCGGTTCGGGCATTTTCAATAAGCTACCACTCGAATTCAAAAACCTTAGCAGTAATCCATGTGCTTTCAAATCGAAACTGAAGAGTTTCCTCATGGGTCACTCCTATTGAAAAAAGCTGATTCTTATTGTATTGTTGATTGCGTTTACTTCAATTTATGGACTGACTTTTTTTCGGGGCCATAAACATTTATTTTTATCTGTTACTACTTTTATGTTGTAGTTTCATGTACTGACACGTTCCATGACCTTGGAGATTTGATCCTTAATTTGGTCCCACGCAACTTGACGTGTAAATAAAAAAAATACAATGTTCCACAGCATAGCTAATTTATGTCAAGCTATTGAGCCTCATGTTGATCTCTATCGGGGCTGATATTGTGCTATTGTTTATGTTACTTGTGCCATGCGACCCGGGATGGAACATTGCATATTTCCATTTAATTTCTGCCCTCCGTCACAGCTACACTACTGGCCATTAAAATTGCTACACTAAGAAGAAATGCAGATGATAAACGGGTATTCATTGCACAAATGTATTATACTGGAACTGACATGTGATTGCATTTTCACGCAGTTTGGGTGCATAGATCCTGAGAAATCAGTACCCAGAACAACTACCTCTGGCCGTAATAACGGCCTTGATACGCCTGGGCATTGAGTCAAACAGAGCTTGGATGGCGTGTACAGGTACAGCTACCCATGCAGCTTCAACACGATACCACAGTTCATCAACAGTAGTGACTGGCGTATTGTGACGAGCCAGTTTCTCGGCCACCATTGACTAGACGTTTTCTATTGGTGCGAGACCTGGAGAATGTGCTGGCCAGGGCAACAGTCGAACATTTTCTGTATCCATAAAGGCCCGTACAGGACCTGCAGCGTGCGGTCGTGCATTATCCTGCTTAAATATAGGATTTCGCAGGGATCCAATGAGGGGTAAAGCCACGGGTCGTAACACATCTGAAATGTAAGGTCCACTGTTCAAAGTGCCGTCAGTGCGAACAAGAGGTGACCGAGACGTGTAATCATTGGCACCCCATACCATCACGACGGGTGATGCGCCAGTATGGCGATGACGAATACACGCTTCCAATGTGCGTTGACCGCGCTGTCGCCATACACGGATGCGACCATCATGATGCTGTAAACAGAACCTGGATTCATCCGAAAACATGACGTTTTGCCATTTGTGCTCCCAGGTTTGTCGTTGAGTACACCATCGCAGGCGCTCCTGTCTGTGATGCAACGTCAAGGGTAACCGCAGCCATGGTCCCCGAGTTAATAGTCCATGCTGCTGCATACGTCGTCGAACTGTTCGTGCAGATGGTTGTTGTCTTGCAAACGTCCCCATCTATTGACTGAGAGATCGAGACATGGTTGCACGATCCGTTACAGCCATGCGGATAAGATTCCTGTCATCTCGACTGCTAGTGATACGAGGCCGTTGGAATCCAGCACGACGTTCCGTATTACCCTCCTGAACCCACCGATTCCATATTCTGCTAACAGTCATTGGATCTCGACCAATGCGAGCAGCAATGTCGCGATATGATAAACTACAATCGCGAGAGGCTACAATCCGACCTTTATCAAAGTCGGAACTAGGCATCACAAAAACGTTTCACCAGGCAACGCCGGTCAACTGCTGTTTGTGATGAGAGATCGGTTGGAAACTTTCCTCATGTCAGCACATTGTAGGTGTCGCCACCGGCGCCAACCTTGTGTGAATGCTCTGAAAAGCTGATCATTTGCATATCACAGCATCTTCTTCCTGTTGGTTAATTTTCGCGTCTGTAGCACGTCATCTTCGTGGTGTAGCAATTTTAATGGCCAGTAGTGTACTTACTGCAGAAAGTGAAACGTACAATCGCATTCATGAAAGGCTGAAGAAGGAGTATGGCGAAGTAAAGGAGGTCGTCACACCGCTAGACTACGTGTACGATACGATATATGCATGCATGTCCAAAGGAACTTTGCATCGTAATCAGAATAATACAGGCACTGCAATACCGCATTTATCTGTCGATACCTGGCAAGCGACTTTCACGTACTATTTCTGATCTGTACGGGAATATACATAATATATGTACGAGTATAGGCCGTAGGTGCACGGTTGACGGCAAATGGAACTTTGGGTCTGGTCGTGGGTCGTGCACTGATAGCCAAATGGTAAGGTGACCGCTCGCGATAAGAGGGTAATCGGGGTTCGGGTCCACGTCCGGGACAAATTTTCACTGTTGTCATTCCATTCTGCAGCTGACGGTACTTCTTATTCGCAATTGGGAATTCATTTGGTGTGCTAGACGATGTGTTCGTCGCTTTAGAGATACTGGAGGACAGACACAGTTGGCTGCTGCAAGGTGAAGCGACCGGCCAGCGCCTGCAGTGACTATGCACAACATCCAGTGTTTTGACCGACTAATCTGTGGCAACCTCCGAGTAAAAGCAGAAGAACTGTTTCGGCAGGTCTCCACTGTAAAGGCAATATTTTAGCTGTTATCGAAAAACTGGGCTACTCCAAGATTTATGCACGCTGGGTACCGATAATGGTGACCGACCAGGATAAACACTCGAGGAAAACAGCAGCATCCAGTCTGTTGCACCACCAGACCTGCATCTGTTCTGTACACTCGAAGTAGCTTATGGTAGGCATCAGTTTGAAGATGAAGAGATTACGAACAATGCCGTCCGCCAGTGCCTGAGGAAGCAGGACCATAATTTTTAATGTTTAGATCAGTGGTTCCCACCAGGTGGTCCCCGGACCCCCAGGGGTCCGCGAGCTATGCCAGAGGGGTCCGCAAGATGGACTCAAAGGTCAGATTGAACTCATCTCATTAAGAACTGAAAATTAAAACTAAGTGTATACTGATGGAGTACTCTGTTGTAACTGTATTTTTTCAAATAAATAATACCTTGTATGAAATTAGTGTTTTCTTATTTTTCACAAATGTCTACTCAATGATAACTCAAGTGTAGTCCACTTGAAAGACCAATACACTCAGTTTTAATCTTTTCCTGTCATTTTCAGTTCATACTCAATTTTTATTTTTTAAGGAGTTTGTTATACTAAACACCCAGATTTGAAGACAAAGATTTTGAGCAATAATCAAAAATTTAACAATAACAATGATGGCTAAATTGAAAAAGTTTTAAGCTCAATATTTTTTCAATAATGGATATGTCAATGTTTTTTCTAAGTACCAAAAATTGAAAACGTATAAAAAGACTCTTAATTTGGCTTTTTTAGGTACTTGATACAGTGATATGACAAGGTACCAATCATGCTCGATGAGGGGGTCCTCGAGAAAATTTAGTTGGGAATCCCTGGTTTAGATATACATACTCCTGTTTCGGTGTGGAAAAAGATCTGTGGTCGAACGTGGTGATTATATTGAAAAGGGATAAATTAAGTGTGAATTTTGTAATTCTTATGGTCAGTATGTGACATGAACTTTCTTTTACAGCGAGAATAAAAAAAATAGAAGGCCCTGCTACGTCACTTTAACCCTCGTACAATCCAGTCTCTAGTTGTTTTTAAAGTTGTTGTTCTTCTCCTTTTCCTTCCTCTTCCCTGACATATGTCGCCCAGCCTTCTGCCATTCCTTTTTGACCTTTGACCCTCTTCATTTTTTTCGCACCCCCACGCACGCCCTAGGTGCGCGCCCGCTGTCGTACCATGGGAACTGGGAACAATTGCCGTACCTGACGCAGGTGGGGTCCGGCTCGCGCCAGCCCTGAACGGGGAACATCCCGAAGCACTGCGCCAGGCCGACGGCGAACGCGAAGTCGTTGTGAAAGACGGCCTCCGCCTCCGGCCGCGACGGGGCGGCCCCCGCCGGCGCCACCTTGCGGGGGTGCACTGCGGGGGCGGAGACTGCTGCGGCCGCCGCCTCCCGCAACTTGCCGGACAGCTTGTTGCGCGCCTCCAGCGACTCGTCCCGGCTCCACATCAGCATGCCGCGCGCTGTAAACAATACCACGTCTGGAACAACTTCTCAGGAAATAATGGGAAAACTAACACGCTATTTGATCAAAATTATTCGCACACTCCTGTATAAATCGGAAAAGGCCACTAGGTGTCACGCAAGGCGGACCCGCCACTGTAATATAAAAGGAGATTGAGCCGTGTATCGACTCGTGCTACACCTTGTGTTTCGATTGCATTGGTTTTCCTTTTCTTCCCCTGACATGTTTGTTTGATGTTGTCTGTCATTAAGTGGCTGCTTGGCTGTCTTTTCACTCTGCTATCGGTATCTGCGTTTTTGCTTCCGGGAAACTGCTATGGAGGAAGTGAGATCTTTGAGCGGTTGTAACCTCGTGTGGTGGTGCGGGAGTAGGGGGTTGCGCGTAGAGAGTGTGGTGGAAACGGGAGGGAGTGTGGCTCTCCAGCGCGAAGTATGCGTGGTCGGTTGTACCGAGTCGCCAAGTGATGGTTGTCGGTTGTGTGTAACGAGCGGGTCGAGTTGACGGAAGAGCTCCCCGCGTGTTGGTTGTATACAGAATCGCCCCACGAGTAGTTGCTGTTCATTTCGCCTTGGTGGGACGTTAACAAGCTTCTCTAAGTCCTCCGTTTCAACACTGGAGTTTAAAAGGAGACACCTAACATGAAGGAGCGGTCACTACCCGTCAACGTTGCAGAGAAGACGTGAACTGCGGAGACAGAGCGTGTTGTCGCGTGACCGTGGCGTGTTGGGTACGCTGGCGACGCGTGCGCGGTCGGATGTGTGGATCCTTGCCATCGGAGGTCGTGTACTGCCTGTTCGAGCATAATTGCAAGTTAAGTTCGTGGAAGGTCTAATCATTAAGTAAAAATTTTGTGTAACCAGCGTCTCTTCTGCCTTGTGGCCTCCGGCGGCCGGGTTGCCTGTCCCTGGCACCGGTGTAATTGAAGACAGTGATCTTTCCTCCTCCTCTCGTTACTGTCCGATGGGAGGTGTAGTTTTGGCATTTTAATTGTTTCGCTGTTCTGTCGTGGGATATGAGTAAATTCATGCTTCTTGTCGGTTGATCATGTGGTCACTCATTCAGGACTGTGTGGTGTAATGTTTCCTTGCACGAGGTTAGCTCTAATTCTGTCAGTAAGTTAGGCCATGTTATAACAAGTTTTCGCTGGCTAAAAGTCGGTGCAGTGACCAGCGTGAGAGTGGCAATTTTGTTTACGGGCGTATTTAAATTGGTCAGTATTCTGTCTAGCCTGAGCATCCCTGAGTGGGTGATTTGTGGCCACCTTACACGGGTCCGTCATATCTGTTATGTTCTAATGATATTCCAGGACACTTTTGTTTAAAATGTTTTTAAATTCCTCAAAGTTTGTAAATTCCTTTTATTGCCAATAATCGTGTGTTTGCTGAGACCTGTTTAATTTTTTAATGGCGGTGTTGATAGCTTCACTACCTCACCGTACTTTATTAACAAAGTTATGCATTTACTTTAGTAGCCTGTTTACTAATGTTCTTTAATTTTTTTTAAATTGTTGTATTGCTATAAATTACTTTGATTGGAGTTAGCGGCGTCTTTTAAAAGGTAGTTTATTGCCGTACTGCTAGCTTCTGTGTTAAAAAAAAATTTTAAGCTGTTGTATTGCTATAAATTACTTGATTGACGTTAGCGGCGTGTTTTAAAAGGTTATTTACTGGTGTACTGCTAGCTTCTGTGTTTTCTTAAAAAAATTTTTAAAATTTTTATAGTGCTATAAATTACTTGATTGCCGTTACCGGCGTGTTTAAAAGGGTGTTTATTGCCATACTGCTAGTTTCTGTAAGATACGAATAAAACATTTGTGAAAATCTCAACTCGACAGTAAACTACTAGAAATTTGGCCCCGTTTCCCAACTTGTTGTGTGGCTTGTAGTAACCGTAACCACTGTGTGTGTCAGAGATGTATAGAGTATTGTGTTGTCAGTAGAGAAGCAGTAACAGTAGAACAGGTTAGTCAGGAGAGCTCAGTGGCTTCGAATCTACATCTACATCTACATCATACCCTCAATCCCCTAATGGTGCGTGGCGGAGAGTAATTTTTGTACCAATAACTGAACCCTACTGTGGGCTACTCACACCCACCAGGCTCATTTCAGCCCTTCTAAAGATGCTCAGGTAGAGTATTGGTGATGTGAGTGTGAACTGAAAACACCGAGAAACAACCTCGGTGAAACCAATAGCAGACAGACTTCACGTACTGACAGACAGAGACCACTGAGAGTTGTGGAGGGTCGTTGTAAATAATCGCATGAAATCAGTGGAAGGAATCACTCGTGAGGTCCAAAGTGCGGTCCCAGTAGTACAACTGTGCCGAGGGAGTGAAGGCGAATGGGGTACAACGGTACAGCAGTACCTCATAAGCCACAGACTTCTGTAGTAAACCATAAGCGACATTTAAATTGGTGTAAAGAGAAACGCCACTGGACCGAAGATGCCTGGAAACGAGTAATTTGGATTGAAGAATGGCGTCATAACGACCGTGAAGCCCCTATGCTGCCATGTCATCCTCCACCTCATTACGTCATGTGAATGTGGTGTTGAGAGGCATGTGATAGGCACACAGCTCACCCGGTCGTTTTGCAGACTTACTAGACCGTGGAGCCTCTATTATTCGTCAAGTAGCTCCTCAGTTGGCACCCCATTCGAGTCCTACCATCAAGGAAACATTCTTGCAATACTGAGAACCAATCCCAGGTCCTCCGTATGGCTGCCACCCGACCACTCAGCTATGGACACAGACGAGGACTCAATGCTATACCCTGTGGCTGTTCGATGGAAGGGCTTGGGTTTAGCGAATGCCTGAAGAATGTCACCTGCTGTCATGTGTAATGCCAACAGTGAAATACAGAGGAGGTAGTGTTATGATAAGAGGGGTGTTTTTCGCAACTGGGGTGTGGTTTCCTTATTGTGTTTCAGAAAACGCTAAGTGGAAACATGTGAACACATTTTGCAGCATTGTTTACTCCGCAAAGTAGAGGAAAAGTTCAGAGAAGATGACTGTGTCACTATTACAAAACACATTCTCATAAAGCAGCACCTGTGAGGCAATGGTTTGTGGACAATAACATTTCTGAAATAGTCTGGCCACCAAGAATTGCGACCTGAACCTAATGGAACACCAACAGGATGGGTGAGAACATTGACCACACTCGAGTCCCAAGTGTCCAACCATCACTACCTTCCATGGTTTCGGTTTGTAAGGCGTCCATATTTTACAGACCTTACATGAGCTTGATCCATAACGACGGTATGACATAGTACGACACCGTCAGAAAATAATAATTATATTATATCAACAAAAAGCAATGGCAGTAATCTCATGTACCAGAAACCAACAAAACAATATCTACCAACATAAGGACAGGGGCATGCGTAATAACCTAAAAGTGAAACGCATTTTATTGACGAATCGAGCAGGTGGTTAATGGCATTGGAAAACCCCACTTAACAAGAGAATGGCGAGCTTCAGAGCAGAAAGGGATAAGGCCAGAACAATACATTGTTCCTTTTAACATAAATACGGCTGAGACCGAGGGTAAGTGGCTAGACGGCTTTAACAGGGCTAGGTGGCGACCTGGCAAGGAAAATAAAATTCCCCACATAGTGGGGAGATCTCCATCTTTTAAAAGCATTTTGAGAACTAAAATTTCTAAGAATCTCTCTCGTCTCACAGCGGACCGCACAAGTGTGTGGAAAATAGCGAGGGCATTGAGACCTTTACTTCTGTGAAGTGTGGACGATATGCTTCATGTATTGTGGTAACAGATAGCAAAGAGGTATTTAATTATTCCTGCAGGAGTTTTTGTGGGCAAAGAAATTGTGCACATCGCTCCAATCCTTAGCGAGTGTGCAATAGCCATTATTTCGACTAGGGAAAAATTAACGTTCTACAGAACTCAGGAAAGGGAGACTGGGTGAATTCGGTCTAGGCCAGAGCCAGAGTAGGGAATTAGCGTTTAAGATCCAGCACGGAGACAACCCACTGCAGATCCCACTTGGTAAAGTACCATTGCACATTAGGCCACAGTAAATGCTGAGTCGAGATTTTGCTCACTCCAACTTGCATACATTCTGACCATTGAACATCAAAAGCTAGGACACTAATCTACCCTCACATTGAGTACATGATAGTTTTTCATTGGTTTAAAAAATAAAATTATTGTCCACCAACTCAGTGCACTGACCAGCTACGCCATCATAGATGTAAGTTAGCTGATGAAGATTTTTAATAATTCTTTCCTGTGATAAAAGTTTTCGTATTTAGAAATAGCAAATTTAATAATCACCAATTCTAAATGTCCAAGAGGTAAATATTTTGTTATTGAGTATTGGAAGTGACTGAACATGATTGTTGTGTATCACTTGACCCCTGAAAGCACAATTGATAAATTATAAGTAGAGTGAAAAAGGTAAAGGCTATTTTGTCTTTCTAGAATAGATCCCAAACTTTCACTTTTATTAATTCATGCATTCTAGTTACGTGACAGCAGCATTTCTAATTGCACCAGCAGCATTACAGGGCCAGGTTCATATATATCTAGAATCTCCGTTTAACACCCTGGGCTTGAGAAGACAGTTTTGTCCATTTGCGCGCCTCACAGGTTCTTTACGAAAAATGGACCACCATTCTTCCACAGACATTTAGACACCTTATTGAAAGTGTCACCATCAGAGTTCAAGCCGCCATAAAGGCGAGTCGTCAAAACACCTCATATTAATGTCCACTGATAGGTATCTGGATACATTTGATAAGATAAGGTAAATAATTCTTTGCAGCTGCAGTAACTTCTGAACGGTTCTGTGGCGATCTACCTGTTTCCAAAAATTTCTGGAACGTTCTTCAGACTTTAATGTCTTGAGGATTCTGATGAATCAGCATTCTGTCTTCAGAACTAAGGCTTCTACAGCAATATACTTAGTTTCCATTAAAAGAGTCTGAATGATAGCAGATGAATGAAAGTAAGTAACTATTCTTAAATAACTTCTTTTACGCTAATTTCAAAACTGTTCTCAGTTTTCTTATCGGGTGCAGTTTATTTCATAATGAAATAAAATAAATTTTAAGTTATGGGGTTTTATGATGCCAGCAATCTTGGTGCACTAAAATGCCCAGGTTTTTATGTAAATGGGGTAGCTGGACAAAACAAAAGCACTGTAGTGTAAAAGTTTGGAAAACTGGAAACATTTTGTGTCAGGGACTAAAAACGTCTTGCATGAACCACTTGCAAACCGCCAAAAAATTAGTTTCCACCATTACATATGAACGCCGACTTAGTGAAAGAGTTTGTAGGGGCTCTTTCACAAGATGGATCCTGCTTTAAAGTAGCTTTCTACGAAATTTCATTTGATTAGACATGCGCAATTGAGAATGGGGTTTTTGTCGGTCCTCAAATTCAGAAATTAATGAAAGATTACGAATTCGAGAGCACAATGAGTGTGAGAAAAAGCTGCATGGGCTCTCTTCAGGTCTGTTATTGAAACCTTTCTAGGGATTAAATAACATCCAAATTATAAGAAGACTGTGAAGAGAATGTTGGAAAATTCCAAGAAACGTTCTGAGAGGGGAGTAAAAGTGCACTTCTTACCTTATATATTGACTACTTCCCTGAAAATCTGGGATTTTATTGTAAGAGCAAAGAGAATGCTTCCACCAGGGCATTAAGAAGATAGAAAAGAGGTACCAGGAAAGGCAGAATGTAAGTATGATGGTCGACTATTGTTGGATATTGAAGAAAGATACTGAGACGAATATTCTGAGAGGAAAAAAAAAAAAACGAAGAAACTTTGAAAACTAAATACAGCAAAGTACTCATAACGCTGCTAAGAGAACTTAATAGTATTTTTAATATATAAGTACAAAAATAAAACAATAATTTTAAAAATATAGAATTTTACTGAAATTTTGCTTAATATTTGTGATTCAGTTTCTTAAATCTTTAAAATATGACATTTTATCTTGCGAAAAATCCTGACGGTGTAGAACAAGACGAAAGTAACTTTCAGAGTAAGCCAAAAATTGATATTTATTTTATTTATTAATCTTATACTGTGCCCTATGCGTTTTGCCCTTACGCCATTTTCAAAGATTCCACAAAAGGAATACAGGAAAGGGTGTTAGCGTGAATACATTGGTACATAAAACATACTTCGTACAAATCGATGAACCAAGCACTCAGTGCTTTATTCTCCCGCTATACGAAGTACATTTTATATACAATGTTTTTCACTGATTTCTTTTCAGTGGTCAAGACTAATATCAGTTTTTGAGTGCAGCAACGTCTCACGCAGCATTTATGCTTTTTGCTGCTTCCAGAATCAGCGTTACAAATCGTTTCTAGGACATCTATTTTAGAGAAACAAGCAGCCAAATTTTTTTTAAAAATGTGTGCTAATGTTATTTCCTATCATCCACTTGCCACCTCCAACAATAAGGATGAAATATCATCTGAACTGTCACCTGCCGGCTCAGCTACGCTGGAAATTGGATTCCACACAGATTAATTTAATTTTTGATTATTTTTACATGTAATCAGCTATGCATCTCCTCGAAATCCCTAAGAGTCCTGGGAGCGTCTTAGCCCTCAATATATCCCTCAATATATTTCATCAGATTGTAAGTCATATGTACACCGAGATTCAGAATAATTGCTTCTAGTGTTTCAGAACTACAGTTACATGTCATAACTTTCCCATCAGCATCCCGACAAGTAAGGGTGTTGGATGTGTCTAACCCCCACAGTAAGCGTGTCTGCTAAATTTGATTGAAGTTGCTCCAACTATCCCAGAGCTATATTCACACACACACACACACACACACACACACACACACACACACACACACTAAAATGTTTTATAAATGTAGAGAACATAAAAATGGATGAAGTATGTTCTTTACATTTATATCGTCAGTCTTAAGGGATGCATCTTCGAGCCCATGTTCACTAGATTTTATACTACTGGCCATTAAAATTGCTACACCGCCAAGAAGACGTGCTACAGACACGAAATTTAACCGACAGCAAGAAGATGCTGTGATATGCAAATGATTAGCTTTTCAGAGCATTCATACAAGGTTGGCGCCGGTCGCGACACCTACAACGTGCTGACATGAGGAAAGTTTCCAACCGATTTCTCATACACAAACAGCAGATGACCGGCGTTGCCTGGTGAAACGTTGTTGTGATGCCTCGTGTAAGGAGGGGAAATGCGTACCATCACGTTTCCGACTTTGATAAAGGTCGGATTGTAGCCTATCGCGACTGCGGTTTATCATATCGCGACATTCCTACTCGCGTTGGTCATGATCCAATGACTGTTAGCAGAATATGGAATCGGTGCGTTCAGTAGGGTAATACGGAACGCCGTGCTGGATCCCAACGGCCTCGTATCACTAGCAGTCGAGATGACAGGCATCTTGTCCGCATGGCTGTAACGGATCATGCAGCCACGTCTCGATCCCCGAGTCAACAGATGGGGACGTTTGCAAGACAACAACCATCTGCACGAACAGTTCGATGAAGTTTGCAGCAGCATGGACTGTCAGCTCGGAGACCATGGCAGAGGTTACCCTTGACGCTGCATCAGAGGCAGGAGCGCCTGCGATGGTGTACTCAACGACGAACCTGGGTGCACGGATGGCAAAACGTCATTTTTTCGGATGAATCCAGATTCTGTTTACAGCATCATGATGGTCGCAGCCGTGTTTGGCGACACCGCGGTGATCGCACATTGGAAGCGTGTATTTGTCATCGTCATACTGGCGTATCACCCGGCGTGATGGTACGGGGTGCCATTGTTTACACGTCTCGGTCACCTCTTGTACGGTTTGACGGCACTTTGAACAGTGGACGTTACATTTCAGATGTGTTACGACCCGTGGCTCTACCCTTCATTCGATCCCTGTGAAACCATACATTTCAGCAGGACAATGCACGACCGCATGTTGCAGGTCGTGTACGGGCCTTTCTGGATACAGAAAATGTTCGTCTGCTGCCCTGGCCAGCACATTCTCCAGACGTCTCACCAATTGAAAACGTCTGGTCGATGGTGGCCGAACAACTGGCTCGTCACAATATGCCAGTCACTAGTCTTGATGAACTGTGGTATCGTGTTGAAGCTGCATGGGCAGCTGTATCTGTACACGCCATCCAAGCTCTGTTTGACTCAATGCCCAGGCGTATCAAGGCCGTTATTACGGCCAGAGTTGGGTTGTTCTGGGTATTGATTCCTCAGGATCTATGCAACCAAATTGCGTGAAAATGTAATCATATGTCAGTTCTAGTGTCATATATTTGTCCAATGAATACCCGTTTATCATCTGAATTTCTTCTTGGTGTAGCAATTTTAATGGACAGTAGTCTATGTTCGGTTTTTCCGCGCGCTGTTTGACAATGGAATAATAGAGAATTAGTGTGAAGGTGGTTCGATGAACACTCTGCCAAGCGCTGACGTGTGATACGCGGAATAGACACGTAGATGTAGATGTATGTGAGTGCAAAGTATGGAACGATTATACCAGCTCACTCAGGAAGGTGGCTGTGTTACACGGCTGTGTCACCCGCGAGGTAATACCTTTTCGGATGGGTCTGCTTACTGATCTGACTAGTCGAGATTCAGAAGTTACACCTGCCAGGTAGCCCCGCTTGCAGGACAGCGCACTGGGTCACTGAGGCGTTTCTGCCGGGACGCCTTGGCGACCTGACCGCGACAGAACAGCCAGCGCTGCGGGCGTCGCAGTTGACTGCGCCAGCCCACCGCCAGCGCGCCAGCTATCTGCTGTCAAATCGGCCGCCCTCGTCACGTCCCGCCCGACACTCCAGATCCCAATCTCGATCTGCCTTCACAGCCTGCTGCGCACGCCTCGCCTCGTCCGCGACAAGTCTACGTGGCCGCGCCACGCTGAATGGCTCTGGATCCCCCCTAAACTGGCGTCGCCGCGCGCCGTTTTCCCACCGTCTGACACACACAATGGCTGCTGCGGGAAACAAATGGTTCGGAATGAATCTTTCAAGGGCGTTTGCTAATCTGTGTACCCAAGCGTGACGGCAACCCGGACTCACACCATCCGTGGTGTAGCGTCACGCTTAATTTTTTTCAAAATAAGACAGTCGACAGCAGCACAGTACGAGAATTTTATTGCGATTAACCAATTTCGACAAATTAGTCTCTCATCTTCGGAAGACTACAAACTTTTGAAGAACGCTAATAATTAGAAAATATTTACATGTATGTATTTAAAGTATGAGACATGAATTACAAAAAAATTTAAATTATTCTTGAAGAATCAAGTTGGTCAAGGTCGCAAGAAATTCTTTTTATTGCTGTGACCGGTTTCGATAGATCTACGCAGTGATCATAGGATCTGAAAGTTACAAAATCAAACATCCCAAGTAAATGTCGCTCAAACATATACGATTTCATATAACCACTGTGTATAGTTTCAACGTTAGAACGTACCTTGTAACATTATTAGATATACATGCTTGTTACAACAATGAAAGCCACATAGTGATGTTGCGTTAAATTGTGATAAAAAGTGGCAGGGAAGATCAGCGTGTTACAAATAAAATAGCACGCTGATAATACAACATGTGCTGATTTCGCAGCATACACCAATCTCTTGACACCACAGTGGTGACTTAACGAGTAATACTTTCACGCATAGGGAGGTATACAGCTGTTTAAATTGTGGTGTCCAACAGTCGATAAATTTCGATATATGTGCCACACTGCAATTACGGCTTCTCTATAATCCCATTAAAATTATTTTTAAGACCATTTACGTAGCACTTTAAATCGCAAATTTAAAATAACATTATCTTTTGAAAACATACAGCGTCATTTTTTTTAAAGTGAAATTTACAATGAAATATACATTATGTGCAAACTTACAATAAATTATAGTTTTTTAGAAAATAAGTTTACAATAAACATAGTTCAGATTATTCATCATCATAGAGCCATATCAAAAGTCCTGACAGAAAAAGGTCATCGAGGTAACTATATTCGAGATAAATAGAGACCATAACTGTGAACTATACAAAATCACTCTCTGAAATACTATCGGGTTCACCTAGTTGTATCCTCTGCACAACATAAAATTCCCCATCGCACCCCCCTCAGATTTAGTTATAAGTTGGCACAGTGGATAGGCCTTGAAAAACTGAACACAGATCAATCGAGAAAACAGAAAGAAGTTGTGTGGAACTATGAAAAAAAATTAGTAAACTATACAAACTGAGTAGTCCATGCGAAGATATGCAACATCAAGGCGAACGAACGTGTAGGAGCGCCGTGGTCCCGTGGTTAGCGAGAGCAGCTACTGAACAAGTGATCCTAGGTTCAAGTCTTCCCTCGAGTGAAAAATTTAGTTTTTTATTTTCAGTTTATGTGTCAAACTCTTTTGTTTTCATCACTTTTTTGGGAGTGATTATCACATCCACAAGAAAACCTAAATCGGGCAAGGTAGAAGAATCTTTTCACCCATTCGCTAAGTGTACAAGTTAGGTGGGTCGACAACATACTCCTGTCATGTGACGCACATGCCGTCACTAGTGTCGTATAGAATATATCAGACGTGTTTTCCTGTGGAGGAATCGGTTGACCTATGACCTTGCGATCAAATGTTTTCGGTTCCCACTGGAGAGGCACGTCCTTTCGTCTACTAATCTCACGGTTTTGCGGTGCGGTCGCAAAACACAGGCACTAAACTTATTACAGTGAACAGAGACGTCAATGAACGAACGAACAGATCATAACTTTGCGAAAATAAAGAAAGTAACATTTTCAGTCGAGGGAAGACTTGAACCAAGGACCTCTCGTACCGCAATTACTCCCTCTAACCACGGGACCACGGCGCTCCTGAGCTTACATTCTCCTTGATGTTGCCTATCTTGCGTATGGACTACTCAGTTTGTATATTTTACTAATTTTTTTCATAGTCCCATACAACTTCTTCCTGTTTTCTCGATTGATCTGTGTTCAGTTTTTCAAGGCCTATCCACTGTGCCAACTTATAACTAAATCTGAGGGGGGTGCGATGGGGAGGTTCCCTTGTAAGTGATGTGCGCGACTGATCTGGTGTTCGTGGTGTAAGTACAGAACATACCTTTAAGAATTATTGGTTAACGTGTCAGTGTAACTGCATGACGGATTATTGAAAAATTTTGTAGAGCTCGTGGTACAGTTCCCAAGCTTTTCATGAGAGCATTATATTATGTGTATTGTGCTATTCAAAGCTTATGTATCCACAAGGGCTCATGCTTTATACCTTCTAGTTTTTATTTTAAGTAGGCACAGTGTAGATCAGGAATTTCAGATTTGGTGTGCAAATGTTGACATCTTTTGTATAACTTCTTAATACACGAATGAAACTTCTATATGTAAACGATGCAGTGCTCGATGTTTATGTTTATTATTGTATTCTAAATTTTGCTCAAGTAGATACAATAACAAATACATCATGGTAGGTAGAAGTGTGGCCGTGAAGAATTAAAGATTACGTGAAAACTGTATAGTATCAATGGCAATATGTCATGCATAATAAAATCTTAATCCGCAATGTCAAATGTATAGAACAAAATAGATACTTAATAGTGGCTTATAACATGGATAAGAAACGTATACATCTACATACATACCTCGCAGCATTTGAGGCTGACTGCAGATCAGTTCTACTGCTGCCAACGTACATTTTGGGGAAGGACGACGAGGATAAGATGAGAAAGAAATTACGGCTTATATGTAGGCTTGTAGAGAGTGTTTTTTTCCTTCGCTGTGTTTGTGAATGGAACAGGAAGGGGAATGAATAGCAGTGGGATGTCGTAGCCTCCACCATGCATCGTAAGTGATTTTTTTCATTTTTTTCTTTATTGTGATTTCATTCCCCTGCTCCATATGGGCAGGGTAGGGCTGGCAGCGGCACAATCCGCTGCTCTTCATCGAGTGACATGACAATTAATAAAAGAAAAAACTATACATGTAAAGGCGATAAAAAGGGCGACTGAAAAACAGAATAAGTGGAGATAATGGGGGTTAAAGTATACACTGAGATGGCGCCGTTCATTGTGGAACACTTAAAAAAGTCGACCGAAAGTTAAAAGACACAGTTGGCGATTCATGGAGCACATGAAATACACTGAAGTCACAAGCACAGGTTAAAAGTTGGCCACAGTATTAAAACACTGCAGAAGAAAGACACTTTAAAACCCCTGTAAGATATGAAGCACACAAGATGAAGAATAAAAACTGCTTGGAGGGACCTGCTGAGGGAGAGGCCTGAGGGAAAAATAGAAGAGAGCAAGGTGCTGTGGGGGAGGTGGTGGGATGAAAAGAAAAGGGGGGCAGGCGGCGCACCAAGGGGCAGGAGATGGGCAGGGAGGGAGATTGAGACAGTAAGCAAGGCAGGAGGGAGTGCAGAGACACAGAAGGGGTGCACTGGAAAGGGAGGGACTAGAGGAGGGAGGAAAACCACCCAGGGGGAGAGGAGGGTAGAGGGAGCCCTGAGGATTGGGAGGGGGGAAGGCAGGGTTAGAGCTGGTAGGAGGGGTAGACGTCAGGGCAAAGCTCATCATCTGGGAGGGGTAGACGCTGGAAGTTCCTTTGGGAAAGGAGATGGAGGGTGTGGAGATGGAGAGAGGGTGGGACACAATGGTAAAGGTGCGGCAATGGGCTCGGGGTGGAAAGGAAGGAGGACACCAGGGGGTGGGGGGGATAAAGTTGGCGGACGATGTACAGGGTGCAGATGTGTTCGAGGAAAAGAAGAAGATGAGGGAAGCAGATGAGGTCATAGAGGATGCTTGTGGGGGATGAAATGTGGATACGGAAGGTGAGGTGGAGTGCATGGCGTTCTAGGATTTCGAGTACTTTATAGAATCCGGGAGGGGTGGAAATCCAAGCAATGCTGGCATAACAAAGGATGGGGCGGGTCAAGGATTTGTAGGTGTGAAGGATGGTGGAAGGATGCAGTACCCATGTCCGGCTGGACAGGAGTTTCAGGAGGCGGAGTCTATTGTGGGCTTTGTATTGGATCATAAGGAGATGGGGAGTTCAGGTGAGGTGGCGGTCAAGGGTGAGGCCAACTATTTTAGGGTGGGGGTGAGGTGGATAGGACAACCTTACATGGTTAGGTAGAAATCATGGAGATGGAAGGAGCGGGTGGTGCGGCCTATGATGATTGCCTGGGTCTTGGAGGGGTTGATGAAAATGAACCACTGGTTGCACCAAGTGGTGAACTGGTCAAGGTGGGCTTGGAGGGTACGTTGGGACAGTTAAAGGGTAGGATAAAGGGCCAGGAAAGCGGTATCATCAGCAAATTGGAGGAGATGAACAGGGAAGGGAGATTTGGGCATATTGGCAGTAGCATAAGTGACCTGTGAAGTATGTATGAAGACATAGACGTACGTAGCTGTATCTAAGATGCGGAATTTGACACAAGAGCGAAATCCGTGGCGGGCTGCATCGAACCAGTGAGAAGATTGTATAAGCAACCTACAGTAGCGGATTTAGAAGGGAGTGGGTCGCAGGTGCATGTGCCCTCCCTCTCCGGATGAGGGGAGTATAAAACATAAGCGGTGTAAGAACTTTGTACTCACGACCCACGCATTTTGCGCCTATGTATTTGCAACTATAGCCGGTAGATGGTTGCAGTAAAGGCATTGCTGTTCCTATTCGGTATAATTTAAACAAGCGAGATTGGCAATCTATTATTTGTGGAATGATCGTGACGACGTGATCACTTCAGCAATTGTTTGTAAGCATATGTTATTGTGTTTGCTTCCCACTGTGCGTTAAACGGGTGACGATATGAGGGGGCCGAGAAGACAAAAGACAATTCACTGTATTTTATTTTTTTTAAACTTAAAAGGTGAAAGTGAAATTAATTTTGGAGAAGGTGCATTACTTCCAGCGATTGTGAATTCAGCTTCTACTAGTAATTCCTCTGCAAGAATGTAATGTGAGTGGCTTATGTGATTACGAGGGTATTGTGGATGAACATGATATCGGTCAGTTGGTGAACAGAAGTACACACGTGACGGACGAGGAAATATTTCAATGGTTAAAGTGCATTTGAGAGCCTCCTACGAAATTTTGCTTTCCGCAAGTTGCAGAAGGTAATAAAATGCGATCTTTCCAGAGAAAATGCCTCGAAGAAAATGTTTAGCTGGTCTACAGCAACAAATTAAGTGGCTGATTTTTTAAGGCTTGCTTTCTCTTCGATAGGGCGGAAGGAGGCATCAATGATATAAAACTAGAAAGATTAGTGAATGAACAAATGAAAGTGAGTAAGAAAGCGACTGAAATTCTACACAGTCACAGAGAGAAAGAATATCATAGGAGAAATAGTGTTGCCTGGCAGAACTTCCAGCATGTGACTGAAGGGAATTTAACGGATCTTTTAGCAAGAATAGAAAGATTAGAAAGAGAAGAGTGGACGAAATCAGAAAAAAACTAATCCCAGTTATAAAGACCACAATGTTGTGCACAGCCCTCCCTTCTGGGGGGGTAGAGATGATAGATTATTGCTTGGTGAAGCAGTCAGGAGGTGGAAAGTGAAGCAGTGGAGTTTATTTCAGAGGGAAACTTTCGTGCTTTACTGGAAGTTTGAATGGACGCAGGCCATGATACATTAATATGATACATGCAGTCGGTCTCAGAAATTTCCATTTATGTCAGTAAGACAATACAAAATGATTTAATAGATTGCTGTGCTGATGTTATTGCAGGAGAAATTGTTGATTCCATAAAGAAATCCAAATTTTTCACCATAATAGCAGATGAGACAACTGATATAAGCACTTCTGAAGAATTACCGCTATGCACACGTTTCTTTGATGTTGAAAGTTGAGCCATGCTGTGGCTCGCGTTGGTACTGTTTGTAGGTTTCCGCCCTCTGTTGGAGGACAGACGATGTCATTTAGTTGGCATGGTTGCAGTTGTTTGCCTTCTTCTCGTGTTGACTGGCGCCACTCGGTTTCGCAAGCGTTGCCTGTCCGCTAGTGGCAGCAGCGGCGGTTATCGATATGTAGTAACGGTTGCCCTGTCTTTGGGCGACGTCGTTGTTTTTCCTGGTTGTGTCAGTGGGCAGTTCGGTTGGGGCATCAGGGGGAGCCAGGTCTGCGAAGTGCGAGAACACTCCGGGACTGCTGGCGGCGTCCATGGACTGCCGGATGGATGGGCTGTGGTCACAAGCGTGTACGACCTCGTAGTAAACTGGATCCAGCAAGCTTTAAAACGAGTGCATTTCAATCCAAGTAGAGAAACCTCCACCACTGTGGTATCTCGCGATTCTCCAGTGACTTGGGTTCGTGTTGCTGCTCGTAGTGTCGCCGAGGCGAAGAGCAGCGAGTGGAGTGCTTGGGGAAGGCGGGTGTGATTAGATTTCCTCGACTTCTTATTACTATTTACTGCGTTCAACTTGTTACAATTTGTTAAGTTCAACCAGCGGTAGTTTTTCTTGCCTGGTGGCCGCTAACGCCCCAGTTACCTGCCCTGGGGGTTAGTGTATGTAACGGCAGTGTACTTTTCCTCGCCTTGCCGCTTCTGTCCGGTAAGATGTGTAGTTTTGACAGCTTTCTTGATTGTAGGCAGGTTGGTGACTCTTCTACTCTGGTGGTAGTGATTCCTTTCTCGTTCTGCCGGCCGGAGTGGCCGTGCGGTACTAGGCGCTACAGTCTGGAGCCGAGCGACCGCTACGGTCGCAGGTTCGAATCCTGCCTCGGGCATGGATGTGTGTGATGTCCTTAGGTCAGTCAGGTTTAATTAGTTCTCAGTTCTAGGCACTGATGACCTCAGAAGTTAAGTCGCATAGTGCTCAGAGCCATTGGAACCATTTTTTCCCGTTATGAGCGCTCTAAACACAGTATTCTGGGGACATAGTGCAGACCGCCGGTCCCGGATTTGGCTTATTGTTCCATCGTTGCATCTGGTTTATCGGACGTCAGGTAGCTTCAGCAAGAATATCATTAGTCATTCGTTATACTGTCTGAGTTACCATCTTGTGAAGTGAATGCAAATCTTGGTAGCCTGTCTCATCGCTCGCGAAAGTGTTTGTTGCCGAATCTTCTCAGAGATCGATTCCTGGAGCAGCGTCTGTGGCCCCTTGGTTCTTGTAAGACATGTGCGTTCTAAAAGCAGTTCTGATGGCCAGTAGTTCAGTGCAACGCTCCTTCAAACCAGCCTTCTGCTGGTGTAATCTGCCTCAGTACCCTTTAACGAACTTATGTACTGGTCCTTGTGTTTTATTATCGCATTATTTATTACAATACCTTGTAATGCCTACATTAAAGTTTATACAGGGTGGTCCATTGACAGTGACCAGGCCAAAAATCTCACGAAATAAGCATCAAACGAAAAAACTACAAAGAACGAAATTCGTCTGGCTTGAAGGGGGAAACCAGATGGCGCTATGGTTGGCCCGCTAGATGGCGCTGCCATAGGTCAAACTGCTATCAACTGCATTCTTTTAAACAGGAACCCCCATTTTTTTATTACATATTCGTGTAGTACGTAAAGAAATATTAATATTTTAGATGGACCATTTTTTTCGCTTTCTGATAGATGGCGCTGTAATAGTCGCAAACGTATAAGTACGTGGTATCACGCAACATTCTGCCAGTGCGGGCAGTATTTGCTTCGTGATACATTACCCGCGTTAAAATGGACCGTTTACCAATTTCGGAAAAGGTCGATATCGTGTTGATGTATGGCTATTGTGATTAAAATGCCCAACGGGTGTGTGCTATGTATGCTGCTCGGTATCCTGGACGACATCATCCAAGTGTCCGGACCGTTCGCCGGATAGTTACGTTATTTAAGGAAACAGGAAGTGTTCAGCCACATGTGAAACGTACTGCAACAAATGATGATGCCCATGTAGGTGTTTTAGCAGCTGTCACGGCTAATCCGCACATCAGTAGCAGACAAATTGCGCGAGAATGGGGAATCTCAAAAACGTCGGTGTTGAGAATGCTACAAAAATCAAATGGCTCTGAGCACAATGGGACTTACTGCTGAGGTCATCAGTCTCCTAGAACTTAGAACTACTTAAACCTAACTAACCTAAGGACATCACACACATCCGTGCCCGTGGCAGGATTCAAACCTGCGACCGTAGCGGTCGCGCGGTTCCAGACTGTAGCGCCTAGGACCGCTGGGCCACCCCGGCCGGCCAGAATGCTACATCAACGTCGATTGCACCCATACCATATTTCTATGCACCAGGAATTGCATGGCGACGACTTTGAACGTCGTGTACAGCTCTGTCAATGGACACAAGTGAAATTACGGGACGATGACAGATTTTTTGCACGCGTTCTATTTAGCGACGAAGCGTCATTCACCAACAGCGGTAACGTAAACCAGCATAGTATGCACTATTGGGCAACGGAAAATCCACGATGGCTGCGACAAGTGGAACATCAGCGACCTTGGTGGGTTAATGTATGATGCGGCATTATGGGAGGAAGGATAATTGGCCCCCATTTCATCGATGGCAATGTAAATGGTGCAATGTATGCTGATTTCCTACGTAATGTTCTACCGATGTTACAAGATGTATCATTGCATGACAGAATGGCGATGTACTTCCAACATGATGGATGTCTGGCACATAGCTCGCGTGCGGTTGAAGCGGTATTGAATAGCAATAGGTGGATTGGTCGTCGAAGCACCATACCATCGCCCGCACATTCACCGATTCTGACGTCCCCGGATTTCTTTCTGTGGGGAAAGTTGAAGGATATTTGCTATCTTGATCCACCGACAACGCCTGACAACCTGCGTCAGCGCATTGCCAATGCATGTTCGAACATTACGCAAGGCTAACTACTCGCTGTTGAGAGGAATGTCGTTACACGTATTGCCAAATGCATTGAGGTTGACGGACATAATTTTGAGCGTTTATTGCATGTGGTATTTACGGGTAATCACGCTGTAACAGCATGCGTTCTCAGAAATGATAAGTTCACAAAGGTACATGTATCACATTGAAACAACCGAAATAAATTGTTCAAACGAACCTACGTTCTGTATTTTAATTTAAAAAATCTACCTGTTACCAACTGTTCGTCTAAAATTGTGAGCCATATATTTGTGACTATTACAGCGCCATCTACCACAAAGCGAAAAAAGTGGTCCAACTAAAACATTCATATTTCTTTACGTACTACACGATTATGTAATAAAAAAAATGGGGGTTCCTATTTTAAAAAAACGCAGTTGATATCCGTTTGACCTATGGCAGCACCATCTAGTGGGCCAACCATAGCGCCATCTGGTTTCCCCCTTCGAGCTAGACGAATTTTGTTCTTTGTAGTTTTTTCGTTTGACGCTTATTTCGTGAGATACTTGGCCCGGTCACGATCAATGGGCACCCTGTATATGTCTAGTTCAGGGCTGGCCTGTTTTGAGCGCGAGTACTCGCGTCTGCTCAGGCACGTGCTCGCGAGCAGGTGAAAGGTCGAGGAGTAGGGAAGGAGGGGAGGGAGGGGAAATGCGCGCGCACGTTTGAATAGGGCCGCAGCATGCCTATTGAATTCGCACCGACTGTGTAACGTTTAAAGTACTACGATCAGCTCTAACAGTCATTTCGCTGGTTAAGACTCATGTCAAGTCGCCGTTGTGTAACCCCAACAATGCTTTCGCAGTTCAACCCCCATTGGGACGAATTGTATCTGTTTACGGAAAAAGATGGAGTTGCAAAAGTTTAGTATGTCGTAAAACGCTGAATTCTTTTAGGAAATTTAATTTGCAGCGACATTATATGTCGTACCACGCGAAAGACTACGGAAGTGGAAAATGTGATGGACCAGATCGTGCACAGAAGTTATTAAACTTAAAAGGAAGCTATCCGAAGAAGATCTGGACGACGAAGAAAAATCAACTGAGGCAGCTCTCAGAGTGAGTTACAAAATTGCTTTGCTTTTAGCAAAATCCCTGTGCCCCTTCACTGATGGCGATTTAATAATAGAATGTTTGGTAGCTGCAGCGGAACATTTGTGTCGATCTCAAGTTGAACAGTTTCTGATTGTGCCATTATCTAACATGACCATTATGCGTAGCATACAGGACATGCAGACGACGTCCAGAGCCAGCTTGCAAATATCTGTACAGATTTTATGGCGTATTCTCTAGCTCTGGACGAAAGTGTTGATATCACTGGAACAGACAGCTTGCCATATTTATTAGAGGTGTTAATAGAGATCTTCAGGTGAGGGAGGAGCTCCTCGATGCAGTAGTCATGAAGAACACTGCAACTGGAGGTGATATTTTAAGTAGTGTTGAAGAAAGTGTTGAAAATATAGGATTTTCGTGGAATTCTTTAGTTTCAGTGTCTACAGACAGTGCACCAGCGATGACAGGGAAAAAATCAGGTTTCGTTGCGCTGTTGAAGGAGAAAATGCAAAAACTGACCGTGCCGAATGAAATAAGCGGCGTTCACTGTGTGATCCACCAGGAAAACTTATGTGCAAAGAGTATCACTCTAAAAAATGTGACGAGTGTTGTTGTTCGTACAACCAATTATATAAGGAAGCATGGGCTACAACACAGACAATTTAAAAGCTTTCTTGAGGATGTAGAAAACCCGTATGGTAGCCTGCCTTATTACTGTCTGGCTTAGTCGTGGCGAATTATTAAATCGATTTTTTTGCCTATTAGATGAGATAAATATGTTCATGGAAATAAATAACATGTGTGTTCCTGAAATGAAAGAGCCTTCATGGAAATGTGATCTCGCGTTCTTAGCAGATTTAACTAGCCATCTGAATGCTTTGAACATTTCACTACAAGGTAAAGATCTGCTGATTACTCATTTCATAGATCGAATACGAGCTTTTAAAATGAAATTGACACTTTGGGTGAGTCAGCTGGAAACAGGAAATCTAGCTCATTTTCCTAAATTACCATCCATGCAAGATGTTCACAAAAACTGTGAACGTTATTCACATAGTTTAGTTTCCCTTAAGGAAGAATTTGATCAACGCTTTCAAGATCTGACAGCACTAGACAGTGATTTTGATCTGTTCTCCTCTCCATATTCAGCGAATATTGAAGAGATTCGCCCTGAGCTGCAACTAGAAATTATTGACCTGCAGTGTGACTGAGAATACGGAGACAAATTTCAGAACACGAAAAACATTTTGGAATTCTACAGACACTTCCCTCAGCATATATTTCCTCGTTTGCACAAACTGGCGGCTACAATAATATCAATGTTCGGTTCCACGTATGTTTGTGAACAACTGTTCTCTGCAATGAAATGTAACAAGACGCGCCTGAGAAACGCATTTTCTGATCGAAATTTAAAGTGCACGCTGCGCCTACAATGCACAAGAACAATTACTCCGAACATAAACGCAATTGTAAAGGGCAAAAAGTACAAGATAACCGAGAATCCCACACTTCAGTCACACCTTTTATTGTGTAACAGTTCACAAATTAATACGAATGTAGAGGCATACACTAACAAGGGGAGGCCGCCAATTGTGAAATTCAGATTCGATTCATACTACGCATAATAAAAGCTCATGGCCAGAGGTGTGTAATGTGGCAAAGCACCAAGATGCACTTCTCAGCCGTTGTCGAGAAAATCGACAGTTAAAAGAAACCGTTGCGGTGAAATACTCTCTATGATTAATAATTTTTCACAGCGTCGTGGCGCAGCGGTAAGCGCTCGGGTTCGTTATCCGAAGGTCGCCGGATCGGATCTCGCACCATGCAACTTTTTTTTTTAGTATTTGTTTTTTGTAATTCAAATGTATACACACACACATACACACACACACACACACACACACACACACACACACATATATATATATATATATATATATATATATATATATATATATATAAAATTCCCGGCAATCAGTTGCAACAATTATGCATATAATAAGTTGTTGAAAGTCGTTTGTCGTGGAAAAACTGGCGACTTCGAACATCATTATGTTTTCCGCAAACAAAGTTGTATTTCACAAATGTTATTAATTGTCTTCATAATGTTAACCACGTATAGTTAACGGAAGACGTAGAAACGATATTCCGAAACGAATACGTATAGCGTAAGTCAAACGTTTGAATTAGAATAGAGACCCCACGAACAAAAATTCGCTGTGGCAGGTATGAAATATAAACTCCGTTACTCGCTCGTTACACTTGAAGGACAGAACGGGCCGAAACGAGCCGCCGCATAACAGCGTAGTTGCCTGCTAACTTCGAAAGAAGGTAGATGCGGTCCCTAGCGCAACTTATAACATCGTCGAAAATCAGTGCGGACGGGAGAGCTTTGGTACACCCTGTTAAAAAAACGGAAAAATGGAGGCGGTACAATTGGAGAGCGATCCGCCTTCACCAACATGCATAAGCAATTCATTAATAGTTTTTATATATATATATATATATATATATATATATATATATATATATATATATATATATATATATTTGAATTACAAAAAACTAATAACAAAAAAAATTGCAGAAAGTATTTCACCGCAACGGTTTCTTTTAACTGTCGATTTTCTCGACAACGGCTGAGAAGTGCATCTTGGTGCTTTGCCACATTACACCTCTGGCCATGAGCTTTTATTATGCGCAGTATGAATCGAATCTGAATTTCACAATTGGCGGCCTCCCCTTGTAAGCTAATAAAATTATCTGGCACCTGTACATTCTCCTTTATTTGTTTCATTTGTCGCAGTGTAATTCGTGAGTGATATCCTTGCAGGTGGCCGCGGATTTACATTGACTGGCGGCAGCTGTTGTGTGCCTCACATGACTCTCCCCACTCTCCGCTCTGGTCCGGTAGTGGGGGTAGCGTGCTCGCGCTGCTCCGTGCTCGCGCCTTGCTGCTCACAGCTTGCTCCGCGAGCACGTATGTTGTGAAGCCCTGGTCTAGTTAATAGTTCTTGTCGCCTTTGGAATGAATCTATCAGTGTAGTGTTCAGTGGATGTTAAGAGTTGTGTTACAAAGTTTACCATCATCTTATTTCACCCGTTTGGTGATCAGTTGCTTGTTTTTTAAATTAATCTTTGCTATTGTATTTGCTGTTTTACGGCAGGTTCCTAAATTTTTTATATTGTTGCCGTTCCTGGCGTGTAAGGCGTTCAGCCGTGATTGTGGTCATTTGCCTTAAAATTCTAATTTGGTATTTGTATTTTAGCAGTAAGTCTTAAAACCTTATTTACTGCCATTCCTGGCGTCTGATGCCTTCTGCTGTGTTTGTGGCGACTTACCTTTAATATTTCACTGCCTGTAATTGCAGCGGGTTCTTAATTAGTTCTTAATTTATTGCCATTCTTGGCGTGTAAGGCCTTCATCCCAGGTCACAGTGGCTTGCTTTTAAAACATTATCTGCTGTATCTGTATTTAATGGTGATTTGCTGAATTGTAACTCATTCAAAACACTATTATTTTTCACGGTTGTTTATTCCTTCATTAATAACGTGTGGTATTTTTTTATTTATTGTTGAGTTTGGAATTACTGGTTTAAAATAAGTTGTGTGTAACTGTAAAAGGCAACCAGTAGTAACTGATTACTTCCCCGTCCACAATCGTAACAATCCTGCCTTCCTTTGACTACCAGGTTTCAAAAGCAGCGTTGTAACAGAAGAATTTCTAAAATTCATTGCTGTTAGCGCCTGACGGGTGCAAACTTAGCGAACACCATCCTCCAGGAGATTGAAGCAAATGGCATTGATGTAGCTTATTGCCGAGGACAATCCTACTATGGAGGAGCAAATGTGAGTGGTAAATGTAGAAGAGTTCAAGCAGCTATATTGCAGGAACTACCATTAGCAGTTTACAGCAACTGTGCTAATGACAGGCTCAATCTTGCACTAAGCAAAGCCTATACTCTAAGCAGCGTACGTAATGCTACGGGTATAATTGGTTTAGTAGCGAACTTCATCACGGAATCTGCTCAACGATGACACTTACTAGAGGAAGAAATACAGTAATCTCTAACAGCAGAAAAGATGCACACAATAAGGAAACTGTGTGAAACACGTTGGGTAAAGAGGCATGGTGCTGCCCTGCATTTTAGAGACATCGTTCCTAGCCTAAATATTGCGTTGCAGAAACTATCTAACATTCGCAGTGGAGGCGGTACTGCAACGACTGCTTTTTCCTTACTTCATGCTGTGCAGTCATCACAATTTATTGTAAGTTTATGTGTACTGGCTAAAGTGCTTGCGTTAACATTGCCACTTGCTCGGCAACTGCCAGACAACGAAATCGATCTATTCCAAGAAATGCAACTCGTTGAAGCAGCGTACTGCAACTTGAAAGGACTTCGTCAGGACAGTATTTTACACTTCCATACTGTCTTTAAGGTAGCAGAAGAACTTGCTGAGAAATTTGGTATTGAGATGAAAGCTCCTAGAACAATTGCCCTGCAGAAGAATCGACGAATGTCCCAGCTGATTCACACAAAGAATACTTTATAGTAGCAATCTGGATCGTGTAACCAGTGGCTCCCCATACCATCACGCCGGGTGATACGCAAGTATGGCGATGACGAATACACGCTTCCAATGTGCGTTCACCGTGATGTCGCCAAACACGGATGCGACCATCATGATGCTGTAAACAGAACTTGGATTCATCCGAAAAAATGACATTTTGCCATTCGTGTACCCAGGTTCGTCGTTGAGTACACCATCGGAGGAGCTTCTGTCTGTGATGCAGCGTCAAGGGTAATCACAGCCATGGTCTGCGAGCTGATAGTCCATGGTGCTGCAAACGTCATCGAACTGTTCGTGCAGATGGTTGTTGTCTTGCAAACGTCCCCATCTGTTGACGCAGGGATCGAGACGTGGCTACACGATCCGTTACAGCCATGCGGATAAGATGCCTGTCATTTCGGCTGCTAGTGATACGAGGCCGTTGGGATCCAGCACGGCGTTCCGTATTACCCTCCTGAACCCACTGCTCCCATATTCTGCTAACAGTCATTCGATCTCGACCAACGCGAGCAGCAATGTCGCGATACGATAAACCGCAATCGCGATAGGCTACAATCCGACCTTTATCGAAGTCGGAAACGTGATGGTACGCATTTCTCCTCCTTACACGAGGCACCACTACAACGTTTCAGCAGGCAACGCCGGTCAGCTGCTGTTTGTGTATGAGAAATCGTTTGGAAACTTTCCCTTTGTCAGCACGTTGTGGGTGTCGCGACCGGCGCCAAACTTGTGTGAATGCTCTGAAAAGCTAATCATTTGCATATCACAGCATCTTCTTCCTGTCGGTTAAATTTCGCGTCTGTGGCACGTCGTCTTCGTGGTGTAGCAATTTTAATGGCCAGTAGTGTATTTGAAGCGTCTTAAAGTTTGTGGCACGGTCAACTGTGGGCGTTGAGAAACAATTTAAACATTGCCCTCACGTTGTAAGTACTTCAGGTTGTTCAAGTTAGGAAGGGTTATTTTATTGTACCGATACATGCGCATTAATTGTATTTGCGCTTATACCCGAGGGACGTTCAGTAAGCAATGCAGCACATTTTCTTTCTTAAAACAGGTTGGTTTTATTCAGGATTCCAGCGCAAAGTATTATATCCCATTCTGCTCACTACAAATGATTCAAATGGCTCTGAGCACTATGGGACTTAACATCGGAGGTCATCAGTCCCCTAGAACTTAGAACTACTTAAACCTAACTAACCTAAGGACATCGCACACATCTATGCCCGAGGCAGGATTCGAACCTGCGACCGTAGCAGTCACGCGGTTCCGGACTGAAGTGCGTAGAACCACACGGCCACCGCGGCCGGCTTTCTGCCTCCGTAACACATCTTACAAATAAGATGAGCTTAATCGTCCTCACTATTTTCGCCAGTTATGAGACCACTGCTTGCACTTCTGACATGCAATCCAACCCTCAGTTGAAATGGAGTACAACTCCTTGCAATATACACAAGCAGCATATTCGCCACCTTCGGATGTTTCTTTTACTGTAGAGTCAATTCCTTTTTCTTTTGTCTTTCTCTTCTTTTACTGAAGACCTTTTTCCTCTCACTTTCTTCTTCTCAGCTAACAGCCTGATCTTTGCTTTGTCCTCTTTAGCTTCCAGGGGTTTCTTGACAGCTTCTTGTAGCGCATTCGTGTATGGAGATGATGTGACAATACAGATTTTCCTCTCTTTCTTGTCACTCGTTTCTTTCCTGGTGTAAATCTGCATAATGGTGTAACATTTACCTGGCTAAAAGGCGCGAAGCTTGACCCAGTGGAGTTACTGATGGATGCATGTTTTTCGTGGGTGAATTTTCTCTCTCCGTTTTCCGTGCGTAATGAAGTACCTTCTGCGAACGAGGAGAACAAAACATGAGGTAGAATGCGTCAAATGAAAAATAAAAGACTGAGATGGAATGGAGTATACCAGCAGACCATGCTGTCCCAAACGCAAATCTGTTGAGAAAATTTTCAGTGATCACCGTAAACTGCGTTGTATACAAAGACAGTTAAGAACATTCTGATTTAGGTAGACTAAACCTTGATTGTAAAGAAAAATCTATGACACACTTACGTTACTTGGAAACGGTCCGGTAAGTTAGAATAGAACAGCGAATTCGCTCACTTTTACGGGAAAACTAAATAACTGGTGTGTGACAACAGTAGCAACCTTACTAAACCATAACCGACAGTGGTTCGCTAAACACTTGTCAGCCTGAGTGCACTCTAGCACCTTTAGACGAAATTAGAACACCGAGACTGTTCTGCCTCGGCAATAAATTCAATCCCGGGTTCTCCTAAATCGAATAACTAACGAGATGCTGAACAGAACTGGTGAGAAAGGAAATGTTGTGGGGTCGGTGTGTCGAACCCGGGACTCCAGATGGCAGACCTGATACCGGGACCCACCGTGCTGTATTTCGTCAGGAGGCCGAGCAAGTTCAAGAGCGTCAAGGGGCAGTGCAGAGTGATACAGTGGTATTCAGTAGCATTTCTGTATTCGGATAATTTACAGTATTCAATGGGTGCAGCATAGTTTCAGCGTGCCGCCCACAGCGCTGTCCTGTGAGTCCAGCCGGCTCAGCAACTCATGGTATGCCGACGCTGCTGCTCCTGTCATCAATGCCACTCTGCTGGAAGTCGGCCGTGCTCTCCCTGTCACCTCCCACCGATGTGTTGCGACTTGCGCCACGCTGCTGCCCGCGATTCTGGAGACTGCTACAGTCCCTGGTCCTCGCTGCCCTCCACCCCGTTTGGCCTGCTCTGTCCGACCATGGGACGAAGGTGGATGTACTGGTCACCCGCGGCCCTCGGTCTGCCGCTGCTCCCAGGACAGGACTGGACTCGAACCCGCACCCCCCTGGGTGCTGTGCTGCAACTTGCCGCTAGTGGTGCTTGCCGGATGGCAACATCCGCTGCCATCTCTGGCGCAGTTGCAGCAGTGCTGTACCTCCCACAGTGTACGCTTCGTCCAGACCCCGGTATGCCAGGTGGGAAGTGAACGTGGCCCGTAGACTCGAGTGGAACTGAGCCCCCCCCCCTGGACCCGCTGCAGACTGCTGTCTCTGCCGTCTTTCAGGCAGACCGTGCAATCTCCAAGTTTGAGGCTGCTGTTCCCCCCACCCCGGTGTTGTGTCCCCGGAGGCGGAATATACCCCGTGCAAGTACATGTTGTTGTTGTTGTGGTCTTCCAAGGAAAAAAAAAAAAAAAAAAAAAAAGTTCAAATGTGTGTAAAATCTTATGGGACTTAACTGCTGAGGTCGTCAGCCCCTAAGCTTATAAACTACTTAACCTAAATTATCCTAAGGACAAACACACACACCCATGCCCGAGGGAGGACTGGAACCTCCGCTGGGACCAGCCGCACAGTCCATGACTGCAGCGCCCCTGACCGCTCGGCTAATCCCGCGCTGTTGCCTTCAGTCCTGAGACTGGCTTGATGCAGCTCTCCATGCTACTCTGTCCTGTGCAAGCCTCTTCATCTCCCAGTACCTACTGCAGCCTTCATCCTTCTGAATCTGCTTAGTGTATTCATCTCTTGGTCTCCCTCTACGATTTTTACCCTCCACGCTGCCCTCCGGTACTAAATTGGTGATCCTTTGATGCCTCAGAACATGTCCTACCAACCGATCCCTTCTTCTAGTCAAGTTGTGCCACAAACTCCTTTTCTCCCCAATTCTATTCAGTACCTCCTCACTAGTTATGTGATCTACCCATCTAATCTTCAGCATTCTTCTGCAGCACCACATTTCGAGAGCTTCTATTTAATCATACAGTAAAGCTGCATGCCCTCGGGAAAAATTACGGATGTAGTAGAAAACAGAATACAAGTTTAAGCAGAATACTTATAACACTGCTGCCAGACTGGGCAGATCAGCACAGGTGCATCCCGACGCTCGACTGACCTGGCACACTCTATCCCAAGCTAAAACTGTCCGTCTATTTATATCAGTTTTTCCCTCGCTTCTGACATAGTGTCAGAGACAGAAATTATGGCAGGGATAAATTCCCACATGTCAGCTACTTACAAATCACCACTCTTAGCTCTGGCCTAGTGCCTCACCTCATACATCGCAATAACGTAAAGCAACGCTGCAGTTTTCTGCCTCATTGTTGCTCCACTCAGTACAAATTGTGCGTGCAATACTGCCATCCTAGCTCTGTGCCCGCGAGTGCCATGTTTATCTTGCCTGGCCCGTTGGCTGTTGACTGTTACCACACTCTGTCAGCAGCCCCAATTTCATCGTCCAACCGTGCCTTCATCGAATTTTGACAAAATTTCCATTTCCTTCTAGTTGGACTAATACTAGCGCAGGAGAAATTTGTGACATAACACACAGTACACATCCTGAGGCACTGAGGAGTCTTCAATTCAGGAATGGAGTGAGGTTTGGAGGGCAAAAATCCAGAGAGACCTAGGCATGAATACAGTTTGCATGTTCAAACGGATGTAGGTTGGAGTAGTTATTCAGAGATGAAGAAGCTTGCACAGGATAGAGTAGCATGGAGAAAGCCAGTCTTCGGAGTGAAAACCACAGCAAAAACATCAGATGATTATAAATATAGAACTGTTGTGTCGATTCCCTAAGGTCTCGACACAATGAGTGGCTAGGTGCACGCGAAACTAACGCAGACGGGCGTAAATTCTGAAACAGGAGACTGGATGAAAAACTATAAAGAAAAGAAGAGAGATTTTAATATACTTAACTTTAATGTAGTCTTGTTCTTGTTGAAATACATCTCTTGCATAGTAGTAAGCAATTAGCAATGATACACATGGCGCCTTGCTAGGTAGTAGCGATGGACTAGCTGAAGGCTATTTAATCTGTCTCTCGGCAAATGAGAGGAATACTTGATAGGTCTAGTCGCAAGCTATGTCGTCCGTACAACTGGGGCGAGGTCATGTCCGTGTCTTGTGACCTGCCATGTGGTGGCGCTAGGATTGCGAGTACACAGTGGCGACACGCGGGTCCGACATGTACTACAGGACCGCGGCCGATTTAAGTTACCACCTAGCAAGTGTGGTGTCTAGCGGTGACACCACATTCCTCCCCCGCAAATCGGCGAACGGTCGTGAGATAAGGCTTCCGCCCGCCGTGGGGAGGACCCCATGTTGACGTATGCGATGAGGTGGGGAGCCTAACAACAGGCGAGGCTGTGCCACCCGCACCCGGCCATTCGGTCCGAGGGGAGCTAGGAAACGCCTGCAAACCTAGTCCAGGGTGCACGTCAACATGAGGTGTATGCGCACGTAATGAGACAGAAGGGTCGACCTCCATGTGGTCGGAGCACCCGACGGGCGAAGACGACATCTGGTCCGGAGCGGGCAAGAGGTCCATGGCGGAGGACGGCTGGTCACGGGAAGCAAGCGGCGGCGCGTGACCCAGGGAGGCGCCATGCGGTTGCAGCGAAGCGGCCGCTGCTGGCGGCGCCGGCGGCGGCTGCGGCGGCGCGACGCCATGAGGCAAAATGGACGGCATCGTCGGTAACACCTGGGGATGAGGCGAGCCAGTAGATGGGTCCCCAGGGCGCTGACCGGACGGCTCCGTCGCTGAAAGCAGACGGGGAGCGGCAGAACCCAGGCGACGACAGAGGCGCAGCTGATTGAGATGCCGACGCACCTCACCAGAGGCCCCCAAAACCAAATACATCGCGCGGCCGAGGCAGCGAAGAATGCGCCCTGCGAGCCAACGCTGTGAACCGCGATAGTTGCGATAATAGACAACGTCGCCAGGAGCAAAAGCAGGAGTCTGCCGCTGCACAGGAACCTGATGTGGCGGATGCAGCAAAGACATCAGAGTTCGATGAGATCGACCATGGAGCAACTCAGCCGGCGAGCGACCATCGCGGGGCTGAGAGCGATATGAAGACAAAAAGAGCAACAAAGCGTCCTCCCGAGAATGCGACTCTTTCAACTTCAACATCTGCGACTTGAAAGTCCGGACCAATCGCTCCGCGGCACCGTTTGACTGAGGCGAAAACGGCGCGGATGTCAGATGTTGAATACCATTGGCCGTGCAGAACGACTGAAAGTCGGCGGACATGAATTGTGGGCCATTGTCGGAAACAATAGTCTGCGGAAGACCTTCAATGCAAAAGATAGCAGACAAGGCTTGGATTGTGGCAGAAGACGTCGTGGAAGACATCCGGACAACAAAAGGAAAATTACTGAAAGCATCGACCACAACCAACCATCGAGCATTCCAGAATGGACCAGCAAAATCGATGTGCAAGCGTTGCCAAGGGGAAGTGGCTTTCGGCCAAGCAAAGAATTTCCGCGGCGGTGCGGATTGTTGTTCGGCACACGCCACGCAAGAGGAGCACATATTCGCAATCGCAGCATCGATTCCGAACCAAGTACAGTGCTGTCGAGCAAGTTGTTTCGTTCGCACTATACCCCAATGTCCTTGGTGAAGAAGCCGTAAGACAGAGGACTGTAACGAACGTGGGACTACGACTCGGGATTGATCATTATCGGAACGCAACAACAAAACACCACGTCGTACAAAAAGTCTCTCCTTGTGAGCAAAAAAACGGCGAACCAAAGGATCCTCGATCCGTGACTTTGACAAGGGCCATTGCGTAGCAACAAAACGCAAAACAGAAGCAAGGACAGGGTCAGCAGCTGTGGCTGTAGCTACACGACGAAAATCAATCGGAAACGATGTGACCACGTCATCGGCTTCCGAATCAATGAACATGCAAGCAAGTTCGGAAGAATCGAATGCTTTATCCTCAGCAACAGGCAAACGGGACAACGCATCAGCGTTTCCGTGCTTAGCAGTGGACCGATACAAGATATCGTAGCGGTACTGCGAGAGAAAAAGAGACCAGCGAATGAATTTCTGCGCTGTACGTGGAGGTACAGGCTTGTTCGGATGAAAAAGCGATGTCAAAGGCTTGTGGTCCGTGATGATGGTAAAGTGACGACCATACAAGAAATCGTGAAACTTTGTTACACCAAACACAAGAGCCAAAGCTTCCTTCTCTATTTGTGAATAATTTCTTTGCGCAGATGAGAGCAATTTGGACGCAAAGGCAATAGGGCGATCATGCGAGCCATCCTTGTGCGCAAGCACAGCACCGATCCCGAAATCCGATGCATCCACCATCAACAAAAGGGGTTTTCGGGGATCGAATGGCGTAAGGCAAGTATTTGAAAGTAACGCCGATTTCAACTGGCGAAAGGCGCGTTCGCATGCCGTCGTCCAGACGAACGGAACACCTTTACGGCGTAAGCGATGAAGCGGAGCTGAAATGGAAGAAGCATTGCGCACAAATCGGTGATAATAATTTACCTTACCCAGCACACTCTGTAGCTGTTTTAAGTTCTGCGGTGACGGCAAGTCCTGAATGGCACGAAGGTGCTCTGGACTCGGATGTATACCTTGGGCGTTAAGGACATGGCCCAGGTACGGTAAGTCACGAGCAAAAAACACACATTTGTCCTTCCTCAAGCGAAGACCATTCTGACGCAAGACCTGAAATAAGGTCCGGAGATTCTGCAAATGTTCGGCTTCTGTCTTTCCTGAGATCACAATATCGTCCAGATAGTTCGCAGCAGTAGGGACCGACGCACAAATAGTTTGTAAATATTGCTGAAATAAAGCAGGGGCGGATGCACACCCGAATGGCAGTCTTTTGAAGCGATACAAGCCAAGATGCGTGTTAACCACTAAGACGCGCTGGGATTCTTCGTCCACAGGTATTTGCAAGTACGCATCGGCTAGGTCCAATTTTGAAAAATATTTTCCCGGGCACAGTTTGTCAAAAAGATCTTCCGGGCGGGGCAAAGGAAAAGTAGCAGTCACAAGTTGAGGATTCACAGTTGCCTTGAAGTCCACGCAAAGTCTCAATTTTCCGGAAGGTTTTGGCAAAATGACTAAGGGTGAGGCCCAGAGAGAAGCCTGCACACTTTCAATGACACCTTGAGATTCTAATTCGGCTAATGTTCTTGCGACCTCATCACGCAATGCGTGGGGAACATTGCGCGCTCTGAAAAATTTTGGTTGCGCGTTATCTTTCAGTTCCAAATGCGCTTCATAGTTCTTAGCGCAACCAAGGCCCGGTGCAAAAATGTCTGCAAATTCTTCACAAAGACTAGAAACGCTGGCGGAAGGCACAGTCTGATTCACTGATAGGACCTGATTTACTATAGACAAATTAAACAATTGAAACAAATCTAAGCCAAACAAGTTCACTGCACTAGAGGAACGAAGAACATAAAATGACACAAGTTTTGTCTGTCCCTTGTATGTGGCAAGAAGGCTGCACTGTCCTAACACAGGTATATGCTGTCCTGAGTAACTAGTTAACGTAACATTTGCGGCACGCAATGGCGGGGCGCCCAGTTGTTTGTACGTGTCGTGATTGAGCAATGAAACAGCAGCTCCGGTATCGAGCTGGAATGGTATCACTTTTCCTGCAAAGTCTAAGTCCACAAAAAGTTTATTGTCTTGTTGACGACAAGAGCGACTGTCTCGTGCAATTTGAACTGATACAGGTCCAGAAGCACTTGCAACTTTACGGGATTTCCGGCGACGTCGACGCACACTTTGGGTGGGACGAACACAGTCACTGTTAGCTAAAGTGTCACTGGACGGGTGGGAATGAACTACATTAATGTCCATGGGCGAAGGTCCACGAGCCTGATTGTCCTGGGTTCGATTCCGGCGCGAAGCAAAAGGCCTGGAATTATGGCGAGTGTCTGATCTAAGCTTTTTCTGGCAAACACTTTGTACATGTCCTTTCTTTCGACAGTAAAAGCAAATAGCTTGGCGTGACGGGCAATTTTCACGCGAATGTCTAGTTGCACACCGCGGGCAAGATTTCACTGCATTTGCTTGCTTACGCGGCGCACGTGGTTGCAAGCGAGGCGGCCGCTGCGAAGTCGGGCGCGAGGGCCGCTTAGCGTCCCGTGCAGCGGGCCGGGCGGGCCGATTAATGTGACACACTGCTGGCGAAGTTGCAAATGATGCCTGAGCAAAGTCAAGTGTGTCTTGCCTGTCCAAAATGTCTATCACTTGTTGCAGGGAGGGATTAACTAGCTTCAAAATCTGTTCCCTTATGCGAACATCAGAAACGTTCTGTGCAATTGCATCACGCACCATAGTATCTGAATATGGGAGGCCACATTCACAGGCAAACGCGCAGTCTCTAGTAAGGCCTTGCAAAGTTGCTACCCACTCCCTATTAGTCTGACCGGCCGTACGTTTTGTACGAAAAAACGTATACCGTTTGGCAACTACATTTACTGTTTCTTTGAAATAGGCATCTAAAGCCGACAAAATTTCCTCGTAGGACAGAGTTGCTACGTCGCGTCGGGGAAACAATTTCACTATCACCCGGTAGGTAGACACACCGACACAAGAAAGCAAAAACGGCTGCCGCTCTTTACCTTGAATTCCATAAGCAGTGAGGTGGAAGTTGAACTGATCGGCCCACTCAGTCCAGCTCTCGTTATGGGCCTCAAAGGGCCTAAATGGCGGTGCGACAGCGGTGTGTGGCTGCGGTAGCGAAGAAGCGGCTGCCGCCGCATCGGTTTGCAGCGCACGTTGACCCTGGACGAGCTGTCCAAGGGCTTCCAATAACGCCTGCGTCTGCTGATTCTGCAAGCGAAAAAATTCGGACAGTACATCTGGAGAATGCGGCGAAGCCATGACACAAGCAAATTAGAGCAAGTATAACACAAAGACTGCAACGTGGGCGCGGCACCACTCCTCGGCGCCAAAATATTGTTGTGTCGATTCCCTAAGGTCTCGACACAATGAGTGGCTAGGTGCACGCGAAACTAACGCAGACGGGCGTAAATTCTGAAACAGGAGACTGGATGAAAAACTATAAAGAAAAGAAGAGAGATTTTAATATACTTAACTTTAATGTAGTCTTGTTCTTGTTGAAATACATCTCTTGCATAGTAGTAAGCAATTAGCAATGATACACATGGCGCCTTGCTAGGTAGTAGCGATGGACTAGCTGAAGGCTATTTAATCTGTCTCTCGGCAAATGAGAGGAATACTTGATAGGTCTAGTCGCAAGCTATGTCGTCCGTACAACTGGGGCGAGGTCATGTCCGTGTCTTGTGACCTGCCATGTGGTGGCGCTAGGATTGCGAGTACACAGTGGCGACACGCGGGTCCGACATGTACTACAGGACCGCGGCCGATTTAAGTTACCACCTAGCAAGTGTGGTGTCTAGCGGTGACACCACAAGAACCACTCCCAATTCGCAACTTTTCATGAACACCTATCTTGCATGGAATTAACGAGCACAGCGTTCCAAGAAGGTTAAAAAGTACTTAGTCGTTAGTTTGAATCATAATGGCTCTTCAGACTCTCACAGATATTTGTAGAATATAATGAAATACTGAGGCAAAGATCTCTTCCTTTCTTCAGCCTAGTACGCCTAGAGTGAAAACGAGTGTATACGCGCCATGTGCATACCTATGATGAGTGATAACAAGTTTCTGCGTTACGGATATTTGGGTTCAAATGGTTCAAATGGCTCTGAGCACTATGGGACTTAACATCTGTGGTCATCAGTCCCCTAGAACTTAGAACTACTTAAACCTAACTAACCTAAGGACATCACACACATCCATGCCCGAGGCAGGATTCGAACCTGCGACCGTAGCAGCCGCGCGGTTCCGGACTGCGCGCCTAGAACCGCTAGACCACCGCGGCCGGCCGGATATTTGGGCACTCTGCTCTCGTAATCATCTTATTGTGGAAAGCAATAACAATTGAAACTTCTAATTTAATATTGCTTCACTTAGACCTCGATCTACGTTGCTGTATAAACGATACATTAACGTAATTTCTAAGTATTCCAGTGAAACTTATTTCTTGGATAGATGAAGGGAATATTCTCATACATGTGTCTGTAGGAAGTGGAAATTGTTCACATCCTAACTTTCAGTACTTATTGAATCATGGTTTGGACGTAGAATTTGGCTACGCTATTGTGTGTATAATTGTCTTCTTTATACCATTAAGTTAGTGGACAGTAATATCCGATTGTACACAGAAGTTAACTTGTCAAATATCTCATATTTAATGCATCTGTTCTATAACATTCCACTTAACGTCGTAGGAAGTTAATCTCGAGCTGCATTGCTGTATAAATTCCAATTATCGACTGGAGAGTAATTTCCTAGCGCAGATTGTTCCCATGCAGTCGAGTATCTCTTATTTCGTTATTACTCCTTCTGTGTTTGTTTTACAATAATAATGAAGTACGATATGTTTCATAAGCAGATATCCAGCAAAGCTTTGGCTGCCTACACTTCAGGTGGAGGATGGTATTACCCTTTCGCATACGGGTGCTTGGTGTCTAATGTTGTTTAAACGTAGACCTCTGGGCACGTTGTGGTGCACATATCGTGTAAGTGTTGATATATTTCATATGTAGACATCTAGCGAAGCTTTGGCCGCCTATTCTTCAGATAGAGGATGGCATTCAGTTGTTAGTAAGTGGACAGGTTTCAGATCCTAACCTTTAATCCTTCAAGAATTTTTGGACAATGGTTTGACACAGACTTCGAGCTCCGTTCGTGTGCATATGACGGTCTACTTTATAACTTTATACCTTTATATCTTTTAGATAGAGGACTATAACATACAACTGCTAGTTTGTCGTTGCGTCTTAGATTCAATTTGCCTGTTCTGTAATAGTTCCAATTTTACGTTGGGGAACGTAGGCCTTGAGCTGCGCTGCTATATAAACGAAAGATTATTGAATTTCTCTTTATATCCTATTTAATCGTTGCGTAGATGGTAACATTCGCTGTCGTTGAGGCAGTTGGATGTTTCATAATTTGCTAAGACTCCTTCAGTAGTTTTTTCGCACAGTAGTTCGAACATAGACTGCGATCTACATAGCGGTATAATGTGTCGCATAACTGGTGATATATTTAATACGTAGATACCTAGCAAAGATATGGTCTTCTACTCTTCAGACAGAAAATGGTATTATCCTGTTGCATACAGGTACTAGGTATCTAGTGTGGTTAGTTCTTCAGTACTTTCAAATGTATGCTGCTGCGCGTAGACCTCCGTCGACGGTGGTGTAATGAAACGATTTATTAAAGGAAGCCTGTAAGTATTCTTTTGTTAACTGTGTTGGCTTTTGCCGGATGTGTGGCGTATCCTATGGGTTATTCATCTTTCCATCCAAATAGCCTTTTTGTTGGTTAATGTATGAAGATAGGCGGTTGGCTACATTATTAAATTCCTAGGCATTAAGTTATATATTAGTCCGTAACTTATATTAATATAACGAAATGAACGAGCTTTCGTAGTTTGTATGTCAGGATTGTGTTTTGGTTTCTCGTGTTGAGTATTCTTTGGCTGCAGACATCCATGTACTAAATCTAAGACGCGGGCTGTAATTGTTTTTGAGGGTTTTCCGTTGGTATCCTACGTGGTGTTCATGGCCCTGTCATACGCCATCACATCGCCTAATTTTTTGGTTCACTAAATATGATGTGTTGCGCTATGATGGTATAATTTTCAGATTGATTGCGCTAGCTTCAGACATTTGGTTGAACACCACTGTATTTTTATTTGAATAATTTACTAAAACATTTTAGCATACAGACTAACTTTTTTTAAATATATTTTTTTGTAGCTATGTTTGACGGTTAGTTAGCGGTACTGTCAAAAAAAGACGCTTGCAGTTTTGTAATGATATAACGCAAGTATCGTAAATATGGTGTGTAGGGATTCTTAGCAGTATTCTGTCATGAATAAATCATCAAAAATATTTTATAAGCATTTCAAATTTTTTATGTATGTTTATTTCGAATCATGGTTATTTTTAAATTCCATACTTAACTTTCGCTGATGGAATCTATGCACTGCAGGGACACCTGCTGTGCTTGTGGTCAGTTCATCTCATGCTTTGGCTATTGACAGTCTTGTGCCACCCTTGTAGGGATGACGTATTATGTTGTGGGCACGATGTTTTGGCGATTTATGATGTACACAGTAATTTTAAATTAGCCGTGCCTATGTATCGTTCTTTCATGTTTTACAAGGTGCATTCCATAAGTAATGCTACCAAATTCATAAAAAATTATTTATTGAATATATTCGTACAAATAATCAAAAATTTTCAAAATAGCACCCTCTTGCGTAGATACACTTCTGGAGGCGGTGTTTCCATGCCTGGAAGGCATCGTGGAAAGCCTTTTCCGGAATGTCCTTTAGAGCTGATGTAACATGCGCCTGGATGCTTTCAATAGTGTCCCAATGTTTTCCTTTCAGCCCGCATCTCGTGGTCGTGCGGTAGCGTTCTCGCTTCCCACGCCCGGGTTCCCGGGTTCGATTCCCGGCGGGGTCAGGGATTTTCTCTGCCTCGTGATGGCTGGGTGTTGTGTGCTGTCCTTAGGTTAGTTAGGTTTAAGTAGTTCTAAGTTCTAGGGGACTGATGACCATAGATGTTAAGTCCCATAGTGCTCAGAGCCATTTTCCTTTCATGACTTCTTTTAACCAAGGAAACAAAAAAAATCAGCGGGAGCCAGGTCAGGACTGCAGGGAGGCTGGGGAACCACTGGGGTCTTGGTCCTGGCCAGGAAATCGCTGACAATGAAGGCGCTGTGACTCGGCGTATTGTCGTGGTGAACTTTCCACGTGCCCTTGACGTCGCTTCGGTAGCGCGAGACCCTCCTTTTCAGTCTTTTGAGCACTTACAAGTAGAAAGATGAGTTCACTGTAGTCCCGGTAGGTACGAATTCGTGGTGGACAATGCCTCTGACGTCAAAGAAGACAATGAGCATGATTTTGACCCTGGACTTGCTCATGCGTGCCTTCTTGGGACGGGGCGACGATGGGGTGTGCCACTCTGAACTCTGCCTTTTTGTCTCAGGGTCGTACTCAAAAATCCACGACTCATCACGAGTGATAGCTGAGTTTAAAAAATGAGGATCATTTTCACACATTTCCAACATTTCTCGGCACCGAAGCACCCGCATATGCTTGTGTTCGTCGGTCAACACATTGGAACGAGTTTGGCACACACATTTCCCATGTTCAAAACTTCGGTCGCAATGCAGAAAACGGTTGTTTTTGACATGTTTAGAGTTTGTGCTATCAATTGAAGGCTCAACCGTCTGTTAGAGTTCAAGCAATCGCGCACACGCGTCACATTTTCGTCGACTCGTGCGGTTGATGGCGGTCCACTGCGAGGTTCGTCGGTGATCTCCTCTGGGCCCTCCATGAACGACTTGTGCCACCGGAAAACCTGTGATATCGACAAGCAATCATTCACAAAGGCATGCTGAAGTAATGGAAACGTTTCGGTGGCGGACTTCTCACGTTTAACGCAAAATTTGATAGCGTGCTGTTGCTTTACAGAATGATCCATTGTGCCGTGTTCCATAAATTCAAAACGAGGTTGACGGAAACGCAGCCGAAGGAGACAAAGAACTTTTTGAAGCTAACACCCCCCTCCACTTAGCCCAGCAGGTTACAACACGCTGTGGTGTACTGTTGCGTCAGAAAAAAAAATGGCCGCATTACTTATGTAACGCACTCTGTATGTTTCGAAATTCAATGGCAAGGTTTTGTGTGTAGCTGGCATAAGATGTTTATAATAACCTTTATGAAGATATGTTGTCAAGTTGTTCTATGGGTTAATGTTGCATTATTTGTGTAATAGTATGTAGCAGTTCTTGTGGTGTTATTACAGATCTGAAGATGGTAACTTAGTTGCACTGACACCGGTTATCTAAAATAAAGCTTTTACGGAAGTCTCCTAAGAAATTGAAACATTAAAATAATCATGTTATTGTAGCAACGAGAAGAGCATCTTGACCTTTGATAAAAGCAAATTAACGTACATCTGCAAGAGAAAAATAAGATGGCGCCTGATTACAGCATCCAGCGATAAGACTTCAGATACAGATACAGGGACCAAGAAACGACCGGTTACGAAATGAAATCATACGAAGTGAAACTTTAAATTAAATAGGATTTTCTTGTTCTGCAACTATACTTCGCACGCCACCTTCAAGTACGTGGCGGAAGCTACTTTGAGTACCAATAGCGCCTTACTTTTTCCTGTTCAAAGAGACAACGCTGGGCAGGTTGAATGACTGTCAGTAAATATTCGTAAGATATCGATTTTTTCGATATTACCATTATCGTCATTTCGCGAAATATTCGTGTGAAGAAGTAATACGTTGCACCAACCTTCGTTGAGTGTATAGTCTCAGAATTTTCGCTTTAAAGAAGTAAAGAACAGACTGGAAAAGATTGCGCATGCTGTCGTATCGCAGGAACAGTCGGGTTTCGCCGCTGGGAGAAGCTGTATCGACGACATCCTTTCTGCACACCAGATGTGTCAGAAAATGATCGCAAAGCATCGATATCTCCATTTGGTGTTTGTTGTCTTAGAAAATGACTATGGTTCTGTGCCAAGAAGGTTACAATGAATAGCACTGGAAAAAGTTCGAGTGGATGGTGTATTAGTAGAATTTGTGGAAAGGATGTATCATCAGTGGAGGCAGTTATGAAGGTTCATTGTAAGATATCGGAAAGTTTTAAAACAAGTAAAGGATTAAGATAAGGATGTTCTGTCGTCAACATTGTTTAAGTTGTATTTAGAAGTTGTTCTGAGTTACTGGAATAAACAGTGCCCAAGTTTGGGTGTGACAATACAGCATCAAAGTTTACATTCTTTGCAGTTTGCCGACGACCAAGTACTTATGCCTCTGGATAAGGATGATGCCAAGTATCAATTGAGAAAATTAGTGGATACTTATAAACAACAGAGACTAACTGTGAACATGGATAATACAGAATATCTTGTTGTTATAAGGGGGAACGGTCAGGTTTCAGATTTTGAGTTTAGCCATGTTAGAAACGTGGAAGTGTTCAAGTAACTGGGTTCACTAGTCGATAAGACTGGGCCGGATGACGTGGAAGTATCCCATAGGATAAGCTGAGCGTGAGTGGCTATTAGATCGTTAAATGGTATCTTTCGGAGTCGGCTCATATCCAGGCGAACAAAGAAAGTAGAGCTACGTGCTGTGGTTGAAAGCATTCTGACGTATGGCTCAGGGTGTTGAACACTGAACTAGAGACAAATTGAGAAAATCGAGGCTGTCGAAATGGATGGGTTACGGCTGAGAATGAGAGCGACTTTCTTGGATCGACTGAGGAGTGAACATGTAAGAATGGATGGAGATGGATGCGGTGGAACCACTCACCGATAGGGTTGATGTTCAAACACTGAGGTGGAGGTACACGTCAGACGGATGGAAGAACAACGATGGCCGCAGTGTTTGTTCAACTAGTCTCCAGGGAGCAGGAACAGACGGTTCAAAATGGTTCAAATGGCTCTGAGCACTATGGGACTCAACTGCTGTGGTCATAAGTCCCCTAGAACTTAGAACTACTTAAACCTAACTAACCTAAGGACATCACACAACACCCAGCCATCACGAGGCAGAGAAAATCCCTGACCCCGCCGGGAATCGAACCCGGGAACCCGGGCGTGGGAAGCGTGAACGCTACCGCACGACCACGAGATGCGGGCAACAGACCGTTGCCGAGGGCAACACAGAGTGGAACCGTAGCCAAAGGTATGTGAAGGAGATGTCTATCGGAAGGAGACTGGCGGGGTACAAGTGGAAACGCCCTCTAAAGTAAAATAAGTAACCTCAACAAGCCGGATAAGGCTACTCTTGCTGCATCTGCCACTTGGGTTCGACGTGCGTCTCCGTGACGCTAACTAGTTTGCTAAACAAACCTGCGAAGAAAGCAGCCGCTCTACTTTGGATTTTCTTCATATCCTCTATTAACCCTACCCGTGTCCCATGCGAAAGAGTAATATTCAAGATATGGTCGAATGAGAGTCGCTAACTACCTACTTTGTGGGTGACGAAATTCTTTCATGGAAAAAAAATCACCTTCAACGCTAGGGATAGGACGTTCATATTGAAGGACATGTACATTAGTATGTTCTGCAGAAATGATTAGCATTTGAACCACGACGGCCCGCAGGTTCAAGGTCAACATCGATCTCGCGGCGCAATACCACGAACCGGGAAACCGGCTGCTGGACAAACAAGGAAGGAGAGAAGTTGCGATGGCCGGTGGCAGGAATCCAAAATGATCTGGACATTAACAGAACACTTTATTTCTAAAAAGGAAAGAAACATAACTTAAATTCTCGTTTGAGGGGGATTGATGTACTTCCTGTACCTCCTGCACTCAATTGCTTTTACACGCTATTACTACTCGTAGAATGCAGGCTAAGCGTCGCATTCCTATTGCTCAGTACTGATGCTCTCGAAGTCTGCGACAAGAGGCGATGAACTCTAACTTCCTGGAGGTGTGGCGCTGCCCTCTCTTTTCATTAGTACGCGGGTCAGCGCTTTCTTGATGCCGTTTCGTAGCGGTACGCTGGCCGGTGTGCTATAGATGCTTTAGGATTGCACACTTGTCATTATAAGCCGAAGGTACTTGAACATACGTGCAGTATGCCTCGCAGACGTATGCGCGAACCGTACCGTCAAATCAGCGAGTTTGAAAGAGGTTGCATTATTGGCATGAGAGAATGTATGCATCCACCCAGGAAATTGCTGCTAGTGTGGAACGAAGTTTTTCGGCAGTGCAACGGGAGTGTGCCGAATGGTTCACGGAAGGCCGTAGAACACGACGAGATGGGTCAGGTCGCACCACCCAGACCACCTCCTCGAGGAGATCGACACTTCATCCGAATGGCACTGCAGGACAGATCTGCGTCCTCCTCGGCTCTGGTGCAGCAGTGGAACAGTGTAATACATCGCACACTATCAGAGGTGACAGTCCGTCGCCGTTTATTACGGCATGGGTTACGTGCGCGTCGTCCACTTCTCCGCCTACCTTTGACGAATGTGCAGAAACGTGCTAGACGGCCATGGTGTGTGAAGCGAAGTCACTGGGAACAGGAATGGCATCAGCTAGTGTTTTCGGACGAATCCAGTTTCTGTTTGTTTGAAAATGAAGGACGCATTTTGGTTCGTTGCAGACTGGGGGAGCGACATAACAGTGATTGCATTCGCACAAGGCATACAGCGCCAACTGGAGGCCTTATGGTGTGGGGTGCTATTGGGTACAACCAAAAATCACAACTGGAGCGTGAACAGGTCACTGTGACCAGTGTGACCTACGTGAATGATATCGTGTGACCCGTAGCCATACCCTTTGTGCGCAATACCCCAGACGCCATTTTTCAGTAACCCAATGCACGAGCACATGCTGCTGCACGAATACGTGCCTTCTTTGTGTCACAGGATGTCAGCCTTTTGCCTTAGCTAGCCAGATCACCAGACTTGTCGCCAACCGAAAATGTGTAGAATGTGGTGAAACGACGGTTGCAGTGCTGTGACCCAATGCCAACCACCACAGGTGAACTTTGGAACCAGGTGAATGCAGCATGCACGGCTACACCACAGGACGCCATTCGCGCCTTACATGCGGCGGTGCCATCACTTACGGAACGTAGGGCCCATGACATACCCTGTTTCTACTAGGCAACAGGACACTTGCTGTACCGAGGTGACTGAAATGCTAATCATTTCTGCAGAACATAATAATGTACATGCCCTGTGAATACGAACGTCCCATCTCTAGTCGTTTAAGGTCTGTTTTTTTTCTGAAAATGAGTTTTCATTTCGTTTGTATGATGCAGCTGAATCTATATGATATCTGCTTTTGTTAAAAACACTTTTTATGTGTGTCGTTGTTGCACCTTCAATCGCTTTGGCGGCATTCCTCTTGACAAATTAAATATCGCCCAGTAAAATTAATTTCGCAAACAATTTAATACTCGAGTAATGAAGTGAGACGCCGAGGAAGAGCGGTTGTTGTCTTCTTCTTCTGCTGACTAGGCTTGGCCCTGCTTGTCTGCCTCATTCCGTGGGTGTAATGGACCATAACTTGGATGCTCGTCCACGTTGCTGTTGCAGTTCTCGAGTAGGTAAATTTGATGATATAACTATTTCCTAGATCTGGTAACAAATTGTTGTGTCTAGACCATACAACCTAGACACAATGAGGTAGCTAGGTGCACGCTAAACTAACGCAGACGGGCGTGACGTCTGAAACAGGATACTGGATGAAAACTATAAAGAAAAGAAGGGAGCTTCTTTTATACTTAACTTTAATGAATCCTTGGAATACATCTCTCTTGAATATTCGTTAGCTATAAGCACTGATACAATTGGCGCCTTGCTAGGTAGTAGCTATGGACTAAGCTGAAGGCTATTCAATCTGTCTCTCGGCAAATGAGAGGAAAGCTTCGTACGTCTGGTCGCAAGCTATGTCGTCCGTACAACTGGGACGAGGTCATGTCCGTGTCTTGTGACCTGCCATGTGGTGGCGCTAGGTTTGCGATTACACAGTGGCGACACGCGGGTCCGACATGTACTACAGGACCGCGGCCGAATTAAGTTACCACCTAGCAAGTGTGGTGTCTGGCGGTGACACCACACAAATTATGTAAAATGCACTTAAAATCGAGGTTACTCGATTTATTCGTGCCTGCATAGCGCAAGATTACGCATCTCTATGCTGTGAAATTCTTCGTCAAGATAGCTACACTATTGGCCATTAAAATTGCTACACCACGAAGATGACGTGCTACAGACGCGAAATTTAATCGACAGGAAAAAGATGCTGTAATATGCAAATGATTAGCTTTTCAGAGCATTCACACAAGGTGGCGACACCTACAACGTGCTGACATGAGGAAAGTTTCCAAACGATTTCTCATACACGAACAGCAATTGGCCGGCTTTGCCTGGTGAAACGTTGTTGTGATGCCTCGTGTAAGGAGGAGAAATGCGTGCCATCACGTTTCCGACTTTGATAAAGGTCGGATTGTAGCCTATCGCGATTGCGGTTTATCGTATCGCGACATTGCTACTCGCGTTGGTCGAGATCGAATGACTATTAGCAGAATATGGGAGCGGTGGGTTCAGGAGGGTAATACGGAACGCCGTGCTGGATCCCAACAGCCTCGTATCAATAGCAGTCGAGATGACAGGTATCTAATCCACGTGGCTGTAACGGATTGTGCAGCCACGTCTCGATCCCTAAGTCAACAGATGGGGACGTTTGCAAGACAACAACCATTTGCACGAACAGTTCGACGACGTTTGCAGCAGCATGGACTATCAAGTCGGATACCATGGCTGCAGTTACCCTTGACGCTGCATCACAGACAGGAGCGCCTGCGATGGTGTACTCAACGACGAACCTGGGTGCACGAATGGTAAAACGTCATTTTTCGGATGAATCCAGGTTCTGTTTACAGCATCATGACGGTCGCATCCGTGTTTGGCGACATTGCGGTGAACGCACATTGGAAGCGTGTATTCGCCATCGCTATACTGGCGTATCACCCGTCGTCATGGTATGGGGTGCCATTGGTTACACGTCTCGGTCACCTCTTGTTCGCATTGACAGCACTTTGAACAGTGGGCGTTACATTTCAGATGTTTTATGACCCGTGGCTCTACCCTTCATTTGATCCCTGAGAAGCCCTACATTTCAGCAGGATAATGCACGACCGCATGTGGCAGGTCCTGTAAGGGCCTTTCTGGATACAGAAAATATTCGACTGCTGTCCTGGCCAGCACAATCTCCAGATCTCTCACCAATTGAAAACGTCTGGTCAATGGTGGCCAAGGAACTGGCTCGTCACAATACGCCAGTCACTACTCTTGATGAACTGTGGTATCGTGTTGAAGCTGCATGGGCAGCTGTATCTGTACATGCCGTGCAAGCTATGTTTGACTTAATGCCCAGGCGTATAAAGGCCGTTATTACGGCCAGAGGTGGGTGTTCTGGGTACTGATTTCTCAGGATCTACGCACCCAAATTGCGGGAAAATGTAATCACATGTCAGTTCTAGTATAATATATTTGTCCAATGAATACCCGTTTATCATCTGCATTCTTTCTTAGTGTAGCAATTTTAATGGCCAGTAGTGTATTTGATCAGCAATGTATTGCGTTTCAGCTGGTGTGAGTGAAGTACAGTCGTTTCAGCATCTGCGTGGATTAGGTTTTCTTTGTGTTACAGCACCATAAAAAAAAGTTATCTATGCTGACGGTTAGACGGGGGAGATGGGAGAGAGGGGATAGCTTGAGCCTTATCCTGCCTATCCTCCCTCCCTCCCCCCCACCCCACACTGACGGCCCTAGAGAAGCGTCACAGAAACAGCAGCTATTGGTATGAAGTAACAGTACCCATCTCGAAAAAACAGAATCGCTGACAAGCGATACCTTTAAAAATTGTTAATTGTGATTCAAAAGTCAAATGATGTGCCTGTAATAGCATGAGTTTCTGGGTTCGACGATCAATAGCTGTTCTCAGTTAAAAAGGTACTGAGGAAAACATTTTTGAGGCGCTACCTATACCAAATTCTACGGTGTTGTGTCCATGTACAGGAAAGTTAAAGCTAGGATCCCCCCTTTTTTTATTTTTTCTTCCTTTTTTTTACGGTGTGCCTCGACAAGTAACTATGCAGGATTGACTGAATAAGTTGCTCCGCAGCTTTCACAAATGGGCTAGTGTTTTTTCTCAGCCTCACTGACAAGAATGTAATGATTCTAATTTCACAGAAGTTAGATGCTGGCAGGTGTGAATATTACCGAACCGTCAGTTTAATAAAATATGAGTGGCTATCAAATGAAAATCGAACACGCGCCACAACGAAATGGTTCCATTCAAAAGTAATCACCACACGCGTTAAGACATTTGTCCCGCTCTCAGATGAGAAGATCAGTTCCTGTTTCGTAGAACGAGAGCGGCCGCTGACAGCTCCACAACTACACCCCCTCTCGCATTTCCTCGTCCGACTGAAACCGAAGTTCACGCATATCTTTCTTCAGGTTGCTAAAGACGTGAAAATCACACGGTGGAAGATGCTGGCTGTGCGGAGCATGTTGCAGTGTTTCTCAACCAAATCGCTGAAGCGTAACCTTAGTCCGATTGGCAGTGTGGGGACCGGCGTTATCTTGGGCAGGATGATTCCGTCCGACAGCCCGAAGGCAAACGGCAAAGCCAACCCACATCTCCCCCACCAAAGAAATCTAAAGCTATTCACACGTTCCGGTAAGGTCATGATGACCTCCTTCTTCGACAGCAGGGGCTCTCTGCTCGTCGAGTCCCTCGACTTGGAACGACAATCTATGTTTACCGGTATGAAGACACTTTGCAGAAAATGCGACCCGTTATAAAGTCAAAACGCCCAGCAATGCTATCAGTCGGAGTCACCCTGTAGCACGATAAAGCCCGACCCTACACTGCCCAACGTTCGAAGGCTACGCTTCAGTGATTTGGGTTGGAAACACTGCAACATCCTCTCTACAGCCTGGATCTGTAACGGTGAGATTTTCACATCTTTGGCGACCTCAAAGAAGAAATGCGTGGACGTGGGTTTTAGTCGGACGAGAAGTGCAAGAGTGCGGTTGTGGATCCGTCAGCGCTCGAACGCGTTCTAAGAAATAGGAATTGATCGTTTAGTCCCTCATACGGATAAATGTCTTAACGCCTCTGATGATTACTTTTGAATGAAACCATTCCACGGTTTCGTTGTGGCTAGCGTTCGTTTTTCATTTGACTGCCCCTTATGCTAACATACATTACTTGCAGAAGAGTAAATCACTGCCAGAGACAGACCTCTGGGAAAATAATTTCGGGTAGCGACACACGAGGAAATATTGACTGAAGAAAGGCACACCTACAATTATTGCATTTGTATATTTAGAGAAAGTTTGTGAGAATGTTGACTGGAAAGCACTCCTTGAAATTCTGAAGGTAGCTGTCATAAAATACATGGAGCGAAAGGTTAGGGCCGGCCGGTGTGGCCGAGCGGTTCTAGGCGCTTCAGTCTGGAACCGCGCGACCGCTACGGTCGCAGGTTCGAATCCTGCCTCGGGCATGGATGTGTGTGATGTCCTTAGGTTAGTTAGGTTTAAGTAGTTCTAAGTTCTAGGGGACTGATGACCTCAGATGTTAAGTCCCATAGTGCTCAGAGCCATTCGAACCATTTTTTTCTTTTTTTGAAAGGTTAGTTACAACTTGTGCAGAAACCTGAAAGTAGTTATGAGAGTCGAGGGGCATGAAAGGGAAGCAGTGGTTGGGAAGGGAGTGAGACAGGATTGTAGTGTCTCCCCCAGATCATTGAATGTGTGTATTGAGCAGGCAGTAAAGGAAACAAGGGAGAAATTTGGAAACTGGGTTAACGTTCAGGAAGAGGAAAGAGAACTTTGAGGTTTACTTATGACATTGTAATTCTGCCAGAGATATGGATGAGCAGCTGAACAGAATACATAACGTCTTGAAAAGAGATTATTAGATGAATATTAACAAAAGCAAAACGAGAATAATGGAATGTAGTTCAATCATACCAGCCTGAGCTGAGGGAATTAGAATAGAAAATTACAAATTCACTTGTATTTGGAAGAGGAGAAAAAAGAGTAGCTGAGTTTTACTGTTTGGGCATCAAAATGACAGACAATGGGCGAAGTAGAGAGGACAAAAACTTCAGACTGGCTGTAGCAAGAAAAGCAATTCTGAAAAAGAGAAACTTCTTAACATCTAATATAAATTTAAGTGTTGGGAAGATATTTGTTTGGAGTGTAACCTCTAAACAGTTTATGAAAAACAGAGTAGTTTTTGAAATGTGGTTCTACAGAAGAATTTAGATGTGCGAGGAGAGGGTGCGGGGTGGGGGTGGGGGGTGGGGGTAACAGACGAGGAAGAAGAGCTATTTATAGGGTGGTTGTAATTAAACTTTCGCTACTTGAGAGGGGCCCCCATGAAAAACGAGTGATCTTAGGACAATGAAACTTCGTGGAAACATTTTTAAGGAAGCGCGGAAGACAAATATGGAATAAGCCATTGAAAGAAGCCATTGAAAGAAATGCATTATAATTTCCACACGAGAGGGTCACATTTGTTAACTGCGTTCCAGATTTACATTCCAGGTTACAAACGTTGCTGAATGTGAGCATGCATGACGACAGTCTGGAGCCGCAGTAGAGATACTATTGCACAACTGTTCGCAACACTTTTCGAACGGTGGACCATGGAATGTTCAGCTGTCGCGAAACAACTCGTGCGCTTTTGAAGATTGCACATAGCATCCAGCATTCTCAGCCATACCAACAGTAACTTCCTCTACAGTTTGTGGCGCAATTCGCTGTCGGCTTCTCCCATGAGTAACTCCCATATCGCCCGTTAATTGGGACTTTCGAACCATGTTCTTCAACCCAGGTGTGGAAAGAAGACCACTCCTTCCTTTAATGAGTCGATGCTTGCGATGTGCAGCAGCACTGGTGCTGTTGTTTGGATAAAACAGCTTTACAAGGAACGCCCTGCTCACCTTGTCCAGATACTGTTGACTATCGGCACCTATAATGCACACTGATGCTTGCGTTTCAACCGTATGTTGCCGTACCAGTAACGGCACCTAGCGGCAAGTCATGACACTAACGCTACTAACAACGCATATCCTGCAGCCCACAGACATCGTTCCTATAAATCTGAGGACCCAAACAGTAAGTAGTTTTCTGCCCACATTGACTCAAGTAGCGAAAGTTTACGTAAAACCATTGACTAAAGAAGTAAGCAGATTCAAATACGAGTAGATTGTTGTTGTTGTGGTCCTCAGTCCAAAGACTGCTTTGATTCAGCTCTCGATGGTACTCTATCCTGTGAAAGCCTCTTCATCTCCGAGTAACTACTGTAACCCTCCCCCACCAGTCCACCTTCTCCAGTATGCTGATGACACCGCCTTCCTGGCTCTCTATCCTACACTTCGACGGTCTCAACGTACCCTCCAAACCCACCTTAACCAGTCCACCACTTGGTGTAACCAGTGGTTCCTCCGTCTCAACCCCTCCAAAACCCAGGCAATCACCACAGGCCGCACCACTCGCTCTTTTCGCCTCCATGATTTCTACCTCACCCTTTATGGTCGTCCTATCCAACTCACCCCCACCCTGAAATACCTTGGCCTCACCCTTGACCGACACCTCACCTGGACCCCTCATCTCCCGACCATCCAGCAGAAAGCCCATTCCCGCCTCCGCCTTCTGAAACTCCTGTCTGGCCGGACATGGGGATTACATCCTTCTACCATCCTCCACACTACAAATCCCTCATCCGTCCTATCCTCTGTTATGCCAGCGTTGCCTGGATCTCCGCCCCCACCCGCTTTTACAAGGCCCTCCAAATCCTTGAAAGCCATGCACTCCGCCTTGCCTTCCGTATCCGCCTTCCTTCCCCCACACGGCTCCTGTATGAACTGATCCCCTTCCCCCACCTCCTCCTGTTCCTCCAACATCTTCGCAGGCTTGATCCCCCCCACCCTCTGGTTTCCTCCTTCCTCTCCACCCCCCGCCCGTTGCTGCGCCTCTATCGCTGTATCCCTCCCTCTCTCCACCTCCACACCCTCCATCTCCTTCATCAGGGCAATTTCCAACGCCTCCCCTCCCGGATGACGAACTTCGCCATGACATCTACCCTTCCTTCCAACTATAACCTGGCCTTGTTGCCCCCCCCCCCTCCCCAGGGCCCCCTTTTCCTCTTTCCTCCTTCTCCCAGAGCGGATTTTCCTCCGTCCCCCCCTCCCCTGAGACCCTGCACCCAATACTTGCCTCTCTCCTTCCCACATCCCTCCCTATCTGGCCCTCTTCCACGCGCCCCCGGCTCACCTCCCCCATCTCTTCCCCTCCCTCCCTTCTTCAGGTCTCCCTCATCTCCTAGCGCCTGGCAGATCCTCTGTATTGCTCTTCCTCAGTGTGCCACATCGGTGTTGTTTAGTGCTGTTTCTCGTGTGCGTCATGAGGTGTGATTTTAATTGTGTCCTACCTTGAGGTTCGCCGTCAGTGTTACGTTATGTGCTATGCCATCCGTCGCTACCTTTATGCTCCAGTCATACTGTGCCTTGTGTTCTTTTAACCGTCGCAGTGTGTGGCTTTTTGTGTGTGTTACTTTTAAACAGTTTTTTATCTCCATTTTACAGTCACCCCGTTTTTTGTCTATTGCCTTCCATGATGTTCCCCTTTTTTATATCTATGTTCACCTTATTCTCTCCTTCGCTGTTTTTAAATGTCTTGTATTGTTTTGTTCCATGTCTTTCGGCTGAAGAGCAGCGGCTGAAGAGCAGCCCGCCCCGATGGGGAATTGAAATACAATAAAGGAAAAAAAAAACTGTAACCCTTTGGGGGGAGGGAACGGGGAATCGATACTCAATAAGGGAAAAAACTGCAACCCATATCCTTTTGAATCTGCTTAGTGTAATCATCTCTTGGTCTCACTCTACGATTTTTACCCTCCACGCTGCCCTCCAATACTAAATTCATGACTCCTTGATGTCTCATAAAGTGTCCTACCAACCGATCTCTTCTTCTAGTCAAGTTGTGCCACAAATTCCTCTTCTCCCCAATTCTATTCAGTACCCCCTCATTAGTTACGTGATCTACTCATCTAATCTTCAGCATTCTTCTGTAGCACCATATTTCGAAAGCATCTATTTTCTTCTTGTCTCAACTGTTTATCATCCATGTTTCACTTCCATACATGGCTGCACTCCATGCAAACACTTTCAGAACAGACTTCCTGACACTTAAATCTATACTCGATGATAACAAATTCCTCTTTTTTAGAAATGCTTTCCTCGCCATCCCCAGTCTACATTTTATATCCTCTCTACTTCCACCTTCATAATTTATTTTGCTGCCCAAATAGCAACTCATTTACTACTTTAAGTGTCTCATTTCCTAATCTAATTCCCTCAGCATCAACTGATTTAATTCGACTACATTCCATTATCCGCAGTTTGCTTTTGTTGATGTTTATCTTATATCCTCCTTTCAAGACACTGTTTATTCCTCTGAACTGCCCTTCAAGTCCGCTACTGTCTGACAGAATTACAATTTGATCGGCAAACCTCAAGGTTTTTATTTTCTCCCTGCATTTTAATTCCTGCTCCAAATTTTTCTTTTGTTTCCTTTACCGCTTGCTCACTATATAGATTGAATAACATCGGGGATAGGCTACAGCCCTGTATCAATCCCTTTTCAACCACTGCTTCCCTCTCGTGTCCCTTGACTCTTGTAACTCCCATCTGGTTTCCGTACAAATTGTAAACTGGTTTCTGTACAAATTGTAAATAGCCTTTCGCTCCCTGTATTTTACCTCTGCCACCAACAGAATTTGAAAGCGCGTATTCCAGTCAACACTGTCAAAGTCTTTTTTTAAGTCTGCAAATGCTATAAACGTAGGTTTGCCTTTCTTTAATCTATCTTCTAAGGTAAGTCGTTGAGTCAGTATCGCCTCGCATGTTCCAACATTTCTACGGAATCCAAACTGATCTTCACCGAGGTCGGCTTCTACCAGTTTTTCCCCTCGTCTGTAAAAAATTTGTGTTTGTATTTGGCAACCGTGGTAGTTCGGTAATTTTCACATCTGTCAGCACTGGCTTCCTTTAGAATTGGAATCATTATATTCTTCTTGTAGTCTGAGCGGATTTAGCCTGTCTCATACATGTTGCTCACCAGATGGAAGAGTTTTGCCATGACTGGCTCTCCCAAGGTAGTTCTAACGGAATATTGTCTAGCCCCGGGGCCTTGTTTCGACTTAGGTCTTTCTGTGCTCTGTAAAATTCTTCAGGCAGTATCGTATCTCCATCTCATCTTCATCTACGTCCTCTTCGATTTTCATAATATTACCCTCAAGTACAATGCCCTTGTACGGGCCCTCTATGTATCCCTCCAACTTTATGCGCCGCGTTGTCTTAGGCGCCTCGTTACGGTCCGTGCGGCTCCCCCCGTTGGAGGTTCGAGTCCCCCCTCGGACATGGGTGTGTGTGTTGTCAATAGCCTAAGTTAGTTTAAGTTAGATTAAGTAGTGTGTAGGCTTAGGGACCGATGACTTCAGCAGTTTGTTCCCATAAGACCTTGCCACAAATTTCCAACTTTCTGCTTTCCCTTATTTGCTTAGGACTGGTTTTCTATCGGAGCTCTTGATATTCATACAGGTGGTTCTCTTTTTTCCAAAGGTCTCTTTCATTTTCCTGTAGGCGGCATCTGTCTGACCCCTAATGATATATGCTTCTAAATCCTTACATTTGTCCTCCACCCATTCCTGCTTAACCATTTTGCGCTTCCTGTCTATATCATTTCTGAAACATTTGTGTTCCTTTTCGCTTGCTTCATTTACTGCATTTTTATATTTTCTCCTTTCATGCAGGTCCCACCTCCTTAAGTTCCCATCTTGTTGCAGTTTCTTCAGTTTTAATGTACAGTTCATAACCAATAAATTGTGGTCAGAGTCCACCTCTGCCCCTGGAAATATCTTTCAATTTAAAACCTGGTTCCTAAATCTCTGTCTTACTATTATATAATATAAGTTTCAAAATGAAGAGATGACAAGGCTTGCATGTGATACAGTTGCGTTGAGAACTGCATCAAACCAGCAGCGGAACTAAAGACAGCAACACCACCACCAACAACATTACCTCGATTTTCTTCAATAAAGAATGCGTTAGATTAATAATAAGATAGTACTTAAGCAAGATGTTTTACTGAATTTGTTCCGTGTCAACGTATCAGCAGTAGCTTAGTCTGTTTCACTCGTTATCATAGCTTATACCACGAAAGATCAATGTGACAAATTGTGCATAGCTCATATCAGAATTCCAAAGAATAGATGTAGCAAACAGTGCAAGATACAAAAATGAGTGTAACGCGTCGTGGTGAAACTGTCTGTCGTTTCGCAGTACTGGCTACGACTTATCGTTTCCTCGCAAAATCATTTGGCAGCTTGTTATCGATAAAATCTATGAGAATCGTACGTGCTCTCCATTATTTATGAAAGCTGCGGAAAATGTCAAGCTGATTGAGACGAAGGATGTCGCAACGCCTTGATATATCTTGAGACGTGTCAGATAAGGGCTCGGGTGTCATTTGTCTCCATTTTGTGCACGACAACCGTTTGTTGAGGCGCGTTCTGTATGCGGACAGTCGTCATTCGGTATTATATACATCCGTAAATTACATGACCCATATGATAGTGCATTTCCTGAACAAGATATTGGAATGATTACGGAATTAGTTACATGTTAATCTCAAACATCTGACGCACGATTTTGTTAAAAAGATACAAAACCGAAAGATCTATCCCGAGCACCACCAGAATGAAGGAAGTTCAAAGTTTAACGTTCCATCGCCGTCGAAGTGATTACATTATTGGCTCGGGCGGAGAAGGATAAGGAAGGAAATCTGCGTCGTTTGTAACCTCCCCCCCCCCCCCTTACCAATTGGTTAGTGCTTGTGCCTAATGAACAAGCCTATCGTGTCCAAAAAAGAAAAAAAAACTGACCGGTTAATGGAGAGAAGCTTACAATAAGTTACTCTAATGAGCAACCTACTCTACTCCATCACTTACTACTTACATGGGTTTTGTTTCATACTTAAACAGTGTCATCAGTCAAGTGAAGTACAAACCAGTAAGAGATACCACATGACTCGGAGAGTCCACGACAAATCTAATTGAAATTAATAAAGGAATTACTTAAGTTAGTCGCCAGTCCAGCTGGGCACTGTCTTTTCAGTATAAGTAATAATTCTCACAGCAAAGAATATGTAACTGTTTGACTGTACTTGTGGCAACAGAAGGTTGATACACGTATCTGACAACAGAACACGTTACGAAATAATAATGGACAAAGAAAGCAATTGTCTTATATCGTTAATTCTAAGATATGTTAATTTGTAAAAAATATTTAAACTCATTATTGAAAAGTAAACGATTGACTGGAAGTAGTTCTTTTGCCGCGACAATAGTTTACGTAACCTCGGATTAATTTTTACTTACATTCCTGGCTATTGCAGGCTAAGTATTTTGAATGGATTGTAGTTACCATGAAAATTTACTGGTTTGAATAAGCAACTGTCGGCTTTCAACAGATTGGCAACTCCGAAATACAAATCAAGCCGGGACACAACAGCATTACTGCAATAGACACAGAGACGAATCATATAAACATAACTCATACTTTCCTTCGATTTGAGATTGTCAGAATTCCTTTAAATTGCTTTACATTGTCTTCATTTTTAATTGAATATTACTAAAAAACACAGTTAACTTATAGGGGCTGCGTTATCAATTTCTTTGTTATCTTTTCAACCGGCAAACGAAGTTGGCAATGATAGTATTTTATTAGACTTCTTTGAACTTTAAACGACGACAATCGACTATTCAGTAACCGGGAAGGAATTGGAAACTAAGTAGGTGACAATGACTAAGGATAACGACAAGATTAGGTGGCTCCAATTTTTCCAATGTTACTTACGAGGGCTATTCAGAAAGTAGTGAACGTTATGGCATAAAAAAACTGAGTACAAGAAATACATTTTACACTCCTGGAAATTGAAATAAGAACACCGTGAATTCATTGTCCCAGGAAGGGGAAACTTTATTGACACATTCCTGGGGTCAGATACATCACATGATCACACTGACAGAACCACAGGCACATAGTCACAGGCAACAGAGCATGCACAATGTCGGCACTAGTACAGTGTGTATCCACCTTTCGCAGCAATGCAGGCTGCTATTCTCCCATGGAGACGATCGTAGAGATGCTGGATGTAGTCCTGTGGAACGGCTTGCCATGCCATTTCCACCTGGCGCCTCAGTTGGACCGGCGTTCGTGCTGGACGTGCAGACCGCGTGAGACGACGCTTCATCCAGTCCCAAACATGCTCAATGGGGGACAGATCCGGAGATCTTGCTGGCCAGCGTAGTTGACTTACACCTTCTAGAGCACGTTGGGTGGCACGGGATACATGCGGACGTGCATTGTCCTGTTGGAACAGCAAATCCCTTGCGGTCTAGGAATGGTGGAACGATGGGTTCGATGACGGTTTGGATGTACCGTGCTCTATTCAGTGTCCCCTCGACGATCACCAGTGGTGTACGGCCAGTGTAGGAGATCGCTCCCCACACCATGATGCCGGGTGTTGGCCCTGTGTGCCTCGGTCGTATGCAGTCCTGATTGTGGCGCTCACCTGCACGGCGCCAAACACGCATACGACCATCATTGGCACCAAGGCAGAAGCGACTCTCATCGCTGAAGACGACACGTCTCCATTCGTCCCTCCATTCACGCCTGTCGCGACACCACTGGAGGCGGGCTGCACGATGTTGGGGCGTGAGCGGAAGACGGCCTAACGGTGTGCGGGACCGTAGCCCAGCTTCATGGAGACGGTTGCGAATGGTCCCCGCCGATACCCCAGGAGCAACAGTGTCCCTAATTTGCTGGGAAGTGGCGGTGCGGTCCCCTACGGCACTGCGTAGGATCCTACGGTCTTGGCGTGCATCCGTGCGTCGCTGCGGTCCGGTCCCAGGTCGACGGGCACGTGCACCTTCCGCCGACCACTGGCGACAACATCGATGTACTGTGGAGACCTCACGCCCCACGTGTTGAGCAATTTGGCGGTACGTCCACCCGGCCTCCCGCATGCCCACTATACGCCCTCGCTCAAAGTCCGTCAACTGCACATACGGTTCACGTCCACGCTGTCGCGGCATGCTACCAGTGTTAAAGACTGCGATGGAGCTCCGTATCCCACGGCAAACTGGCTGACACTGACGGCGGCGGTGCACAAATGCTGCGCAGCTGGCGCCATTCGACGGCCAACACCGCGGTTCCTGGTGTGTCCGCTGTGCCGTGCGTGTGATCATTGCTTGTACAGCCCTCTAGCAGTGTCCGGAGCAAGTATGGTGGGTCTGACACACCGGTGTCAATGTGTTCTTTTTTCCATTTCCAGGAGTGTATTATATACATCTGAAAGAGCGACTGACATACTACTTTTCCACATAGTCACCAAACACATTGAGGAACTTATCATAGCGGTGGACAAGCTTTGAAAGACCTTCGTCTTAAAATTCTGCAGCCTGCGACTTCAGCCAGTGAGTCACGCCCGCGTCGTCATCAAAGCGCTGCGTTCCAAGCCAGTTCTTCATCTTGGGAAACAAGGGGAAGTCGCTTGGTGCCCCCACTCCATGGACTCTAATTTTGTCTCGTAATTGACGTGTTTCACCCAAGTCTCGTCACCAGTTACGATTTGATCCAGCATTGAATCACCACGTTTGTGGTAGGCCTCCAGAAATGTCAACGTTGCCCCAATTCGCTGTTCTTTACGGTACTCTGTAAGCATTTTGGGCACCCATCGTGCACAAAATTTGTGGTAGCCTAGCTTTTGAGTGACAATTTCAAACAACAAAGTCCGTGATACTTGTGGAAAAGAAAGCGAAAGCTCCGTTATTGTGAAGCGACGGCTTTGACTAATCGTTTCATCAACTTTAGCGACAAGATCGTCAGTCACAATGCTCGGACGTCCACTCTTCTCTTCATCAAGAACTTTGGTTCGGCCATTTGTATACCGAATGCACTATTTCTGGGCGGAACATTTACTCATTGCGTTGTTTCCATACACTTCGCACAGTTCACAATAAATTTCTATAGGTTTTAGGTTTTCTGCCAACAAAAACCGTACCACAGACCGCACCTCACAACTGGCGGGATTTTCGATTGCAGCTCATATATCAAATTCGAATATCGAAAAAAACCAGACGCGCAGAGACGTTCCCGCTGTCACGGATGGATAGCGACTGAGCTGCTGAGGACGCACATACCAAACTATACGCGGTCGGCGCGCGCCTAGAGGTGTCAGACGGAAAGGTTCCCTACTTTCTGAATAGCCCTCGTATTACTGAATTAAAGACTGAACTCAGTTCGAACAGGAAGGCTCAAGGCATCGACCGACCGCCGTATCATCCTAAGCCCACAGGCGTCACTGGATGCGGATATGGAAAGGCATGTAGGTAACACACCTTGCGGCCTTTGTCAATTTTGATGACCTGAGCCGATACTTCCCTTTGAAGTAGTTCTTAAATTGGCCTTGCAAAGGCTGAGTGCACCCCGCTTACTAAAAGCGCTGGGCAGGCCGCACGGTATCTCATCCAACTCCCAGCCAAGACCAACAGCATTTAACTTCGGTGATTTGACGGGAATCAGTGTTTACTGAACCAAAGCCTTCTATGTAGCTGGGTGACGCCTCACAAAGTTTCAAACGTGATCGAAAATGACACGAACTTACAGTTCGTTGCAGACGTTAAGCCGTCGACTTCGCTGTCTACATCTACATCTACATCTACATCCACACTCCTCAAGCCACCTGACGGTGTGTGGTGGAGGGTACCTTGAGTACCTCTATCGGTTCTCCCTTCGATTCCAGTCTCGTATTGTTCGTGGAAAGATGGATTGTCGGTATGCTTCTGTGTGGGCTCTAATCTCTCTGATTTTATCCTCATGGTCTCTTCGCGAGATATACGTAGGAGGGGGCAATATACTGCTTGACTCTTCGGTGAAGGTATGTTCTCGAAACTTCAACAAAAGCCCGTACCGAGCTACTGAGCGTCTCTCCTGCACAGTCTTCCACTGGAGTTCATCTATCATCTCCGTAACGCTTTCGCGATTACTAAATGATCCTGTAACGAAGCGCGCTGCTCTCTGTTGGATCTTCTCTATCTCTTCTAGCAACCCTATCTGGTACGGATCCCACAGTGCTGAGCAGTATTCAAGCAGCGGGCGAACAAGCGTACTGTAACCTACTTCCTTTGTTTTCGGATTGCATTTCCTTAGGATTCTTCCAATGAATCTCAGTCTGGCATCTGCTTTACCGACGATCAACTTTATATGATCATTCCATTTTAAATCACTCCTAATGCGTACTCCCAGATAATTTATGGAATTAACTGCTCCCTGCTATATTGTAGCTAAATGATAAGCGATCTTTCTTTCTATGTATTCGCACAACATTACACTTGTTTAAATTGAGATTCAATTGCGATTCCCTGCGCCATGCGTCAATTCACTGCAGATCCTCCTGCATTTCAGTACAATTTTCCATTGTTACAACCTCTCGATATACCACAGCATCATCCGCAAAAAGCCTCAGTGAACTTCCGATGTCATCCACAAGGTCATTTATGTATATTGTGAATAGCAATGGTCCTACGACACTCCCCTGCGGCACACCTGAAATCACTCTTACTTCGGGAGACTTCTCTCCATTGAGAATGGCATGCTGCGTTCTGTTATCTAGGAACTCTTCAATCCAATCACTCAATTGGTCTGATAGTCCATATGCTCTTACTTTGTTCATTAAACGACTGTGGGGAACTGTATCGAATGCCTTGCGGAAGGCAAGAAACACGGCATCTACCTGTGAACCCGTGTCTATGGCCCTCTGAGTCTCGTGGACGAATAGCGCGAGCTGGGTTTCACACGACCGTCTTTTTCGAAACCCATGCTGATTCCTACAGAGTAGATTTCTAGTCTCCAGAAAAGTCATTATACTCGAACATAATAAGTGTTCCAAAATTCTATAACTGATCGACGTTAGAGATATAGGTCTATAGTTCTGCACATCTGTTCGACGTCCCTTCTTGAAAACGGGGATGACCTGTGCCCTTTTCCAATCCTTTGGAACGCTACGCTCTTCTAGAGACCTACGGTACACCGCTGCAAGAAGGGGGGCGCTGTCGTCGACAGTGGCTCTGTTACTCCACCTAATATGGCGGGCACAACTTGATCAACAGTGGCTAATTATGTGGGTATGATCTTGATGTTATTGGAGCCTCTTACATCAGCCCACAATTTTCATCATCTTGGTGCGTCGTTAGTATCTATTCCGGTTCACATAGGCCGACTTTCTACAGTACACGCCACTAGAGTTTGTTCACTCGCAGGTATCAAAGCCACGTAAATCTGCGCGATATGCTGTGACGTCACACTGCTGTCCAGAGCCAGCGTTCCTACACACGTTTTTGCTCTCTGCCAACGATATTGCATTTCTTAACTTTCCCTAACGGCACTTTTTTTTGAGTCATCAGTATTCTGACTAGTTCGATGCGGCCCGCCACGAATTCCTCTTCTGTGACAGCCTCTTCCTCTCAGAGGAGCCCTTGCAACATACATCCCAAATTATTTGCTGGATGTATCCCAATCTCTGTCTTCCGCTACAGTTTTTACTCTCTACAGCTTCCTCTAGTACCATGGAAGTTACTCACTGATGTCTTAACATATGTCCTATCATCCTGTTCCTTCTCATTGTCATCGTTTTTCATAGATTCTTTCCTCTCCGATTCCGCGCAGAGCCTTCTCATTCCTTACTTTACCAATCCACATAATTATCATCATTCGTCTGTAGCACCTCATCACAAATGTTTCGCTTTCTTCTCGTCCCGTTTTCCCAGTCCATGTTCCACTACTATACAATGCTGTGCTCCAAACGTACGTTCCCAGAAATTTCTTCATGAAATTGAGGATTATATTTGATACTAATAGACTTCTCATGACCAGGAATGCCCATTTTTTCTCAGCGCTAGTCTGCATTTTATGTTCCATGCTCCGTCCATTACAGGTCATTTTACTGCTAAGGTAGCAGAATTCCGTAAATTCATCTACTTTGTGACCATCGATTCTGATGTTAAGTTTCTCGCTGTTTTCACTTCTGCTACTTCGCAGTACTTCTGTCTTTCTTCGATTTACTCTCAGTCCATATTCTACATTCATTAGACTATTCGCCCGCATCTCGTGGTCGTGCGGTAGCGTTCTCGCTTCCCACGCCCGGGTTCCCGGGTTCGATTCCCGGCGGGGTCAGGGATTTTCTCTGCCTCGTGATGGCTGGGTGTTGTGCGCTGTCCTTAGGTTAGTTAGGTTTAAGTAGTTCTAAGTTCTAGGGGACTGATGACCATAGATGTTAAGTCCCATAGTGCTCAGAGCCATTAGACTATTCATTCCGTTCAGCATGCCCTGTCGCATTCTTCAAAATGGTTCAAATGGCTCTGAGCACTGAGGTCATCAGTCCCCTAGAACTTAGAACTGCTTAAACCTAACTATCCTAAGGACATCACACACATCCATGCCCGAGGCAGGATTCGAACTTCGACCGTAGTGGTCGCGCGATTCCAGACTGAAGCGCCTAGAACCGCTCGGCCACAACAGCCGGTCACTATTATTCTTCGTTTTCATTGAGAATAGTTTTATCATCAGCGAATCTTATCATTGATATCCTTTCACCTTGAATTTAATTCCACTCTTAAATCTTTCTTTTAGTTCCATGATTGCCTCTTCGATGTACAGATTGAACAGTAGGGGGCAAAAGATTACATGCGCGTCTTACATCCTTTTTAATCCGAGCGCTTCGTTCTTGGTCTTTCACTCTTATTATACGGTCTTGTCCCTTGTACATATTGTGTATTATCTGTCTTCGTACAGCTTACCCCTACTTTCCTCAGAATTTCAAAAAATGGTTCAAATGGCTCTGAGCACTATGGGACTTAACTTCTGAGGTCATCAGTCCCCTAGAACTTAGAACTACTTAAACCTAACTATCCTAAGGACATCACACACATCCATGCCCAAGGCAGGATTCGAACCTGCGACCGTAGCGTTCGCGCGGTTCCAGACTGAAGCGCCTAGAACCGCTCAGCCACTCTAGCCGGCCCTCAGAATTTCAAACGCTTTTTCCAGGTAGACAAATCCTATGAATGTGTCTTGATTTTCTTTTTGGTCTTGCTTCCATTACCAACCGCAACGTCAGAACTGCCTCTCTGGTGCCTTTAGCTTTCCTCAATCCAAAGTGATCGCCAATCGACACGTCCTCAATTTCCTTTTCTTGAGCTTTTAAGCCTATTATGCGATAATTCTCGTGCTTTTCAGCTCTTGCAGTATTTGGATTTTGTGGATGATATTGTTCCGAAAGTCAGATGATATACTCTACAGTCTTTACACCAACGTGAATAGTCATTTCGTTGCCACTTTCCCCAATGATTTTAGAAATACTGATGGGATTTTATCAATCCCTTTTGCCTTATTTTATCTTAAGTCTTCCAAAGCTCTTTTAAATTCTGATTCTAGTACTGGATCCCCTATCTCTTCTAAATCGTCTCCTGTTTCTTCTTCTACCACATCAGAGAAGTCTCCCCTTCAAAGAGACCTTCAATGTACTATTTCTATGTATCCGCGGTATACACTGCATTTCACAGTAGAATTCCCATTGCACTCTTAATGATACCACCCTTGCTTTTAATTTCAACGAAGATTCTTTTGCCTTTTTTATGTCCTGGGTCGGTTCTCCTGACAATCATTACTTTTTCGATTTCTTCACATTTTTCATGCAGCTTCCCTGCATTTCCTATTTATTTCTGTATTCCTGAATTTCCCTAAACGTTTTTGCACTTCCTTATTGCTATATCTATACCATGAAAGAACTTCATGCGTGTCTCTTCATTCTTCAGCACTTTCGTGTCGCACTTCTTTGCATACTGATTCTTCCTGACTAGCCTCCTAAACTTCAGCCTACTCTTCATCACTACTAAATTGTGATGAATCCATATCTGCTCCTGGGTATGCCTTATAATACAGTATCTGATTTCTAAATCTCTGTCTGACTATGATGTAATCTAATATCTTTCTGCATCTCCCGGCGTTTTCCAAGTATACCTCTTCCTGTTACTAGTTAAAATTTATCAGAGAAATCACTTAGTCGTTCTCCTTTCTCATTCCTACTACCAAGCCTATTATTATACCGTAACCCTTCCTTCTACATCTTCCCCTACTATTACAGTTTCAGCTCCCTTTACATACTGAATTCCCGCTCAATATCCTCATATACTTTCTCTTTCGCTTCGTCTTACTACGTCGGTATGCATACCCGAACTATCATGTCGGCGTTCGTTTGCTGTCGGTGCTGATGAGAACGACCCTATCACTGAACTGTTCACAGTAACTCATTCTCTGCCCTACCTTCCTAATCATAATGAAACTCCCGCTATACCATTTGCCGCTGCTGTTGATATTACCCTATACTCATCTGACCAGGAACCCTTGTCTTCGTTCCATTTCATTTCACTGACCCCCACTACATCTAGACTGAGCCTTAGCATATCCCTTTTCAGACTTTCTAGCTTCCCTACCACGTTCAAACTTCTGACATTCCACGCCCCGACTTGTAGAACGTTATCCTTTCGTTGGTTATTCAGTCTTTTTCTCTTGTTCACCTCCTCCTCGGAAATACCCTCCTGCAAATCCGAATGGGGGACTATTCCGGTATCTTTTGCCTATGGAGAGATCATAATGACCCTTTTTCAACTACAGGCCACATGCCTGTGGTTACACGTTAAGTGTCCTGAATGCAATGGTTTCCATTGCCTTCTGCATCCTCATGCCGTTGGTCATTGCAGATCCTCCATCTTTATGGGTAATTTCCCACCCCAAGGGCAAGAGTTTTGTCCTGGACCTCTCTCCGCTCCTCAGCTCTCTTTGACAAGGCAGTTGGCAGAATGAGGGTGACTTATTACGCCAGAAGTCTTCGGCTACCACTACTGATGATTATTATTTAAAATTTAAGCGGTGGCGGGGTTCGAGCCCGGAACCGAGGACGTTTTGATTACTAATGAAAGACGCTACACCTTCTCTTTTTTCATTCATTTTGTTCGTAATTATTCATAGACATTTGGGTTGACCGAAAATCATGTGACACCCGTTGAAGTTCATCGTTGAGTCTTTTATTCAGTTTTCTTTTTATTTTTATTACAGAAGGCAACGTCTTCTGATCGAATACGCTGAACAACCGTGTCGGCACCCCTAGACCACGGGTAATATCAGCGTTAACTCAGAATAATTACAGCATAATGCAGAATAATTTACACAAGTTACAATACTTACTATATTTCTAATTAACTCATAGTGTCTAACGTTTTGCAGAATTTATACAGTAAACATAACTGGCAAAGAAAGTTTAGGTACCTTATCTGTATTACAACGTCACAACTTCCCAAAGGTATGTACAGGTGTTGACAGATGTGAAAATTACCGAACTATCAGTTTAATAAGTCACAGCTGCAAAATACTAACGCGAATTCTTTACAGACGAATGGAAAAACTGGTAGAAGCGGACCTCGGGGAAGATCAGTTTGGATTCCGTACAAATGTTGGAACACGTGAGGCAATATTAACCTTACGACTTATCTTAGAAGAAAGATTAAGAAAAGAGAAACTTACGTTTCTAGCATTTGTAGACTTAGAGAAAGCTTTTGACAACGTTAACTGGAATACTCTCTTTCAAATTCTGAAGGTGGCAGGGGTAAAATACAAGGAGCGAAAGGCTATTTACAATTTGTACAGAAACCAGATGGCAGTTATAAGAGTCGAGGGGCATGAAAGGGAAGCAGTGGTTGGGAAAGGAGTGAGACAGGGATGTAGCCTCTCCCCGATGTTATTCAATCTGTATATTGAGCAAGCAGTAAAGGAAACAAAAGAAAAATTCGGAGTAGGTACTAAAATTCATGGAGAAGAAATAAAAACTTTGAGGTTCGCCGATGACATTGTAATTCTATCAGAGACAGCAAAGGACTTGGAAGAGCAGTTGAATGGAATGGATGGTGTCTTGAAAGGAGGATATAAGATGAACATCAACAAAAGCAAAACGAGGATAATGGAATGTAGTCAAATTAAATCGGGTGATGCTGTGGGGATTAGATTAGGAAATGAGACACTTAAAGTAGTAAAGGAGTTTTGCTATTTAGGGAGTAAAATAACTGATGATGGTCGAAGTAGAGAGGATATAAAATGTAGACTGGCAATGGCAAGGAAATCGTTTCTGAAGAAGAGAAATTTGTTAACATCGAGTATAGATTTAAGTGTCAGGAAGTCGTTTCTGAAAGTATTTGTATGGAGTATAGCCATGTATGGAAGTGAAACATGGACGATAACCAGTTTGGACAAGAAGAGAATAGAAGCTTTCGAAATGTGGTGCTACAGAAGAATGCTGAAGATAAGGTGGGTAGAACACGTAGCTAATGAGGAGGTATTGAATAGGATTGGGGAGAAGAGAAGTTTGTGGCACAACTTGACTAGAAGAAGGGATCGGTTGGTAGGACATGTTTTGAGGCATCAAGAGATCACAAATTTAGCATTGGAGGGCAGCGTGGAGGGTAAAAATCGTAGAGGGAGACCAAGAGATGAATACACTAAGCAGATTCAGAAGGATGTAGGTTGCAGTAGGTACTGGGAGATGAAGAAGCTTGCACAGGATAGAGTAGCATGGAGAGCTGCATCAAACCAGTCTCAGGACTGAGGACCACAACAACAACAATGCAGAATAATTTACACAAGTTTCAATACATACTATATTTCTAATTAACTCATAGTGTCTAAAGTTTTGCAGAATTTATACAGTAAACATAACTGGCAAAGAAAGTTTAGGTACCTTATCTGTATTACAACGTCACAACTTCCCAAAGGTATGTACGATCCAGCCTTGATCGATTTAGTGAAACTACGGAAAAGTTAATTGTGGTTGGCATGCTGCACGAACATCTAGGAGGGTGAGTGCTGGCGGAATCAAGTTCGTCTTCCTAGTGCTTCCTAGACGCGCTTCATAGGATCCAGGTCAAAAGATACAGCGGTTGGACAAAAATATGAAAATACCGCGAGAATGCGTGCTTGAACACAAATGCAGAATCTAGCCAAACCTTCAGTTTACACTGTTGTACGTGACCGACAACGGCAAGCGTGCAGTGCCTTCAATCCGCTGCAAGTATCATTCGTGATCACAACAGTGTTCTGTGTAGTTGTGAGTGCATTATGTGAGGTAAGTGAATTCGAACGTGGGCAAATTTTTGATACTCGTACGGTGGATGCTACCATAACCAAGGTATCGGACATTTATCCGCATACAGAGAATGTGTAGAAATATCTTCCGCTGAGTCACAATGCGGATGAAACTGTGTGTTGAGTGATCGTGACAGATGGTCACTGAAGAGGATTAGGACGAAAAATAAGTGGACGTCAGCTGCAGAAGTCACTGCAAAACGGAATGTCGCAACCGCGATGACGAACACTGTCAGCACCAAAAGAACGTGAAGAGAACTCCGTACGCAGGGAACTGCAGAGTGAGCTGAAATTCCAAAACCATTCATCAGTGATGCAATTACCCGTCACAGGGAAACGTGGTGCTGAAGCCATAAAACCTAGATTATGGAGCAATGGAAAAAAGTCATGAATCTTGTTGCAAATTATTTGCAACATCTGGCTAAGTTTACGTCCCAAGTGCGAAACATGACGGGGGTTCTGTGATGATTTGGGCAGCCACATGGTCTTATCCCCCCCACCGAATGTTTACTCTGCAAGGCCGCATTACTGCAAACGACTGTGTGACTGTTTTGGCTGATCGAGCCCATCCCATGGTATAACGGTTGTTTCCCAATAGTGGTGCCGTGATCCAAGACAGCACGGCTCCCATTCATACAGCTTGCATTGTCCAGGACTGGTTTTGTGACCACGAGGATGAATTGTCGCATCTCCCCTAGGCATCACAGTCACCAGAGTTCAATATTATTGAGTCTTTGCCGTGTACTTTGACGAGAAGGGTGCAGGATCGGTATCAACACCCATCATTGTTACCTAAACTTGCCACTATTTTGTGGGAAGAAATATAAGATTCCATTGAAAACTGTACTGGACCTGCGCCGGTCGCGGTGGTCTCGCGGTTCTAGGCGCGCAGTCCGGAACCGTGCGACTGCTACGGTCGCAGGTTCGAATCCTGTCTCGGGCGTGGATGTGTGTGATGTCCTTAAGTTAGTTAGGTTTAAGTAGTTCTAAGTTCTAGGGGACTTATGACCACAGCAGTTGAGTCCCATAGTGCTCAGAGCCATTTGTTCTGGACCTGCATTTACCCGTTCCGAGATAGCGGGAAGTTCTGTTTTGAGGCCAACAGTTTTTCTACACCACATTGGGAGTGGTGTTTACATTTTTTTATCCTCCCCTTGTTCTCACTGACCATGTGTTATACGATTTTGCATTCGTATAATACTCTCCTTGGAGAACGAAAATCTCCTCCACAGAAATCAACATGGGATTCTGCAAACACTGATCGTGTTAAACTGTGATAGCTCTGCTCCTCACTGAGTTCCAGAGGATTTCAGATAATGATACCCTGGTTTATGCCACATTCTTTGACATTTCCACAGTGATGGTAAGTGAAGTAAATGTGAGTTTACGGATTAACACATCAGTTTTGAAGCTATATTCAGAGCTGCACATAGACCTCAATATATTGATGTTAATGGACGTGGACGCAAAAAACGTGCAGTGTGTAAACGGTGCCGGCATCGGTGGTCTAGCGGTTCTAGGCGCTCAGTCAGGAACCGAGCGACTGCTACGGTCGCAGGTTCGAATCCTGCCTCGGGCATGGATGTGTGTGATATCCTTAGGTTAGTTAGGTTTTTAAGTAGTTCTAAGTTCTAAGGGACTGATGACCTCAGATGTTAAGTCCCATAGTGCTCAGAGCCATTAGAACCATTTGAATAATTGTCACCCTTTATAAACAGAGAAACAGAGCAGTATTCACTGCTAACCGGTCAGTCCTTATATTGGTATATAACTTGCTTCTGTCATTCAGTCAGGCCGGACACTTTGTGACATTTCATCTCGCACATGAGAGTGGCTATAAAGCCGGAATCATTGTAAGAGGTCCGAGCAGATGTAATTTTATGTAAGAGGTCCGAGCAGATGTAATGCAGATGTAATTTTATGTAAGAGGTTCGAGCAGATGTAATTTCGATGTATTGCTCATGCACTGCCTGCGATATTCAAGGTATAAGAGAATCGCTGACCAGAGAGCAGTGTTGACTGCAGTAGGTACTGTGTAGCAGTAGCAGTAAGTTGATGCTAGTCTGCGCTACTCTGGAGTCTGCTCTGGTCTGGTATGGTGTATCGTGTTGGCTGGCCGGTCGCGGTGCAGCGATGCCGGAGCCCGAGTATTATTGTATATAGTAAAAAGCAGCCTCGCGCATATCTAGTAATATTATCTGAACTCCCATGTAAATGTTTTTAAAATGTTCTAATAATAATCTTTGTCATATAAAGTAATTTCTAACAAGCATTCATTTCAATTTAAAGAATTTACTAATTTCTCCAATCCATGATCATTCCGATTGTTGCAAAAGAAAAATCAGTTGCTTCCTTTCATAAATGACCAATCTATCGGCCAGCATTGCACAGAGCTGTGCCGGAAAAATTTATTGTAAGAGCAGATATATTCGACAATTTTATTGAGGTAAGAATTTTTCCTTTTTTATTCAGAATGATCTTACAGGGCCATGACGCAGCACTGCTGTCGTCCAAAATTTACCAGGTTACTGAATTTATTTTTTATTACGAGGTTTAGGAATTTTTCTGTTTCGAGCTTACATTAGATGAGAAAAGAATTTTGTGGGTACATTAAATGGGAAACAAATTTTGTGTGGAGGTTAAATGTGAATGAATTCCTGTAGGGGAGTTATAAATGGGAATCAATTTTGTTCTGAGGTTACACAAAAATTAGAATCATATTATTATTATTATTTATTCAATTTTGTTCTGAGGTTACACTAAAATTAGAATCATATTCATTATTTTTAATTATACAAATTTTGTGGGGAGGTTACACTTGGCGACAACCGGCCAGGATCGTATTTCTTTGTGAATCTCTGAGAAGTAGTCATATATCTGCTCTTATTTACTTAAATGTAGTTTGCATCTGGCACAACGCATTTACTAATTTGTCACTCTTTCTTTCACAGATCATCGGCAATGTATTGCTCTTTGTTGTAATTGTGTTTGTTCCATTTTTGCTTTGTCTTTGTTTCATTTTTGTGCTTAATTTTGATTTGTAAAAAATGCCGCGAAAAACTGTTAACAGTACATCGCGATGTGCAATGAGTAAAATAGTCGACTCGAATAATTTGACCGATAATACTTGCGACACTCAGTGTAATAATGATAACCCTTCATTTACAGACAATCAGTGCGTACCGATCACTAATATTGATTTTGATCCTAATGATGAGCAAACAAATGCAATGATGTCCAGAGTAAATGTAACAATTGATGACGCGGTACGTTCCGTTACAATGAACGCTGTCCAGTTTGACACGCCTAATTTGCAAAATTTACGTAATGAACAGATAATTGTTACTAACGAAGGTGAACAATATTCACAAAACACGTCAAGTTTATTTGATTCCAGTGTAGTGACCCACAGTGCACATCCGATTGGCAAACCTTTTCGAGACTCACGGAGTGACCAAATGGTTACACAAAACGTGACAAATACAGATACGTCATCAAATAGCACAGAGAATAGAGTAGGTAATATTGGCTGGGATCAAGTTATGGCAGTATTGCTACAAATTAAAGAATCGTACAAACAACTCCATGAAAAACTAGACAACAATTATAAACAACTTACTGAATCGTGCAAACAACTTAATGGAAGTTTCAAACAGTCGAATGAAAAACACGACAACCTTAACGAACAGAATAAACAACTTTGTGAACAGATTACAGCCGTTGCCGTGCAATGTCATGATAGTAAAGAACAATTACGTGAGGAAATTGAGGCTTGTGCTAGGAACAGTAGTGAAGAAATTAGATCTGTGGCTCAAGAATTAAGTAATACACATGCAGCCACAACTAAAATACTTAGAGACGAAATTAGTGCAGTCGCTAAACAATGCTCTGAAAACGCAACACAGTTACGCGACGAGTTTAAATTAATGTCAGCAGAACTTTCACGTACACTGGACGCGAAAGTAGACGCGAAATTTGACCAACAGAATAGCCAAATTTGTCGAACGTTTTAATCACCACCTACAAAACAGTGAAACGCGTTACCGTAAATTTATACAGGAACAGAATAAAGTAAAGCGACAAGTCATGGAAACAATTACTGCACAAAGACAGGAAGATAAGCGTAAATTGTTTACGAAAGCAAAAACATACGTAGACAACAATATTGCTACAGTATCAGACGAAATTAATACTATCAAACAGTTGAACACCGAATTACATATTGAAATCTCTGATCTTAAAACAAAAACAGACACAAACACAGTAGACTTTCAGACAGTGACCGACAGACTTGAACAATTAGAACTAATACAGGATCCCGATGCCATCATAGCAGACGTTAAGAAATTAAACAAAACCACACGTAAAATACAAGAACAAATTAATGCTTGCGATACTAAAAACGATGATCAGGTAAAAGTACTGACTGAAAAATATGATGAATTGACCAGTCGTATTGATGTTATCGAAAATAATAATGACACCAAATCAGACGATACGTCACCAGTTTCGTTTAATCAAACACCCGAATTCCAAAATTTACAGCAGACAATCAGTGAGATAGGTTCGTCCAATAACACATTACGTAGAAATTTGTCAACTTTACAGCAAGAAGTGACAGAGATGAAAAATGTTTCAGCGTTTAATACATCACAGCATACGCCACTTTGCGAACATTTGTCAGACTCACACAGCCAGTATGATTTAGGTAATTTACAGAGAGTATGTGAGTTAGATTCCGAACAGTCACAGACAAACAGATTATCATACAATCCTGAACATACTCACTCAGAGACGATAATTTTGATTACTAGCACTTTCTAACCGTGAGAAAATTTAAGGTACTTAATAATGACAGAACATGGAGTCATCCTTTGGACTGGATACGACAATTTGCCTTTGTATTTTCACCGGAATTGCCTGTAACGCAGAAACTAAAATTTACTTGCAGCGCATAAGAAACCTCAGGGGATTCATTACACTTCGATGAATATGTGCCGTAGCGTGCACAGGGCCCCGAGCCGTAGTAGTGCTATTTCATCTTTAGTTTTCTCCACTGCTGCCTTCTCTTTTACTATCCTTTATATCTATCAAAACAGCTCTTTAACTGTCGATCTATCTAGGATTAAGGATGTGTAAAGAAAGCCTGATATGACAAGTTTTACTGAAAGTGACAATTTTCATTAGACACTCAAGAACTATCAGCGTAATTTTAATAACAGACAAAATTTTAGTCATCAGTATGTACAAAATTATCAGCAATCGTAGACACACTTTGGCAACAATAGAGGGTTTTCCCCGCAACAGCATCAAAGCCAGTCGGTTAGCATACCTAACCAACAATGTAGTCTGCAAGGTCAACCAAGCTTTAATGTTTCGCCGCCTTCACGTATAGCGTCGGCTACACCAAATAGCAACGCACCGCAACAAGGAAATCACTACGTACAGAAAACACATCATTTCAATTCCTATCACAACGCGCCGTATATGATTATTATGACAGACGTAAATGCAATGAGCACAATTTTGAGCGTACGTTTAATAACAGTCGGTCTTGCCAGCAGCAGAATCATCCGCAACAACAAATTATCATGAATGGACCAGACAGTAGATATCATCCCGAACGTAATACGTCAGGACGAAATAACAGAACAGTTCAAATAGTTGAAATTCCACAGCATCCTCCCGCAAATAATAGCACGTCAGAAAGAATTTGACCAGATACTGTACAGGTTGCATCTTCCAGCAACGTAAGCACTACTTTTGACACGCAGAATGTTGTTCACGAAAATGTTATTAGTTTTGACGACATCCGATACATACTTTTGCATGAAAGACAGAATCACAACGTATGTAGACGACATTCTTATTGCAGAAGCTAACTGGTCTGAACACAATGTGATTCTTGAACAGCTGTTACGAACTTTTCGTGCACAAGGACTCACAGTTAATCTCAGTAAATCGCACTTTGGCAAAACTTCTATAAAATTTCTTGGACATGTAATTTCAGCAGAAGGCATTGCGCCTGACCCGGAAAAACTTCAAGCTTTACGTGACATTACTGTTCCTACGACGAAGAAACAACTACGCAGCTTTTTGGGTTTAATTAACTTTTTTCGTAAATTTATTCATTACTCTGCTTTAGACACCCCTAGATTATGTCAATTGACGGGTAAAAACACTATTTGGTCCTGGGATAGCCAAGCACATTCTGAATTTGTCAATCTGAAACAAGCTTTGTTGAATTCACCACTTTTATCACATCCAGATCTTACTAGAAATTTTTCCATTGCCACCGACAGTTCTTTTCAGGAAATTGAAGAAGATGGTTGTACAGTAATTAAGAACATCGCCTTTGCGAGTCGCATTCTGTCACCTGCTGAACGTAATTATTCTGTTACAGAACTTGAAACATTATGTGTTGTATGGGCAATTACGAGATTTAGGCATTTTCTTTGTGGAAGACACACGACCGTTTACACAGATCATAGAGCTATACAGTTTTTACTTTCCGCAAAATTTACACACGACAGGTTAAGCAGATGGAAACTTTATTTACAGGAATTTAATTTTACAATTGTTCACATTCCCGGCACACAAAATATTGTAGCAGACTCTGTATCCCGTTCTCTCAGCAACAATCAGCAAGACATCGGAACCAACTTCTGCCAAGCAAATTTTAGCGTCATGTATATTCAACAAGTTGCATTTGAAAATTTCGTTTCGTCGTTATTACGAGACATAGCACAAGAGCAGAGTAAAGACAACGTATGGAAAGAAATTAAACACCTTTGGCAAGATAGGAATAATGTTACCATTAGAAACCATTACACTGTACGCAATAATATTCTGTTTCGCCGCTCTCACCCTGACAGCAACAATTGGTTACTATGTATTCCTGACGAGCTTGTTAACAAATTAATTTGGTATTCTCATTTAAGTTACGCACATTATGGAGCCAGAAAATGTTTTCTTATACTGAGACAGAACTGTTATTTTGCCAGTATGGAGAAACGTATTCGACGAGTTTTAGCGTCATGTAAAATTTGCCAGAAAGCTAAGTCAGACACGACTTCACATATTCCTCCGTTACATCCCATTGTACCTGATAAATTGAGAGACATGGCCGCTGTAGACATTTTTGGTCCGATTACCAGAACTAATAGAGGTTTTTGTTACATCTTTGTCGCTGTTGAACTCATTTCGAAATTTGTTACCTTCACTCCGTTACGCAAAGCTACTGCTAAATCTGTTGCGAATGCATCTGTAAACCATTTTTTATTCCATGTAGGGCATGTATTGAAAGTAATTTCCTACAATGGATCACAGTTTCGATCTGCGTTATGGACACGTATGTTACGAGCTAGAAACATTTGTCCGATCTTCTTCGAACCCTTGTGAACGTCTAATGAAAGAAATTGGTAAACTATGTAGAATATACTGCCATAAAAAACATATTGATTGGGATACACACATACTGTCATTCCAGGATGTAATTAACTCGACACCAAATGAATCTACTATGCTATCTCCGATTGTTATACTGAAAAATGTTGAACCACCTAACAAAATTAAAGAATTAGTATCCTTTCCTACATCACGTCGACTACGACACCATGAAATAATTCGCATTGCGCTGAACAACATCAAACGTGCCGCAGAGCGCCGGAGAAGACAGCAAAAACAGGTTTGTACACGCCGTGACTTTCACATCGGACAGAAGATATTAGTACGTACACCCTATTTATCCAACAGAGGAAAGAATAGATGCAGTAAATTTGAGCTTCTATACGCAGGTCCATATCGAATTCGCAGCATTCCTCACCTCAATGTAGTACACGTCGAAACTCTGAGAACCAGAAAAAGTAAAGGCAATCACCATGTCTCCAATATTAAACCCTTTATTGAATGAACATACTTTATGATTTATCACACTGTAATGCCATTTTCTGATTTTTATATGACCAATGATGCAATTATATTTATGTGATTACTTACTGATGATTATAATTTTTTTTTTCTTGGCAAGTGCCCGGCAAGGTAAAGTTAGCAGGTCGCTTTTCTTGTCGTTACACATCAGACCGTGCACATTTTTCCAGATAAACTTACATATTTTATGACAACTTAAGCAATTATATTTATGTGACAACTTACTGATGATTATCATATTTTTTCTTGGCAAGTGCCCGGCAAGGTAAGGTTAGCAGGTCGCTTTTCTTGTCGTTATATCTTTGAGCTTCGCCGATGACATTGTAATTCTGTCAGAGGCAGGAAAGGACTTGGAAGAGCAGTTGAATGGATGGTGTCTTGAAGGGAGGATATAAGATGAACATCAACAAAAGCAAAACGAGGATAATGGAATGTTGTCGAATTAATTCGGGTGATGGTGAGGGTATTAGATTAGGAAATGCGACACTTAAAGTAGTAAAGGAGTTTTGCTATTGGGGAGCAAAATAACTGATGATGGTCGAAGTAGAGAGGATACAAAATGTAGACTGGCAATGGCAAGGAAAGCGTTTCTGAAGAAGAGAAATTTGTTAACATCGAGTATAGATTTAAGTGTCAGGAAGTCATTTCTGAAAGTATTTGTATGGAGTGTAGCCATGTATGGAAGTGAAACATGGACGGTAAATAGTTTGGACAAGAAGAGAACAGAAGCTTTCGAAATGTGGTGCTACAGAAGAATGCTGAAGATTAGATGGGTAGAACACATAACTAATGAGGAAGTATTGAATAGGATTGGGGAGAAGAGACGTTTGTGGCACAACTTGACCAGAAGAAGGGATCGGTTGGTAGGACATGTTCTGAGGCATCAAGGGATCACCAATTTAGTATTGGAGGGCAGCGTGGAGGGTAAAAATCGTAGGGGGAGACCAAGAGATGAATACACTAAGCAGATTCAGAAGGATGTAGGTTGCAGTAGGTACTGGGAGATGAAGAAGCTTACACAGGATAGAGTAGCATGGAGAGCTGCATCAAACCAGTCTCAGGACTGAAGACCACAACAACAACAATATATCAGACCGTGCACATTTTCCATTTTTCGTGTATGTATGATTGTTTTCCTGTTTTGCTTGTATGCACTACGAAATCTTGAAGATATAACAAACACCAGTTGACTTTGACATTTTGCCTTATGATATCTCAACATCGTGACTATTTTACATTTTTTTTTTTTTTTGCTACTACATTATGATACTCTGTGTACATTTTTCCACCTGAACACTGTCTATGTTTTTGACATAATACGTTCTCTGTCATGCTATGCTGTATGCTTAATTATATCACTAGAAACAAGTTTTTATTTAATGGGTATACGATTTAAATGCAAGATATTAATCCTTATTCATCATTTTCAGAAAGCAATAACGTGTAAAAGAAATAAATTAAACAAACCACAGTGGATTACTATGAAATGGGAATTTCACCTTCGGAATGAACGAAAGAAGATGCAATACCTCGTCATGAAGAGTAAATGGATCAGAATTAACAAAGATTAACAAGAATATACTATACACATCGTATGATAGCAGTCTTAACTAATTATTTTTCTTTCGGAATTCGAGGCGATTGATGCAGGCTCTCAGACAGAACTACACATCTTAGTCTTAGTGATGAAATATGCTAGAAATAAGAAACTCTATACTATGAATAGTTGTGTGAAGTAAATGGTAATATGAATAATGAATAATGAAGTGTCTTTTTGCAGATGATAATGAATGACGATGAATAGTTATATGAAGAATATGGTATTATGAATAATGAAGTTTTTCTCTGCAGGTGATGATAATAATGAAGTTATGGTGATATGAATAATGAAGATTTTCTTTGCAGGTGATGATAGTGATAAATTTTATATGGCCACTTAACGCTCCACTTTTAAGTTTTTCTTTGCAGATGAAAATAATGATGAAGTTTATATATTTACTGTTAGTTAAGAAATGCTATGTAGTTATTTAAGTATTTGTTGCAGTTCGTTTTGACAGTATGTCTTATGTCGATGGTATAATGACTGAATGTTTTGGAAAGGACAGCTAGAGTACATACATATTGAGTACACGTTTCATTACCTGTTAATTCGAAGTTCACTACTTTTCAGCGTAATATGCGTTTCTTCTTTCAGCTCAATAATCCATTTTGTATTTTTTCTAGGAGTAGCTATTCATGAAATTAATGTGCTATAAGCAGTTAGTTATTAAACCTGTTCTAGTACTTGCATTTTTTTACCCATTTGTGTGTGTCATTCATGAATGTGATCACATATCTCTACTTGTTTCATAACCTTGCTACAGCTGACTCATGACGAATGACGTTACTAATCCTTATTTGCAGCAATAAATCAAAAGCAAATATTTTCATGCCCCAGTAATTAATTATCGATCCCAACGAAATGCATTGCTAGCACACTAAAAATATGTATTACCAGTCCCAAATAATGCTACCAGTTTAAGAGAGTTCTGATTAATACTGAATGATGTTTTCTAACCACAGACCTTGAGTAATAGTTACAGTGTGTTACATTTTAAATATGTCCTATGTCACTTGAATGATGAGTTCTGAGTAACACTGAATGATGTTTTGTAACAATGTATAAATACTATGCCAATAATTTCTGTAAATAATATTTTTGTTATACTCTATAAATGCTATGCCAATAATTAACTCTCTTTTTGAATGATGACTTCTGAATAATACTGAATAATGTTTTATAAAACTATATGAATACTTTGTAACTGGCCTATGAATGCCAATAATTACCGCAATCAGATGAGTTTTGAAAAGTGTTTTGTAATATTCAATACTTGCTATATGTTTAGTAACTGGCCAATGAATGCCACTGTTTCTTATATTTTAAATTTGTCTTATGTCACTTACATGCTATTATATATGAATACCAGTAGCTTGATGCTACACTCATTAACTCCTGTTTTGAATGATGACTTCTGATGGTTTGTAACTGGCCAATGAGTGCCAATGATTAATATAATGAGATGAATTATATAAATGGTATGCCATTAATTAACTCTTGCTTTGAATGATCACTTTTGAATAATGCATAAAAGTGGTTTGTAACTGGCCAATGAATGCCAATGTTCACTGTAATCAGATGACTTATGAATAATATTCTGTAATACTTCATACATAGTACAGAAATGTTTAGTAACTAGGCAATGAGTGCCACCAATTACTCAAATCGGTCGACAGACTAGTGTAATTGTCAATGATGACTAGCATAAGACTTAATGTCCTTCACCTTCTGACCTAATTACCAGAAATTACTGCAATATCCGTTTGTCCTGTCCATCCTTATGATCATGGAACACCATATTTGGTTTTTGCACTAATTCTACGTTGGTGAAAGAGTGTGGTGTTGACACATCATGTTGTCCACCACCTTGAACGATGGAGATTTTATTATGGTCCCAATGTTTGGTGTACCTAATGTACTACCAAATGATGACATTGAATATTAATACGACATTTCAGTGTCTTGGCTACACTGATTAATACTTCAGGGAAGAGAACTTCAGATTGTCTCACTTGGTGTTGTGCTTCTGTAGAGAGATATGGACTTTCAGTGCAGCTACGTGCAACCCACTGTGCTACAACCATGATGCAATCCTTCCCTTTCCTATCCTAGTTCTTGTAAAATGGTAAAAATATATACAGTGCGTGTGCACTTTATGTCATTTGTCAATATGTTTTGTACTCATTGTGTATACTAGTTCTTGTAAAATGGTAGAAATATATACAGTGTGTGTGCATTTTATGTTATTTGTTCATATGTTTTGTACTCATTGCGTATACATTTTGTGATTTCTTGATATGTTCTGTACTCAGTGCATGTGCACTCTATTTCATTTCATGTTCTGCACTTAAATATATGTATATACTCTGTGACTGTAAACTTAGTTAATTAAGTAGATTATAGAAAAATTTGTTGCTCATGGCAAGTCCAATTGACTCACCATCGCTGCCAAATTCCCCCGCAGTGGAGGGTTATGTAAGAGGTCTGAGCAGATGTAATTTTATGTAAGAGGTCCGAGCAGATGTAATGCAGATGTAATTTTATGTAAGAGGTTCGAGCAGATGTAATTTCGATGTATTGCTCATGCGCTGCCTGCGATATGCAAGGTATAAGAGAATCGCTGTCCAGAGAGCAGTGTTGACTGCAGTATGTACTGTGTAGCTGGCCGTCTTCCTCAATGCTGAGGAGGACCCAGAAGACGAACCCACAGTTTTTGCCCCCGAGGACGTGGCAAGAGTAATCAGGTCCCTCCCTACAAAAAAGGCACCAGGGCACGACAGTGTCACTAATCAGTTAGTAAAAAATCTCCCACCCACAGCAATCACACACCTCGCGAACGTCCTCAACGAGATTACTCGATCCCGTGTTTTCCCAGCTTGCTGGAAACATGCGGAAGTGGTCGCGATACACAAACCAGGGAAAGACCCTCTATTCCCGCAGCACTACAGGACGATTAGCCTCTTGCCAACTCTCAGCAAGATCTATGAGCGCCTCCTGCTAAGACCCATACAAGAACACATTACCAGAGAGCAAATTCTGCCGGATTTCCAATTTGGGTTCCGGCAGAACCACTCTGCCCCACAACAGGTCATGAGAATGGTCGAAGCAGCCACAGAGGGCTTCAACCACAGAGGCTACTGCGGGATAGTGCTACTAGACGTAGCCAAAGCCTTTGATTCAGTATGGCATAGAGGGCTACTCTACAAGTTGTACACACAAGGGTTTCCCGGGAGTATAGTTCAGCTCATCAAGAGCTATCTCACAAATAGGACTTTCTCCGTCAAAGTAGAAACTGCCACCTCCACCAGAAGGCGTATCCGTGCCGGGGTGCCGCAGGGATCGGTCCTGGGGCCCGTATTGTACAGTTTGTACACTGCGGACACACCAACGGCCCCCCTGGTGCACACTGCACAGTACGCTGACGATACAGCCTTCTACACGAGAAACGCGAACAAGGACCTGGTCATCCGTAGGCTACAAAAGGTTTTAGATGACACAGAAACTTGGGCCCGTCGCTGGCGCATCACCATCAACTCTGAGAAGACGCAGGCAATGCTGATTACCCGCAGGCTCGGAAGGCGCGAACCTCCCCAACGTCCCCCCCTCCACCTTCACCTAAATGGAATCCAACTCCCCTGGCGCAGAACCGCCAAGTACCTTGGCGTAACCTTGGACTCTCGTCTTACGTGGAAACCCCACATAGACGAGATCCACAGGAAGGTCTGCGCCAGAATGTCCATCCTATACCCTATCCTGAACGCAACCAGCTCCCTTCCCTGCCCAGTAGCAGTAAATGTTTACCAGGCCCTGATCCGGCCAGTAATGGAGTATGCGTGCCCTGTCTGGGGATACGCGGCAAAGCAGCACCTGGACAAACTCCAGAGGCTGCAGAACCGCGCCCTCAGAAGGGCACTGCACCTACCTCTAGGATTCCCCACAGACGACTTACACGCCGCAGCCGAAATCCCACTCCTGAGAGAGCGTTTCCAGGATCTGGCAAGGGCCTTCTATGAGGGTTCTTCCAGATCCGGAAACGCGCTCATCCATTCCCTAGGTCGGTATGACATGTCCCGCGATAAGCATAAGCGCCCTATGACGATCTTCGACGATTAAGTCGAAGAGAAAATCCCAATACCCAATCCCTAATCCAGTTCCTTCCCATATAACACCAATCTTTTCGCCTACCCCAGGCAAGTACCAGACTCACTCACAACAAACATCACAAGTCACAGACACCAAAAAACTATAGAAAAATCACACACACACGTTCACAGGGGAGTAAAAGCCGAAAGGCTACAAACTCCCCCTCACACTTCCCCAAAGAGGGGAAAGTAATAGATGTGAGCAGCAGTAAGTTGTTGCTAGTCTGCGCTAGTCTGGAGTCTGCTCTGGTCTGGTATGGTGTATCGTGTTGGCTGGCCGGTCGCGGTGCAGCGATGCCGGAGCCCGAGTATTATTGTATAAAGTAAAAAGCAGCCTCGCGCATATCTAGTAATATTATCTGAACCCCCATGTAAATGTTTTAAAAATGTCCTAATAATAATCTTTGTCACATAAAGTAATTTCTAACAAGCATTCATTTCAATTTAAAGAATTTACTAATTTCTCCAATCCATGATCATTCCGATTGTTGCAAATGAAAAATCAGTTGCTTCCTTTCATAAATGACCAATCTGTCGGCCAGCATTGCACAGAGCTGTGCCGGAAAAATTTATTGTAAGAGCAGATATATTCGACAATTTTATTGAGGTAATAATTTTTCCTTTTTTATTCAGAATGATCTTACAGGGCCATGACGCAGCACTGCTGTCGTCCAAAATTTACCAGGTTACTGAATTTATTTTTTATTACGAGGTTTAGGAATTTTTCTGCTCCGAGCTTACATTAGATGAGAAAAGAATTTTGTGGGTACATTAAATGGGAAACAAATTTTGTGTGGAGGTTAAATGTGAATGAATTCCTGTAGGGAGGTTATAAATGGGAACCAATTTTGTTCTGAGGTTACACAAAAATTAGAATCATATTATTATTATTATTTATTCAATTTTGTGCTGAGGTTACACTAAAATTAGAATCATATTCATTATTTTTAATTATACAAATTTTGTGGGGAGGTTACATCATGACTGTGTGAAATAAATGAATAGTACCTTACAATTTAATGGTGGAAATTTCTTTAATACCGGTTGCGTATGCTGCGGGAGTCACAGGAATCGGCGGTTACACTTGCGAACTCATGTGCTCCCTCTCCTTTCAGAGCCAGTCGAGTCCACTTGTACCGGGCAACAGGCTTAGGTGACGGGCGGGCTGCGGCGGAGACTCACGAGTCGAGCCGACGGGCACACGGATACGGGGAGTACGGAGATGACGTCACAGCATCCGCTGGCGAGTTTAAAGCGAGTGCACGGAGCACATTGCTGAGCTCTGCCTCTTACGCCATCGACTTAGTCAGCCAGATTTTTTTAACTATTTTTATTTCGTAAACATTAGCAATTTAAACTTACCCAGGAGGGTCATCAGATAAAAAGGACTTTTGTAAATGTTATGCAAAAAGTAATTACGTTCGCAATTCGACCTAATGTAACCCTTAGAAACAGAGTAATCTCGTCGTAGGAAGGCCAGAGAAACAAAACGATTTAATTCTAAATTTTACGCTGTTAAATTTCAAAACAATTCGAGGTAAAATTTACACAAAAAAGTCGGTTTTACAATTTATAAGTGTGTTTAACATTAAAGGACGATTTTAGCGAGAAAAAGAAATGAACTTCAAACACCGACTAAGATGGAGGCGTAAGAGGACGAATGAATATTCAAAGATCGCGCAGCACGTATGGAATGTGACTTAGGTGGCTTTTGTAGGCCAATTTTAGGTTGCTTGCCAACTCGACAGACGACGAGTGTTCGTTTCGACTTCATCTTCGTTAGCGGAGTACTTCGTAAATAGTTACCGCTCACACCCTGTACGGGCTGAGCGCACAAGAACTTTACACTTTAAAAAATCATATAAACGGAACAGTACAACTTATTCGCTTCAAACCTTAACAAACTGTCAGACCATCTCAGGATTTTTTCCCTATTTTTTACGTGTGGGCGCAGCTACTTTGTTGCAGGCAGCCGCCGCCCCGGAGTGCTAGTGTAGAAAATGGTATCTACACCACAACACAAAAAATGGTTCAAATGGCTCTGAGCACTATGGGACTTAACATCTATGGTCATCAGTCCCCTAGAACTTAGAACTACTTAAACCTAACTAACCTAAGGACAGCACACAACACCCAGCCATCACGAGGCAGAGAAAATCCCTGACCCCGCCGGGAATCGAACCCGGGAACCCGGGCATGGGAAGCGAGAACGCTACCGCACGACCACGAGATGCGGGCACCACAACACAAGTGCTGGTACTCGGTAACAGCTGTTCAACGATTATTTCGCGCCAGGAATTACTCAGGAGAGTCTCCATTTAAGCCTGGTACAAACATTTCGAAGGCAAAAGCTCTGGTCGGCCGTTTGTGTCAGAGCGAGATGTTGATCGCATTCGGGCATCATTCCAGCGAATGTCACAGAAATCAGCACGTCGAGAAAGTCGTGACCTTCAGTTCACACAAACAACCGGTTCCAAAATCCTTTGTGCCTGCTGTGTCAATTGCAAGAAGACTCTAACAAATACGTCTTGCAACAAGATGATGGCTCTCCTCAGTTTCACTTGTCTGTACGGGGACACCTAAGCACCCACATCTAGCTGGAGGATGGCTAGGCCGTGCAGACGCTGGCGAAAACATGTGGTCAGATAGCCACCACGATCACCAGACTCAATCCTTTGTGATTTTTTATGTGGTTTTGTGAAAGACAATGTGTTTGTGCCAAGCCTGCCACTACCGTTACCACAACTACGACAGCGAATCACTGCTGCGATAGAGTCCATCACAGCCGATATGTTACACGATGATTGGAAAGACTGTAGTATCATCTCGATGTTATCCGTGTGACTTAATGAGCACATATCGAGACCCTGTAACAGTAAAAAGACTTCCTGAGACACTATTAGCAGTGAGGTATGAAGCGAGTAAATTGTACCGCTTCGTTCGTATTCACCCTGTACATCGTCCTTGAGGGATAACTGTCACTCCAGGCACCAAGTTTCGATCCAGCATTTCGCTACAGTTTTCTGAAGTTGCTAGTTTATTATACAGGGTTGCGGTATTAACTTGAAAAAACGAAATACCTCGAGAACGACGCATCGTACGAAAAAAATAACGCGAAAATTATTACTTATTCGAATTATACGCCAAAAACTACATACGGTTATCTCAAAGCAGTATAAACGTAGGCTTCCGCAGCCATTGTCACATCCAATAAATTTTTTTTCTGGGTTTGTGACCGCACTGTCAATATGTAAATATGTGGCCGAGTGGTTCTAGGTGCTACAGTCTTGAACCGCGTGACCGCTACGAATCCTGCCTCGGGCATGGATGTGTGTGACGTCCTTAGGTTAGTTAGGTTTAAGTTGTTCTAAGTTCTAGGGGACTGATGACCTCAGATGTTAAGTCCCATAGTGCTCAGAGCCATTTGAACCATTTTGCCACAAATGCGAAACATTGGTTTGAGTAAACAGACAAACAACCTGAAGAAGGTCACTTGCAACAGTGACCGAAACGTCGGTAGTTTTAAATATTGGCAAATGGCTCTGAGCACTAACCCAAGGACATCACAAACATCCATGCCCGAGGCAGGATTCGAACCTGCGACCGTAGCGGTCACGCGGTTCCAGACTGAAGCGCCTACAACCGCACGGCCACACCGGCCGGCAAGCGCCGTTAACTCTCGCGCTGTTCGCTACGCGGTTGCCGGCAGTATAAAATCCATAACTATTCTAATAAAATAAAATGTCCATGAAGAGACAGCAACAAGTGCACCTGCCGTGGATACTCTCCGATACCACGACCCCAATGGTGAGAGACAAGGCGACTCGCCGAAATAATACACCCCAATGGTGAGAAGCAAGAGGACTCACGAAATCAAACGCTCCAATCGTGAGAGGCAAGAGAAATGACCGATCGGATGGTAGTTCCTGGACACACTAAACGTAGTTCCCAACCAGAAATTGAAAAACCTAACTATAGTGCGCTATACAATCCATTTTGCAACACTAAAGTAAAGTTCGAACATAAATATCAACAGTTAGAACGTAACAGTTTATACCGTGAGTGAAATGTAGAATCATGTGTGTCGATTCTTAATTGCAAAAACAGGCCCATTTGGTGTCTGGCGATTACAGCGCCATCTATCACGAATAGAAAACGATAGCTTGAGTAAACCGCACGCGTATTTTGGTACAGAATTGGAATATGCAGCTCACGCGAGGCGGGTGGTTAGGAGTTGTGGAGTTGTGGCACAGACGGATGTTCCTTTTACTGACATTAACTTTTCACCTAGAAAATTTTTTGGTTCGATGTGTCTCTTTCAAGATACTTAATTGCCACAAGCTAAAATAAACACCCTGTATGCTATACTAGTAACGCCGGAAAACTGAAGCAAAATGCGGGCTCGACACTTGGTGCATGGAGTGACTGTTAACCCTCAACGGAGATAAATATCTGTGATATGCATCATGGAGGTTGAACCTGCAACTATCATTAAAATTGCTACACCACGAAGATGACGTGCTACAGACGCGAAATTTAACCGCCAGGAAGAAGAGGCTGTGATATGCAAATGATTAGCTTTTCAGAGCATTCACACAAGGTTGGCGCCGGTGGCGACACCTACAACGTGCTGACATGAGGAAAGTTTCCAACAGACTTCTCATACACAAACAGCAGTTGACCGGCGTTGCCTGGTGAAACGTTGTTATGATGCCTCGTGTAAGGAGGAGAAATGCGTACCATCATGTTTCAGACTTTGATAAAGGTCGGATTGTAGCCTATAGCGATTGCGGTTTATCGTATCGCGACATTGCTGCTCGAGTTGGCCGAGATCCAATGATTGTTAGCAGAATATGGAATCGGTGGGTTCAGGAGGGTAATACGGAACGCCGTGCTGGATCCCAACAGCCTCGTATCACTAGCAGTCGAGATGACAGGCATCTTATCCGCATGGCTGTAACGGATCGTGTAGCCACGTCTCGATCCCTAAGTCAACAGTTGGGGACGTTTGCAAGACAACAACCATCTGCACGAACAGTTCGACGACGTTTGCAGCAGCATGGACTATCAGCTCGGAGACCATGGCTGTGATTACCCTTGACGCTGCATCGCAGACAGGATCGCCTGCAATGGTGTACTCAACGACGAACCTGGTTGCACGAATGGCAAAACGTCATTTTTTCGGATGAATCCAGGTTCTGCTTACAGCATCATGATGGTCGCATCCGTGTTTGGCGACATCGCGGTGAACGCACGTTGGAAGTGTGTATTCGTCATCGCCATACTGGCGTATCACCAGGCGTGATGGTATCGGGTGCCATTGGTTACACTTCTCGGTCACCTCTTGTTCGCATTGACGGCACTTTGAATAGTGGACGTTACATTTCAGATGTGTTACGACCCTTTGCTCTACCCTTCATTCGATCCCTACGAAACCCTACATTTCAGCAGGATAATGCACGACCGCATGTTGCAGGTCCTGTACGGGCCTTTCTGGGCACTGAAAATGTTCGACTGCTGCCCTGGCCAGCACATTCTCCAGATTTCTCACCAATTGAAAAGTCTAGTCAATGGTGGCCGAGCAACTGGCTCGTCGCAATACTCCAGTCACTACTCTTGATGAACTGTGGTATCGTGTTGAAGCTTCATGGGCAGCTGTACCTGTACACGCCATCCAAGCTCTGTTTGACTCAATCCCCAGGCGTATCAAGGCCGTTATTACGGCCAGCGGTGGTTGTTCTGGGTACTGATTTCTCAGGATCTATGCACCCAAATTGCGTGAAAATGTAATCACATATCAGTTCTAGTATAATATATTTGTCCAATGAATACCCGTTTATCATCTGCATTTCTTCTTGGTATAGTATTTTTGATGGCCAGTATTGTAATTACAACGTAATGCTTATGAACGGGCAGACAGATGCATTGCTGTTCGACTACGCTACTGGCGATAAATCACTGAAAATCTTCTTTGGCTGAGGTCGCATTCGCTTCGGCAATACATATGTTAAAACTGAAACGATGCAGAGAATATTAGCATGACCTCTGCTCAAGGATGACACTCTAAATCGTGAAGCGTTCCACATTTAATAAAAAGAGAGTAAAAACGTTCGCTAACGCACGTGTGTGCAATGGCTATCGACTCGGAGGTAAGCCGGTTCGAATTCTGGTGGTGGATGAAGTTTTCCTTGCCAGTATTTGGCCCGAAAGGTAAGCAGCAGTAGCGGCGTAAAGCTCCCGATCACTAGACTTTGCGCCGATGTCCTGAAGTAATCATTTCAGATCTGAATTCTTTTCTGGAGGAAGAAAAATGTTTCTTTATGTGGTAATTCTCTTTGGCGATTTTTCAAAAATGGTTTTAGGCGCAAGACTTATATAAAAATACGTACCCTTTTCAAAATATTGATTATGCACTTGGCTTCATTTTATGGACCAACATAACTAGTTATGTTATATTTTCTACTATAATAAATAAAATGAAAATTCATCACTTACAATGCAAAATGCAACTATCGATATTCAACTATACAGTGGAAGATAGCGAACCAACCACATCCGTGTATTCTGGTGGTCACAAGCTGCTGCCTACTGCTGCATTGACTTGATGATATTTTCATAGTGACGCCCAACAGTTGGCAGCACTTGCACAAGACGAAAAGGTTGAACATCCACAAAGATGTACCTCAGGTTCCCATTGTGGAATAATATTTATGTTTCAGCTAAGACACAATAAAAGTTGATGCGCACAATTATAGCCAGAGTGTCCGAAAGGATTAAGTTCCAAAGCTCTCCTCGGAGGTGATCCGTCCGTCGGATGGGAATGTTGAGTCCAGCGACCCCCTAGGTGTTCTTCCAGAGGTGTAGGCAATGTGCCGACATCATGTTTCAACCTCTCCCTTCTCTCATCATCATCACACAGCTCAAATATAACACCACACTATAGGGTCATTTCATGTCAACTCACCTAGGACTTCCTGTTCGACCATCTCAGATTTCGTTGAAATTATATACGAGCAATCGCACATGTTACCAATGAACATGAGTAAATTTTAACCTTCGTCGAAGCAATACTGGCCGAGAAATATTGTTTGACTCCAAGCACCACTTTGCAAAGAGCGTGCGAGAATTTCCGGCGACCTTGAACTGTTAGATCTCGACCAGTATTTTGTTGAAAAAAATGAAACCTAACCGTCTTGTGCAGCTTTATGCATTCTGTTAAGAATAATAACGACAATTATTTTACGATCGATAGTCACCCAACAATTTTAGGCAAAATCTCCCGAAAAAATCAGAACCTGAAAAGATTGCGGAGTTTACCTTTTATTACTATGGGTCTTAAGGTATGACGAAAGTGAAATTTGACATGTAGTAACCTAACAGCACAGATTCTGAAATACAGAGTTTCATTTACGTACCACTGAATAAATAAGTGTAAAGCCGAAGATTTTGTAAAAAGATAAAAAATGCAGTACTTTCGACCTTGATAAAACTCATTAGAAATACCATATTTTGAACCACAAAAGAAACTGTATTTTAATATCCAACGGGGCTAGCCATACTATACAATTTGAATCAAAGTTATGTGCGAATGTAGCTGCACGAAACAAATGTAAACTTCGGATTCTTATATTTCGTAGAGTAAACGCACGCTGAACGTCAACTTAATACGCAATAGGTCGGTAGCACAAGGACGTAGAATAAAAAATTTCATGCGTCTACTATTTTCCAATAATCTACAAATTCGTCGAAAACATGATGATTTTTACGAAAAGGTGAAAATGGTCTATATTCGACAACTCTTTTACAAATATTGTTTCCTGTTAAGCTTCGATACCAGTCTCTTTCTAAATAACATGTTTGCAAGCCCTCTCCCCCCCCCCCCCCTTCCCACTGAACAGTTGGTTTAGTTTGTAAGTAGGCTGTTTAGGTTTTTTTATTGGTAACGCCACCTCAGTATGAAAATCACTGGCTGTGCTGTGTGCAGTCTGTGGCTGCTTTTCATTGTTGTAATACTCGCCATTGTAGTGTTAGGCAGCTGGCTGTGAACAGTGCGTAGCGTTGCGCAGTTGGAGGTGAGCCGCCAGCAGTGGTGGATGTGGGGAGAGAGATGGCGGAGCTTTGTAATTTGTCATGAACTGCTATATTTATAAATGATGATATCAAGGTAAATACATTCTTTGTTCTCTATTAATATCTTTCATTTGCTAACTATCCCTATCAGTAGTTAGTGCCTTCCATAGTTTGAATCTTTTATTTAGCTGGCAGTAGTGGCGCTCGCTGTATTGCAGTAGCTTGAGCAGCGAAGATTTTTGTGAGGTAAGTGATTTGTGAAAGGTATAGTTTAATGTTAGTCAGGGCCATTCTTTTGTAGGGAATTTTGAGAGTCAGATTGCGTTGCGCTAAAAATATTGTACGTCAGGTTAAGCACAGTCGTGTAAAATTGTTAAAAGGGGACGTTTCATATGTCGACCCTTAGCCTAGGATACCTCACTGGAATCTTCTGATTTTTTTTCTTGTAGTTTGTGTAATTAGTGTAGATTTTGTTTATTGCTAGCGCGTAATTGTAGAGAGAATCTCCATTGTAGTTGTAGTTTTTCATTGTTGTATAGTAAAATAGTTGTGGCATGCATGTAGATTTGCACCAAGTATTTCGCAGCTGCAATTAACTAGATATTATTTTCAGTGTTATGTTAATGTGTTCTCTTATTTTTGCTCCTCGAATTGTGTTTTTCTGTGTTGTCGTGTGAAATACTGTGACAATAATGGCGTGTGAAAAACGTAACACTAGGCTCCAAAGTAAATTGAGAAATGACAGCGAAGACGAAAGCAGTGTGTTAGCGCCACCGTGTAATGAATTAACTAATATTCAAAGTAGTAATTTGGTAACTGTGCATAGGGAAATGGAGCGGGTGGCAAACAATGGTGTAGACAGCGAAACAATTAGAGAACAGGGAAGCATTATCGATCGATCGGTCGGCGACAGCTCGCCTCAGGAATCCGAAATGACAGGAAAAAATCTCGGAAATGCTGTGGATTCAGGATTTGGGTCCTCACCGTTTTCTCAAATAAGTCAAGACACATTTTCTGCTTGTCAAAATGCGAATGTTGCCGGTGCAAATGCACTGCCGAAAAGCACTGAGGAACATGTTCCAGACACCAGTGCATTGTTATTACAATTAATACAGCAAATGGGACAAACACAGCAAAAGCTTCAAAAATTAGACGCAATTGAACAAAATCAGAAACAAATGGAACAAAATCAGAGACAAACACAGCAACAGCTACAAAAGTTAGACTCATTGGAACAAACTCTTGAACAAACACGTGAAGATTTAACTACTGAGTTACATAACATTGAATCGAAATGTCAAAAAGCCTGTAATGACGTACAAACACAAATTTGTGAGCATTTTCAACCTATTTTTTCGCGGCATGCAAATGCATTACAGAATCACGAAGCAGCCATAAAAGAACTGCAAACTACTGTTCATGAAAATCATGAGACCTTGCAAGCTAAATTTGACTCAGTTGCATCTACCGATTCGGTTACGCAACTTGCAAAAACTCAGGAAAACTTAAAGGACACAGTAGATACTCTGAAACTTGGTTCAGAAAAACACACTGAGGAAATAAGTACACTATCGGATAAAGTAGCCGAACTTTCAGATCAGTTCACTAACTTATCTACAAAGGTAGATGATGATCTGAATGACACAACACCTGTAGCCTTCACTGACACTGAAGAGTATGAACAAATTAGAAAATTCAAACAAAATCAAAATCAAATCAATACACAGTACAAAAGAGAAATCCGGGAAGTGCAAGATCAGTTGGCACAAGTAGTACAAGAATTACGTATTTCAGAGGACACTCGCGCCCCAATACGGGAAGAGGGACTTAGAAATATGGAACAGCCACAAAATAAGAACACAGGGCATTTCGGAAGTTATGAAAGAAATTGGCAATGTGCACCGAATTTTGAGATGGAACGGCCGACACGACCTAACAATGACCGATATGCTACTCGCCGACACGATGATTTTGACTATAAGCTGTTCATTACTACACGTAAATTCAAAACGTTTAAAAATTCTGCCAACGACATTCATCCACAAGCGTGGCTCCATCAATTCTCTCATTGTTTTCCCCCCAACTGGTCGTTATAACACAGATTAGAATTTATGTGTGGCTATTTAGAGAATGAACCAGCTGTAAGAATGCGTTCGGTCATTCACGATTGTCACAGTGAAGGAGAATTTTACCATGCCTTCCTCTCAGCATATTGGTCTCAAGCTACACAAGACCGAGTAAAACATAGCATCATAATGATGAAACATTTCGAACAATCTGAATTCTCCAGTCTTGTGAAATATTTTGAAGACATGTTGCACAAGAATCAGTACCTGTCAAACCCATACAGCCCCTCAGAACTCATCCGCATTTGCTTAATGAAATTACCTGAACATTTACGACACATTATTTTGGCAGGACGTTGCAAAGAAGACATTGAGGCTTTTCAGGGACTGTTACAAGAACTGGAAATTGACACTGACAATCGCGGAACGCAGGAGCACAACAATTACAGATCACATCCGTCGCAATTCCGCGATGAAAGAAATAATAACTGGATGCGACAAGGCTATTCTCACAACACAAATCGTGACCAAAACAGACACCACCCGTATGACAACCGTTGGCAGAGTAGTAATAATTACAGGGAAAGATCACCTTTCCGCGGTAATGACTATCACAGAGATTACCTTAGAAACAGACAATATGGTAACCAGAACTATTATTATCAAGGGAGACAGAATACTTTCAGACGCAACAGTTCAGCGTGCAGTTACGATTCCGGGAGAAATTCTCCACCACATGACCGACAAACAAGAAACTATGTAAACTACCGACATAACGACAGACCTGAATTTCATCAGAACTGGTGGGATTATAACAGAGCTGGGCCCTCTCGGCAAGGCGAATTTGTAGAAGCTAGGTCTCCAAATCCCAATAACGACGCGCGCCAACAAAGAGACAACAGACAATGACCCGCACCGCAGGCAGACACCCGCGCCGGCTGGTTCCGAGAAAAATAACATAGCGCTAACCTTGAGAAAAATTCCAGTATTCTTTACCGACGTATACCGCACGATAATTGCGTTCAGGTTGAAACTCTGCGTACTATGAAGAGTAAAGGATTTCACCACACTTCACATATAAAACCGCTTATTGAGAGATGATCTGCTTTTTAACTTAGTCTTTACCATAAAATTTTTCACTTTACATTACTAGTATGCTTTGTTAGACTTAGAAACTGTTAACATGCAACAGTGTTTGAAGTTAATTATTCAATCTAGAACCTAGGATACATATTTACACAGTAGTTACGAATGTATTCTTATAGTGAACAGATGACACAGTGTTATTGTGTGTGCATTCTTGCTTGTTTGTTGCACGATTATGTAACGACTATAAGGCTCACATACTTAGAACATTGACCAGTACTGTTAATGAGATTTTAATGCAACATTTTGGTTTACTTGCAAATACATTATGGATTCAAGGTGCTTTCTGAGAGATACCAGGTGACACAGTGGTTAGTTTATTTGACAGCTACACGACTATATCACGACGCTACTAATGTGTGACACAATTCACCTTGTTGCTTTTGCGGTGTATCTGTTTTACATCTGCACAGTTTTCTGAATTCTTCTGGAAAGTAAAACATGTTTTAGTATTTAACTTTTGTGGTATAGCTACAATGAGACAGCCTTTTCCGTGGCACAACAATACGTCACAGCACAGTACTTTCTTCATCACAACAATAAGCGTAATAACTAAGATATCTATACGCAAAACATTTCACTTTTGTTTATCATCAGGTAAGTACATTGACTTCTGCAGAACTTAGCTTTCGGAGGACGATAACTACGAGACTTCCACAGAGATTATCTTACAACATGACGCACAGTTTAGCGCTACAGGACACGTATCCTCAGGGGGGTACACGCTTACTTTGTGTACCATGTGTTTGGCGAGCACAAGGAACCCTAGCTAATATGGAATTTGCTTATACAACTTTACACATCGGTACCATATTTCTCTAACACACAAATTACACAGCTATCCGATTATTTAACAAAGAAACAAACATTTATTTTACCACATCAATGACAGATGTTTACGCAATTACGCAGTTGGATACCTTCACACTCATGAAATTGTATTTTGTCTGTACTTTGTGAAATGCTCATATTTTTTCGGAACCATTGTGATACTATGAGAGCGTTGAATGATGTATTTGGTATGGGATCATAATTTTTAAAGTACGTTTGAGGTAGATGACACTATTGAAATGAGCAGAGAATTTTTTTAGGTTTTGAAATTATTGGAGGAAGCTACGTCGATTTTGAGAATTGACTGAGATGTTATGATATTTTTACGACGACGATGTGTATTATGCTGCTGAGGTATGTTTATGGTCAAGAAGCTGATGCTATATGAGGAATTTGATTATGCTACGTATTTCATATGATGAATTATTAAAGAAGCGTCGACGAATATATATGCGTAATAAGGTAAGGAGTAATGAGTAGCGGTTAGGAACTCTGCCTTGTGAAGACGTATGTTGGAAACCGAGAATCGTACTTTTAGAATTATGAAATGTGTGTAAATGCGCGAATGTATCACAATGCTGACGAATATTTTTTTTTGACACTTATATTTATAGGATTTTGTTTCTACAGATTTGCTACGCTAATTCTTGACCTGTGAAATATTTTTATATGAGACTGTCGCTGTAGCGAAAACTGCTGTCGTAAATATTTCGTTAAGAAAGGTAAGTGACCTTGATGTAATGCGTTGTGGCGCGCAGCTGGGCCAGCCGCCCGGAGAAAAAGCCATTAGGTGGAGAAAAAAAGAGGCCATTAACCTCGCTTCTGACATTCCTTTGTAGAAAGCATCGTAAAAACGACACGGTCGAACTTGAAAACATATGATTACACTGGATGCCTAATGAAATGACGAGAAATATTTTTATGTCTATACACCTGATTATGACTACTGTCTCTCTAGTTGATAGATTTTTCTACTAACTTATGAAATGTCACATGACTATTGACTGATATTTTTATGCTTTGCCTTTCATAGTTGCTTATTTCATTTGATATCTAGTTTCCAGCTGTGTTGCAGCATGGGTTTTATATAAAAAAAATAAAAAAATAAAAATAAAAAAATTCATTTGCTAATGTGGACACTTTCTGTCAACAGATCTATTAAATAATTATTTTATGACCCACATTCTTCGAAAAAGGAGCTCTTGGAATGGAAAGAACAATAAGAAGGGACTAATAACAGGAACTGCATACATAATTTTCTTTTCAACTACTTGGTAAATTTTTTTTGTAGAGTAAGTTTTTGTGATGCATCACTCTAGTGTTAAGATGTGACGTAAGTTTTAAACATGGCCATTTTTACTGTAATATTTTTTCTGCTTGAGCTATGTCATGTTTAGGTATAAGTTGCTGCTGTTTGCCAGGCATAGTGTTATTGAATTTGACTTTGTGTTATTCTGTTAAGCCAGTTTTACTAATGATTTATTTTTATTGTTTGCTGCACATTGCCTTAGATTAGTTTTAATATTACAATTGCTTTGCTAATTTCTTAATGCTGCTTGCTTCGCAAATCTGCGTTTTTTTATTGCTGTTTATATTAATTGTTTTATGTGATGCTGCATTGCCTTGTCCCTTAGTTTAGCATCTGAGCTCAGTAGATTTAAGTTAGCTTAAGAGGGGGTAGACTATATAAGAGAACAAGTTGTGATGAATTGGAAGAAATACATTGAAAATCTATAAGAAAATGGTTTAGCCAAAACAGTATTTTGAAAGAGGATATGAACCAAAAAAAAGTAGGGTTTAGAGACAACAGGTTTAGGTAGGATTTTCTTGGAAATAAATGATGAAGTAAGATAATGGAAAATAAATAATGAGGTAAGAAATATGTGAACATATATATACAGAAAGCATGCTTGAATAGGATTTTTTTGGTGGAAACAAATGTGGAAATAAGACGAAAGATCTATGGAATGAAGTTTTGGGTTGGACTGCAGTACCAAATGTTACACTGAAAACAAACCCTGTCCTTTCCTTTTGTGTTATCCCACTATGTGTTTGTGTACCCTTGTGTATTTGTTTTCTTCCTGTCTTTGTGTAGTTTCATAGAATTTTTTTCTTCTAATACTCAGCTACATTCACTATGATGAGGAATACTGTTATCCTCAAATATAATTGATATTAATAATATGTTATTTAACTTGTAAATATGCTTAGATATTATTTATTATGTTCTGTTTTAATGCTCATGTGTGAAGTTGATGTTTCGAAAGTTATTCTGAACTTTTATGTATCTACTTATCTCATAATTCCTGTAACATTGATGTATATGTTTATTTCTATTGTGTTGTAAAGCCTGTACTACAAATGTTATCTGTATTGTTATGTTCTTTAATGATGTATTTTGTACCTTTGTAATTGTACTCTCATGTTATAATATTGTAATTGACACCAGTTGTTCAAATTAAGTATCATTTCACTGCACACGCTTCTGTTGATCATAGTATATGGACAATATGTGAGAAGTAGGGACTGTTAGTGTTTGCACGTGTGTTAATAATTCAGCAAGGGACTGGATAACAGCATTGCTGGTTCTAAAGACAATTCCAAAAACTTTGTGAGTGCACAAGTGGTGGTTATGGACTTGCTATATTATCCGCAAGACTCTTCAATGGTGATTGTGCACCTGCACAGTCTCAACAGATGGCTGCTGGCCATCTCTACAAGGACTGCAGTGGGTCTGCACCGCTGGTGGCCCACCAGTACCATTATCTCTACACGGACTACAGTGGGTCTGCGTCTTTGCTGACTCACCAGTACCATTATCTCTACAAGGACTACAGTGGGTCTGCGTCTTTGCTGACTCACCAGTACCATTATTTCTACAAGGACTGCAGTGGGTCTGCACCTCTGGTGGCCCACCAATACCACAATCTCCACCAGGACTACAGTGGGTCTGCTCTGTGATGACCTACTCACCAATATTCTTCAAAACTTCGATTGACTCCGCTGTGGGTTTGCTCTGTTGTGGCCCATTACCTGTCCGCATGTCGAGAGTCAGCACTGTCTTTTTGTTGGAAGGACAACGCTACTTCTTCAAGACTGCATGGAAATCCACTACTTCCGTGTGCATTATCTTTTACTGCTCAGTCTTTGAGAAAAACACTGCAATTCAACGATCAGGACTGTCTTTATGGACTGTGAGAAAATTTTAGCTTTTGACCAACATTGTATCAATAAGTGTGTGCATTTGATTTCTTTGTTATTGTAATTGTGAAAAAAAATTTTAACAAATATGTATTGGCCAGTGCCCAACAAAATTTGTAAAATTTTTTGTGGGTAGCATGGGGGCTATGTAAGTAGGCTGTTTAGGTTTTTTTATTGGTAACGCCACCTCAGTATGAAAATCACTGGCTGTGCTGTGTGCAGTCTGTGGCTGCTTTTCATTGTTGTAATACTCGCCATTGTAGTGTTAGGCAGCTGGCTGTGAACAGCGCGTAGCGTTGCGCAGTTGGAGGTGAGCCGCCAGCAGTGGTGGATGTGGGGAGAGAGATGGCGGAGCTTTGTAATTTGTCATGAACTGCTATATTTATAAATGATGATATCAAGGTAAATACATTCTTTGTTCTCTATTAATATCTTTCATTTGCTAACTATCCCTATCAGTAGTTAGTGCCTTCCATAGTTTGAATCTTTTATTTAGCTGGCAGTAGTGGCGCTCGCTGTATTGCAGTAGCTTGAGCAGCGAAGATTTTTGTGAGGTAAGTGATTTGTGAAAGGTATAGTTTAATGTTAGTCAGGGCCATTCTTTTGTAGGGAATTTTGAGAGTCAGATTGCGTTGCGCTAAAAATATTGTGCGTCAGGTTAAGCACAGTCGTGTAAAATTGTTAAAAGGGGACGTTTCAAGTTTCAAACATGGGGTAACAAAACTACAAATACTGAGGCGAAGTAGCAGGAAAAATTGCGCTGCGAATAAAATTTTAACTTTGGCTTCTTATATCTCGTTCATTAAGGCATGATAAACGCGAAACTTTGAACACAACAACTTAGGAACAAAATGTTTTCCAATGCAAATTATATTTCATGCACTGCTTTCCAAATTTCTGTAAGTTCAAAGCTGATTTTCGTAAAAAATACAAAAATAGATCACTTTCAATTTTTTTTCAGAAATTTTCTTTTCCGTAACTGATTTCAAACTAATCACAGTTGGAAAGAGGGAAACAGCATGTTTTCAAGCATCCGTGAAATGACGTTCGATTTTCCAATGTGTGCTGGTAATACTTGAAAATGACACACAAATTTGAGAGAATGTTCGACGCCAATAGGTTACTTTGCAGCGACCCGGTGTCCTGTTACGTTGCACTGTGTTGGTTCATGATGACATTGTCACTACCGGTTCAAGAACATGAACCGGCGATCCCATCGCTACAGGAGTCATATTATACCAGCCACTGATGGGTTTCTGCCGCCAGTGAAGCACGGAGGAAGTTACGTTATGGTACTGGGGCGTTTCCCGTCGTTAGTATGTTGTCCCCTTTCTGCACTTACGAAAGCGGTAAACGGAGAAGGACAGAACACGTTTCACAGCACTGTGCAATGGGTGCGATTGAGGAGCAGATCGGAGACGATGAATGTTTCGGCAAGACATTGCACCCTGTCACAAAGAAACATTTTTGAGGCAATGGTTTATGGATAACAGCATTCCTAAAATGGACTGGCCCGCTCATAGTCCTAACTTGCACACAATGAAACACATTTGCGATGAGTCAGAAAGCCGAATTCGCTCCAGATCCTAGCGTTCAACTTCACTACTCTCTCTAGTTTCGGCTCTTGAGAATGAAAGTGCTGCCTTTCCTCCGTGGCCATGCAGAAACCTCGCTGCAATTGTCAGCAGCAGAGTTCAAGCCGCCACAAATTGAAGGATGGACACACCCAGTAACAACATCCACTAACAGGTGTCCGAGTACATATGACCAGTCAGTGGACAGTGCATGTTCAGTGTAATTTTGTAACAAGTTGTCTGTTTCCAGCGAGTAACAAGTAAGTATGCAGTGGGCTATCAAATGTGACGTGTAGCATGCTTTGTGAACACAGTAATAACTGAATGAAATTTTCTCTTTTTACTAGAGTGTGCGCTGATATGAAACTTTCTTGAAGATTGACACTGCGTGCTGGACAGAGATTCAAACGTGGGACCTTTGTCTTTCGTGGGCAAGTGCTCTCCCGACTGAGCTAACCAATCACGACTCACGACCCGTCCTCACAGCTTTACTTACGCCAGTACCTCGTCTCCTACCTCCCCAACTTAACAGTGGCTCTTCTGCGAACCTTCACTCTGGAAAGGTCCCCAAGGTTGTGGCTAAGCCATGTTTCCAGGAGTGCTAGTTTTGCTAGGTTGGCAGGAGGGCTTCTGTGAAGTTGGGAAGGTAGGAGACGAGGTACTGGCGGAAGTAAAGCTGCGAGGAGAAAACATGAGTCGTGCTTGCGTAGCGCTTGTCCCCTAAAGGCAAAGATCCCGAGTTAGAGTCTCGCTCCGGCACACAGGTTCAATCTGCCACGAAGTTTCACGGTAAATAGCAGTTTACGGTAACGGCATGTGTATTTTGCATTATTCGAGTTTTCAATTACCCGTGTAGGTTTGAGTTTCCATGAACTCGGATAATCGTGTGCTTGCTGTGTGTTGAAAAGTTGGCCGGCCGAAGTGGCCGAGCGGTTCTAGGCGCTTCAGTCTGGAACCGCGCGACCGCTACGGTCGCAGGTTCGAATCCTGCCTCGGGCATTGATGAGTGTGATGTCCTTAGGTTGGTTAGGTTTAAGTAGTTCTAAGTTCTAGGGGACGGATGACCTTCGATGTTAAATCCCATAGTGCACAGAGCCATTGTTTTGAAAAGTTGTAAGCAAATAAGTAAGCAGCTAACTACATACGTTCTCTGCCTTCGGCTCTTGAGAAGAATGCGCCGTCATTCACCTACAGACGTTCAAACACATCACTGAAACTGTCCCCAGCAGTGTTAAAATTTCATAAAGGCGACGGGTGATCACATCCCATCTTAACGTCCACTAGTAGGAGTCGGCACACTTTTGACGAGATAGTCTGCACCTGCACTCGTATTCCTTAGATGCTAGGCTATTCTATGACAAGAGTGCGTCCCGAACTGTCTTTTGGTTTTAATATGGATGGGTTTGGTAAAAATGATGGAGAACTGTGATGGATACATTCGCGAGCGGTTTATAGCTGGCAGTGGATGTCAAGTCTAGTAACGTGACAGGGTCGTGATGCTTTTCTAGTGGCCACTCAAGACAAGGGACGATCTTTTTTATTTTTATAGTTTTATTATTTATTTATTATTTTTGGGAGATCTCGCTGTCAGAACAAGCAGAACACAACAGGACGCGGTGGGACAGTATGTCTTCCAAACCCTGAGGCACAACCACCATCGGACTGATTACACCACACTGGAAAGCGGTGAGCTGGGTTTTTGTGACAGATTCGGCTTTGCTGAAACAATATTTTGGATTCAATGCTTCAATTTCAAATTACGAGAGCACGCAATTGTCAGTCTTGGGAATCTGAATGTCGTCCGTCCAACGTATTGAGAGTGAACATTGCGCCAGGAGTCAGAACTCTGACGGGAGCTATACTCACCGTCAATGTCCAGACACTCTGAGACCAAAATGGTACTGAAACAGAGGATGACAGACTAAAGGCCGAAATACTAAATGTCTTTTTCCAAAGCTGTTTCACAGAGGAAGACTGCACTGTAGTTCCTTCTCTAGATTGTCACACGGATGACAAAATGGAAGATATCGAAACAGGTGACAGAGGGATAGAAAAACAATTAAAATCGCTCAAAAGAGGAAAGGCCGCTGGACCTGATGGGATACCAGTTCGATTTTACACGGCGTACGTGAAGGAACTGTCCCCCCTTCTTCCAGCGATGTACCGTAGGTCTCTATAAGAGCGTAGCGTTCCAAAATATTGGAAGAGAGCACAGGTCATCCCCGTTTTCAAGAAGGGATGTCGAACAGATGTGCAGAACTATAGACCTATATCTCTAATGTCGATCAGTCGTAGAATTTTGGAACACGTATTATGTTCGAGTATAATGACTTTTCTGGAGACTAGAAATCTACTCTGTAGGAATCAGCATGGGTTTCGAAAAAGACGATCGTGTGAAACCCAGCTGTCCACGAGACTCGAAGGGCCATAGACACGGGTTCCCAGGTAGATGCAAGGCGTTTGATACAGTTCCCCACAGTCGTTTCATGAACAAAGTAAGAGCGTATGGAGTATCAGACCAATTGTGTGATTGGATTGAGGAGTTCCTAGATAACAGAACGTAGCATGTCATTCTCAATGGAGAAAAGTCTTCCGAGGTAAGAGTGTGGATAACATCGGAAGTTCACTGAAGCTTTTTGCGGATGATGCTGAAGTATATCGAGAGGTTGTAACAATGGAAAATTGTACTGAAATGCAGGAGGATCTGCAGCGAATTGACGCATGGCGCAGGGAATGGCAATTGAATCTCAATGTAGACAAGTGTAATGTTGTGCGAATACATAGAAAGAAAGATCCCTTATCATTTAGCTACAATATAGCAGGGAGCAACTGGAAGCAGTTAATTCCATAAATTATCTGGGAGTACGCATTAGGAGTGATTTAAAATGGAATGATCATATAAAGTTGATCGTCGGTAAAGCAGATGCCAGACTGAGATTCATTGGAAGAATCCTAAGGAAATGCAATCCGAAAACAAACGAAGTAGGTTACAGTACGCTTGTTCGCCCGCTGCTTGAATACTGCTCAGCAGTGTGGGATCCGTACCAGATAGGGTTGATAGAAGAGATAGAGAAGATCCAACAGAGAGCAGCGCGCCTCGTTACAGGATCATTTAGTAATCGCGAAAGCGTTACGGAGATGATAGATAAACTCCAGTGGAAGACTCTGCAGGACAGACGCTCAGTAGCTCGGTACGGGCTTTTGTTGAAGTTTCGAGAACATATCGTCACCGAGGAGTCAAGCAGTATATTGCTCCATCCTACGTATATCTCGCGAAGAGACCATAAGGATAAAATCAGAGAGATTAGAGCCCACACAGCGGCATACCGACAATCTTTCTTTCCACGAACAATACGAGACTGGAATCGAAGGGAGACCCGATAGAGGTACTCAAGGTATCCTCCGCCACACACCGTCAGGTGGCTTGCGGGGTATGGATGTAGATTTAGATGTAGATGTAGAAGGTTCCAGTCAGCCATATCTGACCACCACAGGGATGGATCACAATATTGTGCACCAAGCAGATCGTAACCCCTTGACATCTGCACCTACCACAGGAGTACAGGTAGTGGACTCTCTGCAACATTTAGTGTCATCCCACATCAATTATCGGAGACTAACAGCAGCCAAAGTGGGAATTTACAATCCCATGCATAGGCTGTACCACAACACGGCTGCGTTTCGAGTGGTGCTGTGACCGGGAAGCACGGACTGCTGATGAATGGCGTCGCATTGTGTTCTGCAATGAATTACGGCCTTGGGCGAGCAAATTCAACCATTAATTGACAGAGTAACTCCACGTCATCAAGCCGGTTTTCAAAGGAATCGCAGTTTCTATCAGGCATGGGCACTAAAATGTTTCATGAAGCAAGATACAAATGCAAATAAAGGATTGCAGTAGGATTTGTTGCCGGCCGGTGTGGCCGCGCGGTTCTAGACGCTTCAGTCTAGAACCGCGTGACCGCTACAGTCGCAGGTTCGAATCCTGCCTCGGGCATGGATGTGTGTGATGTCCTTAGGTTAGTTAGGTTTAAGTAGTTCTAAGTTCTAGGGGACTGATGACCACAGATGTTAAGTCCCATAGTGCTCAGAGCCATTAGTAGCATTTGTTGATCTTACTGCCGCATTTGACACCGTATGGCGCCGTGGCCCGCTACTGAAATTTGCAGAAGTCATACCACGTAAAAAGTTGGTTAGTTTAACGGATAGCATGTTCAGCAACAGACGATTTCAAGTATTCCTTGGAGGAAAGGGAGCAAATGGTGAAGGCTGAATGACTGGCTACCTCAGGGCTCTGTGTTATCACGAACCCATTTTTATCTTTATACCATCGATACGCCCAAAACTAGCGCTAAAAAGATACAATTTGCTGACGAGCTAACACTAGCTTATCAAGTAAGAAAGCTGGAAGAGTGTGAATGATCTTTGACCAAAGATTTACACATAATGGGCGACTATTTCGAGAACTGGAGATGGAAACGAAATCCATCTAAAACGGAGGTAAATGCTTACCTTCTTAATAATCGCGAGGCAAATCGCAAATTAAATTCAGTTTTCGAAAACGTCCCCCTGGGACATAATCCATACCCAAAATACTTGGGGGGTTATTTTAGACCAGGCTCTTTCCTTTAAGAACCATTTAGAAAACGTAGCAAAAAAATGTGAACACCAAAATTGATATTGTCAGAAAAGTGGCCGTATCAGGATGGGGTGCCAATGCAGATACTAATCTTACTGCTACATTGGCATTAGTGCAATCCAAGGCATAATACTGTGCTCCAGTAAGGAAAAATAGTGCAGCTGTATGGATAATTGACGTCAAATTGCATCAAGCAGTGAGAATAATCAGTGGGACTACTAAATCTACTCCACTTCCATGGCTGTCTGTATTACGTGATATTGATCTTCATCAATAAGAGGAGAAGCAGCCATCAATGAAGGAGGTCCAAAAGTGTTTCACTAACCAGAACTCACTTTATATAATCAGCTACAGAATACACTTACGAGCAGGCTCAAACCTGGAAAAACACCCTAGCCAATGCAAGATGCGCCTCTTGTGTATGACGTTTCTCAAGAATGGAAAGAGGTTTCGTATAAGTTTCCTCCGACTATTTCTCGTCTCATAACTGACCCTAACAAATGTGTGAATGGATATGGTCTTCCCACAAAACTGTGGACATCACCGAATCGATTCGCTACAGGACATGGAAGATGTGGCACCTTTTTGTATGCGTGGGGGTTCAAAGTCATCCCGGCTTGTAACTGTGGTGATCCTGTGCAGACTATTCAGCACCTGATTGAAAAGTGTATACTACGAAAATTCCTTTGTTGATTCAATGAGCTACATTTGGTGCACCAGAGCTGTATAGTGCTTAAGAGACATAGATAATCAGTTATAATATTTTCTTTGCATTGTTTGGTTGCTTGTGTTTATTCAGCCTTTTATATACGAAGTCCTTAAAGAAGACTTACAATGCCATGTAACTTCTTGGCAGATTAAAACTGTGTGCCGGACTGAGACTCGAACTCGGGACCTTTGCCTTTCGCGGGCAAGTGCTCTGGTAGAGCACTTGCCCGCGAAAGGCAAAGGTCCCGAGTTCGAGTCTCGTTCCGGCACAAAGTTTTAATCTGCCAAGAAGTTTCATATCAGCGCACACTCCGCTGCATAGTGAAAATCTCATTCTGGAATACCATGTAAATCAATCCGGCCGCTGTGGCCGAGCGGTTCTAGGCACTTCAGTCCGGAACCGCGCTGCTGCTACGGTCACAGGTTCGAATTCCGCCTCGGGCATGGATGTGTGTGATGTCCTTAGGCTAGTTAGGTTTAAGTAGTTCTAGGTCTAGGGGACTGATGACCTCAGATATTAAGTCCCATAGTGCTTAGAGCCATTTGAACCATGTAAGTCATACGAATAAAAACTACCAAGTATGATCATCGTTGACGAGTAAGGCGGTGTATTGGGAAGATGTGTCCTTTCATTGGTTTAGCGGAGCACAGAGGTGTTACTCTTGGCTTCATAGTGTGGGGAGCCAATCGGGTATCACTTCAGGTTAGGGTTGGCAGTGATTGTGGGAACTCTGACAGTACAAGGGTATGTCATGGACATGCTTCGACCTCTTGTTTATATCTCTTGCGACGGTGCCGTAGTTCCGTTTTTCAACAATACTATGCTCTTCCACACATAGCACGTGACTATGTACTGGCTGCGTGATGTTGAGGTACTCCCACGGCCTGGAAGATCTCCAGATCCGTCCCTGATAGACGTGTACGATCAAGTGAGATGTCACCTCCGTCGCAGTGCCAGTATGCAGGATGTCAAACATCAGTTACAACAATTCTGAGCCAGCTTTCCTGAAGAGGGGATAAAACGGCTTTACGACGGCCATCCCAATAAGTGCATGCATCTAGGCGTGAGGGGGTGCAACGTCGTACTGACAAGTGGGCTCATAGTGCCAAGTTCTTTATAAATTTGACTCGAATTTGTAATTACTGAATGAACATCCCATATCCTTTCCATTCGTGAAGTTTCACTTTGTTTCCCCCTCGCTTGCTGTTGTGACTCGTGTTTTTCGTCACGCAGAAACGTCACAAGTGCGCATTGTAGGTTTGACTTATGGCAGCAAGTGGTCTTTTAGTGCGAAAATCATTCAAAATTGAGAGCTACTCAGGCAGTCGAGGCAAAGGAAAACAAAGAAATGAACGAGTTAATGGAGTGGACAGGATGACGTAGTTATGATTGTGAAGAAAATGAAATTGAGGTTGGTAGGACATTGGCCAGTCAAATAGCTGGTAGATTTACTAAGGAACTTCTTTCCTGGATTCGAAGAGAGAAAAGAACAAGAAGGCATCCTACTGCAGTGTAGCCAGACGACATAAGAGTAACGCGGGTGTATGTAACTGGAAACAACAACGTGTGGCACGTGATAATGTGTGACAGGTTCCTTACGATGGAAGAAACTGTCTGCACAATTCAAAATCGGCCTTGGGGCATGCTTAGCAAGCCTAAGAGTTCTGCTGGCAGCCCATGAATAGCAAGAAAATGTAGTGCTGCGTGCTGCTGGAGAGACACAGTTCCATGTCACGTTAGATGCATACGCAATACATTAAATATTTATACCATTTCCCAGTTTTAAAACGGCGACTTCTTATTTCTGCAGTAATTACGTCTGCATATTTAATGAGTGGAGAATCTGGAACTACCGAGATTCCGTTTCACATGTAGTGGAGAGAAATCCCACTGCGATCTTAGTCGCAATAGGCAGAGCGCCCGTTCAATTAGCATGCACCAAGGAATGATACTGAAGAAAGTAAATCCCCATTTGCGAAGACTGAGAACCAAAATAAAACAAAATCAGGGAGAAAGGAAGTGAATTTCAGCTTCACTTGACTATACCACCACCTCGTTCAGTGCAATCGATGATAGTCAGGTGTTGGCTGTAATTGTGTTTTACGCTCTCAGATACTATCTGGCCGACTTGATTATTCTGCAGGCTTGATACGCAGAATTTAGGTCGCGGCGTTTGAGCAAACTATCTACTAGCCGATGATAACGTGCGGGTGTATCACTGAAGGAATATCACGGTTCTTAATATTTTCTTGGTTATAAGGCGAATATTGAGATGTGGTCTGTGATAGTTCAGTAACTTAAGTGCACTGTGGAAGGGTACGCACTGAGATACAGAACAAAAATCTCAAGCGCGAAATGGAGATTAGTGGGGGGGGGGGGGGGGGGGGGGAAGAGAAGAGAATTATTACGAAGTTTCCGTAATGATAAGAAACGGCCCCTACTACGTACGAGCTGTGAGAGCTTCAGGTAATTTAACAAACTCTGAGGTGATGGTGTGCTAGCTGGATACGTCCATTCCTAAACAGCCATTAATGATGTGATGCCGCATTTGTCGACTGCTATCGATGTAAGGATTTCCCATGAAGTCAGGAGAACAATTCAGTTGTCTGCACAGAGAATCGCTCGAGCTTAGGCCAGAACACAACACGTTGTAGAGTAGCGCTTCTAGGGATAAAAACCCTTGGTTAAGGTATGATGCTTGTCATACACTAGCTACAGCGTATATCAGCGAAAATGTGTATGTCTTCAACAATGTTAGGGGGCGCTTTGAAGTCACAGAAGCAAGAAGTCGAAGATGGAAGAGAGGTCCTAATGCCCAGGAAGATACCGGACATGGTGATTAATTGTGGTAGTATGTTAGTTTCATAAGACAGACATTGGAGATGCATAGGAATCATCCAAGCTAATTTCGAGCGTGGAAAGACTAAAAAACTAAGTTCCATTTAGCACTAAATCACGAACAGATCCGCCGTCAGAACCGCACAAGTGTAAGGCAACAATTTCTGCAGAAACTTCTGCATCGTACAATTTTGCCAATTCGCGTCGATTGCCGTTACGTGGTTTTGTTTCAGCGATTACAATATCAAGTCGAAAGATGACGATTTGGCCTGCCAAGATTGCAACAGCGCCAGGAAACAAATATAATGAACAGATTAGAATCCAACTCCAGACAGTCAGCGAGTCATTCAGTGAGTTCATTACGAACAAATGATGTTCCAGCCAAATATGGACTTCATTGATCTGGTGGACTGGCGCTAGCTTATTGTGCCCGAGGTCTGGATCCAGTTCCTACTTATGCCACCATTAACTAACCTAAGGACATCACACACATCCATGCCCGAGGCAGGATTCGAACCTGCGACCGTAGCAGTCGCACGGTTCCGGACTGCGCGCCTAGAACCGCGAGACCACCGCGGCCGGCCTCTGGTAACCACATGTGAAAAATTCACTTCTTATTTTATTTGAACTCTAGATGTTGAAAATTTTTGTGCTCTGCGGATTCGTACTCGAATCTTTCCTTTCACGGAATTTGAGACTTTCAAGACGATAAAGCTGCATTATTTCGTCGTTTCCGCGAAGATTCACAACTCCTCGAGGTATCCACGAAAGGTGATTACCTGGGTTCGAATCTTGATCCGGCATAAAGATTTTCATCACGTTATTTTAGGCTCTAGCCTGTGCGCGCATATCTACTGGTGAAAAATAATGTTTAGTGTCTCTTTCATTAGTTAACAGTATTAGATTCCTAATCCTGTGAGAAATGTTTCGTCACGTAATGTCAAGTTCAGACACGTTTTGTAGACTTAGAGAAAGCTTTTGACAATGTTGAGTGGAATACTCTCTTTCAAATTCTGAAGGTGGCAGGGGTAAAATACAGGGAGCGAAAGGCTATTTACAATTTGTGCAGAAACCAGATTGCAGTTATAAGAGTCGAGGGACATGAAAGGGAAGCGGTGGTTGGGAAGGGAGTGAGACAGGGTTGTAGCCTATCCCCGATGTTATTCAATTTGTATATTGAGCAAGCAGTAAAGGAAACAAAAGAAAAATTCGGAGTAGGAATTAAAATCCATGGAGAAGAAATAAAAACTTTGAGGTTTGCCGATGACACTGTCATTGTGTCAGAGACAGCAAAGGACTTGGAAGAGCAGTTGAACGGAATGGATAGTGTCTTGAAAGGAGGATATAAGATGAACATCAACAAAAGCAAAACGAGGATAATGGAATGTAGTCGAATTAAGTCGGGTGATGCTGAGGGAATTAGATTAGGAAATGAGACGCTTAAAGTAGTAAAGGAATTTTGCTATTTGGGGAGCAAAATAACTGATGATGGTCGAAGTAGAGAGGATATAAAATGTAGACCTGCAATGGCGAGGAAAGAGTTTCTGAAGGAGAGAAATTTGTTAACATCGAGTATAGATTTAAGTGTTAGAAAGTCATTTCTGAAAGTATTTGTATGGAATGTAGCCATGTATGGAAGTGAAACATGGGCGATAACTAGTTTGGACAAGAAGAGAATAGAAGCTTTCGAAATGTGGTGCTACAGAAGAATGCTGAAGACTAGATGGGTAGGTCACGTACCTAATGAGGAGGTATTGAATAGGATTGGGGAGAAGAGAAGTTTGTGGCACAACTTGACTAGAAGAAGGGATCGGTTGGTAGGACATGTTCTGAGGCATCAAGGGATCACCAATTTAATATTGGAGGGCAGCGTGGAGGGTAAAAATCGTAGAGGGAGACCAAGAGATGAATAGACTAAGCAGATTCAAAAGGATGTAGGTTGCAGTAGGTACTGGGAGATGAAGAAGCTTGCACAGGATAGAGTAACATTGAGAGCTGCATCAAACCAGTCTCGGGACTGAAGACCACAACAACAACAACAAGTGATACCGATAAGAACTTCGATATTTCACGTCTTTTCATGTCCAGTCAGCAATGACAGTCGGTATTCGAATCTAAGTTAATCACGAAAGCTTTACTTGGTTAGCAGTGCCTATAGGTGCTGGGTTTAATTCAAATCCAGAAGAAAACCGTATTGGCATTTAAATTTCAAATACTTGCACTATTATCTGCTCATGGTACCTTAGATATACGGAGCGATCAAAAAGTTTTCGTTTGAGGTTGTTGCTGCAGTGTATATGCAACTTAGCGCGATTGGGATTAGAGTATATATGCACCGACATGTAGGCGAGGGATTAGTGTGTCGTTCGTGTCCATTCGACGTGCGTTAAATGCCGTAATGTGAACTATGGCGACGTGTTACCAAATGCTTCAAATAGCACCAAAGTGCTATTATTCTTTTCTTGGATACCGAAGGACAAATACACCATATGGATTGTGTCCAATTACCCTCATAGCCGTTAACTGCGTGATAAACTCACACATTTTGCGGCTATGGGGATAATGCACACAATGTTATAGATATACAGCAACTAGTAATGATACGAGGGTTGAAACTTAAATAGTGGCAACTATTTATCCAAACCGATATAAAAGAGTTACATGTTTGTACCTGTTACTGTCCTTCAAAGTAGTCACCAGCGTTGTGTAGAACCCGTTGCCAGCGATGTGGAAGGCGTTCTGTTGATGGTGCGAATGGAGCGGTCTACTGCCTGTCGAATCTCTGGAACAGTTCTGAAGCGAATGCCACGAAGTGGTTCCTTCATGTTCGGAATCAAATCAAAGTCACAAGGACTTAAGTCTGGGGAGTATGGTGGATGGTACAGTACTTCCCAGTCCCATCGACCGAACAGAGCAGCCACAGCTTGCGCTGTTATGAGCCCGCGCATTGTGGTGCAAACTGATGGGCGGTTGCCCAGAAAGTGTCGCCGCTTCTTTCGTAAAGCTCGTCGCAGGTGCTGCTCCAAAAACGATCAGTAATACTGTGCATTGACAGTCTGAAGTGGAGGAACGTAATGCGTTAGGATGACACCATCACAGTCGTTCACGAGAATCACCATAACTTTCACCATACTGGGGCTCTGACGCACTTAAGACTTTCACGGCGACCCATAATGACGCGATTCGTTGGATTGGCGTTTCAGTTTTGGCTCATACGATGTAGCCCGTGTCTCATCCAGTGTTGCTATACAGCGTAAGAAAGCCTCTCCTTCGCGCTCATAGCGCTCCAAGTGCGTCAGAGCAGGGTCGTAACGCATCCATTTCTGCATGTTCATCAAATCATGCCGGAACCCATCGTGATAATTTTTCGTGTGCCCAGGCGTTCCTTCAGGATAGCAAGCACAGTCGTATGCGCTAATCCGGTTTCGTGGGTGAGCTCACGAATCGTATGGCGTCGATCAATGTCCACTAACGAGGCAACAACACGCACTTCTTCTTCAGAGACGCTAGGACGACCTGTCCGATGCATGTATGACACAGTTGACCGACCTTTGTTGAAGGCTTTTACCCAACGTGCCACTGTTCTGTACGGCAATGCCGATTCCCCGCACGCCTCTTCAAGGTCGTGCTGTACGACCTCTGGCATATTTAATCTTGACCCAACTCCGTTGTTCCTGTTTCGAAAACATAGTGACACGGTTACGTTAGACAGCTCGCTCGCAAATGACTGTGTTTCCCTCGATTGTGTGCACGCCGGTGACGTGGGACTGGCGAGTCCATTTGCTCTGAGTTACGGTAGGTATTTCAACAAAACTGTGCTATCAGCGACAACAGTAGATTCCATTGCATAGTGTCTCCACAGCAGTGTTGCCACTATTTAAGTTCCAACCTACGTTTATTCTACATCTGATAACTGGTACCATGGTTATGCAGATGCATAGCTGAGACGGTTTTTGAACCCGCTGATGATCTGATCCTAGACAATAATCCATCGTCTGTACTGAAATACACAGTTACAGCTGCGAATTGCATAATGCAGCTCTTAATATTACTCTTTTCTAAATATCGTTCATTCTGCAGATTCTCAAGACTGAGAAGCGGAATTTTATGTCAAGGAGGTATGGAATAACATTAAACAGCAATTAATTAGAATGCAGTATGTATCTTTCCCATGATCTGCGAAATAAGAATGTGTTTATTACTTACAGGCTGATCCTCCTCGTCTGTACGCGACTGGGGTAGATTAATAACCTGCGAGTTGGAGTGCAATGTTCTGTTGTTTACCTGGAGTACTTCCGCAATCCAGGCAGGTCGCGCACACAGTGGTCTGGAGGCGTCGCGCCAGTAGAATTGGGCCGTCACACGTGCGCTCGCTAACCGTGTGGAGCGGTGCGGTGTGAGAGCGACACGTTTCGATAATTGCAGTGTGGTCCTCATTAGGAGGTGCGGATCCCAGCTGTCGCCGTTCGCAGACGGTCATTATTCCCAGGGCTACGCGTCTGCTCTAATTACGCCCTTACAACGAGAAAGCAGGTCATTCCGTGTCCGCGAAATCAGCCACTGCCTTTGTTTACTTTGACAGTGATGTGCCGTTTCTTTACGGGGATTTTTACCGTTCCTTTGATCTTTCGGCCGTTGAACGTAGCGTCCTCCTCCTGTTATCGCTATAGTGTTTTTGTGTGTCTAATAATTCGTACGAAGTGCCTTCTGTTATCGCATGCGTTTACCAGATTACGGATTTCAGAGTTAGAATAAAGATACTATCTTGATGTATTTCCATATAGTCCTGATCGTGTGCGTCCGCATGTTATGCCAGTAGATCGATTTGCAGAGGAAGGAAATCCACCAAACTGCTATGAAATTTATAAGTGGAGCAGTTTCAAAGCTTTATAGCGCCGTTATCAGCGTTACGTCCAAAGCGTTAAACCTGTCTTCACGACATATGTAAAATTACTCACATAAAATCCCAAAAATGTAAAAAAAAAATTGTTCCAAGTGTCACGATGCAGCCACGTGACGATTAGATCGTTGGCTGAAACGTAGAGACAATTTCGTTTTCGTTATTTGGGATTTTATGTGATTTTTATGTATGTTGAGAAGAATGTATTAATCCCCGTAAGTTGGTATTTCTCGTGCGCGATCCTCTGCATCGGTAAATCCTTATAGTGCTGCCTCGCGCGGACGTGCCACGAGTTTTAAGTGGTCCTCAAACGGACTGAGCCAGCTCATGTTGACAGGGACTCGGACGGGACATCCTACCTCAGGAGCAGAGTTGTCAATTTCGAGGGTTGATACAGAAGTAAGGTTCCCAAAGAGCTCCAGCCTCACAGGAAGGTGTTAGGCGAAATCCGTCAACACCACTGTGCGCGGCTGTTCCCGGTTTTGCTTCTCTGCCGGCCGCGGTGGTCTAGCGGTTCTAGGCGCTCAGTCCGGAACCGCGCGACTGCTACGGTCGCAGGTTCGAATCCTGCTTCGGGCATGGATGGGTGTGATGTCCTTAGGTTAGTTAGGTTTAAGTAGTTCTAAGTTCTAGGGGACTGATGACCACAGATGTTAAGTCCCATAGTGCTCAGAGCCATTTGAACCATTTTTTTTGTTTCTCTGCGCTGCTCAGTATTGGCTGAGCAACAGTCCATGATGGAGGTGCCCACTGTTGATCCCGCCAAGTGCGAGATTTATTCCGTAAACACTTGGAAGAGGTTCCACCCGTGGATATTCATCGTCAGTTGGCCTAAGTGTATGGCGACAAGTTTATGTCCATTCAGCAGGTCCGAAATGGAGCAGCGAGTTTACTGCTGGTCAGAAGGAGGTCCACGATGAAGAACGAAGTGAAAGACCTACAGTTTTAGGAGCGGTTAAAGAGATGGTATAGCATGAAGTACTTCGGGACAGGAGGATCACCGTCCGCGAAATTGTTGCTCGGATTCCTAGGAGTTCTTACAGTACAGTTGGAAAAGCTTTAACAGAAAAATTGGGGCTTCAAAAGTGTTGCGCTCGATAGGTGCCGCGTATGCTGACAGCAGAACACGACGAGAAACGCTTACACTGTGTTTGTCGGTTTCCTCAAAAGCGTCAAGAAGATAAGGAAGGATTGTTGGGCTCCATTGTTACATGATAAGAGGCGTGGGTGTTTCACTTCATCACGCACTGTGTTTTGGGATCGTAAAGGGATACTGATGATCGATTTCATGGAACCTGGGATAAGAATCATCTCAGGCAGACATTGTGAATCACCACGAAAGCTGAGGCGAACTATCCAGAACCGCCGGAGAGGACGGCTGACAGAATGTGTAATACTGCTTCGCGATAATTCCCGACCCCATGTCTCCTGCCAAACACTGGAAGTTTTGACAGTCTTCGCCCCACCCACGTTACAGTTCGGACCTTGCGCCTAGTGGTTATCAGTTGTTCCCCAATTTAAAGGAATACTTGGCCGCCCGGTGTGGCCGAGCGGTTCTAGGCGCTTCAGTCTGGAACCGCGTGACTGCTGTGGTAGCAGGTTCGAATCCTGCCTCGGGCATGGATGTGTGTGATCTCCTTAGGTTCGTTAGGTTTAAGTAGTTCTAAGTTCTAGGATACTGATGACCTCAGCTGTTAAGTCCCATAATCCTCAGAGTCATTTTTTAAAGGAATACTTGGGTGGCCAACGCTTCCGGAGCGACGATGAAGTCGAAGAAGAGGTGAAACGCTTCCTCAACAGGTTGGCGGCGGAGTTCTACGACATAGGGATACGGGAACTGGAGCACTGTCTACAAAAATGCATAGAAAAAGATGACGATTATATAGAAAAATAGAGTTAAATTTCTTCTTTACAACGATGTAAATTTCTATGAGAGTAAACAATGTTGTCTATTTGTAAAACTGAAGGGAACTTTACTTCTGGGTCAATCCCTGTATTATTCATGGAAATACGGCAAACCAGAAATTTATATGCTGGGATTTGACAAAATAAGTGGGACCTGCCTGCAAATGTAGAGAAACGAGAGAAAAACAATTGTAATCACTTTTTATTAGTTTTATTTAAAATTTGAAACAAAATGAACAAAATAAACTCTTCGCTATTACAGAGTAATCATCTCAAACATTCTTAAACAAATCAGTAAATAAGGCAGTTTGCTTAATCAGTTAGTTTTCCTTTTTGAAAAAGTACTTTTCTTGTTATTTGGCACATTTGAGCAATTTTTTATTCCTCAGAACGTAATCCTAAAAATCTTTGCAATCGTTCAATTATCACAGTTGCTGACAGAGCTGCACAATGTTAAAAATTCTTCAAGTTTATTTTTACTTGCAGTTCCGCCCTTACATGTTCAACACTCAGTCTGTTTCTTGAATCAGTCTGGGCGTTACACAAAGTGAAATGCCCTCTCAGCAGCGGCACTGGAACATGGAACGGACATAATAAACTGGAAATTTTTTAATAATTTCAGTATATTCGAATGCTTAAATAATACATACCAAGTTTCATAGATGGATTTTTTTTCATTTGGCAGTGGTGTTCGTTTATGCTCCTCAGTAATTTTATATGTACAATTTCCTTAACACTGCAGAACTCACTATAAAGTTTGTCCATATCTATGAGTTTGGTGAGTGTTACTTTTTCGCAACACACAGACAGTTTCTCGTAAACACATGTATCTTCCAAAACAAATATTCGCATGACTGCCAAATTATTATCTTCCGAAAAATCAAAGCGATCATCCAGATATTTCAATCCATTTTTGTACATTGTAATCAAAGCAATTTTGATAGACTCTTGTTCATCAATTGTGAAAGTGGTGAGGGCACTTCTACAAATAAATCCAAAGAACTTTTAGTAAATTCTTTGCTCTGATTTTAGACGAAAATCTGTTAGGATGCTGTAGATTTCACAAGATAAAGCGTTACCTTTTTCCAAAAACATGGTGGCGTTGTGAAATATTCTTAAAGCATTATGTAGAAATCCAAGAAAGCATTCTGTGTTCTTTGCGTGGTTGACGTAAAATTATTTTCCTAATATAACTGGACAGTTATCTCTAAGAGTTATAAAATATGACTTTAACGCTGAAAACCCACAGAGAAGTTTCCCAGTTGCAGGATCCAATGACAGCCACCTTATTTTACGTGTCTTATAATATTTTGGTATTCTGTTCCAGCATAAGGAAAGTACTCTTTTTAGGTTTGCAGTCTCTGGGCACGATAGGGTAAATACCAAAATCTCCGCATCAAACTAGTACTTCTCCATAGCATGACGGGCGACAGTGCGTACCATGTGTCCACAGCTCGAGGTCTAGTGGCTAGTGTTGCTGCCTCTGGATCATGGGGTCCTGGGTTCGATTCCCAGCCAGGTTGGTAATTTTTTCTGCTGGGGACTGGGTATTTGTGTTGTCCTCATAATTTGATCATCATCATCATCATCATCATCATCATCATCATGCATGACAGTGGCTAGTTTAGACAGTGTAGAAAAACTGGACTGTGTAAAACTTGGGACTGTGTACGGGCGCTGATGACCGCTCAGTTGAGCGCCCCACAAACCAAACATCATCATGCGTATTATGTGCACTGAACGCTCTGTAGACAAGAGGCTGGCACTATCTTGAGAAAGTAGTTCGTAAACTGAATATTTTCGCCAAAATTAATGAGACCTGGGATTTAAGGAAAGGCAGGATTCGGTGTGGACAGGGCTGTAATCAGCTACCATTGGTTGCTCAATTAAAAAAAAAAAATCATGTACACTTTATTTGGAAACAATTGCAAATGAAGTTGACAATAAGGAACAATTATCAAATTTGACTGTTAAGACACAATGTCTAATTAAAAAAATTCTTAAGCAAGTTACACTCATAGTTGACAGCCATACTGACCAGAAATTCAAATTATTTGTCAGGTGAAGGGCCCAACAGTAACAACAAAAAAAAAAAAAAACAAGTTGTGGCTGAAGGCCTGGATAGCAGATTCTTAAGAACCAGTTAATCTTCTCCAAGAAATACTGAAATATTTAAAAAAAAGACGATCATCAAAATATCACTATTAAGAGACAATATCTAATTAAAACTTTTTAAGATCAATTGCATTGACACCTGAAGGCCTTATTGACAATTAATTAAAATTATTTGTCTGCTGAAGGCCCCAATAGTAATAACTCAAAAGACAATTTGATGGCTGAAGGCCTGGATAGCAAATTCTTAAGAACCAGTTAAACTTCTCCAAAAGATACTAAAATATTTAAAAAAAAGACATCAAAATTTCACTATTAAGAGACAATATCCAATTAAAAATTCTTAAGACCAATTGCACTCATGGCTGAAGGCCTTATTGACAAGAAATTCATATTATTTGTCAGCTGAAGGCCCCAATAGTAATAACTCAAAAATACAGTTGGATGGCTGAAGGCCTGGATAGCAAATTTTTGGGAAGCAATTAAACTTCTTCGAGAGATATTTAAAGAACAATCATCAACATTTCAGTGTTACGATATTTGTCTACTTAAGATTTTTTAAGACAAGTTACAGTCATGGCTGAAGGCCTTATTAACAAGGAATTCAAACTCTTTGCTGGCTGAAGGCCCAAACAGTAATAATTCAAAACTAAAATACTTTAAAAAAATCATCACAATCTGACCAAATCAAGAGAAAAGTGAGCCTCAGACGGTGCTCCAAGGATTGACCTAGGAAACTTGCTCAACTTCATAAACGATGAAACAGGCAGCTAAATGTTGTATTCACTTAACTGCATGGCAACTCAAACTAGTGACAGTTTAAACGCAGACCAAAACTCTTGCAAAATCTACCTAACATCTGATAACCAATACAACGATGGAATAACCCAGGCAAGGTGGAACTGGCGGAGAGCATTGCGTCTTCAGAATCTGGTGTTTAGAACATCCAGAAGCAGAAGCAAACAACTACTACGACCAAAGTAGTCCAAACGAAACAAAATATCCGAGCCACAATCAAGGAAGCTGTCGAGCTACATGCCTTACCGGACGACAGCGGCAACGCGAGGAAAGGTACACTGCTGCGAAAATACGCTAACCTTCATTGCAGGCATTTGGGGTGTTAGCAGCCACTAGGCAGAAAAATACCGCTGGTGGAACTTCACCGATAATAACACAAGGAGTTCAATGTTTAATAATAAGAAGTGGAGGATGGCTAATTAATTTCGCCAACTCCAAACACTCCACTCATTGCTCTTCATCTCAGCGACCCTGCGAGCAGCAACACGCGAATGATGGTGTGATATCAAATAGTGTAGGTTTCACTACTGGGTTACTGTTCACTCAACTCAAATGTCCTGGGTCCGGTGGACAACGAGGCTGTGACATTCGCAACTACAGCTCCTTGATCCGGCAGTGCCTGCGTGCTACCAGCGGTCCCAGCATGTCCTTGCGCTGCCGGGCCTCACTGCTGCAAGTCCCAACCAAACTCCCCGACACACCCGACCTAGAAAGCACTTGACGTGCCTCTGAAGAGAGTACCACCATACTAGATATCGATAACCACTGCTGCTGCCACCCGCGGACAGACAACGCTAATGGTGCCAGTATACACAAGAAGAAACGAGACGCCACTACCCTATTACAAGATGCCAACCTCTCAACGGTTTTTGTTGTCAGATGAGTAGGCAAACACATTTGTGAAATCTAAATCCACCGCTTTGTTTTTTATATTATTATAAATATCGATGGCTTTCTCATGCAGGTCTTCATAAAAATGAAGCAGGATGATGCCGATTCCATTTTCTGGAGAGTGAAATCTGACAATTATTGGAAATAATTTTATATGTGCATGATTTGACGTATCTGTCAAAATGCTGTAAAACTTGCCTGATCTTAGTTTTTCAATGGTATCTTCGATTGACGCTGGAGCCAGAGTACTGTAAACTAAAAAGGACGCCTTAGAGCTAAAGAGCGATATTTTTTATGCAATTTGGGAACCATTAAACATCACGAGGCACAACTTTGAATCGCAGTCAGTAGAATGTCGTTGTGGTTTATACCGTAGTAAGCTTTAGTCAGCTCTGTAGTTATCACGTTTTCCTCGTCTGTCGTCAATATATCACACTTTAAAAAGTGTTGCAAAGTCTGACTACTCTTTCGAGCTCCTTCACGCTGTTGGTATTCCGGGATGTTAAGATGCCGCTAAACATCATTCAGACCTCCATGCGATATCATAAATGATTACATACAGACGTTACAAAAAGCTTTATGCAGATTTTAAACCACTTTTTTTCAAAAAATGATGCCAATTCTCCCGTTGTTGCCGGTAGGAACATACCTGTTTACACTTTTTGTATTTTACTCTTTCACGGCCGTGTTAATTGTTTCTTATTCAGACGTGGCTCAAATCTAAACAAACTGTTCAAAAACAACAATTGCGAAGTTTCAACAAAACATTAAACACCATTTGTGTCATGAATCGCATGAAAACACCGAAACTCTGTGACAAGTAGTGAGTTGCAACTGCACGGCGCCGGCGGCTTAACTCGAGGAAGCTAACTAGCGGTGGTGGGGAACGAGCGATCGAGAGAGCGACCGAACGCGTGCGGTACTCATTTGTCTCTTTCCAAGGCAGCGCGGGCGCGAGCGGCCGCTGTTTATTGTCTCCGCGGCCGATACCGTTGCATATACGCCACGCGCCACCGCACATCATTTGAATGGGGTTTCTTTCTAATCTATTCCAGATTTTCCACAAAGCGGGACAATTAGCGTCTCGCAGACATCGTGGAACGTATTAAACGAGCCGTGGGAATGGGATGTCCAGACTCATGCGAGACAGTTGACAACCCTACTCAGAATAGAGAGCGCCATCGGCACTGGACGAGCCGGTTGACGTGATTTTGCGCTGTCATCGCTCTCCAGCGGCCGTTGTCGGCTTTATTTGGTTCGCGAAACACAGTTCCTTACGAAAATAGACGCGCTAAAATAGTTGCGTAAGCTCTGTTGGCGATTGTCGAAAAGGAGCGGAGAAAATCGCAAAGGAAATTCTGGATTCATCCATGGGTTGAAGAGTGAATTACTGCTAGTGGAAAAGTAAATAATGCCGTACAACGATCTGCGGTACGCACTAGTAGAAGTTATTCGTTTATTCAATTGAATTTTCATCCCTCTTTGGTTTTAAATTGAATATATTTAATCTATAGCGTCTATTGCTTGTTTGTGCAAGCGTAATACCCATATTCTCGATATTGCATGGAGTATCAACACTCTTCCTCACACAGATTTGAAGATCGAGATTCGTTTCGTAATTTCATTCAAATGGAAGAGACGAGCAGCTCACCATCACTGAAAAATATATCTACCGGCAGTATACATACATGAGCTTAACCATAAGTCCAGATATAGGTATATATACACTGGTGTCCCAAATGAAGCGCCGGCCGTGATGGCCGAGCGGTTCTAGGCCCTACAGTCTGGAACCGCGCTACCGCTACGGTCGCAGGTTCGAATCCTGCCTCGGGCATGTCCTTAGGTTAGTTAGGTTTAAGTAGTTCTAAGTTCTAGCGGACTGATGACCTCAGAAGTTAAGTCCCATAGTGCTCAGAGCCATTTGAACCATTTTGAACCCAAATGAAGCAACAAACCGCTATTTCCCCGTCCTGTGTCTAATTCACGATGCAATCATACAAACTGTCAGCAGATGTCCATACGATTGTGTTCTGCACGGAAGACGGCATTTCGGTCAACGGAAAACCACGCCAACGGTGACGTCAGGGCACCTGTCAAACGGAGTAGTGTTTGCCAGGTAGTCTCACACCCACATTCACTGTGTACACAGTCAGAGACAGTGCAGTATGGCACAGAGAAGAGGCCTACCAGACTCCTTGCGGTGGGGGCGATAGGAAGCAGGACAGTCGCAAACTCATGTGGTGCGATAGCTTAGCGTGAATCGTTCTGTTGTTTCTCGGATGTGGCGACACTTTGAGACCGAAACAGTATCCCGAAGACCAAGGCAGAGCCGACCACGTGTGACATCAGAAAGAAAGGACCGTTATTTGGCTGTAAGGGCAGCACGGTACCACCTTAGTAATGCGCAGCAACTGGCATCGTACCTCGCAGCATCCACTGGTCGTGTTGTATTGGGGCAAACGATGTACAGAAGGCTTCGGCAGAGGGGCCTTTATTGTCAGAGATCTGCTGCATGAGTGCCTGTGTCGCGTGTTCACAGAAGGGAACGTCTAGAGTGGAGTCGTCAACATACCACCTGGACAGTCGAAGAGTGGGCCAACGTTTCTTTTTACAGATGATTCCCGATTTAGTCTGGAGAGTGATCCTCGACGGATTCGCATCTGAAGGGAATGTGAAACACGATTTAGAGACCCGTATCGAGGAAGATCACTGATGGTGTGGGAAGGGCTATGTTCACCTATTTGTGAGATTGTACGGGTGAATCGGAAAGGTGTAACTGCTGACAGGTATCGTGACAAGCCCTTGGGACCTCATATACGGTTGTTGCGAGATGCTGTGCGCCCAGACTGCATACTGGCTCAAGATAGTGCTAGGCCTCATAGAGAATGCGTGGCTGATGTTTTCTTGGAAATGGAAGCTACTGCACACATGGCGTGTCCTGCTTGCAGGAAGAATGGACCTTATTGCCCCAACATGACACTGATGATGTTATTTACAGCAGGCTCCGTCACTGTCAGGCCTATATAGGGTGAAAAGTATTTAAACCGACAAACTCTGGGAGGTTGTAGGTTACAGCAAAACAAATATTTTTCCCTAATGTCATTTTTTCCTATGAGGTGTATTTAAACCTGTATAGGAAGGTTTCTCTGGTGGCAAATTAATTAAACCAACAAACACTTTTCCATTTTTTTATGACCAAGAGACAACACATTAACACAAGCCAATTTCAGTTACAGTAGATTTTCAACTATGCCTCCATTGACACGTACACAAAGGTTACACCAACGGATCACGTTCGGTCTGACACGGGCAAAAACCCCAGGAATATCCCGAATTGTTCCTGCTGCTGCTACTATCCGGGCAACCAGACCCTCTTCTGATGCAACAGGAGTTGCGTAAACAAGGTTGCGCATCTCTCCCCACACAAAAAAAGTCCAGAGGGGACATATCTGGGGATCGAGCAGGCCATGGTACAGGACCACCTCTGCCAATCCACGTTTCTGGGAACTGTCGGTCCAGGAATCGACGCACACGACGACTGAAATGTGCCGGCGCCTCGTCATGTTGGAACCACATGCTTTGTCTTATAGGGAGCGGGACGTCTTCCAGCAATTCTGGCAATACTCTGGCGAGAAAATTGTAATAGTGCCTGCCGTTTAGTAGCCTAGGTAGCAGATAAGGCCCAATTAAACAGTCCCCAACAACACCGACCCACACATTAACGAAGAACCGCACTTGATGAGCGCTAGTAACTGAGACATGCGAATTGCGCATGTTGAAGACTCCATCACTCCCGAACGTTGCTTCATCGGTAAACAACACAGAGGTTGGAAATGTAGGATGCATTTCACACTGTTCCAGGTACCACTGCGAAAACTGTGCTCTGGGTGGATAATCAACTGGTTCCAGGTTGTGAACAAGCTGTAAGTGAAATGGACGTAACAATTGCTCGCGAAGGACTGTTCTTACATTTGTCTGATTCGTCCCCATGCTACTTGTAATTGCACGAGTGCTGACTGAAGGATCCCGCTCCACATGCTGCAAGACAGCTTCCTCAAATTGCAGCGTTATTACCGTGCGACGGCGTCCCTGTCCAGGTAATCTGCTAAATGACCCGATCTCACGCACACGTTGGTACACAGCAGCAAAGGTCGTATGATGCGGGATACGGCGATTAGGATATTGTTGTTGATAAACCCGCTGTGCAGCTCGTCCGGCCGGCCGGTGTGGCCGAGCGGTTCTAGGCGCGTCAGTCTGTAACCGCGCGACCGCTACGGTCGCAGGTTCGAATCCTGCCTCGGGCATGGATGTGTGTGATGTCCTTAGGTTAGTTCAGTTTAAGTAGTTCTAAGTTCTAGGGGACTGATGATCTCAGATGTTAAGTCCCATAGTGCTCAGAGCCATTTGAACCATTTGAACCAGCTCGTCCGTTGTGGTGCGCTACGTAGTACGCACCAACCATATCAGTGTACTCACTCCAGCTGTATCGCTCCATCAGTAAACAGAGACAATGCACTACTACACTGGTGGACAGCAGTTCCCTACAACTAAAAAGTTTTGGTCATATGTAAAATCGGTAAGCGGATCTAAATCCCCTATTCAGTCACTCGTTGACCACGATGGCACCGAAACAGAGGACGACCGAAGAAAGGCAGAAATACTGAATTCAGTGTTCCGAAACTGTTTCACTGCGGAAAATCGTAACACGGTCCCCGACTTCAGCCGTCGCACGGACGCCAAAATGGAAAATATTGAAATAAACGATATCGGAATTGAAAAACAACTGTTATCACTTAGTAGCGGAAAAGCATCCGGACCAGACGAGATACCCTTAAGATTCTACAGTGATTATGCTAAAGAACTTGCCCCCTTTCTATCAGCAATTTATCGTAGATCTCTGGAAGAACGTAAAGTACCTAGCGACTGGAAGAAAGCGCAGGTCGTTCCCATTTTCAAGAAGGGTCATAAATCAGATGCGAATAATTATAGGCCTATTTCGCTTACGTCAATCTGTTGTAGAATAATGGAACATGTTTTGTGTTCTCGTGTTATGACGTTCTTAGATAATACAAATCTCCTTCATCATAACCAACATGGATTCCGCAAACAGAGATCATGTGAAACTCAGCTCGCCCTATTTGCCCAAGAAATTCACAGTGCCGTAGACACTGGCGAGCAGATTCATGCCGTATTCCTGGACTTCAGGAAGGCATTTGATACGGTTCCGCACTTACGTTTAGTGAAAAAAATACGAGCTTACGGAATATCGGACCAGGTTTGTGATTGGATTCAGGATTTCCTAGAAGAAAGAACACAACATGTCATTCTTAACGGTTCAAAATCTGCAGATGTAGAGGTAATTTCGGGAGTACCGCAAGGAAGCGTGATAGGACCTTTATTGTTTACAATATACATAAATGACTTAGTTGACAACATCGGTAGCTCCGTGAGGCTATTTGCAGATGACACGGTTGTCTACAAGAAAGTAGCAACATCAGAAGACTCGTACGTACTCCAGGAAGACCTGCAGAGGATTAATGAATGGTGCGACAGCTGGCAGCTTTCCCTAAACGTAGATAAATGTAATATAATGCGCATACATAGGGGCAGAAATCCATTCCAGTACGATTATGCCATAGGTGGTAAATCATTGGAAGCGGTAACGACCGTAAAATACTTAGGAGTTACTATCCGGAGCGATCTGAAGTGGAATGATCACATAAAACAAATAGTGGGAAAAGCAGGCGCCAGGTTGAGATTCATAGGAAGAATTCTAAGAAAATGTGACTCATCGACGAAAGAAGTAGCTTACAAAACGCTTGTTCGTCCGATTCTTGAGTATTGCTCATCAGTATGGGACCCTTACCAGGTTGGATTAATAGAAGAGATAGACATGATCCAGCGAAAAGCAGCGCGATTCGTCATGGGGACATTTAGTCAGCGCGAGAGCGTTACGGAGATGCTGAACAAGCTCCAGTGGCGGACACTTCAAGAAAGGCGTTACGCAATACGGAGAGGTTTATTATCGAAATTACGAGAGAGCACATTCCGGGAAGAGATGGGCAACATATTACTACCGCCCACATATATCTCGCGTAATGATCACAACGAAAAGATCCGAGAAATTAGAGCAAATACGGAGACTTACAAGCAGTCGTTCTTCCCACGCACAATTCGTGAATGGAACAGGGAAGGGGGGATCAGATAGTGGTACAATAAGTACCCTCCGCCACACACCGTAAGGTGGCTCGCGGAGTATAGATGTAGATGTAGATGTAGAACTGAAGAGCGTAATACGGCCCCCACCGGTTTAAATAATCCTCATAGGAAAAAATGACATTAGGGAAAAATATTTGTTTGGATGTCCCCTACAGCCTCCCTGAGTTTGTTGGTTTAAATACTTTTCACCCTGTATTGCTGCCAGAGGTGGTCACACACCGTAGTGAGCACATTAAACAGTTGTCGCAATGTGTCTGCAAATCCTTACGTTGGACAAAACGAAGAACATTTTCGTCTACTGTTATGCATGTTGCAGATGTTTACGTTCTGTGTTCTTTACATCGTTTCTACTTTGCTATCACCTGTTTATACTGTTTTCAGGCAAAATAAACGCAGCCCAACAAAATTTGTGTTTGTTGCTTTAATTTAGGACATCAGTGTATTTTACAGGAATATTAGCAAAAACTTCCAGTGTGTAACTTGTGTTTACTTTCAGATATAGTTTGACAAACACGTTATGATTTATGGTCGCTAGAGAAACATTCCAGTCGTTGGTTTTTGCAACAGGAATTGCATCAGATCATTATTTATAACAAATAACATCAAGTTTTGGGATGATACTTCTATTAAATGAGTAACAAAAAGCCAGAATCTCTTAGAAAAAACGTCTAGAAAAGAAATGTGGTAGCAAACCCATTACTTTCATATCTACACTTGTCAAGAGTTCATGACACTACCGACCGCGCTAGTAGTATATGGAATAGATTGTGTAAAGTCTGTCACTAAAATGCTGTTATTTGATGTTTAATATGCAAATTGTACTAAAAAGACGCGATTTTGATAAATCATTGTTCCGTAGCATTAAAACGGTGTACTTTCGTAGCACACAAGAGATCAACTACAGGAAGCCTTTACCGATCGATATGTAGTCTCCTGTCATTTTATTGTAACAAAACGTAGCTAAAACGACGCTTTTTCAACAGATCCCCTATTTACTGAAGCTTTGAAACAGCTTATATTCATTCCTTGTACTGTATAATAAAGAAAATACATCAAATACGACGTTTAACGCCAATACAATATGGCGACTCTTCCATTCTGTTTGTGACGTAAAATGATGTCGCATGTCATTGACCACGTTCCTCTCCACGAGACAAAAATCTGACTTTCAGGATTCTTTATTTCACGCTCTGCAGTGTAGTGAATCAACGTGGGTTTCCACGTATCGTGAGGAGATGGCTTTAACCACTCATTAAAACATTTTTAAAGTGATTTCAGTATATGGAGCACAACTAAATTAAGATTATGGTCAAAAACAAATCATTAACGAAGAGAATGCAATTTTATTTTCACATAATTTTTGAGCTTTTCTGAGTGAAATACTTTTAAGTGTAGTACTAACCCGCTTCCGTAGCCGAGTAGTCAGCTCACCTGACTGTCATGTGGAGGACACGAATCCTATTCCTGATACTACCAGCATTCCTTGTCGAGAAGACTGGAATGGAGTGAACTCACCTTCGTGACGACAGCTGAAGAGCTACTTGAATGACAGGTAGCGGCTTCGAATTGGAAAACTCGTGAATGGTCGAGGGAGCGCGTGCTGACCCCATGCCCCTCCATAATTCATCTGCAGGACGCCACATGGCAGAGGATGACCCGGCGGTCGGTAAACATTATGTGGTCTCCAGGGCCTGCTCGGGTAGTTTAGTTTTGATAGTGCGACTCAGAGAGGAACTTCACACTCCCTACACCAATAAAAAGTATTTTTTCGAAGACCTCTTCTCGAGCATGCTTCGTGACTCGTTGTTGATCTTGTCTTCGTAATGCTTCACAAAAATTCTGGAAAATGCTTGGGTAATGTAAATGCTTTCGAAATGTGGTGCTACAGAAGAATGCTGGAGATTAGATGGGTAGATCACGTAACTAATGAGGAGGTATGGAATAGAATTAGGGAGACGAGAAATTTGTGGCACACCTTGAGTAGAAGAAGAGATCGGTTGGTAAGACATGTTCTGAGGCATCAAGGGATCACCAATTTAGTATTGGAGGGCAGCGTGGAGGGTAAAAATCGTAGAGGGAGACCAAGAGATGAATACACTAAGCAGATTCAGAAGGATGTAGGTTGCAGTAGGTACTGGGAGATGAAGAAGCTTGCACAGGATAGAGTAGCATGGAGAGCTGCATCAAACCAGTCTCTGGACTGAAGACCACAACAAAAACAACAAAAATGTAAATGTCTTGTGACTAGGGTCTCCCGTCGGGCAGGCCGTTCGCTGGGTGCAAGTCTTTCGATTTGACGCCTCTTCGGCCTCTTTGGCTACTTGCGCGTCGATGGGGGCTCAAATGATGATGATTAGGACAACACAACACCCAGTCCCTGAGCGGAGAAAATCTCCGACCCAGCCGAGAATCGAACCCGGGCCCTTAGGGTTGACATTCTATCGCGCTTACCACTTTTTTTTTCTTCCATTTTGGTCGGTGTTGTTCGTTGCGTTCGGTCCGGGTGGACGTCACAAGACATCCGTTCAGGTTGATCGTTGATTCCTTTATTCAGTTTTTTTATTACAGAGGGCGAGCAGCCCTCTGACCGAACACGCTGAGCTACCGTGCCGGCGTTGCTGAGGGTGGACATCCAACTGACGGCCCTTGTTGTAGATGGGACACGGCCAGCTCTCACCCGAGACTAACGAATTCACTGTGCTGCGTTCGCTGCCATATTTTCTGTACAAAATGTATGCACTGAAGCATGCGACACATAATAAATATTTATGACAATATTTCTTCCAGTTTGTTCTGCATCTACAGCTACATCTACGTAGATACGCCGCAAGTCACCATACGGTTCGTGCTGGAGGGTACCCTGTACCACTATTAACATTTCCTTTCCTATTCCACTCGTAAGCAGAACGAGGGAAAAACGACTGTCTATATTTCTCCGTATGAGCTCTTATTTCCCGTATCTTATCTTCGTGATCCGTACGCGCAATGCACGCTGGTGGCAGTAGAGTCGTTCGGCAGCCAGCTTCAAATGTCGGTCCTCTAAATTTTCTCAGTAGCGTTTTTCGAAAAGAACGTCGCCTTCCCTTCAGAGATTCCTGTATGAGTTCCCGAATCATCTCCGTAACACGTGTTGTTCGAACCTAACGGTAACAAATCTAGCAGCCCGCCTCTGAACTGCTTCAATGTCTGCCTTCAATCCGGCCTCGTACGGATCCCAAACACTCGAGCAGTACACAAGAATAAGTCTCATCAGCGTCAGGTATGTGGTCTCCTTTACAAGTGAACCACTCTTTCCTAAAATTTTCGCAATAAGCCGAAATCAACCATTCGCCTTTCCTACGACAGTTCTCACACGCTCGTTCCATTTAATATCGCTTTGCAATGTTACGCCCAGCTAATTAAATGACTTGACCGTGTCAAGCAGAAAACTAGTAATACTATATCCGAACATTACAGGTTTGTTCTTCTACTTATCCACATTAACTTACACTTTGCCGGCTACGGTGGCCGTGCGGTTCTAGGCGCTGCAGTTCGGAACCGCAGGACTGCTACGGTCGCAGGTTCGAATCCTGCCTCGGGCATGGTTGTGTGTGATGACCTTAGGTTAGTTAGGTTTAAGTAGTTCTAAGTTCTAGGGGACTTATGACCTAAGATGTTGAGTCCCATAGTGCTCAGAGCCAAGAGAACCATTTTTAAAGTACATTTTCAGAATTGCTTCCTCAAATTAAGACCTATCTTTGATACTAGCAGACTTCTCTTGGCCTGGAATGTCATTTTTCCAAGTGTTAGTCTGGTTATTGATCCGTACGTTGAGGGTTATTTTGCTGCCTAGGAAGCTGGAATCCTTAACTTCATCTATTTCGTGACGATTAAGTCTGATGGTAAGTTTCTCGCTGTTCATATTACTCCAACTCCTCGCTACTTTCGTCTTTCTTCGATTTATACTCAGTACGTATTCCGTAATCATTAGATTGTTCCTTCTATTCAACACATCCCGTAATGCTTCTTCACTTTCACTTAGGATGGGGACCTTATCTTTAACACTCTTTCACCTTGAATTTTTTTTTTACCGTCGTTGCTTTTTCGTCTTATAGACTGAACATTAGAGGCAAAAAACGATTTCCTTGCCTTCCATTCTTTTTAATCCGAGCACTTTGTTCTTGGCCTTCTACTGTTTTTGTTCCCTTTTGATTCTTGTGCATATTGTGTTCTAGCTTAGCGCTCGCTGCTTTGCTGTATGGTGTACGCAGAAACTTGTACGATAAATAGTTTAGACAAGAAGAGAATAGAAGTTTTCGAAATGTGGTGCTACAGAAGAATGCTGAAGTTTAGATGGGTAGATCACATAACTAATGAGGAGGTATTGAATAGAATTTGAAAGAAGAGAAATTTGTGGCACAACTTGATTAGAAGAAGGGATCGATTGGTAGGGCATATTCTGAGGCATCAGGGGGTGACCAGTTTAGTATTGGAGGGCAGCGTGGAGGGTAAAAATCGTAGAGGGAGACCAAGAGATGAGCACACCAAACGGATTCAGAAGGATGTAAATTGCAGGAGGTACGGGGAGATGAAGTAGCTTGCACAGGGTAGAATAGCACGGAGAGCTGCATCATACCAGTTTCTGGACTGAAGACCACAACAACATCGTAGTTTTATGTTGCTCACAATTTGCAACACCTTCTAAACTTTTTACGATAATTAGGCACTAGAAGCATGGTCTTTTCCGAATGTACTGACCGAAAAACGATTCTGCTAGCTGGAGTCCAAGGTTTTCGTTAATCATGCCTTTTGCGTTCTTGTGCGATATTTCCATAGAAACTTTCATACTCTAACACATATTCCTTTATATGTGACCTAGAAGTGAAACACCTGTTTTCATAGATTCAACGTAGGATTATACAGTCACCCAGTTCAAATAAAGGTGCATTTGCAACCTGTTGGCTGTATAATCCTATGTTGAAACTAGTATACGTTTCTGAGCAACAGCCATATTTAAAACTGTAAGTTTTCATAGGCATAGCTTTAATTTTTTAATATAATGAAGTACATTTCTTAAAAAATTTCATCCTCTATTTCACCCTCTTAGGGCTGAATTTCTATAAACGGTGAAACACGTACTATATTTGCTTCTAACAGAGAAACCAATTCAAATTTTCATACACTTAGCTGTGAAAACGCTTTCGTAATGAAATATTTTCATAAAACTTTTCATCCCCTATTTCGCTCCCTTAGGGAGCCGAATTTCCAAAAGCACTGAAACATATATTTTTTTCGATGGAGCTCAGCCACAGCCACAGTCATACAGTCAACACAAACCTGTTGACCTGTGTATTTGTCATACTACACAGTACATAGCGATATGAGATTAATGGGCTAAGAACGCTGACTCGATAATGGCGTGAGAGCCTAAATCTAGTTTGTACACAAGATACATACAGAAATATACTGTCAAATGGCGATGTATTCTTTCAAAAAAGTGTTTTCTTATATCCAACACAGAAGTCAACTACCAATTTTCATAAACGTAACTTTTAGAAACGCCTTATTACTTCTTTAATAATGATTTATTTTTTTAAACATCGCTCACTATTTTACCCCCTTAGTGGTTGAATTTTAAAAAATTCTGAAAAATGTATTTCTTTTACTTCTGACTGAGAACCAGATACTAATTTTCGTCCTTCTAACTTCAAAATCTAGCGACATATTTTCAGAAAACGTTTCATCCCTTATCTCACCCCATTAAAAGTGGAATTTCGAACATTAAACGATGCCTACAGTATAAGATCAACACCCTCTTCAGTTTTTATCCTTAGATGTTTGGGCTGGGCGATGATGAGCCAGTGAATCATCCTGACCCTATTTTGCTCCTGTAGGAGTAGAAGTTCCAAAAACAGTTAAAAACATATTTTTTTCAAAACTTCCTGGCAGTTTAAAACTGTGTGCCGGACCGAGACTCGAACTCGGGACCTTTGCCTTTCGCGGGCAAGTGCTCTACCATCTGAGCTACCCAAGCATGACTCACGGCCCCTCCTCACAGCTTTACTTCTGCCAGTACCTCGTCTCCTATCTTCCAAACTTTACAAAAGCTCTTCTGTGAGCTTCTGTAAAGTTTGGAAGGTAGGAGACGAGGTACTGGCAAAAGTAAAGCTGTGAGGACCGGCTTGAGTCGTGCTTGGGTAGCTCAGATGGTAGAGCACTTGAACGCAAAAGGCAAAGGTCCCGAGCGTTACTTAGTGGAATGTGCCAACTATTCATAATTTTTTAAATTCTTTTTTAAATTTTTTTAGTGATTTCCTTTATTATGTGCCCTATAAAATTTATATTGTTCACTTACACTTTCCTCTCTGTTTCTCTTACAAAATATGACATAATTTTTCTCCCCTCTTCAATTTATGTATAATCTGTAGTGTATGTAAAAAGTTTTCTTCCACTTCTGCTCCACTTATGCTGATGCTTCCCTCATACTGTCCCATCTAACAGTGCAAACTAGAGAAAGAGGTCAAACCAGAATGCACAATGTGCCTGTGGCAGCACATGTGCATGACATACAGAAACATGAACTAAAAACAATGTGTCGATGCTACATATAAATTATTATGCCTGTCGTGCAATGTTTACCCAAAAAAAAGATGACAAATGGTCATGTAAAAGGGTTCAAGGAACAAAAAAAGAGAAAAACGAAAAAGAAAAGAATATACAACCGAAAACCTATAAAATGACAGTAATGTTAACCAACACTATGAATATAATAGGTTAATAGAATGAAATGTTTTAATGTATCGTTGTTAATATATTTAAATAACTATATATGGTTACAAAAAAAAGTTCCAGTCTCGGTCCGGCACACAGTTTTAATCTGCCAGGAAGTTTCATATCAGCGCACACTCCGCTGCAGAGTGAAAATCTCATTCTGGACATAATTTTTTTCATTTCTAACCGAAAAACCAAATACTAATATTCAAAGATTTATTTTTAAAATGCTTTCACAGTGAAATATTTTCATAAAACATTTCACCCCATATCTCATCACCGAATTTCCAAAAACGCTGAACACGTGTTTCTTTGTTTCTGACCGAGAAGCCAAATAGCAATTTTCGTAGGACTTGCTACAAACTGCCTTAAAAGCGACATACGAGGTGTGGCTAGAAAAAAACCGGACTAGTACTGGTGAAACAATAAAACGAATGCAATAAGGCTGAAAGTCGCGTGGCCTGTCACGTGACTCTCGCTCCGCCTACTGCTCGAGTTTCATCTTGTTCGACAAGATCGCCATTTAACAATCAGAGCAGTGTCTGAGTTAACAGGAGTTGACAAGGAAAGTGTCGAACAAGTTTACCGATTTTTTCAATGTTTGCATCAGTTTTTGCTGACAATGGTCTGCCAGTGCGAGTGTCATCACTGGTGTCTTCGCGGCCATCTTTAAATCGTTTAAACCACTCAAACACTTGTGTTCGCGATAAACAATCATCACCGTACACTTGTTGTAACATTACAAACGTTTCACTTGCAGATTTTCCTAGTTTGAAACAAAATTTGATGTTAACACGCTGTTCTTTCTGTACACTCAACATTTTCCGACGCACAAACAAAACGTCAACTACTTAAAACAGACGCCACGGGCAGACTGAGTGCAGGAGGCAGATGAAACTCGAGCAGTAGGCGGAGCGAGAGTCACGTGACAGGCCACGCGACTTTCAGCCTTATTGCATTCGTTTTATTGTTTCACCAGTACTAGTCCGGTTTTTTTCTAGCCACACCTCGTACTTTCAAAATACTTTTCGTCCCCTATTTGATGCACTTGGTGTGGGGAGGGGGGGGGGAAGGGGTGTGGGTGGGGGGCAATTCCAAAAAAATCTCTTTTGAAGCGACACCTACAGTATAAGATGAGAACCCTCTGCATTTTTCAAGTTTCTGTCCATAGTGGTTTGGGCTGGGCGATGATGAGTCAGTGAGTCGGGACATTGCCTTTTGTATTTACAGATATCCGTCTTTCCCTACGGCTTATCCCTATTTCTCTATGAATTTCGAGCGTCTTGCACCATTTTACGTTGCCCAATGCTTTTTCTAGGTCGACAAATCCTATGAAAATGTCGATTTTTCTTCAGTCTTGCTTCCATTACGAAACGCTCATCAGCACTGCCTCTCTGATGCTTTACCGTTCCTAAGGCTAACCGATAGTCATCTAACAGTTCCGTTCTTCTGTATATTATTCTTGTCAGCAACATGGAGGCATGCACTGTTAAACTGATTCCGCCATAATTATCGTTACCTGTCGGCGCTTGCGATCTTCGAAATTATATGGATGGCGTTTTTGCAGAAGTCTGCTGGTATATCACCAGTCTCATACGAGGGGCCTTTGTAAACTCCGTACAAAGTCCGAGAGATGGCACCACCGGCGCTTATCGAGGTCATATTTAGGTAGTAGCAAAAAAATGGTTCAAATGGCTCTGAGCACTATGGGACTTAACGCCTGAGGTCATCAGTCTCCTAGAACTTAGAACTACTTAAACCTAACTAACCTAAGGACATCAGACACATCCATGCCCGAGGCAGGATTCGAACCTGCGACCGTAGCGGTCGCACGGTTCCAGACTGTAGCGCCTAGAACCGTTGGCCACTACAGCCGGCAGTTAGTAGCATATTTGGAAAGAACGCACACCGAGTTTCAGCCATATTGGTTTATTTCTTTGTGTTTGGCATTCGTGTGAATCCAGGAAGTCGACTGATCGTCAAAAAACGGACGAAAAAGATTTTCGTGTGGCAATTAAGCATTACTTTATGAAAGGCAAAAGTAAATAGAAGCTTGATAAACATTACGGTGACTCTGCACCTTCGATCTGAACAGTTTCTAGGCCTGCCGTTTGTGGCCGTGCGGTTCTAGGCACTACAGTCTGGAACCGGGCGACCGCAACGGTCGCAGGTTCGAATCCTGCCTCGGGCATGGATGTGTGTGATGTCCTTAGGTTAGTTAGGTTTAATTAGTTCTAAGTTCTAGGCAACTGATGACCTCAGACGTTAAGTCCCATAGTGCTCAGAGCCGTTTAAACCATTTTTTTTGCTACTACCTAAATAGTGCTCAGAGCCCAGAACAGTTTATAAATGGTTTCAAAATTTTCGGAGTGGCCATATGGGCACAAGTGATGCTGAATGTTCTGGACGCCCTGTGGAGGTTACGACTGCAGAAATCATTGATGGATGACAGAAGAGTGAAGGTGCGTGAGACTGCTAGTTCTGTGGACATCTCGAATGAATGGGTACATAATATCTTGCATAAACATTTGGACATGAGAAAGCTATCCGCAAGATGGGTTCCGCGATTGCTCACACTTGACCAAAAACGGAATTGTGTGAAGTGTTGCAAGGATAGTTTGCAGATGTTCAGGAAGAATCCGCAGGACTTTAAGCGTCGTTTCGTCACTGTGGATGAAACATGGATACATTATTATACTCCTGAGAACAAACAACAATCTAAACAATGGGTTACCAAGGGAGAATCTACACCAAAAAAGGCGAAGACCATTCCTTCGGCCGGAAAGGTTATGACGACGGTCTTTTGGGATTCGCAAGGGATAATCCTCATCGACTGTCTGGAAAAGGATAAAACTATTACAGGTGAATATTATTCGTCGTTATTGGACCGTTTGGAAACCGAGCCGCAAGAAAAATGCCTGCGATTGGACCGCAAAAAAGTCCTTTTCCATCACGACAATGCACCAGCACCCACCTCAGCAGTTGTGGTCGCAAAATTATTGAAAATGGGATTCCAACTCGTTTCACATTCCCCCTATTCTCCAGACTTTGCTCCCTCGGACTACTATTTGTTCCCCAATTTGAAGAAATGGCTGGCGGGACAAAGATTTTATTCAAGCGAGGAGGTGATTGCAACAACTAATAGCTATTTTGCAGACTTGGACAATTCCTATTACTCGGAAGGGACCAACTAATTAGAACAGCGTTGGACGAATTGTATAAGTCTAAAAGGAGACTATGTAGAAAAATAAAAAAGGTTTACCCCAAGCACGTCAGTAGTTTTTAATTTTGCACGGACTTTCAAACGCCCCTCGTACATTTTACACACTAACGTGAATAGTTGTCTTGTTGCCGATTCACCCAACGTTTTTAGAAAGTCCAATAGTATATTATCTTTCCCTTCTGACTAATTTGTTCTTAAGTCTTCCAAAGCTCTTTTAAATTCTGATTCTAATGGTGGATCCCCTATCTCTTCCCTATCGATTCTTCTTTCATATTTTATCGCGTCATCAGACAAGTCGTCACCCTCATAGAGACCTCCAATGTACTCTTTCCACTCATCCACTCTCTCCTTCGTAATTGACAGTGGAATTCACATTGCACTTGTAATGTTTCCACCGTTGATATTTATTTCGGCGAACGTTGTTTTGACTTTGCTGTTTGCTGACTCAGTCCTTCCGACAGTCATTGCTTTTTCGATTTCCTTACATTTTTCGTGTCGCCATTTCGTATTAGCTTCCCTGCAGTTCGCATTCCTAAGTGACTTATATTTCTACGTTCCTGAATGGACCTGAACATTTTTGTACTTCTTTCTTTCGTCGATCAATTGAAGTATTTCTTCTGTTATCCATGGTTTCTTTGCTGTTACCTTCCTTATACAAATGTATTTCTTCCCAACTTCTATGATTGTTCTTTTTGGAGATGTCTATTCCTGTGCAAGTGAACTGCCCACTGAGCTATTCATTATCGCAGTATCTACACCCTCAAAGAACTTCAAGCGTATCTCGTCATTCCTTAGTGTTTCTGTACCTCACTTCTTTGTGCATTGAGTATTCCTCACTACTTAGTTAAATTTCAGCCAACTCTCCATCATTACTAAATTGTGATCTTAATCTATATCTGCTCCTGGTATGTCTTAAAACCTAATTTCTGATTTCGAAATCTCTGCTTGACCATGATGTAATCTAACTGAAATCTTCCCGTATCATCCGGCCTTTCCAATTATACCTCCTCCTCCTGTGATTCTTGAACAGAGTATTCGCTTTTACTAGCTGGAATTTAACGTAGAACTCAATTAATCTTTCTCCTCTCTTATCCTTATACCCAAGCCCAGATTCTCCCGTAACACTTTCTTCTACTTCCTCCCCTACAACAGCATTCCAATTCCCCTTGATTATTAGATTTTCATCTCCCTGTACGTACTTGTTCAATATCCTCATATACTTTCTCTACCTCTTCATCATCTGCTTGCGACGTCAGCATGTTTGCCTGAACTATAGCTGTCGGCGCTGGTTTACTGTCGATTCTGATGAGAACAAACCTATCACTGTAGTGTTCGTAGTATCTCACTCTCTGCCATGACTTTCTATTCATTACGATCTTACCACCGTTATACCATTTTCTGCTGCTGTTGATATTGCCCTATACTCATCCGACTAGATATCCGTGTGTTCTTTCCATTTCACTTCACTGACCCCTTCTGTAACTAATTTGAGCCTTAGCAGCCGGCCGAAGTGGCCGTGCGGTTAAAGGCGCTGCAGTCTGGAACCGCAGGACCGCTACGGTCGCAGGTTCGAATCCTGCCTCGGGCATGGATGTTTGTGATGTCCTTAGGTTAGTTAGGTTTAACTAGTTCTAAGTTCTAGGGGACTAATGACCTCAGTAGTTGAGTCCCATAGTGCTCAGAGCCATTTGACCCATTTTTTGACCCTTAGCAGTTTCCTTTTCCGATTTTCTAGTTTCTTCTCATGTTCGAATTTCTGATATTCCACGCCCCGACTCGTCGAATGCTATCCTTTCGTTAGTTATCCAGGGTCACTCCCTTTCGCAGTCTCCTCCCAGAGATACGAATGGGGGATTAGTTCGGAATCATTTGCGAATGTAGAGATCATCATGGTACTTTCTCAGTTTACATACATGCTAAAAAAAAAGGTTGGACGGTCGTCGAAATCCGTATTAGTATTTTCCATAGTTTCTCAAAATTGATTAAGGCAAGTTCTAGGATAGTTACAATAAAACGACCGATTTATTTCGCGTTATTCACCAGCTGAGTTGATCTGATAGTCGACGGGCCGTTGAACCTTAGACTTTCTCCCTTCAGAAAACTTTGTACATTCCTATATATTGTAGCGGCGGAATCTACTCAAGAAGCGTCATAACGTCATAAGAAAAGGCGAAACTTAATGTGTAAATAAGATGCCAATTTTGAGTTGTGTAAGAAGTCTGCTGATTAACAGATATATACGTAAAAAATACAGAAGAATTTGTGTCACAGATACCTACAGCTGTAGGTATCTGTTTCAGATAAATGATAATTTAATGAATTATCTCCGAATGACGCATTTCAGAGCTTAATATCGTATCACATAAAAACGTCTGCTACATAATTCCATTTGATGTTTCCTCTAGGCATGCTCAGAAAAACACCAGTGAGAAACTGTAGTAAATGTATTCTTGTGATAAGATATTAAGCCTATTAAGCCTTGACACGTGTCTTGCGTTACTTATATTGCGTCTGGTTATAGTGTATAACACGTTTTTGCACTAGTATAGCCGGCCGAAGTGGCCGTGCGGTTAAAGGCGCTGCAGTCTGGAACCGCAAGACCGCTACGGTCGCAGGTTCGAATCCTGCCTCGGGCATGGATGTTTGTGATGTCCTTAGGTTAGTTAGGTTTAACTAGTTCTAAGTTCTAGGGGACTAATGACCTCAGCAGTTGAGTCCCATAGTGCTCAGAGCCATTTGAACCATTTTTTGCACTAGTATTTGTTGTGATTAGCTTGATTATCCGGTGTTGGAAAATGACATGTTTGTCCTAATCTTCTCTTAGGCATAAAGGGTAACAAATATATCAAGAGTGCAAAATCGAACTAGCTTATTATAATGTTCCATAAAATTTCGGGCATGCAGCCGCATAAATTCAGCTTCTTCTTCTAATATTTCGGCTTCAGAGAGAGCCGAGGTTACTAACGCTCCTGCACTTGCTCTGTACTTTCAGATATTACAACATTTTTATATTGTATTACATTATATATTATTATAATATTTTGGTTACAGTTTATCATCGCTTTTGTCTTTACAATGACATCCGGTTTCGTTATATTGTGAATGTCTTCAGGCCTGTTGCAGAAAATAAAAGGCATGCTAAATTTGATGTTATGTAACTCATCGAAACACACATACGATTAGTACAGTGGTGTATGCGGTATGCATCGTAGTTAACAAAGCAACCCATTAGTCGTATGCACTAGAAACCTACCAGATTTCGTATTTCACTTGCTCAACAACATAATTTCTTTGATAGAGTGGTTAACACAACAAGCATTGATTTCAACAACACATAACTAAATTTATTAAATATAGGGATATAACTCAACATTGCTACCAAACCTTGTCATAGCAATGCTGAAGACAGAATAATTCTCACGAAATACATAATTTTTAACATTTTTATGCAGCGACAGAACTGATATTGTTTATATAAGAATATACAGCCTCCAGTTGCAGGTTAACTTTATCGTTTACCTTGGTTTCAATGTTAGTAACAACGTCTTCTTCAGAACCTGCAATAAGTCAATATTATAATGTGCTACTAAATTATATTAGATAAGGTCATCCTACAGGATGCAACGTGTAGTACATACATAAAATATTATTTAAATGTTTGCCTAAAATAAGCCGTGTCCTAAGTCAACTTTATAAAACTTGATGCATAACCATAAGGTTTTGTCACTTCTATTAAACAAGCTGTAGCAAATTCACTTTAAGCCCGTTGTATGGGCCTTGTCGTGTGACTAGAGTTTGCGGCGCGCATGCGCGAGACGTATAGAATCAAACTTATTCCGCACACGTCGGATAACATTTTTGCTATGAATTAATTTTATACTTTACTATTGTAAGTTAATTACAGTATCCAGCATGACTACGTTTTACATTCTGTTACAGAGCCTTATAAACTGACCAACAAATCTCGTGTGAACATCTGTACGGAAGGTTCTATTATTACAGAAACTGTAATGGTCACATGCATTATGAATTATTGTAAACCTAATATAGGCTGGAAGCCTTCGAAGTATGCCCTATTTTTTAGATACAGTTGATCGTTCAGTAAATTGCCTCTATCTGTAATTAGGTGTGCATAAATTTGTAGTTCCTCAAGCGTGTCGAGTCTATAGCCCTTAACTTCATGTCTCTATGTCACGTAAAGGTTTAGGTGTATGAGCCATTTGCACCAGATGTTCCGCAAAGGCTGACCCCCGTGTTCCTACGCCCTTTATTGGAAGATGTTCTTTAAACCTTACTGCTATAACTCTGCCTGTTTGACCTATGTAATAACATGGGCAATAATCACACATGATCTTATATACGCCTGATTTCGCAGACTTATCACAGTCTTTCTCAAGGGAATGAACCAAATTTTGCTTTAAACTATTACTCGTCTAGAAGGAAGTTTTAAAACCTGAATTTTTCACAGGCGCCCTATCTTGTAGGAGACATTACCTATATTCACACAAGAATTGGAATCAGCTGATAGATCACTAAAGTATCTTGATTTAACGTTGACTATTCAAGATGCTAAAATAGAGTTCAACATATTCCGGAAGGCAACTTATTCAGGCAAATTCATCCCGGCTGATTCAACCCACCCCCAAGCGCATGAAATGGCGTTTTTCTATTCTAGTATCCATCGGGCGATTTGTATTCCGTTGTCAGATGTCAACCTCTAAAAAGAATTACAAATTCTCGAGAGTATTGCACAGAATAATGGCTATGAGCCAAATATAGTGAGGCAGTTATATCATAAGAAAACGCGAAAAGGACAACGACTTTAGTAAACACAAATACTCAAACCCAAGGTCAGACCAAAAAATGGTTGGCGGTCCTTATATGGGTAATGTCTCCTACAAGATAGGGGCCTGTTGCAAAATTCAGGTTTTAAAATTTCCTTCTCGACGAGTAATAGTTTAAAGCAAAATTTGGTTCATTCCCTTGAGAAAGACTGAGATAAGTCTTCGAAATCAGGCGTATATAAGATCATGTGTGATTATTGCCCATGTTATTACATAGGTCAAACAGGCAGAGCTATGGCAGTAAAGTTTAAAGAACATCTTCCAATAAAGAGCGTAGCAACACGGGAGGGGGGGGGGGGGGGCAGCCTTTGCGGAACATGTGGTGCAAATGGCTTATACACCTAAACCTTTACGTGACATAGAGCTACTACATCATGAAGTTAAGGGCTATAGACTCGACACGCTTGAGGAACTACAAATTTATGCACACCTAATTACAGATAGAGGCAATTTACTGAACGAACAACTGTATCTAAAAAATAGGTCATAATTCGAAGGCCTCCAGCCTATATTAGGTTTACAATAATTCATAATGCATGTGACCATTACAGTTTCTGTAATAATAGAACCTTCCGTACAGATGTTCATACGAGATTTGTTGGTCAGTTTATAAGGCTCTGTAACAGAATGTAAAACGTAGTCATGCTGGGTACTGTAATTAACTTACAATTGTTGTTGTTGTGGTCTTCAGTCCTGAGACTGGTTTGATGCAGCTCTCCATGCTACTCTATCCTGTGCAAGCTTCTTCATCTCCCAGTACCTACTGCAACCTACATCCTTCTGAATCTGCTTAGTGTATTCATCTCTTGGTCTCCCCCTACGATTTTTACCCTCCACGCTACCCTCCAATACTAAATTGGTGATCCCTTGATGCCTCAGAACATGTCCTACCAACCGATCCCTTCTTCTGGTCAAGTTGTGCCACAAACTCCTCTTCTCCCCAATCCTATTCAGTACCTCCTCATTAGTTATGTGATCTACCCATCTAATCTTCAGCATTCTTCTGTAGCACCACATTTCGAAAGCTTCTATTCTCTTCTTGTCCAAACTATTTACCGTCCATGTTTCACTTCCATACATGGCTACACTCCATACAAATACTTTCAGAAATGACTTCCTGACACTTAAATCTATATTCGATGTTAACAAATTTCTCTTCTTCAGAAACGCTTTCCTTGCCATTGCCAGTCTACATTTTATATCCTCTCTACTTCTACCATCATCAGTTATTTTGCTCCCCAAATAGCAAAACTCCTTTACTACTTTAAGTGTCTCATTTCCTAATCTAATACCCTCAACATCACCCGACTTAATTCGACTACATTCCATTATCCTCGTTTTGCTTTTGTTGATGTTCATCTTATATCCTCCCTTCAAGACACCATCCATTCCGTTCAACTGCTCTTCCAAGTCCTTTGCTGTCTCTGACAGAATTACAATGTCATCGGCGAACCTCAAGGTTTTTATTTCTTCTCCATGGATTTTAATACCTATTCCGAATTTTTCTTTTGTTTCCTTTACTGCTTGCTCAATATACAGATTGAATAACATCGGTTAGAGGCTACAACCCTGTCTTACTCCCTTCCCAATCACTGCTTCCCTTTCATGTACCTCGACTCTTATAACTGCCATCTGGTTTCTGTACAAATTGTAAATAGCCTTTCGCTCCCTGTATTTTACCCCAGCCACCTTTAGAATTTGAAAGAGAGTATTCCAGTCAACATTGTCAAAAGCTTTCTCTAAATCTACAAATGCTAGAAACGTAGGTTTGCCTTTCCTTAATCTTTCTTCTAAGATAAGTCGTAAGGTCAGTATTGCCTCACGTGTTCCAGTATTTCTACGGAATCCAAACTGATCTTCCCCGAGGTCGGCTTCTACTAGTTTTTCCATTCGTCTGTAAAGAATTCGTGTTAGTATTTTGCAGCTGTGGCTTATTAAACTAATTGTTCGGTAATTCTCACATCTGTCAACACCTGCTTTCTTTGGGATTGGAATTATTATATTCTTCTTGAAGTCTGAGGGTATTTCGCCTGTTTCATACATCTTGCTCACCAGATGGTAGAGTTTTGTTAGGACTGGCTCTCCCAAGGCCGTCAGTAGTTCCAATGGAATGTTGTCTACTCCGGGGGCCTTGTTTCGACTCAGGTCTTTCAGTGCACTGTCAAACTCTTCACGCAGTATCGTATCTCCCATTTCATCTTCATCTACATCCTCTTCCATTTCCATAATATTGTCCTCAAGTACATCGCCCTTGTATAGACCCTCTGTATACTCCTTCCAGCTTTCTGCTTTCCCTTCTTTGCTTCGAACTGGGTTTCCATCTGAGCTCTTGATGTTCATACAAGTGGTTCTCTTATCTCCAAAGGTCTCTTTAATTTTCCTGTAGGCAGTATCTATCTTACCCCTAGTGAGATAAGCCTCTACATCCTTACATTTGTCCTCTAGCCATCCCTGCTTAGCCATTTTGCACTTCCTGTCGATCTCATTTTTGAGACGTTTGTATTCCTTTTTGCCTGCTTCATTTACTGAATTTTTATATTTTCTCCTTTCATCAATTAAATTCAATATTTCTTCTGTTACCCAAGGATTTCTACTAGCCCTCGTCTTTTTACCTACTTGATCCTCTGCTGCCTTCACTACTTCATCCCTCAAAGCTGCCCATTCTTCTTCTACTGTATTTCTTTCCCCCATTCCTGTCAATTGTTCCCTTATGCTCTCCCTGAAACTCTGTACAACCTCTTTTTCTTTCAGTTTATCCAGGTCCCATCTCCTTAAATTCCCACCTTTTTGCAGTTTCTTCAGTTTTAATCTACAGGTCATAACCAACAGATTGTGGTCAGAGTTCACATCTGCCCCTGGAAATGTCTTACAATTTAAAACCTGGTTCCTAAATCTCTGTCTTACCATTATATAATCTATCTGATACCTTTTAGTATCTCCAGGGTTCTTCCATGTATACAACCTTCTATCATGATTCTGAAACCAAGTGTTAGCTATGATTAAGTTGTGCTCTGTGCAAAATTCTACCAGGCGGCTTCCTCTTTCATTTCTTAGCCCCAATCCATATTCACCTACTACGTTTCCTTCTCTCCCTTTTCCTACACTCGAATTCCAGTCACCCATGACTATTAAATTTTCGTCTCCCTTCACTATCTGAATAATTTCTTTTATTTCATCATACATTTCATCAATTTCTTCGTCATCTGCAGAGCTAGTTGGCATATAAACTTGTACTACTGTAGTAGGTGTGGGCTTCGTATCTATCTTGGCCACAATAATGCGTTCACTAAGCTGTTTGTAGTAGCTTACCCGCCTTCCTATTTTCCTATTCATTATTAAACCTACTCCTGCATTACCCTTATTTGACTTTGTGTTTATAACCCTGTAGTCACCTGACCAGAAGTCTTGTTCCTCCTGCCACCGAACTTCACTAATTCCCACTATATCTAACTTTAACCTATTCATTTCCCTTTTCAAATTTTCTAGCCTACCTGCCCGATTAAGGGACCTGACATTCCACGCTCCGATCCGTAGAACGCCAGTTTTCTTTCTCCTGATAACGACATCCTCTTGAGTAGTCCCCGCCCGGAGATCCGAATGGGGGACTATTTTACCTCCGGAATATTTTACCCAAGAGGACGCCATCATCATTTAATCATACAGTAAAGCTGCATGCCCTCGGGAAAAATTACGGCCGTAGTTTCCCCTTGCTTTCAGCCATTCGCAGTACCAGCACAGCAAGGCCGTTTTGGTTATTGTTACAAGGCCAGATCAGTCAATCATCCAGACTGTTGCCCTTGCAACTACTGAAAAGGCTGCTGCCCCTCTTCAGGAACCACACGTTTGTCTGGCCTCTCAACACATACCCCTCCGTTGTGGTTGTACCTACGGTACGGCTATCTGTATCGCTGCGGCACGCAAGCCTCCCCACCAACGGCAAGGTCCATGGTTCATGGGGGGGGTAACTTACAATAGTAAAGTATAAAATTAATTCATAGCAAATATGTTATCCGACGTGTGCATAATAAGTTTGATTCTATACGTCTCGCGCATGCGCGCCGCAATGTCTAGTCACACGACGAGGCCCATACAACGGGCTTAAAGTGAATTTTCTACAGCTTGTTTAATAGAAGTGACAAAACCTTATGGTTATGCATCAAGTTTTATAAAGTTGACTTAGGACATGGCTTGTTTTAGGCAAACATTTAAATAATATTTTATGTAACTACTACACGTTGCATCCTGTAGGATGACCATATGTAATATAATTTACTAGCACATTATAATATTGACTTATTGCAGGTTCTGAAGAAGACGTTATTACTAACGTTGAAACCAAGGTAAACGATAAAGTTAACCTGCAACTGTAGGCTGTATATTCTTATATCTCACGAAATAGCCTGTATGTCAGTAAAACTAAGCTGAAATTATCAGAATTCTCTAGCTCAGGGGTTCCCAGATATTTAATGCAAAATGATAATTAAAAAACCTCCTCATAAAAGTAGCATCCGTACAACGTTAAAGAAAATGGATTAAGCGCACACAGGACACAGGGAGGTCGGATTGTACCCTACCCACCCCTGTTAGTCGTCGCTGCGTCGGCCGGGAATAATTTTTCTTGATTTGACTTTAGCGATATTTTGATCGCATCTTGTCGGCGATTATTCGAAAGTCTTCGTGCCGATTTTCTACTGCTTCTAACTTGCCCTGTGTACCAATCTGTGGCACTGGAGTAGCCATTATACAGTGAGCTGGTTATTGTAGTTATTCTTGCTTTGTCGGGCGTCACGTTGAGTGGCTTGCGTCTGTAACCGGAGTGTGGGTGTTAAAACGAACTGATTCTTGACTACTATAATTGTGATGTGAAATTTAACTTGCTTGCCTGCACTATACGTGATTGTGTTTTATGTTAACCAGGAAGCGATTCTTAATCTAATGCGAAACATTATTTGTGTGTCACATTTCTACCACACATAGTAGTTGATCGGCAAGACGCAAAAACAGTATTTATATCGTCAGTACTGAGCAAGATGGCGAAAATGTTTCTCACCCCCCCCCTCCCCACCCCCAAACACACAGCTCGGTATCGTTCTTCACGCGTGCGGCAGTCGTCGCTCTTCATTCCGCAATTTCCCCGTACCCCCCCCCACCACCCCTCCCGCCCCGACACACACACACACACACACACACACACACACACACCACGGTTGTTAAAAAGTGAACAAGCTACACTGGTACGCCCAAATTTCTAAAAAATATCAAGTGATATGCAATGATAAAGAGTCTGAGAACCGTCGCCATAGGCCATGGAGCAAGTAAAATAATCAATAAAAACTTAAAAACCGAAATTCTCCAGACCACTACCCACAAGGAAATTACAACACTGAAGCAAATTAATAGGAAACTAAATAACAGTAATGCCCTTATTGTAAGGTTGACAGTGAAAGCATAGTTGTGATAATGTGTGAATCCGAATACATTAAGACACATGCATAATTTTTTAAAATAACATTATAACTCAACTTGAAGCTGATCCCATCCCCAAATACCAAGCCAAAAAACGCTGAAGCGCAAAAGAAACTGGTATAGGCATGTATATTCAAACAAAGAGATATGTAAACAGGCAGAATATGGCGCTGCCATCGGCGACACCTATGTAAGACAACAAGTGTCTGGTGCGGTTGATAGGTCGGTTACTGCTGCTACAGTGAGTAGTTATCAAGATTTAAGTGAGTCTGAATGTGGTGTTATCGGCGGACGAGCGATGGGACACAGCATCTCCAAGGTAATAATGATGTGCAGATTTTCCCATACGCCCACGTCAACAGCGACACTGGACTGTTGATGACTGGTCGGACGAGTCTGAATTGTTTTGAGCGGATGGATGTGTACGGCTACGGTGACAACCTCATGAATCCATGGACCCTGCATGTCAACAGGCGACTGTTCAAGTTGGTGGAGGCTCTGTATTGGTGTGGGGGGTGTGCAGTTGGAGAAATGTGAGACCCATGATACGTTTAGATACGACTCTGACAGGTGACATGTAGTTAAGCATCCTGTCTGATCACCTGCATCCATACATGCCCATTGTGCATTCCGACGGATTTGGACAATTCCAGCAGGCCAATGCGACATCCCACATGTCTAGAACTGCTACAGCGTGGCTGCAGGAACACGCTTCTGAGTTTAAACACCTCCACTGGCCGCCAAACTCCCCAGACATGAACATTATTGAGCGTATCTGGGCTGTCTTGCAACGTGCAGTTCACAAGAGATATCCATTCCCTCGTACTCTTACGGATTTGTGGACAGCCCTGCAGGATTCATGGTGTGAGTTCCCTCCAGCACTACTCCAGACATTAGTCGATCCCATGTCACGTCGTGTTGCGACACTTCTGCGTGCTCGCGGGAGCCCTACAAGATATTAGGCAGGTATACCAGTTTCTCTGACTCTTCAGTGTAAAATGTGCGTTAAGGAACTGTGTCTTCCTTCTAACATCCACTGAATCCAGGCACTGCATAATCATAAACATTGCAGCCCCAAAGCTCAGATAAAGGTCCAAAATGTGTAAGCCTAGATATCCAAAATGCCCAATTGTCAATTCAATAAATAGTTCTAGATGCAAAATAGCTAAAAAAAACTTCATGAAATGATCAGTCAGTCCTACAGTTTTACAAATAGTTATTCAGTGAAGAACAGATAAGAAACGATTATAAGAGACATCGCCACACTCAGATTACTATATCCATCACGTCAGATGCTACCATGGTCAACATAAACTAGTATTCTTTACGTCAGCACTTAACTATGTGAACAACAGTCTAGCTGAACTCGCTATAAAATCTAAAGAACTAAACATTTTAAAAATAATAGTTGACTACAATACTTATGACCCTTTAATAGTTTACAAAGTAGGTGCAACAGTTAAAACAAGTCAAACACCATCAACACACAAGTCTTGAGCTGTAGTAAAAACCAAAGAAGTCTCTCTACAGTTTCTCAGTAATATCTCATAGTAACACAAAAGTTGACTAAATCACACAACGTCAAAATAATTTTTCACACAAACAAAAAATAGTTGCCAACACCAAAACAGCCAAGTCTTTTTATCACAAATCTGGTACATACAGGGTGTTAGAAAAAGTTACGGCCAAACTTTCAGGAAACATTCCTCACACACAAAGAAACAAAAGATGTTATGTGGACATGTGGCCGGAAACGCTTAATTTCCATGTTGGAGCTCATTTGAGTTTCGTCAGTATGTACTGTACTTCCTCGATTCACCGCCAGTTGGCCCAATTGAAGGAAGGTGATGTTGACTTCGGTGCTTGTGTTGACATGCGACTCATTGCTCTACAGTACTAGCATCAAGCACATCCGTACGTAGCATCAACAGGTTAGTGTTCATTACGAACGTGGTTTTGCAGTCAGTGCAATGTTTACAAATGCGCAGTTGGCAGATGCCTATTTGATATATGGATTAGCACGGGGCAATAGCCGTGGCGCGGTACGTTTGTATCGAGACAGATTTCCAGAACGAAGGTGTCCCGACTGGGGAAGACCTAGAACGACGAGGACACCTGCAATGGACGAGGCAATTCTTCGTGCAGTTGACGATAACCCTAATGTCAGCGTCAGAGAAGTTGCTGCTGTACAAGTCAACGTTGACCATGTCACTGTATGGAGAGTGCTACGGGAGAACCAGTTGTTTCCGTACCATGTACAGCGTGTGCAGGTACTATCAGCAGCTGATTGGCCTCCACAGGCACACTACTGCGAATGGTTCATCCAACAATGTGTCAATCCTCATTTCAGTGCAAATGTTCTCTTTACGGATGAGGCTTCATTCCAACGTGATCAAATTGTAAATTTTCACAATCAACATGTGTAGGCTGAGGAGAATCCGCACGCAATTGTGCAATCACGTCATCAACACAGATTTTCTGTGAACGTTTGGGCAGGCATTGTTGGTGATGTCTTGATTGGGCCCCATGTTCTTCCACCTACGCTCAATGGAGCACGTTATCATGATTTCATACGGGATACTCTACCTGTGCTGCTAGAACATGTGCCTTTACAAGTACGACACAACATGTGGTTCATGCACGATGGAGCTCCTGCACATTTCAGTCGAAGTGTCCGTACGCTTCTCAACAACAGATTCGGTGACCGGTGGATTGGTAGAGGCGGACCAATTCCATGGCCTCCACGCTCTCCTGAGTTCATTTATGGGGGCATTTGAAAGTTCTTGTCTACGCAACCCCGTACCAAATGTAGAGACTCTTCGTGCTCGTATTGTGGACGGCTGTGATACAATACGCCATTCTCCAGGGCTGCATCAGCGCATCAGGGATTCCATGCGACGGAGGGTGGATGCATGTATCCTCGCTAACGGAAGACATTTTGAACATTTCCCGTAACAAAGTGTTTGAAGTCACGCTGGTACGTTCTGTTGCTGTGCGTTTCCATTCCATGCTTAATGTGATTTGAAGAGAAGTAATAAAAAGAGCTCTAACATGGAAAGTAAGCGTTTCCGGACACATGTCCACATAACATATTTTCTTTCTTTGTGTGTGAGGAATGTTTCCTGAAAGTTTGGCCGTACCTTTTTGTAACACCCTGTATAAAATAACTTGTAACAGCTGCTGCTGCTATTATATAGAGCAAACAGGAAGAAACACTGAAATCTGATACAAAGAGCATACAGCCTGTTTAAAAAATCGAAGGAAAGACTCAAGAGTCGAATTTCAGTCAGCAGATATCTTTTCTCTATTTCCATATTTGAAAATATACATCTTACAGCCCGTGTTTACTAAATATTTGTGAAATTTTGAAGGCGGTGTTCTGGTTCACCCTGTGTATACACTCTAAGACAAAAAAATGCACCACGAATGAATTATCAAAATGGGATGGAAATCAGTAGATGTGATGTGTATGTACAGACAAACAAATAATTACAGTTTCAGAAAATTTGAATGATTTATCCAGGAGCTTCACAAAATGAAGAAGGCAAAAACCTGTTTGTGCAACTCAGGCCGTTATGGAAGGAGTTATTCGGCTTGGCCTTGATTGGCAGAGTTGCTGGATGTCCTCCTGAAGAATATCAAAATACCGAGGCGGTTGAAGGTCTCTGCCCATAATGTTGAGAAACGTTCTCCGTTGGTGAGATATCAGGCAACTTCGCTGGCCAAGACAGTGTCTGGGAAGCACGCAAAAAGTAGAAACTCTCGCTTGTCTTCGTGCTTGCCAAATCCTACCTTGGCACAACTCTGTCAATCAACAGCAAGCCGAATAACTGATTGCTTAAGGGCCAGAGGTAGGCCAGTGCATTACTGATTTGCTCAATTTGTGAAGTTCTTTCTCTTGAGTAAATCACCCATTTTCTCTGAAATTGTGATCATTTATTTTTCTGTATAAGTGCATAATATCTACCGATTTCCAATCCTTTTGGATAATGCGGTAGTGGTCCAATCTTTTTTTTTTCCTTTTTTCTTTTCTTTTCTTGGAGTGTATATACCATCAATCAAGGTCAATGTGGAACTTCCATAAATGTGTTTGTTGACCAACGAAGATCAATGTTCCAACGCAAAATCTTTTGACACTAATGCTTTTTGGTTTACGAACTTACAGCATGCTGGAGTAATTGCAGGGCAGCAACTTCTGTTATCAATACGACGAAAAAACGGGCAAAGTTGCAAATCTGACTTTTACTTACTTGATGAATAGCTTCAGGTTGGGACGTATTTTCAAATCATCCATATAGTCGAAATGTTATTTTCCTAATTATAAGAATCATGTGAAGATAACAAACAATTAAGTACATCAAAGAGCGAAAGAAAAGTTTCAGAGCAAACAGGTATCTGTATGCTCTGTAGCTGTTTATTTGTGTCACATGTAACCCAGTTAGATTGGGACTACATCTAAAATTTTACAAATGGTCCAAATGGCTCTGAGCACTATGGGACTTAACATCTGAGGTCATCAGTCCCCTAGACGTAGAACTACTTAAAGGGGGTAGGACGTCAAACGGACCGACTTGGTGCAGCAGAGGCACCACAGGACATTTTAATTTCCACTGTATATACTTTTACAAGTAAATTCATAAAACTTTGTCAGCATGACCAGGAAGGATTCAGGATTCACACTCGTAACAGCGGAAGTTCAAAAACATAACAAAATAATTCTTTTACGTGTGAAATTCATCATTTTTTCACTTACTATTGGCTGCATTTGTTGCTCTAAGTATACTTTTCTTCATAAGTATGAGAGACTGTGCGATGAATTTTGCATAGCATACAAACCATACTTACAGGTGTCTGAAACTCTAGAATCTATTTAATTTACGAAAAAATGAATGAGCTGTTACGTTTTAAACTTTACGTTTAGAAAAAAAATCAAATTTTGTGGTTAATTATCTCAATTTTTACCACAGTTTTTAATAGATTTGGAAAATTCTAGAGTTTCATACACCTGTAAGTATGGTTTGTATGCTGTGCAAAATTCATCAAAGAATCTCTCTTGTGAAGAAAAATGTACCTATAGCAACAAATGCAGCCAACAGTAAGCGAAAAAATGATGAAATTTCATATCTAAAAAAAATTTTATTTTGTTATGTTTTTGCACTTCCGCTGTTATGAATGTGAATCCTGAATCCTTCTCGGTCATTCTGACAAAGCTTTATGAATTTATTTGTGAAAGTATAGACAGTAGAAAATAAAATGTCCTGTGGTGCCTCTCCTGCTACAAGTCGGCCCGTTTGACGTCCTACCCCCCTTAGATCTAACTAACCTAAGGACATCACACACATCCATGACCAAGGCAGGATTAGAGCCTGCGACCGTATCAGCAGCGCGGTTCCGGACTGAAGCGCCTAGAACCGCTCTGCCACAACGGTCGGCGAATAGTTTACATTTCGAATACGTGCATACTAACAATTACAATACTTAATAATGAAGTCAGTGACACTTCATAACTAAACATTCGCAATTATGTCTGTTCGAAAATTTAGCTTCAGTGCGCGGTGCAAATATGTTGCAAACAGCCTCGCGCGAAAATATGATTTTTCTGGGGGTGATATCTCGGATTCTAATGATCACAGATATAAGGGGTCCAGTGTTTTGGATAGTCCTAGGCCTAGCTACCCATCTGCAGGCCTATCAGAAGAACGGGCATACTGTAGCTATCCTACGTTACAGAGTCAAAATTTAAACATTGTACACTTCCTCCAGCTCTGCCACATTGAGGAAATTGGTTGGTTCTTTTGCATTAGGTGTGATCTATTATGAGCCTTAGACGATATATAAAAGCACCATCTATTCGTAGGTGGTTCTGAGAAAACCACGAAACACCATAATTTCTGAAACTTCCTGGCAGATTAAAAATGTGTGCCCGACCGAGACTCGAACTCGGGACCTTTTCCTTTCGCGGGCAAGTGCTCTACCAACTGAGCAACCGAAGCACGACTGTGAGTACCGGGCGTGAGTCGTGCTTCGGTAGCTCAGTTGGTAGAGCACTTGCCCGCAAAAGGCAAAGGTCCCGAGTTCGAGTCTCGATCGGGCACACAGTTTTAATCTGCCAGGAAGTTTCATATCAGCGCACACTCCGCTGCAGAGTGAAAATCTCATTCTGGAACCATAATTTCTGGGTACCAAAAGACCAGTTGTGGGGACGGTCACTTCTATAATTTCTATTCATGGCAAACCGTCGAAATTTTTACCATGTCTTCTTAAGATAATGTCCTCTGAGACCTTTGAAACTTTTTTCGATGTTATTATCCATTATCTAGATAAAAAGGTTTAAAGTTTTTATGCAGAGAACAGCAAAAACCGGTTTTTAGTCGCATAAATAGCTAACAACAGTAAATGGCTCAAATTTTAACTGCACATTCTTCAGACGTTTATCTAGAAACGCCATTTTCCCATTTTCGAAAAACTTTATTATAAGGAACACAAAAAACATGGTTTTTGTGTACCAAAGTATCAATTGTGGGGTAGCCACCACTATAATTTCCATGCATAGCAAATTTTAGAAGTTTTAATCATATGTTCTTAAGATGATGCTCTCAGGGCATCTTAAAACTTTTTCAATACCATTATTCGTTACCGAGCCCCAGAGGACCAAAGCTACCGTTCTTATTAACGTCGTTCTTATTAACGTAAAATATGCACGTAGAACCCGGTTTGAGGCGTAATTTTTGTTTTAACTGACGTAGTGAATACGTGGCAAGGGTCCTGGTATCGTCGCAAGGGTTTTGAGGTCACCAAAATATGTTTCTAGTTGCCATTTTCTTACCAACAAAACTTTATGACCCGTTGTCTCTGTTTAGTAGACATTCGACGATGTATGGAAAATGTGACTGTTTTGATTTTGATTATGGGGAAACACAGAAAAGTGATCATCAGAGAAGTGTTTCATTTAAAAGTTCATCCAGTTGCATTTTTACGAAAGTGACCAGGAACTGACAATTGTTATAATTGTTTGTTGAATGCATTACGCCGAACCATGGAGTAAGGGAAAAAGATTTTGTTCGGTAACATGTCAAACCTTGGCCTTTTGCAGAAAACGTACACCGTTTTATTCCAGGACGACTAGCTTAGCGATTAACTGCGACAACACAAATTTCAAGATGAGTACGACAGAAATTATTTAACTTCTGTTTTCTACAACAAACAACATAGGCGCTCCCTGTCAGCAGCCTCCGTTCCAATGTCTGAATAGCATACATTTCTGTTCAATTCTGCAGTGCCTGTGTTGTTACGAAGACCGATGCAGTGTTCCTTTGGACGCGAATGCATATCCGAAGGAACAGTGGTTATGAAATACATGAAATGTATTCGAATTGTGAATACGAACAACCATTAACTGTATAACGGAATGATGACAACGAATATTTGTGCCGGACGGGGCTCGAACCCGGATTTCCCGCTTTACGCGAGCGGTCGCCTTAACCGCTTTGGTTGTCCGTGCATGGCTCGCAGCTAGACCGAAACTTCCATACGTCATCGTTCCTGCGTAATAACCTGTGCTCAGCTGATGGTTGTTCATATTTGCAACTGCAGATACATTTGAGGGCCAAGGGGTAAGACAGGTACATGGACGCAGAGTCTTAGCTGACTGGATGCTATATTCTATTCGTCATAAGAATATATCTGATGTAAACATTACACCATGTATTATTCCGCGTTTCTTGAATCTCATTGGACTTCGTTTCATGTGGAGCGTAAGCCAAGCTGTATCCATAGTATTCTAACTAAAAACTAGAATGATGAAAATTCCTACTTAAACACAGGGTAATTTTTCTGAGCGAGCTATGTGTGATGAAAAGACATGCTACACGGATTTCACCATCTTGTTGAACACTGAAGCCGCTGAAGGTATTAATTGCAGTCAGTCGTCTGGTAATCTCTTAGCTCCTTCTTTATCCGAATCCGGGAAATACATTTCAGTTCTGGAACTGTCATCTGCTACGTTGATAACGAGTCGATCAACAACGGAATCCACGAAGACATCCAGGCGCCGCATTTTCTGCTTTTCAAAAAATGATTCAAATGGCTCTGAGCACTGTGGGACTTAACATCTGAGGTCATCAGTCCCCTAGACTTAGAACTAGTTAAACCTAACTAACCTTAGGACATCACAAACATCCATGCCCGGAGCAGGATCCGAACCTGCGGCCGTAGCAGCAGCACGTTTCCGGACTGAAGTGCCTAGAACCGCTCGGCCACAACGGCCGGCTTTCCGCTTTTCTTTAATGAGGTACCGTTCTATATCCCACCAGCGTTCGGCAGTGAGGTGTGAAAAAGCAGAGTGCGTTAATTCTAGTACGTCTGGCGGCTTTAACAGTTCTCGAGTCAAATCGCTCAACTTCCTTCCAGATCAATTCTGTTGGTTTCATATTGTAATGATACAGTGGCAAATGTAAAAATGCAGCATTTGTATGGTGTGCTCGATGCTGTGAAACTGATTATTTTCCATGTCTCTGCTACACTTATCACTCTGGTTCGTGTGAGACCACATCTGTGGTATAAAACAATGGACACAGGCCAAATGAAGAATATTTGGTTTTCGATTTTTGTCCTAAGTAATTAAATTATGTTTTCTTAAATTAAACAACCTTATTAATAATCATATAATATCGATAATTAAGAATTTATATTTGAAACGAAAACAGGAATTTGCATGCAATGCCGCGCGGAGTGGCCAAGAGGTTTGAGGATTGCGCGGCCCCTCCCGTCGGAGGTTCGCATCCTCCTTCTGGCATGGGTGTGTTGTTCTTAGCATAAGTTAGTTTAAGTAGTGTGTAAGTCTAGAGATCAATGACCTCAGCGGTTAGGTCCCTTAGGAATTCGCACAAATTTGAACATTTCGCATGCAATATGTAATTAGAAACAAGAAGATGTGGATTTTTCATGAAAATGATGATGAATTTTTCAAAAATTACGAAACGTAGGTATTTTAAATTGAACGATAAAAAGTGAGATTTCAACCTGCGCTCCACAATCTGTACCAGTTTATCAATCTACAACGCTATTCAAAAATGGTTCAAATGGCTCTGAGCACTATGGGACTCAACATCTTAGGTCATAAGTCCCCTAGAACTTAGAACTACTTAAACCTAACTAACCTAAGGACATCACACACACCCATGCCCGAGGCAGGATTCGAACCTGCGACCGTAGCAGTCCCGCGGTTACAACGCTATTGTTTCCGCTATACAGCCAGGGTGTATTTGTATCTCAGCTGTATCAAATACAATCCATCGGAAAACTTCAAAGCCGATTTCCTGTAAATTTATGAAGAACATTATAACAACCTTTTTTTCACCACTTTTAACCGTGCTCCACAAACGTGTTTCTCTATGAAGCAGAAAGCAGCCTCACCCATTTTCATACTGCGTATTAACAGCGCGGCAATCAGAGCAGAAAAGTATAGAGGCTGTAACTGTACACGATTTTTGAAATAAAAACTAAATAGCTAAAGCGTGATTAAGAAAAGCGTTGTTGGCTATTAATACGTTAGCATATTTTCATTTAACGTAACTTAGTAATAAGATATCTAATACATAAGGAGGACCTACTTCCAAGAGCGCAACAACAAGAATGTACGTGTGGTGCGGCTTCTGGCCAATGATCGTGTTTGTGTTTGTTTGCATCAGGTTTATTATTATGATGAACAGAGTATAGAGTAGCACTGGCAAGAGGGTGTTGGCTGCAGACGACAGACTGAGGCATAGTTTCGGATGAGGATTGAAGAGTTAAGACGGGAGGGAGAGAGTATGATTGGTGCCTTCCATATATAACGCATTTTGCTTTCTGTCGCTTCTAAGGACCACAGAATGATCAGAATTGCGCGAGTGCTTCCGGGGCAGTGACGACTGAGCACCGGGCACTAATGATCGATGAGGCGGAAGCGTTGCGATTTCGTGATACTTCCTTCTGTTCTTGGGAGTACCGAGTGTAGGCCATGTTAGGTCGCATTCCTGTCATTTTAGCTTTTGCTTACTTGATTCAGTCGAATAAGCGAGACGTTCGGTGTTGTTATTACGTCGCGTAACAACGTTGGACGTAACAAAAGTAGCACCAGTTACGTGTTCCTTGCCACGCCGTACTTTTTTCTCACTCTTTCCATCAGTGGCTTTATATTGGCAGAGGATCATGTTTCACAGGTGCTAAAAAGAAAGTGAGAGAATAATATTTTACCTTCCTCCACTTAAGACTGGAAAAGAAAACTGAGGATGTGCTAGATGACGATCAGTTTGGCTTTAGAAAAGGTAAAGGCACCAGAGAGGGAATTCTGACGTTGCGGTCGATAATGGAAGCACGATTAAAGAAAAATCAGGAAACGTCCATAGGATCTGTTGACCTGAAAAAAGCGCTCGACAATGTAAAATGGAGCGAAATGTTGAAATTCTGAGAAAAATAGGGGTACGCTATAGGGATAGAGGGGTAATATACAATATACAAGAGCCAAAAAGGAATGATACGAGTAAACGACCAAGAACGAAGTGCTCGAATTAAAAAGGTTTTAAGACAGGGATGTAGTCTTCTGCCCTACTATTCAGTCGGTACATCGATGATGGAAATGAACGAAAGCTTCAGGAGTGGAATTAAAATTCAAGGTGAAAGGATATCAATGATACGATTCGCTGATGACATTGCTATCCTGAGTGAAAGTGTAGAAGAATTACATGATATGATGAATGGAATGAACAATCTAATGAGTACAGAATATGGATTGAGAGTAAATCGAAGAAAGACGAAAGTAACGAGAAGTAGCTAAAATGAGAACAGCGAGAATTGATGGTCACGATGTAGATGAAGTTAAGGAATTCTAGTAGCTGGGCAGCAAAATAACCGATAAAGGACGGAGCAAGGAGGACACCAAAAGCAGACTAGCACTGGCAAAAAGGGCATTCCTGACTAAGACAAGTCTACTAGTATCAAACATAGGCCTTAATTTGAGGAATAAATTTCTGAGAATATACGTTTGGAGCACAGCATTGTATATAAGTGAAACATGGACAGTGGAAATGACAGAAACAAAAGAGAATCGAAGCATTTGAGATTTGGTTGAAAATTAGGTGTACTGATAAGGTAAGGAATGAGGAGGTTCCGCGCAGAATCGGGCTGTGTAACGGTTTGGTAATCGTTAATTGTTTGTGAACTTACCTTGATAGATCAGAAATGTACTCAGCTACTTAACCCTATCTTAAGAAGTAAGTATTATTTGCAATTGATACAAGTCTCCCGTTACTGATACAAAAGCAAACCATTACTCTGTTAAGACCCGACGAAACTACAATCGTCTGACCGTAACTGTGGATTTTTGATTGCTCTGGAAGATGGCTCATTGGACTACAACATATGAAACATTAATTCACGTCATTACATGAATGATGAAAAGATTTACTTAACTTGATACAATCCTTTCACAAAAGAGTGCTTGATAATTTACAGCTGTCGTTGACTATTAAAGCATCACTTGATGCACTCATTAACAAACTCTTCTCTTGAAGTACAGAGTTCAGCATTTAAAAAAGCACATTTCTATCTGAGGCTTGAATAACTCTTTAGTCCTACTCGATGGTGCTGACTGCTTCAGCTGAGGTTTCGAACTTGGACAAAGCGCTTTCACACTCGGCTCTATATTGACATCTGTTCGAGGGCGCTGCTGTGCTGAGAGAGAGGGTGTATCTTCTTCAGCCTCTCCCATTCGTCGTTTGCTAATGTCTATGGTATCGAAGCGTATTGCCAACTGTCGTGTGGCACTGTGATATTTGGACGATATCTCACACTTTCCCGTCAATTCACTTCTTCCACCTGCTCGCTAGAAGACGTTCCCATTGCGCAACATTAGATTATGTATATGTAGGCCGCGGTTTGGTCACTCATGTTGATTACCAAAGCAGCAGGCTGAAGAGTTGACATGGTAAGGGATGCAGAGACATTGAACCAATTTTCAGAATAACTTTAATAACCGTTCGACCAAGCAGTAACATTTCACTTTGCCTACCTCTCCGGAGCCTACGAGGGGCGTTTGAAAAGTCCGTGCAAAGTCCGAGAGATGGCACCACCGGCACGTATGGAGGTCATTTTTAGTTAGTAGCATCTTTGGAAAAAAACGCACACCCAGTTTCAGCCCTATTGGCCTATTTCTTTGTGTCTGGCATTCGTGTTAATCAAGGAAATCGACTGATCGTCAAAAAATGGACGAAAAAGAATTTCGTGTGGTGATTAAACATTACTTTATGAAAGGCAAAACCAAACGCCTCAGAAGACTAAAGAGAAGCTTGATAAACGCTACGCTGACTCAGGACCCTCGATCAGAACAGTTTATAAGTGGTTTCAAAATTTTCGTAGTTGCCATATGGGCACAGTGATGCTGAACGTTCTGGACGCCCTGCGGAGGTTACGACTCCAGAAATCATTGATAAAATCTATGATATTGTGATGGGTGACAGAAGAGTTAAGGTGCGCGAGACTGCTAGTGCTGTGGATGTGGTGTCACCGCCAGACACCACACTTGCTAGGTAGTAGCCTTTAAATCGGCCGCGGTCCGTTAGTATACGTCGGACCCGCGTGTCGCCACTATCACTGATTGCAGACCGAGCGCCGCCACACGGCAGGTCTAGAGAGACTTCCTAGCACTCGCCCCAGTTGTACAGCCGACTTTGCTAGCGGTGGTTCACTGACAAAATACGCTCTCATTTGCCGAGACGATAGTTAGTATAGCCTTCAGCTACGTCATTTGCTACGACGTAGCAAGGCGCCATTACCAGTTACTATTGATACTGTAAAACATGTACCGTCAAGAGCGACGTTCACCATTTATGGCTTAAGTATTCCACCAGCTACGTCAGTTTTTTCTAAGTCTAATTTCCTTGTCCTGTTCCAGACCTCACGCCAGCCTGCGTGAGCATAAACGCGTGCCTTTCGGCTTCCTCTAGTAGTACCGGGTTGGCTCTCTTGCCAACCCACAACAGTGGACATCTCGAATGAACGGGTACATAATGTTTTGCATAAACATTTGGACATGAGAAAGCTATCCGCAAGATGGGTTCCGCGATTGCTCACGCTTGACCAAAAATGGAATCGTGTGAAGTGTTGCATGGATTATTTGCAGCTGTTCAGGAAGAATCTGCAGGAGTTTAAGCGTCGTTTCGTCACTGTGGATGAAACATGGATACATTACTATACGCTTGAGACCAAACAACCACAACAACAACAAACGGCGGCGATAGAGAGCACTGGGTGCACCCGACTGCAAATTGTTGCTCATGTCGGCGCCAATGACTCCTGCCGTCTGGGTTCAGAGGTCATCCTCAGTTCGTACAGGCGGTTGGCGGAATTGGTGAAGGCGGAAAGCCTCGCTCGCGGGGTGGAATCAGAGCTAACTTTTTGTAGTATCGTTCCAAGAGCAAGAGCCGAGTAGAAGGCTTAAACCACAGGCTCAGACGATTCTGCGGAGATCTGGGTGCAAATTTCTCGACCTCCGCTATCGGGTGGAGAAATGTATTGTCCCCCTGGTCAGGCGTGCACTACACGCCGGAAGCGGCTACAAGGGTAGCGGAGTACGTCTGGAGTGCACATGTGCGTTTTTTAGGTTAGATAATTCCCTCCCTAGGCCCGACAAGATGCCTCCTGAGACGCGGCAAGGTAGGAGTAGGCAAAATGCAACAGGGGAAAACAATATTAATGTTCTAATAGTTAACTGCAGAAGCGTCTATAGAAAGGTCCCAGAACTGCTCTCATTAATAAACGGTCACAATGCCCATATAGTACTAGGGACAGAAAATTGGCTGAAACCAGAAGTAAACAGTAATGAAATCCTAAACTCAGATTGGAATGTATACCGCAGAGACAGGCTGGACAGTGAAGGGGGATGCGTGTTTATAGCGATAAGAAGTGCAATAGTATCGAAGGAAATTGACGGAGGTCCGAAATGTGAAATAATTTGGGTGAAGGTCACGGTTAAAGAAGGCTCAGACGTGGTAATTGGATGTCTCTATAGGCCTCCTGGCTCAGCAGCTGTTGTAGCTGAGCACCTGAAGAATAATTTGGAAAATATTTCGAGTAGATTTCCCCACAATGTTATAGTTCTGGGTGGAAATTTTAATTTGCCGGATATGGACTGGGAGACTCAAACGTTCATAACGGGTGGCAGGGACAAAGAATCCAGCGAAATTTTTTTAAGTGCTTTATCTGAAAACTACCTTGAGCAGTTAAACAGAGAACCGACTCGTGGCGATAACATATTAGACCTTCTGGTGACAAACAGACCCGAACTACTTGAAACAGTTAACGCAGAACAGGGAATCAGCGATCATAAAGCTGTTACTGCATTGATGACTTCAGCAGTAAATAGAAATATTAAAAAAGGTAGGAAGATTTTTCTGTTTAGCAAAAGTGACAAAAAGCAGATTACAGAGTACCTGACGGCTCAACACAAAAGTTTTGTCTCAAGTACAGATAGTGTTGAGGATCAGTGGCAAAGTTCAAAACCATCGTACAACATGCGTTAGATGAGTATGTGCCAAGCAAGATCGTAAGAGATGGAGAAGAGCCACCGTGGTACAACAACCGAGTTAGAAAACTGCTGCGGAAGTAAAGGGAACTTCACAGCAATCATAAACATAGCCAAAGCCTTGCAGACAAACAAAAATTACGCGAAGCGAAATGTAATGTGAGGAGGGCTATGTGAGAGGCGTTCAATGAATTCGAAAGTAAAGTTCTATGTACTGACTTGCCAGAAAATCCTAAGAAATTTTGGTCTTGTGTCAAAGCGGTAGGTGGATCAAAACAAAATGTCCAGACACTCTGTGACCAAAATGGTACTGAAACAGAGGATGACGGACTAAAGGCTGAAATGATATACACTCCTGGAAATTGAAATAAGAACACCGTGAATTCATTGTCCCAGGAAGGGGAAACTTTATTGACACATTCCTGGGGTCACATACATCACATGATCACACTGACAGAACCACAGGCACATAGACACAGGCAACAGAGCATGCACAATGTCGGCACTAGTACAGTGTATATCCACCTTTCGCAGCAATGCAGGCTGCTATTCTCCCATGGAGACGATCGTAGAGATGCTGGATGTAGTCCTGTGGAACGGCTTGCCATGCCATTTCCACCTGGCGCCTCAGTTGGACCAGCGTTCGTGCTGGACGTGCAGACCGCGTGAGACGACGCTTCATCCAGTCCCAAACATGCTCAATGGGGGACAGATCCGGAGATCTTGCTGGCCAGGGTAGTTGACTTACACCTTCTAGAGCACGTTGGGTGGCACGGGATACATGCGGACGTGCATTGTCCTGTTGGAACAGCAAGTTCCCTTGCCGGTCTAGGAATGGTAGAACGATGGGTTCGATGACGGTTTGGATGTACCGTGCACTATTCAGTGTCCCCTCGACGATCACCAGTGGTGTACGGCCAGTGTAGGAGATCGCTCCCTCACCATGATGCCGGGTGTTGGCCCTGTGTACCTCGGTCGTATGCAGTCCTGATTGTGGCGCTCACCTGCACGGCGCCAAACACGCATACGACCATCATTGGCACCAAGGCAGAAGCGACTCTCATCGCTGAAGACGACACGTCTCCATTCGTCCCTCCATTCACGCCTGTCGCGACACCACTGGAGGCGGGCTGCACGATGTTGGGGCGTGAGCGGAAGACGGCCTAACGGTGTGCGGGACCGTAGCCCAGCTTCATGGAGACGGTTGCGAATGGTCCTCGCCGATACCCCAGGAGCAACAGTGTCCCTAATTTGCTGGGAAGTGCCGGTGCGGTCCCCTACGGCACTGCGTAGGATCCTACGGTCTTGGCGTGCATCCGTGCGTCGCTGCGGTCCGGTCCCAGGTCGACGGGCACGTGCACCTTCCGCCGACCACTGGCGACAACATCGATGTACTGTGGAGACCTCACGCCCCACGTGTTGAGCAATATGGCGATACGTCCACCCGGCCTCCCGCATGCCCACTATACGCCCTCGCTCAAAGTCCGTCAACTGCACATACGGTTCACGTCCACGCTGTCGCGGCATGCTACCAGTGTTAAAGACTGCGATGGAGCTCCGTATGCCACGGCAAACTGGCTGACACTGACGGCGGCGGTGCACAAATGCTGCGCAGCTAGCGCCATTCGACGGCCAACACCGCGGTTCCTGGTGTGTCCGCTGTGCCGTGCGTGTGATCATTGCTTGTACAGCCCTCTCGCAGTGTCCGGAGCAAGTATGGTGGGTCTGACACACCGGTGTCAATGTGTTCTTTTTTCCATTTCCAGGAGTGTATGTCTTTTTCCAAAACTGTTTCACAGAGGAAGACTGCACTGTAGTTCCTTCTCTAGATTATCGCACAGATGACAAAATGGTAGATATTGAAATAGACGACAGAGGGATAGAGAAACAATTAAAATCGCTCAAAAGAGGAAAGGCCGCTGGGCATGATGGGATACCAGTTCGATTTTACGCAGAGTGCACGAAGGAACTTGCCCCCCCTTCTTGCAGCGGTGTACCGTAGGTCTCTAGAAGAGCGTAACGTTCCAAAGGATTGGAAAAGGGCACAGGTCATCCCCGTTTTCAAGAAGGGACGTCGAACAGATGTGCAGAACTATAGACCTATATCTCTAACGCCGATCAGTTGTAGAATTTGGGAACACGTGTTATGTTCGAGTATAATAACTTTTCTGGAGACTAGAAATCTACTCTGTAGGAATCAGCATGGGTTTCGAAAAAGACGGTCGTGTGAAACCCAGTTCGCGCTATTCGTCCACGAGACTCAGAGGGCCATAGACACGGGTTCACAGGTAGATGCCATGTTTCTTGACTTCCGCAAGGCGTTCGATACATTTTCTCACAGTTGTTTAATGAACAAAGTAAGAGCATATGGACTATCAGACCAGTTGTGTGATTGGATTGAAGAGTTCCTAGATAACAGAACGCAGCATGTCATTCTCAACGGAGAGAAGTCTTCCGAAGTAAGAGTGATTTCATGTGTGCCGCAGGGGAGTGTGATAGGACCGTTGCTATTCACAATATACATAAATGACCTTGTGGATGACATCGGAAGTCACTGAGGCTTTTTGCAGATGATGCTGTGGTGTATCGAGAGGTTGTAACAATGGAAAATTGTACTGAAATGCAGGAGGATCTGCAGCGAATGACGCATGGTGCAGGGAATGGCAATTGAATCTCAACATAGACAAGTGTAGTGTGCTGCGAATACATAGAAAGATAGATCCCTTATCATTTAGCTACAAAATAGCAGGTCAGCAACTGGAAGCAGTTAATTCCATAAATTATCTGGGAGTACGCATTAGGTGTGATTTAAAATTGAATGATCATATGAAGTTGATCGTCGGTAAAGCAGATGCCAGACTGAGATTCATTGGAAGCATCCTAAGGAAATGCAATCCGAAAACAAAGGAAGTAGGTTACAGTACGTTTGTTCGCCCATTGCTTGAATACTGCTCAGCGGTGTGGGATCCGTACCAGATAGGGTTGATAGAAGAGATAGAGAAGATCCAACAGAGAGCAGCGCGCTTCGTTACAGGATCATTTAGTAATCGCGAAAGTGTTACGGAGATGATAGATAAACTCCAATGGAAGACTCTGCAGGAGAGACGCTCAGCAGCTCGGTACGGGCTTTTGTTAAAGTTTCGAGGACATACCTTCACCGAAGAGTCAAGCAGTATATTGCTCCCTCCTCCGTATATCTCGCGAAGAGACCATGAGGATAAAATCAGGGAGATTAGAGCCCACACAGAAGCATACCGACAATCCTTCTTTCCACGAACAGTACGAGACTGGAATAGAAGGGAGAACCGATAGAGGTACTCAAGGTACCCTCCGCTACTCACCGTCAGGTGGCTTGCGGAGTATGGATGTAAATGTAGATGTAGATCCAATCAATAGGCTACAAAGGGAGAATCCGCACCAAAAAAGGCGAAGACTATTCCCTCGGCCGGAAAGGTTGTAGGGACTGTCTTCTGGGATTCGCAAGGGATAATCCACATCGACTATCTGGAAAAGGGTGCATACTATTCACCGTTATTGTACCGTTTGAAAACCTAGCTGCAAGAAAAACGCCGGCGATTGGACCGCAAAAAAGTCCTTTTCCATCACGACAATGCAACAGCACCCACCTCAGCAGTTGTGGTCGCAAAATTGTTGGAAATAGGATTCCAACTCGTTTCACATTCCCCCTATTCTCGAGACTTGGCTCCTTCGGACTACTATTTGTTCCCCAATTTGAAGAAATGGCTGGCGCGACAAAGATTTTATTCAAACGAGGAGATGATTGCAGCAACTAATAGTTATTTTGCAGACTTGGACAATTCCTGTTATTCGGAAGGGATCAACAAATCAGAACAGCGTTGGACGAAGTGTATAAGTCTAAAAGGAGACTATGTCGAAAAATAAAAAAAAGGTTTACCCCAAACACGTAAGTAGTTTTTATTTTTGCACGGGCTTTTCAAATGCCCCTCGTATTTCAACCATATCAGATAACCGACAGACGTATATTCATTTTACTTTCCCTATCAGGATGTGTATTAGAGACACAACAATAAGTTTTCCCTACGGTGTTACCGTCTTATTAACACCTCGCTAAGTAATTTGTTCCTAAGATTACCATGGGGGGGGGGGGGGGTGGAAAAAATGAAATCAGAAATACATCATGGCAGGAGAGAAGGAGTCAACTGTGGAGAAAACTTGAGTGACATGGGCAAAAAACAAAACAATTGTGCAAAGTTAGCAGATGAGAAGATGAGATAGGGAAAAACAATCTGGATAATTGCGAGTAGGAATGGCGCGTCGAGGGTTCCACACAAACTTCCATCCATCCAGAGAATCGTGCACTTGACGATTTTTGCCTGTTATCGTAGACTTTTGTACCTGAGATACTGTAAATTTCAACTTGATATGCCTACCGGTTCCTCAGTGAAATGGGTCTTTAACAGACGGACTGATAGACAATCGGATTAAAAAGAAAGTGATTACAAACTATCAATTTTTGGATTTTTTCTTTACAAGTAAGCTTTCGTTTTGACATATTTCCTGATGCTATGTCAATTGGAAATACCCTACAGGTTTTGTTGAGTGAGTTTGCGAGTATCAAGATATGTTACATAAATGGCCGTATCTTTAGATCGTGCTGACTTAGAAGCTTCAATTTGTTATACCACCAAGTGTCACCATTTTTGTGTCACTGTTTTTCCTCTAGCGCAAATGTTTATACGTAACTGTGCAAATGATCTATATGGCTCACAGACCCGTCAGGACTGTGATAGAAAAAGAAATTACCTCTGACTCGTGATATAAAATCTTGTGGATAGAATGTGGAACATTAAGTGGACTATGGACTTACTTCTGATTTATAATTGTGGATAGCAGAATCGCAGCGGAACTGTAATTAGCGGCATTGTTGTAAACTTCCATTTTGAATACGGAATGCTATTTGATTATGATAACATTTCATCTCATACAAGAGGATGAAGTATCCTGGAATGTAGCTATGAAGATAATTTATGGAAAAGTATAATTTCCTGAATGGAAAAGATGCGTTTAATTCTTTGGTTATTTTAACTTCTCAGTTGTCTGTGGATGGCACATTATTTGTTGTGTTGTAACTCGTAGGGAACTTCGTATCCTGGGAAATCAGTAAAACCGGCACCATGTTCGTTTATGCTTTTTTTCAGAATTTTTAGAATCCGCCGGAATTCTGCAGAGCCACATAAATTTTATTCCAGGTGCTTATTTCGACATCGAGAGGCAGACAGAGTGTGATTATGAACTCTAACTGCCTAATCATTTTGTTTTATAGACTTGAGAATTCGAATAGGAATTAAAGGTATACCTGGCAGTGTGGGAGGCATTTGTGTTAAAATATTTAGTTTCCATTCACATAACTAGACATTATTCCGTCTTAATAATTTAACTTCAGTTTAATGGGGAGAGAAGTTGAATACCTTAGTATGCGAGATAAAGTTCAACTTGATACGTCTGTTCCTGAGGAAAAGGGTTTTTGACAGTCGGACGGACGACAGACGGACAACACAGTGATCCCATAAGGACTCCTTTTTTACCGATTAAGGTACAGAACCATAAAAAAGAGAAGTGAACGTGGATAAGGATGAGGAAAGCTATGATAGGGTTGAGTACGGGTTGCAAAACTGTCCTACACGCAAAGACTTTTTTAAACATGCTGCTGTTTCCCAGAATACAACCAGTGAAATGAAACGCACCATTTGATTAATCTTCTACTGACCACATGTGGTCATTCCGTTCCATATTTCTGGGAACTACTGCTCTCAACTACACTACCAGAAAAAAAATTAGTACAACCTGTTAGAGATTTCTATTTCACTCAAGAATTATTTATCAAAACTAGACATGATTGTCTTATTGTGATTGCCGCGATCGTTCTTGAAATAAAAGTATGGCATTTCAGTCTTTGATCGCTATTTTTTATTTTCAGTGACCGGTTTCAGGCTAGCTGCCCATCTTCAGATCTGTTAGATAAAGTTAAAAATACAATTAACCAGAGAGATATAGTTACTGATAGAACTATCTTAGTTTACAAAAAGAAATTTTGGAACGAATTAAATGCCAACATACCATATATTCCAGTCACAGAGTAACCTGTCAGTACAGAACTATTGGTTCGCTGTCATAACTAAATTAATTTTTAATCTGTTAAAACCTTATATCACAGTTTGGAGAAACCTGATTGGTAAAAGTAAAAAGTGCCCTCTATCTATAAGAATTGTACATATGTAATAAGATGTTATTTTTTTACCATACATATTAATAGAGAATATACTTTTTCAAAATAAGACAATTTTAAAGAAATAACATATGAATAATCTTTTCTGAGTGGACCATGAACTGAAGTAATTTACACTAATTTAAAACTTTTTATAAAGAAACTTAAAAATATAATTGAAACCTATACATATTCTTACGAAAATGTGCGTTTCCTCTTCTTTATATTGATTGGTGGTGGAGAGGATCTCCCTACATCAGAACGTATACAGCGCCACGCCAAGTCCTCTTCCGCCGCGCCCAATTCACCTCGCCGCTAGTACGCTGAGGGCCGTTCCGCTGCACCTGGTTCTTACTGGAGCGTGCTGTTGCATTCAAGCGTAAGCCTAAAACATGTCTTTAAAAATCTCATAATAACTCCTGTGCATAAAATCGCTTTGCTCATTAAGTAGTAGGTCTGGGTTTTTCCTTTGATGAGCGTATATTTCAGTCCCTTCGAGGACGTTGAGATAGAGACTTTTGGGAGCTTTATGTAGCACCTCCATTTGTTCATTTATATTGCTCACTTCATGTTAACTGTCCTTTACATGCGCTCCAGAAGCTGTCCGATTGCTATGACAGCAATGTTCCCTGTATCGAATTTCAAAATTCGGCGCTGTCTGCCCTATATAATAACTGTCACAGTCAACACATTTGATCTTGTATCCTCCGGAATTGTTGTATTTCATTTTTAAAGTAGTGTAAATTATTTCAGTTCATCGTCCACTCAAAAAACATTATTCATATTATGTTATTTCTTTAAAAATTATCTTATTTTTAAAAGGTATATTCGCTATTAATATGTATGGTAAAAAATAACGTCTTAGTACATATGTGCAATTCTTTCAGATAGATGGCACTTTTTACTTTTACCAATTAGATTTCTCCAAACTGTGATATAAGGTTCAAATGGCTCTGAGCACTATAGGACATAATATCTGTGGTCATCAGTCCCGTAGAACTTAGAACTACTTAAACCTAACTAACCTAAGGACATCACACACATCCATGCCCGAGGCAGGATTCGAAGCTGCGACCGTAGCGGTCACGCGGTTCCAGACTGAAGCGCCTAGAACCGCACGGCCACACCGGCCGGCTGTGATATAAGGTTTTAACAGATAAAAATTAGTTTAGTTATGACTGCGAACCAATAGTTCTGTACTGACAGATTACTCTGTAACTGCAATACGTGGTATGTTGGCATTTAATACATTCCAAAATTTCTTTTGGTTAACTAAGATAGATCTATCAGTAACTATATCTCTCTTGTTAATTGTATTTTTAACTTTATCTAACAGATCTGAAGATGGGCAGCTAGCCTGAAAGCGGTCATTGAAAATAAAAAATAGCGATCAAAGACTGAAATGCCATATTTTTATTCAAGAATTATTGTCGCAGCAGTGCATATGGAGTTCATGAAATGATTACATTTACAGATCAATAGAACAAGCGGTTCTGAGGTACCCGGTATCGACCCATGCTTTGAAACACCCATATTTGTACGTGGAGTAGCCTCCACGGGCGGCAATGCAGGCGCTGACTCTGATATCCAGTCGATCGTACAGGTGACGAACACTCTCCTGGGATACGACATGCCGTCACTACTCGACCTGTTCACGTTGTTCTGTTAAGAGTCGCATGAGTCACTTCTCGTCCCATCATATCCTCACAAGTGCTCAATTGAAGACAAGTCTGGAGACCGTGCTGGCCAGGGAAATTGCTGCACGTCTTGCAGAGCACGTTGAGTTTCATGGGCAGTGTGTGGGCGATCATTATGCTGTTGGAACAACACATCAGGTTCCTGTTGCAAGAACGGCAAAAGAACAGGTCTAACAACATTCTGCACGCACCGAGCGCTGATTAGCGTTCCCTCCAGAAACACCAAAGGTGAAAGAGATCATAAGGCCTAGGTTGCGGCCAGTCCGTCTTGGACGAATGCTCTCTACGAGAAAGCAATCATCAGGTCTACGTCGTACGCGCAAATGACCATCACTTGCCTGCGGGCAGAATCTGCTTTCATAACTGAAGGCCACGGCTCGCCGTGCCATCTACAAATGATCCTCTGACAGCACCAGTCGATGCTGTGGCGTGAGCTGTGCATGTCCGTAGTCCCACTTCTAATAGCCGGTTCGCAACAGTTCATGCTGACATGTCTGGGCTCTCTTATCTCTGCCGTGGTAGCTGTATAATCTGCCACTGCCGCCCTTACAATACCACGATCCTGGCGGACGTCTGTGCTGCGTGGACATGCAGAACCTCGTCTACGGGTGTGAGAATGTTCACATGATCACTGACATTAAAATCGTTGCACAACTGGCGCAGCAAGTCCAGCTTGTGTGGCAGTTCTCCGAAAGGACCGTCCCGCCACTCTGAAGGCCATAATCTGACTCCTTTCGCTCGGTTGGCTGAAAGAAGCACATGTCAGTCTCCATGGCATGGTTTCCTGCTTGCTTCACACATTTTTACCACAGTGAGTATTTGGTTCTGAGCATTCCCTATTAAAGGGTAGCTATGCCACTACGCTACCTGTTGAAACCATTATCAGTACGTATACTATCCCCCAGGTAGCATATGTCGTTATCGGACCAAAATCGACGTCGTAGACGTCACATTTCCAGGAGTACTATTTTTTTCCTGCAATCTATATGGTTATAGTAGTGAATTTTTATTTGCTTTGGAAGAACATGTACCACAGCTACACTTCGTTTTATTTTAATTTATTTATTTGTCATTCGTTCTTTGTTTTTATTTTCGGGTTGTAACCCTATTCTGAAGTACTCGTTCCTGCCAGCAGCCAAGCCGACAGTCAGAAATCTGATCTCAGCCGACCTAATGAAAATATCTTGCAGATGTAGGCGCAGCAGCAAGTTTCACTACGTTCGGTAACAGAAGAGCTGTGAAGAATCTTGAAGACTGCGCACATTAGAGCCATCGGAATGCTCCGGCGTCTGCACTTATCGGCGCTCGCATCCGCCAGAGATATTCCGTCTTCGTCGTGAATTCAACATTTCGAAGAGAAATTCCGTGTACAGAGGCCACTTATCTCTCCGCGGGCGGCTAACTGTGTAAACACGTCTTTCAACGAAAACACGTTACACAAACAGACAGCATCAGCGAGCGTACAGATAAGGAGCAAACGGCCCGGAAGAGGATATGGCCTGTAACTCTGACGATAAGGAATTCTTGCGTCGCCCTGTACCCCTCCCAGCCCCCCCCCCCCCCCTCCCAGAACGCACACACACACACACACACACACACACACACACATTCAAAAGCATAATGCCGGGTGTAGATGTGAGACGGGTGGGGCGGGAATTCTGCAAGACGCGGAGATACGGCGTGGGAAGGTTCTCCCCTCATATCTCTGCCACTCTGGTCCAGGGACATACGCACCGTAGCAGACTTATCGCTGCTGCCAAGTAGATCGAGGCCAACGCGCAGAATCCGATTATGTGTAAAAAAAGAAAAAAAAACTGCGTAATTTCTTTTTGAAGGTCTACAGGGTGTTACAAAAAGGTACGGCCAAACTTTCAGGGAAACATTCCTCACACACAAAGGAAGAAAATATGTTATGTGAACATGTGTCCGGAAACACTTACTTTCCATGTTAGAGCTCTTTTTTTAACTTCTCTTCAAATCACATTAATCATGGAATGGAAACACACAGCAACAGAACGTACCAGCGTGACTTCAAACACTTTGTTACAGGAAATGTTCATAATGTCCTCCGTTAGCGAGGATACATGCGTCCATCCTCCGTCGCATGGAATCCCTGATGCGCTGATGCAGCCCTGGAGAATGGCGTATTGTATCACAGCCGTCCACAATACGAGCACGAAGAGTCTCTACATTTGGTACCGGGGTTGCGTAGACAAGAGCTTTCAAATGCCCCCATAAATGAAAGTCAAGAGGGTTGAGGTCAGGAGAGCGTGGAGGCCATGGAATTGGTCCGACCCTACCAATCCGTCGGTCACCGAATCTGTTGTTGAGAATCGTACGAACACTTCTACTGAAATGTGCAGGAGCTCCATCGTGCATGAACCACATGTTGTGTCGTACTTGTAAAGGCACATGTTCTAGCAGCACAGGTAGAGTATCCCGTATGAAATCATGATAACGTGCTCCATTGAGCGTAGGTGGAAGAACATGGGGCCCAATCAAGACATCACCAACAATGCTTCCCGAACGTTCACAGAAAATCTGTGTTGATGACGTGATTGCGCAATTGCGTGCGAATTCTCGTCAGCCCACACATATTGATTGTGAAAATTTACAATTTGATCACGTTGGAATGAAGCCCCATCCGTAAAGAGAACATTTGCACTGAAATGAGGATTGACACATTGTTGGATGAACCATTCGCAGAAGTTCCCCCGTGGAGGCCATTCAGCTGCTGATAGTGCCTGCACACGCTGTACATGGTACGGAAACAACTGGTTCTCCCGTAGCACTCTCCATACAGTGACGTGGTCAACGTTACCTTGTACAGCAGCAACTTCTCTGACGCTGACATTAGGGTTATCGTCAACTGCACGAAGAAGTGCCTCGTCCATTGCAGGTGTCCTCGTCGTTCTAGGTCTTCCCCAGTCGCGAGTCACAGGCTGGAATGTTCCGTGGTCCCTAAGACGCCGATCTATTGCTTCGAACGTCTTCCTGTCGGGACACCTTCGTTCTGGAAATCTGTCTCGACACAAACGTACCGCGCCACGGCTATTGCCCCGTGCTAATCCATACATCAAATGGGCATCTGCCAACTCCGCATTTGTAAACATTGCACTGACTGCAAAACCACGTTCGTGATGAACACTAACCTGTTGATGCTACGTACTGATGTGCTTGATGCTAGTACTGTAGATCAATGAGTCGCATGTCAAGACAAGCACCGAAGTCAACATTACCTTCCTTCAATTGGGCCAACTGGTGGTGAATCGAGGAAGTACAGTACATACTGACGAAACTCAAATGAGCTCTAACATGGAAATTAAGCGTTTCCGGCCACATGTCCACATAATATCTTTTCTTTATTTGCTTGTGAGGAATGTTTCCTGAAAGTTTGGCCGTACCTTTTTTGTAACACCCTGTATAAGGACTTCAAAGAAAATTTAGGTTCTGCTTAACTTCAGAAAAAGATAGGCAAAAAAAAAAAAGTGGTTCAAATGGCTCTGAGCACTATGGGACTTAACATCTGAGGTCATCAGTCCCCTAGAACTTAGAACTACTTAAACCTAAGTAACCTAAGGACATCACACACATCCATGCCCGAGGCAGGATTCGACCCTGCGACCGTAGCAGTCGCGCGGTTCCGGACTGAAGCGCCTAGAACCGCCTGGCCACCGCGGCCGGCAAAGATGACGCACTAGAGAGACAAGTCTGAGGTTGCCTTGATAATGGAAGCAAAGCTTATAAATATCAAGACATCGTGTAATGCAACAAGTCAGTGACTCCTAAATTTATCGCATGATTAGTTCTGTAACCATAATGTAACTGTGATATAGTTTCTGTTATATGTATCCTTTTTTATTGATATTTCATGTAATTAAATGCCAAAGAATTAATTCAAACGAGCTGATTACAAAGTAATATTGTAATTTGATTTAGTAAAAACGCCGGCCTAGTCAGGGAAGTTTGCTGTTGTATAGAGCCGAAGAATACGTTTGAAGTAAGGAGTATTATCGCTGGGAGCGTAAACGCGGAGTCGAGCAGAAGTGGTCGACAAAGAGGAGTTGTTAGCGGAAGTGATGAGGTGAGAGGAGTTGCGCGTGAATGTAGCGAATAAACCGTAAAATTTTAATACACGGCCAGGCATGTTATGTGGTTGTAAATGGACACAGTACATTGTCATCAAGAGGAATTAATATTCAAGAAAAATATTGTGCTCCCAAACTTGTTATATGGAGCGATAAAAAAGGACCTGTTGCCATACATTGTCGTTGAATGATGACTTACGTCCCACCCGCAGCAACTCACCAGAGTAAGATACGACGACTTTCATGTCTGGCTTGTACAAGGCTAGCCAGCGTAGTAGTTTTTTTCACTGATTCCGAAAATACCACCAGCGAAAGTGATAAGTTTATTTAATTTCGCTAATTAAGATAAAGAGTTGCAATTTACATAACTGTCATTTAACAGCAGTGAACTTTCTCCCTTGGTAGAACAACTAGATAAAGAGTAGTGACTAACAGTAAAGGAGTAAAATCGTGATTTAAATGAGTACTGACAAAAAATTACTTCATAACATTACTTTTTATATTTTTGTGTACATTGCAAACTCTGCTCGCATTTGCAAATTATTCTTCGCTAAATGAAACATTAAGAGCTTTTCAGAAATAACTTACAACAACAAAAAACAAGTGTTTATGAACATTTGCGTTTCCAAAAATCAGGAACAGTTAACATAACAGTGGGTAATGCAAAGCTGTTCATTACGCGAACTGTTCTGCAAACAATTAACTTTTACGTGTGTTTCTGCAATCAAATAGCTTTTCCGTGTATGTGTTCAGTACAAACTATTCTCTTGGCTTTCTGATTGACTTTAATTCATGGTATTAAATGTATTTTTTACACCTGAGCACGAGCCAGTGCCTTTGGCATGATTATAATTCAATCAATAGCTCGTAATTGCAGTTTATAAACAATTAATAAACATACATTAACTGTTATTAAGTAATTTGCTGTCGAAAATTATAATGGTTCAAATGCCTGTGACCACTACGGTAACATCTGAGGTCATCAGTCCCCTAGAACTTAGTTCTACTTAAACTACTTAAACCTAACTAACCTAAGGACATCACATACATCCATGCCCGAGGCAGGATTCGAACCTGCGACCGTAGCGGTCGCGTGGCTCCATATTGAAGCTCCTAGAACTGCTCGGCCACAACGGCCGGCTAAAATTATAACATATTCAGTTTATTTATTTCAAATTTCACTATCTATTTCTTATTTTCTACCTTTTTGTCAAAATTTCTTTCGCTTGTTATTGTGCGAAAGTAGTAGCGTGATTCCTATTCGGTTCTAATTGTCTCTGCACTTATCTGGATTTTAATTATTCTTCGGAATAGATACCTTTCACAAAAAGCAGGGAATATTAGCTGTAAGTGTCATTTGCAAATCCTAATTGACCGGAAGTATAGGCCCATTATAATCACTATAGAATTTGTCGACTCAGCAAAAAAGCGTTCGATAATATGAAATGGAGCACGATGTAAACAGCAAGGCAAGACGGGTAATATACAATATATACAAGAACCGAGGGGGTGGAAACGAAAACAGAAGGGAAGAGCAAGAAGAAAGTGCTCGGATCAGAAATGATGTACAACAGGGATGAATTTTTTCACTCCTAATGTTCAATCCATACATCGAAGAAGCATTGAAAATTGGTTGGTTGATTTGGGGGAGGGGACCAAGAAGCGAGGTTATCGGTCCCATCGGATTAGGGAAGGAAATTGGCCGTGCCCTTTCAAAGGAACCATCCTGGCATTTTCCTGGGGCAATTTAGGGACATCACGGAAACCCTAAATCAGGATGGCTGGACGCAGGTTTGAACCGTCGTCTTCCCGAATGCGAGTCCAGTGTGCTAACGACTGCGCCACCTCATTCGGTAGCATTCACATTAATAAAAGGGGGATTAAAATTCAGGTTGAAATGGTAACAATGATAGGATTTACTGATGACATTACAATAATCAGAAACTGTAGGATAAATTTGTGGGCTTCTTGAAGGAAATGAACAGGTTAATGTGCAAGCGCTATGGATTGAGCGTAAACCAAAGAAAGACGAAACTGATGAGGAGTAGCAGAAAGGAGATTGACGATAAACTTAACATTAAAATTGACTGTCATGAAATCGACGAAATGAAGGAATTCTCCTACATTTACAGAAAACAACACCTGACGGACGAAGCAAGGAAGAAAAAGAAGGCAAATGGTGGGAATAGTTTGTTTGAAATGGCATGGCCGATTTCCTTCCCCATTCTTGAAACAATCCGAACTTGTGCTCGGACTCTAATGACCTCAATGTCGACGGGACGTAAAACTGTAATCTTACTACCTTTCTTGAGGGAGCTGTAAGAGCGTAAAAACAATAGAAGACAGACTGGAGTATATCCAAGAAATAATTGAAGATGTAGGGTGCAAATGATACTCTGAGATAACGAAGGTTGCCATACTGGTTTTGAAAAAATTGAAGTATTTCAACCAAAGTACGAGATTGTAATAATTAGTTTTACTGAAAAAGGAAATATATTAATTATTATTATCAGTTAATTAGAACGTCGATAAAGATACATCGATAATTGTCGCAGTGCTTTGTCTCAATTAAATCCAATTTCACTTGAGTGATTCTGTGATAAAAGGAAATCATTTGAGATACATCACAATACCAATCTGTTGTTTTTCGTTTTACATTTTTTTCTAGTGATCTTTGCTCTTGTATTTTTCGAGCCATTCCACTCTCATTTTAATCTAGTTCAATCAGTATGTTATCAACACGTTTTGCCTGTGAACACATGCAATGCACAAGAGAGACTTCGAATGCCATCTAGATGCCCCGAAGTTTCCATGTAACTGAGCATCAGTGTAACTTGAAATAATAAGAGACTTCATTTGATTCGTAAGACACGTAATTCTGTTATAGCACTTGACGTCACAAGCTCTAAGAAAACTGGTATAGGCATGCGTGTTCAAATACAGATATAAATAAACAGTCAGAATACAGCACTGCGGTAGGAAACACCTATACAAGACAACAATCGTCTGGCGCAGTTGTTAGATCGGTTACTGCTGCTACAATGACTGGTTATCAAGAGTTAAGTGAGTTTGAACGTGGTGTTATAGTCGGCGTTCTAGCGACAGGTCACAGTATTTCCGACGTAGCAATGAAGTGGGAATTTTCCAGTACCACCTTTCAATGAGTGTACCGTGAATATTAGGAATCCGGTAAAACATCAAATCTCCAACGCCTCACCGGGGCCGGTCAACACAGACATTGGACTGTTGATGACTGGAAACATGTTGCCTGGTCGGACGACTCTCGTTTCAAATTGTTTCGAGGGGATGGACGTGTACGGTAAGGAGACAACCTCATGAATTCAAGGACCCTGCATGTCAACAGAGGACTGTCCATGCTGGTAGAGCCTCTGTAATGGTGTGGGGCGTATGTAGTTGGAGTGATCGGACCCTTGATACATTTAGTTGTGACTCTGACAGGTAACACATACGTAAGCATCCTGTCTGATCATCTGCATCCATTCATGTCCATTGTGCATTCCGACGGACTTGGGCTATTCCAGCAGGATAATGCGACAGCCCACACGTCCAGAATTGCTACAGAGTGATTCTAGGAACACACTTCTGAGTTTAAACACTTCCGCTGGCCAAGAAAACTCCCAGACGTGAACATTATTGAGCATATCTGGGATGCCTTGCAAGGTGCTGTTCAGAAGAGATCTCCACCTGTAATATATAAAAATGAATATGAATAAGAATACGAATATGGTTGAGTTGTTAAACTGTTCTGTGCTTATTGGTATTCTTTTGGGCATCGGACTTCCTTACATTTTTGTTGAAGCTCCAGGCGGCAGAGGACTCCGGGCACACCGGCTCTTGTCGTGATCACGAAAATCCTCTTCCTGTAATATTCCTCTTCACTTACTTCAATAAATAAAATACATCGAGATCGCAATACTTCATCTATAAATCGCACATCCTCATTGTACTTCTGCATACGAGAGAGTTAGGTTGTGTCTGTCTAAAACAAAAAACTGTACAACAAATTGAATGAGAAAATGTTTTCGTTTGTCTGCGCCTTCCCCGCATTCATAATTAACGTCTTTGCCAACCCTCTGGTTACTCGGTGTTTCAAATTTTGTTTTTTGGTAAATCTTAATTTTCAGCATCCTGTGGCTTTTCATCATGTACTTATACACACCCCCTCGTACTCTTACGGATTTATGGGCAGCCGTGCAGGATTCATAGTGCCATTTCCCTCCAGCACTATTTCAGATATTAGTCGAGTCCATGTCACGTCGTGATGCGCCACTTCCGCGTGATCGCGGGGGCCCTACACGATATTAGGCAGGTGTACCAGTTACTTTGGCTCTTCAATGTATTTTTCATATTTCAGCCTGTAATGTGGCATCCATTACTGGTCGTAACAAGGCATTCGGCTACCTTAACATCGTCAGATCACCGACAAAGCATTCAGCAAATTCGGCACCACTATCTTCAAAATTTCATGCCAAAAGACTCGAAATTGCGGCCTGCAGCGAGGTGGGGATTCATGCTTGTGGCGAGACAGTATGTTAGTAGGCTTATGTAGTAATGCGTATATAGCTTGTAAGAAAAAATCACAATAGGTGGAACACATTGCTTTGACATCAGATATTTCGAGTGCACAGAAAAATAATGTGTTTTCAGTTTGATCGCCGATTTCATTTAAGAAACAAAATGCAATCAAACCGGTTCGCAAACTGCGCAGACGGTAGCGCGTGAAATGAACGCTATTAGAATTTTCCTACCAACTCGGTTTTGTTACTGTACATTAAGAAAAGTTACCACCCGAGCAGACGTGAACGTGCCGATAGACGTCGAACGTTAATTTAGATTTTTCCTGCCAACTCGGTTTGCACGAGAGTAGGGTTAACTCGGTTTATGGACCGGGCTAACTTGGCGTTGAACGCGTTACACAGTGGGCGCCGATGAGACGATTTGTTTCTCGCTAGTTCGGAGCTCACCGCCGCTTTCGCACTCAAGTTTATCTGAGTCAAATGTTTATAAATTCAGTAATGCGCGCTAACTCATCCTCAGCGATCGTTGTTTTTCAAAGTGTAGTAACTTCTGATGCTGATTTATTTGCTCCGTGAAGTGTTTGATAAGTGTCATTTATTATATTACTTTTATTGTGCCATGGCCAAAAAACTTCCCGTTTGCGATATTTCTGATTCGTCTACAGATGGAAAAGCGGAGTGCAAAAAATATTCCGACACCTACAAATAATCTGGAAATACATGCACACTGATCAACCATGAGTCATCAGTCTTCTGACTGGTTTGATGCGACCCGTCACGAATTCCTCCCCTGTGATAACCTCTTCATCTAAGTGTAGCGCTTGCAACATACGTCCTCAATTATTTGCTGGATATATTACAATCTCTGCCTTCCTCTACTGTTTTTGCCCTCTACTGCTCCCTCCAGTACCATGGAAGTCATTTCCTCATGTCTTAGCAGATGTCCTATCATCCTGGCCCTTCTCCTTATCTGTGTTTTCCACATATTCCTTTCCTCTCCGATTGTGCGTAGAACCTCCTTATTCCTTACTTTATCAGCCCACCTAAGCCGCGCGGAGTGGACGCGCGGTTTAAGGGGTCCTGTCACGGACTGCTTGGCCCCTCCCGCTGGAGGTTCGAGTCCTCCCTCGGGCATGGGTATATGTGTTGTTCTTAGCATAAGTTAAAGTTAGTTTAAGTAGTGTGTAAGTCTAGGGACCGATGACCGAAGCAGTTTGGTCCCTTAGGGATTCACACACATCTGAAAATTTGCATTTAACAGTGGAATTCCCGTTGCACTCATAATGTTACCACCCTTGCTTTTAATGTCACCGAAGATTGTGTTGACTTTCCTGTATGCCGAGTCTGTCCTTCCGACAATCATTTCTTTTTCGATGTCTTCACATTTTTCCTGCAGCCATTTCGTCTTAGCTTCCCTGCACTTCCTATTTATTTAATTCCTCAGCGACTTCTATTTCTGATTTCCTGAGTTTCCCGGAACATTTTTGTGCTTCCTCATTTCATCAATCAACTGAAGTATTTCTTCTGTTACCCATGGTTCATTCGCAGTTACCTTCTTTGTACCAATGTTTTCCTTCCCAACTTCTGTGATGGCCCTTTTTAGAGATGTCTATTCCTCGTCAATTGTACTGCCTACTGCGCTATTCCTTATTGCTGTATCTATAGCCTTAGAGAAATTCAAGCGTATCTCGTCATTCCTTGGTACTTCCGTATCCCACTTCTTTGCGTATTGATTCTTCCTGACAAATGTCTTGAACTTCAGCCTACTCTTCATCGCTACTATATTGTGATCTGAGTCTGTATCTGCTCCTGGGTACGCCTTACAATCCAGTATCTGCTTTCGGAAACTCTGTGTGACCATGATGTAATCAAACTGAAATCTTCCCGTATCTCCCGGCCTTTTGCAAGTATACCTCCTTCTCTTGTGATTCTTGAACAAGGTATTCGCTATTACTAGCTGAAACTTGTTACAGAACTCAATTAGTCTTTCTCCTCTCTCATTCCTTGTCCCAAACCCATATTCTCCTGTAACGTTTTCTTCTACTCCTTCCCCTACAACTGCATTCCAGTCCCCCATGACTATTAAATTTTCATCCCCCTTTACATAGGTATCATCCTTTCAATATCCTCATACACTTTCTCTATCTCTTCATCTTCAGTTTGCGACGTGGGCATGTATACCTGAATTATCGTTGCCGGTGTTGGTTTGTTTTCGATTATGGTAAGAACAACCCTGTCACTGGACTATTCACAGTAACACACTCTCTACCCTATCTACCTATTCATAACGAATCCTACTCCCGTTATACCATTTTCTGCTGCTGTTGATATTACCCTATACTCATCTGACCAGAAATCTTGTCTTCTTTCCACTTCACTTCACTGACCCCTAATACATCTTTGCATTTCCGTTCTCAGATTTTCTAGTTTCCCTACCACGTTCAAGCTTCTGACATTCTACGCCCCGACTCGTAAAACGTTATCCTTCCGTTGATTGTTCAATCTTTTTCTCATGGTAACCTCTCCCTTGGACGTCCGCTCCCGGAGATCCGAATGGGGGACTATTCCGGAATATTTCAACAATGGACAGATCATCATGACAGTTCTTCAATTAAAGGCCACATGTTCTGTGGATACACCCTACATGTCTTCAATGCAGTGGTTTCCATTGCCTTCTGCATCCTCATGTCGTTGATCATTGCTGATTCTTCCGCCTTTACGGGCAATTTCCCACCGCTAGGACAAGAGAGTGCCCTGAACCTCTATCCGCTCCTCCACCCTCTTTGACAAGGCCGTTGGCAGAATGAGGCTGACTTCTTATGCCGGAAGTCTTCGGCCGCCAATGCTACGGTCTCTATATGTACCGGTAATCGTTCCTCGACCGCGATATTGCTAGCACCGCTGTCTTCTTTATCTGTTGAAGTTGAACCTTACACAAAACAATTCATTCAGTCTCGTTTGACCCTGCCACAAAATTCTTTGCAGAAATCTGGAGGATGATTCCATGATTCATGTGATTGTGAAGGATTAGCAGCCATTGCAAAATGTCGAAAATGAAGTTTTGTGCAAATAATCAACATATTAAATTACGAAAGAAAAAACTGATTTGGAAGAAAGGATAACACTGAGTCAGCGGCTTATAAGAAAAAAATAGAGAAAGTAGAACATATTACTTTAACATGTGCTATTTTGGACTTGGGAAAGTAGCAAATGTTGTTTTGTCCCAATTTGGTTTACGCAAACTTTCAACTCGGTTAACCCGGTTTGGAGTAAACCTGAATTGGCCCAGGACTACATTGTGTCCATCAGCTGGCTTTACGAGTGAAGTGCCTTGACAAAATGGCGACAAAGCAAGAAAAGGATCTTTTGTGTTGAAATATGCGAGATGTTTATTTGTTACAACAATGCACAGTGCATTGGTATCGACAATTTAAGAACACTGGTTGTCTGTGTGAATAGAAAAGTACCGGTCGACCAAGTGTTCGAGATGCAAAGGTGGAGAGGGCGAAGGAATCTGAGGGCGAGGGAATCTGTGTGGAAAGTTTTGCGACAACGGTTTCGTTTCAAACCGTACCGCCTGCAGCTCGTGCAACTACTGCAGCCGGAAGGTTATGGTCGGCGCCTTCAATTTTGCGTCACAAAGCAGCAAATACTTTAGGATGAACATTTCCTATCCAAGCTGATATTCAGCAAAGCAACCTCCAATTCTTTTGGAAAGATTTATTGCCACCAAGAGAGACGTTGTAGTTGTTGTTTTCACAACTTAGTGCTGATTCCGAGAATTTCAGCTTCCATCAAAGCGGAGCACCTCTCATTGGAGCATCCATGTTCGTCGCTACCTGAACGACGAACTTCAACACTTCTGGATTGGGAGTAGTAGTGAAGACCAAGTGGCCGTATTCGCTTGGCACTCCCAAGTCGCTTGACCTAACCCCTTGTGGCATTTTTCGTCTGAGGACCGTTTTTACGTACCCCCGTTGCCAAGAACACTGGAATAGCTCAGAGAACGCATCAGTCCTTCTGTGATGACCACTGACAAATTGTTGTTACATAGGGTATGAACGAATTGGACTGTCTCCTGGAAGTGTGTCGTGAGATAATAGAGGCACTGACAGAACATTTGCAGTGTGCAAAATGCAAGCTTGGTGAGTTTACTTTTCTGTTCATGTATCAGTCATATTCGTGCATGTAATAGCTTGAAAAATATAGAGCTTTGATAACGAATGAATCATTTACAGCAGCCCTGCATATCCATGGGAGTTGTGGGTTTGGCTGGTATTTCACTATTATATTTCTTTGACAAAGAAATGTGATCAAATATTCGTGAAATTTTTTAGACAAAGATCTTTGACGTAGCGCTGAAAAGGGGTATTACACTAGTGACGTATTTTTCATCAAATTTCAGGATGGCGGACAACAACTTATTATGCGCTGCAGTTGCTAGTACCACAATTGCCCTGCGTGTGTATTTGGAAGAAAAGCTGCGAAAAAAGAGGAAACATACTTGGATGAGGTCATAGGTATTAGGTCGAGAAAAATTTGTTACGAGAGATGCTAGTGGAAGACGTTTGGATGAGAGCGTATTTCAGTATTTGCTTAGTAAACTGGCTTCTCACGTCAGAAAAGAGAATACTCTCTTCAGAAATGCTATATCTGCAGAAGACAGACAATCTGCGACACTGGGATTTCTTGATATAAGAAAGAGGTACTCCAGTTTACAACACAGCACTGGAATATCACATTGCACATTAACCAAAATAATACCAGGAACGTGTGAAGGGATTTATAAGGCACTGAATCGGGAATATGTGAAGGCAAATAAATGTTTATTACACTATATGGACAATAAGAACTGTTTTTATTTTTGAATTATTTAATTAATGGAATTAGTGTTCCAACAACTACAAAATTAATAAAAAGTACGAAACAGATGAAGCACTTTTTAACTTGTGGCATACAGAGCTCAAAAATAAACAAAGTAGAATGGAAAGACAAGAAAAAATATTTATTTTGGAATGTGACCACATCCTCTTTTCCGGCTTGCTGAAAAGCCGCCTGGATGTTTCCAAATGTAGAGATGGATGGCTGTAGCTGTAATTGTGGATATGAAGTCGCCTGCAGCATATTCCACTTGCCCATCAACACACAATTAGTAGCATAAACTGTGCCCCTTGCCCCCCCCCCCCCCCTCCACCCCCTAGTTTAAGCAAGTTTATTTAAAAAAAAGTGGAAGGAACACACCAACTTTAAAGAAACGTTTAGAAACACACTACAGAAAGGTCACATAGTTTAACGACACCAGTGCTCCAGGCGGTTGCATTTCACATTGCAGTGAACAGAAGACGAAAGACTTATGATCAAATCTACGGCGAGGCCCTAGATTTGGTCATATTTATTTGACGACAGGCGAGATTTGTCAAAGTTCCCTATTACACCATGAAATTTCTTTGACATAAATATTTGACATATCTACTTTGACAAAGAAATATGATAGTGTAATACGAGCCTTTCTGCATCATTGGTGCCGGTTTGTAGTAATGTCATTTTCGAAGAAACGAAAGTGGAGAGCAAAGTTAGATATATCCAGGAGTAAAATGAAAGTATGTGACTAAAGACCGTTACTGACGCATTTTTACTAACTATTGTTCAACGGCTTCTCTTTTGAGAGTGCGAATGTCTCTTTCTAGTTGGTGTTTTTCTTTTTTTTTCTATCCGGCACAGTAAGTGTATTCCTGGAGTCACCGTCACACCGCAGTAGCTAGAAAGAGCTACTGTCGGCTGTATCTTTGCGGAAACCACAAGGGAATAAATTTGGAAACATCTGACGGGAAGTTGGTCTTCTTTCCGGCTGCAGTTATCACTCCGGATCCGGGAAAAGCCATTGAGAAATTGCTCCTGAAACTTGCCAGGATGTTGCCTCAGAAAGGACGGAAGAATTCCGCGTTTGATTTGATAGACCAGGACAGTCAGGCGCATTGTAGCATCAACAAATCCAGGTTGAAGTGTTATCAGGACATATTTTTACGTTCTTGTTGTAAAAAAAGATTAGTTTTTACAATTCCTGAATAGAAACAGGAGGGACTTACGTATCGCAGTCACCTAGTTGCGGAGCCACAGATTGGCAAGCAGTGTTCCGATACGTTGTCTGTACTGCCCTAGGTCACTATGTTTATCTGCACTGAGAGCCGAGATGCAAAATCTGCCGTATGAGATTCAAGTTTTCCGGTGTACGTTTACCTCGCTGTATTAATCCAACTCCGTTCTGTCGCTGCACTAACATCAAAAGTTACATCGATCACATTCTCTTAGTACGTTCAAAATGGGAGAGAAACAAATATTTGTTTTTGGAACAGTTACGTCGTCAGATAGTACAGGTTCCCACGAGATCCGACATCCTACTGTCTTTGACTAAAATGATAAACAGCTCTTTAAATTTTTTACAAGCTTCCAAAGTATCTTTGTAATAATAATAATTTAATGACGCAGTACTGGGAGCTTAGTTATCAATCATGTCACGTTAATATTATTTTATATTGTTGTGTTGTTGTTGCTTTTGTGGTCCGAAGACTGGTTTGATGCAGCTCTCCACACTATTATGTCCTGTGAAAACCTCGCAACTTACATCCATTTGAACCTGCTTATTGTATTCGTCCCTTCGTTTCACTCTACAGTTTTTAGCTCTCCTACTTAATTCCAACACTTGATGACTCCTTGACGTCTCAGAATGTGTTCTGTCATCCGAGCTGTTCTTTTAGTCAAATTATGTCACAAATTTCTCTTCTCTTCAATTCTATTCAGTACTTGCTCGCTACGCTATTTACCCATCCAATCTTCAGCACTCTACTGTAGCACCACATTCAACAGCCTCTGTTCTCTTCTGAACTGTCTGTATTCCATGTTTCACTTCCGTATTAGGCTACACTCCAGACAAAAGACTTCCTAACAAATTTACATTCCATCTTAACAGAAACGATTTTCTTGCCATTACCAGTCTCCATTTTGGAACTTACCTACTTCGGCCATCATCTATCATTTCCCTGCCCAAATAGAAAAACTCACCTTCTACTTTAAGTATCTCATTATCTAATTTCCTCAGCATCACCTGATTTAATTCGACTACATTCCATTACCCTTGTTTTGAATTTTCTGGTATTCATCTCACAACCTCCTTTCAAGACACCGTCCATTTCTTTCAGCTACTCTTCCAAGTTCTACGCTATCTCTGGTGGAATTTCTTCGTTGGTGAACGTCAAAGATTTTATTTCTTTTCTCTGAACTTTAATTCCATTTTCCATATTTTTCTATGATTTCCTTTAATCGTTGCACAATGTGAAGATTGAATAACGTCGGGGATAGGCTGCAACTCTGTCTCAGTCCATTCTGAATCACTGCATCCTTTTCACGCCCTTCGACTCATAATTGCCGTCTGGTTTCTGTACAATTTGTCTACAAGTTTCGCTCGTAGTATTTTACCGCTGCTACCTTCCAAAGAGTTTATTTCAGTCAATATTGTCAAAAGCTTTCTTAAAGTCTCCGAATCTATAAACGTAGGTTTGCCTTTCCTTAACCAACCTTCCAAGGTAAGCTGGTTCGTACATTTCTACGGGAGCCAAACTGATCTTTCTGGAGATCGACTTTTAGTAGTTTTTCCATTCTTTTGTATGTGATTCATGACAATATTTTGTTGTGACTTATTAAACTGAAGTTCCGTAATCATCTGCTCATTCGTCTTCTATTGTATTCCTTTTCCCGTTTACAGTCAATCGATCTTCAATTCTCCCTTTGAAACTCTCAACAAACTTTGGTGCTTGCACCTTATCCGAGTCACATCTCCTTCATTTCCTACCTTTTTTGCAATTTCTTCAGTTTTAATCTACAGTTCATAACCAATAAATTGTGACCGGACTCCATTTTTGACCCTGAGAATGTCTTGTAGTTTAAATCTCTGTCTTACCGTTATATAATCAATCTGAAACCTTCCGTGTCTCCTGGCCCGTTGCACGTATATAACCTACTTTCATTGATTCTTAAACCACGTTTTAGTGACGACTGAATTATGCTCTGTGCAAAATGCTCCAGGCTGCTTCTACTTTCATTCCTTCCTTTGCCCCCCCCCCCCCCCCGCCCATCAGTCCATATTCTCCTTCCCATTGCTTCTATCAAATTTGCCCCCATCAGAATCAAATTTTCATTTCCCTTAAAAATATCCGAATAATTTCTTTTATCTGATCATTCTTTCTTCCAATCTCTTCATTTCACATTTAAACTTGTGCTACTGTGGTGGGTGTTGGCTTCGAGGTTATATTGGTTACGATAGTGCGTTACTATGATGTTCATAGTAGCTTACCCGCATCTCTATTCTCTTATTCATTATTAGATCTACTTCTGCGTTACCCCTATATGATTTTATGTTTGTAACCCTGTGCTTACCTAACCCGAAGTCCTGTTCATCCTGCCACCGAACTTCACTAATTGCCACTATAACTTCAACCTATCAGTTTCCCTTTATAACTTTTCCAGCCTAGATGTTCGATTAAGGAATCCGACATCCCACCCTCCGATTCGTCTTTTGTGACGACACTTCCTCCTGAGTATTTCCTGCCCAGAGATACGAATAGGAAACTACTTTACCTCATAAATACTTTACACAAGAGGATGCCATCATCATTTGACGATACAATGGTGCTGCATGTCCTCGGGAAATGTAACGGCTGTAGTTTTCCCTTGCTTTCAGCCGTTCGTGCTACCAGCACAGCAAGGACGTGTTGGCTGATGTTACAAGTCCACATCACTCAATTGTCCAGACTGTGCTCCTTCAGCTACTGAAAAGGCTGCTGACCCTCCTCAGGAGCTAGAAGTCTGTCTGACCTCTCCACAGATACCACTTCATGGTGACTGCACCTACGATACGGCGTTTGTCTGATAATTTTTGTGACGTTTCGCCAACATGAGTGACTGGGAGTGTCAAAATTTCACGCTCCATTGTTTGTTATGGATTTGAGGTCGCGACAGTAGGTCACATGCACCAGGCGCGCCAAGGTCCAAGAGCTTTTCAGTGGTTATTGTTTCTCCTCTTCTATCTGTAACGGTCATTCGCTGCAGCACTGGAATCCAAGGTCGGTTCACCTTGAGGCTTTCTTTTCCTTGGTGAAAATATTGACTTGTGTATTTCTGTACCTTCTCTGAACAAGCTGGCGTGATAACCATTCTCTACACCAAAAACTTCCAGGTCGGCTAATTTTACTACCAAGGGGAGGCCACGACGTTTGGAACGCGGATTTACTGCAAACTTCGTACACTCGTAGTACTCCAAGAGGTCAACGAAATGTGTAAGCAGTAGCACGTACTTCTCAAGCGTTATTGAGAAAATCGCAAGATAATTTCGGTCGTCAAATATTCACCCGGCGGCTGTCCTGTAATCACTGGATCGATGGATCGAGTCCCGCTTGTCAGTTTTTTTAAATTTCTAACACAGTAATTTTCTTTACTATTTATATTACAATTGATACAATGTGTAAAACGTGTAATCGGATGAACTTTTATTAAATTTACAATTTTATTTGGCAGTCTACAAATTTTTATTATCATAAATAATTTAATATTCATATCTATCGACTAATAAACGACCAAACGCTAAAGTGATTCTGAAAATGTGTGCTTGTCTGTGGTTTGAGAAATCCCTTATACCTGGAAGGTGCCCTAACCGACTTGTTACCTCCAAGTTTTGACCGGCACAGACTGCTTTCGAAAGATATACAATTAATCGTCGCTTTCGACATTACGAATACAATTTGCAGGATGGTATTTTTCGTAAAAACATGGAAAACATAAAGTTAAACGGCACCAGTTGAATAAATGCTATGTTTCCGCATACGCAAGGTCTTTTGAGGTTTTCCATGGAAAAAAATCGTCGTTAACGTTTTCAAAAGCCTCTCTTTCAGACGATAATTTGGAAGCAAACCATGCATAGAGCAGCATTTCCTTAAATATCGGCCCTGATAATTGGTCATGCAGTATCGACTGTATTTTAATAGCGTCTTCACGAGAAGCAATTTCTCGTTCTCTTTTGATTAAATACGAACAATTTTGAAGACACAGACAAGCATACATTTTAAGTATCACTTTATGCGTTTGGTCGTTTACTAATCGATGGTTATGAATATTATATTATTTGTGATAATAAAAATTTGTAGACTGCCAAATAACACTGTAAATTTAATAAAAGTTCATCCGATTAGACGTATTTTACCATTATATCAATTGTAATACAAATAGTAAAGAAAATTACTGTGTTAGAAAAAAAAAAACGGACGAGCGGGACTCGAGCCTTCGATCCAGTGGTTACAGGGCTTCAACGCTAACCACTTTTTTTTTCGGCTGCCGCCCCTTCATGGTAAAAATGGCCACGCACAGGTGTATATTTGACGACCGAAATTATCTTGCGATTATCTCAATAACGCTTGAGAAGTACGCGCAACTGCTTACACATTTTGTTGTCCTCATGGAGTACTACGAGTGTACAAAGTTTGCAGTAAAACCGCGTTCCAAATGTCGTGGTCTCCCCTTCTATGTGGTGTAGGACTGTTGGTATTTTTAAAAATATCGGAAATCCATTAAGTCGATATTTAAAAGAGTATCGTAATCGGCTCACGATATATTGAAGAAATTATTGATATATCGACAAGAAAAATATCGGCTTACAGGCCTAAAAAAATCTGCTGCATATTGTAAATACGCTCCTTGTTTTAGAACTATATATGTTGAGTGGAGCCGGCCGAAGTGGCCGTGCGGTTAAAGGCGCTGCAGTCTGGAACCGCAAGACCGCTACGGTCGCAGGTTCGAATCCTGCCTCGGGCATGGATGTTTGTGATGTCCTTAGGTTAGTTAGGTTTAACTAGTTCTAAGTTCTAGGGGACTAATAACCTCAGCAGTTGAGTCCCATAGTGCTCAGAGCCATTTGAACCATTTTTTTGTTGAGTGGAAATCAATAATGGGCTAAGTGCCAAAAAAATTTATTTAGTTATACCCAAGAAACCATGCTAAGTGCCATTGCCAGCAACCTGGAAAGTGGGATATAGTGCGTATAAGGCCCGACAGGTGGCATTAGCTATATGTGCCGGCCAATAGGCGAAGGCTAAAGTCGCGAAGTGCCACAAAGCTTTGCCACTGTCTGCGAGTATTGTTTGCGACAGTACTGTGCAGCCACACTCCGTTAGTTTGCTTTGTTTGTTAAACTCAACGAAAGTACTTTGTGAAAACGACGAATTTACACAGTGATACTTGCAGAAAAAGGAAGAAGGGAGAATCAGTTCGCAATGAAAGAAAGCTTTTAAGAAGTGAAGGAAAATCTTACGTAAACAGTAAAGGCTCGTTGGTAGAAGCAAAAAATGAGCCTACAGAAGAAGTGTGTATTATATATTCATTACTCATATGTAATGTTATTACATAATATTTGGTATATTTTTACAAAGGAATGACTTATCAGTTAGATTACAAGACTGTATGATGACTAAATAAACCTGTATCCTGTCTTAATTCAGTTCAGCTACAAGTGCAAGCATTCGTGTATTCGTGTCCCATATAAACAAAGAAAAGATCTATTTCAAGACTTTTATGCCCTCAAAGATTACGTCAAACAAAACTCCTATTTGATGGGTTTGATGATTATTAAAGGTGTGAAAAGAAGGTGTCATGGTCAGTTCGAAGACCCCAATGACAGCAGACGGCAAGCTACGGTCTGTTACTCGTTGCCAGATGAAAAGGGTGACTTTGTACGGGTCTGTAAGAACACTTTTATGCATGTTTTCCCAATAAGAAAACGCAGAATCGGAACTCTTGTGTCAGCAAAGAAGAAAGCTGAAATAGTGTTCACAGAAAAAGCGTGGTGATAAAGCACAAAGAAGTAAGTTCAGAAGCGCAGATGATAAGCTTATTTTGGAGCATGTCAACTCACTTCCAAGGAATGAGAGTCATTATGGAAGAAGAAAATTTCTTCTTTTCTTACTATTTCTTTTCTTACTATTTCTTTTCTTACTATTTAATAGTAACAAGGAGTATTTGGGCCAAGATTTGAATGTCAGCAGGCTTTACCGTGCCTTTAAGGATAGATATTCAGACTCCGAAATTACATGTAAGTTTTATTATAAAAGCTTTAAAAAACTTTTCTCGCAAATTTCATTCCATCGACCACGCACTGATACTTGTCTAAATGCGACTTTCTATCAGTCGAGCTGTCAGCAAAACCTGGCAACAGAAATGCAAAAACCGCTTTAGAAATACAGCACAAAAAAGCTGAGAAAGCAAGAGAAGCAATGAAAGAAGATACTATATCTTCTCAGCTCCCTAATAGTGACGTGACCATGTGTTCGACAGATCTTGGACAAGCGTTATCTTTGCCTTCTCTAACCCACAGTCAGATGTATTATTCACGTCAGCGTTCACGCTGCAATCTGTGTGTTCATGTTGGCGACAAGAATAAGGGGCTAATGTTTTTGTGGCATGAGCGTATGAGTGACCGAGGCGGCAATGAAATTGCATCATGACTCCTTAAAGCATTTAGTAGACCTGACTGTTGTAGGAAACTGAAGTCTGATAACTGCAATGGCCGCAATAAGAATAAAATGATGCTTTTTCTTTGGATTTATCTGACGGTTTTAGGAAAGTAAGATGAGATGAATCATAAATTTTTGGTCTCTGGCCATTCATTTACGTTGTGTGACAGAGATTTTTTCCACATTGAAAAACGTAAGAGGCTGGAAGGCTGTCAACTACCTAAGGACTTTGTAAAACTCATGGAGAATGCGACACCAAACAATCCATTTGTGATGACTATGCTCCTGAAGACTTTTTTGACATTAAAAAACTGCCGATACACATATTAACAAAACTAAAATAAATATTTCCAAATGTAGTTGGACTCGAATGAAAAAAAGTGCTCCTGGCATCGTGAAGACTAGAACAATGTTCAACGAACTTGAAGAATGGAGTATCTACAATATTTTCAAGAAAGAGGTTACCACTGATATAATGAAGAATTTTATTTTACCGTCACAACAATGTAAACACAGCTTGTCAGCTGAAAAGAAAAAGGATCTGCAACAGATGCTATCATATCTGAAAGTAGCTAAAAGAACGTTTTTCGAACAGAGGATCAATTAAAATTGCTTTCATACTCTGTGAAATTAAATATATTACTAAAAAGAGTTTAATGAGGATAGTGTAAATGTTTATTGTTAAAAAGACCGATAAATCTTGAAATTTCTTTCATTGGAACATACCTCGTTTTTGCTGGTAACTGTACGGCATTTAGTACGCTCCGAATTCTTGGGAATAATGTATTTATTTTCATTGATAAAATGAAGGGAACGTAAAACATTTTTGCAATGATTGTATTAATCTTACTGTACACAGGTAATAAAAATATTGTTCAGATTTTTTCATTAAAATATTTTTGTCAAAACAAAAAATTAGATAACTCAGAATCAGTTTTTTGGCACTTAGCCCTTTGTTGTTCATCATCATCATTTCTTCCTCATCGACCTCAAAAGACTTGCACCAGGCGATCAGGTTTACCCGCTGGGAGGCCTTCACCGCACGACGTTTCATTTTTACGTATTTAAGTGCTGTTTTATTGTTAGATTTTCTGCACATCAACTAGCTAGCAGCTTGCTTATCCCCCTTAAAGCATGAATTGAAATGAAAGCGATGGACGTTCACGCTTGGCGATAACCATTTTGGTTACAATGGTAACTGCATGCCAGTGGCGCAATAAAAGGAGTCCGATGGTCCGTCGTGCAGTTTCGTCACATATCGGATATGTCCGGAACACTTCACGTCGACTTATCTGTTTTTTCATTTCTGCAAACGCCAACGACACAGCAGTTGTAATGTCAGAATTGCTTGGTGAAGTTAAACGTTGAAGATTCTTGTCCTCATGATCATTTCATTCTCATCACCAACGACGCCATACGCTCATTTCCATTTCTGTCCGTAGCGCCGGGCGCCGATTATCTCAGCATTTCTCCTCACACGTCACTGCTCACCGCAAAGACCAATCTTGTCATGTAGATTTTTGTTCACCATTTTCAGCAACCTGTTTTTGAAGAATGCCGATATGAAGAAATAACATACTGGCTGCATTAAAGATTGTTTTTTTTAACGCAACTTGTGTGCTATTTCTACACATCGGAAATCTTCTTATTACATTCACACCGCAAAGATAGACTGGACGTGATGAAGGCCCAAAAAGTGAAACGTCCCCTTAGAACAATTATACATGACTGTTCTTAAACTGAAACACAATATTTTTTTAGCGCAACGCAATCTGACTTTCAAAAATCCCTACAAAAGAATGGCCCTGACTAACATTAACCTTCAGAAATCACTTACCTCACAAAAATCTTGGTTACTCGAACTACTGCAATACAGCGAGCGCCACTACTGCCACCTAAATAAAAGATTCAAACTACGGAAGGCACTAACTACTGATAGGCGTAGTTAGCAAATGAAAGATTTTAATAGAGAACAAACAATGTATTTACCTTAATAGTGTTGAAAACTCATAATATACATAGCAGTTCATGACATCCAGTCTTACAAATTTCAAAACTCCGCCATTTCTCTCCCCACATCCACCACTGCTGGCGGCTCACCTCCAACTGCGCAACGCTACGCGCTGTTCACATCCAGCTGCCGCTGCCCAACACTACAATGGCAGACAACAATGCAAACTAGCCACAAAAATCCAAATGGCTCTGAGCACTATGGGACTCAACGGCTGTGGTCATAAGTCCCCTAGAACTTAGAACTACTTAAACCTAACTAACCTAAGGACAGCACACAACACCCAGCCATCACGAGGCAGAGAAAATCCATGACCCCGCCGGGAATCGAACCCGGGAACCCGGGCGTGGGAACTAGCCACAGACTGCACACAGCACAGCCAGTGATTTTCATACAGAGCGCTACGTAACGTTGCCAATAAGAAAACATAAACAGCCTACTTACAAAAGTAGTAAGACTCTTTCACACAGTAAAAGTAAAATTATGTTATACTACAATTTCAAATATTTACATTCCGATATCAATATATCAGAGCAAAAGTATCGCCGATAAATATCAAATAAATATCGATGCTTTTCGGAAAAAGTATCGATATACCGATATTTTATCAACAGCCCTAATGTGGTCAGTCTCACACAGCGCGTGATCCGCTGCGGCTGATTTCTTCACATACCCAAACCTGCAATGCCGTTTGTATTAGGTGATTCTGATGTTGACTGATCAGAACAATAAAGACAGGAATAAATTTAACATTGCTTTATTCTAAATCATACCCAATGACCATCTGCATACATTGTACTCATTCAATATGCATTCCCAACACCTGGTTGCTTAACGAAATATATTTGTTGTACTCCTTCGTATCTATCAGTATGGTTATTGAGAACTTTTTTTATAGATTGAATATGATTTGTCTCCTGAAATCGCCAAATAATGATAATGCGGGGAAGATCGAATGGAAGATTTTTTATTTCTTTATTTTATTTATGTTCTCTCGCTGTTCAGTTACTTAGTTAATAGTATCGTAATTACATTCTTACATATTTTATATTTATATTACTGGCGGAGTTGTCTCTTGTACTCAGGTGATTCATGTGGAAAGGTTTCAAATGTGATTATGGCTGCATGATGAGAATTAATAGACTTTGAACGTGGAATGGTTGTCGAACTAAAGGAATGGGACGTTCCATTGCGGAGATCATCAGGGAACTGAATAATCCAAAATCCACAGTGAGAATACTAAATTTGAGGCATTACCTCTCACCATGGACAACGCAGTGGCCGACGCGTTCACTTAACAACCGAGAGCCGCGGCGTTTAATTACAGTTGCCAGTGCTAACAGATCAGCAATACTTCGCGGAAATCAATGTGGGACTTACAAAGGGCGTATACTTTAGAACAGTGCGGCTAATTTTAGCATTAATGGTAATGGCAGCAGACGACTGACGTGACGCCGGCCGTTGTGGCCGAGCGGTTCTAGGCGCTTCAGTACGGAACCGCGCTGCTACTACGGTCACAGGTTCGAATCCTGCCTCGGGCATGTATGTGTGTGATGTCCTTAGGTTAGTTAAGTTTAAGTAGTTTTAAGTCTAGGGGACTGATGACCTCAGTCGGCCGGAGTGGCGAGCGGTTCTAGGCGCTTCGGTACCGCGCGACCGCTCCGGTCGCAGGTTCGAATCCTGCCTCGGGCATGGATGTGTGTCACGTCCTTAGTTAGGTTTAAGTAGTTCTAGGTTCTAGGGGACTGATCACCTCAGATGTTAAGTCCCATAGTGCTCAGAGCCATTTGGACCATTTGAACGACTGACGTGAATGCCTTTACTAACAGCACGATGTCGCCAACAACACATCTCTTGGGCTCGTGACAATATTAGTTTTATCCTATATGACTGTAAAACAGTGGCCTGGCTGATGGGGTTCGAATGTGGCGCAGACCCCACGAAGCCATGGACGCAAGTCGTGAACAAGGCACTGTGCTAGCTGGTGGTGGCTGCATAATGACGTGGACTGTGTTTATATGGAATGGACTGAGTTCTCTAGTTCAACTGAACCGATCATTGACTGGAAATAGTTATGTTCGGCTACATGGAGACGATTTGCAGCTACACATATTCAAGTTTCCTAACAACGATGCAATTTTTATCGATGGCAATGCGCCATGACCCCAGGCCACAATTGTTCATGACTGAATTTGAAGAACATTCTGGACAATTAATGTTTTGTTCACCCACTTCGTTCGACGGGACCACATTAAAGATTTATGGGACATAATCAGTTTGTACACAAAATCCTGCACTGGCACACTTTCGCAATTATGAACGGCGATAAAATCAGATGCCACGTAGAATTTCTGCAAAAGTAGGTCCGACACGATATTAGGATGTATCCCATGGCTTTTGTCACCTCAATGTATAATGCTTCCATGGAGAATCCCAGTATAACTTCGGTTTCGCTGGATGACTTTTGGTCAGTTACTACAAACTGTGACGTTTCTGACAGGAAATCGGTTATATGGAAATGTAGAATAACTTGAGATCCCCTATCTGTAGCAATCATTACTTAGTGTGAATAAAGAGCCGATTGTGCTCCACATGAAATTTTCTGAATTCTTGCGGGTTGTGTCATTAGCTCTTACTGAAACAAACGTGAAACGGATATGGTTGAGGCACGTTGACGAGAGATGATAAATGAAAAACTTTGTTGGATTAAAAGAGGGGTAGGTAAATTTAGAAAACTTGCAAAACCAACATGTATTCGTTTAATGGAAAACCATAGAGCGGGGAAAAATTTAGATGATGACTTTGTACACTAGTCGTGTCAGTTGGCTGATGTTGAAATGACGATTACTTCGTGCACGCGCCCCATTATAATATTTTATTCCATTTAAGAATTTCCACACGAGTTCCTTCTTAGGAAAACGTCCAATTAACGTGATTCTGATAGTTCTTCCAAGAGTGCTCTGGCTCCCAGCAAACCTCAGTAAATCGATTGGGACACAGTCGCAGTCTGTAAGTATTTATGCTCTCCCTAGGCTGGTTAGTTTTCTCGTGGAGATGTCTGTTACTCGAACTCATCGTAAATGGAGTTTCAGCAATTGAAGCGAACCATACGCTGCTCTGTTCGGTCGGTGGGACTGCAAGTACTGTACCATCCATCATACTCCCCGGACTTAAGTCCTTGTGACTTTGATTTGATTCAGAAGATGAAGGAACCACTTCGTGGCATTCGCTTCAGACCTGTTCCAGAGATTCGACAGGCAGTAGACCGCTCCATTCGCACCATCAACAGAACAGGCTCTGCTAACGGTATACTACGTCTTCCACATCGCTGGCAACGGGTTCTACACTACCCTGGTGACTACTTTGAAGGACAGTAACAGGTGCAAACATGTAACTCTTTTGTATCGGTTGTGAATAAATAATTGCCGCTATTTAAGTTCCAATCCTCGTATCAATTTGACTGTGATTAAATATTAAACATGTTATGGTATTTTGTTAGTGACGAATACTGTTCGAGGAAACGTGACGATGACATATTTCTGAGCTGGTGTTTTCATACTGAATGTAATTGGCTAGACTCGTGAATTCATGCGTTCGTCTCGCTTTCTTTCTAAGAACCTATGTGTGAGTATCGACATAAAGAATAACTTAAGCATTCGTAGACCATTCAGTTGTATTAACACATTAAGTGTAGCATCCCGTAACTGTTCAGCATAGCTTGTGTGTGTGTGTGTGTGTGTGTGTGTGTGTGTGTATGTGTGTTTTACTGATCTAATCTTACAGATGTAAGAAAAATGAAGAGAGGGGAAAGTGGATGGAAATTTCCGAGAGATGATGGACCAGCAGCCTCCTTGGAGGCGTGGTAAAGATAAGTTCCCCCTACCAATAAGGCGATCCCTTTATCATGAGCCTCAAACTTATCAGGTTGAAACGAGGGCTTGCTGATTGCAAAACGGAACTCAACCTGTACGTTCCGTGTGTAAGAGTCTCCTAATTTCAACGTCAATGTGGCATTAGCAGTTTAGTATCTTACGTAACTGTTTTCCGCGAGTAATTTCGTTTCATGTTCCACTATCACAAGCGCCGAAAGCAACTTATTTTCTTGCGCATATTTTGCTAGATCATTTCATCAGAGGTGTCCTAATTAATGTTTTTTAGATATGATGAGGTAATGGAACAGTGTTTTCTCCGATACGAATCGAGATTATCACATCTTCTCCTCGCAAACAGAATTCCTCGTGAACTATGTTACAGCGTCCACAGTATAAGTGATTCATCCTAATGGGAGTACATTAAAGATAATTCATTTACATTGTCTTGTGCCTACAGGGACAGTTTAGTAATTTCGATGTGCTCGGAACGATTCCTGGTGATAGCTGCCAACATTTGTGGGGTGGGACTGGATGGATAGTACATGTTCCTAGGTAATGGGAACTCTCTTTTACACGCTTAAGAAGCTTGTAAGAAGTTGCAGACGCATGCACTTTCCTTCGCTAGCAAGTGTTACAATCTCGCATTTGCTTCCGGGAATGCATTAGAATCACATTCACCTGTTTGATATGGCTGCTTTGGGCGGATTATACAGACAATGGGAGCAAAGGCGTGTTTATACAACAGGGAAATAGTAGTATCTTCTTACTTTTATTTTAATTTGCATGAGACTAATACTTTTTACACACTATCTGAAAATACACGCTTTCTCGGCGAACTTCACTGATGGAGTAGTCTCGTGTTGTCAGCCGAGTGGCCTAGTTGACTTCAAGCAAAGTTTTAACGAAAGAAAAAGAAGAAAAAGATTCTTTTCATTCGCTCTGTCCTTCTAATGTAGGGGAAAGTCGGGAAGGAGTACCCACTTAATATTTAATTGGTCATATCTTATAGACGAGAAGGTTAAAACAAACTTTTCTGATAGCAAATTATTGATGGTTTATTTGGGAACAACAATATCAGTTACAGTTGCCTAACTCTTAATGCAAACCTTAAATGTCAACATATGTAAGACACTGCTCGTTCGTACTCTTAGTCGCATCGTCTGGTAAGAGTACGCGGCATGTAGTCAAAGACTACGCGCTAACAAAAATCACAAGAAAATTCACTATGCCGTTCAAAGCCAGTAGATTGTGCATACCACGGCTGGGAGCAAATGTCACACTTAATCTAATCTTTTTGATAGGTTCCTTGTAGACTGCGCCACACCTTGGGCGATTGAAGACATCAGATCCCTCCTTGGATTTAGGCCTGGTTGTTCCTGAAGATGATGGCGCGGTTAAGTACAGATTAGCTCTAGAGATTCTGCGTTGTTGGTACCGGTATTTTGTCTGTTCTTGCTTTTGTCTGGTTTAGCCTGTCGTTTATCTATGTATTTTTGTACGGAGACTCAGACCGACTCTCAGATTTTTTTGTCATTTTATTCTTTGTTGTGGGTCTATCATATTTTGGCGGTAGATAAATACTTGATAGGCCTGCTCCTGTTCGTACATAAGCTCTCTGAACTTCGTTTGTGTCATGTTCTTGGTTTTTTCCTGGTGACTGCACTGACAAATCATGTGTCACTGAGGAGCAGCATTTGTCCGTGGGCTCCTGTTAAACTCCTAAGCCTTCTTCAGTTGTTGGAAATTCGGCTCAGTGATTTCTGATGGAGCCAAGTCTCTGCAGTCAAGTCGTGCAGACTGAGCGGGAATACTACCGACATCTGTCTGTCTAATGGGTCTTCCTGGTTTAGTAACCATCAGAAATGAAGAAGGAGGGTGGTGGTGGTTAAGAGTTCGCGCATAGCCTTTCCCTCTATTTTACAGCGTACACTTAACCGATGCGCTACTATGTTAAAAAAAAATCATAAATGGCAGTCGATACTTGGTTCCGCTGCTTGTTGCACCGTGGTCTTCTCCTCACAGAACGGTGATTATTTTGGCTAATAATTTTATTTTCTAGTGCATAACTAGATAGAGCTTACTGATTAGGATACGAAACTTAAAGATTACTTAATTTGAAACGAAAACTTATATTTACCTGTTAAAATCAAAAATTCTGGCTGAGCTCTTCAAGATTACATGTGATGGCGTCGCTATAGAATCAACAACTGAATGCAGGTTTTCGCTGTCAATCAGTGTCGCCAATGCAGAGAAAATGCCCCTGTGAACTCTGACCATACGTGTGCTCTTACCCGACCTTACCTCACCCCTCGATGTTCGCTGTTAGTTTGAGCTGTTGTGGATCGTACACACTAGAGCAGTAGTGCGGTGTAGGCTTACAAAGACATTGCAGATCTTCTTCACAGATAAACCGCATTTTACTATTGTCGTATTAACAGATCAAAGTCTGCCGTTTGGTTTATCTGCCACACGCTATTGGACCATTCCACCTTATGCCCGCACAGCTTTTTACACTCAGATATTTGTGCAGCTTGGCTAACTCGTTAATTATGCATTAGTCACCCTTTTATGTTTCGTAGAGCACATGTTTTATCGTTTCCACACATTAAAAGCCAATTGATAGCCTTTGTACCAGTTCGATATTTCCTTCGAATATGACAGGGAATTTTATGGGTCTTGAGACGAGGGTTTTGTCTTCTACGCTTCCAACAAAACAATGGAAACTACACTACGAATAAACTGTACGTTAGGGGATAGCACAGATCGTCACAGAGGTTTTGGAATGGCAAGAGTGTAATTTATTTATTTGTGTAAGAAATGAAAGTTGTACATTGATTTTAACAGTTTATTACATAAGAATAAATAATGTTGGCTAAAGGGTAGAGGATGGTTAAACAATGTAAACATGTTTCTCCAACCTACCATACGCAAAATGTGACATTGCAGAGTATAAACAAGTAATAAAAAACTAATGGGTTAAATTACATAAAACCAAAACAACATAAATAGCACTAGATTATCTACTTAGTGAAACAGTGTTCCGCGAACATCGGGTCACATCTACAGCAGTTTCGCTCGTGATCAGGAGTTTACTTTGAGTACAAGTCAAGGAATACAGTGCACACGAGTGCACAGTACAACAAGAGGGAGATGGTCTGCTACTGTGCATAGCCACCGAGTATTGAATACCTAGGTAACCTCCGTTTTCATATACTGTCTGGATCTACCAACACCTGCGCGCAGCCTGTTCGTCGACTTCCAAACAGGTGAGTGTTGTTTGTGCATGGGATGAAAATCCACAGTATTAATTCGGATTACAGATATGTTAGCCAGTAGTTACGTGGAACAGAGGTCCATGAAACTGTCGCTGAGTTCCAGTTTCACCCTAGGAAGCTGTTGTCCAAGCAGAGAATGAGTTTCATTTGTTTGAAGCTTAACCTATTCTTTCTGTACAACATTTTCTTGCCCGTTTAGAGAAGTGGTACTGCCAATGAAAAGGTATACTTTTTGTAGGCTAGCTGGGTTTAGGCACTCCGTGTTAAGTCTAGCTACCTCATTTGGGGCGATGTGTACCTGTCTTTGTACTAGAACTAATCAGCTGTACACCCTCACTGTTTAGTAAAGAACACGACATCCCTATTTCGATCCAATATAATTTCTCTCACAATATCATTTATTTTTAGAATGCTGATGTTATCAACGTAATATTTGCAAAATACGTATTAGAAAACGTTATTTGCACTCAAATAATGTACTTTCAAAATAGTCTTACACATTTTGTACAATCGAGTAACTAGGTACACTGATTATTGTGTTATGAAAATTTTTACAAAGAATCTAGCCGTTTTGAGAAAAGACAGATTAAATACGATTGGTGCTGCAATGTTATATTGCTGTCAGAAGTAATTTATCTTGTAGCGAAATTGAGCGGTTCTAGGCGCTTCAGTCTGGAACCGCGCGACCGCTACGGTCGCAGGTTCGAATCCTGCCTCGGGCGTGTATGTGTGTGATGTCCTTATGTTAGTTAGGTTTAAGTAGTTCTACGTTCTAGGGGACTGATGACCTCAGATGTTAAGTCCCATAGTGCCCAGAGCCATTTTTTTGTAGTGAAATTGAAGTAGATAGTTCCTGTGAGATGGTATGGGTAGAAGTTATATTTGACAATCGGAATAAATTAATAATTGGTTCCTTTTACCGACTCCCAAACTCACACGAAACATGAAGTTCCAACATGAAGGAGGATAGTACCAGCAACTTAGGTAGTAATTTTTCTTTATTTTCTTCCAATATCCCTCACAGTTACGATAATAGTCTTGTTTTATGTTGACTAATTTCGGACCATCAAGTCCATCTTCAAACCATGGCCTTAGACGTAAGTGTACTCATAGAGTCCCAGCGATATACATATCACCAAAGATTCATTGTTCCTCACTAGATTTCATTATATAAATAAAAAAAGACAGACTTCGCATGGGTATACAATGCTATTTCTTTCGAGTCGAACGCTGTCTTCGATTGGAAAGAAATAGCATTGTCTACGCATGTCTCGTTGGTCATTACGAAGTTTGCCATGCATACACTAAATTAAAAATAAATTGTAAAATACGCATGAGTTGCTTTTTTTGCTTATGAAATGTAATATCTTTGACATATTTAGTCCTTTGGCTGGAAGAAGTTAGTTAGACATGTTTTGGAAGTATTTGCATGGAGCACAATGATGTGTTGTGATTATTAGTGAAGATTATAATAAAATACGGAGAAAAGAAGGAAATTGGCTGTGTCATTTTATTTAAGAGTGTACATAAAATAAACTGGAAACCTAAAAATCTGTTTCGCAAGCACTGCTAAACGTACTTTGCGAACAACAACAGCGACATGGAGTAATGAATGGACAACAAAGAAAAGATAACTAAAAGGAAAATTATTTTCTTCATTATTAACTTAAAAATATTAACGAACAATTTTAATTCTATCTCGGGACACTGAGGACTAATGCAAACATATCACTATGGCAGTTAGTGAGGTTTGTTACGTACTATTACCATTACTTTGATTATTTCTATGTAGGCCCACCATCAGGATATACGTTAGGATGTGTAGATCTCTACCAAGTAAAGCTTTCACACCCCTCTGTGGATTAAACAGGACAAGTGGAAATGAGCTCAATGTGCGTGGCAGAGAACGCCTCTGAGATTCCATAGCTTTAACGAAACGTTGTTCAAAATCGAGTATGCGGTCCAAAGTTACCCCCAGGTATTTTGGTGTATGTTAATGCCACGGATTGATGCCATTCGGTATTGCTTGCAACGTTCTTCTTGCTTGCCCATTTCTTAATGGGTCGTCACAAAGCAGTGTTTTCAGGTAACTAGGCTTCAGTTGACTTTTATAGTCGTACACTGCCTAACAAAATACGTAAAGCACTCAGAAATGTAGCAGGGAACGAAATGAAAGACTGCACGGGTTGAGAGGGTGCGTGATGTCATTTCGGTGACTACACAATCGACTCAAATTTACAAAGAACGTGGCAGCGTGAACCCACTTACCAGTAGACATTGCACGCCCTCTCGTGGGGATGCGCTGTAAGGCGTGTGTCAGAACTCTCCATTACATTGAAAACAATATAGCCAACTTAACGCTATTCTTTGCATTGTGTAAAACTGGAAATAAATAAGCACTCAGATATCGATATTAATAATCTGAGGGTGAAACATGGGAGTGCAATTCTAAGCATTATTGTGAGACGAGGTCTGTCTGCGAGAGTGGAAGTAGTAGTGACGGTCGAGATCTCGGAGACAGAAGACGTGTCACGCTGCCCTCACGTCGGTGATGGCAGATATTACCACACTCAAGGGCTGATTTCATTTATACAGCCAGGAGAAATTTAGATGGCTTAACTATGCTTGAAGATGGAATTGAAGGTAAAATTCGCAAGCATAGCGCAAAAGAATTGCAGGGATAGGCTCGTGATTGTTAGTCCGAGTTTGCAATAATCCCATTTTTTTTCTTGCAGTTAAAGAAGCCCCCTTATCCTCCAAATAATAATAATTATTCTCCACATCTAATTAATAAATAAATGCTGTGGCTGGTAATTGTTAACCTAACTCTGAAACTGAACTAATTTGTTAATTTGGCACTCAGCCATTATTGATACCTATGTCATTGTTATTGCCATTGTCTATTATTAGTCATGATAATTCTGAAGTTAAATATACTTAATTTGTGAAATCCCTTCTTACAAGTTATTTAGTAGTTAACAGAACCAAAGCAAACTCCTTTTTATTAAATTCATTCTTAGTAACAATAAGCTTTAGCCGCTGCTGCGAATTGCTGTAAACCACATGATAAAAAGCAGTCGTCTAAAGAGGTGAGTGCAAAACTTAGAGCCAAAGCAGAGACACTGACACACCACAACATGTCATGCACTCTAATCCAGTAAATTCCATTGCACAAGCCAGTTTCTGTATCACTTGTAAATTCTTGTTCAAAAACGCAGTCAGATAGATTATCCAAATGTTTGTTTTAAGTTTTTCATGTAACGATCTATTGAGGGCTTAAAGGACAATGAAACTGACACCCATATAATATGCACACGGTGTTATGCAGGTTAGATTCCATTTACTGATAGCTCAGGTTGCTTTTCACCGAGTCCATTTTCACAGACGAACATAGGCATACTGGTTGCATATACGTTACAGCGTGCACTGAATCGTTTGGTAAGTGCGTGATGAATCCGCCCAATTCTCTCCTGAAGCAGGCTGGCCCACAACTGTTATAACTGGTCTTTGATATCATGAATACTAGCACTGGTTAAATGATGGTTCCGCACTTGTTCTATCGGGGACACATGTGAGAATCTACCTGGACAGGGGAGCACCTGAAAATTATCCAGACACTCTATAGACGACTATTGTCTCGTTGAATGGCACCATACTGCTACATCGTGAGAGGTAAGGAAGGATATCCGTGACGTACCGTTACGTCGTCAGATTCCCTCATTCATTATCAGCCGCGATCTGAAGTCAAACTTGATTGCTTCTCACACCCTGACGCCAGAAGTAACGCCGCTGTACCTCTCCAAAACTTTGAAAGAATGAGACTCACCCCACGTCGTCACTGTAACGCAAAACCGCAATTCATCACTCTACATCATGTGACGACATTCACCAGTGGTTCACGGTTCGCGTTCACAGAACCTCTCCAAACGCAGCCGTCTGTGACGTGGCCCCTGCGCATGGGACGGTCATTCCCTAGTACGGCTGCTGCTACCCTCCAACGAATTGCGCGGAAAGACACAGAATATCATAGAGGGTCCATTACCTGTTCTCGGATGGCAAGTGCAGATCTGAAGATGCTTGGTGCACAACAAGGCGACGATACCTTTTGGCGATCAGACGTGGTCGACCGGAACCTTGAGAACGAGTATGCCAGCCCCCAAGTTCCCACGCAGTCCAACGTACAGCCACTGTCACATCCGAATGCCTCACAAATCTGGAAATTGCACGATTTGACCAGCCAACCAAATGGAGGTCCGCAATGAGGCCCCTTGCAAACTGAGCGAGGTGCTGATAAAGCTGTCTCAAACGAGTATTCGGCATCTCCGAGTCCTTCACAGTAATCACTCACTATTTGACACTGTCAACGTCCCTTATATACCCTAGCAGACCTGATAACAGCACTAAACATGAACAACGCAGTTCAGTCTCGGTGCCTGTTCTGTCTGTCACGTGCGGTCTAAGGCGCCTTGCCACGGCTCGCGCGGCTTCCCCCGCCGGAGGTTCGAGTCCTCCCTTAGGCATCGGTGAGTGTGCTGCCTTAGCGTAGGTTGGTTTAAGTTCGATTAATTAATGTGTAAGCCTAGGGACCGATGACCTCAGCAGTTTGATCCCATAGAACTTACCACAAATTTCCAATTTTTTCTGTCTGTCAAATAGAATAGCAGCTTTATTCGTTTCCATATGCGACGATGTTACGTGAACGAAGTTCTACGGTAAGTTCTGTGTATTTCTCTTACTTTATTAGGCAATGTATATGGACATTAAGAGCTACGCTTCTGTCCATTGCCTCTCGACGCATTCAAAAGTATGAGTTCGGTTTCAATTGTGAGATTTTTATCAAGAGCAAAACTTCTAGTGGTTTCTGGCTGAGGGTTTAATGTCGCTTTGCCTATGTCATCACTAGTGACGGGCCATAAGCTCTGGTAGGGTAAGGAATAAATTCGACCGTGCCCTTTCAAGTGAACCATCCCAACTTTCGCCTAAAGTGGTTTAGCGGAATTATGGAAAGACAGCAAGTCTCTCATCGCTGCACAACATCGCAAAATCACCCAGAATCTCCGCCAGAGCATTGTCAGATGTGTTTATGTTGTGGAAGGCTCGTCGCAACACACAGAACTAAGCCCTGTGGGAGACCAAATACACACAGAAAGAAAAAAAACGTACTACGAACGAATTATCTGAATTACAGTTTCAGAAAAACTGGGCGATTTATTTAAGAGAAAGAGCTTCACTAATTGAGCAAGTCAGTAACGCAACGGTCCACCTCTGGCCTTATGAACGCATTTATTCGGCTTGACGAAGATTGACACAGTTGTCGGATGTCCTCCTGAGGAATATCGTGCCAAATTCTGTCCAACTGGCTCGTCAGATCTTCAGAATCCCGAGCTGGATGGTGGGCCCTGCCTTAATGCTCCAAACGTTCTCAACTGGGGAGAGGTCCAGCGAATTTGTTGGTCAAGGTAGGGTTCGTTCAAGGTAGGGTTCGTCAAACACGAAGACAACCAGTAGAAACTCTCACCGTGTGCCGGCGAGCATTATCTTGCTGAAATGCAAGCCCAGGACGGCTTGCCATGAAAGAGAACAAAATTGGACGTAGGATATCGTCTACGTAGCGCTGTGCTGGAAGTGTGCCGTGGATGAGAACTTAAGTGGTCCTGCTATGAAAAGAAATGACACTACAGACTAATTGTTCTTGGTTGTCGGGCCGTATGGCGGAAGACAGTGAAGGTGATATCCCATTGCTGTGTGGGACATCTCCAGGCACATCTTTAGCCTGGAATCTCATTAACTGAAGTAGAACTGCCTTCAGTGATGAGGCCCACTTCGAAATGAGTTAGGATGACCAACGAAGACGAGTCTGGAAACGCCCCAGACAGTGATATATTAAACTAAGGTTAAGAGTCGCGTAGCCGTACAAGTTAAATTTACTGCGGCTGAGAAATACTCTATAACAGTGAAAGTGACTGAGACGATTGACCGTACATTCAGACGGTGGTAATATGTACCGTGACCTTTACTTAGAGCTTATTTTCAATGTAGTCTGCTCTATCCACACGTTTTATTTATACCTCGCTTTAAAGTATTCTCTACATTGCTGTGTAGAGTGTAGAAACTTCGCAGCAAGAAAGATCAAAGTATAAAATTGCAGCAGTGACTTGAACGCGCGGATAGTGTCTCAATATGGGTCCTTAATGAGATTCATATAAAAAAAAGCACCACAAGAAATTAAGATACCTTATCTCCTTCGCTACCCAGTGGTGTTAGTACAACGCAGTCTTAAGAGTCAGCTGCATTAAGCAGTCAATAAGATACATTTCTTGCCCTCTGCATCATGTTTTCCGTTTCCTTGTTGATTGCAAAACATGAGACACGACCTAAAAGAGCGCCTCCCTAGTAAAAGTCAGCGCAGTTTGGAGATAATGCAGCCGATGACGAGGCCGAAATGAACGAATGTGTCGGACGATAACAAGTCCACGGTCAGTCTGGCATTGACCTTCCGACAAGAAGCGGGGCAAGAGGTCATAGTTCACGTCCTAGCAGTGGTTAAGTGGCCGTCCAGATGATAAGTCCGTAGTGAGAGCTTGTATCGAGACGCTTTAGGAAAGAGGAGTTCTCTTAATTCGAATTACTATTTCGAAGGAAGTATCCTCTTAAGTCAACCATTACCACGTGCAGCTACTTCTCACCAGATTGTTAGTTACTTTGCAATTATTTACAGAAACTGAAATGTTAATTGATATTATTCTACAGCTAAAATGTATGTTCAACAATGGTTTGGAACCTGCGGAACAAGTTACAAGAGGCGATTAAAAGGTTTCAGTTTGAGCGCTTAGCTGCAGCCAATATGAGTAGCGGAGAAGTAAATATACTCGGAGTAGATAAGCGACTTAAATCACTTAATAAAAGCAAGTCTTCTGGTCCAGACTGTATACCAGTTAGGTTCCTTTCAGCATATGCTGGTGCATTAGCTCCATACTCTGCAGCCAATATGAGTAGCGTAGAAGTAAATATACTCGGAGTAGATAAGCGACATAAATCACTTAATAAAAGCAAGTCTTCTGGTCCAGACTGTATACCAATTAGGTTCCTTTCAGCATATGCTGGTGCATTAGCTCCATACTTAACAATCATATACAACCATTCGCTCGACGGAAGATCCGTACCCAAAGACTAGAAAGTTGCATAGGTCACACCAATATTCAAGAAAGGTAGTAGGAGTAATCCACTAAATTACAGGCCCATATCATTAACGTCGATATGCAGCAGGATTTTGGAACATATATTGTGTTAGAACACCATTAATTACCTCGAAGAAACGGTCTGTTGACACACAGTCAACATGGTTTTACAAAATATCGTTCTTGTGAAACATGACTAGCTCTTTATTTGCAGGAAGTGCTGAGTGCTATCGACAAGGGATTTCAGGTCGATTCTGTATTTCTGGAAGACTTTTGACACTGTACCACACAAGCGGCTTATAGTAAAATTGCGTGCCTATGGAATATCGTCTCAGTTGTGTGACTGGATTTGTGATTTCCTGTCAGAGGTCACAGTTCGTAGTAATTGACGGAAAGTCATCGAGTAAAACAGAAGTGATTTCTGGCTTTTCCCAAGGCAGAGTTATAGGCCCTTTGCTGTTCTTTATCTACATAAACGATTTGGGATACAATCTGAGGAGCCTTCTTAGATTGTTTGCAGATGACACCGTCGTTTATCGACTAATAAAGTCGTCAGAAGATCAAAACAAATTGGATAACGATTTAGAAAAGATATCTGAATGGAGCGAAAATTGGCTGTTGACCATAAATATGAAAAGTGTGAGGTCATCCACGTGAGTGCTAAAAGGAATCCGTTAAATTTCGGTTACTTAATAAATCAGTCAAATCTAAAGGCCGTAAACTCAACTAATTACCTAGAAATTACAATTACGGACAACTTAAATTGGAAGGAACTCAAGAAAATGATGTGGGGAAGGCTAACGAAAGATTGCGTTTTATTGACAGGACACTTAGAAAATGTAACAGATCTACGAAGGAGATTGCCTACATTACGCTTGTCAGTCCTCTTTTAGAATGCTGCTGCGCGGTGTGGGATCCTTACCAGATAGGATTGAAGTAGTACATCGAAAAAATTCAAAAAAGGGCAGCACGTTTTGTATTATCGCGAAATATGAGAGAGAGTGTCACTGAAACGATACAGGATTTGAGCTAGAAATCATTACAAGAAAGGCGTTTTCCGTTGCGACGGGATCTCCTCACGAAATTCCAATCACCAACTTCCTCCTCCGAATGCGAAAATATTTTGTTGACACCGACCTTTATAGGGAGAAACAATCACCCGATAAAATAAGGGGACATCAGAGCTCGTACGGAAAGATATAGGTGTTCATTCTTTCCGTGCGCTATACGAGATTGGAATAATAGATAATTGTGAAGGTGGTTCGATGAACCCTCAGCTAGGCACTTAAATATGATTTGCAGAGTATCCGTGTAGATTTAGATGTAGATGTTGACGTATAAGCAACTTAGCGGGACTCCGATGCTACTATACAAGCACCCACATGATGACAAGGGATCAGTGTGGCATATGTTTGTTTCCGACACGGGTGCATTACATTCGGAAACGTGAACTACGGTGATGTTACCAAATGCGTCCTATCAGGACTAAAACGTTTTTTTTTTTTGCTTTTCTTTATTTTTCTTTTTTTGCTGTCAAAGGAGAAACAACGATAGACATCCACCGAAGAATGAAGAATGTATATTGGACAGTATGTTGGAAACCACCGTTGTGGGATGGTGCTCATGTTCCGTGCTGGTCGCGATTCTACACAAGACACCGATCGATCTTGGAGGCCAACCATAAATTACACCAACGCAAGTGGGAGACACTCAAGGACCTACCCAATATTCCTGATCTCTCCATACGGTTACCATGCCTTCGGTCCCTTAAGAATAACCTTGAAGGGTATATAATTCCAGTCGATAGGGATTTGCAGCAGGCAGTTACGGACTTCTTGACGCAGCGGGACACAATGTTTTGCGAAACGGGTATCTTCAGCCAGGTTGTCAATGGGATAATTAGCTCAACGCTTAACGCAACTTTGCCTGATTGACATACCGGTTGTGGACTGTACGGCCTTCAAACGGGTACTTCTTGATCATCTCTTATACACTGAAGAACTAAAGAAACTGGTGTAGGCACGCGTATTCAAATACAGACATATGTAAACAGACATAATACGGCGCTGCAGTCGGCAACGCCTATTTAAGACAACAAGTGTCTGGCGCAGTTGTTGGATCGGTTACTACTGCTACAATCGCAGGCTATCAAGCGTTAAATAAAGTTTGAACGTGATGTTAGAGTCGGCGCATGAGCGATGGGAAACATTATATCTGAGTTAGCGATGAAATGGGGATTTTCCCGTAAGACCATTTCACGAGTGTACCGTCAATATCAGGGATCCGGTAAAACATCAAATCTCCAACATCGCTGCGACCGGAAAAATATCCTGCAAGAACGGGACCATAGACGACTAAAGAGAACGTTCAGCGTGACAGAAGTGCAACCTTTCTGCAAATTGCTGTAGATTTAAGTGCTTGCCCATCAGCGTGCGAACTATTCAACGAAACTTCATCGATATGGGCTATCGGAGCCGAAGGCCCACTCGTGTAGGCTTGATGACTGCACGACAGCTTTACGCCTCGCCTGGGCCCGTCAACACCGACATTGGACTGTTGATGACTTGAAACGTGTTGCCTGGACCGACAAGTCTTGTATCAAGTTGTATCGAGCAGATGGACGTGTACGAAACAACCTCATGAATCCATAGACCCTGCATGTCAGCAGCGGCATGTTCAAGCTGGTGGAAGCTCTGTAATGGTGTGAGGAGTATGCAGCTCGAGTGATATGGGGCCACTGATTGTCTACATAAGACTCTGACACCTACACGTACGTAAGCATCCCGTCTGATCGCCTGCATCCATTCATGTCCATTGCGCATTCCGACGGACTAGGGCAATTCCAGCAGGACAATGCGAGACCCCATGCGTCCAGAATTGCTACAGATTAGCTCCAGGAACACTCTTCTGATTTTAAGCACTTTCACTGGCCACCAAAGTCCCCAGACATGAACGTTATTGAGGATATCTAGGATGCCTTGCTACGTGCCGTGCAGAAGAGATCTCCAGCCCCTCGTACTCTTACCGATTTACGGACAGCCCTGCAGTATTCATAGTCTCAGTTCCCTCCAGTACTAATTCAGACATTAGTCGAGTCCAAGCCACGTCGTGTTCGGCACTTCTCCGAGCTCGCAAGGGCCCTACCCAGGTGTACCAGCTTCTTTGGTACTTCAGCGTATAATAACTTATACACTGTCTGTTCAAAAAGTTCCGCGACTGATTTTATTCCTGGCGTGTAAGAGACATCGGTGCAATAACTACGGCGACGGCATCAAATAATAATTATAAACAACAGATGTACATTCGACCAGTCATTGTTTAAGTAGTGGGAGTGCGATCACAATGCATCGACGTCACAAGTCGCTGTGGAGCCACATCTTTAAATCAGCTGCTCAAGACAGTCTTCAGAATGCTTAGAAGAAGAGAAAGGTGCGTGAGAAGTTTGTCACGCACACCTTGACACCAAACAGCAAAACGATTCATGTTCACATGCCACGACTTGTTTTAGATGCAAATCGCGGACAATTCTTTTCTGGAAAAAGTCTTTACGGGTGACGAGACTTGGTGTTATCGATACGAACCTACCAGAAACGACTAAGTGCAGAAATTCACGCGAATCTCTGAAGGCTATTGTGTCAGTTTCACATGGTTGTATGAACGTTCTGTGGTTTATATTCAAATGAGTGTGGACTGAAGCATAACCACCATCTTTACTTTTACCTTTTTTCTAAACCGTTTTGACAGCCGAGGAGAGTCCACAGGACAAAGGTTGATACCGTCCGCAGACGTCACACCAATATCGGGTAACACTGCCACTAGCCTCCATAGTGACAACTTGGCGAGGATGAAACAATAAGCTTCTTCAAGTATGTCATATACAGCTAAGGAAAAACATTGACGGTTAGATCCTGTGCATCTACCGAATTGCGGCGATGAAGGTTGCTACGTTTCAACCACTTTTCCAAACAGTCCAGACATTTTGTATGTGACTGAGATAAATAATCTAGCGGGGCAGTCGAGGTGCAGTAGTGTGATTCAATGATCGTGAACCCATGAATTTATGCACATCTCTCTGTGAACACGGCTGTTGTCATCTTGGAAGACAAGAGTCTCCACAGATGGAGAAGAAAGGCCAACGCGTCGTCACTGAGAATTTTGAAATAGACATCCTAGTTCATGTCCACGAAAACAGCGCAAAACATCACAGAGTCATATCTGGCTATAACTACAACCTCAACATTGACGGCTCCCCAAAGCCAGAGATAAAATAATTAAAGGTATATGTAGTATAAAAGAATTATACACTACTGGCCATTAAAATTGCTACACCAAGAAGAAATGCAGATGATAAACGGGTATTCATTGGACAAATATATTATACTAGAACTGACATGTGATTACATTTTCACGCAATGTGGGTGCATAGATCCTGAGAAATCAGTACCCAGAACAACCACCTCTGGCCGTAATAACGGCCTTGATACGACTGGGCATTGAGTCATTGGATGGCGTGTACAGGTACAGCTGCCAATGCAGCTTCAACATGATACCACAGTTCATCAAGAGTAATGACTGGCGTATTCTGACGAGCCAGTTGCTCGGCCACCATTGACCAGACGTTTTCAATTGGTGAGAGATCTGGAGAATGTGCTGGCCAGGGCAGCATTCGAACATTTTCTGTATCCAGAAAGGCACGTACAGGACCTGCAACATGCCGTCGTGCATTATCCTGCTGAAATGTAGGGTTTGGCAGGGATCGAATGAAAGGTAGAGCCACGGGTCGTAACACATCTGAAATGTAACGTCCACTGTTCAAAGTGCCGTCAATGCGAACAAGAGGTGACCGAGACGTGTAACCAATGGCACTCCATAGCATTACGTCGGGTGATACGCCAGTATGGCGATGACGAATACACGCTTTCAATGTGTGCTCACCACGATGTCGGCAAACACGGATGCTACCATCATGATGTTGTAAACTGAACCTGGATTCATCCGAAAAAATGACGTTTTGCCATTCGTGCACCCACGTTCGTCGTTGAGTACACCATTGCAGGCGCTTCTGTCAGTGATGCAGCGTCAAGGGTAACCGCAGCCATGGTCTCCGAGCTGATAGTCCATGCTGCTGCAAACGTCGTCGTGCAGATGGTTGTTGTCTTGCAAACTTCCCCATCTGTTGACTCAGGGATCGAGATGTGGCTGCTCGATTCGTTACAGCCATGCGGATAAGATGCCTGTCATCTCGACTGCTAGTGATACGAGGCCGTTGGGATCCAGCACGGCGTTCCGTATTACGCTCCTGAACCCACCGATTTTATATTCTGCTAACAGTCATTGGATCTCGACCAACGCGAGCAGCATTGTTGTGATACGATAAACCGCAATCGTGATAGGCTACAATCCTACCTTTATCATAGTCGGAAACGTGATGGTACGCATTTCTCCTCCTTACACGAGGCACCACCACAACGTTTCACCAGACAACGCCGGTCAACTGCTGTTTGTGTGTGAGAAATCGGTTGGAAACTTTCCTCATGTCAGCACGTTGTAGGTGTCGCCACCGGCGCCAAACTTGCGTGAATGCTCTGAAAAGCTAATACATATCGCAGCATCTTCTTCCTGTCAGTTAAATTTCCGTCTGTAGCACGTCATCTTCGTGGTGTAGCAATTTTAATTGGCAGTAGTGTAGTTTGATCTTCAAGTTGTTTTTTGGTTAAAGAACACATGCTGGTGCCCCAGCAACTACTACTGTCTTTCTTCGTCTGTCGCTCCCAATGACTGCGCGTTAAGCAGAGGGTGGTCTCTTTTTTTTACCGTATATTTTATGATAATTACAAACTTAGTGAGGTGCATATTTCAGTTAATTATTGTTTTTAAACGTTCCTTGTTCTAATGTGTTTTCTAAGTGGTTTTTCAGCTTTTTAGCGGAGAGCTTGAATCATGTCGGTCGTCTTAAAACGGCAAAGCCATTGATCAGCGCCCATTATAGCAGCTTTAATTGCATATCACCAGATCTCAAGATCAACTCCAGAACCTGCCTCCACTTTAAATTTACTTTAAAAAGTCCGATACTATTTTTGAAGAATCACTTTTACAGCAAGACCAATACTGGCATTGAAACTCCTAATTCTCTTTTTACTTTCAAGTATTACCTTATTGAGACGGACAATAACTACGTGTTACGCCGATATCATGGCATCTCTCCTCATCAATATAACGGCACTTTCCCTAGTTGTTTTCTTTATCTTTGCGATCTACAGTTAAAATGTCGTACCGTGGGGAAACAGCCATTATGAACACACTGTGGGCTGTAATAATGGGAGCGGGAGTAGAAATGGAGTTGGACTGGATTGGAAACTGCCAGCGATAAATTTATTTGCCAGGAATACCTCGCAATATTTTATTGATAATTGTTTTAAAACACTTCCAGAGAGTTTAATAAAAAAACAACTACAATTAGAAAAAGTGTAAAACACTTACGCAAATGTAAAAAAAAAGAATGACCGATTACGCTAATGGACAAAAAGGCTATGGGATTCCAATAACATGAATGATACTTAAGAAAACGGTACCTTACAAGGCAGCTTCAGTTAGATGCTCGATTACTACCGTTTGTGCAGAAGGTGACTTATTGCGCTGAAAAACTGTGTTATAACAAGCAAATACGAAATACCAAGCTGCACGTAAAATGCGTTCACTGAGTAAGGACGGATAGTATAGTACATACGAGGGGCGTTCAGAAAGTAAGCTCCGATCGGTCGCGAAATGGAAACGACTATGAAAATCCGATAAAGCTTTGCACAGATGTGTTGGGTAGTGTCTCTAGTATAACCCCAGTTAGCATCACGTCGCTCTTCTCATTTTTGAGCTCGCAGTGAGTGCGTAAAGATGTCTAGAAAATAGTGTCTGCCGCCAAGTACGAGGGCCTGGTGAGAAATTTCGCCTGAAGCTATGCAGCTAACATTACATAACTGTCGTGCTGTTTCTTCTTCAAGACAATTCTCAGCCGCATTCTGCAGGGGCAATGAAGATGCTCCTGCATCGTTTTCAAATGGAAATGTGAGATTACCCACATTACAGTCCGCAATTGTCTCCCCCTGAGTTTCATCTCTGGTCACATGAACCGCTGTCTTTGAAGACAACATTTTGACACAGACAACGAGGTGTAGGCCAGCGTGGAGAATTGGCGGAAAGCACTGGCGGCTGCCTTCTATGATGAGGCTATTGAAAAGTTGGTACAACGCTATGACAAAAGTCTAAGTCAGAACGGCGACTACGTAGAGAAGTAGCTGAAAGGTGTAGCTAATTGTTACAAGTAAAACATTTCTGATGTTCACTGTGGTTTCAATTTGGCAATCAATCGGAGCTTACTTTCTGAACAGGCCTCGTAATTACAACTCCTAAAGTATTCAGAGACCAGTCACCACAAATTGCATTTCCTTTCTTACAGACAATCCAAACACGTCAGTCGAATATATGGATCCCAGTCAATAGCCTTTCAGAAGCTTATCCCATCTGGTTACATCAAATTCACCGGGACTACGATGGACGGCCAGAGAGCTCCTCAAAACAATAATAATTATAAAGCCAGACAAAAGTTCAAATGTTCAAATGTGTGTCAATTCCTAAGGGACCAAACTGCTTAGGTCATCGGTCCCTAGACGTACACACAACTTGAACTAACTTATGCCAAGAAAAAAACACACACACCCATGACCGAGGGAGGACTCGAAGCTCCGACGGGAGGGGCCGCACAGTCCGTGACATAACGCCTCAAACCGCGCGGCCACTCCGCGCGGCCCAGACAAAAGTGACCGGTAAAAGACACAATCAGCATTAAAATCTGCAATCTTAAATACTACTAAATTAAAAAAGAGAAATAAACCGGGTATAAGAATAATGGTTCTATCAGAATAGATCAACTGCAGTTTCTTCCTTTGCAAATTTAACAACTCGATTTCAACCCTGGTCAGCTATTATGCCGGTGATGGCGGTTGTAAATGTCTGTAAAGGCGAAACATTACAAATCAGCCTCACTAACCGCCTCCAATAACACAGATTGCTCACCATGCAGATTTTCTTGACGGTACCCAGTCCACATTCAATACAAGGTAGACCGACATTAACAAAGTCGGGCCACTTTACTTCTAAGAAACAATTCCACTTAACCAGCGCAGTTTGAACATCAACACGATACTGTATCCTAGGACGAGACACGGCCTCGAACACAGCCGCTCCCAATCCGTCTTTCGATGTTGTGAGGCACGAGGAAAACTGGCCATACTAGCTGCAGCCCCAGATTTCCTTTATCAAAAGAGCTGAGGCACTAAATTCGCCTGCAGAGCCCAAGCCTCCTCTTCACGGATCAGAAAAGTCACAAATCCCACTTAGCAAAGATAGGCGAGTCTAATGACCATCAATACGCGGACTTGACGGGTCAAGCTGGATGCCATACACTGAGTTGATATCTCCTAATAACGTGTAGGATCTCCTTTTGCACGGCGTAGTGCAGCAGCCCGACTTGGCATGTACCGGGTGATCAAAAAGTCAGTATAAATTTGAAAACTGAATAAATCACGGAATAATGTAGATAGAGAGATACAAATTGACACACATGCTTGGAATGACATGGGGTTTTATTAGAACCAAAAAAATACAAAAGTTCAAAAATGTCGGCCAAGTGGCGCTTCATCTGATCAGAATAGCAATAATTAGCATAACAAAGCAAAGATGGTGTTCTTTACAGGAAATGGTCAATATGTCCACCATCATTCCTCAACAATAGCTGCAGTCGAGGAATAATGTTGTGAACAGCACTGTAAAGCATGTCCGGAGTTATGGTGAGGCATTGGCGTCAGATGTCGTCTTTCAGCATCCCTAGAGATGTCGGTCGATCACGACACACTTGCGACTTCAGGTAACCCCAAAGCCAATAATCGCACGGACTGAGGTCTGGGGACCTGGGAGGCCAAGCATGACGAAAGTGGCGGCTGAGCACACGATCATCACCAAACGACGCGCGCAAGAGATCTTTCACGCGTCTAGCAATATGGGGTGGAGCGCCATCCTGCATAAACATCGTACGTTCCAGCAGGGGTTTATCAGCCAGGCTGGGGATGATGCGATTCTGTAACATATCGGCGTTCCTCTCACCCGTCACGGTAGCAGTTACTGACGTTTTGCTGTCCAGCGCCATCTGTCGGACATTTTGTAAACCTAGTTTTTTTGGTTCTAATAAAACCCCATGTCATTCCAAGCATGTGTGTCAATTTTTACCTCTCTATCTACATTATTCCGTGGTTTATTAAGTTTTAAAATTTATACTGACTTTTTGATCACCCTGTACTTAACAAGTCGTTGGACGTCCCCTGTAGAAATAAACAGCCATGTTGGCTCTATAGCCATCCATAATTGCAAAAGTGTTGCCAATGCAGGATTTTGTGCACGAACTGATCTCTCAATTATTACCCATAAATGATCAGTGGGATTCATGGTCCGGCGATATGAATGGCCAAATCACTTGCTCGAATTTTCCAGACTGTTCTTCTAACTTTTCGTGAACAACTGTGCCCCGGTGACATGGAGCATTGTCATCCATAAAAATTCCATCATTTTTTGGGAACATGAAATCCATGAATGGCTGCAAATGGTCTCCAAGTAACCTATCATAACCGCTTCAGTTGGACCAGAGAACCCAGTCCATTCCATATAAACACAGCTCACACCATTATGGAGCCACCACCAGCTTGCACAGTGCCTTGTTTACAATTTAGATCTATGGCTTCATGGTGCTTGCGCCACACTCGACCCTACCATCAGCTTTTACGATCTGAAATCGGGACTCATCTGACCAAGTCAAGGTTTTCTAGTCCTCTAGGGTCCAACCAATATGGTCACGGCTCAGGAGAGGCTCTGCAGGCGATGTAGTGCTGTTAACGAAGCCACTCGCGTTGGTCGTCCCCTTGCTACCACAGCCGTTTAACGACGAATTTTGCCGCACTGTCGTAACGTAAATGTTTGTAGTGCGTCCCACATTGATTTCTGATGTTATTTCACACAGTGTTACTTGCCTGTGGGCACTGACTACTCAACTCAAATCCCGCTGCTCTCGGTCGTATAGTGAAATCCGTCGATCACCGCATTGTCCGTGGTAAAAACTAATGCCTGAAATGTGGTATTCTCTTCACACTGAGGATCTCGGAATATTTATTTCATTAACTATTTCCGACAACTACAATTCCGCGTTCAAAGTCTGTAAACTCCGTCGTGCGGCCATAATCACGTCGAAAACCTCTTCATATGAATCACCTGTGTACAAATGACGGCTCCACCAATGCACTGCTCTACTATACCGAGTGTAAGTGATTCCACCGCTATATGTATATATACATATCGCTATCCCATGACGTTTGTCACCTCAGTGTAATGAGCATCGATAAGCTCACTCACACGTGTCAGATTAGGTGCCGTATGTGATTGTCGGTGGACCAGACACATCGCGGTTTGCCTCAGGTGATGTCGTCTTAGAGGATTGCAACAACCGTGTTCACACGGCTATATACAGGGTGTCCATAAAGACCCTTTACAATTTCAAAATTTTAGTACAATGGCAGTTGTTGAAATATTTTAACAAAATTTCTTTTACTGTAATCACTGTTTACTGAAGTTTTTATATATACTAAAATTTTGTGTTTCAGTTACTCTGTTGATGGAAGGAACTGAACTTCTATAAAATGGCGACTCCTCAAGAGAAGGCACAATGTGTGTCCTCCTTTATTGAGACAAAATCGGATGTTCAGACTCAACGAAACTGCAGAACGAAGTATGGAAGAGATCCACCATCGCGCCCTTCAATCCGTGCATGGCACAAAAAATTTATGGAGACAGGGACAGTGTTGGATAAAGCGAGGAGTTGGCGATCAAGAACATCCGAGGAAAACATCGATAGCGTTTCAAACGTCTTCACTCGTTCACCTACGAAGTCTATCCGCACTCCTGCCAGACAGTTGCAACTACAACGTTCAACTGTGTGTAAGGTCCTCCACAAGAACTTACGGTTGTACGCTTTCAACGTGCAACTATTACAGACACTTGAGCCAAATGACAAGCCAAAACGGGCAGAGTTTGCACTCAACACGATGGAACGCCTTTCGGAGGATGAAGCATTCCTCAAGCGACTTTGTTTCAGTGACGAGGCAACTTTTCATGTTTCTGGGACATTAAAGACACTGTGCGAGAATCTGTAGATCTGAACACCCCCCCCCCCCCCCTGTGACTAGGGAGCTTCACCAGGATAGTCCAAAAGTGAATGTGTGGTATGGAATCATGTACAACCGAATAATTGGCCCATTTTTCTTCAACGAGTCGAGAATTACTGTAGATGTTTACCTCGACCTTCTGACCGAATATGTAGCACCACAAATGAATGACTTATAACCAACTATCATTTTCCAGCAAGATGGTGTACCATCTCATTGGGGACTACATGTTCGTCTGTTCCTCAATGAAACATTTCCAGGCAGATGGAGTGGGAGGGATGGGCCTATGAGGTGTGGCTAGAAAAAAACCGGACTAGTACTGGTGAAACAATAAAACGAATGCAATAAGGCTGAAAGTCGCGTGGCCTGTCACGTGACTCTCGCTCCGCCTACTGCTCGAGTTTCATCTGCCTCCTGCACTCAGTCTGCCCGTGGCGTCTGTTTTAAGTAGTTGACGTTTTGTCTGTGCGTCGGAAAATGTTGAGTGTACAGAAAGAACAGCGTGTTAACATCAAATTTTTTTCAAACTAGGAAAATCTGCAAATGAAACGTTTGTAATGTTACAACAAGTGTACGGAGATGATTGTTTATCGCGAACACAAGTGTTTGAGTGGTTTAAACGATTTAAAGATGGCCGCGAAGACACCAGTGATGACACTCGTACTGGCAGACCATTGTCAGCAACTTGTTCGACACTTTCCTTGTCAACTCCTGTTAACTCAGACACTGCTCTGATTGTTAAACGGCGATCTTGTCGAACAAGTTTACCGATTTTTTCAATGTTTGCATCAGTTTTTGCTGACAATGGTCTGCCAGTACGAGTGTCATCACTGGTGTCTTCGCGGCCATCTTTAAATCGTTTAAACCACTCAAACACTTGTGTTCGCGATAAACAATCATCGCCGTACACTTGTTGTAACATTACAAACGTTTCACTTGCAGATTTTCCTAGTTTGAAACAAAATTTGATGTTAACACGCTGTTCTTTCTGTACACTCAACATTTTCCGACGCACAGACAAAACGTCAACTACTTAAAACAGACGCCACGGGCAGACTGAGTGCAGGAGGCAGATGAAACTCGAGCAGTAGGCGGAGCGAGAGTCACGTGACAGGCCACGCGACTTTCAGCCTTATTGCATTCGTTTTATTGTTTCACCAGTACTAGTCCGGTTTTTTTCTAGCCACACCTCGTATTTCTTGGCCACCGCATTCGCCAGATATCACTCCAAAACATGGTTCAAATGGCTCCAAGCACTATGGGACTTAACATCTCAGGTCATCAGTCCCCTAGACGTAGAACTACTTAAACCTAACTATCCTAAGGACATCAAACATATCCATGCCCGAGGCAAGATTCGAACCTGCGACCGTAGCAGCAGCGCGGTTCCGGCCTAGAAACGCTCGGCCACAACGGCTGGCGTTTTCATTCCCTTGAACTTTTTTGTGTGGGGGTATGTAAAAGATACCGTGTATCAAACAGATACGGGACATTGCTGACTTGAAGCAAAGGATTCAAAGTGCCATTGCCACCATTGATGACGCTGTGCTACAGCGAACAAGGCAAGAAATCGGGTACCGTCTTGATGTGCTTCGTGCTATTAAAGGCGCCCATATAGAGGTCTATTAAACACTGTCAAAAAACTTTTATAAACACTGATTACAATAAAAGAAATATTTCAACAACCGCCGTTGTAACAAAAGTTTTGTAGTTGTAAAGGGACTTTATGAACACCCTGTGCTTAGGTTCCTAGTTTGACGAACACCGGAAAAAAGTGTCAGCACCAGCTGTACTTTTACTATCCAGTGGTCCTAAGACAACGCGAAATGACTTAGGGAGCTTATAGCACCTTGGATGTTCCAGTAAATCACCTTATTTTATTCCCACCAGAAAACTGCTAGGACTATCTGCGAAAGAGCGACTGAAGCGTAGCAATCAACATCACTGCTACTTTGTACCTTAGTGGCATCTAATCACCAATGCATGGCTTCGAATTGCCTTCAGAAGTCATCCGTGAGGAAACAGTAGTATTAAATTATTCAGACCTCCAACGAAATAAGTCTGGGTCGCATACATACTAATGTTTTGTCAGGAACCAAAATGCAACATGTATCAAGCAAATGTTGTTTAGCTACCCGGAGGACGTTAATCAGCATTATGGTCTTTGTGGTAACTTACGAAAATATGAACAGCAAAACGTCTTCTTTCCAATAGCACTCTATATTTGGCAGTCCCTCTTCTCAAGAACTGTTCCCAAACGTATCGCAGTCTGTCATTGATGTAAACATCACATTAAAAATGTAATATAAAATACTGTTGTCTAGAGGTAGGGTATTAGACTGGTAACAGAACGTTGTGTATCCAGGGTTCAACTCTAGCCACAGCTTAAATTTTGGACAAAAATTCGTCAGGAGCGGCGGCAGACGACTTCCTGTATAGGGAGTCAACCTCCTATCCAGCGGCCTTATTAAAAGGACGGAGGAACGGTTCGGAGTACCCTCTTGCCATTGAGGAAGGAAACTGTCCCTAAAAGGCAAAAGAATTAGCAATGCTTAACGGCATGGAAATGTAGGAGCCACTATATTAAAGACACACAATGTGTATCCACAGGACATGTGGCCAGTAACTGGAAAAGTGCCACGATGATCTCTCCATTGGCAAAAGATCTCAGATTTGTCTGCCATTCGGATCTCCAAGAGAGGATGCCAAGGGGGAAATGACAGTGAGTAGAATGTTAAATAACTGACGAAAGGGTAACATTCTACGCATCGGAACGTGAAATATCACAAATCCCAATGTAATAGAGAAAATATAAAATCTGAAAAGGGTTCAAATGGCTCTGAGTACTATGGGACTTAACATCTATGGTCATAAGTCCCCTAGAACTTAGAATTACTTAAACCTAACTAACCTAAGGACATCACACAACACCCAGTCATCACGAGGCAGAGAAAATCCCTGACCCCACCGGGAATCGAACCCGGGAACTCGAGCGTGGGAAGCGAGAACACTACCGCACGACCACGAGCTGCGGACATCTGAAACGGGAACTGTCAAGGCTCAGTCTATATGTAGTGGAAGTCACTGAAGTGAAATTCCAAGAAAATAGATATTTCTGGTCTGGCTAATATAGGGTAATATCAGCTGCAGCAGAAAATGGTGTAACGGGACTAGATTACCTCATGAAAGGAGGTAGGGCAGAAAGTCAGTTCCTAAGAATAGTTCAGTGATAGGACCATTCTCGTCAGAATCGACAGCAAAACCAGCGCCAGCGACGACAATTCAGGTGTGCATGCTGATTCACAAACAGAAGAAGAGAGAGAGAGAGAAAATATTTGAGGATACTGAATGGGTAATGCGGTATATAAAGGGAGATGAAAATCTTATAGGGCGGAGCACATAAAAGTGGCCCGGACGAATGGATAGGCCTACGACTGGAGGTGGATGTATGCATGTCCCTGACTTCAGCCGTCGCACGGACGCCAAAATGGAAAATATTGAAATAAACGATATCGGAATTGAAAAACAACTGCTATCACTTAGTAGCGGAAAAGCATCCGGACCAGACGAGATACCCTTAAGATTCTACAGTGATTATGCTAAAGAACTTGCCCCCTTTCTATCAGCAATTTATCGTAGATCGCTGGAAGAACGTAAAGTACCTAGCGACTGGAAGAAAGCGCAGGTCGTTCCCATTTTCAAGAGGGGTCATAAATCAGATGCGAATAATTATAGGCCTATTTCGCTTACGTCAATCTGTTGTAGAATAATGGAACATGTTTTGTGTTCTCGTATTATGACGTTCTTAGATAATACAAATCTCCTTCATCATAACCAACATGGATTCCGCAAACAGAGATCATGTGAAACTCAGCTCGCCCTATTTGCCCAAGAAATTCAGTGCCGTAGACACTGGCGAGCAGATTGATGCCGTATTCCTGGACTTCAGGAAGGCATTTGATACGGTTCCGCACTTACGTTTAGTGAAAAAAATACGAGCTTACGGAATATCGGACCAGGTTTGTGATTGGATTCAGGATTTCCTAGAAGAAAGAACACAACATGTCATTCTTAACGGTTCAAAATCTGCAGATGTAGAGGTAATTTCGGGAGTACCGCAGGGAAGCGTGATAGGACCTTTATTGTTTACAATTTACATAAATGACTTAGTTGACAACATCGGTAGCTCCGTGAGGCTATTTGCAGATGACACGGTTGTCTACAAGAAAGTAGCAACATCAGAAGACTCGTACGTACTCCAAGAGGACCTGCAGAGGATTAATGCATGGTGCGACAGCTGGCAGCTTTCCCTAAACGTAGATAAATGTAATATAATGCGCATACATAGGGGCAGAAATCCATTCCAGTACGATTATGCCATAGGTGGTAAATCATTGGAAGCGGTAACGACCGTAAAATACTTAGGAGTTACTATCCGGAGCGATCTGAAGTGGAATGATCACATAAAACAAATAGTGGGAAAAGCAGGCGCCAGGTTGAGATTCATAGGAAGAATTCTAAGAAAATGTGACTCATCGACGAAAGAAGTAGCTTACAAAACGCTTGTTCGTCCGATTCTTGAGTATTGCTCATCAGTATGGGACCCTTACCAGGTTGGATTAATAGAAGAGATAGACATGATCCAGCGAAAAGCAGCGCGATTCGTCATGGGGACATTTAGTCAGCGCGAGAGCGTTACGGAGATGCTGAACAAGCTCCAATGGCGGACACTTCAAGAAAGGCGTTACGCAATACGGAGAGGTTTATTATCGAAATTACGAGAGAGCACATTCCGGGAAGAGATGGGCAACATATTACTACCGCCCACATATATCTCGCGTAATGATCACAACGAAAAGATCCGAGAAATTAGAGCAAATACGGAGACTTACAAGCAGTCGTTCTTCCCACGCACAATTCGTGAATGGAACAGGGAAGGGGGGATCAGATAGTGGTACAATAAGTACCCTCCGCCACACACCGTAAGGTGGCTCGCGGAGTATAGATGTAGATGTAGATGTAGATGTAACCACACTCCGTGGCGCGCACGCCACGTGTACGCCCGCCTCATGACCCACATCGGTTCAGAGCGTAGTGCGAGCTGACTCAGTTAGGGTGGGGCAGCGCAAAGGGGGCGGTGGTACTCACCGTAGAGCAGACGGTGTTCGTTGTGGAAAGTTACCTGACCTCAAAGTCGTGGCAACGGTGTGGTCAGCTGTTTGCTGGAAAGTTTAACGGTGTCAACATGCCAGCAAAGAGTGCCATGCAACGCTTACTCCGAAAATGGCGTAAGACAGGATCTGCTTTGAAAAAGTCAAAAAACATTCCGAAGCGTGCACGCAAGCAATAAAATATGGCTGAAGTTCACCAGAAAATGCTTCAGAGTCCTGCCAAATCAACCCGACGCTTGTTGCAATAAAATGGTTCAAATGGCTCTGAGCACTATGAGACTTAACTTCTGAGGTCATCAGTCCCCTAGAACTTAGAAATACTTAAACCTAACTAACCTGAGGACATCACAGACATCCATGCCCGGGGCAGGATTCAAAGCTGCGACCGTAGCGGTCGCGCGGTTCCAGACTGTAGCGTCTAGAACGCTCGGCCACCCCGGCCGGCTGTTTGTACTTTGGAACTCTGTTCTCTGGGACACTTTTACTTGTCCCACCCTGTATGACCATGAGTAACTGGTACGTTGTAGTAAGTGAAATTTATGAGTAAATTGGGGTTTTGTCGAAGGAACGAGGAGGAATAATTGAGCTCTGCAATAAATTTCAGCTATTCAAAAATCACAAGAGGAGAAAATATACTTCGAAAAACCTTGAGGGCATGGAAAGATTCCTGTTGGATTACACTGTGGTGAGGCAGAGATTCCAAAATCATAATACGTTATAAGGCTTATCCAGGAGCAAATACAGGCTCAGATTCAATTTAGTAATATCGAAGCGTTGACTGAAGTTTAAGAAAATCTTCCGGAAGAATCAATGTGGAGGGAAGTGGAATACTGAAGTATAGAGAAATGATGAGGTGCGTTTGAAGTTCTCTGTGTAGATACTGCGACAGTAAATACCACAGTAGCAGCTCAGTTAGAGAGGAATGGAGATCTCTAAAAGGGCAATCAAAGAAGTAGAGCAAAAATGGGTACAAGAAAGGTATTTGCGAAGAAGCCTTGCTTAGCAAAGGAAATACTTCAGTTGATCAACGAGAGAAGGAAGTACAAATGTGTTCTGGAAAAGTCGGGAATACATCAGGAATGAAATAAAAAGGAGGTGTAGGGAAGCCAAGACTAAATGGTTGCATGAAAAATGTGAAGAAATAAAAAAATAAATGGTTGCTGGAAAGACTGATTTAGCATACAGAACAGTCAAAACAATCATTGGTGAATACGAAAGCACAGGCGAAAACATTAAGAGTGCAAAAGTAATTTCTGAAATAAACGTAAGCGAGAGAGTGGTATGGGAACAGACTTTATTGATGAACTCTACGAGAGGAAGGAAATAAGACAATAGAGGTAAAAACAGGAGTTGATGTGTAAGACATGGGGGATCCAATAGCCCTCAGAATGTAACAGCGTTTTGAGAGAAATATAATCAGATTAGGCTGTTGTCACAGATCAGATTTCTTCGAAATTTCTGAAATCAATGGAGGAAATAGCAGACCATCGTCTATTCAAGCTGGTGAATAAAATCTATGAGACTCGAGAAATACTATGAATTTCGGAAAAGTATCATCCACAGAATCCCTGTTACATCAAATTGAAGAAGACCTGCAATGTGCGAGTTGGCTTTACGAGAGGTAAAGACAGCAAGGGGGCAACTCTGACGTTCCTCTTGATAATGGAAGGAAGACTGAGGAAAAAGTCAGGACACGTTCATAAGATCCATCGACATACAAAAAGCGTTCAACAAAGTAAAATTGTGTAAGATGTTCGAAATTCTCAGAAAATAAGATGTCAACTATAGGGAAAGGCAGATAATATACAGGGCTATTACAAATGATTGAAGCGATTTCATAAATTCACTGTAGCTCCATTCATTGACATATGGTAACGACACACTACAGATACGTAGAAAAACTCATAAATTTTTGTTCGGCTGAAGCCGCACTTCCGGTTTCTGCCGCCAGAGCGCTCGAGAGCGCAGTGAGACAAAATGGCGGCAGGAGCCGAGAAAGCGTATGTCGTGCTGGAAATGCACTCACATCAGTCAGTCATAACAGTGCAACGACACTTCAGGACGAAGTTCAACAAAGATCCACCAACTGCTAATTCCATTCGGCGATGGTATGCGCAGTTTAAAGCTTCTGGATGCCTCTGTAAGGGGAAATCAACGGGTCGGCCTGCAGTGAGCGAAGAAACGGTTGAACGCGTGCGGGCAAGTTTCACGCGTAGCCCGCGGAAGTCGACGAATAAAGCAAGCAGGGAGCTAAGTGTACCACAGCCGACGGTTTGGAAAATCTTACGAAAAAGGCTAAAGCAGAAGCCTTACCGTTTACAATTGCTACAAACCCTGACACCCGATGACAAAGTAAAACGCTTTGAATTTTCGGCGCGGTTGCAACAGCTCATGGAAGAGGATGCGTTCAGTGCGAAACTTGTTTTCAGTGGTGAAGCAACATTTTTTCTTAATGGTGAAGTGAACAGACACAGTGTGCGAATCTGGGCGGTAGAGAATCCTCACGCATTCGTGCAGCAAATTCGCAGTTCACCAAAAGTTAACGTGTTTTGTGCAATCTCACGGTTTAAAGTTTACGGCACCTTTTTCTTCTGCGAAAAAAACGTTACAGGACACGTGTATCTGGACATGCTGGAAAATTGGCTCATGCCACAACTGGAGACCGACAGCGCCAACTTCATCTTTCAACAGGATGGTGCTCCACCGCACTTCCATCATGATGTTCGGCATTTGTTAAACAGGAGATTGGAAAACCGATGGATCGGTCGTGGTGGAGATCATGATCAGCAATTCATGTCATGGCCTCCACGCTCTCCAGACTTAACCCTATGCGATTTTTTTCTGTGGGGTTATGTGAAAGATTCGGTGCTTAAACCTCCTATACCAAGAAACGTGCCAGAACTGCGAGCTCGCATCAACAATGCTTTCGAACTCATTGATGGGGACATGCTGCGTCGAGTGCGGGAGGAACTTGATTATCGGCTTGATGTCTGCCGAATCACTAAAGGGGCACATATCGAACATTTGTGAATGCCTAAAAAAACTATTTGAGTTTTTGTATGTGTGTGCAAAGCATTGTGAAAATATCTCAAATAATAAAGTTATTGTAGAGCTGTGAAATCGCTTCAATCATTTGTAATAACCCTGTACAATGAGGTGACTAAAGTTATGGGATGGCGCTATGCTCATATAATGGCGGTAGTATCGCGTACACAAGGTATAAAATGGCAGTGCATTGGCGGGGCTGTCAATTATACTCAGGTTACTCATATGAAAAGATTTTCAAAGTGTCTATGGCAGCACGGCGGGAATTGACAGACTTTGAACGTGGAATGGTACTTAGAGCTAGACGCAATCCGTTTCGGAAATCGCTAGGGGATTCAGTATTCCGATATCCACAGTGTTAAGAGTCTGCCGGGAATACTAAATTTCAGGCATTACCGTTCACCATGGACAATGCATTCACATAAAGACCGAGAGCAGCGGCGTTTGCGTAGAGTATCACTGACTGAATTAATCGCAGAAATCAATGTGGGACGTACGATGAACATATCGGTTAGGACAGCGAGCCGAAATTTGGCCTTAATGGGCTATGGCAGCAGACGACCGACGCAAGTGCCTTTTGTAATAGCACGTCGTCGCCTGTAGTACCTCTTCAGGTGACGGACACGATTGCCTTTTCTAATAGCACGTCATCACCTGCAGCGCATCTCTTGGACCCGTGATCATATCGGTTGGACCCTAGATTCCTGGAAAACCGTGGCCTCGTCAGATTGTAACACCATAGTTCTAATGCTCTACTGATTTATTTTGCTTTTTGTTTATTTAATGTTACTTCGTTGAGCTTCTGTAAATGTGATTGGATAGATAACACAAAATTGTATACTCCTTTCTTTGTACAAACTTTGACGTCATGTTTTGGTTCAATGCAAAGTAGTGTATCTGCAATTTATATTCTTTGTCCCATTTGGAGGGAACAAAATTTACTGTATATGATTGTAATTTTGTGTGAATAATTTTTTGTAGAGATGTCAATATGTGTAAATGTTTCGTTTTATTTAATGCATTTGGTTGCTGATATGTAAATTGCTGATCCTGACTTAGGGTTCTTAGTTAGTTTGTATGTAAATGGTGTAGTGGTTCCCCTCGGGAACGGAACTGTGTAGCGCGCGCAAATTGTGGTTGGCCTAGGTGGAAAAGGTGGAACTGATAGTCAGTCGGGGACGAGCTACGAGTCGGGGACGAGCTACGAGTCCGTGCTCTGCCATGTAAAAGATGCATATTGTGCTGATTTCGAGAGAGGCTTTTCCTGCTTCTTTCTAAGGCCTCGGATGGATGGATAAATAGCTGGAATTTTTCTGGAATTTGTCTCTATCATTGCCACCAAGAAATGACAGAGTCCAGCAATTCTGCCTGCAATTCCACCTACCAGCATGCAGTTGCCACCACATTGCGCAATCATTGCAACGTAATACTATAATGATGTACAGTGAAGGATCAGCTTAATGGATGTGCTAATGTGCTGAAATATAAGGTAATTTATATCGGAATTTATGTACCTACCTTGATTTTTCTCATCATCATAACACCTCTTAGGTTCCTCTCCGTTTGAACTAAAGCGATTTCCGAGTGTCCTTATTGAAAGAAATTAAAGCCTAGAGTTTTGCTAATTGATGCCTCTTCAACATAGTAAAGAGAAAGTTCAAGTAAATGTGGCAAGAGAGTGAGTTAAAGTTAATGATGCTTGCTGAAATAATTTTTCTAGTAAAACTGCTTATTAATGTATTGTGGCCAACTTCAAATTAAAATTTCTTAAGACTGAGGCTTATAAAGTAAATGATCACATAGTTGTCTGTAGTAAATTATAAAAGGTGAGGCAGTTTCTTGCAATTTTGTCAACAGTGTGTTTCGATGTAGTAAAAGTGAGAAAGCTGCAGTTGTGAAACCTTATATACTCGTGTTTACTAAGTGTTTGTCTCTCTGGTGTATTAGAAGTGCATATTAATAGTAATGTTATAAAGACCATTCACTTTGTGTAAGCCCTGAAAGTAATAGTGTGTTTCGGTAGCTGTTATAATTTTGCAAATTGTTTCTGCTGCTCTGTTAGTTCCAATCTTACCGTAAACATATGTATGTGTAATAGTTCACTGCACTCGCGTGTGACAAAGTATAGGTTGTGTGGATCCGTTATAGCTACTGATAACTATTTTCTTAAAAGAGAATGTTAATCATTCTCTTGCCTAGTTAGGCTGGCGACCGTTTTCTTTCTCAGTTGAACAGTACAGATAGACAAAATTTTGTTCGTACTGTTCTAATATTTACGTAATTCTGACTTTCATTTTCGATAAGCCATTCCCGTTAGGTACAGCACGGTCAACCTAACAAAATTCCTCTCAGAGGGTAACACTGCTCTGTTGCTATATACCATAATTGCTTGAACAAAATAGTTTTATTTCATAACCTGTTTCCAATTTTAAGGTTATGGTACAGTAGTAGCAGACAGGAGTGTTATGAGATCCGATTTCAGTTCGTAAGAGCTGATGGTAGGATACGGGTATGGCGCAGGTACCACGAAGCTGTGGACCTAGGTTGGTAGCCAGGCACTGTGTAAGCAGGTGGTGGCTCCATAATGGTCCTCTGGTCGAACTATACCGATCATTGACTGGAAACGGCTATTTTATGCTACTTGGAGACCATTTTCATCTATTCATGGACTGCATGTTCCCAAACAACGATGGAATTTTCAGGGATGACAATGCGTCATGCCACCAGGCCACAACTGTGCGCGATTGGTTTGAAAAACATTGTGAACAGTTCGAGCGAATGGTCTGGCCACCCAGATCGCCCGACATGAATTCCATCGAACATTTATGGGACATAGTCGAGAGGTCAGTTCGTGCACAAAGTCATACACCGGAAACTCTTGTAATTGTCGACAGGTATAGAGGCAGCGGGGCTCAGTATTTCTGCAGAAGGCTTCCAACGACTTGTTGAGTCCATGCCACGTAGAGCTGCTGCACAAAGCCGAGCAAAAGGTCCGACACCAGATTAAGAGGTATCCCACGAATTTTGTCACCTCAGTGCACAATATGTACAAGAACCAAGATGAAAAAATTATAGTAGTAGACAACGAGAAAAGTGCTCGGATTAAAAAGCACGTAAGACCGGCATGTAGCCTTTCGCCCCTACTGCTCAATCTATGTGCTGAAGAGGCAATGTGGAAATGAAAGAAGGGTTCAGGATTGGGACTGAGATACAGGGTGAAGGTTCAAAAATGGCTCTGAGAACTATGGGACTTAACTTCTCACGTCGTGAGTCCCCTAGAACTTAGAACTACTTAAACCTAACTAGCCTAAGGACATCACACACATCCATGCCCGAGGAAGGATTCGAACCTGCAACCGTAGTGATCGCGCGGTTCCAGACTGTAGCGCCTAGAACCGCTCGGCCACTCCCAGGGTGAAGGGATACCAGTCGTAAGACTCATTGATGACATTACTATCCTCAGTGAAAGTGAGGAAGAATTGCAGGATCTGTTGAATGGAATGAGCAGTCTAATGAGTGCGGACTTCAGAATGAGAGTAAATCAAAGAAAGCATGATGGTACACTTTGTCATATGGAAGTTCATTTGAGATGTAAGGCGAGTTAATGATGTCACATTGGCACCAAATTTCACCACAATTCTGTCCAACGCCATTGTCGACGTGTGAGGCGATTAGAAGACTATCACAGCTCCTCTTATCCACATTCCATCCCTTCTTTTGACGCCTCTGTGATGGAGGTCAGAGTCGCGACACCCAGCACACGTTTCGTAGGAGTGGCCGAAGAAAACATTTCAGACAAAGCACCGCTCAGACCCGACACGAAAAGGCACCAGAGGGTGGCATAAAGGACGTCAATGGAACAACGTTTCCCTTGGGGCGTTGATGATCACACATTTTGCGGTCGAAAACCACAACAGGATGTGCGATGAGCAGCAGGACGACTTTCCTTAAAACATTTGAAACTGCTGACACGCCCGAACGTTTCAACCCTTCTTTAAGGACACCGTGGGGCTGCATCGACGTTGAACGTGGTCGCACTCATTTCCAGTGCAGTGCTGCCGCAATTTTTTCTCTCGTGAACGTGTTTGGAACCACTAGAGACCGTTCAAAGCCATTCGACGAAATTGGAAAGTGAACCGAAGCAGCAAAAGCTGCTTACTGCGACACTGACCATTGGCACACGCGCAAATAAAACGGCATAAGATCCCTCAGGAAACTCACTAGTTGGGCGAAACTCTCGGCGGTACAGTTCTAAAAATGAACCTGTACAGAGACTATTTGTAAAGTAATCCTAGACGCCTACGGGCAGGCTGCCTCTCGATACCCTTCCAGTCGCCTACCTGCAGGTACCTAGGACTTCAGACATGTGTTTTCTCTGCACAGGTACATTTTAAAGTGTTCAACAAACGTGGACGGTTGGCGCTGAGGGTATTGCCGAACTCTGGAGGGTCAGGGGGGGGAGGGGGGGATGGGATGTCTCAGAGGGACCCTTTACTCTTTTATTCATGAATGTGTCAGTATCGCACCCCTCTGCGATCATGCCACAGCAGAGCACAACAGAAGGGCTGAAGATGCATAAGCGCCATTTGGCACTTCGGGTCGTGTTCAGATTCCGCCGAATGGTTTGGAACGATCCCTAGTGGTTGCAGTCAGTACACAACACTAAAAATTGTGTAGCACTGCTTTGCAAATGGATCCGGCCACGTTTAGTGGGGATGGAGTCCCACAATATTCTTAGAGAACGTTTGAAAAGTCCGTGTAAGCAGTGTAGAAGGTTGTCAAGAAATTTGTGCTGTTGCTCACTGTGAACTGTCGTCCTCGATGGGGAAATTTGTGCGGATCAAAGCCCCAACGAAAGGGGAGGTTTCATTGATACCCTTTTTGCCACCCCACGACAAACGTGAGGTCACGGTGGAATTTTACCAAAAGATGACGCAGTCATTCTTGGCCGTAGCGCGAGACTGTCGCATCGCGATGGCTTTCCGAGCGATTCGGCTTACGTACGCGGGCGGCATCGATGAGATCTGTTCAAGTTAAACTGTTACTAAATGCAAGGCGGCAGGCGCCTATAGCAAAACGCGTTCGCGTGGGAGAAGAAACTGAATATGCTGGTCCGCATCGATTCTGGAACCGGACGGGCTGGAGCGGCGGGTCCGACATTTCATGACTCGTGTGCCACCCTCTAGTAAGTTTCCGACCCCCAAAAGAAATGGGGTCGTTGCCAACTTACCTGGAGGGGCAGGGGATAGAGCCTACCTGCTGCGACACAGAGAAATGATCGGGTCTTTCGCTAACAGAAGGTTCTCATTCTGGCCCAATCTCAACTGCCGGAAAAGTGGTTCTCAATGTGTTCCTACGCTTCCACATACAAGAAGAGCCATTTAAGGCTTGAAGAATTTTTTAACAGTCGCTGCCAATTAAGAACTTCTCACGAAATTTTACGAACTTCCAGCATGCAGGAATAGCTGTAGGTCAGCAACTACTCTTAATCAGTACTAGGAAAAAGCAGGCCAAAGTAGTAAATGTTACTTTTTTTAATTTTTTTATTCACTCGATGACTAGTTTTGGGCCGAGACCAATTTTAAATGATCGTAGCTTAGTCAATAATTGTGTTTTGAAAGATGTGAAAACCATGTTAAAAATGGTTTTCACATCTTTGGAAATACCGTTGTTGGCTATGTTACGATGGTTTCAAAATGAGTGAATAATACTAATAGTAAGTAAAATTTGCGAATCTGGATTGTTTTTTCGGTGTACTTGTCTCACAAAATGACCGCAGGCGAATTCTATGTCCCTATTTCCGTTCCTATAACGTCCCTTTTCTCTTGGAATTTTTTAGAGGGTTAAGCCGCAATTGAAAATTAAAGGCTCCTGAATCTGTAATCATGTAGCACTGTTTTTCATTGTTACTATTTTGTTTCTTTGGCCGAGGGTTACAGCAAGCGTACATGTTGCATGTGACCCAACGAGTGACACTACAATCTGTTTTTGCAGTATAACGCTTGTTAGTGACCTCTAGTCGAAATTGTGAACTGCAAAGGCAAACATAAAGGCATAAAAGCAAACATGTTGATTTTACTTTTTTTAGTCAAAATCATGTTCTTTTAAATTTTTTTTTGACAAATGCAGCTTGTAACATCGATCAAGGTGAGAGTATCACCACATAATGGAATTGTTGTGAACCGCTGCAGCTGATTTGTCAGGAAAGGTGACGGAAAAATGAAGAGCAGAACAAAGAAAGTTGCGATATAGGAACGTCTGCCAACTTCAGCTTTTCAGAGGTTTTGTAGGTAAAGTTCTATCCGGCATGATGGTAACAACATTTTGAACCCATTACGCACTCAGTTTCAAAAAGATTGGAGACCCTTATAGGCGCGCGGAGTGGCTGAGCGGTTAGAGGCGCCATGTCACTAATCGTGCGGCCCCTCCCTCGAGCATGTGTGTGAGTATTGTCCTCAGCGTTAATTTAGTTTAAGTAGTGTCTAAGTCTAGGGACCGATGACCTCAGCAGTTTTGTCCCTTAGGAATTCACATACATTTGACATTTTGAAGACCCTTATAATCTTTACCTAACTTCTGTATATTGGTGAGAACAAAGTCCAATGAATAGAGATTCATCTCGACAGTTGTGCGTAACCAGAGAGGTACATATCTCAGACAACAGTTGCTCCTCGTTTAGTAATACAAGTTAGATCAGTCAAACTGGATACACATCACAAAGGTACTGGCTCGGCCAGTGTCCAACTGATCTGTGTACTCTGCTGAAAATTTAATGATATTGGTTGGATCAGGAGGCAAGATGTTCAAATACCATGCGGTAGAAGCTTCCAGATCACATATACTCAACAACGCCAGACAGTTGCACGCCTGACTGACAGTTTACTACTGGCTGGCAAAGGAGAGGAATTCATGGCGGCCCCATCAAACTACTCAGAACACCGACGACTCAAAAAACAAAAATAAAATAAATAAATAAAAATTGTGCACAACTCAGGAATACTGGGTGGAGAAGTATTCAAAACCTGCACATCCCACTCGGCAGTTACAACTGAGAAACAGAGCTCGTATATGAGGCAGTGTCCAAGTGGTGGACTTCTGTACACTTGTGTATACAGACAGTCAAGTCAAACGTCGAACACAAAACTGTAGTTTACAGAACTGGAGCCAGGACAGTAAATTTCCGCGTTTTGGCAGAACTATGGCTCTGAGCACTATGGGACTTAACATCTGTGGTCATTAGTCCCCTAGAACTTAGAACTACTTAAACCTAACTAACCTAAGGACATCACAGACATCCATGCCCGAGGCAGGATTCGAACCTGCGACCGTAGCGGTCATGCGGTTCCAGACTGAAGCGCCTAGCACCGCACGGCCACACCGGCCGGCTTGAAAAGGTGGCATAGACTGTTTTTACGCTGAATACTGGTCTTTCCAAGCACGTTAAATACATTATGTAGAAGCAGCGCCAACACTTCACTGCGTAGCTAACCTGTGAAGGGCTCATATGCAATTAAGATGGGTGCGATTGGTTCTTCCTAAACATTCTCTTTTCATGAGTAATACCGCCGTCGGCTTTAAACTTTACCTTGTCTCAAGGCAGACATATACTGCCATCAGCACAAGGCGAGATGCTCCGTGACTTATCAGCCCAGTGTATCTTTTTAATTTCACTCGTTCCCACAGGAAAGCACTCCACTGTACAAACACTCGTCCTCTCATCTAATGAGACAGATTCACATCGGCACATCATCTGATAGTCAGAGGAAGATACTGCAAGACGGCAATAGTAAACAACTACGGTGTGTGCGAATATCATGTTATCAGCAATTTTAGTAATGAGCACCACGATTTAATCAGTCTCCTGTGGTGACGCACTCCATGTACTGGATTTTTCTATTCGCTGGTGGTAGAAGTGACGTCTTTTTTACATGATAGTTGTTATCTATTAATGGACAGTAATTTGCAGTGTACTACTCCCGTTTACGTGGGGTAAACTGACCGCTCTAAGAATAATTGGATTTACGCCAAACCATGGTTATTGATAGAAGATTGTTGCTTACGTATTTTGAATCTACATATTATAAGGTACCATATTTATCGAACTAAATATTTACAGTTACACACATACATCGCGAAACGTAATTAAAGCGTCACTGTCTCGAAACCAAGTAACTGTTTCCCAACGCGACGTGGAAGTTTGAAATTCGGCTCAAAGGTGCCTACAAACTTTTGTGTTAGCAGAAGAGCCAACACCGTGTTACGAGTGGAAGCCGAAATGCACGCGTTTTAACTCACGCAGGCTGGCGTGAGGAGGGAAGAACCACAATGACGTGAGGTCTGGAACATGACAAGGAATGAGAATTCAGAAAGCGGACGTAATTAGTTTCATACTTAACTTTAATCCATTAATGATGAACGTCGCTCTTGACGGTACATGATTCACAATATTATCTGTTCAGAATACATTCTTGAAGTAATTATAGTAACTGAATATGGCGCCTTGCTAGGTCCTAGCAAATGACGTAGCTGAAGGCTATGCTAAACTGCCGTCTCTGCAAATGAGAGCGTATGTAGACAGTGAACCAACGCTAGCAAAGTCGGCTGTACAACTGGGGCGAGTGCTAGGGAGTCTCTCTAGACTAGACCTGCCGCGTGGCGGCGCTCGGTCTGCAATCACTGATAGTGGCGACACGCGGGTCCGACGTATACTAACGGACCGCGGCCGATTTAAAGGTTACCACCTAGCAAGTGTGGTGTCTGGCGGTGACACCACACAAACTTTCACTGTAATATTGGAAAAGCGTGGGCTCTGAGACGTCACCCTCCGGCACGACGACGTTTCAAATAGCATAGTATCGACACATGGGGCAAAGAAAGGCCTGAACTCAGAAGTTCACTTAACGTGTAAGTGTGTGATGTCACACTGGCACCAAATTTCACCACAGTTCTGCTCAACGGCACCGTCAATGTGTCACACGATGGGAAGGTCGCTACACCCCTTCTTACATTTCGCTCCTCTTCCGGTCGCTTCGCCTCTGCACTGGACGTCAGAACCGCGACATCAGCATTGAAATCGCGCGGGTTTCTTTCGAGTGGCCGAGTAAAACGTTCCAGACACACCGCGGTTCAGAACTGACACGAAATCGGGTTTTGTAAATGCTTTCATTCTTAAGTAAGCTGAATGCTTCAGAAAATGAAACAAATGAACTGAAGCTGTTCCAGTATTTTACCAGAACGTCGAAACACTATCTCGAATATCTCGTACAAGCAATTGCTTCGAGAATTGTTAAAACCGATACGAATATGAAAGCGTGTACACCAGTTACGACAACATTAGCATTCATGCTTCGGTTTTTACCTAATGGTGATTTGAGGTACATTAAAGTTCGGTATTCATCAATAAGCTTCATGGTTCCAGATGTATGCGATGCATGGGTAAAAGGATTGAATGATTTCATTAAAAGAAGTTTGAAATAAGTATACAATTTTTATTTCTATTTTATCTTTGTTCCTCGGCTTATACCACTGTTTACACTATCAATTCCTCCTTCAGGTACGTCTCCAGATAGTACGAAACTCACAGCATGAAATTCAAACCATGTGGATGAAAAGCCACCTGAGCTTTTAAGTCTCTCATTTTTCATGGGTTAGAAGACTCCGGAATTTTTTTAATGCTTCATCAAAACACTGATTTTCTTTTTCAGACTGCGATCTTTGTATACCTTACTTTCGACGTCCCATTGCTTTGGTCGTAGATGAATCGCATTTAAAAAATTCATAATTCTCTCTGAACCGTGATTTATTTTCAAAGAATATTCTTAAGAATTTACTTTATTTACTAACGATTCATCAAGAACATTAACACATTTAATCACACTATGTAAGCATGGAAGTAGTTGCCAGGGAGTAACTGATGAAATCATAACCAAATTCCTTTTAACAAATGGGAATTTTATTCACTTTAATAGTGCCTAAAAACATTTAAAAAAATAGATTTAAAATTATAATCAGAAAGCAGCCTCTAAATATCAAAGTTACAATTTATTCAGAGGCAGAAAGAAACAAGTTTTGACTGTATGAGCTTTCGGGCAGAGAACCTTGCAGCTCCCTTTTGACACAGCCGTAGTTACGACCGCTCACGACAGCCTCTGAAAGACTACACTGGAGCAAATCTGCAACACGCCAGATAACTTAAAACTAAGAGTTTTAACAATTTACACAAGCACACTAACTATGCATCCCCCCCCCCCCCCCTAGGAGGGGAATTAAAATATTAACCTTGCCACCGAAGGTGCAACTTGATTTTAACTTCTAAGAAAAGTATTACGGTGAAAGGTTCAAAAAATGGCTCTGAGCACTATGGGACTTAACATCTGAGGTCATCAGTCCCCTAGACTTAGAACTACTTAAATCTAAGGACATCACAAATATCCATGCCCGAGGCAGTATTCGAACCTGCGACCGTAGCAGTCGCGCGGTTCCGGACTGAAGCGCCTAGAACCGCTCGGCCACCGCGGCCGGCTACGGTGAAAGGGTGGCAACTTTATGTACTAAAATGATCATTTAAGTAAAAGCCCATGAAAGGCAGACTTATATAAATTTCTACAAGGTTGGCCAAACAATAGTTACGACGCTCTACAGTACACAGATATCGCCTCTCAAGATCATAGGCAATAATATCAAAGTTTCCATAGATCAAAACATACTTCAGGTATTAGGCCGTTACACTCCAAGTAATAAATTCGTTAACACGCCAAATCCGACAAACATGACAAAGGCGGCTACTAACGTACGGTAGATTGAAAGGGAGATTACCGAACAACCCAAACCGCAGGTTGCTCTAACCCATCCCTACTCCACAAGGGAAAAACGGACCACCCAATTTATAAACAACCACCTTCCCGCGGGTGGGCCAACGGAGAAGAATAGTGGGACGACCCCAAAGCAAAACGGCTGGTGACCTCACCAGGAAAACAAGTATAATTTAACAAGAGTAAATCAAACAACATATCACCAATCACTTAACTTCTAATAAACTGCTATTTCTCGAGAAAACCCGGCGCAGCACCCCCAAATCGCTCTCCCGAACCGTCCGCTGCCAGCCGCTTCAGCGGACGCAGGAAGGCGCGCCGATCTCCCGTCTCACTGCGTCGCAGCTCGCACCGGCCAGACAGATGTCGTGGGTTGGCTCCTGTTGCTCTCGTGTGTTAATTCCCATAGTGCTCAGAGCCATTTGAACCATTTTGTTGCTCTCGTGTCGACCGCGAAGTCACTACCCCTCGCTATACGCCGCGACCTACTGGACTCACGTGGCGACCTCACATGCGCCGACGCTCAAGACGGACAAGTCATCTTGTGTCTCAGTGCGCGACCGACCAACCGATCGATCCAACTGCCAATGACCGTTGCCTGAGCAAACTCGAGCAGACCGGCGGCCTAACGCGCAGACTCAGATGCAGGAACTTAGACCGGGCGACCACTCGCTGAGTTCTCTTACTGGCGGAGTGGAAAGACTCATTTTGCCGGCTTTAAAGGTTGATCCGAACGACAGACAGATACTAACTGCCTAACAAATGCGGACGAGAGACAGACTAGCAACTGGGGACGAGAGACTGACCCAGATTGACGGACTGGTGAGCTCATAGCGCCCCTTAAATGCACGTGAACAGGCAACCTTTCCGCTTTCCCACCAGAGGGAGACACCAAAGCTGCGACTGCCACAGCGGCGCCACCTCCAGAAACGTAGGGCGACTGCTTCACACTACGCGCTGCGGCACGCTCTTCAAAACAGCAATTTTTACCACGGCTCACTCTCGTTTGACCATTTTCATTTCTTTACACAAATAGCTCATGACAGCAAACAACTGCAAAATATGTGACTATGTGTATGTGTGCAAAGTTTCGAAGGAAGGTGAAACGATATTGTCCGCAGATGGGTGACTGCAGCACTGTCGGCGACTTAAGTAGGAAACAAAAGTGACGGCGAGAGAGAAGCATTTACAGACAAAGCCAGAGGCAGACATTGTCCTGCAACACGTAATATTCTATATCCATGATGAAGAACACAGGCAACAACCCAACCACCATCTGTAACAGCGTGCAACATCAGCAATATAGCCCAGACATACCACAAAACTGCTTTCTATTGCAGCCACATTGCGGCAGTGTTGTCGAAAACGCAATTGCGGCCAAATCTTACCGTGAAATGTGACCCATTTACGAGTAGATGTAGCTTCAGGCTTAACTGATTTCTCTTCAACATTCTCCGTGTAGGATAGTATAGTGCAAGTAATTTTGCATTAAGCTTTGTTGTTTCTGTGTACTTCAACCAAGGTCTCTATTCATGTACTGTCGTTTAGTATTGCTTAACGTTAGTGAAGGCTAGCCTCGGCTGAGTACTGTGAACCTATAATCTGTGAAGACATTTTTTTTTAAATATATTAATCCTGCTATTGGTTTTGTTGTGACATTTCCTCTCCCAATCTTCCTTACTCTCTGTATCCAACTGAGAGGACTAAAAACATAGTCGTTATTAGAACATCAGTGGTCTGTTCATATTTGTCGCCTGTGCAAACTGGGGCAAGTCATTTTCGTACTAGCCGCCTGGGGTGGGTGCGCTGTTAACAGAAAGCGAGGGGTCTGCAGAAAATGTACGTGTGTAACGATTCCTTCGCCCTTGCCTTGCAGATGCCATGGCGTAGCGCGAAGTCCGCAGCTGCGGCCGGAATCTACTTGGGCTTTGCTCTATGCGACACGCATTACAAATTATGCGACTCACACTCCTTATGTTCCTTCACTCCACACAAAAACATTTTGTGCACATTCACAACATTTTAAAGAGCAGTTAGCGAACTGGGATCTCTCTTACAACTAAAACGTGAATGAGCTTTTCATTTCACTTGATTTCATTTTCATATGTCCCTTACATCGTGCCTATACAAAGTTTATGTATGTAAAGCGGAAAATGTCAATAGACACTAGTGTGCACGTACAAAAGTAACTATCGCATGGTGTGTCACTCCTGCGAGCTAACATCCCACGAATGTTCGGGCTCACATGCGGTTGCTCTTCGTCGAAATGTCTTGGCTCAAACTCGTCTAGGGGGTTGAACCGCACGTGTCCCATTACACGAACTAAATTAGACACTTGTGACCCTTTGGTTAAATTGTCTGGTTGATGGCAAGTTTACGAAACTGTATGAAACATACAGAAGTGACATAACGTATAATAACAGTAACAATAATTTCGGGAGCTAAATTAACGACCCATCAATGATGTAGGCCACACAGTTGCGATTTGGTTAGAATAATGTTTATTCAGAAAGGAAACTAATAGCGAAAGTGGTCATATTTAGAGTTACTGTTACACTCGAGCGCATATCCATTTGACACAGTTCTATCATTCACAATCTCATCGGAAATATAAGTCCAATATTCCACCTCGTTATCTACGCGAAAAGTTAAGAGTTCACACCAGGCGCGCGGCTGCTCACCGCTCAGAGACTAAGTCCCGCGATACCACACAAGGCTAAATTTTCTTAGTCGTTTCACTTCCTAGCTGCCTAAAGACCGACTGTCAACTTTCGCATTTCAATCTGAACTGTATCCTTTGGTGTCTAGAGCAGAACTGACCACTTTGGTGTCTCCAGACGAACTGTCTACTTTCGCGTCTGCAGTAGCACTGCCCTCTACCCGTTTCCGGCCGCGTCTCCCGCGTGCTGAACATCGTCGCTCAACTGACTAGCGCAGTTCCCTTCCCTGAAGCCGTCCATCTGATTGGCTACAGCTTATGCTACATTATTTTATATTTTAACATACCCGTGGTCTAGGGGTAGCGTCTTTGATTCATAGTCAAAACGTCTTCGGTCCCGGGTTCGATCCCCGCCACTGCCTAAATTTTGATAAATAATCAGCATTGGCGGCCGAAGACTTCCGGCATAAGAAGTCAGCCTCATTCTGCCAACGGCCTTGTCAAAGAGGGCGGAGGAGCGGATAGAGGTTCAGGGCACTCTCTTGTCCTAGGGGTGGGAAATTGCCCCTAAAGGCGAAAGAATTAGCAATGATAAACGACATGAGGATGCAGAAAGCAATGGAAACCACTGCATTAAAGACACGTAACGTGTATCCACAGAACATGTGGCCTGTAATTGAAGAAGTGTCATGATGATCTCTCCATTGGCAAAAGATTCCGGAATAGTCCCCCATTCGGATCTCCGGGAGGGGACTGCCAAGGGGGAGGTTACCATGAGAAAAAGATTGAATAATCAACGAAAGGATAACGTTCTACGAGTCGGAGCGTGGAATGTCAGAAGCTTGAAGATAGTAGGGAAACTAGAAAATCAGAAAAGGGAAATGCAAAGGCTCAATCTAGATATAGTAGGGGTCAGTGAAGTGAAGTGGAAGGAAGACAAGGATTTCTGGTCAGATGAGTATCGGGTAATATCAACAGCAGCAGAAAATGGTATAACAGGTGTAGGATTCGTTATGAATAGGAAGGTAGGACAGAGGGTGTGTTTCTGTGAACAGTTCAGTGACCGGGTTGTTCTAATCAGAATCGACAGCAGACCAACACCGACAACGATAGTTCAGGTATACATGCGGACGTCGCAAGCTGAAGATGAACAGATAGAGAAAGTGTATAAGGATATTGAAAGGGTAATGCAGTATGTAAAGGGGGACGAAAATCTAATAGTCATGGGCGACTGGAATGCAGTTGTAGGGGAAAGAGTAGAAGAAAAGGTTACAGGAGAATATGGGCTTGGGACAAGGAATGAAAGAGGAGAAAGACTAATTGAGTTCTGTAACAAGTTTCAGCTAGTAATAGCGAATACCCTGTTCAAGAATCTCAAGAGGAGGAGGTATACTTGGAAAAGGCCGGGAGGTACGGGAAGATTTCAATAAGATTACATCATGGTCAGACAGAGATTCCGAAATCAGATACTGGATTGTAAGGCGTACCCAGGAGCAGATTTACACTCAGATCACAATATAGTAGTGATGAAGAGTAGGCTGAAGTTCAGGACATTAGTCAGGAAGAATCAATACGCAAAGAAGTGGGATACGGAAGTACTAAGGAATGACGAGATACGTTTGAAGTTCTCTACGCTATAGATACAGCAATAAGGAATAGCGCAGTAGGCAGTACAGTTGAAGAGGAATGGACATCTCTAAAAAGGGCCATCACAAGAAGTTGGGATGGAAAACATAGGTACAAAGAAGGTAGCTGCGAAGAAACCATGGGTAACAGAAGAAATACTTCAGTTGATTGATGAAAGGAGGAAGTACAAACATGTTCCGGGAAAATCAGGAATACAGAAATACAAGTCGCTGAGGATTGAAATAAATAGGAAGTGCAGGGAAGCTAAGACGAAATGGCTGCAGGAAAAATGTGAAGACATCGAAAAAGATATGATTGTCGGAAGGACAGACTCAGCACACAGGAAAGTCAAAACAACCTTAGGTGACATTAAAAGCAACGGTGGTAACATTAAGAGTGCAACGGGAATTCCACTGTTAAATGCAGAGGAGAGAGCAGATAGGTGGAAAGAATACATTGAAAGCCTCTATGAGGGTGAAGATTTGTCTGATGTGATAGAAGAAGAAACAGGAGTCGATTTAGAAGAGATAGGGGATCCAGTATTAGAATCGGAATTTAAAAGAGCTTTGGAGGACTTACGGTCAAATAAGGCAGAAGGGATAGATAACATTCCATCAGAATTTCTAAAATCATTGGGGGAAGCGGCAACAAAACGACTATTCACGTTGGTGTGTAGAATATATGAGTCTGGCGACATACCATCTGACTTTCGGAAAAGCATCATCCACACAATTCCGAAGACGGCAAGAGCTGACAAGTGCGAGAATTATCGCACAATCAGCTTAACAGCTCATGCATCGAAGCTGCTTACGAGAATAATATACAGAAGAATGGAAAAGAAAATTGAGAATGCGCTAGGTGACGATCAGTTTGGCTTTAGGAAAAGTAAAGGGACGAGAGAGGCAATTCTGACGTTACGGCTAATAATGGAAGCAAGGCTAAAGAAAAATCAAGACACGTTCATAGGATTTGTCGACCTGGAAAAAGCGTTCGACAATATTAAATGGTGCAAGCTGTTCGAGATTCTGAAAAAAGTAGGGGTAAGCTATAGGGAGAGACGGGTCATATACAATATGTACAACAACCAAGAGGGAATAATAAGAGTGGACGATCAAGAACGAAGTGCGCGTATTAAGAAGGGTGTAAGACAAGGCTGTAGCCTTTCGCCCCTACTCTTCAATCTGTACATCGAGGAAGCAATGATGGAAATAAAAGAAAGGTTCAGGAGTGGAATTAAAATACAAGGTGAAAGGATATCAATGATACGATTCGCTGATGACATTGCTATCCTGAGTGAAAGTGAAGAAGAATTAAATGATCTGCTGAATTGAATGAACAGTCTAATGAGTACACAGTATGGTTTGAGAGTAAATCGGAGAAAGACGAAGGTAATGAGAAGTAGTAGAAATGAGAACAGCGAGAAACTTAACATCAGGACTGATGGTCACGAAGTCAATGAAGTTAAGGAATTCTGCTACCTAGGCAGTAAAATAACCAATGACGGACGGAGCAAGGAGGACATCAAAAGCAGACTTGCTATGGCAAAAAAGGCATTTCTGGCCAAGAGAAGTCTACTAATATCAAATACCGGCCTTAATTTGAGGAAGAAATTTCTGAGGATGTACGTCTGGAGTACAGCATTGTATGGTAGTGAAACATGGACTGTGGGAAAACCGGAACAGAAGAGAATCGAAGCATTTGAGATGTGGTGCTATAGACGAATGTTGAAAATTAGGTGGACTGATAAGGTAAGGAATGAGGAGGTTCTATGTAGAATCGGAGAGGAAAGGAATATGTGGAAAACACTGATAAGGAGAAGGGACAGGGTGATAGGACATCTGCTAAGACATGAGGGAATGACTTCCATGGTACTAGAGGGAGCTGTAGAGGGCAAAAACTGTAGAGGAATACAGAGATTGGAATACGTCAAGCAAATAATTGAGGACGTAGGTTGCAAGTGCTACTCTGAGATGAAGAGGTTAGCACAGGAAAGGAATTCGTGACGGGCCGCATCAAACCAGTCAGTAGACTGATGAAAAAAAATATATATATATATATATATATATATATATATATATATATATATATATATAAAATCAAAGCTTGACCGCTTTCACGTTCTAAATAAAGTAAGAATAATATCCATTACATAATAAACGTTAAATTCTTTATACATAAAACCAATACAATTTCCTTCTTATCTTTGAAAGTCACGGCCAGTAGCCTTGCACCAATATGCTTTCTCATAAATAAATAAAGAAAAAAAGTAACTATTGTGCACTAAACTTTACAACAAATATTCTACTACCTAATGTTTCAATAAGGTGGCATGCTGTCATCGTTCTATGTGTTTTGTGTGGAGGAAATATGATCTGATGCATAACTGAAAATACTGATAATTTAAATTTACTCTATATTTTAAACAAATAAAGTTACAGAGTTGATATTTACAACATTTGTCATTTTAATAATGCGCTTTTATATGAAATGTCGATCGTTAAGATCGACCAAAGCGTTCAGATTTTAGCATTTAGGTCTTCGTTACAAGCTTGCTAATTTCACTTTAAACATAAATCCTAAACTATTATAGATATGATTAACATTGAAGTTTTATTGGAATCACCATGAAAATTTAAAAATGATGGTAGATTAAAATTACCTTGTCTTCATTCCCTGAATTACTACAGAATTAAATAGTGTTCATAAATGTTTCCCTTAATGGCCGATCTTAGGTCCGCCATATTTAACACTGCTACCCCTCCCTGGCCACAAAGCTCCTACGGGGTTTCCCTATGACTTAGGTTCTCGCCTGTCGCACTCGCACACTACAGCACTTAGGCCTGATCAGCCTGGCCTCATTCAGCACAATAGACATCTGTGAATTTCTCCACCTCGTGGTGAATCTGCGCTCTTTGCGGCACACGGTCCTGGACGACAGGATTCGTTTCACAATTCCTGGAAGGCTGACTCTTTCGGTCATATACAGAGCGAAATGCTCGTTCACTCAGAATTCTAAGTAACATATCTCTACGAAATGTAAACTTTCACGGCCAGAAATGTCACAATTAATAAAATGTTTCGGGCTATTATGCCTGACAGCCACAAGCGGATACCATGAAAGGTTATAGAGAGAGGCCATAGTGATTGTAGAACACCGCAGGAATTTGAGTAGGAAGGAGGAGGGTGTGAAATTGAATGACATCTGGATTCTGGTGCTGATGGAGATGTGTACCAGTTTTCCACCATGCGGTGATAGCAACAGCGGACGACGGTAGTCGACAACGGCCAATCGCGCTCGCGTATTCAAAACGTGTGACGTCGTGGCACTGCGCGGAAGCGGAATTTCGCTGTAGTCAGTAGCAAGCCAGGTAGTCGATCGGACACACAAAGCAGCTACGATTCCCCTCGAAAATATCCTCCGCAGATGGGGACGAAACGCTGGGTTCTAAGGTGAAATCCATTCGACCACGGTATAGTAGACCGGAACATTTTGTTAATTGTGATAGCTCTATGAAACTTGGACCAAATATGGAAATTACTGCTACAGTTTACTACGTTAAATGCAATCATGTTGGATTTATGACGGTTGCCTCGACATTACAAAAAGCAGGATATTGTTCTTAAAAGGGTGTGGGAGCACTACGGACGGCAATGCATGCTGTGCAACGTACTCATACTCTGGCAGTCCTTGTGGTAGGGTGTTCCAGTCATCCGCCAGCCGCAGTCGGGAGGACGACGGTTCAATCACGCGTCCGGCCATACTGATTTAGGTTTTCCGTTCAAAAAAAATGGTGCAAATGGCTCTGAGCACTATGGGACTTAACATCTGAGGTCATCAGTCCCCTAGAACTTAGAACTACTTGAACCTAACTAACCTAAGGATATCACACACATCCATGCCCGAGGCAGGATTCGAACCTGCGACCGTAGCGGTCTCGCAGTTCCAGACTGAAGCGTCTAGAACCGCTAGGCCACAGCGGCCGGCTAGGTTTTCCGTGATTTCCCTAAATCGCTCCAGGCAAATGTTGGGATGGTTCCCTTGAAAGGGCACGGCCGACTTCCTTCCCTGTCCTTGCCTAATTCGATGAGACCGATGACCTCGCTGTCTGGTCTCCTTCCCCCAACAACGCAACCCAACCCATCCGCCAGCGCGACTGACAATTGCTGGATGGTCGTTGGTGCATGTGGACGCGTTGCGATATATCTCCCCAACACATCCCACGTGTCCTCCATGGTATTTAAGATTGGGTAACGGGCAGGCCAATCTATTCGCCGAATATCCTCTCATTCGAAGAGCTCCATGTGCGTTTTTCGATGAGATCGCGCATTGTAATCAGTAAAAATGAAAATGAAGCCGGACAGCCTCTTGAAAGGATGCATCCTGGCTAGGAGAACAGTATCACAGTAAAGTTGACCGGTGAATGTACCGAGTTCAAAGATTTGGAGGTCAGTACTCTCATGCAAAATGATGCCTCCCCACATCAAAACACCTGGACGACTAAAACGATCATGTTGGACAATGCTGGAAGTACCCACTTTTGCATAATGCACCCAGGAACATTGTACTTTCATCCTCATGTTTTGCATACCAACGTATTTCTGCGATGATTTACTCTCAAGTGTTGATTGGAGGACCGGAATTAATCTTCTGGGCCGCTACCCTGTTAAATCAGTCTAAACAAGGGTCTATAGCTTCCGTCAGATCCGCGAGACAATCGTCACTGCTATTCCACTGATCAGTTTCCTGCAAAACCCAACTGCTTCCAAAAAACTCTCAGATTCGGCAAAAGATTGGATCACAAGCGGCGTAAACAGTCACCAAACCGTCTCCAGCCGATTTCTTGACTCTTCCGCCGTGTATATCCTCCATAAAAAACGGGATAAAGCTTTTGTATGCCCATCCTTCTGACTGGAGATTTGAGGGACATCGGCCGTTCACTTATCTAATAAAATGGAATACCTATAGCCGTCCCTACGATGTTAGTTATTACAGTCTCGGTGCTTCAGTACACCATCTCAGGACTTAAATGACGCTGAAGAGATTAACTTCCGTCATATACACGATACGTCAATGGCTAACATCTATGATCTGGTTTTCGCAGACTACCTGTAACAACGATGTTGTGCTGGTACGAGGCTTGTCCAGGAAGTAAGTTCCGATCGGTCGCGAAATGGAAACCACAGTGAAAACGAGAAACGTTTTATTTGCAGCAGTTAGGTACATCTTCCACCTACTTCTCTATATAGTTGCCGCTCCAGTTTCGAGTGTTGTCGTAGAGTTGTGTCAACTTTCCAATATCCTCGTCATAGAAAGCAGCCGCCTGGGCTTTCGCCCAGTTATCTGCACTGGTCTGCAGCTCGTTGTCTGTGGAAACATTTTGTCTTCATAGCCAACGGTTCTCGTGAGCACAGATGAGACTCAGGGAGAGCCAATTACGGGCTCTATTGTGGACGATCAAACACTTCTCATCGGAAACGGTGCAGGAGCGTCTTCATTGCCCCTGCAATGTGCAGCTGAGAATTGGCATGAAGAACTGCTCGACAGCTGTGTTATGTGGGCTGCATGACACAGGCGAAGTCTCTAGCCAGGCCCTCATACATGGCGGGAGACGCTATTCCCTACGAATACTGTTCGCTCAAAACTGAAAAGAGCGACGCGACACGATTGACGGACATATTAGAGACACTGCCCAACACATCTGTGCAAAGCTTTACCTCATTTTCCCAGTGGTTTCCATTTCGCGACCGATCGGAACTTACTTCCTGGACAACCCTGGTAGTTAATGGTCGGAGACACAACATCGTTGTCTGCGAAAACCAGTTCATAGATGTTGGCCACTGATGTATCCTGTATACGATTGGAGTTAACCTCCTCAGCGTCATTTAAGGCCTGAAGAAGGTGTTCTGAAGCACCGGAACTAGTAGCCACATAATAACTAACATCGTAAGGACGGCTGTGGGTGTTCCATTTTATTACAAACAGGATGAAAGTCCAAAGCCGACAAAGGTGAAACGAAAACTCCACATTTCATATTCTCACTGGAAGTGATAGAATTTATTGTCTTCTAGTGCGTCTTGCCAATTCCGCCTCGTTCACCAAACAAAAACACCCGCTACGAGTATAGCTAATGGCTCCACGCTTCCTATTTCCATAGAGTCCGCGTTCGCACACGTAACTGCAGGGTTCGCCTAGGAATCCAGAAAACGACTAAGCAGGTTACACGCCCACACACGGGAAAGCACTTGCGAAGTCTTTCGGAGCTTTCCACTCATGTCGGACAACTTCATTGATCCCCAGGGACACGCACTCTCGATATGATACATTCACTACTGTTGTAGAACACCAGCCTCGCCTCACAGGGCCCACGTAAAGTCCGATACTGGCCGACTTATCTACAGGGTGGCTGCAATTAAACTTTCGCTACTGGAGAGGGTCCTCATGAAAAACGAGTGATCGCACGACAATAAGACATTGTGGAAAAATTAATAAGGACACGAGAGAGAGAAACAACGAATGAACAGCTGAAAGAAACACATTTTAATTTTCTCGTGAGAGGGTAAAATTTATTATTGTACCATACTTACGTTCCAGGTCACAAACGTTGCTAACTGTGACGAGTGTCTGCATCCACGAGAACCCTGAACAGCATTCGCGACGAGCAGCAGCACTGTTGCTGTTTATTGATAAAACAGCTTTACCAGTGATATCATGCTTTGGTAAAATAGCTTTACGAGTTATGTCATGTTCACCTTGGCTAGGACGATGTTGACTATCTGCAACTGTAATGCAGATTGATGCTTGTGTTTCAGGGCTACGGACGCTGTACCAGTACCGGCGTCTAGCGGCAAGTCGTGAAACTAACACTACTAACAACGCAAATCTTGCGGCGCACAGTTTGCAGGCTATTTCTACAAAGTTGGTCTACACTGGTTCAGGTAGCGGAAGTTTAGTTATAACCACAATGTATTTCACCGGCAACAAAACCGCTCCATAAAATTGTTTTAACATGTATTCTTTCAGTAGTCAGACTGAGGAACGTAATTCTAACATTTCCATTGCCCATTTCCAGTTCCTTAGCATTGGAGCTAGTTCCTGCCAGGACATCTGAAAGTTTTTGAATACACTCTAAGGAAAAAAAAAAAAAAAAACACCACGAAAAAATTATGCAAGTGGGATGGAAATCGGTAGTGTACATGTACAGACTAACAGATGATTAAAATTTCTGACAAATCGGATGATTTGTTCAAGAGAAGAGCTTCACAAACTGAACGAGTCAGAAACAATTGGGTCCACTTCTGGCCCTTATGAAAGCAGTTATTCGGCTTCGCACTGACTGAAAGAGTTGCTGGATGTCCTCCAGAGCGATGTCGTGTCAAATTCTCTCCAATTGGTGCATTGTTTTTTTTTTTTTTTTGAGTCATCAGTCTTCTGACTGGTTTGATGCGGCCCGCCGCAAAAAATTCCTCTCCTATGCCAACCGCTTCGTCTCAGAGTAGCACTTACAACCTTTGTCCTCATTTACTTGCTGGATGTATTCCATTCTCTGTCTTCCTCTACAGTTTTTGCCCTCTACAGCTCCCTCTAGAACCATGGAAGTCATTCCCTTACGTCTTAACAGATGTTGTATCATCCTGTCCCTTCTCCGTGTCAGTGTCTTCCACATATTCCTTTCCTCACAGATTCTACGCGGAACCTCCTCATTCCTTACCTTAACAGTTCACCTAAATTTCAACATTTGTCTGTAGTTCTACATCTCAAATGTTTCGATTATCTTCTGTTCCGGTGTTCCCATATTCCATGTTTAACTACCATACAATGCTGTGCTCCAAACGTACATTCTCAGAAATTTCTTTCTCAAAATGAGGCCTATGTTTCATTCTGGTAGACTTCTCTTGGCCAGGAATGCCATTTTTGGCAGTGCTAGTCTGCTTTTGATGTTCTCGTTGCTCCTTCCGTCATTAGTTATTTTGCTGCCTAGGTAGCAGAATTCCTTAACTTTACCTGTTTTGTGACCATCAATTCTGATGTTAAGTTTCTCGCAGTTCTCATTTCTACTACTTCTCATTACTTTCGTCTTTCTCCGATTTACTCTCAGTCCATATTCCGTACTCATTTCATTGTTCATTCCATTCAGCACATCATATAATTCTTCTTCACTTTCACTCTGGATAGCAATATCATCAGCGAATCATATCATTGATATCCTTTCATCTTGAATTTTAATTCCACTCCTGAACCTTTCTTTTATTTTCATCACTGCTTCTTCGATGTACAGATTGAACAGTAGGGGCGAAAGACTACATCCCTGTCTTACACCCTTTTCAATCCAACCACTCTGTTCTTGGTCTTTCACTCTTATTATTCCCTCTTGGATCTCGTACATATTGTTATTACTCGTCTCTCCCTGTAGCTTATCCCTATTTTTCTCAGAATTTCGAACATCTTGCACCATTTTACATTGTCGAACGGTTTTTCCAGGTCGACAAATCCTATGAAAGTGTCGTGCTTTCATTATCAACCGCAACGTCAGAAGTGCAATTTGGATACATGAGCTGTTAAGCTGATTTTGCGATAATTCTCACACTTGTCAGCTCTTGTAGTCTTCAGAATTGTGTGGACGATATTTTTTCGAAAGTCAGATGGTATTTCGCCTTACGCATACATTCTACGCACCATCGTGAATAATCGTTTTGTTGCCACGTCCCCCAATGGTTTTAGAAATTCTAATGGAATGTTTCCCCCCATGAACCATGGACCTTGCCGTTGGTGGGGAGGCTTGCGTGCCTCAGCGATACAGATGGCTGTACCGTAGGTGCAACCACAACGGAGGGGTATCTGTTGAGAGGCCAGACAAACATGTGGTTCCTGAAGAGGGGCAGCAGCCTTTTCAGTAGTTGCAGGGGCAACAGTCTGGATGATTGACTGATCTGGCCTTGTAACATTAACCAAAACGGTCTTGCTGTGCTGGTACTGCGAACGGCTGAAAGCAAGGGGAAACTACAGCCGTAATTTTTCCCGAGGAAATGCAGCTTCACTGTATGATTAAATGATGATGGCGTCCTCTTGGGTAAAATATTCCGGAGGTAAAATAGTCCCCCATTCGGATCTCCTGGCGTGGACTACTCAAGAGGACGTCGTTATCAGGAGAAAGAAAACTGGCGTTCTACGGATCGGAGCGTGGAATGTCAGAGCCCTTAATCGGGCAGGTAGGTTAGAAAATTTAAAAAGCCAAATGGATAGGTTAAAGTTAGATATAGTGGGAATTAGTGAAGTTCGGTGGCAGGAGGAACAAGACTTTTGGTCAGGTGAATACAGGGTTATAAATACAAAATCAAATAGGGGTAATGCAGGAGTAGGTTTCATAATGAATAAAAAAATAGGAGTGCGGGTTAGCTACTACAAACAGCATAGTGAACGCATTATTGTGGCCAAGATAGACACAAAGCCCATGCCTACTACAGTAGTACAAGTTTATATGCCAACTAGCTCTGCAGATGATGAAGAAATTGATGAAATGTATGACGAGATAAAAGAAATTATTCAGGTAGTGAAGGGAGACGAAAATTTAATAGTCATGGGTGACTGGAATTCGTCAGTAGGAAAAGGGAGAGAAGGAAACATAGTAGGAGAATATGGATTGGGGGGAAGAAATGAAAGAGGAAGCCGCCTTGTAGAATTTTGCACAGAGCATGACTTAATCATAGCTAACACTTTGTTCAAGAATCATAAAAGAAGGTTGTATACCTGGAAGAATCCTGGAGATACTAAATGGTATCAGATAGATTATATAATGGTAAGACAGAGATTTAGGAACCAGGTTTTAAATTGTAAGACATTTCCAGGGGCAGATGTGGATTCTGACCACAATCTATTGGTTATGAACTGCAGATTGAAACTGAAGAAACTGCAAAAAGGTGGGAATTTAAGGAGTTGGGACCTGGATAAACTGAAAGAACCAGAGGTTGTAGAGAGTTTCAGGGAGAGCATAAGGGAACAATTGACAGGAATGGAGGAAAGATATACAGTAGAAGAAGAATGGGTAGCTTTGAGGGATGAAGTAGTGAAGGCAGCAGAGGATCAAGTAGGTAAAAAGACGAGGGCTAATAGAAATCCTTGGGTAACAGAAGAAATATTGAATTTAATTGATGAAAGGAGAAAATATAAAAATTCAGTAAATGAAGCAGGCAAAAAGGAATACAAACGTCTCAAAAATGAGATCGACAGGAAGTGCAAAATGGCTAAGCAGGGATGGCTAGAGGACAAATGTAGGGATGTAGAGGCTTGTCTCACTTGGGGTAAGATAGATACTGCCTACAGGAAAATTAAAGAGACCTTTGGAGAGAAGAGAACCACTTGTATGAATATCAAGAACTCAGATGGAAACCCAGTTCTAAGCTAAGAAGGGAAGGCAGAAAGGTGGAAGGAGTATATAGAGGGTTTATACAAGGGCGATGTGCTTGAGGACAATATTATGGAAATGGAAGAGGATGTAGATGAAGACGAAATGGGAGATAAGATACTGCGTGACGAGTTTGACAGAGCACTGAAAGACCTGAGTCGAAACAAGGCCCCGGGAGTAGACAACATTCCATTACAACAAATGACGGCCTTGGGAGAGCCAGTCATGACAAAACTCTACCATCTGGTGAGCAAGATGTATGAGACAGGCGAAATACCCACAGACTTCAAGAAGAATATAATAATTCCAATCCCAAAGAAAACAGGTGTCGACAGATGTGAAAATTACCGAACTATCAGTTTAATAAGTCACCGCTGCAAAATACTAACGCGAATTCTTTACAGACGAATGGAAAAACTGGTAGAAGCGGACCTCGGGGAAGATCAGTTTGGATTCCGTAGAAATGTTGGAACACGTGAGGCAATACTAACCTTACGACTTATCTTAGAAGAAAGATTAAGGAAAGGCAAACCTACGTTTCTAGCATTTGTAGACTTAGAGAAAGCTTTTGACAATGTTAACTGGAATACTCTCTTTCAAATTCTGAAGGTGGTAGGGGTAAAATACAGGGAGCGAAAGGCTATTTACAATTTGTACAGAAACCAGATGGCAGTTATAAGAGTCGAGGGGCATGAAAGGGAAGCAGTGGTTGGGAAAGGAGTGAGACAGGGTTGTAGCCTATCCCCGATGTTATTCAATCTGTATATTGAGCAAGCAGTAAAGGAAGCAAAAGAAAAATTCGGAGTAGATATTAAAATTCATGGAGAAGAAGTAAAAACTTTGAGGTTCGCCGATGACATTGTAATTCTGTCAGAGACAGCAAAGGACTTGGAAGAGCAGTTGAACGGAATGGACAGTGTCTTGAAAGGAGGATATAAGATGAACATCAACAAAAGCAAAACGAGGATAATGGAATGTAGTCAAATTAAATCGGGTGAGGCCGAGGGAATTAGATTAGGAAATGAGACACTTAAAGTAGTAAAGGAGTTTTGCTATTTAGGGAGTAAAATAACTGATGATGGGCGAAGTAGAGAGGATATAAAATGTAGACTGGCAATGGCAAGGAAATCGTTTCTGAAGAAGAGAAATTTGTTAACGTCGAGTATAGACTTAGGTGCCAGGAAGTCGTTTCTGAAAGTATTTGTATGGAGTGTAGCCATGTATGGAAGTGAAACATGGACGATAACTAGTTTGGACAAGAAGAGAATAGAAGCTTTCGAAATGTGGTGCTACAGAAGAATGCTGAAGATTAGATGGGTAGATCACATAACTAATGAGGAGGTATTGAATAGGATTGGGGAGAAGTTTGTGGCATAACTTGACTAGAAGAAGGGATCGGTTGGTAGGACATGTTTTGAGGCATCAAGGGATCACAAATTTAGCATTGGAGGGCAGCGTGGAGGGTAAAAATCGTAGAGGAAGACCAAGAGATGAATACACTAAGCATATTCAGAAGAATGTAGGTTGCAGTAGGTACTGGGAGATGAAGAAGCTTGCACAGGATAGAGTAGCATGGAGAGCTGCATCAAACCAGTCTCAGGACTGAAGACCACAACATCAACACAACAATGGAATGTTATCCATCCCTTCCTCCTTACTTAATCTTAAGTCCTCCAAAGCTCTCTTAAAGTCTGATTCTAACACTGAAAGCCCTATCTCTTCTAAATCGACTCCTATTTTTTCTTCTATCACATGAGACCAATCTTCCCCCTAGTCGAGGCTTTCAATGTACTCCTTCCACTTATCCGCTCTCTCCTCTGCATTTAACAGTGGAATTCCCTTTGCACTCTTTATGTTACCACCCTTGCTTTTAATTTCACCTAAGATTATTTTGACTTTCCTGTATGCTGAGTCAGTTCTTCCGACTATCATATCTTTTTCAATTTCTTCACTTTTTCATGCAGGTATTCCGCCTTAACTTCCGTGCACTTCTTACTTATTTCATTCCTCAGCGACTTGTATTACTGTATTCCTGAATTTCCCTGAACATTTTTGTACTTGCTTCTTTCACCAATCAACTGAAGTATTTTTTCGGTTACCCATGGTTTCTTCATAGTTACCTTCTTTTTACCTATGTTTTTCTCTCCAACATCTGTGACTGCCTTTTTTAGAGATGTCCAATCCTCTTCTACTGTACTGCCTACTGAGCTATTCCTTATTGCTGTATCTAGAACTTCATGCGTATCTCGTTATTGCTTAGTATTTCCGTATACCACTTCTTTGTGTATTGATTCTTCCTAACTAACCTTTTATACTCCAGCCGACTCTTCGTCACTAGTACATTGTGATCTGAGTCTATACCTGGTAATGGGTATGACTTACAATGCAGCTCTTGATTTCGAAATCTTTGCATGACTATGACGTAGTCTAACTGAAATCTACCCGCATCACCCGGCCTTTTCCAGGTATACCTCCTCGTCTTGTGATTCTTGAAGAGAGTATTTGCTGTTTCTAGCTGTAATTGATTACAGAAGTCAATTAGCCTTTCTCCTCTCTCGTTCCTTGTCCCAATCCCATATTCTCCTGTAACCTTTGGCCCATTAGATCGCCAAAATCCCAAGATGACTGGATGACGTTGCCGATAATTCTCCGAAAGCTCTCAATTTGGGAGAGATTCGCCGACCTTGCTGGTGAGTGGGACAGAATTTGGTACAATATCAGGAGGACATCCAGCAACTTTGCCAATCAAAATTATTCCATTCCATTGTGGCAGGTTGGTACAGCAACCAGTTTCGAAAGCATTTCGTAATAAAAAATATCTTGGTTGTGCAATTATTTAACGTTTGGGGCATCTGATTGTGTAAAAGTAGCTGAATGTGAAACCCGTCCGTCATACAGCCATGAAAAATGGAAGCAACGGTAACTGGATATATTATTAAAATTGGCCATTAAAATTGCTGCTCCAAGAAGACATGCAGATGATAAACGGGTATTCATTGGAAAAATATATTATACTAGAACTGTCAAGTGATTACATTTTCACGCAGTTTGGGTGTATAGATCCTGAGAAATAAGTACCCAGAACAACCACCTCTGGCCGTAATAACGGCCTTGATACGCCTGGGCAATGAGTCAAACAGAGCTTGGATGGTGTGTACAGGTACAGCTCCCAAGCAGCTTCAACACGATACCACAGTTCGTCAAGAGTAGTGACCGGAGTATTGTGACGAGCCAGTTGCTCGGCCACCATTGACCAGACGTTTTCAATTGGTGAGAGATCTGGAGATTGTGCTGGCCAGGGCAGCAGTCGAACATTTTCTGTATCCAGAAAGGCCGGTACAGGACCTGCAACATGCGGTCGCGCATTATCCTGCTGAAATGTAGGGTTTCGCTGGGATCGAATGAAGGGTAGAGCCACGGGTCGTAACACGTCTGAAATGTAACGTCCACTGTTCAAAGTGCCGTCAATGCGAACAAGAGGTGACCGAGACGTGTAAACAATGGATCCCTATACATTCACGCCGGGTGATACGCCGGTATGGCGATGACGAATACACGCTTCCAATGTGCGTTCACCGCGTTGTCGCCAAACACGGATGCGACCATCATGATGTTGTAAACAGAACCTGAATTCATCCGAAAAAATGACGTTTTGCCATTCGTGCATCCAGGTTCGTCGTTGAGTACACCATCGCAGGCGCTCCTGTCTGTAATGCAGCGTCAAGGGTAACCGCAGCCATGGTCTCCGAGCTGATAGTCCATGTTCGTGCAGATGGTTGTTGTCTTGCAAACGTCCCCATCTGTTGACTCAGAGATCGAGACGTGGCTTTACGATCCGTTACAGCCATGCGGATAAGATGCCTGTCATCTCGACTGCTAGTGATACGAGGCCGTTGGGATCCAGCACGGCGTTCCGTATTACCCTCCTGAACCCACCGATTCCATATTCTGCTAACTGTCATTGGATCTAGACCAACGGGAGCAGCAATGTCGCGATACGATGAACCGCAATCGCAATAGGCTACAATCCGACCTTTATCAAAGTCGGAAACGTGATGGTACGCATTTCTCCTTCTTACACGAGGCATCACATCAACGTTTCACCTGGCAACGCCGTTCAACTGCTGTTTGTGTATGAGAAATCGGTTGGAAACTTTCGTCATGTCAGCACGTTGTAGGTGTCGCCACCGGCGGCAACCTTGTGTGAATGCTCTGAAAAGCTAACCATTTGCATATCACAGTATCTTCTTCCTGTCGGTTAAATTTCGCGTCTGTAGCACGTCATCGTCGTGGTGTAGCAATTATAATGGCCAGTAGTGTAGAAAATGGGAAAAGCGCTCAGTGTTGTTTTAGTAACAATGCTGACAGAAACGAGCAACAAATACATGACATAAGAATTGGTACAACTGTGCTGAGACTATAATGTCCCTGTTGCCGGTTGTCGTAGTTCAGGTACGCGAGTACGCGTAGTGTGTAAGATTTGCCCCCAGCTGATCTGTACGGTAGTTTCTCGCTATCGTCGCTGGACATCCGTCGTCTGCAGAATGGCACCAAACCTAGTTTGAAAATGTTTTTACCAAGTGACCTACAAATGGAGTACAACGCTTCATTTACTTTGAAAAGTTGAAGATTTGTCTGCCTTTTCTGTGAAATAGTAGAAGAGGAAGGAAAGTATGGTAACAGTAATAAATTAAAAACTTAATAATTCATTCATAGCATACAATAAAAATAGAAAGTAGCTGTTCGCTTGAAGCCTTTGTAAACGGCCAAATTAACAGGAAAACCAGACTTCTTCAACCTCAGTTTTCATCCTTTAGCACTGATTATTCACAATGCCCAAATAGTGGTATGATCCCCGACCACAACATGGTTTTTGAGCAGAATTTCAAAAAATGAGAATCTATACAAGAACACGTGATTTTTTATAGTATTCAACCATTACTATTTTTAGAGAAAAGCAGCGAAGGGCGGACTAAGTTTTCTTTTATTTGTCTATTTATTTTGAGATATTGATTCTGTGTGTCTGGGAACTGAGGGAGTCAAAATTTTTGTCTTTGTTCGATTTCTAAGTTTATTACAGGAAATAGTATGAACAAAAACAGTCTGGTTAAACTGGCGTGGAATAGTACCAGTATAACCGTGGGCGGGAATTATTGGCAACGCCCCCGTGAGATAAGTCATCCTTCGACATCGCTTCACAGGCTTGGCGTATGTGCACTTCTTGCGGGTTACGCTCTCTCACCTGTTCGGAGATGTACTTTTCGTAGTAGACATGGTAGTGTGGTTACTACATGATGGTGCTCCAGCTCACTGCTCTCTGGAGTGTGGAGCTAACACACTAGTATAGGCAGAACATTCCCACGTGTCTAGTGTGTTCTCCCACGTGCTTTGAGCCAATGAAATCTACTCTGAGCATCTTTACGTGAGTATACATCCCATGGAAAGCATTTCCAGCCGTATGTTCACATTACTTTTCTTGCTCCTTATTCTCTCTATCGTTTCCTTTCCACATTCGTCAAAACCATCCTATATTTTGACGATCTCGTACACTGCCCGACGAACTTGCTTGTGCCCTTCTTCGTTATTTGCCCCAAGCGCTACAACTGTATAAAAGAGTTTAAAACACTAACGAGAACATTGTTACGAAGTTAGTAATTATCTTTTATGACCATATCTGCTCTAGATATTTTTAGCATCCTTCAGAATAGCTTCCTTTGTAAACTTATAGTTTTTGAAGGTGTTCTATCCTGGGTATGGACTTATCGATGCTGTACAGTGGCATTCAGAGGCGTACACAGAGAATTAACTGTCTCCTTGTATCAGACTGGTGTATAAGTTCGTAGAGTTTTTCCAGAAATTTAATAAACACAACAGATACACATAGCAGAGATTTAGTCACTATTTACTTCTGTCCGCCAACGCTGTGGTAACTTTTCGATTCCGCTACTGTAGAAATCACGTGGTTTTGAGGTGAAGGACTCGTCGTGTAGGCTTTCACCGCCGGCGTCTTCATTAGTTGAAACTTCCGGGCTGAGAGGCCGTGGTCGATCTACGAATCTTCTTCTTCCTGACGTTTCGTTGCCAACTGTATGTAACATCTTCCGGGGTGAGTCAACGACTGGCTGGCTGGCTGGCGGACTAACGAGCCGACCTAAAGCCCGCCTCACACGGAGCAAGATTCGCTGTAAGTTTCCTTGCTGGCTCGCGCGACGGCTACCTTGCGGGCTTCGTCGTCTGCTAGCGGGCTACCTTGCTGAGAACCTTGTAAGATTTCCAGGATAGGCCCGGTGCTATTTTCCTTGTAAGGTTCCCTGCGTGCTACCTGCGTTGGCCAATCATGAGACGTTTCGTTTGTGACGTCAGACGCGGAAAGCTTGGGCGGGAAGCCTTTGTTGAGTCACTTTTCTGCTGTTGTAAGGTGCGGTAGGAAGTTCTTATAATTATTAAATAATGCCACAGCAGTGATCCAAGGAAGCGATTGAAGCATTGATATGTACTTATAGGGAAGAACAGTGTCTGTACGTCGTGAAAATCGCAAACTATTATAATAAACACTTGCGTGCAGAAGCACTCGAAAGAGTTGCAAGTGCCGTGTGTCTTGTTCGACCATATACATCCATTCGTATAAAATTTGAAAAGGATGTACGATCTTCTGGCCTATAAAATAAAGTCGTATATACAGTCATTATTGGTATATTTATAAAGTCAAACTGTAATGAAATGGTGATACTTTTCAATCAAAAGTAGGTGTTATGCGAACTAACCTCAACTCTTTATGAAGCATGGAGAGCACACCTTTTTCAGCGTTTCTCCTCTTAATCCAGTTTTTCGTCCATTCTTTCTTTCTTCTTCTCTCATTAGCATGCATTTCTGCACCAGAACAGCTAATAACTCCAGTTTGCTCCGAACACCTGTACCTGAAGCAGCCATCTTCGTTCGATACAACATGCAGCCGATAACAACACAACTAGCTGCTGCCGATCTTGCACCGTGCGAGAGCTTCGGCATGGAAGATAGCCGGCTCATTTCCCTGCAAGCCGGCAGGCATGCACGTCATCTCGCAAACTTGCGGCGAACCTTGCTCCGTGTGAGACGGGCTTAAGGCACGTGTGGGTGCAGGATAAGCACGGGACTGGCTGCCAGGACGTGGAGGTCACGTTTATATAGAGCGCATAGAGGGCACCACCACACGTAACGTTGGGCCGACAGTAAGTCTATCTCAGACTAACGTCATTATTCTCGATTGAAGGTATTGGATTGCCACATCGTTGGTGCAAAGTCGACCGCCATATCTTGTCTAAGTTTAAGCCTACCTCTTTTCTATTAAAATTATTGTGGCGTTTCTGAATCTCTATAGCTTCCCTATACATACGTGCGTAATAATGCCAAGTCCTGGCTAGCACACCCGTCTCACTAAATTTTATTTCATGATCACCATCTTTAAACAAATGTTCCTCTACAGCTGATTTCTCAGTATATTCTAGTCGATAGTTCCTTTTGTGCTCGGTTAAGCAGGTATGGACACTTCTTTTCGTTGTTCCAATATGAACCTTGCCATAGCTACACGGAATTTTATACACCCTAGGAGTTGCTAAGAGGTGTCGTGCGTCTTTCAAAAACAATGGTTCAATGGCTCTAAGCTCTATGAGACCTTACATCTGAGGTCATCAGTCCCCTAGACTTACAACTACTTAAACCTAACCAACCTAAGGACATCGCACACATCCATGCCCGAGGCAGGATTCGAAACTGCGACCGTAGCAGCCGCGTGGTTCCGGACTGAAGCGCCTAGAACCGCTCGATCACAGCGGCCGGCCGTGCGTCTTTCGCCGATTTTAAGCACTCAGTAACGTTCTTGGTGGATCTAGAGATTGTTTCAACTTGAAACATGGCCAGAACTTTCACAGTACAGTCCGTAATACTGCGAGTAAGTGGAAGAAAAACTTTTCCAGCTGACAGTTGCTGTTGCTGAATGTTGTCAGACACTTTTCTTCTGGGATGAAGTGCTCGATCTATCCTGTAGTCAGTGTATCCATTTTTCTTAAAAGCCGTTCGCAAAGGATTTAGTTCATCTTGCAAATAAACTGGCTGACAGATCTTATTAGCTCTGTCCACCAATGTTTTAGTGACACCTCTCTTCTGCCTGGGATGATTGTTCGAATCCTTATGGAGGTAACTGTCGGTGTGTGCATCTTTTCTATACACTTTATGCCCTAGACTCCAATCTGCCCTTTTACTTACTGATACATCCAAAAAAATCAGTTTTCCATTGCTCTCTTTCTCCATAGTAAATTGTATCTTTGGATTAATACTATTTAGGTGCACCAAGACACCATACGATTCCTCTTCACCGAGATTCCATACTGCAAACGTATCATCCACATACATCACTTCGAAGGGCCTTTACTGGCAGACTGCAGCGCCTGTTGTTCTAAAAATTCCATGAATAGATTAGCAACAGCTGGACTCAGAGAGCTGCCCATGGTCACTCCTTCGGTTTGTTCGTAAAACTCATTATCATATTGGAAATAAATTGTGGGCAGGTAACGTCGAAACAGAGCTACTATATCAGTGGGAAACATATTAGCCATGTATGAAAGAGCTTCGTCAACAGGAACCATGGTAAACAGGGATACCACATCAAAACTAACAAGGATATCAGCTGGGCTGATCGTAATCTCCTTCAATTTTTCAATAAAGTGCACATAATTTTTAATATGATAATCACTTTTACCAAAATGCGGTTGTAGCAAGGAGGCGATCCAATAGCACTCACTATCGGTCTCAATGGGACATTAAGCTTATGTAACTTCGGTAGCCCATATAATCTAGGATGTTAAGTTTCCGTTTTACATCGAAATTTTTTATCCTCTTTAGGAATGGAAGACATTTTTATTAATCGATTGTGGCCGAGCGGTTCTAGGCGCTTCAGTCCGGAACCGCGCTGCTGCTACGGTCGCAGGTTCGAATCCTGCCTCGGGCATGGATGTGTGTGATGTTTAGGTTTGTTAGGTTTAAGTAGATCTAAGTTCTAAGGGACTGATGACCTCAGATGTTAAGTCCCATAGTGCTCAGAGCTAATTATTTATTAATCGATTGGTAGCTCTTAACACTTTCGTTGTAGGATCCTTTTGAAGCTTTTTATGTTAGAATCCAAAAGGTCACTGATCTCCCAATGGTAGTCCTCTGAATAATGACGTTAGTCAGAGATAGACTTACAGTCGGCCCCACGTGATGTATGGTGGTGCCCTCTATGCGCTCTATATATACAGGACCTGCACGGCCTGGCAGCCAGTCGTTGATTCACCTCGGTAGACGTTGCCCGTAGTTTTCAACAAAACGCCAAGTAGAAGAAGTTTTACAGATCGACCACGGCCTCTCAGCCCGGAAGTTGTAACTAATCATCGTCGAGCGATGTTCGGACCTTGGAGGTCGTTCGATAGAGAGCGGAAAAGGTGAAAAACCGAGGGCGCAAAATCAGGTAAGGAGGGCGCGGAATGACTTCCCAGTCCAACTCTTGTATACTGTTTTTTGTCAGTGTAGCAGAATGCTGGCGGTCGTTATCGTGGAATAGTATCACTTGACGAGTCTTCCTGGTCCTTATTCTTGGATTGCAAGACGTCTCAGTTGTTGGCAATAAATGTCAGCAGAGACTGCCGCGCGGGATTAGCCGAGCGGTCTGAGGCGCTGAAGTCCTGGACTGTGCGGCTGGTCCCGGCGGAGGTTCGAGTCCTCCCTCGGGCATGGGTGTGTGTGTTTGTCCTTAGGATAATTTAGGTTAAGTAGTGTGTAAGCTTAGGGACTGATGACCTAAGTAGTTAAGTCCCATAAGATTTCACACGCACATTTTTCAGCAGAGACTGTTAACCTCGGTGAATTAAAAAGAGACCATTTCTTGTCGTCAATAACATACAGGGTAGGAGTGGTCGGTGTTTTTTCACGAGCTAATTGGTCACGAGCAAGCAGAGATGCACATATGACCATCTGCTAATTTTTGTGATTTTGGCCCAGAGCATGTGGTACCCAAACATCTGATTTTTCAGCTTTCCCCATTGCATCGAAATGTCGTACGATGGTAGAATGATCACATTTAATCACATTTTTCAGTTGTCGAGTGCACTGAAGTGGACCATTGTAGATTAAAGCGTTTAAACTATCTTCATCACTGTTCGGAGGTCTTCCTGAACATGGAGAGTCACTAATGAGAAAATCATCCTCCTTATCACGAGAAAACCAGTTTTTTCCGTGCTCTGTCCAATGGGGTTACCTCCGTACACGGCGCAAATGTTTCTCGGTGCCTCCGTTGCCGTCGCCCCTCTATTGAACAAACAGAAGAATACGTCGGAAATGTTCTGATTTCTCCACTTGGCGATCTATTTTCTAGCGTCCACAGGTCCACTCACCATCCCCAAATGAGAAAATGACAATATGTAAACTTCAAATAGCAGTAGTGAATAACAAATAAAAATGACAATCGGTAAATAAATCCATAGCAACCGGAATACAAAACACGCAAAACAGAAACGCTGCAAACTTGTACACCAACCCAATAGAACTTTTTAGGTATGATCCCCGCTTTGACACGAATGTACTTCCTGAAACTGATATTGATGTTTACCAATATTTGGATATTTTTATTGCAGTATGAACCATTATTTTTGTTCCTCTAGCATGAAAAAATGCTCGGGTTGTCACAGGAACGCTACATCTAATTTGCGACTTGTCTTTATTACACGTCAGCGTTTGACTATAAGCTGACCTTGTAACCTTATACGTTGTGTAACACCTCGATGAGTAATGCGCCGAGACCAGTTCCAATCGGTTGCAGCGGGCACACGGAAAGTTAAAGAGTATGATGGGCGGAGCCAGTGTTACGGGCTACAGCCACTGGAATGAGACCTGGCATCATGTGCTGTCTACCGTATGCGTCAGCGTGATTCACTCTGGTGCGCTGATTCAGTGCTTTGCCACGAAGGGGAGACGTCGAAGAGTCGTATCAGTCCAACTACGAACACTCTCAAGCTTCAGACGGATCCCACGTGGCTCACTGGACGGATTTTTACGTGACGCAAGTATTTATCACAATAACCAGATCTGTTCCTTCTACTGCCAGTTACGCTTCCTAATCAGTACAGTCTGAAATCAAGTGTAGTACATTCCTAAAAGATAGTCTAAATGATAACACGTTCGCCACTTTACTGTTATTTTATATCCATGTAGATACTGTTGTTGTTACTGAAGTGTTCAGTCGGAAAATCTCACGCAGCACTCCATGTTAGTCTATTATTCTGTGGAAAACTTCTTCTTCTTTGCATAACGGTTGCAATGTACAGTCATTTAAACCAGCTTAATGTGTTCCTTCCAAAGTCTCCCTCTAAAATTTCATCACCCCCTCCCCCCCTCCTCTCCCATTGAAGTTGCGACACGAATCTCTTTTTTCTCCATTTCGTATCAGCACATTAGTTATTCGATCTACCCATCTAATCTTCCATAGCGCCACATTTCAAAACCTCCTCTTGTCTGAAACGCTTATCTTCTGTGTTTCACCTCTGTACAAGACTACACTCTCGACAAAAAAGACTTGCAAACACTTAAATTTGCATTGCGGTGACAAAATTAATGAGCTACCTTCTAATATCGCCTCGGACCTCCTTTCTTCCGACGTAGTGCATTAACTCGACGTGATGTGGACTCAACAAATCGTTGCAAGTCCCCTGCAAATGTAGTGAGCAATGCTGCCTCTATAGACGTCCATAACTGCGAAAGTGTAGCCGGTGCAGCAGTCTGCGCACGAACTGACCTCTCTATTATTTCCATTTCCCTGCTGGCTTGTCCCTTCTGTTCTGTTAGCTGTGGCTGTGTGTGTGTGTGTGTGTGTGTGTGTGTGTGTGTGTGTGTGTGTATGATGCACGTCTGCCTTAGATTTTACGTGGTTACATGGATCATTTTTACTGCTGACTAAGCCATATGGCTAGGCCATAGAATAGATCATTTTACTGGTGACTAAGTCTTATGACATAATCTCTTTTCACACAATATGTAACATGTAACTTTATTTTATATTTCCACTGTATGTAATTTTTGATGTTTCTTTTTGCTACATATATCACTATCATGTACTGGTTGTAATATATCCTATTTTTAGGTGTTATTTCTACTTCTTAGGAAGCCATGTTGATACCTGTCGAAATCTATGTAAAGGTTTGAATAAACTTTTGACGTACAAATGGTTGACTGAATGATGCCCATTGTATCCAGTACCGTTCTTGACTGTATGATCGACATCAGTCATCCTCAGATCCGGTTCACCTCCAACTAAAGCTGGTCATTTTTTAAAAAATAATGACAGATAATAAATCTGTTTTAAAACCAATGATAGCGGATTTTTTTTCTCCTACGTCAGTTTTTGCATCATCACTTATTTTTCTGCCTAAACAACAAACCCATTAAGTGCTTTTAGTTTGACATTTCCCTATTCTAATTCCTTCAATAACGCCTAATTTAATTCGGCTACAATCCATTACTCTTGTTTTAAATGTTTATGTTCTTCTCATAATCTCTTTTCAAGACACTGTCAATTCTTTTGAACTGCTGTTCTAAGTCCTTTGCCGTCCCGGACAGTATTACAACATCATCAGAAAACCTCAAAGTTATTATTTGTTTTCCTTCAACCTTCACTCTCTTTTAAAATTTCTCCTTAATTTCCTTTAATGGTTTCGCACTCTAAGGATTGAATAACATAAGGGATACGGTCCAATCCCCTCACTCTCTTCTCAACAAATGGCATCTGTTACGTCCTACAACTCTTATAACGGCAGCGTAGGTTCTGTACAAGCTATATATAACCTTCCCTACTACCTTAAAAATTTCGAACAATTTATTCCAGTCAACATTGTCTACACTTTTTCTCAATCTGCAAATTTTGTAAATTGGCCTTTCTTCAAAACTTATCTAAGATAAGTCGTAGGATGAGTATTGCCTCGCATTTTCCCACCTTTCTCCGGAAGCAAAACTGATGTTCACTGAGGTCAGCTTTACAAATTTTTTTCCATTCGTCAGTAATACGTTTAAGTACTGCAGTATGTTTCAACCATGACTTATTAAATTGATGGTTCGGTACTATCCACGTATATCAGAACTTGACCTCTCCTCTTTTTTATGGTTTCGTGTCTCAAACTTCAAAAAAGTCCCTTACTGGATTGCTTTGTTGTCCGTCTGTCTGTCCGATTGTTAAAAATACTTTTTCTTACGAAATGGTAGGCGTATCAAGTTGAAATTTGTGTCACGTATTGAAGTCTTTGATCCCTTGGCGGTGAAAAATGTTGCAACTTCTAAGTCAATGCAGTCAAAAGATACGTCACTCGTAAACTCACTCATCGAAACCTACAGTGGACTTCCCGTTGGGCTAGAATCGTGAAATTTGGCAGAAACTAAGGTTTCACAGAAGAACCAAAGAAAATAAATCGAAAATTGTAAACTTGTAATTATATCAAAAAATGTTCAAATGTGTGTGAAATCTTATGGGACTTAACTGCTAAGGTCATCAGTCCCTAAGCTTACACACTACTTAAACTAAATTATCCTAAGAACAAACACACACACTCATGCCCGAGGGAGGACTCGAACCTCCGCCGGGACCAGCCGCACAGTCCATGACTGCAGCGCCTGAGACCGCTCGGCTAATCCCGTGCGGCTGTAAATATATCATACGTATTTTTTTTTTTTTTTTGCCGTTGCTTACCTGACTGTCTATTCGTCCCCGTCTTAGGACGTCTTTTTCTTAGGAACGGGTGGACGTACGAGGGTAATCCCAAAAGTAAGGTCTCCTATTTTTTAAAAAGTACAGAACTCTGTTTGTGTGACAGTTGGTCACACTGTTATGAAGAGTGCTTCACGCGTTGTGTGTAAACATGCGCACGCCGCGCTGAGGCACTCAGTCTTGGCTTAGCAGCCGTTGAGAATGGAGCTCCCGTTGGATGTTACGGCCAAGTGCGAACTGCGCGCAGTTATTCGGTTTTTGAACGCAAAGGGCACTGCGCCAATTGAAATCCATCGCGAATTGACGGAAGTGTATGGTGAGTCGTGCATGGATGTCAAAAATGTTCGTAAGTGGTGTAGAGAGTTTGCAGCTGGTCGGACAGAAATTCACGTTGAACAAAGGAGCGTGAGACCATCAATTTCTGAGAAAACAGTGTTGAAGGTTGAGCAAAGCATGCGTGAAGATCAACGGATCACGCTGGATGATCTCTGCACGTTGGTTCCTGATGTTTCTCGAAGCACCGATCACAAAATCTTAACGGAAACATTGAACTACCGGAAGGTGTGCGCAAGATGGGTTCAACGCCTGCTGACTGAGGACCACATGCGTCAACGAGTTGATGCTTCTCGCGCATTTCTTCACCGTTTCGCAGCCGAATAGGATAACTTTCTGGACTCAATTGTCACTGGTGACGAAACCTGGGCATACCACTTTACACCTGAGACCAAGCAACAATCAAGCCAGTGGCAGCATCCTTCTTCGCCAAAGCCGAGGATCTGGCGGCAAGCTGGTATGGCATAGGCATACAAAAACTGCCACAGCGTCTACAAAAATGCATCGACAGAAATGGTGATTATGTCGAAAAATAGCTAAATGTTCAAACTGCAAACTGATGAAAACCATTGTAGAAATAAACAGGTCTATGTACTTATAAAAAATAGGAGACCTTACTTTTGGGATTACCGTCGTATCAAGTTGAAATTTATGTCACATACTAAGGCTTACGTCCCTCGTTGGTGTAAAGAATGAAATCTTCTAAATTCGGCTATTTATTTCACATATTTTGATACTCACAAACTAACTCATCAAAACCTACAGGGTATTTTCCGTCGATCTACAATGATGAAGTTTGGCAAGGAGTAAGGTTTCACATTTCAAGTAAAGGAAAAAAAAATCCCAAAATTGTCAAAATTGAAATAAAAGCGATCAGTGGTTCTGCATTCAGGCTGACTGGTTTACCATGGTAGAAGTCAAACATCAGGCAAGGAATGACTTTGTTGCAGTAATCGCTCCTGGATATCTGACGATGGATAAATACCGAAACGCGTCATATGAGCAATAAAGTCATTCCTTGCCTGATGTTCGACTTTTACCATTGCGAAATGGTCACCATGAATGGGAAACTACTGATTATTATAAAAATGGTCGCCGCGCGGGGTAGCCGCGTGGTCTTAGACTTCTTGCCACGGTTCGGGCGGCTGCCCCTGTCGGAGGTTCGAGTCCTCCCTCGGGCATGGGTGTGTGTGTGTTGTCCTTAACGTAAGTTAGTTTAATTTAGGTTAAGAAGTGTGTAGGCTTAGGGACCGATGACCTCAGCAGTTTTGGTCCCTTAAGAATTCACACACATTTGAAAATTTGAACATAAAAATGGCCGCCTGCCTCCTGCATGACTTTGCCACATTTATATTATTGAAAGTAAGACATTCTCGAAAAGCTTGGAATTTTAGGGACCAGTAACCTGTCAGTATAACAGGAAAAATGGTCGAGATTCTCGGTTCACGGAGCGGATAAACTGTCTGAATACATAATTATGTTTGTACGGAGGCCTCAGTACACGAATCCTGCTCGCTCCGGGCCATTTTTTAATTGTAATTACTAAATTCTTCTTATAGTAATGCAGTTTAGGCTTTATAGCGTATTACAAAATTGTTAAGGCTTTCGTGGCCACTTGTTGACAAACTGCCTACTGGCTTCTGTCTCGGGTTCTTCGGCCGACGTTCATGTAATGATTTTTCTGACGTTTCGCCAGCACGAGTGGCTGGCATTGTCAAAGCTTCACCCTCCATTGCCGGTGGTGAACTGGAGGCGAGCTCGCGGCCGCAGGCTATATGTACCTGGCGCGCCAACGTCCGAGGGCTTCTCCGCGGTCATTTCCGGTGCGGTTCTCCTCTTGCTACCTGCGACGGTCGTTCGCTGCAGTACGGGAAGCCAGGATCCGTTTACCTTAAGGCTTTCCTCTTTCTTGTTGAAACTGTTCGCGTGTTTTTGGATTTCTACAGCTTCTCTGAACAAGCGCGTGTGATAGTGCTTCTCTACAGCCAGAACTTCCGTGTCGGCGAATTTTATAACGTGGTCGGCCTCATTCAGTGCGTGCTCTGCCACGGCCGATTTCTCCACCTGCCCCAACCTGCAATGTCGCTTATGCTCTTTGATCCTGGTGTTAATGGATCGTCCAGTCATTCCGACATAAACTTTTCCGCAAGTGCAAGGTATGCGGTATATTCCCGACATTGCAAGTTGGTCTCTTTTCTCCTTCGCCGATCTAAGACACTCTTTGATCTTCCTTGTCGGTTTGAAAATCGTCTTTACGTCATGTTTGCGCAATATACGGCCGATTCTGTCCGTCACTCTGGGAATGTATGGCAGAAAGGCCGTACCCGACATTTCTTTTTCTGGTTCCTTACTTCGCCGAGTGTTTGGCTCTGTTACACTTCTAATGTAATTTGTGGAGTACCCATTACATTAGAAGTGTAACAGAGCCAAACACTCGGCGAAGTAAGGAACCAGAAAAAGAAATGTCGGGTACGGCCTTTCTGCCATACATTCCCAGAGTGACGGACAGAATCGGCCGTATATTGCGCAAACATGACGTAAAGACGATTTTCAAACCGACAAGGAAGATCAAAGAGTGTCTTAGATCGGCGAAGGAGAAAAGAGACCAACTTGCAATGTCGGGAATATACCGCATACCTTGCACTTGCGGAAAAGTTTATGTCGGAATGACTGGACGATCCATTAACACCAGGATCAAAGAGCATAAGCGACATTGCAGGTTGGGGCAGGTGGAGAAATCGGCCGTGGCAGAGCACGCACTGAATGAGGCCGACCACGTTATAAAATTCGCCGACACGGAAGTTCTGGCTGTAGAGAAGCACTATCACACGCGCTTGTTCAGAGAAGCTGTAGAAATCCAAAAACACGCGAACAGTTTCAACAAGAAAGAGGAAAGCCTTAAGGTAAACGGATCCTGGCTTCCCGTACTGCAGCGAACGACCGTCGCAGGTAGCAAGAGGAGAACCGCACCGGAAATGACCGCGGAGAAGCCCTCGGACGTTGGCGCGCCAGGTACATATAGCCTGCGGCCGCGAGCTCGCCTCCAGTTCACCACCGGCAATGGAGGGTGAAGCTTTGACAATGCCAGCCACTCGTGCTGGCGAAACGTCAGAGAAATCATTACATGAACGTCGGCCGAAGAACCCGAGACAGAAGCCAGTAGGCAGTTTGTTTATAGCGTATGTCAATTTTTTCTGCCTCTAACATCCACAATTCCGCAGCATGATACATGATTACGACACTAGAAGTTCCACTATGAAAACTGTACCGAAAATACTGATTAGAACATTATAGGTATCTCGAAATTAGCCTTTTAATAAATTTGTTTACTCTACAAATGTATGTGCGTTTTAATACCGTTTCATTTGGACCGTGGAAAGTGGAAAGTGGAAAGTGGAAAGTGGGAGGAAATTAGTAAAATTGTAGTGGGTGGTCAGAGTACTATATGTCATTTATTTATACGCTTTGTAATGTCAAAGGTTTTTACGATATAATTTTGTTAATATTTATTGAGATATTGCAGGACGTTCTGTGTTGTCGTTAAATCATAATGACTCAACTGCATCACAGTCGTACAGTACATTGTCGAAGTGTCTTACATCACAGATTTGTTCATCTTTACCGAGATTTTACAGAATAAGTTATGATTTCATTATTTTACCGAATTTCTTCCTATAGGACAATGTGACTTTAATACGACGTAACACTCACTAGTAATCTTGGGTTAATGTAGATTTGATATGTAGCTCGAGTTTGTTTGAATCTTATGTTGTGGTATTTGTTTAACGTTATTAAAAGATTGTAAATATCAAGTTTTAAATCTGGCTTAAAAACATTTCTTTTGGACAACTCCTTCTATTCGATGGTCGAGTATCTGTTTCAGAACTGGTAAAAAAAAAAAAAAAGAGAGAAAACCTCTAATGTAGTTGCCTGCGTAGAACTAAAAATTCCAGTAATATATTAGCACTATTCATGTGTGTATCTTGTAATCTAACTTGTTCCACATCATATCGATAAAATAATCGTGCAAATGATCTACAGAACATGACATAACTAAACTAACTAAACTCAATTAATTAAGAGAGGTAAGGGTTAATTGGAATTACCTGACTTCTTATTCTGCCTGTGGGTGGTGGCTGGCTGCTGATGCATAATGATGATCATTTCACAATGGGGTGCAGACAAATCAAACGTCGCCCATACAATTTCTGTATTTACAAAGGATGAGGGGGAGGGGGGATCTTTTGATCCAGGTGAAGGAGGTTAGGGATGACCTCGAATGTACCATATAGCAGTGCATGGGTAGGGTTTCTGGATGTCTAATCAGTGGATTGAACCAGTAATAACCGATTAATAAGTTGATTGAACCAGTTATGACCAGTTTGGCACCAGTACCAGCAATGCCTCAGGTGTGGGGCACGCTGGGGATGGGGTGGGTGAGAGTGGAGGGGGAAGGGTCACCTTGAATGTACCACATACAAGTGTGTGGGTAGAATGGGGTTTCCCCTATAACTTTCCCAGTTGCCTCAAGTGTAATCTGACACTGGATGTGTAACCTGACACCGCCCTTATCCTATCAGTGACCTTGAGATAAGATCGTTATCTGCACCAGAACTTAACTGCATATCTGTTGAAAGACTATGGGGAGGGCTACTGTCTATAAACCTCCACATGAATGGTTTATTTCATTTTCTCGCTGTGGTAATTTCGCAGGATGTAAATTGCAGGGAGTAATACACTGTCTGACAAAAAGAGGTCAGCAACCAGAAGGGGATGTTGAAACGAACTTCACCAACTGGGATGGCATGTATTGTTATTTCAGTGATTACACCATCGAGTCATATTTACAAAAAGCTTGGCAGTATGAGCCCACTTATCAGTATCACATTGCACCCCCTCTGGCCTGGATGTATGCAATGATACGGCTGTGAAAAGCGTCCAAAAGCTATTGTATCCTCTTGCGATGCAATCTGGCCCACAACTGTTATAACCTTTGGGTTATACTGGGGCATAGTGCCAAGGGAGTACCTCAACGTCACACAGATGGTTCACACAGACGTGGTCCAGTTGTACACGAGCATCATCAAGTTGAAAAATGTCACCACAACACTGCTACATGAGGGGTAACACATGAGGGTTCAGATATTCATGACATACCACTGTACCATCTGAACCGTGAATTTACTTTCAAAATCTTTTCTTAAAGAATTTACTTTATTTACTAGCGATTAATCAAGAAGATTAACACATTTAATCACACTATGTGAGCGTGGAAGTAGTTGCCAGTGGGTAACTGATGAAAACAAATTTCTTTCAACAAATGGAAATTTTATTCCTAAAAACCCTTTCTTTAAAAAAAAACAGATTTAAAATTTATAATCAGAAACCACTCTCTAAATATCAAGTTACAATTTATTCAGAGGCACAAATAACAATTTTTTTTTGACTGTATGAGCTTACGGACTGAGAACCTTGCCGCTCCCTTCTGGCACGGCCGTAGTCACGACTGCTCAAACAACATCTGAAAGACTACACTGGTACAAATCTACAACACACCAGGTTACTTTAAACTAAAAAATTTTAACAACTCACACAAACACATAAACTATGCACCCCATAGGAGGGATGGAAATGGTACAAAACAATCACATAAAAAAAAAACTACTTGCCACTGAAAGTGCAACTTGTTTTTAAAAGAAAACTCGTACGGTGGAAGGGTGGCAACTTTCTATACTAAAATGACCATTTAAATAAAAACCCATAAATGCAGTCTTACATAAAATGTACAAACATGCTCTACATTACACATATACCGCCTCTCAAGATGATAGGCAAGATAAAAACATATTTCAGGAATTCTGCCTTTACACCTTAAGCAATAAATTCGTTAACACCGAATCCGACAAACATGACAGAGGCAGCTATTAACGTATGGCAGCTTGACAGAGGGATTACTGAACAACCCAAACCGCAGATTGCTCTAGTACGGGCACTCCACAATGGAAAAACGACCACCCAATTCACAAATAACCACCTTCCCGCGGTTGGGCAAGCGGAGAAGAATGGTGGGACGACCCCAAAGCAAAGCGGCTGGTGACCTCACCAAGAAACCAAGTAGAATTTAACAAGTAAATGAAACAACATATCTCCAATCACTTAACTTCTAATAAACTGAGATTTCTGGCGAAGACCTGGCGCAGCACCCCCAATGCTCTCCCGAGCCGTCCGCTGCCAGCCGCTTCAGCGGACGCAGGAAGGCGCGCCAATCTCCCTTCTCACGGCGTCGCAGCTCGCACCGGCCAGCCCAATGTCATGGTTTGACTCCTGGTGCTCTCGTGTCGACTGCGAAGCCACTACCCCTTTCTATACCCACTGGACTCACGTAGGTACCTCCCATGCGCCGACGCTCAAGGCGGACAAGTCATCTCGTGTCTCAGTGCGCGACCGACCAACCGATCGATCCAACCGCCAATGACCGTTGCCCGAGCAACTCGAGCAGACTGGCGGCCTAACGCGCAGTCTCAGATGCAGGAACTCAGCCCCGAACGGGCGACCACTAGCTGAGTTCTGTTACTGGCGGAGTGGCAGGACTCTCATTTTCTGGCTTTAAAGTTTGATCCAAACGACAGACATACTAGCACTCTGACGACAGACAGACACTAACTGCCGCACAAATGCGAACGAGAGACACATTGATATCTGACCATGTCTTCTGGGTGCTTCACATTTTTGTCAACAATGTATATTGCTCTGTACTTCTTGGAATGTACAGTCTCCGAATTTTAACTGTAAACTTCTCCGTTGTGAACGAGCCTCCCTCGTAGCAGTTGTTACTGGAGTTAATATAGCTCTCACGCCATCTTAACTGCCGTGACGAAACGCGCCCCTCTTCGTTGCATCTTGTCGACCTGCTCTACTAATCCAGTTTGGTAAGTTTCCAGACTGACAAACTGTACTTAAGAATCGGTCGAACAAGTGTTTTGTAAGCCACTTTTGTCGTGGATGAATAGCATTTTCCTATGATTCTATCAGGAGTCTCAGGTTACCATCTATTCTGCTTACTATTTCTTTTATGTGGTCATGCCACCTTAGGTCGCTTCGGACGCTTACTCTTGGGTATCCCATTGTGGTTACTGCCTTCTGTAGTTTATTGCCAATAGCATGATCATACAGTTGGCTATGTTTTTTTATTTACGTAGAATATGTTATATTTGAAACTTCCAGGCAGATTAAAGCGCTAACTTAGCATTCGTGCGGTCGTGGCGCTCGCTTCGTTCACAGCCACCTCCTACCGTCGTATTGTATTGTATGGAACTGGGGACCTAGAAACGACGGAGAGACTTCGTTTCCGCCGTAGCCCGCAGTGGTACACAGCCCCACAAAAGGCTACCAGGGTTATTGTGCCGTTCGGCCCCCAGCGGACCCCCCCCCTCCCCTCGCCCCCCCCCCCCCAGGGAACGTCTCACACCAGACGAGTCTAATCGCAGTGTTTTTGCGTGGTAGAGTAATTATGGTGTACGCCTACGTGGAGAAAGTGTTTGCGCAGAAATCACCGACATAGTGCAACTGAGGCGGAAGAAGGGGAACCAGCTCGCATTCGCTGAGGCAGATGGAAAACCGCCTTAAAAACCATCCACAGACTGGCCGGCACACCAGACCTCGACACTAATCCGCCGGGCGGATTCGTGCCGGGTTCCGGCACGCCTACCCGCCCGGAAAGCAGTACGTCAGACCGCGCGGATAACCGGGCGGGTACCTACCATCGTAGTGTGTATGTATAAGGTGGGAAGATGGTCTAAAACAGACCGAAACCGGCAACCTCCAAAAAAAGGGTTTCTTGCGATTGTGGCTGTTTACATTCATTTTAAAGTAATAAGAAAAACCGTTCTTCTCCAAGAGAAATCATCTCAAAAATTATTAACTGACGATGTCGTTGGGTCAACATGTGAACACTTAGGGGTGGTCTGCTACGAAGCTCCATGTTCAGCAATGTAAGATGAGCTGTGTGCTCTGAAACACTTGTGCTTGCACCAGCATTGTACTCTTTCGGCAGAGATGCCACAGATCACCATCTGTCCTACTTTACAGAGGCGACTAGCCTCCGAATCCCACGTCACCATTCGACCAGCTTCGCCGCTTTCGAATAATCTGCCCTTTGTCAAACTCACTTATCTCAATGTATTTCCCCATTTTCATCCCATATCTTCGCTAGGATGAACTCCCGTCCGTGTCTGCTCCGAATACGTACTTTTGTTACCGCATCACGTGCCCGCAACGCCACCAGGCGGCATCCAACGCCGCGGTGGGCAGTGGTCATAATGTTTTGGCTTTTCAGTGAATATGTATTGTATACAGTAAGATCCCTATAAACGTTCCTTGTGATACTCCAGAAATTAAATTCATCGATTTCGTCCGGTTAAGAACAAATGGTTCAAATGGCTCTGAGCACTATGGGACTCAACATCGTAGGTCATAAGTCCCCTAGAACTTAGAGCTACTTAAACCTAACTAACCTAAGGACATCACACACACCCATGCCCGAGGCAGGATTCGAACCTGCGACCGTAGCAGTCCCGCGGTTCCGGACTGCAGCGCCAGAACCGCTAGACCACCGCGGCCGGCCCGTTAAGAACAAAGTATTGATTCTACCACATAGTAAGTCCTGAATCCTGTCACAAACCCCATCGGAAATAAGATTATCTTTTCACTAAATGACAGTGTGGAGTTGTACCTAAAGCCTTCAGAAGGAACACTGCGTCAACTTGGACGACTTCGTCTTTGGCGGTCTGTCTCTCAAGGTGTGAGCTGCGTCTGCAATTATCTGCATATGATCCATGGCCCTTCTTAAAAACAGTAGTCAATGTGCTTTCTTCCTTTGCTAGGTAACCTTCGTTGCCCCTCTTTACCAAACGTCACATAAACTCTCCTGTTCATCTAGCGGATGTCTCATCTCTAATAGGAATGGTACTGCCAAAATGTCGGAGTACAACTCAGGGGATTGTTTTTCACTTTGTACTGTGCGCTAATACGAAGCTTCCTCGTAGATTAAAGCCGTGTACAGTGCCGTGACTCCAACCCGGGATCTTTCCCTCAAGTGCAAGTGCCATACCTACTGGGCTATCCTAGCACGACTCACGTCTCCCTTCAAAGGCTTACTCGGGCAGGCTGTGAGTGGTGCTTGGATAGATCAGTCGATAGGGGACTTTCCCTGGAAAGGCAAACATCGCATGTTCCAGTCCCGATCGGCCGCATAGTTTTAATCTGCCAGGGAGTGTCAAACCAGCCCACACTCCGCTGCCGAGTGGGGGAGGAGATGAGGTACTGGCCGAAGCAAAGTATTGAAGATAAGCTGACGGCAGATCATTTGCCGCTAAATGCAAAGGTGTTAGGTTCCAAACTTGGTTAGAAACACAATTTTAATCTGCGAAGACGTTTCAATTTTGCTACCGACTGAGCAACTTCAGATTCGAATTCCGGCACACAGCTTTAATCTGCTAGGAAGTTTCGCAACAGCTTCCTCTGAGGGGAGAAACATTCATTCTGAATACTTTCGTTAGTGTGTTTACCTGCCTGTGTGGCGCAAGGCAAGAAAGATTATAAGCTTTTCTAGATGACATCACTTGGGCGCCATCGGTATCAGGTATCTTAACTGAGTGCATGTACAGCGCATTGTCTTCTTTGTGTTGTTGCTATAGTTACTATTGTTGTTATTGATCATGATAGGGGTGGGGCGGGGGACGAAAGTGGCGAAAGCCGATTCAGGCATTCATTCTACTTCTCTCGAATGGCGCCAACAGGGCAGCCGGAATATCGTCCCCATCAGACTAAAGGGTCACCTTCAACATCGCCATTTGCCCTCAGTTCATAAGATCGCTTGTCCCATTTACCTGTGTCATATCAAGGCACTCACTTTTAATGCTTCTAACCTGTGTAATCTTTTAATTCTCAAGGCTGTAGTCAATATGTCTAAGTGATCAGACAGGGAGAGTTGTCCTGTCAGATATTTCTTGACGATGGTGCATTCTACAGAAAGACGAATTAGACCAAATATTCCTGCAGTGTAATTAGCTGCAGATATGCAAGTTAATGCACATTAACAGGAAGAAGAAAAGGAAACAATCTCGTATCGTACGATTGCTGTTGTGTCTATTTCATACAGCATAGACACAATGAGGTAGCTAGGTGCACGCTAAACTAACGCAGACGGGCTTGAAGTTCTGGAACATGAGACTTATTAATGAATAAGAAGAAAAGTACGTAGATGTTACTTAACTTTAATTCTCTTGTTGGAATACATCTCTCTTGAATATTAGTACGCTATAATCACTGATACAAATGGCGCCTTGCTAGGTAGTAGCTATGGACTAAGCTGAAGGCTATTCTATCTGTCTCTCGGCAAATGAGAGGAAAGCTTCGTACGTCTGGTCGCAAGCTATGTCGTCCGTACAACTGGGGCGAGGTCTAGCCCGTGTCTTGTGACCTGCCATGTGGTGGCGCTAGGTTTGCGATTACACAGTGGCGACACGCGGGTCCGACATGTACTACAGGACCGCGGCCGATTTAAGTTACCACCTAGCAAGTGTGGTGTCTGGCGGTGACACCACAATTGCAGCAGTATTGATAAACTTGTGGACTCTGCCACAGCGATTAAGTTTATATCGCGCCTATCTGAAGTACCTGTTATTAGTGATCAAGGATTAAGATATTCGGGATTGGCACGTACGTCTGCCGTCTACGAGAAGGTCATCGGACATTTGGTACTGTTCTTAGGCATGCAGCCGAATCTTCATATGACATTGACCGTCAGTTGCAGATGAGACGCAGCTTTTTCTCATTCTCGAAAAACTCAGAGAGACGCAGCTGTTGCTGAATGTTGACAAACTCAGCAACATCAGAGTTTCACCTGCAGATGGAGGCCTGTTAGCCTACCGAAATGCTGTATCGAAGACACCGCTGTGAACTCGAGAAGAGTAAGGGACCGATGACCGTTGCAGTCTGGTCCCTTTAATCCCACAAACCAACCAACCAACCGAGAAGAGTAACCCAAGTTTTTTCGCCGGGAAAGCCTTCATTGCTCCATCTTTTATGATTGTCGGTGGCTAGTTTCATCGTTGAAGAGCTAATCTAGAAATGAAGTTCTTAAAAAGTTAGCAAAACAGCCCTATGACTGCGTGTGAATAAAAATATGAATGTCTCTGACCTTGAATGGATGTGCTGCAATGGACGTGAAACGTCTAGAAAGTAGATGGTGTATAATTTTTGAGTTTCAAAATGGATGTCTTAAATTATGTGTGTCTGTAACATTAACGGGCAACGGTACACTCGAGTGTATGGCTTCACAGTGAGCATTTCTTTGATGAGATCTTCTACACGAAAACACTTAATTGCGGAAAACATACTTTTCACTTGTGTCAATATAAATTAGTTGACTTTTCTCATTTTGAGAGTACTGAAAGGCGATATATTTTAATTGAAAAAAAAATCATTCAACAGCCAAGATCACATAAAATATTTCTTTATTTAAGACAACCGGTTTCAACAGACTTTGCTGTCATCTTCAGGTCTTAAAATCATTTTGTTGTAAAGTATGTTCATTTTTCTCAGAACCTCACGCACAAGATGTCAAGTGGATAAAAATGTGCTGATTTTTATTCACTTGACATCGTGTGGGTGATGTTCAGAGAAAAATGAACATACTTTACAAAAAAAAAAGATTTTAAGACATGAAGATGACAACAAAGTCAGTTCTAACCGGTTGTCTTAGATAAAGAAATATTTTATGGGGTCTTGGCTGTTGAATGGTTTTCTACAATATAAACTACAGGTTGCGCGACGTAGCCCTCAGATAAGTTATTAAGTGCAATCCATTGAGAGGTAGACTCGTATAGGAGAAGAAAGCTTGCTTCCGTAAAAGAGCTCTGCTATCATCAGACAGTGACACTGAGTTGAGAAAGAAGACACGGAACGATCACGTTTGGAGCGCGGAGCAAATAACAATGAAACGTGGGCTTTCGGATATCTGAAGATTAAAAAAAACTGGAAACATTTGAAGTGTGAAGGTATCGAAGGATGTTAAAAATCAAGGGGATACATGTAGTATGAAATGAAGAAGGATTAAAAAGAACAGGCCACGAAAGATATCTATTGAATACACTTGCCAGAGAATGGTTAGGTTTCTGAGATATAAGATGTGGTATCTATGAATAGTTATTTTGGCACTGGAAGGAGTAGCAGAGGGGAAAAAGTAGGGGAAGAAACAAACTAGTGAACTAAAAAAATTCTAGAGAATTGGAGTGTAATGGCAGCCAAAAGACTGTTCAAGCTGAGTGTAGAATCTTTGAGTCTGAAGACATACACAGTACCATCAGACTTACGGAAAATAACATACACAGAATCCTGAAGATAGTAATGCCAGGTAAGTGCGACAACTATTCCACAGTCATCTTACCATCTCACTCATAGATGAATAATATGCAGGAGAATGGAAAAGAAAATTGAGGATATTAGGTGACCGTCAGTTCGGCTTCAGGAAAGGTAAAGGCATGGAAGCAAGACACGTTCATAAGATTTGCCGACCTAGAAAAAGCATTCGACAATGTAAAATAGTACAAGGCCTAAATTGTAGAGAAGAATAGGTGTAAGTTCTAGGAACAGACTGGTGATATACAATACTGAAAGGAACGAAGAACGGTCTGATTAGAATGGGTGTAATACAGGGGTACTGTCGGAATCGAAATTCAGAGTGAAATGATATCATTGATAAGATCTGCTGATGATATTTCTACTTTCAATGACAGGAAGGTTTGCTGACACATGGTGGACGAACCAAGGAGGACATATGAAACAGACTAGAACAGGCAAGGAGGGCATTACTTACCAAAAGAAACTTACTAATATCAATTATAATAGTAATACGTGAACACGAAATTTGAAGTACCGACTTTTAATATTTTAATGCATCGTTATTGAATTAGAAGGCGCTAACCGTTCTGTGCATTCTTTTACTGCGATGAAAAATTACTGTGCAAGAGTCGAAAATTAAACTAGAGAAATTTATATGGTTATACGGTTAATAAAAATTTATATCTCTAGCGTTACAATGACGCAATTCAGAGTGATGAGGCCTCTATTTTTACCACAGTAGACGGTGAGCCACGGCGTCTTTTTAAGAAACTCTGGTACAGTCAAAAAAGTGTCGGTTTTAGATTCGTCACTGGATCTGTTGAAATATCCATTATTATTTTCTAATGGGTACCGGATGGCATGTTAATTTGCTCTATAATGCACCAAATACGTCCACTGAAGGGCAACCAACAAACGAAGTTGTTACGTCTCGAAATGCAAGCTGTCGCCTTGCAGTTAAAGCATAGTGTTCAAGTAAGAACTAGAAACCAGCATACGAATAAATTCCTCTTACTTATATAAAAAATTTAGCTTGTGTTACTTTATACATACAGCTGGTAATTTCGACCACAGGCTATAATAGCGGGCCTTAACGTATGTGGAAATTTCTGAGAATGTACGTTTGAATCAGAGCATTATATGGTAGTGATTCATGGACTGTAGATAAACCGGAAAAGAGGAAATACGAAGCGTTTGAGATGTATTGCAACAGAAGGATGTTGAAAATTAAATGCAGTGGTAAGAAATTAGGGGATTATCGTCGAAGAGAAGCACAAATGGAAAATACAGAAAAGAAGAAGAAGGACATGTATTAAGACATCAAGGAATTACTTCTATGGTACTTGAAGGAGGTGTGGAGGACAAAACGGTAGGTGATGACAGGGGCTGGAATGTACCCCACATACGTGTATAATTAAAGACTCTGGGTGCAAGTGATTAAGAGGTTTCCACAGGAAAGGAACTGTCGACGAGCCCCATCAAGTCAGTTAGAAGTTTATGGCTTGTAGAAAACAAACTAACTCTAAATCACAGCAAGACTCAGTTTTTACAACTTCTAGCACACAAACCAACAAAACCTGACGTTTCAATTTAGCAGAATGGGCATACGATTAGCGAAACTGAACAGTTCAAATTCCCAGGTGTTCAGATAGATACCAAACTGTCGTGGAAAGCTCACGTTCAGGATCTTGTTCAAAGATTAACGCTGCCATTTTTACTATTCGAACAATATCTGAAGTGAGTGATGGTTCGACACGAAAATTAGTCTACTTTGCTTATTTTTATTCGCTTATGCTGCACGGTTTTATATTTTGGGGTAACTCTTTCCTTTCTAAAACGATGGAGACGGGCGGTTCGGGCAATAAGTGGTGTATGTACACGAATCTCTTGTCGACCCCTGTTCGCGGGTCTGGGTATTTTGACATTTGCCTCTCTCAATATATATATATATATATATATATATATATATATATATATATATATATATATACACTCCTGGAAATTTAAATAAGAACACCGTGAATTCATTGTCCCAGGAAGGGGAAACTTTATTGACACATTCCTGGGGTCAGATACATCACATGATCACACTGTCAGAACCACAGGCACATAGACACAGGCAACACAGCATGCACAATGTCGGCTCTAGTACAGTGTATATCCACCTTTCGCAGGAATGCAGGCTGCTATTCTCCCATGGAGACGATCGTAGAGATGCTGGATGTAGTCCTGTGGAACGGCTTGCCATGCCATTTCCACCTGGCGCCTCAGTTGGACCAGCGTTCGTGCTGGACGTGCAGACCGCGTGAGACGACGCTTCATCCAGTCCCAAACATGCTCAATGGGGGACAGATCCGGAGATTTTGCTGGCCAGGGTAGTTGACTTACACCTTCTAGAGCACGTTGGGTGGCACGGGATACATGCGGACGTGCATTGTCCTGTTGGAACAGCAAGTTCCCTTGCCGGTCTAGGAATGGTAGAACGATGGGTTCGATGACGGTTTGGATGTACCGTGCACTATTCAGTGTCCCCTCGACGATCACCAGTGGTGTACGGCCAGTGTAGGAGATCGCTCCCCACACCATGATGCCGGGTGTTGGCCCTGTGTGCCTCGGTCGTATGCAGTCCTGATTGTGGCGCTCACCTGCACGGCGCCAAACACGCATACGACCATCATTGGCACCAAGGCAGAAGCGACTCTCATCGCTGAAGACGACACGTCTCCATTCGTCCCTCCATTCACGCCTGTCGCGACACCACTGGAGGCGGGCTGCACGATGTTGGGGCGTGAGCGGAAGACGGCCTAACGGTGTGCGGGACCGTAGCCCAGCTTCATGGAGACGGTTGCGAATGGTCCTCGCCGATACCCCAGGAGCAACAGTGTCCCTAATTTGCTGGGAAGTGGCGGTGCGGTCCCCTACGGCACTGCGTAGGATGCTACGGTCTTGGCGTGCATCCGTGCGTCGCTGCGGTCCGGTCCCAGGTCGACGGGCACGTGCACCTTCCGCCGACCACTGGCGACAACATCGATGTACTGTGGAGACCTCACGCCCCACGTGTTGAGCAATTCGGCGGTACGTCCACCCGGCCTCCCGCATGCCCACTATACGCCCTCGCTCAAAGTCCGTCAACTGCACATACGGTTCACGTCCACGCTGTCGCGGCATGCTACCAGTGTTAAAGACTGCGATGGAGCTCCGTATGCCACGGCAAACTGGCTGACACTGACGGCGGCGGTGCACAAATGCTGCGCAGCTAGCGCCATTCGACGGCCAACACCGCGGTTCCTGGTGTGTCCGCTGTGCCGTGCGTGTGATGATTGCTTGTACAGCCCTCTCGCAGTGTCCAGAGCAAGTATGGTGGGTCTGACACACCGGTGTCAATGTGTTCTTTTTTCCATTTCCAGGAGTATATATATATATATATATATATATATATATATATATATATATATATATATATATATATATATATATATATATTATTCTCATTTCTTGTTAACAATATTAGTTTTTTCCCAAGAATAAGCAGCTTTCACTCACCTAATACCCGGCGGAAATTATCAAACATCCATTTGGATTGGAGTTCCGTAACTCTTGTGCAGAGAGGTGTGCAGTATACTGCTGCATCCATTTTCAATAAGCTACCAGTCGTATTCAAAAATCTTTGCAGTAATCCACGTGCTTTCAAATCGAAACTGAAGAGTTTCCTCATGGCTCACTCCTTCTATTCTGTCGAGGAGTTCCTTGAAAAATTAAGCTGATTCTTGTTGTATTGTTGATTGCGTTTACTTAAACTTATGGATAGACTTCTTTCGGATTCATAAACATTTTATTTTTATCTGTTATTACTATTATATTGCAATTCCTTGTACTGACACGTTCCGTGACCCTGGAGATTTGCTCCACAATTTGGTCCTACGGAACTGATGTGTAAATAAAATAAATGAATAAAATAAAGACTAATGACACAAAATAAAAATAAAAAATGGAGTACAATACTAACCCAGATGAAGGCTGATGTTTAAAAACGTCATGATCACAGCTCCACATCAGTTGCAGGGACTCTGCTTTAGCTTCCGGGAAATTTTTAAAACTTATCCCGCTAAGTAGTGTCGGTGTATATCGAGTCTTTGCTCGTCTTGCATCGGATAACAGTATTTCTGTCCATGTACAAGGCCCTGGGAGTGGACAACTGGGGGTAGACAACATTCCATTAGAACTACTGACAGCCTTGGGAGAGCAAGCCCTGACAAAACTCTACCATCTGGTGATCAAGATGTATGAGACAGGCGAAATACCCTCAGACTTAAAGAAGAATATAATAATTCCAATCCCGAAGAAAGAAGGTCTTGACAAACGTGAAAATTACCGAACTATCAGTTTAATAAGTCACAGCTGCACAATACTAACGCGAATTCTTTACAGACCAATGGAAAAACTAGTAGAAGCCGACCTCGGGAAATATCAGTTCGGATTCCGAAGAAATGTTGGAACACGTGAGGCAATACTGATCCTACGACTTATCTTAGAAGATAGGTTAAGGAAAGGCAAACCTACGATTCTAGTATTTGTAGACTTCGAGAAAGCTTTTGACAATGTTAACTGGAATAATCTCTTTCAAATTCTGAAGGTGGCAGGGGTAAAATATAGGGAGCGAAAGGCTATTTATAATTTGTACAGAACCATTTGGCAGTTATAAGAGTCGAGGGGCATGAAAGGGAAGCAGTGGTTGGGAAGGGAGTGAGACAGGGTTGTAGCCTCTCCCCAATGATATTCAATCTGTATATTAAGCAAGCAGTGAAGGAAACAAAAGAAAAATTCGGAGTAGGAATTAAAATCCATGGAGAAGAAATTAAAACTTTGAGGTTTGCTGATGATATTGTAATTCTGGCAGAGACAGCAAAGGACTTGGAAGAGCAGTTGAACGGAATGGACAGTGTCTTGAAGGGAGGATATAAGATGAACATCAATAAAAGCAAAACGAGGATAATGGAATGTAGTCGAATTAAGTCGGGTGATGCTGAGGGAATTAGATTAGGAAATGAGACACTTAAAGTAGTAAAGGAGTTTTGCTATTTGGGGAGCAAAATAACTGATGATGGTCGAAGTAGAGAGGATATAAAATGTAGACTGGCAATGGCAAGGAAAGCGTTTCTGAAGAAGAGAAATTTAAGTGTCAGGAAGTCATTTCTGAAAGTATTTGTATGGAGTGTAGCCATGTATGGAAGTGAAACATGGACGGTAAATAGTTTGGACAAGAACAGAATAGAAGCTTTCGAAATGTGGTGCTACAGAAGAATGCTGAAGATTAGATGGGGCCGGCCGGTGTGGCCAAGCGGTTAAAGGCGCTTCAGTCTGGAACCGCGCGACCGCTACGGTCGCAGGTTCGAATCCTGCCTCGGGCATGGATGTGTGTGATGTCCTTAGGTTAGTTAGGTTTAAGTAGTTCTAAGTTCTAGGGGACTTATGACCTCAGCAGTTGAATCCCATAGTGCTCAGAGCCATTTGAACCATTTGATTAGATGGGTAGATCACATAACTAATGAGGAGGTATTGAAAATAATTAGAGAGAAGAGAAATTTGTGGCACAACTTGACTAGAAGAAGGGGTCGGTTGGTAGGACATATTCTGAGGCATCAAGGGATCACCGATTTAGTATTGGAGGGCAGCGTGGAAGGTAAAATTCGCAGAGGGAGACCAAGAAATGAATACACTAAGCAGATTCAGGAGGATGTAGGTTGCAGTGGGTACTGGGAGATGAAGAAGCTTGCACAGGATAGAGTAGCATGGAGAGCTGCATCAAACCAGTCTTAGGGCTGAAGACAACAACAACAACAACAACAACAACCTTTGCTCATACCACAACATCCTCTTAATCCAGTGAAGAAATTCCGAGTACTTCATCTCTCAGCGAGGGGTGTAAACTCTGTGTTGTGTTGTTTTTCTGGCCGCGCGGGATTAGCCGAGAGGTCTGGGGCGCTGCAGTCATGGACTGTGCCACTGGTCCCGGCGGAGGTTCGAGTCCTCCCTCGGACGTGTGTGTGTTTGTCCTTAGGATAATTTAGGTAAAGTAGTGTGTAAGCTTAGGGACTGTTGACCTTAGCAGGTAAGTCCCGTAAGATTTCACACACATTTGAACATTTTTTTGGTTTTTCTGTTACTTAATATCTTGCATATCTGTGAGGGTGATGAGAACCCAAATTCTCATATGCCGTCTAAAAACCACGTCCACGCTGTTCATTATATGAAGTCAACTGTCGTTAATGTGGCGCTCGACTTCGATTCGTATCTGACACTCATCACTAGACTTCGGATTTTAAGTGAAAACCTATTTTGATCCTCATTAAATTAAGGCAATAAAAGTTGTACATACAAGAATTACGCCAATTTATGATCGAAAACGCTAGTTTTAAAGCAGCTAAAAATACCTAATTTCAGCTTAGTACCTCATTGTACCTGAATTTTAAAAATCCAATTAAAAAAATTTTTTATGACTAACATTCTCTAGTGGTCTTCGCAGCTAAGAAGTACGCAAATAACTGTAATTTTATAGTACCTAAAATACCTAATTTCATGTTAGAACCTGATCCTACCCCATTTTTAAAAATCCTAAAAATACCTAATTTCATGTTAGAACCTGACTGTATCTAATTTTTTAAAATCCAGTCAAAATTTGCATGACTAAACCTACTCTTCTGGTCTTCCCGGCTACTTAGAAAACAGTAATTGAATGATAACTGGTTTGTTTGCATGCTTGAACGCCAATCGTGAGCCAGACGACGACGGCATAAGCCAGGCTGTTCCAGGCCGCCCTGATCCGCAGACCTTTGCCGCTCGCTGTGAACCGTCAAACGGGCCCGCAGGACACGGAGGAGCCTTAGGATCTGCCTGCAGCGCCTTCCCGCCCTGTAACAGCCTGTTTAAAACACCTACGTCTTCATTCAGTTAGTCACTGTGCTGCTTGGATATGGTGCAATATTTCACAGCGACAGTGTTTTTGTGGAAAGTCTAGCATGCCGAAAGTAGTCAGCTCCTGATCATCTGTGATTCGTCAGTGGTTATAAGAATTTCCTGATTTCTCTACAGACGGAAGAGTTATTCACTGCAATGTGTGCAACAAAGACGTAATAAAATTTTAACCTTTTATCTGCTATGCGCACTCAGAGAATAGTGATGCCACTGTTTTTTTCGAGTTAACTGGGACCAGACACATGCGAATGCAAAAATATTGTTTCTAAACCCTTAATGTAGGTTAATTTTGCTAAGCAGATCTGGTACGTAAATTCATCCACAAAGTATTTCTCATTTCTTTTTGTTTTTAGGTACGTTCTGAACGGAGGTCGCATTTAAGTCAGCATTTTGCAGGGATTAAGCACCAGGCAAATTTAAAAAAAAAATCAAACTTGGAACAAACGTTTGTAAATAAACCAAGCCCGCCCGGTTAGCCGTTCGGTCTAACACGCTGCTTTCCGGAGTGGGAAGGAGCGCGTGGTCCCCGGCACGAATCGGCCCGGCGGACTTGTGTCGAGGTCCGGTGAGCCGAACAGTCTGTGGATGGATTTTAGGCGGTTTCCCATCTGCATCGGCGAATGCGGGCTGGTTTCCCTTATTCAGCCTCAGCTAAACTATGTCGGCGATTGCTGCGCAAACAACTTCTCCACGTACGCGTACACCACAATTACTCTACCACCCAAACACAGGGGTTACACTCGTCTGGTGTGAGACGTTCCCTGGGGGAGTCCACCGGGGGCCGAACCCTTATTCAGCCTCAGCTAAACTATGTCGGCGATTGCTGCGCAAACAACTTCTCCACGTACGCGTACACCACAATTACTCTACCACCCAAACACAGGGGTTACACTCGTCTGGTGTGAGACGTTCCCTGGGGGAGTATACCGGGGGCCGAACCGCACAATAACCCTGAAAGAATGGTTCGGTTTGGGGTGTGGAGGGGCGAAGTGGACTGCGGTAGTCGTCGTGGGGTTGTGGACCACTGCGGCTGCGGCGGGGACGGAACCTCTCCGTCGTTTCTAGGTCCCCGGTTAACATAGAATACAATACAAATAAACCAAATGCAACAAACAAAAACGAATTTAATTTTGACCCGTGTCGAGCCATTGTTTCAGCAAACATACCCATTCAACGCAATGCAATTCCATCAGAATCCACACTGAGAACGAATTATTTAGATACTCTATATGGAAATACATTGAGCAGGATAAGAGAAGATGTAGGCAATTCATACATGTGGATCTCTGTCGATGAGACAACTACCAGACAAGATCGATATGTGGCTAATTTGATTGTTGAAAAGTTAGATCCTGATACTCGCTCTGTACTTCATCTGATCTGTAGGAAGGAGCTCAAAACGACTAACCAGGAAACAATTGCTCACTTTGTTTATAAAGTCCTCAAATTACTTTTCCCCAACAGTCTAGATGAAAATAAAGTGCTTTAAATCTTCACTGATGCAGCTGCTTACATGAATGCTGCTGTCAAATTGTTGAAAGTATTTTACCCAGTCTTGCTCCATATCACATGTGTTGCCCTTGTCATGAATCGTGTAGCTAAGAATATACGTCTCGAAATTCCACATGTAAATAAGCTAGTTTCAAGCATCAAAAAGGTCTTTATTAAAGCACCTACAAGATTACAGTTATTTCGAGAGGAACTTACCAACGTATCACTTCCGACAGAACCCATACTTACTCTCTGGGGAACGTGGCTAGAGGCCGTGGAATATTACAGCGAGCATTTGGAAGACCTTAAGAACATTGTTCTTAAATTGTGAGAGGAGGCAGTGAACATTACTTCAACTAAAGATCTTCTAAAGGACCTAACAGTTTTCAACGACATTCCGTACATAAAATCTCATTATACATTTTTGGTCCCTATTATTAAAGCTCTGTAGTGTTCAGGAAAACTAGTCTACACCCAACTGTGATTGATAGAAGACTTGGTCCCAGGCTCTATTGATATGAAAGTTAGTGAGAAACTAAAGACAGTGCTACAAAAAAAAAAAAAAAAAAAAAAAAAAACAGGACTGACCACCCCCTGCACAGTGGCTGACATCTCATCAGGTAAATCAACAGAACATGCGTGTACGGTCCCATTGCGCCTAGTACCGCCATTTAAATATGCTCCGGTGACATCTGTTGACGTAGAACCAAAAAATGATTCAAATGGCTCTGAGCACTATGGGACTCAAGTGCCGTGGTCATTAGTCCCCTAGAACTTAGAACTAGTTAAACCTAACTAACCTAAGGACAACACAAACATCCAGGCCCGAGGCAGGATTCGAACCTGCGACCGTAGCGGTCTTGCGGTTCCAGACTGCAGCGCCTTTAACCGCACGGCCACTTCGGCCGGCTTGACGTAGAACCGTCGTTCTCGGCATATAAGATGCTATTAACAGACAAGAGATGCAGTTTCTCAACGGAAAATCTGGAGAAAGTGTTAGTTACTTTCTGTGAGTGTAATTATTGACATGGACAATAATATAATATGGATTTATGTCAGTCTATTTATCTTTCTAGAGAATATATTTTCGGATTTCGGTCACCTATATTCTGATTTTTATAACCTATTTTTGTAAGTGATAGAACCTATTTTAGGTACCTAATTTAAGACTTTTTGAACCTAATTTTCGAGGTCTACTCATCATCATCTTCCCAGCACTTTAAGTGTTGTGTTATATGGTCACGTCGCCAGCGCGCCTCTCCACAGACACTCTTCTGAGGAGATGTCAGTTGAGCAGTTTTACGTGATAAACCTGTAGGCAGAGCCTGCTGCTTTTGCAGATCTATTTGTGTCACGTGTCATTATGTCATACAGTTCCTGACAAAAAATGAAGCACGAGAGAGACATGATCGGATGCCAGTGTATTAGGTTGGTGCATAAGTTCGCAGCGTTTTCGTTTTGCACGTTGGTATTCCGTTTGTTACGGGTTTATTTATCGATTGTCATTTTTTTATTTGTAGTTCACTCTTGCTATTTGAGTTTACATATTCTCATTTTGTAATCTGCAGATAGTGAGTGGAGCTGTGGACGTTAGAAAATGGAGTGTCAAGTAGAGAAATCGAAACATTTCCGATATATTCTTCCGTTCAATAGATGGGTGACAGCAGCGGAGACAGAAATATTTTCTCCGTGTGTGGGGATAAAGCCACTGGTCAGAGCACGACAGTAAAAATGTTTTCCCGTTTTACGGAGGATCGTTGTGGAATCAGTGACTTCCCACCTTGACGATGGCATTCGGGTTTTGATGAAGATCGTTTAAACGCATTAATCCACAATGATCCATGTCAGCGTACTCGCAGATCTGATGAACTATGATCATTCCTACATCATGTGACATTTGGATACAATGTGGAAAGATTTTAAACTTGCTCTAAACAAAAAAAATCACAAAGTCATCGGATGGCCATATGAGTATGGCTCTGAGCACTATGCGACTTAACATCTGTGGTCATAAGTCCCCTAGAACTTAGAACTACTTAAACCTAACTAACCTAAGGACACACACCCATGCCCGAGGCAGGATTCGAACCTGCGACCTGCGAGCGGACTGAGCGCCTAGAACCGCTAGACCGCCGCGGCCGGCCCATATGAGTATCTTTGCTCACTCATCATCAACTAGCTCCTGACACAAAGCTGACCATTCCTATCCTGTACCGCTGGTGGTGACGAGAAATTGTGTCTTTATGCTAACATAAGGAAAAGAAAGGAATGGTTGAGCCCAAACAAAGAAACAGCTCTCGGTACAAAGAACTACGCGCATCCACAAACGATAACGTTACGCATCTGGTGGAACATCGACGGTGTGATGTACTACGAGCGGCTTCCCCACGTCGTAACCATCACTGCTGACATTTATTGTGTGCAACTGAGACGCCTTGCAGAGGCAATCCAAGAACAACCCCAGGGTTGGCAGACTGTTGTAAATAATGTAGGCAAATACATGGGATAGGCAAAATAATGTGAACGCCTGTACTTGCTTGGGAATGGTTTATTAATACAGCTGCGATTGTTCTCGGAATAGTGGCATATAATGACTGTGTAGTCTCCAGTGAAATGTTATGCCACCCTTCGATCAGAACCTCTTCTAACTCCTGTAGTGACGAGGGAGGCGGAAATCTACTCCGGAGTCTGCGCTCCAATACAGCCAACAAGGGCTCGATAACGTTCAAGTCCGGGGACTGTGCTGCCCAGGGAAGACGCTGCAATTCAGTTGCATGCTCCTCATACCACAATTGTACTGTCCTGGCTTTGTCGCCCTGATATGTGGCATCATCATTGGGGAAAAACATTTAATCATGGGATTCGCCTGATCATCTAAAACGTTCAGATAATCAACATTAATTAAGTTGGCTGTCTTGGTTACTGATGTTCCAGCTAGTGGAGCTCCCACAATCTGCCCTCTTTGGAACACGTCGACCTCGGCCTCTGAATGCAAATACGATGTGTTCACTTCCCGTGAACAATCTGCACTGATGCTTAGTCCGTACTGAACACGCACAGTCCAGCACAACACATGCCTTATCTGCGTTGTTGATCGTCAAACACAACCATACCATTACTACCACTGTTCACATTATTTTGCCTATCCCCTGTATATTATTGATAATTAAAGTCTCTGTTATGTGTATCTATTGTGTTTATTAAGCTCAGGGATAAACGCTACTAACTTATGCACCAACCCAATAGGTTCGGACACGTACGCACCATCGCCAGGTATCTAAATGATATTAAATTATCTGTGCTTTGGTATTTTTAGTGTCATCAGAGCTGGAATGGTATATGAGGGGCGTGAACTGCTTCAGATGTTGAGTGATTACTGGGATGGACACGGAGTTGCCCAGTACTCGTGTGAGACAGCGTTATCAGCATCTCACAAAGTTTGAAAGGGACATCACTGTGGGTCTCTATTTGGCCGTCTGGTAGAATTGCCATTAGCAGCACAACGCAAACGGCTGCGTCTGGAGTGGAATCGTCAGGGGAATTCACGGATTACTGATGAATGGCATCAAATTGTGGTCAGCAACGAATCGAGGTTTTGTCTCCAATAGAACACGTGTGGACCATTTACAACCGTTATGGGCCACTTTGCTTCAGGAGAGGACACAACCGAATCAATACATGAATCCCGCCAGAGGTGGTGCAATCATACGGTGATAAGTCGGCTCATAGTGTCAAGTTCTTTGTAAATTTCATTCGATTTTATAATCCCCGAAATAACACTGCATAGGCTCTCAGTCCGTGAAATTTCATTTCGTCTGACGAAAGCTGGCATGGATCTGAAGCAGCTTGGAATGACGGGCCTATACGTGTCTCGATGCCTATACGTGTCTCGATGCCTATACGTGTCTCGATGCCTAAACGGAATGGAGCCACTGTTGCTGCCACAGTGATAGCACCGTGTAGTACAGATTTAATCTTTCTGCTTTGCTACTGTACTACGCATGCTCAGTAAGTATCATTTCGTAGTCTGCCATGCTTTCTGATGGTGCAGTTTTAGTGGCCAGTGATGTAGCTGAAGAATAATAATTGGTGAGCTACCATACCGTAGAATTATTACCGGATGGGGTTCAAACGCCACAGGCCCACACAGAGTCCATCAGTTGCCTAATCTTGAATCGGTAGAAGTCGGTAGAACTCGGAGATTCAAATGGCTCTGAGCACTATGGGACTTAACATCTATGGTCATCAGTCCCCTAGAACTTAGAACTACTTAAACCTAACTAACATAAGGACATCACACAACACCCAGTCATCACGAGGCAGAGAAAATCCCTGACCCCGCCGGGAATCGAACCCGGGAAAGAACTCGGAGGGTTACGGGCGGTAGTCATTAATTTTTGACTGCAGCCAATGTTACCTAGGTGACGGTACTTTTCAGTAGCCCTTGTTGTGTACTATGTTGTACTTCACTCTGTTTTGTACAGTGTCCCTTTCTTATAAAGGGTGATCATCATTACACATGTTAATACATTAGGAGATTTCAGTTTCGACTACGAACAACATTTAAACAATTTTTACCTCAGTGCGTGACTAGTGTTTTCGCATAAGCGTGAAGCACAGGTAAATGTGGCTGCACTGTGGAAAGCAAAAGGGTTATTGCCCTCTCTATGTAGGGGCCGGGCGTGCATCCTCTGCAGATCGCTCTGGTAGTTGTCCAACTTACAGTTAGCATACTGTACACTCCGTCTCGTTGGAAGTCGCAGGGCACCGAGACAAGCATCGTCTCAGAAAATTCTCAATTGGCTGCACGATGCAGGGAAAGTTGCCGGAACTGGTGCATCGTGATATACAATGCCACTCACCATTGGCGGGGTATGAACAGTTTGAATAAGAGGCAGTGCACCCAGCTGCCAACAAGCCACTGTTCACGCATGTGCTGGGTGTAGTCGAACGTGCTGAATATTTGTGTCAGAAGAAATAGGGCTCATCATGGCGTGCCACCGTCTGTCACCATCTAACGATACAAGAACGAAATGTCTGGTCATGTGCAATAGTTTATATGCCTATTGTAACCTGAAAGCGACCTCTGCCTTTGGCAATAAATGGAATCACACTGGACAAAAAATTATTCACGCTTGAGATCTACATTACTAACTGGCTTAAACAGACACGCAGTTCCATTTGCAGACTGCCTGTGTAGCAGCTTCCAGGGGCAACGAAAATATTATTATTAGTAATTGATAACTGACCGAATTAAAAAATTGAAATGCTGCCAAATTTTATTCATTAACAGATGTTGTTGTTGTGGTCTTCAGTCCAGAGACTGGTTTGATGCAGCTCTCCACGCTACTCTATCCTGTGCAAGCTTCTTCATCTCCCAGTACCTACTGCAACCTACATCCTTCGGAATCTGTTTAATGTATTCATCTCTTGGTCTCCCTCTACGATTTTTACCCTCCACGCTGCCCTGCAATACTAAACTGGTGATCCCTTGATGCCATAGAATATGCCCTACCAACAGATCCCTTCTTTAGTCAAGTTGTGCCACAAATTTCTCTTCTCTCTAATTCTATTCAATACCTCCTCATTAGTTATGTGATCTACCCATCTAATCTTCAGCATTCTTCTGTAGCACCACATTTGGAAAGCTTCTATTCTCTTCTTGTCTAAACTGTTTATCGTCCACGTTTCACTTCCATACATGGCTACACTCCATACAAATACTTTCAGAAACGACTTCCTGGCACTTAAATCTATACTCGATGTTAACAAATTTCTCTTCTTCAGAAAGGCTTTCCTTGCCATTGCCAGTCTACATTTTATATCCTCTCTACTTCGACCATCATCAGTTATTTTGCTCCCCAAATACCAAAACTCCTTTACTACTTTAAGCCTCTCATTTTCTAATCTAATTCCCGCAGCATCACCCGATTTAACATTATCCTCGTTTTGCTTCGGTTGATGTTCATCTTATATCCTCCTTTCAAGACACTGTCCATTCCGTTCAGCTGCTCTTCCAGGTCCTTTGCTGTCTCTGACAGAATTACAATGTCATCGGCGAACCTCAAACTTTTTATTTCTTCTCCATGGATTTTAATTCCTACTCCGAATTTTTCTTTTGTTTCCTTTAGTGCTTAACTTAACTTAACAGATATAAACCTACATTAAAGGTTCAACACAGCTAACCAAGCTTACAGTTACAAACAGCGTAATTCACGATTCACGACGAGCAAATCAAATCACCCATATTACATCCACCCACTGTTTGGCAATAAGACTGCGTAGCGACTTCTAACAAACTTATGTATAATTTCAAACCCGTTCTAAGTTTTTTTTTTTTTTTTTTTTGAGGAAAACAGTTTATCGGTCAAGAAATGTTCATTGCCCATGCGTTACAAGTTCATCAAGCATGACGTTTTATTTAATTCATTTTCATACTAATAAATCTTGTCGACAGCCATTTTGATATACGAAGGGCATTCAATAAGTAAGGCAACAAACTATTTTCTGGGAGCAGGTTGGTTTTATTCATGATTCCACTACAGCATATTATTCCCCATTCTTTTGGTTACAAAACCCTATTTTTCAACATAATCTCCATACAATGCGACGGCCTTACGCCACCTTACTGGGTGGGCGTGTGTTCCAGCATGGTACCATTATACTGCTCGACATAGCAGCTAACATTCGACAACAAGTTTTCACGATCAGCCTCGTAACGTGCAAGTAATTCCATACAAATGTTCTTGTGTTAGACGGTGAGGAACCCATTTAGTACACACCTTTGAGTAACCCAACAGGCGGACGAGTGTGTCAGTACTACCAACGGAGACGTCCAGTTGAGTAGAGATGTGTTTGATTCTGAACCGTTGGTCACCTCGAATGAGAGTGTCCGCACGTTCCAACAACGCAGGAGTCACAGCTGCGTTCGGCTGGCCGGCATTGCGGCGATCGGACAGGTTTGCGTCACTTTGCTGCGATGATAAGAGACGCCTCGTCCAACCCACTTCACAGGCACCGAAACATCGGTAGTTTTATATATTGACAATGTGGTCACAAACCCAGAAAATATTTGTTGAATGTCACCTTGCGTTTGTTCACTGACAGATTTCAGTAGACATTTTGCAAGCGCCTACGGATGTCTGCGATGCTATGGTTTTCCCTCAGTAGAAACTTCAATGACAGCTCTCTACTTGGAACGCACCTCCATTACATACGCAACTTTGGAGGCTAGGTGTAGAACCGCCACCTAACGCAACTTAATGAAACTATAGGGGCTGAAACGGGAACATCCCACGATGTCCCACAACAAACATACTTAGGCATGACATGCAGGAATTTTGAAACACGATACAAAGAACATATCAGATGTTGGAATTATGAAACAAACCATTCCACATTTGCAGAACATTTAAAACACCATAACCATCATCCTACAAACATGGAACAAGAAATGAAAATAATGAGAATAAGCAACCATGACAAACATCTTGTCCGCAGCTCGTGGTCGTGCGGTAGCGTTCTCGCTTCCCACGCCCGGGGTCCCGGGTTCGATTCCCGGCGGGGTCAGGGATTTTCTCTGTCTCGTGATGACTGGGTGTTGTGTGATGTCCTTAGGTTAGTTAGGTTTAAGTAATTCTAAGTTCTAGGGGACTGATGACCATAGATGTTAAGTCCCATAGTGCTCAGAGCCATTTTGAACAAACATCTTATTCAAACGCAAGAAAACTTCCGCATCCAGAAAGCCATAGCAGTAAACAAACATGTGATAAATGAACAAACACACATCAGCACAGGCTCCCTACTACACTTAATAAAGGAAATGATAAGATAAAACAAAAAAACTCTTCCCCCTTCACCTTCTGGACACACACACACACACACACACACACACACACACACACACAGCCCAAAAAACAAAAACAAAAAATGTATCACACCGAAACACACACACAGTCCACAAAAGAAATATATATGCCACACCAAAACACACACACACATACACAGCACAAGAAAATTATATCAAACCAAAACACACACACACACACACTCACACACAAACACACACACACACACACACACACACACACACACAAATGCATACACGAACAGATCACAGATACTTCAATAATTACACTCGAAAGTTTGGCAATAACATTCGATCTTTGGCAAAAACATTTGACAGTCGGCAACAGAAACCAAAACATTGCATTGAAACATGCGATCAGTTCATAGTGCTGTGGAATGTGGGGAAAAATTCGCAAATTGGCATTCATAAGAAGAAGAACAACACAAAAAATGCAACAGGAGCGTAATATGTAAGAAATTGTCCCTGCAACCTGTAAGTACAGTTCAAAACATTACTACTTAATGGGAAATACCAACCACCAGAACTGTTTATAACCTATAGGTACAGTGACAAAAATGTAAATTAAATAGCAAACATATGTACATATTCCAGGCCACTGATGATGCCTTGCAGAAAATAAAGGCGAAACGCGTATGGCACTAAAATTGTGTTTCATTCAGTTGCTGTCAGACGGTCCATAAGTAAAAATTATCAATATACCGTAATCCCACAACAAAATTTGCCTTTTTTAACCGAAACTGGCCGAGATAAAAAAGTGGTGCGTTATTTATTGAAGGCCCCTTGTAGTATCCACATATACCACCGAAGATACCTACAGGGTAATGTCATTGTACGACCCATAGTTTAAGAGAGGAGCTTGTACTTGGGATAGCCGTTTTGGTTTTGACTCTTCATCAGTCTGTGCGTGAATAATCCGAAACTAATGAAACAAAGATACTTAGGGTTTTCCGTATTCAACCATCTTCACCTTCTTTATAAGCTTATCGACACATTAACTCATTTCCAGTCATACGTTTAAAGCTGTTTTATGCATTGGAGTTTATGTAACAGCGCATGCAGTCTTGATAATGGTTGAAGTTCGACGGTTAAGAGAATCCACAAGTTTCTAGTAGACAGCGGAGATGTTTACATCTCACCCATGGTTCAAAAGTATGCAAAAGTTGGCGTCATTTAGAGGAACAGTCAAAGATCGATAGGATGCCCTATTATTTCTCAAACCAGCAACGCATGTGTTCCACGGTCCAGGGGTAGCGTCTTTGATTAGTAGTCAAAACGTGATCGGTCCCGGGTTAATAATGCTGACTGATAATCAGCATTGGCGGCCAAAGACAGTTTCCAATGGCTCCTAATCCTTCATTATCACATGAATCAGGGCATCATCTCCAGAGCCGGCCAGAGTGGCCGAGCGGCTCTAGGCGCTACAGTCTGGAACCGCGCGACCGCAACGGACGCAGGTTCGAATCCTGCCTCGGGCATGGATGCTTGTGATGTCCTTAGGTTAGTTAGGTTCAAGTAGTTCTAAGTTCTAGGGGACTGATGACCTCAGAAGTTAAGTCCCATAGTGCTCAGAGCCATTTGAACCAGCCATCATCTTCAGATTTCTGCAAAGAATTTTGTGACACGGTCAAACGAGACTGAATGAAGTGTTTTGTTGAAGGTTCAACTTCAACAGATAAAGAAGGCGGCGATGCTAGCACTATCATGGTCGAGGAACGATTACCGGTATTTATAGAGACAGTAGCATTGGCGGCCGAAGACTTTCGGCATAAGAAGTCACCGTCATTCTGCCAAAGGGCTTGTCAAAGAGGGCGGAGGAGCGGACTGAGGTTCAGGGCACTCTCCTCTCCTTGGGATGGGAAACTGCCCCTGAAGGCGGAAGAATCAGCAATGATCAACGGCACGAGGATGCAGAAGGCAATGAAAACCACTGCATTAAAGACACATAACGTGTATCCACAGGACATGTGGCCAGTAATTGAAGAAGTGTCATGATGATCTCTACATTGTCAAAAGATTCAGGAGTACTCCTGCTTTCGGACCTCTGGGAGGGGACTGCCAAGGGGGAGGTGATCATGAGAAAAAGATTCAATAACGAACGATTCTGTGCTTGACATGTCAGAAGCTTGAACATGGTAGCGAAGCTAGAAAAATTGAAAAGGGAAATGCAAAGGCTCAATTTAGATATAGTAAGGATCAGTGAAGTGAAATGGAAAGAAGACAAGGATTTCTGTCAGATGAGTATAAGGTGATATTAACAGCAGCAGAAAATGTATAACGAGAGTAGGCTTCGTTATGAAAAGGAAGGTAAGGTACTGTGAACAGTTCAGTGATTGGATTGTTCTTATCTGTATCGACAGCAAACCATCACCGACAACGACAGTTTAGGTATACATGCCCACGTCGCAAGCTGAAGACATAAAGAAACTATATGAGGATATTGAAACGGTACTACAGTACATAAAGGAAGATGAAAATCTAATAGTCATGAGGGACTGAAATGCAGTTTCAGGGGAAGGATTACAAGATAAGGTTACAGGAGAATATGGGCTTGGGACAGGGAATGAGAGACGAAAAAGAATAGCTGAGTTCTGTAACAAGTTTCAGCTAATAATAGCGAAAACTCTGTTCAAAAACCACAAGAGGAGTTGGTATACTTGGAAAAGGCCGGGTGACACGGGAAGATTTCAGTTAGGTTACATCATGGTCAGACAGAGATTCCGAAATCAGATACTGGATTTTAAGGCGTACCCAGGAGCAGATATAGACTGAGATCACAATATAGTGGTGATGAAGAGTAGGCTGAAGTTTAAGACATTAGTACGGAAGAATCAGTATGTAGAGAAGTGGGATACGGAAATACTAAGGAATAACAACATACGCTTCAAGTTCTCTAAGGCTATAGATATAGCAATAAGGAATAGCACAGTAGGCAGTACAGTTGAAGATTAATGAACATCTCTAAAAAGGGAAGTCACACAAGTTGGAAAGAAAAAAATAGGTACAAAGAAGGTAGGTGCGAAGAAACCATGGGTAACAGATGAAATACCTCAGTTGATCGACGAAAGAAGGAAGTATAAATATGTTCAAGGCAATCGGGAATACAGAAGTATAAGTCGCTGAGGAAAGAAATAAATAGGAATTGCAGGGAATCTAAGATGAAATGGCTACACGAAAAATGTGAAGAAATCTAAAAAGAAATGATTGCTGGAACGACAGACTCAGCGTACAGGAAAGTCAAAACAACCTTCGGTGACATTAAAAGCAAAGGTGGTAACATTAAGAATGCAACGGGAATTCCACTGTTAAATGCAGAGGAGAGAGGGGATACGTGTAAAGAGTACGCTGAAGGCCTCTATGACAGGGAAGATTTGTCTGATATGATAGAAGAAGAAGCAGGAGTTGACTTAGAAGAGTCAGAGAATCCAGTATTATAGTGAGAATTCAAGAGAGCTTTCGGGGACTTATGATCAAGTAAGACATAAAGGATAGGTAGCGTTCCATCAGAATTTCTAAAATCATTGGGGGAAATGGCAACAAACAGACTATTCAAGTTGGTGTGTAGAATGTATGAGTCTGGCGCCATACCATCTGACCTTCGAAACAATATCATCCACACAATTCCGAAGACTGCAAGAGCTGACAAGTGTGACAATTGTCGCACAATCAGCTCAACAGCTCATGCATCCAAGTTGCTGACATGAATAATATACAGAAGTATGGAAAAGAAAACTGAGGATGTGTTAAACGACGTTCATTTTGTCTTTAGGTAAAGGCACCAGAGAACAATTCTGACCTTGTGGTTGATAATGGAAGCAAGACTAAATAAAAATCAAGACATGTTCAGAGGATTTGTTGACCTGGAAACTTTTCACGTGAGTCACCTGAGTGCAAATGTCTGCTCTGCCAACGCACTCGGCCATCCTGATTTAGGTTTTCCGTGATTTCCCTAAATCGCTTCAGGCAAATGCCGGGATGGTTCCTTTAAAAGGGCACGGCCGATTTCTTTCCCCAATCTTCCCTCACCCGAGCTTGCGCTCCGTCTCTAATGACCTCGTTGTCGACGGGACGTTAAACACTAATCTCCTCCTCCTCCAACGCACTGCCCTTTTATATCCTGGGTACCCGATACTACCCCCATCTGCGTATGTGCATATCGCTACCGCACGACTTTTGCCACCTCAGTGTATATGCCACACGCGTGGCGTAGTCTTTGAAGTTGAGGGAGTTCGCCCTGGACACCGAGCGCTGAATCCAGAGCCCCACACTGGTATCGCAGCCACCGGGCGCGCAGAGCAACAAGCAGGCTGACAAGAGCCGCGGTTTCCGCCGTCGCTACGCGCGTAATCGGCGCGCGGCCTCTTCCGCGTCTGTTCCTACTGCGGAAGACGCCTTCCGGCTGGGTTCCCGCTTGTCGCCCGCCACTATCTGCGGAAAGCCTCGACGCCGGGACGCAAAACAAGATTCGCCTCCACCTCTGAGGGTACAGCTGCAACAACGTTGCCGAATCGGTCACCGAGCGAGGTGGTGCAGTGGTTAGCACATTGGACTCGCATTCGCGAGGAGGACGGTTCAAACCCGCGTTCGGCCATCCTGATTTAGGTTTTCCGCGATTTTCCTAAATCGCTTTAGGCAAATACTGGGATGATTCCTTTAAAAGGGCACAGCCGACTTCCTTCCCCCTCCTTTCCTAATCCAATCGTCGCTGTTTGGTCCCCTTCCCCGAATCAACCAACCACCCAATGTTTCAAATGGCTCTGAGCACTATGGGACTTAACTTCTGAGGTCATCAGTCCCCTAGAACTTAGAACTACTTAAACCTATCCAACCTAAGGACATCACACACATCCATGCCCGAGACAGAATTCGAACCTGCGACCGTAGCGCCAAAAACCGCTCCGCCACCCCGGCCGGCAACCAACCACCCAATTCGGACCCCACGCATTTCAGGAGGAACACTAGTTTACGTTCGCAATCTTCCCATATTAGGGCTCCGTACCTCAGTGTTATAGGATCACCTTGTTGTTGATCTGTTTGTCTTCCCTTCAATGGTTAAACCCGGGTAGAAGTGCCGAGTCGAAATTTATGTGACGTACAAGAGTCTATGGTCTCTTGGCGGTGTGAAAAAATTAAGCTTCTATCTATGTAATCAAAATATATGACCATTTATGTCACATACTTTGATACTCGAAAGCTGCCTCTCGTGGATCATAAAATTTGACAAGAAGATAGGACTCACATTACAACCAAAGGAAAAATCGGAAGATCGTTAATTAGTAGAACAAAAAACCAGATCAAAGCTGCAAATTTTACTTTTTTATTCAAACGATCACTAGTTTCGAGCCGAGACCCGTTTTCAAATCATACCGGCCGCGGTGGTCGAGCGGCTCTAGGCCCTTCAGTCCGGAACCCCGCGACTGCTACGGTCGCAGGTTCGAATCCTGCCTCGGGCATGGATGTGTGTGATGTCCTTAGATTCGTTAGGTTTAAGTAGTTCTAAGTTCTAGGGGACCGATGACCTCAGATGTTAAGACCCATAGTGCTCAGAGCCATTTGAACCACCTTTTTTGCTCACAGCCATTTGAACCATTTTTTAAAAAATCATCATAACACAGTCGAAAATGGCATTTCCAAAAATGTGAAAACTACATCAAAAATGTGCAACGAACAGTTGCAACACATACAGATAACTGGCGCCAGTTACCTGTGTGCTATCTTCGTAAATGCCATTTTCGGTTATGTAACGGGTCTCGGCGCGAAACTAGTCATCGAGTAAATATAGAAGTAAAATTTGCATCTACTAACTGGTTTTTCGTTCTACTGATTAACAAAAGTCGCTGACCCGCGGTTGCTCCAGAATGCTGGCAGTTTGTAAATCGTTAGTTTACAATTATATCAAATTAAAAATTTTTTCATGTTTGTTGTCGGTCTGTCTGTCCGGGTGTTAAGATTCCTTTTTCTCAGGAACAGGTTGAGGTGTCAAGTTGAAATTTACGGCAGGTACTAAGGTCAGCCAGCTGTTCCTTGCCGGTGTAAAACACTTAAGCTTCTAAGTCAAGGCAATCAAAAGATACGGCCATTTATGTCACACATTTTGTTACTCGCAAACTCACTCGTCAAAATCTGTTCACAAACTGTCTACATACACGTGGGGTCTGTTTGTCTAGCGACTGCCAGCACGGTGGTTCAGTGTATGTATGAACTGAGTGAAGTATTCAACAATGAACAAGAAGCAGTTTCATGTGACGTTCGCCCAGACAAACTGTCGAGAACACTGACGAACAAAATTAAGAAAAAAGCGGAAAAGGGTATGCGTGGAGACATGCCATGGGGTCGAATCTCTGTCGATCATGGATTTTACAGTCATCGTTAGAACGTAGCCTTCTCTTCTCAACGATGTAAGAAGTCGACAGAAACAACACGTGGTTCGAATGTCACGTTAAACTGCAGTTCCTCTTTCCCCGGTTGGATATCTGGGGTAGTTTCGGTACACACAAGGCGCCTAAGTGGCGCCAACTATGGAGCATTTGCTCCATACCACTGAGTCACAGAAAATTATTATTATTATCTACATATATAACTAAGATTGTATGGAGCCCTCAGGGCGCGAGTTCTACTAGCACTTGTCCAGTTTGCCGGCCGGAGTGGCCGTGCGGTTCTAGACGCTACAGTCTGGAGCCGAGCGACCGCTACGGTCGCAGGTTCGAATCCTGCCTCGGGCATGGATGGTTGTGATGTCCTTAGGTTAGTTAGGTGTGATTAGTTCTAAGTTCTAGGCGACTGATGACCTTAGAAATTAAGTCGCATAGTGCTCACAGCCATTTGAACCATTTGAACCACTTGTCTAATTTTACTTAACGTCGTTTACATTCCCCTCACCAAGGCAGGCTACCAAATTTCTAGTCTACCACAATCTATATAGTCGCATTTCAAAAATCATGGTATATATGTATGTTGCCTATCTCCTCCTAAACCACTGAATCGATATCAACTTGGTATACATGTCACTTACTGTCTGTAAATAAGCAGTTCGATAATCATAGGGATGAAGAAAATAAGGTGATACAGAGCCTTAAATCAGGAACGTCTGGAGCTACGGCAACTAAATTTTGTATTCGGGGTGAACATTAATAAAACCGACAAATAGCAGCGACGCTTTCTTGACTGGAAATGGAGGAAAACGTATCCTACGGACATATGCCCTGAAATGCGTCATTGCCACAATGGATGGCGCTGATGAATGACCGTTGCTATGACCGCGTGCCGTGTGTTCCTTGTTGTTGTAGGCTGTGTTATTGACGGTGCGTACTGTAAGCAGCAGCAGAATGGTCCGGGACTCATGTCGACAACAAGTTGAGATGGTGTTTGTGTATGGCCAAGGAGATGGAAGCGGTCGAGACGCAGCACGGCTATATCAAAACAAGTAAGCTCACAGACACCAACCACATCACACAACATTTCAAGCCCTTTTTAGGCTCAAATGGTTCAAATGGCTCTGAGCACTATGGGACTTAACATCTGAGGTCATCAGTCCCCTAGACTTAGAACTACTTAAACCTAGCTAACCTAAAGACATCACACACGTCCATGCCCGAGGCAGCATTCGAACCTGCGACCGTAGCGGTCGCGCGGTTCCAGACTGAAGCGCCTAGAACCGCTCGGCCACAGCAGCCCACCCCCCACCTCCCCATTTTTTTAGGCGTTTGTATGATCACACTGGCAGGAATCCGTCCCTGAAGTTTGTCGGTTTTATTAATGTGTACCCTGCAGACACGTCCCCATTACCTATACTATTTGAATAATTCTTTATATAAAAATACGCTGCCGTAAAAGAAATTTGTACATCTGGAAAGACGACGCCGATTTTGATCCGTTGAAGGCATATGCTACCTGGGGGAAGATGTACCGGCAATGGTTTCAACGTCGCCAGCCAACAGATAGCGTAGTGGTATAGCTAACACAGCGCCATCTGTCTCTACCCTTTAATAGGGAATGCTCACAGGCAGAAGGCTCAGTGTGGTGAAAACGTATCAAGCATGCAGGAAAGCATGCAACGCAGACGCACTCGTGCTTCCTACAGCCAAATAATCGAATTTCAAAGGGATGAAATTTTGATCTTTTGGCCGAGCGTGGTTGCGTGGCAGGATCGTCCTTTGGGAGAATTGCCAACAGGTTGGACGTGCTGAGTGAGTGGTGCAACGATGATGGTATGAGTGGTCACGTGAACATTCTCACACCTGTTCGCGAGGTCCTGGATGTCCACGGAGCACAGGACCGTCGTATTGCGAGGGTAGCCGTGGTAGATCGTACAGCTATCACAGTGCAGATAAGAGAGCTTGTGAGGCAGACACGTGTCAGCACGAACTGCTGCGAACCGGTTATTAGCAGTGGGACTACGGACTCGCGGAATAGCCGCGCTGTCTGGGGGTCGTGTTACGGTTCACGCGGCTGCCCCCCCCCCCCCCCCCCAATCCGTTGGAGGTTCGAGTCCTCCCTCGGGCATGTGTGTGTGTTTGTGTGTGTGTGTGTGTGTGTGCGTGTTGTCCATAGCGTAAGTTAGTTTGAGTTAGATTAAGTAGTGTATAAGCTTAGGGACTGATGACCTAAGCAGTTTGGTCCCCCATAAGGTCTTACCACAAATTTACAGCACCGACGTGCAAGACTCGACTGATGCTGTCATAGGATGGAAGACTGAATTGCGCGCGGTAGTCTTCAGCGATGAAAGCGGATTCTGACGGACCGCAAATGATGTTCGTTTGCGCGAACGACGTAGAACCTGGTGAGCAGTGTCTCATAGAGTGTATTCGTCCGAGGCCCCACCAAAGGCCTTACGGTCTGGGTGCGATGAGCTACAACTCTCGTCCATCTTTGATGTTTCTGGCAGGGACGCTAAGCAGCGGCCGGTACCTGCAGAACGTTGTCAGATCTGTTCTTTTGCCGTTCGTTCAACGAGAAGGCGATGTGTTGTTCAAACAGGAAAATTCTCGCCCGTGAAACTGCAACACGTCCAGCAACTTCGCTGCCCAGCACGATTTGTGGACTTGTCTGCAGTCGAACACGTGTGGGGTACGATGGGGCGAGAAGAGAATTGTGCGACTCTTCAACCAACAACTTTTACAGAACTATGTGAACAGGTCGAGCAGGCGTAGCATAACGCATCCCAGGACAGTATTCGCCATCTGTACGATCGACTAGACACCAGAGTAAGAGCCTGCGTTTCCGCGTGTAAAGGTTACACCACGTACTAATATGCGTGCTTCGGCATAGGTCAATACCTGAGACCTCAGTACGGCTTGTACTACTGTACATATAATCATTTCATGTACTCCATATGCACTGTTGCAACAATAAATCTTGATTGACTAGGAAACCCCTAAAAGGGTGTGCTATTTTTTTCCAGCAGTGTACATTAAGGATAATTTATCCCAACCACCCTGAAATGACAAGGCTGTGGAAGAGGAGAGTGGTAAGGTGCTGGTAGAAACGAACAATTAACAGCAAATCTTTTATTTAAACTATTCCCAATTTTTTTAAAAAAAATCTTCCTCTTGTACTCGTATATTTTTTTCTTCGATATAAAAAATATTTATAAAAACCGTTAAAAGATATGTTTAACCTAGTATTAATCATACTAGTCCAGATCATTGGCCTAAATCCATCAAAGATTACTATGCACTAATATTCCGAAGCACAGACAGACACGTGTGTCCCTTAAACAAAAAGGACGTTCCGTCTAACACTATCAGAGCCGATAAACAAAATGTGCGTTTATTTTAACAACATAAAAGTACACTCCATCAAAACGTGACGTATGTCACCTTGCAGAAAGACAAGACTTTTATCTAAACTAAATCAAAGATACCATATTGTCAGACGTGAGACATGTCAGTCTTGTTGTTGTAGTTGTGGTCTTCAGTCCTGAGACTGGTTTGATGCAGCTCTCCATGCTACTCTATCCTGTGCAAGCTTCTTCATCTCCCAGTACCTACTGCAACCTACGTCCTTCTGAATCTGCTTAGTGTATTGATCTCTTGGTCTCCCTCTACGATTTTTACCCTCCACGCTGCCCTGCAATGCTAAATTTGTGATCCCTTGACGCCTCAAAACATGTCCTACCTGTGGTGTCACTGCCAGACACCACACTTGATAGGTGGTAGCTTAAATCGGCCGCGGTCCATTAGTACATGTCGGACCCGCGTGTCGCCACTGAGTGATCGCAGACCGAGCGCCACCACACGGCAGGTCTCGAGAGACGTACGAGAACTCGCCCCAGTTGTACGACGACGTTGCTAGCGACTATACGGACGAAGCCTTTGCTCTCATTTGCCGAGAGACAGAATAGCCTTCAGCTAAGTTAATGGCTACGACTTAGCAAGGCGCCAATTGTCACAGTGCATGTATCTAAAGAGTCTCACTTGTATCGCCACAATCTCCAGATGTCTCATCAAGAACGACGTATACAAGGACAGATTAAAAGTTAAGTAGTCCAGAAGCTACGTATTTTCTTTATAGCATTCATTAAGTCTCCTGTTTCAGACCTCACTCCATCCTTCGTGAGTTAGCGCGTGCATCTTGGCCGCCTCTTTCAATTAGTGGGCGTAGTGTTGGCAAGTCTGCCGACACTACACTACCAACCGATCCCTTCTTCTTAGTCAGTCTTAAGAAACAGAAATTGCTTAAACAGAACCAAGATAAACAACGAGGCTAAGCGTGACGCATGTCACAAAACAGAATTAAAATGACTAATGTAGAATATACGTGTTGTATGAGTTTAAGGAAACACAGCACTTTTAATTAATATGATCACAAATTATAGATTAACTCGCCGTGACGTGCGGTGCCATTAAAGGGAGTAAATCTTCCCTCCTTATTCTTATCAAACAATTCATACCCGTGTCAGGTGTGAAATGTAATACACTACTGGCCATTAAAATTGCTACACCTTGAAGATAACGTGCTACAGACGCCAAATTTAACCGACAGGAAGAAGATGCTGTGATATGCAAATGATTAGCTTTTCAGAGCATTCACACAAGGTTGCCGCCGGTGGCGACACCTACAACGTGCTGACATGAGGAAAGTTTCCAACCGATTTCTCATACACAAACAGCAGTTGACCGGCGTTGCCTGGTGAAACGTTGTTGTGATGCCTCGTGTAAGGAGGAGAAATGCGTACCATCACGTTTCCGACTTTGATAAAGGTCGGATTGTAGCCTATCGCGATTGCGGTTTATCGTATCGCGACACTGCTGCTCGCGTTGGCCGAGATTCAATGACTGTTAGCAGACTATGGAATCGGTGGGTTCAGGAGAGTAATACGGAACGCCATGCTGGATCCCTACGGCCTCGTATCACTAGCAGTCGAGATGACAGTAATCTTTCTGCACGAACAGTTCGACAACGTTTGCAACAGCATGGACTATCAGCTCGAAGATCATGGGTGCGGTTACCCTTGACGCTGTATCACAGACAGGAGCGCCTGCGATGGTGTACTCAACGACGAACCTGGATGCACGAATGGCAAAACATCATTTTTTCGGATGAATCCAGGTTCTGTTTACAACATCATGATGGTCGCATCCGTGTTTGGCGACATCGCGGTGAACGCACATTGGAAGCGTGTATTCGTCATCACCATTCCGGCGTATCACCCGGCGTGAATGTATAGGGATCCATTGGTTACACGTCTCGGTCACCTCTTGTTCGCATTGACGGCACTTTGAACAGTGGACGTTACATTTCAGATGTGTTACGATCCGTGGCTCTACCCTTCATTCGATCCCTGCGAAACCCTACATTTCAGCAGGATGCTGCACTACCGCATGTTGCAGGTCCTGTACGGGCCTTTCTGGATACAGAAAATGTTCGACTGCTGCCCTGGCCAGCACAATCTCCAGATCTCTCACCAATTGCAAACGTCTGGTCAATGGTGGCCAAGGAACTGGCTCGTCACAATACGCCAGTCACTACTCTTGATGAACTGTGGTATCGTGTTGAAGCTGCATGGGCAGCTGTACCTGTACACGCCATCCAAGCTCTGTTTGACGCAATGTCCAGGCGTATCAATGTCGTTATTACGGCCAGAGGTGGTTGTTCTGGGTACTGATTTCTCAGGATCTATGAGCCCATATTGCGTGAAAATGTAATCACATGTCAGTTCTAGTACAACATATTTGTCCAATGAATACCCGTTTGTCATCTTCATTTCTTCTTGGTGTAGCAATTTTAATGGCCAGTAGTGTATAACACCGCCCAAGCCTCAATAGGATAGAATGAGCAACCATTAACAGCCAAGGCTATCTGTGAGACACGCAACACAAAAGTCAAATACCGCGCAAACATTAAGGCAGTCTGTCAACATTTTGGTGTAATCAGGTGTAGCCGAGGTGGTACAACGCCTGCTGCTGAAAATATATTAGTTAGCCTTAAAATATTAAATCCTCAAGATGATGCCATTCGAGGAACTAAAGTACTCACTGGATTACTTGGACCCAAGCCTCAATAAACCTATACAGAAGCTCCTTAATTACAGTCATCAACACCAGCGACGAGAGAACACGCTGCACTACAAGGCAGAATGGTGCGGGCTATACACAAATTTGAACTGACCCAATGAACAACCGTCGCCTGCGCTCAGCTGACACTCATTAACTGGAGTAGACAGCAAATTACAGTAATTAAACAAAATAACAAACAGAATACAGTCACCTTAGCACGAAGTGCCGTCATCAGTGGACACAGTCCTGCCCTAATACAGTCACTGCGAGTGCGACTGAAAATTAACTAACTTCGTGCCAACAACAGATCCATAGATCTAGTGCTGATCGGCGCTCGTGCGCTTTCGGACGAAGTTAAACAACGTCACCTGAAACTTGCACGACAGTTAGACATGGCCACAAAATATTTTAGCGCTAAACAGCAATCAAGAAACCCCTCCAAGAGCAAAATTCAATACAGCCTCTCTAGATACTGGAAATGAGTGGTGCTATGCACAAACTAAGATTTCACTCATCTAGGCAAATGAGCACTACTTGCAGAATAACTGACCATACACTCTCAAGCAGTTAACTGGCAGACGCAAGTATTGGAACAAGGCCAGTCCCATTCCATTGCCGGTACCATTCCAAAGTACCGTTATCCATGATGGCGGCCATGGCGTCAGAGACCCCCCCCCCCCCCCCCCCCCCGCCTACATATACGCGCTAGGCATGAAATGTTTTCATAACACCGCCACCATTCCAAAGCACTGTTATTCGACAACAACAAGGTCGCACCCAGTGCATCCACCACGTGGTGCGTGTCTAGTCCCTATTGCCGTGGCGCGGTGCGAGAGAGAGAGAGAGAGAGAGAGAGATAGCGTCATCTCTCTACGTCACAACCCCGCGCTTACATACACGCGCTAGGCAGGACCTATACAAATCAGTGCACGGTCCACCTCACTCTCACACTGCTCGTATACTTCGTTCGTCCAGTACTTGTCACGTCTTCGTAATTAAACGTGCAAAAATGAAGCGTTCACGATCCGCCAGCGGCAGCAGCAGCAAACGTGCTCATGTGGACGAAGTTCCCTCGTGGTTCTCGTCTGCTGTCCCGCTCGTCGTTAGCTGGCCAGTCAGCACCACAAAGTGTAACTGCACTCACTAAGGATACGATATGTTATACATGATTACTTATTGCCTAAGCCACTTCCTCTTACGTCATCACGTACTATACATTACAATTATTTTACAGAAATACATTTCTTAAACAAAATTTTCAAAACAAAATTATAAAAACAATCATGATGGTCTGTTCCTGTGGATAAAATAAACGTTTACTAATTTAGTCATCCCATCACCACATGGTCTCTAACTACTAATTTCTCTATTTCTACATTTCTACAGTTGACGTCAACATGCTACTACTACATGCCGTGACCTTTTATAGTAAACTCCTTTCCCTGGCGTCGCTCAGTTGCTGCTATTATCTGCGAACAATTAAAAACATTTGTTGCACATTATTGTAGGTTACTGTAAATCCGAATTTCTCCGATACCCCTTTGATGTTGTGCTTGTTTGACTGGTTATGGCATTGGTCTTCCGCTCCTAGTCTGCTTCTGTCTGTAACGGTAGGCTCAATTCAACGTCATGCTTATCTGTTGAACAAAACAAGAGTTAGTTTTGCACGTTACAGCAAGTAAAAATCATTGATAGTGGTCAAGGTTCATGGCTGGACTTGAGAGCATCTATCTTTTGTGGTGACCTTCATTCTCATCCTTTAAACTAACTGGCGTGTTGTTTTAGCGTCTCTGCTTAACTCAAATAGTTAAGCCCAGACTCGGCTAGCGTCGCTAATACGTCTCTACAACACTCCTACGGCCCAAATCATCAATAAGCTCTCTCGATCACGCTATTGCGTGCGACCAGCCACCTGATTTACGTCTTTCTATGACGGCTCAAAACTCGCCTTTTCACACTACATCCTCATCGCACCCATTACGAATTATCCATGTTTGGTGCGTCCCTATCGCCTAATTTCGATTGACTGGCCACCGGATAGTCGTTTTGATCACCGTACTCACACTATCAACACAATTGAGATAACAGGTGCGTCTCGAACACTACTGCGTCGGACAGACCACCTCATAATTATCACCCGAAATACCCACAATTGCCATACGCCGATAACGCAACGGGTGGGTCCTGAACACTACCGCGTCGGGCATCATACCCTGCACTCGTCTCAAGAAACGCAACACATTCGGTGGGACGCAAAATCCACCTACCACATCACAACACGCTCAACACACCCCAAATCCATCCACCACAGATCCAGATTTTATCCTGAAAGCTCTCCTGTCCAATAGCCTTGCCATAAAATGTTGTATAGGAAGTTATCTACATAACATAACCCCTTCTATAATTAATCTAATACTTCTAAATATTGTTTGTGTCATAGCTGAAGCAAATTTTCTATACTAAGCGACCCAGTGGTCCCCATACAACAAAATTTAACATCAAACACATAATATACACACAATCCATACCAAAATAAGACAAGCACATGAAAATAGGAAAATAAATACACACAACATAAAACAAATAATCACAAAACACAAATAAAGCACTGCCTATACTAATACAAATAAACATCGCCAACAAATCACAAAAATCTAATCTAATTATACACTACTTTGTTCCCGGCCGCGTTCTTCCGCTGCCGAGTGTGCCGCCCTAGTCATTCTTGTCTGTTTTGCGCAGTTTGCGTACGGCCAAGGTTCGCCGGACGTATTTCGATTATTTGTGCAGGTTCTGGATTGCGGTCTTCACTCGCTCTCCAGTTCTGCACTGGTTGATCCCTTCCATTTTGATTGGCTGGTTTCCAGTTATTATTACCCTGGTTCCACCTACGTTCCTGTGGCGGAAAATGTTTGTCCTCTATTATCGTGCCACTGTGGGTTGTTTTCCCTATTGTTACCGTTACCGGCATAGTTATTCCTCATCTGGTTTCTGTTTCTCTCTATATTCGCGTCTTGGCCTTCCTCATGCGGTCCCCTATGCTTCTTCTTCTCACGCACCTGCTGGTCGTTATAGGCAAACTCCAGTTCCCTAAGAATGCCCTTAAATGCTTCTACTTCATTTCCGCATCTGCCAGCTAGCGTCTGCTGATATGTAAGTGGCAACTTCATATAGCATACGCGTATAATCTCCCCAAGGCTGCACGGTTCGTCCAGATATTGATTCTTTTTCAGCATGTTCTATAAAAATTTCACAACACTTCGGAAACCTGATCTCTCGAAGTCGCGTGTCATGAGGATTTCTTGTTTAATTCTGTTTTGGGTCTCCTTCGACCAATATCTGCTCATAAATGCGTCGCGGAACTCTTGGTATGTTCTGCAACCTTTAGCAACACTACGCATACTTTCCGCTGATGCACCTTCCAAGTGCGCACACACAAAGTCAAGTTTGTACATTAACGGCCACTGTGGTGGTAACGTTAGATCAAACTGTCCAATGAACGTTTTTGGATGTAACGTATTATTATCACCCTTATAGTGCTGGAACTTGTGTACCGACAGAAAGTGTTTATAATCAAACTGCCTAGTTTCATCTTTATGCTGTGGCGTTTCGATGTTTTCATAAACTACCTCCGTGTGCGCCTCCTGGATATCCTGTGGCTCTTGCAAGTGCGAGGTGGATCGCCTAAGCGGGTAGCAATTGCTTGCGCCAGTTGTTCTGCTACTGAACTCCTCCTCCGGCAAATCAAAGTGGCTTAGGCAATAAGTAATCATGTATAAAATATCGTATCCTTAGTGAGTGCAGTTACACTTTGTGGCGGTGACTGGCCAACTGACGACGAGCGGGACAGCAGACGAGAACCACGAGTGAACTTCGTCCACATGAGCACGTTTGCTGCTGCTGCCGCTGGCGGATCGTGAACGCTTCATTTTTACACGTTTAATTACGAAGACGTGACAAGTACTGGACGAACGAAGTATACGAGCAGTGTGAGAGTGAGGTGGACCGTGCACTGATTTGTATAGGTCCTGCCTAGCACTTGTATGTAAGCGCGGGGTTGTGACATAGAGAGATGACGCTATCTCTCTCTCTCTCTCTCGCACCGCGCCACGGCAATAGGGACTAGACACGCACCACGTGGTGGATGCACTGGGTGCGACCTTGTTGTTGTCGAATAACAGTGCTTTGGAATGGTGGCGGTGTTATGAAAACATTTCATGCCTAGCGCGTATACTTAGGCGGGGGGGGGGGGGGGTGTCTCTGACGCCATGGCCGCCATCATGGATAACGGTACTTTGGAATGGTACCGGCAATGGAATGGGACCGGCCTTGTTCCAATACTGACGCATTTACACTGGGCAGCCCTCACTACTGTGACACTGGTAGTGAACAGGTTGGCGAGCGAAACCCACGGGCTTGACATATCTTTCCAGAAATAAGTTTTTCATAAGGCTTTCAATTCCACATGGGCCGTAGTGAGTAGCTCGGACTTGCCCCCACGTTCTGTCAGTACTAACAGAACTACCTGCACCTTCCCTTGGGCCGACCACGGTGGCCGAGCGGTTCTAGGCGCTTCAGTCCGGAACCGCGCGACTGCTGCGGTCGCAGGTTCGAATGCTGCCTCGGGCATGGATGTGTGTGATGTCCTTAGGTTAGTTAGGTTTAAGTAGTTCTATGTTCTAAGGGACTGATGACCTCAGATGTTAAGTCCCATAGTGCTCAGAGCCATTTGAATTTTTGAACCTTCCCTTGGTGCCGTCCAAACATCGTCTGCCGCAACCAGCGTTCATTAGTCCAGATTACTCGAACCCCACAGCCCCGCTCCTCACTCTCGCTATCCTCAAACCCCTCTGGTCTCAGCCGGGCACCAAAGAATATAGTGACTTCCAACCACGAGTATATCGATATCCGAGTAACCATGAGATACACGTTGCACGGCACATACCCGTAATTAAATGAAACAACAAGTTTACTGTTACCAATCACTGTTTATTTATCTCCACGACACCTTTCAAAGGTTTGAACCTCCATTATCAGGTGGATTTGCATTTGTTAGTATGACATTTCTGTGTGTGTGTGTTGTGTTGCGATTTTTTGGAGGAACTTGTGGCACTGTCTAGTGGAGGAAACAAAACACTATTTCAGAACATGGTTTTGGGTTTCTTTTGACACAAAATTAAACGTATATCTAACGGTGAACGTAAAATAAGTAAATTAGAGTACCTCCAGTGGTCTCAGGTTCCTTTCTCTGTCGTAACACATCCGGTACTTTATGTTGTTGCGATGCACTTGAAGTATTTATTCCAACGCATGTATTCCACACCTCAAAACAAACACCTGCAAATCCTTAAAAATATTCTGTAATAATATTGTTACGATGTATATTATTTGTACTTGGCGATAAATTTTTTTCTCTTCTGCTACACGATTCTTGCACCCAATAGTTTGCAGATACCATATTTGTTTGCAAAGTGTGACAGTATACATGTGATGTGTTACGATACTCTGGAGGTATCGCTGTGGTGAGACGCGCATTCAGCATCACATTTGGTCCAAGAAGAGCTCCGTTTGGTATGGCCATTTCACGACCAGATTACAGTACAGAACTGAAGTAAAATTGTGATGGAAAATTTTAGCATCCTCTGAAACAGAACTTGTGTAATATTTTCCCTGATTCTTAAGAGGATGATGAAACTGAAAAGACCACATCCCTAAATGATTCCAGGAAGGTCCAGTCAGGACGACCAGCCTCATTTGTAATCCTGGAGAATGTGAAACGAGTGCGAACCTTATTCATCGAGGAGCCCATTAAACCAACAAGATTTGCGTCATAGCAACTCTGGATCTTATAATGGTCTCTGCAGAGGATAATGAAAGAGAAACTTACTCTTTGCCCTCACTAAATTCAGCGGCGCTAGCCTTTGACGGAAAGGGATGTGGACTGCGATATTCTTTTGGAAATGAGGTGATTAAGACCATTGAAAATGGAAAAGTCGATGCAGATCAGAACTGGTTTAGTGAAGAGGGACACTTTTATACCATAAGTTCAAGCTGCTACTCCACCTCTTCAACAAAAATTCACTGTTTCATGCACAATCAGTGCAAAATGGATTACTCAGCCCATTTTTGTTGAGGGGCCTGTCACTACAGGTAAATAGAGACAGTTACTATAAAGTGAATTTGTACCGGCTGCACGGCGTCCCTGAATGCTTCGAAACCCCCGGTTCGTGCAGGATAGAGCGCATCCACACTTGTCAAACTGGCAATAAAGAAACTTCATAAATATTGCCTAAAATAAGCCTTAATTATAAAGTTCTATTATTACACAATGAAACTTTCCGGTTTACCAGAACATAGAAATGATTTTTCTCGACAACTCACACGAAAATAACAGCAACACTTTGCAACACATTTGTTCATAAAAGAGCTTCCACCAAAGTAGCGTCGCATGTGTGAAATACGCCGCAGGTCCGTCTCACTCGGTGTTCCAATTTTCCCGACTTCCCTATAGTGCGTCTTTTGCCAAGTGTATCCATAAATATGCTTGCGTTTCGTTTTCCCAGTCCCACTTGGCAGGAGCACTATTTTTGTAATTTCAAACGGGAGTCGGTAGTTAATTTAATTTAGAAGGGTTTCTGTTCCGTCAGAATTGGCGTCTACCACAGAGCTCCGTGAATGCTGGTGTGTGTGTGTGTGTGTGTTTGCACTTTTCTTGTTAGGAATCTACAGCAAAGCAATCGGAGGACATAGCATTTAAACAACGAAATGTGTTTTTATCAGCGTAGCGGATTATTCGTTTCATGGTGTACGATTCTCTTCATGGTTTGCGTTCATTCGAAGATTCGTTAGGCCACACCAGTGGGAGGGCAGCGTAAAACCGACTGCAGAACAGGTAACGGACATGCAGATCGACTTGGAGTTCACAGAGTAAAAATGTAGATTTTCAATCGATCATACACTCCTGTTATTCCCCCGCTTACGGATGAAGGCAGTTATTACAAGTACACGTTGCGGGCGTGGTCTTGTACATCTTTTTCCTATCCAATTAAACCGATGTAGCAATTTTTTGTGAGTAAATAGTCTGAGCTATATCTGTGGAGCGCGGTTCTGCTTCTATACATGAATAACATTTGGATAATTCAACGGAGGGAAGAAAGATTTGTTACGAACTTTCGGCTGGCATCCAGGCCTTGACAATACTTTTGCCACTCTGCTGAATTCTTCATGTTGTCCTCGTGGCGTGTCTGAAAAAGCTACATCGGTACTTCACCACAATGTATGAGATGTTGAGTCGAAGATAATGGAAAGAGGTTAGAATTGTCAATCATATATCTTGGGCACAGGATTTTACAGTAACATATATTAAGCTCATACAGTTTACTATGGAACGACAGATTTTTATTATTAAATAATATTAATTTTTACCGTTCTCCGTTTTGTGTTATTTGAATAATGACTTTTTTTAGTATGAATTATTTAAGACGTGTGCTCTAACTGACTTTGCAAAACATTTGAATTTTAGCTGTCTCTTTAATCTTCTTGACAAATTTACTGACAGATTTATTCCCTTGTAATATATATATATATATATATATATATATATATATATATCTTTGTCCATTAATAACAAAGTGAAGCCCATACCTTTCAGCATTACAAATGATAGAAATTTATTTAAAGATATCGGCTTTCTGAAACGATTCGTGTAAATTCAAAACTTGGCCTTCGATTATCCTCAGCAGTACTGTCGTTCCCTTGCATATTGCAGGCCATGCCTTTCCCTCACTTACGTGGACGATTTTGTCAGCTGTGAAACACGCTGAAGTGTCGAGATAATTACAGGTAGTAGCCTAATGACGTAGCACCGGCAGACGAAATATATACACTGCGTCGTATTAGTAGAGTTCAGGGTGGGATGGGTTGTATCAGCAACGCCCACTTTCCTTATCGGTGAACATTTCAGCTGTGTCGCGCCCAATTATTTCGCTTTCATTTTACTGTCACAGAGACTAGACGTTTTTCGGAGAGATGGTATAATTCTACGCAGAGTATTACAGTGCTTTCCAACATCAAACGCTGATGTGTAGTGCAGTGGAAAGTACCCTCTGCCATGCTCTTCACAGTGGTTTGCAGAGGATGGAATTAGATACAGATATCGGAACTTTTCATCTATTTACTCAGCGAAGGTTACGCTTCATTATTTGCACAGAGGACGACATTTCGTACTAACGTTGATAATCTGAAGGTCTTCCTGAGTGAGACGTGCGACTTAGGTAAAGCAGGAAAAGATGTGGACGGGGCCTAATCAGTTACCGTTGGTTGCACAGAAAACACATACACTTTATTTAAGGAAATAATTTTTTCAAAACAATCACTTTAAAAAAAATTGACCGTAACACAAGCTACACCGACGGCTGAAGGCCTTATTAAGAAAGAATTCAAAATTATTTGTCGGCTGAAGGCCACAAGGAATACTTCAGAACAATTAGCGGCTGAAGGCCTGAATTACAAATAAGGAAGACAATTACACGTTAATACCAAAATAATTTTTAAAACAGTCATTAAAAAATTGACTGTAACACAAGCTACATTGAGGCCGAGGGCCTTACTAAGAAGAATTCAACTTGTCGGCTGAAGGCCACAAGCAACAGGAATAATTGAAACAAAATATTATTTTTAAACAATTGACACAATCAGACCAAATAAAGAAGGGAGTGATCTACAGACAGTGCTCCAGCGATCGACCTGCGAAAAGTCCCTACAGCTGCGTAAGCGGTGGGACAGGCAGCCAAGAGTTATGCTCACTTAACAGGATAGCAAACTAGGGACAGCTTAAACGCCGACCAGCACACTCGCAAAATCCACCTAAGGCGCGATAACCAATACCACGATAGAATAACAGTTAACATCATCAAATGACAAGCATTTAATTATAAAAGTTGGCTCCATCAAATCCTAGAACGCAGGCAGGGTTAAGACAAAACTGCCTATTCAAAATCTGACTAGATGCACAGGGAACCGCAAAAGACAATTCCACAAACAACTCAAACAATGCTAAAACAGTCACTATACAGCAGCAAGACGAATTGCACGTTGAGATGAACGCTAAGAACATAGGAACGGTCGAAAGACCAGATACACGTCGTCCACTGAGACGACCGACCGAACGACCAACTATCGGTCCTTGCCAATCAAGTCAGGCAGGGTAAACGTCGAAGTATAAAACCGCCAGCTGACAGCTTGATGGCATGAGGTCACTTCGACGGACGGACACACACACAAGTGAAAGTTGCACTGCTCGAATATAACGATCCATTCAACTTAAACTCGCTGAATACGGAACTCTACGTGATCGTGCGCTCTCGCGACCACATCCTTCCATCGGGCAGTGCGTGTATCGCCAGCTGCCTCGGCGAGTACCGGCGCTGTCGGATCTCACGGCTGCTCCGTTCCAACTGAACTCCGACACATTTTTTTTTTTTTGTGGGGTTTGAGGGCGCTCAACTACTGAGGTCATTAGCGCCCAGTCACAAATGGAAGTGCACATATAATCTGGTAAAACTCGAGGGGGGGGGGACACCAGAAAGTTCAAAGACGCAGATAAAAGAATTAAAAGAGTTAGATGTCTTTGGACAAGTCCGTCAAAGTAATAAAACGAAGAACACGAGCAGCTGATCGAGCGTCATCAGCTAAAATTACCTGTAAGGTAGATGGCAGAGACAGGACAACACGAGAGTGATTAAAACGGGGACACGACAATAAAACATGGCGCACTGTCAATGCATGACCAGAAGGGCACTGCGGGGCTGGGTCACCGGATAGCAGGTAGCGGTGGCTAAACCGGCAATGCCCAATCCGCAACCTGGCCAAAATGACCTCCTCTCGCCGAGATGGTCAGGAAGAGGTTGTCCAAGCTGTTGGGAACGGTTTTATGGCCCGGAGCTTATTTTCTTGAAGTGACGAGCAAGTATCCCACCATAATGACACAAGCCTCTTACAAACAACCCCACTAATGTCAGACGGTGGGACATAAAGGGAGGCTGGCCGAGGCAGGAGGACTGCAGCCTTGGCCGCAGCATCAGCAGCCCCATTCCCAGTCACTCCTACATGGCCTGGAACCCACATAAAGCTAACAGGAGAGCCATCATCAGCCAAAGAATGGAGGGATTGCTGGATCCGTTGCACCAAGGGATGGACCAGATATGGAGCTCCAAGGCTCTGAAGAGCACTGAGTGAATCAGAGCAGAGTACATACGGAGAATGGCGTGGCGGCGGACATACTGAACGGCCTCAGAGAGAGCAAAGAGCTCGGCCGTAAAGCTGGAACACTGGTCAAGGAGGCGGTATTTAAAGGTGACGTCCCCGACGACAAATGCACAGCCGACACCATCGTCAGTTTTGGAGCCATCAGTGTAAATAAAGGTGTTATTGGCGAGTCGCGCACGAAGTTCGACAAACCGTGAGCAATACACTGCATCCGGAGTACCGTCCTTCGGGAACTCCGACACATGACGACCTGGAAATACTAGAGGTCGTTCCAAAGATAGTACCACATTACGCGCTATCGATAAACGCCGCTGCTGCCACTCACAGACAGACAAACCAAGCAAACGTAGTGGCGCCAGTGAACGGAATAAGAAAACGAGAAGTCACAACCCGAATACACGACGCCAATCCGTCAACGGCGCAAACACGAGCCGGAGCACGGCTCACTGAGTTTTCCCACAAATTTGTAATGGTACGTTCCCAAAAAATTACGATATTGTACAAAAAATTATCTTTTGCTTTTAACTTGGTATAAACTGGCTTTATCTGTATAATAAAGCAACATCCAACTGCAAGAAACAGACCTATAGAATGCTGTGAATTTCACGTTAGGTCAATCACTCCTGCTTTTCTTATGTTAGATGATAAGAGTACAGCGATAAACATAAAAAATTAAGTAACTCTTTGCGGAATCGTATCTACAGGGGATGGACAAAAATATTGAAACGCCACCAGAAATGCATTTTTGAGCGTAATGAAGACGCTAGCCAAGCCTGCAGGCTGCTCCCACAGGTTGTGCTGTTGTGTTTGACATCGACCGGCGCCTTTGCCGCGCCCTCAACACGCTGCAGGTGTCAGTCGAGGTCTGAACAGCGCTCTGTGTTGATGTGAGTGCATCAGGTCGGAGCTAAGTGAATTCGAATTTTGGCAAATTATTGGTGCTAATATGGTGGTGATTCCGTAATAAAGGTAACAGTAGTGTTTCGTGTTTCCAGTGGCACCCTACGGAAGATTTATACCGCGAACTGGGAAAGCGAAAAGAAACTATCCACTAACAAGGGAAACTCCCCATTGCTACCCCTCCCCTTCTCAGATTTAGTTTTATAATGGCACATTGGGGTAGTATGTTAAAAACTGAATGCAGATCAAGCATGAAAACAAGAAGAAGGTATACTGAAGCGTGATAAAAAAGCAAAATAGAGACAGTGAACGCTCCAAGATTAACAACTGCAACATCGAGCAAGTTAAAAGGTCTGCAGCATTGCTGTTAAGTGGCCACAGTATTGGACTACAAACCGGATGAGCTGTTTTCAAAATTCCCTGGAGCCAATTCATTTTCATTGTTATTTTTTCACAAAATTATGAACTGTCTGTCCGGTCATTGAAATTTTTGATCTCTTTCTGTAGTCTTGGCAGTTGTCATGCAATGCATTGGTTATAGAACATGAGTCATGTGGTAAGAATACCGTCGCGAGTAAATGTGATGAATAGTGAGAGCAGGCGAGATACCGCATAGACGTCTCACAGCAGTCAAAACAACAAATAAACGGGTGTGAACTGTGTTTCAACAAAGGAGTTCAAGAGTCAAAACTTCCAAAACAGAATGCAACTTCAAAAACGTTAAAAAACATATGTTTTGACAGAGCACAGGGAAAACTGCGGCCGGCTGGTGTGACCGAGCGGTTCTAGGCACTTCAGTCCGGAACCGCGCTGCTGCTACGGTCGCAGGTTCGAATCCTGCCTCGGGCATTGGTGTGATTTCCTAAGGTTAGTTAGGTTTAAGTAGTTCTGAGTTCTAGGGGATTGATGACCTCAGATGTTAAGTCCCATAGTGCTCAGCGCCATTTGAACCATTTTGAAAAACTGTTGCGTTCATTTATCGCAACTTATGCGAGAAACTATTGTGCTTACATCATTTCCTTGTGTGTTGTCAGTTTCACATTCATACGAACATCTACACCGGGAAAGGAGGCATATCTCACTTACTCACCAGGCATAGAAGTGAGGTGCGTCGTTAAGAGATTCCTATCATATGACACATGCACTGCCACTAATGCCTTGCGTGACACACCAAACGCGTTTTCCAGCTCAGTTCGGTTGGCGTGTCGCATTTTCATCAAACGTCTGCGGTACCCGCTCGAAAGCCACTTCCGTTCGGCTGCTGATAGAGTAGTTCTGCAGAACGAACTTCCATTATAGGTCCCTGCCTTACACCTCGCTGTTGGCAAAGGACGTTACACCACGACACGCACACAAATTTGAAAACAGCGAGCACTGGAAAAAAAAATTGGGGCCAGAGAGCTTTAAAGACGGCCTGCCCGCTCTATAGTCTAATATCGTGACCACTGAACCTCAACGCCGCGCCGTGGCTCTTCCATTCAGCTCTGTGTTGCACTTCTTATGCTTGGACCATTCACTGTTTCTGTTTTGCTTCTTTTTTCACAGTTCAGTACACCTTCTTCCTGTTTTCATGCCTGATCTGTGTTCAGGTTTTGACGGACTGTCCACTCGGCCCTCTTACCACTAGATTTGAAGGATTCAAGAAAGGAAATAGGAGTAACCCATTGAATTACAGACCCATATCACTGACTTCAATTTGCAGTAGGATTTTGGAGCATATACTGTACTCGAACATTATGAATCACCATGAATAAAATGACTTATTGATACATAACCAACACGGACTCAGAAAATATCGTTGTTGTGCAACACTTTATTCCCATGAAGTAATGAGTGCTGTCGACAAGGGATCTTAGATCGATCCCATAATCCTAGATTTCTAGAAGGCGTTTGATACCGTTACTCACAAGCGACTATTAATCAAATTGCATGCTTATGGAGTATCGTCTCCGTTGTGTGACTGGATTCCTGATTTCCTCTCAGAGAGGTCACAGTTCATAGTGATAGACGGCAAATCATCGAGCAGAACAGAAGTGATATCTCGCGTCCCTCAACGTAATGTCATAGGCTCTCTGCTGTTCCTGATTTACATAAATGATCTAGGTGATAATCTGAGTAGCCCCCTTAGATTGTTTGCAGATGACGCTGTAATTTACCGTCTAGTAAAATAATCAGAGGATCAGTTCCAATTACAAAATGATCTAGAGAGAATTTCTGTATGGTGCGAAAAGTGGGAATTGGGACTAAACAAAGAAAAGGGAGAGTTCATCCACATGGGTATTAAAAGAAATCCGATAAATTTTGGTTATACGATAAATCGCACAAATCTAAGGGCTGTCAATTCGACTAAATACATAGGAATTACAATTACGAGCAACTTAAATTGGAAAGACCACATAGATAATATTGTGGGGAAGGCGAAACAAAGACTGCGCTTTGTTGGCAGAACACTTAGAAGCTGCGGCAAACCCACCAAAGAGACAGCCTACATTACACTAGTCCGTCCTCTGCTGGAATGTTGCTGCGCGGTGTGGGATCCTTACCAGGTAGGATTGACGGAGGATATTGAAAAAGTGCAAAGAAGGGCACCTCTTTTCGTGTTATCGCGCAATAGGCGTGAGAGTGTCACTGATATGATACGCGAGTTGGGGTGGCAGTCACTGAAACAGAGGCGGTTTTCTTTGCAGCGGGATCTATTTACGAAATTTCAATCACCAACTTTCTCTTCCTAATGTGAAATTATTTTGCTGACACCCACCTACGTAGTGAGAAACGATTATAATAATAAAATAAGAGAAATCAGAGCTCGAACGGAAAGATTCAGGTGTTCCTTTTTTCCCATGCGCCATTCGAGAGTGCATACGAGAGTGCAATGGTAGAGAAGCAGTATGAAAATGGTTCGCTGAACCCTCTGCCAGGCACTTAAGCGTGAATTGCAGAGTAACCATGTAGATGTAGGTGTAGATGCAGAGGTGCGATGGGCAGTTTCCCTTGTAAGCCACAACACGAGTGAATGTGTGTGTTGAGTGAACGCGACTGACGGCCATTGAGGAGGACTGAGACCAAAATTTAGAGGATGACAGTTGCAATAATTACTCCAAAACTGAGTAACGGAATCGCGAACCCTGCCAGCACCAAAACAACACGAAGGGAGCTCCTGAAAAAGGAAACTGGGTGGGGGGGGGGGGAGGGGGGGGGGACCGCTGGAATCCCAAAACTACTCACCGGTGGCGCAGGGAAAACAGTGCCGAATCATTAAATCCTGGTTTACAGAGCAATGCAAGAAATTCATTTGGTCGGATGAGTCTTGTTTCACACTGTTACCAACTTCTCGCGGAGTCTTAAAAAATATATCGGCTCAACCACTTGTTTATAGTGTAAAACACTAAGATTGACGCGTTTCGGAAGTCAAGCTTCCGTCATCAGAATAATAAAAAGTAAAAAAACCTGTTAAAACTCGCAAATGGTTCACCAGGCACAATAAAATTGATAATAAAATTAAAACATCGTGGCTACTTCCCTTGTTGCAGCCGTGTCTTCCAAGGTGCAACTCCACATAATCGTCAAAATATAAAAAACTCTATGGTGTCGCCTATGGTGTTCAACATCTAACCACATGGCTCTCTCCTCTATCGTCGTAAACCGCCCGTGCGTCTTCGTTGATACCACACACCACGTAGCCAAACGCGACACTGAAACGCGAGTGAGCTCACGCGCAAGTAAACAAGGAAGTATTTCGAAAAGTCAGCTGTAGCCACGCATATTTGGGAAACGGGTCACCCTACGTTGGGAATAGATCAGGATCTCGTTATTTTACATAGACAGGACAAAGGCAAAAAGCTGGATCTACTAGAACAGCTGGAAATTACGATACATAGCGTGGATAATCGGAACACACTGAATGAACTTCTAACTGGTGATACAAATAACTTTTTCAGACATTTCACTGGTTTCTTTAGTAACTACTCTTTTAGGAATTGGCAGGATACCATCATTTCATGAGGTCCTTGGAACATGTATACGTTATCTGTTTGTATAGACATCTCTGTGACTTCCTGGTGCATGTTCCATTTTAGCGAGTTTTCACAGGTTCTTTTATTTTTTATTATTCTGATGATGGAAGCTTCACTTCCGAAACGCTTCAATCTTAGTGTTTTACACTATAAAGAAGTGGTTGAGCCGATATATTTTTTAACATTGACATTCACAACCACGACCTCTCATCCAGTATGGATAAAATCAAAGTTCTGGCGGAGTTTATGTCGCAAGAGCGAAGAATGGTGGGGATTCGGTAACGATTTGGACAGCCTATCAACAGCTTTCACGGTCCTCTTGGTTACTCTACACGGCCGCATTACTGCCAAGGATTACGTGACCATTTTAAGTGATCAGGTCGATCCCACGGTACAATGTTTGATCCCCATTGGTGATGCTGTGTTCGAAGAGGATAGGGCTGCTGTTCACACAGCCCACATCGTCCTGGGATTGTTTTGTGAGAACGAGAATGAATTGTCGCATTTTCCCTGATCACCATTACCACCAGATATTAATGTTATTGAGCCTTTGTGCTCTACTTTAGTGAAGAGGATGTGTGATGGCTATCCATCTCCATCAAAGTTACCTGAACTTGCCACTGTTTTGCACAAAGAATGGTATAAGGTTCTCTTGAAAATCATACAGGATCTGTTTTATCTATGTCGAGGTGACTGGAGGCTCAAATGGTTCAAATGGCTATGGGACTTAACATATGAGGTCATCAGTCCCCTAGAACTTAGAACTACTCAAACCTAACTAACCTAGGGACATCACACACATCCATGTCCGAGGCAGGATTCGAACCTGCAACTGTAGCAGTCGCGCGGTTCCGGACAGAAGCGCCCAGAACCGCTCGGCCACAACGACCGGCGATTGGAGGCTGTTTTGAAAGCGAACTGTTTTTCTGCACCATACTGGGCTTGGTAATATGTTGTGGTTTTGGTGCCTTCATATTTTTGTCCACCCTTTGGAAGTGCTATGTACCTGACTGAAGAATGTTATTACTCACCCAAGAACGGCTCACAGAGTTTCCTGGTAGGCGTGTCTCGTCAAACGTCTCTCGGTGCATGATTTTCACAATTCTGTGTCAGCATGCCGGAAGACACTGTAAAATACGCAACTTGACATTAATCTTCATTAGAGGCAGCTGTCAAGTCTGGTATCCGGATTGTATCTTGCCAATATTTGATTTCACATTTTTGCCGTTTTCCGTGACAGCATTCTGTCAAAGATAACTGCCTTCTTCATGAACGTCTGATTTAGCAACTGTTGATACCTACCTAGGAACTAATGCTCGACTTGATCAGTCAGTATTATCTCGCTTCTTTATGACGCCACCGAAATTTGTCTCTGCACGACAGCGCACGGTAGCAATCCACTGCAAAAAGCCACGCGCGAAAATGCGTTTTTTCAGGGTTCATATCTCGGGGTCAATTGTTTTGTACAGCCCTTGGCCTAAGGACCATTTGTATACCTACTGAAAGAACGGGCATACTCTAGCGATCCTGCAGCACGGAGTCAAAATTTAAACATTACATTCTCCTTCCAGCCGAGGCAAATTGAGTAGATCAGTCGCTCGTTTTGCATCAGGTACGATCTAGGGTGAATCTTAGGCAGCTTATAAAATCACAATTTGTTCATGGGCCGTTCCTGCGAAAATTCAGAAAAACCGTTACTTTTGGGTACGAAAAGTACCAATTGAGATGATGGACACTTGTAATTTCCATTCACGGAAGATCTTAGAAATTTTTGCCATACATTCTTAAAATGATTTTCTCTGGGAACTCGAAAACATTTTTCGATATCATTATCTGTTCCGACATCCAGGGCTTCAAAGTTACCTTACCAATGCAGAAAACCACAAAGCCATCTTGTCACCGTGGGCCGCAATTGTCCAAACAACCAACCATACAACCATACAAAAGGTTCAAATTTTAACTGTACATTCTTTAGACATTCATCGAGAAATGCTATTTTCCAATTATCGAACATCTGAATCCGTTATCAAGATACAATCGCTAAACCTTAATTTTTGGAAACCAAAAGGACTAATATGGGAGGATCGTCATTTTTATAATTTTTTTTCATGACAAATCGTCGAAATTTTTATCATACGCTCTTAATATGAAATTTTTTTCGAATCATTATCCGTTACCGAGTTACAGCGGTTCAAAGTTATCCGTACTTATGCACCTAAAATATGCGCGTGATATGCGATCTGGGACGCACATGTAGTGAACACCTTGCAAGAGTTCTAGAGTCACCAAAAGGTTTCTGGGGTTACCTGACTATGTTTTTAGCCAGTATTTTTCACCAGTAAATCTTTATGACTCGCTGTCTCCGTATAATGGTTCAAAAAATGGTTTAAATGGCTCTGACCACTATGGGACTTAACATCTATGGTCATCAGTCCCCTAGAACTACTTAAACCTAACTAACCTAAGGACAGCACACAACACCCAGTCATCACGAGGCAGAGAAAATCCCTGACCCCGCCGGGAATCGAACCCGGGAACCCGGGCGCGGGAAGCGAGAACGCTACCGCACGACCACGAGCTGCGGACCCGTATAATGGTCACTTCACGCCTGTACAAATATGCCCAAAGTGGTATTGCAATGACAAAAGGTGGACTAAAATGTGTTTTAACATGCCGGAAAAGAACTTAGAATGACTGTCAAAAATTTTCTAAAACTGGAAAGAATCCAAAGTCAGTAAGTTATTTCTAATAGCATTTTTACTCTTTTACGAAACAAATCAGAAACCGGACGTTTTCCACCCTTCATGCTTATGAACGGCATCCATTCAGGATTCAGCTACTCCAGCACCTAGTGGAGGATGGCCCAGAGAGAAGTATGCAGATTTGCATGTGAGCCCTGGGGACACGTTCAACAAGATCCATCTTTTGCGCAAAGTATCTTGTTCATGATGAGGCAAACTTTTTTTCACTGGTGAAGTCAACCGTCATAACCACAGATACTGGAGAGACCCGAATCGACACTGGATGGAATCTTCGAAGGTAGCTGGTGGTGTAAAGGTTATTGTGAGATGTGGAGAATGGAGTACCCGTGCAAATGGACACATTTTCATTGTCCAGAACCTAAATGCTACCTTGAATGCTGCAAGAAGTGGTGTTTCCCTTAGTTCTGAATGGAGGGGGCTGCTTTCCCTCTTACTTTCACGAGGATGGGGCTCCACCACACTACAGAGCAGTTGTTCGTCAGTGGTTAGATGATTAATTTCCCGGTCATTGAATTATCCGACGTGGTTCTATGAAATGGCCACCCAGATCACCTGATCTCACACACTTGAACTTTATCTGTGGGGTCATTTAAAGCAACTCGTATATGCAAAGAAAAAAAAAAAAGAAAGAAAGAACAGACGCCATCTCGATAGCACGTTGAACAAGCGTGTGCCAGGATTTCTGGGGAAATCCCTCTGCGAGTGCAAGACGAGTGGATTCAGCACCTTCAGATGTGCGTTGACTGAGAGGGAGACCATTCTGAAAACATTAAATGACTGTCCTTAATGGAGAACAGTCCAGCCTGTAAATCCTGTTGTAACTTTTGAACCATAACTGCTACTTCGAATCCGTTTACTGGAATGAACTTTTCAGAAAATGTATATTTCTGTTAAAAAAAATTAACTTAGAATGAAGATGGCCGATTTCAAAATGGTAGTCCGGCCCCGGTAGCTGAGTGGTCAGCGTGACGGAATGTCAATCTTAAGGTCCCGGCTTCGATTCCCGGCTGGGTCGGAGATTTTCTCCGCTCAGGGACTGGGTGTTGTGTTGTCCTAATCATCATCATTTCATCCCCATCGACGCGCAGGTCGCCTAAGTGGCGTCAACTCGAAAGACCTGCACCAGGCGAGCGGTCTACCCGACGGGAGGCCCTAGCCACACAACATTTCATTTTTTTTCAAAATGGTGCCCATGTTCGGTACATACCTTAAAAGATAGCCCACCTCACCCATAACTCGCTGGAATATGCATGTTAACCCTTTCCTATCTTGTTTTTGACATAACAGGGTGTACGGCAACGTTTGACTGACCCTGTAATCATGGTCGCTGCACCATGGAAGAAGAGCGGGAGGATTTACTCTTAACGAAAACTGTTCCATATTTCTGGTGTTCATCTTGTAGATTTAATTTCTCCTTTGACGAGGGATGTTTCCCGACCTAATATTCGGTTAATTTTTTCTGCAGCTGTAGTGAGAGATTCAAGATGATCAGTTAAAGCTGCATACGACAACACTAGCTGTCTGAGCTCCCTGGCGTAACAGTGACAACGAAATCTGCCGCTGTCGCTATTGATAAATGACAGCAGTGGGAAAAGTACTGTGTATCCTAGTCCAAAAGATATTTTTACACACGTTTTGCTCACTTATTGTGTTACAAAGAGCTCGAGGCGTTCAGTTTGAAGCTAGTGCCCTACCTTAACAATCCACATGATTGCTGACCTCGCTTCTTTCTAAATATACCGTGTATGCAGGGTGCTTATAATTAAAATGCAGCTAACCATGGAGGTCCAGTGTGGGCTGTAATCATCGTATGGCAGTGAAACTGGGTTGATATGCTAAAGCGGAACCGATATACGCTGGGAAAAAAATTACTTCCAATTTTGTCCACCAGGTGCAAATCTAGTGTTGTACAGTATCTCGTCAACGAGTCGTCGCTCATATGGACCGTATTGAGTCAGTGGCGGTTAATAATAAAATGAACATCATGCTTTTCTTACTTGTTTGACCTTTACTGCCCACGTCCTGTTCTCCATCCTTTACATATGGAAACATTTCTATACCTCTTTCTTGCATTCACAGCACCAGAGTAGCACCTGGTGGTAAAACTGGAGCTAATATCTTTCGAGAGTAAATCGGTGTCACAGTAGCTCATTAGAATATCCGCCAATCTGCACTACCACACGATGATTACAGCTCACACTGGAGCTCTGTGAGTACGTGCGCTTTAATTATAACAATATGGTATGTACTAGAGGCTGTCTTAAAGATTTAATTATCACTTAGAAAAAATGTTGTATTGGACTTCAGTCCACAGACTGGTTTGATGCAGCTCTCTACGCTAGTCCGTCCTGTGTGAGCCTCTCCATTTCAGTTTGTTGACTACATACAAGCCCTGATGTTACTCTACAGTTGTTACCCCTTTCATTTCCTTCAACACTATCCCAAACTAACGTTTTCTTGATGTGTCGTATCAACTTTGCAACCTTCTTGTAATCAAGTTGTGTTATAAATTTCTTTTATCCCCAGTTCCGTTCAGTTCCTCTTCAGTAGTACTGCGATCTACCCATCTGAACTACACGTTCCTCTGCAGCACCACATTCCAAGTATTTCTATTTGTATTTGAACTGTTTATCGTCCAACTTTCACTTCAGTACAAGGCTACGCTCATGACAAACGTCAACGAACATGTCTCAGTAACAAATTCATGACTGAAGTTACGCCTTTATTGTTTCTACGAAGGTATATGTCTGCAGTCATGGTTGCCAATGAAATCCTTACTCCCCAACAAGCAGAATTGGTTATTTTGGCAGATGAATCTAGTATTGTAATCGATCCAAGCTTGTATACAGAACGGAAGAAATGGTGAACAAAGTTCTTTAAAGTATTATTGTCTGGTTTCTCTGCGACTTGTCTGATCCTCAGTTTTATAAAACACAACATATTCAATTCGGCACATTTAGGGGTACTACACCAGTGATAGTGTAACAGATGGGGAGGAAATAATAAATAGGGTGGAAACTACTGATGAGAATTTAAATTGGAAAAAGCAGGTTTTGGAAATCCTAAAAGAACTTATTTCAGTCACTTTTGCACTTAGAATCATAGCAAATCGTGGGGTGACACGAATGAGTAAGTTGACATATTTTACATATTTTTGTTCATAATCTCATGTGGAATAACTCACCTTTAAGAAAGAAAGTCTTCATTCCGCAAAACGGTGCTGCAAGAGTAATACATGATGCTCACCCACGATCATCTTGTAGACATCTGTTTAAGGAGCTGGGCATTGTGACTGCTATTTCACATTAAATTTATTCACTCATGATGTTTGTTGCAAATAATCCACAACAGTTCAAAAGGAGCACTGGTGTACGTAATTACAATACAGAAGGAAAATTGGCATTCATTAATCCAAATTAAGGTTGTCTGTAGCACAAAATGGGGTGCACAATGCTGCAACAAAAATTTTTGATTACTTCCTCAGTGATGTAAAATGTCTGACAGACAGCGAAGTAAAATTTGACAACAAACTGCGAAGGTTTCTCCTTGACAACTCCTTGTATTGAGTAGAAGAATTTCTATTACTGTAATGTGTAAAAGATGGTGGGTAAGAATTACTAACTCACACCTGTACTCTTTTTTCTTTTTGTAATGTATATATAATAAAAAGACTTATAAATGTTCAGAATGCAACCATATGTAAAAATTAATTTTTGATTTGGATTTAAGGTTACACATTATTACGATCTATCATGCAAAATGATCCATGGAACATGTAGCTAACTGACAGTACCGCAGCACGTCACTACAGAAGCCAAAACAAACTGCCGTAGCCCATGATAAAGTAGTCTCGTGCGCCAGTACTTTCCTCTGTATTCGAAGGGGAACACTGTTGTCAGCTATCCAAAATGAAATAAGCTAAATCAGTCTACGAAAAAACCTAGAAAAATACGAAATATACCAATGTGTGTTATTGTGCAGTTTTGGCAATAATTATTCTGTGTGAGGTTTTAAAATGGGGGAGGAAATACGAGTATCCAGTAACGCAGATATTGTTAGACAACTCCAGCTACATGCAGAACAATTTGATGAAATTTTATACGCAGACAAGCCAAAATGTAATCACCGCTTCCCCAAGCCGGAGGTTCGAGTCCTCCCTCGAGCATGGGTGTGTGTACTGTGTAAGCTTAGGGACCGATGACCTTAGCAGTTTGGTCCCATAAGACCTTACCACGAATTTCCTAATTTAATCAACGCTGATATTATTTTCATGGATTTTTTTTTAGCTTTAGAATCCAGTTCTTGAAAAAGTTCTTTACTCAGAGTCAGAATTTAGTTTAAAGGAATTTCAAGAAATAACAGTTCAACAGCACTTTGTATCATATTTTTAACGCATGTACAATGTTTCAGTTTAATGGCTTTAATAGTCGGAGAGAAACGGACGAAAGAATAAAAATTTAGAGATATGCCTTGTGCATCTCGATAGAGAAATGAATTCTGAATGCACAAGTACTTTGAGTGCACACATAATAATTTCAGTTTTTATTTCTATGATTTGCATTTAAAAAATCAACTCTTTTTTAAACCTCGATATTTTAACGCCAAAATGTATTTAAATAAACATCTTCATTCGCATAAATTTATTTTTCTCACAATAAAAGTTAAAATAATGTTTCTATGAGGTACTTATAAGGAAAAGTTCTTAACACCTACACTGTAATATTACATTATTTCTTACAGTTAGCAAACTACTGCACCAAATGGAAATTCGCTGTTCCTCTTCTCAGTTCAATCGCTGGCACATTCTTTATTCCATCTGTGAAGCGTATGATTTCTGCTTCATCTGCATAAATCAAAGCCTGCTTTGTTTAGAACAGCTTCCTTCATTAACGTATTGAGAAGTTGCGTACTTTTCTATGCTGCAACAGCGTTTCCACTGTTTATTTTTCGTAGAAATATTTTTGGTCTTGTGTGTGTAGATGTTAACGAGTTCAGAATACACACGAACAAAACTTTAGTCTGCTGTGTTGTGCTTTGTAATTCAACCTATTAATACATTTTCATGGAATGTTGAAACAAGTTTTGAAACCTTAGTTCAATGGAAATAATTTTCCTTGAACCAAAATGGATTTCAATGCTTTTCTTTTGTCAAGGAAAAACTCTGGATAAGAAGCCAGATGACTGTGATAAATATTTAGTCCGAGCCCCACCTAAATCACTCATTTGCCGGCTAAATGGTATTAAAAAGAAACCCGAGTTAGCTCTAAAGAAGCTGATTTGGCAACAGTGAATGAGGACAGCCTTGCGGCAATCCATGGTGAGTTCGTGGAAATGTACGTCAACTATGCACCATCGTACGAGACTGTGGTTAGGTTGCGCCGACGCTTCCATTGTGGTCAGACGAGTCTGAATGCCGAAGAACGAAGTGGCGGATTACCTGTGTGTGTGATGAACGGGGAATCGCAAAAGAAGCACCTCCACTCTAGGAGGACGGCGAATCACAGTCGAGAAGATCGTGAAAGAAGTGAAAAATCAGTCACAGAGTTGTTTTTAGCACCTTACAAGACATCAGGACAAGGAGGATGCTCCACTGAACAAACTGGGATAGGGAACCTAAGGATCGGAGAAGCTAGCTTAAGGAGATAATAGGAATAAAATCTCATTGCTGTGTACTTTTTAATTTAAATTACTTACAGTTAACTGGGTAGTAGAAATCCTTGGGTAACAAAAGAAATATTGGATTTAATTGATGAAAGGAGAAAATATAAAAATGAAGTAAATGAAGCAGGGAAAAGGAATACAAACTTCTCAAAAATGAGATCGACAGTAAGTGCAAAATGGCTAAGCAGGCATGGCTAGAGGATAAATGTAAGGATGCAGAGGCTTATCTCACTAGGGGTAAGATAGATACTGCCTACAGGAAAATTAAAGAGACCTTTGGAGAAAAGAGAACCACTTGTATGAATATTAAGAGCTCAGATGGAAACCCATTTCTAAGGAAAGAAGGGAAAGCAGAAATGTGGAAGGAGTATATAGAGGGTCTATACAAGGGCGATGCACTTGAGGACAATATTATGGAAATGGAAGAGGATGTAGATGAAGATGAAATGGGAGATGTGATACTGCGTGTAGAGTTTGACAGAGCACTGAATGACCTGAGTCGAAACAAGGCTCCGGGAGTAGACAACATTCCATTAGACCTACTGACGGCCTTGGGAGAGCCAGTACTGACAAAACTCTACCATCTCGTGAGCAAGATGTATGAGACAGGCGAAATACCCTCAGACTTCAAGAAGAATATAATAATTCCTATCCCAAGGAAAGCAGGTGTTGAAAAATGTGAAAATTACCGAACTATCAGTTTAATAAGTCACGGCTGCAAAATACTAACGCGAAATCTTTACAGACGAATGGAAAAACTAGTAGAAGCCGACCTAGGGGAAGATCAGTTTGGATTCTGTAGAAATATTGGAACACGTAAGGCAATACTGACCCTACGACTTATCTTAGAAGGTAGATTAAGGAAAGGCAAACCTACGTTCTAGCATTTGTAGACTTAGAGAAAGCTTTTGACAATGTTGACTGGAATACTCTCTTTCAAATTCTGAAGGTGGCAGGGGTAAAATATAGGGAGCGAAAGGCTATTTACAATTTCTATAGAAACCAAATGGTAGTTATAAGAGTTGAGGGGCATGCAAGGGAAGCAGTGGTTGGGAAGGGAGTGAGACAGGGTTGTAGCCTCTCCCCGATGTTACTCAATCTGTATATTGAGCAAGCAGTGAAGGGAACAAAAGAAAAATTCGGAGTAGGTATTAAAATTCATGGAGAAGAAATAAAAACTTTGAGGTTCGCCGATGACATTGTAATTCTGTCAGAGACAGCAAAGGACTTGGAAGAGCAGTTGAACAGAAAGGACAGTGTCTTGAAAGGAGGAATCAACAAAAGCAAAACGAGGATAATGGAATGTAGTCGAATCAAGTAGGGTGATGCTGAGGGTATTAGATTAGGAACTGAGACACTTAAAGTAGTAAAGGAGTTTTGCTATTTGGAGAGCAAAATAACTGATGATGGTCGAAGTAGAGAGAATATAAAATGTAGACTGGCAATGGGAAGGAAAGCGTTTCTGAAGAAGAGAAATTTGTTAACATCGAGTATAGTTTTAAGTGTCAGGAAGTTGTTTCTGAAAGTATTTGTATGGAGTGTAGCCATGTATGGAAGTGAAACATGCACGATACATAGTTTAGACAAGAAGAGAATAGAACCTTTCCAAATGTGGTGCCGCAGAAGAATGCTGAAGATTAGATGGGTAGATCACATAACTAATGAGGAGGTGTTGAATAGGATTGGGGAGAAGTGTGTGGCACAACTTGACTAGAAGAAGGGATCGGTTGGTAGGACATGTTTTGAGGCATCAAGGGATCACCAATTTAGTATTGGAGGGCAGAGTGGAGGGTAAAAATCGTAGAGGGAGACCAAGAGATGAATACACCAAGCAGATTCAGAAGGATGTAGGTTGCAGTAGGTACTGGGAGATGAAGAAGCTTGCACAGGATAGAGTAGCATGGAGAGCTGCATCAAACCAGTCTCAGGACTGAAGACCACAACAACAACAAAAGTTAACTGCAAATACTATCATTGACACAACGAACATACCATTTGTACAGTTTCTAACAAAATGTGCTGAAACTGAAAGCCATCAACCTCAATGCAAGCATGGCATCGGCGAACAAGATTATGACACACTCTTACAAATATTTCGAATCACATCGCAGGCAGCTACAATTCTGGCAACTAAGTCTATTTCCGTATCCACTGGGACCTCATACACAAGCGACTTCACATGTCGCCATAAGAAATAATCTAGAGGATTCAGGTTAGGTGACCTCGCAGGCCATGAAATAGGGCCTCCCCTTCCAATGCAGATCCAGCGACCAGGAAATACTGTACCGGTACTACTCCACCGTACTGTACTGTATGTCTCTGAATAGCACTGAGTAATGAATGTGTCTATCTACATCTACATGGTTACTCTGCAAATCGCATTTAAGTGCCTGCCAGATTCGTGGATTCATAGCACGTTCTGTCATGGGACAATGTAAATACGATACAACAGACTACCTATGGACAAGGAAAGTGAACAAAACCTGCATCATGACTTCCGGGCAACCAGGCTCGTCCTCCTTTCCTTGCAGAAAATAACGACTGTACAGCCATCGACAAAACGAGCGAGACCCCTCGCCTTTTCGTTATGCTGATCCGCACAGCTTTAAAGTCTGCTACACAGTATAACAGGCAAGGCGACGAAGTGCTCCCAACATACTATGTACAGGCGTAAAATTGACGAACTATCCAAACTTTCTCAGACTGCTTTCAATCATATGTAAGACTATACGAGGGTTGGAACTTAGATAGTGGCAACTATTTATCCACAACCGATACAAAAGAGTTACATGTTTGCACCTGTTATTGTCCTTCAAAGTAGTCACCAGCGTTGTATAGAACCCGCTGCCGTTACTCTTTAATAACAGTATTTTGTTATTTCGGTAAAGATCCCGAATGATTGTCACATAAGCGGTGACATAAAAGTAGAAAATTCATGTTTTAGAGACCAGAAAACTCTATGCAACAGAAACCTGAAGATCATTTTGCCATTTTCATTGCGAAACTGCCGGCTTATTGACGTCTGGGGTAATAATAGAGGACTGTTTGCCTGGGTTGTCTGCTAGCATAGTGAAAGGTGTTTGCTACTGCAAGGGAAGTCTGGTTTGTTTTCGGTTCTAATCTCGATGGAGGTAAATATACTATCAGTTAAGCAATTTTAATAAATTCTCGCGCCCCCAGTACGTTTTATTGCTACATTTATTCTGTATTGGCGCCCTGTGGATATCAGTATGAAACTCTTGTAGAATTTAGTACTTGTTGCTGCCTTCCTTTTTCCGGTTCTGTCAATAATTGAATTGACTTCCGTGTGGCACTGAATGATTTTTAACTGAATTTCGTAATGAATCTTCACGCATTGCTAAATTTGCACACTTTCATTGTAGGTCAGCAACAGTAATCCACTATGACTGGTCCGAAAGTTGACACAAACCTTTTCGCGGCCGAATGTGCATAATATTTTGCTAATTCGTAACGATCTGGGGTACTTTGTCTTACCAGAACAGTTGTGTTATCTCGATGAGCTGAAATTCATTTTTATTAGTATAGTTCATACTAATTAGCGTTTCTTCTTTCATTTATATCTTATATTTACGTGTTGTGTTTAACACACTAATGAGCATTAAAATAGTCTTACACATGATTGAAAACAGTCTGACAAAGTTCGGACAGTTTGTCAATTTCACGCCTGTGCATAGTATGTTGATAGCACTTCGTCGCCTTGCCTGTTATGCTGTGTAGCCAACTTTAAAGCTGTGCGGATCAGCACAACGAAAAGGCGAGGGGTCTCACTCGTTTTGTCCACGACTGTACATGTAAATAAACAGCACAGTACGTGTAAACTAAACTTATACGTATTTTATTTGCAAATAAGCTGGAAAACGGAAATGCTAGACAAAGCGGTAGACAAATTTATTTGCCGACCGCTGTGGCCGAGCGGTTCTAGGTGCTACAGTCCGGAACCGCGCGACTTCTACGGTCGCAGGTTCGAATCCTGCCTCGGGCATGGATGTGTGTGATGTCCTTCGGTTGGTTAGGTTTAAGTAGTTCTAAGTTCTAGGGGACTGATGACCTTAGATGTTGAGTCCCATAGTGCTCAGAGCCATTTGAACCATTTTTGAACAAATTTACTTCTGCATCTTCTTAAGCCGGCTTCTCCAAGTTCCCTGTTTAGTAGAGCATACAAAGGGGCAAAGCAAGCAGTAGAAATCAGTAGATTGACCACAGTCACATAGGCGGAGACGCAACAATCATCTGGCCTAAGTGACGCTGAGTGATTTTTGGGCCTGCCGTTGTGTTGTACTGATAGATTATAGTCATAAGGAGCAGACCGTCAGAGGAGCATCGTATGGGTGATTGTCCGGACCAAGGGCTCCCAAATTTTTCCTGGACAGAACGCTTTGCGAATCCTGGTACTTTGATGAAACGCCATATTTATTTTGAAGTTTTTTTTTTTAAATGAGGAAATACTTCTCATATTTAGCGACTAGCTGAAAAACCCGGCATTTGCAGCGTATTTACTTTGCCAGCATTCTGTTAGAAACGAAAACAAGAAAGAATTGTGTTTGTTTAAAAGTATCGAAAAAATATCATTTGCACGTATTCATGAAAGCACCTTTAACATTGTCCTGGATATTCCATTGTTAATTATTGCCACGTAGAAGAAGGTGTAATTAGATGAATGACGAACACTAACTTCACTTAACGAAGGTTTATTCAGCACTTGCACATACAAGAGCGCAGAGAGAACTGTCTCCGGCCAGAACACATACGGTATATATACAGTTACGTAACATTCCAGTACAATGATTTTTGACATTTGTGGATACTTCTAGAATGGTCTCGAACCGAATACAGAAATTAAAATTTTACAGTTTAGTTGAGTTTTGAACTCACTAATCTTCTATGCAATACTCTCGTATCATAACCACTACACCACGATGACTGTGCTACGCAGCTTATTCTGCGACATTGCTCCCTCCTTAAGAGAACAGTGTCTCGGAGTTAAATCCTCCTAGTCCGGGAACGAGTCATCGGTCCTGCATACTCCGACTCCCGATGACTGATGTTCGCCCTGCAGGTGATCTTCTTAGAACTTCCTTTGACGTTACGCTCCTCGTCACCTTTCCGCTTGTTGCCTGTCGCTGGAGCTTCGAATTTACCCTGGATTGCAGGATCCTTATATGGCTTCATTCGAAGGACGTGGACCGTATCTTTGATATTTCGTCGTCTTGTGTCGGGGTCGAAATCTTCAACTTCATAAGTAACATCAGACAACTGTTTTACAACCCTATAAGGTCCAAAGTAGCGCCAGAGGAGCTGCTGAGAGAGACCAACCTTCGGAACTGGAGTGAAGATCCAGATGAGGTCACCACTCTGGTAGACAACAGGGCTGTGGCTGGCGTCATACATTCGGCGATCGTTTTCTTGAGCCTGCAGCGTGCGGAGTCGAGCTAACTGCCGAGCCTCCTCAGCTCTGGTTAACACCTGGCCGGTGTAATCGTCGCCCATGTCATCAGGATGTAACGGAAACATAGTGTTCATTGTCGTAGTCGCCTCACGCCCATGCACCAGGAAACATGGCGTAAGTCCTGCGGTGTCTTGTTTGGCCGTGTTGTAGGCAAACGTCACGAAAGGCAGCACCTCATCCCAGTTGCTCTGCTCAACACTGACGAACATTGATAGCATGTCGGCCAAGATCTTATTAAGGCGTTCAGTAAGCCCGTTAGTTTGCGTATGGTAGGCAGTCGTCATGTGATGAGTAATGTTGCACCGATGGTTTATCTCTGTCACAAAATTCGATTGAAAAACTTTCCCTCGATCAGTAATTAACGACCTTGGGGCACCGTGTTTTAATACGATGTTCTTCCACGATGAATTTGGCTACCTCGAATGCTTCGGCTGTTTTCACAGCTTTTGTAGTGGTTCAAATGGCTCTGAGCACTATGGGACTCAACTGCTGTGGTCATTAGTCCCCTAGAACTTAGAACTACTTAAACCTAACTAACCTAAGGACATCACACACATCCATGCCCGAGGCAGGATTCGAACCTGCGACCGTAGCAGTCGCACGGTTCCGGACTGCGCGCCTAGAACCGCGAGACCACCGCGGCCGGTTTTTGTAGTGGCATAGCGTGTCAGGTAATCAGTGCAAACAATAATTCATCTATTGCCTCTAGCAGACGTTGGAAATCGTCCGAGGAGGTCAATCCCAACACGATGTAAAGGCGTTATGGCTGGTGGAATTGGTATGAGCTGGCCAGGTGGTTTCTGAGGAACTGCCTTACTCCTCTGGCACTTTCGACAGTGCGATACATAGTGACGGACACTCCTAAATAAACCTGGCCGGAAAAATCTCTTTCGAATTCTATCGTATGTCTTAATAAATCCCAAATGTCCGGCCTCAGGTGTGTCATGGAATTTCTGTAGGACATCTAAGCGCATGTGTTTAGGAATCACTGGTACACACCTGTTTCCAAATGGATCAAGGTTTTCTTGCAAAGTAATCCATTAAGTACCTTAAATTGTCCTTTCACATTCTCCGACCGATTTAAGGCAATCATAATTTGTGATAACTTGGCGTCCTTCTTCTGCTCAGCAGAGAGATCCTGGAGTGCAGCGAGACAGTCACTATCTTCATCAAAGTCTTGCACAGGGTTTCTTGAGAGACAATCGGCATCTTGGTGTTTTCTTCCACTTTTGTACACTATGGTAATGACATACTCTTGAAAACGTAGTGCCCACCTGGCGAGTCGCCCTGATGGATCCTCAAGACCTGTCAACTAACAAAGTGAATGATAGTCTGTAACAACTGTGAATGGCCTTCCATAGAGAGAGTCGAAATTTGCACATGGCTCAGATCACAGCAAGACATTCTCTTTCTGTAGTTTAGTAGTTTCTCTCGGCTTTTGTAAGTGTCCTAGAAGCATAGGTTATAACCTTCTCTTTTCCATCCGAAATTTGCACCAGAACAGCACCGATCCCATACCCACTGGCGTCTGTGTGTAGTTCTGTAGGTACTCTCTCACCATACGGACCAAGTACAGGGTCAGTCGTCAGAACTTTTCGCAGCACATCAAAAGAATCTTGTTAAGCACCACCCCAGATAAATTTAGCATCGGCTTTTAACCACTCTTGGAGTGGCCTGGCTGTGATACAGAAGTCTTTGATAAAACGACGGTAATAAGAACATAATCCGAGGAAGCTTCTCACATTTCTAATACTTTTAGGAATAGGAAATTCCGTAACAGATCTCACCTTTTCTGGGTCTGGCCGCACATCTTCGTTTGACACAAGGTGTCCAAGTATTCTGATTTATTTTGCTCCAAAGAGGCACATTATTGGATTAAGTTTCAGTCCGCCTTGTTGGAGACACTTAAGAACGGCCCTCAGTCTTTTCATGTGTTCATCAAATGTCTCTGAGAACACTGTAACGTTATCTAAATAACAAAGACACATCGTCCACTTCAGGTGACATAGAAGATTATCCATCATCCGTTCAAAAGTTGCTGGTGCATTACACAAACCAAACGGCATTACCTTAAACTCATACAGGCCCTCAGGGATGATGAATGCAGTTTGCTCACGATCAGCCTCATCTACTTCAATTTGCCAGTATCCCGAGTACATATCAATGGTTGAGAAAAACTTAGACCCCTTCAGACAATCTAGTGTATCGTCAATTCGTGGAAGGGGGTAAACGTCCTTTTTAGTTATTTTATTAAGCTTTCTGTAATCAACACAAAAGCGTCAACTGCCATCCTTCTTCCTAATGAGAACCACTGGTGACGACCATGGGCTCTGCGAAGGCTGAATGATGTCATTCTTCATCATTTTCTCTACCTCGTCGCGAATTATTCGACGTTCCGTTGCTGACACACGTTATGCTCTCTGGCTTATTGGTTGATGGTCTCCAGTGCTAATCCGGTGCTTCACCGTCGATTTGTCTGATTTGTTCTTCACCTATGGATTGAAGCATTCAGAGAACTCTTGAAGAATGGCAAGTAGCTTCCTTTGTTGTTCTTTAGTGAGATCTGGTGATAGTCGAGCTAGAAGATCTTGTCTCGTAGTGGTAGCGCCAATTTCGCCCACAGACTCGGCGTGGGAGGTTCCTATGACGCTCAGCTGTTCAACAATTAACGACCCAGCGTTTGCTATGCACATGCGTCTTGGAAGGATCTGCGGTTCTCGGCGACAGTTAAATATCCACAATTCACCGAATCCGTTCTTAAACGAGACGACAGAGGCTGGGATGACCAAGTTATGCTTCAGTGGTATGCTTCTCTTACATTCTACTACAAGACCCATGGGTTGATGCATGGCATGACACATGACAGTTACTTTTCTAGCTCTGACTGCAGGAATGATCACTTCATCCAGCATACATAGTCTCCACAAACTCGGATGGGCATCTTCCTGTCCACAGTATCTCATCTCATCTAGCATAATCTACGAGGAACCACAATCTATCATTGCCTGAGAAGCTTTCAAAACGTGCCATCCGAGAATGACGACTACACTCTTGTAAGATGATGAATTCTAAGGGCTGTGTATGGCCGCTTATACCCAAACGAATGACACATCTTCCTGTAGGTTTTACATATTTCCCATTAGCCACCTTCAACAGAGATGTTTTGCTGTCGATGAATACGGTTTTCTGCAACTGGCGACGGTACTTCTCCGAAATGACTGAATATGATGCTACAGAGTCCACAAGAGCTTGGGCTGGTCGGCCATTTATGAGGATATCGATGTAGTTTCCTATCATTTTTGTAGTAATAGACGGCGAAGGATTTTTCTCTTCGGCGGCCTCACCTCCAAGTAAGGTCGCACTCTTTAATTTTCGAGGTTGCAGTGGCTAGGTGATCGGCTGGGGCTTCTAAGCGGCGATGGAGACCTTGATCGGCGTATTGGGGAGCGTCCTCTCCAGCGGCTAGCTTGCGGCGATGGTGACCTTCGTCGTCCTGCACCCACATCATCTTATTCATCTTCGTCGCCCCGGAGTTGGCGTCGGCTAAGATCGGTCTACTGTCTTCTGGCGCGAACGTCATCAAATATCCGCCGCATTTCTCGACAATAGCACACCACATGTCCCGGTCGTCCGCAGTGATAACATACTGGTTGGTTATCCTGGGTCCTCAAGACGTCAGTCTTCCTTGGTGCCCAAACAGGTTCCTCATGCGGCATTGTAGGAACGTAACTTCACCTGGGTCTCGACTTTTTCATCGTTTTAAAGGGAAATGAAGGACGAGAGATTGGGTTCAATGTCTGTTCCACTTCCTCCCTTATGACCTCTTGAAGCGTCTCGGTTTTTTTGCTCGCCGTGCAATCCAAGTGCCTTCTGAACTTTCTCTCTCATCATCCGACGAAGAACACTTTTGAAATCAGTTCGTTCCTCCATCACAGACATCAATACGACGTTTGGAAGCAGTTCATACTTCTTGCGTGTAATTATTTTTTGATGCATTTTCTCGATTTACCCGTGCCATTTTATGAAGTCGTCTGCTGTTGAAACCTCCTTCAGAAGTGTGGCTTGATACATGTCCTCAGCAACACCCTTCATGAGATGGGCAACCTCATGTTCCTCCTTCATTCTAGGATCCACTATTTTACTCAGCTCCAAGACGTCTTGAATGTAGGATGCTGTAGTTTCTTATGGACGCTGTGCCCTGCACTTTAATTTATCTTCAGCCTTGCACTTCTGTCGTTGTGTGTCGCCGAAATATTTTCGCAGTTCCGCCTGGAATACTTCCCAGCTTGTGAACTTCTCCTCGTTGCTCTCATACCATCGCTTGGCAGTGCCCTCAAAAGCAGAAAAATTCGTTACCCAAACACACGGTGCCATCCCATTTTTTAAATCTGGCTATACGCTCATATACCTTCAGCCACTTGTTTGGGTCTCGGCCATCGTCACCAGAGAACCCAGATGGATGTCTCATGTGGTGACACACAGTTGCTGTCATCGTAACGTCCTTATCTTCTTCTGTCTCCGATAGATAGCGATCTGTTGAATATAGCTCGAACTCGGATTTCTCGCAACGTAAACGGCGGCTCCGTCGTGGCCTGATGGGAGCCACTGTGTCGTCGATAATGTGCGCTATCACAAGTTCCAATACCCAGCGTCTCCACCAGAATAATGTCACATAGAAGAAGATGTAATTAGAGGAATGACAAACACTAACTTCACTTAACGAAGGTTTATTCAGCACTTGCACGTACAAGAGCGCGTAGCGAAATGCCTCCAGCCAGAACACATATGGTATATATACAGTTACATAACATTCCAGTACAATGATTCTTGACGTTTGTGGGTACTTCTAGAATGTACTCGAACCGAATATAGAAATTAAAATTATGTAGTTTAGGTGAGTTTCGAACCCACCAGTCCAGTATCATAATCACTACACCACTGTGACTGTGCTACTCACCTTCCGCGACAGCATTGTTACGATCCAATCTGAATTTTCCATTGAAATAATGAAACGGTCGTAGAAAGAAATATGCATAATGTACAAATATAAAAGTGCAGTATCCAAATTAAGAGACATGGTCTCAGACAGTTTCTGTACGTTGGACGCCTCTGCTTCGCGTGTCTACAACGCTATTTCGTAAACGTCTCTTATGCCAGTGCCTCTTCGTCCTTCTATAGACGGCTATCGTTTTCGCCTACAGCCGTTTGCACTTCGCAGTTGAAAGCTGTCAAAAGCGCTGCCAGATGTCGAAATTCAGTATACTGCTGTGTTTATGAATTTCGTTAGTATGGTTACCCTACAAAGTCATGAGTGTTGTACTGGAATTCAAGGCATGCTCCACATATGAGACGTGGCCGTTATTCATGAAATGACAGGTGTGATGATGTGACTTACACTGCTTTAACTTAAATCCGTGAAGATGGTCAGTGACTAAAACCGGTCGATATTTGGGTTTTAAATAAAGAAAACAGCTGATGGTAAAACATGTTGTTGTGGTCTTCAGTCCTGAGACTGGTTTGATGCAGCTCTCCATGCTACTCTATCCTGTGCAAGCTTCTTCATCTCCCAGTACTACTGCAACCTACATCCTTCTGAATCTGTTTAGTGTATTCATCTCTTGGTCTCCCTCTACGATTTTTACCCTCCACGCTGCCCTCCAATATTAAACTGGTGATCCCTTGATGCCTCAGAACATGTCCTAGCAACCGGTCCCTTCTTCTTGTCAAGTTGTGCCACAAACGCTTCTTCTCCCCAATTCTATTCAATACCTCCTCATTAGTTATGTGATCTACCCATCTAATGTTCAGCATTCTTCTGTAGCACCACATTTCGAAAGCTTCTATTCTCCTCTTATTCAAACTATTTATCGTCCATATTTCACTTCCATACATGGCTACACTCCAAACAAATACTTTCAGAAACGACTTCCTGACACTTAAATCTATACTCGATGTTAACAAATTACTCTTCTTCAGAAACGCTTTCCTTCCCATTGCCAGTCTACATTTTATATCCTCTCTACTTCGACCATCATCAGTTATTTTGCTCCCCAAATAGCAAAACTCCTTTACTACTTTAAGTGTCTCATTTCCTAATCTAATTCCCTCAGCATCACCCGACTTAATTCGACTACATTTCATTATCCTCGTTTTGCTTTTGTTGATTCCTCCTTTCAAGACACTGTCCTTTCTGTTCAACTGCTCTTCCAAGTCCTTTGCTGTCTCTGACAGAATTACAATGTCATCGGCGAACCTCAAAGTTTTTATTTCTACTCCATGGATTTTAATACCTACTCCGAATTTTTCTTTTGTTTCCTTTACTGCTTGCTTAATATACAGATTGAATAACATCGGGGTGAGCCTACAACCCTGTCTCACTCCCTTCCCAACCGCTGCTTCCCTTTCATGCCCCTCGACTCTTATAACTGCCATCTGGTTTCTGTACAAATTGTAAATAGCCTTTCGCTCCCTGAATTTCACCCCTGCCACCTTTAGAATTTGAAAGAGAGTATTCCTGTCAACATTGTCAAAAGGTTTCTCTAAGTCTAAAAAATGCTACAAACGTAGGTTTGCGTTTCATTAATCTAGCTTCTAAGATAAGTCGTAGGGTCAGTATTGCCTCACGTGTTCCAACATTTCTACGGAATCCAAACTGATCTTCCCCGCGGTCGGCTTCTACCAGTTTTTCCATTCGTCTGTAAAGAATTCGCGTTAATATTTTGCAGCTGTGACTTATTAAACTGATAGTTCGCTAATTTTCACATCTGTCAACACTTGCTTTCTTTGGGATTGGAATTATTATATTCTTCTTGAAGTCTGAGGGTATTTCGCCCGTCTCATACATCTTGCTCACCAGATGATAGGGTTTTGTCAGGACTGGCTCTCCCAAGGCCGTCAGTAGTTCCAATGGAATGTTGTCTACTCTCGGGGCCATGTTTCGACTCAGGTCTTTCAGTGCTCTGTCAGACTCTTCACTCAGTATCTCCCATTTCATCTTCATCTACATCCTCTTCCATTTCCATAATATTGTCTTCAAGTACATCGCCCTTGTATAGACCCTCTATATACTCCTTCCACCTTTCTGCTTTCCCTTCTTTCCTTAGAAATGGGTTTCCATCTTAGCTCTTGATATTCATACAAGAGGCTCTCTTTTCTCCAAAGGTCTCTTTAATTTTCCTGTAAGCAGTATCTATCTTACCCCTAGTGAGATAAGCCTCTACATCCTTACATTTGTCCTCTAGCCATGCCTGCTTAGCCATTTTGCGCTTCCTGTCGATCTCATTTTTGAGACGTTTGTATTCCTTTTTGCCTGCTTCATTTACTGCATTTTTATATTTTCTCCTTTCATCAATTAAATTCAATATTTCTTCTGTTACCCAAGGATTTCTACTAGCCCTCGTCTTTTTACCTACTTGATCCTCTGCTGCCTTCACTACTTTATCCCTCCGAGTTACCCATTCTTCTTCTACTGTATTTCCTTCCCCTATTCCTGTCAATTGTTCCCTTATGCTCTCCCTGAAACTTTGTACAACCTCTGGTTTAGTCAGTTTATCCAGGTCCCATCTCCTTAAATTCCCACCTTTTTTCAGTTTCTTCATTTTTAATCTATCTAATTTTATAAATTACTTGACACCTGTTAATAGTCACCTTCCAAAAATGATATTTCCTTTGAGTCGACCTGAAGAGTGGTTCAAATGGTTCTGAGTAGTATGGGACTTGACATCTGAGGTCATCAGTCCCCTAGAACTTAGAACTACTTAAACCCAGTTAACCTAAGGACATCAGGCACATCCATGACCGAGGCAGGATTCGAACCTGCGATCGTAGCGGTCACGCGGTTCCAGACTGAAGCGCCTAGAACCGCTCGGCCACACCGGCTGGCGACTGTAAGAGGGTTTTAGTAGTGAAAAATTATGTACTACAACTTCGTGCATGATTCGGCATTTTTTCCATGTATCTCAGGGTTTATGACGTCATATGTCTTGAACTATGCCTCGTACAATGGCATAATTTTGTAGGTACATTCAACCGGATAACAGATCAGTGATACCCGTCATCCACTGCACTGTTGTCAAGCTATCTAACAATACACAGAAAGAGCTTTTTCGCCAGGACTCAACTACTGGAGGGAACACCTGAACGGTACTGCAATCGCCAGATGGAAGAGTAAGCTGCCGCCAGATATTCTTGCAAAGGAAACAACCTGCCGCACCTTGTGTGGACATCACCCAATCGTCTTAAAGTGCATTTACACCTGTTCAATCTTCCGTGCGTATTAGGTTAATGCGATCGTCGCACGAACTGGAAAGAGGGTGCAAGGCCAAGTGCAAGGTCACCCATTCCTCCGACTTAGGCCGACGGCTTCCCTGCGCAGGCGCAAGAGTCTCCCCATAGCAGACACGGAGATACCTGCAAGAGTCATGCACCTGTTTGCTGTTTTCTCCTGTGCTTTGTTTTACTACGTCTCACTGATAAAAGATGTAGGTTTTCACGCCTTATCTTTTCGTAAGTACTTTGGCCAAGTGGAATTTGGACAGTATTATCCCGCACCTTCTTCTGTCTGACTGGTCTGTTCCATGGATTATAATAACTGAGTGAAACTTATCAACTGCCTACAGTTCCTTACAAATAAGAACAACCTGGAAGCAAGATAGGGAAACACGAACAAAATAAAAAGCCTTCGTTCGTACATCAGATGACTACTTTTTAAAGAAGAGGAGTTACTCTGATACTTTTGATTAGTCGAAGTCATCTAGGATCCTTTACAAGCCGGTTTGATTCGTAAATAGTTACCGACCAAATAATAATAATAATAAATCTCTTGCAGAAAAACGCATCCATGAAATACGTTTTTATTTGAAAATGAAATCGGAAACCCAACGTCTAACGTTTGCCATTTCTTCATTAGCTGGCAGCCAGTCCTCATGTTTTGCAGATCAATAGACTGCAGAAGCTGCTCCCCTCTAAGGTACGCAAGTTTCAACTAGAGCGCACGTGGCTTTGCTAGCGAATCGGCGTCAACATACCAACAATAACATGTCCAGACGCTTCAGAGGCTTCCAGTGTTTTATTCTTTGAGCTCTTCAAGCGAAGAAAAGAATATGCATTTGTAATGTATACTGGGCATGTTGCTGTGAGTGATTGTTACTTTTTTCCTTAATATGAAGTTTTCTCGTATTTCGAATTCGTCATTTCAGTTACACAGCTATGGTCGCAGGCTCGAATCCTGCCTTGGGCATGGATGTGTGTGATGTCCTTAGGTTAGTTAGGTTTAAGTAGTTTTAAGTTCTAGGGGACTGATGACCTCAGATGTTAAGTCCCATATTGCTCAGAGCCATTTTTTAGTTACAAGTTTTGCGAGATAAATAAAATACACCCACTAGCACGTTTTGCGAAGTAAATAAAATACACGCGTTAGCACATTCTTCTATTTAGTGTAAATGATGAGACTATACATAGCAAGTGCTTTCTTCCCCACAGTAAGAAATATAAGTAATACACACATAAAAAAAAGTTTTGCATCACTGCGGCTCCGAGAGTTCCGAAACCTGTACAGGAAATTGGAAACATCGAATTGTACAAACATAGTTCCGCCCTTTTTATTACCCATGAAAATCACACATTGCATGTTGTACCACCATACGGTGAGACCTTCAGAGGTGGTGGTCCACACTGCTGTACACACCGGTACCCCTAATACCCAGTAGCACGTCCTCCTACATTGATGCATGCCTGTATTCGTCGTGGCTTAGTATCCACAAGTTCATCAAGCCAATGTTGGTCCAGATTGCCAGATTGTCCCACTCCTCAACGACTATTCGGCCTAGATCCCTCAGAGTGGTCGGTGGGTCACTTCGTCCATAAACAGCCCTTTTCAATCTATCCCAGGCATTTTCGATAGGGTTCATGTCTGGAGAACATGCTGGCCACTCTAGTCGAGCGATGTCGTTATCCTGAAGGAAGTCATTCACAAGATATGTACGATGGGGGCGCGAATTGTCATCCATGAAGACGAATGCCTCGCCAGTATGCTGCCGTTATGGTTGCACTATCGGTCGGAGGATAGCATTCACCTACCGTACAGCCGTTACGGCGCCTTCCATGACCACCAGCGGCGTACGTCGGCCCCACATAAAGCCACCCCAAAACATCAGGGAACCTCAACGTTGCTCCTCTCGCTGGACAGTGTGTCTAAGGTGTTCAGCCTGACCGGGTTGCCTCCAAACACGTCTCGGAAGATTGTTTGGTTAAAGGCATATGCGACACTCATCGGTGAAGAGAACGTGATGCCAATCCTGAGCGGTCCATTCGGCATGTTGTTGGGCCCATCTGTACCGCGCTGCATGGTGTCATGGTTGCAAAGATGGACCTCACCATGGACGTCGGGAGTGAAGTTGCGCATATTGCAGCCTACTGCGCACAGTGTGAATCGTAATATGATGTCCTGTGGCTGCACGAAAAGCATTGTTCAACAGGGTGGCGTTGCTGTCAGGGTTCCTCGGAGCTTTAATCCGTAGGTAGCTGTCATCCAATGCAGTAGTTGCCCTTGGGCGGCCTGAACGAGGCATGTCATCGTCAGTTCCTGTCTCTCTGTTTCTCCTCCATGTCCGAACAACGTCGCTTTGGTTCACTCCGAGACACATGGACACTTCCTTTGTTGAGAGCCCTTCCTGGCACAAAGTAAATGTGGACGCGATCGAACCGCGGTATTGACCGTCTAGGCATGGTTGAACTACAGACAACACGAGCCGTGTATCCCCTTCCTGATGGAATGACTGGAACTGATCGACTGTTGGACCTCCTCCGTCCAATAAGCGCTGCTCATGCATGGTTGTTTACATCTTTTGGCGAGTTTAGTGACATCTCTGAACAGTCAAAGGGACTGTGTCTGTGATACAATATCCACAGTCAACGTATATCTTCAGGAGTTCTGGGAACTGGTGTGATGCAAAACTGTTTTTGTTATGTGTATTTGGTGATCCTCAGTCAGCCTGTAGGGGACACTTTTATGTTGCAGACTCGCTGGTGCACATCGTCAGCTCACCTGGCTGGCTCTGATAAACAAATCGACTGCCCACTTGCCAGCCACACAGGCGCATTTGACCAGCAAGTGCATCTTCATAACTAGAGTGGCCTGCGTGTTTCTCCCCATGTGTGAATGGAATCACTCAAGCACAGATTTTGACAAAGAAGAATACACTTACTTGCATGTGGGGTGGGAGTCCCCGTTGCAAGACAAACATGCAAAAACGGGGCAGCCTTATAGCTAATGTGGACGTGTCTTGCGAGTGTGGAACAACGCAAGATCTGGGTCAGTTGGTGGTATGTCCTCTACTGGAACAGTCGCAAGGCAGGACTTGATCGCGGCAAATAACAAGGTCATCAGAAAAGCTGACTTGACACGGAAATGAATGAATGGACGCAACTTGATTTTTTTCGTGATGATAACTAATATAAGACGAACATCAACAAAAGCAAAACGAGGATAATGGAATGCAGTCGAATTAAATCGGGTGATGCTGAGGGTGTTAGATTAAGAAATGACACGCTTAAAGTAGTAAATGAGTTTTGCTATTTGGGGAGCAAAATAACTAATGATAGTAGAAGTAGAGAGGATATAAAATGTAGACTGGCAATGGCAAGGAAAGCGTTCCTGAAGAAAAGAAATTTGTTAACATCGAGTATAGATTTAAGTGTCAGGAAGTCGTTTCTGAAAGTATTTGTATGAAGTGTAGCCATGTATGGAAGTGAAACATGGACGATAACTAGTTTGGACAAGAAGAGAATAGAAGCTTTCGAAATGTGGTGCTACAGAAGAATACTGAAGATTAGATGGGTAGATCACATAAGTAATGAGGAGGTGTTGAATAGAATTGGGGAGAAGAGAAATTTATGGCACAACTTGACTAGAAGAAGCGATCGATTGGTAGGACATATTCTGAGGCATCAAGGGATCAGCAGTTTAGTATTGGAGGGCAGCGTGGAGGGTAAAAATCGTAGAGACCAAGAGATGAATACACTAAACAGATTCAGAAGGATGTAGGTTGCAGTAGTTACTGGGAGATGAAGAAGCTTGCACAGGATAGAGTAGCATGGAGAGTTGCATCAAACCAGTCTATGGACTGAAGACCGCCGGCCGCGGTGGTCTAACGGTTCTAGGCGCTCAGTCCGGAACCGCGCGACTGCTACGGTCGCAGGTTCGAATCCTGCCTCGGGCATGGATGTGTGTGATGTCCTTTGGTTAGTTAGGTTTAAGTAGTTCTGAGTTCTAGGGGACTGATGACCACAGATGTTAAGTCCCATACTGCTCAGAGCCATTTGAACCATTTGACTGAAGGCCACAACAACAACACAACTAAAACCTTGTGACTACCCCTCGTACGAGCAGAAGTGAGTTGGGCCCAGAATAGCGACCGCCGGTAAGCTGTATGCAGCTTCCACTCACTAGCCACGAGTAGTCAACTGAGAGCAGAAATTCGTCCGCGTAATAGGGGCCCAGCAAGAGGCCGCACAGAGCCAGCGAGCAGCAGCAATCTAAGCTGCGCGCACTGAGGAGGCGCCTTATCAGCTCCGGATGCTGTGGACCGGCGCGCGTTGCTCAATGCGTAATCCGTGACGCCGACTGGAGAGGCACACACATCTCTGTCTGCGCCAGTCGTACGGCGCCGCGGGGAGGCGAGAGGAGCCGAAGCATCGCAGCCCGCCAACAACTCTGCTTCTCCGTGTGGGCGGCGCTGTCTGTCACGTGGCCCGCGTGACGTCATCACCACTGCTGTACGTACCAAAGTGATCCAGTCGTACACCGTCGCGGCTGCTATTGTGACTGTCCGCTTCGGTAAGAGTGAACTTAAGGGTACCCGTGGCCTTGTCCGTTTCGTACTGCTGTTTGGAAACGGTTCACTTGATGGATGATAGGAACTGAACGCGGCGCCAGGCGTCTGATGCGCGTAGCCAACAACATTGCCCGTTCGTAATTTTCTGTGTTTCGTAAATGAAGCTAGCTTGTATTTTGTTTCACTTGTAGCTTTTTAAGTTGGCCAGTTAGGTCCCAGCCTAACCAAAAATTCGGAAATCATCACATATTTGGAAAAAAGAAACAGCCAAATGTTCGTGACAACTAAGATTATAAATAGAGGGTATTGAAAAGAAGTATCCATATTTTCAGAGCTGGTAGTATGGACCAAAACAAGAAAAAAATATCCAGTAAACATGGGGTGAGCTGTGAGCTCTAGATCGTCTTGGCTACAGTGAAAACCATCTCTTCTACTGGGAGGCCTGTGCTTTCCACATTTTGCGAAGTGGTAATATGGATCAAAACAAAAAAAGTCCGGTAAACACGGGCTCTTAAATGCATTATCGTAAGAGCTATGAGTTCTTATTCATTAGAAGAAATGTGTTTCGCAGTAGCGAAGATGAACAAGTGTTCAGAGATATTAAAGTGTACATTTAAGATCCAGATTTACATTGATTATTATTTTTTGTTTTGGTCCATTCAACCACCTCTCAAAATATGGATTAATTTTTTGCCACCCTGTATTATTGCAGCTCGTGAATGTACTATCAGGCTACAACCTACAAACAACATAAAAAATCGTGCCATATTCGGAAAAAATAGCCAAATATTTGTGCCAGCCAAGATTATAAGATTGAGTGTTTCTCATTGGCTACCGTATACCGTGACCTGATTGGCTGCGAGCAGCGATAACGAATTGCCAACAGCAGCACGCAGCGGAAGAGCAACTGACACCGTAAGTGCACTTTAACCTACGCTTCAGTACCTTATTGTTTATTTCTTCCATGACAGCAACCCTCGTTTTTCATTTTAACTCAGGAATCACGCAGCAAAGGAGGCATACATTATTTCGATGTATTCTCGAAGCGTGATAGTTGGTGATGGTAGTGGCATACAAAAGAAATATGGAGAGGGGGGTGGAGAGGCCGGTAGAGGGGAGTAGATAGGTATTTCCATGGACATGTTTCATGCGCAGTGAAGGTTAATTTTGTTCTTGTTTCTGTTGGATGCTGTAATTGGAATTACACGTTAAGAATGCATGTGACGTAAGAATGACACCAAATATCTTTTTTTACTTTGTTGCCTTTTTATAAACAGTATAAAATATACCAATGGACGCACGACTACTGATATTTTTGCAAATTATGTCATTCTTTATTTTCATAGAGGGATAATGTCTATGGAGTGAGCATTTAGTTGTACAGAATGAAAATTTCTTTTCGGCCAATCTAGGGTTACACCTTCCTGCCTGTTGTGGCATGACCATCTCTTCATCGGGCTTCCCGCACTCCTCCTTCCAGTAGGATTGTATTCCATTGTTTGTCGAGGTGTTTACTGAGTTAACATACGCCCAACTTGCTCTTTCCAATCTTGCTTTCGTTGTAGCACTTTTTCAGTTAATGGCTGAACCCCCCTGTTCTTTGCTGATTTCTTCATTCCGTATTTTGTCTTCTATTGTGCAGCTGTGGACGGATCTAGCTGAACTTGATTTCTGATCTTTGAAATTATCTTGGCTCTTTGGACCTTAATATCCAACTTTCTATTCCTTATAGCTCTGTGGTTACTGCCATGACTTCATAAAATTTCATATGCGTTTCTCCTTCCGTTTTACCCTTTAAGGTTCTTCTTACCATGTCACATTCATGTTGATGTGTGTTAATTTTTTACTCACGTCTTTCTCTTCTTAAAATGAAAATCGTGGGGTGTATGTAATACATAACTGATGCATCAATAGCCCATCTCCTTACTATAACTCTACTTAATGTCTGATGCTCGACATCCATCTAGTATTCTGTAATGCTTCTGCCCCACGTTTTTCATTTCATATCTTAGAAGCATTTTATAGCTATTAGAAATTCGCAATCACAAATTTTCAGGACTATCCGTATGGAGTTAAGACTCTACATGATGCTAGGAAAAATAATTTTATACTTTTCAGTCCGATTTAAAAACATGCTACATTACAAATAAGTTGTTATTCGAACAATTATTTCACAGTGTGCTTATTACTCAGAAAGAAACTAGCAGTGATGCTACACATCATTTGCGGAATACGTGATGATAAAATATGTGCTACGAAATGTACATTTGCGTCAAATAAAATAGCTGCTTTAAGTCAGCTACTATAATGTGGACGTTTTCATCATAGCTCACTCAAGTAAATATGACTGTTACTCTTGTTCCTTGTTTTTCAGCTAAATAGATACTACCGATTTGTTCACAATATTAGTTTTGATAAGGAAAAGGGGAGGAAGACAAAGAATTGAGGAACGCCAAAGAACTTGCAACGTTACGCACTAGCTATCTGGTAGCTACACAGGTTTCAATTAATATTGCAGTCCGATTGCGCATGCAGTGTACCTGACAGATTCGTGTACGAAGCGTTGTAAAATTACGGTAGGCTACCGTAACACTACCAAAAGAGTAGACTACGGTAATTTTACTAGTAACTTTTGTCAGTTAAGGTCATGTCCGCATTAGCTGTACGACGGGTGTGTTACATACCTATCGGGCGTTACCTTGTAACGATCGTTTTCTTCACATGTAGGATCAGTGTCTTACTGGATTTTCCCAAAAAGCGAAAACTGTGAATCGTCTAGAAACAGAGTGAGGATATATAAAGAACTGGACAGTCTACAGAACATATTTGTTCTAGATAGTTATCCTCATGTCTATTGTATTGTATTGTATGTTAACCGGGGGCCTAGAAACGACGGAGAGGCTCCGTTCCCGCCGCAGCCGCAGTGGTCCACAACCGCACGACGACTACCGCAGTCCACTTCACCCCTCCGCTGCCCCACACCGATGCCAGGGTTATTGTGCGGTTCGGTCCCCGGTGGACCCCCGCCCCCCTCCCCCCCACCCCCCCCCTGGGAATGTCTCACACCAGACGAGTGTAGCCCCTATGTTGGCGTGGTAGAGTAATGGTGGTGTACGCGTACGTGGAGATGGTAATGGCTCTGAGCACTATGGGACTTAACAGTTGAGGTCATGAGTCCCCTAGAACTTAGAACTACTTAAATCTAACTAACCTAAGGAAAGCACACACAACCATGCCCGAGGCAGGATTCTAACCTGCGACCATAGCGGTCGCGCGGTTCCAGGCTGAAGCGCCTAGAACCGCTCGGCCACTCCGGCCGGCCGTACGTGGAGAACTTGTTTGGGCAGCAATCGCCGACATAGTGTAGCTCAGGCGGAATAAGGGGAACCAGCCCGCATTCGCCGTGGCAGATGGAAAACACCGGACCTCGAAACAAGGCTGCCGGGCAGATTCGTGCCGGGGACCAGCAGCTCCTTCCCGCCCGAAAAGCTGTGCGTTAGACCGCACGGCCAACCGGGAGGGGCCTCATGTCTGGACTCAAGAGTAAACAGTGTATCCGGCAATGTTGAATTGAGGTTTTATTTGAAAATTGTTGATTACAATGTACATCAGAGTGAAGTCGTAGTAACAATAAAAAAAAGAGAGATTTATCATATAGCGCTGGAAGATGAAATTTCCTCAACAAAAAGTAAAAAATAAAAAAAAGCAAAACAAAAATATATCAAACATCATTTCACTACTTCGTCGAACTTATACGAGGCCTGTTCAGAAAGTAAGCTCCGATTGATTGCCAAATTGAAACCACAGTGAACATCAGAAATGTTTTACTTGTAACAATTAGCTACACCTTTCAGCTACTTCTCTACGTAGTCGCCGTTCTGACTTAGACTTTTGTCATAGCGTTGTACCAACTTTTCAATAGCCTCATCATAGAAGGCAGCCGCCAGTGCTTTCCGCCAATTCTTCACGCTGGCCTACACCTCGTTGTCTGTGTCAAAATGTTGTCTTCAAAGCCAGCGGTTCATGTGACCAGAGATGAAACCCAGGGGGAGACAATTGCGGACTGTATTGTGGGTAATCTCACATTTCCATTTGAAAACGATGCAGGAGCATCTTCATTGCCCCTGCAGAATGCGGCTGAGAATTGTCTTGAAGGAGAAACAGCACGACAGTTATGTAATGTTAGCTGCATAGCTTCAGGCGAAATTTCTCACCAGGCCCTCGTACTTGGCGGCAGACACTATTTTCTAGACATCTTTACGCACTCACTGCGAGCTCAGAAATGAGAAGAGCGACGTGATGCTAACTGGGGTTATAATAGAGACACTACCCAACACATCTGTGCAAAGCTTTATCGGATTTTCATAGTCGTTTCCATTTCGCGACCGATCGGAGCTTACTTTCTGAACGCCCCTCGTATAAAACATATTTCTGTTATTCAGAATTAACTTACGCGTTTATCAATAATAGCAGGAACTCTTGCCTTTGATCATGATGAGCAATGTTTTATAGAGTACTGAATAACAACAGTAATTATATATACTTATTTATGTTTATGCATGCAAACTGTACTTGCATCAAAAGTAATTGCTTTGGTTACATGAAAGTGTAGAAGTTATGCGATCAACTAATTTTTACTATAAAACACCTTTTTAAAGTACGCAATGGCCTAACACTGAAAGATGTAAGGGTCTAATTATTTGCAAAACGAACAAACAAACAGAAACAAAGAGAGGGTGCCGACTCCCAGTTTCTTTATTAGACATTCGTTTTTGTTTCCTTCCCTATCAACTATACTAATATTACCGGTAATCCTACCATTTCTTGCGTCCTTTGTGTAGTGTACCAAAGCTACCGAACGGTAGTTCTGGTAGAGTGAAGCTCTACATGTACGTTCGTCCCATGGTGCTTCCACTCTGAGCCAGCGTTCATCCATTACAATGTCAGTCTCTCGTTAATCCATCACCTGGAGCTTTCTGTGGGTAGAGATCTGGAGAACACTCTGGCCAGGGCAGCCATCAACAGCTCTCAAACGCGATGTATCAAGACAGTACAGGGAATATGCGGTCTTGCTTAATCGTGTTGAAAGATAACATTAAAAAAACAGCGAAGCCATCGGTCTTAACAAGTCCTACATTTGTTTCTTACTGTCACAAATTATCGGTTATGTGAACCAGAGATTATCGTAATGTGCATCCGATGGCGCCTTTTCAGTCACGCCACGTGCTGGGTCCGTTTGAGGACGGTGATAACAAACTGCCGGAATTACTTGTACTCTGAGCCTCCACTCGTGGTTATGCTCATCGTGATGCTGTTTACAGGACAGAGAATAGTGTGAAGAAGAGGATGTGTCGGTCCAGTGTTGCCGTTTGGCGAAGCACTGTCGCCATATCTCTCTCTCTCTCTTTCTCTCTCTCTCGCTCTCTCTCTGCTGACGCATCAAATGAAGCCACAACAAAGGAAGCCTGTTATCTGCCCTCAATGTCTTGTACACGACTTCGTACACAGCGGTAAGGAGAGCTGGGCTACAGAGCGATGAGGTAGCTGTCGTCGTAGGAAAGCTGGAAAAGAACGGAAATGACTCACGAATAAGATAATACAACAAACAGAAGATTTATGTAACCTGTATTCTCCAACATTACGAAGACTCATTGCAAATAATGAAGTAAGAATTAGAGTTCACCTATCACAAGGACGAAGCACAAATGAAGGTGTAGTAGCATAGTGCTCTAAGTGCAAGTGGGTTCAGCAGCGTCACCGGCTGTCCTAAATTATAGCAGCAGGCGGGGCTTGTGGTGCAGAGCTGCTGCAAGTGTGGCTCAGTGGATGCGCACCATTGGGTCCAATAGATCCCACATGACTGCTATCGGCGTCAGACAGAAATTTGCCATTCTGTACCAACCTTGATATGCCGTGGGGCGGTATCAATAAGTGATACCAAACGAGCTATATGACGTGGCTGTACAGCCTTGAAAGGCTGACCGAACAATACGACTGTCGCATGGAACCGTTGAGATCCTGCGTGGCCCTGTTGATCCTATCAACTCCATAATTGACAGTCGTGGGACTCAACCAGTTCCAGCAAGAATATGACGACACGATAAACTGCAGCTTCAACACGTCAAGATCCTGCCACTGTTCAATCCGACACCTGGTGACAGGTGTTTCTTCTTCCTACAGCAGACATAACACCTTCTTATAAACATTCAAATGCCATTTCTGCCGCGTGATCTGTCCTTATAAACAGAATGAACGTGATATAATTGCGTAGGCTTTCGCGACCAGAGTCAGTCGAAATAAAAGTTTTCTGGGTTTGGTGCCGCGTCATAATGTAAAAACTACTGCTACTATAGAAAAGCAACGTTTCGGCCACGATTGCAGCGGCCTTCTTCTGGGTCTAATGGCGCGTTCTAGCTATGCAGTGTCCTTTATATTTTGTTGTTAGTGTTGACTGCGCATGCCATTACGTCATAATTTTAAAAAGGTAGTTAGTTTATTGGTCACTTAAGGAAGAAGGAGAGGGAACTTTATTTTAATAGGTTATTGCGGTGGAGGGAGAACGTGACCTCTGTTGTCCATTGACGCTTGTGTTATGTACCATGATTGGTGGCCACCGTCGAACGAGAAGTTGGCTGCTGTTCACCAACTGCTGGACGTCGGCCGCGCGGCGGCAGTTACTCGCCGGTGGCGCTCGTGCCTCGTGTTGACAATGCGGTCTGTTGGGCTCTGATTGCTGGGAGCCAAGATGGGGCAAGCCTGAGTCCATCCTCCCTGTTCATGTTGTTAGGGTGTTTAAGTATTTCGATGGCCTCTCTGATTTTGCGTTTCGTCATAATTGGCTGCTTGGCCAACACACAGGCTTCGCTGAATTTTATTTCTTTTCCGCAGTCATGGTGATGTTCTGCCACTGCGGAAGTAGAAAAGAATGGTACTATCCCATTTCTAGACGTCGAAGTGTACAGGAGAACGGAGGGCACACTGGGGCACAGAGTATATCGTAAGCCTACACATACTGACAGGTATCTGCACGCCCAATCCTACCACCACCCAGCGCAGAAGAAGTCTGTCATCCGCTCTTTGGCAATCCGTACTCAGCGCCTAAGTGATGCTCAAAACATCACACCTCAGCTTAAAAGGTTACGCACAACGTTTTTAGCCAATGGCTACAGCCATAAGTCGATAAACACAGCCTTGTCGACGAACACAATCAAGAAAGATAAGCAGGAAATAGACAAACTGCAGCCAACAGTTCGCTTACCCTATGTGAAAAACGTCACTGACCGAATAGGCAAACACCTTCGCCGCGTTGGGGTGCAGCCTGTCTTCTATAGTGGACGTAGGATCCAGGACGTGCTAGGCTCCACCAAGGACAAGGTGGATGCATTGCACACTGCAGGCGTTTACAAGGTGGAATGCGAATGTGGAAAGGCATACATCGGCGAGACTGGTAGGCCAATAGCAACGCGCATTCGTGAGCACGAGCGTTGTTTTCGCATAGGGCAGCACAACAAATCCGCAGTGGCAGAACATCACCATGACTGTGGAAAGGAAATAAAATTCAGCGAAGCCTGTGTGTTGGCCAAGCAGCCAATTATGACGAAACGCAAAATCAGAGAGGCCATCGAAATACTTAAACACCCTAACAACATGAACAGGGAGGATGGACTCAGGCTTGCCCCATCTCGGCTCCCAGCAATCAGAGCCCAACAGACCGCACTGTCAACACGAGGCACGGACACTACCGGCGAGTAACTGCCGCCGCGAGGCCGACGTCCAGCAGTTGGTAAACAGCAGCAAACTTCTCACTCGACGGTGACCACCAATCATGGCACATAACACAAGCGCAAATGGACAACAGAGGTCACGTTCTCCCTCCACCGCAATAACCTATTAAAATAAAGTTCCCTCTCCTTCTTCCTTAAGGGGCTCCGGAACGCCCTATACTTGCAATGTTAAAATAACGCTTATAAATTACGTCTTTCCTCACAAAGTATTTGAGGTAGGAAGTTGAACTTTTTACAGATTATTTATTGGAATATGGGCTACAACTTAACACAGAGATTTTACAAAATTTTAGTTCAGTTATTAAAGATGATTTTTTTTCAATTGTAATGAAAATTCACAACATTCTTTTGCAATTTTTTATTTATATATTCAAAAATATACAGTTTTTTGGAAAAAGGCTGTGTTAAATTATGCAGAAGGTACTGTGTAACATTTACTGAAAGTTTGAAACAAATATGTTTGGAAGATCCTTAGAAAACATGTAATTAGTATGAGAAAATAAAAGTTTTGGGAATCGAGCGACAAAGATTGGATTAACTTTTTAGTGCATTCCAGGTCCATAGGATGGATTATCTTCATCCTCTGCAAACTCCTCCTCCAGCTTCCTCTTGTTCCTCCTCCTGTTTACTCTTGCTTGTATTTCTAGAATCTTGACAGCCCTGTCTGCAGCCCGAAGGCGTTCCTTGTCTAAAGCAAGCATCGCTCGTACCATGTTAGAACCTGTCTTCATTCCCATATTTCTAAATACCTTGCACCTTACAATGTTGCCATCATTGAAAGTCGCAACAGCATCATACACACCAAAGTGAAGTGTTTCTATTCGAACAAATACAGTCTTGGGGATTCTCGACCATATAACACTATTTACACTTTCATTGGGGTTTTGAGTTTTTCCGTGAATACACTTTTTCAACAGTTCAGGTGCTGCTAAGTCTCTGAAAATAGGTTTTATCACCTCCATTATTGCATAATATTGCATAATAACACCATTTGACAGCAGTTTAACAGCGCCACAGTGGGTCACGCCCATGTAGGACACATTTCAAAAAAAATTTAAAAATAGTTGTAGTCTTCGGAATTGAATAAATTATATATCTATTAAAAGGTAATAGTCTGCAGATTCAGAAAACGCAAAAAAGTAAAAATTGAACTTTTCATGATTTTGAGCCTTTCTGGAGCCCCTTAAGTGACCAATAAACTAACTACCTTTTTAAAATTATGACGTAATGGCATGCGCAGTGAACACTAACAACAAAATATAAAGGACACTGCATAGCTAGAACGCGCCATTAGACCCAGAAGAAGGCCGCTGCAATCGTGGCCGAAACGTTGGCTTTTCTATAGCAGCAGTAGTTTTTACATTATGACACGGTACCAAACCCAGAAAACTTTTATGTAGAATGACCATGATGTTACTCCTATCCAGGTTGTACGTTTCGACTTAAGTACGTATCATTTGCATGTCAAAGCATGAACGCTTCGTGCCAGTTTGACACTTGTGACACGCCGTCTTCGTGATGTTGCAGTTTCAGTGGCCAGGAGTGTAGCAGTCTCACTGTGTTTGTGTGCCTACGTTGGTCACGATGCTCTACGCGTGACCGCGAGTATTGAGTAATACACAGCCTGACGTCATCTGACATGTCGGTTGCTGGCGCATCAGAGGCAACTAGGAAACCACAGAATGATTATGCAAAAGCGCCTGGCTGCCTCTCCCTCTCGCAGTGGATCCTTCAGTGCCGATAACAACGCAGTGCTTAACGAAGCCTGTTCGCAGCTTGCGGTGACCACTGGAAGGAGGAATGGAGTTGGTGATTTAGTGACACGTCGACTACGGTGCTATTTGAGACTAATATGCAGTTTCAGATTACACAAGAATGGGAATCGGCCGATTATTTTCTACACGTATACTTCGCAAGCTAAGTTTCCGTGTGTGGCGGAGCGTACTTCTGGTGCACTTCGCCTGTTCTCTATTCCACTCGCGAAAAGCGAATGGGAAGAACAACTGACAATAAACCTCCGCACGGTCTCCGATTTCTCTGATTTTCGAATGCTTCTTTCGTTAGACATATGTGGCAGGAAGCAGTATGTTGTCCGACTCATCTCTGGATTTCAAAAGTAAACGTCCCCGTGATACACAACGCATCTCTTGTAGCATCTGCCGATGGAGTCTGCTGATGATCTCAAACGCCAACAGACGATCCAGTGACTAAACCCGCCGCTGTTAGTTGGATCTTCTCTATCTCTGCCATTAACCCAATTTGGAAGGGTTACTGACTGATGACAAATACTCAACAGCCATCCGAACAAGTGTTTTGCTCCTCAGTATACAGAAGACGAATAATATACAATATTTCAAAAATAAAAGAGTCATTGCTGCAAAATAATGACAATTTAATAATCCGTTTCACCCTTTTGAGGCATCATCAGATTATATACAAAGAAATGGAATAATAAAAATTAATACGGAAAAGGGGGAGGGGGTCCTATCATGCACCTCTACAATGAGTAATTAAGTAATTTAAAAATAGTCGTAAGGGAAAACTTAGGTAGTATGCTGTAAATAAGCGTTTGTCAAAACGTGCGAGGTAGGCCTTGAAGCTATAAGGCAAATATCGCGGTAATAAGTTTCGAAAGAACAGGCAAAAGGAAAAAAAAAACTCAAAAAAGCCAGGGCAGAGATTGCAAATTTTACCTTAAATACACCAACCAGCACCCAGAGACGTAGAAGCACAGAGCTAGGATCACGCTTATAAATCCGTAAATATCTGGCGTCATCTGTATAGACAGCAGTAGTTTTCTTAAGACAAACATGTAACCATATACGTCAAACCAGAGGAAAACTGTACTCCGCGTGACGTTTAGTAACGGAAAAGAACGGTTCAAGTGGCTCTGAGCACTATGCGACTTAACTTCTGAGGTCATCAGTCGCCTAGAATTTAGAACTAATTAAACATAACTAACCTAAGGACATCACACACATCCATGCCCAAGGCAGGATTCGAACCTGCGACCGAAGCGGTCGCTCGGCTCCAGACTGTAGTACCTAGAACCGCACGGCCACTTCGGCCGGCAGTAACGGAAACCTCAGCTAGGTGGCGTTGATACACGTAACATAGAAATTACTGCATTTAAGATATGATGAACAGTTATAATACACAACAACATCAAAAATTACAAACGTATAGAAACGAATTACAAATAATGGCAGAAAAGATGATAAAAGTAAAAAGTACTGACGTGCAGCTTGAATGTATGGAAAAAGTGCTGCCCTAGAATTAGCAGCGGACAGCCTAAGCACTAATATGTACAACCAGATACGGTATAATTATCATGATAGGACCATGCTCCCTTTTCGTATTAATATTTTCCTATTTTCCCCTTTATTTTTAGGTAATCTGGCGATGCCCAAAAAGGATGAAACGCGTTATTAAATAATCGTTATTCTACAACCAAGGCTGTTTTATTTTTGAAATACTTGGTAACGATTGCTGTACTGCCAGCCAATGCAGTGAAAAGGTTTTAATATACAAAAGTACGAGAAACAAGAGGAATACGTGCTAATGGAAGGCTAAGAAGGTAGTACTCGGATTAGAAAGACGGGGATGTAGCCCTGCCCCCCCCCTCCCCCCCTATTCTTCAGACTATAAACTGAAGAAGCAATGACGGAAATAAGTGAAAGGCTCAAGAGTGGGATTAAATTTCGGAGTGAAATGATGCAAATGACAAGATTCACTGATGATATTGCTGTCCTTAGTGAATGCGAGGAAGCGCTGCAGGTCTTGTTGAATGGAATGAACAGTCTACTGGGCACATACACTGAGGATTGAGAGTAAACCGAGGAAATACGGATCTAATGAGGACCAGCAGAAATGACACCAACTTAACATCAAAATTAAAACTAAATTCCGCCTAAACAGGCAATGAAGGCCCAACAGCACCGACCGCCAGCCGTGTCATCCTCAGCCCAAAGGTGTCACTGGAGGCGCATATAGAGGGGCATGTGGTCAGCACACCGCTCTCCCGGCCGTATGTCAATTTACGAGATTGGATCTCAATCAAGTAGCTTCTCAGCTACCCCCTCTTGCCAACAGCGCTCGGCAGACCGAAGCAAAATAATACATGATGGACAATACAAGAAGAACATAAACAGCAGGCTAGTACAGAAAACGACGGCGTTGTTGGTTGGTTGGTTTGTAAGGATTAAAGGGACCAGACTGCTACGGTCATCGGTCCCACGGCGTTGTTGATCAAAAGAAGTCTACAAGGAACGTCTGAGAATGTACGTTTGGAGCACGACACTTTATATAAGTGAATCACAGAGAATAACCAGAACAGCAGAAAATAGAAGCATTTGAGACGTGGCGCTATAGAAGGGTTTTGAAAATAGAGTAGAGTGATAAGGTAAGAAATGAGAACGATCTCTGAGGAATAGTCGAGGTGTGGAACGTGTGGCAAACATTGACAAGAAGGGACAGGTTGATACATGTGTTAAGACGTCAAAGAATATCTACCACGGTACTTGAGGACGCAGTAGAGGGTTAAAATCTTTAGGGGAAGACAGAGATCTGAATATATCCGACAAACAACTCAGAACGTTGAGTCCAAATGCAATTCTGAGACGAAGAGGTTGGCACAGGAGAGGAATTTGTGATGGTTAGAATATCCATGATGCAAAAAAAAAAGAAAAGAGATATTCTTCCAAGGATCACAGCCTGGCATCTGCATTTGCTACAGTTATTATTTTGTGGTCATTCAACTTTAGGTCGATCCGAACGGTTCGTGCTAGAGATCTTACGGTAGCTACTGTCTCCAATACCATCATGCTTCGTGACACCCACGCCAAATCAGAATCTGAGTGGCCAATTTTGGCTTTGAACTACTCTGTGCAAGTAGTGCTGTTCTGGATTGCTTGTACTGAAATGCTGCATAATGCGCACGTAGATGGTAAACAAAAAATTCAACAGTATTAAAAACTTACATTCGTGAAGATCTGAGTGTGTGAGATTTACGAGATAGATCTCGATTAAAGTAACACCATTTAACGCTTTACAGAAGTTTACAACAGCCGGGGATGGTGAATCCAAAGGCGAAATACTTCGGCCGAAAGACGCTTCCAGTATTACAAAGCAGAATGAAAACTGCGCTCAGAGAAAAAGAAAACCAAGAGGCTGCCAGTTATCTGCAAGAAACAAAGTCCAAGGATGGCGTGGAATAGCTGAACCATTACATAGCAATAATGTGTAACAGTTCAAGGAGAACGCGCTGGATAAGTACCATGCCGCAAATAGAGTAAAAACCTTAATTTTTAGCATACAAAGTTTCCAAATAGCTAACGAATGTTAAACTCTGCGTTGACATGACCTTCAAAACGAGTTCCCTTTGGCGAATGCGATATTTTGGTGTAAGTGAAGCAGATAAATGAATCTCTGTGTGCATGATTCCGGCGCTGAGATAAAATGTTTAGATCACCCCAACAGTAAAACCGCAAAAATTTGCGAGGTTGCCGACAAGAATATTTTTAAATGTGCTATGGCTTTAGTCGCACATCCACTCTTAGTATCGGCCAGGCGAAAAACTGAAGGGTGAGACCAGGTGGTGCAGTGGTTAACGCGCTGGCCTTCTCTTCCAGAGAGGCTGAATTCAGTTCCTTGTCCGTCAGAATTTAAATCTTGACACCTGGTCAAGTTCCTTTCGATAGAATTCCGACTATTTCGTTCTTGTTTCTAACTGGGCGTTAAACTCTGAATTTATTTCTTTTTTTCCTTGAATCACTAACCAAGTGTGGCAGCCCATTTTACTATGAGAGCAGGTACCGATGCGAGTCTCAACTTTCTGATACGTTGGCTTTTCAGAATAGGCCATGAATGTTCTTTCGGATCTACTACTCGTATTCAGTAATAGCACCTAATTATTTGCAAGAACCGACATACTGTCCTCGGAGAATATCCGCAATCACTCGCTGTAAAATTGATTTTTTCTGACCGTCTAGATTGTTTTGACATTTTTAGATGACTGGTTTCGTTTCTACAGGAACCATCCTTGGATCTATAGATAAATATAAAATAAAAATAGACATATACTCTACGATATAAAGCGCTGTGTTATACCGTATTATCAGACATCAAATGTACTAGAACATACATGACTGTCTCGGCTACAAGAGAAACCGGTCCATCTTGTAACCAAAATATGCATGCAACGTCACAGGATGAAAAAGTAGTTTGCTAGAATCCTCGTTATTCATGTAGCCCGCAAAGTAACTGCCAATACGTGGCATCTGGTACACTGGACAGATGTGAATGAAAAATACATTTTAAATTAATGTTATCTTGTTGCTGCTGAAGTTCTCGGAAGTACCTGATTGAGTCTTATGATCTGTCACCTGTAAAAACATTATGAAAACTTCACAAAAACATGTAATTTGAACGGCAGATGGTTCCTGTCAAACCACAAGTTTTAATCAATTCAAGAAGAGTATTCTCAACAATAAAAATTTGTTATTAATTTTATTTTCGATGTATTTTTCTTTCGTATGTGACAACGGGGATTCTATGATTCTTTTATAAATAATTTTTCTCCTACCATCCATGATTTTCTTTTATTTATATCTTACACGACGCGTATAGAGAAATGACTCCCATTTTCAAGTGCGTTTTTATCAGTGTACTGTGCCATACACAAAGAAAAACGACTCGGAAACGGGAATCATTTCCCTATACGCATCATGTAAAATACAAATAAAAGAAAATCGTGATTGGTAGCAGAAAATTTATTTATAAGCAAACCCATTGTTTCCACAGTCGGAGGCTTTCACAAACTATCCATAATGGATCAAATCAAACGTGGATTCTACCAGACCTGAAAATTAGCCTGCGACGTAGCATCTCAAGTGACCTTGTTGCTGTTTCATGGAGGCTGTCCTCCATGTATTAACGTTCGAATAAGTGCCTTGTTGTTTCAATGGCTGTCACGCAAATTGTTCTGCATTCTAAAAAAAAAAAAAAAAAAAAAATGAAATCCAAACAAAGAGATAATTCGTACTCATTGTTCCATTCTATAATTTCGTACACCGTTTGCAGAGTGGTCCTTTGTGTTACATTCTCTTCTAAAGCCGGTTTGTTCCTCTGTTCCTCTGGGTAATTAAATTTTAAGGTGTTTCTTTCGTGGTTGGTGATGACATTAATGAATATCTGGTAAATTTCTCACAGTGACCAGAGATTTCTTGACAGTCTTGTAAAGTAGAATAATTTGTGTTTTGTTCCAGTATCGATGAATCGCCCTTCTCCTCAGACATTGTGTGTTCAGGTTTGGAAGTTTGTATTATTTGTCTTCCACCTTCATCAATTTCTAAGGAAACTTCATTGTTACGTTCGCCTTCAGTTTCCCTACGCTCAGTTGGCTTTATGCATCTCATTAGACAGTTCAACGTAATGCAACTTTTTACTTTGTTAATTCTCTGTGTTTGTTGTTCATCTCTTCAACGACGCGAGGAAACCTCCGAACGCTTGTACGTAATTCTCACTGCCTTTACTTCCGTGCCGTATGGCATCTTAGCAGATTTAACAGGGTCGCTTCCAGTTTTGTTAAATAGTGAGGAGGTTGGGCGTGGGCCACCGTCGCATGACGACTGTTAAGTTTGCTGCACATTCATTTCTACCGTTTATTACATGCTGTGCGAAACATGAGACTGCTGAAAATTCCTCCAGCAGCACAAGTAGTTCAACTTCCTAACGACGCCTTGCATACAAGGATATGATACTGCAGTCAACACAAACTGCACGAGTACCTAGCTGCTGCTGGGTTCGTTGTGTTACATTTGTTTCATCTAACTTCGCATTTCCAATGTTAAATATTATAGTCGCATTTTACCGGCTTACAGAACTGTTCAGTCGCTTGTAAACCGCTGTACGTCTGTTTCTCTCTGCGGCTGCTTACTCCACCGATACGTTCTGACCACTCCCTGCTTTCATATAGCACAGTTTAAACGGAACACTGAACGACGTTGACGTCTGACATCGTTTCTGTCCACACTGCTGCTAACGTTTGCCTTTTGGTCCTTCTGCCTACATCTCACTACCGCCACTTTCTTTCTGAAAACGTCTTACGATTACGAACAGGTTTTCTCCATTCTGATAGGTGATTTTTTTTCTTTTTTCTTTGCTAATCAATGCAAATTGTGTACTGCTTCTTCTTGAATTACTACAAGCTTTTCTGTGCTTTAACATTTTCCTGAATCGAACATTAACTCTCCTAACATTATCGCAGTTAATATTTTACGTGCATCAAATAGCACAAACGTAGGTTTTATCTCTTAACTTTTTTCGTTAATGTTGCTACGGAGACACGTTTATTAGGGATCATTGTTAATACCTAATGGTTCATAATCTTCACATAATAATTATGTTCACTGTATGTCACGTCTGCAGCTGTTGAAGTCTCCCCAGATGATTCGCAAATCCCACGCATTTTAATGTTCTTTTTATTTTAATATCTGCTTCATGAGGAGCATGATGTGACTGTCTTCGTCATCAGACTCTATTATGTGTATGAAAACATTCGGAGCAAATTTTTATTGCGTATTTACTCGGCCATGCTTTGCTGTGACTCAGTCTACTTAAATAGAAAAGAAAGAAAATAGAAAGCGCGCGTTTCCGATATATATGGGAGTTGGATATACGTCCTGATCTCTTTCTCTCTCCCCTCTCTGTCCATCACCCCTCCTCCTTTCCTTGTTGTCCGTCTTCTCTTGCTCCCACCCCCTCTCTCTCTCAGTCCGTCACTTTCTCCCCCCTTTCTCTGCCCATTTCCTGCCACCTGTCTGTCCATTTCTTCTCCACCTCTCCCTGACCTATACAAATATAAAGTATGTAATGTAGTCGTTTATTAGTAGCATGTAAAATTTAAAGTAACTCTTACATTTTGAGATTTTTGGTAATAATGTTTTCCATTTGTATACGTCCATATATTAAAGAATTAGGTACCTGAAAACATGCCCACATTAGAATTCAACGTTTCGTCAAAATTTCAAATCAATCGGCGAAAGTCATCAGAAGATCAAAACCAACTGAAAAACGATTTAGAAAAGATATCAGAATGGTACGAAAATTGGCAATTGACCCTAAATAATGAAAAGTGTGAGGTCATCCACACAAATCATCATCATCATTTAACAGTTCCAGTTTCCTAGGTACTGGTGATGAGCTTCTTCCACTTCGTTCTGTCCAAATACACCTGTTCACGGAGCACATCATCCACTGTCCGTCCTCTGGTCACTATATCAGCCTTAATCAAGTCCACCCATCGGGTTCGAGGTCTTCCTTGAGGTCTTTTCCCATCCACCTGTCTTTTCAAATTTATTTTGGCTGTTCTAGTTGGCTCCATTCTCATCACATGCCCGTGATGTAACACATCTACTAAAGAGAATGCCTACACTACGCTTGTCCGTTTTCTTTTGGAGTACTGCTGCGCGGTCTGAGATCCTTACCAAATAGGATTAACGGAGTATGTCGAGAAAGTTCAAAGAAGAGCAGCATGTTTTGTATTATGGCGAAACAGGGGAGAGAGTGTCACGTACATGGTGCAGGATGCGGGATGGACACCATTGAGACGAAGTCGTTTTCCGTTGCGGCGGAATCTTTTGACGAAATTTCAATAATCAGCTTTCTCCATAGAATGCAAAATGTTTTGTTAACGCCGACCTACATAGGGAGAAATGATCATCATAATAAAATCAGGGAAATCAGAGCTCGCACGGAAAGATATAGGTATTCGTTTTTCCCGCGCGCTGTACGAGAGTGAAATAATGGAGAATTATTGTGAAGGTGATTCGATGAATCCCTCTGGCAGGCACTTTAATGTGATTTGCAGAGTATCAATGTAGACGTAGATGTAGGAGATTTTTCGGAAATTTGAGACGTCGAAGAAACGAACATCTACATTTGTACATATACAGAAACTGTAAATGTTACTAATCGCAAATTTCCGAAAGTTTTTGACCGAACGCTTTGTAATTTGGAAACAACGTTGCACTGAAATACGCTTTCGTTTTATATACTTGTTTTTTAATATATGTAACAATTTTTTGTAAATTTAATATTAGGAAAAAGTTGTTACAAAATATCTCAAAAAGTTACACTCAGACACGCGTACGTATTAAAGAAATAGGCCTAGGTACCTAAAAACACGCCTGAAAGAGACTGAAACTTGTCAAATTTTCGAAACAAGCGGTCAAGAACTTTCGGAGACAAACTATTTTGAACAAACGAACATTTACGTTTTTATTTATATAGATTTTGTGAAAGGCAACGGCCTTGCCGCAGTGGCTACACCGGTTCCCGTGAGATCACCGAAGTTAAGCGCTGTCGGGCGTGGCCGGCGCTTGGATGGGTCACCATCCAGCCGCCATGTGCTGTTGCCATTTTTCGGGGTGCACTCAGCCTCGTGATGCCAATTGAGGAGCTACTCGACCGATTAGTAGCGGCTTCGGTCAAAGAATACCGTCCTAACGGTCGGGAGTGCGGTGTGCTGACCACACGCCCCTCCTTATCCGCATCCTCCTCGGAAGATGACACGGCGGCCGGACGGTCCCGGAAGGGCCACTTGTGGCCTAAAGACGGAGCTTTAAAAAAAAAAAAATAGATTTTGTGAAGGCTGTCGTATTGTCTTTTGAAGGTACAGCAACTGTTAATGGGTTATGAGTGACTATCAGTTTCATTCAGAGCGATATGTCCTCTAGTGGTTATTATGTCGGTAAATATTTGTCCTTTACCTCTTCCTCGTCGGACTTGCCACATCTTGTGTGCAGACCAGCGCCGCGCCGTCTGCGTCTGCTGCCGCCGTGCAGCAGCGCTAGGCGGCCGCTGCTGGACTACCCGTTAATCTCTGTATTTTGCGGTCCCGGTTAGTAAATGTCGTTAAACCCAATGTCGTACTAGACTAATCTGGGACCGCTCTGTAGAATGAGCACATTAAATTCCACATTAAAAAAAGTTTTATTTTTAATGATAAAAAATAATATGTTTTCCGTTGCATCTGCACAATGCAAAAATGGAATTACAAACATCTGTCGAAATATTTTACGAAATATTTTATGTTCGAGCGAATATTAACTTACTTTCGCGGTCACTCGCCACCAAGCACACCGACGACCAACATCAAACTTTAGCCTGTACTTTTTCTTTGGCATTAAAAATATTAAAAAATAAATTATCAGGAAACTTAAGAAAGCAAATTGATTAAACCCTAGAATACTAAACTGGGGGGAAAATGTTACATTGTTACAAAATCATCGTAAATTTTACTGCGAGTACTCTATATTTTATTCAAAGGAAGTCATAATTTATAGTTTATGCACTTGTCAATGACAATACCACATTTTGTATACCACATACAAAATACGTACAAAATGTCCTGTTTTACACCCTATACTGACAATACCAGATGGGCACGAACCGCGAATGGGTACCAACTGCTATTGTAAATTTTACGAGAGTATAGTAATCTAAGGTTAAATGGCTCAACGAATGCATGAGACTAATAAATTCTTTTCTATCGATGTTGAAGTGGATCCTTTCGATGAATACTTCAGAATTCATCAGTACATTAAGAATTAACTACTAGCACGGAAGGAAACACTTCATAGCTTTTGGACACACTTTGTAATTAAATATTAAACTTGTGCAACAGACACTTGAAGAGTTGGTTGAGTTTTCCAGAGAAGTAGATAAAAAAAAGACGTAACCGGCAACACGTGATAGTAATGATTGCACAATGCAAAAAGGCTTTCTGTGAAAAGAAGTAAGCACTAATATTCCAATAATAAACTTTTAAACTGAAAACTGGTTCACGAAGAACTATGTTTGCAGACCGCAGCTATATACCGGTTCAAACCATGAATACTGGGAAAGACAGAAATGAAACGATTTGTGGCCTCTGAAATACCTCAATGGAACTCTGTCTGTACAGGCTGTTCTTTTATTTTGAAATAAACACTTTCCTCCATTATTAGCGATTACCTATTCGCACCCTCGGTCATTATCATGCTACATCAAAATATAGACTGTTAAGTTGCAGCACACAACGGTGCAGGGAAAAGCAATATGCCAGCGCCGTCCCTAATAAGAGTTTCGTACAATTACAGTAGCTACTGGCACAATTATCACAGATATCAAGTTCATTTGCAAAACAAAAACAGACAAAAAGTATTATTCGTAAGAAGTTGTACCTACTTAAAACATATAGGCCATTGTATAAAAAGTAAAGAAAGTGACAGAGGACATACCATTGAAATTTGCTTACAGTGAGTAACTCGTCTCATGTAGTGCAGACACTTACTCTGCTGTTAAAATTGCTCTGTGTTCTATGGTGCTAGATATTTAAGATAGAGACAAACGCGAGTATGCTGGAGGGCACAATAGGATGCACCGTTACTCGATTAAATTTATCGTATAAGAAACAGAAGAAAATACACAGAAAAGAATGTTGGAATTTTAACTGAGGGTAGGTGATAGATTTCACAACCGATAATCACGAAATGAAAAATAATTTGACAAATAAAGCACAAGATAAAAAAGAACAGAGTTCATTGGAGCCAGGGGGTTAGCTTTCTTCAGGGAAACAAAACATGGAAGTGCAACTTGCAGCAACACGGCTCTTATTTGCTAGAGGAAACGGAAGCATCAAATGAACAGTATAAGTTTAGCTAGGAGAAACATTTCTAAGAAACTACGTTAGTGATATATTTTAACGCCGTGTTTTAAAATATGGAGCATTAACGTTTAGCAACAATAATGATTCTGACGCATACTGCCTCTTCAGCGAATTAAGCGGCGGTGTAACGTTTCATCTCAATCCTTCTGCATCCCGTAAAAATTATTTCTTATTTTGTGGTTATTGATTGTGGATTCTTCTTACTAACCTCAGTTAAACTTGCAATGAATTTTTCTGTGAATTTCATTTCATATTTTATGCGATAAACTTAATAATGTAATTGGCTATACCGCTGCGCCCTGTAGCAGATGTGCGTTTGTCTCTGTTTGAAATAGTAATGTCAGAGAACACAGAAAAGTAATTTCTTCCACTCCATTAGACCGTCTGGTACAGCAACCGTATGTAGAAAACTTGAATTAAAAATAGTCTTGGTTGCAACCTATTCTTTTATAAACAACGCGTTTCGCCTTCGTGGGGTATCTTCAGATTATCCTTAAGGACAACAAAACAAGCAAAACTTGGCGTACGGTCGCAGTTTGTACGATTGTAGATGTGAATAAGGAAATATTACTGGCCTTACAATTTTCCCTTCACAACATTTTAAAAACTCATAATACGGCTCTGCGCTAGACTAAAGCACACGTCGAATCACATGAACCCGCAGAGACCCACTCAAAAACAACTAATATAATATCGTGTAACCGCGGGATACAATTCTAAATCTATATACATAAAAAGCAATGTTCTGACTGACTGACTCACTATTCATCGCCCAGCCCAAACCTCTAAGGATAGAGACTTAAAAGTTTGTAGAGGGTGTGGATCTTATACTGTAGGCCTCTTTTAAGAAGGGATTGTTTTTAAATTCCGCTCTTAAGGGGGTGAAATAGGAGATGAAAGCCTATTTGAAAGTATGTTGCTATTAAAGGAATTTTGAAACTAGAATTACGAAAACTGGTATTTGGTTTCTCAATCAGAAAACAAAAAATCCGTGTGTGAGCATCTTTGGAAAATCAACCGCTAAGGGAGTAAAATAGTGGGTGAAAGCTTTCGTAAAATAAGTAATTACCGAAGAACTACTAAACGATTTTTAAGGCTACATCTATGAGAATTGGCATTTGACTTCTCGGTTAGAAACGAAAAAAAAAAAAACGTGTTTCAATGTTTCTGGAAATTCAACCCCAAAGGAAATGAAATAGGAGATGAAAATTGTTAAGAAAATATTTTGTTACATTGAAAACATTTTAAAGTTATGTTTATGAAAATTGGTATTTCACTTCTTGGTTAGTTATAAAGAAATATTTGTTAGTGAATAAAAGTTGCTATGGAAATATCTTTGCAAGAAAGGAAAAGGCGTAAGTAACAAAAACTTTTAACTCCAGCTAACAGCATCGGTTTTCGATCAGAAGTACATTCGGAAAAGACCATGCTTATATGGCCTTAATTCGCATGAAATTAGAAGGTGTTGCAGTTTGTGAACAACATAAAATTTCGATTAAATAGTAACAAAAAAAAAGTGTTTCCAGGCCATACAGTCTACACGAACGAAGCAGCGAATGCTAAAGTAGTAAGTAAATCAACTGAACGAGACATACGGCATTAAAGTCGTACCATCAGACTAAAATTGGGCAATGTAGGACTACAGTCACAAAGACGTGTGCACATTTAAATACAGGACACAGAGCTGCCGCCATAGCTTCACGGCAGAAGCGACAAGTGGCTACACAAGGGAGCAATGGCATGAGGCTGGTATACATCCTGTCGTGCTGGTATGACTTCAAGAAGGGACAGCATGACAGTTATTGAACTATATGAAAAAAAAAAACGTAAATTAGTTACAAACTACGGCCTTCACACACTTTATTCGGCATGTGCACTGCACTCCGTCTTCAGACCACAAGTGGCCCATCGGGACCATCCGACCGCCGTGTCATCCTCAGTTGAGGATGCGGATAGGAGGGGCGAGTGATCAGCACACCGGTCTCCCGGTCGTTATGATGGTTTTCTTTGACTGGAGCCGCTACTGTTCGGTCGAGTAGCTCCTCAATTGGCATCACGAGGCTGAGTGCACCCCGAAAAATGGCAACAGCACATGGCGACTGGATGGTCACCCATTCAAGTGCCAGCCACGCCCGACAGCGCTTAACTTCGGTGATCTCACGGGAACCGGTGTATCCACTGGGGCAAGGCCGTTGCCAATTCGGCATGTAGACGTCACTATATATATTTGGATTTAGGTTATGATATGTTAGACATGCCTTCCATCATTGAAGATGATGTGGCGCAGACGAATAGCGAAATTCTATATGACCCGCTAAAGTGTCGGAACATCGATGCTGACGATGACCTCCAGAATATCTGTTTTCAGCTCAGCAATGGTTTTGGGTTTTTTGCTGTACCCTTGTGTTTAATATAGTCCCACAAAAAGGTGTCGCATGTGTTCAGATCCGGAGAATATGGCGGCCAATCGACTACCTACAAACCGTCCATACCACTTGCGGACGTTTTTGACATCCATACACGACTCTCCATACACTTCCGTCAACTGTCGATGAATATCGAATCGAATAACTGCTCTAACTTCGCATATGGCGGTAGTGTCTAACAACTGGCAGCCAAGCCCACTGAAAGCTCCAGCGAATGTGTAGTGATTTCTGTACAGAATGGAGAGGGCAAAGGAAAAAGCAGTGTGGCCATAGCCACACAAACAGTTTTCCTGCGGCCTCAGCGCTTTGGAGACCTTACTTTTAGGATTAGGTCAGTGTTCGTTATCCACTTTTAGCATCATGCAGGCTACGACCGTACCCTAATTTTTGCTTATTTATTATCCTTATAGATAATCTGTAGATCTCTCACGAAGGCGAAACACGTTGTTAATAAAAGATTAAATTACAACCAAGATTGTTTTTAACTGAAAAGAGCGCAGAGTAAATTACAACCAAGATTGTTTTTAATTCAAAAGAACGCAGATTAGTTTTAATAACACAGTTGGCGTTTGTACTACACTTGACGGGTTACGCATTGTAACGGAATTTTAATGGTATGTACCCTTTCACCTTCTTTTCTTTTTATACAGTAGGGGAAAGTATCGTGCCTTGGAACGTTTTTCAGACTTTCGCCTAGGCCAGCTCTGGAATAGTAGTTTAGTAAATTTTTTTCATTCCATGTTTAAATGATTGCATTCGCTTTGTACGTGCTGCAGCGTTTTTTCTGGAGTTTCAAAAACTTCTCTGGAAAACTAAGGTTTTTCCAAATAAGAAACATGTTGCAATGTGCAACACGTTCATGTATGTAGGTACAAATATACTATTGAAATTTAAAAGCATTATAATCGAGAAAATCTTCTCATAGCTGTATTCAGTCTTTTATCCGTTTCATTTTTACTCTACAACAAACCAACAATCAGACTGAAATCAAATAAAGGAGACATATTATCAAAAGCCAGTTACAAGTTTAATTATTACTGAAGTCGAAGCTATTGGAAACTGACACATAATTCCATTAAAACCGAGACAGTACAAATCAGTCGCTAATAATCTGTTTATTGCCGATCTACCCATATTACAACCAATGAAATACTGTTATGAATGGTCTAGTAGGGGCTACTTGTATAGGCAAGCGATAATGATGTTTTGTTTTATATCTAACCGCACTGATGATACCCACACACTGGTTAAAATGTGAATAGGTTATTAGCGATTGATTGCTATACATTTGTCAATTTTAATAAACACAGTCGTTGAGCACACCGGTTCCATATGGAATCGAACCTGACAGAATTACCATTTTCAAGACGGGTGAAATTTTTAAGACATTAACGAAACTCAGTTAACTTGCGAATATCTCGCCTTCCGTGGTATAACACCTTCTTCTCTTTCAAGGTACAAGAGATGCACTCCTTGCGAAGTATGATTACTCCGTTCATACGTTATACAACTAGTTTTAGAAAAACGTAGAAGTCTACTTGCAGCAAAAATGCATGACTGAAGAATTAATTGTATATTGGAAACAGCTTTAATATACTATACGGCACTTAAATGTGTAGAACTCGAAATGTATACACGATCTGAACAAAACACAACGTTATCTCTAACAACTGTAGAGAATGGCAGACGCTGCTTATGGCGATCTCTAATACACGTAAGTCATTACACTGAAGACCAAAAAATATCATGTGCTCCTAGGTACACTGTCCTCTAAATATTGTAAGTAGGTTGAACTTATATAATATTTTTTCCGTCTATTTCGATCTCAAGGTGATTGCTCGATCAATCGAAACCGGCATTTATTTAATAAATGTGCGACCAAGACAAATTTTGTGTATTAAAATAAGTTTATGTAATTGCTGAAGTAGAAACATAGAGGGCGTCGTCAATGTTTTAAAATCCAAAAACGACCTTTAAAATGTGGTGTTTCGGGACAATGGAATGTCAGATGGATTGACCGAGTATGGGATGAAGATGTCCTACAATGAGTCGATGAGAAAAAATGTCTGGTAAGGTGAACGAATCAAAGAGTAGGAATGGTTGAGCACATGTTACGGAACGTGTGTTTGCTGAAAGTTGTAACTGAAGGAATCGTGTAAGGAACGAATCACAGGAAATGTCTTAGATCTGAGTAGGCAAGACAGATCGTCCATGATGCAGCATTCAGTAATTATGCTGAAATGTGGACAAGTGACAGGAATCGAGAAGAGTATCAAACCGGCCATTGGGTTCACGACCGAAACAAACAGCTCTTCAGACCATGCATGGATGCTGCTATAATTTGGAAAATATATTCTGAAAAGAAGAAAGACAGTGAGTGATTTAATAATAAAATTTTCAAGCAGTGAACTCTTGTACTGGAAAAGTGTGGAGTTGAGTTACGTCATGGTAGAGTATTTACGTGGACAAATAGCACAGCTCTGAGAACATTTTCACCAATAGCTGTGTTGTCGTTGTTCGTTGCATAGAGACGATGGAGAAGGACTACAGTGCGTCAGTATTGTTTTTGCGGTAGCGTTGCTTAGTACGGTTATGGCGATGACACACTCGACTTTCGTGTGAATTACTTCACACACTCGCGATTTTTTGCTGTTGTTGTGACAGTGACGTAATTTACAGAAACTGGAGTACCAGCTATCCTGTGCAAATTCCTCATTTCTGTGTACATAATTATCAGTGGCCAACGAATAAGGGAACCAGAAATGTGCTAGTAATTGTCCCCCACAGTTTTCCTCAAATCATTCTCCATCACACTACTATGCACTTATTATCAGATCATTTTTGTTTCTCCCCTGCCCCTCCCCCTCCCACCTACTCACTACACAAAATTTAAACTCCATCACCACTTTTTCACTTCTCTTGCAGAGTACATAAATACACAGTAACATGATTAAATAGAATAACAAATATAATGAAGTACAGAGAGCAAAAAAAATATATGTAGATGTCAATGTTAGCAACGCTACAAAACATGATACGCACTTAGAAATATACAGATAAACAGTGAACAGCGATGTACGAAATTATGCTGTGTTAAGCATCAAAAGCGCATAGTTCTGCAAAGCAGAGTAAAATTAGACCACAATTACCGGTGCTTAACGAAGAAAGGAACCAAAAACGTGCTAGCAGGCGGCATTTGCTTATGTAGTCGAAACACCAAGCGGCAATGGCCGTAAGTAAAAACCAACAAGTTGTTAACTAACAGTTTTTCAATTTAGAAAACAAATCAGATTGTAACTATCTTTAATTACATACCACTGATGATGCTTTACATCAATAAAGCGAAACACTTCTGGTGAAAAAAAGGCAGATTTTCTTATAGCTGTATTGACGGACCAAAAATACCCTCAGGTGTTATATGCAAGTCTCTTCATCTCTACACACCGACTCATCCTACATCCGCTAGAACCTGCTTACCGCACTTAAGCCTTGCTCTCCCTAAGCAATTTTTATCCACTATATTTCCCACAATTATCACACCGATGAGTCCTTAATGCTTCAGGATATGTACTATTAACCAAACTATTACTTACTCGAGTTGCGCCACAAATTTCTTTTCTCCCTTATTTGATTCAGTGCGTCGTCATCAGGTATTCGATCCACTCACGAAATCCTCAACATTCTTCTGTAACAACACATTTCAAAATTCTCTATTCTCTGCTTTCCTGGAGAGTTTATCGTTCACATTTCGCTCCGTGAAGGGCGACATTCCAGACAAATACCTGCGCAGAAGACTTGGTAACGCATAAACTTTCATTCGTTGGTAACAAATTTCTCTTTCTCAGAACAGCTATTCTAGCTATTGCCAGTGTACCTTCCATCGGGATTTAATTTGCAGCACAGAGAGCAAAAATCATCTACTATTTCCTTTGTCGCATTTCCTAATTTAAATCCCTTAGGATCGTCCGATTTGATTCGAGTTCATTCCATTAAACTTGTTTTAGTTTTATTGACATTCGACTTATAACCTCTTTTTCAGACACTACCCATTCCGTTAAAATGGTGTTCCAGGTGCTTTGTTTCCTCTGACTGAATTAAAATATTATCCATGACCGCTTCGAGAACATTTTAGCACAGAAGCGACATATAATATGCCTCCTCCCCCCCCCCCCGCCCACCATACCACCTCCCTCTCTCCTCCTCAGAAATTTGGCTCCATTGAACCACCCCCTTCCTCAGACATTAGTGCTTTTCCTTGGGCTCTCTGTAAGACCTTTAAAACACACGTAAACCTAGTGTTAGTACAAACTTTTTCTTTTAAAATACTCCTCTATAATACAATCAAATTTCTGAATGTTATTGAATTGCTTAATATTAAAAGAAGAGGTAACTCATTTCGATTTAAAGCAGTTGCCGATATCTTTGAAATCTTTTAGTGAAACAACTGCACCTACACCTATTGTATTTTTCTTGCTTCAATCAAAAGATGATATCTATTAAACAGAGTGGAAAGGAAGAAATACAAAATTTCTGCTATTTTTATTTTAACATTACATCTTTTTAATTCCGTAATTTACAAATTATTTCGCTTACCGTCGGAAAATATGAGACAGAAATACGGAAAAAGAAATCTAACTTGATATTGAGTGTTAAACGTAAGACACTGACTAAATGCATAAGTAGTGTTTTGCATGTGAAGAAAACTCACTAGTAAGTAGTTAAATTTTAGAAAATTCAGCATTAAATTATTTCAAAACTAATAAATATGGTCAAAATTTTTATGTATGCAAACTGACGAGGAAAACACAAATTTGGATGTGGTATGAAACAGAAATATTTTATTAATGAAGTCATGTATAATTCTTAGAGTTATGTAATATACGTACTGACAATTTTCCCCTTGGTTAAAAATCTTTCAGAGCACAGTCTAAGTCCCACGATTTGAAGGTATGGTTTCAGTGACTAAAGCTGACATTCCATATAAGCGTTCTTGAAAAAGTGTTGAACTAGGGTATGAAATTTAAACTTCAGTGTTGAAAACCTCCTTCCACCCAGACCCACGCGTCATGGATCAATTTTAAGAAATACAAAAGATCCAAAGAAGAGCAGCACGTTTCGTTACAGAATCGTTAAGTAAGCTCGATAGCTTGGTGGAAATGACCAGCCAACTCCATCGGCAGACGCTGCAAGATGCTTGTTGTGCACCACGGTGTGGTCTACTGTAAAAAGTTCCGAGAACGTACATTCCTAACAGAATCAACCAATGTATTGTTTCCTCCTACGTATATATATCTTCCGAAAAGACAATAGAGATGAAATTAGAGAAATTCTAGCCCATCCTGAGGCTTAGTAGCAATCGTTCTTCTCGCGAATCATACACAAGGGGAAAAGGAAAAGTGATAACTGACAATGGTATACAAAGTACCCTCCACCAAACACCGTAAGTAGCTTGCGGAGTGTAGATATATGTAGATGTAATCAGATATGAACATAGTCAAAAAGTGCACGTCTCAAATACATTTTTACTCACTAGGACAATATTTGATACCGAAACCAGGGGCGGCTCGTAAACACACATTCGCATTTTTTACTGGAACGTTTTCTCTTCTGCTATCGTATACTTTCTGCCGTGTCAATTTCCGCTACTAATGGAAGACCGAGAATACAAATTCTGCACCTGGGCGCACCTTTCAGCTTGGCGCCTGTGTCGCTTGCAACTTAAGCCGCCCCTAATGTCGTCGGCAAACCTCAAAGCTTCCATTTCTCCTGCCCGAAATTTAATTCCCTATTCATCTCCTTGGTTTTCTTTATCACATGCCAAATATACATACTGAACAATACCGAAGATTAGCTGCACCACTTTTCTCACTTCTTTCTCAGCTGTCTTCGTATATATCCTTAGCATAGTGATGGAACAACCGGCTGTTTTTAACATCGATTGGCCAGTCGATTGTCTTTTCGTTCCGTCGGTTTTTTCAGTCGAATGAATTAGCCGAATGATACTAGTCTCTGCGACCAAGTCAGCTACAGTATATGAATGTTCTTATTCACTCAGCGGGCTTTAGTGGTTTCATTCAGTGCGAGACAACCGACTGAAACAGGTGTTCGTTGGTTTGCGGCCGTTATATGCATGTGTTCACTTAATTACCGTGTTTTGAGTGGTTTCATTCAATGCGAGACAACCAACAGAAAATTTTCTGTCGATTTGCCGCCGTTGTATAAATGTTTTCTCTCAGCCTCCAGATTTGAGTGATTTTATTTATATACTTTTTCAGCTTTTTCGGTTATAAATGAACGATTACTAGGACTGAAAACTTTTTAGAGACAAATCAAGTATTTTATTCCAAGGACATGTGAATAAAAATTGTATTAACAATCAAATTTTAACACTATTTATTATGTCGGTTTATTGTCTGTATTTTCGGTAAAAATTTTGCGCTTGATTTTAAACTAACTTCCAGATAAGCTAGAGAGTTGAAACTTTCAACATAACTCAGAAAAGAACAACATTGCAACATTAACTCTCTTTCGACACTGATGTGTGGCGGAGGGTACTTTGTTTTTCTGTCTGTCTGTCTGTTCGGTACAAAATTTGCAACTGATTTTATACTCACTATCCGATAAGCTAAAGGCGTGAAACTTTCTACGTAGCTCGGAACTGTACGACAATGTAATATTAACTCGCTTTCTTTTCTGGTGTGTGGCGGACTGTATTGGTGTAGCACTGCTATTTCCCTGTTTTCCCGTTCTAGTCGCAAATGTTTCACATTTAAGAACGATTGGTACTAAGCTTCCGTGTGAGCTCGACCCTCTCCCACTTTTGAAGTCGGGTTCCTTTTGCGAGATATACGTAGAAGTGAGCAGCATATTGGTTGATTCAGTAGAAGAGGAACCGAAATAAACCTGAAATACACCACATGTTTCTGCTGTAATCTCATCAAAGTATTAGAAATAAAGAATTTCACACACACAAGACTAAAAGGCAGAAAATAACTATTTAATTAAAAAACTTTTTTGACTTGAAAAGAAGGAATGAACAATTCAGTCAATGTGCAAAGCTACAGCGGTGTCGAATACTTTCATTCGATTGCTTCCACAGACTGCGTTCACTCGAAAAACGTAAATGAGTAATAGTCCAACCGAAATGTAAAACTACCACCGGTGAATCGATTGTTTTCGTTCGGGTGCTCTCAAGGACTAGTTTCACTCAAAAGAATGAATGAATAAATCAGCCGATATGTAAAACTAAAACCTAATGAGTCGATTATTTCGCCAGCAGCCGAATCAATCGATTGTTTACAAAAAATGGTTCAAATGGCTCTGAGCACTATGGGACTTAACATCTGAGGTCCAGTCCCCTCGAACTCAGAACTACTTAAACCTAACTAACCTTAGGACAACACACACATCCATGCCCGAGGCAGGATTCGAACCTGCGACCGTAGCGGTCGCGCGGTTCCAGACTGAAGCGCCTAGAACCGCTCGAACACAGGGGCCGGATCGATTGTTTACATTCGGTTGTTCCCGTCACTACGCTTAGCTGTTCGATACTCGACTGAAGCAGTCGAGGTGCTCGGTCGGTCCGGATAAAATTCCCCAAGGGACGGATATGCTCCCAGGGACCCGGGTTCCGTGCTCAAGACTGGCTGCGACACTTGTGGAGGAGGGGATAAGGGTCCGCGGCCATTTTAACGCTGCGATAGCGTACAGATAAACCGACGAGTTGACGACGGCGCCTGCCTCGCCGAGTTCCGACATAAACACTGGCCGGGCCGTCTGCCAACTCGTTACTGACGACCCGGAGACTTCCGCGTTCCGAAACGCAGATAGCCCACCCAGCAGCGGACTCATCGCTGTGGAGAGTCGGCTCACCGCAACCCCGCAGGTAGTACCTGCACTTTAGTACTGCTTAAAGGCCACCTAATGTGGACGCGCGCCGCTTCTACATAAGGTTTTCTGAATAAGGTTTCATTCAAATAATGAAATGCAACTCGATGAATATTTGTCTGTGCTATATAAAATATTATTTACCTTGATAGCAAATTTGTATGAGGCTGATCGGGCAATCTCCTTTAGACCATTGAAATGTACATGGTCGTACTACATTCGACGAATTACTCACTGTAACGAGATTTTAATGAAGGAAATCATTGTTCTGCGCATGTTGTTGGTATTCATAAGTAATCATTCCGTTTCACGATTTGGCGATTTAGCTATTAGCTTGGAAAGGATCTAATTTTCTCAATTTATAACGGACCTTCCTGCCACAAATAGTACCTAGTGCAATCATCTTATTTTATACTGTACCTTCCTGCCAGATAGCATAGATACAGTTTTTTAAATACCGGTATATTTTCATATACGTGGGGACCATTCTAGGTTTTCTGTATTGTTTCCAAACCTATACTCTTGCTTCTGTATTTTGCTTTTTAATTGCACTGTAAAACCATTAATTTGCATCATGACTGTGCAGCGTCCTTATGAATTGGCCTCACTGGCTGTGGAAGTATTGCATACAGTCGCTTGTCAAGCCAGCAGAAGACTTGGAAGACATTCGTTTCACACCTTTATGATAACCGCTTTGTGGGTGAAACAAGTTCTAGGATGGTCTTTATTGTGATTTGGATGGCAATTTGCTCCCCATGCATGCAATAAAAACCTTGAACACTCCTCATCCTCCCTTATCTGTATGCTTCAGATGTCTCGTTTACGAGACTCTGTGCAAAACTTTCGGATTAAGCATATGTAGTAATGTCTTTCACCAAGTGTGTATTTCTCTTCCTGTAAGTTTTTATATATCTTTGACAGCACAGTCGTGCTGTTAAATTCGCTGAAATGCACGCCTTTTGACTTCAAGCTGTTGACTACTTCATGTGTAATGTCATTTTAAATTTTACATTATTTCAATGTGTAGAACGAAGGCACCGTTGAAAACTCCACATAAGGGACGCGTTTTTCTCTTTCTACAAACGGATTTCATGTGTGTTTAAGTTGTAATGTCATTTGACGGTAACGACACTTCAAATTAATATTAAATTCATATTTTTAACGAATTATGTTAAAGAATGTTGCATATACAGGTTCTGCCCCTAACTACCACAGTCGTGAAGAATCGTTATTGAGGACGCCGGTATATGTTACTTCCTTCGCACAGATGAGTGCGATATAAGACGCTTTATGATTACAGTTTTGTTACTGTGCTGCAAATGAGAGACGTGTGTAAATTTTTATGTATCCATATTTTTTATTTTCTTTCTTGTTTCTGTTTGAAGCCGCTGGAACTTCTGATATTCTTTCTACCATATCACTTGAAAATGCCAAAAGGGGGCGAAAATAGCTAATAGCAAAATCGCTGAATGTTGAAATACATTGACTATTCCAAAATAAAAACAACCTTACGCAGGAAAAAGACTTCCCCAAGTAACACACAGCTGCTGTATACATACACAAAAATATTGAGATTTCAATGATTTCAAGATGATTTCCTGATCAATCACAACTGATCATCTTAGTATAATTTTGGGATCAAGAAGGATAAAATTTAACATTAAAAATTAAGACCTAGCTCCCAGCAAATTTCCCAATGTCAAATCTTATTACATTTTTCTGTACTCTATAAATTCTTACAGGTCTAAGAAACCCATTGTAAAGAATGAAAACTATGTATTCTCTTATAATTAACCTTCAGTCAGCTGTGTGTATTATTTTTTAGTCGTTTACGATAAATTTCTGAGCACTAAGGCGATACCAGATGATACTGGATTCCGTTTACCCAATACATTTGCTCTTGTGTACGATATCGAATATCATCCTAATTTTCCTGGAAAGGAACCTTAGAACTTTACAATAGATTGTAAATCTTCTTCTTCTTCCTCCTTGCACACGTTAGGCCTGTTGTTCTGTTATGCTCTCGTCGAGAAGTTCCCCTGCCGGCTTTTCATTATCGACCTAACGATCTTATACCGTAGGTGGTGGCACTGTAGCATGTATTTTGGGATGCTCTTTGAGCTTATTCGTTGTAGATGCTTTCTACGATTATTTTGGTAGTTCTGTGTATAATGTGTGATGGGATCCATTTTAAATTCCTTCATCGTATCTTCATTCCTTTTTTGATTCCAGTTGGTGTAACCATCTATTCCTCTCAAGAATTTCAGCTTATAGGCTTTCAGCCTTTTCGAATCCTTTGCTTTCATTGTCCAGGCATCGGTGGCATAGTACAGCACAGACCTTGCTAAGGCCTTACAAAAGTGCGCCTCCCCTATGGTTTCATTACATTATTAATGACACCTGCTGCTTTTGTATCCCTGGTGACTTTATTAGTTATGTCTGTTTCTTCCAGAAAGGATAGTTTACGGCCTAAATATGTGAATGAGGTCACTCCTTCCAGAATTTCATTTTTCTGACAAATCTTTCTTTGCGCTGGGTATTTCCCACGGAAGGTCGCAGTTTTTGTTTGATCGCAAACATTTAATAATAATAATAAAAAATAACTGCTGACAGGAGATAACATTAAGAGTATAAATAGATTTTACTCTTAATAATAAGATATTTAGCCACTTAAGTCACTAATTCTTGCAACACAACGGAATCAACAAGATTATGCAGAAACTATTTTGTTATTCAATCCTAGAATCGAATTTTTTAAAGATACCTCATTACTTCTGAAAATAAACTAGAGTTTTATATTTTTAAAACTTAGTATTATCCTTTTTCCATTTATTCCAGGGCTATGACTATTGTCAGTTCCTATGCAAATCAAAGAAACTGTTTAAATCGCTAATAGTATTTATTGTAAAATTTCATCGCGAAGTAGATTACCACATCTAGGTTACTGACATGCGAGCGATGTCGATTTTACGGTAACTTATAAGAAACATTGCGAAGTCACAGCAGGCACAGTCCCAAATTAGTCGCTTGTGAAAAATATTACGTGTGTACCTACTGTGCCTTAACCACTTTTCCTCTAACGATTTGTACATAAAATGTGAGAAATATTACGTTAAATTAATAAGTAGTATCGATTCTCAATGACAGTAATTAGTTACTCAATTTTTTTAATGTGATATTACGTACCGCAGGTGAAACATTCGTAAACTGCCATAAAATAACACTGTATGGCTCTCAATGACGTAAACGTGACCTCCCTTCTGCAAATGGGAGGTTAAAACTGTTGAAATGCTTTGTGGATAAAATAGGTATATTTCCTATTTTGTAAATCGTGTTTTACTTTTAATTAATGCTTAATATATTTTAGAGTCATTTTATGCATAATAATACCCGAGGGAGTGATAAATGTTTGTGAGCATAAAAGACACCTTTGGTCTTGGGACCCCTTCTTCAGAGCCATGTTTTCGGTGACATTTCACATACCGTATTCGCATATTTCAAAGAACCTACATGATAAATACTTATTGTTTGAATAGCTATATAACCATATATCTTCATTACAACCATTACCTTACTCCCACCGGTCGTGATTTTCTATTATTTATCCTTGTTTATTCACTACTTTTCCTATGCTGCTGAGCTATGTAAAGCTTTTCAGTATGTTTCTTGCCCTACATTGCCACAGCTTAGCGGACATAGTCAACCTCGAAACCTACCGGGATGTCCCACCGATTTTGATCACCCCTTGGAGGTGACTGATTGAACGCGATAGTTTGTTGACTCAGTGTTTATGCATCAACACAGAGACCTAATAAATATAGTTTTACAAGAAAAGTTGTGTATTCTCAAATACGTTGCAATGCCTGCTTTAAATCTGATACAGAGTACGAGCGACATTGGCAGGGATATAACGCCGAAAAGTAATACAGCAGTACCGTTTTGTAAAAATTCCCATGAAATGCGACAGATATAAGGGCGAAATATTCCGTCAGATGCAATTCCCGTCCTCTGCTCCTGGTAAAAACAGACCGAGTTTGGTCTTCAGATTGATCAGAATAACGAAATCCTCTTTGTAAGAGATAGAGTGCCGTTACAAAATATTCTTCGTTTCAATAAAAAAATCTTGTTGCATAAGAAATTTACGATTTTTAACCTTATAACACACTCTCTGCTTAGGGTGCTCTTGCGGAAAATGTAGTTTTTATACCCTGTACCGTTTAAGAGCTAACATTATGGATGCCCGATGTTGCGTTTGATAGTCTGTCTAGCGATGACCGTACTGTAGTCTGGGGAACGTTCTCTTAATTATTACACCACTATTTTTAATGTCATTTGTCATCGATAATAACAGTTAGGAATGAAATATAATATGATATTCACACACAAGAAGTAAAAAAATATATATATTTCGCAGACTTGTGTATGGTGTGTGTTAATAGTCTTTAACATTCTATTGTTTGATATAAAGCAAAATTTGAGAACCTTTAGAAATTTAAAAATAAGTACCTTCTCTATCACTGTATTCACAAATTAACTGAACGTCTGTTACAGGATTATAAGTATGCACTGTAACTCTACCTAGGTGTAATGTATGTAGAAAGATTAATCCGTAGTCTTACACCACATAAATGAAATACTTTATATCAATTACAGTCATTGTACTTACATGAAGCGGCAGACAAACTTCAGAAGAATTAATGTACCCTAAGAACAGCAGGCTTGTTTTTGAAGTAGCGCGTTTTCTGCTAAGTAAAGTGGTTATTTACAAACACTTTTTACAAATATAGTTGACACTTATTATATTAATAATGAGAATAAATTAACATAAATAACAGTTATGTGTCCCAGAAGCAGTTTTTATTTATCCATTTTGCAGTTACTTCTCTCAGCTAAATGCCTTTGACTCATGCCAAATCTCTGAAGCCTTGAGGTCATGAAGCAGTTGGAGGAATATAAAGTGTCTGAAGGAACTCAGCAGTTCCACTAAGTTCCAGTTGCAAAACATGTAATGTAACAGACGCATTTACCTAATGGCAGATTCTAAACTGTACTTTAATAATTGTTGATCTCGAAGGATCTTTCCAGAAATCTCTGTATTTTTGACCAGACATTTCGATTCATTTGTCTCTTATGCTGCTTGTTGCTGATGGTAAATATATATATTCACGCTAATTGGAAAGTACATAATGACACGTTATATTAGAACAATATGACTCTTTTTATTGCTCTGACGGAATTCTAATATTTACTTAACATGCAGTCTGCAGATATAAGTCGTGGTTTTGTCGACCGTATATGCAGAATTTACAAATACGTTTCACTGATTCGAGAAGTAAATATTTCTTATGTACACATCAGTCAAACTAAAGAGATATTATTAATACGTTCTAACAGTAATAAAGTATATAATGTAATTTAATTCTTTGTGGGAAACGAGAGAAAAATGAAAATTAATTCCTGTAAATATTCTTTAGCATACGCTACGACTAACATTCGTGACAAGAAAGTATTCTGTGCCAATTGATACTAATTTGGCAAATTAATAATATTTTATAACGCTTAGCTGTTTAATTTAATTGTATCATTTCCAATACAAACATTCTTGTTATATTTGGTCCTTTTTCTGTGGCTATGGCTATCCAGATGCAAACCTGTATGTCGTTATAAACAGCAGGAAAATCCCTACCAAATATTAAACATGAAGAATTTTTCTTTTGTATTTTCTTTGTTTGAAATTATTTGGTCTCAAATTCAATCTCCGAATATTTGTGGCTCTCAATCAGGGCGCCAGCGCGGCCATAATATTATCTGAATACGGGTTTGAATCGGTCAGTCAAACAATCTACAGCACAATGTAACTTGTGTAGGGTTTGTGCTTCAGAAAAGTCTTTGCAAGTAAGGGAAAACGTAAAAATGCATGAAATATAATTTCGAAAAAGTACCCGTTCATTCTATGCAAATATAGAAGGTACAGGGACGATATTGGCATAACAATATAATTTGTTTCAGGTATAATACACAATCATGAAAGTAATGGGGAACCAACGGAATCTGATAATCCTGATTAACTTGGTGTCACTGCTTAAATATTTAATTAAAAAACAGTAATCGTGTTAAGGTTTCAATTTGACTTTAACGGTGCGCAAAATTTCCAGTGCCTAAAACAACTCTAAGACAGAAATTACCTACTAATATCTGCATCTTAAGAGGTCTCAGTAAGAGCAGCAGATGAACTTTCCTCGAAACTTCAGAATTTCTATTCCAAGCGCAGAACATGCAGACACCTTAGCAACAAAACGTCAGAAAACCGTCAGAAAACATATGAACCCCCCCCCCCCCTTAGAAAATTTTAAATGACTGTGCTGATAAACCTCTTACGTTATTTGATTTTCAAACAGCTGAGTAAAACTGAACGTACTCAGACATTTCTCTCTTTACTTATTCTGATCATCACTAAACTGACACACAATATTTTTAGCGCAACGCAATCTGACTACAAAAGAATGGCCGTGACTAAAAATAATGTATACCTTTCGTGAATCACTTACCTCACACAAATCTTCGTTACTCGAACTACGGCAATACAGCGAGCGCCAGTGCTGCCAGCTAAATAAAGGATTCTAACTACTGAAGGCACTAACTACTGATAGGCATCGTTAGCAAATGAAAGATTTTGATAGAGAACAAACAATGTATTTACTTTAATAGTGTTCAAAAGTCAGAATATATATATATCAGTTCATGACATCCAGTATTAGAAATTTCGTTTTTCTGACGGACATACGTTTAGATCGTCCGCTCTCAAAACTCTGCCATCTCTCTTCCCACATCCACCACTGCTGGCGGCTAACCTCCAACTGCGCAACGCTACGCGCTGTTCACATCCAACTGCCCTACACTACAATAGCGAATATTCCAACAATACCAACCAACCACAGACTGCACACAGCACAGCCAGTGATTTTCATACAGAGCGCTACGTGACGTTACCAACATAAAAACCTAAACAGCCTACTTACACATAAATAATGCTAAAATTGAAAAAATACATGTGTACCGTTAACTAACAAAAATTAAAACATCTGTCAGCTGCTGGATTCTACTCACAGCTGGAAACACATTTCAGAGGAGAGTTTTCGCAATTCTCTGAGGACAAGTCGAATGTCTGTATATTTGTGCAAGGCAGCAGCATTTGTTTGCAAGAGAGTACACTTATATATTTATTTAAATTTATTATTTATTGCCTTGGATCATTACAGCTTCATCACACGTGTAATGAGAAGTCAAACATGGAGTGAATTAGTATTACATGTATTGAATAATAATAATAATAATAATAATAATAATAATAAACAGAAGAAGAGGGAAAAGATTCCATAATTTGATAAGTATAAATTGTTGGATATATTTTCGAATTATTTGAACATAATTCTGAAGTAATTTTGGCGAATCATGGAAAATCCATATCAAAATGTCTGGACAAGATAAAAATCCATTCCTTTCGTAACAGCTACCTTTGGTGCACGTAAGGTATCGTTTAGAGTACTATAGGAATTCGCCAGTGTTTAAATTTCTCAATGAAAGTTTGAGAGTTGTAACTATAAGTTTTCAATTCTTGCAGAAGCCTCTTGGAAACGGGTGACGCAGAACAAACCCTACTCGTCCGATCCGTGACAACTGTGAACGTACATAACATTTCTAACCCCATACAGACAGTCTTGAAAATTTCTGCTTGTGGATTTTTGGACAGCTATGAAAATACTTCTAAGATCAATAATGAAAAACGTGGGGTGCATGCTTCACATAACTAATGCATGAATAGCTCACCTACATGTTATACTAAAACTTTGGAAATGAAGTCCCCTGCTTCTTTACAGAGCGTAGGGGAACGATGCGGGAGACCCGCACCGCCTTACTAGGCAAGGTCCTAATGGAGGTGGTTTGCCGTTGCCTTCCTCCGACCGTAATGGGGATGAATGATGATGATGAAGACGACGCAACAACACCCAGTCATCTCGAGGCAGGAAAAATCCCTGACCCCGCCGGGAATCGAACCCGGGACCTCGCGCTCCGGAAGCGAGAACGCTACCGCGAGACCACGAGGGGCGGACACTAAAACTTTATTTTTCTGTAAATGATTATTTTGCGCTTTTTAACCTTGTGTGTGTGTGTGTGTGTGTGAAATTTCTCAACGGATATATATAGGGTGAGTCACCTAACGTTACCGCTGGATATATTTCGTAAACCACATCAAATACTTACGAACCGATTCCACAGACCGAACGTGAGGAGAGGGGCTGTGTAACTGGTTAATACAAACCATACAAAAATGCACGGAAGTATGTTTTTTAACACAAACCTACGTTTTTTTAAATGGAACCACGTTAGTTTTGTTAGCACATCTGAACATATACACAAATACGTAATCAGTGCCGTTTGTTGCATTGTAAAATGTTAATTACGTCCGGAGATATTGTAACCTAAAGTTGACGCTTGAAACCTCCGACGTTCAGTTGCGTGTTGTAACAAACACGGGCCACGGGCGGCGAGCAGCATCTGCAGGGACATGTTTACGATGACGACCGTGTTTACGAGTGTGGCTGTAGTGCACTGTTGTGGTTTGGTCTAGCTGTCGCAGTGTCCGCATGTAGCGCTTGCTGCTATTGTTATTCTGCGTTCGTCTCCGCACGCAGACCAACTGTAGTACACCGTGTTACCAGACGTCTGTGGTAGTGTAGTGTTGTAGGAACTGTGTCCATGGTGTATTCGAACTCTGAAAAGGCGGAGATGATACTCATCAATGGCGAGTGTCGACGAAATGCAGCTGAAACCTGCAGGGTGTATGCAGAACGGTACCCGGACAGAGAGCATCCAACGTGCCGCACATTGCAAAACATCTACCGCCAACTGCATGCGACAGATATGGTCGTAGCACGCAAACGGGTCAGTAACAGGCCCGTCACAGGAGAAGCGGGTGCAGTTGGTGGGTTAGCTGCTGTTGCCATGAACCCACACATGAGTACACGGGACATTGCGAGAGCCGGTGGACTGAGTCAAAGTAGTGTCATGCGCATACTGCATCGTCACCGCTTTCACCCGTTTCATGTGTCGCTACATCAGCAATTACATGGTGTGACTTTAATCATCGAGTGCAATTCTGTCAATGGGTATTAACAGAGAACGCGTTGCAGTTCTACCTGTTTACCGATGAAGCGCGTTTCACAAACCACGGGGCAGTGAATCTACGGAACAAGCATTACTGGTCCGTGGACAATCCTCGCTGGCTCAGACAGGGAGAGCTACAGCGACCGTGGACTGTAAATGTATAGTGCGGAATCATTGGCGACCACCTCATTGGTCCTCACTTCATTGCAGGGGCCCAAACAGCTGCAACATACATCGCGTTTCTACAGAATTATCTGCCAACGTTGCTCGAAAATGTCCCACTGGAAACGCGTCGACGTATGTGGTATCAACATGATGGTGCACCTGCACATTCCGCAATTTAGGCTGACCCTTGACAGGATGTTCGACGGGCGTTTCATAGGACGTGGAGGACGTATTAATTGGCCAGCCCGTTCTCCTGATCTTACACCTCTGGACTTCTTTCTGTGGGGTACGTTAAAGGAGAATGTGTACCGTGATGTGCCTACAACCCCAGAGGATATGAAACAACGTATTGTGGCAGCCTGCGGCGACATTACACCAGATGTACTGCGGCGAGTACGACATTCATTACGCCGGAGATTGCAATTGTGTGCAGCAAATGATGGCCACCACATTGAACATCTATTGGCATGACATGTCGGGACACACTCTATTCCACTCCGTAATTGAAAACGAAAACCACGTGTGTACGTGTACCTCACCCCTCATGGTAATGTACATGTGCGTCAGTGAAAAAGACCAATAAAAAGTTGTTAGCATGTGGACGTAATGTGCTGTTCCAGTCTCTTCTGTACCTAAGGTCCATCACCGTTCCTTTTGGATCCCTACGTAATTCGGTGCTCTCCGATACACACGATCGAACAGCGGAGGAGTGGTACTCAAGCGTCAACTTTAGGTTACAATATCTCCGGATGTAATTAACATTTTACAATGCAACAAACGGCACTGATTACGTATTTGTTTATATGTTCAGATGTGCTAACAAAACTAACGTGGTTCCATTTAAAAAAACGTAGGTTTGTGTTAAAAAACATACTTCCGTGCATTTTTGTATGGTTTGTATTAAACAATTACACTAGCCCCTCTCCTCACGTTCGGTCTGTGGAATCGGTTCGTCAGTATTTGATGTGGTTTACGAAATATATCCAGCGGTAACGTTAGGTGATATATATATATATATATATATATATATATATATATATATATATATATATATATATAGGGTGGTCCATTGATAGTGACCGGGCCAAATATCTCACGAAATAAGCATCATACGAAAAAACTACAAAGAACGAAACTTGTCTAGCTTGAAGGGGGACACCAGATGGCGTATGGTTGGCCCGCTAGATGGCGCTGCCATAGGTCAAACGGATATCAACTGCGTTTCTTAAAATAGGAACCCCCATTTTTATTACACATTCGTGTAGTACGTAAAGAAATATGAACGTTTTGGTTGTACCACTTTTTTCGGTTTGTGATAGATGGCGCTGTAATAGTCACAAACGTATAAGTACGTGGTATCACGTAACATTCCGCCAGTGCGGACGGTATTTGCTTCATGATACATTACCCGTGTTAAAATGGACCGTTTACCAATTTCGGAAAAGTTCGATATCTTGTTGATGTATGGCTATTGTGATCAAAATGCCCAACGGGCGAGTGCTATGTATGCTGCTCGGTATTCTAGACGACATAATCCAAGTGTACGGACCGTTCGCCGGATCGTTAACGCTATTTAAGGAAACAGGAAGTGTTCAGCCACATTTAAAACATCAAACACGACCTGCAACAAATGATGATGCCTAAGCAGGTGTTTTAGCTGCTGTCGCGGCTAATCCACACATCAGTAGCAGACAAATTGCGCGAGAATCGGGAATCTCAAAAACGTCGGTGTTGAGAATGCTACATCAATATCGACTGCACCGGTACCATATTTCTGTGCACCAGGAATTGCATGGCGACGACTTTGAACGTCGTGTACAGTTGTGCCACTGGGCACAAGAGAAATTACGGGACGATGATAGTTTTCTTGCACGCGTTCTATTTAGCGACGAAGCGTCATTCACCAACAGCGGTAACGTAAACCGGCATAATATGCACTATTGGGCAACGGAAAATCCACGATGGCTGCGACAAATGGAACATCAGCTACTTTGGCGGGTTAATGTATGGTGCGGCATTATGGGAGGAAGGATAATTGGCCTTCATTTTATCAATGGCAATCTAAATGGTGCAATGTATGCTGATTTCCTACGTAATGTTCTACCAATGTTATTACAAGATGTTTCACTGCATGACAGATTGGCGATGTACTTCCAACATGATGGATGTCCGGCACACAGCTTGCGTGCGGTTGGAGCGGTATTGAATAGCATATTTCATGACAGGTGGATTGGTCGTCGAAGCACCATACCATGGCCCGCACGTTCACCGGATCTGACGTCCCCATATTTCTTTCTGTGGGGAAAGTTGAAGAATATTTGCTATCGTGATCCACCGACAACGCCTGACAACATGCGTCAGCGCATTGTCAATCATGTGCGAACATTACGGAAGGCGAACTACTCGCTGTTGAGAGAAATGTCGTTACACGTATTGCCAAATGCATTTAGGTTGACGGACATCATTTTGAGCATTTATTGCATTAATGTGGTATTTACAGGGAATCACGCTGTAACAGCATGCGTTCTCAGAAATAAGTTCACAAAGGTACATGTATCACATTGGAACAACCGAAATAAATGTTCAAACATACCTACGTTCTGTATTTTAATTTAAAAAACCTACCTGTTTCCAACTGTTCGTCTAAAATTGTGAGCGATATGTTTGTGACTATTACAGCGCCATCTATCACAAAGCGAAAAAAGTGCTCCAACTAAAACATTTATATTTCTTTACGTACTACACGAACATGTAATAAAAAATGGGGGTTCCTATTTAAAAAAAAACGCAGTTGATATCCGTTTGACCTATGGCAGCGCCATCTAGCGGGCCAACCATAGCGGCCATCTGGTTTCCCCCTTAAAGCTAGACAAGTTTCGTTCTTTGTAGTTTTTTCGTTTGATGCTTATTTCGTGAGATATTTGGCCCGGTCACGATCAATGGACCACCCAACAAAGATGATGTGACTTACCAAACGAAAGTGCTGGCAAGTCGATAGACACACAAACAAACACAAACATACACACAAAATTCAAGCTTTCGCAACCAACGGTTGCTTCATCAGGAAAGAGGGATGGATGAAGCAACCGTTGGTTGCGAAAGCTTGAATTTTGTGTGTATGTTTGTGTTTGTTTGTGTGTCTATCGACCTGCCAGCACTTTTGTTTGGTAAGTCACATCATCTTTGTTTTTAGATATATTTTTCCCTAGGGTGAGTCACCTAACGTTACCGCTGGATATATTTCGTAAACCACATCAAATACTGACGAACCGATTCCACAGACCGAACGTGAGGAGAGGGGCTAGTGTAATTGTTTAATACAAACCATACAAAAATGCACGGAAGTATGTTTTTTAACACAAACCTACGTTTTTTTAAATGGAACCACGTTAGTTTGTTAGCACATCTGAACATATAAACAAATACGTAATCAGTGCCGTTTGTTGCATTGTAAAATGTTAATTACATCTGGAGATATTGTAACCTAAAGTTGACGCTTGAGTACCACTCCTCCGCTGTTCGATCGTGTGTATCGGAGAGCACCGAATTACGTAGGGATCCAAAGGGAACGGTGATGGACCTTAGGTACAGAAGAGACTGGAATAGCACATTACGTCCACATGCTAACAACTTTTTATTGGTCTTTTTCACTGACGCACATGTACATTACCATGAGGGGTGAGGTACACGTACACACGTGGTTTCCGTTTTCAATTACGGAGTGGAATAGAGTGTGTCCCGACATGTCAGGCCAATAGATGTTCAATGTGGTGGCCATCATTTGCTGCACACAATTGCAATCTCCGGCGTAATGAATGTCGTACTCGCCGCAGTACATCTGGTGTAATGTCGCCGCAGGCTGCCACAATACGTTGTTTCATATCCTCTGGGGTTGTAGGCACATCACGGTACACATTCTCCTTTAACGTACCCCACAGAAAGAAGTCCAGAGGTGTAAGATCAGGAGAACGGGCTGCCAATTTATGCGTACTCCACATCCTGTCAAGGGTCAGCCTAGTGTTAATTGCGGAATGTGCATGCTGATACCACATACGTCGACGCGTTTCCAGTGGGACATTTTCGAGCAACGTTGGCAGATCATTCTGTAGAAACGCGATGTATGTTGCAGTGCTCTCCGATACACACGATCGAACAGCGGAAGAGTGGTACTCAAGCTACTCAAGCGTCAACTTCAGGTTACAATATCTCCGGATGTAATTAACATTTTACATTGCAACAAACGGCACTGATTACGTATTTGTTTATATGTTCAGATGTGCTAACAAAACTAACGTGGTTCCATTTAAAAAAACGTAGGTTTGTGTTAAAAAACATACTTCCGTGCAATTTTGTATGGTTTGTATTAAACAGTTACACTAGCCCCTCTCCTCACGTTCGGTCTGTGGAATCGGTTCGTCAGTATTTGATGTGTTTTACGAAATATATCCAGCGGTAACGTTAGGTGACTCACCATATATATATATATATATATATATATATATATATATATATATATATATATATATATATATATAGGCCATAATTACACCTTATACACCTTTATATTCCGTGATTCAGTGTTTGTTTGTAAAATAACTTTTTTTAGTACCACTAAAGATTTTCTCTATATGTATTTTTAGCACGACTCGTTTCGGGAAATGATTTCCATTTTCAAGAGCGTTTTTGTGTGCTACGCCATTTATTCGTCATGTTTTCGATGCAAGAGGTGCTGCACTGTTCTGTTATCTTTGCTGGTAAATACCATGATCTTTCATCTATGTGGGTTTCTTCATAAGTGGACGACTCCGAAAGTAGAAATTTTTCCCAAATTCACCGTTAACTATATGTAAAGATCGACCATTCATTACAAAATTACGCATGCAACACAGCAATGGGGCATCTCGCACATCACGAATAAATGGCATAATAAACGAAAAATCACTTGAACATGACAGTCATTTCTCTAAATGCGTCGTGCAAAAGCTAAATAAAAACATAATCGTGACTTGTAGCAGAAAAAATTATTTTATAAAGAAACCCACTGGTTTTTCAATCGTAGACGTTCACCAATTATTTCCAACGGATAAAATCGAATTCACTGCTATATTTGTTTCGTTTTCTGGACAATCTAGTAATTCCCAACTTACATAGCACCACTGCATGCTGAACAACCATCTGGATTTTAACGTTTTTCATTCTGGAACTCTGTGGCCCCCTATTATGAGTCGAAAGTAGTAATACACGTTGATAGTAAATTTTCCGTTTCAGAAATGTCGTGAACTTACTTTTGAAAACCTTTTGTATTCGACCAAAATTTTTAATATTCTCTTTCTATTTGTTGTCTCACCATCAACTCGTTCTGTCAGTTCACGTCAATTTGTACCCCTTTAAGCTAAGGTTCACATATATTGTCGGCGAATTTTCGTTATGTCCTGCTGTTGCCAATTCGTTATCCTTGGTCGCAGCCAATCAGGTGATAGCATACGGTAGCCAACGAGAATCACTCCGTTAAGTTCTTCCATTAGTTTCTGAAACTTACCTGCACTTCCACCTTTTTAGCTATGAATTTACAACTTTATTCCTTGCATATGTTATTTACGCTTTAATTATGTTGTTGTCTTGAAACCGAATACAGCCTCCTCCAGATGAGCAGTCACGGAAGCAGCAAACATATGACTATTAGAGATGGATTGATTATTACTACTGTACGTATCCTATTCCATTTATAATTAACCTGAACGTAAAATAGAAGAGGCAGTTCTTTGTATCAGAGGCACTTTGAATTTTCTGCATTTTCCTTATTGCGTCATTCATGGCGTACTTTATTGTTTCTTCTTATTTCCATAGCTGCCGCTGCAATAATACCGATGTAATGAATCAAAAATACCACCTGGATCACTATTTTTTTATTAGTAAAGACCGGTTTCGATGTGACTAGCAGATCATATTCAGATCTAAATTGAGAAAAGGAAAAATAAGGGATACACCAGTGTAACACTATAAATGCCACCGACAATGGTACTACAAATAACATTAAAACGTGAAGAAATTGTTCATATCTAGTGCTGAAAGGTGCAGTTTGTTAGTAGCGGCGTGAGCGTAACATGAAACTACGTTCCGTACAACAAATACAGTCATACAAAAATCTGGTGTAGCACTTGAACAGGAGTCACTAAACAGGACAGAGCGCTCCAAATTTTTGGTGAACATATTAATGTAAACTCGAACTGGAAAAAGCATATTGCTGACCTGCTGAAACAATTAAGTTTAGCTACCTTTCCTATTTGTAAAATTGCGAGTCTTTGAAATAAGTGAATCAAACTCCTAACAAAATGCAGGAGAGGTAATAAAGCAAGTTTTAAATCTAAACTAAAATCTTTTCTTGAACTCAACTCCTTCTATTCCATAGAGGAATTAGTAGTTTCTAAAAAAAATGTTACACTAATAGGACTGAACGATAATAAGTCAAGAACGTTATATCCGGGCCTGGGCTGCGGAGTTTTTGAATGGCCATCATGTACCCATTCACGGAACTTAATAATACAGTATAATATCTCGTTAGCTTACTCGTTACACATCATGTACATGAAAAGTCGTTCAAATGATCTGTGGAGCACGTAACTAACTAACTATGGTCTACCTATTATCCATTTACCTGGTTAAGTTTTCCACCTATCGTCATTTCATTTCGTTCTGTAAATTGTGGAAGCAGAAGGAAAGGCTTGGGGGGCTTGAAACAATTAATGCAATAGCTGAGTAAGTTTTTACCACAGTTGTGTTGCATCAAATAACCACTATCAAACTACCGGTGCTAAATCAACTTCTATCATCTTTGTGCAGCAAACAACTACAGGATTAAGGATAGGACCGTAGTTAATGGAATGACAGTAACAAAGAGATTTAGTATAGATAACTTCGCTGAAAGTCGTCGAACGGTCACTTAAATCTACATACGCACTCCTCAAACCACTATTAAGAGCACAAGGCACTATTCATCTTGCTATATTTATTTAGGCTGAGTCCATGACTATGCTACACTTTATTTCAAACTATATAAAATTTTAGTTCGTAAACGTAGCTCTCTGGGATACCAGAACGTGACAATTTCTCGTTGAATTGGATTTCTCGTTGAATTTCAACATTTTTATAGAAACTTAATTCTTACAAAGAAATGTTACATCAGTATGCGTAGTTGCGTCCCTATTTTGCTGTGTATGTACGCAGCGTTACAGTAAAAGAAGCACATGTTTGTGAGAAATGTGATACTTATTAAACGTCGTAACAGTACTGATTTCTTGAGATCTATGCTGACGAATTAAAATCCAAGTCTCTGACTTGCAGATGAAGCTCTAGCTTCGATGTGCGACGTGACATAAGTAAATATGCAAATTTTAGTACCTAATTACAGAGTACTTTTTTGAATTCGCCTGTTGATATTTCATAAACTTCTGTGATATAGTTAGGTGAAGCATTTATCGAGACACTTGGACTCGCATTCTCAAAGACGGCGATTCAAACTCTGGACCTGTCATTTGATTTAGGCTTTGCGTGGTTTCCACAAACTGCTTATGGTGAAATGCAAGGACCGTTTCGTTAACAATGACACGGGCGAGTTCTTTTCACATTCATAGGCTATCTGTTCCGAGCTTGTGTACCGTCAGTAAAGTCCTTCTGGAAGACCGAACGTTATGCTCAGTCCTTATTACTGTTTTCAGTTCAGTTCTCGAATCAAACATAAGATGATGCCCTTTTACTAGTTGATATTAATTTCATATTCACGGTCTGTAGTGTGTGACGCGTAGGAGATTGAAGAATATTTGTGAATTTCGATTTGAAAATGGGCTCTGACAAGATAGTAAGGTATATTTATTCAATTGCATACCAATTCAAAAAATTCGGTGTTTCTGCTGCGTTTCTTGCAACCACATTAGACTCTACGCGTCTGCATTGTCCTTACTTGCGCGTGGGCGAAGTGCGATGGAGGGACTTTGGTACGTTGGAGGGAAACCCCAACAGCACACAGGCAACCAGCTGCTTACATGTTCGTCTGTCCGCTATTCACAGACTGTGCTAATGGTTTCTAACCACGCGTTTGATTTGCAGGAGGTTTATCCAACGACTGCCAAAGCCGGCGATGCACATCGATGACAAATATTTGCTGTTCGGCGTTATACCCATTCCTATTACGATGTACTGTTGGTGCACCGACGATAAACGTGGTTCGCACTTTCCGATACGCGTAGGCACACATCGCAATGTAGCGCTGACTCGCCCTTTTTGCCTCTTTGGCAGTAAAACCTCAAGAAATTAAGTGATACGTCATTACTCATTACCACAATTATACATCCTCACTCGATAAAACATATGTATTGCTGCAAAACAATGGCCGGGGTGAAAATTTATTAACGAACACGAGAATTACGGAGACAAGATACTGTAGATCAGCAGGCAGCACCAATACACGGTCATGAACCGCGGGTAAAAAGGCACGACACATATTCGGAAAAACACAATTTTAATAGCTAAACAACAAACTATGTATGTGACGACAATATTAATTTCGTATGACTCAATGGCCCGATCAAGACCGTCAGCTAGACGCCACTTCAGCAACTATCGTGTACGTAATCCAACCAGGGAAAGGTGACCCACAGTTTAGCGTGGCACACGAATCACTTTCTGTACCTGGCGACTTTTCACTTCATTGAGAGGCCGAAGCTAGGTTAAAGGCAGACTGAAAATTTCCATAGTTAGGCCAGGTTTCCAGGCAAGCGCTTAGAGATTATACCACTAGGACCGACAATACCAACATCTATAGTCCGCAAACCATTCTGAAGTGCACGGCAGAGAATACTTTCCATCTTGCCAGTAATTACGGGTTCTTTCCGTTCCATTCAGTCACATGATAAGACAGTTTGTCAAAAGCCACTGAGTTATAAGTTTCTTGTTCAGTATTTTATCCTTCTCAGCAACTGTAGTTGTATATATCAAAATAATGAGTAACCAGCTGTACCTGTCACATTATTTGCGAGTGTCAACAGTAAGATGCATACAACAAAATGCTGTGGTCATGTGGTTCATAGTGCCTGTACAAAAATGATAAAAAGAAGCCGACCAACAAATGCAGATATCATGCCAGAACTGGTTCAAACTCTTTCAGTAGTACATTTATTTACCAGTTTTGCTGTGCCCTTAATTTAACCTAAGATAAAAATGGTAGTAGGAATCTGGTTACAGACAGTCATACACTTTAGCAATAATATTACTACATATAAAGGTTCTGCAAGATAAGAGAGTGAGGAAACATAGTAATCAGAATATTTAGTTCATTTCGCAGTTTATGTCTTACAAAATACACAAACGTACACGAAAATGTACAATGTACAATTTACTATGTAGTTAGTAACTACACTTGCATTTTTAGTTTTATCTTGTAACACATCATACCTACTAAAATTTATTATGTTAATCATTTTATTATTTTAATCATTTTATTTACTTTATGACAGAGTAATCTTCTGTATATCGTATAATTGTACTGGTCACCGATGTGAGTACGCTGACTTGTGCACATGTCACACGAAGCCTCGCCCATTGCATTCTCTTTGTGTTTACTCAGAATTCAGGGAGTCCATTTTCAAAGAACCATCTAATAATTCCTTGAGAAACTTCATTAACAGCTTACTCCGTTGCTTTATCTCAAAAGGGAATTTATAAAATTACAATATCGTCTGCAAAAAACGCCACTTACGCTTTTTGACCGTTAGTTAGAAGGTCATTCACGTACACAATGAATAGAAGTAGACCCAAAACTGAACACTGTGGTACGCCATTCGTCATTTCTCCCCAATCAGAACAATTTTCTCTTACTCCAAAATCGTTTGAATAATCCAGCTTAACTTTTTTATTACCTTTGTTAGGTACTCTTCAAACCAGTTGTTTGTAAAGCCTTTAATTTCGTTAAAGGTTTCTCTATGAAGTATGGTGTCCTTAGCTGGATTCCAAGAAATAAGAAAAAAATATTATAGTAGGGTGGTGGATGACATTAGAAAACATAAAGCAGCATCATCAAACTGTATCTTTTTAGGTGACAATATGTGGAGAAATCCAAGATCTTTATACAGCAATCATTGTCATTTTCATCGACCACATGGTATCCAATGCCGGATAGTGATCTTGTCTAGAATTTTCTGTGCATTATGGTCTTCATCTGTACGCGTTTGTGTCGCTCCTGTATGTTCTCTAATGTCATCTACAACTTTACATTAGGCTGCATCTTCATCCTTAATGTTAGAATCTTGTAAAAAATCTTGTTTAGTCCATGTGCCACTTGTTCACCCGGTTGCATTATCGGCCGTCTCCATCGTTTTTTCTATCGTGATCACAATTAAGTCTTACACTCCGGTCTGTTTCCTGATTCATTTGTTTCCCAATCTCTCCCAATAATTTCCAACATTACCCTCTCCATTGTTCGCTGATTATCCCCCAATTTTTAATGATTTTCGCATTTGAAGTTCCTGTCTCACTGCTGTGAGTCAAAACTTTAATGCTCACTAGTGTAGATCAAAAGAACTGGAAGCTTCATATTATTTTTCGCACAAAGAGCACTCTAGATCATTTTTGATCTTCTTTTCATTTCTTTTTCTGTTCACCTAGTCTTCATCTTCAAATGTTCTGAATATAGAAAGTTGTTCACTGCTTCCAAAACTTCATTTTCTTTTGGATATGTTTATTGTACATCAGTTTAGTCTTATTACAATTGATTTTAAGCATTTATTCGAGCTTACTTTAATATGTCCTTACATTTGTTGTTAAAGTTTATGTGTACCACACTAGTGGTAAACAGCACTACATAATCAACAAAAGAGAACCAGTTCAATGATGTTGCATTAATACCTATTCTTTCTCCGTTGCATCAGTTTAAGTATCTGTGAAAGTCTTCTAGGACTGCTAAGAACAGTTTTAATGATATGGAATATCCTTGCCGTCTCCTCTACCAGTTCTGAATTGGAAGCTTTAACCTTTTGTAAGTTTTCGTCGGTATTCTAACAGAGACTGAATCATTGCTTTAACTCACAAGGGTTGTTGAAACTGAGTCGAAAGCATTCTCAAATTCTACGAATCCGACAAAAAGCAGAAACACTCACTGCAATATTCTGTAGTTTCATTGTTGACTTGCATATGGCACGTGTGCTCTAACCACTTCTAAATGTAGCTTGTTTCTGATTAATGTCTTCATATTCTCGATCATAATTTTAGTGAATATGACGTCTCTCCTGTTGACTTTCATATGGGGGTCTTCAACCGACGTTTGTTTAGTGATTTTTTTCTTATTTCCTGCACGCTTAGCTGGCACTGTCGAAAACTCACCCTCCATTGGTCGGTACCAGCAAAGGAGGCTGAAACTTTGACAGTTCGAGCGATTCGTGCTGGCGAAATGTCAGAGTAAACATTAAATGACCCAAGATCCTCAAATGTAAGCCATCAGGCAGTACATCGGCAACTGGCCATGGAAGCCTCAGCATTCTTGTGGATATCTTGTCCAATACAGAGATCACTTCTACGGTTTTTTATCTTGATCTATTTCTCTTCCTGTGAAACGTTTCGAGTTTTGGAAAACAGTCTCCTTTCGCGAAGATTATGAGAAGAATTTGTATAGCGTTTCCAGCTGTTTAATCATTTCTTTTAAAGCACGACTATCCCTCGACGATTTCCCTTTGTTCATATCTCGAAGGGATTTATAAATCTCGTCTGGCATTACTTCTGGAACAGTGGTTCCTATCTGGGGCTAGTTACCACCTGATGGTAAAACGAAATTTTCTAAGGGTCAAAACAAGGGGCTTCAATTGTGTTCCGTTACTATTACCGTTATTTCGTAACACTGTAACACTGATTACATAAGTTACCAATAATTATACATTTTCCATATAAATGGTGCGTGGAACACTGTTGTGGCCGGCCGCGGTGGCCGAGCAGTTCTAGGCACTCAGTCCGGAACCGCGCGACTGCCACGGTCGCAGGTTCGAATCCTGCCACGGGCATGGATGTGATGGTGTCCTTAGGTTAGTTAGGTTTAAGTAGTTCTAAGTTCTAGGGGACTGATGACCACAGATGTTAAGTCCCATAGTGCTCAGAGCCATTTGAACCATTTAAACACTGTTGTGGAGGTTAGAGATTATGAAACGAAATTGTGAACAATATCTTGCTCACATAGTTTGTACTTTGTATCATGCATCTATGACAGTAAAACTGTGACATATGCTTAAATAACTCACGAAAATGCGTTCTCCAAATTGTAGATAGTTCCATAAATATTATTGCGTTACTCATGTCACAACATTAAACGAACTGGCAGAGCAACACAACAACAGCTATGTAACGGCAACTACACTGCTATACGTCCTGTTATGCACATTATTATTATTATTATTATTAGCAGTGGTTAGATGAAAACCGTTGGCAGGCTGAAGTCTTCCAGCTGCTGAAACTCAGAACTAAAGTGTCAAGCAACCGAGTGATTTACAAATAATAAGTTCGTACGAGCCGATGCGTGCAAATAATTCGCATTCTATCCTGATTAGTCACCGATGGGTAACATAGTAATGGGTGAATAAGTAAATGCAAGTATTTATGAATAAAAGGTACCATATTTTGAATGGAAGTCACAAATATTAGTCTCACTGTAAGAATCCATATTATTCTGTACAGTATGTTTTACTGTGAAATATATAAAAAACCAATATTGTCTTTGACAGCTTAATTTTATATTTTAAAATTTCTTAATTTTATAAAACTTCTTTGGTGGTATGTGTCTTTAGTACAAACGTAAATATCACTCTGACTTTGTGCTCTATTAAGAGTCAGAACAAAGGCTACTTTTATTTGACATTATTCTCTTTCATTTTCTCACAGTACACAACGCTTGCTCAAGGAAAGTGAACAACTCAAACACAATAGTAAAATCAGATTATCAATAGATGGCGCCTTCTAAATTCCTTACATTGGCGTGTATGACTGAAATCGCGTGATAGACGGCGCTTGGGTAAATAATCTGGACAACTGTAACACTTTTTGTCCATATTAGATAAACAGATTGTCAAGAGATGGAATCGTCTACATTGTTTTCATAAAAATGTTTTCAAAATAAAGTTTCTTAACGAAAACTATAACTTTATTTGTGTATTTTTCGTCATTAGTAGTGAATAAAATCTTGAAAATCAAGTTTCAATCATTAATTTTAGTTAATACAGGAGATATGGCGCACCGAGAAAAAAAATCACCATTGAGAAATAAAATATCTGACAGCGAATAAAATTTGATTTTAAATAAGGGAGCAGGGAGCTTTTGAAATAAGTATCGCTAGGGGAGGAGGGGCAGAGAGGAACCAAGATCTGTAACAAGTATCTACCCTGTTATCGGAGAATAAACTATTGGTTGCACTTGCGATGTACTTAGAATTGCTTCAACATTCTAAAAAATGTTTTTAAAAATTTGCAGCACAAACTGCCTCGTTAGTTTGTGCTTTAATAAAAATTTTGAAAAGTCTAATACCATCTATCTCTCATCAATTGAAAATGAAGTTTTCAAATAAAGTTATGTTTCCTTCTAAAGTTGTGCTCTAATGTTAATGATGGTAGGGGAAGGACGGGGTAGGTACTAGCTATTATCTGACTTCACTCAGGGGTAATGGCATCAGAAAAATTGGTAACCACTTTAGATTCCTATTATCGAGTAATGGTGAATGTTCAGTAGCGGATGATGAGGAACACACAGAGACCAGTGTGCTGTCTGTCCACTTATTAACAGTCGTCACGGCCTGTGCAAACCAGATATTTCTCTGCCAGTGGTAATCACTGTGTAACAAGAATGCTAGTCAGCAAGAGGAGGAGCGGATAAGAGGAGAAAGGGAAGTCACGTCCTCATCCGGAGCAAAGTGTCGACAAGGCACGGAGGAAACGGAACGGGAAGCTTGTAGGCGGCGGCGGCGGAAAGCGACTTCCTCGCCAGGAGGCAACCTTGTGGCTGAGTCTCAGTGGACCCCAGAGCTGCAGCCAGCCACCAGCCGCCAGCGGCGCAGGTACGAAGTGAGTCCTGGCACGGTCGCCACTTAACCAACTCCAGTATTGCTATGGCGGTCTGCCAGTCTCCGGTATCTACTTCTCTCAATAAGCAATAGTAAGCAATCGTTGCCTATTGCTTACTGTACTGCTGACGGGTCTTAGGCAGCACTGGGTGTGGATCTGAGAGGAGCGTGTTTCAAACCCCTAATTTAGGTAGTTTTTGTAAAATGCTAAACCTAAAACTGGTTACATACTTTACACTTGTCCAGTCTTAGCTTTCATTCCAGGTCAATGAGATGTGAATACGCTATACTTGAATGTACCTCCTTTTTTGGGTTTCTGGTATCTTATTAGGACCAGATTATCGTCATCTACACTCCAGGTAGCAACTATACTGTGGTACAGTACCTATCATTTCTTAGACTGCTCCTATTTCTTTAACCTATTACTTTTCTATATTTTATTTTTAGAACTATCCTGTAATTACTCAAGTCCAAAATGTATCCATTCCAGCTTCTTTGATTATGGTGCATTCGATTTATTGGGTCTTAAATGATAAGTTATTTTTCCAGCATCATTACTTCTCACTCTTATCAGAGCAGAACCATTGTCTAATTAATTTACTAAGTATGACTGTTTACGTATGTGACTCTCTTGCCATTTGCTGTGCTCTGTATATATTATTGGAAGTCATTATTTTAAAAACTGGAGACACATTTGTGAAGATAAGGTATCTACATTTAGGAATTATTATTCTGCTTTACGAGAATTTCGCGAAGTGTCAACGATTTTTCTTTCTCCATATAATCTAAAACCTGGAAATCTTTCAGTCATATCCGATAATGATATTCCAAGCTAAATAGTTAAAATAAGTCTCTGATTTTGTTATTTATTGACAATTATTTTTATACTTAAAAGTCTCACGTCTCTTGTAGTGGCCATTTCTTTGAAACAACTGCAATTTAAAATGTCTCGTTGAAATTCTGTGTCTAGTTATGGCCATGCTATTTGTAGGCGAAATATCTGCAGGCAGTCGTCTATGCTTGAACACATCGTGTCACTGCTCATAAATCTTAAAGCATTAAGTCACATTAGATGTCCCGATGTACCATCTTCTGCACAACAGTCCACAAGATTTTGTTCTTAGAATTATAATTTTGTTAAGCTCTATCAGGACTTCTACATCGCGAAAAAAATCCATTAGTCGCTCATAATCGCCTAACGATCTTTTCGATATCACACACAAATGTTTATTACAAATTCTGGTTATAAATTTGTGTTTCCAAATGAAAGCATCGTCTTAAACAGTTTACATTTATTGTAGGTTAAATCAACTGAATATTGGTAGCACTTTCTTCTGATAATGTGATGCTCAAATCACATTTAATGCCTTTCACTTTAATGTAAAATTGAGCTTCGTTCTTCTTAACCATTTTATTACAATAGCTAGCTCTGCAGCACTGTACATGTATTCTGCAGGTAAGTTAAGGGGAACGTAAAAAGTTCTTCGCTCACAAATATTTGTCCTCTAAGAATTATAATTTTGTATGTTTCTGGGTGCAGTTTTTCCACAAACCATGGTTTCATAGTCCGCAGCTATTGTGACATATGTTTCATAAACGCAGAGCACGCTGTGTATGGACAAGAGCAGCTTTTGTATTTACTGTAGTACAAAAAGCAATATATATATATTATTCCTATTAACCACTTTCGTGCAATCATATTGTATTTCGAAGTGATAAGCTGCATCGAAAATTAGGTCATAGGACATTATTGAGTAGAATGGTGCAAAACAGGTTTTAGGAGACTGATTCGCTTGTTGCCAAGTCTAGCAATTATGGAAAGACCAAAATTACCTGAATTTACCTGTTTGAGTGGCTAAGTAATGTTTCTTCCAGTTTGAGTTTCCAACAGTATGTACACCCAAAAATTTAGAAGATTTTACTCTATTTGCTGACTTTTATTCGCTTGCTACTTCAACTGTTGGTATGGCTCTATTTTTTGTACAGAACTGAATATACTGTGATTTCTCAAAACTAAGGAAAAGGCTACTCTTCGGGCAACCACCAAATAATTCTTTCAAAAACTTCATTAACAATTTATTCTGTTTTTTCTCTCTAATTGTTTGCAAAAAGTGCTAAATCTGCTTGATGGATGTTAAGTGGAAGGTCATTCACATATTCTTTCAACGCTCCTTCTACGGACAAGCTAAACAACGGATATGATTATCTGCAATGCTGCCTTACATCCATTTTCATACAAACTTGTCTTACTTGATTAGCTACTTATATTACTCTCACTGGGTTTGATTCATCGATTAGGTTATTGATCTGCCTCCGTATTTAAGCCCTTACCTTCTCACTCTCTTACCACGTTTCGGCCAAGATTAACCGGTTCTTCTCAGGGACTTTGCTGGAGGCTATTGCAAGTGCCCAGCACGGATTAAAAAAAAATATATTTCGTGTGAAAGACAATTGACTGTTTATTCAGACGAAGAAAAGGGTGCTATTGACAGGAGATCTAAAGTTGATTCTATTTTTCTAGGTTTCCAGAACTGATTTGACACCGCTCCTCACAATCGACCTCTAGTCAAATTGCTTGCCTATGGGTCATCGCCACAGTTGCGCGCCTGGATTCGTGACTTCCTGTCAGAAAGGTCACATTTCCTACTGGTTGACTGAAACTTATCGAGTGAAACAGAACTGGTTTCTGCGGTTCCCCAAGGAAGTCTTATAGGTTCTCTACTGTTCTTAACCAATTTAAACAATTTAGGAGACGATGTGAGCTTCTCTGTCATATGATGCCGTCATTTACCTCACGCTTTTTCATTATTTAGGGTCAACTGCCAATTTTCACACTATACAGATTTCTTTTCTAAATCTTTGTGCAATTTGTTTTGATTTTCTGATGTCTTTACTAGACAATAAACGGTAGTGTCATCTGCAAACAACCTAAGAGGGCTGCTCAGATCGTCTCCAACATCGTTTACATAGATAAGGAACAACAAAGGGCCTATAAAACTACCTTGTGGAACGCCAGAAATCACTTCTGTTTTAATGGATGACTTTCCGTCACTTACGACGAACTGCGACCTCTCTGACAGGAAATCACGAATCCAGTCGCTTAATTGAGGCGATATTCCATACGCACACAATCTGATTACAAGCCGCTTTTAACGTACAGCATCAAAAGCCTTCTGGATATCTGGAATTACGGAATCAATTTGGAATCATTTGACAACACCAATGAACAATTCGTGTGAGTAAAAAGCTAGTTGTGTTTCACAAGAGCGATGTTTTATAAATCTGTGCTGACTGTGTGTCTATACATCGTTCTCTTCGACGTATTTTTTAGTGTTCGAACACAATACATGTTGCAAAATCCTGCTGCATATCGACGTTAATGATATGGGCCTGTAATTGTGGATTACTCCTATCGCCTTCGTTGAATATTGGTGTGACCTGTGCAACTTTCCGGTCTGTGCGTACGGATCTTTCGTTTTGTATTGTAATAGGGGAGGATGTGTCACGAACACGATAAGCGAGTTAGAGGGGCAATCATTGAAACAAAGGCGTTTTCACTGTGGCAAGATCGTCTCTCGAAAATTCCATCACCGTCTTTCTCCTCAGAATACAAAGATATTTTGCTGACTCCGAAGTATATAGGGAGAAATAACCGTGTCATAAAAGAAATGACGGGTCTGACAGAAAGATTTAGGTGCTGCACAGGCAGAAATGAGCATCGTCATAAGAGAAATCAAGGCTCTAACAGGAAGATTTTGATGTTCATTTTTACCACGTTCTGTTCGAGGGTGGAACGTTAGAGAAGTAGTCTGAAAGCGGTTCTATAAATCGTCTGCCAAGCACTAAAGTGTGAATTGCGAAGTAGTCACGTAGATGTAGATGTAGGTACTTCCTTGTAATGGGTTTCTACCGGTGACATAAAACTACCAATATTAATGCTTTAACTTTAACTGGTCGTAAAATGTCTCCGGTTGGTCTTGGAGGGAGGGGATATGTAAGAGTTTGTTCACGGATTTCAAAATTTACTGATAAATGGTAGCCCACTGCGAATCGGCGACAGGCTTTTGAGCGTCGTGTTTTTTCCTGCTGATAGTCGAGGAAATGCGGCGCCAGTTCTGCCTGTGCAGTTTGCCTAGACGGTCGCCGCTATGTGCGACGAGGTCAATGTTACGCGTCAGCTCGTGCCCTGCCGTGCTGGGACGTCGGGAGCCTGTAGTTGTCTTCTCGCTTGACGCTGTCAGGACTGCAGATGCCATTCTTATTTTGTTTGTGGACGTCCGCTGATGCCCCGCAAGTACTCGGCATTACCTGGACTGTTATCGGCTACCAACGCTCACGATGGTACTCCTTTCGCAATAGACCTGTTGTGCTATCCCACTTAAATAAAGCGTTCGTATTCTGCTGTGTGGGTGCTAAGACGCCTTCCTGTTTCCTACATTTTGAGGGATCACACTCAGAAACGTCTCCTAAACGCCTGCAGTACTGAGAGCGCTCACGGCAACTTTAGTGGCTCCTGCTAAACACTGGATCCTGCGTCCACTGCAGAAAATTGGTTTCGATCTGCCTCCGCGTAAAAAAAAGAGCCTTACCGATAGCTGACGCCCTTGACGCGAGGTAAGTCTGTTTCTAGCAGTTATTCCTCTGTTTCATGAGCTCTGTCTTCCTATCTGTGGATTTTGTATCTCTAGCTCTCCCTCTCCCCCCCCCCCCCATCTGCCTCCTTCCCTCTCCCTCACCCTCTCCCTCTCCCTCTCCCTCTCCCTCTCCCTCTCCCTCTCCCTCTCCCTCTCCCTCCCCCTCTCCCTCCCCCTCTCCCTCACTCCTTCTCCCTCTCTCTCCCCCCTTAACCCACTCCCTTCCCTCCCCCTCTCCCCCCCCCTCTCTCTCTCTCTACATCTGCATCAACATCTACATCGATACTCTGCAAAACACCGTACGGTGCATGAGGAGGATACCCTCTACCACTACTAATCATTTCCTCATTTCCTTTACTCTTCCACCTGCAGATAGAGTGAGGCAAAAACGACTGTCTGTATGCCTCCTTATGAGCCATAATTTCTCGTATCTTATCTTCGTGGTCCTTACGCACAATGTAATTTGGCGGCAGTAGAACCGTTCGGCAGTCAGCTTCAAATGCCGGTTCTCTTAATTTTCTCAATAGTGTTTCTCGAAAAGAACGTCGGCTTCCCTTCAGGGGTTCCCATCTGAGTTCCTGATGCATCTCTTTAACATTTAACCTATTGCTCGAACCCACTGGCAACAAATCTAGCAGCCCACCTCTGAATTGCTGTGATGTCTTCCTTCAGTCCGACCTGGAACGCAACCCAAACACTCGAACAATAGTCAAGAATAGATCGCAACAGGGGCCTGTATGAGGTCTCCTTTACAGGTGAACATTCTTTCCTAAAATTCTCCCAATAAACCGAAGTCGACTATTCGCCTTCCCTACCACAGTTCTCATATACTAGTTCCACCTCATGTCCCTTCGCAGCGTTACGCCCAGCTATTTAAACGACTTGACTTAACCACGTCCCTCCCTCTCTCTGTCTCTGCCATTCCTCCCCCCTTTCGCTCTCTCTCTTTCTCTCTGCCTTCCTGTCATATTCCCTGTTCTCCCACTCTCTCTCCTTTCTCCATCCTTCTCTTCCTCCCTCCCCCTTTCTTCTGTTGCTCTCTTTATCTCTGTTTCCCTCGCAGCCATCGCACTCCCAATCCTCCCTTTTCTGTCTTTATGTCTTATGTATTGGCACAGAATATGCTACGTATTTCTCTCATTTCTTGTTTGGTATGCAGTGGATTGGAGCAGTCAACGTGCGCACTTCCAACTCAGATGATAGTGGGATTCACCGTGTACCATGGGTTAGGTTGCCCTTCATTACCCTCATTGTCAGTATCCCGTCAGGATTTCTGAATACCTTCACGTTAATGAACTAAAACACGCCATTCCTTTTCTGATACTAACTATCTGATGCCGCTGCAGAGAACTCTGATTATTAATAAAATCTCTCGTACAAGCTGTGTTCGTATGAAAGTAGCCTAAGGCTCATTCCACAGATGTTACCTCCTCCCCTACACCAGAATTTGAACGAACGCAGATTGTCTCACTTTAGTATTAGGTTTTCACGGCTGATGACATATTCGCGTCCGTGGAAGTTATTTGGGCTTAAACTCACTAACAAACAAATTTTCAGTGTTTAGCCAACTTGCTGGGAAGGAGGTGGAAGTAAAACGCAAGCTGACGAAACGAATGCTAGACGGTATCTCAGTGGGCATGCCGTATCAAGGCAAACATTTGCAGAGCTCTCTTATCGGACTATGACTGGCGTTCCAAAACTTGAAAAGAAAAAGGTACGCGTTTCATGAAAAAATGATTTGACTTACACGTTCCGAGATTAATAAGGGATGTCAACAGCCTGCATTGACCTCGAGGTGCTTCGTCGCACTGAAGGATTTGCACAAAGTGGCAATTCATGCTAAAGGGTTTAGGAAGCTACACTTCCCCTTACGAAAAAAAGAAAACAAGGCCACAGGATCCGTTTCGGACCAGATAGAATCGACAAAACACTCAGAACAGATACATTTTGTTTCACTTGTCAGGAATGTAACCTAAGTATCTCCATCGTCAGCCGTTCGACACCCAGTAATGGATAAAGGTCACCTCTACTTTTTCAATGTTCTGCATTCAGCCGTTCGACACCCAGTAATGGATAAAGGTTCACCTCTACTTTTTCAATGTTATGCATTCAGCAATATACAGGGTGTTTCAAAAATGACCGGTATATTTGAAACGGCAATAAAAACTAAACGAGCAGCGATAGAAATACACCGTTTGTTGCAATATGCTTGGGAAAACAGTACATTTTCAGGCAGATAAACTTTCGAAATTACAGTAGTTACAATTTTCAACAACAGATGGCGCTGCGGTCTGGGAAACTCTATAGTACGACATTTTCCACATATCCACCATGCGTAGCAATAATATGGCGTAGTCTCTGAATGAAATTACCCGAAACCTTTGACAACGTGTCTGGCGGAATGGCTTCACATGCAGATGAGATGTACTGCTTCAGCTGTTCAATTGTTTCTGGATTCTGGCGGTACACCTGGTCTTTCAAGTGTCCCCACAGAAAGAAGTCACAGGGGTTCATGTCTGGCGAATAGGGAGGCCAATCCACACCGCCTCCTGTATGTTTCGGATAGCCCAAAGCAATCACACGATCATCGAAATATTCATTCAGGAAATTAAAGACGTCGGCCGTGCGATGTGGCCGGGCATCATCTTGCATAAACCACGAGGTGTTCGCAGTGTCGTCTAAGGCAGTTTGTACCGCCACAAATTCACGAAGAATGTCCAGATAGCGTGATGCAGTAATCGTTTCGGATCTGAAAAATGGGCCAATGATTCCTTTGGAAGAAATGGCGGCCCAGACCAGTACTTTTTGAGGATGCAGGGACGATGGGACTGCAACGTGGGGCTTTTCGGTTCCCCATATGCGCCAGTTCTGTTTATTGACGAAGCCGTCCAGGTAAAAATAAGCTTCGTCAGTAAACCAAATGCTGCCCACATGCATATCGCCGTCATCAATCCTGTGCACTATATCGTTAGCGAATGTCTCTCGTGCAGCAATGGTGTCGGCGCTGAGGGGTTGCCGCGTTTGAATTTTGTATGGATAGAGGTGTAAACTCTGGTGCATGAGACGATACGTGGACGTTGGCGTCATTTGGACCGCAACTGCAACACGGCGAACGGAAACCCGAGGCCGCTGTTGGATCACCTGCTGCACTAGCTGCGCGTTGCCCTCTGTGGTTGTTGTACGCGGTCGCCCTACCTTTCCAGCACGTTCATCCGTCACGTTCCCAGTCCGTTGAAATTTTTCAAACAGATCCTTTATTGTATCGCTTTTCGGTCCTTTGGTTACATTAAACCTCCGTTGAAAACTTCGTCTTGTTGCAACAACACTGTGTTCTAGGCGGTGGAATTCCAACACCAGAAAAATTCTCTTTTCTAAGGAATAAACCATGTTGTCTACAGCACACTTGCACGTTGTGAACAGCACACGCTTACAGCAGAAAGACGACGTACAGAATGGCGCACCCACAGACTGCGTTGTCTTCTATATCTTTCACATCACTTGCAGCGCCATCTGTTGTTGAAAATTGTAACTACTGTAATTTCGAAAGTTTGTCCGCCTGAAAATGTACTGTTGTCCCAAGCATATTGCAACAAACGGTGTATTTCTATCGCTGCTCGTTTAGTTTTCATTGCCGTTTCAAATATACCGGTCATTTTTGAAACACCCTGTACATACGTGTTTTGTAATGTAATCTACTCATCCTCCGCTAAGTCATCGCTTCTCTTCTCTGTTGGAATCCAACAACGATTTTGTAATCCACCTACTCTTCACTCTCGTTTCTACCTGTCCTGCCCATGTCTTAAACATTCATTGCGCCCTCTGTTCCAATCTGTTGCCTGATCCGTATGTTTTTGTCGTTTCTCTCCTAATAATATCCGACACAGATGTGTCCGTTGCTCGTTGAGTCACAGTGAGTTCATGAATGATTTTCGCATAAATCGAAACTGGAAATTCAAACTGATCATGAACTTCCCTTTTTAGTCAAATCGGAAACATTTTTTTCGAAGTTAGATTTAGTGTATCAAATGTAATCCAACCCAGTTTTATTCTTCTCTTTATTGATTGTCCGAACAATATTGGCAGTTCATCTCCACGGGAGCAAAGAGTAAAATGCTATCTGAAAAACCAAGACGATTCGAATATGTCCACCCAACACGTGTTATTTTCTTGTTTTCGCAACTGAAGGAGCTAAAGGCTTTTCTTCTATTGGTCCTTGTAATAAGGGTATAAGACAATCCGTGTAGTAAGGGTACACAGTCTTCAATCTACACACTTGTGTAACTTCGTACCAGGGTACGACTTAACTAATGCCTACTTTGAATTGTCAATACAAAGTGTAATCTGCAGTACAACGTTTCCAGTGTTGTGATGTCTATATGGGCACGTTCTCAAAGCCAATAAAAATAACTATAATCGTACCCATGCATGCACCTCTCTGTACAATGGAAATCGACGGTGACGAATACCTTTCTTCAGACTCCAAAAATTTGGAAATCGAATGGGAAGAGATCATGAATGTATGGAGGAAACAAACTTGGCAACATGTGGGCCTTCACATGCTTTTCGACTAACGCTGCATAAGTTTCGCTGCGAAACCCTCACACATCCTCCGTACATTCACGATCCCTACGCATCCCATTTCCAAACTTTCGGATCCCTGGAGAAGGACATTCGTGGCCGTCAATTTGCTTCGAACGAAGAGGTGCACGCCTGGATACGGTTATGGTCCTGCAAGCGCAAACTTTTTTCCACGAAGGCACTGACCGTCTTGTCTCACTGTGGAATAAACTTATTAACAATTATGACGATTACTTTTGAAATAATAAACAGTTTACTTACTTTTTTTACGGTTCCGTGCCTCACTCGGTAAAAAAAAGGAACCATTACAGGGCCACTTTGTTGTCCTTCTGCCTGTCCGACTGTTAAAAACCCTTTTTGTCAGGAAAAGATGGACATATTAAGTTGAAATTTACGTAGTAAGATCTGTAGTCCCTTGGTGGCACAATAAATGTAAGATTCTAAGTCAGTACAGTCAAAATATATGGCTATTTATGTCGTGTATTTTGATAGTCGCGAATTCGCTCATCAAAATCAATAGGGGTCCTCCCGTTGACTGTAATCATGAAATTTGGCGATAAGCAAGGTTTCACAGTAAAACTAAAGGATAAGAAATTAGAATATTGTTAATCTATAATTACATCACACAAAAATATTTTTTTTGCCATTTATTATCCGACTTCAAACTTAAAATTAAAATCTGATAGAATTAAATTTTCCTCGAGGCATTTTAGTCTCAGCTTTATGATAATGATGGAAGGTCAAGAAATGAATTAAAATTTTTGCTGTTACTTGGACTTGAACCCAGCTGTCCATACTTGCTAGGTAGGTTCGCTAGCCGCCAGAGCGCCACAACACAAAGGCTGCACGGACTAGACTAGTCTATTGCCCTCCCTAACACAACCTACAGTTCATATCTACAGCTTCTTTTCTCCTTCTTTGATCGTCACTACTGCCGAGGCTCTCGGGTATTGGAATAGCATCCCAGAGTTGTATGTAATTTAATTCTATCAAATCTATAATCACCTATACCTGAGGTACAGGCAGGATGTCCCCATTACATCCAATGCTGGGACGCTACTCCAACACCGGAGAGCCTCGGCAATAGTATGACTGTCTGAGAAGGGGATAATAAGTGAAGATGTGAACTGAAGTTTGTGCTATGGAGGGCACTGGACTAGTCCATGCAGCTATGTCAGATATAGCGCTGTGGTGCTCTGATGGCTAGCGTACCTGCCTAGTAAACAAGGAGATCTCGGTTGAAGCCCTGGCCATGACGAAAAATTTATTTCATTTCCTCAACTTCCATCATTACCGTAGTTAAAGTTACAACATTCTCGAGAGTCTTGGAATTCCCAGGGACGATATCTTGCCAGTATCAATGTCGGTAACAGGCAAAAATAGTCGAGATTCCCTGTTCCCAGGATGGATGAGCTGTCTGTATACATAATTACGTTTGTACGGAGCCGTAAGAGTGCGGGTCGTACCCGTACCAGGCCATTTTATTTCCATCTATTTCGTTTTCATTTGACTGCCGCTTGTAGTGCCAAACCTAGGCCGTAATCTGAGGAACAAATTTGTGAGCATGTATGTCTGGAGAATCGAAGTGTTGGAAATGTGGTGCTGTAGAAGGTTTTTTTAAAAAAAGTACTCCACAATCCATCATATAGTAGGGTCATCTTGTATCTATCTGCAATCACTCAACGATGAATCTTCCCATATACCGCTGCATCATGAGCAGACAGTCGCAGACTGTGCTTGAGGAGGTTTATGTGGCAAGTAACTTTACGAAATGAGTGCTGGCCTATATCTCAAGTCAGCACCCTGTATCATGGTAAATATTTGCACAGCTCTCTTATCTGAATCTGCTGGCATTCCAAAATACGCTATGAAGTATGTGCGTGGTACACGAAAAAATGATCTGAGTTAGGCATTTCGAGTATGAGAACCAACGCCAGAAGTCTGTGACCCACTTATTTCAACAGACTGAACACAGTAATCATGATGCACCCAAAAGTAAGTCGTGTAAAAGTGTTGCTGTTATTACACTTCCTTAAAAATGTAGGCCAAAGTTCATTATATAGGATCCGCTTCAAAACACATGGGATCGACAGAAAACTAAAATCAAAGAAAATTTACTTATATATCAAGCTTGTGACCATCATCATCATCGATGCGACATCCTGTGAGAGGTAAAGGTCTGCTTTACACGTTTTAATGCACCATGGTCAGCGACATACGTTCTTGTTGTTACATCATGTTTTCCCAATGTCTGCGTCACATCTTCTGCCACGTCAACATCTTGTTCTTTTCTTATCTCTTTAATTATGGTACGGAACGTTCTTGAATCATATATATGCTTTCGGCTTGCTACATTCCCCACACACCTGTTCATTCTCATTACGTCTGCTACTCTCCTCTATCCGCTAGTACTTGTTCCCTACTAGTATAAGTGACGATCAAAAATTTCGCTTTGAGGGCGTCGCTGCAGCGTATACGCAACGATGCGCAACTCCGGTCCGGTTATATAAGCACCGATATGTGGGCACGAGTTTAGTGTGGTATTCGTGTCTTTCTGGCGTGCGCGCAGTAAACGCCGAAACGCAGCCTACTGCGACGTTGTTACCATATGTATCCAAAAGGGGCCAACGTGCTGTTAGTCTTTCCTTGGTTGACGAAGAAAAACAAACGGGAGACATTCACCAGAGAAAAAGAATATGCATGGGGCAACACATTTGTCGAAAAACGCCGTCTTGGGATGGTGCGCCAGGCTCCGTGCTGTTCGCGATTCGACAGCGGGCTCTAGTCGACCTTGGAGTCACACAGAAGTGACGCCAACTCAACTGGGATACACTCGAGCAGCCCTGATCTCTCCCCAAGCGATTGTCACACCTTCGCTCCCCTAAAAAAGACCTTGTATCGTCGACCATTCCTGTCGACCAGGATGTGCAGCAGGCGGATGCGCAGAAGGGCACAGTGTTTTACCAAGCAGGTTCCTTAAACCCGGTGCGTTGGCACGATGATTGGCTTCCGGCGATTTTGCCTGGTTTGCATGCCGATTCTCAATCCAGTATGTAATGGAAGAGATATGTATTAACCATGGGTGACTGGAACATATTAGTAGGGGAAGAAAGAGAAGATAGAATTGCAGAAGAGTGTGGACTTGGTAGAAGGAATGAGAGAGGTGCAAGACTGAATGAGTTCTGCGATAAATTTCAGCTAGTAATAGCGAATACAGAGTTTAAAAATCACAAGAGGGAGACGTGTACTTGGAAAAGATGGAAAAGACTCGGAGATACTCGAAAATTCCAGGTGGATTACATCAAGGTCAGACAGAGGCTATTGGGTTACGAGTAGAAGGCGTACCCAAGAGCAGACCACGGAAATTGTACAGATAAATACAGACAAAGAAGATAACTGCATTGAAAATCTTGGGTTACCATCAAGACTTTACTGCTAAGTTAGCAAGTCATTTGAGTTTCCATTTTTTGCAAACCATTAATGTTGCTGCATGCCCTACCGTCCAGTAGATCACGATTTAGCTGTGATGAGGAGACTGCAGTTTTTTAGAGAATCGTCCGGAAGAGTCACTGTAGAAACATGTGGGGTACTGTAGCACTGAGGAATGATGATGTCCGTCTGAAGTTATCTAAGACTGAAAAATACTTAAACCTAACTAACCTAAGGACATTACACACATCCATGCCCGCGACAGGATTCGAACCTGCGACCGTAGCAGCAGCACGGTTCCGGACTGAAGCGCCTAGAACCGCTCGGCCACAGCTGCCAGCTCTAAGCCTGAAGATACTGCGATAATGAATACCACAATAGTCGTTTCAGGTGGAGAGGAACAGACCTATGTGAAAAGAACAACCACGGAAATTGTACAGATAAATATAGACAAAGAAGATAATTGCATTGAAAATCTTGGGTTATCATAAAGAGTTTACTGCTATGTTAGCAAGTCATTTGAGTTTCCATTTTCTGCAATCAATTAATGTTGCTGTTACCGTTCAGCATGCCAGCCAGACCCTAAAATTTCTTTCTCTTTTCCTCTGCTTCCCTTCCACATATCGCTCTACGACCTTTCTTATAAGCTTCTCCTTTTTTCTTACTGCATGTCAAATCCAGTTATTTTGCTTCTTTTTATTACGTACATTCAGTAATTGTCTTTGATCTCCCATTTTACTCAGTACCTCTTCACTTTTCACTCTATCCATCTAACTTTTACTTTCCGTCCTCCTCCTATCCGCATCTCAACAGCCCCTCTTTCTATCTTACTGTCCATGTTTCAATACCCCAGTAGGTGGATACACTACACAAAACATTTTATTAGTCTTTTCTTCATATCTCTGTCCATACTGATCGAGAAAAACCTCTTTTTCTCACAAAATGTCTCTTTCGCTCTTGATATCCTAATTTCAGTTCTATTGTTGCTCTTCGTTTTGTAACAGAAGTAATACTTCACTTCATCGGAGAAAGAAGGAAGCCCAAAAATGTTCAGGAGAAGTTAAGGGGTAAAGTGATATACGTCACTTAAATAAATAGGAACTGCAAGGAAGCGAAGGCGAAATGGCTGCAGTAAAAATGCGAAATAGTTAAAAGGTAATGGCCGTCGGAAGGATTGATTCAGCATATAGAAACGTCAAAGCAATTTTCGGTGGAATAAAAAAAGAACTCGTCAACATTTTGATTACAATAGAAATTCCACTGTTAAGTGCAGAAGAGAGCGTAGATGGGTGGAAAGGGTACACTGAAGGCCTCTAAGAGGGCGAGAATCTGTGACGAAAAAGACATGTCGACATGGACGACATAGGGACCGGATGTTAAGACTTTAGCAGAGTTTTTGAAGGCTTTCGACCAAATAAGGCGGAAGGCATTGATAATATTCCTTCGGAGTTTCTAAAGCCATTGAGGGAATTAGCCACCAAATGGCTGTTCAAATTGATTTGTAAAATCCATGAGTCTGGAGACAAATAGTCAAACTTTCGGAAAAACATCACCCCGAAGTTTGTCAGGGAAGATAAATGATTGAAGTATCGCAAAATCACGAGAATAGAAAAGAAAATTGAGGATCTGTTATATGACTATTAGGCTTTAGAAAAGGTAAAGCCTCAGCGAATTGTCGACGTAGAAAAAGCGTTTGACATGTCAAGTGGTATACGATGTACGAAAAGCCGAAGAAAATAGGTTAAGCTATAGAGACAGAGAAGTAATATGCAATGTGTACAACAAGCAAAAAGGAAAAAGTAAGAATGGCAGACGAAGAACCAAGTTCTGTGATTAGGAAGGATATGGGAAATAGTGTTCGAAGTATGAGTCGAAGAAGCAATGCCGGGAATAAAGGAAAGCTTCATGAGTGGTATCAAATTTCAAGGTGAAGGGATATCAATGACTGAGTTTGCCATCCTCAGTGAAAATGACGAAGAACTGCAAGACATGCTTAATAAAGCCGACCGCTGTGGTCGAGCGGTTCTAGGCGCTTCAGTCCAGAACCACGAGGCTGCTACGGTCGCAGGTTCGAATCCTGCCCCGGGCATGGATGTGTATGTTGTTCTTAGGTTAGTTAGGTTTAAGCAGTTCTAAGTCTAGGGGACTGATGACGTCAGATGTTAAGTCCCATAGTGCTCAGAGCCATCTGAACCAATCTATCACAATTTGAGAACAGTGATGGCCATACCTACAACACTAGAAGCAAAAAATGACCTTTACTACCTATTGTTAAAGCTGACTCAGAAAGGAAGTCAAGTGGCTCAGAAAGGAACTGAAAATACAACAACAAAAATTCTTGATCGTTTGGCAAATAACATGTCTGACAGGAGCGAAGCAAGTTTTAAATCTAAGGACTACAAATATTGAAGCGTAAATGAATATTAACACAAATCATGTATAAATATCTTGTAAACTGACTCGTTCAACATCATTTCGATAAAAGAATCGTTCAAATGATCTGTGGAACATGTAACTAACTAATTAAATAATATAATATTAATGTTTTGTTGTTCGACTCTGGCAAATCGATTAAATATCTAGGCTGAACGAGCACGTCTGTTCTGCCGCAGGTACGTCTAATGGGCGATCACAGTATTTACTGGGGGAGTTCTGATAAAGTGTAGCCCATCTACAAAGGATGACCGCGTATAGTACGCTTGTACGGCCTATTCTTGAGATCTGCTCGAGTGTTTATGATCCCTAGCAGGTCGGACTGAAGAAAGATCATCAAACTAATTGAGAGGCGTGTTGATAAACGTGTCACTGGCCGATTCACTCAGTACGCAAGTGTTAGAGAAATACTCCTTGAGCTTAGATGGGAATCAATGGAGGGGAAAAAAGACATCTGAGGAAATTTAAAGAACCACCATTTGCAACAGACTGCAAAGAGACCCATTATTATACGATTAAACTATTGGCCATGAATCACTGGAAACAGTAAAAATTGTAAAGTATGCAGCAGTAACCGCCTGGAGCGACCCAATGTGGAATGGCCACACAAAACCAGCAGTTGGTAAAGCACAGTACAGGCTAAGAATCATGGCCTGAATCAAGGAAATCTACGAAAGAGTCGGCTTACAAAACACTTCTTCGACAGACGCTTGAGTATTGTCCGTCAGTTTGGAACACTTACGACGCTGGATGAACAGAAGATATACACAGGACCCAACGAAGAGCGGTACGTCTCGCCACGGGGCAGTGTAGATGCTTAACAAACTTCGGTGTCAGGCGTTACAAGAGAGGAGTAGTGCATCACACAGTGGTTTACTGTTGAAATTCCAAGTGCGTACTCTCCACGAAGAGTGGGACAACGTATTTACGTTCTCCCAACTACGTCTCGCGAAATGACCACGACGCGAAAATCAGTGAAAGCAGAGCTCGTACGGTGGTTCATCAACAGTCGATCTTCACGCGTCCCATTCGCAAGTGGAATAAGCATGGAAAACGATGGTGGGAAATGACGGTGGTACCACAAGTATCCTCCGTTATACACCGGAGTGTGGCTTGCGTGAGTGTAGACGTAGAATCGAAAGCAGGTGCTGTATGACAGGCGTAATGCAGACAATTTGAAGGAAAGAGAACATTTATGCCTTGAAAGCGTGAAAAATGGGAATTTCGTTGTTAACGCGACTGTTCACAAATAACCAGGACATCAGAGTTCGAAAGCCGTTTTACCACAGATCTTCGTTAGTGAGGACATAATCATATCACAGCAAGGTTTGCTTTTGTAAATTGATTTCAGTGCCACATGTCGTGCTATTACGGTACAGTGATTTCATCTCCATTCGCTTAATGTCGGTGATATTAATTTAAAGGGTAAATGAATGTGAGTTTTAGAGCAGGACAAAAATGGTTCAAATGGCTCTGAGCACTATGGGACTTAACATCTATGGTCATCAGTCCCCTAGAACTTAGAACTACTTAAACCTAACTAACCTAAGGACAGCACACAACACCGAGCCATCACGAGGCAGAGAAAATCCCTGACCCAGCCGGGAATCGAACCCGAGAACCCGGGCGTGGGAAGCGAGAACGCTACCGCACGACCACGAGATGCGGGCAGAGCAGGACATTTAGATGAAGCTAGACAGTGATTGACGGTAATGGATGAAGTAAAGAAAATAAGAGCAAATTGCAGTTTCATCCTCAGTTGAATTACTGTGAAGCGCAGGTATTCAATTGGCAAAGCATCATTTAGTTGAATCATTGAGTTTTAACCGAATCTTTGCGAACTGACTGCAATAAATCGTAGTTAATAAATCTGAGGATGACCTAAAAAGGCTCGAAACCGGTTATCCAATAAAATAAAAAGTGACCGAGACAATGTTTGTCTTTCTAGGTATTGGAAGTTGTCACCGTGCTCTATGTACATTATGTCTTCAATGGTATGTCAAGAAAAGGAGTCTGAAAAATAATCGGCGTAAGTTTTCTACCGGGCGAAGTGACGCAGACGTCAAGACACTGGACACTCATTCGGGAAGCATGCTGACCAACTAAAGCCTTACGATGAAAGAATGCCTCTGAAATACCTCATGATCGAGCGGCGAAATTTTCTGGCACGACCAGAATTATTTATAGTCACTAACAGTGCAAAGCATACACATTGTCTCTTCTATTTTGCTGGCGCATTTCCGTTTACCACTGGACATTTTGTCTGAAATGAAATGCATTTTTAAACCGTCCTCACAGATTTTCTCCTGGTAATTCAGCCAGTTTGATAATAAATCAGCAAGTGCTCAATTTATTCGAACGTTAAGAAGGAAGGCCGTTGTTGAGTTCTAGGAATAGCTGGGCGCGACCCCAGAGCGATATCGTGTGTTTGATCATCATTTAATTTACATGGAAATTTTCAACTGATCTTTTTTCTTATTTTTTATGCGGTATCTGTGTACAACGAGGTTTGGAAAATGAAAAATGATATCTAATTTCAGCAGTCTTCGTCATTGGGCGGCAAACCGGAGTCACAGTTTCTTAAATATTTGGTGCGCGGTGTGTTATTACTGTTCGAGGCTTTATCAAGACCAGTTTCGCAATAAGAAGCGTTCTCAGTACTTCTCCTTCAAACAGGTTAGACCTCATTATTCCAGTTTGTAGGACTGCCTGAGATTAGTGGAAAACAGTACATTTGTGATTCATTATCAAAGTAAAACCTCTACCTTGATTTCTGCCTGTGCCATGAAATGCAGACAAGGTGTTAGATAGTTACGCGGGTGTCAGACAACAGATCAGTGGATACGGGTTGGAATCCCAGCTTGGTTCTAACAATTTTTTACTGTCACCGATACTTTACCTGCAGTAATATCATTACTATGTGATAAAAAGTCCTTCTGCACGCTTATTGTATGAGACGATTTTTGTATGGTTAAGACAACCTCGTCTTTGAGGGAACTCCGTTAAGTAGACAGCTTGTAAGGTACCCGTTATTTGCGGATAGAGAGCATTTTACTTTATTTCCAGTGTTGCTATTTCACATACATGAAGTGAATGTATCAGCGCCGAAGTACATACGGAGTAGGGAGCAAGCGGTAGGTTCCGACGCTGTCTAGCAAAGGCCGTTGGCCATCTGGCGCATTCAGAACCAGTAGGATGAGGTGCCAAGGCAGAAATCGCTCGTGACGTCAGCAAAGAGCTACGTAGGAAAAGTACGTTCATTCTGTTGGGAGTCACGTATCTGTTCTTGATAAATATTTGCTAACAAAAGTTTCCTTTTGCCACTCAGACATTAGGAGGAATCTACGGGTCACAATTTTACGATGCCAGGAAACGTTGGTATTAATAAAAATTGATGAATAACTTTGGCATATCAAAAGACGTACGATCTTATACGAAATATACCGATTGTACGCTCAAGTTAAGACTGTGCGCCATATTCTGCAGTCGTCGATAGGATGCCTTTCGACCTAGTAATGCAGTAGACCATGCTCTCGTGCGGTTAGTAGTTAGCTTATACTCAGTGCGAACAAGTTCATTTTGCGTTGTTTCTTATATAGACGCACTTTAATGCCATCCCGTGTAAAAATCATTTCCACAAAAAAAATTCTTTCCGCTTCATTACGTAAAACGTAGACAGTAGTATTGCACTTTCAGAAGCCGACGGCTCTGCAAGAGGATATAAAACTACGAGAGCATCTCGGCTCACTAAGTCATTTAGAGGACGGACTGGCATAATCGTCGCCAAACCCGGCTGGAAAATCGTGTCCAGTTATACTGCACGCCCGTTAAGTCAGCGTCTACGGACCCACCGGCTAAACTGAGACGTCTCTGGAGGTTTGAGTACGACTGGGGGGTTGTTGCATGCTGCATTTTTCATCTTGTTATTTTGAACAAACTAGTTATTTCTTCGCAGTAAAATTGGAATCGGTTCTTTATCGATAACGTGCTTCATTAGCAGCATGATGTGGATGCTAATAGACGTACTGAAACGAGGAGACCTCCAACAAACATCTTGCGAACCTAAACTCGCCCTGTTCACTCATGAGATAAAGAGCGCCGTAGACAAAGTCGTTCAGGTTGGTACTGCGTTGATTTCCAGGTGGCACTCGATACAGTTCCGCACTTCCGCTTGGTGAACAAAATGAGCTTGCTAAGTATCGGATTAGATTTATGACTTTATACAGGACTTCCTTGCAGATAGAACTGAACACGGCGTTCTTAACCGCACAGAACCGACAAATTTAAAAGTAATTTAGGGAGTGCGCCACGGGAATGTTATGTTATAGCAGCACCACATTCTGACCATGATAGGCCAGTAGGGACCGACCGACCGCCGTGTCATCCTCTGACAAATGCGTCATGCGGCTGAGGTATGGAGCGGCATGCGTTTGGCATATCACTCTCCCAGTTTATATAGAGCATATCCAGAGAAGAGAAGCGTGTTTCGTCACAGGATGGGCAGTTACTTTCTCCCACATGTCTTCCAAAATGACCACAACGAGAAAATGAGAGAAATTTGAAGAGGTCGTCGAAGCCGTGGGGAGAGGTTTCTAGGCCCGAAGCTTGTTTTCAGTAAGTGTAGACCAATTGGCATGCCACAGCGATAAAATGCGCTGACAAATGACCCTGCTAAAATCAGATGAAGGCACACAACGAGAAGCTGTCCGAGGCTGGAGGACCGCAGCCTTGGCCGCGGCATCTGCAGCTTCGTTCCCAGGGATACCGACATGGCCAGGAACCCACATGGAGGTAACCGGAGAACCGTCGTCCGCCAGCTGCTGAAGAGAGCGTTGTATCCGTTGCACGAATGGGTGAACCGGATACGGATCACTGAGGCTCTGGATGGCGCCCAGGGAATCAGAGCAGATGACATAAGCAGAATGTCGGTGGCGGCGGATGTAAAGAACAGCCTGATAGAGGGCAAATAGCTCAGCTGTGAAGACCGAACAATGGCCATGGAGCCGGTATTTGAAACTGTGTGCCCCGACAATAAAAGAACACGCGACACCGTCGTTGGTCTTAGAGCCATCTGTATAAATGAAGATCGTATTAATGAACTTCGAAGTTCGACAAACCGCGAGCGGTATACCGAAGCTGGGGTAACCTCCTTTGGGAGCGAGCTGGAGCCAAGGTGGCGTTTGGCTTTCGCCCACTCTAAAGGTTGCAGGGAGTGAAAAATCAAGGTGCTGAAGGAGGCGACTAAAGCGAACTCCAGGGGGTAGCAGGGCAGATACATACAACCCCAACTGACAGTCGAGAGAGTCATCAAAAAAGGAACGATAAGACGGGTGGTCGGGCACTGATAATAAAAAAATTGGCTCGAAGCACTATGTAACTTAACATCTGAGGTCATCAGTCCCCTAGAACTTAGAACTACTTAAACCTAACTAACCTTAGGACATCACACACATCCATGCCCGAGGCAGGATTCGAACCTGCGACCGTAGCGGTCTCGCGGCTCCAGACTGTAGCTCCTAGAACCGCACGGCCACTGCGGCCGGCCATTGATAATAGCCGACAGGCATACCGACAAAGGAGTATATCGCGCCGGTAGGTTAGTGGCAATTCACTGGCTTCAGCTCCCATAATCCAGCACTGCAATACTAGCAAAAAATGGTTCAAATGGCTCTGAGCACTATGGGACGTAACATCTGAGGTCATCAGTCCCCTAGAACTTACAACTACTTAAACCTAACTAACCTAAAGACATCACACACATCCATGTCCGAGGCAGGATTCAAACCTGCGACCGCAGCAGCAGCGCGGTTCCGGATTGAAGCGCCTAGAACAGCTAGGCCACAGCGACTGGCAGAGGGAGATTGTAGTACCAGAATTACGCTCCTCCACAAAGCGTAACGTGGCTTGTGGTTTATAGATATAGATGTAGACCAATGAATAAGCTTTCGTGTTATGAGTTACACGTGCTGGGAATTACAAACCAGCGTAATATTCTTCTGAACTGATGAGACATATTGCCAGACTGGTTAGTCGTGTTGTTTAAAATATAAGAGCAGTCGTCTTGTTTGATTCGAGATAGCGTTCGGAGTTTCTTGTCGCACAGGGAAATTTTTCTCTCTGTTCTATACGAGCAACAGATTCTGGAAATCACAACATTCAACATACAATGGTGGTTCAAGTCAGCGAGCTAATTTTGTCACTGTCGTCCTTCAGTTTCGTTCTTTCTTTCGTTGTCGTAAGTAGATGTAATAAGACACTATCTATGCTAAATGAACAAGTCCTGTTTTTTCCGCGCCCCGATTAATTGATTTACGAATGTCGGGTACGATTTACCACATCAGCTCAACCGAAAACACACTTTATTAACGTTCACAATGTGGAAAAATGTAGGGAGGGTTGTGATACAAACACTACACAGGTTGGTTGGTTGATCTGGGGGAGGGGACGAAACAGCGAGGTCATCGGTCCCATCGGATTAGGAAAGGATAGGGAGGAAAGTCAGTCGTATCCTTTCAAAGGAACCGTCCCGATACTTGCCTGAAGCGATTTAGGGAAATCAAGGAACACCTAAATCAGGATGGCCGGATGCGGGTTTGAACCGTCGTCATCCTGAATGCGAGTCCAATCCGCTAACAACTGCGCCACCTCGCTCGCTACTCGTTTAATTCCAGTAAGAATTCCTACACATACTGTAACATTTCTCTTGTTAAATGAGAACGCTTGCTGTACTCTGTACATTAAGAAATACAACGCCAAACTTGTTTTCTTCATTTGCAGTATCTCGTCGCCAGTAAATTCGACGTGAAAATGCTTAGAGGCTGTTAATCGCTACCAGTAATTAAACACGCCAAAACAGCTAAAGGCGATGGTCTCGGAAAGGTTTGGATCACTGTGTCTTAATAGCCATTATAAGGAGGGTGTACGCGAAACGTATTACCGATTATTGTAACAATAGAACCAGGGCGGCGTGGCGACAATATCGCACCCGGTTTCCGCGGAAACGGCCGCTCAACAGAGCCGCAGTGGCTATATAAGGCGACGCGCTGTCCCTGAAATTCAGTCGAGTCCGGCGGCAGGAGAGGGCAACACGGGGTGGCGGTCTCTGCGACTTGTCATCTGAGTTTAGCCAAGTCTGTGACTCCACAGGCTCGTCGGCGAACCCGCGTCTGCGGCTCTTCACATCTACGGCTCACACGACTGCACGTTGGCGACTTACCGCGTCGGTGGTCGACACATCTGTTTGGGACTTCTCTTCTGTCACTTCTATGTGTGTGGCACAGTGCGTCTGGGACTCTACCATTTGTGCTACAGAGTTCTGACATAGAAATATTTTGTGACTGCTTCTCTAAGACTCCTACGTTCCTGAACTCTACTTGTCTGTGAACCAAGTCGTTGAGGACTAAGCTGAGCGTCTCAGAATCTTCGCCAGCTGTCTGCGGTCTGTGAGTCTGTACTATGCATTCACAAGTCTATGCACCCGCGACTCGGCACCACGCGTCCGCGAGTTTTCGCTGCGCATCCTAGAGCCTGCGATAACGTCCACGAGTCTACACTGTGTGTCCACGAGCTTACGTGATGCTTCGTTCAGGAGAACACTGCGCGAGTGGACAGAAAGCGTAGTTCGTTGACGTGTAGCGTAGGCTGCGTAGCGTAAATTCGTGGACTTGTAGTGGAGTCGCGGACGCTTAGACTTGTTGATGCATCGTACAGACTTGCAGATCGCGGACTGGTAGCAGAGATTCTCTGACGCGGAGCATAACGTCCCCAACGACTCGAATCACCGGTGTGTAGAGCAGACATGGAGGAGGATTAGGTGTGTGGTCCTAAATGTGAGTCACAACCCTGTAGGCAAAACTTGTAGTGTCCAAGATGTACCGCTACAGACATGTAGGAGTCAGAAGAGCAGTCCCAGACAGATGTGTTGAGCCACAGGCGCGTAAAGTCGCCAACGCAGTCATGCAGTTGTGTGAGCCGCAGATGTGAAGAGTCACAGACGCGAATCCATCGACGAATCTGTGGAGTCACAGGCTTGGCTACACCCAGATGAAAATTCGCAGTTGCCATCACCATGTGTTGCTCTCTTCTGCTGCTGGACTGGATTAACTTTCAGGGGGCAGCGCGACACTACACTACGGGCCGGCGGCAGTCTGCTACGCATCGACCACTCTGCGGGACACCTCATCGACACCACGCGACATCTGCTCAGCGTCGCTGCCCCCTGCAGTGCCACGAGATATCTACGGGCAGCTGGCCCCTCAGTTCCGACCAAGGTTTTTGGGAGGTTTTCCTTGGTTGTAAGGCGAATGCCGGAACTGTATACCCCCTCCCATCGACACAAAAAAGTGGAAAAATAAATTCTAAAACCTTACTTCCTCTTGTCTTTTTATTCAATTTTGATGTAAGTAGAGTAATAAGTGACAATATTTACTGTACCTGTAATTACGGTGTATAGCTGGCTGACTGCATTGCTGAAGCTGTAGTATGTAAAAGGAGAGATCAGTGGACACACTTCAGTTGCGAGGGTACAGTGGCACACAGATTTCAGTTCAAACACACACACAGAGAGAGAGAGAGAGACGAAGACAGATATAGCTAGAGACACACACAGACGCACAAAGAGAGACGAACACACACACACACACACACACACAGAGAGAGAGAGAGAGAGAGAGAGAGAGAGAGAGAGAGAGAGAGAGAGAGAGAGGAGAGAGAGGGAGAGAGATAGAGAGCTTTCAGAAAGGTCGAACAAAAGGGACAGCAAAATTGTCTTTTGTTTGTATGCCTTCGTAAAGTTAGTTACATTGTGACATCTGCCTAATATCTTTCCCGCTGCTGCTTGATACCCTTTCTTATGATATAATATCAACAAACTGCAGACGGATTCCAGTCCTGACTGGCAATGGAGGAAAAAGGTCCTATGAACCCGGAAATGCATCGTTGTGTCGGTAGATGTTCCTCTGACCACGTGCCGTGTGCTCCTTGTGTCTTGCAGGCTGCGCGACTGACTCAGCGTACTGTAAGCAGCAGAACGGTCTGGTATTCATGTCGGGAAATCAAACCGAGATGGAGTTTGTGTACGGCCATGCAGATGCTTGTGTACGGCCATGCAGATGCAAACGGTCAAGAGGCAGTAATGTGATAACAAAACAAAGAGTCCTCACAGACACGAAGCACGTCACAAAACATTTCAAGCCCTTTTTGGGCGTTAGGGCTTTGTATGTTCATTTCAGACAGACGAACCTGCAGGGAGGCGGTGGACTGTGCGTACACCAGATTTGGAGGACCAGGTTGTACACGATATTGAGACAAACCACAGTACACGCTCCAGGCCACTGTCCCACCAACTTGGTGTAAGCTAAAGAGCGATTACGTGTATCCTGCATGACAACCACTACCATCCCTATCACCTCCAGCGAGTGCAACGATTACCAGCAGCGGATTTACCTCTATAGGAAGGATTCTGTGAATGGTTTTTGCAGAAGACCATCGCAATTATGGGATTTCTGTCATCAGTCCTCTTACCGACGAAGCAACCTTTACCAGAACTGGCATCAGTCTGCATAGTCATCTGTGGGCTGCAGACAGGGCAAGTGACCAAAGGAACTTTCATTCGTCAGCGCCATCTATCGCGGTAATGATGCATTTCCGAAATCATGTTCATAGGAATACTTTTCCTCCGTATCCAGTCAGGAATCTGTCACTTTAGTTTGTCGATTTAAAATTATTGTTCACTCTGTATATTCAGCGAAAGCTTTTAGTAATATTCCACTGTTCAGAGCTCATCGAAGCGTCAGATTTTATCGCTGGACTACAGCAATCTCTGGAAGTCCAGCTTTTACTGGTGTACCTTAAAAGAGTTTCCTGTGTGTTTCTTAATGTACAGGTTACAGTAACCATTCTCTTTTATCGAGAGAAATGGTACGGCACAAGTAGATTCTTACTGGAACCAAGCTGATGTGCTAAATCGTATTCAGCCATCATAAAGCATTTGCCTGTGGCGCTCTGGAAAATAGAAATAGGTCCATTTAGTTTAGCGTCCCCTTATAAAGGGTGCGGCAGCGTTCCTAGTAGGATATTAAAAACACACCATCAGGCAGTAACTGTAATTTATTTATTACATGAAAGGTCAGGTAAGCGAGGCGGCCAGGAAATGTCATCAAAACGGGAAATTAATCTACCGGGAAATGTCTGTCGCAAGAAACTCATGCAAATTCTGGCCACCATTCCTGAGTTGGATGGCATCAGAAGTGCCGTCGGTAATGTCCAAGGGAATCAAAAAGTAATTCACGTAATGGACAGTGACTTACACATTAATAAATGGCATACCTTTAACTATTAATTGACATAAGAGGTAATAAATAAATTACAGTTACTGCCTGATGGTGTGTATTCAAAAAGTAATTCACGTAATGGACAGTGCCTTACACATTAATAAATGGCATACCTTTAACTATTAATTGACATAAGAGGTAATAAATAAATTACAGTTACTGCCTGATGGTGTGTTTTTAATATCATACTAAGAATGCTGCCGCACCCTGTATTTACTTGTCACCGTAATCGAGGCCGCTAACGCATGCTTATGCGATGGCGCTCGACTCTGTGAGCCGACGGTTCGAACCCTGGTGGTGTAAAATTTTCACTGCCAGTATTTGGCTGGTAAGAGGAAGAGAGGGGTGGTGTAAAGTTCCTGAACGCCAGTCCATGCGGCAAAGTCCAGGATTGAATTTCAAACCTCTCCGCAGAGTCTCATGAAGTAGGGCCACGTAAACCTGTTGATGGTATTCCGTCCGTCGGATGCGGGAGTTAAGCTCGGCGCCCCCCTTTTGGAGCTATTCTACGTACCAGCACCGGGTTCCACCCTCTCCCTTCGCTTCGTCCATGACAACACAAACCGCACCACTGTACATACAATCATCACTCCCCCTAGATATATTCTCTAAGTATGGGACTTTATGTCACGTAGGCGCCTTACATTTACTTACGACAGGGGGCTTTATGTTATGTATGTGTCTTACATTTACTTGTGACAGCGAGAAATGATAAAAAGATAACACACACTGCGACATGTGAAACACAGTCAGTGGACAGCTATCGTATGCAGTACCGAGGTGTCTTGAAACATTATTCGAATGTTCAGTTACAGAATCTACTGCTCGTATAGTGCAGTCTGAAAAATTTGCCCCGCGAGACAACAAAATAACTCCCCATCTCGAATCAAATAGGAGCGTCGTATTATCGACCGTTGCTCTTGTATTTTAACCAGTATTGTACTTGATTGCGATCCCTAAGACATAGAATTGATACGAAAGGCTTATTTATCGGTCTAGCTATAAATCTATGTCTACACTCCGCAGCTCATCTTACGGTGTGGGGCGGGGGTATCCATAACATTTCGTAATATTCAACTGTTCAGAGCTCCTCGAAGAGTTGTGTGTTTCCCCTAGACTTCAGAAATCTCTGGTAGGACGGCTTTTACTGGTGACGAGTGTAATATTAGTAATTTTCGCCTCACAAACATTAATATACGCTCAATAGTAAACGCCTGATGGCCTAAAGTTAACGAACAATTGTAAGGTAAAAGAAATGAACCATCGCATAGCAGCGACAGAATCTATTATTCTTTATCTCTGCCGTTTTTGCGCGGTGCCAGTAAATCTCTATGTACATGTATCGATTAATGGTGTAAAAAAAAAAGAATTCTGTTGTTTCAAGACAAATGAGGCTTTTGGCGCCTCACCTTTTACTGTTTGTATTCCATGAGAGGCGGACGCGGACTTGCTGCGTTGCGCAACTGTATTTTATATTCTATGTGTAAATATTGAGTGAAAATGCTAATTGTTATTTTTTTCAATCAGAAAACATGTAGTTTCTTGTAACTGATATCGAACAGACAGCATCAAGAGGACATTTTGACTGTTATGTATAAAGTATTTAAGCACAATGGTCATCTGTTGTAATTTAATATGAAAAGGTACGTAGCATTAAAAAAAAAAGTGTGTTACATGTAAGTGTGCTTATTTTCGTAAATTAACCTTGATTATTTCCATCTCCTCATTCAATCAATTAATAATTAATTTGTGTTAGTTCATCACCAGAAATTACGATCACGCTGATGGGCCGAACGCAGCATGAGGCAGAAGGAACATTATCGTTCTCCTAATATTTCTGAACCAACTCTTTTTTAATTGTGTAGTGTTGCATTTCTTTTAAAGTCTATAAATCTTCTGGTCCCTTAGTGTTGAACCGGGTATGACTACATCGCGACTATAAAAATGCACAGAAATGATAATGTTTCTTCCGAGCGATCTTAAATATATATATCAATATGCTGCTCTTATTCAGGTATTTAAGGGTCAACGTATGCTATTATAATAGTGTAATCAATCCCTGATTCTGTTGCCAAGTGGCCCACCAAAATATTCACTTTTTTTCGAAATTTTTCAAAAATAAAATAATATAAAATAACAATTCTTATTCTTTTCGTCCCCCAAGAGCAACGCTACACTTGGCGCCCGAACAGGGACTCGATCAAAATTCATTTCATGTATGTGTTTAAAAATTTTTCAGTGCTTGTTCTAATAATTGTTTCATTTTTTCATGTGGATGCAATTCAACCGAGAAAGAGAAGTGGGAAAACCTTTTAATTAATTCAGAAGAACGATTGACGAAATTACCAAAAAACGCGAGTATCCACCCGTTCATCATCAAGACAGCCACAGTAAGTGAAATTTTTATACGCAGTAGCCAAGCTTTCGTAGTGACGTAGCATCTTTCGAGTTGATCAGAACGTAAACCTGTCTTTCCTTGCCTTGAAACAGCTTTATTTCAATTTGTCCATAGTCCATTCTTATGTAGTTAAATTCAGTGAAAGTGTATCATTGTTGTCAGTGCATAAAAAAAAATTACGATATGGCGGATAACTACGCTCAAAACTGGTAAAACGTGTGATAATTCATTTGTTTGTAATTAGTAGGAACCATCTTGTCTTCTTGGCGTACATGAACGTCAGTTGTTACCCAGAGTTTAAATTTCATCTTAGGTCCCAGTAAGCCATAGCACTACGTCACAGACAAACGACTGACGGCAGCGACAAACAATATCTGTAGCATTTTGACGTTTGACAAATAATTCATGAACATGGCTGACGGTAAACAGCGGACACAAACAAAACCAGACGACAGCGGTGATGCGAATGGACCTCACTATCCATTACGATCACGCGCGACAGGTACACGAGCGGAGGCAGAAACAGCCTCGACCGAAGTTTTTGAAGCTGGTCCTAGTGTGCAAACTATTCCCGCTTTTGAAAAAAATGACTTGGCTGCAATGATCGAAGCAATAATGGAACGCAAGTTCGAAAGTCAAAGACAGAGAGAAGCGCAAAGACAGGAACGTGAAAAGCAGGAAAAATTAGATGAAAAGGCCCGCGAAGAAAAAGAGAAGGCCGAAAGACGGCATAATAAAAATCAGGTCCTTACAAATCTGTGTAACTCAGTAAAAGCGGTAAAAACAGAAATAAATTCGGTAAAAACAGAAATAAATTCAGTAAAAACAGACATAAATTCAGTAAAAACAGACATAAATTCAGTAAGAACAGATCTGCAAACGGAGATAAATGACCTAAATACACGGTTAAATTCGGTAAAGGCCGAACTAAAGGCAGACATAACAGCTGATTTAAATACCCTGTTGGGTAATGTCCAAAGCCAAATCAGTAGTCAGATCACGACCATGAGGCTAGAAATTGACACACAAGTAGAGTCAAAAATAGAGGATATTTCAAAACGGTTAGATAAGAAAATCGAAGCAGCCAAGGGAGAAATAAATTCAAAAGTGATGGAATATCAAAAACAAGCTGCGACCTTAAAAGAAGATTATACTGCAATCTCTGATGAGGTCAAAGGAGTTAAAACCGCAGTTGACACGATCGAGAATGTTGTTGATGATCTTTCCAAACAGATTGAGACTCTTAATGTAGAGGATCAAATAAAGAATACTGTTAAGGCACATGCTGAAGCATTGTCCGACCACTACCAAGAGTGGATTAAAAACAAAGACGGATTCATAGAAAACAAGGTCAAGAACGAACTCAGGGAAACGGTCAAAAACGTGACCTTTGAAATATTGGCAGCCCCTGGAAAAACAGGAGACACGGTGATGTCAGAATTAGGCCAGATAAGACGAACGTTAGCTCAAGATTTACCTGAATGGCGTCAACAGATAGTTGATGAAGTTCGTACACTAAAATGTCAAGTTGAAAATTCCCCACCTTCCGTGTCAGGAGAGTGGAATAATTCACCACGATGTAATGAACAACAGCAGGTACATTACCGTTCACCATTTGATAATGCTCAAGCTCATAGTTCTATAGAAGCACAAGTTAACCAGAGTACCAGCCCACCCACTTTTGTCAGTTTGATGCAGGAGGAAAGCGTGATCAAACATCGTATTTTTCCGACCTTTCACCCACAGAAAAGAGAAATTCATCCTATAGTGTTCCTCCGAAATTTTTCAGGAATTTTCCCGAGTAGCTGGAGTGACCGCCAGCGAATTCAATTCGTTAGTGGATTTATCGTAGGCGATGCTGCCTTATGGGGAACCGAAATGGTCGACTCTTGTAAGAGTTACAAAGAGTTTGAACAGATGTTTTTAGCTAAATTCTGGAGTTCTGGTGTGCAGCAGCGCCTGAGAAAAGAGGTTTACAACGCCGAAGTTTTTAACAGTAAGCGCGGTAGTTTGAGAAGATATTTTGAAAAGTATTTAGCGAAAATCAAGTTCTGGGATTCGCCGATCACCGCCAAAGACGTTATTATGATTCTCAAAACTAAGCTACCGATTGCGATCAGAGAAAAGTTAGTAAACGTGTCTGAGGACGATACGGACACTTTCCTATCTGTGTTAGACTCGTTAGATCTGATTTACGAGGACGCTAGAGTTGATGTTGGCAACGCTCACTTCAGTGCAGGCGGCCAGCACAATACAGAATATGCAGGCAACAATGGTGGCCGAGCGAAAGCGCGTCACAGCGACAGCCAGTACCAACCCCACAACGGTTTCAAAAATAAACACACTACGTACTCCAACAGCAAATACAAAAATAAGTACAATAACGGCCAGAGATACAATCCAATATATAATTCGTCAACACCTCAGTACGAAAATGCACATTATAATACACAGCACCAGCAATATGGAAACACGCAACCGATCAACGGTAATTATCAAAACGATCAGTCTTACGATTCAAATCGTCAGTGGAAAAGAAATAAATGGCATAATCAAGGTGGAGACCAATGTACACCTTTCAGTAACGGTTACAATCAACACAAGCCACAGCAAAATACCTTTCAGCCACAAAATATACACTTCACGCAACAAGCGAACGGACCTTCGGGAAGTCTGAAGCCTAAACGCCCGCATAATACGCAAATTTATTATGCGCAAGCGAATACGCCAGGACAACAAGATCCATTTCCAACTGAGTTCGTACCACAAAACCAACACCAGTTCCAGACGGAAGAAACTTTAAGAAATATAAATCAGCAGGAAAGTAAGCGTCGAGCGGAAAATTAAAAGCAGCACCTTTGAGCCTCCTAGAGGATGCTGCAGGTTTGAAATCATAGACCCCCTTCCAAAGTTACAAGACAACGAATTGGACCTAGACGCAAAAATCAGGCAAGCTCTCATATCATTGACAACGTATGCTAACCTCCGAAAAAAGGCATTTGATAAGAAGGTAAACAGAGTTATAGATTTCAAAGAAGGAGAAAAGGTATTAGTCAGGACTCACTTTAAACCATCCCTGTTGTTAAAGAAGAATCGTAAGTGGCAACACATTTATGAAGGTCCCTTTGTGATAATGAGGAAACCACACATTGGTAGCTATTTGTTATCTGACCCTGCCACGAATAAAATCAAAGGATTGTTCCACCATCATGATTTAAGAAAATTTTATAACGCCAGGAATTAAGTTAATTTAAGCTGTAAGAAAATTCTAAGGTATTGGAGATCAGGATTAACCAATGAGTAACAAGAACGGAACTGAACTGACTACTGACGTTAACCGGTGCTAAAAGGGAACCTATGTATTAAAACAACGCGTCTGGAAAATAAAATATAGAATAAGTTGTAGACAAGTATTTACATGAATAATCTTTATGTAAACAGGAGGACATGTCCTAGAGGCGATTTTCAATTTTAGTTATAAGTAGTATGTAAGAAAAATGACGTACTCGAGAGGTATTAATTAGCCCCGAGGTACTAAAATGAGGTAAGAGGAAGGAGCGAATAATGCACTTCTCTCGCTAAACAGTAATTTGAGAATGAGCAGGAAGGAGCGAATAATGCACTTCTCTCACTAAATAGTAATATGAAAATGATGATTATATGTGCTTAGTATTAGTAAGTGAAATTTAATCGAGGACAAGTTAATGATCTGTTTTAAAAGGAAATACTTAAACGTCCAGACAAAAGAGGAAAGTTGTGAGAAAAGATTCGATTCCATGAGGTTATTCCCTATTTTCAAATGTGACGTAAATAAGGCACCACCTGTTAGCGCAAAACAGTCGGTAGATTTAACTTGTAACTTCCAGCACAGTGCTGTGCCAGCGATGAAATAACATCTCTTTGAAGTAAACAGATACCTAGGATTAAGCATGAACAGATTGATAACGCAGTGCAATTGTTCTAAAAAGGCCTGACGTTAACCTTAAGTAAAAGCGTGATGGAATAAAAAGGAAGTTTATTATATAACGCAAAGTAAGATGAGTCCAGACTATAAACAAGTTGAGTAAAAGAACATATGAGTAGCATGGTTTATTATGCCAACTTCACGGTACTATTGAGCATTAGCGATACTGCAAATTCACAAGCTAGCAGCAAATAGAATAAGTATCTCGCCCAAGCTTCACAGGTCGCGACAGCAGCAAACAACAACACTCTAGTGAGAGGCTTATATATACAAATGATAATTAATACCCAAATGCGTAATGCATAAACTTGACTTAGTCTAAGAAATGAGCAAAGACTAGTAAGCAAGCTGCAGCAAGATGCGTATTAGATATAAATGCTAGAAGTGATAGATTTTATTTTAAGTGCGCACTGCAATATTTATTGTTTTCTCTGTGATTATCTGATTATTGAATCCCTTTCCTAAGTACAAATCCTTTAAGATCCTTGATCCTATCCACTCCTCAGGATCAACTTGTAAAGATGCACGTGTGCTTAGGAAGTGAGGCACTACGTATAAAAATGAGTAGGTTCGCGACGCGCATATTGCTTTTGTAATGCGCAATGTAAATTAAATTTTCGACCTGGTTGAGGAGTAATTTAAATTCTGTCGACGATCCGCGAGTAGGCCCGCTTTGCCCATTTTTTTTCCGACTGTTTGTATTCCTACACGAAATCCCGAGGCGGAATTGCTATTTTCAAATCTGTCCTCGAACTTTCTTTAAAGACAAGCACATACGAAAAAAAAAAAAAACTTTGACATAAATGAAGCTCCCCTCACAAGTCACTAAATAAGATGAGCACTAATTTATTGGGCCTACAAAATGAATAAGCAAGCGTGATAAAGATTACTATGAATTAAATTAATTTGTAAAGGAGATTGGAATGAATTTGGTCAAAGAAAAAGGACTTATAATAGCCTACCTGTGACCGTAGGCATAAATTTAAAAAAAAAGACTAATTAAGAAACAATTGTTTTGATTCAAAGTGATCAATTAGATTATTTCTCGATTTAAATGAACTCTTGTAAATATTAGTATGTAAAATCAAATTGTAAACACCGTGTGATGTTATGAAGCGAGAATTTCTTTTAATACATCGTTCACGCAGACGCTCACCACAGTGCAAGTGAAGTTTTAAAGTTCGACGATTTTCAGTGGCAGTATTCTACTGCACCATATGTGTGAAAAATTCATTGATGTGTGCAGTGTGTAATAATCAGTGTCATTCCACACATGCAGCTGCAGCGGTAGCTACCACTTACCTGTGAATCCGTAACTGGATAGTGGACAGGAAGTGATGTGAGGCAGTTTCGGTGGCAGAAGCTCCCTCCAGCAATCTAAAAAACACAAAGCCACGATCCGCCGAACAAAAGCGACGCACGGCACCTCAAGCGCAAAATCAACGCTCTGCAAGAAAGCTCCGGTCACGTGCGCGCGCACAGACTGAATTTCAAGATTGCTCGCAACAGTGAAGGTGGACAGCCACCACGTGACGAAATAATGTAAACGTTCAACCGCCAACAGTAGTTGCTGTGCGCTACATTCTGTAGCAAAAACATTCACACCCAGTACTGAAAACATTTTGTATGTATCATAAACCTTCCGAGAGACTCTAAGATAGAGAAGTTAACGTAATTAGTATAATGACTGATTGTACACAGACAAGTCACAAGGTCACCTCTAAACAATGTTGAAATGTAAACTTTAACGAGAGGTCACGATACGAATGAAAATAAGCACACGAAAATACGTCAAAGGATCCGATCCTTCCTATATCCCATCCCACATGTATATAAAATTAGTTTTGTAAGCTATTCTAATATAAGATATTTTATCTGTTTCATATGTGAAATAATTCGGAGAGCCACACTCGAGCCCTGAAAGTGAAAGATATGGACTTCCTTGTCGAAGCCATCACCACTGGCCGCTCTGCAATCCAAGTCTATCATAAGTAGTGTATGTGCGACGAAAATAAATGTATAATTAAGTGCGACAACGGACAAGGCAATCAATCGACAAGATGATGACAATATAATGAATACAGTCAAAACATGAAGTTGTGTACCAGTTGTGATAATCAAATTACTTTTGCAACGTTGAAAAATGAAGTGTGACTCTATTTCCTTATAAAGTTTGTAAATATGTGTACTTATAGCCTTAATTTTAAGAATCATCAAGAAAGACTGAATCCATGCAAACACTGATAGACACACAGAACAAATTCACAATGATCCACCGTCAGTAATTACAAATTGAAACGTTAATTCTTTTATTATGGAATGAATGTGAAATGAAATTTTTAATAACCTGTATGTTACACCCGAAAATTACAAATATTCCAATGGGCATGAGGATGAAAGTAATACCTTCGGTATTCCTTCCCTCCTCATGGGAGGCAGTGTAATATTAGTAATTTTCGCCTCACAAACATTAATATACGCTCAATAGTAAACGCCTGATGGCCTAAAGTTAACGAACAATTGTAAGGTAAAAGAAATGAACCATCGCATAGCAGCGACAGAATCTATTATTCTTTATCTCTGCCGTTTTTGCGCGGTGCCAGTAAATCTCTATGTACATGTATCGATTAATGGTGTAAAAAAAAAAGAATTCTGTTGTTTCAAGACAAATGAGGCTTTTGGCGCCTCACCTTTTACTGTTTGTATTCCATGAGAGGCGGACGCGGACTTGCTGCGTTGCGCAACTGTATTTTATATTCTATGTGTAAATATTGAGTGAAAATGCTAATTGTTATTTTTTTCAATCAGAAAACATGTAGTTTCTTGTAACTGATATCGAACAGACAGCATCAAGAGGACATTTTGACTGTTATGTATAAAGTATTTAAGCACAATGGTCATCTGTTGTAATTTAATATGAAAAGGTACGTAGCATTAAAAAAAAAAGTGTGTTACATGTAAGTGTGCTTATTTTCGTAAATTAACCTTGATTATTTCCATCTCCTCATTCAATCAATTAATAATTAATTTGTGTTAGTTCATCACCAGAAATTACGATCACGCTGATGGGCCGAACGCAGCATGAGGCAGAAGGAACATTATCGTTCTCCTAATATTTCTGAACCAACTCTTTTTTAATTGTGTAGTGTTGCATTTCTTTTAAAGTCTATAAATCTTCTGGTCCCTTAGTGTTGAACCGGGTATGACTACATCGCGACTATAAAAATGCACAGAAATGATAATGTTTCTTCCGAGCGATCTTAAATATATATATCAATATGCTGCTCTTATTCAGGTATTTAAGGGTCAACGTATGCTATTATAATAGTGTAATCAATCCCTGATTCTGTTGCCAAGTGGCCCACCAAAATATTCACTTTTTTTCGAAATTTTTCAAAAATAAAATAATATAAAATAACAATTCTTATTCTTTTCGTCCCCCAAGAGCAACGCTACACGAGATACTGCAAATGAAGAAAAAAAGTTTGGCGTTGTATTTCTTAATGTACAGAGTACAGCAAGCGATCTCATTTAACAAGAGAAACGTTACAGTATGTGTGCTTCTAAAATCCTTGCCCTCTGTATATTTCGCATGGAAACGAAATACATCATTCGATTCGTAATCTTTCTGAAATGAAAGACCTTATTGTTTTTAAGAGTGTTCGTACAAGTTTTCATTTCGTTGTATCCAGAATAAGCACATTACTTACATTCGAGTAGATACTTAGAAGTTCTTACTACATTACATGGCGAACACACAACAAACAAAATGCGGATTTTTGTCTAAGCTTTCGAAACGTTTGCAGCAATTTCGGTGTGTGAGATGCTGATCTTGTAATAAGTCAGAACATGAAGTCCAACGCTTTACCACTGAAACGAATTCGCGTAGATAATACACTACTGGCCATTAAAATTGCTACACCAAGAAGAACTGCAGATGATAGACGGGTACTCATTGGAGAAATATATTATACTAGAACTGACATGTGATTACATTTTCACGCAATTTTTGGCGCATAGATCCTGAGAAAGCAGTACCCAAAACAACCACTTCTGGCCATAATAACGGCCTTTATACGCCTGGGCATTGAGTCAAACAGAGCTTGGATGGCGTGTACAGGCACAGCTGCCCATGCAGCTTCAACAGACTACAGTTCATCAAGAGTAGGGACTGGCGTATTGTGACGAGCCAGTTGCTCGGCCACCATTGACCAGACGTTTTCAGTTGGTGAGAGATCTGGAGAATGTGCTGGCCAGGGCAGCAGTCGAACATTTTCTGTATCCAGAAAGGCCCGTACAGGACCTGCAACATGCTGTCGTGCATTATCCTGCTGAAATGTAGGATTTAGCAGGGATCGAATGAAGGGAAGAGCCACGGGTCGTAACACATTTGAAATGTAACGTCCCCTGTTCAAAGTGCCGTCAATGCGAACAAGAGGTGACCGAGACGTGTAACCAATGGCACCCCATACCACCACGCCGGGTAATACGCCAGTATGGCGATGACAAATACACGCTTCCAATGTGCGTTCACCGCGATGTCGCAAACACGGAAGCGACCATCATGATGCTGTAAACAGAACCTGGATTCATCCGAAAAAATGACGTTTTGCCATTCGTGCACCCAGGTTCGTCGTTGAGTACACCATCGCAGGCGCTCCTATCTGTGATGCAGTGTCAAGGGTAACCGCAGCCATGGTCTCCGAGCTGATAGTCCATGCTGCTGCAAACGTCGTCGAACTGTTCGTGCCGGCCGAAGTGGCCGTGCGGTTAAAGGCGCTGCAGTCTGGAACCGCAAGACCGCTGCGGTCGCAGGTTCGAATCCTGCCTCGGGCATGGATGTTTGTGATATCCTTAGGTTAGTTAGGTTTAACTAGTTCTAAGTTCTAGGGGACTAATGACCTCAGCAGTTGACTCCCATAGTGCTCAGAGCCATTTTTTTGAACTGTTCGTGCAGATGGTTGTTGTCTTGCAAACGTCCCCATCTGTTGACTCAGGGATCGTGACGTGGCTGCACGATCCGTTACAGCCATGAGGATAAGATGCCTGTCATCCCGACTGCTAGTGATAGGAGGCCGTTGGGATCCAGCACGCCGTTCCATATTCCATATTCTGCTAGCAGTCATTGGATCTCGACCAACGCGAGCAGCAATGTCGCGATACGATAACCCGCAATCGCGATAGGCTCCTTACACGAGGCATCACAACAACGTTTCACCAGGCAACGCCGGTCAACTGCTGTTTGTGTATGAGAAATCGGTTGGAAACTTCCCTCGTGTCAGCACGTTGTAGGTGTCGCCATCGGCGCCAACATTGTGTGAATGCACTGAAAAGCTAATCATTTGCATATCACAGCATCTTCTTCCTGTCGGTTGAATTTCGCGTCTGTAGCACGTCATCTTCGTGGTGTAGCAATTTTGATGGCCAGTAGTGTAGATACTTAGAAGTTCATACTACATTACATGGCGAACACACAACAAACAAAATGCGGAGTTTTGTCTAAGCTTTAGAAACGTTTGCAGCAATTTCGGTGTGTGAGATGATGATCGTGTTAATAAGTCAGAACATGAAGCCCAACGCTTTACCACTGAAACGAATTCGCGTGGATAATATACAGGCAATATGACGTAGCACAATAACAGTATGATCTGTCTTTGGTAGCAATCTGGATCAGTAGGAACAGGGCCTCTGGGTCAGTTTATAGTGTTGCTTATAAATTCTGGAGGCACAGCGACATGTTGAAAACGGTTGATTTATATCCACAGGATACATCAGCTCCGGGATGGGTGCATGGAAACATTGTGCGTAGTTGTAACAGCGCAGAACGGTGCGTAATCAACAAAAGACTAGATTTAAATCGAATGCGTGGTCATGGAGAAAGCAGTCTTCTTGGTTTCCTCCAGGGGAAAATGTTGAATGTTAGATTGTTACAGAGTAACGACTTCACGCTGTCCAGAATTTAACAAAAACAAAATATTTAAACGCTGCATTTAAAAAAATAAAAATGAGAAATAATAGGTTCGGCGGATGTAATCATCTGTGAACCTCCCATACAGGAAGATACTTACAGTTTTTGTTAACTAATGTTTCACTCATAGAGAAAGGTATCACGTCATGACCAATTTCAGCCATTTGACATCCACTACGATCTTCTGCTACGTGCGCCCGCATTGTCCGTATATGTTTTCTAATATCATCTACCTACATTTTGTTATGTTGTAGTCTTGGACTTTTCTTGCGTCTTTGAATCAGTCCACCAGAGAAATTCCTTGGTCTAACTGCCAACTATTCGCCAGACTAAATGTCTCGTCTATCCACATTATTATCTTTACAGTCATAATTATCTTTTCCATTTCAGTCAGTGCAACGATCCACTCGTCCGTAGTAACCCCAAACACACGTCTGTCCATTTTTCTCCGAGCATCTCACATATTTTGAATGGATTACATCTCAGAGCCATAAATCGAAACTGACAAGACCTAGTGTTTCTAAATTTTCAGTTTCAGGCACATAACGCGTCTCTTGGCACAACGACATAAAATTGTTCCTAAGGCAATGAAAACCTGCACGTCATCTACGCTCTGTGCAAGGACTGGCAACTGATCCTCGGAATAAATAAATATTAAGTATTGCGCGTAAATGGACAGAATGGTTTAATGTGGACCAGCGACATAAAACTAGATGTAGGAATGGTGGATGCTGCGTTAATTAATCGAAAGGCTTCTTAGGGACATGTCGTTCATCTCTAAAACGATCTTGATTATTAAACTGTGGTGTGCATACTGAACACCAGGTTGATTTCCGGAAAGTGACTCGGTGCCGCACTGCTGACTGTTAACAAAGTTTGATGATATGTGACTAGCTCTAAATCATTTTAACGTAATAGTAACCAGACAACTGAGGCGTCGGGAGTGTCCCAGGGAAGTGCGATAGGACCGCTCTTGCTCGCTATATAAAATTTTACTATGGTGATCATTCCTTCCTTCGCAGGTGAGCGCCAACAAAATGTTTTCATACTCCGAGGAGAAAGTTGGTGATTGCAATTTTATGAGGAGGTCCTGCCGCAGCGAAGGACACCTTTGTTTTTATGACTGGAGTCCCAATTTGTGTATCATATCCCAGCCACTCTCTCCCCTATTTCATGATAAGACAAAACGAGGTTCCCTTCTTCGATATTTTCCGATGTCCTCCGTCAGTCTTATCTGGTGCGGATCCCACAACGCACAGCAGTACTCCAGAAGAGGGCGGACAAGCGTAGTGTAAACAGTTTCTTTGCTTTCCCATTACATTATCTTTGACTTCGTTCCAATGTAAGTTATTCGTAACTGTAATCCCTAAGTATTTAGTTGAGTTTACAGCCATTAGATTTGTGTGATTTATCGTGTAACTGAAATTTAGCGGATCCTTTTTGTGCTCATGCGGATAACTTCACACCTTTCATGTTTGGGAATCATTTGCCACTTTTTGCACCATACAGATACCTTGTATAAATCATTTTGCAATTCGTTTCGATCATCTGATGCCATTACATGACGGTAAATGACAGCATCATTTGCAAACAATCTAAGAGGACTGCTCAGACTGTCTTGTAAATGATTTATCTAGATCATGAACAATAGGCCTGTAACACTTCCCCAAGGAGGGGGACGCCAGATATTACTTCTGTTTTACTCTATGACTTTCGGTCAGTTATTACGAGCTGTAATCTACCTCACAGAAAATCACAAAGGCAGTCACACTATTGAGACGACACTCCATAGGCACGCAATTTGATTAGGAGTCGCTTGTGAGGAACTGTGTCAGAAGCCTTATGGAAATCTAAAAATACAGAATCACTCTGACGTCCCCTGTCGATAGCACTCATTACTTCGTGAAAATAAATAGTTAGTTGTGTTTCATAAGGAAGATATTTTATGAATCACTGCTGGCTATTTGTTAACAGTTCGTTTTCTTCGAGGTTATTTTTTATGTTCGAGCACAGTATATGTTCTACGATCCTACTGTGGAATCGAAGTTAGTGATATGGGTCTGTAATTCAGCAGATTACTCCTGTTTCCTTTCCTGGGTATTAATGTGACATGTGCAACTTTCCATCCTTTAGGTACGGAACTTTCGATGAGGGAGCGGTTGTCTTATGACTGTTAAGTATGGGGCTATTGTATCAGCATACCCTGAAAGGAATATGATTGGTGTACCAATCTGGGCCGGAAGCCTTGCCTTTCTTAAGTGTTTTAAGCTGCTTCACTATACCAAGCACATCTACTTTTAAGGAATTTAAAAAAACAGTTTTTAGTAACTTTGCTTCAGGGTCGCTGTCGTCAATAACGTCACGATTTTTATCGCGCATTGATGGCATTTATTGCGTCTTGCCGCTGGTATATTATATACATATGACCACAATCTCTTTCGGTTTTCTGTCAGATTTCCAGATAGAGTTTCCTTGTGGAAACTGTTAAAAGCATCTCGCACTTAAATTTTGGCTAAATTTCGAGCTTCTGCAAAACTTCGAGAACCTTGGGGATTTTGCGTTCTTTTAAATTTGGCAGGCTTTTTTCGTCGCTTCTGCAATAGTATTCTGACCTGCTTTGAGTGTCATGGGCGATCAGTACCATCTCTTATTAATTTATTTGATATATATATGTCAAATTCTGCCGATACTATTTCTTTGAATTAAAACCACATCTGGTCATCGCTTGCGTAGTCAGATTGAATGGAGTGGTGACTGTATCTTAGGAAGGTGTCAAGCGAATTTTTATCTGCTTTCTTAAATAGGTGTGTTTTGCGTTTATTTTTGGTAGGTTTGGATATTACAGTATTCACTCTAGCTTTAACAACCTTATGTCTACTAATCCCAGTATCTATCATTATGCCGGCCGGAGTGGCCAAGCGGTTAAAGGCGCTACAGGCTGGAACCGCACGACCGCTACGGCCGCAGGTTCGAATCCTGCCTCGGGCATGGATGTGTGTGATGTCCTTAGGTTAGTTAGGTTTAAGTAGTTCTAGGTTCTAGGGGACTTATGACCACAGCAGTTGAGTCCCATAGTGCTCAGAGCCATTTGAACCATCTATCATTATGCTCCTTATTTGGTCAGGATTATTTCTTGCTGAGAGGTCCAAATATGTTTCCGCAACAGTTTACTCTTAGAGTGGGCTCCTGAATTAGTTATTCAAAACAATAGTCTGAGAAAGCATTCAGTACGATTTCGGACGACGTTTCATGCCTACAACCGACTTCAAACACGTATTTTCCCCAACATATCGAGGGCAGACTGAATTCACCACCAACTATAATTGTAGGAGTGAGGTACCTATTTGAAATGACGCTCAAATTTCTTTGAACTGTTCAGGAACTGTATTATCTGAGTCGAGGGGTCGCGAAAATAAACCAATTATTAATTTGTTCCAGTTGTCAAGTATAACCTCTACCGATCTAAATCACAGGAACTACCTTCGTCAATTTCACTGCAAGTTAAACTATTTCTGATAGCAATAAACACTCCACCACCAACTGTATTTCACGTATACTTTTTGAACATGGTTAGGTTCTTTGTAAAAATTTCTACTGAACATATTTCCGGCTTTAGCCAGCTTTCCATTCCTTTAACGATTTGAGATTCAGTGCTTTTTATTAGCGCTTGGAGCTCTGCTTTTTTTCCAACATAGCTACGACAGTTTACAACTGAATTATTGATTGTTCCCATGTCGACCCTCTTACTGTGGTCGTCCTACACCCATTGAGACAGAAGCCCTTTCTGCACGTTCCCAACACCCTCTAACCTAAAAAACCACCCATTCCCTTCCACGCAGCCCCTACTACCTGTGTATCCGCTTCCTGCGTGTAGTGGACCTGTAACCAATTTAGCAGAACCCAGAAACCCACCACCGTATGGCGCAAGTCGAGGAATCTGCAACTTACACCATCGCAGAACCGTCTGCGCCTCTCATTGAGAACCTCCACTCGGCTCTGTACTAAAGGACTGCAATCTATTTTGTCAACGATACTACAGATGGTGAGCTTCGCCTTCATCTCGCCAGCAAGACTGGCGAATTTTTCTACCTGAGCTAGCCATCCGAAACCAGAGAGAATTTCTTCCGAACCAGTGACACACTGCCTCTGTTCCTTTAGAAGTTTCTCTACAGTGACGGTTTACGATGAGGTTCCCCCCCCCCCGTCATGAACTGTTTTATTAGGTAGATATCCATTTAATGCATGGTCAACTATTCTTCTAAATATGAGCCACAGTCATTCTACATGACCCTCTGTATAACTGCATTTAGGATGTTCCTTATTCAGATACGACTCTACTGCCTAGTTTGACGAAGATATAAAACTTGCTACTTGTTTTAATTACCTTTTGACATTATTATTGCTACAGCTGCCTCATGGTAGCTAATACGATTTTTAATGCGAATATCCTCAAAGAGGTCAGGTCTATTTGTTAGTATTAGATCCAGAATGTTTCCGTTATGAGTGGGCTTCCGAACAATCTGTTCTAGGCAGATCTAAGAGAAGGTATTTAGTAATGTTTCACATGAGGTTTTGTCACGCGCCCCACTTACAAAATTGTAATTTTCGCAATTGGCTGTTGGATGATGAAATTCTCTTCCGTTGATGACTGGATAATTGCTGACCTTATGTGCTAGTGAGCTTCGGTTTTCTCTAAAGTTTTCGGTTACACCTGAAAGTGAGTCTGATGATCGATACAAGAATCCGATTGGCTATCTCAAATGCAGTTTCAGTTTGTATCTCGATGGGTCTCGGTTTTTTGTGTATTTCGGCAAATACACCACCTCCATTTACCAATAGCCAATCTCTTAGGTATATATTTTTACATTGTCCCTAAAAATCTCACTGCTGTCAATTTCGGGATGTAAACAATTTTCTGCACTTTGTATTTTTTGAACTCTGGAAATTTGTTGCGAATGCTTCGGGAATTAATTGCCTGGATTTTAATAGTGTCGCCGGTTCCAGAGCTATATGTACAGTAGAGAGATATTTTTTAGTTAGATGTGTTTGGATAGTTGCGGGGATGCAAGTATTTAACGATTAAAAGAATTGAAAAACTGGCTTTCTGGCTTCCCACGTTATTTATTTGATGTTCTATCACATAATCTTTTTGGCTCCTCCGACAGATTTTGCATCCTAATTATAGTGTAAATTTGTAATTTCTACTTCTTGATACGTATAACATACTTGGCAGGGATGTGTTTTCTCATATCATCCTTGTATTAAATGTTTCGCATTGTAATACAGACAAAATTGTGTTTTCTTGTTCTTGCTTAGGATGGTTTTAATGTGCATAATCAGTCCGACGCTGGAATGTATATTCCGAAACCGATCATACATGTTGTACGAACAATTAACATAAATAAGTTATCGTGTAGATACGAGATATTTCGTTTTTTACAACAAAAGTTTATTTTACTTCTGATCAAACGTTTCGCCTCCTCCTACTAGCAGTCATTAGTGGTTCTCATTTTGCTATTCTTTTCATGTTTCCATCCGTTTTTCTGTAGGCACTAGATGCCCACAGTACGCGTTTCCAGTTCATCGTACGTCACATTTACATAATTCACTATTCTAATCTTTTGAATGGCTGCAAATATTAAGAATAATATCCATAAAATGCAGCCTTTCTTTCACATAGTAAGATCTCATAGGCTTAGTGTACTTTGGTTAGGTTAATTTTATATATTGGGTAATTTTGGGCAACTAAATGACACACACTTCATTTCTTGTTGCAGAGAAGCGTGTCTTGGACGATGATCGCCGGCTGGTGCTAGGGAATATGGTCTCTCAACGCCAGTGCAACGGATATCTGTACAGTTACACAGATGCTTCCATTGTCACCAGAGTCGCCGCTTGATGCAAGAGAGACAATGGCTTCAGTGCCAGAAGCAATGAATCTGGTGAAATCTGGTAGGAACGGTGCTGGATCCCCTGCTAACGGCACTCTGCGTGGTTCCACAGCGGTGGAGGACAACGGAGAACTGTCTGTAACAGTTGTAACGCGTTCGAGAGAAGACGTTCAAATCTCAGAGGGGTTCAATCAGAGCTCGATCGCACATGTTGCAGTAACTGCCACTAGTACTAATGGCCAGACTAATCGACAGGGGATTAAGAGATATCTCTTCCGCGAGCCTCCACAGTTACAACCACAGTCAGGCGCCGAGAGGAGAGTTTCTCAGGGTGAGATTGTCGGGACCGAAGACCAGGTTTCTCAGAAGACAGCCACAGATGGTGGGAAACGTAGGGCAATGGAGAATGGCCGATGGATGGAGATGTCTGCTGCTCGTCCCGACGGAACTGACGTCCGAGTGTCGGCCACCAACATGACCCGGGACACCAACAGTGACGACGAATACATCGATGTCGAAACTTTCGACCCAGTCGAGGATCGACGCCAATGGCTGCTGGAGCAGAGTAGGAGGCTGGTGGCATCCAACCGGGTCCAGTACGAAGACATCGCTCCACATCCTAAAATACCCTCTTCTGCTGAACAGATCAGTAGAGACGCCACTGAAACAGGAGGAGAACACACTGCTATAGATGATGACCGCGTCCCTTCGCTGGACAGTGGCTGCTATTCTGATGAGGAAGTCAGAGTCAGGATGAGGGGATCCAGTTCTGACTGGAGCGACTCAGTTGGCGAAGCACACAGGAATAAAGAGAGTGGGACAGGAAGGCTTTCTTCTTCCAGTGTGACACCTGAGGATGCTGACAAATCTCATAGGCATAGCTACCGAAGGGTGTATCCTGTGAATGACGACAAAATGGCGTTTTCACCTCCAGAGCCCATTAGTAGCTCAGACCGGCCAGCACCTAATCACGAACATCGTCAAGTAGCGACTTTGAAACACAATGGAAGCTCCACAGCACATTCTCCCATCCACGTCTCATACGTCAAGTCGTGTGGTGGATACACACTATATATTCCTGGGAAAGTCCTGCCGCCTGAGAAGGATATTTCTGTATCCAGCAATGGCAACGTGAGAGTTTCTGACACACTAAGTGGCCCAGTAAGTCGCAACAGTACCGAAGTGGTGTACACAATGGATACTTCTGCAGTGAGGATGTCTACCAGCACATCATCAGCAATTGATTCACATGTACTCCTTGACAACGTTAAACATGCTGCGGCAGTAGTTCAGCGCAAAAGCGTAGTGGTGGCGACAGGTGATGATAGTATTCCACAACGGGAGCTCAACAGGTGTACTCCAGAAGAAGCTAGAGGGCATGATGAAATTCTAAGAACGAAATCTGTTGACAGGGCTAATGTACAATTGTTACCTAACAGCAGAGATGAGGCGCCGAATCGATATTTACAACAATTTAGCAGTTACAACCCAAATCGTGCAGTAATTATTCCAATTCCGAGTGAAAAATCAGCTTTCGTAAACACTTCACATAGTAGCGTGCACAGTGGATTAAAAGCTGTGGTCGCCCCGGGAAGGTATCTTCGTGTGGAAGGAAGTGTGCCTGAGACTAGAAATTCCAGGGACGGGAATGCTACGGACTTTGAAAGAATGGCACCACCCCTGGAGACAGTGCACAGATATATTCCCAGTGGAACATTTCTTCCTCGCGGTTACATTACTCCCCCACCTAGGATGGTAGTGAAGAACCCAGTAAGTAGTCGAGCTGATTTTAACGCAGCAGTGGTAGAAGGTACAGCATACTCAAATGGCTTCAACGGCAGCAATGCGCGCCGCAGATCTGATGCCAGAGTGACACCTGATAATTCAAGAGATAGCGAGTATGCATACCACCGCAGCAAACCCATAAGGGTTGTTTACACCCCAATAAGTGACATAGCTGACGACGAACCTCCAAGAAAAGTGTCCAGGTTTTCTTATGGCAACGAAAGGCTGTTATCAATTGCCGAAATCGAGCACGAATCTCAAACTGCTGTGCGACATGCTCGCTATCTGACGACAGAAGCCTTGACTGTCGGTGCCCAATCGCTAGATGCTAAAGTAAGATCGATGAATCATTGGCCAGTTGCATATGGTTCTCATATTCTGAAGACTTACCTAAGAGGGCAGGATGCGCTCGACCAGGAATCGGTGCACCGCTCTAATAGTCCCGTATCTAAAGATGCAGTACCCGATTCGGAAACCGGCTCTGTCAGGCAGTGGCGCATGAGATTTGGGGATCGCCTACGTGCAGAAGAGGAATGTAATCCAGTTGACAGGAGGGAACGGATTTCGAGACCAGAAATTGAGAGCGTCACTTACGAAGGTAGTTGTAGGAAGCCATTGAACGACTATAATTCTAAGGGCGATGTGAATGGCACGCTCGACCTAAGTAAGAAAGATCTAGTCCAACAGAGGGACGGGGCTGTGTCTGCGAAGGAAGCAGTACATTTTGCGCGTGGGCAGTCACGATACGTTAGTTCTGACGAGCGCTGTTCGCCCACTGAACGGAAACCAAAATCACACAAGGACCCGGTGGTGACTCCCGCCAGTGTGATAGTGACAAGTGGGGCGGGAGGCAGTGTAAAAGGAGTCCACTCTGGTGGTGAGCACTCGAGACAAGTCGTCAGGTCAGTTATCGTTTCAGCTGACAGTCGGAAGGTCGGTAGTGGGCAGAAGTCGTCGCCACTCCATCCCGAGGTGGGAACTGAACGATTTAGAGAAGTGAGGTGCGAGCGCCGCACCGCGGAACCTTCTACGGTGTTGGCTCCAGAACCGGGAGGTCAGAGGAGTAGGTACATGATAACGAGAGAGGGAGATGGAAACAGGTTCGTAATCCGTGAGGTCGAAAGTGATGTGAGGACAGCAGCAGGACAGCTGGTTGCGATTAAGGAAAGGATAGAGAGTGAATTGGGTGGTAGTCCAACTGGTGCGGTGCAGGGGAGGCGCGTGCTGAAAGATGTGAACAGGGGCGAGGTCGGCGCCGTCCGTTCCTCAAAGAGTCCGCCAGAGGACCGGCACCGCCCTCCAGCCTCGGTCATCAGGACGGCACCCCGCGCGCCGTCTCGGGAGAGTCGACCGGAGCAGCAGAGACCGACCGAGGGAGACCTGTCGGACGACGAGGTGGTGGAGCTGTACCGCGTGCGACGGGTCCTCCCCAGCGGGATGCCACACTTCGAACCCACGGCCGGCGAGTGCGCGTGGGCGGACGCCGAGTGGGCGTCCGGCGGGGGCAGGGTCGAGGACGAGTCGGTGTACGGCCCGTCGGACAGCGACGAGGACCGCGCGCTCCGGCTGCGGGTGTCGGTGATCCTGTGGGCGCTGCTGGGCGGCGAGCGGCTGCGCGCCGTGGGCTGGCCGCGGCAGGCGGCGCGGCGCGTCCTCTGGCGCACCGTCGACGTCTGTTGCGCCGTGGCCGGCGCCAAGAGCCCGGCCGCCGTGCCGCTGCCCGCCGACCACGACTGCGGCGCCGACATGGCCTGCTTCCGCGACCACGCGCATCGCTTCCTCGAGGTGTGCGCGCCGACGCGCGACCACTGGAAGCGCTACGGCTGGGCCTCGCTCACCATCGACGCCGTCGTCGCCAAGGTCTACAGGGAAGGTGAGCCACGCGCGAGCGCACACGGACTCCAGGAAGACATTAGTCACGTATTCCGTTCCTTACCCTTAGGTTCACAGGCGAATGGAAAAACTGGTAAAAGCCGACCTCGGGGAAGATCAGTTTGGATTCCGTAGAAATACTGGAACACGTGAGGCAATACTGACCCTACGACTTATCTTAGAAGCTAGATTAAGGAAAGGCAAACCTACGTTTCTACCATTTGTAGACTTAGAGAAAGCTTTTGACAATCTACATCTACATCTACATGATTACTCTGCAATTCACATTTAAGTGCTTGGCAGAGGGTTCATCGAATCACAATCATACTATCTCCCTACCATTCCACTCCCGAACAGCGCGCGGGAAAAACGAACACCTAAACCTTTCTGTTCGAGCTGTGATTTCTCTTATTTTATTTTGTTGATCATTCCTACCTATGTAGGTTGGGCTCAACAAAATATTTTCGCATTCGGAAGAGAACGTTGGTGACTGAAATTTCGTAAATAGATCTCGCCACGACGAAAAACGTCTTTGCTTTAATTACTTCCATCCCAACTCATGTATCATATCTGCCACACTCTCTCCCCTATTGCGTGATAATACAAAACGAGCTGCCCTTTTTTTGCACCCTTTCGATGTCCTCCTTCAATCCCACCTGGCAAGGATCCCACACCGCACAGCAATATTCTAACAGAGGACGGACAAGTGTAGTGTAAGCTGTCTCTTTACTGGACTCGTTGCATCTTCTAAGTGTCCTGCCAATGAAACGCAACCTTTGGCTCGCCTTCCCCACAATATTATCCATGTGGTCTTTCCAACTCAAGTTGTTCCTAATTTTAACTCTCAGGTACTTAGTTGAATTGACAGCCTTGAGAATTGTACTATTTATCGAGTAATCGAATTCCAACGGATTTCTTTTGGAACTCATGTGGATCACCTCACACTTTTCGTTATTTAGCGCCACACCATACAACAATCTTTTCTAAATCGCTTTGCAACTGATACTGGTCTTCAGATGATATTACTAGACGGTAAATTACAGCATCATCTGCGGACAACCTAAGAGAACTGCTCAGATTGTCACCCAGGTCATTTATATAGATCAGGAACAGCAGAGGTTCCAGGACGCTTCCCTGGGGAACACCTGATATCACTTCAGTTTTACTCGATGATTTGGCGTCTGTTACTACGAACTGCGAACTTCCTGACAGGAAATCACGAATCCAGTCGCACAACTGGGACGATACCCCATAGGCCCGCAGCTTGATTAGAAGTCGCTTGTGAGGAACGGTGTCGAAAGCTTTCCGGAAATCGAGAAATACGGAATCAACTTGAGATCCCCTGCCGATAGCGGCTATCACTTCGTGCGAATAAAGAGCTAGCTGCGTTGCACAAGAACGATGTTTTCTGAAACCATGTTGATTACGTATCAATAGATCGTTCCCTTCGAGGTGATTCATAATGTTTGAATACAGTATATGCTCCAAAACCCTACTGCAAACCCACGTCAATGATATAGGTCTCTAGTTCTATGGATTACTCCTTCTACCCATCAAAACACTGGTGTGACCTGCGCAATTTTCCAATCTGTAGGTACAGATCTATCGGTGAGCGAGCGGTTGTATATGATTGCTAAGTAGGGAGCTATTGTATCAGCGTAATCTGAAAGGAACCTAACAGGTATACAATCTGGACCTGAAAACTTGCCCGTATCAAGCGATTTGAGTTGCTTCGCAATGTTGACTGGAATACTCTCTTTCAAATTCTAAAGGAGGCAGGGGTAAAATACAGAGAGCGAAAGACTATTTACAATTTGTACAGAAACCAGATGGCAGTTATAAGAGTCGAGGGACATGAAAGGGAAGCAGAGGTTGGGAAGGGAGTGAGACAGGGTTGTAGCCTCTCCCCGACGCTATTCAATCTGTATATTGAGCAAGCAGTAAAGGAAACAAAAGAAGAATTCGGAGTAGGTATTATAATCCATGGAGAAGAAATAAAAACTTTGAGGTTTGCTGATGACATTGTAATTCTGTCAGAGACAGCAAAGGACTTAGAAGAGCAGTTGAACGAAATGGATAATGTCTTGAAAGGAGAATGTAAGATGAACATCAACAAAAGCAAAACCAGGATAATGGAATGTAGTCTAATTAAGTCGGGTGATGCTGGGGGAATTAGATTAGGAAATGAGACACTTAAAGTAGTTAAGGAGTTTTGCTATTTGGGGAGCAAAATAACTGATGGTAGTCGAAGTAGAGAGGATATAAAATGTAGACTAGCAACGGAAAGGAAAGCGTTTCTGAAGAAGAGAAATTTTTTAACATCGAGTATTGATTTAAGTGTCAGGAAGTCGTTTCTGAAAGTATTTGTATGGAGTGTAGCCATGCAGTGAAACGTGGACGATAAATAGTTTAGACAAAAAGAGAATAGAAACTTTCGAAATGTGGTGCTACAGAAGAATGCTGAAGATTAGATGGGTAGATCACATAACTAATGAGGAGGTGTTGAATAGAATTGGGGAGAAGAGAAATTTGTGGCACAACTTGACCAGAAGAAGAGATCGGTTGGTAGGATATGTTCTGAGGCATCAAGGGATCTACAATTTAGTATTGGAGGGCAGCGTGGAGGGTAAAAATCGTAGAGGGAGACTAGGAGATGAATACACTAAACAGATTCGAAGGATGTAGGTTGCAGTGGGTATTGGGAGATGAGGAAGCTTGCACAGCATAGGGTAGCATGGAGAGCTGCATTAAATCAGTCTCAGGACTGAAGATCACAACAACAACAGGTTCACAGATCTCAACTTAATACATGTTATAAAAATGGAGGTACAAGTTTATGTAAATGTACAGGGTGATTCAGCCGCCCCTACCGTTGTCGTTTTATGCAGCCCGCATTGGTATAACTGGCGCGAGATTTTCATATTCTCTCACTCGCTACGCCGAGACTATTAATTGTTTCTTCTTTTCTTCAAAAAACATATATTTGTGGGAAATTTAGTGTTAATTGAGTTTTGTACTAAGATAATTTTTCGCTGGAAGCCATACTTTTCAAGTTATTGTAACGTCTCTTAGCGAAACACACATTATATGTGGTAAAAAAGGAGAAAAGAATAGTTGAACTGGATGACTGTAATTGCGTGGACTACGATTGTGTGAACTTTATGTAATAAAGAAAACCATTATGTGTCATGTTTTATACTTGTATAGATTTATGTACCGATTTTTTTTAAAGATATCTGTGTCGGCGAGTGCTGAAACCGCCACAGACGATACTTACTAAATATCAAACAAAGATGAGAATATGTCACAAAGAGTATAAATAGTAGTGACCGAGCATTAATTTCTCTGTCGTCTTCTTGGAGTTACGTGAGTAGGAAGAGCCTGTGACGCTGTATTGTATGCTTGTGTAGCATTCTTTTTGTCAAGATTGAGAGAAGGGCTTCATTATATACTGATTTGTAAAGGTGTGTAATAATTTAATCTGTCTAAATGTTTTGAATAGAGCTACTTAGTGAAAACTTGCTTTATGATTTGTATCATCGAAGAGCAATGTGCCGAGAATAAGAGGACGATAGCTGCAATAGTCTAGGGGCATGAAAGGGAACAGAGGTTGGGAAGGGAGTGAGACAGGGTTGTAGCCTATCCCCGATGTTATTCAATCTGTATATTGAGCAAGCAGTAAAGGAAACAAAAGAAAAATTCGGAGTAGGAATTAAAATCCATGGAGAAGAAATTAAAACTTTGAGGTAGGTCGATGACATTGTAATTCCGTCGGAGACAGCAAAGGACCTGGAAGAGCAGCTGAACGAAATGGATAGTGTCTTGAATGGAGGATATAAGATGAACATCAACAAAAGCAAAACGAGGATAATGGAATGTAGTCGAATGAAATTGGATGATGCTGAGGGTATTAGATTAGGTAATGAGACGCTTAAAGTAGTAAATGAGTTTTGCTCTTTGTGGAGCAAAATAACTTATGATGGACGAAGTAGAGAGGATATAAAATGTAGACTGGCAATGGCAAGGAAAGCGTTTCTGAAGAACAGAAATTTGTTAACATCGAGTTTAGATTTAAGTGTCAGGATGTCTTTTCTGAAAGTATTTGTATGGAGTGTAGCCATGTATGGAAGTGAATCGTGGACGATAAATAGTTTAGACAAAAAGAGAATATAAGCTTTCGAAATATGGTGCTACAGAAGAATGCTGAAGATTAGATGGGTAGATCACATAACGAATGTGGAGTATTGAATATAATTGGGGAGAAGAGGAGTTTGTGGCACAACGTTAATAGAAGAAGGGATCGGTTGGTAGGACATATTCTGAGGCATTAAGGGATCACCAGTTTTGTATTGGAGGGCAGGGCGGAGGGTAAAAATCGTAGAGGGAGACCAAGAGATGAATACACTATACAGATTCAGAAGGATGTAGGTTACAGTAGGTACTGGGTGATGAAGAAGCTTGCACACGATAGAGTAGTATGAAGAGCTGCATCAGACCAGTCTCTGGACTGAAGACGACAACAACAACAACAGCTGCAAACGTCACTGCAGAACTTGAAACTTCATAGTGCTTACTTAAACTGCTGTGTGCAACTGCTGCTACTGAGTGAAACTTCTGGTCTTTACCGCGAGATCAAACTTTTGGTGAAACTGCTGAGTGAAACTGAACATACTGTCTCGTTACTTATTTTTATCATTTCAACACTGACCTACGGAATTTTGCCTGTCAAAGACAACATAAACTGAACCTGTTCATTCATTACCCACAATATACAAGCCCAACACAATCTGACTGCTATAGAATAACAACATGGCTTCAAATAATTAACACAAAAGAATGGCCCTGAATTGGAAGAAATCCTAACAATAACCCATACTGTTCTTAAGTCACTTACCTCACAGAAAATCTTCATAACACGACCTAAAGCAATTACAGCAAGCATCAACTACAGCCAGCTAAATAAAAAGATTCTAACTACTATAGGCTCTACCAACTAGGAGGCATGTTGTTGTTGTTGTGGTCTTCAGTCCTGAGACTGGTTTGATGCAGCTCTCCATGTTACTCTATCCTGTGCAAGCTGCTTCATCTCCCAGTACGTACTGCAGCCTACATCGTGAATCTGCTTAGTGTATTCATCTCTTGGTCTCCCTCTACGATTTTTACCCTCCACGCCGCCCTCCAATACTAAACTGGTGATCCCTTGATGCCTCACAACACGTCCTACAAACCGATCCCTTCTTCTAGTCAAGTTGTGCCACAAACTCCTCTTCTCCCCAATTCTATTCAATACCTCCTCATTAGTTATGTGATATACCCATTTAATCTTCAGCATTTTTCTGTAGCACCACATTTCGAAAGCTTCTATTTTCTTCTTGTCAAACTATGTATCGTCCACATTCACTTCCATACATGGCTACAGTCCATACAAATACTTTCAGAAACGACTTCCTGACACTTAAATCTATACTTGATGTTAATAGATTTCTCTTCTGCAGAAACGCTTTCCTTGCCATTGCCAGTCTACATTTTATATCCTCTCTACTTCGACCATCATCAGTTATTTTGCTCCTCAAATAGCAAAACTCCTTTACTACTTTAAGTGTCTCATTTCCTAATCTAATTCTCTTAGCATCACCCGATTTAATTCGACTAGTAGGAGGCATATGGTTAGCAAAAGAAAGATTTTGTTGAAGAGCAAACAATGTATTTATCAGATTTTATCTCATTCATGTGACATCCAGTTCCAAAAATTATATAGTCGTCAATAATTCCACTACCCAAACATACCAATTACATCCATCCTCATTTTACAATGCATGTCCTACCAACACTGAGTCTCCGCGAAGGACTCATGTCCAAGCCGTACGTTCACTAACTGCTAACTGCTAGTCCGTCCAACCACAGAGTCTCTTACCTAGGGCGCAGAGCGCTGCCAGCGATGTTAATACAGTCTACAGGGCTGCCAACATACAAACATATAAACAGACTGCTTACAAAATGAATGTTGGACTCGCGAGCCCTGTCAGCACCAAACCAACATGAAAGAGACTCCATAATTTGGGAACTGCCTGGCGAGCTGGAATTCCAAGTCCACACATCAGTGGTGCAAAAGCCCTTACAGGAAAACGTGATTTTGAAGCCATGAAACCGGGACTGCAGAGCCATGGAAGGAGCTCATTTAGTCGGATGATTTTTATATCGCACTGTTTCCGAGTTCTGATTGGCTTTACGTCCAAAGAGCGAAACATGGTGGGTGTTCGGTGAGGGTCTGGGCAGTCATATCGTGGTATTCCACGGTCCCCTTAGATACTCTCCAAAGTCGCATTACTGTCAAGGATTACGTCGCGTCTTCCCAGACCACCTACGGCACCAGATATCAGTGTTACTGAGCGTTTGTCGTCCACCGTGGAAGGAAGGGTGCATGATCGTTAACTGCCTCCATCACCATTCCTCGAACGTGCTACTATTTTGCAGGAAGAATGATAGAAGATTCCCTCGAAAACCATAAATAAACTATATTTATCCATTCCGATACGACTGGAGCCGTTGTGAATGCCAACGGTTTTCGTACACTGTATTAGTCGTGGTAATGTGTTGAGTTTCTGGTGTTTTCCTATTTTCGTCCAGCCCCTGTAACTGTTGTCAGTTGCACTGCAGGTATCGCCTGATGACGACCCTGAGGTCACAGATACCAGAGGAATAAAGACATTTCAACAGCAGCAGCGGTGCAGAAAAATTTTATGATTTATAAATTTTTTAATAGCTGTGGAGTATAAAAGGCATGAGAATGCGAGGCAGCTTCGCTGAACATCTAGACATGTTCATTCATTACGACAAATGCAATATCTCCTTTCACCTACCTAGTGTAGCGCAGATTCGTCTTCGCCGTTCACGTCGCCTTCTGTAGTACTTAGGAAAAGGCTCTGGTGCCCGCATTGATTGCTGTACTTAGAAATCTCGCTGTAGGAACAGGGTTAAGCACTGTACCATTCGATCTTGTCTGAAAAAAAAGAGGGTATGTCACAGTAAGACAAACAAAGAGATGCGTTTCATACTAATGTTAACATGATTAGAGGAGGGTAGCTTTTAGACAATTCAGCTCATGTGATTCGCTGTGGATTCACAAAACACGTGAATAGTGGCCAAAAAAATACGAGGTCAGTTGACATGCGATGCAGTATTTAAGTATCATGACGAACTAAAATAATCGAAATATCGAGGATCACTCACAAAGTAACTATCGAATTTCCTTGAAACTGCTGAATAGCCCGCCACAGAGTTGTGCCAATTTTCTTTTCATAGGATGCATGTAATCACTGATTTACTGACTTAGAAGTCTATGGATCGACTGCCGATGACAGTCTCAGTATTTTATGGGGTGAGAAGTAACGGGAATTCTGCAACACAGCACGTTCTATTCGTCAGATTTGCGGCATTTTTTTCATTGTTGTGTTAGTAAACATGTCCGAAAAGTTCCTATACAGTTTTAGGTATTTTCTGTATTTCGTATGTTGTTAGCTGTCGACAATGTTACATGTGCTTTGGCGGTACTCGCGATTATATATCTCTATATATAAAAGACAATGTCCTGAATTACTGGCTTTTCATCCCCTAGCCCATACTTACGCTACAGACGTCGCTGAAGAAGGGATTTTCCGAAATTCCGTCCCTAAATGGGTGAAAAAATGTCGCTATTAAGGCAATTTTGAATCTGGACCCACGAAAATTGGTATTTGGTTTCTCAATCAGCAATAAAGAAATACATATTTCAGCATTTTTTGGAAATTTAATCCTATGGGGGTGGAATAGTGAGTCAAAGCTATCTTTGAAAATATAACATTATTAAAGAACTACCAATGTATTTTTAAAGCTTCATTATGAACACTGTTCAGTGTTTCTGGAAATTGACCCCTAAGGGGGTGAAATATGGGATGAGACATTTTATGAAAATATTTTATTATGAAAGAATTTTTAAAGCTAAATCTATGAAAATTTAAATTTTGCTTCTCAGTTGGAAATAAAAAAAACTCGTGTTTCACTGTTTTTGGAAATTCAGTCCCTATGCGGGTGAAACGGGGGATGAAAGTTTTTATGGAACTATTTCATAGTGCAAGCATTTCTGAAGGAAAATCTAAGAAAATTTGTATTTAGCTTCGTGTCACCGTTTTCGGAAATTCAACTTCTAAGGGGCTGAAATAGGGTCACACTGATTTACTGACTCATCATCGCTCAATCCAAACCGCTAAGAACAGAAAGTTGAAGTTTGAAGGGGGTGTGGATCTTATACTGTAGGCATCATTTAAGAAGAAATTGTTCGAAATTACGCTCCTAAAGAGCTGAGGCAGGAGATGAAAGGATTTTTTAAAATATGTCACTATTAAGGCAATTTTTAAGCTAGACTTACGAAAATATGTATTTGGTTTCCCAGTTAGAAAATAAAAAAAATCGCGTTTCAACATTTTTGGAAATTCAGCTACTAAGGGAATAAAATAGTGGACGAAAGATGTTTTGAAAACAAATAATTACTGAGGAGGTGCTAAACGATTTTTAAGGCTACATCTATGAAAACTGATATTTGACTTGTCGGTTAGAAATAAAAATAGACGCGTTTCAGTGTTTCTAGAAATTCAACCCCTAAGGGAGTGCAATAGCGGATGAAAATTTTTAAGAAAATATTTCGTTACATTGAAAAAATTTTAGAGCTAAATTTATGAAAATTGGTATTTCACTTCTCGGTTAGGTATAAAGAAATTATTTTCAGGGGATGTTAGTTGCTAAGGAAAAATATCAACAAGAGCGCAAAATGCATAACTTCGGGCTCCAGCTATCAGAATCGCTTTTTGGTCAGAACAGCATTCTGAAAAGATGGCCTTAATTAGCGTAAAAAAGCTTAGAATGGGTTGAAGTTTGTGAGCAACATAAAAATTCGATTAAATAAAAACAAAAAATAATCTCTGCAGCCCACGTAGTCGACGCGAGCGAAGCAGCGGTCGCTAAGCTAGTTTTGTATAGAAATGAATCAGAGAATTTATACTAATTTTGATGTAATAGCGAAGTAAAGTGCAGCAACCTCTGAAATATGTTAAATATTGTGAAAGTTAAATACTGATTTTGCCTAGTTTGGCGTGAGTGACTTGTTTACGAGTGGTGTCAGCGTTTTAAAGAAGGCTGTGAAGTCGTTGAAATGCCAGCGCACCATGAACTTCCTAGCACATCATCAATCAAGTGAAAGAAATGATTATGAACAATCTCCGAATCAGTAGTCAGTGATGACGCTGGCATACCAGCTGGTTCAGGCCATGAAGGTTTTCGGGATGCTTTAGGTATGAAACGTGTGACAGGGAAGTTTGTTATAAATTTGTAGAATTCCGAACCAAAACGCCCAACTGTTCAAGTGAAAGCATTCTATATAATGCCACAGAAGCTCGATACATGCTGTCACATGTGAAGTTTATGCTCACTGTATTCCTCAGTTTTAACGAAATAACGCACGACGAGTTCTTGCCACAACGTCGAACGATCAGTAAGGAATATTACAACTTAATGCCGTTTGCGTGAAGCGGTTTGACAAAAATCCTCGGATTTGTGGCTTTAGCAATTCGTTAATACACCCGGCTCACACCTCGTTGCTTGTCGTGATTTTTGTAACTGTAATGATCCTCAAGTCTCCATATTCGCCAGACATGCCCCATGAAACTTTTTTTCTGTTTCAGAAAATAAAGAAAATCGCAAAGAGCCGTTATTTCAGAAGCATAGACATTAAAATCGAGTCGCTGAGAGAGCTAGAAGCTATACGAAAGATCGAGTTCCAGAAGTTTTTCGGGGCTTGGAAAAAGTGTATAATTTACCAAGACTTCTTCTAGTCTCTCGAAGTTTCTCTGTATCCTTTTCTGTACATAGTGCATCGGTAACTTGGGTTAGGTTGAGTAAATTTATGTTAGCTTATATAAAATTTTCTAGAGGCACAAAATTGCTCACCTGCATTGAAAACTAAGAAAACGGTGTTCCAAAGATAACTTGTGTCGAAGAACACACGTAATCTCTATAAATATGGAAATATTTGAGTTACACGATAAAATTAAATGAATTTTATGAGTAGAAATTATTCGCACAATAAATTCCTCTCTAGTATGCGGTGTCCAAAATCAATATTGAAAGCATAAACATCGACTGGTGGGCACCTCTTTCTTGCGTATAAACTCTGCTTGTGTGTATCGTCTCAGCCGGCCGAAGTGGCCGTGCGGTTAAAGGCGCTGCAGTCTGGAACCGCAAGACCGCTACGGTTGCAGGTTCGAATCCTGCCTCGGGCATGGATGTTTGTGATGTCCTTAGTTTAGTTAGGTTTAACTAGTTCTAAGTTCTAGGGGACTAATGACCTCAGCAGTTGAGTCCCATAGTGCTCAGAGCAATTTGAACCATTTTTTTGTGTATCGTCTCAGTTCTAATTTGAGATTCTCTCACTCCTCCATTGCTTATACGGCCTAGCCATGAGACTTCTACCACCTCTCAAAGAAATCTCATTGCGGTTATTTGAATTCTGCTTCTGTCTTTAGATGTCGTGTTCCGTGTCTCACTTCCACAGGTGTTTGTTTGTAACGTCGTGATGAAATCTACTTAATTTATATCAGAAGCCTGCAAAATTTAATTACGCTTGTGTGTCAAACGAAAAAAATCCAGAAAAGAATGAAGTCAGTCAACACACACAAATAAATGCTGATAAATGGTACAATACGCCAGTCACTACACTTGATCAACTGTGGTATCGTGCTGAAGCTGCATGGGCGATTATACCTGTACACACCATGCATGCTCTGTTTGACTCAATGCCTAGGCGTTTCAAGGCCGTTATTACGGCCAGAGGTGGTTGTTCTATGTAGTGATTTCTCAGGATCTATGCACCGAAGTTGAGTGAAAATGTAATCACATGCCAGTTCTAGTATAATATATTTGTCAAATGAATACCCGTTTATCATCTGCATTTCTTCTTGGTGTAGCAATTTTAATGGCCAGTAGTGTATTTGACAACGAACCGCACCTGTGGAAAGTCCTCAATAAATTGCAAGAGTCATTCGCGGTCAGCACAGTGTAGGTGTGAGTGAATTACGACGAAGCTAAGTGAATTTTAAGGTGGGAAAATTGTTGTTACTCGTATGGTAGGCGCTGCCGTAACTAGGAGAGCCGAAGTGTGCTCGATGATGATCTTGGCAGCCTTATTTTGGTGTTCCATGGGCCCCATGATTACTCTGTAAGGTCGCATTTCTACCAACGATTATGTGACCATTTTGCCTGATCAGATCCCTTGGTACAGTGTTTCTTATCCAATGGTGAGACTGTGTTCCAAAACGCCGGGTCACCTGTTGACACAGCTTGTATTGTCCACCACTGGTTTTGTGAACACGAGGGTGAATTGCCACACCTCCAGTGGGCCACCTCAGTCTCCAGATCTCAGCATCATTGGGACTTTGTTGTCAATATGGAGAGAGGGCTGCTTGTTTGCTATCAACCTGCTTCATCGTTACCTGATTTTCTCACCATTTTGCAGGAAGAATGGTTTAAGATCACCTTGAAAACGGTAGAGGAACTGTATTTATCCATTCCGAGACGGCTGGAAGATGTTTTGAATGCCAAAGCTTTGTCTATAGTCTACAACGTATTAGGCATGGTAATGTGTTGAGTTTCTGGTGTTCCCATTTTTTGTTCAACCCCTGTGTGTTCGACAGGCACTCATAAACATTAAGTGAGAGGTAAGAAGTGTGCACAGGTTACTTTTTTATAGATAGTACTCCACTATGGTACATACTTCAACTCCGAGTTTGAGGGCAGTTGGCCATAGAGGTACAAGAGGGAGACGGTTGTAATCCTGTCGATGAAACGCATTTCTATCACGACGACTTGGTCAGCGAGGGAACAAGTGCTGGCGTATACACTAGTGGCCATTAAAATTGCTACACCAAGAAGAAATGCAGATGATAAACGGCTATTCATTGTACAAATATATTATACTAGAATTGACATGTGATTACATTTTCAAGCAGTTTGGGTGCTTAGATCCTGAGAAATCAGAACCCAGAACAACCACCTCTGGCCGTAATAACGGCCTTGATAAGCCTGGGCATTGAGTCAAACAGAGCTTGGATGGCGTGTACAGGTACAGCTGCCCACGCAGCTTCAACACGATACCACAGTTCATCAAGAGTAATGACTGGCGTATTGTGACGAGCCAGTTGCTCGGCCACCATTGACCACACTTTTTCAATTGGTGAGAGATCTGGAGAATGTGCTGGCCAGGACAGCAGTCGAACATTTTCTGTATCCAGAAAGGCCCGTACAGGACCTGCAACATGCGGTCTTGCATTATCCTGCTGATATGTAGGGTTTCGCAGGGATCGAATGAATGGTAGAGCCACGGGTCGTAAAATATCTGAAATGTAACGTCCACTGTTCAAAGTGGCGTCAATGCGAACAAGAGGTGACTGAGACGTGTAACCAATGGCACCCCATACCATCACGCCGGGTGATACGCCAGTATGGCGATGACGAATACACGCTTCCAATGTGCGTTCACCGCGATGTCGCCAAACACGGATGCGACCATCATGATGCTGTAAACAGAACCTGGATTCATCTGAAAAAATGAAGTTTTGCCATTCGTGCACCCAGGTTCGTCGTTGAGTACACCATCGCAGGCGCTACTGTCTGTGATGCAGCGTCAAGGGTAACCGCAGCCATGGTCTCCGAGCTGATAGTCCATGTTCGTGCAGATGGTTGTTGTCTTGTAAACGTCCCCATCTGTTGACTCAGAGATCGAGACGTGGCTTTACGATCCGTTACAGCCATGCGGATAAGATGCCTGTCATCTCGACTGCTAGTGATACGAGGCCGTTGGGATCCAGCACGGCGTTCCGTATTACCCTTCTGAACCCGCCGATTTCATATTCTGCTAACAATTATTGGATCTCGACCAGCGCGAGCAGCAATGTCGCGATACGATAAACCGCAATCGCGATAGGCTACAGTCCGACCTTTATCAAAGTCCGAAACGTGATGGTACGCATTTCTCCTCTTTACACGAGGCATCACAACAACGTTTCACCAGGCAACGCCGGGCAACTGCTGTTTGTGTCTGAGAAATCGGTTGGAAACTTTCCTCATGTCAGCACGTTGTAGGTGTCGCCACCGGCGCCAACCTTTTGTGAATGCTCTGAAAAGCTAATCATTTGCATATCACAGCATCTTCTTCCTGCCGGTTAAATTTCGCGTGTGTAGCACGTCATCTTCGTGATGTAGCAATTTTAATGGCCAGTAGTGTAGTTTGCAGCATCCCTCGGATCCTATACATACCGATAATAATTCTTGACCCGTATGGTCATTAAACACGTATTTACTCGCAAACCGATCAGTGACGCGAACTCTAGTTAAAAGGTGGATATGCTGAGATAACCTATTTTACATGTAATTACTTCAGAATAATTCTTTAACCTCAGCCTAGGCTCATCCCTGCCCATTTGTCCCTTAATATGTCCTTACAGTGGCTAGCACGTTGTGTACAGTGGGTTTTGCAGGTGTAGACGAATGTAATGATAAAACCATCACTTTTAGCCACACTCTTATCGTAAATATTTTAGTGTGGGTACTAAATTCCTGGAAAGAATAATCCAACCTCCAAATAGAACATGAACTGATACTGAAGCCACGTGTCGGCAACCTCCGTAGGAAAAGCGAGAAAGAGGAAAATGAAATTGTGTTATAGGAACAAAAACTCAAGGTGCTATGTAGGAAATATGCAAACATTGTTCGATGGCGTGGAACTGTAATGAATGCAGCAGACACCAACAAAATCCCAGGCAACCTTCTGAATACAGTGTAATGAAGAGCTGATAAATTGCGCAGTTGTTTACTGGACCCCTGCAAAAGCTTGCGGAAGAGAGGCCTTTATCTGCGGGCAACTTTTCCTCGTCAGATACACCGCGCGGCCACTAGTCGGCCACAAGGAAACAACTAGCGCTAAGTGTTGATAAACAAGCGCTCGTGTTTGTACCGATAAAGTTTCTACGACGGGAGTCCGGCTAGGGAATCAGATAGCACAAGGAAGTAGATAGACGCCACCGAAGAAGCACTTAAAAGGGTGTGGCGTGCATCATGCGGATACTGTGTGCGGTTACTAATAGAACTTGCACTCAGCTCCTGAATTCTACGCTGCAGATATTTTGAGCTGGTAGATAATATTGCTGGAGGTGGAACAAAGTGACATCGCCAGTGTTGCGTTGAAACCGGTAGCAGAGGTGTGACGTACAGATCTATTTATGTTAATAAAATTTATTTTAATAAAAACCTCAAGAGAATTCACATAAAATATTTGGAGGCATTACTTTTCAGCATGTCCGTGGAAAGGCTGAAACTGAATAAAAATTATTTTAAAATATAGAAATGTGTTTGTTCTACAATACTTTAAGGTTATTTACCTGGAAAACTTTGCCCTTGTGCGCAATTGATGTTTAAACATTAACGAATCTGTAATGAAATATGTCCACATATTGTCTTTATCAAGAGTTGGTATCGTTGCGTTCCGCTGTATTGTAATCATTGAAACTCCACATTTTCACGTCGAAGACGAATAAGATGAGGATGTACAAAAATACAGCAACTTTTATTTTGCGAAATACACTGCCTGACAATAAAACAGAAGCACCCGGAAGACACTGGCGGATGTCAATGTAAGGAGTTCAATATTCATGCAGCAACAAAAATTTTTGATCATTTCCCCATCAACATAAAATGTCGGACAGGTAGCAAAACAAGTTTTAAATCTAACTTAAAATCTTTCGTGCTGGACAACTGCTTGTGTTCCATTGACGAATTTCTACTTAAACACTGCCAGACAGAGAAAAAGGAAATATTATTTCTAACTGAACTTGCATAAGTAGCTTCATTAATGTTAACAAAAAAATGGTTCAAATGGCTCTGAGCACTATGGGACTTAACATCTTAGGTCATCAGTCCCCTAGAACTTAGAACTACTTAAACCTAACTAACCTAAGGACATTACACACATCAATGCCCGAGGCAGGATTCGAACCTGCGACCGTAGCAGTCCCGCGGTTCCAGACTGCAGTGCCTAGAACCGCACGGCCACCGCGGCCGGCTTAATGTTAACACAAATCATGAATAAATATCCTGTAAAATGACACTCTCCACATCATTTTGACAAAAGAACCCTTCAGGTGATCTATGGAACATGTAAACTAACTAACTTGCGCCGGCTACGGTGGCCGAGCGGTTCTAGGCGCTACAGTCTGGAGCCGCGCGAACGCTACGGTCGCAGGTCCGAATCCTGCCTCGGGCGTGGATGTCTGTGATGTCTTTAGGTTAGTTAGGTTTAAGTAGTTCTAAGTTCTAGGGCACTGATGAGCTCAGCAGTTAAGTCCCATAGTACTCAGAGCCATTTGAACCATCTGAACTAACTACCGTCGTACACATACGTGCCATCAGCGAGTATGTTAAGTGATTTAGAGTTACAGCTCTCTGTGACAGGTGGAACAGCCACCAGAGTGCACTAATGTTGCGGTATCTAACGTTGTCACCAGGTCTGGCAGGGCATACAAGGGGCGTGAACAGCTTCTGATGTTGAATGATCACCATACGGCGCCTCGTACACGTGTGAAACAGCGTTATCAGCACTTGAGAAAGTTGGAAAGGGCCCTCATTGTTGGTCACCATTTGGCCGACTGGTCGGATCATACAATATCCAGCTTTGTGGGACAATCAGATGTGACATCAGCCCGATACTGGAGTGTGTGGAAGGAATGTGAGGGCAGACATACTCGTCATCAATGTTCCGGCTGACCATGTTTGGCCACCACAAGGGAGGATTACTGTATTGTGCACCAGGCACGACGTAACTCTTTCTCAAGTGCTATCAGAGAACGAGCAGTGGAGTCCCTGCAACATTCTGGACCATCCGTCAGCATTCGTTGGACACTGGCAGCATACGGACTAGGGAATTACCATCCTGTGCATGGAGTGCAGTTAACACCACAACAGAAACAGCTGCATTTGGAGTGATGCCGTCACTGAGAAGCACGGACTACTGATGATTGGTATCATATTGTCCTCAGGGTTGAATCACGGTTCTGCGTCACTTGGATAACCACCGTCGGCTAGCATGGTGGCAATCTGGAGAGAGATACTATTTTTCCAATGTTTTGGAGAGTCACTGTGGTGATACTCCTGGAGTTACGGTGTAGGGAGCCATTGGTTGGTTGGTTAATTTGGGGGAGGGGACCAAACAGCGAGGTCATCGGTCCCATGGGGAAGGAAGTTGGCCGTGCCTTTTCAAAGGAACCATTCTGGCATTTTCCTGGAGAGATATAGGGAAGTCACAGAAAACCTAAATCAGGATGGCCGGACGCGGGTTTGAACCGTCATCCTCCCAAATGCGAGTCCAGTGTGCCAACCACTTCGCCACCTCGATTGGTGGGGAGCCATTGGGTATGACTTCAGGTCACGGGTGACAGTGATTGAGGGAACTCTGACGGCATATGTTGAGAAGTCCTGCATCCTCATATGTTAACTCTCAAGCGTTCTGTCGCTTTACAACAGAACAATCCGCGTCCACACATAGCATGAATCTGTATGAACCGGCCTGCGTGATGTTGATATATTTTTGTTGCCATGTCCTCGATAGAACATGTTATTAACATCTGCATTATTCCTATCAGTTTGTCTACGCAAAAATTGTGTCTCTCTAGCTCTCTGTCCTTCAGTCCGACCCGTTAATGATCTTCTTTGAGGCCTTAGCTAAACCAAACATAGTTTCCTTGTAGAAAGGACGTTGTAGCAACTCAAGGTGAAGATACTGAAAATTAGGAACAATCTGAATTTTGTGGTGACGGCAGCAAACGAACACAGAATTAGTTCCGTTTACTCTTAGATCAAAGTAAGTGAAAAAATGACGCTAATAAACAACGTTTGTTGTCCTCGACGGCTTCGTTACTACGTTTCGTTTTCCACTGTTGACAACATCAATGACATAGCAGTTGCTGCATTATAGTTGTCCGGTATGTGAGTGTTAATGCAGATGACCCATCTCCAACATTCAAACATGAACGTCCCTAGAATGCAACTTCACGAAACCTTGTTACCTCTGGGTGTCGTTTCTACCATTGCACCCGACCGTTACGCGTGATAGAATTTGGTAGCAATGTCAGAGACGCAGGAAACTTTCCCTCATTTGTATATGTCTACTTCCTTCTACCTATCCTTATGGCTATGTATAGACATGATTTTTTTCTTTTGTGCACATCTGCGGCAAGCTTCCATTCAATTTTCATTGACAAATCGGTATTTCAATTTTCGATACTCACTTATTGATGATATGATAATTAAATAAAGCAGATGCATTATCATTATGAATGTCGATGTTGCTATTACTTTCTCTTTGCAAAAACTGTGTCTGTCTAGCTCTTCGTCTTTCACTCTGACCTGTTAGCATTCTCCTTCTCGGCATCCCGTAAAACAAATTTAGTTTCACCATAATAAGTCGGAAGACGGAGTTATTCAAAATGGAGAAATTAAATATTAGGAACTTTTCTGGTAATGGCAGCAAATGACCACACAGTTACTCTCACAGAAAAATAAGCGAAATAACGACGCCAAAATACAACGTTATTTACTGACTTCGTTACTACGATTTAAAATAACTTTTGTTCCGTTTTAGCCGTTCGAGCTAGAGTGTTTCTCTGGTAAGGCCGAACTTTCTGATGCACCTGGAGGAAGGTAAATTCTCTGACAGATTCGGGACAGATTCGGGATGACCCACTCGTGTAAAAACAAAACTTTTTCGATATTTAAAGAAAATTGTCGATCTTAGCACAATTTTTATGAATGATGGAGCAATTTTTTTCAGTTAGTACTTCCTTGTAGATAACTGCATCATCTGCAAAAGAGGCTGAGGCTCCTATTAATACCGTCTGCCTAGCCATTTACATGCGACATGAATATTAAGGATTGGAACACGCTTTCCTGTAGCATACCTGCACTCTGAATAATTCTCTGTCAAAGATAACATGCTGAGTCCTCTCTACCAATAAATCCCTCAACCCAGTCGCAAATTTCGTTTGGTATCCCAAATGATCGTACTTTCGTTAGTAAGAGCGAGTTGGGTCCTTTGTGAATGCTGTTTCCGGAATCGCTGCTAGTTTGTAGGCGCTCGCTCTCGGGTTCGGCTGATTTCGCTCTTCCAGCGGACCGTCAAAGAAAGTTATCGTGTTCGCCACATCGGTGCTCGGTTCGGTGTGAACAGTACTGAGAACAATCACTTTGTGCTTTGCAGTTTTTCACGCGCGAACTACCTTTGATTTTAGACGTAAATCGTATGAGTGATGGAGTAGTCGGAGGAGAATGTAATAGAGGGCGGACGTAATGTCTTTCTATGATTACAAATATCTATTTCTAAGGAACTATTCTAGATACGGCTAAAAGCTTCTTGCAAGTCGTAGCTTAACTCAAAAAGCTTTTTATGCACACACCTACAGATATCTATGACACTGCAGTGCCTGTGTTATTTACGATGCATAGCTCCTTCGCACATCGTAATTCAGAATAAGAGAGGCACTGCAATATCGTATTTATATGCCGACACTGGGCAAGCGACTTTCAAGTAAAATGTCTTACCTGTACGGGAATATACGTGATGGATATACGGGTACAGGTTGAAGACGCATGGATGACGACATATAGAAGTTTGGGGCTGGCCGTGAGTCGCGCATGGATAGCCAAATGGTAGCCGGCACGGTAGCTCAGCGTGTTCGGTGAGAGGGCTGCGTGCCCTCTGTAATAGAAAAACTGAGTCAAAGAATCAACTATCAACTTGAACGGACGTCTTGTGACGTCCACTCAGCCGCCCAGACCAAACGCAACGAACTGTATAGAAATATAGGGAAAAAAATGGTAAGGCGACCGTTCGCAATGAGCGGGAAATGCGGGCTCGAGTCCCCGTCCGGTAAAAATTTTCACTGTCGTCATTCAATTCTACAGCTGATGGTTGTCCATTTTCGCAATTGCGAATACATTTAGTGAATTCCTAATGTCTGCATGGTCTATTTCAATGAGCCTACTATTACGGCACCAACGGCCTTGCCTCAGTGGTAACACCGGTCCCCATCAGATCATAGGAGTTAAGCGCTGTCGGGATGGGCTAGCACTTGGATGGGTGACCATCCGCTCTGCCGGCCGGTGTGGCCGTGCGGTTAAAGGCGCTTCAGTCTGGAAATGCGTGACCGCTACGGTCGCAGGTTCGAATCCTGCCTCGGGCATGGATGTGAGTGATGTCCTTAGGTTAGTTAGGTTTAATTAGTTCTAAGTTCTAGGCGACTGATGACCTCAGAAGTTAAGTCGCATAGTGCTCAGAGCCATTTGAACCATTTTGAACCATCCGCTCTGCCGGGAACTGTTGGCAAGCAGGGTGCACTCTGGCCTTGTGAGGCAAACTGAGGAGCTACTTGATTGAGAAGTAGCGGCTCCGGTCACGTAAACTGACAGAACGGCCGGGAGAGCAGTGTATTGACCACATGAGCCTTCATATCCGCATCCAGTGACGCCTGTGGTCTGAGGATGACACGGCGGCCGGTCGGTACCGTTGGGCTGTCCACGGCCTGTTCGGACGGAGTTTAGTTTAGTTTTACTGTTACGGCAACGTTTTACCTGGACAAGTTGGAACTTGAAATTGCACCTCAGTTACCAGAATTTAAACAATTCAAACTAGTTTCAACAACGTGGTGCACTGCCAATTTTTGTTCGCAAATTTTTCGATGAAACCTTTCCGGAAAGGTAGACCACAAAGACGGTAAAACACAATGGCAAGCGCGTTCATCAAACGTAACCTCTCTTAACTTTTTTGTGGGGTTGCCTTAAGCATAATGTGTCCAGTTGACCAGTCCCTGATGGTGCAGACTCTTACAGCATGAATACGGGAAGCCGTAGAGGCGGTGACGGAAGAGATGTTGACAAAGACATGAAAAGAAATTGAGTATCATCCAGACGTTCAAAACGCAACAAACGTAGTGAATGTGCAAGTGCATCTATAAAAGACTTTGTGATTTCAGCTACCATTTGCAACAAACGGCATAGCTGTATCCAACAAAGTTCCTTAGAAATAAATTTTTGTAATCAGGGATGGTAGAGCACTTGCCCGCGAAAGGCAAAGGTCCCGAGTTCGAGTCTCGGTCGGGCACTCAGTTTTAATCCGCCAGGAAGTTTCATATCAGCGCACACTCCGCTGCAGAGTGAAAATCTCATTCTGGAAACATCCCCAGGCTGTGGCTAAGCCATGTCTCCGCAATATCCTTTCTTTCAGGAGTGCTAGTTCTGCAAGGTTCGCAGGAGAGCTTCTGTAAAGTTTGGAAGGTAGGAGACGAGATACTGGCAGAAGTAAAGCTGTAAGACCGGGCGTGAGTCGTGCTTCGGTAGCTCCGATGGTAGAGCACTTGCCCGCGAAAGGCAAAGGTCCCGAGTTCGAGTCTCGGTCGGGCACACAGTTTTAATCTGCCAGGAAGTTTCAATCCGTCAGTGCTTTCTCTACCTGATATTCTCTATCGATAGTTTGTATTCAATTCCGGAATTAACTCCTCAACTGAACTGAGCAACGAGTGATATACCTGTAAAGTTTTGATTGGTTGGTTGGTACATTTGGGGGAGAGGACCAAATAGCAAGGTCATCGGTCCCATCGGATGACGGAAGGAAGTCGGCCATGCATTTTCAAAGGAAGCATCCTGGCATTTGCCTGAAGCGGAAATCTAAATCAGAACGGCCGGACGCTGGATTGAACCGTCGTCCTCCCGAATGCGAGTAGAGTGCTAACCACTGCGCCACCTCGCTCGGCGCAAAGTTTTGGAATAAGGCTATGTAGAAGGCTGAAGCTGCAATTAAGTTGTCAGTGCCCTGCCAACAAATGCTTCAAATTTCATACATACTGCTGTTACTTTTCCTACGCCACTTTGCTTCCTCGATCCACTAAGACTGCTCAGCGGATCGGGTTAACTGGTGAGAAGAACGGAGTGTACAACTAGTGCGCGCCTTGCGGCTATCTCCGATACTACCGTACGGGGGCGACGAACGAGTCGCAGACCGGCGAATGGGGCAGTCATTTGAGCGGATTATCCGACAGCTTATCTACAGTGCTAAAATAGATGGCGATGATGAAATGACTGAGGCTGCCATTTGACGAAGGGCAGCGGGCGGAACACGTCACAAAGAGGTGCAGGTATGATGAGTTTTACAAAGACACGAGCGCTTTACCTGGTAATACTGTAGAATACTGCAACACATGTGTCTATTTGTTTGTGTATGGGGTACATACATAAATACAAAGTGTATAAATATCTTTTTGACGTGGTTCCAAGGTTGCGAAAACTTTTCTGAATGATTCCATGCCGCCTGCAAGTGTCAATTTTTATTTTCTATACTCTTCCTCAGTTGTAGACTTAGGCCATTTTCAAGTAGATTGTTAGATTTTTTTAATGTAAGCAACCATAGATATTCAGTATGTTTTTTTAGTTAAAGTTAAAAGGAATGATTAGGCTTCATTTGCTTGGCTTTGATGCATTTATACTATACTTTACCCCTGCCTGATGGGGCAGTGATTTAATAATTTTCTTTGAATGTAGATCCAAAGCATCCACGAATTTTTCAATGAGCCCATGGTGCCTGCAACTGTAAGTTTTTAGTTTATTTTCACTACCGTATTGCAGAATTTCTGCCGGTATAGCATTTCTTTTTTACAAAAAAGGCTTGTGATGGTGCACTTTAAAAGGTAGAAACTCAGCAGTGGCACAAAAACCAAGATAAATATTAACAGTTGCCGATCGCATGGAAACATTAAAAAAACATCAATGGAAACGTGTCGGCTCTTCGGGTGAATAACGTTTTTGCTACACTAGGTTGAGGGTCGTCTCCACAAACGCCGTCATCGAGGTGAACGGATACTCGAAACGTGCAGTGCGTTACGGACGCAGGATGTGGGGAGCAGTATTATTCTATGGGAGATATTTTCCTGCGCTTGCATGGGACCTGTGCTAGTAATCGACAATAAGCTCACAACTGCGAACCACCTGCATCTCTTCATGCTTGATGTCCTTCCCGATGGCGATGTCATCTTTCAGCAGTATAACTGTCCGTCTGTCCGAGCCAGAACCGTGCTACAGTGGTTTGAGGAACATTATAGTGAACTCTCGGCGACCAAATTTGCCTGATTTAAATGCTATGGAACCCATTTGGGTCGCTATCGGGCGCCATCACCGCATACGCAGATCAGCAGCCCGTTATTTATGGGAATTACATCTAATGCCACGTAACTGCACAAACCTACCAACAAACTGTCGGATCCCTGATACGCAGAATCAGTGACGTATTTTGTTCCAAGGACAGACAAACAAGCTATTAAGCAGGTGGTCGTAATGTTTTGGCTCACGAGTGTATTACAGTTCCCGTCACAATGTTCGCTTGTAAACTGGTTGATATTGGCCTGCATTCACTGACAGCAGAAATTTCTGTCGGATTTGTAAACGATTTTCGTTAACAAGGCGTGACACTCGTTCCCGTTTCCTGTCGATTAGGCTGTTTTTATTATCACTTTTATTACGACATGTTTTATGTGGTACACCAATGGTACAGCAATAAACTGTGCGGCTTGATTCACGGTGTGGTCACGAGCAAGTTCAGTCACGACAGTTAGTTTCTGCCATTCTGGCCCGTCTTCACCACGATCCGCCTTAATAGCCTACAGTCACACAGACACCATATCAGTGTCATGACTTACGTTAGTGTCGAGGATCAGTTTAACGTCAGTTCTGGTTCATTTACAGCGCTATAAAGTGCCACTTTCTGTACAGGATGCTTAAAAACAACGTATTCTATTTCCCTACATAGAGTAGTATTGGTCAAAACACGAAGAAAAGCTCCCATAATGAACGTCCGGAAACCAGTAACTGTTGGGTTATTGGCCAATCTATCCTCTCGTTGTTATCCATCAGTTACGTAGAAGTAGCCACTAAAGGCTTTGCTGCATATGGTTCGCAAGCATCTTGACACATTGTTAAGCCTTCTTTGCAGTGAATCACACACTCTTCACATATACCTGGCTACATTCGGATTGCGTCGTATGCAAGATAATCTTTGTACTAATGTCCCTCTACAGGAAACGCTTACAAGATAATCTTTATACTAATGTACCTGTACAGGAAACGCTTACAAGATAATCTTTATACTAATGTACCTCTACAGGAAACGCTTACAAGATAATCTTTATACTAAAGTGCCTGTACAGGAAACGCTTACAATAGTAGAAAAAAATTTACGTCATTTTGAAAAAGATTTTTCAGATGAACAAATCACTGACTTCATGAATATTATCATAGTCGTAGTCAAGTACAACTATTTTGAATTTAGTGAACAATTGCGCCAGCAATCCGACGGTCTCACTGTGGGAAATCCCTTAGCTGGGATTCTTTCATCAACTCTCTAGAAGAAAAGTTTTTAACTGATTTTCAGCTACATCACTAGGCATTCTTTCCTATTTCAGATACGAAGATGATACTTTAATCATCTACAAGGGACCCGCTGGTGGCATTGACCGTATTTTCAATCTTTTCAATGATCTTCGTGAGAAAATATCTTTCACCATTGAACTTGTGAACGAAGCCCACCAATTAAACTTTCTTGACTTGACTCTTACAATAGAAGATAATAAAATCGTAAAGAAACATATACTGATCAGATCGTACCTGCGTCTTCCATTCATCCACAGTCTCATAAAAACGCCTTCTTTCATTCAGCTATTCACCGAGCTACTTCCATTCCACTTTCGAAAGAACAGTTCAACGACGAAATCAATTTACTCAAAACCATAGCAGTTAATAACGAGTATAAACCTAGCATAGTAGATAGCATCCTTAAAAAGAAAACTACTAAAAGAGTTATTACGCTCGGCACTTCTACCACTGAATCTAACACGAAAAAATATTTCTCTATTCCTTTCGTGGGGCCCATCTCCTATCAGATCCAACGCCTTCTTCGTAATAAATAAAAGTGGATCGCTGCATTTTCTACCAATAATAATTTGAAAAAGAACCTTCATTCATAATTTAAAATCGATTCGTTCCCCTTTAGAAAGGTCTAGCGTCTATAATTACAGGTCACGCGCCTAAAGCTATTTGCGATATCAACATTTTGCACACCGAAAAGAAAAGACGTAAATTAGATATTCTGGAAGAATTAGAGAATTGTAAACATCTTTCTCGAAATGATAGTCTCATTCTCAATGAACAGCTGCAGTTACGCAAGAAAAATTTCTTCAACGGTATAAAGCCGTTACTTGACATTTAATTTCGGGTCTCATTGTGCAGTTTACCGAAATGTTTTTTCCATCTAAGTTAATTGATAATTTTTCATTTATTATATGGCTTATTGGCTGTATTTCATGTTACATCGCTTTCTATAAGCTGTGTCATTCAGCCCTTCCTGTATTTTCTATAATGACGTTTTTATGCTTCAAACTTTACTTCTAAGCTCTGATGCAGACAAAATGTTACTTTATCTGTCGCTGTTAAACAAAATATTGCTTTTTACATTATGCACTGAACAATATTCATTATAATTTTCGTCTGTCTATACTTGGATGTTAAGTAGCCAAGTTGTACTTGCGGCTAGTAGATGGCATTCTCGATGCAATGTCATGTTCACCTGCCCGCACTTGTTAACTCGGACGCCTCAGTCCGTTGCAACCTGTGGCTGTACAGGTACGAGCAGCCCATAGTGGCTCGCCTTCACACATTGCTTCTACATCTACATCCATACTCCGCAAGCCACCTGACCGTGTGTGGCGGAGGGTACCTTGAGTACATCTATCGGTTGTCCCTTCTATTCCAGTCTCGAATTGTTCGTGGAAAGAAAGATTGTCGGTATACCTCAGTGTGGGCTCTAATTTTATCCTGTCCTATCCTAATTTTATCCTCATGGTCTCTTCGCGAGATATACGTAGGAGAGATCGATATACTGCTTGACTCCTCGGTGAAGGTATGTTCTCGTAACTTCAACAAATGCCCGTACCGAGCTACTGAGCGTCTCTCTTGCAGAGTCTTCCACTGGAGTTTATCTATCATCTCCGTAACGCTTTCGCGATTACTAAATGATCCTGTAACGAAGAGCGCTGCTCTCCGTTGGATCTGCTCTATCTCTTTTATCAACCCTATCTGGTACGGATCTCACACCAGTGAGCAGTGTTCAAGCAGTGGGCGAACAAGTGTACTGTAACCTACTTCCTTTTTCCTTTTTATATATTTTGCGACTAAAACTTTTCTGGCTTGTTAATTGTTTTATATGTGACATGTAAATACTGCCTCTGTCTTTTATTGTTAATCAGTACTTTTTATATAAAAATTTCTTTTCTTATAAATTTGTAACTATGTTATAGGCCATTTTAATTGTTTTAATTCTGATGAAGGCGCTCTTAGAAGTGTTGAAACCTGGTCAATAAGACTAAAAATAATAGTGACCGAGGGCTCATTTGTTTCAATTTTAATTTAGAAACGGTCACCGAACCAAGCAGCCATGTTTAAACTTTGCTCCTGTACAAATATGTTGGACTTTTTTCATTGCAACTTGTCCTGCAATAGCGTCGGTGGTTTCACGCGGAAGCAAAATTAATAAAATGGTGGTTTGAGGGTCAAACTAGTGGCACTCAGAGGGTTAAGTGTGAGTAATATTTTATCCTGTGAGCCAATTACTTCCTCCCACATACTTATCGTCAAGTGACCACAACGAGAAAATTAGAGTGACCAGCAGAATTTTTCTGCGATTGCTCATTCGCTTGTGATCGCACGCAAACAATGTGTTACGGAACAGTCCAGTGAGCTCATGCATCAGTGATCACCATAATCTTCGGAAACCGAGTCCTCGATAAGGTCCACGTTCACGTACTCATCCACGCCTAATCTGAGGACACGTGTTCTCTATTCGTCTCCTAGATAGGGAGTTAGTCGCTATCTGCAGGGCGATAAAACTACAGGCAGCACCTGTTGCTAAGACGGCGTGTTTATCGCAGTTTTAGAGCGCGCAGTGCGTGTGTTCGCAGACATCGCGCCGTGGTTACGGACGCTGCCGGACGAGGTGGTCCCCGCAGCGGTAAGCAGCTGCGTGCGACAGCTGCAGGCGATGCGCGCCACCGACTCGCCGCCGCAGGCCACACCCCCTCCGGCGCTGCCGACGCCGCCTCGCGACGCCACCCCCGCCGCCTCCGCCACCCCCACAGCGGCCGGCCAGTTGCAGAGCCCGACGCTGGGTCTGTCCCCGGCCGTCGCCGCAGCGCCTGAGGCGGCGCAGGACGCCAGGAAGAAGCGTGGACGCCCGGCCAAGCCTGCCTCCAAGGCCGATGCAGGTATGTGCACAGCCACAGTACTTTCTGATCTTGCTACACTGCGCTGAAACTCATATCTAGTCAGAACTCTTTTTCGTAGACCAGCAGGAGAGGAGTGATTCTTCAATTTCTCCAGGCGTATTTTATGACGAAATAAATCTCGGGTGAACAGCCTCATAAGAGTGTGCGTAGGACACAATATTTCGGCAATCGCCCACATTGCCATCATCAGGTGCGCTGATGTACTGACCGGCGGTGGGCTGTCGCCAGGTATATATAGGACAATCCCCCTCTTCCCTCAGGCGCTTCCTATGAGTCGGTGCGGTCCGCGCCCCCGCGCGGTTCAGCTACAGCATCCGTTCTCCCGCCGTCTGGGCGCTGTGTCCTAGGTCTTCTCGTTCAGGAGGGTCTGCTGGCACCGCTCTCGTTATTCTTCCCTCCTCCCCCGAAGTCGGTACACTCTGGGAAATATCCTTTTTCTTCTTAATCCGGGTGATCGCGGGTTCCCATGCCTTACTAAGGATGTAACCGCTGTCACGATTTAGTTGTGGCTTCCTTACTCTAGTCTCTATGACTTCTTTGATGACACAGTCCCTGTATTTGGAAGTCTGTGTCAGTACTTTTGTTTGGTCATAATCCATGCTGGGGAGTTCCGACAGGCAATGCTCAGCAATTGCCGACTTACTGGGCTGTTGCAGATGTTCTCGGCATCGGTCCTCAATGGTACGAATGGTCTGACCTATGTATACACTCGCGCATTGCTTGGAGGACACAGACTTCCAAATACTGGAACTGTGTCATCAAAGAAGTCATAGAGATTAGAGTAAGGGAGCCACAACTGAATCGTGACAGCGGTTACATCCTTAGCAAGGCGTGGGAACCCGCGATCACCCGGATTAAGAATAAAAAGGATATTTCCTAGAGTGTACCGACTTCGGGGGAGGAGGGAAGGATAACGAGAGCGGTGCCGGCAGACCCTCCTGAACGAGAAGACCTATGATGCAGCGCCCAGGGTGGGACCGCACCGACTCATAGGAAGCGCCTGAGGGAGGAGCAGGAGGGGGATTGTCCTATACATACCTGGCGCCGGCCCACCTCCGGTCAGTACATCAGCGCACCTGATGATGGCAACGTGGTCGATTGCCGAAATATTGTGTCCTACGCACACTCTTATCAGGCTGTTCACCCGAGATTTATTTCGTCAGGAGGAGAGGAATTGGGAGGGAAAATCCTCTGTTTCATGACTGGTTTGATGCAGCCCACCACGACTTCCTTCTAAACACTTCATCTCATAGAATTACCTATTCCCAACGTCCTTAGTTATTTCTTGGCTATTTTTCAGTCTCCATCTTCCCCTGCAGTTTTTGCTCTGTCTCGTTCTGTCAAGTGCCATTGGAACTTATTTCATCTTAGCTCACTTCCTACCATGCTGGTTGATGATAAAATCTACTAATATATTTGGCCACATCAAACCTCTCCACTGCCCAACGTTTCTATCCCTCTGTTGGAATCTTCTTCAGGATTCGACTGGGGTCTTTGGATCGCTGAACACTGTCTATCCACGGGTTTTCGATCCCTCTGTTGGAATCTTCTTCAGGTTCGATTGGGATGCCTGGACGGCTGAACACTGTCCATTCAGAGGTTTTGCATCTTCTGAGGGCTCCACTGGGGTCCCTGGACGGCTGAACACTGTCCTTCTAGGGGTTTTATATCCATCTGCTGAAATATACTACTGGCTTCCGCTGGGGTCCCTGGATGGCTGAACACTGTCGATCCAGGGACACTAGAGGAATTCTGAAGAATACCTCAGCAGCGGTTCGAAACGCCGAAAAGTGAAGAACTTTGAAGACGAATGTTATGTGGCCTTAAGATTCATTAATGACAAAGGCCACAAATCCGTGAAGGGTATACCCTATCGCCCTATACATTCTTCTACTCAGTGAGATCCTTTTATCGACAGTTCTGTGGATAACCTCATTTTTTACCTTATCATTCCACTTCATTTCGCGCATTCTGCTGTAAACCACTTTCCAAACACTTCGATTTTCTTCTTTTCTTGTTTTTCTACCCCAGGATCCACTTTGGTACACTGGTCGGATATAAATGTCAGAAATTTCTTCCCCCAATTAACGCCTATGTCCGATTTAGCTCAACGGACAAATCAATAGTTTCCCTCTTAACAGCGCACATTTGTCATTTTGGAGCGCTGTAGATGCTGCAGAACTGGTACCTGCAACTGAGACAGACCTCACCTCTGGTGTTGTTCATGATAGTGAAATGGTGTTTACGCGCCAGTTGGTTGTATGGAATCAGCGTATTAAAATGGTTCTATGTGGAAACGTAACTGAACTGCTAAAATACCATGTTTGGACGTGCCTATGGACACATCCCCCCCCTCCCCTCCATGAACCATGGACCTTCCCGTTGGTGGGGAGGCTTACGTGCCTCAGCGATACAGATAGCCGTACCGTAGCTGCAACCACAACGGAGGGGTATCTGTTGAGAGGCCAGACAAACGTGTGGTTCCTGAAGAGGGGCAGCAGCCTTTTCAGTAGTTGCAGGGGCAACAGTCTGGATGATTGACTGATCTGGCCTCGTAACACTAACCAAAACGGCCTTGCTGTGCTGGTACTGCGAACGGTTGAAAGCAAGGGGAAACTACAGCCGTAATTTTTCCCAAGGGCATGCAGCTCTACTGTATGGTTAATGATTATGGCGTCCTCTTGGGTCAAATATTCCGGAGGTAAAATAGTCCCCCATTCGGATCTCCGGGCGGGGACTACTCAAGAGGACGTCGTTATCAGGAGAAAGAAAACTGGCGTTCTACGGATCGGAGCGTGGAGTGTCAGATACCTTAATCGGGCAGGTGGGTTAGGAAATTTAAAAAGGGAAATGGATAGGTTAAAGTTAAATATAGTGGGAATTAGTGAAGTTCGATGGCAGGAGGAACAAGACTTTTGGTCAGGCGAATACAGGGTTATAAATACAAAGTCAAATAGGGGTAATGCAGGAGTAGGTTTAATAATGAATAAAAAAAATAGGAATGCGGGTAAGCTACTACAAACAGCATAGTGAACGCATTATTGTGGCCAAGATAGACACAAAGCCCTCGCCTACTACAGTAGTAAAAATTTATATGCCAACTAGCTCTGCAGATGACGAAGAAATTGAAAAAAATGTATGATGAAATAAACGAAGTTATTCAGATAGTGAAGGGAGACGAAAATTTAATAGTCATGGGTGACTGGAATTCGGTAGTAGGAAAAGGGAGAGAAGGAAACATAGTAGGTGAATATGGATTGGGGGTAAGAAATGAAAGAGGAAGCCGCCTGGTAGAATTTTGCACAGAGCACAACTTAATCATAGCTAACACTTGGTTCAAGAATCAGAAAAGAAGGTTGTATACATGGAAGAATCCAGGAGATACTAGAAGGTATCGGATAGATTATATAATGGTAAGACAGAGATTTAGGAACCAGGGTTTAAATTGTAAGACACTTCCAGGGGCAGATGTGTACTCTGACTACAATCTATTGGTTATGAACTGTAGATTAAAACTGAAGAAACTGCAAAAAGGTGGGAATTTAAGGAGATGGGATCTGGATAAACTGACTAAACCAGAGGTTGTACAGAGTTTCAGGGAGAGCATAAGGGAAAAATTGACAGGAATGGGGGAAAGAAATACAGTAGAAGAAGAATGGGTAGCTTTGAGGGATGAAGTAGTGAAGGCAGCAGAGGATCAGGTAGGTAAAAAGTCGAGGACTGGTAGAAATCCTTGGGTAACAGAAGAAATATTGAATTTAATTGATGGAAGGAGAAAATATAAAAATGCAGTAAATGAAGCAGACAAAAAGGAATACAAACGTCTCAAAAATGAGATCGGCAGGAAGTGCAAAATGGCTAAGCAGGGATGGCTAGAGGACAGATGTAAGGATGTAGAGGCTTATCTCACTAGGGGTAGGATAGATACTGCCTACAGCAAAATTAAAGAGACCTTTGGAGAACAGAGAGCCACTTGTATGAATATCAAGAGCTCAGATGGAAACCCAGTTCTAAGCAAAGAGGGGAAGGCAGAAAGGTGGAAGGAGTATATAGAGGGTCTGTACAAGGGCGATGTATTTGAGGACAATATTATGGAAATGGAAGAGGATGTAGAGGAAGGTGAAATGGGAGATATGATACTGCGTGCAGAGTTTGACAGGGCACTGAAAGACCTGAGTCGAAACAAGGCCCCGGGAGTAGATAACATTCCATTAGAACTACTGACAGCCTTGGGAGAGCCAGTCCTGACAAAAATCTACCATCTGGTGAGCAAGATGTATGAGACAGGCGAAATACCCTCAGACTTCAAGAAGAATATAATAATTCCAATCCCAAAGATAGCAGGTGTTGACAGATGTGAAAATTACCGAACTATCAGTTTAATAAGTCACAGCTGCAAAATACTATCGCGAATTCTTTACAGACGATGGAAAAACTAGTAGACGCCGACCTCGGGGAAGATCAGTTTGGATTCCGTAGAAATGTTGGAACACGTGAGGCAATACTGACCCTACGACTTATCTTGGAAACTAGATTAAGGAAAGGCAAACCTACGTTTCTAGCATTTGTAGACTTAGAGAAAGCTTTTGACAATGTTGACTGGAATACTCTCTTTCAAATTCTGAAGGTAGCAGGGGTAAAATACAGGGAACGAAGGGCTATTTACAATTTGTACAGACACTAAATGGCAGTTATAAGAGTTGAGGGGCATGAAAGGGAAGCAATGGTTGGGAGGGGAGTGAGGCAGGCTTGTAGCCTCTCCCCGATATTATTCAATCTGTATATTGAGCAAGCAGTGAAGGAAACAAAAGAAAAATTCGGAGTAGGTATTAAAATTCATGGAGAAGAAGTAAAAACTTTGAGGTTCGCCGATGACATTGTAATTCTGTCAGAGACAGCAGAGGACTTGGGAGAGCAGTTGAACGGAATGGATAGGGTCTTGAAAGGAGGATATAAGATGAACATCAACAAAAGCAAAACGAGGATAATGGAATGTAGTCGAATTAAGCCGGGAGATGCTGAGGGTATTAGATTAGGAAATGAGACAAAGTTGTAAAGGAGTTTTGCTATTTGGGGAGCAAAATAGCTGATGATGGTCGAAATAGGGAGGATATAAAATGTAGACTGGCAATGGCAAGGAAAGCGTTGCTGAAGAAGAGAAATCTGTTAACATCGAGTATAGATTTAAGTGTCAGGAAGTCATTTCTGAAAGTATTTGAATGGAGTGTAGCCATGTATGGAAGTGAAACATGGACGATAAATAGTTTGGAAAGGAAGGGAATAGAAGCTTTCGAAATGTGGTGCTACAGAAGAATGCTGAAGATTAGATGGGTAGATCACGTAACTAATGAGGAGGTATTGAATAGGATTGGGGAGAGGAGAAGTTTGTGGCACAACTTGACTAGAAGAAGGGATCGATTGGTAGGACATGTTCTGAGGCATCAAGGCATCACCAATTTAGCATTGGAGGGCAGCGTGGAGGGTAAAAATCGTAGAGGGAACTCAAGAGATGAATACACCAAGCAGATTCAGAAGGATGTAGGTTGCAGTAGGTACTGTGAGATGAAGAAGCTTGCACAGGATAGAGTAGCATGGAGAGCTCCATCAAACCAGTCTCAGGACTGAAGAACACAACAACAACATGGACACATCATGAATGAAGTCCCTCGATTTGTCGGTGTCTCACTGTGAACTGTCCAACACGTCTGCAGAGAATGATGTTGCACTAGAAGCTATATAACACAACGTAAAAAGAATGGTCGTAAAGAGATACTATCCGACAGGTATCGAGGTTGAGTGTCACTCATTGTCAATAACAGTCAATTCATAACCATGCAGAAACTGCTGTTATCAATTAATGCAGGCCCATCTGAGTCAGTTTCCGAGCGAATACTGCGAAGAAAAGTGCATACAACGGTCATTAATACTCAAGTACCTTGCGAAATGCATTTGTTTTCGCGATTTTATAATGACAAAAAGCGAGGTACGAACCATAGGTACAATGAAGCGTGAGTGGAGGATGTAGTTTATGACGAAGGTCATTCAGTGATGTTTTGGGGGTGTTTTATGCACCACAACTTAGGCCACTCACTTAGGTTTTCATGGCCATGAACCAGGATGTTTTTTTCAACATTCTCGGAGACCAAGGCTTAGCCTTCACTCTGTGTCTGCATAATGGATATGCTATTGATACTGCCGTTCTCCAAGGTGATAGTAGCCTTTGTCACATGCGACACGTGTATGCTGTTGGTTTGACAAAATCTTAGGCATGCTGTCGCACCTCGACTGTCTTGATAAATCAATCAATCATAATCCCATAGAAAATGTTGAGAGTGTTTGGAAGATCGGATAAAACGTATCTACTGGCAACGCATTTTATTATGATAAAACTATGTGTTTTCATGCAGCCAGTCAGTGATTCGTCTCCTGTGCCAACGTTTCACTTATACCTAACGTCCTCAATTATTTGTGGGGTGTCTTCCAGTCTCTGTCTTCCCCTACAATTTTGACGTTCCGCAAGTCCCTTAAGTACCATTGATGTTAGCCCTGACGTCCTAACACATGTCCTACGTGCTGTTCCTTCCTCTTGTGAGTGTTTTACACATGGCTCTCTCCTCAACGATTCTGCGCAGAACCTTTTCTAAATATCCTCCACGCCATTGTCATCTAAAACGTTAGAAGAGGCTAAGAAATTAATAGAAAATGGACCTTCCATTATAAATGTAGCTAAAAGGTTTGGATGTAATGAATTCACATTACGTAAAAGACTTAAAGCAGGCTATGGAGTGGCGTTATCGGGACGTTTAAAGAGAGTTTTTTCTGAGTCAGAGGAAACAGAGTTGGTGGTACGCGGTATCAGTCTGGATTGTATGTTCTATGGCCTTATGTTTAAATCCTTCCGACATCTACCACATCAGTTTGCCGAAAGTAATGGTGCAAGCCACCCTTTTAAAGTGCCTTCGCTAATTGATTGCTCATCATAATTTGAGTTCAAGCCACCGGAAAAAATGGGGTTCGGTAAAGTACAAATAGAACTTTTTTCCAGCAACTTGTAAAGTTTGTACTCTAAACATAATTTTTCATCCCATCGAGTCTATAATGTAGACGAAGCAGGAATCGAGTGTACTGGGAAAACTGCAGAAAAGTGTGGCAAGAGAAGGCAAAATAATAATATTACAATGTGTTTCCTTGTGTTAAAATGTTTTGTATTTAAATTAGTGATATATTATGTCATCTTTCGATGTTTAACAGGATCAAAACGATGGGAAGAGTGATGATGATGATGATTGTGATGATGGTGTTGATTTTGATATAATAAAATATTATACAAGTTAATAACGTTAGTACTTGGCAAATACTGTAATTCTCCTGTAGTCTGTTATAATTATAATAATTTCTTTTTGTGTTGTTTTTTGCCCTGTAACAAGAAGATGTTTACCCCAGATGTCTGGCTCAGAACTCTAGTTTCTTCATTTGTAACATTTTGTGAAATATAACTTCAATACCTCATACAAATTGTCTTGAACTTGTTGTGTCATGCAAAGTATGATCCTAGGAATATTGCGTAAAATTTTCATTGTCAGTGGAAGGAAAAAGTAGAAAAGCATTAAGTATGCACCTTTGGCCTCGCCTACCATAACCCAAAACGAATGACTTTGGGTCTCTACTTTCATTTAATCATTTTCCTACTAATCATAAACAAAAAAGCAACGACGCACCCAACCAGTGCTCACCGCTATATTCCACGTAAAAGAAAGTATATTTTTCGGTTACTCAGAAGACGCTTCATCAACTGTACAAGATGGGTCGTATCACTGTTTGAATATGAAGACTGTGTAATTTGGTGCTCATGGGTAAAAACTGCAAGTTACAGACACTTTCACCAACATTTCACCGGCCGCTGTGGCATAACGGTTCTAGGTGCTTCAGTCCGGAGCCGCGCTGTTGCTACGGTTGCTGGTTCGAATCCTGCCTCGGGCATGGGTGTGTGTGATGTCCTTAGGTTAGTTAGGTTTAAGTAGTTCTAAGTCTAGGGGACTGATGACCTGAGATGTTAAGTCCCATAGTGCTTAGAGCCATTTGAACCATTTTTTGAACCAACATTTCATTTCGCAGTCAGATTACATCATATAAAGAGGTAGACATTTCAAACACATATAGACTCATCATTTTTGTTAAAAAACAATCCAGATCGCAATTTTTTAAAATTTTAAATTTGGTTACCTGTTTTGGTTTATAAGATCACCGACAGATCAAGACTCCAGATGAATTGAGGAGCTAGTGAACGTGGCCATTGTGTAGTACCAACTGGTACCTGTCACCAAACTGCAGGGAATGCTTTTTATCAACAATATTTTGTAGAGTCGCTGTTCTTGAAAATTTTATGAAATAAGAGCGACTGTGGAACTCGAAATTACGACGAATTGTCCGTAGCTGGACTTCCCCCCTTTACATTTCCAGCGGTTGTATTTTGTTTAAAATGTCGTCACGATAATTTAAAAGTTCACCAATACGCAATTGAAAGACAGCTGTTTCTTTCGTCATTGTTGGAACTTGTAGCATATTTCATATCCCTCCTATAGTGAAATGTTGCACAGTTTGTTTCAGGCAGGTAAAAGCATTAGTCAAAGTCACTTGTCTGATTTCTGAAAACATGTCTCGACCAGTTGAGGAAGTTGTTGCTGATGCCAGACAAACGCGTCGTGACTCCCCAGGCACAGTGCCTGTACCCAGTTCTGCCACGACTTTCGTAGCCTTTCTAAACTTCAATAACACCACCCATTATGAAAGCACGGTAAGATATTGCACCTGTTGAGCAGCAATGAACTGACGAGTGACTGCCCTGTCTATTCTTTATTACAGTCCACGAGAGTTAATGGCGATCTTTGCTATCTCTTCCCACGGCTGGTGGCCATGGCGGTAGACTTTTTGCCTGAACCGAGGTACTCCTGGCAAACCATTAAAACACTGGCACGTAAAAAGAGCAATACATGTAAGAACCAGTGTCCCTTGCATCGAGCACCTATATCCTGATCATCAATAAAGATGCCGATATAGTGCGTGTTGCTCATCCTGCACCCTACTGTCATAAAAACGGCCAGTACAATGTCAGTGGACACCTCCGCCGAATGACATACCACCATGATTCATTAGCTGTGACCACAAAAATCGAAATCAAACGGCATTTATATCTACCTATTTTAAATTCTAATGAGTATGACTCTCATAACACTCCGTTTCCCACACTATTTCGAAGTGCTCATATGTACATTCTTGATGGCAATTGCGCAAGGTCACTGCTTCTTATTTCGCAAGAATTTAGAATTGTTGTGTTCTAATGCCATTACACTACATCTCACTGATTAACCATTAAACATGAATTGCGATCGTAATATATACTGCCTGACAGAAAGAAGGAAAAAGGAAGCGAAATGAAACTTCACAGGTTCAGACGGTATGTTATGTTATTTCAGTCATTTCAAATCTAGTCAAATTTACAGGACACTTGGCACTATGAGTCCACTTATCAGTATGATGTTGAACCTCCACCCGTTTTGGCATGAGTGAGTGCACTGATACTGTTGGGAAGGCTCTCATAAAACCCGTTGTATCCTCCGCTGGCTAGCGACTGTTACAAAAAGTCCTTCACATCCTAGATTCTGACACTGGGCAAAGACGACGTCTGAGCTGATGCCTCACATGTTCTGTCAGGGACAGATCTGGTGATCCTACTGGACACAGGAATACCTCAATGTCACGCATAGGTTCATAGAGAAAAGTCCCATGAGTGTACGAGAACTGCCCTGTTAAAAATGCCACCACAGTTCTTCCACACATAGGATTGTGCCAATAGAGTTCCTTCAGTCACTACTAGCCACGACCTGAAATCATAGCCGATGGCTCCCCACAACATAACGCTGTAAATAAATCCGCAGGAAAGACTGCCCAAATCAGTAGAATGGGACCTTTATCAGGTCTCTGATATACTGCCCGACGAACGTTGACAGTGGTACTGGTGGAGAGCCGTGATTTATCGTTGAACATAATGTGACGTCGAATAAAAATTTCTCGGTTCGCTTGTCGAGTCAAATTCGGATAAAATTCTAAGCTTTCGATTATATCTACAGGCATCTTCGTCAGGGACCAAACCTGACTGTTGTGAACAGGCAAGGTTCCGTCTATTATATCCAAAGAACGGCATCTGACTGGCTGGATTACGTCATGATAGCGCGTACAGTGGTGGTGCGCTCTACGTTCATAAATTTTGCTTGCGCTCCCTACCTATCGTTGATTGCAGCGCAGTCCATCGTATCAGGCGGTTAACTGCGAGAAGTATTCCTCTGTGTCTTTTCCTTGTCTAGTGCACGTTTCCATGCAGTACTAAATGCATAGCCAGTGTCTCTGTTGAAGTCGTTCTCACAAACTCTGATTTCAACAGCTTCTCTGATCACAGAGTCCCAATAGTTCGAAGCGTGAGCAACTATTCTCGTTAATTCAAAGAAAATCTTGTGCTGATTTAGCAGGCTGTGCTCTGCCGTCGCTGATTAATCCAAATGTTGTATCTCAGGTGACATTGATGCTCGACTCAGCGATCTCGTAGTTTCTGTAAGATGAAGCTGAACTAGTCTTATTAATACTTAATCACTCGATGTGAAACAGCGAACAATAAATTAACGTCCATTAATAATGTAAATAAATCTATGCATTTAGTGTTCAAACCGAATAAACAAAAGACAAACGTTTTGGGGCAAAGGTATGCATGAGGTTTGTAGGATCTTTGCCTCATGACACTGGTTTCTGAGCTTCTGGTATCAGCTGCCATATATGGCAACTTGTTAAAGTAACAAGTAAGCTTAAAGTGCGAGTTAGATTGTGTACTTACATACAATATATTGGTATATCTTTTTTCTTTTTTTTTGTAAGCAGACAGATAGCTATCAATTACATGGTAAATTATTACATCCCAAAATTCCAAAAAACTAAGTCGCCTCACATCTCGAAAACTTCAAAGCGCAAACTACTAACACAACACACCCAATTCTTCCACCTCACAAGCTCTCAATTGAGGGTTCAGGGCTGCCACAATACACCTACAAGTAGGAGAAACAGTAGATTCGGATATCTGCCCTGTGCGCACCTTTCCTCTGCCCACTCTATCGATTATTATTTCCACTTTTTGGCGGCACCAACTGTTAGTACACAAAACCAGTACCGATTAAACGACATCGATTTCTCATTTTCTACACTTTATCGAACAGAACTTTCTCATTATCTTACGTGCAATACTCACATATTTCTTACACCCTCGATATTCTACCCCAATTTTAATGTTACCTATGTTTTTCATGCACTTCCACGTCATCCATCGGCGATTCCTCCAGTGCTTCGGCCCGCCTCGCCCGGCGACACCGCTCCCTCTGCTCTGCCTGGCGCCCCCTTTGCCGGGCAAGTCTCAACTTAACGCCGCACGCCGCGATCACGTGAACAGCCCTTAGGGGCTGGCGACAACAACAAAACATGTGCCTTTTACGTGACCGCCAGAGGAACGCGACACTCTTCTGATCAACAGTTTCTTTCCTGTACGGTACATTTATAATCAAATAACTACATTAAAAGGGATACTTAGTCCGGGGGCTAGTTTAAATATTCATTAACATATTAATGTAATCTTACAATGTCAGTACGACCAATAATTCGACAGATGTAGACGTTAAAAGTCAATAGTTTCTCAATAGAGCATAAAAAACGAAAATTCATGTAAACAAAGGGCCAAACGAAGCAACGTAAGACTGAGAGTGCTCTGTGGTAAACAAAAAAGTAGTAAAATGTAACATAGATGACAACATTGCTTCCTACGATACTGACAGTATAAAATAAAGGTGTATCACGTGGGAATTGTGCGTCAGTTCCCTGTAGTCTGTTGCGAAATACTACATAAAAATAAAAATATATTCTACTTCTTCTGCTTCTTTCTGAAGTAATAAAGCATTGCAAGTACTTGTAGCTGTATTTCCAAGTTTTTCTTCTTTATGTTCTTTACCGAGCGTCTGGAATAGTTAGCAGTTCCTGCACTGGTGAATCTCCCCAGCTGTACGCTCAAGGTCCACGAAACTTTTTCGTTCAGGAGTCACCAGAATCAGCAGCATGTATAAACATCGCAGCCCTGGACGACAAGTGAGGAAGGATAAGACTTCATGGGCCACTGTCACACAAACCGATGGACTCACCAGGAGCTAAGGCGTCTGCTCCTGGTTAGTTCCTGCAACCCTTTCAGGTATAGTTTTCAATGATATTTTTGTTTCTCTCGTCTGCCTTTTTCGGTGAACACATGCCGCATAAGAGAGAAGTTCCTCTGCACCTATGATGCACACAGACTGGTCAAAAGTATCTGGGCACCTATTAGTAAAGACGTTAAGATGGGATATGTTCACCCTTCACCTTTATCAAGACTTGAACTCTGCTGGGACACTTTTAATGAGACGCCTGAATGGCTGTGGGGGGATGGCAACACATTCATACTCAAGAACCGAAACCGGGGAAGGTAGTGATGCTGTCGCTGAAGTCTCGAGCGTATCAGACGTTTTAACTCATTCCAAAGGTATTCCTCAGGATTCAGATTGGGACAAGTGGCAGGCGAGTCAATTTCTTGAATGTCATTGTCCACCAACCATTACGTCACACATGGTGCTTTATGACAGGGTGCATTCTCATGCTAATACAGCCATCGTCTCCGAACTGTTCCCCTGTTGTACGCAGTACACAACACATTAGAAAATGCGTTCATATCCTACCGCGTTTAGCGTTTTCTTAAGCGCAATAAAGGGACCACAGACTAACCACGAAAAACGTCCGCACACCGTGACACCACCTCCTCTTCACTTTTCTGTTGGCACCACACACGATGGTAGATGGCGTTCTCCAAGTATTCGCCAAACCAAAACCCTGCCATCGAATTGCCGCATGGTACACTGGGATTCATCACTCCCAGTCACTCATTTCCAGTCATTCACCGTCTAGCTGCCTCACTCTACACCACCGCAAGCGTCATTTAGCATTGACTACATAAATGTGTGACGTATGAATTTATGAGGAGCTGCACGGCCATTGCATCCCACCCTTTTTAACTCTCTGCGCCCAGTCACTGTGCCAGCTGGATTGCTGGTAGCACTTTGGGATTCACGATTCATTCATTCCGCTAATTTCATGCGACTTTTTACAACGGTTCCTGTTCGTCAGTACATGAGGTCTGTTTGGTCAACCACATCACCAACTGGGCAACGTTAGAAGAGCTGAAATATCTCTGATGGATGTTGATCAGATGACGTGCAATGACTACTGCACGTTAGAAATCACTGAGCTCTTCTGACCCACTCAGTCTGCTATTACTGCTCTCTCTACTTTTTACGGCCCAATATCTTCAACTCCTTTTGTACTGCCGTGTCCGCTTCTTATGACATCTAATGGTGAAATCCGCATTACACAGTTGTGTCTGAATACTTTGGATGACATAGTGTACATACGAGGACTGTTCAATAAAGAATGATCATAATTTTTTTTTATAACATACCTTTGTTCATTCTCATAATTTTGATAGTCCTTTTCTAAGTAGTCTCCCTTGGATGTGATGCACTTGTTACAGCGTTTCTGCCAGTCTTCAGACACATGCTGGAAACCATTTTTTGAGAGGTCCTTCGAAATCGCCTCCGCAGCCTTCACCACTGCTTCTGATTTTTGATACTGCCTCCCACGAAGGCGTTTCTTCATGATAGGGAATAGAAAAATGTCACATGGGGCTAAATCGTGACTATAGGGAGAGTGAGGGAAGCACTTTACGTTAATTTTTGCAAGATATTCAGCGACAACATTAACAATAAGCCACCGCGCATTATCGTGGTGCAGCATCCAGCATGCTTCACGGAAATGTGGTCTTTTGCGACTGATATGGACTTGAAATGTTTTCAGGACATCCCTGTAGTATTGTCCAGTTACTGATGTGTGTGCAAGTACAACATGCTGATAAACCGTTCCATGAATATCAAATAATGAGATGACCATAACTCTCCAAGCAGAAGCAACCACTTACGCGTTTTGGGGGGTCGGTGAAGGAGATTTCCACACTGAGCTTTGCTGTTTGCTCTCAGGATCAAAATGATGTGGCCAAGTTTCATCAGCAGTGATTACATCTGAAAGAAACTCGGGATCTTCCTCTAATACTAACTTCAACTGCATGCAGACCTGCACGCGAATGTCCTTTTGTTCGGGAATCAACTGTCTTTGAACCCATCTCGCCCAGACACGTGTCATGTGTAATTTCTCTGTCACCAACGTGTGCGTGGCATCCGATGAAATGTTTAGTATTTCACAAAGTGATCTTAAGGTAATTCGTCGATTCTCTCTCACAATGACAGCAACAGTATTGATGTTTTCTTCCTTAAGAGCTGTAACCGGAGCACCTGGTCCACATTCCTTTGAAACTGATTGTCTCCCCTCTTTAACCATTTTAAACCACCCTTGAGCTGTGCTGTAGGGAAGAACAGATTCTCCATAGGCATCCTGTAACATTGTATAGGCCACAGTTGAAGATTTGTTAAGACGAAATCAGAATTTCGAAGTTGCATATTGTTCCTAGCGTGTCACCTCCATTGCAGCGGTAGGCGATACTGAACATGTCTGACCTTGCTTGCCTCTCACAGGCGGGAACCATGAGTCCCAACAATGAAACTACTAAGGTGTTTTTCATCCACGTTAAGCTAACAGAATATCATAAGATTAAATTTCAGCACAAGAAATTAAAACCATAAAAAATTGTGATCATTCTTTATTGAACAGTGTTCGTATATATGAATAAAGATGTTTGAAAGTAGGACTGTCAGAAAGACAATGGGTGTAATAAAAGCTACAGATAGTTGTAAATTAGAAATAATGAAGAGATGCTGCATAATGTACAGAAAATATCAGAAATAATGGCAAAGCCAAGGTTGATCTTCATCTAGACATCTCTATCGAATGAATAAGAACAGGCTTACAAAATAAATATTTGTGTATTTCTGGAAAGATAAATCGACAGTAGCATAGCGTGCAGAAATAAGAAAAGAACTGAAATGGTACAACATCAAAGAATCGGCAATAATACAAAAAAATCTTTTAAGGAATAGAATAATAAATTTAGAAGGCTTTCAAGAAAGAAGAAATCGGGGACATCATGAACAGAAAAAAGGGAAAGACGGCAAGGGGAACAGAGTAAGGAGCTCAAGAAAATAAGAAGCGGAGGAACTGAAGTTGTTGATTTAAGAACATTCCGAATTTTTCAGATGTCTTTCGGCCAATAAACTTGTGTGAGAACTAAGAGTATTGAAAATAGCAAGAAATTCCAAAAAAAAAATAATTAAAAGTTTCGTTTGACACAGGATACCTCCTAGTTGCTTTCTGGAATACAAGCCAATGAGAGTTGGTTTGCGACCTAAATAGTGAAAAAACACATTCGAGCCAGGAAAAAGGCTCCCATTCACAGATTGCTGCATAAAGAGTGTAACAAAACGACATTTCAAAAATTTGGAAGATTGTAGAGGCTGAAATTTTGAACATTTTCTGCAAGAAGCCTGTGGTCGAATATGTGAAATAATGTTTCCACAGTACAACGAACTCTTTCTCCGCATTTGGAAGGCTAAGTGAATCACCAGAATAGTGTGGCTTGGAAAATGTTTATTGAGAGTAGAGGTCAATTAAATAATGCAAACCGAATCTGTGATTTCTCTACTGTAGAGCAAATGCTCAATGCGACGACTACGAACTTCTTTACAAAATGGTTCAAATGGCTCTGAGCACTAAGGGACTCAACTGCTGTGGTCATAAGTCCCCTAGAACTTAGAACTACTTAAACCTAACTAACCTAAGGACATCACACACATCCATGCCCGAGGCAGGATTCGAACCTGCGACCGTAGCGGTCGTGCGGTTCCAGACTGTAGCGCCTTTAACCGCTCGGCCACTCCGGCCGGCCGAACTTCTTTACAACAAAGTGTAACGACGAACCATGTTTCGTTTGATTCTCTGAAAGGTTCCTCGCTCTCATCTGATGGCATCAAACGCTGTAAACATACACTCGATAAGCTCAGATACTGCCCCTGCTGGTGTTGAGTTCGCAAAGGACTTTATGTAACCGCAGAAGAAGAAGTCAAGAGGAGGGAGGTCAGGGGAGCGCGCAGGCCAAGGGACTGAGCGTCCCCTTACAGTCAGTCTCTCCCTGAAGCTGTTTGTGAGATAGGCTCTGGCCCGACGATCAAAGTGCGCTGGGACACCATCATTCTGAACCCACAAACCAGTGTGCAGTTGTAAGTGAACGGCCTCCAGAAGTTCAGTCTAGGCATTGTCCAGAACATTCAAATACCATACATCATTCAAACGATCTCGTACGATGAGTGGACCACTAAGATGACCTCCAAGAATTTCAGCCCAAATTATCACTGACGATTTCACCTGGTAACTGCTTGTACAGGTAGTGCATGGCTTTTCAACAGCCCTATGATGCCTGTAGAAACATTACCTCACATTTCCGGCTATAGGTCGCTTACATCAAAGCGTTCAAAATTTCATTCTCTGAAACCTTTCAAATTTTTGAAACGTCTTTCTGTTACACTCACATTACTCACATGTACACACTCGATCTTACTGCTATGTCAAATACTGATATTGCTGAGTGTACATTTTAATTTCATGCCACACAAATTCCGACGCAGTCAAATTTGTGTTAGTTCGTTGCTGTTTTAGTTATTAAGTCACTTGCGAGCATAGGTACTTTTCAAATTTTGACGAAATGCTTTTCAGGCGATATATTTCACCGAATTTCAACTTCTTGGTACTTTTAAGAAAAATCGCTGTAGTAAGCACTAATTCAAACAAGTAATCATTGTGGTATTAAAATATCTAACAAAAAAAGGTGAAGCACCAGAAGACATGGTCGGATGTCAACCACACTTCGTACACGTATACATTATCAGGCGGTATTTAAACAGTTAGAGTTACAACTCTCTGTTGCAGGTATGTTGATGACGATTAATGTTTTATTGCGCTAAACGGTGAGGCCATCAGCATCCTATGTGACAGGTAGAATCGCCACCAACGTTTATTCTATTGTTCGTGTTTAGTGTTGTTACCAAGCCAAATAAGGTACACAAAGCACGCCAGACGGGGTGCAGCGTCGTACCTATTGTTGGGCACATACTGCCATGTTCTTTGTAAATTTGACTGGAGTTAGTGACCACGGAAACAGCATCACATATCCCCTCACCCTACAAAATTTTATTTACTTTTCTCGTCGACTTCTCGCTGTCTCACTTCTTTTGTCAGGCAATGTATTTTATATTGGAAATTTGTGGTAAGGACTATGTGACGAAACTGCTGAGGTCATCGGCCCCTAGGATTACACACTACTTTAAGTTACACTAAGGACAACACACACACACCCATGCCCGAGGGAGGACTCGAACCTCCGTCGGGGGAAGCCGCGCGAACCGTGACATGACGCCCTTAGACTGCACGGCTGCTCAGAGCCATTTAAACCATTTGAACTAATTAAAAGTTGCGTGTGACAGTAAGTTATATTTGAATTGGGGGGGGGGGGGGGAAGAGGAAAATCAGTAACACAACTATCCTCTGAGGATAGAATCCTGGGATCCGTCTGAGGAACCTACTGCTGTATCATATTGCATCTGTTGTTGGCCTGCAGCACCCTTCTCGAGCTTGTACCTTCAGAAAGTTAATGCACTACCCTGTCGGTCTCAGAATGTAGCAGAACGGTTTCAGAAACTCGACGAAAATGAGGGTATTAGGTAAAATCTACTAGGTTGTTGGACTACGTCATATTCCCCTCCAGTTTCTTCATCACGATCAATATTTCGATCCCTCTGCTGTGATCTTCTTCAGCAAGTTATTGTGTTCACAGCTAGCTCAACACAAAGGATCCTGACGAAGATTCCAAAAGTAGGATCGAAATGTCAGTCGTGAGGAACAAACTGAAGCGGAACATAATGCGGCCTTACAACCTAGAAGATTTTACGTAGAATGACAACGACCACGAAAGCCTGTAGACTTACGTGGGTTGAGTGCCCCCTTCCCTTTCCACATCACATGGCCTCATTCCTAGTAAGGAAGTCTGTTGTTGTTGTTGTTGTGGGCTTCAGACCAAAGACTGGTTTAATGCAGGTCTCCATGCTACTTTATTTATCCTGTGCAAGCCTCTTCATCTCAGAGTAACTACTGCAACCTACATCCTTCTGAATCTGCGTACTGTATCCACCTCTTGGACTCCCTCTACGATTTTTACCCGCCACGCTTCCCTGCAGTAGTAAATTGGTGATCCCTTTGATGTCTCCTTATGCGTCCTACCAACCTATCCGTTCTTCTAATCAGATTGTGCCACAAATATTTTTTCTCCCCGTTTCTGCTCAGTACCTCCTCATTAGTTACGTGATATACCCACCTAATCTTCAGCATTCTTCTGTAGCCCCATATATGAAAAGCATCTGTTCTCTTCGTGTCTAAACTGTTTATCGGCCATGTTTCACTTCCATACATGGCTACACTCCATAGAAATACTTCCAGAAAAGACTTCCTGACACTTAAATCTATTCACGATGTTAACAAATCTCTCTTCTTCTCAGTCGTCCTTCTTGCCATTGCCAGGATTACAGGGTGCCATTTATCGAATGCCTTGGAACCATCTCCGACAAATCTCCTCAGGTTTTGGGCAGAATCTTATCGTTCATGAATGTCGATAGCTCTCCAATGCTTTCAGTCCTTCACCTTCAGGCCATCTGACAACGCGTCTGCGCCGCCATCAGGGCGATTGGGGTCCTACACGCTACTAGGAAGGTGTCCCTAAATCAATCACTCGCTCGTCTATCTAGGTGAATACCCGTAGATACAGTGGAAAAGCAGCTATTTAGATAAACCTATCTCCTGTCCGGTGGAATATTTCATCACTTCTCCGAATGACCGCGTTATCTCGAAGAGGAATTGTCTCCACTTGTTTTAAGGCCTTCTTATCTCCAGACCAAACTCGAGCCCTATCTCTTATCGCGTCGACTCTGGCGCCTCGCCAGATATCATGTAGGTGTCTCTTACCAGCTTCTCCATCTCATCAAGTTTTTAACGAAGAAATGTTCTGAGGTTCAAGGGTCTTCTTCATATTTTGTATTTTTCCAACCTGTGGTTTAGCAACCCATTCGGCAAATCGAAATATTTTCCTCGATAGTCAGCACTCTTAAAAATGGGACGTCCCCTTTTAACAGTGCTTTGAAGTTTTCCTCTTACCCATCAGGCGGACACATAGAAGAGGGCTACAAAAAGTGAGTTACGCATGTCGTCCTACTCTGAGACCATTGCGAAAAATGGCTCTGAGCACTATGGGACTCAACATCTATGGTCATCAGTCCCCTAGAACTTAGAACTACTTAAAGCTAACAAACCTAAGGACAGCACACAACACCCAGTCATCACGAGGCAGAGAAAATCCCTAACCCAGCGGGAATCGAGCCCGGGAACCCGGGCGTGGGAAGCGAGAACGCTACCGCACGACCACGAGCCGCGGACTCCATTGCGAAACGACAGCGGCGCAGTGTCAGAAGAGGGTACATTTTCCGGGTTTCGAACAAACACAGTTCTACTGCGATACGTGTAACAGGTGCATCACACGAAGTGCGTGAATGAAACGGAGCGGCAGCTTGAAACTTACTCCTAAGCTAGGCGTAGTAGCCTACAACCAACCGACACACATGCGGCACTTCTTGATGTGTGCCACACTTCTATGACTCTGTCTTGCCATGAAGACATAGCTATAGTTTTTTTAATGTCCTACTTTCTTTTTATTGCGAGTCCGTTATGATGGTACAAATACAAACGTGTAGTTTATTGTGGAGCATGTCTTCATAACCTGTGCTCTGTGGATCAGAAGATGGAAGCTTAGTCCTGCCGAATTAATTAATCCAATGTACATAACGCCGTCAAGGCAATAAAAAAGTTCATATCGGAAGATTTCTTTACATGGAATTAATTGATCGCCCTCCAACCGGCAATGTCAGGAGTTTCTTCTCCTGCCATAATAATGTGTAACTTACACTTTTAGGTCGCCTCGTAGATGACAGACATGCTGTTGTGCCATAGTTTTATGGTTTACTTTGCAAAATGTGTTTCTCAAAGACATTATCAATCTGGGAAATCCCTGCAGTAAATCGTGATAAGGAAAAATAGTCTGCCATGACACAAATAAATAGTAAGATTTCCTGGTCCGAATCACACTTTTCACTCACACAAACTGACACTTTTATTGTTAACGAGTAGTACGTAGTAATAAATTATCTGTTTCCTGGTTATTTTATATCTCTTACTAACTGTAAGGTCCAACTCGGGGAACGTGACAGACATTACTGTTACTTTTTGTGCTGCCTGTCAAAAGAACATCACTCAGCCATAAGTTTGTGCACAAAAAAGAACGTAATTGTCATAGCTCGACAGATTTCTGACCAGCTTAAAATGGTACTGCGAGATAAAAATAAGAAAAAAGAAAAAGAAATCGCTTAATGGAATACAATATTTAAAGAATGATATCATGGATCCACCAAAAGATGTTGCGTACTTATTCACAGAAAGGTAGTTCCGGACAAACGACCATATTCTAGTCACAAACTAACATCACATCAAGGTAAAAGAAGGTTCCTTCGCGTTAATACGAAATTGTTTTGAGCTGCAGCATCTGTTACACGTGCATTTACAGTCTCATAGGCATGTGACGGACGCCGCAATGAAACACTTACGTTTTTGACGCCTCTAGCTTGGTGTAGTGTTAATCCGTGACTTGAAAATCACCACCTGCTGAACTCGTTGTCTGTGGGTAAATGTAATTACTTTTGGTGGTTCAATGACGCCGTTCTTTAAATACGTTGACTCTGTGTACACTATCACAGTCAATATTTTGGAGTGAAATAATTCGCAATATTAAGCGCTGTCTTGGAGACAATAAATCACACACATAACGCAAAAGCTAATGCTTTCCGTGACCATGACAAGGCCTTGTTTATAAGGATAACATGGCTACACTCAAATTCCTGTGCCAAGAGTTTTCTGCACTATATGGTATATATAAACTAAAGCAGTAAAATAGGAACGAACGTTTTTCGTTAGTTACAAAACACGGTCTTATTCGAGGTGGCTATACCTTGCCTTGCTCTGAATTGTCAAATGATGTACCCATGTAGGACCAACGGTTTAACACGAAAGACGAGCCAAGGCAGAAAGTGGCATTTTTCGCAAAGCCAAAACATTGTCAAAAGTGAGAGGCATTACCAGCACACGAGTCTCGTACTTAACTGCTCAGCTGCCAGTATGTAACCAGAAAAAAAGGGTTGTTAGATTCCACCGATATAAAAAAGACTAGGAAACAAAAAATGCTCAGATTCCTTATCAGACTATCATAAAAACATTCTTAAAAGGGTACCAAAATGAAGTCCGATCAGAACTACATATCACTAACAGCAAACTATTATATACATGAATTAGTCTACCGGCAGTGGAGTTTGAACAATTTCCGCAGATTCATCAAGAAAATTATGTGATAACGGATACCACCGACCAGGGAAAAAAAACATTATGACGGGAGTAATGAAGTAGCAACGAAATAAGCATGGTCTAAATTTAGAAATAGACGAAGAGATCGCAGAATCGGTTAACCTTGATGCTGAAAGAATGCAACACACACTACGGCGATAGGTACCCTTTCACAGTTTTTCTAATTAATAAACAATAGGCACTAAATTCGTGTATATTCGTCTTAGAGTTGTGGTCAACACAGAAAACATGCAAGCAATGCATCACTACTGCTTTTCTTCTCGAGTTATTTACACTCTTCGCGCGTTTTGCACAAGGCAGTTATAGTATTACTGCAACAATCCACTTATTACTGCCGTCAACGCGTTAGACGCATACCAGTCTCAATCTTCAGGCTCTGTACGCAGCAGAAGAGTAAGAAACTTGGCTCCTCCAGCGAAAAAACGGATTCACATGCATTGATCAATGACACTGATTAGAGCGAAAATCTGCAAATACGTCCACACGGTGCATCCACTAGGTCAGTTACAAGCGGCAGACTGTACTGGTGGGAACTAACAATTGGTTAATCACTTCTGTCACTAGGAGTGGAGAAGCGTGGTGGGAGGGACTTTCCCTCGAGAATCAGAGATAACGCTGGGCAGAGTGCTGTAGCTCGTTGCCAGCGCTACCTGTGGGCAAACACGCAGAATCAATAACCCATCGCATTTCTTACGAAACTCACCTGCCTGGAGATAACTGGGTGTTTGTGTTGTCCTCGTCATTTCATCATCATTCACGAAAGTGGCGAGATTGGGCTGAGCAAAGGTTGGGAATTTGTACGGGCGCTGATAACCACGCAGTTGAGCGCCCCACAAACCAAACATCATCATCATATCATCATCATCATCATCATCTTATTAAACATTCAGTAGATTTCTTGCGTGACCACAGTCCAACTGTTTACCTGTGGAAGCTTGTCAGATATCATCATGATGTTTTTAATGTCTACAGTAAAAAAAAACTCTTCGGATATAGCTCTTTCTTCACTCTAGCCAACAATTACAGATGAAAATGGATACTACGTTCCCCGAATACTTCACTGTACCCCACTCTTTACTTTCTGATAAAACCAGTCGTTGTTCAGAATACATCTTTATAATATCTAGATAGTTACTGTAGGACAGGCCACATGCAGATCCTTCCTCCACATAGATTACTGTCTCATCGATCACATTTTTCGTATATAACCAGCTAACTAAACTACCAAAATACCTCAGAGTAGCTCTTGACCCTAAATTATCATCGAAAGGCCACGTACTAAACACTAATCTGAGACCCCACAACTTATTCAAGCTGCAGTCTCACGTGTTTACGTTCCGCAAAATCAGTCCCTCCAAATCCTCAAACGCCATTAACTTTACCTGGTTTTCCATATCTACCTACCTTACTTACATGGGTTTTTTATATTTATAAATCAGAAGCACAACAGTGTGAAGTTTCTATAGTATCTATTTATTTAGTTAATCGATTTTCGGCTTGAAAGGGCAAGAAAATCTGCATGTACAGCCGTACTCTGGAAAGCACTGTGATATGCGTGGTAGTGGGTACTTTCTATTGTGCCAGTTACTAAGGCTTTCTGGCGTTCCATTCACGTATGGGGCGCGATAAGGATGATTGTTTAAATGCCTCCGTGCTTGCTGTCGTTAATCTAATCTTGACCTACACGAGCAATACTTCGGAAATGTAGTATATTTCTTGACTCATCATTTAAAGACGATTCCTGAAACTTCGTAAATAGGCTTTCTAAGGATAGTTCGCATCTATCTCCAAGAGTCTGCCAATTCAAGTCCTTTAGTATCTATATGACACTCTCCCACGGGTCAAACAAACCTGTGACCATTCGTGCAACCCTTCTCTGTATACGTTTAGCGTTTAGCAAGGGGCCCCTCAAACTTCAGTAACATTCTAGTGAGTGATTTGTAACCAATATTCTTTTTGGAGTCATTACATTTCCCTAGCCCTCACCGAGCGAGGTGGCGCAGTGGTTAGACATTGGACTCGCATTCGGGAGGACGACGGTTCAATCCCGCGTCCGGCCATCCTGATTTAGGTTTTCCGTGATTTCCCTAAATCGTTCCAGGCAAATGCCGGGATGGTTCCTATCAAAGGGCACGGCCGGCTTCCTTCCCCGTCCTTCCCTAATCCGATGAGACCGATAACCACGCTGTCTGGTCTCCTTCCCCAAACAACCCAACCCAATCCCTAGCCCTCTACCTATAACCCGAAGTATTCCACCTACTTCCAGAGTGATAGTTCCTTTTCATATCTCTACAACTTGTTACACTCAAAAACTCTATGAGCTGATCAATTCCAGCTGTGAGTCGTTGATATTGTAGTCAGAGGACACTACGATTTTTAGATTTAAAGCAAGGAGCCAATATTTGCACTGCCTTGAAATTTTATCTATATCTAACAGAATATTTGTGCAGCTTTTTTCATACAGTAATTCGTTATAGAGAACTGCATAATCTGCGAGAAGTCTGATTTTACCATTAATATTGTCTGCAAAGTCATTAATATACATCATTAACATCAGGGGTAACAATATGCTCTGTCATCCATATAAAAAAATCTTCAAATTAGTCACAAATTTTGTTTGACATTCCATAAGATCTACTTTTGATAATGAGCGTAGATGTGCAACGGAGTCATATGCTTTTCGGAAATCGAGAAGTACCACATCTATCTCACAGGCTTGATCCATGGCTGTCAGTATGTCATGTGAGAAAAGTACGAGTTGGGTTTCACTTGATCGATGTCTTCGGAATCCATACTGCTTGGCATGAAGGAGATTATTCTGTTCGAGATACGTCATTAATTTTGAGCTCAGAATATGTTCTAGGATTCTACGGTGGATTTCAAAAATATTGGACGACAGTTTTGTGGACCACTTTTGCTACCCTTCATGTAGACGGGAGTGCCTTTTGCTTCCTTTCAAGTAATGTACACGGTTTTTTGTTCGGGAGACGTACAATAGACACCATCTACCGTAGATTATGGTTAAAAGAGGGGCTAACTCAGTCACAAGTCCTCTTTCTCTTCTGTCCCATCTAGCGCCAATGCAGCACTCAGTTCTTTTTTTTCTGCATCTACACTTAATGTTTTCTGGTATGTTCCCTTTACGTTTGCTTACTGTTTGATTTTAATATTTTCAATTACGTCAACGCTGCACTGTGATGGATGACGTTTACTCTGTTTTCAGACGTCATTGTTTTTGTGTAATATCTTTTTCAAATGTGTTCACGACTACAGTATCCTCTTTGATGTCTATAGTTACAGTCTGTTAATAGCCTTGTAATTCGAAAACAGATCAACAAGCAAATTAATATTGCAGAACATCCACAATTTAACGCTTTTTTCCTATAAGTATGAAGTTGTTGTACCAAGTAGCATTGGAGGAATCAATTATCGCATGTTTTACATGGTGTCCAGTGAATCAGCACTGGAAAATTTAATGTTGTGGTATAAATTGCCTATGTCTCCGAGACAATGAGAATGCTATTTGGTATTAGGATATCAATGAATTATTGTACCAGAAGGGAATGGTCGACCTAAATCTAAATAGTGTAAATGACTTTGTAATCAAATGGTGACCTAATTTCGTAATGTTACAATGATTGAACTTAAGTGTGTTAGTCGAGAGTTATTAATTCTCTATGTGGGATTCTGAGGTGAAAATGAAATTAAATTTACTGTGCAACTCATAAGCAAATAAAACTGTAATCATATACTCGCTGTGAATCGTTACTCATACATGTAAAAAAACAGGATCAAGAAAATTAAAGAAACGTCATTCTCTGGTATTAAAATAGATGCCACATATAAACAGCATCAGTGATGTTGAATAACAAGTGTGTACGCACCCAGAAATTCACTCTATTACTCGAAATACGCTAGCGTGAGCAGTCCATCCAACTCGCGGAATATTATAAGCAAACCAACTGCAAACACTTGTACACCAGCTGTCAAATTCGACTACAACGCGGGCTACGGTCCTTGGTCTGCCAGAATAAAGCACAATTATGACAGATTCGCACGCATACCCTATAATGGAGGTTTGTAAATCTGTGCATTCCACAAAATTATTTATTTATTACGTGAGAAATCATAATCTGCAAAACATCACAGATCCACTGAATTATTTGGAACAGTTGCGATTATTATTTTACAAAACGGTAAGAAATAATAAGGGTGGGGGGGGGGATGTGATGCAAACAATACATAGGTTGGTTGGTTCCGTGGGGGGTGGGGGGGGTGGGGGGAAGACCAAACAGCGAAATCATCAGTCCCATCGGTTTAGAAAACATTGGGATGGAAGTCGGCCATGCCCTTTCAAAGGAACCATCCTGGCCATTGCCTGAAGCGATTTAGGGAAATCACGGAAAACCTAAATCAGGATGGCCGGACGCGGGCTTGAACTGTCGTCCTCCCGAATGCGAGTCCAGTGTGCTACTGCGCTACCTCTCTCGGTCAGTACAGGCTGTTTGTAAATCGGTTCATTTCATGAAGTGTTTATTTATTACATGACGAATCAGAATCTGAGAAACATGACCAATGCACAAAATGAATGGGAGCAGCTATGACTATTATTTTACTAACGAAAAATTGTAGGGAGGGTTGTGGAGCAAACACTACATTTATGTATTGGTACTGTCGCAGTGAGAATGTTGCCTTAGAGTGACAAATTACAATATGACAACTAGAACAACATTTCATTTTACGGCGAATTTAAGTACTAAATTACTTTTGCAATTTAGAACAGTTTTTCTATGGCAGACTTTTTCAAAAATCTCCGCTATGACTGCACTTCATCTAGTTGCAGTATTACGAGAAAATGTGGCGACAATGATTCTGGTGTGTGGCAATAATGCGTTGGAAGTAAGATCTCCAGATCCGCTGTACATTTGTTTCATCTAATGATAAGACTCCTTTACTGTCGCACGTGTCATTGTGAACTTGATGTCGTGGTACTGCACTTCGAGACTGGACATAATTTGAAACACGCAGCACTAAAGTATAGGCGAAGTATATTCGCCTATATGACGTCCTGCTCAGTGGCACCCGCGAGACAGTCTCAATTCTGTGACTGATACGACACATTTCAATGATTATTCACATCAATGCAGAGTCCATGAAACGCGCAAACCTGATCTCGCGCACAAGCAGTGTTCCACCAGTAACCCACCGATTTGTAGCCGTTATACATGCGAGAACTGTATAAGGTCATTACAAATAAAAAGTGCAGCATACAGTTCACTCAGTGTTAATTACTGCCTTTTTGCAGTTAACAGCGATACAGTGTACGTATTAATTTAAATGATCAGTCCGTATCCTCACACGCGAGCAAGTACACCAACCACGCCATCACGTTACCAATCAGTACTCTCCTAGTCACCGCCCTACCACTTGATTGCTCACCGTCGATAGTAGAGAACAGACTCTCTTATAGCAGAGGTATATACAAATACATTGTAACTTTTACGTTTTGACAGATATGTATGGAAATTTATTAATAAACATAACGAGGAAAATAAAATAATTAAGGAAAAAGATATTGGTATAGGTCCCCTATACATTACTAACCAAACTCCACTAGTTATATAACAATAACGTTTTGAATATTTTGTGACAAATGAAAATTTTTGACAGACAGAGATTCCAAAGAGAGTCCACTGCACACCGCTAGCATGTCTCCAGGACCGATTCCCCTGAAATGAGTTTAAATAACACCGCTGAGTATTGATGCTTAACTAGTACAAAACTAGTACTCCAAAGTACTTGATCGAAGCGTCAACCATGACTTTAGCAGAATGAAGTACCACATATGATGTACTGTCGCACAGTTAAGGAAGTCCGCAGCTCGTGGTCTCGAGGTCGCGTTCCTGTTTCCAGAGCACGGGGTTCCGGGTTCGATTCCCGACGGGGTCAGGGATTTGCACCTGCCTCGAGATGACAGGGTGTTAGTGTTGTCGTCATCATTTCATTATTATTCATGAAAGTGGCGAAATAGGACTGAGCAAAGGTTGGGAATTTGTACGGGCGCTGATAACCGCGCAGTTGAGCGCCCAACAAACCAAACATCATCAACAGTTAAGGAGGCTGGAGAAAAGCGAGTTGGCGCTGGATTGGCGAGGACAGTGGTTCGACTTTCTTTTTCCATCGTTTAGCCAAACTGTTGAAGATGAAATTTGGGATATTCTCTTTGACCGATTCTCTTCCTCATTGTTGTGCTGCCCGAGCTTACACGACATCATCGATGCAATTTTATGCTCTAATCTCCTCTCTCCCCCTTCCCTCGTCATTTCTTTAACTATCGGTAAATACGATCTTTACGGGAACGTTTCAAAGCAAGTTCGTCTGAGTCATATCTGGAAATGTGAGTCATATCTGGAAACTGAGTATGGCACAGGACAACTGTACCGCGAACAGTCCATCGGTGACCGAACTGCACACCAAGGTGGTTCCAAACATCGCCCCATAATTTATCAGCGGCGTATCTGCAGAGAAATGAGGCAGAGAAAGTTCGTACAGCACTGCCCTTAAAATGTGCGTATATACTGCATAGCGTGTATTTGTGGAAAAGTCTATGTTGGAGTGATCGGAGAATCCATTAATGTTATGATCATCGAACATAAACGCACTGTGGAATCGATCGCGTAATGAAAAATAAAATTCGTCGACGCCCAAATTCCTGAAGCCAATGAATGGCTGTAAACCAGAGGACCCAGTGTATTCCATGTAAATACATTATGGAGCTACTACGCCCGTGTGTTCTGATAAGCCATTGAAATTCTGAAACACGCAATAATTTTAAAGGAAAGGAGACAGCACCAAGGTAAACGGATCCTGGATTTCTATGCTGCAGTGAACGACCGTTGCAGGTAACAAGGGAGAACAGCAGCAGTAATGACTAGGGAGAGGCCCTCGGATGTTACCGTAACAGGTACACATCCAGGTACGTGCAATGAGGTGACTGATGTCATGGGACAGCCATATGCCCGTATACAAGTGGCGGTGGTATCGCGTACGTAAGGTATAAAAGAGCAGTGCACTGGAAAAGCTGTTATTTATATTCAGGGGATTCACGTGAAAAGGTTTCCGACGCATTATAACCAAACGACGGGAATTAACAGACTCTGAACGCGGAATTCTAGTTGGAGCTAGACGCATGGAACATTCCATTCTGGAAATCGTTAGGGAATTCAATATTCCGAGATCCATAGTGTCAAGAGTGTGAATACCACATTTCAGGTATTACCTCTCACAAAGGACTACGCAGTGGCCAACGGTGTTAGCGTAGAGTTGTCACTACTAATAGGCAAACAACACTGCATGAAACAAACGCAGAAATCAGTGTGGGACGTACGACGAACGAACCCGTTAGAATAGTACTGCGTAATTTGGCATTAATGGGCTACGGCAGTAGACGACCGACGCGAGTGCCGTAGCTAACATCTACATCTACATTTATACTCCGCAAGCCACCCAACGGTGTGTGGCGGAGGGCACATTACGTGCCACTGTCATTACCTCCCTTTCCTGTTCCAGTCGCATATGGTTCGCGGGAAGAACGACTGCCGGAAAGCCCCCGTGCGCTCTCGAGTGTCTCTAATTTTACATTCGTGATCTCCTCGGGAGGTATAAGTAGAGGGAAGCAATATATTCGATACCTCATCCAGAAACGCACTCTCTCGAAACCTTGACAGCAAGCTACACCGCGATGCAGAGTGCCTCTCTTGCAGAGTCTGCCACTTGAGTTTGCTAAACATCTCCGTAACGCTATCACGCTTACCAAATAACCCCGTGACGAAACGCGCCGCTCTTCTTTGGATCTTCTCTATCTCCTCCGTCAACCGGACCTGGTACGGATCCCACACTGATGAGCAATACTCAAGTATAGGTCGAACGAGTGTTTTGTAAGCCACCTCCTTTGTCGATGAACTACATTTTCTAAAGGCTCTCCCAATGAATCTCAACCTGGCACCCGCTTACCAACAATTAATTTTATATGATCATTCCACTTCAAAACGTTCCGTACGCATACTCCCAGATATTTTACAGAAGTAACTGCTACCAGTGTTTGTTCCGCTATCATATAATCATACAATGAAGGATCCTTCTTTCTATGTATTCGCTTTACATTACATTTGTCTATGTTAAGGGACAGTTGCCACTCCCTGCACCAAGTGCCTATCCGCTGCAGCTAACAGGACAGCATCGCCCGTAGCGCCGCTGCTGAGCTCGTGACCGTGTCGGTTTGCCTCTAGACGACTGGAGAACCGGGCCCTAGTCAGAAGGATCCTGATTTCGGTTGGTAAGAGTTGATGGTAGGGTTCGAGTGTGGCGCAGACCGTGGATGCAAGTTGCCAACAAGCCACTGTGCAAGCTGGTGATGCGTCCATAATGGTGTGGGCTGTGATTACATGGAATGGATTGGGTCTTCTGGATGTTCGGTTACTTGGAGATCATTTGTAGCTATTTGTTGACAGCGATAGCTATTCATTCTGGTGAAACATCAGACAAAACATTAAAAAAACTTCGGCTGAAGTTTCGAAGATAAAAGCCAATGGAAAACTCGTATTGTATGACACACTCTGCTTACATACAAAGCTGAACTGAAGGACGACAATATTTTACGCAAATTATATACCAAGAGCCATTAGAGAGGAAATGAGGGAAGGGTCATGAGACGTAAAAAGTATCACTCATACGAAGTTATGCTACGTGTCAAGAGTGAGGGATTTAGAGAGCAAATAAAATTATATTTTTTATCTCATCGGTAGAAGGAAAGTGAGTAACTCATCCACATCCCGGATGATGTAAGACACTGACTGTTGCTAGATACTAAAGACATCTGTCACACGCTCTCAGTGGAAGACATTATCTCTCTTTACACACAGCTTAAACGCTTTCCCTACAGCATGAATTTAGCTTCACATCTTGACTTCTGATGGATTCTGATAAATATCCTCGGTATCGTTTAATAAATTTGGTAAATGCTTCTGGCAAACCGTACAGATGTTCTACTGTATTTAACGTCAGGAAGCGTCCAGTACGACACCTTTGATTTAGTAACTAATGGCTCTCGAGAAACACCGGGGATGATCAAGGATCTTACTTGTGGAACGTTCAGATGAATTATTTATCTATCCTATGGCATTATCACAAACAACATAAATGAACATAAACAAAGAATAACAGTAATAAAGAGACAACGTGAGTATATAGGTAACTGAAGTACGAGACGTATTCAGGAAGTCTTCAAATTGTTCCTTGTGGAGTCTCTCTGAATATGTCTGATTTACATGCTGGATTATCTGCCTCCCTGCTGCACAGTCGCACTAACCGACTAACATGTAGTCCGTATGGTCGTACGACTAGGGCCGAAGGATGAAGCTCGTCCATTGCAACCAGTAACGTCCGACACACGCTCGGCAACTGAAGTGAAGCCTTACCTGATGAGATTATTCCTAGTGTCAAAGCTTGGACCAATGCAGAAACTACTTTCATAAAGTGTCTTTCTAATTGTCGACAGGGGATAGAGTGTAGGTTTGGAACAAAAACTGGTAAATGAAGACTGCTGCAAAGTAGTACTGAAATTGATAACTGCATTCACTTGCCAACCAACACAGTTGACAGAAATATATTACGCTTCTGACGGCGAGAACTGTGGTGTCAGTGCGGTGTATTCAATACGAGATAAATTTATGACGTTTATTTACTCAGTGGAAGTGCACAAATGAAAGTGGGATGAATACCTTGCAGAACACTAGTCACATACGATCAACGGTGGTTGAAGGTGTTACTCTCAATATTGTTTTTAAATACAGTTCCTGCAATTCTTTTAAACTCGTTATTGAATGTACACTATAGGTCACGTATTAGATACTGAATAAGTCTGATCGGGCGTTCTTATGTTTTTGCTACATCATAATTAGCTTTTCCACTTACCTTCAACACTCTTATCCTCTGCAACTTACAACCATAGTTTCCTCTGTGAGACGCGATGGTAGTAGGTGCTCCATGTGATAAAAAGTATCCGGACATGTGGCTGAAAATGACTCACAAGTTCGTGGCGCCCTCCATCGGTAATGCTGGAATTCAGTATGGTGCTGGCCCACCCTTACCCTTGATGACAGCTTCCACTGTCGCACGCATTCGTTCAATCACGTGCTGGAAAGTTTCAAAATGGTTCAAATGGCTCTTAGCACTATGGGACGCAACATCTTAGGTCATAAGTCCCCTAGAACTTAGAACTACTTAAACCTAACTAACCTAAGGACATCACACACACCCATGCCCGAGGCAGGATTCGAACCTGCGACCGTAGCAGTCCCGCGGTTCCGGGCTGCAGCGCCAGAACCGCACGGCCACCGCGGCCGGCTGGAAGGTTTCTTGGGAACCTGCAGCCCATTCTTCACGCAGTGCTTCTCTGAGGCCTGGCACGAAGTCAGCGTTCCAAATCATCCCAAAGGTGTTCTATAGGATTCAGGTCAGGACTCTGTGCAGGCCAGTCCATTAGAGAGATGCCACTGTAGTGTAACGACTCCACCACAGGCCGTGCATTACGAACAAGTTCTCCATCGTGTTGAAAGATGCAATCGCCATCCCCGAATTGCGCTCTTCAACAGCGGGAACCAAGAAGGTGCTTAAAACATCTGTGCTGTGTTAGTGCTACGCAAAACAACAAGGGGTGCAAGCCTCCTCTATGAAATGACGACCACACCATAACACCACTGCCTCTTAATTTTATTGTTGGCACTACACACGCTGGCAGATGACGTTCACCGGGCATTAGCCATACCCACACCCCGCCATCCGATCGCCACAGTGTGTACCGTGATTCGTCACTCCACACAACGGTTTTCCACTGTTCAGTCGTCCAATGTTTACGCTCCTTACACCAAGCGAGGCGTCGTTTGGCATTTACCTGTGTGATGTGTGGTCTATAAGTAGCCGCTCGACCATGAAACCCAATTTTCTCACCTCCCGCCTAACTGTCGCAGTACCTGCAGTGGATCCTCATGCAGTTTGGAATTCCTTCTGATGGTTTGGATAGATGTCTGCCTATTACACATTACGACACTCTTCAAATGTCGGCGGTGTCTGTCAGTCAACAGACGAGATCGGCCTGTACGCTTTTGTGCTGTACGTCTCCCTTCACGTTTCCACTTCACTATCTCATCGGAAACAGTGGACCTAGGGGTGTTTAGGAGTGTGGAAATCTCACGTACAGACGTATGAGAGAAGTGACATCCAATCACCTGATCACGTTCGAAGTGCGAGTTCCGCGGAGCGCCCCACTCTGCTCTCTCAAGATGTATAATGACTACTGAGGTCGTCGATCTACATCTACATCTACATTTATACTCCGCAAGCCACCTAACGGTGTGTGGCGGAGGGCACATTACGTGCCACTGTCATTACCTCCCTTTCCTGTTCCAGTCGCACATGGTTCGCGGGAAGAACGACTGCCGGAAAGCCTCCGTGCGCGCTCGAATCTCTCTAATTTTACATTCGTGATCTCCTCGGGAGGTATAAGTAGGGGGAAGCAATATATTCGATACCTCATCCAGAGCCGGCCGAAGTGGCCGTGCGGTTATTAGGCGCTGCAGTCTGGAACCGCAAGACCGCTACGGTCGCAGGCTCGAATCCTGCCTCGGGCATGGATGTTTGTGATGTCCTTAGGTTAGTTAGGTTTAACTAGTTCTAAGTTCTAGGGGACTAATGACCTCAGCAGTTGAGTCCCACAGTGCTCAGAGCCATATGAACCATTTGAACCTCATCCAGAAACGCACCCTCTCGAAACCTGGACAGCAAGCTACACCGCCAATGTGCTGTACGTCTCCCTTCACGTTTCCACTTCACTATCTCATCGGAAACAGTGGACCTAGGGGTGTTTAGGAGTGTGGAAATCTCGCGTACAGACGTATGAGAGAAGTGACATCCAATCACCTGACCACGCACCCTCTCGAAACCTGGACAGCAAGTTACACCGCGATGCAGAGCGCCTCTCTTGCAGAGTCTGCCACTTGAGTTTGCTAAACATCTCCGTAACGCTATCACGCTTACCAAATAACCCTGTGACGAAACGCGCCGCTCTTCTTTGGATCTTCTCTATCTCCTCCGTCAACCCGACCTGGTACGGATCCCACACTGATGAGCAATACTCAAGTATAGGTCGAACGAGTGTTTTGTAAGCCACCTCCTTTGTTGATGGACTACATTTTCTAAGGACTCTCCCAATGAATCTCAACCTGGCACCCGCCTTACCAACAATTAATTTTATATGATCATTCCACTTCAAATCGTTCCGTACGCATGCTCCCAGATATTTTACAGAAGTAACTGTTACCAGTGTTTGTTCCGCTATCATATAATCACACAATAAAGGATCTTTCCTTCTATGTATTCGAAGTACATTATATTTGTCTATGTTAAGGGTCAGTTGCCACTCCCTGCACCAAGTGCCCATCCGCTGCAGATCTTACTGCATTTCGCTACAATTTTCTAATGCTGCAACTTCTCTGCATACTACAGCATCATCCGCGAAAAGCCGCATGGAGTACCTGGCTGTAGGTTGCAGCACAATGCACCTAATAAGAAAAATGTAAGTTTTTGGGTGTGTTCAAAAATGGTTCAAATGGCTCTGAGCAATATGGGACTTAACTTCTGAGGTCATCAGTCCCCTAGGACTTAGAACTACTTAAACCTAACTAACCTAAGGACATCACACACACCCATGCCCGAGGCTGGATTCGAACCTGCGGCCGTAGCGGTCGCGCGGTTCCAGACTGTAGCGCCTAGAACCGCTCGTCCACCCTGGCCGGCTTTTTGGGGTTTCCGGATACTTTTGATCACATAGTGTATCTTTTGTCTTGGTTATTACACAGTGACTTGTTCTCATTCACGTGACTTTCAAGCTTCGCTCCGTCCATAGTTGGTAATTAAGTCAGAAACACACCAAGACGCAAGCAAGAACAGGTGGTTGCTTGCAGCTGTTACTACGTCCGACTACGTCTGATCAGTTCCATTTCACTGGCATCCGGCCGTCAGATGACCGCCCGGCCGACTCGGTCGTGCGCAGTGAACGCATGCCAATGTCGCTACATCTCTCGGGATTAGTCGTCCGTGTGCGGTCGTATGCGGCCGTCCAACTAATCCAACGAATACACCTCCAGTGGGCGCTCAGCCTTAGTTTACAGTTATACAATGAACCCGCACGTTTACCATGTTCGGTTCTGTTTCCGTTAAGAATTAAGTAGGATTTTCTTATGAGGTCTAAGCCAGTTGGTTTTTCATAGGTACAGTGGAATTTTTTTAGATCCGCAATTACAGTATATTCCTAGGCTTCATTCCAGTAATGAACAATTGCATAGTTGTTATTTCATAAGCGTATAGTATCCGTTAATATGGTTTTCTAGAGTGGACTGATTTAATAATTAAGTAATCATAGAAGGAATGAAAAGAAAGTTATTAATTGTTTTCAGTTTTTCTAAATTCTATAAGAAGTGCTTGTTGAGTTGGAACTGTGTGACATAGGTTTGATAGCCAGAAGGTGGGAGTGCTCTCAATGGTGCCCGGAGTCATTGGTACTGCGTGATTTTGGTCGATTTCTATTTTCTTGCTGTGATGATTGCTAAACTATATGGGGCAGCAGTATTCAGCTACTGAATAAACCAGAACTAAAGCAGTGGTTCCTAACGTAGACAGCGAAAAGCCGCGTGTGGTGCCACACAGCCTCTGTATGTTGTTCGTTGTATGGAGTTTCTCAGGTCTTCTTTACAGCTTAATCCTGAGCCTAAAATAACTCCTAGATATTTAGGAGTTTAAGTCTGAGTTAAGGTGAACCTGTTTTAAGGAATTCCAGGTTCCATGTACGCTAGTTTATTGTTCTGGTTTTGTACGAAACGTCCGCCATAGTTGAACTGGACTGGAGTCTCCATTCACGGTAATAGTTACCCACTGCAGCCAAATGATTTGTTATAACATTCTATTTCCTTATGTTATGCAGCTAATTCCCAGTCGTTAGCGCATCCAAATTTTAAAGATGCCGATGTTCATATATCAGCAGAATACATATTAACGTGCAGAGGAGCTAAGACAGAACGTTGAGGAAGACAGTTATGCAATTTCGTTTGCGTACTCAGTGCATTCCTAATAATCACTTTGGACTATTGCTAAGCATGTTTTCTAGCGGTCTTGCGACCATAGGACAGTGATAACCACGAAGGAACTTACATATTGATCCTTATCTCCATATATGTCATATGCTGACGTTAAATTTAATACCACAGATGATTTTAGTTGCCTTTGAAATCCACATTCATTACAAATAGTTAATGAGAGAAGGTGGTCAGAGCATCTTCTGTTTCGTCGGAAGCCATCTTGTTCAGGTGGAACTGAGTGACTCCATTATTTTATGGCTGACCCTGTTCAGGGCGGTTCTTCTTGACACTTTGCAGATTACGATGAGTAATGGAATGGTCGATGGCATTGAGGTCCTTTAGTTCCTTCTAGAGTTTTAATACAGGTACAATTTTTTACTTCTTTCATTTCAAGAAGCGCTACTGGATACGCTGACTGAAAATGAGTCTGTTTCCTCCATAAATATCTCTCCACATGCACTATATGATCAAGACAAGGGAAACTGAGACATGTACGGAAGGATACGGGCAATCGTTTCTGAAATGTTCCACTCGCAGATGGAACACGAAGAGTACGAATGAAAACTGATATAATTCACTACCTGCCACGTACATTATATTAGCGTGCTGAGTATTTACGTCAATTTAGGTACACCAGTGGAAGAGTGGTTATTTTCTTTCATGTTGAAAATGCTAATGATGATGAAGAAAGGCATAAATTCTGGGACTCTCTTGAGAATGGGCACACATCAAATACCCTAGATGAGAGCCAAAATGTTATATGAAAACCGTCATATACTCTCGCAAGTAAGTTGTAAATAATCAAGGCAAAACACTGGATACACTGCATGAACGAGATGCAGCACCACTCCTTTCATGTGTAACTAACTCAAGAAACAGTTACGAGTGCTTACAAAAAGGTATGAATGTAGACTTATAGTCGTTTCAGATGATTTAGTGGTATGGTAGCGAATTAGAATTTAAATGCAACAAAAACTATATGACTGGAATTTGCCCTTGAGGTGAATTAAGCGAAAACATTGATATTTGCAGCCTTTCAACACAATTACGTCACTAGCTTCCACTAAGAAGACAGCTGCGCAACTGTATAAACTTTAAAATCTTGAAACTGTTCTCGTAACCGATTATTAATCTCCAGGAGAAATCACTTAAATACGAAAGAGGAGCACAGTTTTATCCACTTGAACAAGTTCCTCTAAAACTTAAACGCGTACTCTTGAAAACATTCTTTGTGTAATAATTATTTACCCATAAAGGAGAAGTAAAAACGACTCATTGCGTTCATAACATGTAGAAAGGAATGTCGTGAGGGACACGCGAAATAAGAAAGCTAATGTTAGCGCTAGCTATTAATATTTTTTTCTTAATGCTTCAAAATAAGCGATCTTTGTCATTTATAAGTATGAGAGACGAACTCTCGAAACAAGTTATATACAAGTAAATGGTATAACGGTGGCTGTTCGGAAATAATTTCCATCATGTTTCCTTCTTGATATCTGTTACCACGCACAGACTAGAGTCTAGGAGAGATACCAGTCATCTACAACATGTGAGCACCATATTCTCAAAAATAACGGCTCGTAATTCTAGGAGGGACAAGATAAGTAATGGCACATACTCCAGCAAGCCTATATAGAACAATCACTCAAAACTATCTGTGACGAGTCAAGATTAAAATCATGCAGTCAGGTGGAAAGAATATAAAATGAACGGCCAGGAAATGGCTTGAGATAGAAGATAAGCGAGCAAATGAATAAGAGATACATCGACGAGATTAGGATAGGGAAGGAACAGGATGTAAATGTCATCTGGTTACTGCAGAAGAGTAACTGGGTAATTAGATAACGTTGTCAGTACTCAGTTAAAGGCGTCGTTGAAAACAATTTTTTACCGTAATCATGTATTACTGTCAGCTGCAATGAAAACCTTTATTCTTGCTAACACTTTCGATTGTTACTACACACCTTCAGGCACAAGCAGTGCTTCAGTAACAGAACCTGTATTTATATACACACAACTGTCCATCTCACTGCCTACGACGTCAAAAATTCGGAAAGGACGACAGAACTCTTTGCAAGGAATTTAAACATTGTTCAGAAAATCTGTGTATTTTGTGCTGATTTCCAGTTCGTGGTTTTAACGTTATGTTAAGTGAGATGGAACGTCATGTACGTATCGATATAGGTACTATCACTGAAAACCTTCGTGTGGTTAAAGATATTAACAGTCATAACTGGTAGGTATAACAAAGATTTTCATAGCAACAAACGGCGCAACAGCTCGGAAAATATCTATCTGCAAGCTGTGGGGTACCAACAATTGAAAAGTGTTTTTGTTTCTTTATTTTGATATTGGAAAATTTGTCGGTACATCCAACACTAAACAAACGTTTAGTGCTCCAAGGAAACATTACAGGGCGCACCATATAACATTGGTACTTTCCACTGATCTTAAGCCTGATTACTTTACTGAATGAGCTAATGTGTTAAATATTTGACGTTAAGCATATGAAACGTTTACGGCTTAGTATGCAAAATATTAAGTAACATATGTGGGTACTGTCTACATAATTTGTTGCAAACAGAATTAGTAGTAAAGAAGCAATAAACTAAAACATCTCGTCTGATGCTGAAGCTTTACCGTATGAAAAGCGAAAATATAGTGAGCGATAAACTTTATTCCTGTCGTTATTGTTCGTGTGTGTGTGTGTGTGTGTGTGTGTGTGTGTGTGTGTGTGTGTGTGTGTGTGTTTTGGGGGGGGGGGCAGTGAGGATCAGAGAGAAAAAGTTTCGAAATGGTTCGATATCACTTGTTAAGTTTGTTGGAAGTCGCTAAGTGCTCTCTTCTCATTCTCAAATACTGGATGAATATAGTCTGGGTAATTTGTGCGCTGTGAGTAAAGCTGTCGCAAGATATATACACAGCAATACTTGCCTTATTGTGTTAAACATCGAATATAAGATTATACTTATTAATTAGTATTTATTTCTTTTCATCGCATTACAGAAAACACGAGTGTTTCATTAAGAATCTTAAACAAATAGAGCCACTGTACGTTGCGTGGCAGAGGACACCATGTAGCATTACTAGTGATTTCCTTGTCTGTTCCAGTCGCAAAAAGAATGAGGGAAACACTACTGTCTACATTATACATATGTAAATTGATGGTGGAAAGGGAAGACAGGAAAGGAAAGAGAGGGGATTACTGACGTTAGCTGCATAGGGACATTACGCGGAATCAGCGGCGACGAGAGAAAATGTTTACCGGGCCGGGACTCGAACCTGGGATCGACTGTTCACTTTTTTTTTCAGTCTCACTTTGTTCGCTTTTGTTCGTTGCATCTGCTCGGGGCGGACGTCGTACGACATCCGTTAAAGTTCGTTAATGATCGATTAACTCAGTTTTTTATTACAGAGGGCTGCTAACCCTCTGACCGAACACGCTGAGCTACCGTGCCGGCACCACTAGGCAGGTGCGCTAACCGCTGTGCCATGCGGCACACAGCTTTATCGCAACTGCGCTGACCATCTCAGCACGCCTCCCGGCCGACCAACACTCCCACCGGGCGTCATCTGTCCGCAGTCCATGTCGATTTCCTCCATGCTCTCTACTCTGAGATTCTCACAGGAGGGTGGGCATACTTGTGTATCCACACCGAAGAAGGCCTATCCGTTGCCAGTCTCGGCAAATCAGTTATATGAATGCGTGTTGTCTGTTCTTTTGGACCTGTTGGAAAAAAAAGAAACAGACACCACGCTGGATCCATAGTTGTTATACATTGTATAATGCAGCTAACATCAGTAATCCACTCCATTTCCTTTCCTTTCTCCACCCTCCACCTTCAATTTACATGTAATGTATCGCAGCAACGCATTCGTATGACTATCTATATGCCTCTGCATGAGCCCTAATTTCTCGTGTCTTATCTTCGTGGTCCTTACGCGAAATGTATGCTGGAAGTAGTAAGCTCGTTCTGCAGTCATCTTCAAATGTTGGTTCTCTAAATTTTCTGAATAGCATTCCTGGAAAGAAAGTTGCCTTCCCTCCAGGGACTCCTATGTCACTTCCCCAAGCATCTTCTTTTACGGCTGCAAGACCTAGTCCATGAAAGCTAGTGACAAGAGCTCAATTGATGCCTCTCAGATGTGGTGTTGGCGGAAGATGTTACGCGTACCGTGAACAGCAAGTAGCACCAACGCTTCCATTACAGAAGAACTTAGCGTCACAAGAATTTTGTCTTCCCCTTTCAGTCAAAAATATTTCGAGTCCGTTGGGTACATTTTGCGAACAGAATAAGATGATTTAGAGGAGACCAACCCGCAAGTCAAAATCGAAGGCAGAAGACCACTAGCAAGAGCACCAAGTAGATGACTGGATGAAGCGAAGAAGATTACCAGCCTACCTCATCACATTATATTAAGAAGAGCTGAAGATTGCTGTGAATACAGACTTCTAGTCACTACGGAAGTGAATAAAGACATGGGGTCACGACATTGAGCAATGGGTAAACAGACTAATGATAAGGATGAAGAAAAAAACCTAAACTACGTTCCGGGCTGCTACGTCTGCCATTTACGCAATCCTTTCCCGACGCTCCGTCGGATAGACGCGGAGGCGTTTCCAAAAGACTGTGCCTTCACGTGATGGTCACAGACCAAAGTAGTATTCCACACCTCTGAGACGTAAGAGGACGGATGCGTTGCTCAGTGTCCCGTCAAAAGGCTTTGAAGCCCGGAAGTGTGACACAACACCGGCGGAAACCGGGGGATTGTTTTTTCCGAGACTTTCCTCTTCCTGTTTAAGTCGTCACGCTTGTGAAACCCAGGGCACTCCCTGAGTAAATGGCAGCTTGGACATCGTAACTCATAACGGAAAACAATAAACAGCCAAAATTCCGTCGAGAGACGGCCTCTTGAATCAGTGATAGTGGAATAAATTTTCTTAGGTAAAATTTTATCTCCACGAATCAGAGTGATCTGTATGTAACAGGTGTTTTAAAAGAGTGTCGCGTATTCCTACTGGAGCCAGTATTGGTCAACATTAGAAGGAAGTTCGTATAATTGTATCCTCGGAAACCAATACCTGTTGAGATATGTGCCAATCTGCCGACTCATTCCCACCTGTCTGTTTCGTAGAGGCAAATATTACAGGCAGTACTGCATGTCGTTGCCACGCCTCCTTCAGCTCTTTCAAATATTATTATTGAGTCACATGCATTGGTCACACGCTCCTATAAAGTCAGCACATTGTCACTGCGTTGGGCATAAACCACTGCCTTTAAATGTCTCCGTAGCCGGAAATCCAAACGAGTCAGGTCTGGTAAAAGCGGTCCATAGCTCATCAGGTATTGGGCTTCGGACATGTAGGGCCTTGTCTTCTGGTTTTGGCCAATACTACTTCTTACAGGCATAGGTAACGGTTTTTTTACCATCCTGTGTAGGTACTAAAGACTGTTCGTCAATCTCGTTGCGTAAATAAGAAACCTTTGCCCAGCTTGTCACATCAGATGGGAAAGTGTTCTTTGCTTCTTTCCAAGTGCATTAGGCTATGGTCCAGCGTCAAATCTAACACATTCACAGGCTTTTTCGACAATACTTTTCGTTCCGTAGATCCAAGTTGAAGAGACCCACAAGGGTCTAGAATACCTTGAGGAAAGTGAATTTCCTCCGTAGACTGTTTTTTAATAAAAAATTGATATCATGTTTTTGCTTTTAGCTAATTACGGCCCATTTGGCATTTTTAAACTATCTGTCGCAGTGAAAAACTGTAGCCACATAATATCTTATCTTCCACACCTTTATGTAGAGGAAGCGCATTAAGATTTATTACGATTACGGTGATAACGAACATACCTATCACAGGTGTAAGTTAGGGATGTATTTTTCTCATTCTGCATACGGAATTCGCATTTGGCTGAGCGTAAGACACCTTTGTTAAGGACACCATTAGATCGAGCTTTCTCCACACAAATGTGTGCTTATAGCTTTTCATTGTGACAAATGTCCAAAGGGAGCGAAATTAGCTAATAGCAAAAGCATGAAATTACGTGTTTAGTTTGGATGGAAAATAAAAGGTACCTGCGCAGGAAAATGACTTCCATCAAAAAACTCACAGTGGCTTCGGACTCATGTATACAAATGGCTATTGATATAGAACATATCATAAAAATAAAAAGTACATGGCGTATATTTACTAGCATTTGCTTATGACATCGCAATCCTCTCCAGTAACAGGTCAGAAACAATCCATCCTCTAGAGGATCTCCTTGATAAAGCGAAAAACTGTATCTCTCCATTTCATACGTTATTCCTTAGAGTTTTATGAACCGTTATTCTTAACAATATGATTTCCACAACTTGTAGTTGGCAGTTATCTGTTTTAGTTTGAGTACATTTTTTGTAGTCTGTGCATATATCAAGAAATTTAAACCCCTAATCGAAAAACACAAATTTTCGGAGACGCCTATCCACCAGAATTCAGGATGGACGCTCCAGCCACTGACAAAACCAGACTGTCATTGACGAAGTGGTTTGCTCAGTAGTGGCAGTTAGCCTCGATATGTCTCGTGATCTGCATATTGAGAGTGGTGGCCGAAGCTGGTAATTTCATACCGAAATTTTGTGAGATGGTGCCAGAAAATAAATTATTTTCAAAACAGGATGTAGGGTTGAGTGAAGTTTTTCAAGGTTTCCCTAAAACGCCTGAAGTGAATACCGGGGTGAGTTTTTTGAAAAAGGCCATGGGCGATTTTCTTCCCCATCTTTTTCCATTTCGAGTTCGTGCTTCATCGCCGACGAGGAATTACACTCTAGCCCTCCTTCCTCCTAGCTGCTTCCTCGAGAAGATTACGGCCTAATAATAGCGCAGAAATGCGTCACAGTTTCAAAAACCCGCCCTTAACAGGTAACAAAATGCTTTCATTAATCAGTATATACCGCTAAATGGCGTTCTCCAGTTAAAAGGCGTTGTCTCAATTAGTCTGACATAAAAAAGAACTTTATCTCAAATTTTCTCACGTTACAATCGGCCGTAAATAGCCACATCGTAGCCCCACGCGCAGATTACCTATCACCGTTCATTCATAGCAGATTACTAGGCGCTCGTGATGTTCTATGACAGTTCTGGGGAAGTCTGAACATCGAAACGCGATACGCGCAAACGATGACTCCGCACGCCCGCGCGCATGCGCACCTCTCAGAGGTTGTCCTCGGCCGCGTTTCACAAGAGCGCGGCGCTGCAACGCCTGGCCGGGAGATAAGTTTTCCGTTTGCACAGGAAACCGTCTCTGATAGCTCGCATCTCGGCAACACGGCACTTCGAAACCGTCTCCTGGAGTGGGTTATCACCAGATAACACGAAACTGCGCCATATTTTTCCACGCTACGCGAACTGTTTGATCACTGCCTCCACTAGTGAATTACTGAGTTTCGCATAGAACCCGATATTGTGAGTATCTTCCTCCACTAAAAACTAGAGGAGCGATACAGTGTAGCACTACTTTCCGAAAGGCACAGAAAAAGTCGCAGAATAGCGATCCCTATCGATTCGATGAACAATATACACTACTGGCCATTAAAATGCTACACCAAGAAGAAGTGCAGATGATGAACGGGTGGGTATTCATTGGACAAATATATTATACTAGAACTGACATGTGATTACATTTTCACGCAATTTGGGTGTATAGATCCTGGGTGTATAGATCCTGAGAGAACAACCACCTCTGGCCATAATAACGGCCTTGATACGCCTGGGGCATTGAGTGAAACAGAGCTTGTACAGCGTGTGCAGGTACAGCTGCCCATGCAGCTTCAACAAGATACCACAGTTCATCAAGAGTAGTGCCTGGCGTATTGTGACAAGCCAGTTGCTCGCCCACCATTGACCAGACGTTTTCAATTGGTGAGAGATCTAGAGAATGTGCTGGCCAGGGCAGCAGTCGAACATTTTCTGTATTCAGAAAGGCCCGTACAGAACCTGCAACATGCGGTCATGCATTATCCTGCTGAAATGTAGGGTTTCGCAGCGATCGAATGAAGGGTAGAGCCACGGGTAGTAACACATCTGAAATGTAACGTCCACTGTTCAAAGTGCCATCATTGCGAACAAGAGGTGACCGAGACGTGTAACCAATGGCACCCCATACCGTCACGCCGGGTGATACGCCAGTATGGCGATGGCGAATACACGCTTCCAATGTGCGTTCACCGCGATGTCGCCAAACACGGATGCGACCGTCATGATGCTGTAAACAGAACCTGGATTCATCCGAAAAATGACGTTTTACCATTCGTGCACCCAGATTCGTCGTTGAGTACACCATCGCAGGCGCTATAGTCAGTGATTCAGCGTCGAGGGTAACCGCAGCCATGATAGTCGATGCTGCTGCAAACGTCGTCGAACTGTTCGTGCAGATGGTTGTTGTCTTGAAAACGTCCCCATCTGTTGACTCAGGGATCGAGACGTGGCTGCACGATCCGTTACAGCCATGTGGATAAGATGCCTGTCATCTCGACTGCTAGTGATAGGAAGCTGTTGGGATCCAGCACGGCGTTCCGTATTACCCTCCTGAACCCACTGATTCCATATTCTGCTAACAGTCATTGGAGCTAGACCAATGCGAGCAGCAATGTCGCCATACGATAAACCGCAATCGCGATATGCTACAATCCGCCCAGCCGGCCGCGGTGGTCTCGCGGTTCTAGGCGCTCAGTCCGGAACCGCGCGACTGCTACAGTCGCAGGTTCGAATCCTGCCTCGGGCATGGATGTGTGTGATGTCCTTAGGTTACTTAGGTTTAAGTAGTTCAAAGTTCTAAGGGACTGATGACCACAGATGTTAAGTCCCATAGCGCTCAGAGCCTACAATCCGCCCTTTACCAAAGTCGGAAACGTGATGGTACGCATTTCTCCTCCTTACACGACGCATCACAACAACGTTTCACCAGGCAACGCCGGTCAACTGCTGTTTGTGTATGAGAAATCGGTTGGAAACTTTCCTCATGTCAGCTAGTTGTAGGTGTCGCCACCGGCGCCAACGTTGTGTGAATGCTCTTAAAAGCTGATCATTTGCATATCGCAGCATCTTCTTCCTGTCGGTTAAATTTCGCGTCTGTAGCACGTCATCTTTGTGGTGTAGCAGTTTTAATGGCCAGTAGTGCACTATCCTCTCCTTTATTCTACGAGGACTGTTCGAAATTGGAAATGGAAACCACAGTTAAAATCCGAGAAGCTTTGCACACATATGTTGGGTATTGTCTCTAGTATGCCCGTCGCTCTTTTCAGTTCTGAGTGCACAGAGAGCGCTTAAAGATACCTGGGGAATAGTGTCTTCCTCCAAGTATCGGTGTCTGCCGAGAGACTTCCCCTGATGTCATGCAGCCCACATAACACAAGTGTCAAGGGTTTCCTCCTTGACAGTTCTCGGCCGTCTCTGCAGGGGTAATGAATATGATCCTACAGCGGAGTGATGACTATGCAGAGAAGTAGCTGGAAGATGTAGTAGGGGTATTGAAAATAAATGGTTTTTTATTTTCGCAGTGGTTTCAGTTTTGCGAGTAATCAGAAAACTTTACTTTCCGAATAGACGTTGTAGAGCTGAAGATAGCCTAATTCGGAAGAAAACATTTAAATAAAAATAGAACATGCTTTGCTTATAACATTATAAAACAAGATCAATATTGTCGCCTTCGACACAATGCGGCCTATCTATATGCTATCGAGTCAGAACAGGCGTTACACTAGAAGATGGACTATGTTGTTAAATTAGGTTTGAAAATGTGAATAGGCCAAGAAAAACGAAAAAAAGGATGCAGTAACTTGGTTAATAAAAAAACGTATTTTACGGACTATATTGATCATTTTTTTCTTCAAATAATTGCCTCCAAAATTCACTTGTGTCTTATACCCAAAGTTTATATAAAAATGTCTAGTGTTTGATTTAAAATTCCCGCCAGTCTTAAAAATGGCCATATATTCAACACCGCGGGAGACTTATGCCTGTCTGGCCACATTGGATTCAACTGGAAGCAGCATTGCGCCGATGCGAGGTACATAAGTTGCAGGGATTCACAAGCTTGGTAACACGGTCTCGCTCCCGCCCCGTCATAACAAACCTAGAACATTGTCTAGCTTATGAGACGTCGCTGCAATCTTCGGTGCCAGTAAACTTGAATTGAAACTGATTTATGTTATCGGGAACAGTACAATATATTTTTAGTACTAGTAAGTTTCGTAATGAAAAAAAAATAAAAGCTCTTCACATGATGCGGGCTATAAATGGAAAGTAATAGCGTATGCAGAAGAAAATGGATACTGAGCGGGTGAGCGGCATTTCGGCCCTCCACCACCAGAAAAAACCATTCGCCATTGGCGAGCTAGTAAAGAAGGACTCAAAAAATGAGTAAGACTAAATGTGCGGAATGAAAAATAGCCAAAACTATAAAATGGATGGATTCAAGGACGCAGTCAAAATGGCATTGGAATTAATACAAAAATGATTCAAATACACGCTGGTGAGCTAGCGCTACAGTGGAACTTAACAGACTTTAAGGATGGAGTTGGTTGGTGCTACAGGTTTATGAAGCACTGTCTCAGATGACGATTTTCAGGGATTTTAAAGGTCAGTTGCGTTTTATAAACTAAGAATTTTTTTAGTCTGGCTTTGCAGTCTAACAATAAAAATGGTAAAAATTTTATTTTCTTAAATTCCCTAAAAATTAAGTTGCGTCTTATAGTTCGTAAAATACGGCAGACAGGATGTTTCAATCTCTTCGCTTCACGGGGAACAACTTTTGTTAGAGACAAAATGTTGCCTGATGCTTCCCGGCAACATTAGGCGCCTGGGACGACGAGATTTCACCGAACTTGCAGGGTCTAATAGGCAGGTGTGCTATATACTACCTATCCCAGTGAACTGATGCCTGATTTTCAAAAAGAGAACCTTAAGAATGAGCGTGTCTGACAAGGGGACCATCAGACCTGTTAATCATGGGCTGTGATGAGTCTTAGGTATGTTGTAGAGGGACATGTCCTGAGTGCGTGGCTAGCTTTCATTACCTATTTTCTGAGGAAACAGGTATGGAAGTCTTATGCCTATTTCCTATGGCTGTAACGTTAGTCATGATTATATCAAGCGAGCGTAGCGCAGCGGCAAATTTTTGGCGCCGATCACGTTAGCGGTACGGGTTCGAATAATGGCCGTGTACTTTTTTCCAGATTTGATAGTAGAGAATATCTTTAAATAGTATATGCAGATGCAGAAGGATTCTGGATACAGACAAAAGTACTCATCAATAATTAATTTTGATCTCGATTATTTAATTAACACTGACCAAACCGGTTCTCATTACCAGTCGACGTACGATTGGTCCCATGCAGAAGAAGGCGCGAAAACTGTCCCTGTACAGAAAAAATATTTGAACAATATTAGTCGTTCCTTTACAGGACAGTATGCTGTAACTACGTCAGGAAACATATTCCCGTACTTTTTCTTGTGTTTGGGAGAATCATTCGGAAAATTTGGTTGGATTGCTCAAAAAAGAAGTGACCCATAAATTTAAAAAAAACTGACCTGCACGAAATCAGGTAAGTTCACGAGAGTACTGTATTGAGAGTTTCAAAATCTGTCATTCTTCTGTACGTGGGACAAGATAAATTTGTTTATATTTTACATACTTGGGGAGGGCTGACTGATCAGACAGTATACGGGTAAATTAAAGATGAACCAAAAGCCTGCACCGTAAAAATTATCCCACAAAGATGTATCCCACTTTGTCATCCACGTGACTTTTAATTTTACAGGCAGGTTAAAATATTCACGGAAAAAACTATAAATGCTGAAGACTAGAGAAATCGAATCGAGGGAAGAGTTCGTAAAAAATACATTTCCTGCTGTGACATTAACTCAGTGCAACTGCTTTTACAGGATGATGTGCATCGAAGTCGATCGAAGAAAGAACAGTCTTTTTCAATTTAAACTAACTGTGTTTGTGGCATCACATCTGAAAAATCCGTGTGCCTGCAAGACAATAGCTTTATCAAATGCGTGTGATGGTCTACGAATCCGAGTTTCGATTGCTTCTACAACAAACGCCATCCGGAATACAGTAATATCAGAAATTGAGTCCGCCTTGATGCAAAACATCTTGTTATTCGTTTATTTCTTTATTATCACAAACTAGTTTCGGCGACAAATATCACCATCATCAGTGGGGATTTTTAATCTAAAACATACAGAAAATAGCATGGTTATACAAACATAGTAAAACATTATTACATTTTTACTATTCGTCTTTTGAAATACATTTTTCTATGGATACTTTCATACTACCTTATTCATTGTATGTTACGGCATGTTTTAAGCAATTATTGGCGCTGTTTGCGACATATTTTCTATGCTCTTTTTTCTGTTGCTGTTTTTTACTCAGTGAACATCATCTCATCTGCAACCATGTGAGCGGCTGTTAGTAAACAAAATACTAAAAGGTGAACTTCGTATGTCAGCAATATATACTTGGGGTTGCGGTAGTGTTGTGCTTAAAACATGCTGTAACATACAATAAATAAGGTAGTATGAAAGTATCCATAGAAAACTATATTTCAAAAGACGAATAGTAAAAATGTAATCATGTTTTACTGTGTTTGTATGACCATGCTATTTTCTGCATGTTTTAGATTAAAAAAAAACCACTCATGATGGTGATATTTGTCGCCGAAACTAGTCTGGGATAATAAAGAAATAAACGAATAACAAGGTGTTTTGCATCAAGGCGGACTCAATTTCTGATATTACTGTGTTTCTATGCAAACACGGGCCAAATGGAAGAGTTCCAAGATAAAATCATTGCCATCCGGAGTTCTATTCTAGCAAGCAATAGTGAGTGAGACGATTCCGTAATATATCCCGTAGCAAACTCGATACGCATCTGAAGAAAGTTTGACTGATTTATTAATGAAATTACCACGGCGAAAGTGACTATTCTTGCAAAATTTTGAAGGACATGTACTACTTAATGATACTCTGTAAGACAATATCGAAAAAAATTGAAAATAAAGTATAAGAAAGAAAAAAGCGTAAGTATACGGGCAGGATTAGAACTTTTGCCGCCAGCGTGATTGTCCCGAACGTTACCCAGTGCGCTGCACTAACTTGGCCAAAAGGCGATTAACGTTACAGGTATAGGAGGTACGTATAAAACTTCAGCATCGATGCTCTCAGAAACTAGATGCAGTCGCATGAAAAGCAGCTAGCCAGGACTCAGGAGAGGTATCTCTACAACATACCTAAGACTCATCAAAATATATGATTAAGAGGTCTGTAAGTGGGGGAAGATCTTTAGAAGAGGTGAATCAGGAACTTTAATTTTGCTGAGCCTGCTCCTTCCACGCAGAGCAGATGACTGGATTATGGGCAACACACAAGGCATGCACACACAGTAGAGTGCCTATGCCTTCATGCCTCTCAGGGGCATAATCAATACAAAAGGAACCTTAGCATCACCAGGAAGCGTGAGTGAACATCTTGTCTCCAACAAAAATCGTTCCCCATGATGTGATCAGTCGCCCCCTAGACGTTTGATTACCCTCTAGATGTTTGATGCAAAGACTTTGAAACACTCTGCACATAAAGTATTTAGTGTTTAACTGTTGCTGATAATTTAACAGTATTGTTTGGAGACACGACAATAGCAACAAGAAAGACCAATATTTTGAAAATATTGCGGAAAAAACGTGTTTTCAATTATCTTCCCGCCAAAATGGAATACATGATGTCTTTAAAAGATTATCCGACCTATTTGAACCCAAATTACTGAAAGATTTCAAAAAATCGACAAAATAACAGCCAAGAAAGAGAGCCAATAAGCTTAGGGAAAGAAAGACGAAAATGCATTATCCGTTGAGAGAGAGGAGAACCTCAAGAGAGCTATTGCGACCACCAAAATTCAATGGTGGATGCAGGGAGAGAAGTAATGACGATATTTACAGGAAAATCATGTAACCAAATGCAACCGTGAGAATATGCAAAACGATATTTTACAGGCATCTGGTTCGGATAATTAAACACTAGGATTGCAAGAGGATTCTCATACACATCAACCAGAAAATATTTACCTGGTAGAAATGAATCCGGGAAATCAGAAACTGTATGAAGAAGATGACCGTCGATGTCTGTGCAATACATATCGAAAGAAGGTTTTAGAATTGCATCTCCAAGGGAAACCAACAACGAAAACTCGAATGTTATTGTTAGTAATAGGAAACGACAACACTTTGAGTCAATTAAACAATATTACAATAACGTAAAGTTCAATCAGAAATAGTTTTTAACGTGATCCAAGGCAAGCCAACGTAAAAGTGTAGATAAAATATTGTGAATGGACTGTCATAAGACTTCCAGTTAGCTAAAGTGCCGACGATGTAATACGGCGTGGATAGAGAATTAAAACGTGATTCCAGACTGGCTATGTTTGAATGGAGATGTTAGACATGAACAGAATTAATAACAACATTCGCTGCCTTGAATAATTCTAGATTTACTCCTATACTCCATAAACCATCCTACGGTATGTGGCAGTGGGTGTTCCCACATCATTGTCAGATTCCTCCTCTTGTGTTCCAGTCGGGAATAGCACGCGAAAGGAACGGCTTTTGATTTGCCTCCGTATGACATGGAATCCCTCTGATTTAACTTGCAAGGTATTCTCGCGAGAGATATGGCGGAGAAAACAATACAATGTTTGACTCTTCTAGGAATTCATGCTCTTGGAATTTTAGCAGTAAACCGGACCGTGACGAAGAAGGCATCCCTTCTAGTCTACCGCTGGAGTAGGGTGAGCATCTCTGTGGTGATTTCGCCCTTACTAAATGAGACTGTGATGAAGCGTGCTGCTCTTTTTTCCAGTCTTCTCTATTTCTTCTATTAAGCCTATGTGGTAGGGATCCGAAACTCAGATACTGATCGAAAGAGAATTTTGTAAACTATATCATTCATGGGTGAAGTACACTTCTTGAGGATTCTTGTAATGAATTTCGGTCTCATATCTGCCTTTCTTACGATTACTGTGTGTGACTGTTTCAAATAATTCATCTACATCTACATCTACATTTATACTCCGCAAGCCACCCAACGGTGTGTGGCGGAGGGCACTTTACGTGCCACTGTCATTACCTCCCTTTCCTGTTCCAGTCGCGTATGGTTCGCGGGAAGAACGACGGTCTGAAAGCCTCCGTGCGTGCTCTAATCTTTCTAATTTTACATTCGTGATCTCCTCGGGAGGTATAAGTAGGGGGAAGCAATATATTCTATACCTCATCCAGAAACGCACCCTCTCGAAACCTGGCGAGCAAGCTACACCGCGATGCAGAGCGCCTCTCTTGCAGAGTCTGCCACTTGAGTTTATTAAACATCTCCGTAACGCTATCACGGTTACCAAATAACCCTGTGACGAAACGCGCCGCTCTTCTTTGGATCTTCTCTACCACCTCCGTCAACCCGATCTGGTACGGATCCCACACTGATGAGCAATACTCAAGTATAGGTCGAACGAGTGTTTTGTAAGCCACCTCCTTTGTTGATGGACTACATTTTCTAAGCACTCTCCCAACGAATCTCAACCTGATACCCGCCTTACCAACAATTAATTTTATATGATCATTCCACTTCAAATCGTTCCGCACGCATACTCCCAGATATTTTACAGAAGTAACTGCTACCAGTGTTTGTTCCGCTATCATATAATCATACAATAAAGGATCCTTCTTTCTATGTATTCGCAATACATTACATTTGTCTATGTTAAGGGACAGTTGCCACTCCCTGCACCAAGTGCCTATCCGCTGCAGATCTTCCTGCATTTCGCTACAATTTTCTAATGCTGCAACTTCTCTGTATACTACAGCATCATCCGCGAAAAGCGCATGGAACTTCCGACACTATCTACTAGGTCATTTATATATATTGTGAAAAGCAATGGTCCCATAACACTCCCCTGTGGCACGCCAGAGGTTACTTTAACGTCTGTAGACGTCTCTCCATTGATAACAACATGCTGTGTTCTGTTTGCTAAAAACTCTTCAATCCAGCCACACAGCTGGTCTGATATTCCGTAGACTCTTACTTTGTTTATCAGTCGACAGTGCGGAACTGTATCGAACGCCTTTCGGAAGTCAAGAAAAATAGCATCTACCTGGGAGCCTGTATCTAATATTTTCTGGGTCTCATGAACAAATAAAGCGAGTTGGGTCTCACACGATCGCTGTTTCCGGAATCCATGTTGATTCCTACATAGTAGATTCTGGGTTTCCAAAAACGACATGATACTCGAACAAAAAACATGTTCTAAAATTCTACAACAGATCGACGTCAGAGATATAGGTCTATAGTTTTGCACATCTGCTCGACGACCCTTCTTGAAGACGGGGACTACCTGTGCTCTTTTACAATCATTTGGAACCCTCCGTTCCTCTAGAGACTTGCGGTACACGGCTGTTAGAAGGGGGGCAAGTTCTTTCGTGTACTCTGTGTAGAATCGAATTGATATCCCGTCAGGTCCAGTGGACTTTCCTCTGTTGAGTGATTCCAGTTGCTTTTCTATTCCTTGGACACTTATTTCGATGTCAGCCATTTTTTCGTTTGTGAGAGGATTTTGAGAAGGAACTGCAGTGCGGTCTTCCTCTGTGAAACAGCTTTGGAAAAAGGCGTTTAGTATTTCGGCTTTACGCGTGTCATACTCTGTTTCAATGCCATCATCATCCCGGAGTGTCTGGATATGCTGTTTCGAGCCACTTACTGATTTAACGTAAGACCAGAACTTCCTAGGATTTTCTGTCAAGTTGGTACATAGAATTTTACTTCACGCATAGCCCTCCTTACGCTAACTTTGACATCGTTTAGCTTCTGTTTGTCTGAGAGGTTTTGGCTGCGTTTAAACTTGGAGTGAAGCTCTCTTTGCTTTCGCAGTAGTTTCCTAACTTTGTTGTTGTACCACGGTGGGTTTTTCCCGTCCCTCACAGTTTTACTCGGCACGTACCTGTCTAAAAAGCATTTTACGATTGCCTTGAACTTTTTCCATAAACACTCAACATTGTCAGTGTCGGAACAGAAATTTTCGTTTTGATCTGTTAGGTAGTCTGAAATCTGCCTTCTATTACTCTTGCTAAACAGATAAACCTTCCTTCCTTTTTTTATATTCCTATTAACTTCCATATTCAGGGATGCTGCAACGGCCTTATGATCACTGATTCCCTGTTCTGCACATACAGAGTCGAAAAGTTCGGGTCTGTTTTTTATCATTAGGTCCAAGATGTTATCTCCACGAGTCGGTTCTCTGTTTAATTGCTCGAGGTAATTTTCGGATAGTGCACTCAGTATAATGTCACTCGATGCTCTGTCCCTACCACCCGTCCTAAACATCTGAGTGTCCCAGTCTATATCTGGTAAATTGAAATCTCCACCTAAGACTATAACATGCTGAGAAAATTTATGTGAAATGTATTCCAAATTTTCTCTCAGTTGTTCTGCCACTAATGCTGCTGAGTCGCGAGGTCGGTAAAAGGAGCCAATTATTAACCTAGCTAGGTTGTTGAGTGTAACCTCCACCCATAATAATTCACAGGAACTATCCACTTCTACTTCACTACAGGATAAACTACTACTAACAGCGACGAACACTCCACCACCGGTTGCATGCAATCTATCCTTTCTAAACACCGTCTGTACCTTTGTAAAAATTTCGGCAGAATTTATCTCTGGCTTCAGCCAGCTTTCTGCACCTATAACGATTTCAGCTTCGGTGCTTTCTATCAGCGCTTGAAGTTCCGGTAGTTTACCAAAGCAGCTTCGACAGTTGACAATTACAATACCGATTGCTGCTTGGTCCCCGCATGTCCTGACTTTGCCCCGCACCCGTTGAGGCTGTTGCCCTTTCTGTACTTGCCCAAGGCCATCTAACCTAAAAAACCGCCCAGCCCACGCCACACAACCCCTGCTACCCGTGTAGCCGCTTGTTGCGTGTAGTGGACTCCTGACCTATCCAGCGGAACCCGAAACCCCACCACCCTATGGCGCAAGTCAAGGAAGTTATACAATTAAACAGAAACGGATCTTTCAACCCATTTATCCGCAATATATACGGACTGCATTAATAATCAGTAGCGTAAACACAGTTGAAAGTACACGATACTCGTAGCAAAAAGCTCTCGGTAAACACGGTCTCAAAAGCGCATATCCTTACACTAAAAGCAATGACCATTTCTTCACCTTAGTTACTGTGAAACAAATCTGTTCTTCTGCAAGCTCTTTGATTTGCATATTTTGGGAGGAGGTATATGGACGCGTACAAGAAACAATGTCCAATAATCATGTGCTCCAAAGTGCATACCTTAGGAGGTATGAGCACTTTTTCAGTAGAGGTGATTTTCACAGTAGCGATGATGAAGAAGAGCTCATAGCTTTTAACGTATGCGCTTTGGAGTTCACGTTTAAAGGACAATTTTTTCTCATTTTGGTCCAGACCACCATCTCGCAAAATATGGAGTGGACTGAGCATGCAGTACAAGATGTTTGTTTCACAGCATCGAAGATGAAGAAGTGCTCATAGCTCTTAAGGTATTCGTTCTGGAGCCCATGTTTACTACTCTTTTGCTTGAAGTATCGTGTACTTTCAACCGTATGCGTTTCCGTCATTAATTACAATATACCCTGTGTATAATTATATCCGTTAGATTCCTAGTCATTCACGAACGAACCGTTTTGCATCCGCCGGAGGATGACGTTCCTCAGGGTGAAATACTCACCTATCATAAAGAAGTTTAACTTGTGCATCTCCCTATATTCACATAAACCGTACATATTGCCACACCCTCTCCCCTTTCATAGACACTGCTTCACGTAATGGATGTTCAGATAACCGGACTTCTTTTTCGCTCACATTATTTGCAAATAGAATCGACGACAGGGGGAATGATGTTGGTGCTAATTGCCATCACCGTACAGTAAGCACTGGCTTAGAAAGCACGAATACGCTGCGGAAAAGCTACGCGTTTGTTTCAGAGTGCAAGAATTGTCAATTTTCTGGAATTCTTCCCCCTTTGGGTTTTCGGTGTGCTAACCTGCAAGATCTGCGGAGTATGGGAAGGTAACCACGACGTTTGCTCATGATTTCGTTCTACACAGTATTTTCTCGCTCAAACTAAGGAAATGGTCCTTGCAAGTGAACAGTAGCAGTGCTGCTTGGAACCAGTGTTCTGAGGTTCGGACGACACACCACGTGTTATTACACCTTCAAGAGTTTTCCTTCTACATCTAACCTCTGCAGAAGTATGATTCGCAAAAGGATACGGTGGCAGCCAGAGAAAACAATGAGACATTGTTGCATCTCCTTCTGTGGGAACCTTGATATCTTCCTAACCTTGTTTGTCAATTTATCATGCCTTTCAAACACCATGCACGTAAATGGGTAGAGTAAATAAGTAGAACGTCAAACTCACTCGTTTGACAAAAGAATAATTATTTTTAGCCTCTGCAATGTTTTGTCATTTAAGATGTGTTTATTCAAGTGGTCATCGAGTAAAGGCGGCGGCGTACTTATCATCCATTTATTCGCTCCTTCAAAACAAAAACAGGCCTACTGATAACACTGTATAGAAGATAAACATCAGTGTTACGAATCTGAGACACGTTCACAATGGCAGCTACTTGAGTAATATGCTTGGGACGCATAGTGTCTCTACATACAACACCCTGACTTCTGCTGCGACAGATGTTTTCTAGTTATGACTAGTGGTCTCACTGTTTCGACCAGCAAGCGAGCTATACCTCGTAATGACGACCTGTCCTTACTCAGTTAATCTTCTTCTATTTTCTACCTATTTATTTTTCTGTTTATCTATTTATCTTCTATCTATTCTATACATATACAATGCGTACAAAAAGAATCACATTTTAGAAAGCTCGTAATTGTCTCCCATTGCAACACATAGTTTGAAATATGGGTCAAAGGTGCCTACAACCTTCCTCTGTGATGGTGCAAAAGCGTGGCGCCCTGTAACGTCATCTTCGGGCTTGAAAACACTTCGAACAGCAACTCGTCTACTCAGAAGTTCATTTGAGATGGAAGGTGGGTTAATTATGTCGCATTGGCACCAAACTTCACTAAAATTCCAGCCCGTTGTGGACGTGTCACACTATGGGAAGGTCCTCGTACCCCTCTTACTCACATTTTACCCCTTCTTTTGACGCCTCTACGATAGAGGTCAGAACCGCGACACCCAGCGTTGAAATCGCAGGTTTTTGGCCGAAGAAAGAATTTCAGACACACCGCCGCTCATAACTGACATGAAAGTATTCAACAGGTGCCCTTGCCTTGGGATGTTGATTCCCACACATTTCGTGGTCGAAAACGATAGTTCTTGATCTTTGGCACTGCTCACACCCCTGGACGATTCAACTCAATGCCAAGGACATCATGCTGCTGTGACCCTATCCAATGCGATCTAACCACTTTGGAGTGTGTGCGATTGCAATTTTTGCTCCGGTATACAGGGTGGAACCACTGAGTATCATTTATGCCTATTCTATGAAATTTAGACGTGATCCGAAGCAGCCAAGGGTGTTTATGCTTTTCCAGCCCTCTTGTTTCGCACCCACCTGTGGCATCGTGAACGAAACGGGATAAGGCTATCGAAGCCCCCCTCCCCCCACCCTCCCCAAGTTCGCTAACTACATTGCTACCCACAGACCTTTGTTGAGCACATAAAAATTTACCTGTAAGAAACTTCGACACACATCCAGCTTAGTTGTGCTTTGTGGGTGCTCTAGTCCCTTCGACACCCATCAGGTGGAGTTGCCTGGACTCAGGCGTTAGAGTAGCCTTGAGACACCACTCAAGTGACTGGATGTCAAACTACCTGACAGGTACATTTCTAACGACCTCAACAAGGCGTCAGGATGGCACCGAGGTTGTTGCCAAACTGGGAGGTTTTAGAGGGATAGTTTGCCATTTTATTCATGTACATGTCAATCCTGCACACCTTCCATGACCACACCACAGGAGACGTGATACAGGAGCACAGAAAAAGCATAAACACTCGTTACTGCTTTGGTTATACTCCAAACGCAGTTTAAGTATGGAGCAGATAACATTTTGTGCTGCTTAAATGATTTAAGTTATATTGAAGTAATTGTATTTAGTTAACTACTGTTCTTCTCTGAATTGTTTCATAGCTGTATGCAGTGGCCTGTAAGCTATGCCAGACATTTCATCCAGCCATAGAAATTTTACGCTATCTGTGTGAAGCTGGGACATGTCGCTAGCAGTTAATCTTTTTAATTTTTTTTTAATTTTTCACGTGTACGAATAGTTCTGTGGGTTCAAACTGAGGAGCAAATCTCCATCATCATGGATCGAGTCAGTACACGAAACTGGAATAGATAGAATAAAATGTAGACAGGGGCTATACAGATGACAAGCCTCAAGTATCTATCATCAAAATCAACATTATAACACAGGAATTAGCTTAAGTTTTTTCCAAGAACTCCCCAACAGAACAGAAGGGGTGAGCCATAAGGAAATTCTTCTTTTAGAGTTGAACGTGCGAAGATCACTGTTAAGAGTTTTTAATTATTGCGGTAACTTATTGGAAATGGATGCAGCAGAATACGGCGCACCTCTCTGCACAAAATCAAGAAGGTACGATCCAAATGCAGTTTGGATTTCTGCCTAATATTAACTGATTGAACGCTGCTAATTCTTGGGGATAAACTCATAGAAACGACATTACAGAAAATAAATATCGAGAGGCCAATATCAGTATTCCCTGACTCCTGAAAAAGAATCTACAAGAGGTTCATGAACTTACACCTCATTGTGCTCGATTTTGCTCGTTTCTGAGCCAAAAATATACCCTTTGTGAATGGGAAAATATGCAGGAAAGACCAATTTTCGATTGGGACCCTCACTTATTGCAGCTAGTGTTATTATGGTAAATATAGCAACACTGAGTGTTTCAACAAGATCCTGAACATAGACTTTCCATGAAATTTTACTCTCTATTTGAACGTCTAGAAATCTGAACTGTTCAGACTCTCTAATTATATGCCCATTCTTTGTAACCAAAGTGCCAGTTTTAGTTGAACTGTGTGTTGGAAACTTTAAAAACTGAGTTGTACTGTGATTTAGCACCAAGTTATTTTGTATAAATCACGAATCTGTGTCTTGAATTGCATTATTTTATTCGCTGCCTGTTCTGCACTCAACATCCGTCATCACTAAGCTAGCATCATCAGCAAACAGAAATATTTTAGAATCACGTGTCATATTATAAAGCATATCATTTATAAACATAAGAAACAGAAGCAGTCCCAGCACTGACTCCTGAGGGAACCCTCACATAACTGTGCGTCACGTAACGCCAGCTACTTCCCACAGTCCTGAACAGGGGTCGAACTGCCTGTTTCTCAACCAAAAATACCCTTTGAGGATTTCTTCTGGAAAAGTAATTCTGGTTGAAGTTCGAGTTACTACTTAATTCAGTGACTACAGGTGATATGTCGCATGGTGACGATTCTGTATACATGCCACATACGTTTTCAAGATAGTAACAGAAACCGAGATGTCATGAGGATAGTACTAGAAATATAAAAATATGTAAGATAATATTATCAAAATAAAAAGTAAGTGGACTGTCTTCGTCATACATATTACACAGTATCACCCGATCTCAGAAATATGTGTGTTGAATCATGTATTGGTTAGGCAGCGTATATGAAAATTAATCAATATTTCTGTTTTCATGTTTTAATTAATTTATGTTTAATGGTAAATGTTTGTTGTGTGTAAATCTGGGCATCTTAACCTATTTTGTCAGAGATAATTCATTTACACTGGCAAATACCGAACACTACATTGTGCAGTACTTTCGTGTTAGAGGTTTGGTGCTATGAGTTCACGGAAACTATTCTACGAATTATATTTTCTCGCTGTGAATTTATGTTTCCAGCCTTCGGAATAATATTAGAAGGGAAATAGACACTGAAAACTTGAATAATACGCGTAAACGTTTTAAGTAAAGATATGTAAAGTGCTTAGTATTAACCCACGAAGCAGGAAATTAGAATCAGTAATGTTCTGTATTCAAAATTGCATATTATGCTGCATCAGAGACAACTTTTCTTATGTCTGAATTTTCTTAGGAAAATAAAGAGCTTACAGTCGGAAGCAATCGATCAGTTATCGATCGTGTGCTAGCTACCAATCTGTGTATACAGAAAGTGGTACATTTAAGATCATATCAGAACCTAATAAATAGTTAAGTCTAAAGAATATAGAGCCAATGTAAGGTGTGCTCCGTGATGCTCAGGGCAATACGACTCTGTTTACCAAAATGTGTAAATGCACATGGATAGAGTTTCAGATGAAACTTCTTTAGGGGACAGTGACACCTCCTGCGAAACAGGGCGAGCAGTAAAACTATGGTACTACATCTGATCTGATCGAACAGTTGGTTGATAGTGAGAAACACAGACAATGAGCTGAAGTTTAACTGTTTAGCCTTTGTAAATTTTTCTTTGATACGGTAAAGAAAAAAAATTCTATGTACGCGCCAGAACACCTCTGGGTCTAAAAATTTTCTGAAGCGTTCTAATTGTTGAACAATCAGAATGGCTGGTGACAAATCACTTAAGATGTCGTAAAAGCTCGTCACCGATATCAACATATTCCAAAAGATAATGACCAGAAAATTCTTAATGCATAGTACCTCCTCAAAGAAATACGCAACTCAAGCCATCATTGGTGCTACCATAGAATCAAATACACTGGACAGTCATTTGACTGTGTCGTAGCACATCTCTGAATAAAGTATTATTATAGCTCTCAGATGACTGTTAAATTGTTAACATAAGGTGGCGAGAACCACAGAAAATGTGATTTTCCATGGCAGAATATGCTTGCCCGGTGTGGTCCAGATCTGTACATGCCCGAAAGGTCTACCTTAGCTTAAATGAAAGATTCCGACTAATAACAGGTTGCATGAAACCCATACCGCTCGGTAAGTTATACTGACCCTACCTCACGAAGAGCCGTTCACAAACTCACTAGATAGCTTTCGCATACCTGCGATCAACGCCACTTCATCCGGGGGTTACTTTGGACCTGACGACCTTAAATCCCACCAGAGATTCTTGAATAAAGAAGTTATCAAGCTGCCAAAAAAGACTACCCTCCATTGAGGAGATGCTCAGTTAGAAAACGTGAAATGAAAGATTAGGAGTCCGCTGAACCGAATCGGAAAGGAAGTAGCACCAGGGAAGGCAAACCTGATCGAGTGGTGCCTCATGAATGAATGTGACAATAAATGTGACTGTGGCGAATATCAGTGTACGGAACATCTCTTGGCCTATCCTAAATGTACTAGTAAATGTACCCTCCACCAATTATGGCAGAAATTCAAGGAAGAATTGCACATAGCTCAATTTTGAACCGAAAAAGCTTTGATCTCCAGACACTAAAAAGCAAAGTAAGTATTTATTGTATAATCTAAACTTACGCAGTCCGATTCTGGACATTTGTTTTACAAGTATAGAAAATTAGGAGGATGCCTAGTAGGGAGACATGTGAAAACAACAATATGAAAGCATAAGCGATCTGAAGAAAGGAAATGCCCCACAAGACACTAGGATTATAATGAAGAGTAATGGCGGAACCGTCCGCTTATCTGTATTAGTGTTAGCAATATCTTCTATAGGGTGTCCCAGAAATAGGGTCAAAATTGTACAGATGGTCAAGGACCTTAAGATGAGTGCTCTGAGAAAAGGAACTAATGGTTGGAAAATGGATATTTAGCTTTGTACTTATGTACATGTGGTTAGGACACTACCAACCTCTTTCTCTCCATAAACATATTTTGTTTCAAACAACACTTTTCAGATGGGTACAAATTATTCATTATTCGTCTTGTGTTCGGAACTAACTAGTCAGCAGGAATTTTACACTGACACACATCTAAGTTAGAATAATGTAGACTTTCTACAAATTTCAAAATTGTTCTTGCCAAGGGGAAAGTAAACACAGTGGGGCTTATTATAACAAACAGTTCATGTAGTACGAATGGAAGACCAACTGTACATAATCCACCCACATATGACGGTAGTATGGCCGAGCCTCGTATTTACCAGTTGGATGTGAGATCCATATCAACGCACACTGCGGAGCACCATAACACATGGATTCAGTACAGTTGGCCTTCTTACACCAATAACTTCTTTTAATCTCAGTGTGAAGAAATTCATCTAGAATACAGACGACAGTGGGGCCACCAATGTCGATGCTGAAACGTTAACACTTTGAAACATGTGCCCCGCACCTATTTCAAATTCAAGACCTAGTGATGCATTCCCGAGCAGTGGTTCCTCATCTCAGAGTACTCACTTTTGGAGTGATCCTGTACTGCCTGTGGGATTTTGACCCTAAAGGTTTTGGACGGCTTGTGGAACGTGTGTGATGACTTTTCCGGCGGTGGGGCTGACGAGTGGTTTGTTCTGTCGGTGGGCAGCAGGCCGCGTGGAGCGGGTCATGCTGTGGCGCTTCCTGCTCAACCTGCTGGAGGACCCGCGCAACGAACCGTGCATCCACTGGGTCAACCGCGACCAGGGCATCTTCCGCATCCTCAACACCGACTGGCTGGCCAGGCTGTGGGGCCGCCGGCACGGCAACCCGCGCATGACCTACGAGAAGATGGCCCGGGCCATGAGGTGAGGTGCCTCCACTTGTCCTGCACGAGACTCACTCAGCACCCAGCCTCTGCTTTCGCACTCACTGCTCGGCTCTGGCTCTCCCAATCACTTTCCACTCCTCCCTGCATGAGCAAGGGATACTCGGCAGCATGTCACGAATGCACGGCTCTCCTTGACCAGTTCCTCTGTGGCTATTCCGGTGATGCCTTGCTTATTTTCATATTTCAGCAGGGCTACACATTAAGTTGGGGACTGGGGGTTCTAGCATGACCTAAACAAGAGCGTCTGATACTTTTGCATGTTGGAATATCATGGGAATAGGGCATAATCTCAAGAATGATACACTTCTTATCTGGAAAGTAGGAACCAGAAGCTTCAAATGTTCAAATGTGTGTGAATTCCTAAGGGACCAAACTGCTTAGGTCATCGGTCCCTAGACTTACACACTACTTAAACTAATTTATGCTAAGAACAATACACACACACACACACACACACACACACACACACACACACATGCCCGAGGAAGGACTCGAACCTCCGTCGGGAGGGGCCGACCAGAAGCTTGTTCTCCACTGTCAACAAACGAGGAAGAGATCTTAATCTGACTGGGATCATGTAAAATGTTGGACACCACAGGGTTCTGTTCTGGACCGTTACTCTTCTTCATATACAACGTGTTTGTTTTAACTTGACAGAATGAAATATCTCGAAAGCGACACATACTACGAAACGAATGTTCTAGGTGAAAAGTTAATATTGGTAAAGGGTACATCTGTCAGTGGTACAACTGGCCACCTCCTAACCACCTCTCCTTCGTGGGTGGGGTCAGCTTTGATTTTCAAATGGAAACAACCCCATTTTATTGCACATTCGGATTCTACGCCAAAAAATACTTACGGTTTACCAAACCATTGTTTGCCATTAGTGGTAGATAGCGCTGTATCTACAAATATCAAGTGTGCCTGTTCTTGCAGTTGAGATCAGAGGCATTTGATTCTACATATCATTTACGATGTAAATTTAAACCTTTGTGTTCTAACGCCTGATATTTGTGTTCAAACGGTACTAGAAAGTTGCAAATTTGATTGTATAATACAAATAACATGGCTAGAAATTGACATTTCCGGCAAATGAGCTACTTGTATGGCAACGTAGTTTTCTGTTCCCTACGGAGTTCATTGCGGTGAGTCCCCAAACCACTGGATGCTTTATTTCGGTAGCCGCCCTCGAGCCCCGCCATCAGGGCGACTGATGTCGGGGTATGTTACCATCCAACAGTGGTAACTCTGGTGCTGGCCGTTACACGGCGATCGGCTGAATACGAACGACAACCACTGTAATGACGTAAAACGTCCGTGAAGTGACAGTGAAAGGCACACCTGCCACGGATGGTCACCGAAATCAAGCATCCCGATGGCGAGAAGCAAGGGTACTCACCGAAATGAAGCATCCCTATAGAAACCACAAAACTATTGCGTCCATGTCGTTGTTCCTCGATCACATTACACGTAGTTTCTAGCCAGACGATGAAACGGCTAACCATGTTGTACTGTACAGTCTCATTTCCAACACTCAAGTAATGCCTGAACATCAATCTCAACCGTTAAAACACAAAGGTTTACATTTACATCATAAGTGAAATGCGTAGGTTCTTAACTGCAAAAACAGGCGTACTTTACATTGTCGATTACAGCGCCAGCTACCACGAATGGAACACAACGATTTGGTAAACTAAACGTGTTTTCTTGTATCCGAATACGCAGTTAAAATGGGGGGTTAACCATTTAAAAATCCAAAGTTAACTCCGCCCACGCAGGAGAAGTTGGTAGGAGGTGGCCAGCTGTAGCACAAAAAGATTTTCTCTTTAATAACAATAACTTTTTACCCAGAATATTCGTTTCGTAGGATGCGCCTCTTTCGAGATATTTAGTTGCCTCAACTTAAAACGAACACCCTATGTAGTATTGATATCGCACTTAAGATGACATTTATCTTTGCAGACGAAAAGAGTATTGTGAAAGACTTGGAATGTAATGTAAACTGTGTAGCAAAGAAGGTGGTCCATTACACTCGAGGGAAGTCATTTTCCTGCTTAGGCGGTTTTTATCTTGAAATAATCACTTTATTTCAAGATTTAGCTATGAACTAATTTCGCCCCTTGGGTATTTTCAAGTTAGAAATAACATCAAAGGTTACATCAGCTTCCTTAGAGGAAACAAGAAATGAAATAAAATAAGACATATACAAATATAAAAATTAACACATATCTGTTATGTGCATCACAGTAAAAATTGTAAACATATAGCATCATATAACCCACACGTCTCTGTGCATGCCGTAACATATCCTTAACAACGGTTCCTCTTAGTCATGGCAGTTACGCGCACAACATGCATATGCAACACTGTTCAGCATAATTCACATCAAAAAAGTAAAAATATGAATTTAGTGAGATATTATTGTCAAATTATGTTACAGCTTAGTATCTGTGATGTGAAATCTATATGAAGAATGAGAAAATGCAGCAGTTATGGGTTTTTGTCAATGTGTCAACGCACAACACATTAAAATACTTTAGTGTAACATTAAAGTGAAATTACACACGGCGGGCAATATCTTAAAGCCAAATTTGACAAAACAACTGCACCATCAAAAACCTAAGAAACCTTACACAAAAAGAATACACACTTGATCAACGATGTTACTACATATACTTAACCTAAAAGTGTGGAATATATGATACTGTATGCTTACAATATATTACTGTGATGCAATTAACAAAGCTGTGTAATTTTTTGTGTGTGCATATTTTTTATTTTATTTTTTTGTTTCCTCTTGAAGCTGTTGTAACTTTTGATATTGTTTTTATCACGAGGTAGGTTGAAAATGGCCAAGGGGGAGCAATTAGCTAATAGCTAAATCATGATATAAAGTGACTATTTCAAAATAAAACAGCCTGTGCAGGAAAACGACTTCCCTCAGGAAATTCACAGTAGCTTTGTTATACAAAAGACTGACCCGTAATATCAGCACCTGTCTTTCAGAGAACAGAAATGCTTAACTGCAGCTATAGGTAGTGCAAACAGTTTAAGACACGGAACTATTCTAAAATCGAAACTGAATGTAGATGAAAAGATTTCCTGTAAGTATCACGTTAATAATCTTGTGCACAAACGTAATGCTACTACTTTCACTATAAGAATGATCCCTACCGACTGTGACATTTTGCATACTTGCACCCTGTTATTTCGTGTGGTGTTGTATTTTGGAAGAACTCTTTGCACTCACCAAGAATAGTCTTAACAAAGAAAATCAGACTGATCCGTGCTGCGACCTTGATGTAAAGCGTTGTTCAAGTATCTAGGAATTAAAACTCTGCCATCCTCGTGCATATATCTCATTGTTAGATTTGTTGTTTAAAATATTAAGGCATTCGAAAAAAAACTGTAACATTCATTCAGTGAACACTAGATGGAAAAGTAATATCCACCCGGATAGCACCTCTTTAACTAATGTACAGAAGAGGCCTGTGCGCTATTCAACAGGCTTCCGGCATAACTGAAAAAAGTTGAGTGATAAACCCCAAGCATTCAAATTTAAATTGAAAGGTAAATAAAAAAACTGCAGTAGACTCTAAGCTTTGTCCGACGTGAGAACCGTACTAATACTTTAAAGTGGATGCAGCCGGGTACAGTAGTACAGTGCAGCCAATATTACGACAGGTGACATCTAAATCAAAGTACTAAGTGTACTTAGATCTGTTTTACGTCTTCTACTTCATTGACAATTGACGAAGATAGTGAAGACAGTAGCTATATGGTAAGGAAGCTGTTTGCAGAATATGAAAAGTGAGATTTAAGACTAAACACAAAGATAAATAGGCGTATGACACTGGGTAGTGACGAATAGCATAAATCAGCTACTGGGAGTTTCAGTATTAACTGTTATTCTTTTTTAAATATCTGTATAGTATATGCTAACGGCCATGCCGCAATGGTAACACCGGTTCCTATCAGATAACCTAAGTTAAGCCTGTCAGGTTGGGTTAGCACTTGGATGGGTGACCATCCGGTCTGCCGAGCGCTGTTGGCAAGCGTGGTGCACTCGGCCCTCGTGAGGCAAACTGAGGAGCTACTTGATTGAGAAGTAGTGGCACCGGTCTCGTAAACTGACTTACGGCCGGGAGAGCGGTGTGCTGACTACATGCCCCTCCATATCCGCACCCATTGACGCCTGTGGGCTGAGGATGACACGGCGGCCGGTCGGTCCTTTGAGCCTTCCAAGGCCTGTTCGGACTCAGTTAAGCTTTTAGTTGAGATGTAACTATATAAATGGAATGAATGTAAAAGATACTAAAAATCGTATTGGACAAGTGTATTCGCCAAAATAAACTCAAAATTTTGGAGCAATAAGATCACAAATAAAACTAAAAGATTATCTGCGAATCAAAAGCGGAAATAATATGTATGTGAGAGTCATGCACTTGAAAAACAAGCAGCAGAAAGAAATGCAAGTGATATCTGTTGAACTACATTACTGGAAACGAAAACAGAACATCAAGGGTCTAAAGAACAAGGTCTAAAGAACAAGGTAGATGAGCTAAACTATGCATGTTCTACACCACTCCGAACACGACATAATCGCAGGAATAGAGAAGTTAAATGCCAGGGATTAACGACTAGCATTATTTTCGTGTGGAACCAATACGGAACGTACATAAAAGTTGTCACAATGTCAAAAATATTGAAACAAGCAGCTTTGTCTAAATCTACCCTAGGAACATGTACTTATGAGTTGTTACTGCAGAATACTTATCTTATAATTCTAAGAGTCTACAGATCTGCTGCAGGAAACTTTCAGCTGCTTATCTCACATTTAGATTCTTTATTGAGTGACGCATCACACAACAAGAAACAGTAATTTGTGTAGATTTCAATGAAGGTTTCTTAATGTATTCTGACAGAAAAAAATGTACTGGTATCATTATTTTCCTATTTCAATCTGATTTCAGTACTTAATTTTCCAACTTGTGTGCAGTAAGCTAGCAGAATCCTGACTGATAACATTTTTGTAGATCATGCTCAGTCTGAAGCAATTAATGTGCACTCAATTATTGCAAATGGACAATTGATGGAAATAAGCAGTGTGTCTTAAGAATAAGATAATAGAGATGGTTGGGATAAGGTATATTTGGAAAGAGATGCTGATGTGAAACTCTATCAAGTAAATAGTAAATTTGTGTCAATATTTGAATATAGATTTCCTGAAAATATTAACTAGGAAGTGTACTTCTCACTAGGTCATTTCACCTGCTCTGGTCAACAAAGTTCAACCATTTCTTCCAGGGTGTTCCTCTCCATCTTGTCCCTCTAGGTTTGTGACAACGAATTTGTCTTGGAAATCCATTCTTATCCATAGTAGCTACACATTCCCAGCATCTGTTTCTGTGCAGGTCTATTTTCTTAGGCACTGAATCAACTTGTAATTCATTTCTAATGTCTTAATTTATGAAGCAGTGTTCTGCAGTGCCCTTTAACACTACAGAGCCATCCTATTTCACAGCCAGGATCCTGCTCACATCCTTTCGGTAGGAACCCAGGGGTCAGATCTGTACAGCATAGTAGACAGTGCTATAATTTCGTAAAAATTCATCTGCGTTTCTTTCGTGCCTTTTTTTGGAACTTATTTTTTATTTGTTCCGCAGATTGTGATAAATTTTATGTCCTTGTTATCAATTTCATTGTCGAAGTTTCGTTGCATTTTATAGCCGAGATACTGAAAGTGGTTTACCTTTTCCAGTATTATATCATTTATTACACTTTTAGATCTTATAGGCGATTTTCTCTTGAATGCCATAACCCTTGTTTTCTGAATGAAAGTGTTTGTTATATTTTGAAACCAACAAATTAAGGTGATAAACAGGTTATTTTCATTTTCTTGAATTATTATTTGATCATCCACTTACAGCAGAGTATTAAAGCATTTCTTCCTGTTGATCTTTACGGCGTAGTTCATATTTTGTCTTCAAGCTCCAGTCAGTGCATAGGATACCGTCAGAATTGAAGTAAATGCCAAAGTTGTTACTGTTTTTTGCTGTTTTTAACAATCACTTTCTAAATGTAGCAGCAAAAAAATACTAATGATTCAAGTGATGAAGCAACAAAATGTATTTAAAATATCATTTCACTAGACTTTGAACAACTAGAAGTAAAACAAAGATCTGTCCCTGAAATTAATCATAAAAATTCTCTAAAGCAATCAAAATCTTCTAAGGCATTGATGGAATTTCAAACAGAATTTTTAAATTTGTCTTAATGACCTTAGTGATAGACATAACACGTAACTGGCAAAGGGAATTTTTGCAGGTAGGTTAAAATATGCCACTGTAAAACATCTGTAGATGAAAGATGATAAAGATTTAAATATTATAAACCAGTTTCTTTACTGAAGTCTTTTTCCAAAAATATCGAAAACGAAATGTGCTCAGAAGTAGTCTCACATTTAATTAGAAGCGATCACATCACACATTAGATTCCAGGAGCACTGCTCGATTGAGGGCAATATTTATACATTCGCTCATCACATATTGCAACCCTTAAGTAATAAAATAACACCAGTTGTAATTTTTTGTGATCCTTCCAAGCGGTCTGAATGTGTAGATCATGTTACACTCCTAGAAAAATTCCAGTTTTAGGGAATCGACAGCTATACATACAATTGATATGAATTACACTTAATAAACAAAAGGCAAAAACTTTGTGCTGCTGCAAAATTCAAACTATTTTGGGCAGTTAGAATGTTTTGGTGACTGGGGAGAGATCACTAAGAGTGTCCCACATGGTTCAATTTTGAGTTCACTCCTATTACTTATGTATGTAAATAACCACTAACTCAACATTCAACAAACAGATCATACTATTGTTATAAATGTACCCATGAGAGAGAAAGCAATACAAGAGATTGTTACTGTCACTTTTCAAAGATTTGTTAAGCGGTTCTCTGAAAATGGGCTCTTCTGAAATATTGAGAAAACGCAATATACTCAGTTCTGTACAAAAAACAGTCATACCAACAAATGATGTAGCACGTGAACTGGAGTCACTAAATAGGGTAGAATGTTCCAAATTGTTGAGTGTACCTGCTGAAGAAAACTTGACCTGGGAGAAGCACATTACTGAGCTGATAAAACCATTAAGTTCAGCTACTTTTTCTCTTCATACAATTTCTAGTCTTGAAAATAAACGAATCTACGTCCTAATACATACTGCTTATTTCCACGCGATAATGCCATATGGAATAATTTTCTGAAGTAACTCAAAGTTCTGACCGCACAAAACCGAGTAGTAAAAACAGTATTTGGTTTTCTCCCTCAGTCATCTTGTAGGTTCCTCTCAAGAAGGTATACATATAAATTTAAAGAAAATTGTTGTAGAAAATCCATCAGATAGTGAGATCCATACCTACATGACCAGAAGAAAAAACTGTCTTTATTATGCGTTTTTAAAGCTGTCAGTCGCTCAGAAATGTGTTCGGTATCCAGCAACAAAAATCTTTGATTATTTGCCAAGTAAGATAACAGCAGCAAAATAAGTAATCAGTTCAAACAAAAATTATTTCTTCTAGACAACTCTTTCTATTGCACAGACGAATTTTTACTTATAAACCTGGAGCCTGTAAAGAAATAATTCTAGTATTTTTTGGATATGCATGACTAAGTCTGTAAAATATAGATTCATATAAAAAAATTGAACACTTATGCATATGCTGTAAACTGACTCGTTCCATATCATTTCGAGAAAAAAAATCGTTAAAATGATCCATGGAACATGTAGCTAACTAACGAAGGGCTGTAGTCTACACAGTAGACCATATCAGAAATAAATAAGCCACGAGTATCATGGAAGCTGCTAAAAGGAAAGGGTTGCTGTCGCCTGGACGTCTAAACCGAGTGTATGATAATAAATGGCCTAAGAATGTATGAAGGTGGATCCCAAAGGCAAAAACAGAATGAGATTGATTGACTGGAAGATGCGTGAGAGACTTCAAGGAAGATATGGAGTCTAGGACTGCCCAAGAGATTGTAAACAGAGGATCGAGAAATGAAATTAGCTGTAATCGATATATAGTACGTGTGTATGTGAGATTTTATCGCAGTTTTATCATTCTTGTGTTGGAAACTTATCTGAAAAGTACTTGTACGGTGTTAGCCACTTCGATGTTTATTTAGTCTGTTGTTAAAAAATCGAGCAGAGGATATGTATTAAATTTTGCAGCAAAGTTTTAGAAATGTAAACTATTGCCTATGGCTCGTCTGCAAAACGACTGGTATAAGCGTTTCGAAGATGGTCCTCTACGCACCAGCATCATAAACCGACGATGTTGTGGAAAAAGTGAAAGAAATGATTATGAACGATCACCGAATCGAGAAGTCGCTGATGTTGTTGTCATATCAGTTAGCGCATTCCGTGAAACTTTTTCGAATGTTTTAGAAATGCAACGTGTGAAGGCAAAGTTGGTTTCGCAGTTGTTAAATTTCGAGGAACAATAGCGCCGAATGCAAGTTGCTTGCGGATGGCTAAATGAAAACGACAGCAATGTAAAACAACCGAAACATGTCATAACAGATGACTAAACATGGGTGTACAGATATGACGTCGAAACTGAGGCTAAACCATCACAGTGGAAGAAGCATTCTGGGTCGGCAACACCGAAAACGACTAGATAATTGCTGTCAAATGTAAAGATTACACCCACAGTTTATCTCGATTTTAACGGCGTAGTGAACCATGAGTTCTTGCCACAAGGTCGAACCATGAACAAGAAGTACTGGTTAGAAGTTCAACAGCGTTTGCGTGAAGGAGTACGATAAAATCGGTCAGATTTGCGGCAGATAATTCATGGCTATTCGATTTGAACAAAAAACAATTCTAGAATTCATTCTAGAAGCATCCCCCAGGCTGTGGCTAAACCATGTCTCCGCAATATCCTTTCCTTCAGGAGTGCTAGTTCTGCAAGGTTCGCAGGAGAGCTTCTGTAAAGTTTGGAAGTTAAGAGACGAGGTACTGGCAGAAGTAAAGCTGTCAGGACAGGGCGTGAGTCGTGCTTGGGTAGCTCAGTCGGTAGTGCGCTTGCCCGCAAAAGGCAAAGGTCCCGAGTTCGAGTCTCGGTCCGGCACACAGTTTTAATCTGCCAGGAAGTTTTAAAAAACAATACAGTTATGATGCCCCAGCCTCCATATTAGCCAGACATGGCCCAACGTGACATTTTTCTGTTACCAGAAGTAAACAAAACATAAATGACCCGTCGATTTACAAACAAAGATGAGATTAAAAAAAGCATCGCTGAGAGAACTAAAAGTTGTCCCAAAGATCGGGTTCCAGAAATGTTTTGGGGACTGAAAAAATAACTAGCATAAGTATATAACATCTAAAGGGTATTATTGTCACGGAGTTAACAGTGATGCAGACGAAGGAATAAAGTTGTTTCCAAAACACAAAAAATCCAGTTTTTAACACACACACACACATACATACACGGACACGGACATGTCCGAAAGAACAGACACCATATCCATATAAGTATATAGTTCTGGCCATACCGGCCATGACCTCCTTCTGTGCGGATGCACACATATTCCCTGAACTCTTACGGGACTTGGTAAGAATGTCTTCCACTTGTAATGAGTATGTTGGGGTGGGACACTACGAATGTAGTGTGTGGACATACAATGCGAGAGTGTGGATCCCGCGGGAGGCGTGCGCGAGATAGTCCCTGCAGTCGCACTATCCTCTATGCCTTCGGTGGCTCAGATGGATAGAGCGTCTGCCATGTAAGCAGAAGATCCCAGTTTCGAGTCCCGGTCGGGGCACACATTTTCACCTGTTCCCGTTGATATATATCAACGCCCGTCAGCAGATGAAGGTATTAAAATTAATTCTAATTACTGCTTGGGCTATCACACACTGACTGAGTAGCAGGTCGCGATGCACTCCTTACACACACACACACACACACACACACACACACTGTAAGCAAACATAACAACATCGTTGCTAACAACTATGCCGGTTGAATTGCACAGATAAGTGTCGGTGAGGAAACTTTCCAAAATACGATGTCTCGTAAAAGGCTTGCACTAGACTTCTGCATAAAATACGATTGACATTCTAATTTACCCCACTTTTGGTTTGTTAATGTAAATAGGCATTATTCCATTCAAAAAAGTTCCTGTTTGCACAAAAATACGCTTCCTAAGTGTTAATACAAGCTGTTTATCGGCTATCAGTAGGACCACTAACTATCAATTCGTACTGCGAAAACCGCACATCAATAGCACTTTTCATTTCCGCAATATTTGCGGTGCAAATTTTAGGTGTCTTGAAGCTCATCACGTTATGGCAGGCCCATTCTTATATTGCAGTGGAAAGTAAAAGGCGATTACAGTTTAACGTCACGTCGACGACAAAGTCATTACAGATGGAGCACAATCTGGGATTGAAGAAGAATGGAGAAGAAATCGGTCGTGCGCTTTTCAGAAGAACCAACCAGACATTCTCCTTCACCTTTATAGGGGAACCATGAAAACTTCCATTTGGATGACCGAGCAGGAATTGGAATCTCGTTGTTTCATAATACTAGTCCACTGTCATAGCCGGCCGCGGTGGCCGAGTGGTTCTAGGCGCTTCAGTCCGGAACCACGCGACTGGTACGGTCGCAGGTTCGAATCCTGCCTCGGGCATGGATGTGTGTGATAGCCTTAGGTTAGTTAGGTTTAATAGTTCTAAGTTCTAGGGTACTGATGACCTCAGATGTTAAGTCCCATAGTGCTCAGAGCCATTTGAACCATTTTGAACCACTTTCATAATCACTTTCGTCGGCATACACCTGAGTGCAGAACATCCAAGTGTTTTATTGCTGCTTACAGAGTGTGAGTAGCAACATGAGAAAACATCCTTTACGAAGGGAACACGATACCTGTTGAAATGGACGAGGAGGAGGATTTACACAGTGTAACATTTGAGATTGTGGCTCTCTACCACTCGGTAAACCGAACCACTCTGGAATTTCCTTCTTCCACAAGATAGGCTAAAGCTTAAAAGTACGTGAAAGATTCTCCTTTGTCCCGTGAAATTCCAACCGCTCATCTTGTAGAAGCTTCACGTGTACTCGTCGTGATACAGAGGCAGCATCCAATATTCGCTATCTGTAATGTGTTTCCCTTTATCAAGGAGTGCTCTAAGGTGATGCAAAGAATTTGGAGAGCTCCCACACAAGATTACTGGCCTCGTGATGGTATCGCTGCTCCACGATTTATTCCCAAGAGATCCATATAGCAAATGCTGCGGATCATCTGTAGATAATACCCTCGTATCAAACATCTGACAGTCGTTCCGCTAGATGAACAACAGTTCTCTTTTAGTAAAGGTTGTTTTTGTGAGTGCTTCTGAGCGGCCGGCCGAAGTGGCCGCGCGGTTCTGGCGCTGCAGTCTGGAACCGCGAGACCGCTACGGTCGCAGGTTCGAATCCTGCCTCGGGCATGGATGTGTGTGATGTCCTTAGGTTAGTTAGGTTTAACTAGTTCTAAGTTCTAGGGGACTAATGACCTTAGCAGTTGAGTCCCATAGTGCTCAGAGCCATTTGAACCATTTTGAGCTTCTGAGCGTCAGTGATAAGGTTACCTTCTCGTCGTGTTGCCCTTTGGTGTGATCGTCTGGCGATAGGAAATATTCTTCAAAAAAGTGTCGTTGTTTGACTTTTCCCATAATCAAATATTTCCACTTCAGTTTCTGCCCATTAGGCAGTACAGGTCCCGCAACCATAACCGAGATGTCACTAAAGCACGCCTGCGGTGGCGCTCAACCCGGAGGTAAGCCGTTCGAATCCCGCTGTTGGACGAAATTCTTCATTGGGCCGGGAAGAGGTGCAGAGATGGTGGCGTAATATTCCTAATCGTTAGGCTTTGCGCCAAAGCCCTGCATTTAATTGCAAACCTCTCCTCAGTATGTCATGCACTGAAGGTATGCGTCACTGTTGACTATGATCCGTCCATCTGATGGGAATGTTAAGCTCGGCGCCACCCTTGGTGCTATTTTGGAGAGGAGTAGCTTACGTGCTATCACGGGGTCTCGTCCTCGCCCTTCCCTTCACCTACAGCATCACAAACCCAGCCCCACACTGTACATACCACTCGTCACAATCCTCCACACGATACATAACGAGTCGGCGGAAGCAATGACAAACCACCTCCGCTAGGGTCTTGCCAAGAGCGGCTGTGCAGGATTCCCGCACCTGCTTCATTACGGTCATTCCCTGAGTATGGGACTGCTACGAATTTTGACTCAGAACGTGATAAGAAACATTTCCAGGAAATTAAATATCGCTGATAAAGCACATTCGGATGAACAGGGAGTATCGAACTAATGACATTTTTCTCGAGATTTTCTTTACTTGGCGATTTGTAAGTAACAATTTTGCGAAAGTGAGAGAAAGTAGTTGGTTATAGCCATAAACCTTGTCTGGTGCTTCAGAAGGGTTGCAGAAACCTAAGATATTTCGTTTATTTGAACTACAAGAAATATCGAAAATGATTTGTGCTACAGGCGTATTAAAGCCTTGGGATGGAAATAGTCTCAACTGCTAATTCTTTGCGACACTACTATGCGTTCCATAAGTTATTTTTGATTCGTGAGAATGTCGCACACTTGTTTATCTTTTGCTTAAGTTTTTTTAGAGTTGAACGTTTCGTTGACTTTCAAGCTAAAGTGGTGGAAAAGCCAGTAAACCATGTGCCACTAATCATACTGTAGATGCAGCTATGTTTGATAACAGTCTTCTTGAAGATAACTAGGCAGCTGCTAGAAGAAGGAAAGGATAAGGTTTAAAAATGAGAATATTAGCTGCAGTCTTTCTTGCTCGTTCAAAAGGCAGAAGGAGACTTAAGAGTGACCATGTCCCCTTGCCAGAGTCGTAGCTGATGTGGTAATATGTTACCCTCGACAGATCAGACATTTTGTTATCAGTATAATATTGTCATGTAGATGGCAGTAATATGAGACTATGAAGTGTAGTGTCTCTCTCTATGTATTACTACAGACACCGTTATTTTTTAAAACAGAGCTTTGGTGTACTCTACACTGGATTTTTCAATGTAGCTGATTACTTATTTACATACAAAACTACATTTTAATTAAAAACGAAATAAATCCAATTTACGACCGTGAGATAAATCGTTGGCGAACTTTCTTAAGTTTTTCAACAGCAACAGGAAGTTACATTCTGGACAGAAAAGTTCATGGATGCGCGTCCACCAGCGTTCCCCCAGAAATAGAGTACTGCAAAATAGCAGATGATAAGAGATTTCAGTTCTGTTCATTCACGAGACTGTCAAGAGGCTACTGCGTTTGATTTAATCATCAGAACGGCGAATTACTCTCAATAGTTTTACAAGAAATATATTTTCAACATGCAAATAATATATTTCATTGGTTCCCACACTATTTTCGGAGCATTATAACTCACTTTTCAATGCAGCCATCCTTGTCATTAACTTAAGGTCGCACAAGGGGTGTATCAGCATTCCACTGGAACGTTCTGCTCTGATTTATCTAGAATATTCTGCACAGAAATTCCTCATTTAACCTAGAATGTAGAATCGAAATCAGATGATCAGCAACTGTGCGCCACTATCTCCGTCTCCTGCTATCCAAACACTACCGAAAGTCATTTGCACCTCCAGGGAAGGTGCGCTACCGCATCAAAATTGTTTAGCAACATGAATTGCAGGAGCACTCTATATGAACAGATACTACTTATTATAGTGGAAAAGAAGACCACTAAAAGGTCGAAACACCCAGAAAAAGCCCTTTAGAGAACCAGGCGCTCGCGTTCACATCTGGAATTCAGCAGAATCCATCATAACACCTAGATAAAGTGGAAGCAGAAGCGTTCCTCGATAACTGCAAAATTCTGAGAAGTTGACACCCCACTAGATGCTCTAGTGCCGAGAAAACATTAACAAGAATCCTTTTGTGACTAAAGCGAGATAAGAGATTCCTAATTTCGGTATCAGTCTCAGTCGTTTGATAAGATTGGTGGGTACTGACGAAAGATGCTGGCATCTCATCTCGTCAGCTAAAGTAGTGTCAGCTAAAGTAGTGTGGCGCAAGGCAATATACCTCTGTAGCGTATAGTAAAGTGGTAGTTTCAAAAACGACAATATTTCGAATATTTTAAAGCCATTTGAGTTGACTACGAAATATACAGCAGAAGCTACAAATAACGTGTATTAGCAACACTTTTGTAACTTGGCTTTTACTTTTCCCTTTTCACTTCTTTTCCTTTCTCACAGATAAGTAATGTCTCCCCTCCAGTATATTTCTCCTGTCACCATGACAGAGGCAGCATTGGACTTCAAGTCTTACTGCAGATGGTCCTGCCCAAACTTGATGTGTGAATGCACTGGGACAGGATGCATGAGTTACAGACAAGAAACACTTAGAGAAATTATAGTTGATTTTTCTACATTTGTCAGCACGAATGAAAGCTGAAACAGCTTTTCCATCATTAATCAATAATACCGCATTATTAGTGGAAATAATCCTGTTATACATTGGTGATTGTTAAAACAGATAAAAAGTATGAAAAAGATAGAACAGTTTCTTTATTGCAGCTCATAGACTCAGAGGGCCACAGTCACGGGTTCCCAGGTAGATGCCGTGTTTCTTGACTTCCGCAAGGCGTTCGATACAATTCCCCACAGTCGTTTAATGAACAAAGTAAGAGCATATGGACTATCAGACCAATTGTGTGATTGGATTGAAGAGCTCCTAGATAACAGAACGCAGCATGTCATTCTCAATGGAGAGAAGTCTTCCGAAGTAAGAGTGATTTCAGGTGTGCCGCAGGGGAGTGTCGTAGGACCGTTGCTATTCACAATATACATAAATGACCTTGTGGATAACATCGGAAGTTCACTGAAGCTTTTTGCGGATGATGCTGTGGTATATCGAGAGGTTGTAACAATGGAAAATTGTAGTGAAATGCAGGAGGATCTGCAACGAATTGACGCATGGTGCAGGGAATGGCAATTGAATCTCAATGTAGACAAGTGTAATGTGCTGCGAATGCATAGAAAGAAAGATCCTTTATCATTTAGCTACAATACAGCAGGTCAGCAACTGGAAGCAGTTAATTCCATAAATTATCTGGGAGTAGGCATTAGGAGTGATTTAAAATGGAATGATCATATAAAGTTGATCGTCCATCAATCAGATGCCAGACTGAGATTCATTGGAAGAATGCTAAGGAAATGCAGTCCGAAAACCAAGGAAGTAGGTTACAGTACACTTGTTCGCCCACTGCTTGAATATTGATCACCGCTGTGGGATCCGTACCAGATAGGGTAGATCTTTTCGATCCAACGGAGAGCAGCGCGCTTCGTTACAGGATCATTTAGTAATGGCGAAAGCTTTACGGAGATGATAGATAAACTCCAGTAGAAGACTTTGCAGGAGAGACGCTCAGTAGCTCGGTACGGGCTTTTGTTGAAGTTTCGAGAAAATTCCTTCACCGAGGAGTCAAGCAGTATGTTGCTCCCTCCTACGTATATCTCGCAAAGAGACCATGAGGATAAAACCAGAGAGATCAGAGCCCACACAGAGGCATACCGACAATCTTTCATTCCACGAACAATACGTGACTGGAATAGAAGGGAGAACCGATAGAGGTACTCAAGATACCCTCCGCCACACACCGTCAGGTGGCTTGCTGAGTATGGATGTAGATGTAGATGTAGAAATGGGACGACAATATAGCTGCCGACCAATTAAGTAACGTGTCTGCATAAGAAAGAAAATCGTTCGAATTTCAAACGTACTCTGGGGAAACCGTACTGAGAGTGAATGGGGTTGTTAACTAGCCGTGATGCTTCTAGGGATTCGTTGAAAGTGGCGGCATCGGCCTTATTAGCCGCACATAGGCGAGCGGAAAGTCGCTTCGACTCGAGGTGTGCATGGTCTTCACTCTGGCATATTCTCACGATGTGACGTAATTTGTAGTATGACTCGAAGGTAATGGATGTCAGAGCAGGCTGTTATCGAGTACGTCAGATGACTGCTGCACCAAAGTGTTGTGCCCGTTGACACAAGACACGAATTTCACAAATGAGATGAAACGAGTCAGTGAACTGCGCGAGTGAGTGGGGCGAAGATGGCCTCTGCGGAAGAATACTCAACGTTGACAATCCTACAGGGTAACTGCAGTTGCCTACCCTGTTATGTGTTTATCGTGGGGGCAACAACTTTCTTAGCCCTAGAGTTGCCCTCTCCAAGTGGCGTCATCGCTAGTGCATAAACATCTCCCTCTGCTACCGTGTGACCCAAGCGCAATATTTGAACCGAACGGCTCCGGGTACCACCGCGATTTTGGGATTTGTAATGAAATGAATTATGTATAAAACTTCCTCAGACTTCTTGTCGCGTCGGTGCAGGATGAAACCTCAAGCTTTCGACGATTGTCTCAGGAGAATTTGACGAAGACGATGGAGGTCATCGTTGAAAGCTTGAGGCTTTACCCTGAATTGGCGGGGCAAGAAGTCCGAGAATGTTTTATACAACTGTGCCGTCGCGAAAGACTTAGTTCTCATAAAAACGATTCATGCTACTCACAGAATGGTTCTGACATCAATGTCTAATAGTTCAGCCTTTCCATCGGTAGTTTCAGAACTTCGCTCATAACTGATTTTACCAGAGAGATTTGCATATTAAATTTATACATTTGCTTAACATATAAGAGCAAAAAATGGGTTAGACATTATTACTGCAAGCCAAGTAAGTTTCTTTGTGTGCTGCATTACAGTTAAAAGCTGCACAGATACAATGAGATGATAAAACTCGTGACATATCTCCTAATATTGTGTCAGACCTTCTGCGCAGTGTGAACCACCAGGTTAGCCGAGAGCGTAAATGCGCAGTTTCCTGGACTCGGGTAGGCGCGCCAGCCCCGGATCGAATCCACCCGTCGGATTAACGACGAGTGTCGATGTGCTGGCCAGCCTGTATGTGGTTTATAGGCTGTTTTCCACATACCGCAAGGTGAATACCGGGCTGGTCCCTACGTCCCACCTCAGTTACACGACTTGCAGACATTTGAAACACTTTTGCACTGTATTATGATTGACACTAGACGGAGACAGCTGGGGTACACTGATTTCATCCCAGGGTTACATGGTGGTGGCAGGAAGGGCATCTGGCCACCCCTTCGAATTAACCATGCCAAATCCGACTGTAACAGTGCCGACCCTGCGCAAGCTGCATGACCAAGGCTCAAGTGATACATACATACATTTTGCCTGGTGTAGTGCATCCATAAAAATTCCATCGTTGTTTGAAAACAAGTAGCCTAACGTAACGATTTCGAGCCGCTGATCAGTTAAGCTGGACCAGAGGACCCTGTCCATTCCATTTCAACACAGTTCAAACCATTATGGATCCACCACCAGCCTCCACAGTGCCTTGTTGACAATTGGGCCCATGGCTCCGTGGGGTCTGCGTCACATTCGAATCCTACCATCAGCTCTTACCAATTAAAACTGTGATTCAGCTTACCAGGCCACGGTTTTCCAGTCGTCTAGGGTCCAGCCGTAATGGTCATGAACCAAAAGGAGGCGCTGAAGGCAATGTCGTGCTGTTAGCAAAGGCACACGTCAGTCGCCTGCTGCCATAGGCCTTTAACGCCAAATTTCACCTCAGTATCCTATCGGATACGTTCGTCGTACGGGCCACATTTATTTCTGTGGTTATTTCACCCAGTGTTGCTTGTCTGTTAGCACTGACAACGCAAATTCCGCTGCTCTCGGTCGTTAAGTGGAGGTAGTAGCCCGCTGCGTTGTCCATGATGAAAGGTAATGCCTGAAATGTGGTGTTCTCGACACACTCTTGACGCTGTGGATCATGGAATATTGAACTCCCTAACGATTTTCGAAATGGAATGTCCCATGCGTCTAGTACCAACTAACATTCCGCGTTCAGTCTTATAATTCTCTTCCTACGGCCATAATCACGTTGGAAACCTTTCCATGTGAATCACCTGAGTACAAATGATTTCTCCGCCATTGCACTCTCCGTTTAAAGCTTTTTGCGCGATACATCTGTATGTGTGCTTGTTGCTATCCCATTATTTTTTGTCACCTCAGTGTTCATTCAGCATAGTTATCGTGTCCCTGGAACCAACTGCCGGAGCGTCTTACCAGTCGTTCAATTCCTCGACGACAGAAATCTGCTACTTGGTCGACAACCGCTTGGTGAGCGCCCTCATCGTTATAATCTGTTTTTCTTCCCAAATGTTCTTTCAGCTTGCCGACAAGATTCCCATTTGAAATTTTAGAGTCAGATTCTACATAAAAAACTAAGTTCATTTTGTCTTAAACATTTATTTTGATGCCGGCCGCTGGTGGCCGAGCGGTTCTGGCGCTACAGTCTGGAACAGCGCGACCGCAGGTTCGAATCCTGCCTTGGGCATGGATGTGTGTGTTGTCCTCAGGTTAGTTAGGTTTAAGTAGTTCTAAGTTCTAGGGGACTTATGTCCTCAGCAGTTGAGTCCCATAGTGCTCAGAGACATTTATTTTGATTCTTGGTAGTTGGCGCTCTAATTCAAGAAAATCCATGTTCTCACTTTTGCGTGGAAAATGGGTACGGATGGATAAAAAATACTTATTTACTTCGTAAATTTTGATTCGCTAAAACTGAAACTATTCCTCTCTCCCCATAGGGTGGGGTTCGAGATAGAGGAATGAGAGTTTTACAAATGGTAATCCACATATTATTTTTTTCGGCAGACTCGCATAAGTTTTGTGTGTTTCGTGGTCATGAGGGCACACAACTTTTAATTTTCAAACAAATCATCTGACTAGCTAAGTAAACTAACCAAATATCCTACTTACTAACGAACAAAAGTTGTGTGGCCTCACGACCACGAAACAAACAAAACTTATCCGAATCTGCGGAAAAAATTAATATGTGGGTCAACATTAGTAAAACTCTAATTCCTCTCTCTCAAACCCCACCCTATGGGGAGAGAGGGAGAGTTTTAGTTTTAGCGAATCAAAATTTACAAAGTAAACAAGTATTTTTTTATTTATCCATAACCATTTTCACGCAAAAATGAGAACAAGGATTTTCTTGAATTTGAGCGCCAACCACCAAGAATGAAAACAAATGTTTAAGATAAAATGTACGTAGTGTTTTTTATGTAGAATCTGACTCTGCAGTAAAAATGGGGGCTTCCCATTCGAAATTTTAAAGTTGCCTCCCGCCCCACTCCCCAGGGGGCTGGGGTGGCAGGCTAATTTTAGCACCAGCAGATGTCCCCCTCGAAAATAATCAGCTTTGGATTGTAGATATATTTTCGTGTGAAGCTTATTTTTCGAGTTATTCTGGTTTTTCAACTTTAAATTTACACCCTGTATATTTATTTAGTTACTTATGTTTTCATTTCATTCAAGCCAGTGCAAAATAGATCCCTGATTTTTTGCATTGTGCTGTATAGCCACGAGACTAAATTAAGCGTTTTATCTGTGCAGGACGTACTACAGATCCAAGGTGCTCCAGCCAGTCCCAAGGTCTCCCAACCTGCCCCGGAAGCTCGTCTACAAGTTCAACCCAGCCGTCGTCCAGAGGGTTGCCGCGGCAAACAAGCTAGCCCAGCAGCAGCAACAGCAGCAGCAGCATCACCAGCAGCGGCTCCGCCAACCCAAGCACGCCCTGCAGTACGAGGCTGACCAGGCACGCAAGATGGGCCCCGACCCTCAACCCCCACCCCAACCACAGCCGAAGGACCGTAGCCAGCAGGTGATGCTGCTCGGCCACCAGCAGCTCAGGCAGCTGCCCCCGCATGAGCACTACTACCTCAGCGAGAGGGGTCAGCACCACAAGCTGCAGCTGCACCAGGCTGGCGACTTTCTGAAGCCTCTGGAGAACGGTAGGCATTGGGAACCTCGTCACCACGAACATGAACAGAGGCAGGTGCTTCACCAGCCTGAAGACCATCGGCTCTCACCCGAAGATGGCAATAAGGAATTGTTACAACTGCGCCTGCACCAATACCACCAACATCAGTTACAGCTCTATCAGATGCGTCATCTCAACGATGAACAAAAACCGCTGCTGCGTGAAGTCCACAACACTGTACATAAAGAAACCCATCAACTGCCGCATCACCATCAACAGTGGACTCATCAGATACACAAAAATACAGATCAGCACAGTCCTCAGTCACATGGTGATAGTCAGCACTTGGAGGATCACAAGCAGGATCACCAACAGCACCTACGAGCATCTGAAGGAAACAGTCATCATCAACCAACCAGGTCGCATTCTGATGATCGACACAGTCACTCACCCAAAGAACAGCATAACCTTCAAGTGATGCAGCGAGTATCCGCCAGTCCTAGCGATCGCCTAAACCCCACAATGGAGGACAACCTTCGCCAAAAGGGAGAGCAGCTCCAACTGGAACAAGCCCGTACTCAACGTGAAGATTCTCGCAGTTCCCCTGCGGAGCACGACCTTAATGACATTCAGCGACAGCAGGTGCCAAACGAAAGAGACTCTTCATCACCTCACGTTCAACAAACCTGACTAGCAGTGATCAAAATCCCGACAGTGACTATTGTGTACACGACTCAGTCTTCGGAAAAAGCAGAAATGGACAAGTTTCGACTCATACTGTTCTAATGTTTATTTTCTGAGTACAATAAATACGTTGTGGAGTATGTACATGATCTCAGATTTATAGTTTCAGTGACAATTCAGCTGACTGAGCTATAGTGGGTGATCACGATAACCTCCATTCAAAGGACTAATCTAAATGATTCTGAACGTTTGAGTGAAATAATGATAGTTCCTAAGCCAAAGAACTTTTAGTCAGTCTTTACTTAAGACCTAAGTTTACTGCCAATTTCTTATTAATATATTTTAACTATTCAAAGATAATTAAAAAACAAAAAATTAAATGAATCTGAAGTGTTTCTACAAATTTTCTTTCCCGAGATTATGAACTTATTTAACAAGATGCACTTAAATGCTAGTTTACGGAGCAGCCAGAACGGTTTATTGTTTCTCTGTACCCTCCTCAGGTCTTATGTAGCATATGTCCTGCAAGCAACTTTTACAGTTTACTAGCTAAGAGAATAAACCAAACTCACTGTGACAGACTGTAGCATATACCGGGTGACAACTATTGAAGTACGTGAAAAAATCGTAAATTACTTACAAACTACGGCGTGCACACACTTGATTCAACATGTAAATTTCACTACAGGTATTCGGATTTAGGTTATGACATGTGCGATATGCCTCCCGTCAGGCGATGATGTGGCGCAGACGAATGGCGAAATGCTGTCGATGGCCTCCTGAGTGGCTGTTTTCAGCTCAGAAATTGTTTTGGGGTTATTGCTGTACACCTTGTCTTTAATATAGCCCCACAAAAAGAGGTCTCATCTGTTCAGATCCAGAGAATATGGCGGCCAATCGAGGACCACGCCAGTGGCTTCTGGGTACCCTAGAGCGAAAATGCAGTCCCCAGAGTGCTCCTCCAGGACACCAAACACTCTCCTGCTTCGACGGGGTCGAGCTCCGTCTTACTTGAACCACACTTTATCGAAATCAGGGTCACTTTGGACAAAGGGGATGAAATCATCTTCCAAAACCTTCACGTACCGTTCGGTGGTCACTGTGCCATCAAGGAATACCGCACCGATTATTCCGTGACTGGACACTGCGCACCACACAGTCACCCGTTGAGGGTGAAGAGACTTCTGGCTCACGTAATGTGGATTCTCAGTCCCCCATATGCGCCTATTGTGCTTATTGACGAACCCATCCATTTTAACGTACGCATCGTCGCTCAACCAAACACCAATGCGCGTACTAATTCCCATCATGCCCCGCAGCCAACCGTGCAGTTAATGCAAACCGTTCACAAGTTATGACTGTTTTATTTCATATACTTCAATAATTGTCACCCTGTGCTTTTCACCAAGAGATTTCGTTTCACATGTTGCCAGTAGGTGGCAGCATCTGCCTGGAAGAAACTCCTAATTGCAGTTTCAGCATGTCTTCGAGAAATAAAGTAAATTTTTGTTTGCTTTTAGTAATTTTCAACCAGAAAATGCTGTAATTTGCTTATACACCCTACTCTTTCAAATAAGTGATTGCTTATTTCTTCACAACAGTACAGCGATATATATTTTTTTCGACGTTGCACTATATCTACATTCGGCTGCAACCAATACCTTTTCGCATTCCAGCGGCATTGTTTCATAATTTTCAGGTGTTTGACATTGAGTTTCCTGAATATTGCACATATTTCAGTTATTTTTTGACGCAAGTAGTATTCATTTTGAATACATCCTAAATTTTTGATCAATCGTTGCAGTCTTTTTAAAGTGTTTACAGATGTTCTGTGTGTCTACCATCCGTCACAGGACACACACCTAATCGGTAGTGCAATTCTGTTCATATCAGGAGCAACGGTAAGAACAGTTACTGCCATGTGGTTTCGCAGATCTGCGGTAAAGATGGAACATAAACTCTGCCTTGATTTAACTCAACACTAAAAAATCAAAACGCATAAAATCATTATTTTTTAGAGTGATCAGTCATTTGAAAAGATGGTGAAGGGAGCTTATGGTAAGAGAGTGGTCATCCAGTGACGATGTAAAAGGAAAGCGGAATTGCTATGGACTACTGGTCTTAACACGAGCTATCGTGGGCGGTCCCTCCAATTGTGTTACGACTGGCGTGATTATGATACTACACGTTCCCTGATTGTCTGCCTTATGGTGCATTTATGCTCTCCTCCCGCCCACCTCATATATGAAGTGTGATAATTATTGAACTATATGAAATAAAATCGTCATAGCCTCTGAACAGTTTGCGTTAGGATGTTCAAACTGCACGGTTGGTCGCTGGGCATCATTGGAATTATGTGGTTTGGTTTAGCGACGATGGGTTTGTCAATAAGCAAAACTGACGTATTTGGGGGACTAAGAATTGGCATTTCGTGATCGAGAGGTCTCTTCACCCTCAACGAGTGACTCTGTGGTGTGCAGTGTCCAGTCACGGAATAATCGGTGCGATATTTCTTGATGGTACGGTGACTACCGAACGGTACGTGAAGGTTTTGGAAGATAATTTCATGCGCATTATCCAAAGTGACCCTGATTTCGAGATGTGGTTCATGCAAGACGGAGCTTGAACCCATCGAAGCAGGAGAGTGTTTGATGTTCTCAAAGAGCAGTTTGGGGAGCATATTCTGGCTCTGGGGTACCCAGAGGCCATTGGCATCGGCCTCGATTCGCCGCCATATTCTCCGGATCTGAACACATGCTACTCCTTTTCTTGGTGCTTTATTAAAGACAAGATGTACAGGAATAACCCCAGAACCATTGATGAGCTGAAAAGAGCCACTCAGGAGATCATCGACAGCATCGATGTTCCGACACTTCAGCGGATCATGTGGAATTTCGCTATTCGTTTGCGCCACATCATCGCCAATGATGGTAGGCATATGGAATATGTCATAACCTAAATCTGAATATCTGTAGTGATGTTCACATGTTAAATAAAGTGTGTGCACACGGGTAGTTTGTAACTAAAGTTCAATAATTTTCAACCTGTATATACAAAATTTCAGATTCTATAAAAGATTATTTACTGTACGGTTGGTTTACCATAAGCTAAGCGGACGAGATACGTGTCAACCTACGACCTGCAACTACTCTACATGCGACCTGAAAGGAGTGTTGGTCTGTTGTCGTCGAAGTCTTTTGGCTCCTTCTCAGTGGTGACCACACACCCGTGCAGTATGTTCCAGTTTTTTGCAAAGTTCGATAATAAATATCAGGAAAATGGCAATAGATGGTCAATAACTATAGCAGACACTGAAGCTTATTGCCAGCTTAATTCATTCTCACTTATACGAAACCTCTGAATATTAGTAGTGGTACGAAGAGCAGTGACGAAGTCTGAAAGAGTGGAGGCGTGTCTAAACTCACTGTTCAAGAGGATCGATCGACGAAAAAGTCAGCCTTCGGAAATCCGCTGATTTAACACACAGACTTCGAAAAGTATGTTGCACACGTCGTTTCCGTGCTAAGACCGTTGCGCAAAGAGAGTGTCATCTTCTCAAAAGGGAGCGTACATTACTACAGATTTCCTGCAAACGTAGTTATACTGCGAACCAATAACAGGAGCATCACAGTGTGGGGCTGAAATGGTGCAGCAACTGGAAACGTGCTACAAAGTTGAAGTACGAGGGACAATACGAGTCTTGTGGGCAAAGTGTCTAAACTGCGCACAACTTCGCCGTGAGAATCTGGCTGTATCTGGAACAAATTCAGTCTCGCGCCCTGCCGCAGTGGAAAGGAACATGGCCGCACAGACGTGGGTGACGCTGGTCGGAAAGGCACGCCATTGACTTCGACTGCAGACATCCAGGCATCGAAGAAATAATTCACAGCAGTCGCAGGTTTTCCAACGATGAGGACGTACACACAGTTCTCGAATGCCACCGTGACCAAGGAACGGATTTCTATTGTCGAGGAGCTGAACGATTCGTACAACGCTCCGACCGCTAATTACAAAGACTTGGTGACTACCCAAATCCGCGTCCGACTATGAAGATTTACATTTTCCGTGATTTCCCGAAATTCTTCCAGCAACTGCCGGGATGCTTCCTTTGGAAGGGCGAGGTCGATTTCCTCCCCTAATCAACGAAAATTTTTTATCACAGAAACTAGAGTCGGGATGTGGTTGGTGTCTCAGCGGCAAAGTGCCAGACTATTTATGCAAAGTCATCGGGTTCGATCCCCAGGATTTCCACCTGTCACTTATCACTTCTTTCACGTCTGGCACTATGTTTTATGTACAGCTGAATTTAAATACCTATTATTGCAATCGCCAATCGTGAACCTCACTTGTTTTTAGCAAATTGTTAATACTAAACGCAGGGGCCACTTCAGTATTTTTAAATAATGTGTTTACCGTTGCAATCTGAGACTGCCAAATTGAGAAAGTTTATCCTATTATTCTCAAGTTCAATTGCAAACACTAATTTGGAATGAATACTGGAGAAAATATTAATGGAAGCATCTAAATCTACACTTGGACCGTTACATAAAATTATCGAATCGTCCATATACCTTTTGTAGGAGACAATTTTATTTGCTGTTAAAAATTGTAATTCAATAAAATTTACAAAAATAACAGCCACATTTCCGGGAAAAGAATTACTCATTAATAGACCATCAATTTGATAATATGTTTTAGCATTAAATGAAAAGCAACTGAAACTGAGCGCATTTTCGAGTAGAAACTCTTCTATTTCATATTTACTCATAACTTTATGCTGCAGTAAATTCTCCCTAATAATGTTAACGGTATCGGAGATGGGTACATTTGTATAGAAATTTTTGATATCTAAACTGGCAAATCTTACACTGTGACTGCTGTTCATATTAAAATTATTTCCAAATATGTAAAATTATTTTAAAATCTCATTCAGTTTTTTGTTTAATTTATATGTGGGACAATTTCTACAATTGACAATTGGACATATTGCCAAATTAGGCTTATGAAGCTTTAATTGCGATCTTAACTTCGGCAGTCTAAATAAACTTCTGTTGCGATCGAGACTATTTTAATAAATTTTAATATTTTACACCGATCGACGTTGACGCTCCATTAATAGAATGCTTTCTAAATCATAATGTTGTGGCTGAATGACTGGAAGGCAGGGAAGGATAACTTATAAAATTGACGCTCCACGTTCAGACTTTTAGGAAACGCTCAAGAAATCATATTGTCAGTGCAATACTCAAAGGATTTTCTATTGCATAAAGAATACAATTTTCTGTTTATACTTTTAGCCAAAAGTTGGCAACAGCCTGCAGTTTATGTAATTAGTATGCTCCATTAAGTCCTGATTATGTTTTAAACAATTTTAGTAAAATATGTGTTACAAGTGATGTGGAATAGGAAGAGGTTCACACTGAAAATTCCATATACTGAAACGAATATTCATTCAAACTTCCTTCCCTTGAGTCCTCAAAATGAAGCTTAAACAGATCGTATGCACTTATATTCTATAGAAAAATACATTGTTGTAGCTGTAATTACTTTACCAGACTAATTAAGTGCAGTTTTAAGTTCTTCTCAGATTGTTTTCTGTGCGAAATTGGAATCATTTTTGCCGAGTTACAATACGGCGCGAAGCTTTCAACACCAGAAGCTTACCCTCGCTACAGAGTTGCCAAGACACCGTAACCAGGTAGTAGGGGTGTGTGTGTGTGTGTGTGTGTGTGAGTGTGACTGAGTGAGAGGGAGAGAGAGAGAGAGAGAGAGAGAGAGAGATACTCCAGCTACACATTACAAAAACTTAAGTGCAAATATGTGCCGAAAAATCAGGAAAAATGCGCCTGCCATGCGCAGCACAGGTTTTCTGCAGCTTTAATCGCTGTGGCAGACTAGAGAATTCAAAAAAGGATTTTGTATTCTTGAAGCACAATAATAATTGCAAGGTTATTCGAAAATCTTATATATATATATATATATATATATATATATATATATATATATATATATATATAGTTGAAATTCATGCTTTTCATAAATTCAGGTAAATGAAACACAAGTTTCGTGAAATAATAATACACTACTGGCCATTAAAATTGCTACACCATGAAGAAATGCAGGTGATAAACGGGTATTCATTGGACAAATATATTATACTAGAACTGACATGTGGTTACATTTTCACGCAATTTGGGTGCATAGATCCTGATAAATCAGTATCCAGAACAACCACCTCTGGCCGTAAGAACGGCCTTGATACGCCTGGGCATTGAGTCAAACAGAGCTTGGATGGGGTGTACAGGTACAGCTGCCCATGCAGCATCAACACGATAACACAGTTCATCAAGAGTAGTGACTGACGTATTGTGACGAGCCAGTTGCTCGGCCACCATTGACCAGACGGTTTCAATTGGTGAGAAATCTGGAGAATGTGCTGGCCAGGGCAGCAGTCGAACATTTTCTGTATCCAGAAAGGCCCGTACAGGACCTACAACATGCGGTCGTGCATTATCCTTCTGAAATGTAGGGTTTCGCAGGGATCGAATGAAGGGTAGAGCCACGGGTCGTAACACATCTGAGATGTAACGTACAATGTTCAAAGTGCCTTCAATGTGAACAAGAGGTGACCGAGACGTGTAACCAATGGCACCCCATACCATCACGCCGCGTGATACGCCAGTATGGCGATGACGAATACACCATTCCAATGAGCGTTCACCGCGATGTCGCCAAACACGGATGCGACCATTATGATGCTGTAAACAGAACCTGGATTCAAACGAAAAAATGACGTTTTGACATTCGTGCACCCAGGTTCGTCGTTGAGTACACCATGGCAGGCGCTCCTGTCTGTGATGCAGCGTCAAGGGTAACCTCAGCCATGGTCTCCGAGCTGATAGTCCATGCTGTTGCAAACGTCGTCGAACTGTTCGTGCAAATGGTTGTTGTCTTGCTAACGTCCCCATCTGTTGACTCAGGGATCGAGACCTGGCTGCACGATCCGTTACAGCCATGCGGATAAGATGCCTGTCATCTCGACTGCTAGTGATACGAGGCCGTTGGGATGCAACCGATTCCATATTCTGCTAACAGTCATTGGATCTCGACCAGCGCGAGCAGCAACGTCGCAATCGCGATAGGCTACAATCCGACCTTTATCAAAGTCGGAAACGTGATGGTACGCATTTCTCCTCCTTACACGAGGCATCACAACAACGTTTCACCAGGCAACGCCGGTCAACTGCTGTTGTGTATGCAAAATCGGTTGGAACCTTTCCTCATGTCAGCACGTTGTAGGTGTCGCCACCGGCGCCAACCTTGTGTGAATGCTCTGAAAAGCTTATCATTTGCGTTTCACACCATTTCTTCCTGTCGGTTAAATTTCGCGTCTGTAGCACGCATCTGTAGCACGCAATTTTAATGGCCAGTGGTGTAATAATATGATCATTCATTAGGCCCTTGCACGAATGTTTTATGCGGAAGTAACTAATCTATATATTTCCGTGTCTAATTCAATCAATGTTTCACTCAGCATCACTTCTGCTTGTAACGGTTAGCTCAGAGGTAAGCCACTCTTTGCATCAGTAAGCTGCTTTCAGATCAGGGAGGGTACGTTTGCCTCATTAGATGTTTTATCATACTCTGGTATTTCAAGCTCACCAAGATCACGTATAACCAGTTTATGAATGAATGCACAAGAGCCGGCCGCTGTGGCCAAGCGGTTCTAGGTGCTTCAGTCCGAAGCCGCGCTGCTGCTACGCTCACAGTTTCGAATACTGTCTCGGGCATGGATGTGTGTGATGTCCTTAGGTTAGTTAGGTTTAAGTAGTTCTAAGTCGAGGGGACTGATGACCTCAGATGTTAATGCCATTTGAATCTTTTTTTTTTTTTTTTTAATGCATAAGTTTGGGTCCGTGTCTTGTTAATGACGGGAAAAGTAAACGCTGCTATGAAGATTCAACTTGGTTTCAGTAGAGTTAGCCAATGGGAAATATCAAATTATTTCTGGTATAAAATATACTGGGCAATATCAAATTATTTCTGCGCTATTTAAGTATTGGTGTCTGAAGTACCAGAACTGAGCTTAGTCACATTCTGTTATGCTAATTTATGTGGGCATTTCAGAAGAGCAACGTTATCTCGGACTTAAAAACAACTGAGCGTTGCAGTACAGAACACCATAAAGCCTCGAAAATACAGATAGCCGTACTGTACGTCCAATGACAATAAATTTGTATCTTTGGAGAGGCCAGACAATCTTGTAGTATCCTCAGGCGGGGCGGTAGCCTTTTCAGTACTTTGAGAGGTAACATTCTGTATGATTGTTTTGCTGTACTGGTGTAGTGAACGTCAGAAAGCAAGGAGCGAAGTACAGACGCTATTTTTACCGAGGAGAGACAGCTCTGCTGAGTGGTTAAATGATGATGGCACCCACTTGCATAATACCGAGGCGGTAAAACAGTTACGCATTGTTATCTCGGGATGGGGACTACTCAAGTAAATTTCATCGTCAAGGGAGATGTGTCGGCCTGCAGAACGTTAAATTCCTTAATCTGGTAATTAGGCTAGAGAATTTAAAAAAGTAAAATGGATAGCTGAAGTTAGATATAGTTGAAGTTAGATATAGTTGGAATTACTGAATAGTGGTGGCAGGAAAAACAGAACTTAAGGTCAGGTGAGTACCGACTTATAAATACTCTACTGTTTGCGAAATTTGCAACACCAAGAAGAAGACGTAATTGCAATGATTACCTACGTGACAGTAAATGAATGGAATTACAGAACTGTACACGCAGTGTGGCCAAGAGAATTCTGTACGGATCGAAGTCGCCAAGTGGTGCAATCAGAACCTCTAATCGTCGAGACATGGAATCAAAGAGGACATGGAAATGCTGCAGGCTGTTTGTGGGCGATTCCACAAATTATCCACAGTGGTTGAAGAAGGACCAGAACGAACAAGTTGCCGACAAACTATACCCCAGACATATTCTATGTGTGACATGACAGGCGAACGTGCAGGTCAGGGAAGAAGGGGGTCACTTCGTCCTTCGAAGCAGACTTGCACACTTCTTGCAACATTTGGCTGGGCATTGCCCCTCTGAAATAGGGAGTAACCTGCAGGAGAGGCAATATCTCTGGCTGTAAGTCCTCTCTGATGTAGTGGTTGATGTTCAGATTGTTCTCGTTATGCAGGAGGCGACGTTGCATGTTGTATCCGATGGTGCCGCCAAACCACTACACTTTACTTTTGTCCACTGTGTCCCTCAACAGAGCGTTTTGCCCGACTGCGTTTATCAAGGCTGCGTCTAACACATACACAGCTCTCGCTATGCGGCAGGTTGGAGGACTGGTCCGAAAAGACTACTCTTGGCCTCTCAGCTCGCCATTGACGGTGTTGGCGTCCATTGTAGTCTGAGGCGTTGATGGTTTCGAGGCACTGGGGTCCGACGCAACGGAATTCGCGCAACCAGCCCCTCAGCTGATTCTGTCTGAGCCGGCCACTGTGGCCGAGCGGTTCTAGGCGCTTCAGTCTCGAACCGCGTGACTGCTACGGTCGCAGGTTCGAACCCTGCCTCGGGCATTGATGTGTGTGGTGTCCTTAGGTTAGTTAGGTTTAAGTAGTTCTAAGTTCTATGGGACAGATGACCTCAGATGTTAAGTCCCATAGTGCTCAGAGCCATTTGAACCATTTTTGATTCTCTCTGACCGTCGACGCAGATATGTCCACATCTGTTCCACTCCTCCGACATTGAGCCAACGCTGAACAGGAAACTGTTCTTATGGTTACGACCATGTTGACAAGACAACAGTCGCTCTGCGCTGTGTTCACATTGTGTGGTCAGTAGCTACTCGTCGCCGTGCACGCCCTTCGTGTATCCATTGGTACTACACAAGCATTACTGTCGTACCAGCGTTCCCTGTACGAACTGCAACGTCACAGTACAACAAACTCGTTTCCCAGAGGCCAATCATCCTGTCCCGCTGTAACTCGTTCACAAGCTGATATTGTGGCCTTTGTCGTCGACGAGTTATACCGGCATTTGCTTCCTTGCTTGCACGTTTCTATGCCGTTTGGTGGCTCTGCCCCGACTGAGTGTGGTGTAACTCGCAAAAGAGGCCGCTGCTGGGTGTACGTCCACGCCTCCTCTCCTTTGGAGTGATCCCGACTGTAGCTCCTGGGTGATTTCACAAACATTATTATACTAAATCAGACAGGGGTAGCGCAGGAGTAAGTCCAATGACACACCTGACAATAAGAATGAAAGTAAGCTTCAGTGAGTAGAATAATGGATGCATTACAGTATCCAAGAACGACACGTAGCCAACAACCAAGTACTCGTTTATATGCCAATTAGCTTAGCAGGTGAAGAGTTTCAAAGAATGTATAATGAGATATAATGGGACTGGAATACTATAATGTGAAAAGGAAGTGAAAGGAAAATAGGAGAACATGGGCAGCGGGAAAAAAATTTATATACTCGGGAAGAGACCTGGAGACGCTGGAATCTTTCAGATAGGTTATATAGAGGACAGTTTTGGATCTTGATACACGTTTCAGACTTCCATCTCTAGCCCGCCCTGTAATAAAAGTTTAATATATTTTGTTATTTCATGTTTGTCCGCAGCTCGTGGTCTCACGGTAGCGTTCTCGCTTCCCGAGCACGGGGTCCCGGGTTCGATTCCCGGCGGGGTCAGGGATTTTCCTCCTGCCTCGAGATGACTGAGTGTTGTTGTGTCGTCTTCATCATCGTCATTCATTCTCATTACGGTCGGTGGAAGGCAATGGCAAACCACCTCGGCTAGGACCTTGCCTAGGACGACGGTGCAAGTCCCCTACGCTCTGTCGAGGAGTATGGGACATCATCATCATCATTTCATGTTTAAATGACGGCGTTCACTTTTTATGTGGTGCAGTCTTTTTTCGAAATTACAAAAATTGCTAAGGACAATTAAGATTTTTCCAAATGTTAAAACGTATTTTAAGGTACTACATGGTATCGTACCTAGGAACAAATATTCTTTTGAAATGTAGAACCGTTGTATTCGAGAAAATTTTGTCAATGCTGTATTGAGTCTCTATTGCATTATTAGTCTGTTACACACCAATAATGAGTAAGTGAAATAAATGAAGCACGAGACTAATCAAAATCCAGTTACAAGTTAAATATCTTTTAAAACTGAAGGTATCGGTTACCAACACAAATTACCATTTCACAGACAGGTAAAATTGTTAAGACATTACCGAAAATTTGCAAATATTACATGTTCCATAGTAAGAGACCTTCTTCTTTTTCAAGGTACAAGATAGTACACGACCGACGAAGTTTTAAAAATGTAATGAATTCTACTTGCCATAAAAATCTGTAACTGAAAAACTAACAGAATATTCCAGATAGCTTTAATATATTATACGGCACTTACATGTGTAGAACACGAAATATTTACAAAAGCTGCACGGAACTGTACTACTGGACTACGTGGAAAAAGGCCTTGATGAATAATGTGCAGAGTGACGACTTCAAACAGTTATTAATTAAAAACATGCAACTAGTAAATAAAACAATTTTTTGAAATGAAGTTTATCTGGGCAAGAATTAAACAAAATTTTACAGTTTTGTTTGTAAAATGATCTTGAGAAACCAGACTCATGGCCGGAAAGAAGAGTCTGAAGGTGGCAAATTAACTTTCGAATTTGGTAAAGATAATAAAATTTATTATTTGACTGAAAATTATCCTGAAAAGAGAAACATACTACAAGAAATGGAAAACTGAAAAAATCCCCACAGATTGGAAGACTGCAATCATACATCCTCTGCACAAAACAGGAAGTAAAACAGACCCCAACAACTATCGCGAAATCTCTTTATTGTCAATAACATACAAAATTCTGTCTAAAGCCCTACTAAACCGCGCAGAACCTCAGCTGGATTCAAAACTAGGCGAATACCAAGGTGGATTCAGAAAAAGTCGATCATGCGTAGAACAAACCCTTAACTTGAAAAACTCAATGAAATATTTAGATAGTACTTCAAACAAAAGTTATGTCATCACGTTTGTCGACTTTCAAAAAGCATATGACAGTATAGACCGAGAATCCCTTTTTGAAGTATTAGCAGAATTTGGACTAGATCAAAAGACAACAAACATTATAAAAGAAACACTCACGGAGACCAAATCCAAAGTAAAATTTATGGGAGAATTGAGCACAGAATTCGAAATAGACACAGGAGTACGACAAGGGGATGTACTGTCCCCAGTGCTCTTCAATTGTGCTCTTGAAAAAGTTGTTAGAGAATGGAGAAAAGCAGGTGCACCAGCACACAGACTGGAACCAAGACGTAAGGGCATAGAATTAGACTGTTTAGCATTCGCTGATGACATGGCACTGATCGCACAAGACATTACCGATGCACAGAAACAGCTAGAATTATTACAAGAGAAGGCAGCTAAAATAGGATTACAAATTTCATTTGAAAAACAAAATTTACAACTGACATCAAAGATGCACCTTCTGATCTCAAAATTGGTAATAACCACATCTCTTGAGTAAAAGAATTTAAATATTTAGGTGAATGGATTGCAGAAAATTGTAATGAAAAGAAATCTGTCAGATCAAGAGTCCAGAATATGGAGACGGCGTTTCAGTTAACAAAAAACATTTACAAGAAAAAGAGTCTCTCGTGGAACTGCAAAATACGACACTATACAATAGTATTTAAACCCGAAGCTTTCTACGCATCTGATACACTAAACCTTCAACACAGAACCCTAAAAGAGGAATCAGAAGTGAAAGAACGTAAAATAATGAGGAAAATCCTAGGACCAAGAACTAAAGATGATGTGCGTTATCCAAAACCCAATGCAGGAACATATAAAAATATCTCCAAAATAACAGACACAATGCGCATGAGAAGAATCCAATTCATGAGAGACTTAGAAAGAATGGACTCAAACAGGTTAACGCACAAAATCCATACATTTTTAAAGAACAAAACTACAAGACCGAACTGTTACAAACAGACGGAAAAAGACCTGAGAGAATTAGGGTCTCCAAATCTACATGATAGAAATGAAATCAGAAAAATCACAAACACACGGGGTTTTGAGGAAGAAGAGAGAAAAATTAACCGACATACGCGGTCTACGGAACGAAAGCTAGCCCATTTGTTGTTTATGAAGGAATACCGGGCTAAAAGGAAGGCCAACAAATGTTGATTCCTCGTGGTACTAAGTGATCCATCCGCGAAGAAGAAGAAGACTACAAGAAATGGTGCTGGGAGGTACTTAGAGGGAGTGCGTCCTCCAGATACAAAGTCACTGATTAATTTCCATATGAGACACTGTAAGAGATTACGTAGGGCAATAACTCTGTTCACCTGAAAAACAAGAAATACTAGCATTCATCAAACAACGATTACAATTCTTATCGTACCAATTTGGACATGTGGCTATTCATTCTTACACCACTACGTCACTAGCTACTATAATGCAGTAACACTTGAAATTACTCTTAAAATTGCAGTAAGAACTTCATAAGAAGTTCCTCAACATTATGTACAGTAAGATATGTAGCAACTGGCGCAGGGCAAGTTAAAATTTTAATGAGCAGGAGAACTAAATAATTTAAGATTTTATCTCATGAAGGGAGTAACGAAAGGTGTTCCACTTACCATCTAAAATATCTCTGTAACCCTGTAAATGTAAAACAATTCATAATATTAAAGATAGCAACAATCAAAAAATATTGCTTAAAATATAATCATAATTCTTTCATCATTCTTCCTTCACGCCACTGTGGTCCATAATATTCGATCAGTTTAACATATGTGTGGCTATGACTTACACTTCGTGAACTGGACATTAGTGTCAACTACGCACAGCGACAAAACCTTCAAAAATGAGAGCCCCAATGTCTAATTACACAAGTAGCTACCAATTTCAAAGCGGGGGTGCCGCCTGAAATCTCTGTACCAATTACTTGTTTAACCAAATGGTAGAATACGCCAAGGAAATTTAAACGCAGTTACTGGAGTCACGAACTGGGAAGACAGCACCCGAATACAGCTTAGCTAAATCAAGCACTTTAAGCCACAGAAGAAACGTTGTTGTTGTTGTTGTTGTGGTCTTCAGTCCTGAGACTGGTTTGATGCAGCTCTCCATGCATCCTGTGCAAGCTTCTTCATCTCCCAGTATCTACTGCAGCCTACATCCTTCTGAATCTGCTTAGTGTATTCATCTCTTGGTCTCCCTCTACGATTTGTACCCTTCACGCTGCCCTCCAGTACCAAATTGGTGATCCCTTGATGCCTCAGAACATGTCCTACCAACCGATCCCTTCTTTTTGTCAAGTTGTGCCACAAACTCCTCCCCAATTCTATTCAATACCTCCTCATTAGTTATGTGATCTACCCATCTAATCTTCAGCATTCTTCTGTAGCACCGATAAATTTAATGTTTCTTTTATTGCATGGTTCCACAAGGAAAATAGTCCGCTCCTGAAAATTTAGCTGTGCAGATGTAATTCAGCATCGTATCTAGTTACAAGACGTGCTTGTGGAACCGTACTGCTCCTCGGCTCAAAACGTACGACCCATTTGTCAAAGCTCCGGTCACGTCTAGGCGCAACATCCCACAGGTGACCTCACAGCCGCGGGACAAATATACTCATCGTAAGTCGAATGTGTCGACAGTTGGCAAAGCCCGTGTTTAAGAACAACAAAAACAGCAGAAAATGAAGGGAACTGCTTAGGGTAGTCTCTAGTGGGCATTCTTTCACGTATTGTAAAATCAATCACTAGACAGAAGTACCTCCCAAAATCCTTCATGTTCTTCTAGGTACACTATCCTCTAGTTACAACACTCTCCCATAACGGTAAAACACAGAATTCATAACCACAAACAAGTGTCCCGCTGCACCAGATCTACGTGGTAAGGCTAGGACAGTTCTACAGTGGTTTTAGATGCATGACAGTGAAATTCTGAGGCCTTGGCCTCCAAATTCACCTGATATTAATCCGATGGCAGTCATCTGAGACACTAACGCGCGCTACCTCCGTGTCCACAAACCAACAGCCCGTAATTGTCAGGGATCACGTGACCTGTGCAAGGGCATCAAGTAACAAGGACTTGCTGCTCTGCTGTATTTCCGATTCGATACGATATTACAGTGCCTTTGTTGTTGGAGCCGGCCGCTGTGGCCGAGCGGTTCTAGGCGTTTCAGTCCGGAACCGCGCTGCTGCTAGGGGTCGCAGGTTCGAATCCTGCCTCGGGCATGGATGTGTGTGATGTCCTTAGGTTAGTTAGGTTTAAGTAGTTCTAAGTCTAGGGGACTGATGACCTCAGATGTTAAGTCCCATAGTGCTTAGAGCCATTTGAACCATTTGTTGTTCGGAAGTGCGATGCGAACGAACAGGCACTGCGGCAACTACACCTGTTATGAAATACTCCCTCATGAAATGCCATCAGCTGGATAATGTAATGACGGCAGTGCAAATTTGTGCCAAAACAGGCTGAAACTTTGTGCCTGGGGCCCTATTCGTATATCGTTCATACCGATCGGTGCAGTAGGTTAGTCTCGGTAGTGACATCAGATTTTGGTTTTCGGTACGGTCCTGTCGTTCGGTTAGCCGTGGTTTATTTACATCTATAATTTGTTATTTTAAACACATTGAGCGATTTTAGCTTGGGATTTAGTGATTGTGTTTCTAAAGAATCACAACAGGACGCGTCCAGTTGGAAAGTGAGTTCATAACAAACTATTTTCCTTTGTTAGGAATATGGTTAGGTTAAGCTGTTACTGTGAATGATAACCACATCCAAAAAACGTTTTCCTTCAATATTCTCTCAAAATTTCTGTTATTTTATGCAATTAAGAGTTTAAAGATCATTAAATATCAAGACACCGGATCTGCTTATGTATATTACATGAGTATTAGCTGAAATTACTAGTGACTTCGCGTACACTTTTCCGCAAATGATTTACTTATTAATTATAGGAACGTGTTTAAAACTTTTAAGTAACAATGGAAAGGAATTTTGTGAAGACTGATAGAGGAAACCTTCCAAAATTTCATGCATTTACGGCTTAAGCCGGCACGGTAGCTCAAGGTGCTCCGTCAGAGGATTAGCTACCTCCTCTTCGTGTTTGCCACGCATTCTGATACTTCGTTATTCGTCAAAGTTAAACATTTTTTTGAAATATTCGTTGTGATTTACACGTAAGAGCGCGCTTTCTCAGTAACGAGTATCTCTGATTTCGTGACTGCCATAGGTTCCGGAAATGAAATATGAAATTAATGTGCGTGAAACAACTGACAGTGACATTTATATTTCTTTTTGTCACAAATAATTCACTATTTTTTGGGGAAAAGTAGCAATTTCCGAGAGTGTGATCAGACAGGAATCTAAGAGCACAACGTAAATTAACTGCGAATGAAACCAGCGTCAATCCTCTTTATACTCTAGTTTTTCACAAGTATTTATCTGCGATAGAATTTTTAACAGCAGTAGACAGGGATGAAAGGTTACCACCACAATATTTTCCGACTATACCACCATGTAGGAAACATTTTGATTCACCACATGCGTGTTATAAACTACAACGAACTTCTATAGCTGCACGTGCCACACGCTCTTGAAAAGGCAATTTTTTTAAATTTTGTGTTTATGAGCCAAATCGTTAATGTATAATATGGGTAAGTACGCTACTTCTTCATTTGGATCTCTAGGAGCGATCTTCAACCATATTTTATGCATCTTCTTATTCTTTGACACTCTCTGAAACAATTTTTCAGGTTCGTGGAATGTGTTCTGTCCATGCAACTAACTGAAGGCTGTTTATTCTCATACGTGTTTCGCATCTTTTATTTCTGAAGCATCATCACGAATAAAGGAAGTGGAATGCGTATGGCAATAAACAAACTCCCTTCAATTAGTTGTGTAGACCTCCATGATTTTTGAACCAACTAAGGAAAGAACTGGGTAGATCACATAACTAATGAAGATGTATTGAATAGAATTTGGGAGAAGAGAAATTTGTGATACAACTTGACTAGAAGAAGGCATAGTTTGGTAAGACATATTCTGAGGCATCAAAGGATCACCAATTTAGTATTGGAGGGCAGCGTGGAGGGTAAAAATAGAAGAGGGGGACCAAGAGATGAATACACTAAATAAGATTCAGAAGGATGTAAAGGATGTAGATTGCAGTAAGTACTGGGAGATGAAGAAGCCTGCACAGGATAGAGTAGCATGGAGAGCTGCACCAAACCAGTCTCTGGACTGAATACCACAACAACAACAACAAGGAAAGACGGAAAACAGGAAAAATGACGAATTTTTCGGGTGTTTCTATATATGCATTTATACAATGTGGTACTACATTTCATTCCTAACGCATATTCAGAAACGTAAAATCCAAGACAATACGTCGATGTGAATGAGAATAGAATGACGTAATGTGACATTTATGACAGTTTCCAGAACACAGTCAATATTCTATCATTATCATGCATTCATGGAAGCCTGTGGTCAGCGAAATTTGAACAGTAATACTCTAACCAAACTTTTTAGTACTGTGAAGAATTTCATGCCTGTGTCGGCTGCTAGCCACTTCGAGTTCGATCCGCTGTGGTGCTGCAGTGCGCATGTGCGTAACTGAGGCACATTGCTTTACATTGGTTGGCGCGAGGAGAACTGACTACAGCGTTTCGGTTCGCTAGGACCGTTCGTTATCGCTTTCGAAATGCGTACTGAATTATGTTGGGGCTCTGTTTCTAAAACAAGGCCGTTCGGTGCGCTCGCGTACCGATCTGATCGGCAAAATGGCGGAAAGATACAGAATAGGACCCCAGGGCGGGAAGCGCGAAGCATACTCCGATAGTCTAATGGGAAGGCGACCGCTAGCAATAAGCAGGAAATATAGGTTCGAGTCCCAGTCCAGCACAAATTTTCATTGTCGCCATTCCATTATACAGATGATGGTTGTCCATATTCGCAACTGCGAATACATTTCATATACTGCTGTATTTCTTTCCAAAGCTGGATCAACATTCGATTAAGGAGATAGTCATCAGCATATCTGTAGAAAACTGTCGTTTTATGGCGCCAAGTAGAGCTCCTCTTCCTATACGTTTTCCATGTTAACACGCAACCACCAGTGATGGAGTGCTGTCCAAAGGCACGTCATCAGTCTGTTTATTGTTGGTTGGTTGCTTGCTTGCAAACAGCGAGATCATTGGTCCCATCGGATTAGAGAAGGCTGGGGAACAAAGTCGGCCGTGCTCTTTCACAAAGGAACCATCTCGGCGTTTTCCTGAAGTGATTTAAGGAAGTCACAGAAAACCTAAATCCTGATGGCCGGATGTGGGTTTTAACCACAGTCCTCCTCAATGTGAGTCCAGTGTGAGAACCACTGCTCCACCTCGGTCGGAACTGTTCACTGTAATACCTACTGAAGAAGCAGTATGTGGATGTCAATAAAACACTTAAAAGTTTGTGAATGTAGATTCAAATTTCCTTCCAATTACACCTAATGATTCCTTGGATGGGATCCCCATGAAGAGTGAAGCAACAGAGGGGCCTATCTGGAGAGAACATTCTCGTGATCCCAGCTGCTAGCTACTATGTATAGTGGCTACATTTCTTACAACTCTTTCTTTAATATCGCTGAAGGAACATCCAGCTTCTCGTATCGTTATTACACGATCTCGTTCAAACTCAGTGAGGTGTTAATACTGGACTCTTTATCGCCTTAAAAGCATTCTTGATTAAAATCAACTCACCACGTACAGTCTCAAAGCCAACTAAGGCTCACGACCGTTACAGTATGAATTAAAAGCAAACCTAATTTGGGCCGTCAAACAGACGCTGGTAGGGTCGTTCTTATGCAACTGGCGCGAAATTAGAATAGACATCGTCTTTCAGATGTAGAAACACGCCTACCAACTTTCGTTCATGTCATGTAGTTCCTTCATGGTGCTGGGATTTTTTTTTTTTTTTTTTTGTCAGTGAATAAAAGTGCAGGCAATGAAAGGGATAAACTCGAATACAGACAACGAATGACATTAACACGGAGGATACTCAGGCAAATCAGGAAATTCCAAACAAATAATGCAAAGCAGCTGAAGTATGAATTACTGTGGCAAAGTCCGAAGCAGAGTTTACGAAAATTAAAGAGACTTTTGGAGGAAAGAGAATTAATTCTTTGGATATTAAAAGATCAGCCAGTATCAAGCAAAATAATTTGGGAGGAATATATTTAGTTACACGAGAGAAACGCCCGAAGTCGATATTACAGAAAGGGAAGAGGAATTCGATGAAAATGGGGTGGGAGTATGATACCGCTAGAAGATTCTGGCCGGCCGCGGTGGCCGTGCGGTTCTGGCGATGCAGTTCGGAACCGCGGGACTGCTACGGTCGCAGGTTCGAATCCTGCCTCGGGCATGGATGTGTGTGATGTCCTTAGGTTAGTTAGGTTTAAGTAGTTCTAAGTTCTAGGGGACTTATGACCTAAGATGTTGAGTCCCAAAGTGCTCAGAGCCATTTGAACCATTTTAGAAGATTCTGACACACTGAAAGGCCTAAGTCGAAACAAGTCATTACTGAGATCTCTGAGGGAGCATACCACGAGAAGAATATTCCACTTGCGATGACAAATAAAAGAAATTGGCAAAATACCCGTAAACTTTAATATCACTGTGATAACTGCAGCTGAAAAACATGACAGGTGTTTGCAAACGACATGAGCCAGAAGGTAAGCACTGAGTTGTAAAATAAACATCAATGAAATGATAATTTAATCGAAAACCTTAGCTGCCGACAGGTGTTGTTGATATACATCAATTGGGACAACTGAAAATGTGTGCCCCGACCGGGACTCGAACCCGAGATCTCCTGCTTACATGACAGATGCTCTATCCATCTTTTTTTCTGATCTCATTTTGCTCGTAATTGTTCGTTGGATATGTTCGGGGAGGACGTCCCATGACACCCCATAAAGTTCATCGCTGATCTGTTCACTCAGTTTTTTTTTTTTTTTTTTTTTTTTTTTTTTTTTTTTTTTTTTTACAGAGGGCGGCAAACCCTCAGGGAACGTGGATTTGACGGGAAGCGTGCAAGGAATAAGTCCCTGCAGTCGCACTATACTATGTGTCCTCGGTGGCTCAGATGGATAGAGCATCTGCTATGCAAGCAGAAGCCGGCCGGGGTTGCCGAGCGGTTCTAGGCGCTACAGTCTGAAACCGCGCGACCGCTACGGTCGCAGGTTCGAATTCTGCCTCGGGTATGGATGTGTGTGATGTCCTTAGGTTAGTTAGATTTAAGTAGTTCTAAGTTCTGGGGGTCTGATGACCTTCGAAGTTAAGTCCCATAATGCTCAGGGCCATTTGAACCATTTTGTAAACAGGAGATCCCGGGTTCGAGGCCCGGTTGGGGCACACGTTTTCAGCTGACCTCATTGATGTATATCAACAATACCTGTCGGCAGCTAAGGGTTTCGATTAAACTATCATTTCATTCTAGAGAAGCTGCACGGTCATCAATGGTATATGTTCTTTCGGGGACAGATACCATCTTCATATATAAACAAACCTCATGCTATCCTTTTAGCGAATTTGGAAGGCTTACATGAGACGCTACTTGGTTTTGTTCACTAGGTTTTCGTTCGAGTGCAGGATGCAGAATTAGTTGTGTGAGGTCTGTTATAAACTGACGTAACAATAGGCAACGTGGTAGCGGCTGCGAGTTGAGATTTTTGTCACACAGTAGAGGCTGGCAAGCTCGCTTTCGAGTAAAACCGTAGGCACATGGGAGGAGGAGGAGGAGGAGGAGGAGGAGGAGGAGATTAGTTTTTAATGTCCCATTACCAACGAGGTCGTTAGACACAGAGCACAAGCTCGGATTAGGGAAGGATGGGGAAGGAAATCGGTTGTACCCTTTCGAAGGAACCATTTGAAAATAGCTTTCCGCATAAGATAATCAGAAGGGACATTAAACAGTCTTGTAAAAGACCATGGATCACTAAGGGTATTAAAGTATCGTGTGAAAGGAAAGGGGAAATGTATCTTTTTGCAGGAACAAGTAGAGACCCTGCAGTAGTTGCGCATTACAAGAACTATTCAAAATTACCTAGAAAGGTTATTAAAAAACAAGAAACATGCACCTAATGTCAGAAATCATTACGTCTGACAACAAAGTTAAGGCAATATTGAATATAGTGAAGCAAGAGACAGGACAACTAACCACAAAAGAGGATAACATTACTATTGATTTGAATGGACGAGTTATAAATGACAAGGCACAGGTAGGAAATGTATTTAATAATCATTTCTTAAACACCTTAGAAAGCATAGGGACAAACAGTTCAAGAGAAAGATCACAGCAATATGCTGAAGAAGTAACTCTCATAAAATTACATCAAATGAATGTACCACCAACTTCTACGTCTGGAATTAAGAGGGTCATACATTCTCTCAAGAATAGAAGCTCTTCTGGTTTTGATGGTGTTTCCAATAGAGTACTAAAGATTTGTTCCCACATAATAAGTCCGGTATTGTCCGAAATACGTAATCCATCACTAACTCAAGGCATTTTTCCAGAGAGACTAAAATATACCGTTGTTAAACCCCTCTTTAAGAAAGGCGGGAAGACAGACGTCAGTAACTACCGACCTATTTCACTGCTGACATTATTTTCCAAAATTTCTGGTGAAGTGATGTATTCTAGAATAGTATCTCACCTTGGCAACAATGATATCCTCTGCAAATCACAGTTTTGGTTTGAGAAGGGTTGCTCTACTGAGAACATTTACATGTACGCACACAAGATATTACAAGCATTAAATAACAAAATAGCACCGGTAGGTATTTTCTGTGACATATGCAAGGCATTTTATTGTGTGACTCATAGCATACTCCTAGATAAATTGAAGTTTTATGGGACTGATAGCATAGCCAACCAATGGATCATGTCATACCTAACCAAAAGAATGCAGGAAGTTGTACTTAGTAGTAACTCTACCAGCAGAATGCAGGGACATAATTCTGACTGTGGATAAATCACATATGGGTTTCCCCAAGGCTCAATCTTAGGTCCACCACTGTTTCCCATGTATGTAAATGATCTACCGTCTAATGTACAACAAGCAGAATTAGATCTTTTTGCAGGCGACTACAGTATTGTAACCACTCCAAGTATACATACAGAAATGGAAGAAATGGTGAACAAAGTTCTCAGATGTATCATTGACTGGTTTTCTGCTAATGGTCTCACCCTGAATTTCACAAAGACACATCATATTCAGTTCTGCACATCTAAGGGTACTGCACCAGTGATAAGTGTGACACATGGTGATAAAATAATACATAGGGTGGAAACTTCAAAATTCTTAGGTGTCCATATTGATGAGAATTTAAATTGGAAAAAAACACATTTTGGAACTCCTAAAACAACTTAGTTCAGCCACATTTCCATTTAGAATCATAGCAAATTTTGAGGAGAGAGAAAGCAGTAAGTTGACGTATTTTGTTTATTTTCATTCATTAATGTCATATGGAGTAATGTTCTGGGATAACTTACCTTTAAGAAAGAAGGTCTTCATTGCTCTAAAACGTGCAGTAAGAATAATACGTCGTGATCACCTGCGATTATCTTGTAGAGATCTGTTTAAGGAGCTGGGCATTCTGGCTACTGCTTCACAGTATGTTTATTCCCTCATGAAGTTTGTCGTGAATAATCCACTACACTTCAAAAAGAATAGTGAGATATATAATGACAATATTAGAAGAAAAAATGACGTTCAGTACTCAACATTTAGGTTGTCTTTAGCACAGAAACTGGTGCACAACGCTGCAACAAAAATTTTGGACCACTTACCCAGCGATATAAATTGTCTAACAGGCAGCAAGGTAAAATTTGAAAATAAACTGAAAAAGTTTCTCCTCTACAACTCCATCTATTCCATAGACGAATTTCTGTGTTTGTAATGTGTAAAAGGTGGTGGGTGGGAATTGCTAATTCAATCTTTATATCTTGTTTTAATTTCGGGGGGAAAAAATAACAATTGTATGGTGATGTTTAGAGTACAACAAGATGTACAAATTAATCTGCCATATTAATGTTAAATGACTCGTTCCACATCATGACGATTTATCGATCAAAATGATCCATGGAACATGAAAGTAACTAAATAACCAGCATTTGCATGAAGCGATTAGGGAATTGGCACACGCGATGAGGCAGCTAACGTTGACGTGCACGCAGACGGAATATCCAGTGTCTTGACACACAGCGCCGTCGGCCCACGGAACTCTCTGGTTGACGCAATGTTGCGCGCACAGCTTCTCCAGCAGCAGTTGTCGGCTTTATTTTGTTCACGAAAATGGACATCTGTAAAATTCCTATGTTGTCTCCAGTAAAATGCACATTTCCTCCCTCGTCCATAAGCTAGTCACGTTGCTGTGCCTGTGGTATATATAAATACTTCAATATCTGTGAACATGTAATAAGACAAAAAGGAAAAATACATGTCCAGTCAGTAAGGACATCAGCTTATAAAACTACAAATCGAACAAACTCACTCCTGACAGAGAATGCACTTTATTTACACAACATCAAGTATTACATGAATTATTTCTACTAACTTCTTAATAAAACCTGCAACCTTTTGGAAAATGCGAAGGCGGAAGAAAAGTAATTAGATTCAACAGAACGGGAACCATACATGGTACTTAACCCTTGTCCTACATTTTAGTGCATCTACTCACGACCCTACACTGTAACTTCATTATGTACGACCTTTTATGCTATCTTAGAGCCTTCTGTAAGCTTTAATCGGCAAAGTATTTATTTACATTTAATTATAACATATCGTAACAAGAACGAAACGTTTTTCTCGAATCTTCAATGTGCCGTTTCCTTAAAACTCCTTACTCTGATGACACAAGAGTTACAACGCGATCATAATTAAATATGAAATTTCTTTAACCACCAACAAAACGTTTCTCTTCGTTTTAGGAGAACAAGTCTTACCAGTAAGAATTCGTTCTCGAGACATTAAATATGCTGGTGCTTAGAAACGGATTCATGGTGTGTAAGGCATAACATAAAACCCACGGAATACTTGGTTCTACTGAACACAAGTAGAATATGGCGTCTTCTTTTGTGCGGGCCTCAAACTTCCTGCCTGTGAAGAAGTGAGCGTTTTTGCTTCCGATTGGTCCAACTTTACGTGACACGTCACCGAAATATTGCAGAACTTATTTCGTGTTTCATGTGCCGAAATAGACCCTCAACGTGAAATAGCAGGAAGTGGCGTCACAAAATTCGTAGAGCGCCACATCAGCGTTAGCTAATTCGTCCCTTTTTCGGACGGCTTAGGCTTTAAGGGCAACGGTACGCTCGTTACGTTATCAGACAGTACACGTCACAATATTAATGAGGTATTTTGTCAAATGTTATAACGTATTAAGTGTGTCTTATTGAGTGCTACATCTCAATAAATCAGCGTGTTCGTGGCGTTTATTGCTGTAAGTCAAAACCATGTCTGATTATGATTGGTAGCAACCCTCTGACGAACAGGTTCCTTTCTGATCAGGAATATATCGACTGAACGAAAAGAGTTTACCTTCTGCGATTGTGAAGACAGAAAAAAGTGTAACATGGAGACCTTACAATGGTAAACAGCCATTGCAGCGCCTGGAAAATTCAACAAGAAGTGCGTTGGATACAATTTCATGAATTATGTAGACAAGATTTACAGTGGTTGTTGGTAGTTTTAATTGTGCAACGGTTTAGCTCTAACTATAAAATTGGATATTACAGCTAATATCGTCGATAAAAAAAGGAACTTATAGGACGTGTATTACTAGTAGGATGTAGATTTTGATTCAAATGTACCAACGTCAATGTACTCATAGGTTTTTCAGGCGCTAGTCTCCATCGATTGACATGCAGATCGATGTAAGTCGATTTTTCCGGCGCAAATTGAGAAGCGTATAGCACGTGTGACGTGACACGACACTACAGCGCGACACGCACGTGCCGCACTGGTCGGGCGGGTCCAGCGCATATTGCGACGCGTACACCAACTTCGCACGCGCCGACTGGCGAACCTCTGCGCTGACTGAACCGAAGCGCGCACAACCTGTTATCTTTCTCAAACGATTTTACAGAAACTATTCTCTGAAAATATATGATATTTGCCTTACTTGTAGCGTTATATGTCAGCTTCGTGACGAAGTGCCCATCACCTCGCTAATGACCATTCTTATTGTGATGTACACATTTTAGTAAGACACTAAGCAAAACTCAAAAAGTTTGCAACGAAAATTGGGGGTCGCTTCTGTCTCAATAGCTGCTGTGAGATGAGTTTGGCAAATTACATTGTGACAAAGGAAGTACAATTAAACCACTCACCAAGAGAAATGTGGCCTTTACTCATAAATGGTGATGCTTCTTCGAATGAGAAAAGGTTAACAACTCACACAAAAACAGAGTGGCAATTCTGTTGGAATTTTGGTGGAATCCCCGTAACCCATCGTATTTTTAACACTGAACGACTGGAATGGAAACTTACCAAAGGATTTTATTCCTTCTCTTGATCTGAGCAGTATTAAAATAATGACGAGCGTTCCTTCAGACGAAATGATAGGCACATGCCAGATACTGTTTACTCACCTAGGGCTTGCCAAACTGACAATGCGTGATCGCGAACAAAATAGTTGTTATTGAGAAAAATAAACAATTGATCTGTCGCCCAACACAGTGGTCAGTGTATCGTCAGCAGCGAAGGATAATGCGCGCGACAGGAATGCACAAGCTAGCCATGTGTGCCTTGTGAGATGGAGTTCGAGAAACATTGTCATGAAAGTAGATCTGCCTTTGTCAGCAGCACATTTCAACAAATTAAATATATCTAATCATAACACTCTTTTAGGATATTCCTACTTTCGTAATAATACCGGCCATTTTCTTCATTTGTGTAGCCTGTTGTTGTATAATTAGTTTATTAATGCAGATAATGTCCATGCAACAATTGAAATGCTTTTTCTCATCACGGCGAACCAATTAAAACATAGGTATTTGTGACTGCTTTTCGACTGTTTCTAGCTTGCAGTGGAAATATGTTGTTCACTTGCATGTAGTACATTATTCCATCCATATCAGAGTAATCACAGTGAAACTTCTGTACTTCAGATCTTGGACGCTTTTTACCACAAGCACAAAGGGATCACACCTGTGGAGATTATCCCTTTCTAAATTTTTGTAACAGATCGTACAGATACGCTGGCTTACTAGGCAGCGAGAATATAACCTTCCTTACTTTCCTGCCTTGATTCTTAATCACATGATTTTATAATATTCCTTGCTTCCTTATTCACTACCCTCTGTCCCTTCTTGCAATCTGAAAACATCGCGGAGGCATATGGTGCAATGCCAGCGACCAATGGCTCATCAGTTACTGAAGTATACATTTTTCTTGACAGAAGAAAAACAAACTAAAACTATGCAGATATAAATAACAGAAAAGTATATCGTGCTAACGAAGAAAGCTGGAGCGTTTAAATAGCGAAAAACGAAACACTACCCAAAGGCAATAAAATTCAGTTCACAGTAAGGCAAAATTTATCGTATTGGCAATACTACCAATGCTGATATGCGCCGTTCAGATTTCCCACGGTGCTAGCGAGGCAAGCGCGACGCGCGGCGCGAGAAACTGTGCCTCAACCACAACGCCGCGCGACCTGGCGCAGGCGCGTGTCGCGTCCCAGTCACGTCGCATCGCAATTTGCGCGGTCCCATTTGATCCTGTGATGTTACAAAAACGCGCGCTGCGCTGCGTCGCGCCAGACGCGCTATACGCGACTCAATTTGCGCCTAGCCTGACGTGTGGCACTGTGGATGTATGCAGCGTGGCGAGTGGCCGAGTCGCTACAATGGAGGAGCGTGGGCAGCCGCTGCGGCGTGTTTAGCCGTTGGAATGCAGATCCGCTGCCGACGGTGATTGGGAATTCCTTAAGATCAGTTACATGTTACTCAAAGTGAATGAACCTGAGTCGTCGAATTGTTTCTTGGTGGGTTGTGTTCATGTTAATTGAATACCCGAGTGCACTGAAAACTATCTTGATTGTTTCAGTTACTTGTCACTGTATTTGGTCTGGCTGCCTGATATGTTGACGGCATTTAAGGGAGTGCTAGCTACACACAAGAAATAGACATGAAGCCGTGCTTAATGCGTAGCTAGAGGTCATACCAAGTAGTGCGTAAGTCTGTGCCTGGCGTTCGAGAGCGGGCCGAAATAATTTTCCCTATAATCTTTTTCTATGTTATTATTTTATTTGTTTGTTCTAGAAAATCGGCTAATCAAAATTTAAGGGCCGTTACTGGGTAAGTGGTCACGTAGGTTAGCTCTGCTTGGGTTCATTTTGTGCCGTGCATATTTAAAGGTTTATTTATAACCAGTTGGGCAGATATGTTTTGTGTATCTGATGCGCCAGAATGTTGTCTGCCGCTGATGTGTTTATGTTTCAGATAATTGGCAGTATTCGACGCCAGCAAACTCTAATCGGGGTATCACGGTGGAAGAGGGAAATTTAAGGACCTGGATCGGTGTCTATGGTTACGTTGTTAGTGTCCTACAATTCAATCTTTCCGGTGGAGTGCTGTGGTTTTCCGGAACTTAATTGTAGCTCAAAGTTGAGTATAGTTCTACTTCACCTTCTGGTCCGTGAATCTCCTGTATCTGTTAGAACCTTTCGGTCTGCTCGCGTCCATCACTAATTTTCAACGTAGAATTGAAACGGCCCCCTTTTAGGACTATTTATATTGCTATTATTATATTCTGGGGATGAGTATGTGAACCTCGTACCTGTAAGTAATAATAAAGAAAAGCCTAGTTGAGTGTATTATCTGATGATACTTTTAATTTGAATTTGAATTGCTTACGATCAGTCCATGGACGATGTCTTATGGTTCAAATGGCTCTGAGCACTATGGGATTTAACATCTGAGGTCATCAGTCCCCTAGAACTTAGAACTGCTTAAACCTAACTAACCTAAGGACATCACACACATCCATGCCCTAGGTAGGATTCGAACCTGCGACCGTAGCGATCGCACGGTTCCAGACTGAAGCGCCTAGAACCGCTCGGTCACTATGGCCGGCGAAGATGTCTTAGTTGTTGGAAGTAGTTTTAGAATTTGATATGAGTTATGTGAAAGCCAGTTTCTGTGCAAGTCATGAAGCATATTTAAAAGATTTTTGTGATTCAGTTAGGTCAGTTAAATTTGATTAATAGTGGTTTTATAAACATTGTTTTAATTACTGAAAATTGGTTGAGTACATTTTGAAAGATCTGTGTCTATCGGGCTTAAATCCATTAATGTTTTAATCTGAGTCCTGCTGGTTGTTCGGTAGGGCAGGTGCCTTTTATTATAATCGTTGTTACTGTTAATTTCATTAAGAGCAAGTGTTTGTAATATAGAAGTGTATGAGAACTACAAACTGGTTATGTGTTTAATTTCGATGTGTCGAAAGGAATAACACATCAGCCATATAGCAACTGGCTTCATGGTGAAACATACTTTGGGCATAGATAGTGGCCAGTAACCGAGACTGAAAGTACTGAAGTTAACCTCTTTCCGAGCCTGATGTTGTTGACAAGGCAACTAGCGTTCTTACAGAAATTTAGGTTATTCGTGTTCATTATTGCAATAAAAGAGTCTTTTGAGCATGCAGGTTTATTCATAATGTATCGAAAATAGATCCACAAGCAAAATACAGCAAAGCAGACAATAAGGTATACTTCATGTTTATTTTGTCCATCCTACGCTGACCACTGGCAGATACTGTTATAAAATGGTTTTTGCTCGTCGGGAATGTATTGTAGAATTCTCTTTACATCGTCTAGTTTCTTCTTTTTTACTGGAAATGGTTCACTACATGCTTGTTTGTACGGACGTGTCCCCTTCTCTAATCAGTACCCTATCGAGCACTTCTGTTGATGAGACGTGAGTCCCTTTTACGTCAAACGATGCGTACAGATTTAAAGATCAGTTATCTCTAAAGATCAGTTATCTCCGGTAAATGTAAATTGAAAACAGGAAAGTGGACATGATCCCTTTTCCAGCTCATCGATTCAGTCGTAAAAACGGAATTACATGAACGCATTGGACACTGTCAGCATGCAGCCAACGAAACAGCTACTCTCATTACTCAACAATACATCGAGATTAATAGAATTTAACGTGACTTTGTCGCAAGACACAATGAAATTACATTGTTTACGGATTTTCAGATAATACACGGCACTCGAAACTAAACTAAATTTAACAGTGTTAATGATAGCACCGACAATCATGACAATAGTGGAAGGGTCTGACTGCGAAATATTAAAATGGGAAATTAACGCGTATTTGGAACAAAGTCGTAATTTAATAAAAAAATGGCTCTGAGCACTATGGGACTCAACTGCTGAGGTCATTAGTCCCCTAGAACTTAGAACTAGTTAAACCTAACTAACCTAAGGACATCACAAACATCCATGCCCGAGGCAGGATTCGAACCTGCGACCGTAGCGGTCTTGCGGTTCCAGACTGCAGCGCCTTTAACCGCACGGCCACTTCGGCCGGCGTAATTTAATAATACCGCTGTTATACCAAAGAGTTAGTGGTTACTCCAGTCTGCAAAAATTTCAAGAATTCCATTCAGGAAATGCAACACATTCCGATGCATTTTGTTCGGAGTAGCATCAAAACGCCTGTATCCATTTAACTTCAAACACGAGAGGAATTAACGTATGTTCCAGCTAGACAGTTCAAACTCTGAAAAACGCAGCTGAGCTTGATAACACTGTATCTGTGGATTTAATTGATACGGTTGATGAATAAATATATACATGTTGTCTTCTTGTTGTTGGGGCCTCTCCTACATTCACAGTTTTACAAGCGTAATGAGAAAGATTCTGTCTTTTGCGACTTCATAAAGTCTTATTCAGATCAGATGTGTTTCTCTTTATTTAAATCATCTTCAGTGGTCACTTTTTCGTTCCTACATTGTTTCCATACGGTTTTCTACACACATCGTACATGAGGTGAAAGTGGATATACAGCGCGAGCAACAATTCGCGCATTCCTTACATGCTAAGATTGCAAAAATGTTGACAGAATTACGTCCTATGCATATTTTTGATAGAAAATACACATCAAAGAAAGTCAATTTGTCAACGGTGTAATCACAGTGTGACAAGTATTTCATTCAATAGTGTCTTGCTATGCTACCGACTTAGTGCAGTGATAAGAGCACTACGTTGGAAGACTTGAGATCGAGTGTTCGGTTCCGGGAATAGGTGTATTTTTTTTTTTATTTTCTAATTTTGTTCTGTCCAATAGTGCTGTAGTATACGCTGTTTATTAAAAGCTACGTATCCTACGACTATAGTTCTTCTAGCATTGAACATGACGGTCCGCAGCTCGTGGTCGTGCGGTAGCGTTCTCGCTTCCCGCGCCCGGGTTCCCGGGTTCGATTCCCGGCGGGGTCAGGGATTTTCTCTGCCTCGTGATGACTGGGTGTTGTGTGCTGTCCTCACTTTAGTTATGTTTAAGTAGTTCTAAGTTCTAAGGGGACTGATGACCATAGATGTTAAGTCCCATAGTGCTCAGAGCCATTTTTGAACATGACGCAAGGTCCCAATTACGCAGTTTCTCTGGCATTAAAAGACGAGATTTTTCCAGGTATCTATTGATTTCGTCAGTAACAATGACCGACTGAAAGATGAAACACACAATTAGTGGTTACATGATGATGAAAATAAAAGTGGTAGCATAGTTTGGTGAATAGCTGTGAAGCGGGGATGCTAACCGTGCTGGTGACATAATGCCCAGAGAAATGTAATAGACAGGAAAGTGGAAAACATGATAGTTGGTACTAATCAGCAAAACTAATAGCAGGAGATAATAATGGAAACTACGTATTAAGTAATGCGAAACAACATCTTTAGATGATGTGCATGGTTTCACGGAAACCACGTAAGATAAAATAAGCGGGAATCGACCGTGAAGGAGAAGGTGGCGTCAGGGACTTTTATTTTACTTTAGGAGAATAGGCATAGCTGAAGAAAAGGAAAGAAATGGCGATAGTGGAATAGAAAACATGGAGAATTGTAGTGTGTTTAAAAGTACAGAGTAAGCTTTTATAGACAAAATACGCCTTTATAAGTGGAATCTACATCTACATCTACATCTACATGACTACCCTGCAATTCACATTTAAGTGCTTCGCAGAGGGTTCATCGAACCACAATCATACTATCTCTCTACCATTCCACTCCCGAACAGCGCGCGGAAAAAACGAACACCTAAACCTTACTGTTCGAGCTCTGATTTCTCTTATTTTATTTTGATGATCATTCCCACCTATGTAGGTTGGGCTCAACAAAATATTTTCGCATTCGGAAGAGAAAGTTGGTGACTGAAATTTCGTAAATAGATCTCGCCGCGACGAAAAACGTCTTTGCTTTAATGACTTCCATCCCAATTCGCGTATCATATCTGCCACACTCTCTCCCCTATTACGTGATAATACAAAATGAGCTGCCCTTTTTTTGCACCCTTTCGATGTCCTCCGTCAATCCCACCTGGTAAGGATCCCACACCGCGCAGCAATATTCTAACAGAGGACGAACGAGTGTAGTGTAAGCTGTCTCTTTAGTGGACTTGTTGCATCTTCGAAGTGTCCTGCCAATGAAACGCAACCTTTGGCTCGCCTTCCCCACAATAGTATCTATGTGGCCTCTCCAACTGAAGTTATTCGTAATTTTAACACCCAGATACTTAGTTGAATTGACAGCCTTGAGAATTGTACTATTTATCGAGTAATCGAATTCCAACGGATTTGTTTTGGAACTCATGTGGATCACCTCACACTTTTCGTTATTTAGCGTCAACTGCCACCTGCCACACCATACAGCAATCTTTTCTAAATCACTAAAGAAAAATCAAGACACGTTCATAGGATTTGTCGACCTGGAAAAAGCATTCGACAGTGTAAAATGACGCGAATTCTAGGAAAAATAGGAGCAAGCTATAAGGAAACATTGGTAACGTATAATATGTCCAAGCCAAGAGAGAGCAGTAAGAGTAGAAAACCAAGAACGGAGTGCAGGGGTATAGTTTTTCACCCCTACTGTTCAATCTATACATCGAAGATGCTATGACAGAAATAAAAGAAAGGGTGAAATGATATCAACGATACGATTCGCTGAGGACATTGCTATTCTCAGTGAAAGTGAAGAAGAATTACAGGATGTGTTGAGTACAAAATATGGAGTGAGAGTAAATCGAAGACAGACGAAAGGAATGAGAAGTAAGCACAAATGAGAACAGCAAGAATCTTAACATCAGGCTTGGTGATCACGAAGTATGTGAAGTTAAGGAATTCTACTGCCAAGGCTGAAAATTAATCCATGACAGACAGAGTAAGGACATAGAAAGCAGTGTAGTACTGACAAAACTGGGACTCCTGGCAAAGAGAAGTATACTACTAGCAAATACAGGCCTTACTTCGAGGAAGAAATTTCTGAGAATGTACGTTTAGAACACAGCATTGTATGATAGTGAAACATGGACTGGGGGAAAACTGGAACAGAAGAGAAGCAAAGCATTTGAGATGTGGTGCTACGGAAGAACATTGAAAATTAGGTGGACTGGTAAGGTAAGGGATGAGGATGTTCTCTAGGGAATCGGCTAGTAAAGGAATATGTGGAAAAAAACAGACAAGAAGAACAGTCAGGATGGTAGGACATCTGTCAAGGCATCAGAGAATGACTTCCATGATACTAGAGGGAACCTTAGGGAAAGACATAGATTAGAATACATCCAGCAAGTAACTGAGGACGTAGGTTGCAAGTGCTAGTTTGAGATGGTGAGGTTGGCACAGGTCAGGAACACATTTCAGAGTTGCTAAAGGCTGATCAACTAAACGTGTCTGAACGATATCGTTTAGTAAAGTTGGTAAGTATGTTTTTTCGGCCCGATCCAGTAAACTGCATAGTAGCAGGGCAAGTGGCTCTCCCCCCTCCCCCCCCCACGCCGCAGCGTAGCTTCCCTCACCCGAGCTCACTTACAAGGGCGCCCCACCGAGTGAACACCTGTTGCTTGGATGTCTGTTTCCTCTTTTTAGTCATCTGTTTCTTGTCGATCAGCAACATGGCTCGTTGGAGTGAAGATTCAAAGCTTATGTTTATTTCCCTGTACCTAGAACAGGAGTGTCTGTGGAACGAGAAATGTCCACTGTACAAAAATAAAGCAGCCAAGGCAGCTGCAACCACACATCTGGGAAAGAGGATGGGAATACCAGGGTTTCAGGAGGACGAGATTAAACAGAAAATCGAAAACATCAAGAAAGTAACTAGTGTTTACTTTTAGATTCTCAACATTGTAACACAATGAGCAGATCGGATTGAGATTCTAACATTGACTGTACCGGTACAGTATTAAAATTATTACATTACATATTCCTAATAGATCTACCTACTCTCAAGAACTGAAGAACATGATGGAATCAAAGTCGGCAGAGGTGGGCACTGATGCAGTGTATGTACCAAATGTTTAATGGTCCATGATACTGGACGAACGTCGCAGAAACATGAATACAGAAAGTAACATGGTAAGCCAATGTTTAACGTGTATGTTGATCGTTTGTTGTTGTTGTTGTGGTCTTCAGTCCTGAGACTGGTTTGATGCAGCTCTCCATGCTACTCTATCCTGTGCAAGCCTCTTCATCTCCCAGTACGTACTGCAGCCTACATCCTTCTGAATCTGTTTAGTGTATTCATCTCTTGGTCTCCCTCTACGATTTTTACCCTCCACGCTGCCCTCCAATACTAAGTTGGTGATCCCTTGATGCCTCAGAACATGTCCTACCAACCGATACCTTCTTCTTGTCAAGTTGTGCCACAAACTCCTCTTCTCTCCAATCCTATTCAATACTTCCTCATTAGTTACGTGATCTACCCATCTAATCTTCAGCATTCTTCTGTAGCACCACATTTCAAAGGCTTCTATTCTCTTCTTGTCCAAACTATTTATTGTCAATGTTTCACTTCCATACATGGCTACACTCCATACAAATACTTTCAGAAACGACTTCCTAACATTTAAATCTATACTCGATGTTAACAAATTTCTCTTCTTCAGAAACGCTTTCCTTGCCATTGTCAGTCTACGTTTTACATCTTCTCTACTTCAACCATCATCAGTTATTTTGCTCTTCAAATAGCAAAACTCCTTTACTACTTTAAGTGTCTCATTTCCTAATCTAATTCCCTCAGCATCGCCCGACTTAATACGACTACATTCCATTATCCTCGTTTTGCTTTTGTTGATGTTCATCTTATATCCTCCCTTCAAGACACTGTCCATTCCGTTCAACTGCTCTTCCAAGTCCTTTGCTGTGTCTGACAGAATTACAATGTCATCGGCGAACCTTAAAGTTTTTATTTCTTCTCCATGGATTTTAATACCTACTCCGAATTTTTCTTTTGTTTCCTTTACGCCTTGCTCAATATAAAGATTGATCGTTTAGGTTTTAAAATACATGTATAAAAAGTCTGAAATTTACGTTGATACCACTAAAATTGCCCACGAGTTGTCTGCTAGGAAATCATATGTGTCTGCTAAGGAACCGATCGTTTCCCTAAAAAATAACCGGTGTACTGTTCTCCAGTAGCATGAAGCGGTGTGACGTATGATGAGCTGAAGTTATTGGTATTGATTGGAGTCCATTGGTCTGTGGCTGGTCCCTCCAACTGCCGTCGACGATTGTTCCGGTCTGAATATTTTCCGCGTCCACAGGAAACTCCATGAGCCTATGTTGTAATGTAGTTCGTCTTAGCCAGTTATGCAGAGCGCAGCAGACTTTGACAACACTGATTACTTTCTCAGGCGCATAGGGTATTGGCTCCTCAAATATTCGAAATCCAGCTAACAGAATGCCAAAAGTATTTTCTACAATCCGTCTAGCCCTTGATAATCTATAACTGAAAATCTTTTGCCTGGTGGCAAGCTGACTTCCTGGAAATGGTTTAAGAAGGTAACATTTAATGGTAAGTGCATTGTCACCAAGTAAAAAGTAATCTGCTGGCAGCATACAGTTTTCCAGTGCACGATATAGAGTGCAGCTTTTAAATACACCGCCATCTCTCACCCTCTCATTGCATCCTATGTCCACGTAAGAAAATAAGTACTTAGAATCTACAACTGTCATTCTAGCTCCACAGCATCCTGGGAAGTTCCATTGTTTTCGAAAGCCATCCTCAATAGTAACCCACTCAGTTGCATCATGGACCTGAAAGCTTATTACAACAATATATCGATTTTTCTGGCCAGTAATGCCCTGAGTAATAATGTACTGCGCTGGCTAAAATCGTTTCCGTTGCTACTGGCTCTGAAAACGCAGGAGTACATTCAACTTTATCTAAACAAGATTCGTCGACAGCATATATTCAATAACTCTATTGAGCAAAACAGAACAGAGATCATCACGCACACTTCGATGGAATCGCCTTCATCTTATTCTCCAATCCAAAAAAGCAACAACTGCACTGAAAGTGGATTAAGGACGGGGGAAACATTCCCTCCATTCCTGTGGGGTAGAACTATGTGTTACAGCACACACCACACTGTGAGCAAGAAATGTCAGAATGTACTGAAACACGACCACATGCTTCTCATTAGTCACTGAACTCAACAGACGTATTATGTCAAGAATCATAGCTGATAAACTCGATTTCATTCGATGATGTGCGATAAATTCTCTTTTAAATATGTTTTGTTGTATCTTACAATAATTACTTTGAAAATATATTCTACCAAAATAAATAAAATAATAAATATATAAAACCATTCTGGGACGATTTTTGAGTCCTTAGCTTGATTAATTCCTTCTGCGCTTCATAAATAGCATCACAAACGTCTTGAAGGAATAAAGAAATAGTTGACTTCCTTAATCGAAAGAGGCGTTTCAGGGTCCTTAAACTGCACCCAGTAACGAAAAGATACAACACCTGCAAGGATGGCTTCTCTTAGATTAATGTCAGTGCACTGGATTTTACTGCATAATTTTTCTAATAGAAAACTGAAGCAAGTTTCCGATATGCGCAATGTTGAAATGTATTCTTTTGTGTCTTTAGTCACGAGAACCTTGAGAAGCACTTTGTATGCCCCATGCAAATCGCTTCGGCCAATCCATTTTCGTACCCAATTTCTATTCCTTGCAGTTTCAGTCTCTTCCAGCATGATCATTGCTGCAAGACGTATAGCTTGGTTAACAGTAGCCAACACTTGACTGCCAACTAAATCATGTGTGAACGCGCAGCTGCCTCCTGTCGTTCAGCCGTCAAGCAGAGCTACCAAATCACTTGCTACGTAACTAAATTATTGGCCTAGTGTGAACCAGCTTTAACAAATAATTGATCGCGTTTTGTATAAGACCTGCTGTAATTGCTGTATACCAAATAAGAAGCCAGGCACCATATCACACAGTAAAGTGCGGAAATAATAAAAAAATTACTACTAGACCCGGAACCCAACTCTCGAACTCGAGTGTTACAACACAAAAATGTAGCGACTGTCCTAATTTAGCACCTTAGCTATGTATTTCTAAATGAAGATGCTTGTTTTATATGTATTTTTCATCTTCAATTTACTACCGAAAATATACACAGAACGAGATTTTGCTACAGATACTTTTATAATCTTAGTATGCAAGGAATCCTGCTGCAGCGTCAAGGAGCACGAATTTTGGTTCACATTTCATATATATACAAACATGCAAACGAGTAAATATTGACTGTCAGAAAAAAATCCAACACCTGTGTATAGGAGAACGTATGGATAACGTAGGAGTCAAAAAAACTGACCGGTGAAAATTCTTTCAATAAACTGTAGTATATCTGGCCGAATTAAGACTTCATATACTGCCAACAGACGGACTAACTCACATATTACATATAATTAACGTATAATTATTTACAGCCAAATTCTCCTATCTCGGCGACTGTTTTTAGGGAAATTTAAAATTATATTATGTTCGCACAGTTTACACCATCTCCGCTGAACACTCAACGGAAGTATTTCTAAGGGTATACGATACGTTCCTAGACACAGTGAGCTGAGACTTTTCCATGTTTGATTTTTTCGTTTTACATGCCAAATGTATTTGCAACATCAAGTGTAAGAAATTAGTCTGCAGACGACACTAGTCCTCTTAAAAAGAAACGGAAACACACTGGCTGGAATTATGATTGTGTTGAGTTAGTTATAAACAGGGAAACCAAAATGACTAAAGTGATCAAAGTACAACATATAAAAGATCAGCTAATGTAAATTGAGTCATATTTTAAGCAGAACAACACAATTAACTTGTATAAAGCAATCAAAAATAGATTAAAGAAATTCCCACTACCAGGTTTGCAGTTTATATATAAAAAGTTCGTAATGTTGTTTATAGAATCACTGCGAGCTACTTCAAAGAACTGCAAAACTGCGATCCACAAAAAGAAGTATTTAATTTTGGCCACAGTATCCAAACAACTACACCAAAAGCCACAAACAATAGAAGAAATCACAAAAGTAACAAAGCATCAGGAAATGACATTATATTTACTGATTATGGAAACACTCCTACGATAACATTATTCTTAGTTTAACAGAAATCATTAACAAAATGTAGACAAGAAATACCTTATCTACAGAATGGATCTCGGTGTTAATAGACCCACTACATAAAAAGCAAAGAAAACAGAGCCTAACAGGGATTTCTCTCTTGCCAGCGACGAATAAGACACTTTTCAAGAGAGCTGAAGATATACTCAACACACAACTAAGAAAATATCTAGCAGGATTTAGGAAGATCGTGGAGACTAGATATTAAATTTGAAGCACGTAAATGAAACGAGGAATATCAGGAACCTTAATCGCGTGATAATTCTGCAGAAATTAAGAAGGTGTGTGACTCAGTCGACAGAAACGCACTAATCATTATTATAAAGGAATTCAGACTCGGAAACAAAGCAAAATAAATCGTTACCAGCAGCTAACGAGTACAGCATCGAAAGTAAAATTTATGAACGAACTGTCAAAGTCTTTTAAAGTAAACAGGAGCTCTGCCACCTGTACATTCCTGTCGTGAAGCAGAGAAAATAGTGACAGAATGGAGGAATTCCATCAATTCTAGGTGTGTTCAACCAGGAAGAAATCCAAATAAAATCACCACAGACTGTTCAGTTCTTGCAGACCACATGGCATTAATTACTGACTTACTGGATTGTGCCAAAGAACAAATCATAAAACTACAGAAATGGACAACTAAAAATACGAACAAAAATGTAAAAATATCATTTGAGAAACACAGCTCTTGAAAAATATCAGCGATGTCCCCAAAAATCTTAAAATTCATAACAATATAATGCCTAGAATTTAAAATTGATATTTTTTAAATACGCAGGAGAACGGATAACATTCTATACAACAGCAAGATAGAGCGCATAAAATGTGAAGATTATTCCACATGACAAAAAGCACATGCAGCAAAATGTCTTCGTTCTGGAATACACAACAACGGCCCCATTAAACACTGTATACAGCAGATACAATTAAAAATAACAAGATTTCTTGATGAAAAAGTTGGAAGGAAAATACTGGGAACTAAAGGTGATAGTAATGCTCATACACTTGATACCAAACATAGTGCTCTATTTTGAAAGTAGAAAAGCTAACTGATTAATAAAAAAATGAAGAATACACTTTTATTGCCACATATAATCTTTGACCAAAAAACAGACTACAAATCTAAACCTAAAAGGTTCACTGAAATTGATAAAGATATGGAAAACATTGAAATTAGAACGGACATAATTTATAACGTAACTCTTTTTACAGAATCAACATAAATGGCAGGATTTCAGGGAAGAAAGAGGTCAAGAGATGGAAGGAAGTAGGCCCAGAACGTAGAGGAACGACGCTCTCGAAGAATGAAGAAAGTTGAGGAGTAAAGAAACAATCACAAAGAACAAATGCCAAAGCTAATTTACCACAGCCCCCAAAAGGATTATTCGAATAAATAAATAAAATGAGGAGGTTCTCCATAGAACAGACGAGGACACGTGTTAACAAATTATGGAATGACTCCCATTCTACTAGGTCGTGTCGTACTGGGGAATCATCGTAGAAAAAGATTAAAATATTTACTACAAATAATCGAGGACTTTGGTTGTAGGTGCTCCCCTGGGAGAATGAGATTGGAACAGGAGAGGAAATCACACGTGCCGCTTGTAACAAATCAGAAAACTGATAAAACAACAAGTAAATTAAAAAGACAGGGCGTGGCGTCCTAGTGGGAGATACTCATGCTACGGAACGATTGACAAATCAGTTTCTGAGAGCTGCTACCTTTTTATCTAATTGACGTTGATCATTATGTATGCTCTTCCCGTGTCTTGAGAATCTCTCACGTCAAAGTGTACTTCTTTGAAAGCATAAAACTACCGTTCGCATTTCTTTAATGCTGATATAGAATAACAAACTCTCGAATCAGCTATTTTAAGTAGCAGTGAAATATTACTTCACAAATTCATTGTTTTGAGCATGTAATATCTACTTTATCACTGTGTACATCGTCTAACGTCTTTCCGTAGTGGAACTAAACATGAATTCCATGTGATGTTCTGTTTGAATATGGCAGACACTTATTTCGAAAGTTGTTTTTTTACGTTGTGTGCATATGGTTCGCCGTTGCTGATTTCTGGTTATGATCTACTCCAGTATGAATTCATTCCTCGGTAACTACCGCTTTCTGGGAAAACTAGATGAGTGGGAATATAAGATTTTATACAGACCTTTCCTGCAGCTTCACACGCTGTTTTGGAACGCGTATGGTTTTTGTTTTACGTGTTCACTCAAATGCCGTTGTCATCGTGGACGGTGAACGTGTATCGGGTGACGTCTGCGTCCTACGCTCTTCTGTTTGTAGAAAGTACTGCTAAGGGCTATATTGCTCATGTTTCGGTGGTTACTTATTCTCTCTTTCCTTCTCTCTTTTTTTTCTTTCTTTTGTTCCAACAGAACAATGTGTCCTTTAGCTATTAGATGCATACCAGTATCAAGACCCACTAAACTCTCACAATATCAAAGCTTTTTTAAGTGTCAAAGTTACCCCTCGTGTGGGGTTTCTTTGCAAGACATTGAAATACAACTTATGTCAAAGATGTAAGGCAAACAGGTGACTCTGACATCATTTTGATAGAAAATATTAATATTTTATGCATTATACAGAAAATTAATTAAAAAACGAGTTTTGACAGTTAATTCATCATTTTTATTAAAGAAATACTTAACACAGTAATACCAAACACTTACGGCAGAATAACAGGAACATTCTCTATCTTGTATTTAGCTTTGATTCATAATTAACTTTAACGTTATTACAAACAACTTTAGCAATAAACTTAACTAACAAACTAAACAAAGTTTAATAACAATAGAAAAAGCTATAAATAATTGCTAATCCGCATCCTCGCACACCATACATTCGTAGGCAGGTTTGATTAAGCCTTTGTTACACATCTAACAAATCCAATTTTTTGTAAACGAGACAGCAAATCCAGTCAGCATCATGGCGGTAGAACCGGAAATCAAACTTACAAATACATCAAAGGTTGTAGTCCTCTTGTTTGCCTGTCTTCTTGCCCTTCTTTTTGTCTGTTATTTCCTTCTCGGGAGACAAATCACTCAGAGGTACCTCTACATTGTAAAAAGTCTGGTCTGTCGAAGATGGCACAGAAGTTGGGAGGCATTAAGAGGAAGGTCGAGTTATCCTCGATAGCTGAGACAGTTTCAACAACTGAGACATCGGTTTCGATCCCTGGGGCATCATAGATTGTTGCAGATTTTTGTGTACCTGGATCAGAAGAGCAAAGACCTGTAGTTCTGAAGGAGTTCTGTAGACATTTCTTTGTATTAAGAACCAATGCATCCATCAGCCTCTTTAGCAGTGTGGGAAACTTTGGCTTTGGGGTGGTACCCCGTGTTCTTGATCCTTTTCTCGAGTTATCCACACTGCTTCTTTAAAGGCCCATAGATACCGATGTCCAGTGGTTACGTAACATGCATCGAGTTTGGTGTCAGAGCTGTAAAATAAATGTTGTTTTCTAGTGCAGTTTTGATGACTTCTGGTGAAAAATCAGAAAACCAAGTTGTCCTCAATGAGAATAGCTTTTTCATTTCCTTCTCTATGTTCCTGGACGAGCGGTAACAATATTCTGAAGAACGATACCTCGAAGAGGTTCATATTAAACTAGCCGCTGCTACTATTCCTGTAAACAGTCCCAGGTGGACCACCTGTTGTCAGCTGTCGAAAATATGCTTCGATTTGTAGACAGCCAAATGAGTAATCAATTGCCCTTCAGCTGTGCCACGGAGCGAGACGCTCATAGATGATTTCGAATACTCATGGATTCCTTGAACATTACGTCGGTTAGTATTGTAAATGTATTTCAGTATATAGTACTTCACAAGCTTTCCAAAGCCTCCTGCATGCTCTGTTGTCGCCAAGTTGTTGAACCAGTCACTAACGACCTCTTTCATTGCGTTGTCCTTTCCATAGTGCTTTTTCCCAAAAAATCCTTCAGTTTGGAGAAAAGATGGTAACACTAGGGGCCAAGACCGGGATATAAGGTGGATGTTCAAAAATATCCCACTTAAAATACCGAAGCAAATCTTTTCTCAATGCAACAGACTGAGAGCGACCATTAACGTTGTAACGGAACATATTAAAGGCTTTACTTTCCCGAAGTATGCGATACCCTCCAAATTCAACCAGTTTAATGAATAGTTATGATTATAGAAAAAGTTATTGTGTATGTTAACAATGATTGCACAACATGTCTCCATGAACAGTCAACCCATTAAATTATACTGAATAACTGACCCACACAAAAGTTTATATCACTTGATCACTGATACAGCAAATGTCATCATGTAAAAACACTAAGTTCATCTTAAATAATTAATATGAAGTACGAAAAATAGTGGCCAACTTAGGTATTTTGGATCTCCTTAAATAAAAATCACCCAGTGAAACCTATTTGTTCACTAGGAGCGTTTTCACGCAGTATTCACGTAATCAATCCTATTTTAGACGAAAACCAATGTAATTCTTAATAATTCATGTTACTTACTTATTTATGCAAATTAGAGAAGTCAATTGACAAACTTCTAAAAAACGGCCTTTTTGTAACAGAAAATAATTCTGTCAAGTCAACAAATCTGTCTGTCATTTTCATAACATGTTAAATTATGTCACTCGATGCAAATTAATAACTTTTCTGCACAAATTATGATAACAGATGTACATGTAACTCATAAACTACATCTCTTTTTAGTAGTTCTTTGACAATGTTATAAATACAAGCAGCGAGAAGGGTCGAGAGAACAGTCGGAGGCAGGGGGGCAGTCGGAATGTCACTTTGGTGAAGTGAGTTTCTGTGTTATTGTTTGGGATGGAATAACAATGCAAAGAACATGTAAAGGAAGTACTACTTTGTGTTGTGTTATGGTCTTTGGTGGACAGTGGAATTAATATGGCCACTAAAGTAATAAATATTTGATGTTTACATATGTGTTGGTTTCGCTCGTTCTTTATCATCAAAAGCACATGAAAAACATGGGACCTCATGTGTTTACCCTAGACAACCAGATTTAGAGCCAGCATCAGCATCGAGACACAGCAGCGATCCAGCAAGCAGCAGCGATTACTACAATACAATACATTGTAATGGCGCCAACCTAACATCAAGTGCTAACAAGCTCCGTAAATGGGAGTGAAATAGTGCGATTACAGCAACTAGCAAAATATCAACGACCAGGCGGAACTTTACAACGTGCATAAGCTCATTTCTGCTCATTTCTGAAAGTATTTGTATGGAGTGTAGCCATGTATGGAAGTGAAACGTGGACGATAAATAGTTTGGACAAGAAGAGAAAAGAAGCTTTCGAAATGTGGTGCTACAGAAGAATGCTGAAGATTAGATGGGTAGATCACATAACTAATGAGGAGGTATTGAATAGAATTGGGGAGAAGAGGAGTTTGTGGCACAACTTGACTACACGAAGGGATCGGTTGGTAGGACATATTCTGAGTTATCAAGGGATCACCAATTTAGTATTGGAGATCAGCGTGGAGGGTAAAAATCGTAGAGGGAGACCAAGAGATGAATACACTAAGCAGATTCAGAAGGTCGTAGGTTGCAGTAGGTACTGTGAGATGAAGAAGCTTGCGCAGGATAGAGTAGCATGGAGAGCTGCATCAAACCAGTCTCAGGACTGAAGACCACAAGAACAACAATAAGCTCATTGCGACTGGACAACAATCCATGCCGTCTGCTTTCTTCGTGTAAGTACCCCATGATGGATGAAATGAATTTTTTTAGGTATAAGAACTGAACGGTTCGATTCTGTCTCAGTCACGAAACTAAATTATTTTCAAAAGATTATTACTACACACATCAAAAAAAGTTTTGCATCACCCTGGTTCCCAGAACTGCTGAAGATAGACGTTGACTGTGGATATTGTATCACAGACACAGTCCCTTTGACTGTTCAGAGATGTCACTAAACCCACCCAAAGATGTAAACAAACATGCACGGACAGCGCCTATTAGACGGAGGGGCTTAGACAGCCGATCAGTTCCAGTCATTCCACCAGGAAGGAGGTACACAGCTCGTGTTGTCTGTAATTCAACCATGCCTAGACGGTCAGTACCGTTGTTCGATCGCGTCCACATTGTTACTTTGTGCCACGAATGGCTTTCAACAAGTGAAGTGTCGAGGCGTCTCGGAGTGAACCAAAGCGATGTTGTTCGGACATGGAGGAGATACAGAGAGAAAGGAGCTGTCGATGACATGCCTCGCTCAGACAGCCCAAGGGCTACTACAGCAGTGGATGGCCGCTACCTACAGATTATAGCTCGGAGGAACCCTGACAGCAACGCCAACACGTTGAATAATGCTTTTTCGTGCAGTCACAGGACGTCATGTTACAACTCTGACTGTGCGCAATAGGCTGCATGATGCGCAACTTCACTCCCGACGTCCATGGCGAGGTCCATCTTTGTAACCACGTCACCATGCAGCGCGGTACAGATGGGTCCAACAACATGTCAAATGGACCGCTGAGTGTCGCATATGCCTTCAACCAGACAATCGTCGGAGACATGTTTGGAGGCAATCCGGAAAGGCTGAACGCCTTAGAAACACTGTGCAGCGATTGCAGAAAGGTGGACGTTCCCTGCTGTTTTGGGGTAGCATTACGTGGAGCCGACGTATGCAGCTGGTCGTCATGGAAGGCATCGTAACGGCTGTACGATACCTGAATGCCATCCTCCGACCGACAGTGTAACCATATCGGCATCATATTGGCGAAGCATTCGTCTTCATGGACGACAGTTCGCGTCCCCATCGTGTACATCTTGTGAATGACTTCCTTCATGCTAACGACATCGCTCGACTAGAGTGACCAGCATGTTTTCCAGACATGAACCCTATCGAACATGCCTGGGATAGATTGAAGAGGGCTGTTTATGGACGACGTGACCCACCAACCACTCTCAGTGATCAAAGTCGAATCGCCGTTGAGGAGTGGGACAATCTGGACCAACGGTGCCTTGATGAACTTGTGGATAGTATTCCAGTACGAATACAGTCATGCATCAAAGCAAGAGGACGTGATACTGGGTATTGGAGGTACTGGTGTGTACAGGACTCTGGACCACCACCTCTGAAGGTCTCGCTGTATGGTGGTACAATATGCAATGTGTGGTTTTCATGAGCAACAAAAAGGGCGGGAATGATATTTATGTTGACCTCTATTCTAATTTTCTGTACATGTTCCGGAACTAACGGTAGCGAGGTGACGCAAAACTTTTTTAATGTGGGTATTATCACAATTTTGTAAGACTCTACTATTGATTATATCAGATATAAATAATTTCTTTCTCAATTAGTAGCCTTATTGCAGTGCAGTTTACAGGTTCCTCGCATAGTCGCCCCAGTATACACATATATTGTGCTTCGTCCCGTACATCGCTGCTGATAAAAGTGGGATGTACTCGAATACATAACAAATGCTAAATATCTCAGGAACATATCTTCTCCAAGTTGTAGATAGTACCTGGAATAGTCAGATATTGCTTCATTACTCGCTTCAAAATAGATAAATGAATTAACTGACAACACGAAACAGCAGTGACTACATAAGGGCTACTATAGTGTTGTACACATTATTCCACATCTACATCTGCATCTACATGACTACTCTGCAATTCACATTTAAGTGCTTGGCAGAGGGTTCATCGAACCACAATCATACTATCTCTCTACCATTCCACTCCCGAACAGCGCGCGGAAAAAACGAACACCTAAACCCTTCTGTTCGAGCTCTGATTTCTCTTATTTTATTTTGATGATCATTCCTACCTATGTAGGTTGGGCTCAATAAAATATTTTCGCATTCGGAAGAGAAAGTTGGTGACTGAAATTTCGTTAATAGATCTCGCCGCGACGAAAAACGTCTTTGCTGTAATGACTTCCATCCCAATCCGCGTATCATATCTGCCACACTCTCTCCCCTACTACGTGATAATACAAAACGAGCTGCCCTTTTTTGCACCCTTTCGATGTCCTCCGTCAATCCCACCTGGTAAGGATCCCACACCGCGCAGCAATTTTCTAACAGAGGACGAACGAGTGTAGTGTAAGCTGTCTCTTTACTGGACTTGTTGCATCTTCTAAGTGTCCTGCCAATGAAACGCAACCTTTGGCTCTCCTTCCCCACAATATTATCTATGTGGTCTCTCCAACTGAAGTTGTTCGTAATTTTAACACCCAGATATTTAGTTGAATTGACAGCCTTGAGAATTGTACTATTTATCGAGTAATCGAATTCCAACGGATTTCTTTTGGAACTCATGTGGATCACCTCACACTTTTCGTTATTTAGCGTCAACTGCCACCTGCCACACCATATAGCAATCTTTTCTAAATCGCTTTGCAACTGATACTGGTCTTCGGATGATCTTACTAGACGGTAAATTACTGCATCATCTGCGAACAACCTAACAGAACTGCTCTGATTGTCACCCAGGTCATTTATATAGATCAGGAACAGCAGAGGTCCCAGGACACACTGATATCACTTCAGTTTTACTCGATGATTTGCCATCTATTACTAAGAACTGCGACCTTCCTGACAGGAAATCACGAATCCAGTCGCACAACTGAGACGATACCCCATAGGCCCGCAGCTTGATTAGAAGTCGCTTGTGAGGAACGGTGTCAAAAGCTTTCCGGAAATCTAGAAATACGGAATCAACTTGAGATCCCCTGTAGATAGCGGCCATTACTTCGTGCGAATAAAGAGCTAGCTGCGTTGCACAAGAACGATGTTTTCTGAAACCATGCTGATTACGTATCAATAGATCGTTCCCCTTCGAGGTGATTCATAATGTTTGAATACAGTATATGCTCCAAAACCCTACTGCAAACCGACGTCAATGATATAGGTCTGTAGTTCGATGGATTACTCCTACTACCCTTCTTAAACACTGGTGCGACCTGCGCAATTTTCCAATCTGTAGGTACAGATCTATCGGTGAGCGAGCGGTTGTATATGAGTGCTAAGTAGGGAGCTATTGTATCAGCGTAATCTGAAAGGAACCTAATCGGTATACAATCTGGACCTGAAGACTTACTTATTACTATTATTATTATTATTATTATTATTATTACTATTACTATTAGAGTGATTACTATTAGTATTGATTCCTATGGTCAAGCACAAAGCATTGACAGCCTGAAGTCTTCCAATTTCTCCCAGTTCATAAGTAAGGAGTGCAGCAATCAAATGATTTACGAACATTAAGTACAGTACACACATTTTAACTTGGTTGATTTTAAAAGACCTGCAGTGTGCAGGTCAAGCAAGTGCTGCAATGGAGAGAAGTAATGCAGGGGAAATATGTTCCGTAACAAGTGTCTTCCCTCACTTTGGATAGGTAGCTTTCTTCGCTGAGAAGGAGTTGCGGAGGCACTTCCGTTGCACCTTGGATTCCTTCGTCATTTCTTCTCTCTTTCGCACACTCACACAAAACTAAATATCATACACCATTTTAAAAATAAAAATCCTCCAAGAAAAGTCTTTCATTCTACTGTTTAGTTAGATGCTAAAGTTGGTGATTATGTGGGGTAGGGCGGGGGCAACAGACGGCGGGGCCGAAGGGGAGGGACATGGCCAGGGGGGGGGGGGTGAGGTCAGGGTGATGGTACTAGCTAATGAGTAATTGGACTCAGGGGTAATGGCCAAAGAAAGGTTGGGAACCACTGTCGTAGTCGGTGAAGTGTCTGTATTTCTGGTCCCTCCACATAAACTCGCCATGCTGGATGCCAAACGACGAGGTGTGTAGAATCCAGCTGGACACTTTGCCAGGGAGCGACACTACATTATAGTGAGATCCTCTCCTGGGAATGCAGAATATGTAGCAGAAATAAGTTGATAGAGGAGCAGGAGGGTAAGATCTGTGCCCTTCAGGTGCAGTTACAATGCGCAAAGGAGGAACTAGATAGGTTGAGGCGGGTGATGAGTATTGGGTAATGCGAACTGGCAGTTGGCAAGAAGACAGCTAGGAGGAGGATGTATTCAGACAGTTATAATTTGCATATATGCAATAGATTTGACCAACTGTCAGAGCTGAGTAGAGAGGAGCTCTTGTAGCTGTAGGTGTAGGAAACATACAGCAGTCCTCAGCAGTTAGGATGCCTAAGACAGTTGCATAATCTAACAGAAAGAAGAAGCTTCTGCTGCTAGGAAGTTCACACGGTAGAGGTGTGGGCCAGCAGTTGCAGGAAGTGTTGGGGAGTGAGTACCAGACCACCAGCATAGTGTAGCCTAGTGCAGGGTTGGCTCAGGTGACTGACCAATTTTAAGAAGGAGGATCAGGTAGTGATAGTGGGTGGAGCAGGGAAAGGTATCGATGGGGACGGGGAATATTATGTAGGTGGTGACTTGGTAAAGACAGCTACTCAAACTGTTGGCACTAATGTGCATTCATACTACTGTTCCAGCGTCATGATCGGCCTCATCTTAATGCGGCTGTTAGGCGCATTAACATGGGGCTGTAGAGGGCACGCATGGCAGGGGGCATGGGTCACATCGCAGTGGTGCCAGTTAAGTCTACCAGCAGATCGGGTTTCACTAGGCATGGCTTGACCTTCAGTAGTATGGGAAGAGGAGGCTGGTAAAGTTTATAGGTGACAGTGTAGTAGGGGGTGGTGGGATCACTCACGGAAAAATTCCTGCAGTATTTGGTGTTAGAGCTGCACATTTTTAAGACTGAAGTCAGCTGATAGGAATACCTGCTTAAAGGAAGTCTCTCTAACTAAGGAATCACCTTCAAAGGACGTCATATTTCCAAGTAGAGACGAAATTCGCATATTTCATCAAAAAATAAGAGGCATTAGAGATAAAGTTAGTGAACTGCTTATAGATGTTGACTCTGAAATTATTGGTATATCGGAGCGCCACTTAAATAATTTGACAATTCAGAGGTTTCCTTTACCAGGTTATAGATTAGCTGACTGTTTTTCAAGGAGTTCCTTGTGGGGTGGCGTCGTGGCCATGTTCGTAAAAAAACAGTATTCCATTTGAGTCCATAGACTTTTCACGGCACTGCACTGAATAGATATTTGGATATTGTGCATGGGCAGTTAAATTTAATAAAACTAAACTTCTAATTGTTGTTGTTTGTAGGTCCCCTAACTCTGACTTTAGGAGCATTTCTACTCAAGCTAGAAAGGGTTCTTGATTCACTTTATAGGAAGCACCAAAAATTAGTTATATGTGGCGATTTCAGTAATAATTTTGTATATGATTGTGCAAGAAAAGGATGTTGGTAGATCTCCTAAATTCATATTATCTGATGCAGATTGTGATTTTTTTTTTAACTAGGGTGCAGGGGAACAGTAGCACAGCCATAGGCAATATTTTTATTCATTCTTCATTACTGGCCGGCCGGTGTGGCCGTGCGGTTCTAGGCGCTTCGGTCTGGAACCGCGTGACCGCTACGGTCGCAGGTTCGAATCCTGCCTCGGGCATGGATGTGTGTGATGTCCTTAGGTTAGTTAGGTTTAAGTAGTTCTAAGTTCGAGGGGACTGATGACCTCAGATGTTAAGTCCCATAGTGCTCAGAGCCATTTGAACCATCTTCATTACTAGAGGGGCATTCTGTTAGTAAAAGGGTGAATGGCCTTTCAGACCATGATGCACAAATTTTAACACTAAAAGGCTTTTGTACTCAAGCAACCATATAATTATGAACTATGCAGGAAAGTTTATCCAACGGCAATAGAGAGTTTTTTAAATCTCGTCAAGAAACAAGAGTGGTGGGATGTTTATATTGTCAAATATAATGCTTCCCTTAACACATTTCTCATGCTCTTTGAGAATTACTTTCCATTAGAACGTTCTAAATTGGGTACTAGCAGTAAAAGGCAGCCTGGGCGGCAGACTAATGGGATAAGGATATCATGCAGAACTAATCGGAAATTATATAAAAGTGTTAGAAGTAGTCACAATCAAGCTACAGTTGCCCATTACAAACAGTATTGAAAGGTGCTTATCAATGTTATTAGTAAGGCAAAGAGTATTTGGTGCGCAAATAGAATAGTTAATTAACAGGATAAAATTAAAACCATGTGCTCAGTTGTGAAGGAAGTATCTGGTCAGCAGCACAAGATCGACGATATAAAGTCAGTTCGTAGTAAAAATATTTCTGATACTGACAAATCAGAAATATGCACAGTATTTACCAATCATTTTCTGAGCATTGCCAGTGAATTAAATAAAAATTTAGTTTCTATGGGGAATCAAATAAGTTTCTTGGCAAATGCCTTTCCGGGTGATACCTGAAATACTCCTCTGTGATACAGATAAGGGGGAGATTAAGTCAATAATTAAATCACTAAAGACTAAAGACTTTCATGGATATGATGGAATGCCTAGCAGAATATTGAAGTACTGTGCTGCACATGTTAGTCCTGTACTTAGCCATATTTGTAATTTTTCCTTTAGGAATGATCAGCTTCCTGAACGAGTAAAGTAATCAGTAGTAAAGCCGCTTTATAAAAACGGAGAAAGGAATAATTTAGACAGTTTTGGACCTATTTCTATGTCATCAGTCGTTTAACAACTGAAAATGCTATATTATCTTTTCTCTGTGAGGTAATGGGTGGGTTAAACAAAAGGTTTCGAACGCTAGGCATATTTTTTGATTTGACTAAGGTAATTGAGTCTATTTGTTGATCACAAAATATTGTTCCAGAAGTTCGACCATTATGGAATATGGGGAGAATCTCACAATTGGTTCACTTCTTACTTTAACAACAGAGCGGAAGGTCATTATTTGCAGTGTTGAGAATGGCTGCTGTGTGGGGTCTGAGTGGGGTACAGTCAAATGGGCTGGTGCCCCAGGGATCAGTGTTGGGGCCACTCCTCTTCCTTATTTATGTAAATGATATGCCCTCTAGTATTATGGGTAACTCTAAAATATTTCTGTTTGCTGATGACACAGGCTTGGTAGTAAAGGAAGTTGTGTGTAACATTGGCTCGGTTTCAAATAGTGTGGTTCATGACAAAAGTTCGTGGCTTGCAGAAAATAAACTAACTCTTAATCACGGTAACACTCAGTTTCTGACACACGATTCAACAAAATCTGACGTTTTAATTTCACATAATGGGCATATGATTAGTGAAACTGAACAGTTCGTATTTCTAGATGTTCAGATACACCGTAAACTGTTGTGGAAAGACCACATTCAGGATCTTGTTCAAAGACTTAATGCTGCCATTTTTACTATTCGAACAGTATTTGAAGTAAGTGATCGTTCGACACGAAAATTAGTCTACTTTGCTTATTTTCATTTGTTTATGTCATATGGTATTATATTTTGGGGTAACTCTTCCCATTGTAAAAGGAAGTCTTGGTGTTTTGGCATTGGCCTCTCAATATATATATATACTTTACTGTCGTTTCTTGTTAAAAATATCAGCTTATTCCCGAGAATAAGCAGCATTCTCTCAGTTAATACTCGGCAGAAATCCAAGTTGCATTTCGATCGGAATTCCTTTACTTCTGTACAGAAAGGTGTGCGGTATACTGCTGCATCAATTTTCAATAAGCTACCACAAGAATTAAAAAATTTTAACAGTAATCCTCGCGCTTTCACATAGAAACTGAAGAGTTTCCTCATGGGTCACTCCTTCTATTCTGTTGAGAAATTCCTTGAAAAAATAAGCTGATTCTTACGTTATGTTGTTGATTGCATTTACTTAAATTTATGGCTTAACTTTTTCTGGGTTCATGAATATTTTATTTTTATCTATTATTAGTTTTATGTTGTAATTTCATGTACTGACACGTTCCTTGACCTTGGAGATTTGTTCCTCAGTTTGGTCCAACGAAACTTGATGTGTAAATAAAATACAATAAGGGCCTGACTGACTTGTCTCCTCTGCCGAGGGCCAGAACACTAGCGGCAATTTTCATACCAAGTCTGGTTGAATCAAGCCTAGTATTCACACTTCAGACCGACCAGGAGTTTACGCGACTTCTGGCTCAGACCACGTGAGAAGAAATCAGACGTTCAGCGCACATACAATCACATAGGCTACTGAGCACACCTCTGCTAGCAAAGCTCCTGGTCCCGAAGTCATTCAAAGCCATGTCCTAAAGGATTTCACGAATAAACCCACAGAATATTTAGCACACATCGTGAATGCAACCCTACTACACCAACACTTCCTTGCCTTTTGGTAGGCGACCAAGGTCCTGACGTTCAGGAGGCCACGGAACACCACTCCGTCCCAGAAAATTACCGGACCAGTAGCGTGCTGAACTCGCTCAGTACGAGTGTTGAGAAGGTGATTCTTAAACGACACTCCGAGACCGGTGCAATTCAGATTCAGGAAAAAAGGATATTCCTGGGTAACAAAAAAGTCTACGATTGGCACAACGGCCTCATCCGAAAAATCGGCGACACTGGTTTCCCCGACGGATTCCTATGTCTCCTCTACTCATATCCCACAAACGTAATTTTCAGCACTGACATCAGGGCGAAAAATCAACAAGCCCGTTTACCCAAAGCCAGTACCTTGGGGTCCCTCTTGTTTAACCTCTACATTAAAAAAGATATTCCAACGACACAAAACAAGCTACCTACACAGGTGACACAGACACCCTAGTGCAAGACTGGAAGCCATCAAACTTAAAACTCTCCACTAGAGACACAATTCAGAACTGTCGATCCTTGGTTGGAGAAATGGCAGTTCTGTTTACACATAGGCTGAAAGAGCTACACAAACACAAACACTGAACAAATTATTCTACACCCACACCCAATACGTTTTCGTGAGGAAGTTACCTCGATATTGAGCTGGATCGGAAACTCTCTTTAGTACCAACACACATCATGTCGCCAACAAAGCACACGCAAGGCTCAATAGCTACAACCTAGGCTTAAAAAGCAAAGCACAATGAGTAGGAAAGTATCGAGGTCCATATACGAGGGCGTGCTGAAAAGTAATGCCTCCGAATATTTCAGGTGAAAACTCTTAAGGTTCTTTAAGTAAAACAAATTTTTATTTAAAAACCATTAACAGTTTTAACATCTTTATTCATCTTAACAACATATTTATTTTTCAACATAGCCACCCTGGCACAAACACATTTCTCACAGCGAGAGAACAATTTGTTGATACCGCCACTGTAGAATGTTTGACATTTTTTACGCAGCCGCAACCTCACCTCTGCTTACGCTGCTTCATTACTAAGAAAGTGATGCCCTCGAAGTTGTTCTTTAATGTTTGGAAACAAATGAAAATCGGATGGCTCCTAGTATGAAATGTGTGGAGAGTTCAAATGGCTCGGAGCACTATGGGACTTAACATTTGAGGTCATCAGTCCCCTGGACTTAGAACTACTTAAACCTAACTAACCTATGGACATCACACACATCCTTGCCCGAGGCAGGATTCGAACCTGCGACCGTAGCAGCAGCGCGATTCCGGACTGAAGCGCCTAGAACCGCTCGGCCACAACGGCCGGCGTGTGGAGAGTGATCGCGTCGGAATGGTGCTGGAGCCGCAACGCTCGTGTGCAGTCTGACATTGTTATGCTGAAGGAGAGGGTGCTCCACGTGTGGACGGTTAGAAATTCGATTCCCCAACACTGTTTCTCACGTACCGACGTAGTTACGTTACACACCACCATGTTACACGCTGTAGTTCGGAGCCCTCTAGCTCCTCGGGGTTGTAACAACAGAACACAAAATTCGAAGGCTTTACTTTTCAGCACGTCCTCCCACAAGAGCTGCTCCGTTTGCAGGTCATACAGAACAAGGGATTAAGAGTCATAAGCAACGCTTCAAAATTCACACGCATCACAGACTTAAGAATGAATTCTGCCTCGCCACACGACTGTGCAAGAACTCGAGACATTCGAAGAACCCCTACATAACACCTACAGGTGGAAGCAGAACAGCCAAAAACACTTTTCCTTTTGGACAACGGACCACCTTTGGTAGGCTTAAACTAAGCGCACAAACAACGCAATATCGGCGAACGCCAGTACCACAGCAAATCTGAATGGCACCGCCGGCTGCGCTTTTACAACCTGCAGAAAAAAACAAGGAAACCGAACACATGAAATATAAACGTACCCCCACACGACTCTACACAACAAGTAGCCAATTTTATAGCAAAGTGGCCTCTGTGATGACGACTTCCCATGTTACAAGCACTCTTACTCTGAATTTGGGCCGGGAGGTACCGTCTTAGTCCAGTTACAACGATAAAACCTGTCTACTAACATTTACTCACACCCACGCGTGAACTATCGTTACTGGCACAAATGCACCAACAACCCTACTACCCGACTAGACTGTCGCAGAAGTTTCTTTCCCAGTGCGATTGCTATGGCGCTTTTTTCGCTCTGCCCTTAAAACCACAACATTGCAGTCGCTTTTCTGTCTACCATCTCATAGATGGGACCGTATTAGTGAGTGATGTCACACAGACATACGGACAAAATTACAATTTCGCATCCTTTGACTCCTCGATTAGCGTACTAAACCTTATGGCAGAGGTGATGGTTGAACTTCTTATGTTGGTCACCATCTTAGTGCTGGCGCGGAGGGGCTTCACTTCTTCGTTCGTCTGTCTCTCCTCTTACCCAAAAGTCGTTGAGCAGGACGCCAACTCTATCCCAAAAACCTCTGGTCGTAACCCATTTTGTGTTCAGAATTCGTTTGGTTTTTATTTTCTCTTGTTGGATATCGTGAGTGATTTCATTCCATTGACTGGAGCTTTGTTTCTGAATTGTTTTTTGCGCAACTAAGGTCTCGTCACCGCTAACAACGCCGTTCACAAACTCGTCTCCGTCCTTGTCGAACTGAGTGAGAAAATTCCGTCCGAATTCCATTTTTTGTTTTTGTTTTTGTTTTTCAGTCATACCTAGGGAAGATCTGTTTGGATTCCGGAGAAATGTAGGAACACTTAAGGCAATATTGCGCATACGACTAATCTTAGAAGAGAGATTAAGGAAAGCTAGTCCTATGTTTATAACTTTCGTACATTTGGACAAAGCATTTGACAATGTCGATTGGAATACACTCTTTGAAATTCTGAAGGTAGCAGGGGTAAAATACAGGGGGGTACAATGTTATATAAAGCTTATGCAGAAACCAGACAACATTTATAAGAATCGAGTGGCATGTAAGGGAAGCAGCAATTGAAAAGGTAGCTAGAAATGGTTGTAGCCTATCCCTGATGTTATTAATTCTTTGTACATTGAGCAAGGCGTAAAGAAACTATAGAAAAATTTGAACAACGAACGGAAGTAATAAAACTTGATGGTTTGCCAACGACACCGTAATTCTGTCAGGAAGAGCACTTGAACGCAATGGATTGCATCTTGAAAGGATGATGTAAGATGAACATAAACAAAAACAGAACAAGCATGATGGAATGTAGTCGAATTAAATAAGAAGTTGCTGAGAGACTTAGATTAGGGAACGACACACTTAAAGTAGAAGATGAATTTTGCTATTTGGGCAATAAAACAACTGATGGTGGCCGAAGTGGAGAGGATATACGAGGGCAGTTCAATAAGTAATGCAACACATTTTTTTTCTGAAACAGGGGTTGTTTTATTCAGCATTGAAATACACCAGGTTATTCCCCAATCTTTTAGCTACACAACACTATTTTTCAACGTAATCTCCATTCAATGCTACGGCCTTACGCCACCTTGAAATGAGGTCCTGTATGCCTGCACGGTACCATTCCACTGGTCGATGTCGGAGCCAACGTCGTACTGCATCAATAACTTCTTCATCATCCGCGTAGTGCCTCCCACGGATTGCGTCCTTCATTGGGCCAAACATATGGAAATCCGACGGTGCGAGATCGGGGCTGTAGGGTGCATGAGGAAGAACAGTCCACTGAAGTTTTGTGAGCTCCTCTCGGGTGCGAAGACTTGTGTGAGGTCTTGCGTTTTCATGAAGAAGGAGAAGTTCGTTCTGATTTTTGTGCCTACGAACACGCTGAAGTCGTTTCTTCAAGTTCTGAAGAGAAGCACAATACACTTCAGAGTTGATCGTTTGACCATGGGGAAGGACATCGAACAGAATAACCCCTTCAGCGTCCCAGAAGACTGTAACCATGACTTTACCGGCTGAGGGTATGGCTTTAAACTTTTTCTTGGTAGGGGAGTGGGTGTGGCGCCACTCCATTGATTGCCGTTTTGTTTCAGGTTCGAAGTGATGAACCCATGTTTCATCGCCTGTAACAATCTTTGACAAGAAATTGTCACCCTCAGCCACATGACGAGCAAGCAATTCCGCACAGATGGTTCTCCTTTGCTCTTTATGGTGTTCGGTTAGACAACGAGGGACCCAGCGGGAACAAACCTTTGAATATCCCAACTGGTGAACAATTGTGACAGCACTACCAACAGAGATGTCAAGTTGAGCACTGAGTTGTTTGATGGTGATCCGTCGATCATCTCGAACGAGTGTGTTCGCACGCTCCGCCATTGCAGGAGTCACAGCTGTGCACGGCCGGCCCGCACGCGGGAGATCAGACAGTCTTGCTTGACCTTGCGGCGATGATGACACACGCTTTGCCCAACGACTCACCGTGCTTTTGTCTAATGCCAGATCACCGTAGACATTCTGCAAGCGCCTATGAATATCTGAGATGCCCTGGTTTTCCGCCAAAAGAAACTCGATCACTGCCCGTTGTTTGCAACGCACATCCGTTACAGACGCCATTTTAACAGCTCCGTACAGCGCTGCCACCTGTCGGAAGTCAATGAAACTATACGAGACGAAGCGGGAATGTTTGAAAATATTCCACAAGAAATTTCCGGTTTTTTCAACCAAAATTGGCCGAGAAAAAAAATGTGTTGCATTACTTATTGAACTGCCCCCGTAAAAAGTAGACTGAAAATGGTATAAAAAGCATTTCTGAAGATGAGAAATTTGTTAACATCGAATATGGATTTAGGTGTTAGGAAGTCTTTTCTGAAGGTATTTGTCGGGAGTGTTGCCTTGTATGTAAGCGAAACGTTGACGAAACATTTCAGCCAAGAAGAGAATAGGAGCTTTTGAAATGTGCCACAGAAGAATGCAGGAGATTAGATGGGTAGATCGTATAATCAATGAGGAGGTACTGAATGGAATTACGTAGAAAAGAAATTTGTGGCACAACTTGACTACAAGAAGGGATCGGTTGACAGGACACATTGTGAGACGTCAACGGATCATCAACTTAGCTATGGACGAAAGTGACGGGCGGGGGGGGGGGGGGGGGGGACGTAAAATTGTAGAGGGAGATAGGATGTAGATAGCACTAGTTATTCGGAGGTGAAGAGGCTTGCATAGGATAGTGTAGCGTGGAGAACTTCGTCAAATCAGTCTTTGGAATGAAGACCACAACAACTTTCAAAAGTAGAGGAACCCTTCTGGTACACACTTTTCTATAGCCCAAACTGGCACTAATAGTTCAGCAAATAACAGCGTAAATTCGAAGTACAAGTTCAGCCCATCATCAGTGAAACATCTGTTCTGTTGAATTTTTCCCTCAATCCTTGATATGAGTTTGTCAGTGACAGCTGAAGACCGGTCTAACCGTTTTGGATCATGAATAATCTATAGTCTGCCGGCAAAAATGGAGCACCATTTTTGAAATGAAGCTTCATTCACGTACTACACTACGAGCCTAACATGTGACGTGGCTGTTAATTTTTTCACATTTTGTCACACATGAAATCGTAAAAATGAAAAGTAAATGCTGTTAACGTAGCATGCTTACGCCAAAAGTCTATGACACGGCGGCAGGGGTGAAATGCGTAGCTCGTCAGAACAAAAAGTTCTTTACCCTGCATGTCCGAACTGTCAGTTTTTACCTAGTAGATGCCGCATCGCTTTTAGTCGTCACTGCCGTTCTCCAGATGTGCATAATCAGAAGTAACACAATAAGTACCGACTGGTGACAAAGGGAATACTGTGTCACAGTAACGCGCTGTTTCGGTAACTAATGTAAACTCTGGAATTTACAAGTTAAATTAAAACTTTATTTGTGTAATTTGGATATTAACCAGTAACAACATACAGTAGGGTACTGGCCTTTAGCTATTTGTACAGAATTTTCTATCATCTATGCGCTTATCCTGGCTCCCTTATGACGATAGAGATCTTAGTTCAGCTTTTCCGCAATTTTAATGTCCACTGTTGCTAATTACCAACTTTCAAGAGGCACCACATTTGCGATAGGTGGTCCTGCGATAAAACGCTTCAAGAGGTCAATTTCTTGGAAAAACACGGACAACAAACGCGAAACCGTTATCATATCGTCTGAAAACTAAAGGGCAGCACCATTATCTTTCGAGATTAGTTATCACATTACACATTTACCGTGTCCATGAAATCCCTGAGAAATGATATTTTGTAGCACGTTTAACGACCAGCACTCTTGTTTTTCTACTTTGTGATCTTTACTCAGCTGCAAGCCACGGATGTACTGTCTCCTAATAGCGGATTAGCAATGCTGTGATGATACAGTATTTTCCTCTTTTTGTTCAATGATCATACATCGTTTTCACAAAGCATCGTCAGGCTGAAATGAATGTACCCAATTTCTATTTATACAGAGAACAAATTCCTAACTGGTAGAGGCTTCTGTAAGCTTCGAAAGCATCCGTATTTACGGTAGTGGGTAGTTGAAAGATCAGTGTCTAAGTATGACGCAGGTAAAATAACGGCACACAACACCTATTTCCTTTTCGTCAGGACTACTTTCTAGACATTTCGGAGGAGACTGTAAGCGAAAAATTAGGTGACGAAGCTTTCTCACTGATATTTAGCAACGATTCAAGCATCTTTATGAGCAGTTGATACCGAAGCTATCATCTTGAGAATATAAGAAATCGAACGAACAGAGGACGGAAATCGCCCACAGTTCTCGTAAGAAAGATCTCACGTTCTTGCTAGTAGTGGTATTCCACGGGAATTAGCTTACGCAATATGAAATCAGCAAAGCAAAAAGGTCGTAACGTGATCGTACGTGACGTGACAGTGCGACGTCTAACCTGTGACCAGAGAGGAAAAGCATGCCCTGATCAGCTAGAACGTCATGACCACCGATCTACAGTCGATGTAAGCGTCACCTGGCGAGGAATTACTGCTAGTCAGACACTCGCACAATTCGTGTAGTATCTACATCTCCACCTACATCTACATCCATACTCCGCAAGCCTCGTGACCGTGTGTGGCGGAGGGTACCTTGAGTACCTCTATCGGTTCTCCCTTCTATTCCAGTCTCGAATTGTTCGTGGAAAGAAAGATTGTCGGTATGGCTCTGTGTGGGCTATAATTATGTTATCCTCATGGTCTCTTCGCGAGATATACGTAGGAGGGAGCAATACACTGCTTGACTCCTCGGTGAAGGTATGTTCTCGAAACTTCAACGAAAGCCCGTACCGAGCTACTGAGAGTCTCTGTTGCAGAGTCTTCCACTGGAGTTTATCTATCATCTCCGTAACGCTTTCGCGATTACTAAATGAGTCTGTAACGAAGCACTCTGCTCTCCGTTGGATCTTCTCTGTCTCTTTTATCAACCCTATCTGGTACGGATCCGGATCCCACAGCTTTGAGCAGTATTCAAGCAGTGGGCGAACAAGCGTACTGTAACCTACTTCCTTTGTTTTCGGACTGCATTTCCATAGGATTCTTCCAATGAATCTCTGTCTGGCATCAGCTTTGCCGACGATTAATTTTATATGGTCATTCCATTTTAAATCACTCCTAATGCCTACTGCCAGATAATTTATGGAATTAACTGCTTCCAGTAGCCGACCTGCTACATTGTAGCTAAATGATAAACGATCTTTCTTTCTATGTATTTCCAGCACATTACACTTGTCTACATTGAGATTCAATTGACATTCCCTGCACCATGCGTCAATTCGTTGGAGGTCATCCTGCATTTCGGTACAATTTTCCATTGTTACAACATGTCAATATACACTCCTGGAAATTGAAATAAGAACACCGTGAATTCATTGTCCCAGGAAGGGGAAACTTTATTGACACATTCCTGGGGTCAGATACATCACATGATCACACTGACAGAACCACAGGCACATAGACACAGTCAACAGAGCATGCACAATGTCGGCACTAGTACAGTGTATATCCACCTTTCGCAGCAATGCAGGCTGCTATTCTCCCATGGAGACGATCGTAGAGATGCTGGATGTAGTCCTGTGGAACGGCTTGCCATGCCATTTCCACCTGGCGCCTCAGTTGGACCAGCGTTCGTGCTGGACGTGCAGACCGCGTGACACGACGCTTCATCCAGTCCCAAACATGCTCAATGGGGGACAGATCCGGAGATCTTGCTGGCCAGGGTAGTTGACTTACACCTTCTAGAGCACGTTGGGTGGCACGGGATACATGCGGACGTGCATTGTCCTGTTGGAACAGCAAGTTCCCTTGCCGGTCTAGGAATGGTAGAACGATGGGTTCGATGACGGTTTGGATGTACCGTGCACTATTCAGTGTCCCCTCGACGATCACCAGTGGTGTACGGCCAGTGTAGGAGATCGCTCCCCACACCATGATGCCGGGTGTTGGCCCTGTGTGCCTCGGTCGTATGCAGTCCTGATTGTGGCGCTCACCTGCACGGCGCCAAACACGCATACGACCATCATTGGCACCAAGGCAGAAGCGACTCTCATCGCTGAAGACGACACGTCTCCATTCGTCCCTCCATTCACGCCTGTCGCGACACCACTGGAGGCGGGCTGCACGATGTTGGGGCGTGAGCGGAAGACGGCCTAACGGTGTGCGGGACCGTAGCCCAGCTTCATGGAGACGGTTGTGAATGGTCCTCGGCGATACCCCAGGAGCAACAGTGTCCCTAATTTGCTGGGAAGTGGCGGTGCGGTCCCCTACGGCACTGCGTAGGATCCTACGGTCTTGGCGTGCATCCGTGCGTCGCTGCGGTCCGGTCCCAGGTCGACGGGCACGTGCACCTTCCGCCGACCACTGACGACAACATCGATGTACTGTGGAGACCTCACGCCCCACGTGTTGAGCAATTCGGCGGTACGTCCACCCGGCCTCCCGCATGCCCACTATATGCCCTCGCTCAAAGTCCGTCAACTGCACATACGGTTCACGTCCACGCTGTCGCGGCATGCTACCAGTGTTAAAGACTGCGATGGAGCTCCGTATGCCACGGCAAACTGGCTGACACTGACGGCGGCGGTGCACAAATGCTGCGCAGCTAGCGCCATTCGACGGCCAACACCGCGGTTCCTGGTGTGTCCGCTGTGCCGTGCGTGTGATCATTGCTTGTACAGCCCTCTCGCAGTGTCCGGAGCAAGTATGGTGGGTCTGACACACCGGTGTGAATGTGTTCTTTTTTCCATTTCCAGGAGTGTACTACAGCATCATCCGCAAAAAGCCTCAGTGAACTTCCGATGTTATCCACAAGGTCATTTATATATATTGTGAATAGCAACGGTCCTGCGACACTCCCCTGCGGCACACCTGAAATCACTCTTACTTCGGAAGACTTCTCTCCACTGATAATGACATGCTGCGTTCTGTCAGTGAGCATGCTGTCCGTATGTACTATGGGGAAGGCCTGGAGACTCTACACGAGCATTTCGGAATCAGCAGACTTGTCAGATGTTCGAGGAGTGCTGTGGTGAGCGTCTTCAACACGTGGCGAAACCAAGAGTGGCCACCCCTCATTACAGATGGCAGATGTCGTAGGCTGGGCAGACTGGTAAAACAGGACAGGCGGCGAACTGTGGCGGCATTAACATCTGAATTTAATGCCTTGCAGAGCACAAGTGTGTCTCAACACACAGTGCACCGAACAGTCCTAACGATGAGCTTTGCAGCCGGCGACCGATGCATTCACCAATGTTAACACCACGACATCGGCAACTACTACTGAAATGGGCACTTGACCATTGGCACTGGACGTTGGCGAAGTGGCAGAGCGTTGCATGACCGGATGAACTCCGATACCTTATTCGTCATGCCAATGGGAGGGCGCGAATCCGTCGTCTTACAGAACTGGTCCTTGACACCTGTACTGCGGGACGGAGATAAACGGGCGGCGGCTCCATTATGCTCCGGAGAATATTCACGTAGGCATCCATGGGTCTAGTGGTGCTCGTTCGAGGCACCATGAAGACCAAGGTGTATCGTACACTGGTTGCAGACCACGTACACTCCTTCATGACGATCGTGTTTCCCAAAGATAGTGGCATTATTCAACGAAATAATGCGCCATGTCTCAAGGACAGGTGTGTGATAGAGTGGTTCGAGGAAAAAAGTGACAAGTTCCTGTTGCTGCGCTGGCTTTCAAACTGGCTAGGTCTGAGCCCGTTCGAACGCATCTGGGACGTGATTGGACGTGGCGTCCGAACTCATCGCCACCCTCCCTGGAATTTACGGAAATTAGGTGCGCCCGTGATCTAGGGGTAGCGTCTTTTATTAATAATCAAAACGTCCTCGGTCCCGGGTTCGAAATGTCCACCGCTTAAATTTTGATTATTAATCAACATTAGCGGTCGAAGACTTCCGGCATAAGAAGTCTCCCTCATTCTGCCAACGGCCTTGTCAAAGAGGGCGGAGGAGTGACAAGAGGTTCTCCTGTCCCTTGTGATGGGAAACTGCCCCTGAAGGGGGAAGAATCAGCAATGATCAACGGCATGATGATGCAGACGGCAATGGAAACCACTGCATTAATGACACATAGCGTGTATCCACAGGACTTGTGATCTGTAGTTGAAAAAGTGTCATGATGGTGTTTCCATTTGCAAAACATTCCGGAATAGTCCCCCATTCGGATGTCTCGAGGGGATTGCCAAGGGGGACGTAACCATGAGAAAAAGATTAAATAACCAACGAAATGATAACGATCTACGAGTCGGACCGTGGAATGTCACTTGAACCTGGTAGGGAAGCTAGAAAATCTGAAAAGGGAAGTGTAAAGGCACAATCTAGATGCAGTAGGAGTTAGTGAAGTAAAATTGAAAGTATTTCTGGTCAGATGAGTATATGGAAACATCAACAGCAGCAGAAGATGGTATAAGGGGAGAAGGATTTGTTATTAAGATTACAGTGATAGGGTTGTTTTTATCAAAATCGACAGCAAACCAAAACTGACAACGATAATTAGGTATATATGCCGATGACGCAAGTTGAAGATGAAGAGACAGAGAAAGTATATGAGGATACAGAAAGGGAAATACAGTAGGAAAAAGGAGATGAAAATAAAATAGTCATGGGGGACTGGAAATGCATTTGTAGGAGAAGAATAAAATGTTACGGGATAATATAGGCTTCGGACAAGGAATGAGAGAGGAGAAAGACTAACTGAGTTCTGTAATATATTTCAGCTAGTAATCGCGTTCAAGAATACAAGTGGAGGACAAGAGGAGGTATATTTGGAAAAGGCAGGGTGATATGGGAAGATTTCAGTTAGATTACATCATGGTCAGGCAGAGATTCCGAAATCAGATAATGGACTGTCTGGAAGAATAGACTCAGATCACAATGTAGTAGTAATGAAGAGTAGGCTGAAGTTTAAGAAATTTGTCAGGAAGCATCAATACGCAGAGAAGTGGGATACAAAACTACTAAGGAATGGCGAAATACGCTTGAAGTTCTCTAAGGCTACAGATACAGTAATAAGGACTAGCTCAGTAGGCAATACAGTTGAAGAGGAATGGACAAGTCTGGAAAGGGCAATCACAGAAGTTGGATACAAATGTACAGGTACAAAGAAGTTAACTGCGAAGAAAACTTGAGCAAAAGAGGAAATGCTTCAGTTGACCGACGCAAGAAGGAAGTACAAAAATGTACAGGGCAATTCAGGAATACATGAATACAAGTCACTGAGAATGAAAGAAATATAAAGCGCAGGGAAGCTAAGACGAAATGGCTGCATGAAAATCTTAAGAAATCGAAAAAGGAATGCTTGTCGGAAGGACTGATTCAGCTTACTGGAAAGTCAAAATAACCTTCGGTGGAATTAAAAGCAAAGGTGGTAACATTTAGAGTGCAACGGGAATTTCTCTGTTAAATGTGGAGGATAGAGCTGATAGGTAGAGTACGTTGAAGGCTTCTATGAGGGGGAACATTTGTCTGATGTGATAGAAGAAGAAACAGGAATCGATTTAGAAGAGATAGGGGATTCAGTATTAGAAACAGAATTTAAGAGAGCTTTGGAGGACTTAAGATCAAATAAGGCAGAAAGGATAAATAACATTACATCAGAATTTCTAAAAGCATTGTGGGAAGCGGCAATAAAACGACTATATTCGTGGGTGTGTAAAATATATGAGTCTGGCGACATACCATCTGGCTTTCGGTAAAATACCATCTACACGATTCCGAAGACTGCAAGAGCTGAAAAGTGCGAGAATTATCGCACAAGCGGCTTAACAGCTCATTCATCCAACTTTCTGACGAGAATAATGCACAGAAGAATGTAAAAGAAAATTGAGGACGTATTACATGACGATCAGTTTGACTTTAGGAAAGATAAAGACATCAGATAGGCAATTCTGGCGTTGCGATTGTTAATGGAAGCAAGGCTAAAGAAAAATCAAGACACGTTTATAACATCTGTCTGCCTGGAAAAAGCATTGGACCATGTAAAATGGTTCAAGATGTTCGAAAGTCTGAAAATAATATGGGTAACCTGCAGGGGAGACGGGTAATATACAATACGTAAAAGAACCAAAAAGGAATAACTAGAATGGACGACCAAGAACCAAGTGCTCGGATTAAATAGCGTGTAATACAGGGATGTAGTCTTTCGCCCCGAATGTTCAATCTGTACATCGAAGAAGCAATGACAGAAATAAAAGAAAGGTTGAGGAGTGGATTTAAAATTCTAGGTGAAAGTATATCAGTGATACGATTCGCTGATGACACTGTTATACTGAGTGAAAGTGAAGAAGAATTATATGATCTGCTGACTGGAATGAACAGTCTATTGAGTACAATATATGGATTAAGAATAAATCGAAGAAAGACGAAAGTAATGAGAAGTAGCAGAAATGAGAACAGCAACAAAATTAACATTAGGATTCATTATCAAGAAGTAGATGAAGTTAAGGAATACTGTTACCTAGGCAGCAAAATAATTAATGACGGAGGGAGCAAAGAGGACATCAAAAGGAGACAGGCACTGGCAAAACGGGCACTTCTGGCCAAGAGAAGTCTACTAGTATCAAACATAGGCTTCAATATGAGGAAGAAATTTCTGAGAATGGACGTTTGGAGCACAGCACTGTATGAGAGTGAAACATGGACTGTGGGAAAATCGGAACAGAAGAAAATCGAAGCATTGGAGATGTGGTGCTACAGACGAATGTTGAAAATTAGGCGGACTGATAAGGCAAGAAATGAGGAGGTTCTGCGCAGAATCGGGGAGAAAAAGAATAAATGACAAGGAGAAAGGCTAGGATGATCGGACATCTGTTAAGACATCAGGGAATGACTACCATGGTACTGGAGGGAGCTGTAGAGGGCAAATACTATAGGGGAAGGCAGAGATTGGAATACATCTAACAACTGAGGACAGGTTGCAAGCGTTATTCTCAGATGAAGAGGTTGACACATGAGAGGAATTCGAGGCGGGCCGCATCAACCCAGATAGAGATCCTGTGTGCAGATGTGGTGCCAACTCTCCCCAGTGACTAACCAAGTCCTCATTGCTTCCATGCCACGACGCCTCGCATCGCCGCCGTTATCCGTGCCAAAGTTGAACAGACTGGCTAAATGGTAGGTGGTCATGATGTTCTGGCTGACAAGTGTATATAAGCCAGAGAGACAAGTCAACAACTAAATCGACTGAAAATGTCCTGAACGCAACAGGCAAATCGCATCTCATACATCAATATACCCTGCAGCAAGAAAACGGGGTTTCATTTAATGTAATATATATTTAAATACTTGTTTTTCTTGTGACTTTGTCCTGCGTCGGCACTGGGTCGACGTGGCTCTTTACGGATTTGGTTTCGTCGCCGGATGCCCCATTATCCCATCATACAAAAGTTTGTCATGAATAAAACATTTAAAACCAAAGCGCTCATTGTACTGAAAGCTATGTCCACATAACCCTCAAAGATGACTGCTTCGTCGCAAAAATCACAGTAAACAGTTGTACCTTCTATGATGTCTTAGTCGGATCTTCAATGATTAGAACATGTCCGGATCACGTAAACAAATGGGCTGCTGTACTGTTTATTGTGTACTGTGATTTTTATGACGTAACAATCATATATGGACATGACCATGTACAAAAGGTGCTTTTTGGTTTTAATGGTTTTATTAATGACAAACCTTTGTATAACATCATGACAACTTGGCGTGAGGTTTAAACTAAAAATGAACACGTTTTATACCAAAATCTTTGAATGTATGTAAATGTACAGTACCATTCCCGCTTCTTGTAATGCCAAATACTACGTCGTAGCTCATGATAAGAGATATATTCCATGTATATACAGTATGTTACTGACCTGAAGATGACAACAAAGTCTGTAGAAACCGGGCCCGCACCTCGTGGTCGTGCGGTAGCGTTCTCGCTTCCCACGCCCGGGTTCCCGGGTTCGATTCCCGGCGGGGTCAGGGATTTTCTCTGCCTCGTGATCGCTGGGTGTTGTGTACTGTCCTTAGGTTAGTTAGGTTTAAGTAGTTCTAAGTTCTAGGGGACTTATGACCATAGCAGTTGATTCCCATAGTGCTCAGAGCCATTTGAACCATTTTTTTTGTAGAAACCGGTTGTTGTAAATAAAGAAACATTTATGTGATATTGGCGTTAGAAACTTTTTACCAATGAAGTAGGTGCTGGGTACCAGTCCGGCATTCACCTACTGGGATTTGGGAAACCACCTAAAAACCAACTGTGGGGTACCCGGCACACCGATCCTCGTCATTAATCCGCCGAGCGGACGCGATCCGGGATCAGATCATGTCCCCCTCTCCAATGTGGTGCATGGCACTTTAACACGTACGGCTTATTGGACGGCTACATAATTGATACGGAACATGGCCACACCAAAATAACATGTACGGAAATTCATACGTTCTTTAAATGAGACACAGAAGATGAACTTCGCCGTCCCACATTGCCAGATTAAAGAGTTCTTTGATAGTATTATGTCTGTTTTAAAGAATGTTGTTTGAATTCTACCTTGTTCTGGATTTGCTTAGGCAATGACTTTTCCAAGTGCCCATTATTGCAATAAATGCAACTGTGCCTCATCTTCAAAATATGAGCCAAATCAGAATGAAGATTCGTCAGGCAAGGTTACATCTTGCGGAAATGATTCTGATATAAAATATTAACTCTAAATAATTGCAGGGATAATTATTATTTTCAGATTTATTTCTTTTTCTGAAAAATGACATGACGCTACTGAGAAACCACGATCGCAGTGGGATTTATTACATGATAACAGCCTGTCTTCACGACACCGTTTCAATAGAAGCTCAGTAGTAATGCTCTCCCTGTCTGTTATACAACCTGCACATCATATCAATTCTGCTTGAAGTATAAAGCTGCGCGAAGGCACAACCACACTTACGGAGACATGGTGACGAAAAAGAAAATCACATACATTCTCCACACCACAGCATAACATTTCGAAGGGCATATTGTACAATTAACCAAATGCATTTCATATTGCTGAAGTCGCCGCTTCGAGCTCCTGTTATGGCACGTTAAACACGTGTGTGTCAAATTTTCTAAGAGTCGTCAAGTGTATGTTGATGTTGGGTAACGTCTTTCATCAGCCAACAGAAACGCCATGGGTCCCTGGTTTGAACTCCATCATTGAGTAAATTTCGGTTAATACTCAGCACGAATGCCGTTCGAGGACTTCCGGAATAAAGAATCACTATCGTTCTGCCAACGATCTTCTCAAAGACTACTGAGGATTGGTGAGAGTTTCACGGTTCTGGGATCTGTCCCCAAAAGCTTGAAGAATCAGCCATGGTAAACAGCATGAGAATTAAAATGGCAATGGAAATCACTGAACTAAAGACACATATTGTGTATCCACGGGAGATGTGGCCTGGAATTGAAAAAAAAAATAATAACAAAGATCTCTCAATTGGCGAAAGATTCCGAACTAACCCCCGTTCAGATCTCCTGGAATGGACTGCCAGGGCGGAGATATCCACGAGAAAAAGATCGAATAACTAACGAAAGGAATCGGAGCATGGAATGTCAGAAGTATGAATGTCTGGAAAGGGAAATGCAAAGGCTCAGTCTAGACTCAGTGAGTGTCAGCGAAGAGAAATGGAAAGAATATAGAGATGTCTGATAGGAAGAATTTGGGCGGTATCAACAGCAGTAGAAATTCTACATGTAACAGCTACAGTATTCATGATGACTAGGAAGGTAGGGCAAGGAGTGAGTTAGCGTGAACAATTCGGTGATAGGGCTGATATCATCAGAAGCGATAGCAAACTAACAACAATTTTTCAGGCATACATGCGCATGACACGAACAAAAGATGAAGATAAAGTATGTGAATATATGGAACGGGTAATTCAGTATGTAAAGGGAGATGATAATCTAATGAACATGGGTTGATTGGAACGCGGTAGTAGGGGAAGGAATGAAAGAGTTATGAGAGAAAGAGGACATGATAGCATGAACGTGAGAGGAGGAAGATGAATTGAGTTCTGCAAAAAATTTCAGCATTCAATGGCGAATACCTTGTTGAAAACCACAGGAGAGGGAGGTGTACATGGAAAATCACCGAAGACACGGCAAAATTCCAGCTGTATTACATCAAGTAGTTTCCCAAATCAAATATTTAATAGTAACTGCTACGCATACTATGATCACAATTTAGTAAGATGAAGGTTAGACAAGTGTAAAATAATCTTCCGGAGGGGTATCCGAACTACCGAGGAATGATGAGATGCGCTTAAGTTCTCTAAAGCAATAGGTGTTGTGATAATGACTACCACAGTAAGCAATTTAGTGAACAGCAATGAAAATCTTAAAAAGCAAACTCTCAGAAGTTGGACAGAAATCTTGAGTACAAGGAAAGCAGCTGCAACGAAACCCTGGGTAACAGAAGAAATGGTTCCATTTTTAGACGAAGGAAAGACGTACGAAAATGTTCAACGAAAGACAAGAATAGCGAAATACGAGGGTTTGCCCAGAAAATAACACGCCACATTTTTTTTCAACATTTCTTTATGGAACATAATGAGAATTACACACACAAAAGAATGGTGTTTTATCTACACACCCTATTTTTCCACGTAATCTCCATCTCGTTCTATGGCCTTTTGCCAGCGCGGTACAAGAGAGTTTACACCCTGTCGGTAGCAATTCTTGCCCTGGTGGCGGAGCCAGTGCCTCAACGTGTGAATTCCTTGCACATCGTCCTAAAAACGTCTTCCACGCATGACATCCTAGAATGGCCCAAACAAGTGGAAGTCTGAGAGGACTAGGTCAGGACCGTGGGGTGGATGGGGTAACACTGTCGAACCCTGTTTAGAGATGTGCTCAGCAATCCTCAGACTTGTGCGGGGCCGAGCGTTATCGTACTGCAGGAAAACATCTGGGTTGCTGTGGCGCCGAAGTCACCAGAAGCGCGTCTTGTGTTTTGTTAATGTGTTCACGTATGCTTCTGAAGTAATGGTACCGCCTCTTGGCATCACATCAATGATAATCACACCTTCACCGTCCCATAACACGATGATCATGACCGTATCGGCGGAAGCAGTTGTTTTGAATTTCTTCTTCTATGGGGAGTGGGAACGGCGCAATTCCATCTACTGTCGTTTTATTACGGACACAAGTTGGTGAAACCAGGTTTCATCACCTGTCGCAATTCGGAACAAGAACACCTCCCCCTCCGCTTCAAAACGTTGCAACAAATCAAGACAAATGTTTTTTTCTGTGCGATTTCTGATCCACCGTTAGACACCGCGGTACCCACTTTTGAATATCCAAGAGTACAGATAATAGCATCCACATTTCCTTTACTGATTGATAGATGTGGCGCCAATTGCCGATTCATAATGGGTGTGTCCTCGCGAATGACAACATTAACTCGCTGCAACATGTCAGGTGTGACAGCCATGGATAGTCTCCCCGACTGCTGCAAATCGTGGAGCTTCCCCAAACCACCTTCTGATGACCTCAACCTCCTTCCCAGCGAGTAACTGTACTTCTGTTGACAGCAGATGCTCCATAGATTTTGCACAAGCGTTTGTAAATATTCCCCACAGTTCCTTTCTCTGCAGCGAGAAATTCAATGACGGTACGCTGCTTGTAACGAACATCAACTACAGGCACCATTTTGAAACAGTCCTGCAGATACGCTATCCGTCGAAAGTGACGAAATCTTAGCGCGCTCACTAAGGAGACTTCGAATAATACATACGTAACGTTTCGCATTCGTAGCATTGTTTTCGTCTGAGGAGAAAATTGCCGTGCTTTGCGTTCTGGGCAACCCTCGTACTACAAGTACAAAATTACTGATCTATAAGACACTTAGGAATGGAAAAAAAAGAAAGGAAATGCCGGGAAGCCAAGGCAATATTACTGTAGAATAAAATGGAAATTAATAGAAAAAGAAATGGTCGTCGGAAGGACTGATCACGCATGTAGAAAAGTTAGAACAAACTTCGACGCAATGAACGTCAGCATTAATAATGATATGTACATTCCACTGTTAAACCCAGAGGAGAGAGAGGACAGGTGTAAAGAGTGCACTGAAGGCATCTACGAGGAGAATAACGTATCTGATTACGTGATAGAAGAAGAAACGACAGTCAGTACGGAAGACATGTGGGATCAAGTATTAGAGTTTAATAGAGGTTTGGAAGACTTGCGATCAAATGAGACAAATAAGATGGATGAATCCTTTGGAATTTCTAAACTCGTGAGTGGAAGTGGCATATAAACGACTATCCAAGTTGGAATGTACAATATATTTGACTTAAGACACTATTGGCCATTAAAATTGCTACACCAAGAAGAAATGCAGATGATAAACCGGTATTCAATGGACAAATATATTATACTAGAACCGACATTTGATTACATTTTCACGCAATTTGAGTGCATAGATCCTGAGAAATCAGTACCCAGAACAACCACCGCTGGCCGTAATAACGGCCGTGATACGCCTGGGCATTGAGTCAAACAGAGCTTGGATGGCGTGTACAGGTACAGTTGCCCATGTTGCTTCAACACGATACCACAGTTCATCAAGAGTAGTGACTGGCGTATTGTGACGAGCCAGTTGCTCGGCCACCATTGACCAGACGTTTTCAATTGGTGAGAGATCTGGAGAATGTGCTGGCCAGGGCAGCAATATGCGGTCGCGCATTATCCTGCTGAAATGTAGGGTTTCGCAAGGATCGAATGCAGGGTAGAGCCACGGGTCGTAACACATCTGAAATGTAACGTACACTGTTCAAAGTGCCGTCAATGCGAACAAGAGGTGACCGAGACATGTAACCAATGGCACGCCATACCATCACGCCGGGTGATACGCCAGTATGGCGAGGACGAATACACGCTTCCAATGTGCGTTCACCGTGATGTCACCAAACACGGATGCGACCATTATGATGATGTAAACAGAACCTGGATTCATCCGAAAAAATGATGTTTTGCCATTCGTGCACCCAGGTTCGTCGTTGAGTGCACCACCGCAAGCGCTCCTGTCTGTGATGCAGCGTCAAGGGTAACCGCAGCCATGGTCTCGGATCTGATAGTCCATGCTGCTGCAAACGTCGTCGAACTGATCGTGCAGATGGTTGTTGTCTTGCAAACGTCCCCATCTGTTGACTCAGGGATCGAGACGTGGCTGCACGATCCGTTACAGCCATGCGGATAAGATGCCTGTCATCTCGACTGCTAATGATACGAGGCCGTTGGGATCCAGAACGGCGTTCCGTATTACCCTCCGGAACCCACAGATTCCATATTCTGCTAACAGTCATTGGATCTCGACCAACGCGAGCAGCAATGTCGCGATACGATAAACCGCAATCGCGATAGGCTACAATCCGACCTTTATGAAAGTCGGAAACGTGATGGCACGCATTTCTCCTCCTTACACGAAGCATCACAACAACGTTTCACCAGGCAACGCCGGTCAACTGCTGTTTGTGTATGAGAAATCGGTTGGAAACTTCCCTCATGTCAGCACGTTGTAGGTGTCGCCACCGGCGCCAACCTTGTGTTAATGTTCTGAAAAGTTAATTATTTGCATATCACAGCATCTTCTTCCTGCCGGTTAAATTTCGCGTCTGTATCACGTCATCTTCGTGGTGTAGCAATTTTAATGGCCAGTAGTGTATATACCACCAAACCTTCGAAAAAATATCATCATACTACTCCGAAGTAGCAACTGCAGGTTTGTGCGAGTTATATCGCTTAGCAGCACGTATATCTAAGTTCCTGGTAAGATTAATATTCATAAGAATGGAAAAGAGAATTGAGGAGAAGTTAAATGTTTAGTGTAGCCTCCTGGAAGCTAAAGGCACCAGAGAGGCAGTCTGCAGTTAGCGGTTGATACTGGAAGCAAGATGTAAGAAAAAGACATATGGGTTGGATCTGTCATTCTGTAAAAAGAGCGACAATTTAAAATGGTGCAAGGAATCATGAGAAAACTGGGAGTAAGCTTTAGGAAAAACGCGTAAATACAATACGTACGAGAATTACGAGGGGCAAAAAGAATGTAATACCAAGAACGAACTGCTTGTATTAAAAAAGAGTGTAAGACAGCGATTTAGTCATTTGCCCCTGCTGTTCAATCCACGCATCGAAAAAGCGATGACGGAAATAAGAGGAAAGGTTCAAGAGCGGGATTAAAACTCGCAATGAAAGGACATTAGCGATATTATTCACTGATGGCATTGTTGTCCTCAGTGAAAGTAATGAAGAATTACAGGACCTGTTGAATGACATGAACAATCTAATAAGCACAGTAAAGGGACTGAGAGTAAACCAAAGAATAACAGAGGTAATGAGGAGTATCAGAAATCATATTAGTGATGAAATTAACATCAAAACTGATTGTTTTGGAAGAAAAGTTTTCGAACGTCCAGCACCATTTTGCATTGTGAAACACTTTGTATAGTCTGATATATCCTCTGAAGAATTCTTGATATTCTTAAGTCTTGTTTTCAATAGCAACATTAATGGTTGTAGAAACATCTTGTTGCTGCTGCACAGTAGAGTTGATTGTGATGATATGTTTTAAGTGTCCTTTGAAAGTTTATAAACAGTGATTATCAAGATCCAAGGAGCCACACCAATGGACGTAACTGAACACACCACAAGAAGGCAGCCATTTTATATGAAAAAGGTGGCGCAACTTTAATATCTGTCTGTATCTTTGTTATTGTTTTGCACCATCGTTGTAGTATAAAGATGAGGGTTGAACCATGTAACACGGTGTTTTATAAAGTAACTGAAGTAAATCAGTAAACGTTTGATATCGTTTTCTGAAAAACCTTTCCCATTTCCGAAATAGTCACCGAAGATTAACAATTAATATGGATTTAAAAAACAAGTTTTTAAAAACAGCCACAAGTGGTAGTTAGTATTTTTTATTTATCGGTTTCACTCTTCAGATGAACAAGAGCATCACTATAATATACAGTTTAAAGCTGGCTGACAGCACTACAGATTAAACTGGCTGTACTATTGTACTTAAACTTACTTTTAAAGTACGTTTAAAGTAACTTTTAAAGTACAGCAGTTAATTCCAACTTAAAACGCAATATTTATTGTTGTCAGTCAACTTCAAACTATATATTATGATGATTCTCTTTCATGTGAAGAGCGAAACTGATAATAAAAGATACTAACGGCGACTTTTGACTCTTTTCAAAAGCTTCGTTTTAACAGACGTTTCCCCCAGTAGGTAATGGCTGTTTTGCTACATTTTTGACAAGAATATTTTACACGTGCGAATTAATATCGTTTCCAAGGTTACTAACACCTTAGAACGATGCAGTACCACCAGGTTTATGAAGATCTGGGTAACACATATTACTTCCGTATTTTGCCGCCGGTACGGAGTATCATGCTGTTTTGACACGGATAAAACAATCGTTAGTAAAATCTGCCTTACAAAAACGGAGAAAGACATTGCAGACAACAAAAGGCAAGCTTCCTTGCAATCAGTGCATTCGAAAATGTTTGGGAAGGTAGTGTATAAGGGCGTAGTTTAACATCTTATTAAACATGATTTATTGTGAGACTAACAGATTTATTTATTTATTTTTGAAATTTCACCCATCACCAGAATTGCTACCGGCTTACCTCCACACAGACATTTGTTAGTGACCTCGGGTACGAAATCGACTACGGGGGTAACAATCACAGTAGGTATGAAATGTTTTAGGCCTAATTTTCGTTCCAACCATTATTACTTAAAACATCTTTGCGTAATTCAGACCTGAATAAAAGTACCTACTGATAATGCCACTTCTGTGGTGAATTATGTTTGAGCAATAAAATACACAGTGGTTTTACGTAATAGACGGACATGAATTCCCATAGTTTAGTCTACCAGCACAAATGCCGCTAGCGCTTCAAACTCAAAGAACGCCGAGGTTTCAAATTACAACTACTTTTCTCAGTGTGTAGGAGCTGTTCATCATTTCTAACCTTTATTATGTTTGTACTAGGTTTAACAGCGAGTGCAACATTTCGTCGTGGTGCATTCGAAGGAAAGGTGGCTGATATGTATAATATCGTCGCGTTTTGTGATATGGTATGCCTTGCCTAGTTGTATGCAACCCGCTGGACGGGTCTGTCTCTCCGGTGGCCAGGTGTGCCGGCGAAACCTCTGATTCTGCAGGAAACAAGAGGAAGTAAGGAAGACATCGAGGACATTAGAGACGGCAATTGATACGTATACTTGAGCTAGACAGTTGTGGTACGAGGAGAACTAAACAAGCTGCTACCTTCTCTACTCATCCAGCTCTCACTGTTAGTCATTCTTGTTATAATAATCAAAATATTAGCACAGACTGTATATCTTTTGCAGACCATCTGCCGATTCTGCGTTAGCACAATCAAACAGCACAAAACAAATAGAAATTCTCGAAGAAACAGCAAAAAGATTAGGACTCTAAATATTGACCGAAAAATAAAAGACGTGTATAGCAATATACTGGTACTCAAAATCCTAGAAACTGAATACGGGAGATTCGAGATTGTTTATGAGTACAAATATTTAGGCGAAGTTATTCAGCAAACTGTTGAGGAAGAAAATAATTACAAAATTCGATGCCACAAAATGGAAACAGTTTTCAGGCTTACAAAGGACATCTAAAACAGAAACTGCGTCTCAAAATACTCAAAACTGAGACACTGTAATGCTGTCATTATATCGTAGGATCTTTATGGAGGTGAAACACACACTTCAAACGGAAAGAGAGATTTTATTGCTCAAACTGTTGCTGTTCTGCGAGTTCTCGTAGACTTCCACATACTGTGTAGTTGATCTGATTGACGACTCCATTCTTTTAACATGTGGATAGAATTTTAATCTGCTTTTCTTCATTAGAGTACTTTTCAATTACTTTACTTGCTCTTTATCGGTACACCCCTTTTCAATTTCCTTTGCACCTAAAATTTCGTTGACTACTTTTCGTTCTCTCTTTTGGAAATCTCCAAAAGAGAGAATGAAAAGTTATTTACTTGCTCTCAGTCGGCACACCCCTGTTCAATTTCCTGTGAACCTAAAATTTCCCTGACTACTTTTCGTTCTCTCTTTGAATATCTCCAAAAAAGAGAACGAAAATTTTAGGTCCAAAGGGGTGTACGGACTAAGAGCAAATAAAGAAATTTAAAAGTACACCAACATTCGTTAGGATCTGATGAAAAGCAGACTAAAATTATATACATATATTAAAAAAATGGAGTTGTCAACCAGGTCGACTATACAGCATGTGGAAGTCTACGAGAACTCGGAGTAAAGCAACAATGCGAACATGCCTAAAGGAAGCGAAAAACACCAAGGGGACCGGAAGATTTTGGTCTGACGAGCAGAGAAAATCTTATTTCGAGATAAGGTAAGTAATGCGTGAACAAAGAAAAGCTATAACTAAACATTGAAAATTCCGTAATTGTGGATCGCGTTTCCACTTGAGTCCAAACGTGAATGGTAACAACAACAACAATAATAATAATAATATTTCCATGTGGTTCAGCAGTCTGGTGCATGTTCTTTCAGTTATACGCCACTTAACCTACCACGCTAACGCCAATGGGAAAATAGCCGTACAGTTTAATGTGGGATCCGAACTGTTTACCGATAGGGATTCGGTACCACGAAATTTTGTTTTCCAGGCACGTGCTTTACAACTGTAGCACCAGGCCCGATACCATGTTGTAGCTATTGAACAGTATTGCTATACTTACAGAGGGCATTTCCGCACAACACTCTGGGTTAACAGCCCTCTACATTTAAATGTAGTGTTCGATATGAAAGTATCGTTCCTCGTTGCAGAGCATGCTTTGCCGTTCGTGGTGGCCATACACCCTATTAAGAACATCTCCTGCCTTTTGTAATGTTCAGGGGACCATCATAAATCGCAGTGACTACATTTTTTCTTTTGTTTTTTTCCTCAGTCTTCTGATAGCTTTGATGCGGCCCCTCACGAATTCCTCTTCTGTGCCAATCTTTTCATCTTAGAGTAGGAATTGCAACCTACGTCCTCAGTTATCTGCTTGATGTATTCCAGGCTCTGCCTTCCCTACGTTCTAGAGTTCCTTCCAATAGCTTGGAAGTTATTCCCTGTGTCTAATGTTACGATGTAGTGAGATGCTTTCGGAACTCGGAGAAAAATACTACGGACCATGTGATGGATATACTGAAGACTGTGAGCGATGAAATGGAGCGGTGTGTGCTTATAGGTGGCACAGTATTTCTGTTTCACAAATATCAGATCAAATCACTGTCTTCTCCATAGCATATGTTTTCTTATACATCATAGACATATTTTTGAAACATTGCTACACATCTCAGTAATTCTGCTAGTTTGTACTTAATTTGTACGTAGTGGGACGCATACACCATACAACACTTCATAAAATGCAGAAATCATTGGTTGTGGTATGCCAAGACCATCTTCAAATGTTATCTCGAAAAGATGTGTGCGATATTTCATGTTTTTCATTGTCAGCAAAATAAATGTATTTTGGTATTGATTTGTTATACTTTTTTCCGTAATTACCATACTGATAAAAACCACTCCAAAGTTAAAAATTTTACTCTGAAATTCTAGGTTTACATTTAAAAGTGGATTTAGTTTGGTTTGTAGGACACTTCACTGATTTTAAACTCGATCAACATAAGACATTTTTATACTGAATGTGTATTATTTATCAAAGGAAGACAGTTTTTAACTTTTATTTTTCAAGTATATACAAAATTAGTTTTCCATTTATTCCTTTCCTCGCCGATCTGCAGAGAACTTCCTCATAACTTACTTAATCAGTCCACCTAATTTTCAATACACGTCTCTAGCATCATTCCGCGGACGCTCGGCTCTCTTCCGTTCCGATTTTCCCACAATCCACGTTTCACCACCATAGTACAGTGTAGTTATTGTCTTAATAAAAGTGTCATTTCTCTTCGTCTCATTACGTATTTCTTTAATGCTTGGTTCTCATTCAAAATGTTCGAAAATAAGCTTGTCTTGATTTTTATTCTGTCTTGTTTCCACTGTCAAGCGCAACGTGAGAACTGCCTCTCTGGTGCCTTCACCTTTCCTAAAGCTAAACTAATCATCATCTGATAGATCCTTAGTTTTCTTTTCTATTCTATTTTATATTATTCTTGTCAGTGGCATGCATTCATGAGCTGTTAAGCTGATTGTACGATAGTTCTCGCATTTATCTGCCCTTTCTATATACGGAAATGCTTGGATGATGTTTTTCCCAGAGTCTAACGGAAGGTCGCCACTCTCATGGTTCTACACACCAGTTTGAATAGTCGTTCATTTGTCACTTCCACCAACGATTTCAGAAATTGCGATGGAATATTATCTGTTCCTTCTGCTTTGTTTTATCTCAATTCTTCCAGAGCTTTGTCATTGAAAGTAACAACCGATTTCGAGTCACTAGAATACCCATCCTCAGATGATAGAGATTCCTTGTTAACAAGTCATCGTCGCAAAAAACAGCGCGCTAAAAGCGGTACTCCATACGTAAAAGGAAGAGGATAGCAGGACGGCGACACAAGCGGGAAGTTGGTTGAGCAGCAGCAGATAAGCCAATACTGACCGCTATGCAAATGCAAATTCACAACTTGACGTGAACGATGGGGAGTGGCTCTAACGAAGATACATTTCGGCGATGACTTGTTAACACGGAATCTTTATCACGTGAGGATGGGTCTTTCCGTGTTTAGCAATGGCAGATATCGCAAAGTCAGCTTAACAGCTCATGAATGAATGCTACTGACAAGAATAATATAAAGAAGAATAGAAAAGACAATTGAGGACGTACCAGATGATGGTTAATTTGGCTTTAGGGAAGGTGGAGACGCCAGAGAGGCAGTTATCACGTTGCGCTTGACACTGGAAACAAGACTGAATAAAAGTCAAGGCACGCTCATAAGAACTGTCGACCTAGAAAAAGCGTTCGACACTGTAGAATGGTGAAAAATATTCGAAATTCTGAGAAAAACAGGAGTAAGCTACAGGGAAAGACGATTAATATGCAATTATGTACAAGAATCAAGAGGGAACAGTAAGAATGGAGACCACAAACGAAGTGCTCGTATAAAAAAGGGTGTTAAGACAGGGATACAGTCTTTCATCCTTATTGTTCGGTCTACTTCGGAGACACAATGACGGAAATAAAGGAAAGGTTCAAGAATAGAATTGAAATTTAGGGTGAAAGGATAGCAGTCATAAGACTCGCTGGTGACACTGCTATCCTCAGTAATACCGGGGAGGAACTCCAGGACCCCTCGGATGTAATGAACAGTGTAATGAGTACACAATATGGACAGAGCGTAAACAGGAAAAAGAGGAAAGTACTGAGAAGCAGCAGATGTGGGAACAGCGAGAAACTTAATATAAAAGTTGGAGGTCATGAATAAAACGAAGTTAAGGGATTCTGTTACCTTGCAAGCAAAAAACACATGACGGACTGTATTTCTGGAGCACTGCATTCTATGGTAGTGAAACAAGGATTGTCGGAAAACGGGAACATAAGAGAATCGAAGCTTTTGAGATGTGGTGCTACAGAAGAATGTTGAAAATTAGGTGGACTGATAAGATAACGAATGAGGAGATCCTCTACACAATCTGTGAAGAAAGTTAGTTAGTTCGTTAGTTAGCTAGATGTTCCATAGATCATTTTAACCATTCCTTAATCGAAATGACGTGGAACAAGTCAGTATATAGGATATGTATACATGACTAGCGTTAACATTAATGAACACATTTTTTTAGTCCTACAGATGCAACTACAGTTAAAAACAGGTGTTATTTTTCTTTTCGGGCTACCAGTTTTCAAGCAGAAATTCTTCAGAGCCACTGACAGCTTAAACAATGGCAGTAGTAGCCGACCGAGACAGACGCAGCAACAGAGAAGTAACCGCTTTTGTGACATTTACGAGTTTCTAACCAGGAGCGAATTTTTTATATCATCTGTGTGCTTTAATAGTTTAGTTTCTTGAGTTTCTGCTTGTAAAATAAATATCTAATAGGCACTGTTCTCGCGTTTTAGTTTGCGTCGGAAAGTAAACCGATTTTGTGACAATTACAAGTTCCTAATCAGGGGCGAATTGTTTCGTTTCACCTGAGTGCTTCGGCAGTTAGGTTCTTGAATATCTGCGTATTACTAGACACAGTTCGTGCGTTTTCTTCAGGGTTTACAGTAGATTTCCGTAGCGTGAGTCGATAGTCCCTTTATCTGCATAATTTAGTTTTCCACGGTCTTGAGTATGGACAGAGACTGCGATTGTTGTGTGCGGATGCGAGCCTAGTTGGTGGCAGTTCGCTCTCAGCTTTAGGCTGTGATGGCTTCGGTTACACAGCTTGAGGCTGCAGTGGATGGGCACCACTGTTGAGGGCCGGCCGTGGGGATCGAACGGACGTCCAGCACGTCCGAGTCCTCCGATTGGTCCTCACCGGTGGCCATCCCAGTTACTCTCGCACTGAGGCTGACCCCTCACCTGTGGTCGAGTGGGAGGTCGCCCCGGGGAGGAGCAGGCAGCGAAAGACTTCCCAGACGGCCCCACGTAAGGCCTCCCCGGTTTGTCTGACAAATAGGTTCCAGGTGCTGTCGTGGCTGACACTGTCGCTGAGCCAGTTGCTGTCGCCTGTCCTGTTTCAGAAGGAACCACTCAGCCCACAAGATTCGTGCAGTCGCAGAGGGTGGGACTGTTGGTAGTTGGGAGCTCCAATGTTAGGCGCGTTATGGGACCCCTTAGGGACTTGACTGACAAGAAGAGTAAGAAAACCAATGTGCACTTCGTGTGCATACCGGGTGGAGTCATTCCTGATGTGGAAAGGGTCCTCCCGAATTCCATGAAGAGCACAGGGTGCAGCCAACTGCAGGTGGTTGCTCACGTCGGTACCACTGAGATGTGCACTTTGGATCAGAAGAGATTCTCTCTAGTTTCGAGCGGCTAACAGAAGTGGTAAAGGCCGCCAGTCTTGCTTGCAAGATGAAAGCAAAGCTGACCATTTGCAGCATTGTCAGCAGGACCGATTGCGGACCTCTGTACAGAGCCGAGTGGAGGGTCTGAATTAGAGGCTCAGACGGTTTTGCGACCGAGTAGGCTGCAGATTCCTCGACTTACGACAAAGGATGGTTGGGTTTCGGGTTCCGCTGAATAGGTCAGGTGTCCACTATACGCAGGAGGCGGCTGCACGGGTAGCAGGGGCGTTGTGGCGTGGACTGGGCGGTTTTCTAGGTTAGAAGGTTTCGGGAAAACACAAGAAGGGCTTCAGTCGCAAAGGGTGCAAGCTGAACACAGGAAGAACGCAGATACAGGAACCACTGGTATAACAGTTGTAAACTGTCGTAGCTGTGTTGGGAAAGTACCAGAGCCCCAAGCGCTAATAGAAAGCACTGATGCTCAAATCGTTATAGGCACTGAAAGCTGGCTAAAGCCGGATATAAGCTCATCCGAAATTTTTGTGAAGGATAGGCTAAACACGGTTGGTGGTGGCGTGTTTGTTGCTGTTAGAAGTAGTTTAACGTGTCGCGAAACTGAAGTAGTTACTTCCTGTGAGTTAGTATGGGCAGAGGTCATTGTTGGCAACCGGAATAAAATAATAATTGGATCCTTTTACCGACCTCCCAATTCAGATGATACAGTTGCTGAAAGGTTCAAAGAAAACTTGAGTTTGTATACAAACACGTACCCAACTCATACGATAATAGTTGGTGGTGACTTTAATTTACCCTCGATATGTTGGCGAAAATACATGTTTAATTCCGGAGGTACGCATAAAATATCACCCGAAATTGTGCTAAACGCATTCTCTGATAATTATTTCGAGCAGTTAGTTGATGAGCCCACGCGAATAGTAAACGGTTGTGAAAACACACTTGACCTGTTAGCAACAAATGATCATGAGCATCAAAACCGAAACAGGGATTAGTGAACACAGGGTTGTCGTAGCGAAATTGAATACTGTAATCTCCAAATCCTCGAAAAATAAGCGAAAAATATACCTACTCAAAAAAACCAGATAAAAATTCACTTGACGCCATCCTGAGAGACAATCTCCACTCATTCCAAATTAATAACATAAGTGTAGACCAGATGTGGCTTAAATTCAAAGAAATAGTATCGTCAGCAATTGAGAGGTTTATACCAAATAAATTAACAAACGACGGAGCTTATCCACCTTGGTACACAAAAAGGGTTAGAACACTGTTGCAGAAAGAACAAAACAAACATATCAATTTCAAACAGACGTAAAATCCCCAAGATTTGCGATCTTTTACAGATGCTCGAAATTTAGCGCGGACTTCAATGTGAGATGCTTATTACAGTTTCCACAACGAAACTTTGTCTCGAAACTTGGCAGAAAATCCAAAGAGATTCTGGTCGTATGTGAAGTATGTTAGCGGCAAGAAACAATCAATGTCTTCTCTACGCGATAGGAATGGAGATACTATCGAAGACAGTGCTGCCAAATCAGAGTTACTAAACACAGCTTTCCGAAATGCCTTCCCAAAAGAAGACGAAGTAAATATTCCAGAATTCGAATCTAGAACAGCTGCCAACATGAGTAACGTAGAAGTAAATATCCTTGGAGTAGTGAAGCAACTTAAATCACTTAATAAAAGCAAGTCTTCTTGTCCAGACTGTATACCAGTTAGGTTCCTTTAGAAGTATGCTGATGCATTAGCTCCATGCTTAACAATCATATACAGCCGTTCGCTCGACGAAAGATCGGTACCCACAGGCTGGAAAGTTGCACAGGTCACATCAATATTCAAGAAATGTAGTAGGAGGAATCCACTAAATTACAGGCTCATATCGTTAACATCGATATGCAGCAGGATTTTGGAACATATATTGTGTTCGAACATTATGAATTACCTCGATGAAAACGGTCTATTGGCACACAGTCAACATACGTTTAGGAAACATCGTTCCTGTGGAACACAACTAGCTTTTTATTCACATGAAGTTTTGACTGCTATTGACAAGGGATTTCAGATCGATTCCGTATTTCTGGATTTCCGGAAGGCTGTTGACACTGTACCACACAAGCAGCTCGTAGTGAAATTGCGTGGTTATGGAATATCGTCTCAGTTATGTGAATGGATCTGTGATTTCCTGTCAGAGGAGTCACAGTTCGTAGTAATTGATGGAAAGTCATCGAGTAAAACAGAAGTGATTTCTGGCGTACTGTTATAGGCCCTTCGCTGTTCCTTATCTATATAAACGATTTGGGAGACAATCTGAGCAGCCATCTTCGGTTGTTTTCAGATGACGCTATCGTTTATCGACGAATAAAGTCATCAGAAGACAAAAACAAACTGCAAAACGATTTAGAAAAGATATCTGAATGGTGCGAAAAGTGGCAGCTGACCCTAAATAACGAAAAGTGTGAGGTCATCCACATGATTGCTAAAAGGAACTCGTTAAACTTCAGCTACACGATAAGTCAGTCTAATCTAAAAGCCGTAAATTCAACCAAATACCTAGTTGTACAATTACAAACAACTTAAACTGGAAGGAACACATAGATAATGTTGTGGGGAGGGCTAATCAAAGACTGCGTTTTATTGGCAGTACACTTAGAAAATGAAACAGACCTACTAAGGAGACGGCCTACACTACGCTTGTCCGTCCTCTTTTAGAATACTACTGCGCGGTGTGGGATCCTTACCAGATAGGACTGACGGAGTACATCGAAAAAGTTCAAAGAAAGGCAGCACGTTTTGTATTATCGCGAAATATGGGAGTGTCACAGAAATGATACAGGATCTGGGCTGGACATCATTAAAAGAAAGCCGTTTTTGGTTGCGACGAAATCTTCTCACGAAATTCCAATCACAAACTTTCTCTTCCGAATGCGAAAATATTTTGTTGACACCGACCTACATAGGGCGGAACGATCACCACGATAAAATAAGGGAAATAAGAGCTCGTACGGAAAGATACAGGTGCTCATTCTTTCCGCGCGCTATACGAGATTGGAATAATAGAGAATTGTGAAGGTGGTTCGATGAACCCTCTGCCATGCACTTAAATGTGATTTGCAGAGTATCCATGTACATGTAGATGTAAATGTAATAAAGGTAATTTTTTCGCGAATGTTATAGGTGTTAACACCACAGTTTCCTCAAATTATGGATTATTTATGACGAATTTCACAAGTGAAATAAGTATTGCGACGGCTCAGCTAAAATGCCTGGCTCCTTGAAGAGGTACCCACATGACGCGCCTCGGTTAACACCATTGCTAGCTTTTGTGCAATCAATACTTTCTTTCTAAGTGATGAGTTGTCCCATAAAATTACTCCTTGCACCATTATTGAGTGGAAATATGCAGAACATGACAGGAGGTTGGTGTGTCTATTTTCACGAATCGCAATTATACGAAAAGAAAAAGTAGCTGAACTTGTTTGAGAAGTAATACGCTTCTTCCAGTTCAAAACATTGACAAGAACAAGGGTCAGGATGATAGGACGTGTGTTAAAACATCAAGCAATAGCGTCGATGATACTAGAGGGAGCTGTAAAGGGTAAAAAGTGCAGGGGAAGACAGAAATTGGAATACATCCAAAAAATAATTGAGCACGTCCGGCGCAAGTGCTTTCTCCGAGATGAAGAGGTTATCGGTAGAGAGGAATGGATGGCGGTCCCCATCAAACCAGTCGGAAGACTGACGACTTAAAAAAAAAGTTACATGGCAGAACGCGGTATGCAAAACACCGCAAAAAGACAACTGTTGCAGTGGTGACACCGGTCCACGAGCTGCAAATGCGTTCAGCTTCTGGAGTGAAATGTCGGCTACCTCCGTATTAGGAAGCTTACTTGTGACAGGGCAGACGACGTCCTCTGGCGCGTTCCACGCTCGTTAAGGCACGGTAGTCGCCGTGGGAAAACACATGAAACGGCTTGATATTTTCTTTTACCCTATTTCTTACAAGTACACGTTTCAGTTTCTACTAACACTAAAAACGACTACAGCATGGGGCGTTGGCGTGTGAGATTAGAGACTTGGCTAATATGACGAGTTGACGATCAACCATTTTTTATAATTTCATTTTTGGAACTTCTTTTAGTTGCAATTTATTGGTAGAACGGTCTCTTATCGTGTTGTATATAGTCGCATAAATTTTTGTTTCAGTGTAATCACAATTATTTTGTAAATTTACAGATAAATGTGCAAAAGAGTAATACCTATAATTGTTGAATAATTTGTTTTATTTTTAGGAAGTATAATATAACATGTTCGTTAGTTAAACATCGACCTCATTTCCCACTGAATAGTACGTGTTGAGGAAATTAGCTCAAAAGTCAGTTATTTTTCATTACCCAAAATCGGTCAAAACATCTTCCTGCTCCAGAGTACGAGCAGTCCTCATTGCATCATGTGTAGCATTTGCGACACTATCAACCTACATATGTTTATAGAAGAATGTGTTATAATATTTGCGCGTTGCGTATTGTGACTTTTAGTTTTTTCACACCTTATCTTTCTTTAGGTCATGGTTTGAAATCAACTATATTTCGGCAGTCTTTAGGCTTAATGGAAGCACTATTCGTTGATGGTCCCTGTTCTTCAATTTTCTGCACCAGATGTTCATCAGTAGATTCGTTCGCAGTTGCTGTAGGTTTCCCTTGAAGTGCTGCAGGCAGAATAGGAATACTTTTGGTTTCCGTATGGCACACAACAATAGCAGGATCTTTGGTTAACACTGCTGTAAAATTATGCACACAAAGGAATCATAAACTTCGATTCCACAGTCTTTGAACCCATTAACTGCACTGCTGGCTGTAGCTGCTTTGAAAGAGTCATCGCTCAACAGATGACTATGTCATCAATATGCTCCAGTCAACTAGCCCTGGAAGGCTATTTTAAAATTCGTAGATTTTATGAGTGGGATTAACAAGAAGCGCTACTAACAGTAAACTGAGATAGTGATTTACAACAAAGGATACCATATATCTTGAGAGTTAATTTGTGAGTTTTTTGATTGTTGGAGGAGTCGATCCTCGATGTTTTCCCGCCATAATGAGTATTCCACGAGGGTTCGGGCTTGCAGCCAGACGACGCCGACACCCTTTCACCTATCATGCATTTGAAAACTACGCACATGCTTCACCACGAGTTTTTTGGTATGAAGTCAGTGATGTGCAGCAGGAATTTCCAGCTCATCTGAAAATGGCTGAATGGTTGCCGGCCGAAATCCGAGTATCGTGGCCACATATCTACGTCATCCGGCTGTAAGCCAGATACCTCATGGAACATACAGGGTGTCCTTTACTGATGTCTTAGGATGGCATTTTATGGTTGCTGGATATATTGCAATGTAATTTAAACATCAGAATAATCGACACTGTTCATAACTGAAACTTCCACAACAGTCGTACGAAATTTTTATTACTGAAGTCTTACACAGCCCGGTACTACTAAAAACAGTACAAAGTGTACTTGTCCAAGTAAAGTCAAAAGGCAGTCCATCTGCCGTACACGCTCGTCAGACAGAGTATGGAACAGTGACCATACTAAAACCACTTTTCAATGTACCTGACGTTAAAAGTTGGTTTTAGCGTGGTCACTTTTCCATACGTCTTCGGATGAGCCGCGTACAGCAGATGCGCTGCCGCTCAACTTGACTAGGACATGTACGCTATTCACTAATGGGCCAGACACCCCTAAACCACGCTGTCTAAGACTTCAGTAACAAATCTTTTGTATAACTGTAGTGGAAGTTTGAATTATGAACAATTTAGGTAACAATTGTGGATGTCCCTTTAACATCTGAGAGGCTTAAGAATTTCTGGAGAGACATAAGGAAGAAGAAGAAGAAAAAGATTTACAAGTATTATAAATGCACCCAAATTTCTGAAAACCGATATTGGCCAAATTGGAAATGTTAAAAAAATTAAGTATCTTGGAGAGATAATACAAGAAAATGATTTGGAAGAAGACGCTGCAATAGGAAAGGGTACATAAGATGGGAAGGGAATGTGGTATAGCTCAAGACCTTAACAATAATAAATTCTCGTCCAAAAATGCAAAAAATAAGGCATTACAGAGCAGCAGTGAAGCCAGAATGTCTATGTGGCAGCGAATATCTATCATTAAATTATAACTTGGGTTAATTAAAAAACAACACAACTGAGAATAGCTGTGTTGACAATATCTTTTCTATACACCAGATGTCTCAGAAAAATCAAGATCTCTATTTCGAGTTCGTTGGTTTAGAAAAGGAGTGTGGTTCTGTTCAAATGGTTCAAATGGCTCTGAGCACTATGGGACTCAACTGCTGAGGTCATTAGTCCCCTAGAACTTAGAACTAGTTAAACCTAACTAACCTAAGGACATCACAAACATCCATGCCCGAGGCAGGATTCGAACCTGCGACCGTAGCGATCTTGCGGCTCCAGACTGCAGCGCCTTTAACCGCACGGCCACTTCGGCCGGCTGTGGTTCTGTGACAGGGAGGTTACTATGGGCAGCTCTGGAACAGGTTGGAGTGGATGGTGCGTTAAAGTAGTTGGTGAAAAGGAGGTACCACCAGTAGCCGCGCGGAATGGCCGCGCGGTTTGAGGCGTGATGTCACGGACTGCGCAGCCGCTCCCGCCGGAGGTTCGAGTCCTCCCTCGGGCATGGGTGTGTGTGTTGTTCTTAGCGTAAGTTAGTTTAAGTTCGTGTAAGTAGTGTGTAAGTCTAGGGACTGATGACCTAAGCAGTTTGGTCCCTTAGGAATTCACACACATTTACCACCAATGCGAGACAATTGTGAAGGTTGGATGTAAGACATCAGAAAGCTTTAAAACGAGTAAAGGATTAAGAAAAGGATGTTATACGTCACAAACCTTATTTAAGTTGTGAAACGACCCCTTAGAAAAATTAATGAATTGCTGTGCTGATAAACCTCTTACATTATTTGCTTTTCAAACAGCTGAGCAGAACTGAACGTACTCAGACATTTCGCTCTTTACTTATTCTGATCAACACTAAACTGACACACAATATTTTTAGCGCAACGCAATCTGACTTTCAATAATCCCTGCAAAAGAATGGCCCTGACTAACATTAACCTATACCTTTCACAAATCACTTACCTCACAAAAATCTTCGTTACTCAAACTACTGCAATACAGCGAGCGCCAATACTGCCAGCTAAATAAAAGATTCAAACTACTGAAGGCAGTAACTACTGATAGGCATAGTTATCAAATGAAAGATTTTGAAAAGAACAAACAATGTATTTACCTTAATAGTGTTCAAAAGTCATAATATATATTGCAGTTCATGACATCCATTCTTACAAATGTACTATTTCTGATGGACACACGTCCAGATCATCCGCTCTCAAAAATCCGCCATCTCTCTCCCCACATCCACCACTGCTGGCGGCTCACATCCAACTGCGCAACGCTACGCGCTGTTAGCAGCCAACTGCCCAACACTACAATAGCAAATTCCAACAATGCAAACCAGCCACAGACTGCACACAGCACAGTCAGTGATTTTCATACAGAGCGCTACGTGGCATTACCAACATAAAAACCTAAACAGGCTACTTACAGTTGTATTCACAAGCTTTTCTCGGTTACTGGAACAGATAGTGCAGAAGTTTGAGTGTGACAGTACAGCATCAAAGTTTACATTCATTACTGTTTGCCGACGATCTAGTGCTTATGCTCTTGATAAGGGTGATGCCACGTATGAAATGAGAGAATTAATGGATACTTATAAACAATGGGGACTAACAGTGAATATGGATAAAATAGAATATCTTGTTGTGGGAAGTGGGCAAGGTGAGCGTTTAGATTTTGAATCTGACCGGATAAGAAATGTGGAAGTGTCCAAGTATCTGGATTCACTAATCGATAAGACTGAACAGTGTGACTTGCAATATCAAAAAATTGTTCAGATGGCTTTGAGCACTATGGGACTCAACATCTGAGGTCATCAGTCACCTAGAACTTAGAACTACGTAAACCTAACTAACCTAGGGACATCACACACATCCATGCCCGAGGCAGGATTCGAACCTGCGACCGTAGCAGTCGCGCGGTTCCAGACTGAAGTGCTTAGAACCGCACGGCCACCGCGGCCGGCTGCACATATCACAAAGGATAAGTAGAGCGAGGATGACTATTAGATCATGAAATGGTATCTATTCGAGCAGGGACATATCCAGACGAACAGAGAAGGCAGTGATCGTGCTGTGGTTGAAAGCAATTTGACAAATGGCTCAGAATGTTGAACACTGTATGAAAGACAGAGGGGGAACACTGAGGCTGTCGAAATGGATGGGATACGACGGAGCATGAGAGTGACCCTCTTGGATGGACCGAGGAATTTATATGTACGAATGGAGATGGATGCAGTGGAACCAGTCACAGATAGGATTGAAGCTCGAGCTCTGAGATGGTGTGGGCGTGTCCGACGGATGGAGGAACAACGGTGGCCGCAGTGTTTGCTCATCTGGTCTCCGCCAGGGAGGAACCAGGAGAGGCCGAGGCCAACATGGAGGGGAACTGTAGCCAAAGCCATGGAAAGGAGGGTCTGCCGGAAGCAGACAGGCAGGATACGAGTTTGTGACATCTGAGAACAGCCAATGCTGATAAGTGGAAAGACTGGTCAAGAAAAGTAAAGGTAAGTAGTGTAAGTAGGCTGTTTAGGTTTTTGTGTTGGTAACGCCACGTAGCGCTCTATATGAAATTCACTGACTGTGCTGTGTGAAGGCTATAGTTGGTTTGCATTGTTGGAGTATATGCTATTGTAGTGTTGGACAGTTGGCTGTTAACAGCGCGTAGCGTTGCGCAGTTGGAGGTGAGCCGCCAGAAGTGGTGGATGTGGGGAGAGAAATGGCGGAGTTTTGAGAGCGGATGATCTGGACGTGTGCCCATAACAAACAGTAAATTTGTAAGACTGGATGTCATGAACTGCTATTATTATTATGACTTTTGAACACTATTAAGGTAAATACATTGTTTGTTCTCTATCAGAATCTTTCATTTGCTAACAATGCCTGTCAGTAGTTAGTGCCTTCAGTAGTCTGAATCTTTTATTTAGCTGGCAGTAGTGGCGCTCGCTGTATTGTAGTAGTTCGAGTAACGGAGATTTTTGTGAGGTAAGTGATTTGTGAAAGGTGTAGGTTAATGTTAGTCAGGGCCATTCTTTTGTAGGGATTATTGAAAGTCATACTGCGTTGCGCTAAAAATATTGTGTGTCTTTTAGTGTTGATCAGAATAGGTAAAGAACGAAATGTCTGATTACGTTCAGTTTTGCTCAGCTGTTTGAAAATCAAATAATGTAAGAGGTTTATCAGCACAGTAATTCATTAATTTTTCCAAGGGGACGTTTCCGTAGGAATACTGGAAAGATCAAAAACTATGGAATCTCGAAAATTACGTAGTAATGATGAAACTTAGCGAAAGATAGAAAACATATCAGAAGTAATGAGAAAAAGACTGTTATATTTTGGACATTTGTATCGAGTGCAAGAAAACAGATTATCCTTTTGTGGGATAAGAAGCCAACAACAAGCTATATCAATAAATTAAAAAAGGATTTAGAAAAAAGTAACACAAAAGGTGAAGAAACAACTGACACGGAAGTGTTTAGGGAAATGTACTGAATATGGAGAGGTTCCAAGGTAGAATGGTGAAAAAAAACGTGGACAGAAGACAGGGAGAAGAAACAAGAATAGAACAACGAATAGACGAATAAGGAATTTAAATTGGCACGTGGTCCTTTGTTGGCCAATCCGAACAAAGGGTCGCCCCTTCCTGCATACGTTTGTAAAAACGTTGCCACCATGGAGTTACCTGCAGACCGTTGCAAAATCGTTATCTACCGCCATGAAAATCCTCACGGAAGTGCGCTGTGATGTGAGCTGCCGAGTCAACGGCGACAAAACAACAACAGCCAAAATGAAAAGAGAAGAGAAAGAGTACGGTGGTCGGTTGGATGTGAACCAGGTCAGGCCACCTTCCCAGCATCCCGGGCCGAACAAAACATTTATAGCGTCGGAGATAACCTGTTGTGCGGAGCTGCATTTGCATACGCGACCGCGACGGAACAGGTTCTGGCGGGCCGCAGTTTGGGCGTCCGCGCTTTCCGACAGCAATAGCAGCGCCCGCCGGTGCTGGCGCCAGGCTGTGCCAGTACTGGCGCCAGTCCGGGACCAGCACTGGCCCCAGTCCGGAGCGCGCACTCCCACTTAAGCTATAGCTCATCTCAGGACCCGCTACTTACACGTCAGGCGGACCCGCTGCGGTCCTAGCGAGGCTGAGTGCGCAAGCTTCCAGGCCTCACACATACAAGTTATAAAGCACACTGGTGTGCCTTATTTAAGGACGAATGTAACTTTCGCAATGTGTCACTGACAAGTAATATAGCTCGATGGAACTTGGATCATAGTGTAATGTTATGTGGGCCTCACTGCCCTTTTTTTAACTAATTTGTGCCTGATTTTATTCTGAGAAGCTCAGTAATGTATGTAAATACCGTAAATGTAAGTTTGATTCAAAAAGTACTTGAAGTTAAGTGAAGCGCAGCTGGACAGCAAGAAACTCTTTAGCGCGCAATCCCCGCAACGATAGTATTAGAGAATCTTTGAGTATGAACTCTAAAAAAAAGACAATTAATTTATTAAAAAAAGAGGACTGTATCTTGTGGAAAGAGGACGTGTTGTTAGACCGTCACTCAGAACGTATTGTTACATTTAATGAAAATTGCTATTTCAGTGATAAAACCGTGTAAAGTATGTGTAAGTGTACAAAGTTCACTAAAATACAGGAAAGGAAATGCATTATCTATAGTTTTCATTCAATACGTAACAACCTCTCATAATTTCTTAATTGAAGTAATTGGATTTTGTTCTTGTGTAATAGTATGGTGCTGAACTCCACTGACGAATTTTCATGCAGCAGGACGTGTAGTTTGAAGGAAGTTTGGGTGCCAAGCGATCTCCTTTTCTCACGAAAAGCAGATTGCTGTTTGATCTTATTTACTTACAACAGTGGTCCCTTAGGTATGAAAAGCTACGAAAACTTGGGCTCAAAGCTATCCGCAATAAGGCCAGGTAACTAACAGAGTCGTATTTTAAACCTTAAAGAACAATAACTTCCTCCAAATTACAATACGTCACCAACTGGTGCAGAAGCTGATCACTCAAGGAGGCAGCAACCAAAATTCAGGTACCAGTTACGACTTAAAGTAAAAATCACAATCAAATTTCTCTCTCTCTCTCTCTCTCTCTCTGTCTCTCTCTCTCTCTCTCTCCAAACACATACATAAATATTCATATTATTAAGATAAAAGTCATTTTATAATAGGAAGAACTGCAACAGTATAGTACAAGAGATAACTGAAAGAAATGGCATATTTCAAATGAAATTATATGGTCCCAGAGACACTTTAAAGTGTCAAACATCTATGATGTATATGTGCAGACTGAAGCGACGAAATTTGTACCAACGCTAGGATTCGAACCCAGGTCTCCTGCTAACTAGACAGACGCGCTAACTACTACGTCACCATGATACAGTGGCTTTGCACAACCCTACGCACTAACCTAGCATGCCTCCCTTCTCAATAAAATTCCCATTCATGGCTCAGCTCACTTGGTATTCCCCCTAAACTCGAACAGAATTGTAAAGGCTCTCCGACTGGATTGGAATAGCACCTTAGCATCGAACGAAATGGGGGATCCTGCTTCAAACAAAGTTAATGAAGTGAAAGTATATCGTTCAAGAGACCTTTTCAAGTGTCAAATATCTGTGACGTATATATTCAGACTGGAGCGACGAAGGAAAGTTTCAACAAGGCCAGGATTCCAACCTGTGTATCCTTCTTACAAGGCAGACGCCCTAACCGTACGTCACCCTCGCATAGTCGCTTTGCACAACTGCGCGGACTGCCTTAGCACGTTACTCTCAACCTAAATTCCCATTCAGGCCTCATTTTCATTCCCCTCTTCAGCCTACACATATACATCATAGATGTCTGAGACTTGAAAAGGTCTCTGAAACAATACAGTTTCAATTCATTAATCGGGATTCGACCGTCGATCAATGCAAATGTCTCGGCCCATCGGGTGAATCACATTCGCAAATGTCATCGAGACTAACGGCGGCTAGAAACGTGCAGCGAACCTCGGACGCTGGCAAGTTGGAGCAGTTTAATGCTAAAAGAGACATTCTTCTGTGCTTGCATAAGACCTGTGGCAGTAATCGAAGACACGCTTACAGCTGCTAAGCACCTGCATCCCTTCATGTCATATTTCAGCAGTACGATTGTCCGTGTCTCGGAGTCAGAATCGTGCTACAGTGGAGCATCATAGTGAACTCACGCTGATGTCTCGGCGACTAAATTCGCCTGATGCAAATCCTAACGACCCCATCTAGGTTGCTATCGGGCACCACCGCCGCGTACGCAAATCGGCGGCCCGTCATTTACGCGAATTACATGACCCGCACGTAGACATCTAATGCCACATGCTTCCACGAAGCTATCTACAAATTGTCGTCTCCCTGACACGCAGAATCAGTGATGTATTTCGTTCCAAAGACGGACAAATAATCTATTAAGCAGGTGGTCATAACATTTTCGCTCATCAGTGTACAGTTTGCAGTGCCACCTATTGCCAAAAATGCTTTCTTGTTCTGCACTCTGCAGAACTGTGTCAGTAGCCTGCAAATTTTTGTGCCACATGCAACTTTAAGCACCACTTGCACGTGCAGCAATAGCTCCAGAATAGGTGTATTATAGCTAGTTCCAGGTGATTTCATTCAAAGTGGAATGCTATAGCCATCCATTATTATGTTTTACAAAATATTTCTGTATCAGATTTTTTTCTAGATATGAAATCCTGAAACGCGTTATACGATCAATAAAGTCATTCCTTGCCTTATATTTGACTTTTACTATTGCGATCCATACAGCCTTAATACAGAACTACTGATTAATGATTATAATGACCACCTGCCTCCTGTATGACTTTATGTCACATTTATATTATTTGAAGGTTAGTACGCCCGTGAAAAATTGTGCCTTCCTCACACCATAGCAGCTGGACCACCGAAACCAGCATACTTGACAACGCTGGACGTATGTTCATATGGCGAGAGGAGAGCACACGTAATGCACCCAGGAACATTGTCGAACATGATCATTTTGGTGGTGTAGATGTTAACGGTGTGGGGAGGAATAATGTTCCGTGGACGTCCTGACCTCCAAATCTTTGAATGCGGTTACACTCACCGAACAACCTTATTATGACACTTTACTCCTTCTCCAAGTTCGTCCTTTCAATGGTGCCTTCGGCCCTAACTCCATTTTCCCGGATGCGCGACGGCAACTAACACTGCAGGCGGAGGAACTCTTCGAACTAGAGGATATTGGGCGAATGGACTGGCCTGCTCGTTCCCCTGATTGAAATCCCATAGAGCACGTTTGGGGTAGCGTGGGGAGGGGTATTGCAACACTTCCACGTGCACGAACCACAACCCAGAACTTAACAACTGCGCTGTCGGAGTAGTGGAAGTTATTTCCACAAAAACTCATCATGAACCTTGTGGCCAACATGAGAGCACGTTGAAGAGCATGCACTTCCGTCCACGGTAATCACACACACTATTACGAACCATGTCCCGCCTTTTTCTAATTCCAGAGGACCATCACGAATGGCAGCGACTTCAGTACAATTATTGTCTTTGAATAAAAGTGTCATTGATGCATATATGTGGACTGAACTGACGTATGAAAATTTGTACGACGGTCACGATTCGAACCTGTGTCTCCGGCTCACTAGACAGATGTGCTAGTCAGTACGCCAGCCTATTACAGTGGTTTGGCACAACTGCGTGGACCACCCTAGCACGCTTCCCTCCTCAATCCAAATTGCCATTTACACCTCAGCACACTTGGTATTCCCCCTAAACTTGAAAAGCATTGCAGAGGCTCGCCGACTGTATTGGAGTAGCACATCAGCATCGAACGAAACTGGGAATCCTGCTTGGACTCAGGCATAGGTGCCCACTGCACGATATCGTTGGGTCAACAAGTGAACACTTAGGGGTGGTCGGCCGCAGGGCTCCATGATCAACAATGTACGATGAACGATCTGCTGTGAAACACTTTTGCGTGGTCTTTCGGCAGGGATGCCACAGATTACCATCTACTTACTTTACAGAGCAGGCAAGCCTGTGAATCCCACGTTCTGTGAAGAGTCCAACCATTTACCACGTGGACATTCGACCGGATTCGCCGTTTTCGAGATATTGATGCACAGGCTCTGCATATTAATGATCTCTCCTTTATCAAAGTCGCATGTCTCAATAGATTTCCTCGTTTGCACGCAATATCTTCACTATGGTGATGCCCCGACCGCGTCTGCTCCGCTTACATACATTTTTGACGCATCAAGTGCCCACAACGAAACCAGGCGGCATCCAACGTCGCGGTGGGCAATAGTCAAAATTGTTTGGCTTATCAGTGTATGTTGTTGTTGTGGTCTTCAGTCCAAAGAATGGTTTGATGCAGCTCTCCATGTTACTCTATCCTGTGCAAGTGTCTTCATCTCCCAGTACGTACTGCAGCCTACATCCCTCTGAATCTGCTTAGTGTATTCATCTCTTGGTCTCCCTCTACGATTTTTACCCTCCACGCTGCCCTCCAATACTAAATTGGTGATCCCTTGATGCCTCAGAACATGTCCTACCAACCGATCCCTTCTTCTAGTCAAGTTGTGCCACAAATTTCTCTTCTCCCCAATTGTATTCAGTACCTCCTCATTAGTTACATGATCTACCCATATAAACTTCAGCATTCTTCTATAGCACCCCATTTCGAAAGTTTCTATTCTCTTCTTATCTAAACTATTTATCGTTTGTTTGAAGCGTCATCAAGGCCGAGTGTGATGTCGAAGGCTCCAGACTATTGTCCCATTTCGAAGGAAAATTCTAGACATCATTGGGTAGGACTGAAAACATATCCGTCGCAATAGAAGACAAATACGGAGTTTCAAAGAAGTGACTCTTTAAATCTAATTAATTATTTTGGATAGGCTGGGTTCGATCTTTTTACTTAGAGTTCATTGCCGCCCCACGAGAAAGGGTTGTTTCTGGAGCAGCGGTCCACAGACTCCTCGTAAGTGCAGAGAGTTTTTGTTGTGCTCTTCAGTCCAGAGACTGGTTTGATGCAGCTCTCCATGCTACTCTGTCCTGTGCAAGCTTCTTCATTTCCCAGTACCTACCGCAACCTACATTCTTCTGAATCTGTTTAGTCTATTCATCTCTTTGTCTCCCTCTCCGATTTTTACACTCCACGCTGCCTTCAATACTAAATTGGAGATCCCTTGATGCCTCAGAACCTGTCCTACCAACCGATCCCTTCTTCTTGTCAAGTTGTGCCACAATTTCCTCTTCTCCATGTTTCACTTCCATACATGTCTACACTACACAAAAATACATTCAGAAAGGAATTCCTAACACTTAAATCTATACTCGATGTTAACAAATTTCTCTTCTTCAGAAACGCTTTCTTTGCCATTGCCAGTCTACATTTTATATCCTCTCTACTTCGACCAACATCAGTTTTTTCCTCCCAAATAGCAAAACTCATCATCTACGTTAAGTGTCTCACTTCCTAATCTAATTCCCTCAGCATCACCCGATTTAATTCGGCTACATTCCATTATCCTCGTTTTGGTTTTGTTGAAAAAATGGTTCAAATGGCTCTGAGCACTATGGGACTTAACATCTATGGTCATCAGTCCCCTAGAACTTAGAACTACTTAAACCTAACAAACCTAAGGACATCACACAACACCCAGCCATCACGAGGCAGAGAAAATCCCGGACCCCGCCGGGAATCGAACCCGGGAACCCGGGCGTGGGAAGCGAGAACGCTACCGCACGACCACGAGATGCGGGCGGTTTTGTTGATGTTCATCTTACATCCTCCTTTCAAGACACTGTCCATTCCCTTCAGCTGCTCTTCCAGGTCCTTTGCTGTCTCTGACAGAATTATAATGTCATCGCCAAACATCAAAGTTTTTATTTTTTCTCCGTGGATTTTAATACCTACTCCGAATTTTTCTTTTGTTTCCTTTACTGCTTGCTCAATATGCAGATTGAATAACATCGGGGAGAGGCTACAACCCTGACTCATTCCCTTTCCAACCACTGCTTCCGTTTCATTCCCCTCGACTCTTATAACTGCCATCTGGTTTGGTTTCTGTACAATTTGTAAATAGCCTTCCGCTCCCTGTATTTTACCCCTGCCACCTTCAGAATTTGAAAGCGAGTATTGCAGTCAACATTGTCACAAGCTTTCTCTAAGTCTACAAATGCTAGAGACGTAGGTTTACCTTTCCTTAATCTATTTTCTAAGATAAGTCGTAGGATCAGTATTGCCTCACGTGTTCCAACATTTCTACAGAATGCAAACTGATCTTCCCCGAGGTCGGCCTCTACCAGTTTTTCCATTCGTCTGTAAAGAATTCCTGTTAGTATTTTGCAACCGTGACTTATCAAACTGATAGTTAAGTAATTTTCACGTCAACATCTGATTTCTTTGGGATTGGTATTGTTATATTCTTCTTGAAGTCTGAGGGTATTTCGTCTGTCTCATACATCTTGCTCACCAGATAATAGAGTTTTGCCAGGGCTGGCTCTCCCAAGACTGTCAGTAGTTCAAATGGAATGTTATCTACTCCCGGGGCCTTGTTTCGACGTAGGCCTTTCAGTGCTGTGTCAAATTCTTCACACAGTGTCACAGTGTCACACAGTGTCATATCTCCCGTTTCCATAATATTGACTTTAAACACATCGCCCTTGTATAGACTCTCTATATACTCCTTCCACCTTTCTGCTTTCCCCTCTTTGCTTAGAACTGGTTTTCCGCCTGAGCTCTTGAAATTCAAACAAGTGGTTCTCTTTGCTGCAAATGTCTCTTTAATTTTCGTGTAGGCAGTATCTATCTTACCCCTAGTGATATACGCCTCTACATCCCTACATTTGTCCTCTAGCTATCCCTGCTTAGCCATTTTGCACTTCCTGTCGATCTCATTTTTGAGACGTTTGTATTCTGCATTTTTGTATTTTCTCCTTTCACCAATTAAATTGAATATATCTTCTGTTATCCAAGGATTTCTACTAGCCCTCGTTTTTTATTACTTGATCCTCTGCTGCATTCACTATTTCGTCTCTCAAAGCTACCCATTCTTCTTCTACTGTATTTCTTTCCCTCGCTCTTGTCAATTGTTCCTTAATGCTCTGTCTGAAACTCTCTACAACCTCTGGTTCTTTCACTTTATCCAGGTCCCATCTCCTAAAATTCCCACCTTTTTGCAGTTTCTTCAGTTTTAATATGCAGTTCATAACCAATATATTGTGGTCAGAGTCCACATCTGCCCTTGGAAATGTCTTACAACTTAAAACCTGGTTCCTAAATCTCTGTCTTACCATTGTATAACGTATCTGAAACATTCCAGTGTCTCCAGCCCTCTTTCATGTATGAAACCCTCTTTTATGAGTTTAAACCAGGTGTTAGGTATGATTAAGTTATGCTCTGTGCAAAATTCTACCGGGCGGCTTCCTCTTTCATTTCTTACCCCCACCCCAAATTCACCCACTACTTTTCCTTCTCTTCCTTTTCCTACTAACGAATTCCAGTCAGCCATGACTATTAAATTTTCGTCTCCCTTCACTATCTGAATAATTTCTTTTATCTGATCATACATTTCATCAATCTCTTCGTCATCTGCGGAGCTAGTCGGCATATAAACTTGTACTACTGTGGTAGGTGTGGGTTTCGTGTCAATCTTGGCTACAGTAATGCTTTCACTAAGCTGTTGTAATAGCTTATCCGCGCTCCTACTTTTTGTTCATTATTAAATCTCTCCCTGCATTACCCCTATTTGATTTTGTGTTTATAGCCCTGTATTCACCTGAACAGAAGTCTTGTTTCTCCTGCCAACGAACATCACTAATTCCCACTATATCTAACTTTAACCTATGCAGTTCCCTTCTTAAATTTTCTAACCTACCTGCCCGATTAAGGGATCTGACACTCCACGCTCCGGTCCATAGAACGCCAGTTTTGTTTCTCCTGATAACGATGTCCTCGTGAGTAGTCCCCGCCCGGAGATCAGAATGGACCGGCGCAAATGCACATCAATTACTGTACACTTATTATACCATAGGTGTAATGACTGTGACCCAGCTTATTATAAAATAAATTCTTCTTTATGCACATGGTAATGAGTTCACAGCGATATAAGTAACTGTTAAATTCGGGAGTATTACCCGATGCCACGCTTATCGAAAACTACAATCACAACAACTATGCGATATGACAAATGACATAACATTAAAAATACAATACCAATTGAAAAACATGACACAAGTTTTCATATAGGCTGTAAAAAAAAGGGGAAACAGAATAAATCTTTGAACACGGTTCACTCACCGGTCAATGTTGTTGTGACACTGCACACCTTCCTCGGTGTCCGTTGTTTCAAGAGTGCTTCCGTCGCTGACTTTATTTTTATGGATGACAATGCGCAACCACAAGGAACAACGCAGATGGGGGAGCCCTTGGAACGATGGGACACTCACAAATGAATGACTGTTCCTTCCTCTGTGTTAAACCCCATCGAGCCCAATTGGGATTCTATCTACATGGATACTCTGCCAATCACATTTAAGTGCATGGCAGAGGGTTCATCGAACCACCTTCACAATTCTCTATTATTCCAATCTCGCAAAGAGCGCGGAAAGAACGAACACCTATATCTTTCCGTACGAGCCCTGATTTCCCTTACTTTATCATGGTGATAGTTTCTCCCCATGTAGGTCGGTGTCAACAAAATATTTTCGCATTAGGAGGAGAAAGATGGTGATTGGAATTTCGTCACAAGATTCCGACGCAACGAAAAACGCTTTTCTTTCGTATTAAAGAACAACCACGTGCACCAAAGAAGTCCGACAGTTGTGAACAGCACTAGTAGAGGAACGAAACGCCGTACCACAACAACTGCTCACCTGGCTTGTGACCTGACTGGGTGCTCGTTGCAAAGCAAGCATTGCTGTCCATGGAGGTCACATACTCCAATAAGGACCACGTCTGATCTTTGTAATGTACAAGGGACCTTCATAAATCGCCGTGACTTCAACTCAGTTACTAGCTACACTATGTGATCAAAAGTATCCGGACATCCCCCCCCCCCCCTTTCCCCGAAAAAGTTTCTCATATTAGGTGCATTGTGCTGCCACCTACTGCCACGTACTCCATATCAGCAACCTCAGTAGTCATTAGACACCATGAGAGCGGAGGACCTTACGGACATCGAAGGTGGTCGGGTGATTGGTTGTCACTTGCGTCAGACGTCTTTACGCATGATTTCTACAGTCCCAAACATCCCTAGGTCTACTGTTTCCGATGTGATAGTGAAGTGGAAACGTTAAGGGACACGTACAGCACAAAAGTGTACAAGCCGACCACGTCTATTGACTGACAGAGACCGCTGACTGTTGCAGAAGGTTGTAATGTGTAATAGGCAGATATCTATCCAGACCATCACACAGGAATTCCAAACTGCATCAGGATACAATGCAAGTACTATGACAGTTAGGCGGGAGGTGAGAAAACTTGGATTACATGGTGGAGCGGCTGCTCATAAGCCACACATCACGGCGGCAAATGCCAAACGATTCCTCGCTTGGTGTAAGAAGCGTAAACATGGAACGATTGAACAGTGGAAAGACGTTGTGTGGAATGACGAATTACGGTACAGAATGTGGCGATCCGATGGAAGAGTATGTGTATGGCGAATGCACGGTGAACGTCATCTGCTAGCATGTGTAGTAAAATTCGGAGGCTGTGGTTTTATGGTGTGTTCGTATTTTTAATGGAGGAGGCTTGCACCCCTTGTTGTTTTGTGTGGCACTATGGCAGCACAGGCATACATTGATGTTTTAAGCACCTTCTTGCTTCTCACTATTGAAGAGCAATTCGGGGATGGCGATTGCATCTTTCAACACGATCCAGGACCTGCTCATAATGCACGGCCTGTGGCGGAGTGGTTACACGACAATAACATCCCTATAATGGACTGGCTGTGCGGAGTCCTGACCTGAATCCTATGTTTTGGAACGCCGACTTCGTGCCAGATCTCACCGAACGACATTGATACCTCTCCTCAGTGCAGCACTCCGTGATGAATGGGCTGCCATTCCCCAAGAAACATTCCAGCATATGATTGAACGAATGTCTGCGAGAGTGGAAGCTGTCATCAAGGCTTAGGGTAGCTGAATACTGGACTCTAGCATTACCGATGGAGGGCGCCACGAAATTGTAAGTCATTTTCAGCCAGGTTTCCGGATACTTTCGATCATATAGTGTATGTTCCAAGTTCCATAGTGCTTTGTCACTTGCCAATGACACATCATGCGAAAGTTACTTTCGTCCTTAAGTTTTGCACTCCAGCGTATTTTCATCTCGAATAATAGTTACAAATTTAATTTTTCGAATTGTATCAATCTGCCGCAACGGCTGTTGTTGCTTTAATGAACATATCCTTTTATTCTATATTGTCTACCATCACGTTGAAAATCGTCTGCTGTTAAAACATTTCAAGCTGTGCATTTATGCGAGCGTCGACGACAGCCAATTGTCTGTCTCAATAAATGAGTATTCCTCTGTTTGCTGGGAATGTACCTCGCTAGGTGGAAATTCTAAAGTAGTGTTGTGAGCGTGAACACCCACGCTTGCTCAGGCTCTTGCTCAGGAGCGGAGCAGTTGCGGAGTGGTGGGGAGTGAGAAGAATGCGCGCCGAGACAGTGGTAGCGACAGCGAAGGAGAAGCGCGAACTCCTGAATACGGGACGGTAACTTTTGTCAGTGGCGCCACCTAATTTCAGCAGTGTAAATGTTGTGTAACATCGATAATTTCTTCGCATTAAAAGCAGCAGAGAGAGGTACCTTATCACTGTGTAGTAGATACAGCATACTTTCAGGTAGTTCAACTTGCACATGTCTTATCCGCAAAAGATACAGAAAAGGAAAATCTGAAAGACTTGAACGTGTCGCATAGGTTTTTAAAGTTAAAAGGAAGCTCTCTGAACAGGAGGAAGAACAAGAAGAAGAAGAAGAAGAAGAAAAGAAGAAGGAATATCAACTGAATCTGCCGTTTGGATGTGCTACAAAAATGGACTATTTAGATTAAAGTTCAGTCTTGATCACGTTATGTCTGTTTTAATGAGTAACCGGTTTCGGTTTTTTCTATAAAACCATCTTCAGACCTGTGAATAAATTTTAAGAAATACTAGATACCAATCTTTAAATGAATGAAAAAGTCTAATGATGTCAAAATTTTTTTTAACAAAATAAAATAAAATTAGTTATACCCATTGGCTCCTTTGGCCTGGTAGGTGGAGCTCTCCTTGCTGCTGTGCAGTCAACTGATGGTTATGAGTGCTGAGCACGAGCTTAAATATGCAGAGGCTCCGCCTACTTCCTGTCACACTACTTCATAACTGCCAATCAGCGTTCATAATATGACGCCATCGTCAAAGTATAAAAGTAGGAAATACACTAATAACATAAAATTGATTCATTTAAATATCTGATTAACAGATAGTAGTTGTGTCTACAACTTATTTATATTTTGAATGAAAACAGTGAATTACGATGTGTGATAGCTGTGCCCTCTATGGACAACCTTAATACTATTACAGTGCCAGTTACATCAAAGATGTAAAATCCTTGGCGTTGTGGTATATATCGATTATACCAAGTCGCCTACATCACAATTGCATCTTTGTTGGATGCTGCAGAATCGTCTTGTTTTAACTGTAGTGTTTATGGCAATGTTCTTTATAGCATTAAGTTAGCAGCCAATAGTATGTTCCACATTATGTATATCTGATTAACTGATGAGACTGCTGATGCAGCAATTTTACATACATTGCTTTTGCCATGGGTATAACTAATCTTATATTTTTATTTTTAAAAAACAAAAGAGTAGATGCTTTTATTATAAAATTTCATCAAAAAGGTCGTAATAATATTTTTCGCGAAAATCTAATTGTTCATTGAGCAGCATTGATGATTTGGTTTTCAAATGAGCATATATCTCGATTTCTTCTAAGATATTCATAAGTAAGCCTTTATTTGCATAAAGAAGAACTTGTAAATTCTGTTGTACTGTCCCCTCAGCATGATTATTGAATGTTATATGATATATATATAAAAATATAAGATTAGTTATACCCATGGCAAAAGCAATGTATGTAAAATTGCTGCATCAGCAGTCTCATCAGTTAATCAGATATACATAATGTGGAACATACTATTGGCTGCTAACTTAATGCTATAAAGAACATTGCCATAAACACTACAGTTAAAACAAGACGATTCTGCAGCATCCAACAAAGATGCAATTGTGATGTAGGCGACTTGGTATAATCGATATATACCACAACGCCAAGGATTTTACATCTTTGATGTAACTGGCACTGTAATAGTATTAAGGTTGTCCATAGAGGGCACAGCTATCACACATCGTAATTCACTGTTTTCATTCAAAATATAAATAAGTTGTAGACACAACTACTATCTGTTAATCAGATATTTAAATGAATCAATTTTATGTTATTAGTGTATTTCCTACTTTTATACTTTGACGATGGCGTCATATTATGAACGCTGATTGGCAGTTATGAAGTAGTGTGACAGGAAGTAGGCGGAATTCCCAAATACCTAAATTAAGATCACAGATTAAACTGCATAAAAAAGAGAAATCTATACGACCTATTGTCAACTACAGAAGTAGTCCTTCATATAAACTAAATATGAAACTTAATAAAATTTTGAAAGCATTCTATACATATGACAGCAACTTCAGTATCAAAAACAGTTATGAACTAACACAACAAATCCACAATATAGACATTCCAACTAGTGCAAATTTCGCCTCATTAGATATTAAAAATTTATACACAAATATACCAATTACTGAGACGATTAATATAATTAGGGATAACTTAATACAATACAAAAATATGACTAAAGACGAAATAATCGAACTTATAGAACTACTTGAATGCACTTTAGATTACAATTATTTCTCGTTTAATACTAAAATCTATTGTCAGAAAGATGGCTTAGCAATGGGAAATTCTTTGGCTGGGACAGTAGCAGACATTTTCGTAAACCACATTGAGACGCAATTCCTGAAAAATAACCCTGATATCGCAAATAAAATCATATATTACAAGCGATATGTAGACGATACATTATTACTTTATAATGGTTCAAAAGACGAAATTGAGAAACTTGCTATAAAATTAAACTCTATGCATCCAAAGTTACAATTTACAGTTGAGCATGAAAATCGAAAATCTATTAACTACCTAGATCTCACTATAACTAATAACAACGGGAAACATTTATTCACCATATACAGAAAACCTACAACCACTGATGTTATTATTAATGCTACATCATGTCATCCTGACAAGTATAAAAAAGCATTTTTTAAGTCTATGATACACCGAATACTAAAATTACCGCTAGAAGCTAATGAGATCAAAAAGGAAATGACCATCTTAAAACAAATTGCAAAAACCAACTCTTTCGACACACGACAGGTAGATATCATTTTTAATAAAGTACAATAATCACAAAGTACTCCACTAATAAGTAATCCAAAATATATGAAGATGACATATATGGGAAACATATCAGATAGAATCACTAACTTATTCAAAAATTCTGGAATAACAATAGCATTTACAACTGACAATACTTTACAACAAAAATTAAGACATACCGTAAATAAAGATAATGGAAAATCTAACAGATCAGGAGTGTACAAGATCCAGTGTAGAGACTGTGAGAAAATATATATCGGCCAAACAGGTCGAATTTTTGCAGTAAGGTACAAAGAACATACGTCAGGTACCTCACGAACAAAGTCTGTTTTTGGTCATCATATAACATTCAATAATCATGCTGAGGGGACAGTACAACAGAATTTACAAGTTCTTCTTTATGCAAATAAAGGCTTACTTATGAATATCCTAGAAGAAATCGAGATATATGCTCATTTGAAAACCAAATCATCAATGCTGCTCAATGAACAATTAGATTTTCGCGAAAAATATTATTACGACCTTTTTGATGAAATTTTATAATAAAAGCATCTACTCTTTTGTTTTTTAAAAATAAAAATATAAGATTAGTTATACCCATGGCAAAAGCAATGTATGTAAAATATGCTGCATCAGCAGTCTCATCAGTTAATCAGATATACATAATTGGCTGCTAACTTAATGCTATAAAGAACATTGCCATAAACACTACAGTTAAAACAAGACGATTCTGCAGCATCCAACAAAGATGCAATTGTGATGTAGGCGACTTGGTATAATCGATATATACCACAACGCCAAGGATTTTACCCCCTTGATGTAACTGGCACTGTAATAGTATTAAGGTTGTCCATAGAGGGCACAGCTATCACACATCGTAATTCACTGTTTTCATTCAAAATATAAATAAGTTGTAGACACAACTACTATCTGTTAATCAGATATTTAAATGAATCAATTTTATGTTATTAGTGTATTTCCTACTTTTATACTTTGACGATGGCGTCATATTATGAACGCTGATTGGCAGTTATGAAGTAGTGTGACAGGAAGTAGGCGGAGCCTCTGCATATTTAAGCTCGTGCTCAGCACTCATAACCATCAGTTGACTGCACAGCAGCAAGGAGAGCTCCACCTACCAGGCCAAAGGAGCCAATGGGTATAACTAATTTTATTTTATTTTGTTAAAAAAAATTTTGACATCATTAGACTTTTTCATTCATTTAAAGATTGGTATCTAGTATTTCTTAAAATTTATTCACAGGTCTGAAGATGGTTTTATAGAAAAAACCGAAACCGGTTACTCATTAAAACAGACATAACGTGATCAAGACTGAACTTTAATCTAAATATAACAATTAATTGATCACTGTATTCCAGAAATGTTTACCAAAATTGTGAAAAATGGACTACTTGTAGGCCTCGAGGCGTGTGAAGAATGGTGATTTGACGAATGAATGGTTGATAACTGCATCTGAATATTTAAGTCCGCTTCGGACAGAACACTTACGCGTGGTGCAGTAGTGATAATCACGCCACACGCAGGTTATGGCAGATGACGTTCAGAGCCAGCTTGAAAATCTTTGTAAAGAGTTTAACGCTTTATAGAAATGTAGATATTGCAGGCACACTGCCGATTGTTACAGTCTTAGTGACATTGAAGAAAGGGTAGAAAATATTGGTTTGTCATTATTAGTTTGTCTACAGATGGAATGCCAATCATGTTGGAAAATAAATCAGGATTCGTAATGCAACTGAACGGGGAGATAAAGAAGCTGGCTCTGAACTACAGCTTAAAGTAATTTATCTGTGGTGCAACAGTAAATATAAGACATTCTAAATTTCTGCATGAAGTTCCCTCAGGACTGATTTCCTCATTTGTACAAGTCACCACACGGCTCCCTACCATATTCTCCGTGGCGTTGGAGGAGTATGTACTTCCGCTCACAGGCTTGCGCTCATCACCTTGCCCTGCTGTAAGGCACATCTTAGCAAGACGTCTGAACATTGAATGAAATGAAATGAGCGTATGACATTGTTGGCCGGGAGGCCCCATCCGCCCAGTGCAAGTCTTATTGCAGTCGACGCCACACTGGGCGACTTGCGCGCCGGTGATGAGGATGAAATGATGATGAGGACAACGCAACACCCAGTCCACGAGCGGAGAAAATCTCCAACCCGGCCGGCAATCGGACCCGGTGAGGCGTAGCGCCTTCGCATCGCTCCTGTCGCTTGTTAGGACGATATCGTTATAGGCATGAGTCGTCGGCAGATGGCACCAGCTGACATGGACCTGAGTCACAGAGCTGCACGTAGTTGTACTAGTAGGCGGCAGAGGTCAGCAGTTGACGGACAGTGCTAGCAGTCGTAGTCAAAACAATGTTGTAAATTACGTTATGTTAGATTAATATTTAATGTACTTGCATAGTTATAATTGTGCAGTAATTAGCAGTGTGAGTGTTGTATGAGTGAAGAAGAACACAGGAAAATGGAAAATGTTTTGTTTATACACGAAGTACCAGTTAAACTCTACAGAGGATTTACTATAATTAAATGTGCAGTCAGTTTATGGTACTAATAAATCGTGAGTAGAACACAAATTAATCGGTAATTTCAGAAGGAGTAATTTTATATTTGATACTTTTCTAAATTTATTTTTTTAGCAATTGCCATAGAAAGAAATGTTTTACTATGATTGGTCATTCAAGTAAAGCGCGGGTTAGCGCGGGATAATACTGCAACCTGATTTGCTTTTTGTGATATCAGTCAATCAGAAAAATGCAGGCTCGCGCCAATCTATGCTGGGAACAAAGCCTTTGGTGTGATCTAGGGGGGTCGGGGCTGAGAGTTCGAACTAGTAACATCTCATTGAAAACAGCTCCGACGAAAGTACTGTAAAATCGCGGAAAAATGCTAATTACGAGTTCACGAAGTAGTACAAAGTGTATTTAAGTGAACGGTATAGTGGAAGTCGTGTGGAATTTCGGTCGGAATATCAAAATTATTGCTTTTGACTGTTAGTTAAAACCGCGTGGCGTGTTGTGCGATCTAAGACTGGAACATGTATTACGTGTAGAGCAGAGTGCACAACATTTGAGCGAGCATTTTCATAACTAAACGATCCGGTGAACTCTATTAACTTCGGTAACGGGTGTAAATACCATAAACTGGCTACGTGTGTGATTGTGGTGTGCGTGTGAACTTTGTATTGTGTTGCCACTTAGTACGGACTTCGCAGTATTAACTGTGATCTTTATCGTAAAAATACACCTGAAAATTTACATTGCCAAGTTAAAACTTTTATTTCAGTAGCTAGCCACATCCCGTTTACCGGACATGGGGGACGCAGAATCAGTTATCGAGGGCCATGTGATCAGCAGACAAAGGGCCATTCTCGTCTGGACACCGTGAGAACGTACTGATCTGTTTAGTATAGATAGTTTGTCTAGTGATAATGAAGTGGGCACGCTGAAGCGACTTCGTTCTGAATTATGATGAAATGGTTGCTGGTTGTTTGCTTTCGCTGCAGCACTGGCGTCATTGTATGTTATAACCTTTCCAGATTATTCCGTGAGGTACTTTGCACTCGTGTTTAACGTGGGCAACATTACATCTCTCTTAGAATTCATAACTTCTTTAGTAAACGAGGAAATAAATATCTAATTTTTATTGAGTCATCCGGGTTGCTCTGCCAATCATCAAAAAATATCTCAGGCCTTAGTGGTAATATAGGATGTTTTCTTTATCCGTTATGTACAGATGGTCGTATAAAGACACGTGTCAACTGAATTGAATTTTTATGATACATGACATTTCTGAACAATATATTAAGTATGCATGTTATTTTGGATTCTTAAGAAATCATTTATAAATCCCCTAAACTTCATTCGTGTTAACGTTTTACGTGTTCCATATCTATATATGTTTTTACTTAAAACCTACGTTTTCGAACGTACTACGTTCGCTTTAACTACCTTCAAAGCCGATAGGGAATAAATTGACTTCCTCTGTGCTGGAATTTATATTTTAAATGATTGTCAGCTATGCACGTGCGTTCGTGTTGCTGCGGAACTTCAAGACACATGCTTACGGAGACTGAGACTACGAAACAGAATTCTGCTATCACACTAGCTCAGATTTTTTCAAGTAATAGCTGTTGAAGGACACAGAGTACACAAACACATTTGCATCACACGAATTACACCTATAAGGTGGAATCCATACACGCATATAGTGAGCAGCTGCATGAGATCTTCTGTAAGGATTATATTTTCTATTTTATCTTGGTTTAACTTGTGTTAAATAACCCCTTTCATTATTCTGTTGCGCTATGAGAAAGTTCTTACCACGACGAAATTTAAAAACAAAGTCAGGTTGCGTTTATTTACATATGGGTCGGATTCTACAGGGCGATTACGTGACGGAGTTACAAGTTTCAGGGATCATGGAGAAGGGTAAATGTATCAATTTGAGATAAGGAACCCTGGTATGGGAACGAGCGCATCCAAAGTTATAAGTGAACATCGTTCTGATACTTCTGACGTTCGAATACATGTACCGGTATTGTTGTTGCTAACTTTCAGAGGTAGTAGCACGGACAAAAAAAATTAATAAACATGAGCTTTAAAATACATACCTTTAGTGCTATGAGAACTTGTTCATCTTCGGCATTGATAAACTCATCAATTCTACTGAAAGCGCTCTAAAATGCAAAACTTATGGTCTGGGCACTTGTTCAGTATAAGGGATGCGTTTCATAGCAGTGAAGATGAACAAGTGCTAACAGCTCTTAAGGTATGCATTTTACAGCCCATGTTAACTAGAAATTTTGTTCTTGTTTTGGTATGTACCACCACCTCTGAAAGCATCCTGCCTTAAAGTCTTAGCAACAGCGGTACCGGTACATGTATTCCACTGTCACAAGTATCAGGACAATTGTCGCGTATAACTTTCCAGTCGGTCGCTCCCGGAGCAGCATCCCTTATCTCAGATTGATACATTTACCCATATCCATCATCCTTGAAAGTTTGTAACATCCTCAAGGAGTCAGCCTTTATCCAAGGTGTTCCAGCAATTCGTTCAAATTTATACTGGACGTAGAGAATATACTTATTGAAGCTTCCTGGCAGGTTAAATTATTTGCCGGACCGAAATTCGAACTCGGGACCTTTGCCTTTCGCCGGGTAAGTGCTCTGCCAGAAAGTTTCATATCAGCGCACACTCCGCTGCAGACTGAAAATCTCATTCTGGAAGCTTTCCCTACTCTGTGGTTAAGCCGTCTCCCCAATATCCTTTCTTCCAGGAGTGCTAGTTCTGCTAGTTTCGCTGGAGAGCTTCTGTGAAGTTTGGAAGGTAGGAGACGAAGTACTGGCAGAAGTGGAGCTGTGAGGACGGTTCGTGAGTCGTACTCGGATAGCTCAGATGGTAGAGCACTTGCCGGCGAAAGGCAAAGGTCCCGAGTTCGAATCTCAGTCCGGCACACAGTTTTAATCTGCAGAGTGAAAATCTCATTCTGGGAATATACTTATTTATGAGACCTGATGGCGATTTCTATTACTGGGGACGATTTACACAGACGGTTGTTTAGCACGCTAATTAAAACAGTGGAATCCAGAGGAACTATTCGAATGCGGAACCACTGGCGCGCATGCAAGCAGTCCATCGTCGGACCATTGACTGTTGCGTAATAAAATGTAATTCCTACGCCCATCCTTACAATGCCATTCATTATATGGCTACCTGTTTCAGTGCTTCAGTACACCACCTTCAGCCCTTAACTAGCGGTGAGAGTGTTAACTCCAATCGTATTTATCAGTGACCAACATCTGTGAACTGGTTTTCGCAGACTATCTGTAAAGACATTGCTGTGTCTCCAACCATCAACTTCCTTCTTGGCTACTGAAGAATCGTGTATACGATTGGAGTTAACCCCTTCAGCATCAGTTAAGGCCTGAAGATGATGTACTGCGGCACCGAAACTTGTAGCCATGCAAGAAATAACATTGTAAGGGCGGCTATAGGTGTTCCATTTTATTACATACGTGAACAGCAGAAGCCTTCAAACCTCCAATCATGGACGTGCATTGATTGTCATGTCCGTTCGAAGATTCATGGCATGTGCACAATAGTACAAGCAGTGACGGCAGTTCCAGAAACGAGCCCTCCTTCTCTTTCCACAACGGCTTCATACACCAGCTGTTTAATATGTCCCCAAACACGGTAGGTCAGATGATCTGGATGGCCAGGTCGCATGGTCGATTCCCAAAAGCGGCTCTCAGATGATTCATCGCAGAAATCCTGATGTGGGTTGGCGCCTCATCGTGCTCTGTACACTCTTTGAGTAACATTCAGAGGCACTTCCGGCAATGATATTCAACGAAAATTCGATAACTCCGTCGTTTGAGACGGGATGGGAGAATCTATACTCCAGTCAACCGCTCGTGGATTGACATGTGCTCAAACATGAGAATTGTGGATCTTTGAATGTCACTACTCAATCCCAGTCAGTGATACCGAAATGACAGATTATGTCAGTACCACTAACAAAATGTTCGCTAACATTTCAAGCTGAATTGAGTGAAACATGTTCTTTATCGAAATATATTTGTTTTGATGTTCTCTATCTCCTCTATTCATTTGGACGAATAATTTAGTAACACCCTGTGTAAAGGAGTAATTTTTCAGGGAATTAAAAACGGTGCTTATAATTTCTTATGAACTCACAGGTTAAACTATAAAGTAGTGCAAGGCATTCAAAGTACACTACTGATTGTGAAAATTGCATCAAGGAGACAACTGAGTACATTGAAATTTCTTCCATAGAATAGCAACAGACAATACACAATTGATTCAAATTAGAGAACTGTACATGCACTTTGACCGTGAGAATTCGGCATGGTGTGAAACAGTCACGTGCTGCAATGAGACGCTCTAGAAATCATGGCAGCGTATCGAAGACCCACAAGACATGTTACTGAGAAGCACACTGCTACACCGTTTGTGGACATGTCCACGAAGCATTCTCAGTGGATGCAGGATGACCAAAACGAACAATTTTCCTATAGAACATATCCCAGATTGTTAAAAACTATTCAGAAGCCAAGATCGCATAATTTATTTTTTATTTAAGACAGTCGGTTTCAACAGACTTTGCTGTCTTCTTCAGGTCTTAAACACCTTTTTGTAGTAAAACATGTTCATTTTATGTTAAACCTCATGCACATCTTGTGCGTGAGGTTCAGCCTAAAATGAATATATTTTACTACAGAAAGATGTGTAAGACTTGAAGAAGACAGCAAAGCCTGTTGAAACTGAAAAGCTAGTGTAGTGATAACTCGCCTGAATCAAGAGAAAGGGGAAACCTAACTACAAGACTGGACAGGGCGAGAGGACACGTGTTAATACCTCAGGTAATAATTTTCATGATACTTAGGTGAAATGTACATGGTAAAAGTTATAGAGAGATCAGTATCTTCTTCATTTGAAAATGGTTCAAATGGCTCTGAGCACTATGGGACTCAACTGCTGAGGTCATTAGTCCCCTAGAACTTAGAACTAGTTAAACCTAACTAACCTAAGGACATCACAAACATCCATGCCCTAGGCAGGATTCGAACCTGCGACCGCAGCGGTCTTGCGGTTCCAGACTGCAGCGCCTTTAACCGCACGGCCACTTCGGCCGGCCTCTTCATTTGAGCTGGTCTTCCTACAGACCGTGTAAATAACTGCTCTTCATTTAACTTGTGCTTTATTCAATCATTTTTCATTCAAAAAGTATTTCCGGATTTCTACTTTGCTCCAGTTTTAATTTTTGGTTTTTTCTAGATGTGGGAATCTAAAATGTTCTTTTGAAATGTATCTCAGTTCAGAATTGCATGTGCCTTAATACAAACATCGTATAAAGTTTTGCATCACCCCGGTCCCAGAACTCTTGAAGACAGACATTGACTGTTGATATTTATTACATAGTCCCTTTAGCTTTTCAGACCTGTCACTAAACCCGCCCAAAGATGTAAACATCCATGCATGAGCAACGCCTATTAGACGGAGGAGGTCCGACGGCCAATCAGTCTCAGTCATTCCACCACGCCGGTCACGATGGCCGAGCGGTTCTAGGCGCTTCAGTCCGGAACCGCGCGACTTCTACGGTCGCAGGTTCGAATCCTGCCTCGGGCATGGATGTGTATGGTGTCCTTAGGTTAGTTAGGTTTAAGTAGTTCTAAGTTCTAGGGGACTGATGACCTCAGAAGTTAAGTCCCATAGTGCTCAGAACCATTTGAACCATTCCACCAGGAAGGAAGTACACGGCTCATGTTGTCTGTAGTTCAGTCATGCCTAAATGGTCATTACCGTGTTTGGTCGTGTCCGCATTGTTACTTTGTGCCAGGAAGGGCTCTCAACAAGGGAAGTGTCCAGGCGTCTCGGAGAGAACAAAAGCTATCTTGTTCGGACATGGAGAAGGTACAGAGAGACAGGAACTGTCGATGACATGCCTCGTTCAGTCGTTCAAGGGCTGCTACTGCAGCGGATGACCGCTATCTACGGATTATGGCTCGGAGGAACCCTGACAGCAACGCCACCATGTTGAATAATGCTTTTTCATGCAGCCACAGGACGTCATGTTACAACTCAGACCGTGTGCAATAGGCTGCATGATGCGCAACTTCACTCCCGACGTCCACGGCGAGGTCCATCTCTGTAACAACGACACCATTCAGCGTGGTACAGACAGGCCCAACAAAATTCCAAATGGACCGCTCAGGATTGGCGTAACATTCTCTTCACCGCTGAGTGTCGCATTTGCCTTCAACCAGACAATCGTTGGAGACATGTTCGGAGGCTACCCGGTCAGGCTGAACGCCTTAGACACACTGTCCAGCGAGTGCGGCAAGCTGGAGGTTCGTGATGTTTTGGGGTGGCATTATGTGGGGCCGAAGTACGCCGCTGGTGGTCACGGAAGGCGCCGTAACGGCTGTACGATACATGAATGCCATCTTCCGACCGATAGTGCAACCATATCGGCTGCATATTGGCGAGGCATTCGCCTTCATGGACGACAATTCACACCCCATCATGCAAAGCTTGTGAATGACTTCCATCAGGATAACGACATCGCTCGACTAGAGTGGCCAGCATGTTCCCGAGACATGAAACCTATCCAACATGCTTGGGATAGATTGAAAAGGGCTGTTTATGGACGACGTGACCCAACAACCACTCTGAGGGATCTACGCTGAATCAACGTTGGGGAGTGGGACAATCTGGACCGACAGTGCCTTGATGAACTTGTGTATAGTATGCCACGATAAACATAGGCATGCGTCAATGCAAGAGGACGTGCTAATGTGTATTAGAGGTACCAGTGTGTACAGCAATCTGGACCACCATCTCTGAAGATTTCGCTGTATGGTGGTACAACATGCAATGTGTAGTTTCCATGAGCAATAAAGAGGGCGGAAATGATGTTTTTGTTGATCTCTATTCCATTTTTCTATACAGGTTCCGGAGCCCTCGGAACCAGGATGATGTAAACTTTTTTTTGATGTGCTTATTTCATGCCTTTGAGCTGATTTCTTGAAGAAGCTTTCACCGGGGAGGTTTTCATTCGCCTTCAAAAGATCTCTTGCACATCCTGTTTTCGTACTTTTGAGTCAGATGTCCGTTTTCTCATCGCTGCATTCAGTTGTTCATTTTTGTTGTACAGACCTTTGTTATTCCTGCCCCTGTATTCACCGTTCTGTTTTATTGGTCCCAATGTTTTTCCTCCTACGTTCCTCTCCTTTTCCGTGTTTTCTATTTGACCTGTTTTATTCAAATCCAAGAATATGGCTGTGTAAAAATCTTCTGGTTTACTGAAACATACAACTGTAACTTTGCTTGAAAGAATATAAGCTCTTATTGTACATATCTTTAGTCGATTGGAAGGTCATCCCCGTCTTCCTTGCCCTGAGTTTATTAACCTTCCTGCCACAGCCGTTCTTCTTTAATACCCCACCCACATTTTGAAATTTATTGACTCTTAATTTTTTCGTACTCTGCAATCAGCATGCACTAACGCTCTTTCTCCGGCTTCCCTTTGTAGCGGTATCTATGGACGGACAATTTGTCTGCCATGTTGGTAATAAATTTTACAAACGATCCGGCTGCTTACAATTAAAGTGCAGCTACAGAAGGTGTTCCAGTGTGGGCTGTAATTATTTTACGGCAGCGAAACTTGATAGATGTGCTAATGCGTCAATGTGGAGCCGATTTACGACGGAAAACTAATTAGTTCCAATTTCGGCCACCAGGCGCAAATCCGGTGCTGTACACTGTTTTTATGACGGTATGACTTCCAGTGTCATTTGGCAAGCTATGATGTAAGTGAACAGTATGGCTATTGGCAAGAGAGACCGTGTGCTGTTTGTCAAACTTTTTCTGCACAGCAGGAACTACTGTGCTGCGTATAGAATCACCGACTGAAAGGTCCGAGGAGAAGCACGATGTCATTAAATGGTTCAATGAAAATGATAACGAAATTTGAAAACAGCAGTGAACTTGGTGTGGCGCCTGGAAGAGGAAAGTGTCCTATCCCGGTGGAAGTTATTGAAGAGGGCGCTGCTGCTGTACCTGACCATGCATCACGTGCCCCGTGTAGTGTTATTGCTCGTGCAGTACCAAGAGAGTTGTCCATCCACGGTCAGCACATCTGCGATCTATTTTACATTAGTACAGGAACAAGATCCAGATAGAGCAGCAACTGAAATCTCATGATTCGCAGCAACGTTCTGAATTTGCTCTTCAGTTTCTGGCACGGATCGAAGTTGTTGACATGTACCGCGAAATGTGCTATGGAGTGCGAGGCACATTTTACACTACAGGTTGTAGTGAATTTGGGGAATTGTTAAACCGCATGTTGCGCAGAGAGAGCCATTGCACTTGCCGTATCTGACTGTGTGGTGTAGAGTCATGTTGTTGTTGTTGTTGTTGTTATCGTGGTCCTGAGACTGGTTTGATGCAGCTGTCCATGCTACTCTATCCTGTGCAAGTTTCTTCATCTCCCAGTACTTACTGCAACCTACATCCTTCTGAATCTGCTTAGTGTATTCATCTCTTGGTCTCCCTCTACGATTTTTACCCTCCACGCTGCCCACCAGTGCTAAAATTGCGATCCCTTGATGCCTCAAAACATGTCCTACCAACCGGTCCCTTCTTCTTGTCAAGTTGTGCCACAAACTCCTCTTCTCCCCAATTCTATTCGATACTTCCTCAGCAGTTATGTGATCTACCCATCTAATCTTCAGCATTCCTCTGTAGCACCACATTTCAAAAGCTTCTATTCTCTTCTTGTCCAAACTATTTATCGTCCATGTTTCACTTCCATACATGGCTACACTCCATACAAATACTTTCAGAAACGACTTCCTGACACTTACATCTATACTCGATGTTAACAAATTTCTCTTCTTCAGAAACGCTTTCCTTGCCATTGCCAGTCTACATTTCATATCTTCTCTACTTAGACCATCATCAGTTATGTTGCTCCCCAAATAGCAAAACTCCTTTACTACTTTTAGGGTCCTAATCTAATTCCCTCAGCATCACCCGACTTAATTCGACTACATTCCATTATTGTCGTTTTGCTTTTGTTGGTGTTCATCTTATATCGTCCTTTCAAGACACTGCCCATTCCGTTCAATTGCTCTTCCAGTCCTTTGCTGTCTCTGACAGAATTACAATGTCATCGGCGAACCTCAAAGCTTTTATTTCTTCTCCATAGATTTTAATACCTACCCCGAATTTTTCTTTTGTTTCCTTCACTTCTTGCTCAATATACAGATTGAATAACATCGGGGAGAGGCTACAACCCTGTCTCACTCCCTTCCCAACCGCTGCTTCCCTTTCATGCCCCTCGACTCTTATAACTGCTATCTGGTTTCTGTACAAATTGTAAATAGCCTTTCGCTCCCTGTATTTTACCCCTGCCACCTTTAGAATTTGGAAGAGAGTATTCCAGTCAACATTGTCAAAAGCTTTCTCTAAGTCTACAAAAGCTAGAAATGTAGGTTTGGCTTTCCTTAATCTATTTTCTAAGTTAAGTGGTAGGGTCAGTATTGCCTCACGTGTTCCAACATTTCCACGGAATCCAAATTGATCTTCCCAGAGGTCGGCTGCTACCAGTTTTTTCCATTCGTCTGTAAAGAATTCGCGTTAGTATTTTGCAGCTGTGACTTATTAAACTGACAGTTCGGTAATTTTCACATCTGTCAATACATGCTTTCTTTGGGATTGGAATTATTATATTCTTCTTGAAGTCTGAGGGTACTTCGCCTGTAGAGTCATAAGCATCTTTATTCTCGGTCAGTTCTTCTTTGAAGAGAATAAACTGGTGTCCAAAATTAAAGCAATTCACGATGTGTCTCATTCACGATATAATCATACAAACTGTCAACAGATGTTACGACTGTGTTCTGCACGGAAGATGGCATTCTGATCAGCGGACAACCGCGCCAGCAGTGACGTCAGGATACCTATTAAGCAGGATAGTGTTTGCAGGATAGTCTCACATCCACAACCACTGTGTACACAGTCACAGTACACAGTATGGTACAGGGAAGACGCCTACAGACTCCATGCTGGGGGGGGGGGGGGGGGGGGAGAGAGAGTCGCCGATGACTTAATGTAAATCGCTCTGTTGTTCCTCGGACAAGGAGTCAGTTGAATGGACCGTTATTTGGCTGTATGGGCAGGACGGTACTGCCTTAGTACTGCACTGCAACTGGCATCTGACCTCGCAGCATCCACTGGACGTGTTGTATCGAGGCAATCGGTGTACAGAATGCTTCAGCAGAGTCGCCTTTGATGTTGGAGACCTGCAGCCTGTTTACCTCTGGCGTGTCATCACAGAAGGGAACTTTTAAAATGGAACTATCAACGTGCCACCAGGACAGTCCAATGTTCTTTTCACAGATGAGTCCCGATTTTATCTGGAGAGCGATTCTCGACGGATTCGCATATGGAGGGCACGTGGAACACAGTTTCGGGATTCAAACATCGTGTAAGGAGAACGATATCGAGGAGGACCACTAATGGAAAGGCAGGGATTACGTTGACCACTCGAACAGCTCTTCATGAAACTGTACGGGTGAATCAGCAAGATTTAACCGCTGTCAGGTACCGTGAGGAGATCTTGGGATCTGAACCGCGGTTGTTGCGAGGTACTGTGGGCCCAGACATCTTGTTGATGGACGATAATGCTCGACCCGATGGGGCACGGGTGGGTGATGTTTTTTTGGAAACGGAAGACAATGCACGCATGGGACGGCCTGCTCGCTCTCCCAGTTTGAATCCCATAGAGTTTGTCTGCGATGCACAAGGGAGATGGGTTGCATCACGTCAGCAGCCATCAACCACTCTCCAAAACTTGTGAGCAGCTCTGCAGGAAGACTGGGTGTTATTGTCTCAAAATGAAATTGATGACGCCATACACACCATGTCCCCAGAGGTGGTCATACTGAACACATTAATCAGTTTTCACAATGTGTGTGTGTGCAAATCTGTTAAGTTGGAAAAAAAAACGAAGAACATGTTTGTCTATCGTTATGCACGTTGCAGCTGATTACGTTCTGTATTCGTTACATTGTTTCTACTTTACTATAACCTGTGTATACTGTTTTCTGGCAAAATAACGCAACCTTGCAAAAATTTCCGTTTGTTACTTTAATTGGTTCAAATGGCTCTGAGCACTATGGGACTTAACCTCTGAGTCATCAGTCCCCTAGAACTCAGAACTACTTAAACCTAACTAACCCAAGGACATCACACACATCCATGCCCGAGGCAGGATTCGAACCTGCGACCGTAGCGGTCGCGCGGCTCCAGGTTGTAGCGCCTAGAACCGCTCGGCCACGCCGTCCGGCTTGTTGCTTTAATTCTGGACACCAGTGCGCCTGTCAGATGTACTGTGACGTCTCTGCACGTTATCGAGACCTCCTTGTACAGCGTGTAATTCCTGATTTGGAAGAGCGCCATTATGTGGAAACCACTGTTTTTATGCAAGACGTAGCAACACTTCATGCCGCTCGCCCTGTGAAAGGTCTGCTTAATGCAACCTTCCACGAACGTTTTATCGCCAGAGATTTTCCTGATGCATGACCTGCAAAATCACCTGTCTCTGGGACTATCTAAAAGAACACGTTTATCACGTTCGGTCTCTGCCTAATCTGAAGGCCAGTATACAGGAACATGTTGCTCAAATTCCACCGGAACAGCTGCGAGCAACTGTTGATTCGTCGTTTTATGGATGCAGCATCTCGTCGACGTATCCGGTACTCATTCTGAACAAACTGTGTAAACGGTAGTTAATAATGAAATCAACATTACGCCTTTCTCACTTGTTTGATCTTTTGTGCCCGCGTCCCACTCCTAATCCATTACATATGGAAACATTTCCACTCATCTTTCATTCAAAGCGCCAGATTTGCGCCTGCTGACCACAATTGGAAATAATTTTTTTTTCAGAGTGAATCAGTTCTGCATTAACGTATTAGAATATTTACCAAGTTTCACTGCTAGACGATAATTGCAGCCCACACTGGACCTCTTTCAATAGCTGCATTTTAATTATAAACAAGCGGTTTCTGTCTATTAGCGAAAACCGTATCAGAATCCTGCAACAGGTCCTAAGATTAGCCCTTGATATAGAGACAGAGAAACGCGACGGGGCACTTTAATTTAGTAATACGTGTAGATATTGATCGACAGATCGCAGAGAGAATTGACTGTAGTGCGATGACTGATGGCCCCAGGACAACCGTGGCAACAAGAATACTAAGGGGCCCTTCCAGAGGGACTACACAATGAGAAAATCGTAGGGTTTTTCGACTGTCCCTGGCGAATAGACGGCTGACGACAGCTGAAATTCGAGCAAAGGTTACGGGCACAGTGTCGCCACGAACCATGGGGAAAAGATTACTGGAAGCAGTTGCCATGCATCGTTTATCACTGACACAGTACATCGGAAAACAGAGACTGCAGGTGTAGCACCAGCTTCAATTGTGACATTGAGTAGCATTCTGTGGTGTTGGGGTAAGAGTCTTGACTGAGTTGTGCAGTCGTCGCCACAGTGTTTGTAGACGACCTGGTGAAAGGGAGAAACGGTTTCGAGACTCATACAATCCTTAGAAGCGTGGTGTGGGACACTGGACTCGCATTCGGGAGGACGACGGTTCAGACCCTAGTCCTGACTTAGGTTTTCCGCAGTCTCCCTAAATCGCTTCAGGCAAATGCCGGGATTGTTCGTTTGAAAGGGCGTGGCCGATTTCCTTCCCCATCCTTCCCTCATCCGATGGGACCGATGACCTCGCTGTTTGGTCTCCTCCTCCAGATTAACGAGCCATCCATGGTGTGGGGTGCTACTGGAAATTATAAGACGACTTATTTGGTATTTGGTGAAAGGAAGTTGAATTCTCACAGTATGTTGCAAGGATGGTAACCCTATTGTCATACCCTTTCTGGTGATGATATCAATTGGCCTATACCAGCAGGATAATGCAAAACTCTGCCAGAAGACAGGTGTGCGTTTGTTCTCTTAATGCTCCATGGCAATGCAGATTAGACTGATGTTAACTGTATCACCCTAAAACAAGTAAAACGATAAATTACCCACATTAAGTGAATACGTTACTTAAAAATCAACTTTCATGCACACTGGAAGCGTTATTTGATACGATCCGGAATTCGTCAGGGTCTCGCCTATCGCTTATTACTGGAGGGCACTTCAACTGAATAATTTTGTGTAATGATTACTGAATGATAGAGTTTGATCTGGTAAACATGATTTATTAAATCAATACGCAATTTACTCAAAACAAGTTGACGCCGACATTGAAAGCATCTTGAGAGTGAATTTTACATAAATAATATGAAACAGTGATCTTGCAGGTGAATGGTTAGTAGGCTTGGCATCAGCATGATGCTGGAAAATTACGCTTCAGATAGTGTCCAGGCCCACAAGGCACACGAAATACTTTATAGCAGTCATTGTAAAACTTTATTATTATATAAAAAAGAAGAGTATGAATCCGAGGAGGGCACACAACAGACCAATAAATAAAGGAAGGAACAAAAAGAATCATCGTCAGACTGGTGAACACCAATGAGTTAACTCGATAGCGAAACGAAACATGAGTGATTACGAAAAACAATCCCTTTGAAACAAGAATTAAATTTCAGAAAACATGCCTGCCAGCGCGTGAAGCGCGTAGGTCAAATTATGAAACTGAAAGTGGAAAAACGGGAATAAAATTCCTCTGTCTTCATTGTATCGTGATGACCTACGCCGGCAATGCGGTATTATATATGCGGCATTAACGTGACTGTGATTGAAGCGGGTCCAAACTAGCTGCCGTGTGCCATGCTGCAGTCGCTGCTAACTGTTTTCGGCGTCGGCCGATGTGATGTGATCGCGAGTGGTGAATCTCATCATTTTCCTGATTACTGATTGTGGATGCCACTAAGTTCTTCGTTGAATTTCAAAAGCTTGGCAGAAGGCCGAAGTCAAGAAAAAGGCGTACAAGCGCGGAATCCGAAACCGAATCATAGTCCGGAATTCGCGTCGGAATACGAAAACAGAATAAATTTTGAAGGCCTTCCTTCAGATCTCGGAAAATCAGCTGGCACAAATTTTCTAGCCAGTCCCCGAGAGGGTCTGACATATCCGCCTGTGAGACATCTGTTTATCGAAAAGGAACCGAGTGTCGACCCATTTCCACGGCCAGCCTTGTTTGTCGGAAATTCTGGCTATTTTATAGAACTACACAGAGCGTTACCACGAAAAAGGCAGAGTATGGAAATTTCGCAGATCCACGTGCGACGTTACATTTAGCTTCTGGAAACAGTGTCTGCTGACGAAACGCAGTGGGATTGTGACAAGTGGATAGCTCAGAAGCGCACGACTGTCTGCTAGCAAGCTACGCTCTGACCACTCGTGTAATCAGCGTGCAATATGAGCGGAAAGTCCACAAAAAACCGAATCGGAAAATAAATGAAGTAAGAAACTCTTGCACTCAAATTCAGCATGCAAATACAATAGAATGTGGGGAGGAAGACTTGAAACTGGCTGCTGCCTGACAACCCGACACAGCAGTTGACACCACAAGCTCCTTGAAGAATGAGCTGATCGTTGACTGGTCTCAGTGTCCGTGATGTGGCAGAACATTACGGACAAAAGAAACATCACCAATTCGACCTCATATTTTAAGAAGAAAAATGCACACTTTCAAGATATCAGCCACCAGAAATCGATCCTAGGCGAAAATTTGGGCCGTAATTCTAACAGTACGCAGTTATGACTTCTGAACGTAAAGCTTTTAAACATATGCGGGCACTGGTTGTCACTCGCTCTGCCCCAATGCAGTCGCTTAATGCCCGAGCGCGTAATACTGTACAGTGGAGTGACTAAAAGGTTTGTGAAATTCTGTTTTGAGAGTGGTAACATCTGTAGCTGGTGCAGATATCTCTGTGCTTTGAATATATGCCACTGCTTTGAACATTTTTTGACGCCACTCGCAGATGTAGTATAAATTAATGACACTAATGAACGCATGAGTAAAGTAGCGTAACGGTATTTAATTTTTAACAGCACTAATGTGCGTTTTTTCTTTGGTTTTCAAAGCCGACTCTGTTAAAGTGAAGTATATGTGCGGGAGATGCGCTATTCTTCAACGTGATTGACATTATTAAATTGTAAATCGGAAATCATTATTTACATTTCACAATAATTCCTCAGATGCGTAGGTTCATTCATTTTGATTTTGAGGCTTGTATATAACTGCAAAGTGTCAACACGAGAGTACTGGTAAAATAATCTCTATATGAAAGAAGTAGAGTCAGATTGATGCACTGGCTCATCATCGTGCAGCGCAAACGCTAACGACAGAAACTTGAAGTTTTCATATGGTGTGGATCTGATACAGTAGGCATTGTTTAAGAAGGCTGGCTCACAGCGCTATGGGACTTAACTTCTGAGGTCATCAGTCCCCTAGAACTTAGAACTACATAAACCCAACTAACCTAAGGACATCACACACATCCATGCCCGAGGCAGGATTCGAACCTGCGACCGTAGCGGTCGCGCGGCTGCAGACGGTAGCGCCTAGAACCGCCCGGCCACTCCGGCCGGCGTTTAAGAAGGGATTGCCCGAAATTCCACTCCAAAGGGATTGAAAGAGAAGTGAAAGGCTTTTTGAAAGGATGTAGCTGTTTAGGAAATTTTGAAGCTAGAACTAAGAAAACTAGTATTTGGATTCCCAGTCAGAAAGTAAAAAAAAAAAAAATGTTAATTTAACCACTAAGGTGGTAAGAAAGAGGGAGAATTTTTTTTTAAATACGTAATTACTAAAGAACTACTAAAGGATTCTTGAGGCTACGTCTATGACAGCTGCTGTTTGACTTCTTAGTTAGAAATGAAAAGATACGTGTTTCAGTGTTTCTGGAAATTCAAAGCATAAGGGAGTGCAATAGGAGATGAATATTTTTAAGAAAATATTTCATTACATTAAAATTATTTAAAACTAAATTTATGAAAACTGGTGTCTCACATCTCGATTAGATATAAAGAAATATTTGTTAGGGGACGGAATTTGCTATGGAAATATCTTCACAAGAACGCAAAAGGCATGGTTAACAAATACTTTGGGCTCTAGCTACCAGAATCGGTTTTTGTCAGAAGTACATTCGGAAAAGAGCATGCTTATACGGCCTGAACTAGCGTGAGAAGCTTTTGGTGTTGCAGTTTGTGAAAAATATAAAAGTTCGATTAAATAAAAACAAAAAACAAACAAGCAAATCTCTGCAGGCCATACGGTCTACGCGAACGAATCAGCGGGCGCTAAGCTGCTAGAACTGAATGTGTGTGTGTGCGGGAGGTTGATGTATTATTTAGTCACATTACTTAGCTAATTTTCGCATAGGATAACATATGTTCTCGAACAAGATTTCAAAACACTTGAGTTACAAGTATCAACCTTCTCCCTCCTCCTCCCACACTTTCAACATTCCCCGAATAGGTGTCTCTGGTTGTCACTCCAACGTACAGTGCCTCGCTCTCGGGCATTAGGCGGTTGCAATGGGGTGGAGCGAGTGAGAGGCATCCGGAGCGCGCGAAAGTTTTGAAATTGTATCTTCACGAGGTCTTAACTGTGTACTGTCAGAATTATTGTCCAGATTTTCGCGTGGAATCGATTTCAGGGACTGGTGTCTTCCACGATTGCTTTTCTCTCCTTAAGATATGAGGTCAAGTTGGTGACGTTCTCTTGCGAGGTACGAGGGGTAACCGCGTACTTTCGTACCATCTTCCAGGTAGCAATCTTTATGAACTGACGTAGCATGTGTTTCAGTCGATGGAGCATAATTTCTTAAAATGACATTCAAGAGATGTTTGCTTCCATATCACAGCCAACACAAGAGCGCATTCCTGCCCATGGGGGACACACGTCATTTTTGTCATTGTATTTCATTTTTGTTAGAGTATTTCAAGGATATGGTAGAAAGCACACGATTACTAATGATCTTGTAATCTGACACAACATCACTCTTGATGTGGGCATTATCTTGAATTTACCAACAGTAAGAGACAGCTTGAATTTATTAAACTGAAATTAGTCCAAGGCGTTCTGCATTTCCTTAACCTTATTCAACGACAATACTCTTCTGTTGTCAACAGTGTTGTCAGTCGTGAATCGAGGAGTGTTACCTAACATATGTGATAATTTACTTACATTCTCTTAAGGGTCGTGCTGGTTACTATGATGCGACCAGCCACTAATTTCTCTCTTGTGCACCTACAAGTAACGTCCTCAGATACAATGATGAGCCTAAACATCATGTCCACTGCCCACGGCGACGTTGTATGCTGCTGGGGCCTGGTAACGATTAAGAGAGGTATATGAGCGGAGCAGAGAGAATGGGAAATCGTTCTAGTGACGATAACTGGCGAAAATGCAGAAATCCACTTACGATTTTGACACAAGTCAGATTGTTGAGACCCAGTGCGTGGGAACAAGTATCTCGGAAACGGTGCAGCTGGTCGGCTGTTCGCGTGCTACTGTCGTGAGCATCTGTGGAAAGTGGTTGAAGAATGCTGGAACCACGAGTAGGCAACAAGAAACTGGACGTCCATACCTCATCACAGAACGTAGGGATCGGAGGCTTGCCCGCTCTCTAAACCAGGATAGGCAGCAATCTGTGGCAGATCTGACGTCAGAGCACGGTGCTGGCACAGACACAGGTGTTTTGGAGCTCACCGTTCAGCGCACAGTGTTGAACATTGTGTTCCGCAGCAGAGGACCCCCAAGTGTTCCCGTGCTGACCCAACAACAACATCGTCAATTACGATTACAGTGGGCACGGGATCATCGAGATTGGAGCGCGGATCAAAGAAATCGTGTCGCCTGATCGAATGAATCTCGATGGCCCTGTCCGGACACGCCGTCATCCAGACGGACGGCTGCTCGAAACATGCAGTGCGCCACGGACGCAGGCTGGAGGGGGCAGTGTTATGTTGTGGGGGACATTCACCTGGGCTTCCATGGAACCTGCAATAGTGATCGAAGGCACCATGATATCTCTGGACTACATGAACATTATTGGAGACCAGATGTAACCTCTCATGCATGATGGTTTCCCCCCAACAAATGGCATCTTCCACCAGGGTAACTGTCCCTGGCACAAGGCCAGAATAGTTCAACAACGGTTTGACGAGCATGATAGTGAACTCACGTTGATGCCTTGGCGATAGAATTCGGCTTATCTGAATCCGATCAAACCCAGCTGGGACGCTATCGGCCACCAGCTCCGCGCCTACAAACCAGTTTCCCGTAAATTGCGTGAAGTGTGTGACCTGTGCTTAGGCATCTGGTGCTACAAGCCTCTGGAAACAAGCGCGCAGAATCACTGCTGAATTGAGTTGCAGAGGTGGACCAACATGCTTTTAAGTAGACGATCATAATTTTTTGGCCTCATCAGTGCATTTACGGTTTACATTACAACCTCTGCCTTCCCCCATATTTTAACTCTACATCTCGCTCTAGTACCATCGAAGTTATTTTCTTCCCTCTTATTCTATCCTTATTTATTGCCTTTGTCTCTGCATTTTCCTTCCCTCGGTAATTCTGCGACCAATTCTAGTTTCTCATCATTACATAAAGACCATTAGCAGTCCTACGACGTTTCCTTTCGATGTATCGATGTTAGATTCGCTTCTGTGGAACTGCCTTCCTGTGCAGCATACTGACTTTTACCAGGTGGTTATAATTAAACTGACGGTATTCAGGGTGCTTACAGTGCGGGCCGTAGATATCGCAGGAAGCTGAAGCATCGTAAGTATGTTCACTAATCAGTGCACTCACGGAGTATACTGGAAAAATAAATAAACAATAGTTCTACCTTCTGACAGGAGGTGAAAATATGGTGCTTTCAGCAGTAAAAATATGGTGTGGGTGCAGGAAAAGGGGCACATTTATTGGAATTGGTCACAAGTTACAACATGCGTTCAACGTTTTCTACTGACTCAGCAACATGCTCCATTCATTACATGGCGAGGTCGAAAGTTCCTCGCAGCATATCCGATCAGGAAGAGTCCGGATACATCCCTGGTTCATCATGGGTTTAGGTCAGGGGATCTGGAAGGCGACACTTTTAAAATTGCATAGAAATTATGCTGTCATTAGCACAGGTTTATTGAAAATGGAAATGGCCGGCCGGTGTGGTCGAGCGGTTCTAGCCGCTTCAGTCCGGAACCGCGCGACTGCTATGGTCACAGGTTCGAATCCTGCCTCGGGCATGGATGTGTGTTATGTCCTTAGGTTAGTTAGGTTTAAGTAGTTCTAAGTTCTAGGGGACTGATGACCTCAGATGTTAAGTCCCATAGTGCTCAGAGCCATTTGAATATTGAAAATGGAAATGAGCGTTTTGTGTCATCGGCCGGGAGGCCCCTTACGGGGCAGGTCCGGCTCCGTTGGAGCAGGTCTTATTACATTCGACGCCACATTGGGCGACCTGCGCGCCGGATGGGGATGAAATAATGATGAAGACAACACAACACCCAGTCCCTGAGCTGAGAAAATCCCCGACCCATCCGGGAATTGAACCCGGGCCCCTTAGGACGACAGTCCGTCATGCTGACCGTTCAGCTATCGGGGCGGACGATTTATTGAAGAAAACCTTTCATATGGCAAGCCACATGTGGTGTCCCCCATCTTGCATGAACATGGTGGTGTGGACACAGTTGTGTTCTTGCGAAACCGGCGTAACACGTTTGCACAAGAAGGTTCTTATAATGAGCAGATTTCATTGTAACCTAACAGGCCCGCGAAGTATCGTCTCCTATAAAGAAAAAAAAAAAAACGGACCGAAAATGCAGGAGCCTGTGAAACCACACCACATAGTGACATAATCTGAGTGCACTGGATGTTGCTGCACAAAATGTGGTGAAGGAGAACCCCATATGCGACCGTTCGGTGCATTCACTGTCCATTGTAAAATTTACCCCGTCCATCCAAGAATATTCCTCAGCCACATGTCGTCCATTTCCATGGGTGCCAATAAATGAAGCGGAAGCCTACCTTGGGGATTCATTTGGTGTACATCCTTAATCTTGTAGGACCACCAGTCTAAAATGCGCCGTAAAATCATTTGAAATGTAGCAAGAGGAAAAGAAAATTCCCATGCCACAGCTCTAACACCGGCTGCAGAATTTGAAGTATGTGCTGCACGATCGGCTATAGCTACAGCAACTTCAATAACTGACTCGGAATGGACTCCCTCCCATTTCCTGCTGCACTGCCTAATTCAGTTGTTACTTCTAATTTCTTGATCGTATTCCTTATCCCATTTATTGACATGTGGTCTCTCTGCACCTGTTTCTGTCGCCTACATGTTCGCAGTGCAGCGCTGCTATTGCTGCCGTTACGATAAAACAACTTTACGAGCAGTGCACGGTCTCTCTTCTCAATAGCCACTGCCTTTTATATCTTCAGCCTTCTTAATCCTTTACACCAGCAGTCACTACACATAAGCAATCAACACGCATCGCCAAGAGACAAACAGCATTCTGACGTCAAAACAAGAAAAGTTCACAATTTGCCTGCTTAGAGCACCATATTTGCACTTTATGGCAGGAAATGGATTTTTTTTTCAGCATACTCCACGGTCGCACAGATTAGTGAACGTACCTACCGTGTTTCAGCGTCCTGCGACGCATACAGCCAGCAGTGGAGCCCTCAGGACACCATCACTTTAATGATAAGTGCCCTCAGTTAATTAATAAGTCATCGAATCACTCACATATTTGTGAACACATATCTTGGATATTAATCATAGCATGGTGCAGTGTTGTTCATGGATTAGTCGTTTACTCTGAATTATTCGTTGTATAAAACAATGTCTGCAGTCTGAACAACGATATCATAGCTTATAGCTAGAAGAGGTAAAACAACCACGTCGCAGCCCACTATTAGAGTCTACGTGTGATAATTCAGTTTCGGCAGCAACGCAGCTTCGTCTTATATATCGAGAAAGATAAAAAGGTGTGTACGTAAACAGTACTACCTATTTCTTTGTATTGTCTCGTGATCATCTGGGAATGCAGAGCAACTGGTTGGGTTGTAAAAGACTGCTTATAATAGTTTCCACAACGAAACTTTGTCTCGAAACCTGGCAGAAAATCCAAAAGATTCTGGTCGTATGTAAAGTATGCTAGCGGCAAGAGACAGTAAATACCTTCCCTGCGCGATAACAGTGGAAATACTGTCGATGAAAGTGCGGAGTTAGTAAACATAACCTTTCGAAATTTCTTCACCAAAGAAGACGAAGTAAATGTTCCAGAATTCGAATCAAGAACAGCTGCTAACATGAATAACTTTGTAGATATTCTCCAAGTAGTGAAGCAACTTAAATCGCTTAATAGAAGCAAGTCTCCTAGTCAAGACTGTATTGTATACCAATTAGGTTCCTTGGAGAGTATGCTGATGCAATAGCTCCATACTTAACAATCATATGCAATCCTTCGTTCGACGAAATATCCGTACCCGAAGATCAGAAAGTTGTACAGGTCACACCAATATTCAAGAAAAGTAGTAGGAGTAATCCACTAATTACAGGCCCATATCATTAACGACGATAGGCAGCACGATTTTGGAACATATGTTGTGTTCGAACATTTTGAATTACCTCGAAGAGAACTGTCTATTGACAGACAGTCAACACGGATTTAGAAAATACCGTTCTTCTGAAACAAAACTATCTCTTTACTCACATGAAAACAGATTTCAAATTTATTTCATATTTCTAGATTTCCAGAAGGCTTTTGACACTGTACCTCACAAGCAGCTAGTAATCAAACTCCGCGTTTATGCAATATCGTCTCAGTTACGCGACTGGATTCGTGATTTCCTGTCAGTGAGGCCACAGGTCACAGTAACTGACAGAACGTCATCGAGTTTGGCGTTCCCCAATGTTGTATTATAAGCCCTCTGCTGGCCATTATCTATATAAATGATTTAGAAGACAATCTAAGCACCTGTCCTAGGTTCTTTGCAGATAATGCTGTAGTTTACCGTCTAGTAAATTCATCAGAAGGTCGAAACAGATTGCAAAACGATTTAGAAAACATATTTGTAAGGTGCGAAAATTGGCGATTGACCCTAATTAATAAAAAGTGTGAGACCATCCACATGAGCGTAAGAGGAATCGGTTACACGACACATAAATCAAATCTAAAGGCCGTAAATTCACTAAATATATAGAAATTACAATTACGGAAAACTAAAATTGGGAAGAACACACAGAAAATGTTATGGGGAAGACGAACCAAAGACTGCGATTTATTGACAGAGCACTTAGAAGATGCGACCGATCCACTAAAGAGACTATCGACACTACATTTGTCCGTCCTCTTTTGGAGTATTGCTGAGCTATATGGGATCCTTACCAGAAAATTCGAAGACGCGTTTCGTAATTTCCAAATAGGTGTTACGGACATGAAACAGTATTTGTGGTGGACACCATCAGAACATAGGCGTTTCTTATTGGGCCGGGATCTTCTCACAAAATCTCTATCACGAACTTTCTCCTCCGAATGCGAAAATATTTTGCTGACGACAACCTGCATAGGGAGAAATAATCATCATGGTAAAATAATGGATATCAGAGTTCGCACGGAAGTATGTACACTATATGACAAAAAGTATGCGGACACCTGGCTGAAAATAACTTACAAGTTCGAGGTGCCCTCCATCGACAATGCTGGAATACAGTATGGTATTGGCCCACCCTTATTTAGCCTTGACGACAACGTCCCCTCTCGCAGGCATACGTTCAATCAGGTGCTGGGAGGCTTCTTGGGGAATGGCAGCCCATGCTTCACGGAGTGCTGCACTGAGGAGAGGTATCGATGTCAGTCGGTGAGGCCTGGCACGAAGTCGGCGTTCCAAAACATCCCAAAGGTGTTCTGTAGGATTCAGGCCAGGACTCGGTGCAGTTCAGTCCATTATAGGGATGTTATTGTCGTGTAATCACTCCGCCACAGGCCGTACATTATGAAGAGGTGCTCGATCGTGTTGAAAGATGCAATCGCCATCCCCGAATTGCTCTTCAATAGTGGGAAGCAAGGAGGTGCTTAAAACATCAATGTAGGCACGTGCTGTGATAGTGCCACGCAAAGCAACAAGGGCTGCAAGTCCTCTCCATGAAAGACGTGACCACACCGTAACACCATCGCCTCCGAATTTTACTGTTGTCACTACGCACGCTGGCAGATGACGTTCACCAGGCATTCGCTATACCCACACCATGCCATCGGATTGCCACATTGTGTACCGTGATTCTTTAGTCCACACAACGTTTTTCCACTGTTCAATCGTCCAATGTTTACGCTCCTTACACCAAGCGAGGCGTGATGTGTGGCGTATGAGCAGCCGCTCGACCGTTTAATCCAAGTTTTCTCACCTCCCGCCTGTCATAGTACTTGCAGTGGATCCTGATGCAGTCTGGAATTCCTGTGTGATGGTCTGGATAGATGTCTGCGTATTACACATTACTACCCTTTTCAAATGTCTGCGGTCTCTGTCAGTCAACAGACGAGGTCGGCCTGGACGCTTTTGTGCCACGTGTGTCCCTTCACATTTCCACTTCACTATTTCATCGGAAACAGTGGGCCTGGTATGTTTAGGAGTGTGTAAATCTCGCTTACAGACGTATGACACAAGTGACACCCAATCATCTGCCCACGTTGGAAGTCCATGATTTCCGTGGAGCGTCCCATTCTACTCTCCCAAGGTGTTTAATGTGTACTGAGGTAGCTGATATGGATTACCTGGCAGCAGGTGGCAGCACAATGCACATAATATAAAAATGTGTTTTTGGGGGTGTCTTTTGATCACTTAGCGAAGGTGTTCGCTTTTTTTCTAGCGCCGTTCGAGAGTGGAATTATAGAGTATTATTACGAAGCCTCTGCCAAGCACTTAAGCGCGATTTGCAGAATATCTGTGTTGATGTAGACATAGATTTCCTCCACTAGGGGCCCATTTTCGGGGCTTTATGAAATACTGCGAACATCTCAGGGGACGCCGCCTTGACGCCTTAACGTAGCACTGCCCATGCGGACATAAGGATTTGCGTGCTCTGGATTAAAAGGGCTATGCCGGAAGTTGCTTAGCTACCAGAAAGGTCACCCAAACCAGACTGGCAGAAGGGGAAGGGCAAGTGTTTGCCAAAACTGCCTATTGATCCCCTTCTGCTATCGTAAGCCTGTCCATACCACGTCCTTTTCCAGTCAGCCTCCAGTTTGGGGAGGGGGGGTGGGGGAGGGGGACACTCATAGACGTAGGGAAGTAGCCCCCTATTGGAATTAACCCTTAAATAGAGATCGGGAACGTTGGAAGCCCGCGAGGCGGCAGCCCCACTACCGAAGTATACTTGTGCAGCCAGGCCTAGTGAATTTTCAGTTACCACTAGTACCCAAAACAGCTTTAGACCTAGGTCAGAAATACCGACGGCAGATCCAAGAAAGAGAAAAGAATAAATAGATTAAGGTAGTAACAGGAATGTCATAAGATAAGCAAGCGAAGAAGAACAGTAAGCAGAACGTGTTGTAAGTAGGCTGTTTAGGTTTTTATATTGGTAACGCCACGTAGCGGTCTGCATGAAAATCACTGGCTGTGCTGTGTGCAGTCTGTGGCTGGGTGGCATTGTTGGAATTTGCTATTGTAGTGTTGGGCAGTTGGCTGTTAACAGCACGTAGCGTTGCGCAGTTGGAGGTGAGCCGCCAGCAGTGGTGGATGTGGGGAGAGAGGTGGCGGAGTTTTGAGAGCGGATGATCTGGACGTGTGTCCATCAGAGACAGTAAATTTGTAAGACCGGATGTCATGAACTGATATATATATTATGACTTTTGAACACTATTAAGGTAAATATATTGTTTGCTCTCTATCAAAATCTTTCATTTGCTAACTATGCCTATCAGTAGTTAGTGACTTCAGTAGTTAGAATCTTTTATTTAGCTGGCAGTATTGGCGCTCGCTGTATTGCAGTAGTTCGAGTAATGAAGGTTTTTGTGAGGTAAGTGATTCATGAAAGGTATAGGTTATTGTTAGTCAGGGCCATTCTTTTGTAGGGATTATTGAAAGTCAGATTGCGTTGTGCTAAAAATATTGTGTGTCAGTTTAGTGTTGATCAGAATAAGTAAAGAGCGAAATGTCTGAGTACGTTCAGCTCTGCTCAGCTGTTTGAAAATCAAGTAACGTAAGGGGTTTACCAGCACAGTAATTCACTAATTTTTCTAAGGGGACTTTTCAGTGTCTTGTATTTTCTTCAGTCTTGCTTCCATTATCAACTTCAACGTTAGCACTGCCTCTCTAGTGTCTTTACCTTTCCTAAAGCCAAACAGATTGTCATCTACCAGATCCTCAAATTTCTTTTCCAGTCTTCTGTGTATTACTATTGTCAGCAACTTGGATGCACGAGCTGTTAAGCTGGTTGTGCGGTGATTCTCGCACTTTTCGACTATCGCTGTCTTCAGAATTGTGCGGATGATGTTTTTGCGAAAGTATGATGGTATATTACCAGTCTTACACATTCTACACATCCACCCAAATAGTTGCCATTTTCCCCAACGATTTTAGAAATTATAGTGGAATATTATCTATGCCTAATGCCTTATTTTATCTTAAGTCGTCCAAAGCTCTTTTAAATTCTGATTCTAATATTGGATCCCCTATCCCTTCTCTGTCGATTCTTGTTTCTTCTTTCATCCCGTCTTCAGACAAGTCCTCCCTCTCATAGAGGCGATTAATGTACTCTCTCCTCTGCATTTAACAGTGGAATTCCCATTGCTCCCTTAATTCGCCCTTGTTTTTACTTTCACCGAAGGTTGCTTTGACTTTTCTCGATCTGAGTCAGTCCTTCCGACAGTAATTTTTTTCTACTAATTCACATTTTTCATGCAGCCATTCGCCTTACTTTCCCTGCACTTCCTTATTATTTCATTCCTAAGTGACTTGCATTTCTATTTCCTGAATTTCCCTGCACATTTTTGTACTTCCTTCTTTCATCGAGCAGCACAAATACTTCCTCTGTTATCCATGATTTCTTGCAGTTACCTTCCTTGGACGTGATTTTCTCTCCAGCTTCCATAATTGCCCTTTTTAAAGATGTCCATTCCTCTTCAACTGTACTGCCTACTGAGAAGTTCATTATTGCAGTATCTGTGCATCAGAGAACTTCAAGCGTATCTCTTCATTCCTTAGTACTTCCATATACCACCTCTTTACGCATTGATTCTTCCTGACTAGTCTCTTAAACTTCAGTCTGCTCTTCATCGTTAGTAAAGTGTCACCTGAATCTATATCTGTTCCTCGGTACGCAGTCGAATATCTGATTTCGGAATCTTTGCCTGACTTTGATGCAACCTAACTGAAATCTTGCGTTCTCTGCCGGCCTTTACGAAATATACCTCGGCTTCTTCAACAGAGTATTCGCTCTTAGTAGCTGATGTTTATGGCAGAACCAGTTTTCCTCCTTTCTCTTTCCTACTACCAAGATCACATTCTCCTGTAACACTTCCTTCTACTCACTTCCCTAAAAACGCATTCCAGTCCCACATGACTATTTGATTTTTGTCTTCGTGTACAAACTGAATTACCTGTTCAGTATCCTCATTTACTTCCTCTATCTCTTCATCCTCTGCATACGACGGTGGCATGTACACCTACACTATTGTTGTTGATGTTGATTTGCTGTCGATTTTGATGAGAATAACCCTATCACTGAAATGTTCGCAGTAACTCACTCTCTGCCCTACCTTCCTATTCGTAACGAATCCTATTCCTGTTATACCATTTCCTGTAGCTGTTGATATTACCCTGTACTCATCTGACAAGAGGTCCTTGTCTCCTTTCGATTTCACTTCACTGATCCCCACTCTATCTTGATTGAGTGTCTGCACTTCCTTCATGTTTACCGGAGTGAGTCGTGGGTTATAAATAAACACCAAGAAAATCACACAGCGGCAACAGAGATAAAATTTCTAAGAACAGTAAAGGTGTACAAGAGCTTACAGATTTCGAAATCAGAAAATTAAGGAAAGGAATATATTTAATATCGACAAAATTTATGGAAATAGGATGAACTGAAACGAACATCTCCAGTCAATCAGTGGAGAATGATTACAGCTCAAAACAAGAACATTTAATCCCGTTGCGGAAATCATAGAAGATCAAGGAAGAGATGAGTATTACGAGTATAACAGGAGACAAACCTAATGTTTGAAGTGAAGATGGTGGCGAGGAAGTACTGCAAACTCAAAAAAAGGCTGAAGAGGCTGTTGAAGCTCCGTGCCATGCACGAGGAGAGGTGAAAGAAGCTGAACGACGGGGAAATGAAGTGAGCAAGGTTCCAGTTTGGAGTCGTGGTTGAGAACGGCTGGGAGCTCGTTGCTGTGTGGACGTGCTGCCACACGTCCCTCGAATGCATCCCACACGTGCTCCACGTTATTTAAATCGGGGGAATGGGCAGGCCGAAAATCCTCTCGTTCCAAGAGCTCTCCGCCTGCGCATGGTCATCCATAAAAATGAATTCAGGGCCGAATGCACCACTGACAAGCGCAGGCTGGGACGGAGTATAGCGTCAAAATAATGTTGATTCATATGCGTGCCGTGTTCGTTGATTCAGAGGTCAATACATGCCATAACACCCGGATCAGTTAAAGATTGTCGAAAGTGAAGAGTCAAAATATCTGACACGTATTTTTACAATAATATTATCTTGGAACTCTTACATTTGGTCCGTGTTTGCATAGAAAAACGGTAATATCAGAAATTGAGTCCACCTTGATGCAAAAGACCTTGTTATTCGTTTATTTCTTTATTATCCCAAACTAGTTTCGGCGACAAATATCACCATCATCAGTGGGGTTTTTAATCTAAAACATGCAGAAAATGGCATGGTTGTGGAAACACAGTAAAACATTATTACGTTTTTCTATTGACACTTTCTATTGATACTTTCATACTACCTTATTTATTGTATGTTACAGCATGTTTTAAGCAATTATTGGCGCTGTTTGCGAAATATTTTAAGTGATCTTTTTTTTATATTGCCGTCTTTTTACTTAGCGAACATGAAGATGGCATGATGTTCGCTAAGTAAAAAGACGGCAACAGAAAAAAAGAGCACTGAAAATATGTCGCAAACAGCGCCAATAATTGCTTAAAACATGCTGTAACATACAATAAATAAGGTAATGTGTTAAAGTATCAAGAAAGTATCAATAGAAAAATGTAATAAAGTTTTACTGTGTTTGCACAACCATGCCATTTTCAGCATGTTTTAGATTAAAAAACCCCCACTGATGATCGTGATATTTGTCGCCGAAACTAGTTTGGGATAATAAAGAAATAAACGAATAACAAGGTGTTTTGCATCAAGGCGGACTCAATTTCTGATATTACTGTTTTACGTATTTTTACGTTTCCATAACTACAAGAATTATTATACTTACCGAGACATGACAGAAAGACTTTCCTATAGCTGCAATATCATCACTTCCAACTAGACGTCACTTGATAATGGCAATAAGCCGAACCAGGCCTGACGTGTAAAATATTTAAAAAATAATACCTTATTGCAGCTGGTTTGGAGCATTTATCTCCATAATGTCTTACACCGAAGTATAGTACGCTGCGGGCCCAACATAACGTAGAAGAAAACGATCATGTTCCACAATGTTTCACGTAGACTCATATGGCGAGAAATGGGAAGACGTAACGCATACAGGAACATTGTCGGGCATGATCGTTTTGGTGGTCCAGCTGATATTGTGTTCTAAACTGACGTCCAGCCCATTGAACACGGTACAATCTCTGGTAAAAGTTACTGCGACACTGTACTCCTGAGATATGTGCGTCTTTCCAGGGATGTATTAGGCGCTGACTTAATTTTCATGGACGAAACTGTACGACCGTGTGGAACAGTGCAGCTGCAGGAGCTCCTCGAACGGGAGGATATTCGGCGAGTCGACTGGCCTGCCCATCCCTCGATTTAAATCCCACTGAGCACGTTTGGGATGCGGTGAGGAGACATATTCCAGCAGTTGTCAACTATGCTGGTTGAAGAATGGAACTCCCTACCACTATAACTCCGTATCAAACTTGTAGTCGGCACAGGAGCTCGTTGCAGAACCAAGCATTGCTGTCTGTGGTAATAATACACCCTATTAAGACCCACGTCCCGCCGTTTATAATGTTCAGGGGACCTTCATGAGTCGCGGTGACTTGGAAAACTGGAAATTTGTGGTAAGGTCTTATCGGACCAAACTGCTGAGGTCATCGGTCTCTAAGCTTACACACTACTTAATCTAACTTAAACTAACTTACGCTAAGGACGACACACACACCCATGCCTGAGGGAGGACTCGAACCTCAAACAGGGGAAGCCGCGCGGACCGTGACAAGACGCCCCAGACCGCTCGGCTACCCCGGTGACTCCAGTGTATATCATTGTCTTCCAATAAAATTGTTATTTTTGTTCGGGTGACTGCACAACTCTTTCAATTACCGTCTGTACTGGGTGAATAAGAAAGAAAGAACAGATGTCAATTTATATATAAAAGCACATTTATATATAAAAACACATTGCGCACGTCACTGGATAGAGGAAGGTTGAAAGTTTTGACACAGCTGCGATGTTGTTTGTTTGTTGCAACATGGTGACTACACCACAAGAGAAATCATTTTTTGTGTTGGAATTCGCGCGAATTCAAACGCAACGTGCATTGCGTCGTTGATTCAGCGAGAAGCCGTCTCCACAATAGATTTATGAATGGCACAACGGAAGTCCGCAAAACGGTCAGGCAAGAAACTTCAGCTTTCTCGAACAACGGTGTGGAGTGTCCTAAAACGACGCCTGCATTTGAAGCCTTAAAAACTGCAGTGACTACAACAAAAGCGTCTCGGCGACCATACATAACGGAAGACACGAATTTTGCATGGCAGTTCTCACGGACACATTCTCCTGACGACTCATCTTTCGCGACGGTTTGAAGTTTCATCTGTGGGGTAAGGTAAACCGCCACAGTGTACGAATTTAGGGGTCACGCAATGCTGCCATCGCCGTTGAATGTGAAAGAGACTCCGAAACAAAATGAGTTTTGTGCCGTTTCTGTTCATAAAGTTTGTGGATCTTTCTTTTTTGATGAGGAAGCTGTGACAGGACTATCATATCTAGACGTGCTGTAAAACGAGTTTTTCCTCAACCTCATGAAGATTCAAGTGATTTCATTTTTACGCCTGACGGCGCCTCGCCTCACTTTCGCTTTGAGGTGCGGCGTTAACACCATCCCACAACGTTGGATTGGAACAGGTAGAAAACAATATCTTGTTCATTGCTTCTCGTCTCCCATGTAACCAGGTCTCACACCTTGTGATTTTTTTCTGCGATTGTATACAAAATACACAGTTTTTGTCCCACTAATGGCAGCTACTCTTTAAAGAGAAACCGAATAATTAAAGCTGTCGATTCAATAAACAGGGACCTGTTGACTCTTGAGTGCAATGAAATGGACTACCCGTTCGATGACTCTCGAACAACGCATTGATTCTCAAGCTGGTATAGTGTCTGTGCGAACATAAAACTCTAAACCTTCCTCTGTCCAGCGAGATGCGCAATGTGTCCTTATCTTTTATAGTTTGTCTGTAATAACTAACTGTAATACACTACTGGCCATTAAAATTCCTACCCCACAAAAGATGACGTGCTACAGACGCGAAATTTAACCGACAGGAAGAAGATGCTGTGACATGCAAATGATTAGCTTTTACGAGCATTCGCACAAGGTTGGCGTCGGTGGCGACACCTACAACGTGCTGACATGATGAAAGTTTCCAACCGATTTCTCATACCCAAACAGCAGTTGACCGGCGTTGCCTGGTGAAACGTTGTTGTGATGCCTCGTGTAAGGAGCCTATCGCGATTGCGGGTTATCGTATCGCGACATTGCTGCTCGCGTTGGTCGAGATCCAATGACTGCTACCAGAATATGGAATCGTTGTGTTCAGGAGGGTAATACGGAACGGCGTGCTGGATCCCAACGGCCTCGTATTACTAGCAGTCGAGATGACAGGCATCTTATCCTCATGGCTGTAACGGATCGTGCAGCCATGTCTCGATCCCTGAGTCAACAGATGGGGACGTTTGCAAGACAACAACCATCTGCCCGAACAGTTCGACGACGTTTGCAGCAGTATGGACTATCAGCTCGAAGACCATGGATGCGGTTACCCTTGACGCAACATCACAGACAGGAGTGCCTGCGATGTTGTACTCAACGACGATCCTGGGTGCACGAATGGCAAAACGTCCTTTTTTCGGATGAATCCAGGTTCTGTTTACAGCGTCCTGATGGTCGCATCCGTGTTTTGCGACATCGCGGCCAACTCACATTGGAAGCGTGTATTCGTCATCGCCATACTGGCGTATCACCCGGCGTGATGGTATGGAATGCCATTGGTTACACGTCTCGGTCACCTTTTGTTCGCACTGACGGCACTTTGAGCAATAGACGATACATTTCAGAAATGTTACGACCCGTGGCTCTACCCTTCATTCGATCCCTTCGAAACCCTACATTTCAGCAGGATAATGCACGACCGCATGTTGCAGGTCCTGTACGGCCTTTCTGGATACAGAAAATGTTCGACTGCTGCCCTGGCCAGCACATTCTCCAGAGCTCTCACCAATTGAAAACGTCTGGTCAATGGTGGCCGGGCAACTGGGTCGTCACAATACGCCAGTCACTACTCTTGATGAACTGTGGTATCGTGTTGAAGCTGCATGGGCAGTTGTTCATATACGCGCCATACAAGCTCTGTTTGACTCAATGCCCAGGCGTATCAAGGCCGCTATTACGGCCAGAGGTGGTTGTTCTGGGTATTGATTTCTCAGGATCTATGCATCCAAATTGCGTGAAAATGTAATCACATGTCAGTTCTAGTATAATATATATGTCAAATGAATACCCGTTTATCATCTGCGTTTCTTCTTGGTGTAGCAATTTTAATGGCCAATAGTGTATGTTCTATCTCTTTCAGTGACCCTGTGCTATACTGTAGTTTTCTTTCTATTAACGGTCCGGGTTTCATAGAGCGGTGTTACTTGGCAGTCACTTGGCAGTGACACATCGTGTGTAATTACTTTCGTTTTTGTACCGTCCACCTATTCTCTCTCTCGTCTTCGCTAACAGGGACGTCTTAATGGTGACGTGAAGGTGGTTTTCACTTTCCCACGTGCTGAATCAGTACTGTCGATTTCTTCGCACTTGTCCTTCAGCCATTTCGCCGTGGCTTCCCCCGCACTTCGTGTCATCGAGTGGCGAATCGAAACGTCAGCCTCGCTGCAGCAGAGCCAGCTGCTGCTGCGCTGTGGCCGCGTGACCCCCGGCGGATGCTGGACGGAGACGGCTCGCAGCCCCCAGTGCCTCCCCGGCCCCCGGCCTCCGGCCCCCAGCGCCCACCTCCTCGGCCCCCGGCCCCCGGTCGCAGGAATGCGGGGTCGTGAGAGCCCCGCGTGCGCCTGCGCCTGCGCCAGGCTATTTCGTGGTGTCACACGGCGGCCGCATACAAATGCAGCGGTTCCCACGCTGCCGCCTTTTTCCGGCCGGTCGCGCTCCGCCGGGGGATGGGGGGCCGGCCGGCCTCCGCGCGTGACCCTCTGGTGGGAAAGTCTCCGGAAACGGCGGAAAAAATAACAACCGTGGGAAGCCAAGCGCCGCTCCACACGTCGCGCGCCGGGACGCGCCCGGCGTCCGCGAGGTGGCGGCGCGTGCCGACTGGCTGCAGTGGGCCGCCGGGGGGACGAACCGGCCGCTGCGCTACTCGCAGACTGTGGCACCGGTCACAGCCAAAACACGTTAATGACGGAGCTCTTCGGGGCAGCATATTAGGACCAATCAGCAAACCCACGACCCTTCCAGACCCTCTGGCTACAATTGCGTACATTAACTTTTACTGTATCTTGGCCGCAACAGCTATGGAAATCTGAGGCATACATTTCTCAATATTCAACCTTTTCATAATTCGCAAATGCTGACAGCTGTTGAGCATCACTATGAAACTACTGCATTAGCTCCCTACTTAGCTTGCACTTATCGCGAATCTCTTGCCCAACGTAAAGTCCCGAGCGACTGAAAAAAACTGCAGGTGACGCCTGTATATACGAAGGGTAGAAGGACGGATCCTCAAAATTACAGACCAATATCCTTAAACTGAAAAAACTGCAAAAAGGCGGAAATTTAAGGAGGTGGGACCTGGATAAACTGAAAGAACCAGAGGTAGTACAGGATTTCAGGGAGAGCATAAGGGAACAGTTGACAGGAATGGGGGAACGAAATACAGTAGAAGAAGAATGGGTAGCTTTGAGGGATGAAATAGTGAAGGCAGCAGAGGACCAAATAGGTAAAAAGATGAGAGCTCTTGGGTAACAGAAGAAATGTTGAAATTAATTGATGAAAGGAGAAAATATAAAAATGTAGTAATTGAAGCAGGCAAAAAGGAATATAAACGTCTCAAAAATGAGATCGACAGGAAGTGCAAAATGGCTAAGCAGGGATGGCTAGAGGACAAATGTAAGGATGCAGAGGCTTATCTCACTAGGGGTAAGATAGATACTGCCTACAGGAAAATTAAAGAGACATTTGGAGAAAGGAGAACCACTTGCATGAATATCAAGAGCTCAGATGGAAACCCAGTTCTAAGCAAAGAAGAGAAAGCAGAAAGGTGGAAGGAGTATATAGAGGGCCTATACAAGGGCGATGTACTTGAAGACAATATTATGGAAATGGAAGAGGATGTAGATGAAGATGAAATGGGAGATATGATATTGCGTGAAGAGTTTGACAGAGCACTGAAAGACCTGAGTCGAAACAAGGCCCCCGGAGTAGACAATATTCCATTAGAACTACTAACAGTCTTGGGAGAGCCAGTCCTGACAAAACTCTACCGTCTGGTGAGCAAGTTGAATGAGACAGGCGAAATACCCTCAGACTTCAAGAAGAATATAATAATTCCAATCCCAAAGAAAGCAGGTGTTGACAGATGTGAAAATTACCGAACTATAAGTTTATTAAATCACAGCTGCAAAATACTAACGCGGATTCCTTACAGACGAATGGAAAAAACTGGTAGAAGCTGTCCTCGGGGAAGATCAGTTTGGATTCCGTAGAAATGTTGGAACACGTGAGGCAATGCTGACCCTACGACTTATCTTAGAAGAAAGATTTAGGAATGGCAAACCTACGTTTCTAGCATTTGTAGACTTAGAGAAAGCGTTTGACAATGTTGATTGGAATACTCTCTTTCAAATTCTGAAAGTGACAGGGGTAAAATACAGAGAGCGAAAGGCTATTTACAATTTTTACAGAAAGCAGATGGCAGTTATAAGAGTCGCGGGACATGAAAGGGAAGCAGTGGTTGGGAAGGGAGTGAGACAGGGTTGTAGCCTCTCCCCGATGTTATTCAATCTGTATATTGAGCAAGCAGTAAAGAAAACAAAAGAAAAGTTCGGAGTAGGTATTAAAATCTATGGAGAAGAAATAAAAACTTTGAGGCTCGCCGATGACATTGTAATTCTGTCAGAGACAGCAAAGGACTTGGAAGAGTAGTTGAACGGAATGGACAGTGTCTTGAAAGTAGGGTATAAGATGAATACCAACAAAAGCAAAACGAGAATAATGGAATGTAGTCGAATTAATTTGGGTGATGCTGAGGGAATTAGATTAGGACCCTTAAAGTAGTAAAGGAGTTTTGCTATTTGGGGAGCAAAATAACTGATGATGGTCGAAGTAGAGAGGATATAAAATGTAGACTGGCAATGGCAAGGAAAGCGTTTCTGAAGAAGAGAAATTTGTTAACATCGAGAATAGATTTAAATGGCAGGGTGTCGTTTCTGAAAGTATTTGTATGGAGTGTAGCCGTGTTTGGAAGTGAAACATGGACGATAAATAGCTTAGACAATAAGAGAATAGAAGCTTTCGAAATGTGGTGCTACAGAAGAATGCTGAAGATTAGATGGGTAGATCACATAACTAATGAGGAGGTATTGAATAGAATTGGGGAGAAGAGGAGCTTGTGGCACAACTTGACTAGAAGAAGGGATCGGTTGTTAGGACTTGTTCTGAGACATCAAGGGATCACCAATTTAGTATTGGAGGGCAGCGTGGAGGGTAAAAATCGAAGAGGGAGACCAAGAGATGAATACACTAAGCAGATTCAGAAGGATGTAGGCTGCAGTAGTACTGGGAGATGAAGAAGCTTGCACAGGATAGAGTAGCATGGAGAGCTGCATCAAACCAATCTCAGGACTGAAGACCACAACAACAACAACAACATCCTTAACATCGGTTTGATGCAGGATTTTCGAACATATTCTCAGTTCTGATATAATGAATTTCCTTGAGACAGAGAAGTTGCTGTCTATGCATCAGCACTGCTTTAGAAAGCATCGCTGCTGCGAAACGCAACTCGCCCTTTTTTCATATGATATCTTGCGAACCATGGATGAAGGGTATCAGACGGATGCCATATTCCTTGACTTTCGGAAAGCGTTTGACTCGTGCCCCACTGCAGACTCCTAACTAAGGTAAGAGCATATGGGATTGGTTCCCAAATATGTGAGTGGCTCCAAGACTTCTTAAGTAATACAACCCAGTACGTTGTCCTCGATGGTGAGTGTTCGCGGGCTAAATTCCATATTACCTGAGTTCTTAAAACGTCACATCACTTATATGTGGACGATATTCTAATAGCAGAAGCTTCATGGGAACAACATAATCGCATCCTCAACAGTTTGTTACGTATTTTTGCAGAATCTGGAATTACAGTTAACTTGGAAAAGTCTGAATTCGGTAGGTCAAAGGTGAGGTTTCTGGGACATATTATTTCTTCTGAAGGCATTCAGCCGGATCCTGAAAAGTTAGAAGCAAATTGAGCCATTCCAGTTCCATCCACAAAACAACATGTCCGCAGTTTTCTAGGTCTCGTAAATTTTTACCGTCGTTTTCTGAATATGCAAATTCTTGTTACACCAAAACTTTGTTCTCTCACTGGAAAAAATACTATTTGGAACTGGGACGAACAAGCACAGTTGGAATTCAATTCTTTGAAAGAATCACTACTTAACGCGCCAATACTAGCTCATCCAGATCTGTCACAAGAATTCTGCCTTCGCACGGATTCTTCTAAAGTCGGTCTTGGTGCCCATTTATTTCAAGAAGCCATAGAAAATGACACTACCGTTCAGAAAACCATTGCTTTTGCTAGCCGAGTGCTAACAAAATCTGAAAAAAATTATTCCTTTACTGAATTAGAAGCTTTAGCTATCGTTTGGGCATTTAACAAATTCCGTTTCTTTCTTTCTGTTAAGCACGTAAAAGTATACAGTGATCATCGTGCATTACAATTTCTTATGTCTTCAAAATTAAATCATGACAGGTTAAAACGTTGGGCATTGTTTCTGCAAGAATTCCACTTCACAATAGTCTACATTCCCGGCAAGGAGAACATTGTTGCGGACGCACTGTCACGCGCACCGTCTGGGCTTGGGAAAAGTAACACAGAAGGCAATCTCGAGAAAAATTTCAGTATTCTTTACATTCAGAAAGTCGCCTTTGAAAACTTCATCACCACATCTTTAAAGGACATTGCTCATGAACGAGATAAAGATCCGATTTGGAAAGACATCAAAAGTAAATGGCATGAAAAGACACACACTCAGATTCGGCATTATTACCTGGTTAGAAACAACATACTCTTCAAACGCTGCACTGTTGATGACAAGCCATGGGTACTTTGCATTCCAGACGATTTTGTTAATAAGCTCATTTGGTACATTCATTTCAGCTACGCACATTTTGGTCCACGAAAATGTTATCATATTCTTCGAACGACTTGTTATTTTAACAATATGGAAAAGAGAATTCGAAGAGTCTTGTCTATTTGTAAACTTTGTCAAAAGGCGAAACCATCTACTATCTCACATCGTCCTCCGTTGTTTCCTATTATTCCTTCTAAATTAAAAGAATTTGCTGCTGTTGATCTCTTGGGACCACTTGTCAGAACATCTAATGGATTTTCGTACGTTCTAGTCGCTGTTGAACTTACTTCAAAATTTGTTTCTTTCACACTGTTACGTAAAGCCACTGGACGGTCTGTATCCAACGCCTTTGTTAAAAATTTCTTACGTGAAGTTGGACACGTTAGTAAAGTCATTTCAGATAACTGACCGCAATTCAGATCTGATGTTTGGTCACACATGCTTCGGAATCATAAAATCAAACCTGTTTTTATTTCATTGTACTCACCACATTGTAACCCATCTGAACGAATTATGAAAGAAATCAATAAGCTTTGCAGACTTTATTGTCACAGAAAGCATCAGCATTGGGACAGATATTTACACTTATTTCAAAATGTGCTGAATGAAATGCCTCATGATTTCTCTGCTTTACCACCTACTTCTGTACTGAAGAATGAAGAACCACCGAACAGAATCAGAGCGCTTGTACCTTTCCCGAATACACGTAAACTTCGACACAAAGACATAATTGATTTGGCTCTTAAAAATATAAAATCTGCAGCAGACAAAAGGAGAAAACTACACGGTAAAGCATATGCAAAGAAATCATATATTGGTCAGAAAGTTCTCATTAAAGCTCATTCATTGTCACATAAGAAGAAACACTTGAGTCACAAATTCTTTCTAGTTTACAATGGACCTTACAGAATCCGACGTATACCACATGATAATTGCGTTGAAGTTGAAACTTTGCGTACTAGGAAGAGTAAAGGTTTACACCACATTTCACATGTAAAACCATTTATTGAAAGATAATCTGTTTTTTAACTTAGTCTTTGCCATAAAATTTGTCACTTCACGCTACTGGTACAATTTGTCACACTGAGAAACTGTTAACATGCAACAATGTTTTGAAGTTAACTATCCAGTCTAGAACCTAGGGAACATATTTAGGCAGTAATTACGAATGCTTTGTTATAGTGAACAGACGACACAGTGTTACTGTGTGTGTACATTCTTGCTTGTCAGTGGCACAATTACGTAACGACCATAAGGCTCACATACTTAGAATATATATTGCTAATGAGATTTTAATGCAACGTTTTGGTTTATTTGAAAATACATTCTGGATTTAAAGTACTTTCTGAGAGATATCAGATGACACAGTGGTTAGTTTATTTGACAGCTACACGATTATATCACGACAGTACTAATGAGTGAAACAATTTATATTATTGCTTTTGCGCTGTATCTGTTTTATATCTTCATAGTTTTTCTGTATTATTCTGGAAAGTAAAACATGTTTTAGTAGTAACTTTTGTGGTATAGCTACAATGAGACAGCCTTTTCCGTAGCACAACAATACGTTACAGCACAATACTTTCTTCATCACGGCAATAAGCGTAATAACTAAGATATCTATATGGAAAGCATTTCACTTTTGTTTATGAGGAGGTGAGTAAATTGACTTCAGCAGAACTTTGCTTACAGAGGACGATAACTACGACAGTTCCACAGAGATTATCTTACAACAAGACGCACAGTTTAGCGCTACAGTACACGTATTTGAGTGATTAATTTTGTACTTAAAACATTTATTTTTAAAGATATTTGAAGTACAATGCTACAAAGGTTTTCCATGATACATTTCATTCCATTGCTGTAATCTGTAACACCTGAGGGTATTATTCATTAATCCTCAGGGGGGTACACGCTTACTTTGTGTACCATGTGTTTGGCAAGCACAAGGAGCCCTAGCTAATATGGTATTTGCTTATACAACTTTACACATCGGTACCATGTTTCTCTAACGCATACATTACACAGCTATCTGATCATTTAACTGGGAGAGACAAATATTTATTTTACTACATCAGTGACAGATGTTTACGTAATTACACAGTTGAATAACTTCACACTTATGAAACTGTATTTTGTGAAATGTTCATATTTTTTTCGGAACCATTGTGATACTATGAGAGCTATGAATGATGTATTTGGTATGGGATCATGATTTTTAAAGTACGTTTGAGGTAGATGACACTTTTGACATGCACAGAGAATTTTTTTTAGGTTTTGAAATTATTGGAGGAAGCTACGACGATTTTGAGATTTGGCTGAGGTTTTATTATGTTATGATGACGATGTGTATTACGCTGTTGCGGTATGTTTATGATCAATAAGCTGATCCTATATGAGGAATTTGATTATGCTACATACTTATTACGATGAAATATTGAATAAGTGTCTACGAATATGTATATGTGTAATAAAGCAAGGAATAATGAGTAGTGGTTAGGGACTCTGGTTTGCGAAAAAGGTTGTTGGAAACCAAGTCTCGTACTGTAAGAGTTATGAAATGTATGTAAATGCGTGAATGTATTAAAATGCCGACGAAAATTTTTTGGACACTGTTATATCAATAGGATTTTGTTTCTACACATTTGTAACGCAAATTCTTGACCTGTGAAATTTTTTATATGAGACTGCCACTGTAGCGGAAACTGCTGTCGTAAATATTTCAGTAAGAAAGGTAAGTGACCTTGATGTAATACGTTTTGGGCGCCCAGCTCAGAGATAGTTGTCTGACAAAAGAAAGCCATTAGGTGGAGAAAAAAGGAGAGGCCATTAACCTCGCTATTGACATTCCTTTCTACAAAGCATCGCAAATACGACACGCTCATTACTTGGAAAGATACTTACACCTGCACACCTGATTATGACAAGCGCCTTTCTACGAGAGTTGAGAGAATTTCTACTAACTTATGAAATGCCACATGACTATTGAATGATATTTTTATGCTTTACTTTGTAGATAGTTGCTTATTTCATTTGATATCTGGTTTTCAGCTGTGTTGCAACATTGGTTTTATAAAATAAAATTAAATGCATTTGCTAATGTGAACACTTTCTGCCAACAGATCTATTAAATAAATAATTTTATGATCCGGAGCACTTGGAATGGAAAGAACAATAAGAAGGGATTAATAACAGTAACTGCATACATAATTTTCTTTTCAACTACTTGGTAATTTTTTTGGTAGAGTAAGTTATCGTGATGCATCACTCTAGTGTTAAGATGTGACATAGGTATGAGACATGGCCATTTTTACTGTAATATTTTTTCTGCTTGAGCTTTGTCACGTTTAGATATAAGTTATTGCATTTGCTGTTGCTGTTTGCCAGGCATTGTGATACTGAATTTTAATTTGTGTTACTCTGCTAAGCCAGATTTATTTTTCTTGTTTGCTGCACATTGCCTTATATTAGTTGTAATATTGCAATTGCTTTGCTAATTTCTATAATGCTGCTTCCTTTGCAAATTTGCATTTTTTTGTCATTGCTGTTTGTATTAATTGTTTTGTGCGGCTGCATTGCCTCGAACCTTAGTTTAGTATCTGAGCTCAGTAGATTTAAGTTAGCTTAAGATGGGGTAGGCTATATGAGAGAACAAGCTGTGACGAATTGGAAGAAATGCATTGAGAAGCTATAAGAAAATGGTTTGGCCAAAAAAGTATTTTGAAAGAGGATATGAACAAAAAAGTAGGGTTTAGGGACAACAGGTTTAGGTAGGATTTTCTTGGAAATAAATGATGAGGTAAGATAATGGAAAATAAATAATGAGGTAAGAAATGTGTGAACATATAAATACAGAAAGCATGCTTGGACAGAATTTTTTTGGTGGAAACAAATGTTGAAATAAGAGGAAAGATATATGGAATGAAGTTTTGGGGTGGACTGCAGTACCCAAATGTCACACTGAAAACAAACCCTGTCCTGTATTTTTGTGTTATTACACTATGTGAATTTGTGTTTTTCCTGTCTTAATGTGTTTAGCTAATAAGAGTTATGCTGTAGACTGTTTCTGATAATATGTTATTTTCTTTGTAAAGATGTTTAGATATTATTTATTCTCTTCTGTTTTAATGCTCATGTGTGAAGTTGATGTTTCAAAAGTTATTCTGATCTTTTATGTATGTACTCATGTCATAATTCCTGTAACACAGATGTATATGTTATTTCGATTCTTTTGTAAAGCCTGTACTACAAATGTTATCTGTATTGTTATGTTCCTTAATGATGTATTTTGTACCTATGTAATTGTATTCTTATGTTATAAAATTGTAATTGATACCAGTTCCTCAAATTAAGTAACTTGTAAGTTCCATTTCACTGCACACGTTTCTGTTGGTCATGGTATATGGACAATATGTGAGAAGTAGGGACTGTTAGTGTTTGCACGTGTGTTAAAAATTCAGCAAGGGACTGGTTAACAGCACTGCTGGTTTTAAGGACAATTCCAAAAACTTTGTGAGTGCACAAGTGGTGGTTTATGGACTTGGTATATTGTCCGCAAGACTCTTCGATGGTGATTGTGCACCTGCACAGTTGCAACATATGGCTGCTGGCCATCTCTACAAGGACTACAGTGGGTCTACACCTTTGATGATCCATCAATACCATTATTTCTACAAGGACTGCAGTGGGTCTGCACCTCTGGTGGCCCACCAATACCGTAATCTCTACCAAGACTACAGTGGGTCTACTCTGTGATGACCTACCTACCAATATTCTTCAAAACTTCGACTGTCTCTGCTGTGAGTTGGCTCTGTTGTGGCCCATTACCTGTCTGCATGTCAAGAGTCAGCACTGTCTTTCCGTTGGAAGGACAACACTACTTCTTCAAGATTGCATGGAAATCCACTACTTCCGTGTGCATTTTCTTTTACTGCTCAGACTGCAATTTTACTGTGATGAATGATGAGGACTGTCTTTATGGACTGTGAGAAAATTTTAGCTTTTGACCAACATTATATCAATAAGTGTGTGCATTTGATTTCTTTGTTATTGAAATTATGAAAAATTTTATCAAATCATTATTGGCCAGTGCCCAAAACAATTTGTAAAATTTTTTGTGGGGAGCATGGGGGCTATGTAAGTAGGCTGTTTATGTTTTCTTATTGGTAACGCCACGTAGCACTCTGTATGGAAATCACTGGCTCTGCTGTGTGCAGTCTATGGCTGCTTTGCATTATTGTAATACTCGCCATTGTAGCGTTGGGCAGTTGGCTGTTAACAGCGCGTAGCGTTGCGCAGTTGGAGGAGAGCCGCCAGCAGTGGTGGATGTGGGGAGAGAAGTGGCGGAGTTTTGATATTTGTAAGACTGGATGTCATGAACTGCTGTGTATATTATGATTTTTCAACACTACTAAGGTAAATACATTGTTTGTTCTCTATTAAAATCTTTCATTTGCTAACTATGCCTATCAGTAGTTAGTGCCTTCTGTAGTTTGAATCTTTTATTTAGCTGGCAGTAGTGGCGCTCGCTGTATTGCAGTAGTTCGAGTAACGAAGATTTTTTTGAGGTAAGTGATTTGTGAAAGGTATAGGTTAATGTTAGTCAGGGCCATTCTTTTGTAGGGATTTTTGAAAGTCAGATTGCGTTGCGCTAAAAAATATTGTGTGTCAGTTTAAGCACAGTCTTAATTAATTTTTCTAAGGGGACGTTTCACCTGTTCGCTAGTCTGGGTATTTTGACATTGGCCTGTCAAAATCTGTATTCTTTACTGTCATTTTTTGTTAAGAATCTCAGTTTATTCTCAAGGACAAGCAGCTTTCACTCAGTTAATACTCGGCAGAAATCAGACCTGCATTTGGGTCGCACCTCCTTAACTCTTGTTCAGAAGGGTGTGCAGTATATTGCTGCAACCATTTTCAATAAGGTACCACAAGAATTCAAAAATCTTATCAGTAATCCACGCACTTTCAAATCGAAACTGAAGAGTTTCCTCATGGGTCACTTCTTGTATTCTGTCGAGGAGTCCCTAGAAAAATTAAGCTGATTCTTGTTGTATTTTTGATTGCATTTACTTAAACTTATGGCTTGACTTTTTTCGGGTTCATAAACATTTTATTTTTATCTGTTATTACTTTTGTGTTGTAATTTCTTGTACTGACACGGTCCATGACCGTGGAGATTTGCTCCTCAATTTGGTCCTCTGGTACTTGACGTGCCAATAAATAAACAAATAAACATACTATTCCTGTATTCACTCGATCTTCAGCTGTGGAATGATTTTCTGGGTGCCCCACATACAAAATATGGACACAGTCATCAACTACATAAAAGGGTCACAAGAATAATAATTGAAACTAGCATCCGAGCTCCAGGTGGATATCTGTTTAAACAGCTGGGGATACCAGCTGCACAGCGTGAGAACATCCACCACCCTTTTATGCACACCAACAATTAATTATCTTACAACTTGAAGCATTCACGATCATGGAACAAGAACCAAACTAAACCTACGTTTACCAAAAGAAAACGAAAAACACAAAGTAGCATTTTCTACAAGGGAATAAAATTGTAGAACAAACTGACAAAGGAGATTAAAAAGATAGCTGAAAACCAAATGAATAAAAACTTAGTTAAAGCATATTTCGTAAGTGACTCACACTACGAAATCAAGGATTATTTAGAGCACACAGAGTGGGAGATGGTAAAAATTATTATTACTTAATACTACCGCAAACGTAAATGAATGATCAGTGAATGAGTTATTGTTTTAAATGTTTCTTGTTTCAGTTAAGGTGACATGTCTGATATCGTTTTGTAAATGATCCATGTACTAAAAACCACTGAGTAACTAATAAACAACTGTCATTTACAGTAAACCGTCATCGTCTAGTTATTCTTACTATAAAATCCTGTGGCTATGGTCTTAGCTAGATAATTCTTTTTTCCATTTCACGCATTGTGGTGATGTGCTGACTCAGCAGTTTCGGACGAGGCAGGGAACTACACGAAGAATTCAACAGAATGGGGGAATTATCGTCAGGGTCCTGGTGCCAGCCGAAAGTGTGTGTATCTGTGTGTGTGTGTGTGTGTGTGTGTGTGTGTGTGTGTTATGAACTAGTTAATTATTAAAATATTTTTTTCCTTTTTTTCAATTTCGATGGCATGTCTGATATCATTTCGTAAATAGTCTATAGAGGAATAAACAGCTATCTCGTATAAAATACTTGCAGCGTTGACGCTGCAGTGCTGGCTGTGTTACTCTTCAGCGTATGACGATGTTATTGGGATGAGCGGCCGGTCTGATCGGACGTTTTCGCGAATCGTTGTGTGATAACTCCCGCTAGAAGTGTTCACAGAAATATTTGACAGGAGGGTTCCCATCCACTCCAAGCTGTTACTCCCTCTACGCGATTCTGAGCCCCATCGAAAATTATCTTATCGCGGGAGGTTATTATGTGGGTAATGGAGTGGCAGGCTTACCTGACCGTGTCATAACAACGGGCACGATAACACGTATTATCTTGTTTTTCGTGTTCCACCGGCGCTAGCCCGCTGTTCGGAGCCCCACGCAAACAAGTCGCCGACCAGTTACCGCCTCTGGATGAAGTGAGCCCTTATTATGCAAATGGTCGAGTCATTCAGAAGAGCCGCAGCGTACGCTGCACTCTGTCGTTGATTACAAAGACGCCGTATGACGGAATGGCCATTGATTATTCTTGTCTTTGGCGTGCGTCTACTTGTGGGGGGTGACGGGGGGGGGGGGGAGGGGGCGGGTGCGTACCGTGCAGGCGCATCACATCAGACACGTCCGAACCTTAATCGCTGAACTAGTATCATCACTTGCGTATGTTGAAAAGAAACGAATGTAGCGTCGCTTACGCGACAAGGTAACGTAATACGACGACTAATGTTCTCAGCATTCACAAACTATTTTGTGGGTTGTATCAGCATCAATGTAACATAGTTTACAGGCCTCAGTAAAGTATCGTCGCTGGGTGATCGTAGTAAAATGCAGAAAGACTTGAACAAAAGTGGTGTAAGTTCACGAACCTCTTGTCGACCCCTGTCCACTAGTCTGGCTATTTTGACACTGGCCTCTCAATATATATATTCCTTTACTGTCATTTGTCATTACCAATACTAGCTTATTCCCAAGAATATGCAGTTTTCACTGAGTTAATACTCGGTAGAAATCAAACCTGCATTTGGATCGGACTTCCTTAACTCTTGTGCAGAAAGGTGTGCAGTATACTGCTGCATCCATTTTCAACAAGCTACCACTCGAATTCAAAAATCTTAGCAGTAATCCACGCGCTTCCAAATCGAAACTAAAGAGTTTCCTCATGTGTCACTCCTTCTATTGTGTCGAGGAGTTCCTTGAAAAATTAAGTTGATTCTTGTTGTATTGTTGAGTCCGTTAACTTAAACTTATGGACTGACTTTTTTGTGTTCATAAACATTTTATTTTTATCTGTTATTACTTTTATGTTGTAATTTCATGTACTGACACGTTCCATGACCTTGTAAATTTCCTCTTCAGTTTGGTCCTACGGAACTTGGCGTGTAAATAAATAAAATAAATAAAAATTTCCTCTTCTTGTAACGAGTGGAATCTCTTTTTAAATGAAGGTAAATGTAACATGATGCCTGTAACAATGAGAAACAACCTGACAGTACCCAATTGCAAAATTACCAACAAACATCTTGACCGTGTCATACCGTATAAATATTCGGTTATAATACTAAAGAGCGGTACGAGATAGGACGAAAAGACAAGATTCATATTGAGAAATGGTAATGGAAGAGCTATATTTGTGGGAATGGTTACGGAAAAGAGCAGTGGATTTTAAAAGGAAACTGTATGAAAGATGCAAATTCAATAAAATAGCTTCAAGCGTCACATTGCTACACAGATGAATTAATTTGTTAATTATTTGACGTTAAGCATTAAAACTTCTATGGTTGAAAACGTAAAACCCTAATTATGGTACTTTTGTTAGTTTCTTATTACTCACCCTTAGATTAGTGAAAAAAATCAATACCAGTATTTATGACGTCGTATCCCCTGAACCAGGCAATGTATAATGCGGTTATTTTACAGGTGCGTTACGTGATGTTTGTGGATACTGTCAGCAAAATGTGATACAAATAGAGTTAGTAGTAAAGAAGTAATAATCGTCATGCCTGATAAAACGTCCTAGCAGATTAAAGTTGTTTCGGACCGAGAACTGAGCTCGGGACTTTCGCCTACTCCTAGCAAATGCTCTACCGCCCTCTTGTCTTCTGGATTCTCATATTTTAGTAACAAAAGAAAGCTAATCATGAGGAGACGTTTTACACATTATACGAGCTTCATTCCTCATCCTTTCGTTACTTTTTCTCGTTTTTGTTGTTTGTTTTACGTGATTAGCAAATGGCTACAATAACAGTGCACATGAAAAAGAAAAACAAATAAGGCTGCAGATGCAGAGCCACCCGTGAATAAACATGTGTAAGAAGACATGTTTGGAAGATGATTAGGAAAGAGGAAGTTACGGAAAGAAACTAGGAAGACTTTCTATCGTTGTTGGGGTTGAGGGGGGTGGGGGGAATCGTCCTGGCTTGGCTGGCGCTTTTCAAGATTCCAGCGGGGCGGGTTGGAGAAAATACGCTGTAAACAGTTCGCGAAAGTAGCCGTATGTTGTAGATGTCGGTGCAGGGTGTGGTGTTGGAGATGTGCCCGGAAGTCCGCCGGATTGATGATGTCGTCCCGGAAAAGGTAGTTGATTGACATGCCACTTTTCCATGTGTTGGCTTGCCGCTTGACTGAGCTACCTAACGGCGACTCAAAACCACTCATCATGGCTTTACTTCCCCGGTATCTCATCTCCTGCCTTCTAAACTTATGCTTGGGGACCTCAGTCAATGGGGCACTTGCCCACTATAGCAAAGGTCCTGAGTTCGAGTCTCGGTCCGGGACACAGCTTTGATCTGCCAGGAATTTTTATACAAGCGCACATTCTGCAGAAGAATGGAAATTTCACATTCGTCATGGCTGATTCTTAAGTTTTACTGCATGAACAGCAAAATATAGTAAGCGATAAACTTTGTTCCTTTCATTATTATTTATTTCTGTGTGGGAGGGGGGAGGTACAGCAAGAAACAGCTTTGAAAACTTTCATAAAATTTCGAGGGTGCAGCCGTATAAATTCAGCTTCTTCTTCTAATACTTCGGCTGAATACCGTCCAGCCATCTTGGGAGTGGGCCGAGGTGACTGACGCCCCAGCACTTGCTCCGTCCTTTTAAAGCCGTGGACCGAACCACTGCGCACGTGGCCAAAGATACACAAGGCGTCAGAGACGTTGATCGGCGGCGAAGAGGTGTAACATATTCATGGAAATTAAATCTGTGACTGCGCAGTCGATCCTCACGATGTCTGGAGAGTGCTGCACGAAAACTTGCTGTATCCACACCACGTACAGCGTGTACAGGCATTATCGGCAGTTGATTTTGCTGCACTTGAGTGTAACTGTGCGGCTCTCGGATGAGGCTTCATCTTAACGTTATCGGATCGTAAATTTTCACAACCAACACACATGAGGTGTCGAAAATCCCCACGAAATTGTGCAATAACATCATAAACAAAGATTTTTCTGGCAATGTTTGGGCCGGAATTGATGGTGACTTTTTCTTAGGCCTCATGTTTTTCCATCCAGGCTCAATGGAGAAACTTAGCACATACCATGCTTTCTGTAGTGACAGGAGCGGGGAGGAAGTGGTAAGGTATAGTGACAGGAGCGGGGAGGAAATTACATATTTTACCAAAAAAGTTATTTATCAGACGAAGATTGGTTTTAATATTAAAGCACAAAACTTAATTTACATTCGTAACTAAACGTCACATACTATCTTGCAAGAGCGAAGGATTATCAGTTTGATGATAACGTACACTAAATCAAACTCAAATTACAAATTTTAAACGCTGACGGCTGGCCAAGGAAAAGAAAGTTTCATAACTGACATGAATTTCATAAAGCTTAGGTAACAACTACACAAGTTACAGCCTCTGTCGAGCGAGGTGGTGTACTGGTTAGCACACTGGACTCGCATTCGGAAGGACGACAGTTCTAACCCTCGTCTAGCGAGCCAGATTTCGGTTTTGCGTGACTTCCTAAATCGCTCCTGGCAAATGCCGGGATGGTTCCTTTGAGAGGGCAAGGACGATTTCCTTCCCCATATTTGACAAAATCTTCCCGAAGAATAATTTTGCAATTACCATACAAATTTTTAAAACTTGGAAAGGCCTCATAGCGAAGTTCACTGCAGTGGCTCAAATGGTTCAAATGGCTCTGAGCACTATGGGACTTAACATCTGTGGTCATCAGTCCCCTAGAACTTAGAACTACTTAAACCTAACTAACCTAAGGACATCACACACATACACTCCTGGAAATGGAAAAAAGAACTCATTGACACCGGTGTGTCAGACCCACCATACTTGCTCCGGACACTGCGAGAGGGCTGTACAAGCAATGATCACACGCACGGCACAGCGGGCACACCAGGAACCGCGGTGTTGGCCGTCGAATGGCGCTAGCTGCGCAGCATTTGTGCACCGCCGCCGTCAGTGTCAGCCAGTTTGCCGTGGCATACGGAGCTCCATCGCAGTCTTTAACACTGGTAGCATGCCGCGACAGCGTGGACGTGAACCGTATGTGCAGTTGACGGACTTTGAGCGAGGGCGTATAGTGGGCATGCGGGAGGCCGGGTGGACGTACCGCCGAATTGCTCATCACGTGGGGCGTGAGGTCTCCACAGTACATCGATGTTGTCGCCAGTGGTCGGCGGAAGGTGCACGTGCCCGTCGACCTGGGACCGGACCGCAGCGACGCACGGATGCACGCCAAGACCGTAGGATCCTACGCAGTGCCGTAGGGGACCGCACCGCCACTTCCCAGCAAATTAGGGACACTGTTGCTCCTGGGGTATCGGCGAGGACCATTCGCAACCGTCTCCATGAAGCTGGCCTACGGTCCCGCACACCGTTAGGCCGTCTTCCCCTCACGCCCCAACATCGTGCAGCCCGCCTCCAGTGGTGTCGCGACAGGCGTGAATGGAGGGACGAATGGAGACGTGTCGTCTTCAGCGATGAGAGTCGCTTCTGCCTTGGTGCCAATGATGATTGTATGCGTGTTTGGCGCCGTGCAGGTGAGCGCCACAATCAGGACTGCATACGACCGAGGCACACAGGGCCAACACCCGGCATCATGGTGTGGGGAGCGATCTCCTACACTGGCCGTACACCACTGGTGATCGTCGAGGGGACACTGAATAGTGCACGGTACATCCAAACCGTCATCGAACCCATCGTTCTACCATTCCTAGACCGGCAAGGGAACTTGCTGTTCCAACAGGACAATGCACGTCCGCATGTATCCCGTGCCACCCAACGTGCTCTAGAAGGTGTAAGTCAACTACCCTGGCCAGCAAGATCTCCGGATCTGTCCCCCATTGAGCATGTTTGGGACTGGATGAAGCGTCGTCTCACGCGGTCTGCACGTCCAGCACGAACGCTGGTCCAACTGAGGCGCCAGGTGGAAATGGCATGGCAAGCCGTTCCACAGGACTACATCCAGCATCTCTACGATCGTCTCCATGGGAGAATAGCAGCCTGCATTGCTGCGAAAGGTGGATATACACTGTACTAGTGCCGACATTGTGCATGCTCTGTTGCCTGTGTCTATGTGCCTGTGGTTCTGTCAGTGTGATCATGTGATGTATCTGACCCCAGGAATGTGTCAATAAAGTTTCCCCTTCCTGGGACAATGAATTCACGGTGTTCTTATTTCAATTTCCAGGAGTGTACATGCCCGAGGCAGGATTCGAACCTGCGACCGTAGCAGCCCCGCGGTTCCGGACTGAGCGCCTAGAACCGCTAGACCACCGCGGCCGGCTCACTGCAGTGAATAGATTTTAAAAAGAGCAATAACAATCACATAACTTCAGCTAGAGAACACTTTAAATCACTGACAGCTTAGAACTAAATAGCGATTTTCTGTAACTAAAAGCAAGTAATAATTACCATTGGCTAGCTTACAGATTGATAAATTAAAGCCGGCAAGAGTGGCCGTGCGGTTCTAGGCGCTACAGTCTGGAGCCGAGGTGCCGCTACGGTCGCAGGTTCGAATCCTGCCTCGGGCATGGATGTGTGTGATGTCCTTAGGTTAGTTAGGTTTAATTAGTTCTAAGCTCTAGGCGACTGATGACCTCAGAAGTTAAGTCACATACTGCTCAGAACCATTTGATAAATTAAAACACTGTCTAGCTTACAGCACGACAAGTTGAAACCGAGATTACTTAAGAGCCTGGGTCCATATAATAACACATAGGTACAAGCCCCATTGTCAAACGGCTGCTTCCTGGGGTTTTAACAAAACATCTTCATCAAGGTGGCCTTTACAACGATTTAACAAAGAACATTTGGGTAGAAACAGCTGAAACATAGATTTGTTACCACAGGCAACTAACACAACTAAAACATAAGGCGTTCCGTGCAATAGCTATTGATCTGAATGTTAACAAAACACAGCCATCTTGAGGTCACGGCACTGTTCAACAGTCGACATGAGAACAAACATAACACGGCTTTCAGATGTAACAAGGACGTGGGAACAGTATCAGTGGTACAAAAAGTCTCATCATTTTCTGGAGGACTCGGTAGAAGAAAACCACCAGAGTAGGGCTTAGCTCTCTAGACCAGCCAGAATTGACACGGTGCAAACAGGGCACCAGAGTAAGAATAATTGACAAGACTCCCACAATAGTCTGCCACAATGTCACAAGCTCATTGCAGGCTCCACAAGAGTCCGTTCCACAGAATTCCAACACAACACACAGCCTCCTGGCCTGTTCTTCAGGATGCTTCGAGACACACGCGTCTCTAGCAATGGCAAGCCGGACCACGCCATTTCACAAGTAACAGCCACGGCATACAAACTGCAGCCGACTGCCCCTGCACCTGGCGTCATCGGGAACGTAACTTGGGGCAAGTCGCGGGGAGCTACCATAAAGCCCACGGCGTTATTTTGGAAGAGAACGCCACGACAACGCGCACGAGTTGAAATACCCCTCCGCTCACTGCGCAAAATTATACAAGAACTTAGGGGCACAGCAAAACAGTCGCAAAAGATGTGTGTCCTCAGTGTCTTTTCGCGGCGGCAGGGCTGAATAAAATCTTCTTGCAGGATTGTTAGGGCCAAAACTGGGACATTTTGAACACCATGTTGGATACTCGTAGACAGTTGTTGAGCCACTGAAGAAAATAACGCAATGGTTTGTCTGAACCTTAGGTTACTCTTTACGAGGGTGCCAGCACAAGACATGCTGGATCTTTTGGCCCAATAGTTTCCACCTGGAATCTTCAAATCGTTCCGTCATGATCTAACAACAACGTACTTCTTGTACCGCGACCAATATTATGAAATGACGGATGGCAAAGCTATGGACTCACCACTGCCTCCGGCAGTCGCGAATTTCTTCGTGGAACACTTTGAGGAGCAAGCTCTGAACCCGGCGGCGTTGCGGCCGTCTTGCTTCCTAAAATACGTCCATGACACCTTCCTGATATGGCCTTAGGGTGAAAATACACTCGAGCAATTTGTGGATCACATGAACGGTGTCCAACCCAACATTAAATTTACCATCGGGATGGAGAAGGATGGCAAGTTACCGTTCTTGGACGTTTAGTTGAGCGGGCAAGAGGCCAAACGAGCTGCTTTCTTGCCATACTGTTGGGCAATGAGCAGCAAATGAGGACTGTGTTGCCTGAAAAATGGCACAAAATACTGTTTAAAAACACGGGAGTCTAGGCCCATGCGTCAATATGCTTGGATTCCGTTATAAAAGGGGTGACTGAGATAAGAATGAACAGCAACTATTTTAACAGAGACCAGGGCTATACACTGTGGGGGCGGGCTTTGGATGTCGAAAGGAAGCAACGACGAATGCTTGACGCTTGTGGGGAGGAGGGGCGGCAGTTTCAAATATGGCGACGGAGCCTCGCGCCACCTGACGTCACTCGGTACCCTGGCGGGACGGAGCTGCAGTGAGCTGCCAATCACCTTTAGCGCACGAGTAACTCTGAGCCTCTCTGACTGGTGCCAGAGGCCACAATAGTGGCTATACAGGGTGGTCCATTGATCGTGACCGGGCCAAATATCTCACGAAGTAAGCATCGAACTCGTATAGCTTGAAGGGGGAAACGAGATGGCGCTATGGTTGGCCCGCTAGATGGCGCTGCCATAGGTCAAACGGATATCAACTGCGTTTATTTAAATAGGAACCCCCATTTTTATTACATATTCGTGTAGTACGTAAAGATATACGAATGTTTTAGTTGGACCACTTTTTTCGCTTTGTGATGTATGGCGCTGTAATAATCACAAACTTATGGCTCACAATTTTAGACGAACAGTTGGTAACAGGTAGGTTTTTAAAATTAAAATACAGAACGTAGGTACGTTTGAACATTTGATTTCGGTTGTTCCAGTGTGATACATGTACCTTTGTGAACTTATCATTTCTGAGAACGCATGCTGTTACAGCGTGATTACCTGTAAATACCATATTAATGCAATAAATGTTCAAAATGATGTCCGTCAACCTCAATGCGTTTGGCAATACGTGTAACGACATCAAGTAGTTCGCCTTCCGTAATGTTCGCACATGCATTGACAATGCGCTGACGCATGTTGTCAGGCATTGTCGGTGGATCACGATTGCAAATATCCTTCAACTTTCCCCACAGAAAGAATTCCGGGGACGTCAGAACCGGTGAACGTACGGACCATGGTATGGTGCTTCGACGACCAATCCACCAGTCATGAAATATGCTATTCAATACCGCTTCAACCGCACGCGAGCTACGTGCCGGACGTCCATCATGTTGGAAGTACATCTGTTGTGGCTTGGCAAGACAGCCCAGCCACTAGGAGGAAGCCGAAAGGCACGCGTTTAAGCTCACGCAGGCTGGCGTCAGGTCTGGAACAGGACACGGAAATGAGAATAGCCAAAAACGTACGTAGCTTCTGGAATACTTAACTTTAATCCATAATTGGTGAACATCGGTCTGACGGTACATGCATCACAAGATAAATAGCAAATGATAATGGCGCCTTACTAGGTCGTAGCAAATGACGTAGCTGAAGGCTATGCTAGCTATCGTCTCGGAAAATGAGAGCGTAATTTGTCAGTGAACCATCGCTAGCAAAGTCGGCTGTACAACTGGGCGAGTGCTAGGAAGTCTCTCTAGACCTGCCGTGTGGCGGCGCTCGGTCTGCAATCACTGACAGTGGCGACATGGTCCGATGTATACTAACGGACCGCGGCCGATTTAAAGGCTACCACCTAGCAAGTGTGGTGTCTGGCGGTGACACCACAACATCGCCATTCTGTCATGCAGTGAAACATCTTGTAGTAACATCGGTAGAATATTACGTAGGAAATCAGCATACATTGCACCATTTAGATTGCCATCGATAAAATGGGGGCCAATTATCCTTCCTCCCACAGTGCCGCACCATACATTAACCCGCCAAGGTTGCTGATGTACCACTTGTCGCAGCCATCGTGGATTTTCCGTTGCCCAATAGCACATCTTATGCCGGTTTACGTTACCGCTGTTGGTGAATGACGCTTCGTCGCTAAATTGAATGCGTGGAAAAAATCTGTCATAGTCCCGTAATTTCTCTTGTGCCCAGTGACGGTACTGTACACGACGTTCAAAGTCGTCGCCATGCAATTCCTGGTGCACAGAAATATGGTACGGGTGCAGTCGATGTTGATGTAGCATTCTCAACACCGACGTTTTTTAGATTCCCGATTGTCGCGCAATTTGTCTGCTACTGATGTGCGGATTAGCCGCGACAGCTGGTAAAACACCTACTTGGGCATCATCATTTGTTGCAGGTCGTGGTTGACGTTTCACATGTGGCTGAACACTTCCTGTTTCCTTAAATAACGTAACTATCCGGCCAACGGTCCGGACACTTGGATGATGTCGTCCAGGATACCGAGCAGCGTACATAGCACACGCCCGTTGGCCATTCTGATCACAATAGCTGTACATCAACACTATATCGACCTTTTCCGCAATTGGTAAACGGTCCATTTTAACACGGGTAATGTATCACGAAGCAAATACCGTCCGCACTGATGGAATGTTACGTGATACCACGTACTTATACGTTTGTGACTATTACAGCGCCATCTACCACAAAGCGAAAAAAGTGGTACAAGTAAAACATTCATATTTCTTTACGTACTACACGAATATATAATACAAAATGGCGGCTCCTATTTTAAAAAACCCAGTTGATGTCCGTTTGACCTATGGCAGCGCCATCTAGCGGGCCAGCCATAGCGCCATCTGGTTTCCCCCTTCAAGCTAGACGAGTTTCGTCTTTGTAGTTTTTTCGGTTGATGGTTACTTCGTGAGACATTTGGCCCGGTCACGATCATTGGACCACCTGTATAAGAGGAAAGCGTGCCAGCCCCGGCAGTAAGTGGTTTCACTCCTGACGACGGTGGCAGAGTTGGCTATCGAAAGCTCGAAAATTTTATTCGAATTGACGCGGATTGAAAACTGAAAAAATATTATTCATCGCAAAAGAATTTGATAAAGCCGAGCCGGACGGCTGACTTTCTTAGAGAATACCTATCTGTTCTGCTAGAGCATGTGCCTCTACGAGTGCGACAAAGCATGTACTTTACGCACGTGGAGCTCAATTCGTGTTGTAGATAAATTTCGTGACAGATAGATCGTGGACCAAGTCCTTGGACTACACACTGTCCAGAACTAAAACTACTAGACTTTTGTTTGTGGGGGCATTTGGAAGCTCTGTATGTGTATCCTGATATGAATTTGTTTAGAAAAGTGTTCATACTGTGCTGATACGTTCTTTTCCTGTTTGATTCCCACGATTAATGTGCTGAGTTGCTGTAGAAAACGAGCTCTAACACGGAAGTAAGCGGTTCCAGACCCACATTTATGTAAGACATTCTTCTTCCTCTACGTGTGAAGAATGTTTTCTGAAAATTTTACCATACATTTTTGATTCACCCTGTATAATCTGGGTAACTTCAGTGAAGTGATTTGCTCTTCCTCAAGGCATATTTATGGTTTTTACCTTTAATGCTTGGCTTCTTACGTTAAATCCTTAAGGTAAGATTATGAGTAGATAATGCCTGCATTTTAAATTTTTAAAATCGATAAGCAATTAGGGGCACATATGAAATACGGAAAATCAAAATTTTGTTGCCCTTGGAAGCCAGTAGACAGCCAACCTACAACTGGGAGCGGGTGCCCAGTTGAGCGTTTTAAGCGTTCAGTAGTATAGATTGTTAAAATGATCGGCACAGTAGCAGACACCGACGGGATTCAACAACGCGCTACTTGGATCGTGAAAGGTTGGTATACACCCGTTTGAAAGTCTATCAGAGATGTTCGGGAAATATAATCCGGAACACTTGAAAAACAGATGGCGTATTCTTCCGAAACATTGTTGGGCCAATCTGAGGGACCAGTATTGAAGGAAGACTGAGTGGTCACTCTGCTGCCATCATCATACAGAGAGCGCCTAGGGATCGTGAGAATAATGTAAGACAATCAGAGCGTGTATGGGAGCATACAGACAGTCGTATTTCCCTCGTACAATACACGAATGATCCTGCACAGAAAATCGTTAATGCTGGTACCAAGCACCCCGTACCAGGCACTGTACACTGGCTTAGGCAATGCGCATCAAGGTGACAAAAGTCATGAGATACCTTCAAATATCGTGCAGAACTTCCTTTTGCCAGGCTTATTGAAACAGCTCGAAGTGGCATGGACTCCGCATGTCGTTGGAATTCCCCTGCAGAAATACTGAACCATGCTGCCTCAATAGCTGTCCACAACTGCGAATGTGTTGCCGGTGCAGGATTTTGTGGACGAACTGACGTCTCGATTATTTTCCACAAATATTCGAAAGGATTTATGCTGGGAGTACTGGGTGGCCAAATCGTTATCTCGAATTGTCCAGAATGTTCTTCAAACCTACCGCGAACAAATGTGGCCCACTGAAATGCCGCATCGGTGTTTCGGAACTTGAAGGCAATAAATGACTGCAAAAAGGTCTCCAAGTAGCTGAACATAGCCGTTTCCAGTCAATGATAGTTTCCGTTTGATCGGAGGATCCATACCATTCCATGTAAACACAGCCCACGCCTGTATGGAGCCACCACCAGCTTCCACAGTACCTTGCTGACAACTTGGGTCCATGGCTTCGTGGGGTTTGTGCCACTCTCGAACCCTACCATCAGCTCTTACCAACCTAAATCGGTACTAATCTAACCAGGCCACGGTTTTCCAGTCGTCTTGGGTCCAACCGATGTCGTCACGAGCCCAGGAGAGGCGCAGCAAGTGATGTCGTGCTGTTATCAAAGACACTCGCGTCAATCGTCTCTTGCCACAGTCCATTAATGCCAAATTTGGCCGCACTGTCTTAATAGATACGTTCGCCGTACGTGTCAAGTTGATGTCTGCAGTTATTTCACGCAGTGTTGTTTGACTGTTAGCACTGAGAACTCGACGAAAACACTGCTGCTCTCGGTTGTTAAATGATGGCTGTCGGCCACTGCATTGTCCGTGATGAGAGGTAATGCCTGAAATTTGGTATTCTCAGCACACTCATGACACTCCGGGTCTCAGAATACTGAATTCTCCGACGGTTGTGAAATGTAATGTTTCTTGCGTCTAGTTCCAAGCACCGTTCCGCGTTCAAGGTCCATTAATTCCCGTCGCGCAGCCTTTATCACGACGTGAAACATCTGACCACAGATGACAGCCCCGCCAATGCTCTTCCATTTCATATCTTGATTACGCCACACAACGGCCATCAGTATACGTGCATATAGTTATCTTACGACTTGTGTCCCCTCCGTGTATACGTAGATGTTGATTAGGCGTAGACTGGGCTCAGGACTTCATATTCAGTAGTGTTAAAAATCTGCGATTCCAATTAATATCGTAATTACGTGAAGTACACTTTCGATTCTGTCCTTTGAAATACTCATTTCTGTTTCTTTTTCCTCTTCTGCAATTAGACTACTTGATAACCGCACTGATCATTTCAATGACTGTCAACAGAAGTGTGGGTTTCATAGTACCGAACGATCCATATCTCAACAAGTATATGTTTCTCAACATATGTTTATAGAACTTTTTTATCTACGTTTGACAAGTAAGAACATGGGGCATTTTGCTGTCGAATATGCACTATACACCTTTGCAGCATCTTACAAAATGTGAATCTACGCTATTTTCTTATAAGTTCACATTAGCTCCTCTATGCATCACATATGCATGTTCAAGTATGACAATGTAGATTTAGAAGAAGCTTTTGATGATGTTGACTGGAATACATCCTCTGAAATTCTGAAAGGCAGAGATTTACAAAAATGTTCAAATGTGTGTGAAATCTTATGGGACTTAACTGCTAAGGTCATCAGTCCCCAAGCTTATACACTACTTAACCTAAATTATCCTAAGGACAAACACACATATCCATGCCCGAGGGAGGACTCGAACCTCTGCCGGGACCAGCCGCACAGGAGATTTACAGAGAATGAAAAGTTATCTCCAACGTATACACGAATCAGTTTGCAGTTAAAGGGTCCAAGGAGATATTGTTTGCATAGGGAAGAGAAGAGTTTTAGATTGGACTTGCTAGAGGAATTTAAAGTTTTTAAGCACAATTTCAGTTATAGGGAATTTATTCTTAATGATGAATTACAGCTTAAAAACAGATACTTTTTCGATGGATTTCGTTCTATTTTAAGTTGACGAAGCAATTGTATCGGATTTTCCGCGCAGTTTCCCTAGATATTATTGAGAAAATGTGTCATTATCCTACTTTAATGTGCATCGTAGTTTTGTTCATCTTTTCATTGGTTCATATGGTTTATTTATAATTTTTATTATGTTGCTGTTTCTGTAATGTTATTTTAATGTAATTTTATTAACATGTCATGTTTGCGGTTGGCACCGCTTCTGATGCGAGCGCCACCTGCGTGTAAGTTTCTGCTGGCTTGTCCCCTCTGGCCCGTTAGTTGCCTGTTTGTGTACGATGCACGTATGCCTTAGATTTTACGTGGATCGTTTTATTGTTGACTAAGGCTTATGGCTTCGTATTTCTTTTCACTCAACATGTATCACGTAAGTTTATTTCATGTTTCCACTCTATGCAATTTTTGATGCTTGTTTTTGGTGACATATATGTCAGGAAGTCTTTTCTGAAGGTACTTTTGCGGAATGAAGTCTTGAAGGCAAGCGTGGATGATAAATAATTCTGAGGAGTAAAAAACAGAGGCTTTTGAAATGTAGTGCTGAAAATGGGTAAATCGAATGACTATTGAAGATGTGCTAAATCGAATTGGGTATAAAAGGAACGTGTGGCACATCTTGAGTGAAAAAAGAGATCAGTTGATAGGACACAACCCGTGGCAGCAACGAATCATCAGTTTGGTAATGAACGAACGTGGGAGGGGGAGAGGGATTCGGGTGGGGGTAAAAACTGCAGAGTGAGACCAAAGCAGCTATAAATCGATACAGGTTGCGGCAGTTTGCAGAGATGAAAAAGCTTCTCAGAGTATACTAGCGTGAACAACTGCATTAAACTAGTGTAGGACGGAAGATCAAAACAACAACAAAAATGCAGGGTTATGTTGAGGTTATGTACCGGCTTCCAGCGAAATATCAGGCACACCATTTCCAGGAAAGTCAAGATGTCTCTTTTCTTTCACTACAAGGACACACTGCTCTCAATTAACGCACAAATGATGGATGGATTGATCGACTTAAAGGGACCAAACTGCAAGATCATCAATCTAGGAATTGTCCCCAGAGAGGGAGGACACAAAAGACAAATCCCAATGGACTCTATTGTGTCAGAGAATCAAGAAAATTAAAAGACAGAAGTAATCAGAAGTGAGAGAGGGAGAAAGTGTGAATATGGGAGAGTTTCACTGCCCAGAAAGCAGTTGGAGGCCCCCGGTATACATTATGTGATCGGAGACATACCTTCTACATTCGAATAGTGCTTCCACACCACAAGAAACTAGCTACACACACACACAAGATAAAATCTCAGGGAAGAAAATAGTGACGACGGCTCTGTCAGTCATCGACAGATGTAAAAGAATAAGAAGAACCAAAAATGTGGGAAGGGCAGGAGCCAGGCCAGACCACCGAGCAATGGCAGCCATGGGCTCCTTGGTCGGAGCAGGCGACTGGGTAGCCTTTGCTCCAATCCCTCAGGCGACCGACGAGGCTAACGAGCCCTACGTCACAAAGAGAGGAAGGAAAAAAAAAAACAGTTTCATGAGTAAAACTTAAGACGAAATCTGCCGTTTTGGTGTCGCCCGCCGTCACCAGAGGTAGTGTTCCACGGGCACTACACCGACAGTGTGGTGGACCCTCACGTTGGAGGATGTGGCCGTAGGTCAGCCAAGTGTGGTCACTGCGAAGCCAGCAGACGACAGTAGTTTGCCTGCCAGATTGACCGAAGGTCCGGTTCCGGCACCCCTATCTCCAAAGTGGGCATCCTGGTAGTCAACTTGTCGGCATTTGCATTCCCTGGGACGCCAAACTGACCAGCGTTCCCTACGAAGACCAGCGGCCTTCCAGCGTGATAGAAGTCATACAGGAGAACCTAGATAGTAACAACGAATGGGTATCGAGGGCAGCACCGGTCGCCAACCGGAAGACTTGTCAACGAGTCACTGCCAGTTAAGAATGACTCGCTAGTGTAAGAACGAAGGTGGATGAGGGCTCGAGGTATGTGGACACTTTGCAAAAATTGTAGGGCACCGTCAGGTCCAAACTCCCAGGAACGTTGATGGACGCACCGTATGGTTACAGGATAATGCCCCATGTTGTTTCGATTACGATGTCTAAGTTTCGCTCCGAATCCCTCACACATCTAGCATCCCTCACACATCTAGCACACAGTCTCGATCTCCGTATTTTTGGAGTCCCGAGGAAAGACATTCGTGGCCGTCGATTTGCTTCGGTAGAATCATGTTTACGTACGCAACCACAAACATTTTTCCATGACGGAATTGACCATCGTGTCTCACAGTGGAATAAATGTATCAACAGCTAAGGCGATTACTTTTGAAATAATAAACAATTTACTTACTGTTTTCCTATCTGTCTCGTTTTATTTCACTGCCACTTATACATTAATCACGGTAGATAAACTCCGAACACAAATGAAAGAGGAAGCAGAGCAGATACCAGTTCTAAGATCATGCAGATCTAAGGAAGAGAATTTCTGAAGGGCTACAAATCATTCTTAGAACAGAACATGGTTTAAGGATTAAAAAAAGACGAAAGCGGTTAACTAATCTGCGCTCCAGAAGATACGGGACACTGCCGACCTAGAAGAGCAGCGAGATGCCTATGACTCAGGCGTTCACGTCACTCGAAATGGGAAGTACGGTGGCCGCAATTATTATATCTTCTGTGGACGATGCCGATGCAGTTGTTACCGTAAGACTCTAAAAACATTTTCGAAAAGATATTTCCGCCATTTGACTTTACGTAATATGCTTGGGCGAAGAATATCAATGATATGATTCGCTGATGACACTGCTACCCTGAGTGAAAGTGAAGAAGAATTACATGATCTGCTGAATGGAATGAACAATCTAATGAGTACAGAATATGGACTGAGAGTAAATCGAAGAAAGACGAAAGTAATGAGAAGTAGCAGAAATGTGAACAGCAAGAAACTTAACAAAAGGACTGATGGTCATGAAATAGATGAAATTGAGGAATTCTGCTACCTAGTCAGTAAAAAGGCGAGTGACGGACGGAGCAAGGACGACATCAAAAGCATACTAGCAGTGGCAAAAAGGGCATTCCTGACCAAGAGAAGGCTACTAATATCAAATACCGGCCTCAATTTGAGGAAGACATTTCTGAGAATGTACAGTCATACTCAAAAGTATCCGAACGACCTGAATTGCATTTCGCCTGATTCGCATTCAATCGGCATAACGCAGCTGTCTAGCAGGTCCTCTAATCGCTCCTTGGTACAGTCGTTTGACTATTGAAAATGGTTCCAACATGTCACCACTAGAAAACACTGCTCTGTATCGCAGTAACTCAAGATGTAAAGTAATACCACGATGCTACAAATATCGGGGAACACCTTATCACAGATAAGACTGTCCTTAAGGCTTGTAAGCTCACATTTATTACAATAAATGACATACCTCAAATGTTACCACTCTCATTATTACGTCAGGTAGGTAATGCACGTAGTAAGTTCGTCGTATTCATGATTTCCTCTTCAAAGTAACATACAGTACTTATTATTTAACACAAAATGACATTAAAAATTTAAGTTATCCACGAGCAGCTAGTTGAGAATATGTATGAACTTCAAGTGACACGACGAACCGTCTCGTTCTGCATATGGATTCAAACCCAGGTCAGGCAAACTAAGCAAAGATTTCGAGACTGACGCAAACTAACAGTCATTCCTCATTAGGCATACAGAGAGTGATATACCTCGATTTTAGAATCAGTTAGCAAATATCAACTTTAAATTACATAACGCAAACATTTTTAACGGACGCGAAATCCTCCCCAGCATCTCTTCTCTCTGTCAACGATCTACGAGAGATGTTAAATATTGCTTCTTCACAAGTAACTTACTTGATATGCCGTGAGGTAAAGCTTTGTGTTGGACAGGGATTCGAACCCAGAACCTAATCAGATTGATATCGAAGCATAACCAACCGTGACATATCGCTGTTATATTCTAGAGAAAACGAACGTTAAATATGGGTTTGTTGCACCAGCAGCGACATGTGAGCATGTAAGTAACCTAATGTAGCAAAGACTGTTTGCCAGTGCTCTTTCTCACCCTAAAACATTCAATTCACTCACTTGGCTCCGTAAGTACACTGTAACAGTAATTTCTGAGTGTATGCAATGCATACGGATTGTAGAATTTAGTGGTGCTCTCTCTTCCAATTCTGTATACAATATGCCTGACCTAAACACGCCGTTTATCATTACAGGCGCTGGGCAGTGCAACATCATACTGACAACAGTAATGTGCTTATACTGACAACCTGACTGTTCGTTTTACTTGATTTTGTAATCATATAAATAAAACATTATGACCTTCCAATGGGAGACATTTCGTCCCCCTTTTCCTTCTGTGAAATTTGTCAGTAAGCTTCCTGCCTTCCAACCCGCGAAATACGGCAGAGTACGGCCGGTAAACGATTCACAAGCTCCGATTTAGTGCCATTAAGACGATTTCTCCAAACATTGTCGTAGCTGAAGGAATTTAGTTCCTTCTTAAATCGTCTTCAGCAGCAACGTTTACAGATATCTCTAATAGGAAAAAGCTCATTATCCAGGTACGAAAGTTGTAAAACAAACTTCCCACAGTTTGTGTCAGGTTGATCTTTTCGTCTGATAACACTGCGTAAGTATTTTGTCTAAGAGGTATCACAACTGTGTTCCTGTAGCTGTGGGAATCATCGGTTGAAAACCTAAACTGGTGTCACTCTGAGCTAGAACTAAGTGTAAGGTCAATAAGTCGGATACGAGTTTTGTAACTGTGAAATACTTTCCTACATTATAGAAGCGAATATTAAATTTAAACTAATACTGCGAAAATTTTGTACTTGGATAGCTTAGAATGAAAATCTTTCTATTTATTTCAAAGGAAACCAATTGATGTTCTAAAACATTGTCTGTCATACACAACTTGAAACAGGTCATGTCGACCAAATCATTTGGAAGAACTGACAGCGACGTATATCGGAAGGCAGTAAGATCTCTTGCCTTTTGGTTTGGCAGTACTCGATGGCCATTTCTAGGTGCAAGTAAATGAATAGAGGCAGCGCGTTTTTGTTATCAAGTAAAGTCTTCATCAATTACTTTAGTTTTAATGTAATCTACCAAAAACGGCTGATGTTAGATATTAACATGAAAAGGATTCCGTAGACAGGAAAGGAACCTGTCCTTGGGAAACTACACTCCTGGAAATGGAAAAAAGAACACATTGACACCGGTGTGTCAGACCCACCATACTTGCTCCGGACACTGCGAGAGGGCTGTACAAGCAATGATCACACGCACGGCACAGCGGACACACCAGGAACCGCGGTGTTGGCCGTCGAATGGCGCTGGCTGCGCAGCATTTGTGCACCGCCGCCGTCAGTGTCAGCCAGTTTGCCGTGGCATACGGAGCTCCATCGCAGTCTTTAACACTGGTAGCATGCCGCGACAGCGTGGACGTGAACCGTATGTGCAGTTGACGGACTTTGAGCGAGGGCGTATAGTGGGCATGCGGGAGGCCGGGTGGACGTACCGCCGAATTGCTCAACACGTGGGGCGTGAGGTCTCCACAGTACATCGATGTTGTCGCCAGTGGTCGGCGGAAGGTGCACGTGCCCGTCGACCTGGGACCGGACCGCAGCGACGCACGGATGCACGCCAAGACCGTAGGATCCTACGCAGTGCCGTAGGGGACCGCACCGCCACTTCCCAGCAAATTAGGGGCACTGTTGCTCCTGGGGTATCGGCGAGGACCATTCGCAACCGTCTCCATGAAGCTGGGCTACGGTCCCGCACACCGTTAGGCCGTCTTCCGCTCACGCCCCAACATCGTGCAGCCCGCCTCCAGTGGTGTCGCGACAGGCGTGAATGGAGGGACGAATGGAGACGTGTCGTCTTCAGCGATGAGAGTCGCTTCTGCCTTGGTGCCAATGATGGTCGTATGCGTGTTTGGCGCCGTGCAGGTGAGCGCCACAATCAGGACTGCATACGACCGAGGCACACAGGGCCAACACCCGGCATCATGGTGTGGGGAGCGATCTCCTACACTGGCCGTACACCACTGGTGATCGTCGAGGGGACACTGAATAGTGCACGGTACATCCAAACCGTCATCGAACCCATCGTTCTACCATTCCTAGACCGGCAAGGGAACTTGCTGTTCCAACAGGACAATGCACGTCCGCATGTATCCCGTGCCACCCAACGTGCTCTAGAAGGTGTAAGTCAACTACCCTGGCCAGCAAGATCTCCGGATCTGTCCCCCATTGAGCATGTTTGGGACTGGATGAAGCGTCGTCTCACGTGGTCTGCACGTCCAGCACGAACGCTGGTCCAACTGAGGCGCCAGGTGGAAATGGCATGGCAAGCCGTTCCAGCATCTCTACGATCGTCTCCATGGGAGAATAGCGGCCTGCATTGCTGCGAAAGGTGGATATACACTGTACTAGTGCCGACATTGTGCATGCTCTGTTGCCTGTGTCTATGTGCCTGTGGTTCTGTCAGTGTGATCATGTGATGTATCTGACCCCAGGAATGTGTCAGTAAAGTTTCCCCTTCCTGGGACAATAAATTCACGGTGTTCTTATTTCAATTTCCAGGAGTGTATTTCTATATTGACCAAAAGGCATTAAATGATCTTCAAGCACGTGTGTTCCAGCAGCGGTATGAATAAAATGATAGTAATAATTACGGTAATAATCGAATTATCCGGTAACTTTACACTTCACAGTGGTTTTTCTCGACCTAAGAAATTTGCTCAATTTATGAACATTCAAAATGGCTCTACTTCGAGCCTATGATGCCTAGAAGAGTCTTTACATCCTGCTGACATGAGAATAGCATAATCTCCGCGTCAGAAGCTTGCTTCTACTTAACCATTTAATAGACTCGCATTTTTTCCACTGTGACTAATTTTGTAAGCTAAGCACACTCTTGAGGCTGGGAAATGTGGCCACAATGGTCTGGTGGAACGAATTATCACAGGTGCACTGCGTAGGTTCAGGAATTTACTTTTAAGAGGCACAAACAGATTTATTTTATCTCTGGTAACCTCAAGAGAAAGACGTTATAATCCATAATTCGCATTAAACATCACGTTCCTTCATTACCAACTGGGCAGAGCCGGTTTACGTTGGGAAATGACAGAGCGGAAGTCATGGCAAACAGAAATACAGTCGCCAGTAAACTTACTTACATTAGAAAATTTTATTTTATTTGATGACCCGATAGCCATTTAAAGGAACAGGTCTCTTATTTTACTTGTACTTGATTGAACAAGAGACGTTGAAAAATTTGGTGCTGGACTGTGATTCGAATTCGCATCTCCTCTTTCGAGGATCTGAATCTCTCAGAACAGTACAGTTCAATAATTTCGTTTCTTTTCCCAAGACTGCAATCTTCTCTAGGTCTCCTCCAAAGGATCCAGTACAAAAATATTTATAATTTCATTTCAAGCCCCATCAAGTGCACACCCACCTGCTAGTGAAAATTAACGTGCATTTTTAATGTCTGTTGATGTGTTGCCAACAATCGCAATAGCTGTCGTTATTTCTGGTCAACCACGCACACATCTTACTGTTGGTGAGTAAGCAACTGATACTTAAGCTATATTCGTCGATGCACGGTAGGTGTGCAGTTCGATTGTCGCTTACGCACAAAAGTTTGTATCCTTTTTTTGGATTCAAACATCTAGCAGCTAGTAAGAAAAACTGATTCGCAACATTTTATTTTTCTTAGTTAACAAGTCGATTACGTGTTGGGTTCGTATCTCCGTCACAGAACTTCACATCATGCACTTCATCTTTAATTGCATGCACATTTTGTTACATCAGAATGGAGGTATATCAGACATCTTTCGTGGTTAGCTAACAGGGACGAAAGGGTCATTAATACGACATTTTGTAATGATGTGGAACGTGTCATTTTAAATGAAAGATTTCTTTACATACCATGAGTCAACATCTTAACAACAATTTTTTGCACACACACTCTCTCTCTCATTCTGTTTTTAATTCTCTCTCTCTCCCTCTCTCTCTCTTTCTTTCTCTCTCTCTCTCCCTCTCTCTCTCTCTCTCTCTCTCTCGCTCTCTCTCTGCCACACACACACACACACACACACACACTCACAAACTCGCACACACACATTCTCTTTTATTTTTATTTGTTTTTTGTGCTTGACTATCGGTGAGGCACGAAAAGGCCTGTGAATGAGTTTCTTAGTTTTGAGTACACTTACGAAAGAAATATAAAAACAACTATGAGAGTTACTGATTTATGATGCTTAGTTTGCAGTCAGTTCTGAGTTTTTTTAGTAACTACGCTCCAGTCCCTAAAGCTAGTTACATAAATGCGAATCAGACGCATTACGTATTCCAGGCCGTAGGAGCTGCGACTTGGAGACACCAGCTATGGTCACTTCCCAGCCCGCTGTAGGATCACATCGGTTCGTCTTCTTCCTGCTGGTATTGTAACTGAGATTTGGCAACAAGGCAACGTATGTTTGGCAACTCTGTGATCGACGAGTTACTTCCTGGTGTGCACGGAATTAAGCCTCAAAGTTCACTTGATTTTACCTGCCATTTCCATTGAATAATCTCAGTTATTATCGCTTGAGGTGTAACAAAAGATTGTAAACTTACGGTTTTCAGCCCAGGAAAGTCGTTGCAGGTGGAAATCGCAACTAATCTCGTCCTTTAAACAGCGGGTTAGCCACTACTGGCCTCGTAAGAGGAAATTTGGACATATACATGTTCGCCAGCACTGTGGTAACGTGCTGACCTGTGAAAACCGCGTCTGTTATGGTTCGCAGTTCCAGTCTCACTGAATCCAACGTTTTTACCCCTTCTGTGAAAGAGCTACAAGCAGTCGGATCAAACATCAATAAGGAAATTGCAAGAAAATACTTTCGGCTCATAGTGCAATGGTGAAAAACATACAATGCTGCACAACCGGTAACGCCTCTTTCCGCTGCTGATAAGCAAATTTTGGGTTTCTAGAAATACATAACTATATTTATGAAATGCCACATTTGCATACCTCTTGAGTATGACACAGCATACCAATTAAACACAGACGCAATCAAAATGTAAGTGAGTAGTATTTTACTAATTCGTGTCGATAGAGGCATGCTTGTGTACAGATACTCAGTTTTATTAAAACAGACTGTCGTCGTAAGGTTATCGTGGGTAGTTTTATTTCATACAGTGCACAATTTTCGTAAAGTTTCCTTTAGTGTTGTTGAAACAATAGTAAACACGAGAGCGAAATTAATCATCAACGACATATGCGAATTCTCCGATGTTATCTATAACAGTCTGACGATGCACATGCAGTTTATCGATTGCATGCATGTAGAAAACTTGTTCTGATTTAAAGGTGTCAAACAATGTTTGAAGAAGAATAAAATGCCACTACCGCACGACAGCTAATGTAGAAAATACTTTTCTGACATATTTGGGCACGATGCGCTCTCCTCATACATAATACAAAAGCTTCGTGATGCATCTGCTGCCTTTCTGTCTATTAAACCTGAAAAGAACAAAATGTCACAGAAGTTAGCCCTTTTTCCACTTGCGACTATTTTGGGTTGAGAAGTGAAGGGAATTATGTTCAACGTTCCATTAGATTGGTAACTTCAGCAGACAGCAGAATTCCGTTTTAAAAAAATTTGGCAGTAAATGTATTCGAACTAGCGACATTTTATCTATCGTGCACGACACTTACCATTACGCTAATAGCTCACACATAGTTAGAACAGCTCCAAAGCTGAACAACAAAGCTCCAGAACTTCTTAATACCACAGCGCTGCGAGATAATGTAAATGGCCGGGTCTAGACTTCTGAGAGAAACAGTTACAGCTTTTCTGTTGCACTGCATGCCTTTTTTTACAAAGAGATAGCGCAATAGAATAGCTCAAGTGGAAAGGAACACTTCCTATTTAAATTTCTGCATCCTACACTGTTGATAGTTCTGTGTAGGTGGCAGTTACGTGATTTTATTTCGGTGATTACAAAATACAGTCAAATGTATGCACTGGGTAGCCGAGGCAGCTAGTTCATGGTGATTTGGTCAACCAAGTAAATGAATTTACTGAACATGCTGCAATTTACTATAGGGAGCCTGTGTGTCAGAATTCTCATCCAGTGTGGCGCAACAGCGTTACGATAGAAAAATGAGACAGCGAGAAGAGGGTTTGGTGGTGTGTTGGACTGATGGTAATTTCTTATGCCTATGGTCTGGGTCCGATTCCCACTTCTGTCAACGATTTTAGATAGGGAGAGAAAGATTCCATTCTCTTCTGACTACACCAAGTGAAGAAGATATAATGGCAATGTGGTCTGAAATTCACATTAAAGATGGTATTCCTTTTCTGCCAAGTAGACGTTAGGTTGAACCACAATAAAGCCTGGAGTGGCGACATGTAGAAACTCTATCACCAGTAACCTTTCTTATACTAGTTATTTATTTCTAGTGACGAAACAAACGCTATGTAGGGTCACAGGACACTTATTCCATCTTTTATGTGAGCTTCTGTATGTCGCTAAAATTGGTTCTGAACTGAGAATGCAACTCAGACCGCCCTTAACGCGGAATTTGATCCCTTCGTGACAATACAGCTCGGCTACAATTTGTTGTTAGTTCAAAACTGCAGATTCCTCAACATCTCCACATATTACGTGTGAATGGGTTCGAATCCTGGCCCGGCACAAAAGATTTCATTATGTATTATCAAGCTCTAGCATGAGAACACCTATATGCTGGTGGATAATAATTTTGATTTTTAATGTTTTTTCATTCGTTGTCAACACTAACGATATCTGACGTTTTTGACTCCCTGTGGGGGACAGAACTATTTGCGAGATCACTGTAAGTTCAAGATGTTATCCCGAGCTGCTGGTGGAGAAAAATGCGGTAGCTGACGTCTCTCTGTGTGTAGTCAACAACGATATCTGCGGGGCTCTATTCCCAGTGAGCACCGAACTCTTAGACATATTATTTCTAGTTCGAACATGCTCACATGTCGCTGCTGGTGCAACAAACCCATATTTAACGTTCGTTTTCTCTAGAATATAACAGTGATAGGTGCCGGGTTGGAGTCCTGGGAAGGAAAAAATTAATGTTTCGTCTCGTCATTTCTGTTAAAACATCTAGCTACTGCCGAGAAAATCCGATATATCACGGTTGGTTGTGCTTCGATATCAATCTAATTAGGTTCTGGGTTCGAATCCCTGTCCAACATAAAACTTTGCCTCACGGCCTTTCATGTAAGTTACTTGTGAAGAAGCAATATTTATCATCTCTCATAGTTCGTTAACAGGGACAATAGATGCTGGGTAGGAATTCGCGTCCGTTAAAAATGTTTGCGTTATGTAATTTAAAGTTGATATTTGCTAACTGATACTGTCTAAAATCGAGGTATATCTCTCTGTATGCCTAATGCGGAATCACTGTTAGTTTGCGTCAGTCACGAAATCATTCCTTAGTCTGCCTGACCTGGGTCTGAATCCATATGCAGAACGAGACGGTTCGTCGTGTCATTTGAAGTTCATACATATTCTCAACTTACTGTTCGTGAGTAACTTAAATTTTTAATGTCATTTTGTGTTAAATAATAAATACTGTATGTTACTTTGAAGTGGAAATCATGAATACGACGAACTTACTACGTGCATTACCTACCTGACGTAATAATGAGAGTGGTAACATTTGAGGTATGTCATTTATTGTAATAAATGTGAGCTTACAAGTCTTAAGGACAGTCTTACCTGTGATAAGGTGTTCCCTCATATTTGTAGCCTCGTGGTATTACTTTATACCTTGAGTTACTGCGATACAGAGCAGTGTTTTCTAGTGATGACTTGTTGGAACCATTTTCAACAGTCAAACGACTGTACCAAGGAGCGATTAGAGGACCTGCTAGACAGCCGCGTTATGCCGGTTGCATGCGAATCAGGCGAAATGCAATTCAGGTCGTTCGGATACTTTTGAGCACGACTGTACGTCTGGAGTACCGTATTGTATGGTAGTGAATCATGGACTGCGGGAAAACAGAGAGAGAGAGAGAAAGAGAGACTCGAATCGAAGCATTTGAGATATGGTGCTACAGGCGTAAGTTGAATATTAGGTGGACTGTCAAGGTAAGAAATGAGGAGGTTCTGCACAGAATAGGAGAGTAAAAGAAGGAGAAGGGACAGGATGATAGTACATCTGTTAAGACATCAGGGAATGACTTCCGTGGTACTAGAGGAAGCTGTAGAGGGCATAACTGTAGAGGAAGACAGAGATTGGAATACATCCAGCAAATAATTGAGAAGAAGGTCACAAGTGTTACTCTGAGATGAAGAGGCTAGCACAGGAGAGGAATTCGTGGCGGGTCGCATCAAGAAGATTGAGGACCCGAAAAAGAAAAAAATTGTTCATTTCACTATCTAGACTTCGGCCTTAGGCCACTCTGATAAGTCAGAAGTCACTGACTTGTGTGAAACACATACATGTCTGACATGTCAGACTATATTTTTCGCTGATGACTTGTGTTTCATACAAGTCGGACGATTTTTGACATTGTTAACTCTTCAAAATGGACTAAGGGTGAGATCTAAACAGTGGAATAATCGCATTGTATACAATCAAATAGCGGAAATATCTTTTCGAAAATTTTGCGAATGTGGCTCCAGAGAAAGAAAAAAAATTCATCAACTCTGAAAAGAGTTGGTTGGCTTGTGTTCAGTGCTCCTGCAACGCACCGATTAGTAGAGGCAGGATCACCACCAATCGCGTGTAACACATCGTCATCCATAGTGAGTGTTGTAGCATCCCTCACACAGCCAGTACCTCCCAGTCTAACGTAGGACCAAGTTTCTCGTAGGCGCCTATGTACAGATGCAAACGTGTTGTGGTATGGTTGCTTTCGGTGCAGGCTCTGCCCAGTGTAAAGTCGGTGTGCCGCTCATACATTCCATTCGTGTAAGGAGGAGAAATGCGTACCATCACGTTTCCGACTTTGATAAAGGTCGGATTGTAGCCTATCGCGATTGCGATTTATCGTATCGCGACATTGTTGCTCGCGTTGGTCGAGATCCAATGACTGTTAGCAGAATATGGAATCGGTGGGTTCAGGAGGGTAATACGGAACGCCGTGCTGGATCCCAACGGCCACGTATCACTAGCAGTCGAGATGACAGGCATCTTATCCGCATGGCTGTAACGGATCGTGCAGCCACGTCTCGATCCCTGAGTCAACAGATAGGGACGTTTGCAAGACAACAACCATCTGCACGAACGGTTCGACGACGTGTGCAGCAGCATAGACTATCAGCTCGGAGACCATGGCTGCGGTTACCCTTGAAGGTGCATCACAGACAGGAGCGCCTGCGATGGGGTACTCATCGACGAACCTGGGTTCACACAAGATGCATATCGGTCAAATCTCCGTCAGTAAACCTATCCATAGAACTGCTGTGTATCACTACTAACGCGTAACTAACTATGTCGGAAAACAAAAACCCAGATAGAACCGAGCAGTATTGAATGCAAACTTCAGGGCAAAGAGGTAAGGAGGTACATCGCGTTTCGCAAAATAAATATTGTCGTTAGAGACGGAGATTTTCACTCTTCAGCGGAGTGTGCGCTGATATGAAACTTCCTGGCAGCTTAAACTGTGTGCCGGACCGAGACTCGAACTCGAGACCTTTGCCTTTCGCGGGCACGTGCTCTACCAACTGAGCTACCCAAACACGACTCACGACTCGTCCCCACAGCTTTACTTATGCCAGTACCTCGTCTCCTACCTTCCAAATTTTACAGAAGCTCTCCTGCGAACCTTGCAGAACTAGCACTCCTGGAAGAAAGGAGTCTGCAGGAATTCGCATGAGAGCTTCTGTGAAGTCTGGAAAGTAGGAGACGAGGTACTGGCGGAAGTAAAGCTGTGAGTACGGGGCGTGAGTCGTGCTTGGGTAGCTCAGTTGGTAGAGCACTTGCCCGCGAAAGGCAAAAATGGTTCAAATGGCTCTGAGCACTATGGGACTCAACATCTTAGGTCATAAGTCCCCTAGAACTTAGAACTACTTAAACCTAACTAACCTAAGGACATCACACACACCCATGCCCGAGGCAGGATTCGAACCTGCGACCGTAGCAGTCCCGCGGTTCCGGACTGCAGCGCCACAACCGCTAGACCACCGCGGCCGGCGTCGAAAGGCAAAGGTCCCAAGTTCGTGTCTCGGTCCGGCACACAGATTTAATCTGCCAGGAAGTTTCAAATATTGCCTTTGTTAGTTGCATGCAGACGGTTCTAACCCAGAAATCATTTACAGAATATTAATAGTATCTGAAGATTGACAGATCAACAGTACTACAGTTTGCAGTTAAGGAGCGTCCACCGTTCGTATTACGTTTACCCGGAAGGTTTGAGGGACAGCCAGTAAGTCTAAGAGTTACTGCAGGAATGTAGTGATAGAATGTATCTTCTTTGATATAACTGTAACCAGGTGCCGGCCTGTGTGGCCTAGCGGTTCTAGGCGCTTCAGTCGGGAACCGCGCGACCGCTACGTCGCAGGTTCGAATCCTGCCTTGGGCAAGGTTTAAGTAGTTCTGAGTTCTAGGGGACTGATGACCTCAGCTGTTAAGTCCCATAGTGCACAGAGCCATTTGAACCATTTTTTTTTTTTTGTAACCAGGTTCATGCAGCTCTATTTCATTTTATACTAATGTTTCAATTATTTTTTGTATGTGTAAATTGCAGCACTATCCACGTATATAGTATCCTGTCGCATTAATGTTTCATAATTAATCACCTTTCGCAACGTGGACCTGTGTGAAACGTGCAAGAAGAGAGTCAGTGATGTTTTGGAAGAAACGGACAGGAACGTGGAGCCATGCTGACTGCAGTGGCTTGGCCAGCAGCGCGAGTTTTCCTAGTCTAGTAGTCATGGCGCGAACAGGCTGATCGATGTGCTCTCACACATTCTCGATTGGGTTCAAATTTGGAGAATTTGGTGACATGGCGAGTACGATAAAACCCATCTTGGTGCAGTTCGAAACACTCAGGTACACTGCGAATATGTGACACGTTGCATTTTCCTGCTGGTAGATCCCATCGTGTTGCGGAGAAACAAACTGCATTTGGGGACGGGATTGGTCTCCAAAGAAAGATGCATACTTATGTTGATCCATTGTGACTTCCAGAAAGACGATATCACTGAGGGACTGCCACGAAAACGGTCTCCAGACCATAACGCTCCCTTCCCCGGCCTGGACTCCTTCGACGACTCTTGCAGGACCGTGCACGTGAAAGGCCAATTGTCCGACGGAGCTTAAAGCGTGATTCATCTGAAAATGCCACCTGTCTTCATTCAGGTTGCGTCCTGTTGCGGTAATGGCGTGGAAATACCGACGGACAGCAGTCAGTATCGGTACATAAACTAGATAGCCGCTGTGGGTGTCCCAGCAAACTTCGCTGAAACTCCGTTGAGAGGACACTCTTGGTAGCCACTTTGTTCATCTGGGCGGTCAGTTGCTTAACAGATGCATATCTATTCGCCAGTACTCATCACCACGGTAGTCGATCTCCCCTGTCATCTGTGGCCTGTGGTGCACCAAGCTGCCTCGACGCTGGTTTTGGATAGCGCCACTTTGCCATGCACGGTATACTTTAATCACGGCGGTATGCGAACAGTTTACAAACTTAGCTATTCCGGAAATGCTTCCACATGGCCGGGATGCTGTTGATCATGCCCTTTTAGAAGTCAAATAAATCGCTCCGTTTCCGCATGACGACAACTGCACTATTTTACGTATCTTCCCCATTACACTTCATATGCCCTCCAATGCTATTGCTCCCACCTCTCATCTGTGAGTATTTATTGCACGCTGACATCGAACACACACGTTGGTCACTTTTATGTGACTGGGCCGTGTACTATTCGCTTAACAAGATATAACAGAAATTTACTCATAAGGACGGAAGGGAAATGAATGTTTAACGTCCCGTCAACGACCAGATCAGTAGAGATGTGTGGCGTTCGCTGTTTTATTCAGTGGTTTGGTATTTAACTAATTTGTAAATGGAAATGATAATCTTATTGTATTACATTGAGTAATTACTAAATAATTTTTCTCCCGGCTAAAGATTTGATCAAGTTGCTAAAGAACTCCAAGTTAACGTCGTGTTAAAGTGTTGTCTGTAAGTTGTGTAAGTGTCACTAAATCACAGTTCATACAACAGATTCCTTACAACTACTGATTAAGATGGAAGCAGTTATCTTCAGCAAAATGATCATTAAAACCACCGAATATCAGCCGCGCACAACACTGACGTATGTTACCTGAAACAATATTCTTCGCAACTCGTGCGTAATTAATTTCGGCTCCATGTATCAGCTAGAAAAGTTTCTTATAAGGATCGTGCTATGAGCACTGATTTAAAGAACCAATCTGATTCGAATCATTTTCATTAAAATGAGTTCGGGACCACCGGTGCACATTTATTTTCACACATTTGTATTACCTTCGGCATTTATTCTGCAGAGTTGCGTAATTTAAATTTGAATTTGCCGCTGAGATAATTGTTAAGATGGCGGCAGACAATTGTTGGAGCAAATAAGTAAATATTTAAAATGCTTATTAAACTCTATAAAATCTACTTTCGTATTGTACACTATTTAGACTTCATCAAGCAAACATTTGATTTGTTTCTAAGGAAAACACAGACAAAAAAAAAAAAAAACGCGATACAAATCGCTATCATCAATGGCTGCGCTCGTTGCAGCGGAAAGAAATAATTAACACAAATAATGCTTACTGAGAGAGGAATTAAAGTTACAAATAATTATTCACTCATGTTTATAATAATAATCAACTCTATTTTCAAGTAATAATTAACAAATAATTACAGTTTCTTAACAGACCTCAGTTCGATATGCGTCCGCAACCTACAAAAGCCATTCAACAAAAGGTAAAAACAAAGGAAGACAAACGCATATCATAAAAGGAATTTACAATTATCATTGTCTTTGTATGATACACATCGATATGTCCAATTACATCATAGAATATTATATAAATAATTAATATTTATCATCGTTTTCATTCGTTTTCACTGTTTTTTCATACGTCGAATAGATAATGTTTATAACTGTTAGAGGCATAATTTTCTCTCGTCGCACTGGAGCTAAAATTTATCTCGTGGATGTTACAGTTGGAGCACACGTTGAGATTCGTGAAGGATGGTGAAGGAAATCGGCCGTACCCTTTTCAAAGAAACCATTCGAGCGTTGCCCATAACCGACGTAGGGAAATCACGGATAGAAATTTAAACCACCGTCCCACATGCTTGATGTCTTCCACAATGGCGTTGGGATCTTCCTACAGGACAACTGTCCGTGTCACACAGGCCATAATCGTGCTGCAGTGGATTAAGTAGTATGACAGTGGCCACCAAAGTCGCCTGATCGGAACCCAATGGAGCGCGTCTGGGACACATCTGGCTCCAGGTCCTAGTGCAAAAACCATTTGTCCGAAATTAACGAGCGCTGTTTGACATGTGCGCAGAATCTGGTGCGAGCTACCTCTGGGACCGTACCAAGTTCGTATAGAATCCGTTCCATGCATAATCACTGCTGTATAGCATATCAGAGTTGGACCAACGCAGTATTAAGCAGTTGGCCATAATGTTTCGGCTCATCGTACATGTCATAACTACATAACATTGTAAAACTGCCATAAGTAAGAGTACATTATGGTAGTTCTCCCACTAGCTTTGGTCAGTCAAGGTCGTACCTGCGTTACCTATACGCTGTGTGTTGCATACTCATCTGGCGTTACCTAATAACGATCGCTTTCTTTAAGTACGCTAGATTGCCCTAAAAACCGAAAGCGGTGAACCGTCTAATAACTGAGTGACGATGTATAGAGCTCCAGGTTACCTATAGAATTTTTGCTATATAGTTACCCTCCTGTCTGTTGCTTAAGAATAAACAGTATTTACCGCAAAACTGAAACTGACAATGTTTAATTCAGGTTTTATTCGAAAACTGTTGTTTTCTTACGTGAAACAGAGGGACGTTGTAGTAAAAATAAAGAAATACAATACAGAGTTACCATACAGCGGTAGAAAACGCATATTCCTCATCAAAAAGGGAAAACAAAAAACCGCGGAACAAAAATATATCAAACATCGCTTCAATACTTCGTCGAAACTTTATAAAACACGTTTCTGTTATTCACAAACAGCTTTTGCATTTATCAGTAATAACACGATTCTCTTGCCTTTCATTATGATGAACACTATTGAGCACAAACAACAACAATGTTTATATATATTTTTTATATTTGTGCATGTAAACTGTACTTCCACCAAAAGTAATTGCTATGTTTACATAAAACCGCAGAAGTTAAGAGATCAACTAATTTTTATTACTTATAAAATGCAATTTATACTCCCTTAAGATATAAAATACACAGTGGACTAACACTGAATGATGTGTGGTTCTAATTATGTAGGAAACGAACAAACAAACAATAAAATAAACACAAGTCATGGGCTCCTATTTCCTCTCTTCCACATTCATTTATGCTAACGCTAATGCTAATGCTAATGCATCTTCCACAGATTCCAAATAAACTGGTCCTCGTGGTATAAGCCAAAAACTCGTAAACATTTTTATGAGGTATTAAGAAACTTATCACAAGACATGCAAATGTTCAATAAGCTGAGGTGCGTATGATAACGATGGTAAAAAATTTTTTTTCGAACTTTCAGTTTCATAAGACTTTTTTACTGATTCTTAATGCTTTTAGTCTGCTAATTTCATATCCGAAATAGATTTTGCTATCCATGTCCCGGTTTTCATGCAATTAGAACTTTTTCGTTCCAGCTGTTTTCGGTTAGTTTAATTATGTACATGTTTATGTTATCGACAGTGTTACGACACTGAATCTCTTTTCTTTCCGATCCTGAGTCATTTCATCATGACTACGAAGAGCGTTAAACGTAATATCCATCCGGACAGTTTCTGTTGCATTTGTTTATACTACAACCTTATTCGTCACAGGAGCAATATAGCATCCTTCGTGACGCTAGCTTATAAATCGTACGGTGTAATTACTCATAGCGGCCGAGGAAACGCTGCGTGGCTGGATGAAAAGGAAGCATGAGGATTTACCTTTCGGGGATTTATTTTTCGGAATCACCATGTATTGGCGAGAACCAGAACGTCACACAGTTCACTGCTATTTTTGTATCATTATACAAAGGGAAGTGGTCCAAAAATCAGACATAAAATATCGAATGCTAATAACCCCAATTTATCACAAAGATGAACATCAGGGAGAGGGGTACATGGGTGTCACTCGCGGCGCCAATGGAAAACTTTCTTGATAGTAAAAAAGCTGCTAAGTCTCATAGCTGATATGTTGTCAGCATTTCATATCTTGGGGTGTAGTACGAATGTCAGACCCCGTTTCCCATACAGCCATCTTGATAGATTTCCTGACAATTTAGGAGACGTTAGTGACGAGCATAGCGAACGGTTCCATCACGACCGCAAGACTCTGGAAGAGCGCTATCAAGGGAGATGGGACAAACATATGCTGGTAGACTATTGCTGGAGCATTAAAAGAGGCGTCCGTCTCCCTCAGTACTCTACAGACTAAACAGCTTGAAACGAAACTCTGCTTCAACAGAAAGTGGTAGTTATAAGTATCTTGTATCGAACCGTAATCTTCTTCGCGATGGTATGCTTTTTTTTTCAATTCGTACCACTGAATAGATTTAGACTGTGATTCTATTTCATTAAATCACTTCAATAAAATATTTATTCAGCTACATTGCCATTTAATGAAAAAAAACATGAAGTATTCACTTTCGCGAATGCAAAAAACACTAGAGCCTTCAGAAAAAAAAACCGACCTCGTATCTGAAATCAGCGACCTTCAATTTGACAAAAGAACTACTACCGGCAATGCTACAAAAATGTTATTGACCAGTGTAATTCTTAGCGTATTCCATCCAAGCACAAACAAGTAGAAACACCATTTTACAACACTTATTTACATTGATAGCATTACTTCGCTGAATTTTTACAGAACTTAGATTGTACAGAAGTCAGTACTCGCACTGTATGATATTATTAACAAACAAATACACCAGTCGTTTCCGCAATGAAATTTGGCATTGGAGCAGGAGTTGGCAACCAATATAACCAGTAGGCTGCTCTAAAACTGATCTTTATTAGCCATTTAACTTTTCACAGCTGTTGGTAAAGACCTGAAAATGTGTGTTCGGCAGTAACATGCACCTTTCTGAGCCAACGTAAGTGGCTTTAAATCTTTGAGGAGATTGTTCTCATTTCTAGTACTGATTCCATCAGCTGATATGTGGGTTGAAAGAGAGATATATATTTTAATGAAAAATTTCATTAAAGAATAAATACGAGGTGCGGCTAGAAAAAAACCGGACTGATGCTGGAAAAAACATTTATTTACAATTATTTACAATTTCATGTTATCTCCTTCAATGTACTCTCCTCCTCGATCTCTACACCGCTCCATACGAATTTTCCACTGTTCATAGCAATGCTGCAGATCATTTTCGGTAAGTCCATACATTACTTCCGTCGCTTCTTCTTTTACTGCTTCAACAGTCTCAAATCTAGTTCCTTTCAAAGCTGACTCGACTTTAGGGAAAAGAAAAAAGTCACAGGGGGCCAAATCAGGTGAGTAGGGTGGATGATCTAAGATGGGAATGTTGTGTTTTGCCAAAAACGTCTTCACTGACAACGCACTGTGAGCTGGGGCATTGTCTTGGTGAAGGATCCATGACTTTTTTCTCCACAAATCGTTCCGTTTTCTCCGTACTCGCTCACGTAGGGTAGCCAGGACGCTAATGTAGTAATGCTGATTCACTGTTTGTCCCTCTGGTACCCAATCAATGTGCACAATCCCTTTGATGTCAAAAAAAAAAACAATCATCATTGCCTTGAATTTCGATTTTGACATTCGTGCTTTTTTTTTGTCGTGGAGAACCAGGAGTTTTCCAATGCATCGATTGGCGTTTAGTTTCGGGATCGTAAGTAAAAAACCACGATTCATCGCAAGTAATAACATTTTGTAAGAAGGTGGGATCACTTTCAATGTTTTCCGGGATGTCAGAACAAATCATTCTTCGGCGTTCCTTCTGTTCAATTGTGAGACACTCTGGAAACATTTTTGAACACACTTTGTTCATGTTGAAACTTTCATGAAGAATCTGCCTAACACTTTCCTTGTCAACTCCTGTTAACTCAGACACTGCTCTGATTGTTAAACGGCGATCTTGTCGAACAAGTTTACCGATTTTTTCAATGTTTGCATCAGTTTTTGCTGACAATGGTCTGCCAGTGCGAGTGTCATCACTGGTGTCTTCGCGGCCATCTTTAAATCGTTTAAACCACTCAAACACTTGTGTTCGCGATAAACAATCATCGCCGTACACTTGTTGTAACATTACAAACGTTTCACTTGCAGATTTTCCTAGTTTGAAACAAAATTTGATGTTAACACGCTGTTCTTTCTGTACACTCAACATTTTCCGACGCACAGACAAAACGTCAACTACTTAAAACAGACGCCACGGGCAGACTGAGTGCAGGAGGCAGATGAAACTCGAGCAGTAGGCGGAGCGAGAGTCACGTGACAGGCCACGCGACTTTCAGCCTTATTGCATTCGTTTTATTGTTTCACCAGTACTAGTCCGGTTTTTTTCTAGCCACACCTCGTATATTGGTAAGCAGTAGATAGTATTCACAGTTCCTTAAACAGCGCTCGGCAGGACGATCTTGTCTTCACACCAAAAATAATTCGTATTACACGTTTTTAGATTTGGAAAACTTCAGCTTGTCTTGATGAAATACTCCGAGAAAATGATCCCGTGTGACATTATGGAATAAAAGTAGGGAAAGTGAGCCAGATTTTTCACTTGTGTATCACTTTTGTCTGACAAAATCCGAATTGGAGATAGAGATAAGGTGCTTCATCAGCTCTGCGGTATGCTCCTCTCAGCCAAGCTGTAATACCAAGAATTTAACAGTGTAACAGTGTCCTTCTATCAGCTTGTCGTATTTTAGGCACTAGTGCGGCGAGAGGGAGGGGTGTGGGGACGCAAACCCTCTTACAATTGTATATTGAGTGTTTCTTTAAAGTTTAGCGCCAAAGTATTGGCATTGCTTAACATCCGTGAAAAATTAACATCCATGAAAAATTTATAAAACGATGTTTCTAAGACTAAATTTGTTATTCATTGTTATTTTCTATATCTGCAACCGAACAAAATCGACATCAGGTAATGTTAGTATGAAGGGTTGTTGATACATACAAGTAAAAGCATGGACCCTATGATGGAACTTTGTGAAAGACCAATGGTAATTAGTTCCGAATTGGTTGATGCCTGATACTTTAATATACGTCTCTTGCGTAATGAAGCAAGCAACTGTATTCACCTGAGGACGGGCACAGTTTAAAGAAAGCGCTAATGAAATGAAGACTTTTTTAAAAATATTTGTGGCTGGATGCCCTTGATTGAAACCGACGTCAGAGATCCATCCATCATGGATGAAGAAACACAGCGACTGTTTCGTGGTTATATCTGTCTCGCTTAGTAGTGTATTATACGGGTTGATAAATTATGTGATATTGAACAAAACAGTACAAAAATGTCGCAGATCGTTTAACGCGTTCAGTTTTTGATGCGTCAGTGTGAGCTAATCTCATGTTTGTCTGGCAGCTCACAAGCTTATGCTTGTAATTGCTCTCGCGATCAGGGGTAATACGTTTAGTGGGCTAGTGACGATCTACCGTTAAAAAATTTCTAGGAATACTACCTGTTTCACTTATAGTTTGAAAACATATCCGAGGACAGCCACGATTATATGCGTTACGCAAACTCTTGAAACATGCATGCCTTGTAATGAATAGTCGTCACATCAAATATTCGTAGATGACACGCAGAAACTTGAGCGACCGCGTTTACAGCAGCAGCAGACGAAGAGAAACATGTGCTGGGGATGAAAAAGTACCCGGACAAATCAGCAACACATTTCGTTCGCACCAGTTAAAACGATGGTCCGGTACTTACCGCTGCCACCTGCTGCTTCTCTCAGACCCGTACAAGCACTGTCAGATAGTGGAAGCAGCCGTCCATTTATAAGCTCGAGTCGCTCGAACTTTCGCGGCTGCCCGATAATGTACAGAGTTGTTTTGGCGAGTCAGTTAAAGCTGCAGATCCCACCCCACCCCTATGAAAGTTGTATCTCGTATGTGAAGTAATCTCTGACCTCAAAAATAACGCAATAATTTCTATTACAAAGAAGTCCAGTGATGACGGGCTGTAATATCCCCCCTCCTTCCTTCTTCCACCCGTTGTCCACATTAAACAATGCCCAGTCTTAGTAATTAATAAGTAAAGTCTTTTATGAAGATTCGAGAGGAGCGAAGATTAGAATAAACTTTCAAATTTACTAAGCTTGTCATGTTGAGATGGCTTCAGTTCTTGTCTAGGCGTCTGATTCTTGAAGCTAAAAATCTAACATTAGGTCCTCAGGGTTGTTTGAACTAAAAAAAATTTGAAGATTGTTATTGCAGATTTTTTTACGTAAACATATTTTCCACTGATTTTCTCACATTGCAGTACATCATACAGCATTTTGATTTTTCACATTAAGAAAGCCGAAATTACATTGTTCGCACTTATTAAACAAAAATATGTCCGATCATATCAGAGGCAGGCTTACGACTCTCACACTCTGCGGAAATAACAATAATCCGAAGGGGTTTACAATTTTTCTTAACAAATGAATTCCTACTAGTTTTCTTTACATTATTAATGTGCCCGCATCTCGTGGTCGTGCGGTAGCGTTCTCGCTTCCCACGCCCGGGTTCCCGGGTTCGATTCCCGGCGGGGTCAGGGATTTTCTCTGCCTCGTGATGGCTGGGTGTTGTGTGCTGTCCTTGGGTTAGTTAGGTTTAAGTAGTTCTAAGTTCTAGGGGACTTATGACCACAGCAGTTGAGTCCCATAGTGGTCAGAGCCATTTGAACCATTTTTTTTATTAATGTCGATTATTATTTCATAAATGAATCCAGAAATAAACATGGTAAGAAGTACATGATTGCGTAATAAACAATAGAAATTTTAAGTGTGTAAACAATTAGGAATTTCAAATTTTCAAAAAAAAATAATATTAACTGCACATTCAGAACTAGTACTACCTTTTCATAAATTTAATCTTGAAATATAACATGTTGTTGTTGTTGTGGTCTTCAGTCCTGAGACTGGTTTGATGCAGCTCTCCATGCTACTCTATCCTGTGCAAGCTTCTTCATCTCCCAGTATCTACTGCAACCTACATCCTTCTGAATCTGCCACTATGCTGTTTGTAGTAGCTTACCCGCATTCCTATTTTCCTATTCATTATTAAACCTACTCCTGCATTACCCCTATTTGACTTTGTGTTTATAACCCTGTAGTCACCTGACCAGAAGTCTTGTTCCTCCTGCCACCGAACTTCACTAATTCCCACTATATCTAACTTTAACCTATCCATTTCCCTTTTCAAATTTTCTAACCTACCTGCCCGATTAAGGGACCTGACATTCCACGCTCCGATCCGTCGAACGCCAGTTTTCTTTCTCCTGATAACGACATCCTCTTGAGTAGTCCCCGCCCGGAGATCCGAATGGGGGACTATTTTACCTCCGGAATATTTTACCCAAGAGGACGCCATCATAATTTAATCATACAGTAAAGCTGCATGCCGTCGGGAAAAATTACGGCCGTAGTTTCCCCTTGCTTTCAGCCGTTCGCAGTACCAGCACAGCAAGGCCGTTTTGGTTATTGTTACAAGGCCAGATCAGTCAATCATCCAGACTGTTGCCCTTGCAACTACTGAAAAGGCTGCTGCCCCTCTTCAGGAACCACACGTTTGTCTGGCCTCTCAACAGATACCCCTCCGTTGTGGTTGTACCTACGGTACGGCTATCTGTATCGCTGAGGCACGCAAGCCTCCCCACCAACGGCAAGGTCCATGGTTCATGGGGGGGGGGGGGAAATATAACATACTGTGCATAAAATTATATGAAAGTTTTCAGAAACGTAGCTGAGATAATATTGGCCAGTCCAAAATTAGAAAAATAATACTGGTATCGGCAACTGCTGTTGGGGAAGAGTAATGCTAGAGGAGGATGTCCAGTTACAAGACGTGAACGTTACCGAAACACCAATGTAATAAGTCGTATTCGCAAGGTACTGACAAGAGTTACGCGTACATCCGGACGACTGGGAAAAGTGATAGAAGCCAACATCAGGGTACATTCTGTTCGGTTCCACAGGAATATAGGAACACGCGAGGTCACACTGGCCCTGCGACTTATCTTAGAAGATATGTTGAAGAAAGTTACAGTATTTGTAGATTTAGAGGAAGCTTCTGACAATCTTGGCAGATGTCAAAATTCTGAAGGCATAAGGGGTAAAATAGAGGGAGCGAAAGTTTATCAACTTGTACATAAGCCTGATTGCAGTTATAAGAATCGAAGAGCGTGAAATGGGAGCAATGGCTGAGAAAGGGAAGCAATGCCTGAGAATGGAGTAAGGAAGGAGTATAGCTTCTCCACATTCTTATTTAACCTCTACACAGAGAAGCGGTAAAGGCACTCAAGGAAACATTTCGAAAGGGCGTTAAAGTTCAGGGAGTAGAAATAACTACCACGGTATGTGTTCTTTCGGGAACAGATACTGCCGTCATATATAACTACCATGCCGTTAGCCGATGACATTATAATTACGTCAGAGACGACAAAGATCTTGCAAGAACGATTGAACGAAATGGATAATGTATTGAAATGAGGACGGCAGTCGGGGCCACTTTACCCTTTTTACTTGAAGGGAGAGGACACCGCTACATAGGGCTAGCCAATAGAACGGATCAAAAAAACTTGAAAGCTCTGAGTTTGCAGCACGTTATATTACTGGACATCTATGGAAGAGACTATTGACGTTGGTGCTGCTATGCTCTGACGGAATGGAACTTCTATAACCTCCACTGGTACGCCTGAAAGCGCTCACACACACATCCATACCTTACAGAAATTAATCAGGCCTTGGCGAGAGAAAGGAAGAGCTTCATGATCCTAAAAGAAATAAGACAACAGCGCTGCACCATTTTCTTTCTCACGTACCGACAAACGTCGACCTGACAACATAATAACAACCTTGGGACCGTAGCAATGGAAGAAACTACAAAAATGTGTAAAGAGATAAAAAGACATTCCCCTTGCAACTTTCCTTATAGCGTCAGGTGCAAGTAACGCTACCAGATGCGTTCAGAGTCGTGGTGGGCACTGTGATAACATGTACAATCTGCCTGAAAATTTTCGGTGTCTACCGTGGAGGTATAATAAGGGGAGATGCCATGACGTCACAAACTTGTAGCCCACGTCCACCATGTTAGCAGGGCCAAACATTAGATTCTGGTGGAAACGTTGCATTATTTACAGGGGTACTAATCATTCTGATTTTAGTCTAAAACTGTAAGGGAATCACGTTTCATTCATGAATGCGTTCCTCCAAGCGATATTTCCTATTATATAGTTGAATTTTAGTTGCGCTGTTTACATTTACTGTAATGGTTTTATTTTTGTCATTTGACTTAAGATTTCCTATCATATTATTAAAAAGATGACCTCCGAAGATCAGCATAGCAGCCGAAGGAAATTTGCATGAAGTACAACTTTAAAATATCCAGCAACAAACAAAATTACTGGCATTCAGAGAAAAATATCCAGTCAGATCAAAAATTGTGTTGAATAATTTAGTTTTAGAACAACTGTCTCAAATGTCTTATTTAGGCTGTGCTATAGGTTTTGATATTGACTCTGATACTGAAAACAAAATACACAAATTCCAAGCTGTCTGTGGTACCATTCGCAGAACATTTGCTTTTATAATTATTTTACACATTTTATTAATACTTTAGATTTAATTAAATATTCTTTGTAATAGTGTACAAAGGGAACTGCCTCGCCACAGTGGATACACCGGTTCCCGTGAGATCACGGAAATTAAGCGCTGTCGGGCGTGGTCGGCACTTGGATGGGTGACCATCAAGGCCGCCATGCGCTGTTGCCATTTTTCGGGTGATGCCAATTGAGGAGCTAGTCGACCGAATAGTAGTGGCTTCGGTCAAGAATACCATCTTACGACCGGGAGAGCGGTGTGCTGACCCCATGCCCCTCCCATCCGCATCCTCCACCGAGGATGACACGGCGGTCGGATGGTCCCGGTAGGCCACTCGTGGCCTGAAGACGGAGTGCTTTTTGAATAGTGTACAAAAAGAAACCATTATGAAATTCTATGAATTGAGGCTTGTTCCTGTATTATCCTATGGAAGCAAAAGCTGGTTTACCACAAAAAAAAAAGCAGCAGAGATGAGGTTCCTAAGAAGGACGAAGGGCTGAACAAGAAGAGATATGATTAGAAGAAGAGGTATGATTAGATATATTAGAACATAATTAAATATTTTCGCCGTGAATGAAAAAATTCAAAAAATCGTGAAGATTGGAGACAACACCTCATGTGGATGTCATGTTACAGAATTCTAAGAAGTTCCTGAACTACCAGCCGAATGGGAAAAGAGATATTGGAAAACCTCGAAGTTTATTAGCTAGGAACAGACGACAGCCTAATCCTTGAAAGGAAGATAATGATGATGATGGTGACGATGAGGAAGAGATTTCGTATAAATACAACTCGAAGAGCGTTTTGGTTTAATGCAGTGAGAAGAATATATTGCATATCGTTCAGAGATGTTCTTGGAATTTTCTGGAAAAGAACATAGGCAGAACATCATTTACGTATTAAGAAAAACGCTGGATTACGAAATCAGCCTTTTCTCATCACATACTTCGCTTCTTGGTTATTCGAAACGTGTAACAAAAAGGAAGTTACATTAACTAGGCCAAATTCATTGTATTACTGAATGAGTATTCCTTTAAGGCCAGAGAAACGTCTGAAAATGCGTTCCTGACGTTGCGTTATTCACGAAAGTGCTGTAATATTAACCATTTAAAACAACTTTCACGTGGCACGATCGAAATTGAAAAGAAGCAATTGTATGAAGCAGAGCATTTGTCCGCCAAAGGCAAAGGTCCCGAGTTCGAATCTCAGTCCGTCACACAGCTTTTATCTACCGGGAAGACTTAGTATTCTAATGGCTACCGACTTCAAAGCCTCGTAAGCCTGCACGCTACCATGGTGTCTCCAGGTCAGCCTACTTTTATATTTCTACTAGATGTGTTACCAACGATTAAAGTCTTCTGTGTGCTCCTAGGTGGCTTGCCCTTTCATTACTTTCCCCCAGTTCATGTTCTCTATTTTTCCTCCTACACCCTCGTTACAATTAAATTTTCGTCTCGCTTAACTATATGGACAATTTCCTTTACATATCCGTACATTCTTTCAATCTGTTCATCATCTGCGGAGCTTGTTGACATGTGACTACTGTGTTCGGAGACGATTTTGTGTCTTAGCTTGACTACTATAATTTTATATCTACGCTGCTCACTTACATTCCTGTTTTCTCATTCATTATTAGACCTACTTCTACTCCTATTTCATTATATGAGGATAATGGAGCACTTACCTGACAAGAAATCATATTCTTCCTACCACCATCCTTAACTTATTCCCAGTATAACTTCAGCCTATCCATCTCTTTTTACAAATTCTCTGACGCACCTGATTAAGGAATCTAACACTTTAAATTTCGATCTGGTGATCTCTGGATTTTGCTTTTGACCATCTGTGGTAGTGGCAGGTGGGAACGCAGCTACTACGTGGCGTGACCTTTCATTACTTTCCCCCAGTTCATGTTCTCTATTTTTCCTCCTACACCCTCGTTACAATTAAATTTTCGTCTCGCTTAACGATATGGACAATTTCCTTTACATTTCGGTACATTCTTTCAATCTGTTCATCATCTGCGCGTGGGCGGTATCTTGCCATAATCGGTTTTTGTGTTCAGCTGCCTGAGTTGATTACATTGCCATCTTCAGGATGCGCCTCAGGTACACGTATAATCGACGTTAGGTATTATGTTCATAATACCATGCCAAGACGACACTTCACTCCTGAACGACAGACACCGTACACGGGCACAGGGCTCTAATTCCTATGAGAGGTGTGTATATGAGGTTGTACACCATACCGTGTTTTGTTACCAAAAGAGTGGCAACGCAATGGGGGCCTTTCTACAACATGACTCTCTGGTGATTTAGCGTTCGATCTGTCCTGTCTGTCTTTTGGGGATATCCTTGATACTTTCGTATCGTTACAATTGGTACGCTAGAGGCGGTGCCTTGACTTGGAGCTTCCATAGACGCTTCGAGGAGTAGGCACTTCCGCATGTGCCGCTATTGAAGACCATGCGTGAGTGCGCTACGAGGGACGGCGGTGTAAGCACGTGGAGGTTTTCCTTTCTGGAGGTGGCTGGGTGATGGGTGGCCACATAAAAAGTCGTCGGCTCCTTCGTGGCATTTCCATGCCTGGTTTTGAGTATTTCCATGTGGATTTCCGAAATGAAGTACTTCATTGAGGTGTACCTGCTGTGGGACCATTGTGGCACTTATTGATATCACACTGGTGTACTACTTAGTTGGCCCAGGGTGCGTGAACAGCGTGCTGGTGCGCTTGTGGGACTAAACTGACACATTATTTATGTTTTCTTTTATTTACATTCCGAAGGGACTTCCGGCAGTGATTGTGAGTATTTAGATGGTAAATTTATCTGAAACTGCTGCACCGCCTGGGCGGTATCTTCCCTTAATCGGTTTTTGTGTTCAGCTGCCTGAGCTGAAACTCTGTTTCAATGTGCGTGTCTCGGCCAAAGGGGCCGTGTAGTTAACTATGTAACGCAACATTGATTTTGATAAATGTTTTTTTTGTGTCAGAGTGTCGTAGAGGTGCAAAACTGACACCTTCCCTCAAGTTTAATGGAACTGTTTTAGATGTTATGATGTAGTGGTAATATTGTTGTTTTCCTTTTTCAGAGCTCTAAAATTTAATTATCATGTTTTGCACTTAAATCTTAACCCAAAACAGCTCTCAACAGTGCAAAACTAGAAAAATGCAGGCTATTAGACGTCATAAGGTTTTTTAATCACATAACTATTCATTAGTTGACAAAAATTACATAAATAGTCAGACAATTCATATCACAAGTAAATTTAATACTAGTCAGTATGTAAAAGGCTTTGTTGTTTTCATTATCTGAAACAAAACGTCACGAAAATGTGCAGTCATTTAGTGTCAGTTTTCAAATAATTGTTAGTATAATTACATCAGTCACGATATTCATAAATCTAAATGAAAGGTTGCAGAAAATGTAGCTGAAGGTAATAATCAAATGAACTGATAATATTAAATCACAGTACTTTTGTACAATCGAAGTACATCTTTGCACTATATCAAATGAAACTATATGGTTATAGGTCATTTCAAGTCTCTAACATCTATGATGTATACATGCAGACTGAAGCGACGAAAGAAAATTTGTACCAAGGCTGGGCTACTATATTCCTTGTAAATTGGTTGACAACATTTAGTGCACTTGTACGCCGGTTTCCATTTGTTGGATCCAGGACACTTCATACAAATTCTCCTCTTTTGCATTCTATCACTTGGTATGATTCGAACGTATCGGTATCAAATAAGTTCTCCCACATTTGAGATAAACCTTTGGTTCAAAATTCGACTTTTGGCTGTTAGTGCAGGAATTTTTCCTCACAAAAAGTTATGCTGAGGTATTTTCTTACTCTAAAAGGCTCATAAACTTACACTTTGAATTATTTTTGCCCTTAAAGTACTATTCTTGTCGTAAGAAGCTATCTGTGATACAGATCACAACAGGCTCTTCTTTCAATAAAGAATTTTTCACTAGTATCACATTCTGTTTCATAGTGATCATCAGTTACCACAAAAACAGTATCAACATCAGAATCGTCAAAAATGTTGTAGTTGTTACCCTTTCGTCTTCATCTATAGAACATAATTCCTCTTTAACCCAAGCTTCAAAATTTGGATCAGCTGCAGAAAGTAGCTCCATTTTGTAGCTGAAAAATTATATAAATTCACACATATAATAAAACAACACAAAAACCGAAAAAGCAATTGAAAGCAAAATATGTGGCACTTAGAAAGATGTAGTCTATTGGACTCAATTGAGTATTATATGCAATGCGAAATATGCGTTCAAGGCACCCAATTTCGCACTACTCAGCTCTAAATGACACACTTTATCGATATACTAACAAGGTCAAATATATTGCTGAATGTTACCTTACTCGCGACAAGTATTAATACGAAGATACTGAGAAAGGATCACGGCGATTTTTTACAGTTTCCAAACTCGACCTTTAGAATGAACGATGAAAGGCTGATGATTCGGGTCAAGGATTAAGTCTGCTGGGATGGCTGGTTGGAACCTGCACAGAATGTAAGTGCAGTATCCTTATACCAGCTTCTGAACAGTTTTCAGGATGAACCCTCGATGTCCGTTGTCGGTTTCTGGCCGGCGATTTCGGGATAAATAACGACTTTTAATTCGATCGATGTCACTGCGATACTGTCTGTATTAAATGTTTCTCATTGGCGCCTGTAAACTATTTTTTAGTAGCGACTGGCGATCAAATTATTCTGATGTTAAACTCTATGCTTTAAACATTGGGGTTTTTAAATAAATGTTGAAGCTTAGTTGATGCTTTAATTAGTGGATTTTAAGTATTTCTTGAGATGTTACACCATTTGATTTTTTCATATTTTTTTGTAATTTTTGATGTATTGTAGACAGTTTAATAATCATTTACAAGTGGTTGACAGAATAATTAAATACACACATGTTATCAGCGTATGTCTTACATAAATTGTTTGTGTTGCATAAAGTTGTGAAATCTTTCTTCTGAGAATGTACGCACTCGCTTACCACTACTAGATCCCCGCATCCTTAATCCATGTCAATCCTAATATTATGTGGTTGATGTCTTCTTCTTACCCATAATTGCAAAGTGCGTTTTCGCGCCAGCAAAAATTACTATTTTAAAAACATATCCGTAACGCAAATCCATTCTCTCTCTTCCATAAATGCTGCGTCTGTAAGTCCTTCCATCAGATTAATAATTCCTAGCAGTTTTCTTCAGCAAAATCCTCCTCCAATGTGCACTACGCCAAAACGTCTGCCAGCTTACTCCATGTCCAACACTCGACAACTCTCTGCTCTATAACTGAGCCAAAGATACATAAGTTCAGAGATAATACTGTCACTGCTGTAAGTCGACTATTTCACAGATGTGCTTCGCTCTCTTGACATGAAATTTCCACTCATTATGAAACTATCAGCAAATAAATATCCAGTCCACCTACATATGTCCACTTTTCGTGTTGTCACCAATTCTATACAGTACCTCCTCATTAGTTACGTGGTTTACCCATATAATCTTCAGCATTCTTCTCTAGCACAACATTTCGAAAGCTTCTACTGTCTTCTTGTCTTCACTTCTATACGTGGCTACACTCCAAAAATCTTCATTCTATATCTTAAGTCTATATTCGATGTTAACAAATTTCTCTTCTTCAGAAGCGTCTTCCTTAACATTTCCAGCCTACTTTTTATGTCCTCTCTACTTCGTTCGTCATCAGTTATTTTCCTGTCCAAATAGTGAAAATCGTCTGTTACTTTGAGTGTCTAGTTTCCTTATCCAATCCCTCAGCACCGCCTCATGTAATTCGACTGCATTCGATTATCCTCGTTTAGCTTTTCTCGGTGTTCTCCTCCTTCCAAGACAATGTCCATTCTGTTCAAGTGTTCTTCCAAGTCCTTTGCTGTCTCTGACGGAATTATAATGTAACTGGGAAACATCAAAGTTTTTAGTTCTTTCTATTACGGTATATTGATAATTTATACTTTTGAACCACCTAACTACAACTGAATGAAACACAATTTTCGTGCCACATGCCTTTCGCCTTTATTTTCTGCAAGGCATTTTCAGTGGCCTGGAATATGTACATAGTTTTAGTATTTAGTTTACATTTTGGGACAATGTACCTACAGGTTAGAAACAGGTTTGGTGTTTTTTTTCTATGACGTAGTAATATATCAAATTCTACTTAGAGGCAGCATGGACGATTTTCTACATATTATGTTTCAGTTCCATTTTTAATGCTGTTCCTCTTTTTCTAATTGCCACTTACAGTTTTTCGTTTCCCACATTTGACAGCAGTAGGAGATGAACACTTGTTTTGATGCAATGTTTTGGTTTGTGTTGCCGACTGTCGGATGTTGTTGTCAAAGATCGTACGTTATTGCCAACTTCCGAGCGTAATTTTTGACAGAGCTGTGATCTCTCTGTGTATGCATGTGTGTGTGTGAGTGTGTGTGTGTGTGTGTGTGTGTGTGTGTGTGTCCAGAAGGCGAAAAGGGCGGGGGAGAGAGGGAGACGGAGAGGGAGAGAGATTTTTTTGTGGTTTCTTGTGTGAGAAGGATGATTTTTGTCTTATCATTTCTTTTAAGTGTAGTAGGGAGTCTGTAATGATGTTTGTTTGCTCATTTATCACATGGTTCTTTTCAGCAATGGCTTTCTGGATGTGGAAGTTTTCTTGCATTTTTATAAGGTATTTGTCATGGTTGTTTATTCTCAAATGGCTCTAAGCAATATGGGACTTAACATCTGAGGTCATCAGTCCCCTACACTTCGAACTACTTAAACCTAACTAACCTAAGGACATCACACACATCCATGCCCGAGGCAGGATTCGAACCTGCGACCGTAGCAGCAGCGCGGTTCCGAACTGAAGCGCCTAGAACCGCTCGTCCACAGCGGCCGGCGTTTATGCTCATTATTTTCATTTCTTGTACCATGTTTGTAGGATGATGGTTATGGTGTTTTAAATGTTCTGCAAATGTGGACTGGTTTGTTTCGTACATTCAACACTTGATATATTCTTTGTATTGTGTTTTAAAGTTCCTGCATGTCATGCCTAAGTATACTGCATCGCAAATTTGCCATTCAAGTTTACGTATTCCTGATCCCTGGAATTTATCCGTCTTGGTAGTTGGGTGGCTTAGGTGATTTTGGAGGGTTTGCCCAGTCTTATATGCTATTTGGAAGCCCTGTCTCTTTAGTATGTTTGTCACTCTGTTAATTTATGTGTCTAAGTCGTAGTGTATCATCTGCTTCTTTTCTGTGTGGTGTTGTCACTGTGTGAGTTTGTGAGATTGCAGTTTGTGAGTTACCTTGTATTCTGGAACTGTCGCGTTGTTTTGTATTTGTGTTTTTATTGTTTGATTGAGTCTGTGTACTACATGTGTGTCACAGTCATTGTTCCTAGCTATTTGTTCAAATGGTTCAAATGGCTCTGAGCACTATGGGACTCAACTGCTGAGGTCATTAGTCCCCTAGAACTTAGAACTAGTTAAACCTAACTAACCTAAGGACACCACAAACATCCATGCCCGAGGCAGGATTCGAACCTGCGACCGTAGCGGTCTTGCGGTTCCAGACTGCAGCGCCTTTAACCGCACGGCCACTTTGGCCGGCTAGCTATTTGTATGATTGTACTCATTTCTTATCCATATTTTCTGTTGTTGAGTGTGATCGTGTTTAACATGTGTGTTAGAGCTATATGAAATAAAAATCATCTCTCTCACGTAAGCAGCCACAAAAAGAAAGAAAAATACATCTCTCTAACTCTCTCTCTCCTTTCGCCTTCGGTACTTACACACACACACACACACACACACACACACACGTATACACAAACAGAGCACAGATATGTCAAAAATTACACTCCAAAGTTGGTAATAACATTCAATCTGTCAATAACATCCGACACTCGGCAACACAAACCAAAACACTGCATCAAAACAAGTGTCCAGTTCCTACTGCTGTGAAAAGTGGGAAACAAAAAACCGCAAGTGGCAATTAGAAGAAGAGGGACAGCACCAAAAATGGAATAGAAACGTAATATGTAGAAAGTCGTCCACGCAACCTGTAACTAGAATTTAAGATATTACTACATCGTAGAAAAAAACCAACCACCAGAACTGTTTATAAACTATAGATGGATTGCTCCAAAATGTAAAATAATAATAAAAATACGTACATATTCCAGGCCACTTAAGATGCCTTGCACAAAGTAAAGTCAAAATGCGCATGGGACGAAAATTGTGTTTCATTCAATTGTAGTTAGACGGCCCAAAAGTAAAAATTGTCAATATACCGTAGTATTGCACGCAACTGAGATACAAGACTACAAAAGTTATAATTTCTTTTCCCTGAAGTTTAATTGCTATTCGGATTTTTTCTTTGGTTTCCTTTATTGCTTGCTCAGTCTACATATTATATACTGAACGTATACATTTGTCATAAGCAGTTGTCTACTATTTTCTCCTGTCGCCATACGATAATTGACAGGAAAGAGGACAATGTCCCTGGCCCTGCAGCACAAGCCACAAAGGGCACCTTACCTAGATTAACCGCCTGAGATGCTCTGAGAGGGCAGTGTCAGTCAGGCAGCAAACAGGAATCGCTGCAATTGACTTCCCACGACTGGAGGCCAGCGTCCCGTAGCGCTGGCAGCGGCTGAGGCCACGGCGGAGGCAGCGGCGGCAGCAGAGGCAGAGGCAGGTCCGCAGGTGTTGGCGGCAACGACCTTGCTCCAGATGCCGTGGGAAGCGGCCCAGCCCGTGGGAAATGGGCGGGGCGACAACACGGCCGGCCACGGCGCTCGGCGCGCCGCCAGCGCACGACGCATCAGTCACACTCGCATTTCGGGCAATCGAGCGGACGCGACGCCTGTCTCCTCTACTGCTCAGCGTCTGCACTACACGACCAAAAAGTAGCCAGACATCGCTCTGTAAAGCCGAACTGATCACTAAATGCCGCGAGAGGTGGACCCAACAGTACAGAAGTAGGCAGGTAGTATTGTGTTGACAGCAGAGAAGCAGTAACAGCAGAATGGCTACGTCAGAAGAGGTCAGTCACTTAGAACGTCACTATACTGCGTTCATCGTACGAATAAACGTGATACAGATAGCCGTACCAGGCGTGAAACCATAACGGAAGAGTATCCATTCAGAGGTCAGACAAACGTGTGGTTAACAGCATTCTCATTGGTTGCAGAAGCAAAAGTCTGGATGACTGAATGATCTGGCCTTGCAACATCAACCAAAACGGTCTTGCTGTGCTGGTACCATGAACTACTGAAAGCAGGGGGGGGGGGGAAACTGCACCTGTAATTCTTCCTGAGAACATGCATCTACTGTATGGTATATCCTTTTGGGTAAAATATTCTGGAGAAAAACAGTCAACCATTCAGATCTCCAAGTGGAGACTATTCAGGAGGAGGTTGGCATCAGGAGAAACAAAATTGGCATTCTGTGGATTGGAGCATGTAGTGTTAGATCCCTTAATCGGGCAGGTAGGTCCGAAAACTTAAAAAGGGAAGTGGACAAGTTGAAGTTAGATATAGTAGGAATTAGTGAAGCTATATCTAACTTCAACTTGTCCATTTCCCTTTCTAAGTTTTCGAAGCTACCTGCCCAATTAAGGGATCTAACATTACATGCTCCAATCCGTAGAATGCCAGTTTTGTTTCTCCAGATGCCGACCTCAACCTGAGTATTCCCCACCTGGAATTCTGAATGACTCACTATTTTTCCTCCGGAATATTTTACCCAAAAGGACGCCATTGTCATTTAACCATACAGTACAAGCATGTTCTCAGTTTTGGTTGATGTTGCAGGGCCAGATCAGTCAATCGTCCAGACTGTGAAGAGCATAGTGATCGCTTTATCGTATCCACACTAGGCACAAAGCCCATGCCTACCACAGTAGCACAAGTTTACATGTCAAATAGCTCCGCAGTTGACTAAGAGATTGAAGAAATGCAAGATGAGGTAAATGAAATCATTCATAGTCGAAGGAGACGAAAATTTATTGTTATGGGAACTGTAATTTGACAGTGGGAAAAAGAAGAGAAGGAAAAAATCAGGTGAATATGGACTGGGAAAAACGAATGAAAGAGGAAGCCGCCTGGTAGAATTTTGCAGAGAGCATGTTTCAGTCATCGCTAACATTTGGTTTAAGAAGATTGTATATGTCGAAGAGACCTGGAGACATCAGAAGGTTTCAGACTGATTGTATAATGGTTTAACAGAGATTAAGGAACCAAATTTCAAATTGTATGACATTTCCGCAGCAGATGTGGACTCTGACCGCAATTTATTGATTGTGAATTGCAAATTAAAAATGAAGAAGCTGAAAAAAGGAAGGAAATTAAGGAGATCGAATGTGAATAACTTGAATGAAACAGAGTCTGTTGAGAATTTCAGAGGGAGCATTAGGCAACGGTTGACTAGAACAGGGGAAAGGAATGCAGTAGAGAAGAACAGTCAGCTTTAAGAGATGAAATTATGAAGGCAGCAGAGAATCAAATAGGTAAAAAGACAAGGCCTAACAGAAATCCTTGGATAACACAATAGGATGGATATGGTGTTATGGGCGCTCAACAGTGTAGTCTTTAGCGCCCGGATAACACAATAGATGTTGAATTTAATTGATGAAAGGAGAAAATGTAAAAATTGCATTACATGAAACAAGCGAAAGGGAATACAAATCTTTAAGAATGAGATTGACAGAATGTTCAAAATTGCTAAGCAGGAATTGCTAGAGGACAAATGTACGGATTTAGAAGCATATTTCACTAGGTGAAAGAAGGAAACTGAATACAGGAAAATTAAAGTAGTCTTTGGGGAAAACAGAATCAGCTGTGTAGCTGTGTGAATTCAAGAGCTCAGATGGTAAACCAGTCATAAGCAAAGAAGGGAAAGCTGAATGATGGAAGGAATATGTATCGAGTCTATGCAAGGGAGATGATCTTAAAAGCAATATAAGAGAAAGGATAGTTGACGGAATTCCAAAGAAATCAGTTGCTGACAGGTATTAAACTTGTCAAACTATAAGTTTAATAAGTCGTGGTTGCAACATACTAACACGATTTCTTTAGAGAAAAATCGAAAAAATTGTGGAAGCCGACCCCAGGGATGATCAGTTTGGATTCCAGAGAAACGTAAGAACACATGAGGCAATACTGACTCTGCAACTCATCTAGAAGCTAGGTTAAGGAAAGACAAAGCTACACTTACAGCATTTGTAAACTTAGAGAAAACTTTTGACAGCGTTGACTGGAATCCCCTCTTTGGAATTGTGAATGTAGCAAGGGTAAAATACCGGGAACAAAAGGCTATTTACAACCTGTACAAAAACCATATGGTCTAGGGACATGAAAGGGAGCTAGTGGTTGGAAAGGAAGTTATTCAGTATGTATACTGAACAAGCAATAAAGGAAACCAAAGAAAAATTCTGGATAGGAATTAAAGTTCAGGGAAAACAAATAAAGACTTTGAGGTTTTCCAGTGGCATTGCAATGCTGTCAGAGACAGAAAATACTTATAAGAGCAGTTTATTGAAATGGACTGTGTCTTGAAAGGAGGATATAAGATGAAAAAAGCAAAAACAAAGATAATGGAATGTAGTCGAATTAAATGAAGTGATGCTAAGGGAGTCAGGCTAGCAACTGAAACACTTACAGTAGTATATGAGTTTTGCTATTTTTGGCAGCAAAATAACTGATGATAGCCGAAGTAAAGAGCATATACAGTCTAGACGCAAGGCAAGAAAGAGTATTTCTGAAGAACAGAAATTTGTTAACATCGAATACAGATTTAAGTGTCAGGAAGTCTTTTCTAAAGGTATGTATCTGGATTATAGCTATGGAAGTGTATGGTGGACTACAAACAGTTTAGATAACAATAGAACAGAAGTTTTCGAAATGTTGTGCTGGAGAAGAATTCTGAAGGTTAGATGCGTCGATCACTAAACTATTGAGGAAGTACTGAACAGAATTGACGAGATAAGAAATTTGTGGCACAACTTGACCAAAAGAAGGAATAGGTTGATAGGGCACATTCTGAGACATCAAGGGATCATCGGTTTAGTACTGGAGCATGGGGGGTAAAAACCTTAGAGGGAGGCCAAGAGATGTATATAGTTAGCAGATTCAAATAACTGTAGGTTGCATTAGTTATTCAGAGATGAAGAGATTCGCACAGGAAAGAGTAGCATGGAGAGATGCATCAAACCAGTCTTCGGACTGAACACCACAATAACAACATTCTTCCGCGTTTGCTGGAATCTCATTGGATTTCATTTCACGTGGAGCGAAAGCCAAACTGTCTCGAGAACATACAAGTACGATAATAGGGTTACCTTTTAAGCTGGGCGTTACGCGCCCTGCGATTGAGCTTTAATAAGGGACAACAACTTTACTGGCGCGTTTAAGTTTAACATCATTGACTGGCCAAGTGGTCCAGCTAATCTGCAATGATGTGAAGAGTTGCAGTTAAGACGTAAAAGAGACGAGCAGAGAAACAATACAGCTTCGAATATCATTTAACTTTTAAACAGAATGATTATATTTAGCAAAGTTGCAGCAATACCGTACTCTTTTTCCAGGACCAGACGAAAAACATATTATGCTCTCGTTCTTAGCAAACGTAGTATTTTAATTAAAAACAAGGCTAATGAAAGTTCCTAACGTAAACACAGGTTAATTTTTCACAAAAACATATTGCAGGAATTTTGACGTACAGTTAAATATTGAAACCACTGTTGGTAGTCGTCTTGTAATTCTGAATTCTTTCCATATTCGGAACTGAGAAATGAATTTGAATATTGGATCTATCATCTGCCACGTTGATTATGAGTCAGTCAACAACGGAATACAGGAAGCTATCCAAGCACCACATTTTATCCTCTTCCCTTACGACGTGCCTGTCTCTATCCTGCCAACGTTCGAGAGTGACATTTGACAAAGCTTCGTACATTAGTTCCAGTAGGTATGACAGCCTACCCCCATGAACCATGGACCTTGCCGTTGGTGGGGAGGCTTGCGTGCCTCAGCGATACAGATGGCCGTACCGTAGGTGCAACCACAACGGAGGGGTATCGGTTGAGAGGCCAGACAAACGTGTGGTTCCTGAAGAGGGGCAGCAGCCCATTCAGTAGTTGCAGGGGCAACAGTCTGGATGATTGACTGATCAGGCCTTGCAACACTAACCAAAACGGCCTTGCTATGCTGGTACTGCGAACAGCTGAAAGCAAGAAATACAGTAGAAGAAGAATGGGTAGCTCTGAGGGATGAAGTAGTGAAGGCAGCAGAGGATCAAGTAGGTAAAAAGACGGAGGCTAGTAGAAATCCTTGGGTAACATAAGAAATATTGAATTTAAATGATGAAGGGAGAAAATATAAAAACGCAGGAAATGAAGCAGGCAAAAGGGAATACAAACGTCTCAAAAATGAGATCGACAGGAAGTGCAAAATGGCTAAGCAGGGATGGCTAGAGGACAAATGTAAGGATGTAGAGGCTTATCTCACTAGGGGTAAGATAGATACTGCCTACAGGAAAATTAAAGAGACCTTTGGAGAAAAGAGAACCACTTGTATGAATATCAAGAGCTCAGATGGAAACCCAGTTCTAAGCAAAGAAGGGAAAGCAGAAAGGTGGAAGTAGTATATAGAGGGTCTATACAAGGGCGATGTACTTGAGGACAATATTATGGAAATGGAAGAGGATGTAGATGAAGATGAAATGGGAGATACAATACTGCGTGAAGAGTTTGACAGAGCACTGAAAGACCTGAGTCGAAACAAGGCCCCGGGAGTAGACAACATTCCATTGGAACTACTGACGGCCTTGGGAGAGCCAGTCCTGACAAAACACTACCATTTGGTGAGCAAGATGTATGAGACAGGCGAAATACCTTCAGACTTCAAGAAGAATATAATAATTCCAATCCCAAAGAAAGCAGGTGTTGACAGATGTGAAAATTACCGAACTATCAGTTTAATAAATCACAGCTGCAAAATACTAACGCGAATTCTTTACAGACGAATGGAAAAACTGGTAGAAGCCGACCTCGGCGAAGATCAGTTTGGATTCCGCAGAAATGGTGAAACACGTGAGGCAATACTCACCCTACGACTTATCTTAGAAAATAGGTTAAGGAAAGGCAAACTACATTTCTAGCATTTGTGGACTTAGAGAAAGCTTTTGACAATGTTGACTGGAATACTCTCTTTCAAATTCTAAAGGTCGCAGGGGTAAAATACAGGGAGCAAAAGGCTATTTACAATTTATACAGAAACCAGATGGCAGTTATAAGAGTCAAGGGGCATGAAAGGGAAGCAGCGGTTGGGAAGGGAGTGGGACAGGATTATAGTCAGTCCCCGATGTTATTCAATCTGTATATTGAGCACGCAGTAAAGGAAACAAAAGAAAAATTCGGAGTAGGTATTAAAATCCATGAAGAAGGAATAAAAACTTTGAAGTTCGCCGATGACACTGTAATTGTGTCAGAGACAGCAAAGGACTTGGAAGAGCAGTTGAACGGAATGGACAGTGTCTTGAAAGGAGGATATAAGATGAACATCAACAAAAGCAAAAAGAGGATAATGGAATGTAGTCGAATTAAGTCGGGTGATGCTGAGGGAATTAGATTAGGAAATGAGACACTTAAAGTAGTAAAGGAGTTTTGCTATTTGGGGAGCAAAATAACTGCTGATGGTCGAAGTAGAGAGGATATAAAATGTAGACTGGCAACGGCAAGGAAAGCGTTTCTGAAGAAGAGAAATTTGTTAACATCGAGTATAGATTTAACTGTCAGGAAGTCGTTTCTGAAAGTATTTGTATGGAGTGTAGCCATGTATGGAAGTGAAACATGGACGATAAATAGTTTGGACAAGAAGAGAATAGAAGCTTTCGAAATGTGGTGCTACAGTAGAATGCTGAAGATTAGATGGGTAGATCACATAACTAATGAGGAGGTATTGAATAGAATTTGGGAGAAGAGGAGTTTGTGGCACAACTTGACAAGAGGAAGGGACCGGTTGGTAGGACATGTTTCGTGGCATCAAGGGATCACCAATTTAGCATTGGAGGGCAGCGTGGAGGGTAAAAATAGTAGAGGGAGACCAAGAGATGAATACTCTAAGCAGATTCAGAAGGATATAGGTTGCAGTAAGTACTGGGAGATGAGGAAGCTTGCACGGGATAGAGTAGCGTGGAGAGCTTCATCAAACCAGTCTCAGGACTGAAGACAACAACAACAACAACAACAGGTATGACAGCTGAAACGCCTTGTCGTTTATCGCTACAAATCCCGTAACTTTGCTCCACATTAGTTCTGCTGGGTTCATATTGAAGTGCTATGGTGGCAACTCCTACAGTGCAGCACTTGTATAGTGTGTTAAATGTCGTGAAAATTATTGTTTTCCGTATTTCTATGACGCGTATCGTTCTGGCTCCTGTGGGACCACATCTGTGGTACCAAATAACGGACGTAATCCAAATAAAGAGAATTCGAGTTTTCATTTTTATTCCAAAAATGTAATTTGTTATGTTTCCTTAACTGAAACAACCTTGGATAATCAAGAATATATGGTTGCAAGGAAAACCGGAATTTTGCATGCAATGTGTAATTAGAAACAAGAATACGTGTATATTTATAAAAACGATGAATAGTTATCTGTTAATTATCATAAATTTGATAACTTTTGTATTTAAAAGATGCAAGTATTCCACACTGAACGAAGAAAAGACCAACATGAGCTTTGAACCAACAGTCTATGGACTACACCAAAATACAAATCCACAACGCTACCAATTAAGCTATGCATCCCGTTTTCAAACGCCTTATATTTAGTCTTATGAAAACTTCAAAGGCGGTTTCTTCCGTAAACTTCTGAAAAACTTTGAGAAGAATCTTTTTCTCGTCATTCTTAACGGTGTTAAAGATGCGTGGTTCACTTGGGAACAGGAAGCAGCATCAGGCATTTTCACACTGAGTATCAACAGCAGAGGCTGCGGCTGTATACGATTTTTGAAATCAAATCTACGTGGCTAAAGTACGGCTAAGAAAAAAGTTAATGGCTGTTTATACATTAGATTATCTTAAATTTCATTTATGGTAAAATGATAAGATATTTACAGTGAAGTGCCAAAGAAAATGGTATAGACATGTGTATTCGAATACAGAGACATGTAGACATGCAAATACGGCGCTGCGGTCGGCAACGCCTACATAACAGAACAAATGTCTGGCGCAATTGTTAGATCGGTTACTGCTGCTATAATTGCAGTTTATGAAGATTTAAATGGTTCAGATGGCTCTAAGCACTATGGGACTTAAGATCTGAGGTCATCAGTCCCCTAGACTTAGAACTACTTAAACCTAACCAACGTAAGGACACCACACACATTCATGCCCGAGGCAGGATTCGAACCTGCGACCGCAGCAGCAGCGCGGTTCCGGAATGAAGCGCCTAGAACCGCTCGTCCACAGCGGCCGGCTATCAAGATTTAAATGAGTTTGAACATGGTGCTATAGTCGGCGCACGAGCGATGGGATACAGCATCTCCGAGGTAGCGATGAAGTGGGGATTTCCCCGTACAACCATCTCACGAGTGTACAGTGACGATCGTGAATCTGGTAAAACATCAAATCTCCGACTCGCTGTGGCCGGAAAAAGATCCTGCAAGAACGGGACCAACGACGACTGAAGAGAATCGTTCACGTGACAGAAGTGCAACCCTTCCGCAAACTGCTGCAGATTTCAATGCAGGGCCATCAACGAGTGTCAGCTTGCGAACCGTTCAACGAAACATCATCGCTATGGGCTTTCGGAGCCGAAGGTCCACTCGTGTACCCTTTATGACTGCACAATACAAAGCTTTACGTTTCGCCTGGGCCCGTTAACACCGGCATTGAACTGTTGATGACTGGAAACGTTGCCTGGTTGGACGAGTCTCGTTTCAAATTGTATCAAGCGGATGGAGGTGTAGAAGTATAGAGACAACATCATGAATCCATGGACCCCGCATGTGAGCATGGGACTGTCCAAGCTGGTGGAGAGTGTGTAATGGTGTGGGGCGTGTGCAGCTGGAGTGATATTGGACCCCTGATCATCTAGAAAAGACTTCGACAGGTGACATTGAAACTTCTTTATTTAATTCTGAAACTGAAACTGCTGAAATAACTGATTAGGTGAAACTACTTCGTTTTTCTACTTAAACTGCTGAATGCCTACTGAATGTTCTGAAACTACTGCTTGTTTTTATCATTTCATTTCAACACTGTCCTACAGAATTGTCCCTACCAATACAACGCAAACTTATCCTAAACTTTTATGACCAACAATATACAAACGCAACGCAATTCGACCTCAAATAGTTAACACAAAAGAATTGCCCTGAATTAGAAGAGATCATAACAATAACCCATACATTTCATAAGTCAGTTACCTCACAGAAAATCTTCATGACACGAGCTACAGCAAATACAGCAAGCATACAGCCAGCTAAATAAAAAGATACTAATTACTGTAGGCTCTACATATACATTTATACTCCGCAAGCCACGCAACGGTGTGTGGCGGAGGGCACCTTACGTGCCACTGTCATTTCCTCCCTTTCCTGTTCCAGTCGCGTATGGTTCGCGGGAAGAACGACTGTCTGAAAGCCTCCGTGCGCGCTCTAATCTCTCTAATTTTACATTCGTGATCTCCTCGGGATGTATAAGTAGGGGGAAGCAATATATTCGATACCTCATCCAGAAACGCACCCTCTCGAAACCTGGCGAGCAAGCTACACCGCGATGCAGAGCGCCTCTCTTGCAGAGTCTGCCACTTGAGTTTGTTAAACATCTCCGTAACGCTATCACGGTTACCAAATAACCCTGTGACGAAACGCGCCGCTCTTCTTTGGATCTTCTCCATCTCCTCCGTCAACCCGATCTGGTACGGATCCCACACTGATGAGCAATACTCAAGTATAGGTCGAACGAGTGTTTTGTAAGCCACCTCCTTTGTTGATGGACTACATTTTCTAAGGACTCTCGCAATGAATCCGCCTTACCAACAATTAATTTTATACGATCATTCCACTTCAAATCGTTCCGCACGCATACTCCCAGATATTTTACAGAAGTAACTGCTACCAGTGTTTGTTCCGCTATCATATAATCATACAATAAAGGATCCTTCTTTCTATGTATTCGCAATACATTACATTTGTCTATGTTAAGGGTCAGTTGCCACTCCCTGCAGCAAGTGCCTATCCGCTGCAGATCTTCCTGCATTTCGCTACAATTTTCTAATGCTGCAACTTCTCTGTATACTACAGCATCATCCGCGAAAAGCCGCATGTAACTTCCGACACTATCTACTAGGTCATTTATATATATTGTGAAAAGCAATGGTCCCATAAGACTCCCCTGTGGCACGCCAGAGGTTACTTTAACGTCTGTAGACGTCTCTCCATTGATAACAACATGCTGTGTTCTGTTTGCTAAAAACTCTTCAATCCAGCCACACAGCTGGTCTGATATTCCGTAGGCTCCTACTTGGTTTATCAGGCGACAGTGCGGAACTGTATCGAACGCCTTCCGGAAGTCAAGAAAAATAGCTTTTCTATTCCTTGGACACTTATTTCGATGTCAGCCATTTTTTCGTTTGTGCAAGGATTTAGAGAAGGAACTGCAGTGCGGTCTTCCTCTGTGAAACAGCTTTGGAAAAAGGTGTTTAGTATTTCAGCTTTACGCGTGTCATTCTCTGTTTCAATGCCATCTTCATCCCGGAGTGTCTGGATAAGCTGTTTCGAGCCACTTACTGATTTAACGTAAGACCAGAACTTCCTAGGATTTTCTGTCAAGTCGGTACATAGAATTTTACTTTCGAATTCGCTGAATGCTTCACGCATAGCCCTCCTTACGCTAACTTCGACATCGTTTAGCTTCTGTATGTCTGAGAGGTTTTGGCTGCGTTTAAACTTGGAGTGAAGCTCTCTTTGCTTTCGCCGTAGTTTCCTAACTTTGTTGTTGTACCACGGTGGGTTTTTCCTGTCCCTCACAGTTTTACTCGGCACGTACCTGTCTAAAACGCATTTTACGATTGCCTTGAACTTTTTCCATAAACACTCAACATTGTCAGTGACGGAACAGAAATTTTCGTTTTGATCTGTTAGGTAGTCTGAAATCTGCCTTCTATTACTCTTGCTAAACAGAAACCTTCCTTTTTTTATATTCCTATTAACTTCCATATTCAGGGATGCTGCAACGGCCTTATGATCACTGATTCCCTGTTCTGCACATACAGAGTCGAAAAGTTCGGGTCTGTTTGTTATCTGTAGGTCCAAGATGTTATCTCCACGAGTCGGTTCTCTGTTTAATTGCTCGAGGTAATTTTCGGATAGTGCACTCAGTATAATGTCACTCGATGCTCTGTCCCTACCACCCGTCCTAAACATCTGAGTGTCCCAGTCTATATCTGGTAAATTGAAATCTCCACCTAAGACTATAACATGCTGAGAAAATTTATGTGAAATGTATTCCAAATTTTCTCTCAGTTGTTCTGCCACTAATGCTGCTGAGTCGGGAGGTCGGTAAAAGGAGCCAATTATTAACCTAGCTCGGTTGTTGAGTGTAACCTCCACCCATAATAATTCACAGGAACTATCCACTTCTACTTCACTACAGGCTAAACTACTACTAACAGCGACGAACACTCCACCACCGATTGCATGCAATCTATCCTTTCTAAACATCGTCTGTACCTTTGTAAAAATTTCGGCAGAATTTATCTCTGGCTTCAGCCAGCTTTCTGTACCTATAACGATTTCAGCTTCGGTGCTTTCTATCAGTGCTTGAAGTTCCGGTTCTTTACCAACGCAGCTTCGACAGTTGACAATTACAATCCCGATTGCTGCTTGGTCCCCGCATGTCCTGACTTTGCCCCACACCCGTTGAGGCTGTTGCCCTTTCTGTACTTGCCCAAGGCCATCTAACCTAAAAAACCGCCCAGCCCACGCCACACAACCCCTGCTACCCGTGTAGCCGCTTGTTGCGTGTAGTGGACTCCTGACCTATCCAGCGGAACCCGAAACCCCACCACCCTATGGCGCAAGTCGAGGAATCTGCAGCCCACACGGTCGCAGAACCGTCTCGGCCTCTGATTCAAACCCTCCACTCGGCTCTGTACCAAAGGTCCACAGTCAGTTCTGTCGACGATGCTGCAGATGGTGAGCTCTGCTTTCATCCCGCTAGCGAGACTGGCAGTCTTCACCAAATCAGATAGCCGCCGGATTTCCTCCGATCCATAGCGACACACATCATTGGTGCCGACATGAGCGACCACCTGCAGATGGGTGCACCCTGTACCCTTCATGGCATCCGGAAAGACCCTTTCCACATCTGGACTGACTCCCCCCTGTATGCACACGGAGTCCACATTGGTTTTCTTCCCCTCTCTTGCTGCCATATCCCTAAGGGGCCCCATTACGCGCCTGACGTTGGAGCTACCCTCTGCGATCGCCCAGATCTTGCAGACTGAGGGGCAACCTCTGGAACAGGACAAGCTGCCATGTCAGGCCGAAGATCAGTATCAGCCTGAGACAGAGCCTGAAACCGGTTCGTCACACAAACTGGAGAGGCCTTCCGTTCAGCCCTCCGGAATGTCTTTCGCCCCCTGCCACACCTTGAGACGACCTCCCACTCTACCACAGGTGAGGGATCAGCCTCAATGCGGGCAGTATCCCAGGCAACCAGAGTCGTAGTCCGATCGGGGATGCGTGTGACGAGCTGGCCGTCCCCGACAAACCCCCATCCGGACCCCCACAGTGATGCCCATTGGCAACAGCCTCTAGCTGTGTGACCGATGCCAACACTGCCTGAAGCTGGGAGCGAAGGGATGCCAACTCAGCCTGCATCCGAACACAGCAGTTGCAGTCCCTATCCATGCTAAAACTGTTGTGCAAAGAACGTCTGAACTAATCTACAGAGAGCGCAAACAAATCGACACAAAATTTAAACGGTTATTAAAATACAAGATTGCCTAGTAAATGCAGTAATGCTGCTACTTGCGCTCTGCTGACACACTGCTCGGCGGCGGGAGGAGACTACGCGATTTTACACTATTCAGGTACTAAAACGCGATGCTACAACTCTCAAATACTATAATACGCCCGAAATTTATGAATTAGACAATGAAAGTACCAAAAACACGCAAAGAAATTAAGTATTAAACTATGTAACAAATGAGTGAGCTAGGAGTATACGACTTGCTGCTGCAGCTGCTTATCCAGCGGCGGCAGGGAGCACACTGACTGACCAACCGACACTGGCCGTTCAAAACAAAAACAGAAGGCAAACGACTACGCGAATTTACACTATTCAGGTACTAAAACGCGATGCTACAACTCTCAAATACTATAATACGCCCGAAATTTATGAATTAAACAATGCAAGTACCAAAAACACGCAAAGAAATTAAGAATTAAGCTATGTAACAAATGAGTGAGCTAGGAGTATACGACTTGCTGCTGCAGCCTACTAATAGGCATGTGGCGAGCAAAGGAAACATTTTGTTGCAGAGCAAACAATGTATTTAGCAGATTTCACCTTAATCATGTGACATCCAGATCCAAAATTATATAATCGTCAATAATTAGATTTCCCAGACATTAGCAAATACATGAAGCATCATTTTTACAATCCATTTCCAACCAATACTAGATCTCCAAGACGGACACACGTCCAAACCGTCTGCTCGAGCTAACACTGCTAATCTCCATCACTGCTAACTATTAACATCTAACTCGAAAAATATAGCTGCCGCTAGTAGTGTGGGCTGCTGGTAGTCCTGGTCCGCCGTACCCGGCTGTCCGCTTGCCCTCGTAGTACTGGTTCCCTCCGCGTTCCGCCCCGCAGGCCGCCGTCGCCGCCGCCACCTACTGGATGCACCGCCAGAGATGTTCCTTCACAAGAAGAACCGATACAAAGAGGCAAATGTGGCGCCACTGACACATACGACTACGGGAGACAAGGAAGATTCGAAAAGGAGTGGTCGCCACGGCTCAGAAATGGACAGATCGAATAAAAAATGAGGAGGTACTGAATGGAAGTGGGCAGAAAAGAAAGTTGTGGCCCAACCAGAGTAAGCATGTATTGGGACACACCTTAGCCCTCTATGAATCGTCGGTTTTGAAACGTGAGGAAGTGTGAGGGGTCAAAATTGTAGAAGGGGACCAAGGCTTGACTACAGGTCCAGATTTATATAGGTTGCAGCAGTTACGTAGGAATGTAGAGTCTTTAGATTAAAGACCGCAACAACAGTTACTTTCATCCTTCAATGTGACGCATTTTAGAAGGAAAGGAAGGAAATAATATTAGAGGTTGTTTTATACTCAGTCACTTATCCTGACAGGGCCCTACTCCAAGTACTATGATATTTCCGAGAACCCCATTTTATTGAAATGAAAAGTAAATACCTTCCTTAACAAAAGCTAATAACTTTTTGGATTAGTAAATTTCATAATTTTTTAGTGGGCCATATGTTGGAAGTACATCCCGTATTTTTCATAAAACGGCAGCTTAAATTTCCCCAAAGTACAATCACAAAGCTTTAAAGTACTCAGCTTAAAAATTCTTCTTATTGAAATCTCAGTTCAGTATAAAAGTTATTGTATTGTATTTTAACCGGGGATCTAGAAACGACGGAGAGGCTCCGTCCCCGCCGCAGCGGCAGTGGTCCACAACCCCACGACGACTACCGCAGTCCACTTCACTCCTCCGCCACCCCACACCGAACCCAGGGTTATTGTGCGGTTCGGCACCCGGTGGATCCACCAGGGAACGTCTCACACCAGACGAGTGTAACCCCTATGTTTGCGTGGTAATGGTGGTGTACGCGTACGTGGAGAATTTGTTTGCGCAGCAATCGCCGACATAGCGTAATTGAGGCGGAATAAGGGGAACCAGCCCGCATTCCCCGAGACAGATGGAAAACCGCCTAAAAACCATCCACAGACCTGCCGGTTCACCGAACCTCGACACAGATCCGCCGGGTGGATTCGTGCCGGGGACTAGCCGCTCCTTCCCGCCCGGAAAGCCGTGCGTTAGACCGCACGGCCAACCAGGCGGGTAGTATTAAAGTTACTTGCAAAAACTATGGTGATCCATAACAGTTGCCGGATAGTCGATTTGAAGATCTAGCACAAGTATGAATACTTGTGCAGGTTTGGAAATAACAACATATATAAATTCACACGTATGTAGCAGCAGAAAATGGTAAACAGCTGTAAGATCCGTTATCAACAGGAAGGTAAAGCAGAGAGTGTGCTATTGTGAACAGTTCAGTGATAGAGTTATTCTCATCAGAATCGACGGCGAACCAACAACGACAACGATAGTTCAGGTATACATGCCGACGTCGCAAGCTGAAGATGAAGAGACAGAGGAAGTGTATGAGGATATTGAACGAGTAATTCAGTACGTAAAGGGAGATGAGAATCTAATAGTCATGAGGTGCTGGCAAGCATTTGTAAGGGAAGGGGTAGAAGGAAGGCTTAGGGGAGAATATGGTCTTGGCACTACGGTTGAGAGAGGAGAAAGACTAACTGAGTTCTGTAATAAATTTCAGCTAATAATAGCGAATACTCTGCTGAAGAATCACAAGAAGACGAGTTATACTTGGTAAAGGCTCGGAGGTACGGGGAGATTTCAGATTACGTCATGGTCAGTCAGATACTGGATTGTAAAGCGTACCCTGTAGCACATATAGACTCGGATCACAATGTAGTAGTGATGAAAAGTAGGTTGAAGTTTACGATATTAATCAGGTAGAACGAATGAGCAAAGAATTGAGACACGGAAATTCTAAGGAATGAAGGGATACGCTTGAAGTCGTCTGAGGTTATAGGCTCTGCGATAATAAATAGCTCAGTAAGCAGTTCAGTTGAAGAGGAATGGATATATCCAACACGAGTAATCATAAAAGTTGGAAGAAAAACGTATGTATAAAGAAGGTAACTGCGAGGAAACCATGGGTAACAGAAGAAATACTTTATGTGATCGACGAAAGGAGGAAGTAAAAAATATGTTCAGGAAAAATCAAGAACGCAGAAATACAAGTCACTTAGGAATTAAATAAAAAGGAAGTGCAGATAAGGCGAAATGGCTGCATGAAAACGTGAGGAAATCGAAAAAGAAATGATTGGTGAGAGAACTGACTTAGCATATAGAATGTCGAAACAACCTTCGACGAAATTAAAAGCAAGGGCTGTAATATTAAGAGCCCATTGGAGTTTCCTCTGTTAAATGCATAAGAGAGAGCGAGTAGGTGCAAAGAGTACATTGAAGGCCTCTATAAGCGGGAAATCTTGTCTGATGACGATGATAGAAGAAGAAACGGAAGTCGATATGGAAGAGATAGGAGATCCAGTATTAGAGTCAGACTGAAAAGGCCTGTTGAAGACTTAAGATCAAGTAAGACCGAAGGGATGGATAACATTACATCGGAATTTCTAAAATCATTGAGGGAACTGGCAGCTACACGACTATTCACGTTGGTTTGTAGAATGTATGAGTCTGGAGATATACCATTTGACTTTCGGGAATAACATCTTTCACACAATCCCGAGGACTGCAATAGCTGACAAGTGCGACAACTATCGCACAATCAGATTAACAGCCATGCACCGAAGTTGTTGTCAAGAATAATATACAATAGAATCGAAAAGAAAATTGAGGATGTGTTAGATGACGACTAGTTTGGCTTTAGGAGAGGTAACAACACAAGAGAGGCAGTTCTGACGTTGCGGTTGATAATGGAAGCAAGACTAAAAGAAAATGTTAGAAATTCTGAGGAAAGTAGAGGTAAGCTATAGACAGAGATGGTTAATGTACAACGTGTATAAGGGGCAAGAGTGAATAATAGGAATGGAACACCAAGAACTAAGTGTTCAGATTAAAAAGTGTGTGAGACGTGGATATAGTCTTTCGCCCCTACTGTTGAATCTATACATCAAAGAAGCAATGATGGAAAAAAAAGAAAGGTTCAGGAGTGTCATTAAAATTCATGGTGAAAGGATATCAATAATACGATTTGTCGATGACATTGCTATCGTCAGTGAAAGTGAAGAAGAATTACTTGCTCTGCTGAATTGAATGAACAGTCTAATGAGTATAGCATATGGACTGAGAGTAAATCGAAAAAAGACGAAAGTAATGAGAAGTAGCAGAAATGAGAACAGCCAGAACCTTAACATCAGGACTAAGGGTCATGATGTAGATGAAGTTAAGGAATTTTGTTACCTAGACAGCAAAATAACCAATGAAGGACAGAACAAGGAAGACATAAAAAGCAGACTAGCACAAAAAAGGTGCATTCCTGGTCAAGAGAAGTCTACTAGTATCAAAAAAAGGATTTGATTTGAGGAAGAAATTTCTGAGAAGGTACGTTTGGAGCAGAGCATTGAATGTATGTAATTGAAACATGGGCTGTGGGAAAACCACAACAGAAGAGAATTGAAGAATTTGAGATGTGATGTTACAGGTGAAAATTAAATGGACTGGCAAGGTAAGAATTGAGGAGGTTCTGCGCAGAATCGGAAAGGAAAAAATATATGGGAAACCGTGACAAGAAGAAGGTACAGGATGATAGGACATCCGTTATGACATGAGGGAATAACTTCATGATACTGGAGGTAGCTTTAGAGTGTTAAAACTGTAAAGGAAGACAGATACGGTGAATACTCGTACATCCCGAAAATAATTGAAGACATAGGTTGCAAGTGCTACTCATAAGTGGAGAGGTTGGTACAGGAGAGGGCTTCATATTGGGCTGCGTCAAACCAGCCAGAAGACTGACGACTAAACAAAATTTAAAAAAAAAAACTATATAGTTAATAGTGCTTCTCGTATTCCGTTGAGACTAAAAGCCGGCCACGGTGGCCGAGCGGTTCTCGGCGCTTCAGTCCGGAACCACGCGGCTGCTACGGCTGCAGGTTCAAATCCTGCCTTGGGTATGGATGTGTGTGATGTTCTTAGGTTAGTTAGATTTAAGTAGTTCTAAGTTCTAGGGGACTGATGATCTCAGATGTTAAGTCCCATAGTATTCGGAGCCATTTGAACCATTTTTTTGAGACTAAAATGTTCAGCTTGATTTGAGCTTACTGACGAATTAGTTTCTGGGTCACCACGCTAATTGCTGAGCCCTCTTTAAAGTTCGTGTTACAACCACAGCATTAATGAAAAGCACGTGCATGTTTCTAACTTTTGTGTGCTATAGTTAGAAACTGGCTACACTGTACTAGATACAGATACCACATGTCCCGTTTGATCAAATAGTCTAAGAAAGTGAATGCTCCTTGGTAATACAAATAATAATCAGTACAAATAATTCAGCTACTTGGAAAGTATTTCAGTGACAGCATTTTCCAATAATCCAACTAATAAAAGAACCCCATGTCCAAGTTATTTGCCCTACCGTTAGTAACCATTTACCTGGAATGATCATTAGCTTTCTGCTTTAATATACCGATGTTTAGTGTTACTGAGAGCCAGTTGTTGGTAAAACTTATTAAGAACTCCTGCTGTGTTAATAACGTCAAACCACTGTTATACTGCTTGCGAAAGCATACTACCGTCTCGTGCCCTAAACGCAAAAATAGTATTTCAGTATTACGTAAACAAAATAGCAACAGTTAACTTTCTTTAGGAACAGTGCTAGTTCTTGAGACAACTTTGCCTAATTACGCTAGCTACCGTTTTCTTTTACGTAATTACTTATTGCTTTATTACTGATAGAGCCTTGTTTCGATTTTCATTTGTTCTACTATTGCTTCCTTTCAATAGAAATCCTTCGTGGATTGAGGTCGATACCTTATTCATGCCCTCCCATGAACCATGGACTTTGCCATTGGTCAGGAGGCTTGCGTGCCTCAGCGATACCGATAGCCATACTTAGGTGCAACTACAACGGAGGAGTATCTTGAGCCGTGGTTGGCTCGAGTCATGCTTCTCTTGCGTTAAACCTTGGTTGCAGTCCTGTGGTTTTATTTCTCCTGCGGCTATCGCGATAATGTTGCTGTCTTTCCATTAGTGGCAGCAGCAGCGTGTATCGATACTAGTACTGCTCTACTATCTTTGGTGTGGCGGATATAGTTTCCGACTGGGCGGTGTGTGACCAGTCGTTCGGTTGGCGTGGAGCAGCAAGGAAGTCTCCGTCGCACGTACTCTGACGGGGCCGCTGGAGGTGTGCATGCGGGGTTGGAGTGTGAGGTGCTGCTTGCGAGTGCTACGAAGTTCGTTGCCCGCCGATCTTGGACATGAAAGTTGAGTCCTCACTTAACCTACTATCGAGCCTCAACTGTTTACATTTCTTCGTTTGATCCTGGTTGCCACTTTTGGGACATTCCCGCGATCAATAACGTGTGTGTATTCAAGTCGGCTAAGATTCCAGCCGTCTTCCTGTGGAGTTTAACTTAATTTATTCCCTGTTATTGGAGTTGACCAGCGGTATCTTCTGCCGTGTGGCCGTTGACGTTCCGGTTACCTTCCCTGGTCACTGACGTAATTTTTTGCAGTGTATTTTCCTCGTCGTGTTGTTGCTGCCGAGCGCGGCGTGTAGTTCGACAGCTGAGATGTTGTTGGTCGTTTTGGGCGCCAATATTCTGTGTGTCGTTATATTGAAATCTTGTGATCGCTTTTCTGGTTGCGTGGAGCGGAACTAGCCTTGTTGATTGGTCGGTCGGCTGTCTGTCGGTTGGGTTGCCTTCAGATTAAGAAGTCGTTGGACAGGCAGCCTGTCTCACCTAAGCGGGCGTTAGTGTTACAATCCCAGGCCGACCCTTGGAAACTTCTGAGCGCCATTCCTTGCGTGTTACATAGTAATTTCCTTGTTTGGGTTTTAGTTATTTGATTGATGTGTGGCCTTCAACCGACTATCAGTACCTCTTAAATTAATGTTCTTGTATTGCCCTTAAGGCATGAGATTGTTATTCTTTTATATGGGGCCTTCAGCCGAATGGCAATTTGAAACACAAGGTATCCGAAATATCCAAGGAAGGTACTTTGTCATTTTCTGTTTCTATGGTTAACTGGATTTTTAGGTTTATATTATTTAGAAAACTAAGGAGTTTGTCTAAAACCTTTTTTACCCCGTGGCCAGACCAGAAACCGATACCAGCGAGATATTTTCTTATTTGCTTTTTCTTAAGCCTGTTCCAATTTATCAGTGTATAAATTAGCTATAGTAGCACCTAATGGGTTACCTATTGCTACACCATCCTACAGGAACTGACTGGAAGAAAGGTAGTGTCTGAAAAGAAAAGACAAATCTCCTGGAGAAATATCCGTTACAAGTATGATAACTTCGTTGATTGGGATCATAGAGAACAAGGACACTATGTTGAAACACACAAGGATATCTCCAGGAGCGAGAATTAGTCCTTCAATTTTGTCTATAAAATGATGCGAGGCTTTTATTATATGGGTCAGTTTTCCAAATATATGGCAGTAAATGAGTTGCGAGATATCTTCCTATTTCATACATGGGAGAACTGATAGCGCTAACAATGGGTCTCAGAGAAGGATCAATTTTATTAATGGTGGATAGGCCACAAAGTCTAAAACACAAAGCTTCAAACTTCAATAAAAGGAATAGATGACTTTATCAGTATATTTGTTTTTCCTCAGTACGCCTGCTGTAGGATCTATCTTAAGGTTTTGGACTGTCCTCACGTTTAAAGATTGTTACTTCTATAATCCTCTTTATTCATAGGAACAGTAGCATTCTCCTTATCAGCAGGTGGAATCACTATCTCTTCATCTGAATATAAAGCTCTAAGAACCTTTCTTTCTCGTTTCGTTTCATTACTTTCCAAAGGTTTACTGTAGCACAATCTTTGGTGGTTTCAGTCCGGAATGCATCTGTAGTTTCTTTGGGGAGAGTACGTTAGCGATAATACCATCAAATGGCATTTTCGTGGGTGTTATAGCGTTTTTTTGTCCTTTGCCAAGAGCAGAAATCTCATCTTGAGGTAATACTCTTCCTGACTTGTTAATAAAATGAATGTATTATTTTTACTTTCCATATAAGTTTGTTAATTGTGTGCTTCTAGGTGCTCCGCCGAGTTGTTGTTTCCACTTTATGCACAATATTTCGGCTACTGATCCTGTCTTCTTCTTCAGGGCCCGTGTTGTGTGTACTCGCTGCCTGGAGCCCAAACGGAGTGTGAACTGTTGTTGGTCTCCCCCTGATATTTAAGCCGAGTTCGACTCCCAACACTAACTATACCCTGTGATGATGTTTTGTTTTCAGAGCTCGCACTGATAACCAGAGAAAAAAAAATTATTTCTGCATTTTCCGGCTCTAGTGGATATGATACCCGAAGAATTCTTAATAAACTCAGTGCCCGACTGGAAGCCGTGTTTAAATTGATACTACATACAGTTTTATTTAATTTTGACATCTTAATTTTGACACAATCCGTAATTATACTGTTCCGGAAACTTGGCGCTTCCGCTACGATACTGATCCCATCGTATTTCATTTCGTGATTATATTCCAATCAGTGCTCGGCGACAGCCTATTTGATTGATCATTTTAGTGAGGTATGTCGCTAATGTTCCTTGAATCTCTCCTTGACTGTTATGGTAGTCCGCCACTCGTAAGACATGCCTCATTCGCATGGAATGCGATGTACACCCATTTCTCGGAGGCCTAGATTGTATTTTAACATCGCAGTTGAAGGGAGCGAAATACACTGGATTCTATGTTTCTGGACGAGTCTACCGATCTTTCTAGATATTGGACCAACATAATGTACATACAAGTTTCTTCAGATTTATTCCTCGCTCTCAGCCTCGACCTTTTTCTCAGATTTTCTTGATTTTTACTGCATTGCCAATTAAATTTGATGACCTGAGTACACATTCCTTCAGAACACTATTCGTAGGCACTGTAATTCTTTGGTGTTGCTCTCCTTGCCTGCAAGTGTTTAAGCACTGTGGACCAGAGTCTTTAGCACCGAATTAATTTGTGACAGGCAGTCATGGCTCGAGGCATGGAGAAAGAGGGCCGTCTGCACAGATTCTCTGTATAGACTGTGACTCAGGGATCGACCCATTCTTTTCTTAAGTAACGATTGCAGGAAAGATAGTTGACCCTAGAGTTCAGCTCACGAGTCATGCCCTTGCTCGAGTACCATAGCACACGCTCTGGCTGCACACTCCCCCCTCTCCCCCCCCCCCCCCCCTGACTCGCCATGGTGTCTGAGCGGGAGGAGGGCGAAGAGAAGTAAAAGGTGGAAGTGCCACATTTAAATGGCAATGTAGTCACATTGCGTACGACTTGATTCCATATTTCTTAGTAATGTAGATCGAAACGCAACATATTTTCAGTATTATTTAATTATTTATGGTTTGCTGAAGACGTAATGTAATTTTCATCTGGTACATACTGTCGGTGTACAGACAGACACAGACAGTTTCACAGATTTTCACACTCAGTTTGACACATAATCGGGACTTATTAGCTTCATAATTGAAAAAAGTCTTTCACACACACACGTTAATCGAAATATTTTTGCAACCTCATTATGGACAGGTGGAAACTCCACCTGACGAAAACGTGACAGACTTCCTGGACAGTTTTAACGTAAATGAACTTGACATAAAAATGGGAAGTAGACTTGAGATCAGAAGGTTATATCTACACAGACACAAGGAAATTTTCAACTGAAACGACAAACGTTCTCGAAAACAGATGTAAGATTGACAGTGTCGTCAAAACGTTTAGAAAACTGTCCCTGTAATTCCCTCTGCGCCGCAACGATTTCTTCAGACCTCGCGTTTTGTTTAACACCACTGCGGTTATGGACCTGAACTGCCTTTGTCAGAATTCGTCCCTTATACAACGCTACGTTATTTTTAAATGTATGCCCCATCATATCAGAAATAAGTTCATAAACTCGCCCACTGAGCTTTTAAAACGATGAGCCGTTCCAGGCATGCCCCTTTTTTAACCAACATATTTATTTGTAATGTATAAGATCTCCACACTCTTCATTCAGTTTCACCGAAAACTGTTACAACTGATAGTGCAATAACGCGTGTGACTTTACAAATTTTACTATTCGTACCACCTATTTCTTCACGAGCAGCATGCTTACGAATTTAGCAGAAAGTGCTTCCTGATGTACAGAACAATGATTTCCGTCTGTCGAGCATACTAATTTTTTGCTCTCAATGCCCTTCATACCATGAACAAGTAGTGAAGGGTAGACACCGCTGACACCACGACTATACCAACACAAGGAGAGTCGTGCCGATCGAAAAATCCTGCACCGCGATACTTACTGTATGAAATGTGGCGCGGAACGTGTTGCTTCCGAGAGAAAACGAGCGTAGTCGAAGCAGACCGCACGCGACCCACACATGAGACTCACGATCGTGCCACGCCGTGACCGACCATGTTCTAGTTGCTCTTCAAGTTTTACCGCTTCCTGTGGCCACACCAGAAACGTGTTGCCCACTTACCAATAAAGACTGGTTGGTTTGAACTAGTCAGATTCAAGTGCCTTGGTCCAAGGTGTTCCATGTATAGGTTCGCCACGACACCAACAGACTACCCATAGGTTTGTTCAGAATACATCCGTAGAACAGGACACAAGTTGACGTGTTGATTACATACAATCCAGTTAAGAAAACCCGGTATTGTCCGGGTATTCATTATGCCATCTTCTATTACAAACGAAAACAGAAAATGAACTGTATTACTAGTGACAGATTGAAAAAAATTCATTTCCATGTATACGTCAAACAATGAAACGGTCGTACAAAGAAATATGTTAATGTACAAAAGTACACGTACAGTGTCCAAATTAAGAAACATGAGCCGGGACAGTTTCTCCGTACTGGGCGCACCTTCTTCGTGTGTCTACAGCGCGATTTCGTAAACGTCTCCATGGCGACGCCTTTCCATTGCTCTATAAACAGCTACTGGTTTCGCCCACAACCGTTTGCGCTTCGCAGTTGAAAGCTGTCAAAATCGCTGCCAGGTGTCAGAGATACCCTTAAGGTGACTAGGCTGTTGGAAAATAGTACAAATGGCTCTGAGCACTATGGCACTTATCATCTGAGGTCATCACTCCCCTTGAACTTAGAACTACTTAAACCTAACTAACCTAAGGGCACCACACACATCCATGCCCGAGGCAGGATTCGAACCAGCGACCGTAGCAGTCGCGCGGTTGCGGACTGAAGCGCCTAGTTCCGCTCTCGGCTGTTGGATGTGTCTTAGTATTAAAGAACAAGTGTATTAAAACAGCAAGCATGATGTGGCATTTTTTCCACGTATTTCAGTGTTCATGACGCATAATCTCTTCAACTATGTATAGCAGAAAGATATATTTGTGCAAGTACTCTTAGCGGCAAATGTGGGTACTCTCAGCGAAGTATGTTACGAATAGAGTTAGTAACAAATCAATAATAAACGTAACTCATGATGTGGCAGTTTTTCACGCATATCCGTGTTTATGACGTCACATTTCGTGATCTCTGTCATTTATTTTTGAGTCACGGGCGGTCTTCGGACTCGTTTGATGCGGCCCGCCACTAACTCCTCTCCTGTGCCAACCTCTTCATCGCCGAGTAGCACTTGCAAATCTACGTGCTCAATTATTTGCTGGATGTACTGCTCTTTCTGTTCTCCTCTACAGTTTTTGCCCTCTACAGCTTCCTCTAGTACCATGGAAGTCATTTCCTGATGTCTTAACAAATGTCCTATCATCCTATCCATTCTACTTGTCAGAGTTTTCCACACATTCCTTTCTACTCCGATTCTGCGCAGAAGCTCCTCATTCCTTACGTTAGCAGCCCATCTAATTTTTAATATTTGTCCGTAGCACCACATCTCAAATGCTTCGATTCTCTGTTCCGTTTTTCCCACAGTCGCGTTTGACTAGCTTACAATGGTATGCACCAGACGTACATTCTCAGAAATTTCTTCCTCAAATTAAGGACTATGTTTGACGCTAGTTGACTTCTCTTGTCCAAGAATGACCTTTTTACCTTCGCTACTCTCCTACTGATGCTCTCCTTTCTCAGTCCATCATTGGTTATTTTGATGCCTAGGTATTAGAATTCCTTAAATCCATCTACTTCGTACCCGTCAGTCCTGATGTTTAGTTTTTCGCTGTTCTCATTATTGCTAATTCTCACTACTTTCGTCTTTCTTCTATTTACGCTCAATCAGTATTCTGTATTCATTAGATTGTTCATTCCACTCAGCATATCATGTAATTCTTCTTCACTTTCACACAGGAGAGCAGTGACATCATCGAATCGAATCATTGACACCCTTTCACCTTGAATTTTAATTCCACTCCTAAACCTTTCTTTTATTTCCATCATTGCTTCTTCGGTGTACAGATTGAACAGTAGGGGCGAAAGACTACATCCTTGTTTTACACCCTTTTTAATCCGAGCGCTTCGCTCTTGATCGTCCACTCTTATTATTCCGTCTTGGCTCTTGTACATATATTACCTGTCTCTCCCTATAGCTTACCCCCATTTTACTCAGAATTTCTAACGTCTTGCGCCATTTTACATCGTCGAACGCTTTTTCCAGGTCGACAGACCCCATGTACGAGTCTTGATTTTTCTTTAGCCTTGCTTCCATTATCAACCGCAACATTAGAACTGCCTCTGTGGTGCCTTTACCTTTTCTGAAGCCAAATTGCTCGTCATTTAACACATCCTCAGATTTATTTTCCATTCTTCAGTATATTATTCTTGTCAGCAACTTGGATGCATGAGCTGTTAAGCTGACTGTGCGATAATTCTCGCGCTGGTCAGCTCTTGCAGTCTTCGCAATAGTGTGTATGATATTTTTCCAAAACTCAGATGCTACTCCGCCAGACTCATAAAATCTACCACCAACATGAACAGTCGTTTCTTGACACTTCCCTTAACGATTTTCGAATTTCTGATGGAATGTCATCCATCCCTTCTGCCTTATTTGATTTTACGTCCTCCAAAGCTCTCTTATATTCCGATTCCAATACTGGATCCCCTATCTCATCTAAATCTACTCTTGTTTCTTCTTCTATTCCATCGGACAAATCTCCCCTCTCATAGAGGCCTTCAATGTACTCTCCACCTATCCGCTCTTTCCTCTGCATTTAACAGTGGAGTTCCCGTTCTGCTCTTAATGATACCACCCTTGATTTTAATTTCACCGATAGGCTGTTTTGACTTTCTTATATGCTGAGGCAGTCCTTCCGACAATCATTTCTTTTTTTATTTCTTCACATTTTTCATGCAGCCATTTCATCTATGTTTCCCTGCATTTCCTATTTATTTCATTCCTCAGCGGCTTGTATTTCTGTAATCCTGAATTTCCCTGAACAACTTCGTACTTCCTTCTTTGTCGATTAACTGAAGCATTTCTTTGAGTTACCTTCTTTGTACCTATGCTTTTCTTTCCACTTTCTGTGATTGCCCTTTTTAGAGACGTCCATTCCTCTTCAACTGTACTGGCTACTTGACTATTCTTTATTGCTGTATCTACAGCCTTAGTGAAGTTGAAGCGTATCTCGTCATTCCTTAGTACTTCCTTATCCCACCTGTTTGCGTGCTGATACTGACTAATCTCTTAAACTCCAGCCTACTATTCATTCCTACTATATTGTGATCTGAGTCTACATCTGCTCCTGAGTACGCCTTACAATCCAGAACCTGATTCCGGAATCTCTGTCTGACCATGATGTAATCTAACTGAAATCTAGAAATCTACCCGTACCTCCCAGCCTTTCCAAGTATACCTCCACCTCTTATGATTCTTGAACAGAGTATTCGCCATTACAAGCTGAAATTTATTACAGAACTCAATTAGTCTTTCTCTTCTCTCATTCCTTGTCCCAAGCCCACATTCTCCTGCAACCTTTTCTTCTAATTCTTCCACTACAACTGCACTCCAGTCGCCCACGACTATTAGATTTTCACCTGCCTCCATATACTGTATTACGCTTTGAATACCCTCATATACTTCCCGTATCTCTTCATCTTCAGTTTGCGACGTGCGCATGTATACCTGAACACTCGTTGTCGGTGTTGGTTTGCTGTCGATTCTGCTAAGAACAACCCTATCACTGAACTGTTCCCAGTAACACACTATCTGCCCCACTTTCCTATTCATAGCGAATCCTACTCTCGTTATACCATTTTCTGCTTCTGATTATACTATTTTTCCATTTCACTTCACTGACCCCTACTATTTCTAGATGAGCTTTCGCATTTCCCTTTTCAGATTTTCTAGCTTCTCTACGACGTTCAAGCTTGTGACTTTCCACGTACCGACTCGTACAACGTTATCCTTTCGTTGGTTATGAATCTTTTTCTAATGGTTACCTCTCTCTCGGCAGTCCCCTTCCCGGAGCTCCGAATTGGGGACTATTCCGGTATCTTTTTGCCAATGAAGAGATCATCATGACACTTTCTCAATTACTGTGGATACACGTTATGTGTCTTTCATGCGTTGGGTTCTACGGGCTTCTGCATCCTCATCCCGTTGATCATTTCTGATTCTTCCGCCTTTAGGGGCAGTTTTCCACCCCAAGGACAAGAGAGTGCCCTGAACCTCTGTCCACTCCTCTGCCCTGTCCGCCTTTGGCAACGAGTGTGACTTCTTACGCCGGAAGTCTTCGGTCGCTGATGCTGATTATTAATCAAAGTTTAAGCAGAGGCATGTTTCTAATCTGGGACCGAGGGCGTGTTGATTACTAATCAAACACGGTAGACCACGGTGCAGCTACATATATGTTACACAGTGATACACCTTTGTAGGTACATTCAGTGGCATACTTGGATACTGTGCGCATGATGTGTTGCGAATAGAGTTAGTAGAAAAGAAGATATAAATTTAAACGTCGTGCACAATACGGTAGTTTTCATGCATCTCAATGTTTATGACGCCATGTCCCCTGGTTCTTACTCACACAGTGATTATTAACTCACAATAAAGGATAAGTGTACCAAGTTTGGTTGAAATCCGTCCATTGTATTAGCTGAAAATGTTCTAATACGACGGCCAAAACCGGTAGTAGATTCAGTAGAGGCCTCAGTAACAACAGGAACTTTTTTCAGTAATTAAAGAAACGGTTGCAGAATCAGCATACCATCCGAATACGAAGAAACTGATGATCAGACGGCGTCGAGTCAGTGGTGAGGTATTCGATAACTCGGTCCACTTTTGGAGCTTTCTTCCTGGCTACTGCTGTTCCTCCTGCTGCTTCCGCCCTGCGCAGAGTGAAAGAAGGCATCAGGCTAAGAAGACATCAGGCTATCGATTTTGGAAAACAGCGTTATGTGATAAATAGTAATATTTTATGGATTCGTATCTTCGATGTAAAAATAGCCTCATAGCCAAAATTTTATGAACTTACGAGCACGTTTGGAAGCTATTTTCATGTCATCGATAGTTAAAATGTAGTTGAAATCCTACATCAGATTGCAGACGCATAACAAATACTTGTTACAAAATACGAAATGATCATTAGCGCCAATGAGGAAAAGGCGTCAGAAATTTGTCATATCTGCTAGGAACACTTCGAGCAAACAGATGCGTAACATGGAAATCACTGTCATTAAGATTTTGTGATGCTGTACATGAGAGATGCAGTTTAAATTACAGGCCTAATGTTACGCTGCCTGTTGTCTTTTACAATCTGGCAAATTACAAATTACGGTGCGCGTTTTATAATTAGGAATCTATACGTACTGGAAAGGAAGAGAGCGAGGAGTTGGAAATAGAAGCTGAAAAAAAAAGTCACCTATTTTGACTTGACGTCAGTGCTACTCTTAACAGAAAACTATAAAATACGCACAAGTTTTATTTATATTAAATTTCAGCCTCCAGTTGCGTAAGAAAATAAACTTTACCTAGGTTCCGGCTATAACAATGTAGCCTTCTTCAGAATGTGACAGTATAAAATTAAAACATGCCAGATATTGGTCTTGTCAAACTTAAAATGTTGGTGCTAAAGTACATAGTCATAAGACTGCGTCACTTCACTGATGTTTTGCCGATAGGTCACACCAGCGGGTATAAAAAAAATGATAAAAATAATGATGAAACAAAAAAACACTCACCCTCACACGCCTAGTCAGATAGAAAGAACCCTCCTTGATGCTGTGGTTGTTCTGTTGGAACCGTAAGAGGCTTGTTGATAACATGGCGATCCCAAAGGGAATGGAATGTACTTCTGTATTCGAAGAATCTGGGATGCTCTTTTGCAGACACTAATTCTCTTATTGGTATAGAAGGAAATGGGCATTTCTTGAAGTATAACCGATCGAGGTGTGTAGACCAATCTCTTACAAACTCCCTGTCTACTTCGACAACATGAAAAGGTGAGGATTTTGCTCTTGCACTTTCTATTTCCTTTATCCAGTCTTTGGGCATTTCAACCCTTTTTTTGTTGATAATGGCCAAGTTACAATCACATTCGAGATACGAGTGGCCACGGATTGGAAAAATCGTTTTCACTTGCTCACGATGTAATGCAGCAGCGGAAAATAGTCCATTTGTTGTTCCGCCCCCTCAGGAGTCTGAAAATACGACTAATTTTCTAACAGATGGATGAAGAATTGTCGTCAGAAAATAAAACAAAACGAAAGAGACCTCGTTAGATCCTTTGTAGGCTACTTTTTCATCATACACGCAGAAATATGATTCGTCGGTTTTAAATATATATTAATATTAAACATGCCCAACGTTAACTGTCTATTGTAGTACACTTGGTTACTTGTGATGTTAGCGATAGGTAAGCTCTTCTAGAAATCCATAGTAATACTTTCAGATTCTTTCGATGCCCTACTGTTTGCTTTAGAACTTCTTTTACAAATATAAAACATGTCAGATTTTAATAAGTGAAGCTTTTTCAACGTTGACAGTTGATTGATTTTTTTTTCACACGCTCTATCTGAGCTACTTTTCGGGTACGATTTTAAAGCATGTTCAACAGCTCGAATTTCGGCAGCATGCCAATCACAGTAACTACACTACAGGCCATTAAAATTGCTACACCAAGAAGAAATGCAGATGATAAACGGTTATTCATTGGACAAATGTATTATACTAGAACTGACATGTGATTACATTTTCACGCAATTTGGGTGCATAGATCCTGAGAAATCAGTATCCAGAACAACCACCTCTGGCCATAATAACGGCCTTGATAATCTAGGCACCTCTGGCCATTATAACGGCCTTGATACACCTGGGCATTGAGTCAAACAGAGCTTGGATGGTGTGTACAGGTACAGCAGCCCACACAGCCTCAACACGATACCACAGTTCATCAGGAGTAGTGACTGGCGTATTGTGACGAGTCACTTGCTCGGCCACCATTGACCAGACGTTTTCAATTGGTGAGAGATCTGGAGAACGTGCTGGCCAGGGCAGCAGTCGAACATTTTCTGTATACAGAAAGGACCGTACAGGACCTGCAACATACGGTCGTGCATTATCCTGCTGAAATGTAGGGTTTCGCAGGGATCGAATGAAGGGTAAAACCACGGGTCGTAACACATCTGAAATGTAACGTTCACTGTTCAAAGTGCCGTCAGTGCGAACAAGAGGTGACGGAGACGTGTAACCAATGGCACCCCATACCATCACGCTGGGTGATACGCCAATATGGCGATGACGAATACACGCTTCCAATGTGCGTTCACCGCGATGTCGCCAAACACAGATGCGACCATCGTGATGCTGTAAACAGAACCTGGATTCATCCCAAAAAAATGACGTTTTGCCATTCGTGCACCCAGGTTCGTCGTTGAGTACACCATCGCAGGCGCTCCTGTCTATGATGCAGCGTCAAGGGTAACCGCAGCCATAGTCTCCGAGCTGATAGTCCATCCTGCTGCAAACGTCGTCGAACTGTTCGTGCAGATGGTTGTTGTCTTGCAAACGTCCCCATATATTGACTCAGGGATAGAGACGTGGCTGCACGCTCCGTTACAGCCATGCGGATAAGATGCCTGTCATCTCGACTGCTAGTGATACGAGGCCGTTGGGGTCCAGCAAGGCGTTCCGTATTACCCTCCTGAACCCACAGATTCCATATTCTGCTAACAATCATTGGATCTCGACCAACGCGAGCAGCAACATCGCGATACGACAAACCGCAATCGCGATAGGCTACAATCTGATCTTTATCGAAGTCGGAAATGTGATGGTACCCATTTCTCCTCCTTACATGAGGCATCACAACAACGTTTCACCAGGCAACGCCGGTCAACTGCTGTTTGTGTATGAGAAATCGATTGGAAACTTTCCTCATGTCAGCACGTTGTAGGTGTCGCCACCGGCGCCAACCTTGTGTGAATGCTCTGAAAAGCTAATCATTTGCATATCACAGCATCTTCTTCCCGTCGATTAAATTTCGCGTCTGTAGCACGTCATCTTCGTGGTGTAGCAATTTTAATGGCCAGTAGTGTACAAGTGTCCATTCTAGGGTACCCGAAACCGACGTTAAATTCTGTATTGAAAACAGGTCTATATTTTTCGTACGACACAGATTGAGTAGGGTATGAGTTCTTAAATAACTCTTACATCTTACTGATGTTTAGATCTGGTGGGAGATACACTTTCTTAGAGGTTTTCAAGCTGTAATGGCTTCGCTCACCTTTAAATGAACAAATGTGTTGGCGAACAGCGTCAAGTGCCTCCGATGTCACATGATGTTTCCGATTAGAGTGTTGGCCTCGACCTTCCTTAGGACTCACACCTTTTTTCAGATGACGTTGTATTACTTCTAATTTTTTTAGATACTCGATGAAACGATGTAAAGGCTTTAGAACAGCCGGCCGGTGTGGCCGTGCGGTTAAAGGCGCTTCAGTCTGGAACCGCGTGACTGCTACGGTCGCAGGTTCGAATCCTGCCTCGGGAATGGATGTGTGTGATGTAGTTAGGTTTAATTAGTTCTAAGTTCTAGGCGACTGATGACCTCAGAAGTTAAGTCGCATAGTGCTCAGAGCCATTTTTTGAGCTTTAGAACAAACATTTACTTCAGTGACAGAATTCTCCCCCTTCACTCTTATACGATATGAATAACTGTTGTCACGAAATTAGCTTCATTTTCTGGTTGCATAAGTCTCCTTTTAGATTTACTATTTACATTAATTAGGCCTGCCAAGTAAGCATTCTGCTCATTCGCAGTCATTTTGTTATAACTAGATATAATATACCCACGTTCTGCGTCAGTGGTACTCTGAAAACATTTAAATCTGGAACATTTACAATATGGCCCTAATTCATGGGTGGATGAATGTCGGCCTGTTCTCTTCCTATTCTTCGTTGAATGTGACAGTTGGCAGAAGGTGATACTTTCCTCATCTTCATTTTCCATGTCCACTTCCACAATTCAGTTAAAACGTAAAACAAACCAAACAATTCACACCACACACAAAGCACTAACTTAACCTCCCCCAAAGCACACAGTCAACACCTGCTAATCATATGCAATGGAACGTAAACAACAGCTGCGATCAGTACTGCCAACTGATTAACCCCCTTTTTTCCTAGTTTCGTATTAACTTACCTCCTTTTTCCCGTCGACGCTATATTTTTAAACCGCTGTAACTTTGAGACTCTCCCCCTTCTTTCCATGAAAGAAAAACTGATAAAAGCAGCTTGTTGAAAGCTTTCTGAAACTGTAATAACCTAAAATTGTGTTGTTTTTACTTAACCCCTTTTTCCCGTGGACCTTTCATACGCATATTAATGGTTATAAAGGATGACAATGCTATTGATAAAGGGTAACTCTGCGTGACGGAACGTCGGATTGGTAATGGTTTCGCGAGATGTCCGTTGACTTACACTTTCGAAACCTTTTGTATTGATATGGCACCAGTAAATCTTTGGCAGCAGTAAATTTACTGTTGCTTGTGTAAATCTGAAATTCTGCAAGACACTCCTAACGAATTGTTAGCTGAACTGTTAATTGTTAGATGAAGTGTTAAGGTAAGGTATGAGGAGGTTTTGGGTATAATCATAGAGGTAAAGAATATGTGGAAAATTTCGACCAAAATAAGGGTCAGAATAAATAAATGTTCAACGGCCCTAATGTTTGTGCCTGATGCTGCCATGAGAAGAATGACGTACGTTGTAAAGAACAAATTACATCTATGATACTTTTGTTAGGTATGTAGCACGTCTGTTCCAAATTGAGGAAACCCGGAAAGGCTAGTTTTAATCTTGTTGCTATGACGCGAGTTATGACCTTCGATTCTGCGCATAACAACGTTAATGGCCAGAAATCAGTTATCTTGCTGTTTCTATGCTTGGAAACGGGGGCGATTATTACGGGTTCTTTTTCAGATCGTAAGTGTTCACAACATTTATCCCTCGCTACCTCCGTGAACTTTCTCCTGCTAATCAGTCAAAAGTTTTTATTGTATTCCTACGAGTACTGTCTACCCTGGGGTTCTGCGATACAGCATGATTTTATTATTTTTTCTGCTACCTATACAGCAAAGTAATCGATGACGGGTGAAGCGAAGAGGACACAAAAAGCAGACTAAAACTGGCAAAAAGGGCATTCATGGCCAACAGAAGCCTACTGGTACTTTTTTTGTTTGATGCGGTCCGCCACGAATTCCTCTCCTGTGCTAACCTCTTCATCTCAGAGCAGCACTTGCAACCTACGTCCTCTGTTATTTGCTGGATGTATTCAAATCTCTCTGTCTTCCTCTACAGTTTTTTCCTTCTGCAGCTCGCTCTAGTACCACAGAAGTCATTCCCTCATGTCTTAACAGATGTCCTTTGATCCTGTCCCTTCTCCTTATCAGTGTTTTCCACATATTCCTCTCCTCTCCGATTCTGCACAGAACCTCCTCATTCCTGACCTTATCAGTCCACCTAGTTTGAACATTCGTCTGTAGTACCACATCTCAAATGCTTCGTTTCTCTTCTGTTCCTTTCCCACAGTCAAGTTTCACTACCATACAATACTGATATTAAGTTTCTCACTGTTCTCATTTCTACTACTTCTCATTACCGTCATCTTTCTTCGATTTACTCTCAATCCATACTCTGTACTCATTAGACTGTTTATTCCATTTAGCAGATCATGTAATTCTTCTTCACTTTCACTCAGGACAGCAATGTCATCAGCGAATCGTATCATTGATACCCTTTCTTTTATTTCCATCGTCACTTACTCGTCTCTCCCTATAGCTTAACCATATTTTCTCATAATTTCGAACATCTTGCACCATTTTACATTGTCGAACGCCTTTTTCGGGTCAACAGATCCTATGAAAGTGTCTTGACTTTTGTTTAGTCTTGCTTACATTATTAACCGCAACGTCAGAATTGCCTCTCTTGTGCTATTACCTTACCTAAAGCCCATCTGATCGTCATCTAACGCATCATCAATTTTCTTTTCCATTTTTCTGTATATTATTCTTGTCAGTAACTTGGATGCATGAGCTGTTAAGCTGATTGTGCGATAATTCTCGCACTTGTCAGCGCTTGCCTTCTATAGGCCTCAATTTAAGGAATAAGATGCTGACAATGTACGCTGGGAGCACAGCATTGCATATAAACGAAACGTGGACTGTGGGAAAACCGGAGTAGAAGAGAATTGAAGCGTTTGAGATGGGGTGCTACAGACGAAAGTTTAAAATTAGATGAACTGTTAAGGTAAGGATTGAGGAGGTTTTGCGTAGAATCGGAGAGGTAAAGAATATGTGGAAAATTTCGACAAAAAGAAGGGTCAGAATAATAGAACATCTGTTAAGACATCAGAGAATAACATCCATGGTACTAGAGGGAGTTGTAGAGGGTAAAAACTGTAGGGGACGACAGAGATTGGAATACATCCGGCAAATAATTGAGGACGTGGGTTGCCAATGCTACTCTTAGATGCAGAGGATGGCACAGGAGAAAAATTCGTGGAGGGTCCGCATTCTACCAGTCAGAAGACTGCTTCTACCCTTGGTTCGAAAGCCAACAGTCGTGCGGTTTTGGACGTCAGATATATCGCTCCGTTTCCGATTTTCGACGGCGACTGCACGGTTTTCTGCGTGTGTCGTACATTCATTACACGACATCCACTGCTTACGCTGCCACCTGTTGTTTTTACATGGCTACTGCTTGTTGACGTCTAACGTAGGTAGTGGTGACAGTAGTGTGACTGGACCGTGAATATCATTTGTGGACGATTCCGATGCCACGTGGTGTCGGTTGCAAATACCTGGACTGGTATTTGCATATACTGACGAACAGAGGCTGTCACAGACATGAGAGGCTCTGACAGCAGTTGACTGTCTCAACAGCACTTCCCCAGAGCAATGGGGTGCCACGGCGAGATTTGTACTGACTTCAGATACTATTAAATTAGAGACGCAAATTCATAATATTTTAGTTTGGTTAAAAAATATTGCTCGTCTCTCCTTCCAGTGAAGGTAATTTATTACGGTGTAAATGTTGCAATGAGTTGTCGGTGGACTTTTTCCATGGCTATTTGCGGGTCTACTTAATCTCATAGAATCCAACTCCTCTAACGGAGCCGTATAGTGCATCATTGTTTTTTAATACAGTAATAACGCAGTGGCGAGATCCTCATAACTATGATACGTACTTATTGCAATATGCTATTTGACTGACGTTGAATAAGGGTGTTTCTCTTAAAGTATATCACTCTGTGCTAATTGTTAAAGTGAGATATTAGTGTCTTTTTTAATATAGCAACATGCTAGTTTTTTACTGTGTGATATCTATGTATATGTTCACGTAGCCCTGTTTGCTAATTGTTAAACTTCTAAAATCGTGGTTTTTCGTATATCTTAGAATGAAAATGTGGGTATTTCGAGAAAATTGGTCAAAAACTGTAAATTACAGTTGGAGGTGCTAATACTTTAGAATGATCACAGAAAATGTCATGATCACATTAATTTGTGTTAATTTAGCAGTGCCCCAGTCACAAACTTTAGTGTCAAAGTGCGTTACATTATAAATATGTTATTTTGCATAATAAGCATGACGTCAGTAAAATATAGTAATTCAGCCACACCCCAGTCACACACTGTACTACCAGACTGTCCTACCTCGTAAAGTATGGTGATATTTACCGCCATTTCTTATGAAGGGTAACTCTGCTGCCGGTCGTCCTCTCCCTACAGAGTGCAGACCTCGAATGAGGATACTCACTCAACTGGGAGAGTAATAAAAGAGCGGGGTGAAAGGATAACTGATTCCTATTCATCTAGGGAGAAAAGGGGGGAGAGTTTCCCGCCGCTTTTAAGCCATTCTATTGGCCAAAACCAATGGGGGAGGGTAACCTCGTATTACATCATTATCTGTGACAGAATTCACACAGTCAGTATTCCCGTCAGTTTTTACGCACGCAATTTCCCAAAATGCGTGGGTGATCTGGGGGGGGGGGGGGGGGGGCGCTAATCTTGAAACATGACGTGTATTAGGTTACTTCCCTACTTTTAAACTATCTCACGAAATTGCCTGACAGATATCAGGGGTGACAGGGTGTTCTTCGCGATCTTGCAATTGGTCTGCTTCACCACTTGTAAGAGAGCTAAAAAATCTCAAAGGCAAATGTAAAAGGCTAAGTCTACATATAGTGGGGGTCAGTGAGATAAAATGGGAAGAAGTTAAGGAATTATGGCCAGAAGAAGATAGTGAAATATAAACATCAGAAGATAATAATATAATGGGTGTTGGATTCATTACGAACAATAAAACTGGCAGAGAGTGAGTTAACTTTGAACACTGCAGTGATAGGGTTATTCTCATCAGAATCGACACAAAACCAACACCGACAATGGTAGTCCAGGTAAACATGCCAATATTGGAAGCTGAAGATGAAGAGATAAAGAAAGTATATTAGGGTATTGAACGGTTGATTCAGTAAGCAAAAGAGAGATGATAAGCTCATAGTCATGGGGGACAGGAATGTGGTTGTGGTGGAGTGAGTAGGAGAAAGGGTTACGGGATAGCATGGACTTGGTAGTAGATGTGAGAGAAGACTGAGTTCTGCAATAAATTTCGAGTAGTAATAGTGAATCCTATGATCAAGAATCGAAAGAGGAGAAGGTATACTTCGAAAAGGCCGGGAGACACGAGGAGATTTCAGTTAAAGTACATCATGGTCAGGCAGAGGTTCTGAAATCAGATACTGGATTGCAAGGTGTACCCAGGTTCAGATATAGACTCAGATCACAATTTAGTAAAGGAAAAAAGTAAACGTAATTTTAAAAGATCAGTCAGGAAGAATCAATGTGCAAAGAAGTCGGATACGGAAATGCTAAGGAATGGCAAGGTACGCTTCAAATTCTCTAAGACTATATATTCTGTATACGGAGTAGTTGAGTAGGCAGTTCCATTGAAGAGGAAGGGACGTCTCTAAAACAAGCAATCACAGAAACTAGAAAGAAAAACGTAAGTACAGAGAAGAAAACTACGAGGAAACGACGGGAAACAGAAGAAATACTTAGGCTGATCGACGAAAGAAGGAAGTACAAAAATGTTCAGGAAAATTCAGGATTACAGAAATAAAATCACTTAGGAATGAAATAAACAGTAAGTGCAGGGAAGCAAAGGCGACATGGTTGTCTGAGAAATGCAAAGAAATCGAAAAAGAAATGACTGTCAGCAGAACTGATTCAGCATGTAGGAATGTCAAAACAACCTTCGGTGAAATTAAAAGCAAAAGTGGCAACATTCAGAGCGCAATCGGAATTCCATTGTTAAATGTAGAGAAGAGAGCGGATACGTGGAAGAGTGCATTGAAGGCCTCTGTGAGGGGGAAGACTTGTCTGACGATAGAAGAAGAAACCGTAGTCGATAAAGAAGAGAAAGAGGATATAGTATTAGAATCAGAATTTAAAAGAGCTTTGGAAGACTTAAGATCAAATAAAGCAGAAGGGATAGACAACTAAAATCATTGGGGGTAATGGTAACAAAGGGCTCTTCACGTTGCTATGTAGAATGTATGAATCTGGCGACATACCAGAGACTATTGGAAAAACGCCATCCACACATTTCCAAGATTGGGAGAACCGAAAAGTGCGAGAATTATTGCACAATCACCTCAACAGCTCATTTATCAACTTGCTCACGATAAAAATAGTGGCACAGAAGAATAGGGAAGAAAATCGGTGACGTGTAACATGACGACAAGTTTGGCTGTAGAGAAGGTAAAGGCACCAAGCAGGCAATTCTGACGATGTGCGGTTGATAATGGAAGAAAGACTAAAGAGAAATCAAGAGACGTTCATAGCATTTGTCGACCTAGAAAAAGCGTTAGACGTAAGAAAATGATGCAAGATGTTCGAAATTCCGAAGAAAAAAGGGGTACGCTATAGGACAAGATGGGTAATATGTAATAATATGTACAGGAATCAATAGGAAGCAATAAGAATGGGAGACGAAGAACGAAGTGCGCAGATCAAAACGGATGTAACACAGAGACGTAGTCTTTCACCTGTACTATTCAATCTATATATCGTAGAAGCAATGACGGAAATAAAGTTTGAAGAGTAAAATTAAAATTCAGTTTGAAAGAAAATCAATCGTAAGGTTCACTGATGACGTCAGTGAAAGAAGAGTCGCAGTACATGTTGAATGGTACGAACGTCTAATGAGTACAGAATATGGATAGTCGAACGTAGTGAGAAGATGCAGAAATGTGAATACTGAGAAACTTATCAGCATTGGTGATCACAAAGCAGATAAAGTTTCCAATTCTGCTACATAGGCAGCAAAATAACAACGCCGACATAAAAAGCAGACTAGCTCCGGCAAAGGGTATTCCTGGCTAAGACTAGTCTACTATCACTTCTATAGGCCTTAAACTGAAGAAGAAATTCCGGAGAATATGCGTTTGGAGCTCATAACCGAATGTAGTGAAATACAGATTGTGAAAAAGACACACTGGATGACTGTCTAAGCATTTGAAACTTCTGCTACAGACGAATGTTGAATTTAATATCAAAACAATGTGGAGCACTTACAGCTGACGTTCTGAGTGACATATGTAATGCATCACTAACTCAAGGTATTTTCCCAGACAGGTTAAAATTGTCAGGCCTCTCTACAAAAAGGGGGACACCACAGATGTCAATAATTATCGGCCAGTAACCTTGCTTACAGCATTTTCAAAAATCTTCGGGAAAGTAATGTACTCAGTAGTGGATACTTAGTAAATCACAGTTCGGATTCCAAAACTGTTGTTCCACCGAGGCAGCAATATACAATTTCACTGCCCACATAACAGAGTCTAAAAATAGTAAAATGTATCCAATAGGAATTTTCTATGACTTGTCCAAAGCATTTGATTGTGTGAACCATGACATTATGTTACAAAAATTACAATTCTATGGTATAAATGGAATAGCATGTGAGTGGTTTAAGCCATACCTACAGAACAGGAAGCAAAACGTTACCTTATATGGGTCAAGCGATTTAAATGAGTTTGCCACTTCGTCTAACTGGGGTGAAATTACATTAGTTGTTCCACAGGGTTCAATCATGGGTCCATTTTTGTTCCTGATATATGTGAACGACCTCCCTTCCTATCTCAAACAGGAAGCTGAACTGACACCGTTTGCTGATGATACAAGCATCACTATTAATCCAGTAAAAGAATAATGTGTGGGGTTCATAGTCGCACATCTAGTAGGCATCATTTTAAAAGATTGGGAACTCTTACAACAGCCTCACAGTACATTTACTCACTAATGAAATTTGTTCTCAACAACATAGACCAGTTTAAAAACAACAGTGACATTCGTGATTATAATACCAGAAAAAAGAAAGACTTACACTATCCTTTACTCGATGTATCTTTGGCGCAGAAAGAGATGAAATATGCCGCTACAAAAATTTTTGACAAATTACCAGATGAAATAAAATGTCTGACAGACAGCAGTAACAGCTTACAAAATAATTTGAAATCGTATCTCCTTGACAAAAGCTTCTATACCATAGATGAATTCTAGAATAGGAACAAATAAGTGTATAAATATAGTATATGCATTTTGTGCCTTTTAAGGGAATGGTATAAATAATAAAAATATTACTCTGACTCTATATTGTATATTAAAAAATCTTGTTACATAGGTGCATTTCTTGTGCACTTGACACGTTCCACATAATAACGGCTACCGTACCGTGAGATTGATCAAATGGACACGCATTTAACTAACTAACTGACTAACGTAAATGGACTGACAAGGTAAGGAATAATGAGTTTCTGCGCAAAATCGGAGAGGAAAGCAATATTTGTAAAAAACTGACAAGAAGACGGGACAGTATGCTAGGACATCGGTTAAGACATCAGGGAATAACTTCTTCTACGGTACTGGAGGGTAAAAACTGTAGGGCAAGAAGAGATTGTATTACCTACACCAAATGACTGAGGACGTAAGTTACTATTGCTAATCTGAGATGAAGAGGTTGGCACAGGACAGGAATTCGTGGCGAGCACCATGAACCCATTCAGAAGACGGATGACTCAAAAAAAGTTCTATTTGAAACGTAAAACCAGCGTTGAATCTTATTGGCCACATTCCTCTCCACGAGTCAAAAATCTGACGTGGAAAATCCCTACATCTACTTGGATACTCTGCAAATAACTCTTATCTGCCTGGCAGAGGGTTCATCGAATCACCATCACAATAATTCTTTATTCCTCAAACCTCGAAAAAGCGAGCGGAGAAAACGAACACCTCTTTCCTTCCCTAAGAGCTCCGATTTCCCTTATTCTATTATGATGATGGTTTCTCCCTATGTAGGTTGGCATCAGAAAAATATTTTCGGATTCAGCGGAGAAAGTTGGTGATGGAAATTTAGTGAGGAGATTCCGCCTTTGTTTTAATGATGGCCACCCAAAATCCTATATCATGTCCGTGACACTCTCACTTTTTTGAGTCTTCACTGTTCTGACTGGTTTGATGCGAGCCGCTCGAATCTCTCCTGTGCCAACCTCTTCATCTCAGAGCCCTTTAAACCTATATCCTCAACTTTTTGCTGGATGTATGCCAATCTCTGTCTTCCTCTACAGTTTTTGCCCTCTACAACTCCCTTTCGTACCATGGAAGTTATTCCCTGATGTCTTAACAGATGTCCTATCATCCTGTCCCTTCTCCTTATCAGTGTTTTCCACGTATTCCTTTCGTCTCTGATTCTGCACAGAACCTCCTCATTCGTTACCTTATCAGCCCACCTAATTTTCAACATTCGTCTGTAGCACCACATTTCAAATGCTTCGATTCTCTTCTGTTCCGGTTTCCCAACAGTCCATGTTTCACATCCATACAATGTTGTGCTCAAAACGTACATTATCAGAAATTTCTTCCTCAAATCAAGGCCTATGTTTGATATTAGTAGACTTCTCTTGGCCAGGAATGCCCTTTTTGCCATTGCTATTCTGCTTTTTATGCCCGCCCTGCTCCGTCCGTCATTGATTGTTTTACTGCCTAGGTATCAGAATACGTTAACTTCATCTACTTCGTGACCATCAATACTAATATTAAGCCTCTCACTGTTGTCATTTCTGCTGCTTCTCATTACTTTCGTCTTTCTTCGATTTACTCTCAGTCCATTTTCTATACTCATCAGACTGTTCATTCCATCAGCAGATTCTGTAATTCTTCTTCACTTTCACTCAGTATAGCAATGTCATCAGCGAATCGCATCAGTGATATCCTTTCATCTAGAATTTTAATTCCACTACTGAACCTTTTCTTAATTTCCATCATTGCATCTTCAATGTACAGATTGAACTGTACGGGTGAAAAATTACATTCCTGTCTTACACCCTTTTTAATTCGAGCACTTCGCTTTTGGACTCCACTCTTATTATACCCTCTCCTTGTAGTTTACCCCTGTTTTCCTGAGAATTTCGAACATCTTGCACCATTTGACATTGTCGAACGCTTTGTCCAGGTCAACAAATCCTATGAATGTGTCTCGATTTTTCTTTAGTTTTGCTTCCATTATCAACCGCAACGTCAGAATTGCCTCTCTGGTGCCATTACCTTTTCTAAAGCCTAACGGATCGTCATCTGACACATCATAAATTTTCTTTTCCATTCTCCTGTATATTATTCTTGTCAACAACTTGGATACATGAGCTGTTAAGCTGATTGTGCGATAATTCTCGCGCTTGTCACCTCTTGCAGTTCTCGGAATTGTGTGGATAGTAATTTTCTGAAACTCAGATGGTATGCCGCCACACACACACACTCTACATACCGACGTGAATAGTCGTTTTGTTATCACGCGCCCCAATGATGCTACAAATTCTGATGGAATGTTATCTATCCCTTCTGCCTCATTTGATCTTAAGTCCTCCAATGCTCTCTTAAATTCTGATTCTAATACTGGATGCTCTATCTCTTCTAAATCGACTCCCGTTTGTTCTTCTGTCATATTAGACAATTCTTCCTCTTCATAGAGACCTTTCGTGTACTATTTCCACCTATCCGCTCTATCCTCAGCATTTAACAATTTAATTCCCCTTGCACTTGTAATGTTACTACACTTGCTTTTAATTTCACGGAAGGTCGTTTTGACTTTCCTGTCCTCTGAGCCAGTCCATCCCACAATCATTTCTTTTCCGATTTCTTCATATTTTTCATGCAGCTATGTCGCCTAAGCTTGCCTGTACTTCCTAATTATTTCATTCCTCAGCGACTTGAATTTTTGTATTCCTGAATTTCCGTGAACATTTTTGTACTTTCTTCTTTCATCGATCAACTGAAGTATTTCTTCTGTTACCCATGGTTTATTCGTAGTTACCTTCTTTGTACCTATGTTTTACTTTCCAGATTCTCTGATTGCCCTTTTTAAACATGTGTACTCCTCTTCAACTGTATTACCTTGGAGAACTTCAAGCATATCTCGTCATTCAGTAGTACCTTCGAAAACCACTTCTTTGCTTATTGAATCTTACTGATTAATGTCTTAACTTCAGCCTACTCTTCATAGCTACTTCATTATGATCTGAATCTATATACGCTACTGTGTGCGTCTTGTAATCCAGTATCTGATTTCGGAATCTCTGTCTGACCATGAAGTAATCTAACTGAAATCTTCGCGTATCACCAGGCCTTTTCCAAGTATACCTCCTCCTCTTGTGATTCTTGAACAGAGTATTCGCAGTTACTAGCTGACATTTATTACAGAACTCAATTAGTCTTTCTCCTCTCTCATTCTTTGCCCCAAGCTCATATTCTCCTGTAACCTTTTCTTCTGCTCCTTCCTCTATAACTACATTCCAGTCCCCCGTAACTGTTAGATTTTCATCTCCCTTTACGTAGTATATTACCCTTTCAGTATCCTCATATATCTCTTTCATCTTCAGCTATTTCAGGATTATACGAAACCGCTCTTCTTTGAACTTTCTCGATGTACTCCGTTAATTCTATCTCTAAGGACCCCAGACCGCACAGCAGTACTCCAAAATAGGACGGATAAGCGTAGTGTTGGCAGCCTATTTAGTAGATCTTTTAACATTTTCTAAGTGTTCTGCCAATAAAACGCAATCTTTGGTTTGCCTTTCACACAATATTTTCTATTTGTTCCTTCGAATTTAAGTTGTTCGTAATTATATTTTACTTATTAATCGTGTAACCGAAGTTTAACGGATTCCTTTTAGCACTCATGTGAATGACCTCACACTTTTCATTATTTACGGTTAGTTACCAATTTTTACACCATACAGATATCTTTTCCAAATCGTTTTGCAATTTGTTTTTATCTTCTGATGACCTTACTACACGATAAACGACAACATCATCCACAAACAACCTAAGACGGCTTCTCAAATTGTCTCCTAAATCGTTTAGATAGATACGGAACAACAGAGGCCTATAACACTACCTTGCCGGCCGCTGGTGGCCGAGCGGTTCTGGCGCTACAGTCTGGAACCGCGCGACCGCTACGGTCGCAGGTTCGAATCCTGCCTCGGGCATGGATGTGTGTGTTGTCCTTAGGTTAGTTAGGTTTAAGTAGTTCTAAGTTCTAGGGGACTTATGACCTCAGCAGTTGAGTCCCATAGTGCTCAGAGCCATTTGAACCATTTAACACTACCTTACGGAACTCCAGAAATCATTCTTGTTTACTCGCAATTTGAAATCCCATGTCAATAGCACTGAATACTTCGTGTGAGTAACGAACTAGTTGTGTTTCACAAGAACTAAATCTGTGTTGACTGTGTGTCAATAGACCGTTTTCTGCGAGGTAATTCATAATGTTCGAACACAATGTATGTTCCATAATCCTGCTGCATATCAACATTAGTGATATGGGCCTGTAATTTAGTGAATTACTCCTACTATTGTTCTTGTATATTTGTGTGACCTGTGCAACTCTCAAATCTTTGGGTACGGATCTGTTGTCTAGCGAGCGGTCGTATATGAATGTTATGTATGGAGCCATTATAACAGTAGACTCTGAAAGGAACCTGACTGGTATATAGTCAGGAGCGGGAAACTTGTTTTTTTTATTTTATTTATTTATTTTTTTTAAGTTGCTTCACTGCTTCGCTGTTTCTGCAATAGTGTCCTGACCCGTTTTATGTACCAATGCGGATTATCTCCGTCATTTGTTAGATTATTTTGTATAAATCTCTCAATTGCTGTCGGTATTATTTCTTTTAATTCAAGCCACATCTGGTCTGCACTTGTTGTTGCTGTTGTTGTGGCTTTCAGTCCAAAGACTGGTTTGATGCAGCTCTCTATGCTGCTCTATCCTCTGCAAGCCTCTTAATCTCCGAGTAGCTACTGCAAGCTACATCCCTCTGAATCTGCTTACTGTATTCATCACTTTGTCTTCACCTAGGATTTTTATCCCACAAGCTTCCCTCCAACATTAAATTGGTGATCTCTTGATACCACAAAATATGTCCTACCAGCCGAACCCTTCTTTTGCTCAGGTTGTACCACGAACTCCGCTTCTCCCCAATCCTATTCAGTACCTCCTCATTAGTTACGTGATCTACCCATCTAATCTTCAGCAGTCTTCTGTAGCACCACATTTCAAAGCTTTTATTCTCTTCTTGTCTAAAATGTTTATGGTCGATGTTTGACTTACTTACATGGCTACGCTCCATGCAAATACTTTCAGAAAGGACTTCCTGATACTTAAATCTATACTAGATGTTAACAAATTTTTCTTCTTCAGAAACACTTTCCTTGCCATTGCCAGTCTGCATTTTATTTCCTCCCTACTGCTACCATCAGCAGTTATTTTGTCTCCCAAATTGCATAACTCACCTAATATTTTAAGAGTCTCATTTCCTCATCTAATTCCCTCAGCATTACCTGAATTAATTCGACTACATTCCCTTATCGTCATATTGCTTTTGTTGATGTTCAACTTTTATCCTCCTTTCAAGATATTGTCCAGCCTGTTCAACTGCTCATCCAAGTCCTTAGCAGTCTCTGACAAAATTGTAAACTCATCGGCAAACCTCAAAGTTTTTATTTCTTCTCCCTGGATTTTAATTCCTAATCCAAATTTTTAGACACTGGACTCTCATTCGGGAGGACGACGGTTCAATCCCGCGTCCGGCCAACATGATTTAGAACTTCCGTGATTTCCCTAAATCGCTGCAGGCCGACTTCCTTCCCCGTCCTTCCCTAATCCGATGAGACCGATGACCTCGGAGTCTGGTCTCCTTCCCCAAACAACCCCAACCCCAAATTTTTATTTTGTTTCCTTTACTGCTTGGTCAATATGCAGATTGAATAACATCAGGGATAGGTTACAACCCTGTCTCACTCTCTTCCCGACCATTGCTTCCCTTTTGTGCCCCTCGACTCTTATAACTGCCCGCCGGCCGTGGTGGCCGTGCGGTTCTAGGCGCTCAAGTCCGGAGCCGCGCTGCTGCTACGGTCGCAGGTTCGAATCCTGCCTCGGGCATGGGTGTGTGTGATGTCCTTAGGTTAGTTAGGGTTAAGTAGTTCTAAGTTCTAGGGGACTGATGACCACAGCAGTTGAGTCCCATAGTGCTCAGAGCCATTTGAACCCTTTTTATAACTGCCCCCTGGTATCTGTACAAATTGTAAATAGCCGCTGCCACCTTCAGAATTTGAAAGAGAGTAATCCAGTCAACAGTGTTAGTAGACTTCTTTAAGTCTACAAATGCTAGAAACGTAGGTTTACCTTTCCTTAATCTATTTTCTAAGATAAGTCGTAGGGTAAGTACTGCATCGCGTGTTTCTACATTTCCACGGAATCAAAACTGATCTTCCCTTACGTCGACTTCTACCAGTCTTTCCATGCTTCTGTAAAAGATTCGTGTTAGCATTTAGCAGCCGTGACTAATTAAACTGATAGTTCGGTATTTTTCACACCTGTCAGCACCTGCTTTCTTTGGAATTGGGATTATTATATTCTTCTTGAAGTCTGAAGGTATTTCGCCTGTCTCATACGTCTTGCTCACCAGATGGAAGAGTTTAGTCATGGCTGGCTCTCCCAAGACTATCAGTAGTTCTGACGGAATATCGTCTGCTCTCGAGGCCCTCCCTTCTCATCTTCCGCAACATTCTCTTCCATTTCCCTAATATTGCACTCAAGTTATCTCCCATATACAGACCCTCTGTATCCTCCTTTCACCTTTCAGCTTTCCCTTGATAGCTTGGGACTGGTTTTCCATCTGAGCTCTTGATATTCATAGGTGTTTTTCTTTTTTTCAAAGGTCTCTTTAATTTTCCTGTAGGCAGCATCTATCTTACCCTTATGATAGATGCCTCTACATATTCACATTTGTCCCCTAGCGATTCCTGCTTAGCTATTTTGCGCTTCCTGTCAATCTCACTTTGACGTTTGTATTCCCTTTTACCTGCTCCATTTAATGCATTTTTATATTTTCTCCTTTCATAGATTAAATTCAATATACACTATGTGATCAAAAGTATTCGGACACCTTTCTGAAAATGACTTAAAAGTTCGTGGCGTCCTCTATCGGTAATGCTGGAATTCAGTATGGTGTTGGCCAACCCTTAGTAATGATGAAATCTTCCACTCTCGCAGGCATACCTTCAATCAGGTGCTGGAAGGTTTCTTGGGGAATGGCAGCTAATTCTTCATGGAGTGCTGCACTGAGGAGACGTATCGATGTCGGCCGTTGAGGCCTGGCACGGAGTCGGCGTTCCAAAACATCCCAAAGGTGTTCTGTCGCATTCAGGTCAGGACACTGTGCAGGCCAGTCCATTACAGGGATTTTAATGTCGTGTAACAATCCGCCACAGGCCGTGCAATATGAACAGGTGCTCGATCGTGTTAAAGATGCAATCGCCATCCCCAAATTGCTCTTCATCAGTGGGGAGAAAGAAGTTGCTTAAGACATCAATGTAGGCCTGTGCTGTGATAGTGCCACGCAAAACAACAAGGGATGCAAACTCCCTCCACACCATAACACCACCGCCTCCGAATTTTACTGTTGGCGCTACGCACCCTGGCAGATGACGTTCACCGAACATTCGCCACACCCACACCCTGCCATGGGATCGCCATATTGTGTACTGTGATTGGTCACTCCATGTAACGTTCTTCCACTGTTCAATAGTTCAATGTTTACGTTCCTTATACCAAGCGAGGCGTCGTTTGGTATTCAACAGCATGATATGTGGCTTATGAACACCCGCTCGACCATGAAATCCAAGTTTTCTCATCTCCCGCCTAACTGTCATAGTACTTGCAGTGGATCCTGATGCAGTCTGGAATTCCTGTGTGATGGACTGGATAGATGTCTGCCTATTACACATTACGACTCACTTCAACAGTCGGAGGTTCCTGTCAGTCAACAAACGAGGTCGGTCTGTACGCTTTTGTGCTGTACGTGTCCCTTCACGTTTCCACTTCACCATCACATAGGAAACAGTGGACCTAGGGATGTTTAGGAGTGTGGATATCTCGCGTACAGACGTATGAGATAAGTGACACCCAATCACCTGACCACGTTCAAAGTCCGTTGAGTTCCCCGGAGCGCCCCATTCTGGTCTCTCATGATTTCTAATAACTACTGAGGTCGCTGATATGGAGTACCTGGCAGTAGGTGGCAGCACAATGCACCTAATATTAAAAACGTTTGCTTTTGGGGGTGTCCGTATACTTTTGGTCACATAGTGTATCTTGTGTTACCCATTGATTTCTACTAACACTCGTCTTTTTACCTACTTGATCCTGTGCTGTCTTCACAATTTCATCTTTCAGAGCTACCCATTTTCCTTCTTTTGTATTTCTTTCGTTACTGCTCCCTATGAAACCCTCTACAACCTCTGGTTCTTTCAGTTTATCCAGGTCCCATCTCCTTAAATTACTGCATTTTACAGTTTCTTCAGTTCTAATCTGAAGTTCATAACCAATAAATTGTGGTCAGAGTCCACATCTACCCCTGGAAATGTCTTACATTTTAAAATCTGGTTCCAAAATCTCTGTCTAACCATTATATAATTAATCTGAAAAATTCCAGTGTCTCCAGGTCTCTTCCACGTATACAACCTTCTCTCACGATTCTAAACCAAGTCTTAGTTATGATTAGATTATGCTATGTGCGAAATTTTACCAGGTGGCTTCCCCTTTCGTTCTTTTCCTCCAATCCATATTCACCTACCATTTTTCCTCCTCTTCCTCTTCTTACTATCGAATTCCAGTCCCCCGTGACTGTTAAATTTTCGGCTCCCGTAAGTGTCTAAATAATTTCTTTTATCTCATCTCCTCCTCATTTGCAGACCTAGTTCAGATATAAACTTGTGCTACTGTGGTAGGTGTCAGATTCACCTCTATCTTGACTACAATTATGCGTTCACTATGCTGTTAATAGTAGCGTATCCGCGTTCCTATTTCTATAACCCATTTTTTAATCTACTCCTGCATTAACACTATTTGATATCGTGTTTATAGCTCTGTAGTCTTCGGTCCAGAAGTCATGTTCCTCCTGCCACCGAACTGTACCAATTCCCACTATATCTAACTTTAACGTATCTATCTCCCTTTTTAAATTTTATTACCTACCTGTCCGATCAAGAGATCTGAAATTCGACGCTCCGATCCGTAGCACGCCAGATTTGTTTCTCCTGATGACAAAGTCTTCCCGAGTACTCCCCGCCAGCAGTTACAAATATGGGACTACTTTAACTCCAGAATATTTTACTCAAGAGGACGCCATCATCACTTAACCATACAATACAGCTGCACGTCATCGGGGAAAATTACAGCGGTAGTTTTCCCTTGCTTTCAGCCGTTCGCAGTACCAGCACAGCAAGGCCGTTTTGGTAGACGTTACAAGACCAGATTAGTCAATCATCCAGGCTGTTGCCTCTGTAACTACTGAAGAGGCTGCCGCCCCTCTTCAGGAACCACATGTTTGTCTGGCCTCTCAACAGATACCCCTCCGTTGTGGTTGCACCTACGGTGCGGCAATCTGTGTCGCTGAAGCACACAAGCCTCCCCACCAACGGTAAGGACCATGGTTCATGGGGGGTGGGGGTCTACCCTTGTTGTTGTTGTGGTCTTCAGTCCTGAGACTGGTTTGATGCAGCTCTCCATGCTACTCTATCCTGTGCAAGCTTCTTCATCTCCCAGTACCTACTGCAACCTACATCCTTCTGAATCTGCTTAGTGTATTGATCTCTTGGTCTCCCTCTACGATTTTTACCCTCCACGCTGCCCTCCAATGCTAAATTTGTGATCCCTTGATGCCTCAAAACATGTCCTACCAACCGATCCCTTCTTCTAGTCAAGTTGTGCCACAAACTTCTCTTCTCCCCAATCCTATTCAGTACCTCCTCATTCGTTACGTGATCTACCCACCTTATCTTCAGCATTCTTCTGTAGCACCACATTTCGAAAGCTTCTATTCTCTTCTTGTCCAAACTGGTTATCGTCCATGTTTCACTTCCATACATGGCTACACTCCATACAAATACCCTTACATCGTTAATTTGGAAGCAGTGCAGATTTTCTCTCAGGAAGGCACAAAGTGAATATTTATCTGATTTTTCAGTAGGTTTATTTTTCGTTTATTTTTGGATGATCTGGGGGTTACAATATTCAGTCTCGCTACGACAACTCAGTGTTCGCTAATCTCTGTATTCCTTTTGATGATAGCTATTACATCAGACTATTTCTTTCACGCACGCGATAATAGAGAAATTCGTGTTCGTGTCCCCATCCGGGACAAATTTTCATTGTGGTCATTCCATTATACATCTGATGGTTGTCCATATTCGGAAATTAGAATACATTTCATGTATTTCATAAAGATTGTAGTCGCCCAGTGTCTTTGTATGGTACTTCTGAGCGACACAGGACTGTAATATCGTATTTATCCACCGGCATCGGGCAAACAATTTTCAATTAAAATGTCTGCCCAGCACGGAAAAATCCACTGATGAACCCAGACATTATGACCTTTGTCCACCGCGACGTTTAATCCTCCTGGTGGCGTTGCGGGCAGATGACGCGATAACAAAAATATGTTAGCGGAGCAGATACGAACGTGGAATCACACGAGAGAAGATAAAGGCTGCGAATGGAGAAATCCATTGAGATATACGACTTTGACATAGGGCAGCGCCCGTGAACGAATATCTCGGAAACGGCGAAACTGATAGAATGTTCGTGTTCTACTGTCGTGAGAATCTGCGTAAAGGGGTAGGAGGATAGTGAAACTACCGATAGGGGTAAATGGTCAGACGTCCACGACTCTTCACAGAACGTTGGGGTCGGAGCCTAGTCTACTCTGTAAAGTAGGAAAGGTGGTGATCTGTGGCATCTATACCGAAAGAGCACAATACTGGTGCACGCACAAGTGTTTCGGAGCACTCCGTTCATCGAACGTTGTTGAACATGGAGCGCCGCAACAGATCTCCTTCCCGCGCTCAATTATTGACCCAACGACATCGTCAGTTACCATTGCAATGGGAAGGGGACCATCGAGATTCGACCGTCGATCATGTCTCGGCTCTCCGAGCGAATCACATTTTTGCTACTCTAGGTCGATGGTTGTCTCCACAGACGCCGTCATCGAGGTGAGCGGCGGCTCGAAACGTGCAGCGTGTCACAGGCGCAAGCTGGTGGGAGCTGCACTATGTTATGGAAGACATTCTCCTGCTCTTGCTTGGGCTCTGTGGTAGTAATCTAAGGCACGCTGACAGCTGCGAACCCCCTGCATCGATTCATGATTGGTACCTTCCCCGATGGCAATGTCATCTTGGAGCGGTATAATTCTCCGTCTCTCGGAGCCAGAACCGTGCTACATTTTGTTTGACGAGCACTATAGTGAACTCACGTTGTTGTCTCGGCGACCAAATTCACCTGATGTAAATACTGCGGAGCCTATCTGGGTCGCTATCTGGCACCATCAACGCGTACGCAAATCAGCGGCCTGTGATTTACGCGAATTGCATGACCTATGCGTGGTTGTGTTATGCCACATACCTCCACAAACCTACCAACAAGCTTTCTGATCCCTGATATGCAGAATCGGTGGTTTATTTCGTTCCAAAGGCGGACAAACTATTAAGCAGGTGGTCATAATGTTTGGTTCATCAGTGTACTTAATGACCGTACGAGTGCAGGTTGTAGACACATGGTTACAGACGTACGGACTTTTGGATCTGGTCGTGAGTCGTGTTCAGATATATGTCGGAATCCCCCAACGTCAGTGCCACAAATGACCATGTTCTAGCTCTGTGTCGTCTAACTGTTGAGAGCTACACTTCTAGATTCGAAGTCTGATAGTTAAAGCCACTACCTCATGGTATCGGAATATCATTGTCTCCCCTACATTCACCGATGCCGAAAGGTCAGCTTCTGCAGCCCCTGTCACCACACGGCACTACGGCGACCAAGCCATCAAATCGAGCAGATGGCCCGAAACCGAACAGCGGCAGTCTACACAACACTGCCTGCTTCCTCCCCTTCTCTACTATACTGCGGCACTTCCTTGTATGAATGCTCGAAGTTTCAACAGACATTTACTTGGTACCGACACATCAGGTGAAAGTTACTTTCGTCCTACAGTTTCACACACCAAAGTATTTCTGTACGTTTGAGACTCTGAACCTCACTTTTTAAGAAAATATTTTGTGTTTTATGTATACATCACATTTCATACACAGTAGTATATTATAATTTATCTTACACTGTAATCTGGATAAAATAATTTATACTATACTAACAGTTTCCTATTAAAATGCTTTGAGACATATTTTGAAAATATTCAGTTTGTTTCTCTCTCAAGTTTGAATGGAATGTTTCTTAGGCTGTTGGTCCTGCATGGTATGACTTTTATTTGAATTTCATGGAACACGTTTCGTTTCTTTGTGGCGTAGTTGTGTTCTGTCTTGATATCTTGAGTGTCGAGAACATATCTGAATTCTGTCCAGCGTAAGAATTCATATACGTATAAGCTTGATAGTGTTTTAAGTGCTTTAAATGCTGGTCAACATGGTTCTCTCCATTTAAGGTTGGCTTTCGTTCTTATTGCCCTTTTTTTTGTACATTTTGAATACTCTACCAGTGTTTGATTCGGTGGTACAGCTCCCAAACAATATGTCGTAATTTAATGTCGAATGAAATAGTACATAGTATGTGATTATCGTAATATTTATGTTTTGTAGGTAGCTTAGACTCTGCGGGATGTATAAACTTGATCTGAATTTACATATACGAGGTGTGTGAGAAAAGTAATGAGACAGACAACACTGCCAGCGACCTCACAACACTGTGTGTTTCTGCTTGTGTGGTCCGGTGTGTCCATCCTTTCCAGATGCTCAGTCAGAGTTTCAGCTGCGTTCACCCATCACTTGATTTTTGGAAGCCCCATCACTGAAGTTGTGTTTTTCTTGCGTGTTATGGAAATGGAACAGTGAAATTTAGAGCAGCATTATGCCATCAACTTTTGTGTTAAACTTGGACAATCCGCGATGTCACCTTTGGAAAGTTCAAAAGGCCTGTGATAAAAGTTCTTTATCAAGAGCATACGTTTTTCGCTGGCACAAATAATTTTTGGAAAGCGGAGATCACGTTGAAGATGAAGCTCGCTCAGGGAGACCTTCAACTTCAAGAACCGACGAAAACATTGATCGTATGCTTGCTGTTTTGAGACCAGACCGACGTTTAACAATAAGGATGATGGATGACCTGTTAAACTTTAACACTTTCACCGTGCACCAAATTTTGACCGACGTTTCGCGTATGCGAAGCGTTTGTGCCAAAATGGTGCCGAAAAACCTCACAGCTAGGCAAGTGGAAAAGCGAAGAAACGTGGCCGGCCGGTGTGGCCGAGCGGTTCTAGGCGCTTCAGTCTGGAACCGTGCGGCCGTTACGGTCGCAGGTTCGAATCCTGCCTCGGACAGGGATGTGTGTGCTGTCCATAGGTTAGTTAGGTTTAAGTAGTTCTAAGTTCTAAGGGACTGATGACCTCAGATGTTAAGTTCCATAGTGCTCAGAGCAATTTGAACCATTTTGAAGAAACGTGTGCGTTGATCTTCTTGAGAGGATTAAAAACGAACACGAATGGTTCAGCCGTGTGACTACCGACGACGAATAATGGATTTTTGGGTACGATCCTGAGACAAAGCGGCGATGTGAGGAGTGGCACACCAACACACTCCTCGACCGAAATAAGCTCGAACGAACAGATAAAAAATCAAAACAATGCTGATTTCCATTTGTGACTGTAAAGTAAAGAATTTGTTCCTCCAGGGCAAACTGTCAACCAAGCCTCCTACCACAGGCTCAGGAAAAGGGAGAATCGAGTGAGGTCAGACATTGCAGAAAAGTGGATGATACATCATGACAACGCTCTATGTCACGAGGTCACCTCCATCACGGAAATGACTCAAAATACATTCCTTTTTTTCCACAGTCGTCTTCCTCACCGGATGCTTTTCCGAAATTCAAAAGTGTCTTAAAACGATGTCATTTAGTAACTCTGGAGAACATTCAAAGGAATATGACCGACATGTTAAAGGAGCTACCAGTTGAAGCCTTTCAGCCCTGCTACCAAGATTGGGAACAATGACTCCACCGCTGTATAGCTCCCAAAGAGAACTAATTTGAAGGGGACAATATGGTAGTTTGAAAAAAATTAAAACTTCGTTAGATAAAACATTAGTCCCATTACTTTTCACACAAACCCCGTATATTCTATATGCTTATGGCAATTTGTATTTTCATCGATTATTATTTTTTTTTCAGAATGAGATTTTCACTCTGCAGCGGAGTGTGCGCTGATATGAAACTTCCTGGCAGATTAAAACTGTGTGCCCGACCGAGACTCGAACTCGGGACCTTTGCCTTTCGCGGGCAAGTGCTCTACCAACTCTTTTTTTTTTTTTTTTGTGCCCGACCGAGACTCGAACTCGGGACCTTTGCCTTTCGCGGGCAAGTGCTCTACCAACTTTTTTTTAATTCTTTATTATTGAACAAACGGAGAGTACATATATATATATATATATATATATATATATATATATATATATATATATATATATATACAAAGCAAAAGTTCTTCAAGGTACCAGTTAAACATATACAAATGAGTGTTAGGTAAACAAATTATTAGAACAACATGAAATACAACAAAATAGAACATATCCTGTTTTCCTTTTTTGTTTAAAAATTTGTATTGAACAAACTAAAAGTACATATATATTCACTATGCAAGAGTTCTTCAAGGTACCATTTAAAAACATACAAATGACTGCTAGGTAAACAAAAAAAATATTAAAAAAGAAAAACTTTAATGCAAGAAAATATAACATATTCTGTCATCTTCCTTGTTTTTTTAAAAAAAATGTGTTTGTTTTTGGTCGATGCATGAGAACGTGGATAAGGGTGTTGTATCATGTGACAGGTAGGCACGGTACACCCCAACTTTGAGGGGGGTCCAGGAAGACGCTGCGGAGATAACCGGCAAAAGTTTGTCGGTAAGATGGTTTTCGGGTGAGGGTGCTGTGCGCGGTCACAACTTTGTACCAGAAGTCAAGGACTGTATGCGGACCACTCTGAAAGAGATATTCTAAAGCCTGTCCTCGAAACCAGATTAGGGTATGGTGCTTAGCAAGAGGGTAGTGAAATGTCTGGGGCAACGACAGGAAATCCGGGGTTACCGTCGTTGGCGGGGCACGGAGGTAAAAGCCCACGATTCGTTGGATGAGGAGCCATACGTTTTGTTTCAGGGGACACGTAAGACGGTGCTCGTCGGTGTCTTCGAGCTGACAGTCAGGGCAGAGTGGGGAGGTGGCCAGTCCTATGCGATAAAGTCGACTATTAGTCGGGAATTTTCCATAGACTAAAACATACCAGAGTGCAGACACAGACGACGGTAAAAAGGGTGCATGCACACACCCCCAAACGGTGCGCCAGTTGATGTCAGGATGCTGTAGCACCATGTGGTCGCAAGGGTTGGACAGCATAAACAAACGATAATAATCTTTTGTACGGGGAGGACGGGTGACTGGAAGATCGGCCCGAACGTAGCTGAGTTCTATGAAACAATTGGCGACGTAGCACAATAATGGAGAAATAGGTGCCACATTGATCGGTGGATCGAGAGAAGCTGGTCGGAGGATATCTAAGAGACTGCGTGTTATGGACGGGACCGGCCCCTGCCAGTGCCGCAACAGAGTGTGGACAAAGAGTGCAGAAGAGCGTGCCCGCACGTTGATGAGTCCGAGGCCACCTTTTGCAGGAGGCAGTGTTAAGAGTGTTGTAGCGGACTTTGAAAAGTGCCCCTGCTGACACGAAATATCCAAAGGCTGATTGGATGCGGCGGCCAAGGAGTAACGGCATTGGGAGGATCTGGGCGACGTGTACCAGTTTAGGGGCGACATAGATGTTGACATAGGACACACGTTGGAGTTGGTTTAAGTTACGGTGCACTTGACTGCGGACATGGTGCCGAATCGACTGCAAAAGCCGCCGGTAAGCCAGGGCCACTGTGCGGTGTGTGGAGCTCGTAAAGTCGATACCCAAGTAACGAAGGGTGGCACTGACTGGGAGTGGGGTCGGCACCATAGCCGGGAGGCCGCGCCCAATGTGCATCATAGTCGATTTACGGACATTAAGAATGCCACCAGAAAGACGTCCATACTGGTGGATCCATTGGATGGCGTCATTGAGTTCTGTGGAGGAGCAGGTGAGAAAGAGGAGGTCGTCCGCATAAGCCCTACAGTGAAAGGTGTGGTCACGCGAAGTGAGGCCCTGCAGTCTAGAGGTAAGTCCAGTGATGAGGGGCTCAAGTGCATTTTTTTTAGTTAAACCTAACTAACCTAAGGACAGCACAAACATCCATGCCCGAGGCAGGATTCGAACCTGCGACCGTAGCGGTCTTGCGGTTCCAGACTGCAGCGCCTTTAACCGCACGGCCACTTCGGCCGGCACCAACTGAGCTACCGAAGCACGACTTACGCCCGGTACTCACAGCTTTACTTCTGCCAGTACCTCGTCTCCTACCTTCCAAACTTTACAGAAGCTCTCCTGCGAAACATGCAGAACTAGCACTCCTGAAAGAAAGGATATTGCAGAGACATGGCTTAGCCACAGCCTGGGGGATGTTTCCAGAATGAGATTTTCACTCTGCAGCGGAGTGTGCGCTGATATGAAACTTCCTGGCAGATTAAAACTGTGTGCCCGACCGAGACTCGAAATCGGGACCTTTGCCTTTAGTGGGCAAGTGCTCTACCAACTGAGCTACCGAAGCACGAAACACGCCCGCTACTCACAGCTTTACTTTGCCCGCGAAAGGCAAAGGTCCCGAGTTCGAGTCTCGGTCGGGCAAACAGTTTTAATCTGCCAGGAAGTTTCATTATTTTTTTTATTTCATGTGTCATGTTCTGTAGGACTAAACTAAGGAGCGAGGAAGTCTCCGAGGTCATGGAACGAGTCAGTACATGAAATTATAACAGTAGAGTAATAAAAGATAAAATAAAACCTATACGAATCCTACATAGACGACAAACCGCAAGTTTAAACAAACATAATGAACATCGGAACGCAAGAATCACCTTAACTTTTTTAAATTTTTCCATGAATTTTCGACAGAATAGAAGGAGTGAACCATGAGCAAACTCTTCAGTTTGGATATGAAAGTACTGGATTACAGCTAAGACATTTGAATTCCTGTGGCAGCTTATTGAAAATGGATGCAGCAGTATACTGCACGGTTTTCGGCGCAAGAGTCAAGGAAGTGCGTTCCAAATGCAGATTGTACGAGGGTTGGAACTTTAATAGTGGCAGCTATTTATTTACAGCTCGTACAAAATAGATACGTGTTTCAAAGTTTTACTTACCTTCAAAGTAGTCACCAGCATTCTGTATAACCCGTTGAAAGCGATGTGTAAGTCGTAGGATACTCTTACAAGGGAACCTCCCCATCGCACCCTCCTCAGATTTAGTTATAAGTTGGCACAGTGGATAGGCCTTGATAAACTGAACACAGTTCAATTGAGAAAACAGGAAGAAGTTGTGTGGAACTGTGAAGAAATAAGCAAAATATACAAACTGAGTAGTCCATGGCCAACATAGGCAACATGATGGACATCCTGAGCTCTAGAGTGCCGTGGTCCCGTGGTAGCGTGAGCAGCTGCGGAACGAGAGGTACTTGGTTCAAGCCTTCCCTCGGGTGAAAATTTTACTTTCTTTATTTTTGCATAGTTATTATCTGTCCGTTCGTTCATTGACGTCTCTGTTCACTGTAATAAGTTTAGTGTCTGTGTTTTGCGACCGCATCGCAAAACCGTGCGATTAGTAGACGAAAGTACATGCCTCTCCAATGGGAACCGAAAACATTTGATCGCAAGGTCATAGGTCAACCGATTCCTTCACAGGAAAACACATCTGATATATTCTATACGACACTGGTGACGGCATGTGCGTCACATGACAGGAATGTGTTGTCGACCCACCTAACTTGTACACTTAGCGAATGGGTAAAAATATTCTTCTACCTTGCCCGATTTAGGTTTTCTTGTGGATGTGATAATCACTCCAAAAAAAGTGATGAAAACATAAGAGTTTGTCACATAAACTGAAAATAAAAAAATTAAACTTTTCACTGGATGGAAGATTTGAACCTACGACCTTTCGTTCCGCAGCTGCTCACGTTACCACGAGACCACGGCGGTCTTGCGTTTCCAATGTCCTTGATATGGCATATCTTCCCATGAACTACTCAGTTTGTATATTTTGCTTATTTTTTCACAGTTCCACACAACTTCTTCCAGTTTTCTCAATTGATCTGTGTTCAGTTTTTCAAGGCCTATCCACTGTGCCAACTTATAACTAAATCTGAGGGGGGTGCGATGGGGAAGTTCCCTTTTAGTAGTGCCAGTTGTGCTGACAGTTCGAGCGGCGCGGTCTATTGCTCTGAAGCGAATGCCGTGAAGTGTTTCCTTCCGTTTAGAAATCAAGTTGAACTTACGAGGGCTTAAGTCAGGGGAGTGCAGTGGGTAGTCAGACAAATCAGTAACAGCTTGCACTGTACGTGCTTGAGCATTGTCCCGAAAAATGATGGTCAGGTCCTGCAGAAAGTGTCATCACTTCTGTCTCTATGCTGTTCATTTTTGGAACACAACCTACGACCAGCTTAGAGACAGAAGTGGTGACACTTTCTGACCTGACCATCAGTTTGCAGGACAATGCTCAAGCACGTACAGTGCAAGCTGTTACTGATTTGTCTGACTGATGGGGCTGCTAAGTGCTATATCACCTACTCCACTCGCCTGACATAAGCCGTCGTAAGTTCAACTCGATTTCTAAACTGAAGGAAACACTTCACGTCATTCGCTTCAGGGCTGCTACAAATACGTCGGGCAATAGACCACGCCACTCGAGCTATTAACACAACTGGCACTGCTAAGAGTATGCTACGACTTCCACATCGCTAGCAACGGGTTATACACAATGCTGGTGACTACTTTGAAACACGTATCTATTTTTTACTAGCTGTAAATAAATAGTTGGCACTATTAAAGTTCCAACCCTCGTATTTCTGCCTGGTATGAACTGAGTGAAAGCTTCTAACTCTTGGGAATAAGCTGATATTGTCAACAACAAACGACATTATAGAAAATATGCATTGAGAGGCCAGTGTCAGAAATCCCAGAGTACTGAACAGAGGCCGACGAAATGTCCGCGAACTTACACAACATACTGCTCGAACCGCCTGTTTCTGAGCCAAACATGCCCTTTTTGAATCAGAACAGTTACCTCAAAAAATAATACCATACGTCATAAGTGGATGAAAATAAGCAAATTAGACTACTTTACTACTTTTCTTGTTGAAGTATCACTGATTTCACATACTGTTCTAATCGTAAATAAAGCAGTATTTACTTTTTGAATAGCTTCCTGAACATGTGCTTCCCATTGACAGCTTACTATCTACCTGAACCACTGGTAATTTAAACAATTCATTCTCACTAATCATATGCCCACTTTGTGCAATCAAAGTGTCTGTTTTTCTGACTTGTGCGTTATAAACTGCAAAAAGTGAGTATTACTGTGATTTAGCATCAACTTATTTTGTACTTATGTCCTGAAGTGCGTTATTTGATACTGTGTCAATCCTTGACTTCCAAGGTGGTGGCATTAGCAAACAGAATTTTAGGATTACATGTAGTACTAGAAGGCGTGCCTCTTACATAAATAAGAAACAGTAGCGTCCTCACCACTCACCAGCACCAACCCCTGGGGCACCCCCCACCCCCTCCAGTAAAGTGAGCTCCATCGGGACTGCATGTCGTAGCCATTCTCAGTACTACATAGAGTTCCCTTATGCTGCTGCTCGTAAAGTAAAAGGTGAACCTATTGTGAACTCCTCCGCGTATTCTATAAAAGTCGAACTTCTGCAGTAATAGTCTGTGATCAACTCAATCGAACACCTTAGTTAAATAACAGAAGATGCTTAGAGTTCGGAACATTTTATTTAATCCCTGCAGAGCCTAACAGAAAAAAACGCTTCTAAAACCAAAATGTTCATTTGATAGCAAGTTACGAATTGAAAGGATCAGATACCTTTGTATATACAGCATTTCCAATAACTTTAGCTAACATTTATGGCTACATTATCCCTTTCTCCTTTTTATAAAGTAGCTTCACTACTACAAGTAGCTTTATTTCCGTGAAATATCTGGGAGTAAGCGTGCAGAACGATTTGAAGTGGAATGATCATATAAAATTAATTGTTGGTAAGGCGGGTACCAGGTTGAGATTCATTGGGAGAGTCCTTACAAAATGTAGTCCATCAACAAAGGAGGTGGCTTACAAAACACTCGTTCGACCTATACTTGAGTATTGCTCATCAGCGTGGGATCAGTACCAGATCGGGTTGATGGAGGAGATAGAGAAGAAGCGGCGCGTTTCGTCACAGGGTTATTTGGTAAGCGTGATAGCGTTACGGAGATGTTTAGCAACCTCAAGTGGCAGACTCTGCAAGAGAGGCGCTCTGCATCGCGGTGTAGCTTGGTGTCCAGGTTTCGAGAGGGTGCGTTTCTGGAAGAGGTATCGAATATACAGGGTGTTACAAAAAGGTACGGCCAAACTTTCGGGAAACAGTCCTCACACACAAAGAAAAGATTTTATGTGGACATGTGTCCGGAAACGCTTAATTTCCATGTTAGAGCTCATTTTAGTTTCGTCAGTATGTACTGTACTTCCTCGATTCACCGCCAGTTGGCCCAATTGAAGGAAGGTAATGTTGACTTCGGTGCTTGTGTTGACATGCGACTCATTGCTCTACAGTACTAGCTTCAAGCACATCAGTACGTAGCATCAACAGGTTAGTGTTCATCAGGAACGTGGTTTTGCAGTCAGTGCAATGTTTACAAATGCGGAGTTGGCAAATGCCCATTTGATGTATGGATTAGCACGGGGCAATAGCTGTGGCGCGGTACGTTTGTATCGAGACAGATTTCCAGAACGAAGGTGTCCCGACAGGAAGACGTTCGAAGCAATTGATCGGCGTCTTAGGGAGCACGGAACTTTCCAGCCTATGACTCGGGACTGGGGAAGACCGAGAACGACGAGGACACCTGCAATGGACGAGGCAATTCTTCGTGCAGTTGACGATGACCCTAATGTCAGCGTCAGAGAAGTTGCTGTTGTACAAGGTAACGTTGACCACGTCACTGTATGGAGAGTGCTACGGGAGAACCAGTTGTTTCCGTACCATGTACAGCGTGTGCAGGCACTATCAGCAGCTGATTGGCCTCCACGGGTACACTTCTGCGAATGGTTCATCCAACAATGTGTCAATCCTCATTTCAGTGCAAATGCTCTCTTTACGGATGAGGCTTCATTCCAACGTGATAAAATTGTAAATTTTCACAATCAACATGTGTGGGGTGACGAGAATCCGCACGCAATTGTGCAATCACGTCATCAACACAGATTTTCTGTGAACGTTTGGGCAGGCATTGTTGGTGATGTCTTGATTGGGCCCCATGTTCTTCCACCTACGCTCAATGGAGCACGTTATCATGATTTCATACGGGATACTCTACCTGTGCTGCTAGAACATGTGCCTTTACAAGTACGACACAACATGTGGTTCATGCACGATGGAGCTCCTGCACATTTCAGTCGAAGTGTTCGTACGCTTCTCAACAACAGATTCGGTGACCGATGGATTGGTAGAGGCGGACCAATTCCATGGCCTCCACGGTCTCCTGACCTCAACCCTCTTGACTTCCATTTATGGGGGCATTTGAAAGCTCTTGTCTACGCAGCTCCGATGCCAAATGTAGAGACTCTTCGTGCTCGTATTGTGGACGGCTGTGATACAATACGCCGTTCTCCAGGGCTGCATCAGCACATCAGGGATTCCATGCGACGGAGGGTGGATGCATGTATCCTCGCTAACGGTGGTCATTTTGAACATTTCCTGTAACGAAGTGTTTGAAGTCACGCCGGTACGTTCTGATGCTGTGTGTTTCAATTCCATGATTAATGTGATTTGAAGAGAAGTAATAAAATGAGCTCTAACATGGAAAGCCGGCCGAAGTGGCCGTGCGGTTAAAGGCGCTGCAGTCTGGAACCGCAAGACCGCTACGGTCGCAGGTTCGAATCCTGCCTAGGGCATGGATGTTTGTGATGTCCTTAGATTAGTTAGGTTTAACTAGTTCTAAGTTCTAGGGGACTAATGGCCTCAGCAGTTGAGTCCCATAGTGCTCAGAGCCATTTGAACCATTTTCTAACATGGAAAGTAAGCGTTTCCGGACACATGTCCACATAATATCTTTTCTTTCTTTGTGTGTGAGGAATGTTTCCTGAGAATTTGGCCGTACCTTTATGTAACACCCTGTATTGCTTCCCCCTACTTATACCTCCCGAGGAGATCACGAATGTGAAATTAGAGAGATTCGAGTGCGCACGGAGGTTTTCCGGCAGTTGTTCTTCCCGCGAACCATACGCGACTGGAACAGAAAAGGGAGGTAATGACAGTGGCACGTAAAGTGCCCTCCGCCACACACCGTTGGGTGGCTTGCGGAGTATAAATTTAGATGTTCTGATACTTTAATAAGGTAGGAAACTGACCATTTCGAAAGGAAAAGTTACAGACATGGCTAAGTACTGGGCTAACATACGCAGAGCAGTACCAAGGAATTCTGTATATTTGGAGGGTTCTGTTGCAGTAGCTTTACGCCTAACATACGCAGAGCAGTACCAAGGAATTCTATATATTTGGAGGGTCCTGTTGCAGTATCTTTTCCCATATTAGTAGTGAACCAAAGGTAAAAGTTCGAACACCGTGCAAGAACGCTCGCAGGCTTCATCAGAATGTGATTTATTTTGCGGAGCAACGTGTCTGGATCATGTATCGAACCGGCGGCCTTCCCAGTGCATTCCTACAGCGGGCGTGCCTGTGACGGGCTCCGCCAGAGCGAGACGGAGGGACGCGAGCGCAGGAGACGACTGGACTGCTCCCGTTTCCCTCGGGGGCGGAGTCCCGCGCTGGCCTTGCCGACTGTGGGATTTACTTGAAATTTAGCGCCCCGGGCGCCGTGTCCTTGGACAGATGTGGCCGGGCGCGGCCTGCATTACCCATGAGGCGCCGCGACGTGACGGATCGCGGGCACTCGCCCGCCTGCAGCCAGCAGCCAGCGCGCCGTGACTGCGCTCCGTATGGAGGGGGGGGGGGGGGGGGGAGGGCGCCCGTTCTGTTTACATTATGCCCGCGCCGCTCCACGCCAAATATCCCGGCCTGCGGGAACAGTGTGGCGGGCGTCACACGATACCAGTCGTGTTTTTGCGCTTATTTGGCCTCTGCTTGCCAACTACAGCGGTTGGCATGAGACAGCATGCGCTACCTAATAAGTTCCAAAATGCGGCGCGTAAAAAGGGGATTTTCTGGACCTAATATCTGGGGTCCCCTTGATGATATAAAGGTAGGGTCAGGTGTTTTGAACAGCCCTTGAGCTGGGGACCACTTGTATACCCAGCAGAAGCATCGTTTTAGTGACGCTGTCCTACAGCAAAGGGTCAAAGTATGAATGCCTCTAAGCGCTATGGGACTTAACATCTTAAGTCATCAGTCCGCTAGACTTAAAACTATGTAAACCTAACTAACCTAAGGACAGCACACACATCCATGCCCGAGGCAGGATTCGAACCTGAGACCGTAGCAGCAGCGCGGTTCCGGACTGAAGCGCCTAGAACCGCTCGGCCACAATGGCCGGCTAAAGTATGAATACTGCACACTTCCTCTTGCTTAAGCAAATGGAGAAAATTTGCTGGTTCTTTTCGCATCTGATGTGGTTTACTGCGGCCCTTAAGGGTCTCATAGAGGTATCATTAGTTCATCGGCAGTTTCACCATTTTTTCGTACCAAACCAGAGCCGTTAATTCTAAGAGGGCTATGCACAGATAATGACTGATTTTTTTTTCAATATTTTCCTTATATTATAGTACAAATTTTCTTCATGTCTTTAACTCTTTCCGAAATACAGAGAGATTCAAAATTATTAGGTCACGCGTTGTTCCTTAGAGAACCATTTTTTCATACCGAATCGGGCAGCAGTTTCTAAGACGGCAATGTGCAGCAAATGGCTGAAATTGTTTCGCTATACTCCTAATATTCCGATCTCGAGCAACCTTGAAAATTTTATCGATATCTTTATCCGTTTCCGAGACACAGAAGTTCAAAGTTAGGGTACGAGTACACGTAAAATTCGGTGTCAGGTGAAACAATAAATAATCGCAGAAAATCGCTCAAATTTTAACTTTATTTTTGGAAATGTTGTTGTAAGGTTCTATGGGACGAAACTGCTCAGGTCATCGGTCCCTAGTCTTACACACTTATTAATCTAACTTAAACTAACTTAACGCTAAGGACAACACACACAACCATGCCCGAGGGAGAACACGAACCTCCGACGGGAGGCGCCGTCGTAAACCGTGGCAAGGCGCCCTAGACCGCGCGGCTAACTTCATATTCTCTAGGCATTCATTCATGTAGATGTGCCATTTTCCCGTTCTCAAAAATCTTTATCCTTTATTGACAAACACCCCAAAAACGTGCTTTTTGAGTACCAAAAACCAGTCACCGATTCCAAGACACCTATGCTCAGTAAATGGGCGTAATTTTTACAATGCATTCCTAAGAACATTGAAGATTTTCTTGATATATTCATCCATTTTCAAGATACATAGGTTCGAATTTACCCTACTTTTGCACGTAAAATACGAACGTAAAATCCGGTGTGAGGCGAAAACGTATTTTACAAAAAGTCATAGTGAAAGGGTACAGTACCGCCCAACATTGAGAATAGGTACGAAATTCTGTCAGAACAACACATTTTTTTTGTAAAAGTAACTCAATAATTTCAATTAATACAGCGAAGCCGGATACCAGTGTGGGAAAGAATGACAATTTATTTATTTAATTGATCACATGTGCACTTCCTCAACATAAATCCTTACATCCAGTTTGGTGAGATCTGTGTGGTGTAAATGAATGAATGTATGGTCGTCTGCTAACCACAGATAGTGAATCGACATGAGCATCTTTGAGTCGATCCTTTGGCTACCTTTGGTGAGACCAAAGAGATGGAAGTTACCAGAGCTTTGAGCGTCTGAAATGGGGCTGACCAATAAGGTAGCAAGGTGCTTCTCCCACTTCGAGAGAGGTGCGAGAGAACGAAAAGACGGCCATGTTTCAGACTCGGCACTCTGGCGCTGAACCTTCTGCTGTGAAGACCTGTTTTTTGTTGTGCTCCGTAATGAAAGCGTGGAGGCATGGTATGGATGTGGAATACTTAAGAGTAGTTAGAACTAATCATTTCTCTTTCCTAGGATCTTTTGTGGGGAAAATTACAAAGTAAGGCAGGTAATTTTAAAGGGATTATAGTAAACCAACGGTCACAAAGGGACCACGTGTAGTTATAAGTTGAGATACTAGCGTGGGTACAATAAGCTGAAATATTTAAGAATTAATATCGTGTGTACCATAAGCTGAAATATTTGAGAATTAATAGCGTGTGTACAATAAGCTGATATATTTAAGAATTGCGTGTGTATCATAAATTGAAGTATTTAAGAAATATCATTCCGTGTGACGCTGAATTTAAACTCTGAGAGAAAATCAAGGTGAGTCGGCCGTTTTTCCAGCAACGCCACTTGGCTTGCATTGCACAGGAAGACGAGCGTTTATCTCCAGAGTTCACAGTAGGAAACTGGAATTACAAATTGGGGCAGTGTCGAGTGAAACTGGGTTAAATATTGATTGAAGTGGGAAAGCGGAAAATGATGAAGTTGTAACGGTTCTTGTGTATTATTTCAGATTGTTGTATTGGGTATGTCTTGTAATTTGAATATGTGTGTTTTGCATGGGAGTAGCAAGGTAGTTTCGGAAGATTTTGTGGGTATGCCTGTTCCTTCTGCATCGCTCGATCTGGAGGAATGTTTCTGGAGAATGATTGTGAGAGGCGAAGTGTGAGGTATAATAAAAGATCCACCATCCGATCCAGGGAGTGCACAGTTGTGGTAGATAGATTACGAGACCGTAGTATGGAAATTCTCTTATGATATTGTCGTAGGTTGTAGAATTTGTGTGCTAATGAATAAATCAAATAGTGAAAAGAAAGAGATTAGTGGCCTATTTCATTAAATTGTATGTTATCATAATGTCCCGAATTTGTATAAAAGCCGTTAAATCAAAGACAAAAAGTAAGTGTGGTATTGCCAGTGCGTAGTGTGCAGACAGAGTTCCATAGTCAGATGCGTGTTTCCGCTGCGTATTATTCATGCAGTAGGATAATTTATAACAAAATCGTAAGATACGAGAATTCATGTTGCTAATCCACTCGCTTGGCAAACCACCCATCTTGCAGGCCTGACTGCTTGATGCCACAGTATGAGAAAGGCAAGTGGGTGCCTCTCATAATTTCGACCCTGCCAGGATTATTTAAATTGTTAGGATAATTGTTGCCAGGATTATTTATTGGTTAGGATATTTTGTTGCCAAGATTCCGTTTTTGTCACGATAATTTTGTTACCAGGATCATTTTTGTTAGGATATTTTGTTGTTAGGGTTTGCTGTTAAATTTTTTTTTTTTGATGGAATATATTGTGATAGCGCTAAGAAGTAAAGTTTTTTCCGTTTGCAATTTCTTTCTGGATTGGTGAGGATCTTTTATTTTATTTTATGTAATTAATTGCAGTATAGCACAAGGCTAGAAGATCGTTTTATAATTTTTTTTGTGTAATGTCCGTAGTAACTAGGTCGCAGGCTAAAAGTATAGTCACCATGGAGAATAACGATTCTGGCGTGAATGTAGCAGTGCAGCGGGAAGTAGGTGTTGACCGTGAGTTAATGAGAGGGGACGGCAGGCACTCCGAAGAGGCTGTATTGTTCAGTGGACCGCTGCAAGGGGAGCCTTTGTGCAGGGGGCTTTGTTCACTATCGGGGGCCTTTCCGAACGACGCGGGCGAGCAGGGACTCGGTCAGGTAGAGAGTGAAAGTGCAGCTACCCTTAGCGAGGCTACGGTTTCACAGGCGAACGAGGTGAGCGCGTCGAAAGTTGCAAATGACGATATGATGCTACAGTTGTTACAGACTTTGGTGAGAGATAATAAGGAGAGTGATAGGAAGGCTAAGGAGAGACATAGGGAGTTTATGGAAATGATGGACGCGATGTGTAGAGGTAATGAGGAAAGATGGGAAGCGATGGATAAAGAGAGTGAGGAAAGTATGGAGGCATTGGATAAGGGAAATAAAGAGGCAATGAGGAAGGTACACTCAGTTACCGATGAGCGTCTGCCCGCGGTTAATAATCGGTTAGGTGAGGAGGAGAAGGATCTGGGTGCGTTGAAGGAAGTATGTGACGCAGTGAAAGAAAAAGATAATAATTTGGAGGTACAAATATTTGCAATAGAGAGTGATGCTACTGAACGTAGGGACGTTTTGCCGGATGAGCGAATCGAAGAGGTAGTGGTCAGAATGAATACGATTAGTGCAGATGCAGAAAAGATCAGTACAAGAGGCGAGACAGGTTCTGACAGTACGCAGCGAGAGGTTTGTGCCGATCAGGAGGAGATACAGCCACCATTACAGTTTAAAGAGGCACAATTAGAAATAAGTAGGAAACATAGTGAAAAACTAGCACAGTTGCAATTAGCGTGCAGTAGCGAAGGTGACACACCACCAGGTAGATTGCGGGAGGAGAGTGAGATAAACTCAAAAGGCGAAAATAGGCAGAAAGAGGAAGACGAATTCAGAGAGTCAGAAGAACGGTTGTGTCAGATAAAACAGGTGGCAGACTCAACTGGGTATAGTCCAAGGCTGTCTCAATTTCAAGATTCGTTACCTTCATCGAGGGGATTGCTCCGCAAAACGAAGTTTGTGTATAACTATTTGAGAGACGAGGCTAGAGCGAAAATGCAGGAAGACCTTAAAGACTGTAGTAGCTATTTAAATGAATTCTGGTCGAAAAGTAAGGAGGACCAGGTTACGCAAAGCATATTGATAATGCCAAATCGTAACGAATGTGGTATAAGGGATTCAGTGTCATGCTATCAGGAGATGTTTAGACGAAACAGGTACTTGGATGTGACATACGAACCTGGGGAGTTCATTAGGATCCATATAACGAAGTTGCCAGTGAAATTGCGCAGAGGTATAGTGATGGCAGGCAGAGGCTTAGACGATTCCGCGTCATTTCAACACTTGGGTAATGAGAGCGATATCGTGAACGGAGACAGGTCAGATAGTGTCGAGGGTAGAAACTATCTGAATGACAGGAGAGCATGGAATCCGGGTATTTCTTTCATGTCGTAATAGATTGAAGAATAGGAGAAACTAATCCAACATATCAGCCCTTAATATCTTGCTCTAAAACACAAGCAGCTGGCACTGAAAATTGTCTATGTAGCAGACAAACTCAACAGAGAAATGAGGAATGAAAATACCATACTTCTGATCAGGGAATAAAACGGCAGTAATGGAATCTGTTAGGCTGGTATCTCAGTAAAATTTGCAAATTTTTATTTCGAACAGTAAAGTAAAAGAGCGGTTTCTTCAAAGAATCCAGTTGCTAAAATGTTATGTAATAATGCCAATGAGTCCAGTATAATTAGTGTGATTTGACTATTGCAGGTACTTAACACGTAATGTAAAAAGTAAACGTTGTGATCGAAGTTTTTAAATTGGATGCCATCTGATCTATAGTATGTCATTGTCGTGGTGACAGTTATAATGAAGTGCTGTGTATGGTTGTTCGAAATCTGGTGTTAGTGAGAGAGGCCACTAGCACCTAAGTTTCTAACACTTGGGCTGCCCAATTCTCCCAGCTTGTATATTCTCGGCACACATTTAATTTTCGTGTAAGCACAGATTCCTAACTAGCGAATTCTTTATTGTGTATAGTGGACCTTTCAGAGTGAGGCGGATTGTACATGAAAATGCTGTACTGATTGAGACGATCAAGGGAAAACAATCTCGTGGGCTTCATCACATTTCCAACATCAAATTATGGAAAAGTTAAGGATAGATCTAAGGTAGGCAATTTATGGTAGATAGTCAGTGTATTTATTTGTGGTGTGTAACGTTGTGCAGGGTCAAATCGAACATAAGAATTTTCAGGCGGGATGTCAGGAAGTATGACGGAATAGACTGGTCAAATGAGTCATGAACAGGAGTCGACAGAGTGGTGTATGTACGTGTTTTTTTTGTCGTATGAATAAGGATCAAGCAGAAACGACGTGATGATTAATGAGTGAATAAAGATGGTAGATAGAGAAGCGACGTGATAAATAGTAGTGGATAAAGGTGAATTTTTGAGGAGAGAATCGACGTGAAGCAGTGTGAATGATGAAGGGAGATTCGACGTGATGAAGCAGCGGTAAAATAAAGGTGAGTAGAATTGAATAATGTGGAGATGTCTTAGATGTATGTTACAGAGAGGCCTGTGTATGCTGCAATAGAGATTGATGCCAATGGCGAAGGAAGACCAGGAAATGATGGAGTAATGGACGGACGGAGAGCCGAAATACGAATGAAGAGATGAGGACAACTGCACAATGTGAAAGGACGTAAAGGGAGTATGAGACCCAGATGGTGAACGTTGTGGAATACTGACGAAAGATGTAATGTAGGTGTAGATCTAATTCTTAGCATAACAATTGCGATTTGAGAAAAATATTTTTTGTTGTTGTTGAAGCCTCGTACCAGTATAACTAATCAAAACGGTACCAAGAATGTGTACAGCTATTTTTTGCAGGATGAATAATTTGTGTATTTTTTGTTCTTAGATGAAATGTCGCAATTCTAGGTTGATATTAGCATAAAGTGAATGCAGAGGTAAGCCGATGGAGAGAGGTGCCAGAGTGAAAGGACGAATTCGGAGACTGGAAAGCTATCTCCGAAACAGCTTCATGTGTTATGTGGTTGAGTATAAGGGAGCAAAGGTATGGTATGTTGTAGTGAGTGTGGTGGTGTTAAGGTTAACTGACTTCTAAACCTATTCTGTTAGTGTGTTAATGGAATGAATGAGAGGGAAAATGTGATGTCTGGTGAGTGAGAGTCGTAGAGTAGTGTGATCAATGCGCACACTCCTGAAAAGGGGATGCTACCGATCCATAACTAAAAGATTATTGTGTTTTATTGTTTGTTGGGATGAACCTTGATGTGAGGTCAGGATCTGTCATACGTGTCCTAGAAACGTTGTTATATATAATGAAATGTAAAGTATGTGAAGAGATACGAATTTTCAGTCTGTCACAAGCACAGAGGTGCATTATATGTTGTAGATTTAAAGTCACCAGTTTCTAAAATGTTTATTGTGTTAGGATGTTAAAGTAGTTTACTATTTAATAACATGTGGTAGATAATTGAGAGTTGTGTAGATTATTTTCTCATTTTTTTGTTAGAACACTTTCAAGGGATTTTAATTTCAGTGTGTCATAAGCACAAAAGGTTCATTGTATATTGTAGCGTGAGAATCAACAGTTTCTAATATTTTTCACTGTGATAGGATGTTAGAGTAGTTTACTATTTTGTATTGTAATTATGAGTTGTATAGATTGTTTCTTATTCATTTTGTTCTTTATTTTACACCTTCATGTTTTGTATGAGGGACGACAGGTACAAAGAATAGCACGAGTGTGGGCTATCTATAGAAAAAGGATAGATAAATGTATGTTGTCTGTGTAGAAAACTAGGGTGTATAATTTTATGTTCTTTTTAGAACAAAGATTCTTTTGTTACCAATGTAGCTAATAGATAATACATGTAATCAATGAGTATTTAAATGCTGTATATCCTTTTGTCTGTAATGTTGCGAGATGCACGGAAGATCTGGCTAATTGGGTGTCGTAACGCCCATACCGCTAACGGGCCGAGCTGACGTCACCACGACGACAGGCGACACAGCCGCGGCACTCCCCACTCCATTGTCGGGACGAGGTACACTCCACGCGCCCGCTACAGCAGGTCAACGGCCTGGGGCGACACGCATGTATCACTGGCCATTCATGAGTTCCGCCACCCTTACGACTGGGGAAGGTATCCCGCGGAGGCAACAGCGGGTGGTTTCTTCTGCTCAACGGCGCGCGCAGCGGCGCTACTGCTGAATGGACGGGGCGCGACAGAGCCCGGCGAGCATTTTTTACCTGCAGCTATTAACTTGCACTGGACTGTGGAGCCGTGAAACAAGATGACTGCGACTTTCCATAAGGTGGAAAGTGAAGGACTGGTGTTTCCACATTGTGAGAGGTGGAAAAGATGTTGTCCTTAGCAGACAGGACGATTGTTTTGTTTTGTCTTGACCACTGAATGGTGGGATCCATAAACTTTTGGCAGTGACTTGTTAAGTGTGCTTTGTGAATTGCATGTGGGACACTCGGTATACTTAGAGGACAGTTGTCGTTTGGTGAACAATTAGAGTGGGACATTGACATTTGCGTCTGTAGTAGGAGACATTTCTTGGATTGGCGCGGGAATAAGTGCTGTTTGTTGAAACTTACGACTTTTAATTACACCATGAACTGAAAGGACAGAACCGTGGGTAATAGTAGTTGTAGGGCCATTTTTTTTGGACGAACAGATTCGTGTGGATGGTACTCTGAGAGTGACTATGACATTTGTGTTTAATGAGAGATACAGTTTACTGTTCAGTGCGTGTTCAAAATGCCGAATTGAGTGACTCAAAGACTTTCGTCCGGGTAACCATGGGAGAGCTTTGACACCGAGACAGTGGTTCTAGGAAAATTATCAGCAACTTTTTGACCCCAAGAAAATCACAGAATGAAATGTTTCCGTGTGACTCGCAAGATAGGGAATAATGTATTTGTAATTGTGTAAATGTTTTTTTTATATGTTTCATTCCTGAAGGGACAGCAAGCGTAATTGTATTTTATTAATATTTGTGTTTAGAATAGTTAGTGTTAGTTTTTTGGTTTGTTCTGGGTTATCAAGTTCACGTAGCATGTTTATTAGAATATTTGGTACAATGATGCTTTAACTATTAGCCAGTGGCGTAATACTAACGTAGCGGCTCTTGTAGTATTGATCAGTAAGGTTGTCACAGGGGAGAAGAATTTGCATTGCACAACAAATATCGGAATTAACTGATGTATTTTGATGTCGTGCATAGTAAATCTTGTTGGTGTTTTGACTGAAGCCACTTATTTTTTTTATTATCACAGTGGTGACATTTCACATTAAAGTGTAACGAAGGCTAGTTGAAATGCAAGTTCTTGTCGTCTATATGTGTGACAACAGAGAAATAAGCAGTAGAGTTAGATAAGAAAGCTACTGGTGGATTCAAGCACTTATTGCTAACTATTTATTGCGAGTATTGATCAAAGTTGATGGACTGACTAGCTCAGCACCAGGTATTTGTACTGATGGATATAGGATAAGGTTAAACTCACTGTCGAGTAGCTGTGGCAATTGCTTAGGTGATGATAGTTAATGAGGTATGACATGATGTCTTATATTTCATTGTTTTTCTTCTCAGTTTTATTTCTCTGTAGGTTTGAGGTATATTTTAGAGTAATGGTATGGAACCTGACATTCTACGTGTAACTAGTGTACGAATTTATTTCTTTTGTTGATTTTGTTTTGTATTTAGACTTTGCTGTGTAAGGGTTTTTACAGCGCAATTTATGAATGTCAGATTACTTGCTCTGTGTTTGGACAGTGAGCTATTCAAAATTTCATGAGTACAATTAGTATTTTTTATTTGTTTTAGAATTATTGAAATTTGGATTACTCATAAAAGTAACGAAGATCCCAGTAACTAAAGCAAAATTTTATCTCAATATTATTTTTTTATTTCTATGATGTGATGTTTTATTTGTCATGTGGATTGTTATATATTTGTATGTGTACGTTACTCCGGATTGTGGAGAGTACAATATAATTTGATCGTCTATTTGAGGTCACCAGGGGCTAAGGTCTCCTCCTGGTTATTTTGATGAATTGCTACGTTTGTTTTAATACAGTTTTCTTAAAAAAAATGTTCGGAACTACCCTCGCATTGCAAGGATAGTACCGTGCCATTTTTTTCTGCATGGGTAGCCGGTGATGAAAGGGTACAGTACCGCCCAACATTGAGAATAGGTACGAAATTCTGTCAGAACAACACATTTTTTTTGTAAAAGTAACTCAATAATTTCAATTAATACAGCGAAGCCGGATACCAGTGTGGGAAAGAATGACAATTTATTTATTTAATTGATCACATGTGCACTTCCTCAACATAAATCCTTACATCCAGTTTGGTGAGATCTGTGTGGTGTAAATGAATGAATGTATGGTCGTCTGCTAACCACAGATAGTGAATCGACATGAGCATCTTTGAGTCGATCCTTTGGCTACCTTTGGTGAGACCAAAGAGATGGAAGTTACCAGAGCTTTGAGCGTCTGAAATGGGGCTGACCAATAAGGTAGCAAGGTGCTTCTCCCACTTCGAGAGAGGTGCGAGAGAACGAAAAGACGGCCATGTTTCAGACTCGGCACTCTGGCGCTGAACCTTCTGCTGTGAAGACCTGTTTTTTGTTGTGCTCCGTAATGAAAGCGTGGAGGCATGGTATGGATGTGGAATACTTAAGAGTAGTTAGAACTAATCATTTCTCTTTCCTAGGATCTTTTGTGGGGAAAATTACAAAGTGAGGCAGGTAATTTTAAAGGGATTATAGTAAACCAACGGTCACAAAGGGACCACGTGTAGTTATAAGTTGAGATACTAGCGTGGGTACAATAAGCTGAAATATTTAAGAATTAATATCGTGTGTACCATAAGCTGAAATATTTGAGAATTAATAGCGTGTGTACAATAAGCTGATATATTTAAGAATTGCGTGTGTATCATAAATTGAAGTATTTAAGAAATATCATTCCGTGTGACGCTGAATTTAAACTCTGAGAGAAAATCAAGGTGAGTCGGCCGTTTTTCCAGCAACGCCACTTGGCTTGCATTGCACAGGAAGACGAGCGTTTATCTCCAGAGTTCACAGTAGGAAACTGGAATTACAAATTGGGGCAGTGTCGAGTGAAACTGGGTTAAATATTGATTGAAGTGGGAAAGCGGAAAATGATGAAGTTGTAACGGTTCTTGTGTATTATTTCAGATTGTTGTATTGGGTATGTCTTGTAATTTGAATATGTGTGTTTTGCATGGGAGTAGCAAGGTAGTTTCGGAAGATTTTGTGGGTATGCCTGTTCCTTCTGCATCGCTCGATCTGGAGGAATGTTTCTGGAGAATGATTGTGAGAGGCGAAGTGTGAGGTATAATAAAAGATCCACCATCCGATCCAGGGAGTGCACAGTTGTGGTAGATAGATTACGAGACCGTAGTATGGAAATTCTCTTATGATATTGTCGTAGGTTGTAGAATTTGTGTGCTAATGAATAAATCAAATAGTGAAAAGAAAGAGATTAGTGGCCTATTTCATTAAATTGTATGTTATCATAATGTCCCGAATTTGTATAAAAGCCGTTAAATCAAAGACAAAAAGTAAGTGTGGTATTGCCAGTGCGTAGTGTGCAGACAGAGTTCCATAGTCAGATGCGTGTTTCCGCTGCGTATTATTCATGCAGTAGGATAATTTATAACAAAATCGTAAGATACGAGAATTCATGTTGCTAATCCACTCGCTTGGCAAACCACCCATCTTGCAGGCCTGACTGCTTGATGCCACAGTATGAGAAAGGCAAGTGGGTGCCTCTCAATAGCACGAAGAAATATCCTGTAAAGTGTCCCCATTATAATGAGAAGGGTTCTGGGAACCCAGTGTTGTAAAGCTGCAGCACATGCAAAATTGTTGTGGACACGAAATCCGGTGTGAGATGTAAAATTAGTTTCGCGTTATTTCAATTTCACTTTTACTGACCCATAATGTTCTTTTCATATGAGTGACATGTCCCGCTGTGGGACGGGAAAAGAAGCGAACAGCTCCTATTGGAGCACGAAAGAAGTGAATACGCTCCTGTTTAAAAGACTGACTGAAGAATGAGGTACCAGTTGTCTTATTCAACCTCCCGCAGTACCATTAAATATTTTCCCAAAAAGTTCGGCATGCGAACGTTTTCGATTTTTTATATGCAGTGAGAGAGGGAGACAGAATAGGTAATAAATACTGGAAGATGGATGGTGATTGGTGTATAGAAACAATGAGGGAGACAATTGCAGTGTAAGAGAAACAAAGGGACACAGTGGCAGTGAAACATAATTGATAGTGACAGAGAAGTGCTAGGAAAAGCGTGAAGGGGTCAATAGCCAGTGGGAGAGGAATGAAGAAAGTGGAAGTGGGTGAGAGGCTAGTGTTAATGAGAGACATTATGATCATCACAACGAGGAAGAGAGAGATAGTGACAGAAGAGACAGCTGCAGTGGGAATTAATTGATGAAACGGTAGCAGTAAGAGAGAACAAGAAGGAGATAATGACAATAAGAGGCAGTAGTAGTATAACATGGTAACAGTAAGAGAGAGCAAGAGGGCCGGTGTGGCTGAGCGGTTCTAGGCGCTTCTGTCCGGAACCGCGCGACCTCTACGGTCGCAGGTTCGAATCCTGCCTCGGGTATGGATGTGTGTAAAGTCCTTAGGTTAGTTAGGTTTAAGTAGTTCTAAGTTCTAGGGGACTGATGACCTCAGATGTTAAGTCCCATAGTACTCAGAGCCATTTGAACCATTTTGAGGGAACAATGACAGTGAGAAGAGACGGTGGTAGTATGACAGATCTAAGGAAATTGTGGTTATGACAGAGGAGACAGTGACGGTCAGAGACACACAAAGAGATAATGGCAATGAATTGAGCTAAATGAGTGAGAATGGACACGTGAGAGTGGATAGCGACTTACAGCGATGGAGTAGTGGCTGCAAACGAGTTACAGTTAGGGGAGCTTTTGGGAGTGAGAGGTGAATTGCATGTCAAAAAGAGAGCGAATATGTTCACATACCAAATTTTTTGAGCAATTTTTTTAAGGTGCTGAGGATGGTTGAATGAGGCAGCTTGTACTCCACTTTTCAATCAGAGACTTTCAATAAACAGGAGCATATTGGCCTTTATTGTGCTGCGATAGGAGTATTTTTCTGCTGCTCTATATTATTAACGCATAAAAGTACCAAGATCAATTCCATGTTGCCTCTCTCACAGCTTCTGGGGGCATTAAAATTTGATTTACAGTATTTCTTATAATTATTGACCGGATTTAGAAATTCTTGGTTCAAGAATCATAAAAGAAGGTTGTATACCTGGAAGAATCCTGGAGATACTAAAAGGATCAGACTATATAATGGTAAGACAGAGATTTAGGAACCAGGTTTTAAATTGTAAGACATTTCCAGGGGCAGATGTGGATTCTGACCACAATCTATTGGTTATGAACTGCAGATTGAAACTGAAGAAACTGCAAAAAGTTGGGAATTTAAGGAGATGGGACCTGGATAAACTGAAAGAACCAGAGGTTGTAGAGAGTTTCAGGGAGAGCATAATGGAACAATTGACAGGAATGGGGGAAAGAAATACAGTAGAAGAAGAATGGGTAGCTCTGAGGGATGAAGTAGTGAAGGCAGCAGAGGATCAAGTACGTAAAAAGACGAGGGCTAATAGAAATCCTTGGGTAACAGAAGAAATATTGAATTTAATTGATGAAAGGAGAAAATATAAAAATGCAGTAAATGAAGCAGGCAAAAAGGAATACAAACGTCTCAAAAATGAGATCGACAGGAAGTGCAAAATGGCTAAGCAGGGATGGCTAGAGGACAAATGTAAGGATGTAGAGGCTTGTCTCACTAGGGGTAAGATAGATACTGCCTACAGGAAAATTAAAGAGACCTTTGGAGAGAAGAGAACCACTTGTATGAATATCAAGAGCTCAGATGGCAACCCAGTTCTAAGCAAAGAAGGGAAAGCAGAAAGGTGGAAGGAGTATATAGAGGGTTTATACAAGGGCGATGTACTAGAGGACAATATTATGGAAATGGAAGAGGATGTAGATGAAGATGAAATGGGAGATAAGATACTGCGTGAAGAGTTTGACAGAGCACTGAAAGACCTGAGTCGAAACAAGGCCCCGGGAGTAGACAACATTCCATTAGAACTACTGATGGCCTTGGGAGAACCAGTCATGACAAAACTCTACCATCTGGTGAGCAAGATGTATGAGACAGGCGAAATACCCACAGACTTCAAGAAGAATATTGTGGTGTCACCGCCAGACACCACACTTGCTAGGTGGTAGTTTAAATCGGCCGCGGTCCATTAGTACATGTCGAACCCGCGTGTCGCCACTGTCAGGATCGCAGACCGAGCGCCACCACAAGGCAGGTCTCGAGATACGTACTAGCACTCTCCCCAGTTGTACGACGACGTTGCTAGCGACTACACTGACGAAGCCTTTATCTCATTTGCCGAGAGACAGAATAGCCTTCAGCTAAGTTAATGGCTACGACCTAGCAAGGCGCCATTTGTACCATTGCATGTATCTCAGTCTCACTTGTATCATCAAGAATGCTTTATACCAAAGGACGATATAAAAGTTAAGTGTTCTAGTAGCTACGTTCTCTTCTTTATCACATTCATTACGAATCCTGTTCCAGACTTAACGCCAGACGGCGTGAGTTGACGCGTGCCCTTTCGGCTACTTCACTGTGGACTGGCTGCCTTAACAGTCCACTACAAATATAATAATTCCAATCCCAAAGAAAGCAGGTGTTGACAGATGTGAAAATTACCGAACTATCAGTTAATAAGTCACAGCTGCAAAATACTAACGCGAATTCTTTACAGACGAATGGAAAAACTGGTAGAAGCCGACCTCGGGGAAGATCAGTTTGGATTCCGTAGAAATGTTGGAACACGTGAGGCAATACTAACCTTACGACTTATCTTAGAAGAAAGATTAAGAAAAGGCAAACCTACGTTTCTAGCATTTGTAGACTTAGAGAAAGCTTTTGACAACGTTAACTGGAATACTCTCTTTCAAATTCTGAATGTGGCAGGGGTAAAATACAGGGAGCGAAAGGCTATTTACAATTTGTACAGAAACCAGATGGCAGTTATAAGAGTCGAGGGGCATGAAAGGGAAGAAGTGGTTGGGAAAAGAGTGAGACAGGGTTGTAGCCTCTCCTCGATGTTATTCAATCTGTATATTGAGCAAGCAGTAAAGGAAACAAAAGAAAAATTCGGAGTAGGTATTAAAATTCATGGAGAAGAAGTAAAACTTTGAGGTTCGCCGATGACATTGTAATTCTGTCAGAGACAGCAAAGGACTTGGAAGAGCAGTTGAACGGAATGGACAGTGTCTTGAAAGGAGGATATAAGATGAACATCAACAAAAGCAAAACGAGGATAATGGAATGTAGTCAAATTAAATCGGGTGATGCTGAGGGGATTAGATTAGGAAATGAGACACTTAAAGTAGTAAAGGAGTTTTGCTATTTAGGGAGTAAAATAACTGATGATGGTCGAAGTAGAGAGGATATAAAATGTAGACTGGCAATGGCAAGGAAAGCGTTCCTGAATCAGAGAAATTTGTTAACATCGAGTATAGATTTAAGTGTCAGGAAGTCGTTTCTGAAAGTATTTGTATGGAGTGTAGCCATGTATGGAAGTGAAACATGGACGATAACCAGTTTGGACAAGAAGAGAATAGAAGCTTTGGAAATGTGGTGCTACAGAAGAATGCTGAAGATTAGATGGGTAGATCACGTAAGTAATGAGGAGGTATTGAATAGGATTGGGGAGAAGAGAAGTTTGTGGCACAACTTGATTAGAAGAAGGGATCGGTTGGTAGGACATGTTTTGAGGCATCAAGGGATCACAAATTTAGCATTGGAGGGCAGCGTGGAGGGTAAAAATCGTAGAGGGAGACCAAGAGATGAATACACTAAGCAGATTCAGAAGGATGTAGGTTGCAGTAGGTACTGGGAGATGAAGAAGCTTGCACAGGATAGAGTAGCATGGAGAGCTGCATCAAACCAGTCTCGGGACTGAGGACCACAACAACAACAACATTTAGAAATTTGGGATGTTGTCATAATCTGCTCTTTAAGAGATATAATGTAATGTTATGTTAAAGGTTCAACGGGATAATCCAAGTATTAAAGTAATAAACTGTGTGAACGTCTTGAGGAAGCGAAACAAACGGCGCGCAAATGACCAAGTATTTGAAAATAAGAATGCTTACCGTCATCCAACAAACTTTACACACAATTTCAATCGTTTTGGAAACTTTTTCTCGCTGACACTCACGACAAAATGATGTAAGTGAAGGAATACATCGCTTCCTACATTTCCGTTGTTCATCATTAAAACATCAGCATCAGGCAACTTTATTAATTTACCACTAACTCTATTTGTAACACATTTTGCACACAGTACACAAATATATCACTGAGATCTGCAAAATTACTCGTTGTACGACACATAGTTCGCCGGCCAGGGTGGCGGAGCGGTTCTAGGCGCTACAGTCTGGAACCGCGCGACCGCTACGGTCACAGGTTCGAATCCTGCCTCGGGCATGGATGTGTGTGATGTCCTTTGGTTAGTTAGGTTTAAGTAGTTCTACGTTCTAGGGGACTGATGACCTCAGCTGTTAAGTCCCATAGTGCTCAGAACCATTTGAACCATTCGACGCATAGTTCAGGAAATACATAGTCATAAAAACTGAGATGCGTGAGAAACTACGAGCGTGGATCAAAAAATAATAGCTGTATCATAAAGCATTTAATATTGAACATATAACATCAGAATTAGTACAGATCACAGCACGAACTGTCCTCTACACAACAATGCCGTTCTACGTAGTCACCACGTTCTTGTACACATTTGTATTGTAGCTGAACCCAGACAACAACACTAGCTTGGAAAAATTTTGTGTTTCTTAAGTGTGTTACCTAGCTTTCGCTGTTGACTGTGAGCCCTAATGCGTCTGTCTCCTCGAATCAAAAAAAAAATGGTTCAAATGGCTCTGAGCACTATGGGACTTAACATCTATGGTCATCAGTCCCCTAGAACTTAGAACTACTTAAACCTAACTAACTTGATAACCACTTGATAACACCAGCTCCACCCCAGACAGCATGCCAAGACCTCCTAATCCCATGACGAGTGTCGGCCGACTCCTGCTTTTCACAAGCCTCCAAACCGCTCAAAGAAATTGTTCTTACAATTCATGTCTTTCAGGCAAACAGACTCGGGAGCCAGAAGAAGTCAGTTTCATCGCCCACTTCCTGCTCGCTCTCATAACTCCCAACTGCAAAATGCTACTTCCTGCCAGAGCGACTCAAAAGTTGATTCGAACAGGTATTTACGACGCCAGCTCCTCCTGGTCAACTACGTCATCATTATAAAAAAGAACCCAGAATGCCATTGATAATCCATTATGTTCCAAAATTAAAGAATTACTTGCTTACTGTAATATCACATCCCATTGATTATGCAACAAAGTTAAACGTCAAGCAAAGTATGTGCATTTTACGTACAAGCATTCACCATTTTGCATTACGTAATCATCACTGGAAGCAAATAATTATTACAAACAAAATACGCTTTATGTATAGCTGCTACTTTGTGTTCGTTGTCAAGGCACAGTTTCTTACATCAACTTGTGGTAAGGTCTTATGGGAACAAACTGCTGAGATCATCGGTCCCTAAGTTTCGCACTACTTAATCTAACTTAAACTAACTTACGCTAAGGACATCACACACACCCTTGCCCGAGGGAGGACTCAAACCCCCGACGGGGGGACCCGGGCTGACCGTGACAAGGCTCCTCTGACCGAGCGGGGTACCCGTCATGACCGAAACAAATGTCTACGCCTTTTTTCGATTTATTAACATCACGTCAGCTGCTCACGAAGCAGCTTCTACAGACAAGCGAGACAAATGACAGACACCTCCAGACGAGTGGCACTTTATGTTCCAGGTAGTAAGTTAACCGCTGACTGGCCTAGAATCTTTGCGGGCCAAAAGCGAAACAAAGACGCACAGAATTGGCGAACAATCCCCATATTTATAAGCCCGCATTTCCTGCGGAAATTTTCCCGAAAGAAAAAGTTGTTAGTTTCAATAATTGTCACATTAAATTTGACGAAATTACCTATTTTTAGAAACGTGAGGGTTAAGTCCACAAGAATATACTATTGGTTATTCAAATATTACTCGACATTACAAAAAGAATGCTCTATAATGCGAAAGGTTTTATCATAAATGACTTTTCAAACAAAATACTTCTAGAAAAAGAAAACTGTTCTTTGAAAAACAAAACTATCACCTGTGTAGAAATTTTAGGAGTAACAAAGTTTGTAGGTGTCTGAATTTTATAGTGTTTATTTAAATAAAATGTTTTTAACAAAATTAGCTCCACCATTACATTCATGAGACTGATATCTAAATACTGAACAATAAAGTTTAATGTAGACTGTAAAAAAGAAATGTAAAGTTTTATTTGCATCATTAGTTTCCTTCATGTTTTTAATTACTTGCTTTATTTTAAAATGCGTTATGTCATGACGAACCTATAGTACTACATGTTAAAGATACGTGTCGTATTTGACTATAGTTCTAAAGAAATGTTTTCACTGGTTACAACACATGCTGAGTGACATAATTACTTGTCTATGATCGCGCGTGTAGCCATAATTCAAATATAAGTTAATAATCAGAAATGGTTCAAATGGTTCTGAGCACTATGGGACTTAACTTCTGAGGTCATCCGTCCCCTAGAACTTAGAACTACTTAAACCTAACTAACCTAAGGACATCACACACACATCCATGCCCGAGGCAGGATTCGAACCTGCGACCGAAGCGGGCGTGCGGTTCCAGACTGAAGCGCCTAGAACCGCTCGGCCTCTCCGGCCGGAAGTTAATAATCGAGAGCTTTTATAAACATTAGTATCGGCTATTACAGTAATGGAAATTTACCTACCACCCACCCCAAACTTTCAGATACATTTCATTACCAACCGCCTCCGGAAAGGACGACTAGCTGCCGTATGATTTGAGGACCTATGCAAAGAACTCCATGATCTCCACAGAGCAGGACTATAATTTGTCTTTGGACTCCCAGTCACATGGGAATGCCAGGCAATGAACTTGCCGACAGACCCGCCAAGGACGCAACCTCAGTGGAAACAACAGCACTGAGGGCCCCAGACACTGACTTTCTGTCACATCTGAGACATCGTATTGTAATATTTCCGGCTTTACAGCCATCATATTCAGGTACAAGGGACCCTAAAACAAAGAAGAGCATTCCACAAATTGTAGTTAAAGGTACATTAATATATGGCGCAGAAAGATAGACACTGGAGCAGAGGCAGAGAAACAGAGTACAAGCAGCAGAGATGGATGGAATAAGGAGGGCAGCCAAAATTTGCATGCCAGAGAAGAGAAGAAATAAGGAAAATCAGGAGATAATGGATATGAAACAACCAGTCGTGGTAAGAATTGAGAATAGAGCTCTTCAATGGTATGATCATGTACGGCGAGTGGAGCAAGGACGATGGACAAAGGCAATCGCAGAAAGTTCGCCGCCAGGAAGGAGGGAGCGCAGGCGGCCGATTCTACATCGAGAGAGTCTAACATTCTGTGTGGTGTCTGTTTTTTCTATTTCGTGTCTCCCTACCACTTTCGCGCAACGACGCTTTGAGCGTGTTTTTTAGAGAATTGACTAGTTTGAACCTGGGACCTGTTGCTGGTAAGGAGACGTCAGACCGCAGATGACATGTAGAATTCAGAAGAGTTCCGTGAGACTAGCGATGATATAACCAAATACTTAATGATTTCAGCGTCAGCTCCGCTGCACTCCCTGTAAAGGAATCTTAATACTAACTAAATTTAGTGGAAGGGGTTCAAGGCCTTCCTATTTTTAGTTAGCTGGTAAAATAACGTCGAAAAAGCAGTTAAGTTTACCATTGGAAATTTTATTCTACTTACAAAATATTGTTTATAAATTGCACTATTGATAAAAGGAAATATTTTAATACAGCATGATAAAAACCAACTGCGTTCAACAAAAATTTGAACGAATATTTCCTGACTAGGTTTCCAAGTTCTACAACGGATCGAAGGATGACCTATGCCATATCACATCTATAATCTAAGTTTAAATTAAGTTTCACAAAAGAGAAAACTGTCACAATGGTCTACAGTGATCCTCAATTATCTTTAATTACTTATCTAACTTGTCATAAATTACAGTGGCTGATGTGGCTTCTCAATAATTATATAACAGAAAAATCATCACGTTTCAGATTTTAACTTACGTAGCAAATGTGAATACCATGAGCTTCAATTGACGATCGACACTAGTATTACGTAAAAGGGGATGTAACAGATGAGACTTCTGCAGTTCTGAGTGAAGCCTTATGCACTCAAAACTGCGGCATCGCGTGCGTTCATTACCTTGTCGGTGTTCGTCAGGGGGCGGCGGACGGCACAGCTCCACGCACCTCGCCGTCTCGGAAGCAACTCTCTCCTAACTTCTCCTTACTACAATTTACCGAAGTTGGTTTAAAAAAAACTATCTGGCTGTGTTTTCATCTGACCAATCAGGGTCTCAATGTTAACCTTAAGCTCCGCCTACAAAAATTCTGTCTATCCAATGAGAAACGTTATACTTTTCGTGGTGGGGCAATGTTTTTGACGTTTGCAATGTAACAGAGACGCGAAAAAGTCTCACGCTAAAACTTGCAGCTGGTGTGGCCCTTTCAGTGTTATCGTAAGATCTATACTGTTCTTCTGGAGGGCTCTATCTTTTAACATGGGCTGGGGGGTGGTCCTGGTGGTTGGCTGGCGACGTGGGTGTCCGTCTCTTATCGTAGGGCCTTCTAGCTTAACACGGTTCTGCTCTCGGCTTCTGTTCTCGTTTCTTCCCTCGGAACTGCGTCTGTTTCACGGTGGGAAGGTATGACATGCATTTAGGCGTTCTTGTGTTACTCTGTGGTATTCCATTTGCTCACTCGTTGATCGAATTACTTTGGTTAATTTAATGTCAGGATTTATTCGGAGCTATGTGACATACTGCCGGATTTGCTTACCATGTCAGGGTTTTCATGGAAGGTGTTGGATTTGCCTGACACCTTACAAGAGGGAGTGATTGAATGCGGAGGAAGAGAGATCGGAAAGAGGAAGACTGTCTTTAGAGTGAACGTTGACGAATAGGAATACAGGGGCGCCCTTAAAAGTAAGTACATAAATGTAAACTATGTTGATGGCCAATAATACAGATAGTTTACTGCATCCAAATGACACTGGGAGTCCCTCGCGTATTACTGGTTGTCGTCACACGCAAATGGTGTTTTTAAAGTTTTGACTGAACCAAGCTCGAAAGGGCTAAAAGCAGGGAAAATCAAAAATCACTATAAAGATGCAGAAACGAAAGTGTAAAGGAATGCGTACATAAAACAACGCCGTTTGGTGACAGGACTGACGTTTTAATTAACTGACGGAACTAAAATATAGTCTTTTAAGTGAAACTAGTCATATGCGAGGTATTTAGACCTTCTGCTTCGACTTAAATACATCTATTCTTTCAAAAGGCTTTGCTGAAAAGTGGCAAAATTAATATGAACTGTGTTCTCATATCAGGCTTGGTTGCAGATTTAATTGATGGAATACATCCCACCTGTTTTCTCGCCGCTTATAAGAGGTGGTTCTGATTTCAAGTACGCAGCGGTAAAACTAATTTCTAGAAATGAAGCTAAATAGGAAAACTTCAACCTCTCGAAGAAAGCTGAGATACAATGAGGTGACAACAGTCATGAGATGGCGATATGCACATGCAGATGGCGGTAGTATCATAGATACAAGGTACTGGCGGAGTTTGTCATTTGTACTGAGGTGATTCACTGATTGCAGCCGCAAGACCGGAATTAACAGACTTTGAACGCGGAATGGTAGTAGGCGCTAGACGCATCGGAAAGTCAATTTCAAAAATCGTTAGGGAATTCAATATTCCGAGATCCACAGTGTCAAGAGTGTACCCATTAGGACACTGCGGTGAAATATGGGGTTAAGGGGCTATGACAGCAGACTATCGACGCGAGTGCCTTTGCTAACAGCACGACATCGCCTGCAGCGCCTCTAGTGGGCTCGTGACCATATAGGTTGGACCCTAGGCGACTGGAAAAGCGTGACCTGGCCAGATGAGTCCCGATTTCAGTTTGTAACAGGTAATGGTAGGGTTTGAGAGTGACGCAGACCCCACGAAGCCATGGACCCAAGTTGTAAAGAATCCGCTTTGCAAGCTGTCTAAAAATGGCTCTGAGCACTATGGCACTTAACTTCTGAGATCATCAGCCCCCTATAACTTAGAACTACTTAAACCTAACTAACCTAAGGACATCACACACATCCAATCCCGAAGCAGGATTCGAACCTGCGACCGTAGCGGTCGCGCGGTTCCAGACTGTAGCGCCTAGAACCGCTCGGCCACCCCGGCCGGCTTGCAAGCTGGTCGTGGCTCCATAATGGTGTGGGCTATGCTTAAATTGAATGGAGTGGGTCCTTCGATCCAACGGAACCGAATAGTTCCGCTACGTGGAGACCATTTGCAGCCATTAATGGGGTACATGTTCCCAGACAACAATGGAATTTTTATGGATGACAACGCGTCATGTCACCGGGCTACAATTGTTCGCGATTGGTTTGAGAACATCCAGGACAGTTCGAGCAAATAATTTGGCCCCTGCCGCGCGGGATTAGGCGACCGGTCTAAGTCGCTGCAGTCATGGACTGTGCGGCTGATCCCGGTGGAGGTTCAAGTCCTCCCTCGGGCGTGGGTGTGTGTGTTTGTCCTTAGGATAGTTTAGGTTAAGTAGTGTGTAAGCTTAGGGACTGATTACCTTAGCAGTTAAGTCCCATAAGTTTTCACACGCATTTGAACAATTTGGTCACACATCTAACTTTCGTGTCACGTAGTCGAAAGGTCGTGTGCAAAATCCTGCACCGCCTTATAATGGTACAGCCTCCCAACCAGGACTCATATCAAATGTCCGATACAACCTTCCTTTTTTTTTGGATCCGGATAGTTATCAGACAATTCAGTGCTTCCTAAGGCCTTGTATGTGTATCCTGTCCTATTTCATAAAAAACTTGATATTCATTGCGAGGGGGTGTGGAATGTTCTGGAAGTATGTGCGTTGTCATAATTATCAGTGGATTGTTGTCATTGATAAAATTATGTACATATACTAAATTAAGTAACTAATCAAGAAATTGGAGTAATAAGTCCTTAGAAATAAATAACTAGAGACTGCAGAGATGTTAGCATGATAAATCAATGCTTATAATTAACAAAATTGCACTGTAAAGATCCATTAACCTTAGACCTCAGTATCTTGAGAAATAGCTTAGAAGTTATTACCAACCGATGTATTTTCATTTGTTCTTTATTTTTATGTCTTCCTCTGTAATTAATATTCTTTGTAATTACATTTCTAATTAACTCTCCAATTGTTTACATCTCACAGTTTTCCAGTTTCCAGAATTTGAGGCCTTATTTGTACGTTGTATGTATTTAATCGGATAAAGCACGAGCCCAGTACTGCCATTACATGTTAGTAACCAAATCCAAATTGTAATTAATTACGTAACTAAAAATGATATGAGAGACATTATTGTAATTAAAGTTCAGAAAGATTTTCTTATGGAAAACTAAAGATGTTACTATAAAAGATTGTCATTGAATATTGTTGGAAGCTATTGTTAAAATTCTATATGAAGCAATGGAGCGATGCTGCGACAAGTCGGTTTTGAAGTCACTCTTGTTAGTCAAAGAGATCAGTGAAGTCTGTCCGTGTTTTGTTTACACGACGAGTGCGCAGTTCGGATGTCAATTAATGTGAATAAAATTTTGTGAAGCACGAAAATTTTCCACTCATTCATCAGTGGACCAGACAGAAGAAAATTAAGCTAAGTAACATTCAACATGAATCGTTACAGCCTACACTTTCGCAACTGCGGACTGCAACGAAGACAGCATGGCCTCTTACTTCTGCAGGGGACTTCCAGCGACTTGTTGAGTCCACGCCACGTGGATCAGCTGCGCTAGGACGGGCGAAAGGTGGTCCCACACGATATTGGGAGGTATACCATGGCTTTTTGTCACTTGAGTGTAATACGCGTAAGTGAAGGATATCTATGAACAGGGACAGATAATTTGAAGCAATATTGTGTAGTCTCTGTTACCTTACATCAGAACCAACTTCTATTACTTAGAATTTAGGATACAGCGACGAAAATAACAGTTTACATTTTCAGCAATCTCCGTAGAACAGATCGATTCGAATATGAAAAGAGGCACGAGTAAAATAGAGTTATATTCCAAACTTGCAGGTTTAATTCCTTTCCCTTTTGGCATATCATACTGTTGTATGCGCTTCCCTTAGTATATTTTATGTACTATGCGGTGGTTGGGGGCGAACTCGGATGAGAAAGTCTCTCAGCTCAGATAATAAATATGGGAACAACCGTACCTTCCCAAACCTTTTAACATACAATCGCCTCCCCCCCCCCTTTTAGATCCCATAACTTCCTCTACTTCTACTGCGTGTATTTCTTCTCCTTTAATCCACCTCGTGAACGTAAAACACATCACATATTAATCAAGACGAGAAGGCTACTAATCTTCGAAACCCGACTGTTTTCGTCGCACCATAGACTTCAAGTTGGTCCCCTTAAATTATGTTTATTGAAGACGTGCTGGGAAATATCTGCCATCCTAGGAGCGTAACTCGTTCTTGAACCAGTGACGAAGGCTTCCAGCACAACCTGTTTAACAAAAGGAAGAGAAAGGCCAATCATGTCCCAATTGAAGGAATCCTTCTTTCCTCTCTCTCTCTCTCTCTCTCTCTCTCTCTCTCTCTCTCTATCTATCTATCTCATATACAGGGTGTTACAAAAAGGTACGGCCAAACTTTCAGGAAACATTCCTCACGCACAAATAAAGAAAAGATGTTATATGGACATGTGTCCGGAAACGCTTAATTTCCATGTTAGAGCTCATTTTAGTTTCGTCAGTATGTACTGTACTTCCTCGATTCACCGCCAGTTGGCCCAATTGAAGGAAGGTAATGTTGACTTCGGTGCTTGTGTTGACATGCGACTCATTTCTGTGAACGTTTGGGCAGGCATTGTTGGTGACGTCTTGATTGGGCCCCATGTTCTTCCACCTACGCTCAATGGAGCACGTTATCATAATTTCATACGGGATACTCTACCTGTGCTGCTAGAACATGTGCCTTTACAAGTACGACACAACGTGTGATTCATGCACGATGGAGCTCCTGCACATTTCAGTCGAAGTGTTCGTACGCTTCTCAACAACAGATTCGGTGACCGATGGACTGGTAGAGGCGGACCAATTCCATGGCCTCCACGCTCTCTTGACCTCAACCCTGTTGACTTTCATTTATGGGGGCATTGAAAGCTCATGTCTACGCAACCCCGGTACCAAATGTAGAGACTCTTCGTGCTCGTATTGTGGACGGCTGTGATACAATACGCCATTCTCCAGGGCTGCATCAGCGCATTAGGGATTCCATGCGACGGAGGGTGGATGCATGTATCCTCGCTAACGGAGGACATTTTGAACATTTCCTGTAACAAAGTGTTGGTACGTTCTGTGGCTGTGTGTATCCATTCCATGATTAATGTGATTTGAAGATAAGTAATAAAAAAATGAGCTCTAACATGGAAAGTAAGCGTTTCCGGACACATGTCCACGTAACATATTTTCTTTATTTGTGTGTGAGGAATGTTTCCTGAAAGTTTGGCCGTACCTTTTTGTAACACCCTGTATGTAAATTATTCACCGATCTCTCAACATGTGTCCTGTCACCCTTTCCCCTCATCTTGTCGATGTTTGCCACATGTTTGGTTCTAGGCGCTGCAATCTGGAACCGCGCGACCGCTACGGTCGCAGTTTCGAATCCTACCTCGGGCATGGATGTGTGTGATGTCCTTAGGTTAGTTAGGTTTACGTAGTTCTAAGTTCCAGGGGACTGATGACCTCAGAAGTTAAGTCCCATAGTGCTCAGTGCCATTTGAACCCACATGTTTGTCTCCTCGTCGATTTCGTGAAGAAACTCTTTATTTCGTATCTCATGAGTACATCTTTCAACATCCTTCTCTAGCACAACATTCCAAACGCTTAAAATTTCTTCTCCAGTTTTCCTAGTCCGTGATTCACTTCCATACAACGTTGAGTTCCAAACGTACATTCCCACAAAGTTCTTCCTTCATTTGCCAGGAATGCTCTCTTTGTTTGCTTCTAGACTCCTTTCTATGTACTATTTGCTTCAGTCCGCCATGTGCTCTTTTCCCTCTCAGGTAGCAGAATTCCCTGTATTTGTGTACTCTGTTGGGCAGCCGCCTTGCCGCAGTGGATACACCAGTTCCCGTCGGATCATAAAGTGCTGTATGGCGTGGCCGGCACCTTTATGGGTGACCATTCGGGCCGCCATTCGCTGTTGCCATTTTTCGGAGTGCACTCAGCCTCGCGATGCCAATTGATAAGCTACTCGACCGAATAGTAGGGGCTCCGGTCAAAGAAAACCATCACACACCCCCTCCTATCCGCATCCTCAGCTGAGTATGACACGGCGGTCCGTTGGTACCGATGGTCCACTTTTGACCTGAAGACCTAGTGCTGCTGATACTGCTGTCTACTTTTTTGTCCCCAATTTTTATGTTATGTTCGCCGCGAATCTCATTTCTAATTATCTTTCTTCGAATAACTCTCAATCCACATTGTGTACTCATTTTGTGTATCATCATATAGCTGATCCTAAATTTTCTTTTCGATTTAGCTTAACAGCCTTAACGGGAATGTTGGGCGATGTATGTCGCTTATCAACCGTCCGTCGCTGGCCGGTGTGGCCGTGCGGTTCTAGGCGCGTCAGTCTGGAGATGCGTGATCGCTCCGGTCGCAGGTTCGAATCCTGCCTCGGGCATGGATGTGTGTGATGTCCTTAGGTTAGTTACGTTTAAGTAGTTCTAAGTTCTAGGGGACTGAGGACCTCAGAAGTTAAGTCCCATAGTGCTCAGAGCCATTTGAACCATTTTTGAACCGTCCGTCAATATGAGATTTGGTAGAATAACTGGGCGCTGTACGAAGCGAAGAAAAGCGAACGTCCAACAGTGAACGTGAGTCCTCTCTTGAGTAAATGCTAGGCATGCATGAGAAAACGGCATTCAGCCGTGTTCGGTTTGCATTCGCTTGTGTCCTCTCGTGTTCCGCTGGTTGTCGGTCTTTTAGCGAACCGTGTCCTCTCCATTTGGCCATTATCACTACGGAAAGCTTTCGTCTGTCGTCTTGTCTACTTGGCTGTTGACATGAGCTGAGGGAACGATGTCGTGTTCCGAAGAGAATGTAAATTTGCTAATAGAAGAATACACATATCATACTTGCTTGATCCAAGAGATGCACAACACGAATGCCGAAGGAAGAAGGTAAAGGTTTCTTAAAAAATTGCCGAAGCACTCAAAGGTCCTAGTTAGGATGTGAGAACACTGATGAATTCATTAGAAGCTTACATCAGACGAGACCTAAGTGAGTAAGCATAAGCTTTGTAATTCTCTTTGATAAAAAGGAAAAGTACAGTAAATTTCCTTGAAAGTAAACATGTGCTAAAGTCTGCTGATCGCTCACGTAGTTCTCGGTCACGGTACTTAATTACATGGCTGCCGTATCAGTCTAACACTGTTATGTTAGTGATGTTTGCTGATAAATCCCAAATGTTTTACCCAGGGTAACACTATGTGCCTTCTAACGAATAACATAACAGCTTTTACCAAGTAGTTTACGTGATAGGTCTTGGGTATACTTCAGTAATAATATATTATTGACATTATCTTCCTTAAAAGTACTTTAACAAAAACCTTGAAGTGCTTCCATGGGCGACTGCGTACAGAAACTACGTAACATGTAGCCGCTACTGAAATGCGAATCAATCACAAACGTAAATGTCTCCGATTCCTAATAACCAGAGTGTATATACCAGACTGACTTCAGTTTTTGTTGATCATCAGATATTAGCGTTCTGTTTTTACGTTTCCTGCTCAACTGCAATGAGAAGACAGCAACAAGAGTTAACTGGCAATGTGCAAAGTTTTGGACTAAAGCTAAAGAAAGCTGGAGTATCAGTTCAGTGCACCGCCTCCACATGTCTAACGCTTGCTACAACCAGTGACGCCTGAATCTTTCCTCTGCTACTCCATTCACCTTTCTTCCCAAACAGTGCACTCGTCATTGCAAGATAATGTTCTCTGCTTACGAAAATTTTGCATTCTGGCTCCAACTATATGAATGCATTGGCCAAAGCCATGAAAACATCGCGAGAAAAGTGTGTGTTATGTGAGCGTAATAAATGGTCTTTGAAGAGGATTGTGACGAAAACTAAGAGGACGACAACTGCAAAAGTCACTGCAGAACTAACGTCGCACTCGCACCCTGCCAGCCCAAAAATAAAATGAAGGGATCACCTTTCCGCTACTAACCAGTTGTAGTTGTTTTTCTATTCCGCGATCGGTTATCTCAATATCTGCCATTTTGACGTTCGTACGACGATTGAAAGAAGGGACCATATTACGATCTTCCGTGGTGAAACAGTCTCGGAAGACTGAATTCGGCATTTCGGCCTTCTCACTATCACCTTCCGTTTCGATGCCAGTACGGTCACTGATTGAATGAATAGGTGTTTTGACCCACTCACTGATTTTACACACTGCCAAAACCTATTAGGGTATTTCACAGATCGGTAGACAAAGCTTTACTTTCGAAGTACACTACTGGCCATTACAATTGCTACACCAAGAAGAAATGCAGATGATAAACGGGTATTCATTGGACAAATATATTATACTAGAACTGACATGTGATTACATTTTCACGCAATTTGGGTGCATAGATCCTGAGAAATCAGTCCACAGAACAACCACCTCTGGCCGTAGTAACGGCCTTGATACACCTGGGCATTGAGTCAAACAGAGCCTGGATGGCGTGTACAGGTACAGCTGCCCATGCAGCTTCAACACGATACCACAGTTCATCAAGAGTAGTGACTGCCGTATTGTGACGAGCCAGTTGCTCGGCCACCATTGACCAGACATTTTCAATTGGTGACAGATCTGGAGAATGTGCTGGCCAGGGCAGCGGTCGAACATTTTCTGTATCCAGAAAGGCCCGCAGAGTACCTGCAACATGCGATCGTACATTATCCTGCTGAAATGTAGGGGTTCGCATGGATCGAATGAAGGGTAGAGCCACGGGTCGTAACACATCTGAAATGTAACTGTTCAAAGTGCCGTCAATGCGAGCAATAGGTGACCGAGACGTGTAACAAATGGCACCCCATACCATCACGCCGGGTGATACGCCAGTATGGTGATGACGAATACACGCTTCCAATGTGCGTTCACCGCGATGTCGCCAAACACGGATGTGATCATCATGATGCTGTAAACAGAACCTGGATTCATCCGAAAAAATGACGTTTTGCGATTCGTGCACCCAGGTTCGTCGTTGAGTACACCATCGCCGGCGCTCCTGTCTGTGATGCAGCGTCAAGGGTAACCGCAGCCACGGTCTCCGAGTTGATAGTCCATGCTGCTGCAAACGTCGTCGAACTGTTCGTCGACTGAGGGATCGAGACGTGGCTGCACGATCCGTTACAGCCATGCGGATAAGATGCCTGTCATCTCGACTGCTAATGATACGAGGCCGTTGGGATCCAGGATGGCGTTCCGTGTTACCCTCCTGAACCCACCGATTCCTTATTCTGCTAACAGTCATTGGATCTCGACCAATGCGAGCAGCAATGTCGCGATACGATAATCCGCAATCGCGATAGGCTCCAATCTGACCTTTATCAAAGTGGAAACGTGATAGTACGCATTTCTCCTCCTTACACGAGGCATCACAACAACGTTTCACCAGGCAACGCTGGTCAACTTCTGTCTGTGTATGAGAAATCGATTGGAAACTTTCCTCATGTCAGCACGTTGTATGTGTCGCCACCGGCGCCAACCTTGTGTGAATGCTCTGAAAAGCTAATCATTTGCATATCACAGCATGTTCTTCTTAAATTTCGCATCTGTAGCACGTCATCTTCGTGGTGTAGCAATTTTAATGGCCAGTAGTGTATTTGAATGCTTCTCTCAACTCTCTCCTTACGCTCATTTTCGCTTCGTTCAGACTTTGTTTGACAGCTGGGTTTTTACTTCTCTTGAATCCGAGGCGAAGTTCTTTTGTTCAGAAGTTCTGTAACGCTGCTATTATACGATGGTGGGCCTTCCCCATCCTTTAAGCCCTTACTCGGAGCACATTTGTCTAGGGCATATATCTGTAATGTTATATCCTGTCTGCCGATTATTAGTGACAAAAAAGAGCAACGTAGCATTGATAGGCTATGTTCGTTATCTCACGTTTCCTTGCGTTCACTCTCGTGAACGGTACTGGCGATCTGTCGTTCGCTTGTGTACGCTTCTATCCGCTCCAGTGTGAAGAGTACTTAAAACGGAGCCAGTGAGCGCCGCTGGGCCGGCTTTTATGAGTCACAAGGAGGGTGCCCCAGATCCGGCTGGCGACAGCGGCCGCTGCTGGGGTCGTTGACCCCCGGGGCGCTCTGCCAGCGGCTGGCCGGCCTGTCCTTCCCTGAGGTCGTATGCTGCTGCCGCTGCCGGCGCCTTTCGTCCTCCGCGCCTCCCCACGTGGTTCGCACGCTCCGGAGATGTCGCCGCATACTCAGTATGTGTGGAAACGTGGCCATCTTCCCACCGGCTGTCCCAGCCAGTCAGCTGGCTTGGCGTGCCGTTATACGCGGCCAACTGCTTATCTAAATCTGCGTTTGTATTCCACACACCACTCTAGGCTGTATGCTGTATGGCGAGAGGCACATACCACTCCCCCTCCCCCCCCCCTCCCCCCGCTCCCCCATCTCTATCCTCTTCCCTGTCCCATCCACTTATCCACTTCTGCTCCTATTCTACGAGGGTCACTCCGAAAGAAACGCACACCATTTTTTTAAATCCATCTTTTATTCTACATGTTTGAAAGTCTTACAATGTGTAGATACATCCTTTAGGAACAATATTTTCATTTCTCCACATAATTTCCATCCCTCTCAACTGCCTTACGCCATCTTGCATCTTGGAACCAGCGCCTGTATACACGCACGGTAAAATTCTGGACCAACCTGTTGGAGCCACCGTTTGGCAGCGTGCACAAGGGAGTCATCATCTTCAAACCTTGTTCCACAAAGAGAGTCTTTCAGTTTCCCGAAGAGATGATAATCACATGGAGCCAGGTCAGGACTGTAAGGCGGGTGTTTCAGTGTTGTCCATCCGAGTTTTGTGATCACTTCCACGGTTTTTTGACTGACATGTGGCCGTGCATTGTGGTGACACAGCAAAACATCCTGCTTTTGCCGATGTGGTCCAACACGACTCAGTCCAGCTTGAAGTTTCTTCAGTGTCGTCACATATCCATCAGAATTTATGGTGGTTCCACTTGGCATGATGTCCACAAGAAAGAGTCCTTCGGAATCGAAAAACACCGTAGCCAGCAGAAGGTGTGGTTTTGATTTTTTTTTCCCTTTGGTGAAATGGTTCAAAAGGCTCTGAGCACTATGCGACTTAACTTCTGAGGTCATCAGTCGCCTAGAACTTAGAACTAATTAAACCTAACTAACCTAAGGACATGACACACATCTATGCCCGAGGCAGGGTTCGAACCTGCGACCGTAGCGGTCGCTCGGCTCCAGACTGTAGCGCCTAGAGCCGCACGGCCACGCCGGCCGGCATTTTTGGGTGAATTTGCATGATGCCACTCCACTGATTGCCTCTTCGTCTCTGGTGAAAAATGATGGAGCCATGTTTCATCAACTGTCACAATTCTTCCAAGAAATTCATCTCCACCATTCTCGAAGTTCGCTGCATACCATTTTTCTTGTTTCTTTGTGAGCCACTGTCAAGATCCTGGGAACCCACCTGGCACAAACCTTTTTTAACGCCAACACTTTCAGTATTCTGCTAACACTTCCTTCCCCTATCCCAACGTAGCGTGACATTTCGTTCACTGTGATGGGTCTGGCAGCAGTCACTTAACTCTGCACATTGTCTGGAGTATGTGCAGTACGAGGCCTGCCGCTGCGAGGACAATCCTCAATATTGCCATGCCCGCTTTCATCACTTAACCTGCTTGCCCACCGACTGACTATACTGCGATCGACAGCAGCATCTCAATACACCTTTTTCAACCTCTTGTGGATGTTTCCCACTGTCTAGTTTTCCCACTGTTTCGTTTTCAGAAATTCTATGACAGCACGTTGCTTCTGACGAACGTCAAGTGTAACAGCCATCTTGAAGACATGCTGTGACGGCGTCTCTAAAGGGAACAGGCTGAACTAAGTTTGAAAACAAGCGGGAAGGATGTATCTATACACTGTAAAACTTTTTTTTTTTTTTTTTGAGTGACCCTCGTATTTGCCGGATGACATGCAGGAAGACTTTTCGATATACCTCATCTGTTGGCTGGAAATGAAAAATACAGAAAATTCTTGGGCAGCCATCAACGACCAGCTTACATGACGAAACTAGAATGCGAAACCAGTTTCGAAACCTGCACATATGTCGCGCACGTTTACGCAAGTCGCTGACGAAACTATACAATTCAGACTTGTTCCAGTTTTGGTGGATGATTTGAGCCTAGTCGTGTCGGCAGCATGTCAACAAAGTTAAATATGAAGTAGGGACTAAGCTAATTGTTCGCTTCTTGGGTATCTACGTTCTAAATAGGTGACTGAGTTTTCAATCATGCTGATAACGAAAACCAGAAGCGACGTATCGCTGCACTTGAGGCTGTCCTACGTGACCTGAGTGTGGATGGACTGGTGAGCTAAAGAGAAAAATTCGGTTCCCTAGAAACATTTACACAAATGCTTTATGAAATGTACAAGCAAGATAACATATAGTTGTGGAACAGACAACGTGAACTGTAGAGACGAATACGAGTCCTCACTCCACAAAAAACATATTTTGATCTGTAGTTTCATTTCTGTTGACAATGCTCCAAGAATTATAGGATCTTTCTTCCTTGTCTTCGTTAACTTAGTTGATGAGAAACTAACTTCTAGGGCGATGTTCTCTGATAGTTGAAATTACTTCACGGTCTAAACTAACTAACTCCGTCTACAGGCCGCAAGCGACCCATCGGGACCATCCGACCGCCGTATCATCCTCAGGTGAGGATGCGGATAGGAGGGGCATGGGGTCAGCACACCGCTCTCCCGGTCGTTATGACGGTTTTCTTTGACCGGAGCCGCTACTATTCGGTCGAGTAGCTCCTCAATTGGCATCACGAGGCTGAGTGCACCCCGAAAAATGGCAACAGCACGTGGCGGCGGGATGGTGACCCATCCAAGCGCCGGCCACGCCCGACAGCGCTTAACTTCGGTGATCTCACGGGAACCGGTGTATCCACTGTGGCAAGGCCGTTGCCACTACTTCACGGTCTACCACAAAAATTTCTTTCTCCAGGAGTGCGGACTTTTTATATTATTTTTTTAAAATCCAATCACGCCCCCAAACCTGTCCCATTTCTTTCCTTATGTGCCGATTTCATACAGGCATGTATTAACTCCTATACCTCTCGTGCACCTGCCAAAACTTTCATTTCAGGGACGACTTCGGCACTCACAAAACTACAAAATCAAATGTACGCTAGTGTCGCTGTGTCTACTGTTGTACACGAAAACAGTTTCGAAAAACTGATTTCACAAATCGAGTTTCACGACTTAAGTTCGTCGTGCAAAGTGGCCTACACACAGAATTTACTGAATGGCAACTGAGACGGATTTACTCAGACACTGGAAGGGACACGTTTCAGTTTCTTCCTGATGTAAACGAATGGCATCCAAACAGGGGACTGGTCCACTATATTTCCGAGAATGTTGCATATCAAAATTACGTAAATAGAATTTGTAAGATAAAAATGATCAAAAATGAGATTTTCACTTTGCAGCGGAGTGTGCGCTGATATGAAACTTCCTGGCAGATTAAAACTGTGTGCCCGACCGAGACTCGAACTCTGGACCTTTGCCTTTCGCGGGCACGTGCTCTACCAACTGAGCTAACGAAGCAAAGGTCCCGAGTTCGAGTCTCGGTCGGGCACACAGTTTTAATCTGCCAGGAAGTTTCATATCAGCGCACACTCCGCTGCAGAGTGAAAATCTCATTCTGGAAACATCCCCCAGGCTGTGGCTAAGCCATGTCTCCGCAATATCCTTTCTTTCAGGAGTGCTAGTTCTGCAAGTTTCGCAGGAGACCTTCTGTAAAGTTTGGAAGGTAGGAGACGAGGTATTGTCAGAAGTAAAGCTGTGAGTACCGGGCGTGAGTCGTGCTTCGGTAGCTCAGTTGGTAGAGCACTTGCCCGCGAAAGGCAAAGGTCCCGAGTTCGAGTCTCGGTTGGGCACACAGTTTTAATCTGCCAGGAAGTTTCATATCAGCGCACACTCCGCTGCAGAGTGAAAATCTCATTCTGGAAACATCCCCCAGGCTGTGGCTAAGCCATGTCTCCGCAATATCCTTTCTTTCAGGAGTGCTAGTTCTGCAAGTTTCGCATGAGAGCTTCTGTAAAGTTTGGAAGGTAGGAGACGAGGTACTGGCAGAAGTAAAGCTGTGAGTACCGGGCGTGAGTCGTGCTTCGGTAGCTCAGTTGGTAGAGCACTTGCCCGCGAAAGGCAAAGGTCCCGAGTTCGAGTCTCGGTCGGGCACACAGTTTTAATCTGCCAGGAAGTTTCAAAAATGATCAACTTTGCGACTGAGGAGAACTCGGCAAACCAGATCATGTTGTATGGGCTTGTCTCATAGTTGAAGAAACAAACGATTTTTGGGCAAGCTTTAAGAAGTATAACTAAAACGTAATTAGAGAAAAACCGAACTTTGCTACCCTAGGTCCTCTAGCTGACACTGTCTCAGAAAAAGAAGGCTAACTATAGCCAACAGACACCTCATCAGGGGTGAGTGGGACATGTAGAAGGCCCAAGGGAACGAGAATGAAGGTAGTTAATTCTGCGATTCCTAGGTCCACTGATGGAAGAGTGGTGGGGGGTCGCCGGAAGTGTACCTAAGCAAAACCGAGAAGAATCAGTGAAAAATACCGTATCAACTCAATAATAAGCTGCCACCACGTGTAAGCCACACAACTAAATTTCGAAGGAGAAATAAAAATTATTTGCCAAAAATAAGCAGCCCACTGACTGAGAGGAGAAAAATTACTAGAAATTTACTCGTACTTACATGCAAGACGTAGGTATGTAGCGTAAACATTTGATCAACACACAATACAACAAATTGGCACCTAACATATCGGCACTATATATTGTCGTATTCAGTCTCTTCACTAGCAGCACCAGGATTCACTTCATCACTGTCAGTCTCAATCCTACCATTTTCTTCATTCTCTTCCCACAGTATGTTATCCGCGTCGTCACACAGTGCATTTGATATGCATTGTTTCTTGAACCCCTTGACGATGGACTCTGATGATGTGGAGAACTATGAAGCAAGACTCCACTAGCACAGAAGGATGACTGATGGCTTCTTAATCTCATTAGATGGCGTAAGTGCTTGGTCTTCTTCCGGAAGCCATCTGAATATATTTTTCGGAGATCGTCCTTGAACGGCTTGTTCCTGACCACATTTAGCACAACTAGTTTTCAAGTCATTCCTCTGGGCATTGCGACAATGTCTGTCTTTGTGCAGGAAGTCTATTTTTTATTTCAGCTGTTAGATGTCTTAAAAGCATCCAAAACTAGCATGGCTCTCTTAGCAAACAGTGACCCAGATTTGTTATTCCAAACAGTAGGCAGCCATCAACAATCAATTGTGATGTCATCCATCTCTTTCTTTGGCAGCGAATCACCAAGTCCTTAGCAAAATTTTCTTTGGGGATAGTTTTTCTCTTCAGAATAGCATAAGGCTGTAGCAACTAACGCCACAGTTATTCTACTATTTTCATTCCTGGGTCCTCTTTAATGTCACTCTTTTTTTCCCTTTTAGTGTCTGCTGTCGTATTGCTTCGCATGTCAAAAAATACAGACGTTCCGTCAGTATTGCCAATATGTTGAAAAGAGTATGAGTGACACTTTCGCAAATCGATGACGTACCGTTGTAAGTTAACCAGGTTCTCATCGAAATGCAAAAGATCTAATAAAGAGACTGCCCACAATACGCTTTTCCGTCCTCTTTGGAATACTGCAGCGCGGTGTGGGATCCTTACCAGATAGGATTAACGAAGTACATCGAGAAAGTTCAAAGAAGAGCAGCACGTTTCGTATTATCGAGAAATAGAGGAGAGAGTGTCACTGACATGATACAGGATTTTGGGTGGACATCATTGAAACAAATGCGTTTTTCGTTACCTCGGAATCTTCTCAGGAAATTCCAATCACCAACTTTCTCCTACGAATGCGAAAATATATTGTTCACGCCGACCTACGTAGGGAGAAATGATCATCATAATAAAATATATAGGTGATCGTTCTTTCCCCGCGCTGTTCGAGATTGAAATAATAGAGAATTATTGTGAAGGTGGTTCGATGAAGTTAACTGTGATTTACAGAGCATCCATGTAGATGAAATCTGCTGCCGTCAATTGTGTTGGTATAGTACTTCGTTGGAGAGCGAGGCCATTTCACAGTATAAACAGACCGCACCAGCCAATACTCCACGGAATTCTTATTTTGATACATTTAAGACAGTTTTGATTTTAAGTTCTTCAATTGGATACTTTCCTCTTATCTCGCACATAGGAAATTATTCTAGCTTCAAGTTCCACATATTTGTCGCATTTCGCTCCCATGAATGATTTTTCGTTGAAACTGTCTCCTCCTGGTTTTCTTCTGAAGCGAGCCGGCGTGGCACGTTAGCTTCGTCCAGTCCACATTTTCTTCCGGCTTCGTTGTTGGTCGTGGTTTTGGCATAAAGTTCAGCCGTAAGTTTGAAGCTTGCACCGTAACTGCGCCGAATTCCCTGGCTTGATGATGTTTGTCGTTCTAAATGGTAGTTCATATCGACATAAATAAGGCTTTCTTACCAGAATACAAATAAAACTGAATTTTAAGCTAACGAAACAATACTGGTTGACTTACGCAACGTTAACGCCAATAAAATGCTGGTAGATGTTACCATTATTGCGTTATAAATTTCCTTGCTGCCACTTTCGTTTACAGACGCTAATTTTATCTTTGCAAATGAGTATAATTTTATTACAGCAAGGGTGAAACTTGGATAAGCGGATTATTTTCAGGCCAATACGGAAAATACTGCTCATCTGACCTGTTGCCGTGGTGGTTGGAAGCAGCGAGACATTGCTGCACCCGATAGCGTGGCCGTTCTCGTAGGCAATATACTGAGAAACTGCACTGCCGAAAAATAATTGCCGAGGGTGTGGCCGAGCGGTTCTAGGCGCTTTAGTCTGGACCCGCGAGACCGCTACCGTCGCAGGTTCGAATCCTGCCTCGGGCATGGTTGTGTGTGATGTCCTTAGGTTAGTTAGGTTTAAGTAGTTCTAAGTTCTAGGGGACTGATGACCTCAGAAGTTAAGTGCCATAGTGCTCAGAGCCATTTGAACCAACCATTTTTGTTCGGAAGTACGATGCGAACGAACAGGCACTGCGGCAACTACACCTGTTATGAAATACTCGCTGATGAAATTCCATCAGCTGTATAATGGAATGACGGCAATGAAAATTTGTGCCAAAACGGGCTGAAACTTTGTGCCTGGGGCCCTATTCTATATCGTTCATAGCGATCGGTGCAGTAGGTTAGTCTCGGTAGTGACATCAGATTTTGGTTTTCGGTACGGTCCTGTCGTTCGGTTAGCCGTGGTTTATTTACACCTATAATTTGTTATTTTAAACACATTGAGCGATTTTAGCTTGGGATTTAGTGATTGTGTTTCTAAAGAATCACCACAGGACGCGTCCAGTTAGAAAGTGAGTTCATAACAATTTTCCTTTGTTAGGAATATGGTTAGCTTAGGTTGTTACTGTGAATGATTACAACATCCAAAAAACGTTTTACGTCAATATTCTCTCAAAATACCTGTTATTTTATGCAATTAAGAGTTTAAAGGTCATTAAATATCAAGACACTGAATGTGCTTACATACATTACATGAGTGTTAGCTGAAATTACTAGTGACTTCGCGTACTCTTTTCCGCAAATAATTTACTTATTAACTATCGGAAAGCGTTTAAAACTTTTAAGCAACAATGCAAAGGAATTTTGTGAAGCGTGATAGAGGAAACCATCCAAAATTTCATGCATTTACGGCTTACTCCCTCATCATCTCTTTTAGAGATTTCCCTTTCGCTCAAGATTTATTGTTGCAACAGTGGATATGGACTACATGAAATGATTACATTTACAGATCAACAGCACGAGCTGTTCTGAGGTACCCGGTATCGACCCATGCTCTGAAACACCCATATTTGTACGTGGAGTAGCCTCCACGGGCGGCAATGCAGGCGCTGACTCTGTCATCCAGTCGACTTCACAGATGCCGAGTACTGTCCTGGGATACGTTATGTTACTCTTGCTCAACCTGTTCACGTACGTCTGTCAGAGTTGCTGATTGAGTCACACAAGTCACTTCTCGTCCCGTCATATCTCACACGTGCTCGATGGAGACAAGTCCGGAAGTCGTGTTGGACAGGAAAGTTACTGAACATCTTGTAGATCACGTTGAATTTCATGGGCAATGTGTGGACGAGCATTATCCTGTTCGAATAACACATCCCTTCCTGTTGCAATAACGAAAAGAAAAAGAAAAAACGGGTCTAATAACATTCTACACGTACCGAGCGCTGGTTAGTGTCCTCTCCAGGAACACCTAAGGTGTAAGATACACTCCTGGAAATTGAAATAAGAACACCGTGAATTCATTGTCCCAGGAAGGGGAAACTTTATTGACACATTCCTGGGGTCAGATACATCACATGATCACACTGACAGAACCACAGGCACATAGACACAGGCAACAGAACATGCACAAGGTCGGCACTAGTACAGTGTATATCCACCTTTCGCAGCAATGCAGGCTGCTATTCTCCCATGGAGACGATCGTAGAGATGGTGGATGTAGTCCTGTGGAACGGCTTGCCATGCCATTTCCACCTGGCGCCTCAGATGGACCAGCGTTCGTGCTGGACGTGCAGACCGCGTGAGACGACGCTTCAACCAGTCCCAAACATGCTCAATGGGGGACAGATCCGGAGATCTTGCTGGCCAGGGTAGTTGACTTACACCTTCTAGAGCACGTTGGGTGGCACGGGATACATGCGGACGAGCATTGTCCTGTTGGAACAGCAAGTTCCCGTGCCGGTCTAGGAATGGTAGAACGATGGGTTCGATGACGGTTTGGATGTACCGTGCACTATTCAGTGTCCCCTCGACGATCACCAGTGGTGTACGGCCAGTGCAGAAGATCGCTCCCCACACCATGATGCCGGGTGTTGGCCCTGTGTGCCTCGGTCGTATGCAGTCCTGATTGTGGCGCTCACCTGCACGGCGCCAAACACGCATACGACCATCATTGGCACCAAGGCAGAAGCGACTCTCATCGCTGAAGACGACACGTCTCCATTCGTCCCTCCATTCACGCCTGTCGCGACACCACTGGACGCGGGTTGCACGATGTTGGGGCGTGAGCGGAAGACGGCCTAACGGTGTGCGGGACCGTAGCCCAGCTTCATGGAGACGGTTGCGAATGGTCCTCGCCGATACCCCAGGAGCAACAGTGTCCCTAATTTGCTGGGAAGTGGCGGTGCGGTCCCCTACGGCACTGCGTAGGATCCTACGGTCTTGGCGTGCATCCGTGCGTCGCTGCGGTCCGGTCCCAGGTCGACGGGCACGTGCACATTTCGCCGACCACTGGCGACAACATCGATGTACTGTGGAGACCTCACGCCCCACGTGTTGAGCAATTCGGCGGTACGTCCACCCGGCCTCCCGCATGCCCACTATACGCCCTCGCTCAAAGTCCGTCAACTGCACATACGGTCCACGTCCACGCTGTCGCGGCATGCTACCAGTGTTAAAGACTGCGATGGAGCTCCGTATGCCACGGCAAACTGGCTGACACTGACGGCGGCGGTGCACAAACGCTGCGCAGCTAGCGCCATTCGACGGCCAACACCGCGGTTCCTGGTGTGTCCGCTGTGCCGTGCGTGTGATCATTGCTTGTACAGCACTCTCGCAGTGTCCCGAGCAAGTATGGTGGGTCTGACACACCGGTGTCAATGTGTTCTTTTTTCCATTTCCAGGAGTGTAGTTGTTGTTTGTTGCACCCCAGAGCATAAATCCTGGGCTGCACTCCACGAGGCAGCTGTCACCAGGTCTGCATCGTACGCGCATACGACCATCATATGCGTGCAGGCCGAATCTGTTTTCATCGCTGAAGGCTACGGCGCACCATTCCATCTTCTAACAAGGGAACCTCCCCATCGCAACCCCCTCAGATTTAGTTATAAGTTGGCACAGTGGATAGGCCTTGAAAAACTGAACACAGATCAATCGAGAAAACAGGAAGAAGTTGTGTGGTACTATGAAAAAATATGCAAAATATACAAACTGAGTAGTCCATGGGCATGATAGGTAACATTGAGGACCGTGTGAGCATAGGAGCGCCGTGGTCCCGTGGTTAGAGTGAGCAGCTGCGGAACGAGGGGTGCTTGGTTCAAGTCATCCCTCGAGTGAAAATTTTAATTTTTTTATTTTCGCGAAGTTGTGATCTGTCCGTTCGTTCATTGACTTCTCTGTTCACTGTAATATGTTTAGTGTCTGTGTTTTGCGACCGCATCGCAAAACCGTGCGATTAGTAGACGAAAGGACGTGCCTCTCCAATGGGAACCGAAAACATTTGATCGCGAGGTCATAGGTCAACCGATTCAAAAATGGTTCAAATGGCTCTGAGCACTATGGAACTCAACTGCTGGGGTCATTAGTCCCCTAGAACTTAGAACTAGTTAAACCTAACCAACCTAAGGACATCACAAACATCCATGCCCAAGGCAGGATTGGAACCTGCGACCGTAGCGGTCTTGCGGTTCCAGACTGCAGCGCCTTTAACCGCACGGCCACTTCGGCCGGCTCAACCGATTCCTCCACAGGAAAACACGTCTGATATATTCTATACGACACTGGTGACGGCATGTGCGTCACGTGACAGGAATATGTTGTCGACCCACCTAACTTGTACACTTGGCGAATGGGTAGAAAGATTCTTCTACCTTGCCTGATTTAGGTTTTCTTGTGTATGTGATAATCACTCCCAAAAAGTGATGAAAACATAAGAGTTTGTCAGATAATAATTGTCTGAAAATAAAAAATTAAACTTTTCTCTCGAGGGAAGACTTGAACCAAGGACCTCTCGCTCCGCAGCTGCTCACGCTAACCACGGGACCACGGCGCTCCTGATCTCAGACTGCCGTTGAAGTTGCCTATCTTGCCATGGACTACTCAGTATGTATATTTTGCTTATTTTTTTCATAGTTCCACACAACTTCTTCCTGTTTTCTCGATTGATCTGTGTTCAGTTTTTCAAGGCCTATCCACTGTTCCAACTTATAACCAAATCTGAGGGGGGTGCGATGGGGAGGTTCCCTTGTAAGTGATCTTCTGTCGGAGCCAGTCCAGCCGTGCACGTCGATGCTGTGGCGCGAGTGGAATACGGGCTAGAGGAGAGCCTGTCCGTAGTCCCACTACTACTAATCGGTTCGCAACATTTGGTATTGGCAGTCTGGGCTCACAAATCCTCTTATCTGTGCTGTGATAGTTGTATGGTCTAGCAGTGATGCCCTCACAATACGATGACCCTGCCGTGCGTCTGTGCTTGCATGGATGTCCAGTCCTCGTCTACGGGTGTGAGAATGTTCACGTCACCATTGATACCACCATCGTTATATACCTGACAAAGCACATCTGTGTGGCAGTTCTCCGAAAGGACTATCCCGCCACTCGGAAGGCCACAACTTCACCCACTTCAAACTCGCTCAGCTGGTTGTGGGAAGCATGAGTGAATATCCGTGGCATGGTTGTCTCCTTGCCTCACACGTTTGCGCCACACTGAACTTCCTTGCCGCAAGCATTCCCTTGGGTTCTTCACATCGAATCGGAAACTAAACGGTAGCCCATGGGGTGACGCCACACTGTCTCTCTTCTGAAGAAGAAGTTCAAATTTTGCACCCTCAGTCGGTTAAAGTCATAGCGACTGTCTTCGGGTACTCTGCCGGGATTAGTCTGTTTGATGTTCTCAGTCATGGTGCAACGATCAACTCTGAAGCGTATCGTGCTCCCTTCAGGAAACTGAAGAAATGACTTCAACGTGTTAGTCAGCACAAAAATGAAAACGAACTTCTCCTTCTCCATGACAAGGTAAGTCTGCGCACCCAAGAGGAGCTGAGAAAACTTGAGTAGACTGTTTTTGCTCATCCACCCTGCAGCCCGGTTTTCGCACCTTCCTACTTCCATTTGTTTGGCCCAATGAAGGATGCACTCCGCGGCACGTGAGTGATGGGGGGGGGGGGGGGGTCACTGATGCAACAAGACGTTGGCTTCGCCGTCGGCCAGCACAGTGATAGATACTCTGCGGGCATACAGGCTCTACCAGTGAAGTGGTGAAAGGCCATCCCATTGAACGGAGATAATGTTGAAGGGTTTTGTAGAAAGAAGAGTGGGGAATAATGTGGTGTATTGGAACCCTGAATACAATTAACCTGCTTTCAAAAAATAAATAAATAGAAATGTCCATTACATATTGAGCGCCCCTCGTATGTTCTGTGTAATTTGTTAAATCTTTATTTCACTTGGAATACTCTACATTTCGCGACAGCTTAGCAAAGCAATGTTTTCCTGCGGTCAGTGTGGCTGCCGTGGATCTGACGAAGTCGTTATCTGACCCGTGTCTATCGTTAGCGATAGACACTAAGTCGTTATCGTGTATATCGCTAACGATAGACACGAGTCAGATAACGACTTCGTGTTTCTCTCACAATGCTCTCAAGGTGGCGCATTTCTTTTCCTGTCAGGAAGTCCACGAGTTCAGTCTACACAAAGAGATCGTGCGAACATGGTCGTAAGAAGTTTCCGGATGTCTCTAGAGCCGAAGGTGCAGGACCCTCAACTCTGACCCCGAGCTGCGTCATGCACACAGAGGCATCCTCCGACTGGAAGCCGTGATCCCGTAGGCAGCCAGTCATCCCTCTGACTCACACCTAAGATTACAACTTAACTACTCGCTCCGCTGCGCAACTGAGGTGTCTCTCCACTGTTTATTACAGATTTGTGACGTATTATCTGCCTCTCTCGAAATGATGTTGAAGCTACGTCCGCAGTGGTTACCAAAATCCTTGCCGATTCTCTATCTAAGTTTCCTGCGCGTCGTTGTTAGTATCGATACTAACGCGTTTGACTTTTGCATTGACCAAGCCTGTACGCATTCTTAAGGGAAAAGTGTGTGGTGATGGCCTTGGAGGGGTGTGGGGGGGGGGGGGGGGGGGGAAGGAGGTTGCATGAAGGATCACTTGCCCCTCTTGGAAGTATAGTTTTGTGGCTTTCGGTGTCGCAGTTACCTGCTGGCTGTCTAGGGGCCCTGTCAACAAAGTAACCTACATCATAAAAATTTGAAGTAAAAATTCTTTCTTTTAATACTCTGGTGCGGGATTTCCTGCAGTCGTAAAAGACGCTGTATCTTACAGTAAAAATGTAAATGTCGTATGGTATTGTCGGCTAGCATATCCTACGGGATGGAATCAGCCGCTTGTAAGAAAGCTTCTTCCTTCACGCACATTGGCCCATTTCAGTATGTGTAATTGTAAATTATAGGTGAGTATTTAAATATAAATGATGTAAGAGTTGAGAGAGGTGCTGAATGCCAGCCGGATCACTATCTTAAGATCTCGAAAGTTATTCTCCCATTTAGGAAAGATGTGGCATTAAAACGAAACACACAAAAACTATTAAGTCAATCTCAATATAATTTCGGCAGTCTGCGAGATGATTCTATGAGGTTCCTCAGACTAGCAGGTATGTTGTGCAATATACAGGGCAAGCCTGCATGTAATATGTCTGAGGAAAGTAAAGAAACAACTCACCAGTCAGCTAAGAAGGCCTTAGGGAAATAACAGCCTCAGTGTATGACATACGAAGTTGAATCCTGGCGTGGCGAAACAACGGGAAAAGAATACCAGATGAGGATCTTAGAACAATAGAGGAGTAGCGCGCGTCAAGAGATAAACAAAATAAAGAATGGTTATTCGCAAAAAGATGCGACTAAGTAGGAAATTGTAGAGGTAATGTAAGAGCCAATGAAGCCTGGAAAACAATCAAAGCAAAGAGGACGCAGAATTTAAATCGGGCTGGTATCAGCAAAATATGAACCGGTCGTTGGATTCGGTATTATCAGCGATCGTTGAGAGAAGATAGAGTTAAATATGAAAGCATTAGAATACTGAGGCAGAAACGTGAGGGGTCTAACGAGGTGCCGACAGTTAGCCGTGATGAAGTTGTGTGTGTTATAAAAAAAATGAAGACCGATGAAGTTCTGGGACCAGGCAATATACGATTGAGCTAATAAAACTTCACGCACAGTTTTTGTGAGATTCTGGCAAGGGTGTTTGACAAATGTTCCAAAAGACGATCAAATCCCTTATGAATGAAACAGCGTATATGACTTCCATATACATGCTGTAAGGTGTAAAAGTGTAGATATTTCTGTTGGTGACTGAGGAACGTTTACTGAACAGCATTACACTAATGTTTACGTCATTTGCAGACCAGTAGTTGTAGCTATTACAAGTCGTATTTTCTTGGTTTGATTAATACCTCCAAGTGCATGTGACAAGAGCAAGCCATTAACGCTCACTTTCCCTGGGCAGTAGGTCAGGTGTTGAAGTACGGTCACGCGGACGCAAAAATTTATACATTAAATGAATTCGCAAGTGAAATTCATAGGAAAATGCGTGCTGTGTATGAGGACGACTGTATGGACCGTAGAAATGCCTCAAAGTGGTGTACATTATTCCAAGACGGCCGTGTGAACCTTAGTGACAGCTTCCACACCGCAGAATGTGGCACCCAGTGATGTAGCAATTTTGAACGACCAGTGTGTGCAACTGCGAACCTTACTGCAGTAGTCCAATATTTCCTGTGGTGCGGTGTACGATATTGTTCAAGACACGTTAAAATTTCGTAAAGTTAGTACTCACTGTGTGCCCAATAAACGGACAGACAACCACAAGGGTCAGCGAATGACGACAAAATTAGCAGAAGCGTTACGCAGCAGAAGGTTATGACTTTCTGAAAGGAATCGTCACTGGTGATGAAACGTTAGTGTGCCACTACACGCCCTAACCCAACCAGGCTTCTAAAGAATTGAAATATACTGGTTCCCCAATACGAAAAAAATTCAAAATGACTCTGCTAGGAAAACGCTTGTTCTGGGATAGGCATGGTGTGTCTTGGCGGATTTTGTTGAACAGGAGTCCACTGTGAATGCTGCAGCCTACGTTAAAACTTTATTTAAGCTGCGTCTTGACCTTCGTGACAAACGTCACAACATTAATGCTGACGGTGCCAAACTTTTTCATGACAATGCTCGTCCCCATGTTGCTACTCCTGTTCGTGAGAAAATCGCTAAATTTGGGTGGGAGGCGTTCCAGCATCCGCCACACAGTCCGGACCTTGACCCGTCGGACTTTTGTCTGTTTGCTCCCATGAAGAAATTCCTGGCCAGCCAACGCTTTGCGACGGATTCGGAAGTGAAATCAGCAGTCCACAGATGCCTATACTCCAACCAAACGGATTTCTACGAACAGGGCTTACTGAAACTGATACCATGATGAGAGAACTGTGTTGAGAAAAGAAGGAAAAGACGTAAGTTCTTTTGTAACTTTTTTATGTTTCGTTACCTATTAAACTTTTGGACAATGATATTATTGTGCATTACTTTCTGACCTTCCCTCGTGTGTTCTGAAAACCACCTTACGGTGTGCGGCAGAGGGTACTTCTGATAGCACTGTCTTTCCCCTCCCCTTTCCCTCTTCCACTCTCGAATGGCACATGGAAAGAACGGGCGCCGGAAAGACTCCTTTTTTTTTCTTTTTGAGCCAGTAGTCTTACGAGTTGTTAGATGCAGCCAGCCAGGAATTCTTATCATGTGCCAACTTCTCCATTTCAGAGTAGCAATTGTAACCTATGTCCTCAATTATTTGCTGGAAGTATTCCAATCTCTGCCTTCCTCTACAGTTTTTGCCCTCTACAGCTCCCTCTAGTACCATGGAATTCATTCCCTCACAACTTAAAAGAAGTCCTATCATCCTGCTGCTTCTCCTTGTCAGTGTTTTCCGCTCATTCCTTTCCTCTCCGTTTCTGCGCAGAACCTCCTCATTCCTTAAATTCTCAGTCCACCTAATTTTCAACATTCGTCTGTAGCACCACATCTCAAATGCTTCAATTCTCTTCTGTTCCAGTTTTCCCACGTCCATGTATCACTACTACACAATGCTGTGCTCCAGACGTACATTCTCAGAAAATTCTTCCTCAAATTAATGCTTATGTTTAATACTAGTAGACTTCTCTTGGCCAGGAACGCCCTTTTTCCCAGTGCTAGTCTTCTTTTGATGACCTCCATGCTCCATCCGTCATTGGTTATTTTGCTGACTAGGTAGCAGAATTCCGTAACTTCACCTACATTGTGAGCAGCAGTCTTGATGTTAAGTTACTCGCTATTCTCATTTATACTACTTCTCATTACTTTCGTCTTTCTTCGATGTACTGTCAGTCCGTATTCTGTACTCATTAGACCTTTCATTCCATTCAGCAGATCATATAATTCTTCTTCACTTTCACTCAGGATAGCACTGTCATCAATGAATCGTATCATTGATATCCTTTCACCTTGAATTTTAATTCCACTCCTGAGCCATTCTTTTATTTCAATCATTGCTTCTTCGATGTGCAGATTGAACAGTAAGGGCGAGCACTTTGTTCTTGGTCGTCCACTCTTATTATTCCCTTTTAGCTTTTGTACATATTCTATACTACACGTCTCTCCTAGTCGGCAAATCCTATGAAAGTGTCTTGATTTTCTTTAGTCTTGCTTCCATTATCAACTTCAACGTCAGAATAGCCTCTTTGGTGCCTTTACTGCTCCTAAAGCCAAACTGTTCGTCATCTAGCGCATCCTCAATTTTCCTCAGTATTAATTGTAATTTCTTAGATTTTCTAGTTTTGGTCATTCTGTGTGAGGTATCTGGGAGGAAACATTAATTTTTCCAACTCCCTTAGAACTTCCGCAAGTAATTGCATCCTGGTATCATCACTCCATGCAATTAGAATTTTGTGGCAATTCCACTTCAGGTCGCTCTGGCTGGCTCCTACTAAGTTTTTTACGGTAGTTACTGTTTCCAGTGATTTCTCGCCAATAGTGTAATGGTACGTACAATGGTGGATTTCTACTCTTATTTAAGAGCACTACGTCACATGTTCAACTGCTAATGCACGCACCAGTCAGGGACCCTTTGCAGGTCTTTTGCTGTTGTTGCTACCTTCTTACAGGTATCCCCCATCATCTGCGAGTAGCCTCATGGAGATTCCACCGTTATCCACTAGATCATACATACAGGGTGATTCAGTTGCCCCTACCGATGTCGTTTTATGCAACCCGCAACGTTATATCTAGCTTCCACAAATCACTTGCGAGGTTTCCATATTCTCCCGCTCTATGCGGGCAAACTATTAGTCCTACACAAAAATATGGGTACTTTTGTGGGAAATTTGATGTAGTTAATTATTTGTGCTGGGACACGTTTTCGCTGGAGCCCACGGTTTTCGAGTTCTTCAAGAAAACCGTACAAAAGTGATCTTCAAACGCACCTGGACCCCACACGATCATCCCTCACCAGTCAGGATTTTTAGTATGTTGTTCGTGAAACTCGCTCTTACCACTTTACAGAAATTTCCAACCTCACCATTCCTGATTTTCGACCTTTTTGTGGTCTCTTTTGACTGAGCTATTACGCCACCGGCATAATCCGCCATTTCGTTAACGTTATTAAATTAAACGTGTCCATGAGGTTAATGAGAGAAAAACGGCTTTTGTAAACGCTGCACCAAAACTAACTATGTTGACAATTCGATCCAAACTTAACCTAGTTTCGTAGTCAGAAGCCCTGCAGTTTCGTAGTCAGAAGCCTTGAAGAATGCAACGATGTAATTGTTTATTTTATGCTGTTAAAATTCATAAAATTGCTACGTCAAATTTACACTAACGTCAATTTTACGATTTGTATGTGTTCGACTGAGCCGGTGGCCTGATAATGCCAGTCAGTGAAGACCAAAAAAGGTCGAATGCAGAAAATAATTAGTGCAGTCGCAAATTTTTGTACAATATTAGGGAGGAGCGACATGGATAACATACTCGGAATCCTGGCCGCTGGGGGCTGAGTGTGGGAATGGGGGTCACTTTCGTACGTTTTTCTTGAATAACTCGAAAACTACAGTCTCCAGAACAAAATTTAACTAATTGTCTACAAAAAAGTTCTGTTCATTTTTTCTGTAGGACTAACAAACAGTATGCACGTAGCGAGCGAGATAATACTAAAATCTCGCATGTGATTTGTGAAGGCCAAATATAGTATCACTGGTTGCATAAAACGATATCGGTAGGGGCAGCTGAAGCTCCCTGTATACAGAGGGTTTAGAAGTCTACATGGCAAACACGTAGGGGTGAAAGATCGCGTCGTGCGGAACAACCTTTTTTAACGACAAAATGTTCGCTGACTCCGTTGTTTTATTGAATTCTCCGGCCCTGGGACTTTTCACCAGAGTAATAGGGTCTACTAACAAGGCGTGCTGCACCTGTATACTATCTACTCCAGTAAATTATTGAGGTGATTTTCAAAACGAAATCAATAAAAATGAGTGTCCCAAAGCGGAGAATGATGTTTTAGAAGCACAGCCTACCTCATTTCACACACAGTAGATGACTGGCATGTAGGCAACACACACTGGATACGAACACGGCAGCGTGCCTGCAACCTGCCACCTCTCAGAAGAATTACCAGCTAAAAAATATGCTGGCAATTGAAGGTGAGCATTTTCTCTCCAACGAAAATTGTTACCCTTAATGTGATTCATCGCTCCCAAACATTTATCGCAAGAACTTTAACATATTCCGTATTCTGTAAAAAAGTAACATTTGACACGGCTGCACTACACTAAGACAGTTCTAAGCTATTTAATGGCCAATATGAGGGTTGATTTGGGTTGTTTCCCACGTTCATCTGATCAAATGTTCTCGTTACAGTTTACACAAACAATCGAAAACTGTAGCTTTCAAAGCACGTCTTGTTCTATTGTATTTTAACAGTCAACATTTAAAAAATGGAAATCGTGATAACAATGCAATAAATCTATTAACATGGTCATATATAAAAGTTTTTAAGATAACAGAGGTATAGATGGCACCACTGCAATCGTTTTTCCTAGATTTACTTTCAATGCATAGTGTGTGCTCATCCTGTGGGTCATTCAGTTATAAAGACAGTGTCATACATCCTCATTTTCACCCTAAATTTTAATGCCACTCGTAAGCTTTCTGTTTATTTCCGTCATTGCTTCTTTGATGTACAGATTGAACAGGAAGGACGACAGATTCCACGCCTTAGACCCTTTTTGAAAACTTCCTTAGGAATGCATAACTATAATTTCAGTTATTGGCGCTTTAATAGTGACTCCTTCGATTCCGTCGACAGTAATTCACGTCATGGAAAAATAACTTTGGAGTGTCACCACTGGGGGCCTGGGAGCGATCAGAGGACAGAATTACAGAATTAAGTTGTTTCACGGCACTCTCATAAGACTTTTTGTTCTTCTGCAACTGAGTGTGAAACAGGCGGAAGTAACTTTTCCTTAGCTTTGTAAGATATGCTCAGCTCCTCTGATTAAACCTGAAAATAATTAATGTAGCCCATGCCAACGAATTTTTGAGACCCACTACTTTAGCAAATCTGATACAAGCACATGATACGCCTGTCTTTCGAAAAAAAAAAAAAAAGGAAACGGTTTAACCTCTCATTGTAGTCATTAGAGAAGGAGCACAAACTCGAGTGTTGAAAGGAAGGGGGGGGGGGGGGGGGAAACGGCTGCGCCCTTTCAAGGGAACCATCCCGGCATTTGCCTATAGCGATTTGGGGAAATCGGCCTCCCGAATGCGAGCCTGGATAGAGCTATGTCGCAGCCAGTAGAGGAGTGATAAATTACAGCATTTCCAAAGATTGATTTTTTAGCTCGTTAAAGTTGTGGTTACATATTGACTAACTTTTCCCTTAGAAACGGATGTTTCCGTAGCTTCTCCCCCGTCCACAGCTACTTGCACTTCATTGCTGAATGGCGGTCACTGGCAGGACATCTGTTACCAACCTTTATTATGCAAACGACATTGAAAGTTCCCTGTGATATTTTGGGAAGGCCTGTGATGATCAGGCGACCGCAGGAAACTTCTATGATTTATTGTTTAATTTACAAAAAGCGAGTTCCAATCAGCAGTTTCACAAATCCACGACTCCCATGGATATGCTTAGCCAGTGTTTCAGATCCACGGATCCAATATTTTAATTGAGGTGTTCTTGGGTATATAAACCACTACACTTTTTTCCACAGCTTTGACCTCATCTGCATTCGAAACAATAATGCCCACAACACATCCCCCCTCGCTGCTTCGACGTCTTTCTCCCTCATTCTGTACATCTCATCCTCCAATTTCTACCTCCTCCTCTCCATTCTCTCTGTCGCTTCACCTCCTCTTCTTCCTTTGCTTATCTCCTCCTCCTGCTCTCTGTCTCCTCCCACTCTCGCTGATCGTTTCCTCCTGCTATCTCTGTCCATCTCCTCTGCCTCCTCTCTGTGGTGTCCTCCTCCTCCACAGTCACTGAGTATTCCCCCATTCTCTTTCCTCCACCTCCCCATGTCTCTGTCCCTGCCCTCCTAACATTTTCTCTATATTGACCCCCTCCTCCCTCCCTCTGTCCCTACTAGTCCCTCCATCCAAGCCAGTACCACTCCAATACAACACGCCCGTCATGAAAGGCAACCTACATGTCAGGCACTGGAAAACCATTTCTTGCCTCCGATGTACAGGCTGCCATGCAAGACAGGTCGACATGACAGGCCAGTACTCCTACACCCTCTCGCACAGGGCGGCATACGTGTTGGGGGCTGGAAAACATGTAGCCTGCCAAGCAAAGCAGCTCAGTTAGTAGCTGGAACACTTGCTACACAATATGCTTGTTGTATAAGGCAGCCTATACATCAGGCGCTGGAAAAAAATACGTTTTGCCCCACCTTCACTCCTGTTGGAGGTAGGAGGCTATAAACCCTATAGTGTTAATACTTGTGAGGCATGCTGTTACTGTGCCAAATTGGGTTGAAATCGATCCAGAGATTTTGGAGGAGATCCTGGGCACACAAACACACACACACACACACACACACACACACACACACACACACATACACATATACACACACACACACACACACACACACACACATACACACACACACACACACACACACACACATACACAAATACACATACACATACACACATATACACACATACATGAACGCACACATACGCTCATAACAGTTAACAAACTTGTTTTTGCGATTTTTCATTTTCATTTTTCTTTCTTATTTTTCGTTTTTTTTTCATTTTGTTGGCTGCATTTGGTTGGTGTGGATGTCACATGACACTCGTTCCAGTTCGTCGTTGATCCTTTCACTCACTTTTCTTTTTTATCACAGAGGGCAGCCATCCTTCTGATGAACACACTGAGCTACTCTGTCAGCTTGACCTACCCAAGCACATGACCAATCCTCAGAGTCCTGGAAGGTAGGAGACAAGGTACTGGCGGAAGTAAGACTGTGAGGAAGAGTCGTGAGTCGCGCTTAGGTAGCTCTGTTGGTAGAGCACTTGCCCACAAAAGGTGAAGGCCCCGAGTTCGAGTCTCCATCCAGCACACAATTTTCATCTGTTAAGAGAGTCTCAAAAAAACCATTTTATGTCATCCAAAACATAACAACATGTGTGAGATATACTAAACTATGTTGCTACATCTGTGTTACCACTTACATGCTATACAAAAACGTTACAGCATCATCTTGAAAAATACGAGTATCTGTAACTGTCAAATCATTTGTTTGCTACAGCCATCGGTAACGTGCCGTAGTGTGTCAGCACAACCGTTTCGATACCACTAAAAGTTTAGCAGATTGTATATTGCCCGAACCACAATATGTAGTGGACAGAAGTTAGCAAGTAGGGTTTTACTTCATTTCCATCAGCAAATTGAACTACATGATACACTTATATACCGAATCAACATCTTTAACTTTATTCCAGAGCATTTAACTGTAATTAACAGAAAGTTGTAATTAATTAGAAAACAGGATGTTGCGAATTAACATACTGTCGCCAATTTCAGCAAAATTTATAATTTCATTCTCGTGATTGCATTATTACATTCCCATAGAAATGTTAGGAGAAATATTTATGTTGTAGTTAAACAAATGATTAATTAGCAAAATTCGTAAATTTCAACTTACTTGAAAACAGGCTTTTGGAACATTTATCAGTCATCTGATTATTTAACATGACTTGTGCACTTAATGTAACAGGATAATAACGAAAAACCAATTAGATCAGTTATAATTAACTTCTTCATTAATGATGCTCGAACATTCTGAGGCAAACACTATTGATGTTCAATCATTTTGATACTACGAAATTATCATACAGAACTTTAACCTAAAATTCCATTTTGGCATTTTGTACTGTACCTCATTTAATGTCAGGAATAAAACCCAACGTGAAATCAAGATGTAATTAATAATTTTACGATAGGTACTGTTATCGTAACTTCATAACAAAATTTCCACACAAAAGTATAACAAAAATACTTAGAAATGTATTCGGAATGAATCATCATTTATTGTCTTTAAAACCGCACCAATAATTTGTTGTATATCATTAACTTTTCATTACAAATCAGTAAATGAGATTGTTTTTGACAATAGTTCGAAGAACAAACCTTGTTGACATAGGGTATATATTGAGAGGTGCAAAGCACTCGAGGTGTCATCGTTTGGCCAATGCAATGACGTAAAGTCTGTAACAGTTGCTGTTTTGTCAGTCTCGTTGTATTAAACAGTTTGTGTATGACTATCATTGTAAATGCTTATGGACAATACACCTGCTGTTGAAAGGACTCATCAGTTTGTTGGAAAATATTATTTTAACTTCCAGGTTTTCATCACGTCCAAAATCCAGGCATATCTGCAATATATATCCCCTAATGTACTTTACTGGTGTAAGAGATTCGTCGGTTCAAAGCTAAGTATTCTGCTGCAAAAACTACATCACTCTCATACTACGACGAATCTCTCATAATGAGAAGTGTTTGAGCCACAAATGTAGTTGAAGTAATATTGGAGTGACCCCCAAACCGGCACGTCATTCCTCTCCTACACACCTTATTGGTCGTTCAGACGTCGCACTATGGAACTGTGCCTGTCAGCGTTCTTACCAGAACAATTTTACGCTTGGCACTTAGACCACAAGAATTGGTACATGAGTTTGAAAGTGAAAATTTGTAGTAAAACTTTTTAATTGACAGTAAAATATCCCTGTACCTGCAGGCGCAGCGGATGCATAACGCTACGCTGATGACTAATTTTACACATATTTCATTGCATCAAAAATATAGTGAAAGACCTTCAAAAACTGTCGGTTCTATTCGCATACTTTTTGTGTTTGTAATATATTGATTGAAATGGGGATGGGTTAAGTACATACAAAACCAAAAAATCACTGGGAAAAATGGCAAAATAAATGTCAGAATGTTATAAATATGTAGACTACAAGGGGGCGATCAAAGAGTTTCCGTTAGAAGGCCGTACAGCCTAGAATCGGTATGCCAATCACGTAAAATCGCAGTGAGCATTGGAGCAATCATTCCACCGTCACACTAGGGTGGAGACATACATTTGGTAAAACGCCGTGTCCTGCTGAGTGAAGAAGTCCGTAACTGCCTGCTGTACATTCTCGCCAGACAGGAATCGTCGATCCTTCTAGATCCTTAAGTGTACGAAAGCGTGATAATCGCATGGGGAGAGAGCAGAACTATAGAGGCTAGTGCTTCAGTGCCTCCCACTTGAGTTGGAATAACTTGTAAATTATTGTAAATTACCACATTTGCGATAAGGGGACGTGCATTATCATGAATCAGCAGTATCCCTCGGCGACCATTCCAAAACGGTGATTTTCGACATACAAGCATGTCTGCCCCGTACATATCCTTCACTCTCGGACGGACATCTACCAGTGTTCGTCCTTCCGCGGCCAGGAAAACAATTAGAGCACGTTGATCCTGTTTGGACGCATTTGCTAATAACACCGCCATAGTTGACGTTCCCGCATTTATCGTACGCATCGCGAAAAGACACGAATGCCACACTAATCTCTTTCTTACATGCTGGTGCTTATATACCAGCATCGTAGTCGCGCTACATTTCAAATACGCTGCAGGAGCGCCCTCAAACGGAAAATTTTTGATCACCTCTTATAAATCAAACGATTCCGTTTGATCAGAGGATTACGAAACTGAAATTCGATTTTTAGCCTAAGTATTACAATACTTATCGATGCGTAAATAAAACACCGGCTTTTAAGTGGAACCACACTACTGGTCATTAAAATTGCTACACCAAGAAGAAATGCAGATGACAAACGGGTATTCATTGGACAAATATATTATACTAGAACGGCCATGTGATTACATTTTCACGCAATTTGGGTGCATAGATCCTGAGAAATCAGTCCACAGAACAACCACCTCTGGCCGTAGTAACGGCCTTGATACACCTGGGCATTGACTCAAACAGAGCCTGGATGGCGTGTACAGGTACAGCTGCCCATGCAGCCTCAACACGATATCACAGTTCATCAAGAGTAGTGACTGGCGTATTGTGACGAGCCAGTTGCTCGGCCACCATTGACCAGACATTTTCAATTGGTGACAGATCTGGAGAATGTGCTAGCCAGGGCAGCGGTCGAACATTTTCTGTATACAGAAAGGACCGCAGAGTACCTGCAACATGCGATCGTACATTATCCTGCTGAAATGTAGGGGTTCGCAGGAATCGAATGAAGGGTAGAGCCACGGGTCGTAACACATCTGAAATGTAACTGTTCAAAGTGCCGTCAATGCGAGCAATAGGTGACCGAGACGTGTAACCAATAGCATGCCATACCATCACGCCGGGTGATACGCCAGTATGGCGATGACGAATACACGCTTCCAATGTGCGTTTAGCGCGATTTCGCCAAACCCGGATGCGACCATCATGATGCTGTAAACAGAACCTGGATTCATCCGAAAAAATGACGTTTTGCCATTCGTGCACCCAGGTTCGTTGTTGAGTACACCATCGCAGGCGCTCCTGTCTGTGATGCAGTGTCAAGGGGTAATCGCAGCCATGCTCTCCGAGCTGATAGTCCATGCTGCTGCAAACGTCGTCGAACTGTTCGTGCAGATGGTTGTTGTCTTGCAAACGTCCCCATCTGTTGACTCAGGGATCGAGACGTGGCTGCACGATCCGTTACAGCCACGCGGACAAGATGCCTGTCATCTCGACTGCTAGTGATACGAGGCCGTTGGGATCCAGCACGGCGTTCCGTATTACCCTCCTGAACCCACCGATTCCATATTCTGCTAACAGTCATTGGATCTAGACCGACGCGAGCAACAATGTCGCGATACGATAAACCGCAATCGCGATAGGCTACAATCCGACCTTTATGAAAGTCGGAAACGTGATGGTGCGCATTTCTCCTCCTTACACGAGGCATCACAACAACGTTTCACCAGACAACGCCGGTCAACTGCTATTTGTGTATGAGAAATCGGTTGGAAACTTTCCTCATGTCAGCACGTTGTAGATGTCGCCACCGGCGCCAACCTTGTGTGAATGCTCTAAAAAGCTAATCATTTGCATATCACAGCATCTTCTTCCTGTCGGTTAAATTTCGCGTCTGTAGCACGTCATCTTAGTGGTGTAGCAATTTTAATGGCCAGTAGTGTAATTATCAGAATGGAGACCTACACGATATTGCAGTGCCTGTGTTATTTGAATTAACTTCCTTTCAGAATAACACAGGCACTGCAATATCGTATTTATCCGCCGACACCGGGCAAGCGACTTTCAAGTAAAATGTCTCACCTGTACGGGAACATACATAATGGATGTACGAGCACAGGTTGTAGACTCATTGTTGACGACACATGGAAGTTTGTGGCCGCGAGTCGTGCACGACGGTTAGCCAAATGGTAAGGCGACAGCTCGCGGTAAGCGGGAAATCCAGATTCAGCACAAAGTTTCACTGTCGTAATTCCATTCTGCATATCCTCCAATTGAGAATACATTTCATGAATTTTGACCTAGTGATTTGACTGAAATACCTTGTTTTCCTTGTCAGTCAAAATTTAGATGAGCATTGTTCTGACATCAGGCTTTCTAGAATTACTTGATGGGAGCTGTTGTCCATTAATCCTACTTTATCACTGCGAATGAGAGGTGGTTCTGACTTTCAGTGCATTGAAGCTTGAGATCTAAAAGAAAAATCAAATACGAAAACTCGAACTACACGAAGGAAACTGTTAAAGAAAATGCAAATGAAAAACCGATATGGAAAGGGTAATTCCCAGAATTTCTATGTTATGTTACAGCAAAACCAAATTTAATTAAGTAGAAGCTTATGTTATAGTTTAGAAAGCAGTTTGCACCTTAACCAATCGATCTGGAATAAATAGTGTGTTCACATCCGAACTGCGAGTACTGGAAACCTCTCGAAAGTGTGAAAAACCGCTCGTCTACATCGATATTGTTAGTCATCTTACGCTGCATGATGGAATGTACCATTGTCATCTCCCCGCCTTTTCTGTTCCTAGCGAAAGGTGAGCGGGAACATCTGCTGGCAGAAATCGAAATTCTCTCATCTGGCCGAACGTAATAAGTTTTTTGGCCCTCCAGAAACTGAGTAGTAACCCTTCCAATAGGTGTCATACCGTCTACCACTGGAATTGAGTGACCGTCTCACTCGCGATTGCCGCACGAATCAATGACGAACTGCGCATCTGTTCTTTAGATCCTTCTTCTCTTCTGCAATAAACCTACCGGGTAAGGGTATCAGACAGAGGAGCTATACTTGAAAATCGTACGAACAAGTGCTCTGTAAGCTACCTCTTTCGTGGCTGAATTTACTTTTATTATATCCCAATGAAGCTGTCTGGCGTCAACCTCTCCTGAAATAATTTTCCATTGCTGTTGCTCTTAAAGTCACTCTAGACGCCTAGTCCTTGATATTTGTCATTCAACCCAGTTTACACAGTCCAGCTTAAATGTGTGTTTCCGCATATTTACGATAATATGTTGCACTTACAAGATGACCACATCCCGTTATCTTCATCAAGTGTCAGTACTCTGCTTGTGTCCTTGTGTTGGCTATTATTTTCTCGCAGTGTGACTTTCCTATATACTACAACAGCAGCATCTGCGACCATCTCCACATTGTCGGTCAGAGAATGCATTTATAGAGGAATGTTATGTCAAACTTTGAGGTGTTGTAGACAATGTCCTGAGAAACAAATCGAGGATATGAACCCGTGTCTGGAAACATCATCCAACAACTTTACAGAGCGTCGAAGCTATAGGCGTCTCCTGTGAATGTGATACTCTGGTGCCTCGATGGAAGACTGTTTCGGACGTGGAATTCTATCTTCAGTTTGTTTTTCTCCTGGAACCCTCTAAAATGTCCAAGTTTTTCGGAGTTCAGGAGAAAAATGAACTTCAGATGGAAACCAGTGTCTGAAACCGTAATCTGCTGAGGCAACAGAGCAATCAGTCACAGGAGACGAGGCCTGTGTCCACAGCACCTAGCTCCATCTAATCCACTGGCGACTGTGGCAGTCAGTCGCGATGACGAAAACAAACAACACTGCGAGACATTCCGCCTACTGTCTACAAGCATACAGTCACATTTGCTGCTGAAGGGGTGGCCTAATGGCTGTCGCCGAAGCCTATAACTTCGATGCTCTGTAGCGTCGTTGGATGATGTATCTGGGCATGGGTTTCTCAAGACATCCTCTACGACGCCTCCAAATTTGTCGAAACATTTCTGGGACACTTGTGTACATGAAATAACAGAACTATACAGATAAATTTCCAACTGTTATAGAGGCTGTCTTGTGGAAGAAATTGATTTCAAGAACGGCATCCAAGGACATAGCTCGCGCAGGATATGATGGACGATGCGCAGTGACCATGTTTTGTCCAAAGCACTCGGCAAATCCATTCGTTTATTCGGAAGGGGACGCCGATAAGTTTTTTCTACCTTTCGGCCCGTCAGCGATGACACAATCGAAGCGCGCACCATGCTGTTTTTATCAAACTATTTTACAGAAACTATTTGGTGAAAAAATTTCATTTTGCTTTAGTTATAGCTCTATATGTCAGGTTCATGAAAATATGCCCATCATTTCTTTACGGTCATAGTTATTGTGATATTTACGTGAAAGTAAGACACTACGCGAAATTCGGAAAAGTGTGAAATAAAAAATAAGAGGTCGCTAAGATTTTGCGTTTAGTGCGTATTACGTGATATGTTGTTGCATATCAACTTAAGCTAACATATTGAATTTTTCTTTAGACTTAGATAGAGGTATCTGTCAGTAACCTTGAGGGAACTGATGTGATGTAGCACAGTCATTGGCGATCGCGCCGCGCCATTGGTAAAGCGAGAGTGAAACAGCCACAAGACTCCTCATATTTCATAACTGGTTTCAGATATCGAAATGAGATTTTGAAAAATGACAGCACCATATCGTTATTATGCAGAACTTTATTCTCTACCGTGTCATTCCAGTAACAACAGACTTTTTGGTGACAGAATGTAATTTTTTAAGGTCCATCGATAGCTGGTGAAATGAGAAATGGGTTTTTGGACAACATATGTGAAGACATTACACGATTTTTTGTACTGAGGATGTGCTTTTTTGTAAGCTACTGACTATACATTTCCTCTGTTACTCACTTAACAAACTTAATAAACCACTGTCTCAGAATCCTCACGCAATTGTGTCTGCACAACATGTTAGTGAGGTGAGACTGTATAAACTGTACTGTGTTTTGGTAAAAGAAGCAGATTTTAACATGGCAAACAGAGAATGTGTAGATTTTGCTCAAAATTCGCCATTCATGACGCTTCTCTGAATGTTACGAATGGTTAACAAGCCAGACAAAAATAAATCGCTGCATTTTCGATGGAATTCTTTTTAGATACTAACGAAAGCAGAGATGACAGTAGATGCAAGTGTGGGCTGGAAGGGTTCCACTTATTATTTACAAATAATGCGACTATGGGCTTCAGTTTAGGATGGCACATCCCCTCCAGCGCTCGCCATTTCCTCTACAGCGTTCTGAGAGATCCCCCACCACTGCCGCTCTCCCCACGCCTACCCGATCACTGAGCATCAAGCGGCCAATGCATTTTGCGCGCTCTATACCATGGCACCTCAAAGATATCGGTGCCAACGTCTCCCAATAGGCCACCACTTCGATAGCAAACGAGTTCGGTCGATTAAAGACGGCTGTCTCTGTTATGACAGGAGTGAATGTGTCCGACCTGATCTGGCCTCCTCAGTGCTTATGTCTCCGTTGTTCCTAATAATTTCAACGCTTTGTAGCTTCTTTGAATGAAGTTTCGAGACATGGGATTCTATCCTCATTTTGTTCCTTCAAATATCCTCCACAACTCCTTGAGTACTGTCTGTATTGTTTTGCTGTACACTTTACATTGTGTCCCATTTATCTTGATCACCCGAAATAACTTTTTGTCCACACACAAAACAAAACAAAACATGAATCAAGGCAATGTTTAGCTAACAGGCGAATATTACCTAGCAAAAGTGCAATTTTAATAACTTTGTTCGTTACGAAGATGTGAACAGCAGTAGTTACATTCTTTATTCAGAATCAGCTTCCTCTGCTCAAGATCTGTCAAAAAATATATCACAGTGTACCATTCACAGTGTAAATATGAGCCGGCCGGAGTGGCCGTGAGGTTCTAGGCGCTACAGTCTGGAGCCGCGTGATCGCTACGGTCGCAGGTTCGAATCCTGCCTCGGGCGTGGATGTGTGTGACGTCCTTAGGTTAGTTAGGTTTAAGTAGTTCTAAGTTCTAGGGGACTGATGACCACAGCACTTAAGTCCCATAGTGCTCAGAGCCATTTGAACCATTTTTTGTAAACATGACGCAACTAAAAACGTAAACCAAAACTGACTTTGACTGTCTGTAATCTTTCTGGTCTTACAGCCATCACATCCATTACAAGAAGCACTTCCTAGAGAAGTTGAGAATGCAGTAGTGGGAAGATGAAGAAATGTGGTGTGAGATACCGGTGACAGATTGTTTATTCGGTATGGATATTGTGTTCCTTCTCCGCGATTGGCTTCTGTATTCGGAAGTAGGGCTCCAATATGATAAACTTCTGATTAATATCAGAAAAACTAAACAATGAATTCACTAGCATTTCTTATAACAGCAGCTCTCAATAGCTGGCTATCATTCCATTATTTCAGAAGTGTTAATAACCAGCAGAATAATAAACAACTGCTAAACGAAGAGGCAGACGAAGCACTTCGGAGATCTTCGGATCGTGGCTAATTTGGATGGCGGGCGAAGTGGTTCGTTTGTAAGATCAGAGTATGATCGACAGTCTCGGAGGATAGACATGTATCCTGCTTCGGTCAGTATCGCTTGTTGTTGTTGTTGTTGTGGTCTTCAGTCCTGAGACTGGTTTGATGCAGCTCTCCATGCTACTCTATCCTGTGCAAGCTTCTTCATCTCCCAGTACCTACTGCAACCTACATCCTTCTGAATCTGCTTAGTGTATTGATCTCTTGGTCTCCCTCTACGATTTTTACCCTCCACGCTGCCCTCCAATGCTAAATTTGTGATCCCTTGATGCCTCACAACATGTCCTACCAACCGATCCCTTCTTCTAGTCAAGTTGTGCCACAAACTTCTCTTCTCCCCAATCCTATTCAATACCTCCTCATTAGTTACGTGATCTACCCACCTTATCTTCAGCATTCTTCTGTAGCACCACATTTCAAAAGCTTCTATTCTCTTCTTGTACAAACTATTTATCGTCCATGTTTCACTTCCATACATGGCTACACTCCATACAAATACTTTCAGAAACGACTTCCTGACATTTAAATCTATACTCGATGTTAACAAATTTCTCTTCTTCAGAAACGATTTCCTTCCCATTGCCAGTCTACATTTTATATCCTCTCTACTTCGACCATCATCAGTTATTTTGCTCCCCAAATATCAAAACTCCTTTACTACTTTAAGTGTCTCATTTCCTAATCTAATCCCCTCAGCATCACCCGATTTTATTTGACTACATTCCATTATCCTCGTTTTGCTTTTGTTGATGTTCATCTTATATCCTCCTTTCAAGACACTGTCCATTCCGTTCAACTGCTCTTCCAAGTCCTTTGCTGTCTCTGACAGAATTACAATGTCATCGGCGAACCTCAAAGTTTTTACTTCTTCTCCATGAATTTTAATACCTACTCCGAATTTTTCTTTTGTTTCCTTTACTGCTTGTTCAATATACAGATTGAATAACATCGGGGAGAGGCTACAACCCTGTCTCACTCCTTTCCCAACCACTGCTTCCCTTTCATGCCCCTCGACTCTTATAACTGCCATCTTGTTTCTGTACAAATTGTAAATAGCCTTTCGCTCCCTGTATTTTACCCCTGCCACCTTCAGAATTTGAAAGAGAGTATTCCAGTTAACATTGTCAAAAGCTTTCTCTAAGTCTACAAATGCTAGAAACGTAGGTTTGCCTTTTCTTAATCTTTCTTCTAAGATAAGTCGTAAGGTTAGTATTGCCTCACGTGTTCCAACATTTCTACGGAATCCAAACTGATCTTCCCCGAGGTCTGCTTCTACCAGTTTTTCAATTCGTCTGTAAAGAATTCGCGTTAGTATTTTGCAGCTGTGACTTATTAAACTGATAGTTCGGTAATTTTCACATCTGTCAACACCTGATTTCTTTGGGATTGGAATTATTATATTCTTCTTGAAGTCTGTGGGTATTTCGCCTGTCTCATACGTCTTGCTCACCAGATGGTAGAGTTTTGTCATGATTGGCTCTCCCGAGGCCATCAGTAGTTCTAATGGAATGTTGTCTACTCCCGGGGCCTTGTTTCGACTCAGGTCTTTCAGTGCTCCGTCAAACTCTTCACGCAGTATCTTATCTCCCATTTCATCTTCATCTACATCCTCTTCCATTTCCATAATATTGTCCTCAAGTACATCGCCCTTGTATAAACCCTCTATATACTCCTTCCACCTTTCTGCCTTCCCTTCTTTGCTTAGAACTGGATTGCCATCTGAGCTCTTGATATTCATACAAGTGGTTCTCTTCTCTCCAAAGGTCTCCTTAATTTTCCTGTAGGCGGTATCTATCTTACCCCTAGTGAGACAAGCCTCTACATCCTTACATTTCTCCTCTAGCCATCCCTGCTTAGCCATTTTGTACTTTCTGTCGATCTCATTTTTGAGACGTTTGTATTCCCTTTTGCCTGCTTCATTTACTGCATTTTTATATTTTCTCCTTTCATCAATTAAATTCAATATTTCTTCTGTTACCCAAGGATTTCTATTAGCCCTCGTCTTTTTACCTACTTGATCCTCTGCTGCCTTCACTACTTCATCCCTCAGAGCTACCCATTCTTCTTCTACTCTATTTCTTTCCCCCATTCCTGTCAATTGTGTCCTTATGTTCTCCCTGAATCCCTCTACAACCTCTGGTTCTTTCAGTTTATCCAGGTCCCATCTCCTTAAATTCCCACCTTTTTCCAGTTTCTTCAGTTTCAATCTGCAGTTCATAACCAATAGATTGTGGTCAGAATCCACATCTGCCCCTGGAAATGTCTTACAACTTAAAACCTGGTTCCTAAATCTCTGTCTTACCATTATATAATCTATCTGATACCTATTAGTATCTCCAGGATTCTTCCAGGTATACAACCTTCTTTTATGATTCTTGAACCAAGTGTTAGCTATGATTAAGTTATGCTCTGTGCAAAATTCTACAAGGCGGCTTCCTCTTTCATTTCTTCCCCCCAATCCATATTCACCTACTATGTTTCCTTCTCTCCCTTTTCCTACTGACGAATTCCAGTCACCCATGACTATTAAATTTTCGTCTCCCTTCACTACCTGAATAATTTCTTTTATCTCGTCATACATTTCATCAATTTCTTCATCATCTGCAGAGCTAGTTGGCATATAAACTTGTACTACTGTAGTAGGCATGGGCTTTGTGTCTATCTTGGCCACAATAATGCGTTCACTATGCTGTTTGTAGTAGCTAACCCGCACTCCTATTTTTTTATTCATTATTAAACCTACTCCTGCATTACCCCTATTTGATTTTGTATTTATAACCCTGTAATCACCTGACCAAAAGTCTTGTTCCTCCTGCCACCGAACTTCACTAATTCCCACTATATCTAACTTTAACCTATCCATTTCCCTTTTTAAATTTTCTAACCTACCTGCCCGATTAAGAGATCTGACATTCCACGCTCCGATCCGTAGAATGCCAGTTTTCTTTCTCCTGATAACGACGTCCTCTTGAGTAGTCCCCGCCCGGAGATCCGAATGGGGGACTATTTTACCTCCGGAATATTATACCCAAGAGGACGCCATCATCATTTAATCATACAGTAAAGCTGCATGTCCTCGGGAAAAATTACGGCTGTGGTTTCCCCTTGCTTTCAGCCGTTCGCAGTACCAGCACAGCAAAGCCGTTTTGGTTAATGTTACAAGGCCAGATCAGTCAATCATCCAGACTGTTGCCCCTGCAACTACTGAAAAGGCTGCTGCCCCTCTTCAGGAACCACATGTTTGTCTGGCCTCTCAACAGATACCCCTCCATTGTGGTTGCACCTACGGTACGGCCATCTGTATCGCTGAGGCACGCAAGCCTCCCCACCAACGGCAAGGTCCATGGTTCATGGGGGAAGCAGTATCGCTTAAAAACATAATTAGCAATCTCTGATTATTTGCATAGGCAACTGAGAACAGGTTGATAGTAATTAACCAAATACACAATTCATTGTTTTGTTTGTTTTTTTATGAAAGTGTGAAGAATGGAAATTATTTGCGGTTCGTAAATGGGACTATAATTGTACAATTTCTCTTATTCTGCTAATGAAAAGCGAGTCGGATCCCGTTTAAATATACCAAGTCAAATTATAATTATTTGTACAGTACCTGTTCCTAGCTAACAGTTTAATTCAGCCTCAAGATAACGGACTCGCGACCTGCGTATTGTTTTCTGAACAGGGGACAACTGCTAGGCTGTGGAAGCAACTAGGCACCTCGTGTGTAAGGCAATTTTAGTAGAAATGAAGTCAGTGACAAGTCATCTGTGGTAATACAGACGAAGTATGGAGGAGGGAAATTTTCGAGGGAAGGGACTTATCATACATACGTAAATCCCTGTGCTATCTAACTCTCTTTCACTTGTCGTACGTCCTTCACTAACACACAATGCAGCTAGCTCATCCATTTTCTGGAGTTGGCAGTAAAGAAAGGGAACCACAACAAACCATGTAAACTGTATATAAAGGATTTTGTAAAACAACAGGCATTTATATTTAGTCCTAGCCCATCAGAAAAGAGCAAAGTACGGCATTCTGGAGACGGTCGACTGTGGGGACTAATTCTCGAGGAGTCGGGAACTAATTTTCACACAGGAAGGATGTGTCTGCGTTGCTTTGAAAATGGTAAAAATTGTTCAATCATTTAGTTAGGTGTCGATCACTGTAAAAGAGGACGGTATCTTGTGCACTTCACACTTAAAGTCCAATTTGGGTGATTATGTGGGAAAGTTTTGTTGGCTGTTGAAAATTACCTTTCCTCTTACAAGTCGAAACACTGCGTGACATATTACACAGCCGTTGATTAGAGACACTAGCTCGCTGAGAGGAGAGGAACAGTCTAATATTGGCTAGTTTCTGTGTGAGCAGAAGACTGACTTTTTGGTCGCCACAGTGCCTGTTCTTAACAAAACTGAGATGGTGAAACGAATGAAAAAGTTAATAATAAAATCTGTCTACAAGCTTCTAACCTTTTCTGCGATGATCCACACATACAAGTCACAGCAGATGCGCAGGCTAGTCCCATACAACGAAAGAGCGTTTAATTACGTAATAATCACGTTTTCTACCACAGATTAATAAAATGTACTTACTTATGATTCCAGTGATTGTTATCGCTGGCTTGTTGCATAATTTACTGACAAGACTTAATTAATCGATTGAGCCCCAGTGTTCTCTTCCTGAAACCAGTATTTTCTTCATTTCTGTTAAGCACCACTGCCTTTCGCATGAAACCACCAATGCTATTGCAAGACAGAGACTTCTAGTGGTACCCAGTGAAGTGCTTCTACGAATGGTTCAAATGGCTCTGAGCACTATGGGACTTAACATCTGTGGTCATCAGTCCCCTAGAACTTAGAACTACTTAAACCTAACTAACCTAAGGACATCACACACATCCATGCCCGAGGCAGGATTCGAACCTGCGACCGTAGCAGTCCCGCGGTTCCGGACTGCAGCGCCAGAACCGCTAGACCACCGCGGCCGGCCTTCTACCTATGTACTCTACGAATCTAGTGCACTGTGGTAGTCAGTTGTTGTTGTTGTGGTCTTCAGTCCTGAGACTGGTTTGATGCAGCTCTCCATGCTACTCTATCCTGTGCAAGCTTCTTCATCTCCCAGTACTTACTGCAACCTACATCCTTCTGAATCTGCTTAGTGTATTCATCTCTTGGTCTCTCTCTACGATTTTTACCCTCCACGCTGCACTCCAATGCTAAATTTGTGATCCCTTGATGCCTCAGAACATTTCCTACCAACTGGTCCCTTCTTCTTGTCAAGTTGTCCCACAAGCTCCTCTTCTCCCCAATTCTATTCAATACTTCCTCATTAGTTATGTGATCTACCCATCTAATCTTCAGCATTCTTCTGTAGCACCACATTTCGAAAGCTTCTATTCTCTTCTTGTCTAAACTATTTATCGTCCACGTTTCCCTTCCATACATGGCTACACTCCATACAAATACTTTCAGAAACGACTTCCTGACACTTAAATCTATACTCGATGTTAACAAATTTTTCTTCTTCAGAAACGCCTTGCTTGCCATTGCCAGTCTACATTTTATATCCTTTCTACTTCGACCGTCATACCGTCATCAGTTATTTTGCTCCCCAAATAGCAAAACTCCTTTACTACTTTAAGTGTCTCATTTCCTAATCTAATTTCCTCAGCATCACCATACGTAATTCGACTACATTCCATTTTCCTCGTTTTGCTTTTGTTGATGTTGATCTTATACCCTCCTTTCAAGACACTGTCCATTCCGTTCAACTGCTCTTCCAAGTCCTTTGCTGTCTCTGACAGAATTACAATGTCATCGGCGAACCTCAAAGCTTTTATTTCTTCTCCATGGATTTTAATACCTACTCCGAACTTTTCTTTTGTTTCCTTTATTGCTTGCTCAATATACAGATTGAATAACATCGGGGATTTGCTATAACCCTGTCTGACTCCCTTCCCAACCATTGCTTCCCATTCATACCCCTCCACTCTTATAACTGCCATCTGCTTTCTGTACAAATTGTAAACAGCCTTGCGCTCCCTGTATTTTACCCCTGCCACCTTCAGAATTTGAAAGAGAGTATTCCAGTCAACATTGTCAAAAGCTTTCTCTAAGTCTACAAATGCTAGAAACGTAGGTTTGCCTTTCCTTAACTTTCTTCTAAGATAAGTCGTAGGGTCAGTATTGCCTCACGTGTTCCAACATTTCTACGGAATCCAAACTGATCTTCCCCGAGGTCGGCTTCTACCAGATTTTCCATTCGTCTGTAAAGAATTCGCGTTAGTATTTTGCAGCTGTGACTTATTAAAGTGATAGTTCGGTAATTTTCACATCTGTCAACACCTGCTTTCTTTGGGATTGGAATTATTATATTCTTCTTGAAGTCTGAGGGTATTTCGCCTGTCTCATACATCGTGCTCGCCAGATGGTAGAGTTTTGTCAGGACTGGCAATCCCAAGGCCGTCAGTAGTTCTAATGAAATGTTGTCTACTCCGGGAGCATTGTTTCGTCTTAGGTCTTTCAGTGCTCAGTCAAACTCTTCACGCAGTATCTTATCTCCCATTTCATCTTCATCTACATCCTCTTCAATTTCCATAATATTGTCCTCAAGTACATTGCCCTTGTATAGGCCCTCTATATACTCTCTCCACCTTTCTGCTTTCCCTTCTTTGCTTAGAACTGGGTTTCCACCTGAGCTCTTGATATTCATACAAGTGATTCTCGTTTCTCCAAAGGTCTCTTTAATTTTCCTGTAGGCAGCATCTATCTTACCCCTAGTGAAATAAGCCGCTACATCCTTACATTTGTCCTCTAGCCATCCCTGCTTAGCCATTTTGCACTTCCTCTCGATATCATTTTCGAGACGTTTGTATTCCTTTTTGCCTGCTTCATTTACTGCATTTTCATATTTTCTCCTTTCGTCAATTAAATTCAATATTTCTTCTGTTACCCAAGGGTTTCTACTAGCCCTCGTCTTTTTTACTTTTATCCTTTGCTGCCTTCACTATTTCATCCCTCAAAGCTACCCATTCTTGTTCTACTGTATTTCTTTCCGCCATTCCAGTTATAGAGTTCAAAAGAACAGTCGGTGCGGAGACCGTGCTACGTGATTGTAGGAGGCAGAGACAGGCGGTGGAGACCATTGACAGCGAAAGTGAGTATATCTAAGTTACCGTAACGTAAATTTGAATTTGTACTACTGCTTTTATGGGTACTGTCGAAATGAAACCATTGGAACAGTATGTAATTGTGATATAAAATATAATTAGATTTTGGGCCCATTCTTGCTTGTTATTTAGGAATATGTTAATATGATTTTGACGCATGCGCGGAATACTCGCTGCACGCTATATATTACGGAACGGAGGGCGTCTCCGTCAGTCTTCTATGGCTCACCTGAGGATGGCTGGCAGATGTCCAGTCGAAATATCGTGGATGGAAGCTAACGACGACCGACTGCAAGCCCGAAATCTTTTTGAATATTCAGTTCGCCGGGAAAATTTTAAATTTCAAAACAATCACTTGTTGGAAGGATGCGGTTGTACTTTGGAATACAAATGTAAATTTTTGCACAAAATAAGTGTTTATTATCGTAGTAAGCAACGGCTAAAAGATGAAATTGGCTAAAGGTAACCAATCAGTAGTTTCAAGGAGGTGCTTTCACTTTGGAATCAGTGGAACATACAATATTCAAACACTCATCATTCCATGTGAAACTTTTTTCCTAGTTAAAATCGCAGATCTCGAAACTTCAATGAATTCAGAACGCCTGAAACATATGGAATTCGGTTTATCGAAAGCCCACACATAGTGATTTGTATTTAAATTCGTCCAGCTGCCATCACCCATCGCAAACAATGAGTGTACTTAAAACACTTGTACACTGAGCTCATGTAGTTTCAGATGCAGATAGTTTGCCTGAAGAGCTTGCCCATCTGAAGAGGGTTTTCAAAGAGAATGGATATTCTACCCGGCAAATTAGCAAGGCACTTGCAATTAAGCCAAAGAAACAGGGAGTGGAAAAAGAAGAGAGCACGTCTACTAAATCTTTAGCTTTTCTTCCCTTTGTTGGCAATATTTCCTTCAAAATTGCAAGAATCCTCCATGGTTTCGAAGTGAAAATAATTTTCCGTCCACCATCAAAGATTTACGACCTGATGGGATCAGTGAAAGATGATCTGGTATTGCGGAAGGAGGGAATTTATAAAATACCTTGTCAGTGTGGCATGTCATATGTAGGACAAACATTGCAAACAGTAGAAGAACGTTGCACTGAACGTCAATGCTGTACTCGCCTTTTGCAACCTAGCAAGTCTGCAATTGCTGAGCACTGCATTTCCACTAGACAGTCAATGGAGTACGACAAGACAACAATTTTGGCCACAGCAACGTTCTTTTGGGACTCCGTCATAAAAGAATCAGTGGAAATTCGCCTGACAGACAATCTTATCAACCGTGACAATGGCTACCAGCTAGATAATGCGTGGAACCCCGTCATCTCTAAGATCTGCTCCAGACGAAGACATCAGAGTACTCCGATGGACGCGGCAATTGACAATGCCGAAGACAACTGAGTTCTGCAGTTACACAAGCAAGGGCGCTGCTGGCGGGCCGTGTTTTTCGTCTGTTAATATGATTTTGACGCATGCGCGGAATACTCGCTGCACGCTATATATTACGGAATGGAGGGCGTCTCCGTCAGTCCCCCCCCCCCCCACTACCTTTTATAAATCCCTCCAAATCCTTGAACACCATGCTCTCCGCCTCGCCTATCGCATCCGTCTCCCCTCCCCCACGCGGATCCTGTACAATCTCATTCCGTTCCCCCACCTCCTCATTTTCCTTGAAAGGATACGGATCCTGTACACCTCCCGCAAACTCGATCCTCCTCACCCGCTTGTCTCACCCATCCTCTCCCACCCCCACCCGCTGCCGCGCCTGTATTCCCACGTCCCACCCAGCCTCCATCTCTCCACCCTCCTTACCAAGGTGGCTTCCGCCAGCTCCCCCTCCCTGATGATGTCCTCCTCCCCTCCATCTACCTCTCCTATCAACTTTGATCCTGCCCCCCCCACTTCCGGTGTCCTTTCCTTTAGGCACCCTCCCTCCCTTCTCTCTCCTTTTCCCCCCATCCGCCTTCCTCCATCCCTCTTCCCCCGGGCTTCCCCTCCCCCTTCCTCATTTCCTCCTATCTCCTCCACCAATGGCATCTTTGCTCTCCCCTCTCCCTCTCCCACCCCCCTACTCCTTTCTTGGCAGGTCCCCGGACTTGCACACGCTATGTGGACTTTCGAGCGCCGGAAATCATCGCCATCAGTGTCTCGTGTGTGCCGTCGTGTTTAGTGTTCAGTGTTCACCGTCGCACTCCATCGTTCACCTGTGCTGTCGCCATCTTCAGTGTTTGTGCGTCGTTTCAACAGTTTGCCGTGTGGATTATCGTCGAGTGTGAACGGCTCCGTGTTTGTCTTTATGTGTCTACTGTTTTATTGCCCACCGTTCTGTAACTTATGTGTATTCTTACTGTTTTTTTCTCCTTGTGTATTCTATGGCTGAAGAGCAGCGTAGAATACTGCAGACAGCCTGCCTGTTGTACAGGTTTTAAAATAACAATAAAGTAAAAAAAAAGTCTCCGTCAGTCTTCGATGGCTCACTGGAGGATGGCTGGCAGTTGTCCAGTCGAAATATTGTGGATGGAAGCTAACGACGACCGACTGCAAGCCCGGAATCTTTTTTAATAAGTGATTGTTTACTTTCTGACAATTTCTTCTTGTATATGTTGTTTACTATGATAATAAAGGTTAATTATTTTTTCATGTTGTTGCGACCCAAATCGTTAAAGGATTAAGTGAAAAGACATAATTTGTGAATTTATTCATTAATATCAATTTTCCTGACTCACCTGGAGCCACCCATGTGTTGGCTAGGTACATGACCATCAGATGATGGACGCAGACGATTTTTAATATCCACCAATCACTTAAATTTAGAAAGCCACAAGATGGCGTAAATCAGTAAGTTTCGGAACCGTTGCGTTCAAATGCGTATACGTAGATACTTTTATCCCGCGGTTGTTGTCCTGGCGCCACGAAATGTCACCAAACCTTAAGCCACAGGGAACGTCTTCACTGCCTCCCTCCTCCCAGCAGTAAAGCTGATATAGACACCACATTCTCTGGGAGAAAGTACACTACTGTGTGCCGCGCCAGAGTCCATAAAACCGAGGAGAGGCGCTATCCGGGATCCATTCTGTTTCAGACCTCTGAAGGTCCCACTTCGTTACAGATCTTACGACAGTAGTGCGGTGGTTGTCACTATCTTTATTTGACATGAACTAGCCTCCATCACCTTGGAACCAACTTGCATAAATTCAGATCAGCAGCAGTTAGATCGCGTCGCGATAGCACGCTCGTGCACACTTCGGCCACCTTTATTACGCCAGAACGAGGCTAGCGTCACGAGTTGCTGGTATTCATGCATTAAGTGATGCTGATGTAGTAAGAAATGTGGCGCTGTCCCCCTCTGCGTTGGTATCCGACACTTCTCCTGCCAAATCACGTTCTGTTTTGCTATTTACTTCTTGGTTCACGAAGTCCCTAGGGACTGGACGGTCTCACATTCTTGTCTCAGTGTTTATTATGTTGTTAATTTTTTCCTGAAGAAGAACAGTTTACCCACGAGTAATCCAGAATTGCGGGTTGTCACCCTACAGTGTAACGACGCTAGCACGCACTTAATCTGTTCTTGATGATCGATTGCTTGTCCGTTAATTGGTAGCTGCTTACCAGCTGTCTCTATGTACGAGACCTATTTTTTTTTTCAACACCCATCGGTGATTAAGTCCACAGAGGAAATACTGTGAAACTTTTTGCAGATGTGTTATACAGCGCCCTTAGTATACCCGTATATCGCATCACCTCTCACTTTTCAGCTCTGAGCACACACTGAGCACATAAAAATGCCTGCTAAATGTAAAGTCCTGATGAGGAGTTTGGCACGATTTCATGCAACCCTTATAACGCAACTCTCATGAGTTTCCTTCTTAATGACAATTCTCGACCGCTTACTGCAGGTGCAACGAAGTCGCTCTTGCAGCGTTTTAAGATGGGATGTGTTTGTTCACCCACCATGCAGCCTGGACTTCGCTCATTCTTATTTTCATCTCTTCGCTCACATGAATTCCTGGGTATGAGGACAGCATTTCGGCACAGACAATGAGCTGCATATCAGATTGGGGAATTGGCGGAAATCACAGGTGGCTGCCTTATACCGGATGTCCCTCTTAAGAGACGTCAGGCAGGTTTTTGCTGATGTTTCGGCAGATATGTGTAATTTCGTTTTTACTGTGTGTAGCTGGAGTCTGCCCAAACAATTACTACTAGCAACGTCCTTCGCGCGACGCCAAATGTCGACGGAAAAATGGTTCAAATGGCTCTAAGCACTATGGGACTTAACATCTGAGGTCATCAGTCCCCTAGACTTAGAACTACTTAAACCTAACTAACCTAAGGACATCACACACATCCATGCGCGAGGCAAGATTCGAACCTGCGACCGTAGCAACAGCGTGATTCCGGACTGAAGCGCCTAGAACCGCTCGGCCACATCGACCGGCTCATTTTGAAAACAATTTTGTTTGTAACGGGAAACAAACCGTCGCTTTCTGTCGACACTGGGCGTCGAATGAACGACCTGGTGAGCAGAATTTGTTTCGACTGAAAGCGGCTACACAGTGCAAAAACGAAATTGCAAATTAGTGCTGAAACACCAGAGAAAACGCGCTTGACGTTTAACCTCCCAATTCCTAATCGGCCTGCTGGATTGCGATATAACTGACCGTCATCGCGTATGCCTAATGAAATTTTACAGTAAGTAAGGTTACGCGTTCCTGAACAAAATTATACCGGTTTGTAGGAGTAAAGTGTACAACCGGCCCCCTCTGAAGGAAGAATCTATTCTAAAAGTAATCTAAATACTGACAGTAATTCTGAAAAGTGTTGAATTTAGTGCAATCGCTCACGAACAACACAGGGGCAAAAAGGGTACCATGTAATATTTTTAATACAAAAAATACTGATTAACAAAAGGAGGGAAAACTGAACGGTCGCCAGCCCACTAGGTCAATGAATATCCAGAATCCTATTAAAGGTAATGGCAAAGAAATTTAAGCAAATGTTGTCACGCCTTTCCACAACACAACAGTTCAAGAGAATATAAATGATTCATAAAGCACTGAGTTAGAAGTTACTTAATCTGAAGTACTAAATTTTGAAAGCAAAGTTAAATGAAGTTGCTGTTTAAATAGAAGACTGTTTGTAACTGAAACCTTCTTACATAAAAAAATGACTGTCTGTAACGTCAGCGTAACGTAACGCAAAATTTAGAAAAGGGAAAGCAATTTACTTTTAATTATTGGAAGACTGAACTGAATTTACTTTAAGCAAATGAGCTACTGAATTTACTTTTATCATAAGAACAATAACGTACTTACCGAGCCAGCAGAAGTCACTAGCTAAGCTAAATACAAAATAAATGAAACTGCGCACTCTTAATCTGTGATGTATCTTTAGTTATTAGTCTTGCCAGTGAAGTTTTGCCTTACTTTGAGTGAGTGGAGTTAATACACGAAGTTGCAAATTCGTTAAGCCTCTGTTATGCGAAACAAGAATGAACAGTTACTGAGGCAGCAAAATTTAGACTGGAACTGGTCATTAGCAAACAAACAAAACTGGCAGTATACAGTTAATCAATTTTCATATTTTTACGACACTAGGTGACTGCGTCGAAAGGAAAGGGACTCTGCTTGGTAATAATGTCTGAGGACAATGACAACACAGGTGCCCCGCAAGTTTTAACTATTACAGATTATTATTCAAGAAAATTACTAAAGTTTGTAGAAGAAATGCTATTGGTAATGGCGGTACAATACTAGTTATGCTCTGTCAGTTAACAGCCTTAAGTTGCTGTAGCTATGCGGACGACAGGGAAGAATGTAACCGGCGGCAGTGCTGAGCCGCCGCTGGTGCTGTTGCTGCTGCTGTTTGCGAACGCGAGTCGTTTCCAGAGCCACGGATAACTATGGGAGAGGCAATAGAAATGCAGCTTCCCCTTCCTGTCCACTCCTACCGTGCTCTCAATATTTGCGATTTAACGAATCAGGCGCTCCTACACTTTAATGAACAAAGTAAGAGCACATGGGCTATCAGACCAATTGTGTGATTGGATTGAAAAGTTCCTAGATAACAGAACGCAGCATGTCATTCTCAATGGAGAGAAGTCTTCCGAAGTGAGAGTGAATTCAGGTTGCTATTCACAACATACATAAATGACGTTGTGGATGACATCGGAAGTTCACTGAGGCTTTTTGCGGATGAAGCTGTGGTATATAGAGAGGATGTAACAATGGAAAATTGTACAGAAATGCAGGAGGATCTGCAGCGAATTGACGCATGGTGCAGGGAATGGCAATAGAATCTCAATGTAGACAAGTGTAATGTGCTCCGAGTACATAGAAAGAAAGATCTCTTATCATTTATCTACAATATAACAGGTCAGCAACTGGAAGCAGTTAATTCCATAAATTATCTGGGAGTAGGCATTAGGAGTGATTTAAAATGGAATGATCATATAAAGTTGATCGTCGGAAAAGCAGATGCCAGACGGAGATTCATTGGCAGAATCCTAATGAAATGCAATCCGAAAACAAAGGAAGTAGGTTACAGTACGCTTGTTCTCCCACTTCTAGAATACTGCTCAGCAGTGTGGGATCCGTACCAGATAGGGCTGATAGAAGAGATAGAGAAGATCCAACGGAGAGCAGCTCGCTTCGTTACAGGATCATTTAGTAATCGCGAAAGCGTTACGGAGATGATAAACTCCAGTGGAAGACTCTGCAGGAGAGACGCCCAGTAGGTCGGTACAGGCTTTTGTTGAAGTTTCGAGAACATACCTTCACCGAGGAGTCAAGCATTATATTGCTCCCTCCTACGTATATCTCGCGAAGAGACCATGAGGATAATATTAGAGAGATTAGAGCCCACACAGAGGCATACCGACAATCCTTCTTTCCACGAACAATACGAGACTGGAATAGAAGGGAGAACCGATAGAGGTACTCAAGGTACCCTCCGTCACACACCGTCACGTGGCTTGCGGAGTATGGATGTAGATGTAGATGTACACTTGCGCGATTGTAGCTGCACACCGTGTCTGCCGGAGCGCCCAACAAACACTTCCGCACTCAATTTCATGGCTCAAGCTGCTCTGCTTCCTCTCTGCTTGCAGAACAACAGACTCCCCATACGCAAAGATAAACAACGGCACAGCTACTCCCATTTCGTCATTACTATCGATAAACGAAAATAAAGTTCCCTCGGCTATTAGCCAGCAATTTACAGTATTTGCGTTACAATTAGTCAGAAATACATACTCTATTACATATATTATATATTAACTGTAGTTTCTGTAATAAAGCTTACAGATTCAGAATTAGCAATACAGCTCAAGTTGTCAACGGATATTAAACGGCGAAAAATTTTGGATGATGCAGAAGCTATTTTATCAGCATTTTCGGTGTTACAACATCTCTTAGAAGACAGACCGTGTATGACGAGGGTAATGGAAGGTTGGTACCGCGCTACGACAAACGTCTGTGACGGAGAGCCAACTATGCAGAGAAGTAGCTAGAAAGTGTACCTAAATGTTGAAAATACAACATTTTTGTTTTCACTGTGGTTTCCATTTCACGACTGATCGGAGGACGAAAGAAAAAAAATAGCCCTGTTAATACCATTTTTACCTACAGTTAGAAAAGAGGTCTCCAATGTCACATATTAAACAGGAATTCCTTTGCGTGCTAACGGAGAAACGTCAACAGTCAGAACAGCTAATTATGTATCTAATATGTATCTCGGTCGAATACAGGCACTACACGGCCTATCAATAACGTTTTAACTTCACCAATGAGCATTCGAAGCACAGCTTCATCTGCCGGGTTCAGTTGTTATGTATGGGATGGTAATATACCAGAAACCTTTTCTTTGGGGGGGAGGGGGGGGATGGAGGAGTAATGGAAGGTTACGAGATGACACACCAGTCAGCATAAATATGCGTTCCTTTGAGACAATGGAGACTGCGCGACATCAGAAGAGGCAAACCGCAATACAGGCAAAAATCGTTCTATTGTAGACCGAAACCACTTTACCTGCCTGTCTAATCCAGATTACTCAAAGAACTTCTGATGATTCTCCTAGAGTTGTATGACCCAAGTTACTGATCGAACCATCTGCAAATCTTAGTATAACTCTCGATATCAGTGATATTAAATCCATGGGTTCTAAGAGAGTCATTAATGCGCCCGACCTGCCCATCAGACCATTGTTCAACACGTGCTGGCTGTCATACGAAAGTCAACCGCAAACTCAACCGCCACTTCCGCTAAACCGAACCAGCAGTCACCACCGAGCTACTGCACTGATACCTAGGTAATAATAACCGCAGTGTCTGGCTATCTGCTCGTCTCCCTCGACTCTGACGTCCCTAATCGACGTCATAAGGTGTCTAAAAAGTGCAATGTAAGTTTTTAAAATTTTCCATAATTAATTAGTCTTTAATTTGAGGAAGAAATTTTTGAGAATGTATGTTTGGAGTACAGCATTGTGTGGTAGTGAAACATGGACTGTGAGAAAACCGAAACAGCAGAGAATCGAGGCATTTGAGATGTGGTGCTACAGACTTTTTTTTCAATTAGGTGGACTGATAAGGTAAGGAATGAGGAGGTACTGCGCAGAATCTGAGAGGATAGGAATACGTGGAAAACACTGAGAAGGAGAAGGGACAGGATGATAGGAAATCTGTTAAGACATGAGGGAATGACTTTCATGGTTCTAGACGGAGCTGTAGAGGGCAAAAACTGTAAAGGAAGACAGAGATTGGAATACATCCAGCAAATAATTGAGGAAGTAGGTTGTTACTCTGAGGTGAAGAGGTTGGCACAGGAGAGGAATTCGTAGCGTGCTGCATCAAACCAGTCAGAAGACTGATGACTCAAAAAAAAAAAAAAAAAAATTCATCATGCTCTATAGCGTCTAATGAGCCTTAAAGAAACAAGAAAATTAAAGCTAAGTGGTTTGTTCTACAATGACTGGTACCTGATATACAATATATTAAATACTTTTTCTTAAATTGCCTAATTTAAGTACAGAATATGCAGGGTGAACTAGAACTCCACAGGCAAATTTTCGAAGGTGGTGGTGTGGACCAAAACAAGAAAGAGATGTCCAGTAAATATGGCTCATACCCTAAGGGCTATGACGATTTGTTCACCTTCGCTGCTGTGAGACTCTTCTCTTCCACTCAAAACTCTTTGCTTTCCATATTTTGAGAGGTGGTAATAAGGACCAAAGCAAAGAAAAAAATGTCTAGTAAACGTGGGTTTCCAAGTACGTGCCTTAAGATCTACGAGCACTAGTTCATGTCCGCCATTGTGAAACATATCTCTTCCTCGGAAGAATTGCGTTTAGAATGGTTGATTATCAGTTAATCACTTTGACTGTGCTCTGATTTCATATAACAAGAGCGTAGACCACATGAAAGTTTTGACGTATAATAGGGAAAGATTAAAGAATCATTCAGATGAGCGATGGAGCATGTAACTAACTGTATATATTTCTCCCTGTGTCCCAAACTCTGGCTGTAGATGTATGCATCAGATTTATTGAATTAGTGGTCGTCTCGTACGCCCATTTCTACTTTCGTGTAGACAACAATCAAATATACTGCCACTACGTACATCATCTTTCGAACTGATGCTTGATAACACTGTTTCACCGCTGGATTACTTGTCACTGCAGCGCCATCGGCATGAGAGAGAAGAAGCAAGGGTGAAAGAGTGAGGGAAGGATTTACAGACAAGGATAGAGACTGATACTGCGTTTCCCTACGAAATATTCACACTAGGTGGATATTACTGGCAACATCTTGAAGATATCTCGTCAACTACTTGCAACAGCCTGCTCCCTTAGCAATCTTGCCCGGCCATCCCACAATACTATAGTGCACTGCAGTCACATTGCAGAAGTGCTGATTGCATCACTATTGCGGCCAAACGTCGTCGTAAAATGTGGCTCGTGTAAATACATCAGACAGCTCATAACAGCGTACAGTAATATTCTGCAGTATTATTGACTCTCTCCCGACACTGCTCACTAATATAGCACAACAGTTTTATGGTTCGAGACATTAGGCGATGAAGACGCAGCTGCTGTGGTAATTTCTCTGCTTTATTGCAAATAGAAAAGAAAAATGGATGAAAAAGTGGTTAAAAGGGCATCTGAGGTCACTCACGAAAACTTGTAAAGAGGTTGAACAAAAAAATATCGTATGTTTTTTCATGTTGATGGTCTACCACTGGATACGTTACTAGAAACGTTTGTTCCAACGAAAAGGCACTTGTGCCTGCCCCCCCCCCCCCCCCCCCCACACCTCCTCTAGAATCTGTAGTAAAGAGTTATTATTCATAAAAAAGATCTCGTACACTTCCAGAACTGCTTTCCCATGAATCTCATAAACCTCTCGTTTAGCCAACTGTAGGAGTACGTGGCTTGTCGCAGTGAGACAAAATGCTACGAATTTAACGACTGCTGTATAACTTACGTTTGTTTGTTTGTCTGAAGCATCAAAGTAATCTACATATGACAAATATTGAGTGGATAACCATCAGTTCTCTGGCATATAATAAAGTTTTTGTGTCACATACCAAACTTAGTTATTGTGGCGTGGCAAACTTCGGAACAGACCAACTGGTTTACATCAAAAATGACAATTTTACTGTCTTGTCCTCTCCCCCTGGATAAATTTCTGTGGACTCCACATCACAATGGTTTAAGAAACAGAAATCTGTTGATGAGATTGTAATTCTGACACAAACAGCAAACGACTTGAAAGAGAAGTTGAACGAAATTGACAGGAGGGTATAAGACGAACATCAACAAAAGCAAAACAAAGGTAATGGAATGCAGCCAGATCAAAGCAGGCGATTTAGGAAACTGGACACTAAAAGTAGTAGATGAGTTCTGCTATCAGGGCAGCAAATGAGAGAGGATATAAAATGTAGAATGGCAATGGACAGAAAATTGTTTCTGAAGAAGAGAAATTTGTTAACACTGATTATATGTTTAAGCGTCGTTTTTTGGAGGTATTTGTCAGGAGTGTAGGTAAGTATTGAAGTGAAATGTGGGCGATAAACAGTTTAGATAAGAACGGAATAGTAGCTTTTGAAATGTGTTGCTACAGAAGTATACTGAAGATTACATGGATAGGTCATGTAACCAATTAGGACCTACTGAGCACAATAGGGTAAAAAAGAAATTAGTGGCGTACTTACTAAAAGAGGGTATTGGTTGATAGGATACATTCTGAGACATCACGGAATCGCCAGTTTAGTATCAGAGAAAAGTGTGTGGGGCAAAAATTGTAGTGGGAGACCAAGAGATAAATACAGTATTTAAGTTCAAAAGGAGTTTGGTTGCAGTAGTTATCCGGTGATGAAGAGGCTTGCACGGGATAGAGTGGCGTGGAGAGCGGCATCGAATCAGCCTTCAGACTGAAGAACACCACAATAAATAACTTTGCATAATTTTTTAACATCTTCCTTCGTGGCTGTAGGATACCGTCCCCCATATTTTCTGAGTAACAGGTCATATGATTCGTTCTTAACATTTTGGTTTTAGTACTCATCTATTATAACATTCCACAATACTGGTAATGATTTACATTCCGATGCAGTCTAATAAGAACACTCGCCTTGTTTTCAATTCACTTTCAACACAACAACGAACAACGAACAATGAACACATAGAAGCCATAGCACGCGAGAGACGGAGGGGTACTGTCCTTACTGTACGGCAAGTTGAAAAAGATAGAGTGAGATAGAGAATGACAGGAGGTATATATACGTGTGTATGATCAACCCCTTCCCTCAAAAACATTTCTCTCCTTCATACCTCCACTGTGTCACCACAGACGACCACCTCTCGCTGACCTCATTTGTACTAAGATTGCAGTACACGCGAAGTGTGTATTTGCTTCCACCGCCCTGAGTGGAATGCGTAAGTTCTCATAAATGTTGACCAACCTACAGTCTTCTACAGTTGTCCCCTGTGCAAGAAACAGCACGTAGATCATGAATCCGTAATCTTGAGGCTGTAAGAAACACTACGCGAGGAACTGTTGTTTTACAAGTGATTACATTTCCAATTGCTTTTTATTAGGAGAATACGAGAAACTGCACAATTACATTCCACTTTAGAGTCACAAATGATTCTTAGTCTTCAACAAATTAATGAACCGCATATTTCCGTAATTAGTATCACTCTGTTCTCCACTATATGTTCAAATAACCATACATTGCTGATAAAAGTCTTAATTAACACCGACCGTGGCAGACAACATGTCTGTCCTCCGACGCTGCCGAACCAGCCCTCACATTTACAAACTAGACATTGAAAATTAAGTCTTAACTGATACCGCGGAGGAAAACATATCCGTCCTCCAAGACTGCCGAACCAGCTCTGCTCTTACAGCCGAACCACTTCTCCCGCCATCCAAGTTAGGCGCCATCCGAAGATCACCGAAGTGCTTCGTCTGCCTTTTCGTTTAGCAGTTGTTTATCCTTCTGCTGCTTACTAATACTTGTGAAATAATGGAATGCTAACACGCTATTCAGAGATGCTTTAAATATGACATGGCAGTAACTCGCTGTTTAGTTTGTCTAATATCAATAACAGAAGATTGTTATTTTGGCGCGCGACTTCCGAATGCAGCAGCCAATCGCGGAGAAGGATCACAATTTAGGCAGTCATTCTCACGGTATCCGTACCGAACAAACCATCTGTCATCGGTACCTCACACCACATTACGTCATTGGCTGCCTTCTCAACGGCTCTACGAAGAGCTTTTTGTACCTGAATATGATGGCTGCAAAGCCAGAAATATTACAACTGCTCACAGAGGGCACACTATTTCCTGGCAGATTGATGTATTTAAATGTCTTTGACTTGCTCAAATCATTGTACAACATCTCAGTCTCGTCCCTACACGTTCCATATTATTGCGCATCCTAAATACTGCGCAATAATATTGAACATCTAGGGACAGCTTTAAGCCGTCGTCGCCTGGGACGAGGCAGCTAACGTAGACGTGAAGGCAGGCTGGTTGGGGGCCACGATAAATACCGGCCTCGTAAAGAAGTTGTAACGCCACACTAGTTGGCTTGTCCACCACAATTTGCGAACGCTCAGCTCCGTGCAGGATCCACGGGAAATCAATATGTAAATTGAATAGTACCCAACAAAGGTCTTAACTCTGTCGTGTGCTATCGAAAACTTGCATGCATTTAACCCTCCGTCGCTCGCGCGGATTACACCCGTCATCCACATGACTTTCCCGCTCAATTTTGTCTGACAGCCGGCCGGTGTGGCCGAGCGGTTCTAGACGCTACAGTCTGGAACCGCGCGACCGCTACGGTCGCAGGTTCCAATCCTGCCTCGGGCATGGATGTGTGTGATGTCCTTAGGTTTAAGTAGTTCTAAGTTCTACAGGACTGATGACCTCAGAAGTGCTCAGAGACCTTTTTTGTCTGAAAGGGCAGGATTGAGATCTCACCATTTTCAGTATCTTTCTGTTAACTCTGCAGCAGTTAGCTCCAATCATGCTTTCAGTTACCCAAAGATACATTGTTTATGAAACATTATTATAGTCTGAAGGACACTAGTCATCGGCGCGAGCTCTACAACCATAATCTGAAACAAAGTAAGTCTGTATTACTTTATTGCATTCCTAGATTCAATCGATCTTCCATGTACGTAAATTTGAACTTACTGAAACTGACTGCAGTTACTTTCCGTGTTACCTAGTATTCTCTTTATTTTTAGATTGTGAAAGAAACGTCAAAAGCAAAAAAAAAAAAAAGCCTCGGACAGTTTAGTAGAGATCCTAATGTATGGTTGGAATGGTTCAATGAGGTGAGTGATGAAGGTGCTCACAGTGATAGCGCTGACTCAGAGACTGAGGATTGTGTTCATGAAAGCGGTCATGATTCAGGAACAGAACAAGAAGAGCCAGAGAATGATGACTATGAGTCACAGGAAAAAGTAACTCAAGAGGATACATTTCTTTTAGGGAAGGATGGAATAGCTAAACGGAGGAAAAATAAATATCCTACCATTGTTAGAAACAGATCTTGTAATATTATTACGCATTTGCCTGCACCAAAAAATCAAGCTCGTATAAAAAAGACAGAAACAGAAATTCTGAATTTATTCTTGTGTGAAAACATACTAAGCATTATCGCAACAAGCACTAATATATCCATCAGTGGAGTTCGTGGTAACTTCTCTAGGGAAAGGGATGCTAAAGAAACAAATGCGATAGAGATGAGAGCTTTCATGGGTTTGTTATATCTGTGTGGATCATTGAGATGTTCTAGGAAGAGTATATCGAAATTGTGGATACTCAAAGGGAAACAGACTTGAATCATGTTATTTATGCATAAGTGAAAACCGATTCACTTTTCTGTTGAGATGTCGTAGGTCTGATAATATCCGTGATAGAGGTGTTCACAGAGACTCGGCTCCTATCAGAGAGGTACTTGAACTATTCACGAACAACTGCCAAAAATATTTTCGCCTAGTGAAAATCTTACTGTTCACGAACAGCTTTTGGCATTTAGAGGAAACTGCCCATTCCATTCAGGCAATATATCCCTAGCAAACTAGCAAAGTATGCGTTAAAACTGTTTGCTTTGGTTGATGTAAAAACAGCTTACACTTTGAATTTAGAACCGTACGTCGGTAAACAACCAGGGGGACCATGTAATGTCAGTAATTCAGCTGAAGATATTGTTCTTCGAATGGTCGACTGTTTCAAACGAATATTAAATGTATTATATTTACATTTGATAAAAAAAATCATAAAATCAGTCATAAAGATCGTTCAAAGTATACGAGTAGACCACTTGCTTTGTGGACGACACCTGTCATCCACGCGAGTGACCACGTGACGAATTTTCGCGCGAGTAACGGAGGGTTAAACGCGCAATCAACATGATTAAACTAGCCTAAAATACACTCCTGGAAATTGAAATAAGAACACCGTGAATTCATTGTCCCAGGAAGGGGAAACTTTATTGACACATTCCTGGGGTCAGATACATCACATGATCACACTAACAGAACCACAGGCACATAGACACAGGCAACAGAGCATGCACAATGTCGGCACTAGTACAGTGTATATCCACCTTTCGCAGCAATGCAGGCTGCTATTCTCCCATGGAGACGATCGTAGAGATGCTGGATGTAGTCCTGTGGAACGGCTTGCCATGCCATTTCCACCTGGCGCCTCAGTTGGACCAGCGTTCTTGCCGGACGTGCAGACCGCGTGAGACGACGCTTCATCCAGTCCCAAACATGCTCAATGGGGGACAGATCCGGAGATCTTGCTGGCCAGGGTAGTTGACTTACACCTTCTAGAGCACGTTGGGTGGCACGGGATACATGCGGACGTGCATTGTCCTGTTGGAACAGCAAGTTCCCTTGCCGGTCTAGGAATGGTAGAACGATGGGTTCGATAACGGTTTGGATGTACCGTGCACTATTCAGTGTCCCCTCGACGATCACCAGTGGTGTACGGCCAGTGTAGGAGGTCGCTCCCCACACCATGATGCCGGGTGTTGGCCCTGTGTGCCTCGGTCGTATGCAGTCCTGATTGTGGCGCTCACCTGCACGGCGCCAAACACGCATACGACCATCATTGGCACCAAGGCAGAAGCGACTCTCATCGCTGAAGACGACACGTCTCCATTCGTCCCTCCATTCACGCCTGTCGCGACATCACTGGAGGCGGGCTGCACGATGTTGGGGCGTGAGCGGAAGACGGCCTAACGGTGTGCGGGACCGTAGCCCAGCTTCATGGAGACGGTTGCGAATGGTCCTCGCCGATACCCCAGGAGCAACAGTGTCCCTAATTTGCTGGGAAGTGGCGGTGCGGTCCCCTACGGCACTGCGTAGGATCCTACGGTCTTGGCGAGCATCCGTGCGTCGCTGCGGTCCGGTCCCACGTCGACGGGCACGTGCACCTTCCGCCGACCACTGGCGACAACATCGATGTACTGTGGAGACCTCACGCCCCACGTGTTGAGCAATTCGGCGGTACGTCCACCCGGCCTCCCGCATGCCCACTATACGCCCTCGCTCAAAGTCCGTCAACTGCACATACGGTTCACGTCCACGCTGTCGCGGCATGCTACCAGTGTTAAAGACTGCGATGGAGCTCCGTATGCCATGGCAAACTGGCTGACACTGACGGCGGCGGTGCACAAATGCTGCGCAGCTAGCGCCATTCGACGGCCAACACCGCGGTTCCTGGTGTGTCCGCTGTGCCGTGCGTGTGATCATTGCTTGTACAGCCCTCTCGCAGTGTCCGGAGCAAGTATGGTGGGTCTGACACACCGGTGTCAATGTGTTCTTTTTTCCATTTCCAGGAGTGTAGTTACTCGCTCCGCGCCGTAGGCGGCTGCTGGCACTCGTTTAAATCATTTGCTAACTATGCCTATCAGTAGTTAGTGCCTTCAGTAGTTTGAATCTTTTATTTAGCTGGCAGTAGTGGCGCTCGCTGTATTGCAGTAGTTCGAGTAACGAAGATTTTTGGTGAGGTAAGTGATTTGTGAAAGGTATAGGTTAATGTTAGTCAGGGCCATTCTTTTGTAGGGATTTTTGAAAGTCAGATTGCGTTGCGCTAAAAATATTGTGTGTCAGTTTAAGCATAGTCTTGTATAATTGTTCAAAGGGGACGTTTCACACTGCCTGTCCTCGTGGGCCTCGAGGCGGGACACGCGACCTCACGAGACCCACCGCCTTCGGCACACGGGACGAGGTAGTTAACGTGATTCGCGCTCTCAGCCCTCTTCAGCAACCGTTGTCTGCTTTATTTGGCTCGCCAACCACACTTCCTCTTTACGAAAATGGACGCGCATAAAATTGCTGCATTAATTCTCTTAGCTTGTCTAAAAAGAGCGGAAAAAATCTCGAAGAAGATTCTGAACCCGTCGATGGCTTGAATAGCGAATTTCTGGTAGAGGAAAACTACATAAATGCTGTACGGCGATCTCAGGCACATACTAGTAGAAGACTTTGGTTAAATCAACTGATTTTTCATCCCATTTTCGGTTTTAAAACTGAATATAGTTACGGTATTTTGTCTAACGCCTTTTCGCCCATGCATAATATCCATATTCTCAATGTTACAATGATTGCCAACTTCATCACACAGATTTGAAGATCGAGATTCGCTTCGTTATTTCCATCGAATGCAAGAGGAGATTTTTTCCGAAGCTGCTCACAACACTGAAGAAGATATCGAAAGGAAGAATACGAACATGAGCCAGTCCATAAACTCAGAGATAGGTATCTGTATTTTACAGGAAGTTTCATAATACGAAAAACTTTCAGTGTTTAACTTATGTTTACTTTCATAGACTGACAGTCACGTTAAGAGTTTTGGCCACTTTGGCCTCTGCAGTAAATGCATTATTTTTAGTAAATAACATCGATTTTTGAGATAATGCTACCATTAAATGAATAACAATCTTTTAGAAAACAAAGTAAAAACGATGTGCCCGACCGAGACTCGAACTCGGAACCTTTGCCTTTCGCGGGCAAGTGCTCTAGGAGACGAGACACTGGCAGAAGTAAAGCTGTGAGACCGGGCGCGAGTCGTGCTTCGGTAGCTCAGTTGGTAGAGCACTTGCCCGCGAAAGGCAAAGGTCCCGAGTTCGAGTCTCGGTCGGGCACACAGTTTTAATCTGCCAGGAAGTTTCATATCAGCGCACACTCCGCTGCAGAGTGAAAATATCATTCTGAAAGTAAAAACCAATTAATTGTAAGGGGGTACACACTAAGCCGCTACCTTTCTTTTCACAACGAAAGTGCTCACAACGCTGCCAACCGCGCTGCAGCTTCACCATGCGAGTTGAATCTATGAATATTGTATGGACTGTCTCCAGACTGTACTTTCAAATGTCATTATTTGATTTTAATATGTGAATTGCACGAAAAAAGAGGCGCTTTTGATAGATCGTGACTGTGCCCTAGCATTGAAACGGTATACTTTCGTAGCACTCAAGTCATAATACATTAAAAACATCAACTACATGAAGCTCTTACCTACCGCTATGTAGTTATCTGCCATTTTATTATCAGAAAGCGAAGATGAATTTGCAGCTTATTTGAAACAGATTATTTATACCTTCTTCTATGAAAAAAGAAAACTCATCAATTCTACGTTTAACGCCACACGATGCAGCGTCTCCTGTGTTCTGATTGTGTCATGAAATTATGTCGCACTTCATTGGTCATATTCCTCTCCACGAGGCAAAATTCCGACGTGCCAAATACTGTATTTCACGCTCCGCTATGTGGAATGTGCAGTTCCACGCAGTGAGATCAGCAGATCCTCGTCTATGTGCGTATCACTTCCCTTGAGAGGACAGCTTTACACTGAAGTGACATAAATCATACCTCCTAATATCACATCGGACCTCCTTTTGTCTGTCGAAGGGGGTGTGGCATGAATTCAACAAGTCGTTGGAAATGTTCGATGTGATTCATATCGGGCCATCTGGGTGGCCCGATCATTGCCTCGAGCTGTCCATTTACACAGGAAGAAGTCATGTTAGCCATCACAGAACTCAAAAGCAGTCATAATCAAGAAATCATTAGACAGAGACCCCTCAGATCCAAAGTCATACAGACCAATCTGCCTAATAAATACCTTAGCCAAGAACCAAGAGAAACTGCTCTGTAAACGATTACAGGCACACAGTATCCTACACTGTCTTACCCCACACCAATATGGATGTTGATCAGGTAAATCAGTCGATGATGCTGTAAACAGAGCTCTCGAGATAGCACACACAACCCCCTCCAAATATGCTATGACAATCATGATCGAAATTGCAGCCACATTTGACAATCAAGAGATTAAGACATCTAGAGGTACCAGAAACTCTCTACAACAGTCTATTAAACTTCTGCAGTGATAGAACTGTCGTTTGGCAAAGGGACAGCCAGAAAGTGAAACATATCACGAAAGGTTGTCACCAAGGGTCGATCTGTGGCCCCATCTTCTGGAACATCACACTGGAACCTCTTCTACAGATACTGGAGGGATATGAAATGACAGATGGAGTTGTCGCTTACGCAGATGATCTAATGATGGTCATAGCTGCGAACAATAGGCCACAGCTAGAAGAAACAGCCAATGGCACACTATGCACCATCATACGATGCTGCAACAACAATAAACTCAAGATAGCGGAAAGCAAAATAACGTACACTCTGCTTAAAGGTCTGATGCAGAGGAACCCGGCAGTCAAAATCAGAAACACCAACATCAAACGATCGCAAGTCACAGCGAAAAACTGAACTTTCAGCAACACATAAAAATCGAGACGGACAAAGCAGATAAAATCTTTCTCAAACTGGCAAGGCTAAACTGGGACCACTTCAGTCTCCCCTTGTCAGTCATGAGAACATATCATTGTGCTCTCTTCGAGTGAGTACGAAGCTTCGCCGCAAGCACATGGGCACACAAACTAAGCCTATCAACTAACAAGACAATTGTCAGACGTGGGCAGAGACTATCTGGGGCCTTCGGTACCACCTCAGAAGCACTGTGTGTGGCACTTTGAGTATCCCACAATAAATGCAGAGCGGCGACGCACTGGCTAAAGGTGTAGAGACAGGACCAGGTTCGGATGATCATTGGTGTACCAATACCAACAATATGCCAACTAAAGACGTGGCGATTGGATACCTGTCAGAGTGAGGTGACAACAGTGGGTGGGACAACAGTGATAAGGGCCGGAGACTGTACAACTTCTTCCCCAAGATAAGGGAAAGTCCAGAACTTAGACATATCGAGCCCAGCCACGGTATGGTACACTTCCTAACAGGACATGGCCCTTATCCCAGACGCTTGAACCGCGTGAGTCTGTGGCAGACACCTAGGTGCGATTGTGGGGTTCAAATGGCTCTGAGCACTATTGGACTTAACATCTATGGTCATCAGTCCCCTAGAACTTAGAACTACTTAAACCTAACTAACCTAAGGACATCACACAACACCCAGCCATCAAGAGGCAGAGAAAATCCCTGACCCCGCCGGGAATCGAACCCGGGAACCCGGGCGTCGATTGTGGGGAAGAAGGTCCTCCTGAAGATATCTTTTTCTGCGGACAATATGCAAACATAAGACATACACTACACATGGATACATTAAACACTGAACTAACAGTCAAAGACATGATTTACAACGATGAACAATGGCCAACCATTAATAAACTTACTGACGATATCTCCAAAACTATACACACATAATACTTCATGACAAAACAGCACAGAAGGCAAGCCTATATGCGAAGACGACAGGAAATTCACAGGGTGGACGGTGATGAGGCTGCATCTGAAGACATCTCATAGGGCAGTAGCGTAAACACCACTATCGACTACACTATATAAAAACATCTAGCTGTCTTCCAGAGAATCAACTGGTCCGGTCCCACGAGGTCAGCAGTCGGGAAGGGGCTTAATGTCAGAGAGCTATGCCACCTGGTGAGCAGCGAAGTGCAGCCTGGCCAGAAGGATCTTAATTGTGGTTCCTCTGTACAGAACTCAACCCAACAGATACGAGAGTACATCAGGGAAAACCACTGGACAGGCTGAGTCATTTTTGCAGCTAGGAGGAGCTAACAACCAGATTGTTGGCCAGTGATTCAAGTTGTAGTTTTGTTAATAGATTATATGTATGTCAGAGTAGTAGTTACATATAGTTTTATGAGAGAAGTAGCAAGGGTACGAATAGAAATTGGGAGCGGCCGTACGGACTTGAAGTCCTTCTAAGACCCTCACCGCAGCTCCAAATCGGTGACGGGACACTTTATCTCTTCTCCTTTCTTTCCTCTTCTCTCTCTTCTCGAAGTTAATAGAATTTCTTGTTCATTGTTTTATAGTATTGTATTTGTATTTGTTTTGTTATAATTATTACAATTTGTTTCATGGTAATGGATTTGCATTTGTTTATCTATAATTGTTATTATTTGGAAAATTTTCAATGAGCTGCAGAAAACAAAAAAAAAAAAAAAGGCCCGCCTCCACGTGGCGGGATACGGGCAATGGTGGGAGTGGAGTCGGGCACCTCGGACCCCAAACCCAGGCACAGCGGCCAAGAGGTATTCACAGACCCAACATAAGCAGTCAGAGGGTGGGTCATTAAACAAAAGCAGCAAGTGAAAAAAAAAGTGTCCATCATGTACTTCAAACCAATTGCGGGCAGTTGTGGCCCGGTGACATTGCACATCGTCACCCATTACTATTCCATCGTTGTTTGGGTATATGAACTCCATTGCTGCCTTCACATGCTCTCCAACAAGCCGGACATAAACATTTACAGTCAGTGATCGGTTCAATTGGACCAGAGGACCAAGTTCATTGCATGTAAACACGGCCCACACCATTGTGGAGCCACAGTGCCTTGCTGACCACTTGGGTCCACGGTTTCGTGAGTCTGCGCCACACTCGAACCCACCATCAGCTCTTTCCAACTGAAACCGGGACTCATCTAACAAGGCCACGGTTTTCCAGTCATCTAGGGTCCAACCGATATGGTCACGAGCCCATAAGAGGCGCTACAAGCGATGCTATGCTGTGAGCAAAGGCACTCGCGTCCGTCGTCTGCTGTCCTAACGAATACGTTCGTCGTGCGCCGCACATTGATTTCTGCAGTTATTTCTCGCACGTTTGCTTGTCTCTTAGCGCTGACAGCTATACGCAAACACCACTGCTCTCGGTCGTTAGCTGAAGGCCATTAGCCAATGCGTTGTCCGTGGTAAGAGGTAATGCTTGAAATTTGGTATTCTCTGACACTGTGGATCACGGTACACTGAATTCCCCAACGATTTTCGAAATGGCATGTCCCATGCGTCTAGCTCTACTACCACTACGCGTGAACGTCTGATAATTCCCGTCGTGCGGCTACATGTGAGTCACCTACGTACAAATGGTAGCTCCGCCCGTGCATTGCCCTTTTATATCTGAAACATCTCCTTAGAAAAATTTATAAATGACAGTGCTGGAAAACCTATACGTCATTTGAATTTCAAACAGCTGAGCAAAACTGAACGTACTCAGACATTACTCTCTTTACTTATTCCGATCAACACTAAACTGAGACACAATATTTTTAGCGCAACGCAATCTGACTTTCAAAAATCCCTGCAAAAGAATGGCCCCGACTAACAATAACCTATACCTTTCATGAATCACTTACCTGGGGAACCGCTGCTCGCCATACGGCAAAAACTCCTCATGGTGCGACGGGTGTGTCAATTCCTTGCCTGTCCTGCCTACCCTGCGTACCCTACCGTTGCCCGACCGCCTATGGAACATCTCTTTTCCAGTCGTCCCAGGGCAACGAGACCATTTGGGATTCGTGCCAAGCATTTGCTTGAGTCCCTTGGTGTGGAGCGTGTGGTACCCCAACTCCAGGGTTTTACCCGCCTGCCTCCCTGGTTGCTCCAGAGGCCCAGCGTCCTTTTAGACTTGTCAGAGTACCGGAGGAGCTGCACTCCTGCGTTTGTTTTTACCTCCTTATTTTACGATATTTTAAACCAGCATCCCGACCATGTACCAGTATTTACGGATGGCTCTAAACAGGGGTACTCTGTTGGTTGTGCTGTTGTTTTCCCTGATCGAGTCGTCAAGTTACGGCTTCCTGCGGCGTTTACCATTTATGATGCCGAATTGTTTGCGGGCATTGGAGCAGATGAGATGTGTTCCCAGTCTTAAGTTTCTCATCTGTTCTGACTCCCTGAGTGCCCTTCAGACCATGCAACACTTGTACCCAGCGGATACGGTCGTCCAGAACATCCATGGTGCCCTACTGCACCTGCAACGGTAGGGGAAGGAGGTTTCTTTCTGCTGGGTGCCGGGGCACGTGGGTATTAGGGGAAAAGGGGTAACGAACTGGCGGATGTGGCTGCCAAAGATGCATGTTCCCTCCCTCACGTTGTTGAATGTGCCGTCCCCCTCCATGCTGTTACCTCCCTTTTGCGTTTTCGTGTTATGCGTCAATGGGAAGAGGAGTGGCTGGCAGTCGGCGAAAATAAGCTGCGTTTGGTCAAGGCCACCACGTGGCCATGGCGTACGTCCTACCAGTCATGCAGGCGGGATGAGGTTCTCCTCACTCGTCTCCGCATCGTGCACAGTCCCTTAACGCATGGTTTCAGGGAAAACAATCAACACGACACGGTATACACGCGGGAGTACCCCAGGGAAGCATCCTAGGGCCCCTACTGTTTAACCTCTACATAAACGATCTCCCAACCACACACAACACAATGATGGCAATCTACGCGGATGACACAGCCATTCTTGCGCAAGATTGGAAACCATCAAACATTACGTCACGCCTACAGACTGCACTCAGAGTGGCCGAGCCTTGGTTGGAGAAATGGCGTGTTAGAGTAAACGTCGACAAGTGCGAAGCCGTTCTGTTCACTAGAAGACCGAAGCAACTGCGCAAACACCGCTACTGCAGACCAATAACTCTACATGCACGTCCAATACGTTTCCGCGAGAAAGTCAAATACCTCGGTGTCTGGCTGGACCGGAAATTACTCTGGGGGGACCACATACAACACATGACCAACCGAGCTAGCGCGAGGCTCAAACAGCTCTATCCTATGCTCAACAGGCGTAGCACACTGAACAGAAGGGTGTCGAGGTCCATGTACATGACACTTATCCGACCCCTGATGACGTACGCAGCTCCTGTCTGGGGATACGCTGCGCCTACACGCCTGTGCCGTCTGCAGCTCATACAAAACAAAGTACTCAAAATCATAAGCAATGCTCCACGATACACACGCACCGCGGATCTTCACCGGGAATACAGACTTGAGACTCTCACGGAGGTAATCCACAAACTCACCACAAGACTATACAGAAACTCCAGACATTCGCAGAACCCGTTTATTCTGAATCTGGGGAACTACGACCACAACCATAGATGGAAACATAAAAGACCAAAAGACATACTTGTAAGGACATAACATCTATGGCCAAGCATACGCAAACATAACGGCACAGGCGAGCCCCTGTTAATCAGACGCCACTACTGGATATCCAGCTGAAATACACTGCCAAATAACTGGCACCACACAGGGAAGCCGTACCGCACACTGCATGCAAACAAGCTCCACACATCCCCCACACAGTGAGATGATCTATGGCCGATCTCCCACTACTGTATAACGATCTTGATTGTTCCAGGAATGTAGCAGCTGCAGCAACTGGGACACATCGCCATCGCTTGTCACGGTAATGATGCATGATACCTGTACTAACAAATCCAACCTTGCATGAGCTATCGCAGCTAGTAAGCCACTACTGCTCTTACTACCCATCCCACTGTCGCAGAGGTTTTTTTCCCACGGCACGAGCGATGGCACTTTTTTCCCTCTGCTCTTCAAATCGCTACCCTCACTCGCGTTTCGTCCGCTATCTATCACCTGATGGACCGTGTTAATGCGTAGTCTTACCCAGACGCACGGACAACATCACAGCCCGGTATCCTGTGATCCACTTACTAGATAACTAACATGTTTACGGAGGTGACAGTAGAACTTTTGGTTTGGTCACCACGTTGGTGCGGGCGTGGAGGGGCCCCATCTTAAAAAAAAAAAAAAAAAATACTCGGGCGGGAGGACCCCCCAATCTGCAGAGCTTGTGGCGTCGAGATTACTGTCCGCCACATTTTAGTTGACTGTCCTTTATTCTCTGACCAAAGGTCGTGGTTTCCTTGCCACCGGATTTGCCCTCTATTTTGCAAGAAGACGCAACGACTGTGGTTAAGGTCTTACGGTTTTGTGTCCTGTCCAATTTGTTGCCTCGGATTTTAGGGAGAGGATTTTAATGTGCTGCTGGGTGACTGGCTCAGCCAGGGTTTAGGTAAGAGGTCCGCCAGTCACGATTACCTACTTGTTTCACTTCGATTTCTGTTCTCTTTTCCTTGTGTTTCCTTTCCTTTTTAGTGCGTTTCTTCTCCTCTTGTTTTGCCTCTGTATGTGAGGATTTGGAACTGCGCCAGGTCTGTGTCTTTTAGCCGTTCTCCTTGTTCACCGTCCGTCTTCGTCCCTTCACCGCATGTGTTCCTGTTTCTATGTGTTTGGGCGCTGATGACCACGCTGTTTAGCGCCCGAAAACCTCAAACCACACACACACACACACACACACACACACACACAAAAATCTTCGTTACTCGAACTACTGCAATACAGCGAGCGCCACTACTGCCAGATAAATAAAAGATTCTAACTACTGAAGGCACTAACTACTGATAGGCATAGTTAACAAATGAAAGATTTTGATGGAGAACAAATAATGTATTTACCTTAATAGTGTCATTATATATATATATATATATATATATATATATATATATATATATATATATATAATATCAGTTCATGACATCCGGTATTACAAATTTACTCTTTCTGGTGGACACACGTCCAGATCGTCTGCTCTCAAAATTCTGCCATCTCTCTCCCCACATCCACCACTGCTGGCGGCTCACCTCCAACTGCGCAACGCTACGCATTTTTCACATCCAGCTGCCCACCACTACAATAGCGAATATTCCAACAATGCCAACCAGCCACAGACTGCACACAGCACAGCCAGTGATTTTCATACAGAGCGCTACGTGACGTTACCAACATAAAAACCTAAACAGCCTACTTACATATCTTGTGTACGCCATACTACCGCCATCTGTATAGATGCATATCGCTACCGGATCACTTTTGTCACGTCACGAACCCTTAGATCCTCCCAAGTTTACTAAGCTAGAGGCAAAAGCAATCCGTGTTAGGAGTTTCGCCGGTATTACACTATCAAATTTCTTTGTCAAAGATTTGATCAAAGATATGATCAAATATTCCTTCAAATATATTTGACAAAGATCTTTGTCGTAGCGCTAGAAGGGGTATGGGTATTACACTGTCATCAAATTTTTCGTCAAAGTACAAGATGGCTGACAACAACTTGTTATTAACCGCAGCAGTTGCACGTACCGCAATTGCTTTGTGTGCACATGCGGAAAAGAAGTGGGGGAAAAAAAGGAACCATACATACGAGGTTGACAGTCTAAAATTCCTGGGATTACAACTTGATAATAAATTCAGTTGGGAGGAGCACACCACAGAACTGCAGAAACGCCTTAACAAATCTGTATTTGCAATTAGAGTGTTAGCAGACTTAGGCAACATAAAAATGAAAAAGCTTGCATACTTTGCCTACTTTCATTTCATAATGTCAGACAAAAGTTTTCAAAGTCCAAAAGTGTGTAATACGTATTATTTGTGGAGTAAATTCATGGATGTCCTGCAGAAACCTCTTCAAAGAACTGGGTATACTAACTACTCCATCTCAGTATATTTACTCCTTAATGAAATTTGTCCTAAATAATATATCTCTTTTTCCAACAAACAACTCAGTTCATACATACAATACCAGGAACAAAAATGATCTGCACAAGGACTTAAAAGCACTTACTTTAGTTCAAAAAGGGGTCCACTACTCAGGAAGACTCATCTTCAATAATTTGCCAGCAAACATAAAACAAGTTAGTGACAAATGAAGATCAGTTTAAAAGGAGCCTGAAAGAGTTACTAGTGGCCAACTCCTTCTACTCCATTGACGAAATTTTTAATAGAAACAAATGATATATCGTATTTATTCATACTATTAGTATTGTTACTTCAGCTTTAAAAAATTGACATGTTCCACATCCAAGAGGATCTCCTCAGCACGGATCCATGGAACGAAAAACTAATCTAATCTGGGTGAAGCCGTGGGTATTACGACGACACGATAAAAGCATTGAACAAAACCTGTTACGTGAGCTTACAGTGGAAGTCGTCAAGTCGTACATCAATTACTTAAGAATGGATGTGCATACATTTCTGTATGTGCTCAGTGAAGTGTATCCTCATATCACAAAGCACAATATTCACTTAAGAACTGCTACATCTTCAGAAGACAGGCTCACTGTAACACTCCGATTCCTTGCAACAGGAGAGGGTTATGTTAGGTTAGGTTAGGTCAGGTCAGGTCAGGTCAGGTCAGGTCTCCAATCTTCTTAATCTATTTTTGTATTCTGGGTGCCTCACGTTGTAAAGCGCCTCATCATCTTCATACATCTCTCTTAATTTTGTAGTTGTCGGCACACACCAATTGTATTTACCGGCAATGATTATTAAAACACTACAGACGACAGAACGCTGCAGCGATGCTAGCGCTCCACGTGGTAACACGTCACATTGCAGTGAACAGAAGACAAGCGATTTCTTTGATCAAATCTACAGCGAGGGATTTGATGAAATATTGGACGACATTTGACAAAGTTCCTATTGCACCATCAAATATCTTTGACAATGATTTTTGACAGAGATATTTGACAAAGAAATTTGATAGTGTAATACCGGCCTTAGGTCCTCCGAAGTTTACTGCGCTAGAGCCAGAAGTAGTCCGTGTCACTGCCTTTCTGGAGTTAGGGAGGACAGTGTCGGCCACGTGACAGGTGGTGAGGGGGCGTGTCTTGCGCTGCGCCGCGGCCGGAACTGGATGCGCGTCCGTGCGAGGTCCCGGCTGCTGGCTTCTGCGGTGGCGCGGATGGATTCCCGCGCCGGCGGCGGCGGTTCCCACGGCCCTGGGGTGACGTCACCGGCTCGGAGCGGCGGCAGCTCATCTCGCGAGCAGAGGGCCGCCTGGCCCTGGGAACCTGGCTGTGCTAGCAGCGCCGCCTTTATGGCCGGACACCTGTTCCGAGGCGCCTGGCCGCAGCTTTCCTTCGCCTTCCTCGGCGCCAGATGTGGCGCAACAGCGCAGACGGAGAAGCCACTGTCCTCTCTAGCGTCTTCCTGCTTTCTTACCGCCTGCATAGCCGTCCTCTGAAAAGACGTGAAAACGCACGTGGACGAGTATCTAGTGACGCCAGAGCTTGGAATGCCACGTACCACAGCACTGCGGGCGTGAAATAAAGGAGCTGGCATCTCAGATTTTCGCCTCGTGGAGAGGAACGTGGCCAATGAAATGCGACATCGTTTTACGTTACAAGCAGAATATAGTAGCCACCATATTGTATGCCATTAAACAGCGCATTTTGTGGACCTTCTTTCTCATAGAGGACATGATATGAATACAAGCTGTACCGGAGCTTTAGCATCTACATCTACATCTACATGGATACTCTGAAAATCACATTTAAGAGCGGATACTCTGAAAATCACATTTAAGAGCCGGGCAGAGTGTACATCGAACCACCTTCACAGATCTCTATTATGCCAATCTCGTATAGCGCGCGGAAAGAACGAACACCTATATCTTTCCGTACGAGCTCTGATTTCCCTTATTTTATCGTGGTGATCGTTTCTCCCTATGTAGGTCGGCGTCAACAAAATATTTTCACATTCGGAGGAGAAAGTTGGTGATTGGAATTTCGTGAGAAGATTCCGTAGCAACGAAAAACGCCTTTCTTTTAATGATGTCCAGCCCAAATCCTGTATCATTTCTGTGACATTCTCTCCCATATTTCGCGGTAATACAAAATGTGCTGCCCTTCTTTGAACTTTTTCGATGTACTCCGTCAGTCCTACCTGGTTAAGGATCCCACACAGCGCATCAGTATTCTAAAAGAGGACGGACAAGCGTAACGTAGGCAGTCTCCTTAGTAGATCTGTTACATTTTCCAAGTGTCCTGACAACAAAACTCAGTCTCTGGTTAGCTTTCCCCACATCATTTTCTATGTGTTCCTTCCAATTTAAGTTGTTCGTAATTGTAATACCTAAGTATTTAGTTGAATTTACGGCTTTTAGATTAGACTGATTTATCGTGTAACCGAAGTTTAACGAATTCCTTTTAGCACTCATGTGGATGAACTCACAGATTTCGTTATTTAATGTCAACTGCCAATTTTCGCACCATTCAGATAGAGGAGTATTTCAAAACGCGTCGTTTCACCTATGGTTTGTTATAATAAAATTACAGAAAACTACGTACCGGTAGCTAAAGACATTCAGTATTTGTTTGTAGTGTTATAACTTGTGTGCTACGAAACTATAACGTTGCAATGCCACGGAACTATCAAAATCTCTTCTTTTTGGTGCAGTTTGCAAATAATGATATTTCTAAGTATAATCTTTAGAGTTTGTAGATGACAAATTTGTCCCGCAGCTGATAGCTTCGACGGCTCTCAGACGACCAGAAGAAGGTAACTGATAGACGTCCGCTTTGTGCCAATTTTTCCCTCCAAGAGATTCTTGGTATTTCTTCCTCATGTCACAGATGTGTTATTTTAAAAGTCGATGTTATTTATTACAAATTATGTATTTTCTGTAATTCTTGTTGCAAAGGCCGCCGACTGTAATGTTTTCCAAGTGGCGAGAAATCTTAACGTGAGTACCAGTTACATCAGAGAGTAAACACTGGAAGCTTTTACTATTATGGAACTTTGTGTAAAATATATTTACCTATCTCTGGGTTAATAGACTGGTTCATGTTAGTATCTTTCCGGTAATTATCTCTTCCAGTGATGGTAAACAGCGTCGGAAAAATCTCCTCTCCCATTCGAATGAAATTACCAAGCGAAATTTTATCTTGAAATCTATGTTATTTCAGAGGTTATTAGTCAATGCAACGTCGAGATATTATGCACGCACAAACTGACATTAGACGCTATACTTCTGTTTCTTTTTTTTTCCACTCCAAGGTGCGGAGCGGGCTGTTCAAGATCAGGCTCAGATAAATGGTCACGGTTCAATTCAGTCGAGTACCAGATAGGCTGATAGCAGGGGAGATGAGGGATCCCATAGCGGGGCAGATGGGAATTAGGAATAGACTTACTAGTTCCGGCATACCGGCAAAACAAACGAAAACCTCCCAAAAACGTTGGTCGAAACCAGGCGATTGGGACCATGCTAATTTAGTATTTTATCCATCTTCAACAACTGTAGTCGTATATAATGATATAATAAGCAACCAACTGCATAAAATAAATTTGATTTAGTTTTTATACCGATAGATATAACCTTCAGAGAATCAGATAAAGAAATTAAATTTCTTTTATGCTTCATTTTAATTTGTTTATGAGACTCCATTCTCCACTGTCCTGGCCAAAATTTAAAATTTTGTGTTGTGTTTTATTGAAGAGACGAAGAAACTGGTACATCTGTCTAATATTGTGTAGGGCCCCCACGAGCACGCAGAACTGACACAACGCGACATGGCATGGACTCGACCAATGTCTGAAGTAGTGCTGCAGGGAACTGACACCACGAATCCTGCACGGCTGTCCATAAATCCGTAAGAATAAGAGGGGGCGGAAATCTCTCCTGAATAGCAAGTTGCAAGCCATCCCAGATATGCTCAATACTGCTCATGCCTGGAGAGTTTGGTGGCCAGCAGAAATGTTTAAACTCAGAAGAGTGTTCCTGGAGCCACTCTTAGCAATTCTGGACGTGCGTTGTCCTGCTGGAATTTCCCAAGTCCGTCGGAATGCGCACTGGACATGAATGGATGCAGGTCATCAGACAGGATGCTTACGTGTCAGCTCTCAGAGTCGCATCTAGACGTATCAGGGGTCCCATATCACTCCAACTGCACATCCCCACACCATTACAGAGCCTCCACCAGCTGGAACAGTCCCCTGCTGACATGCAGGCTCCATGGATTCATGATGTTGTCTCCATACCCATACACGTCCATCCATTCGATAGAGTTTGAAACGAGGCTAGTCCGACCACTCAACATGTATTCAGTCACCAATAGTCCAATGTCGGTGTTGCCGGACACAGGTGAGGCGTAAAGCTTTGTGTCGCCAAGGGTAAAAGAGTGAGCCTTCTGCTTCGAAAGCCCATATCGATGATGTTTCGTTGAATGGTTCACCCGCTGATACTTACTGATGGCCCAGCACTGAAATATGCAGCAATTTGCGGAAGGGTTGCGCTTCTGTCCCTTTGAACGCTTTTCTACAGTCGTCGTTGGTCCCGTTATTGCAGGATCTTTCTTCGGCCGCAGCGATGTCGGAGATTTGATGTTTTACCAGATTCCTGATATTCACGGTACACTCGTGAAATGTTCTTACGGGAAAATCCCCACTTCATTGCTACCTAGGAGATGCTGTGTGACTAGGGCCTCCCGTCGGGAGATCTCGGAGATGCTGTGTCCCATCGCTCATGCGCCGACTGCGTCACGTTCAAACTCACTTAAATCTTGAATGAGATTTTCGCTCTGCAGCGGAGTGTGCGCTGATATGAAACTTCCTGGCAGATTAAAACTGTGTGCTGGACCAAGACTCAAGCTGGGTCCCGAGTTCGAGTCTCGATCCGGCACACAGTTTTAATTTGCCAGGAAGTTCACTTAAATCTTGATAAGCTGCCATTGTAGCAGTAGTAACCGATCTAACAACTGCGGCAGACAGTTGTTGTCTTATATAGGCGTTGCCAACCGCAGCACCGTATTCTTCCTGTTTACATATCTTTGCACTTGAATATGCATGCCTATACCAGTTTCTTTGGCGCTTCAGTGCATATTCAATGTAAAATCGAAAGTGGGACGAAAATTCAAGTGAGTTAACGTACATCTTCTACTAGTTTGTGCCTCAAATCGTTAGACAGCATCGGGCAGTTCGTTGTTCAAGCCATGTATGAGTCCAGAATCTTCTTCGCGATATTCTGCACACTTTTTCGAGAATCGCTAACGCAGTTGACGCAGCTGTTTTACGTGCGCTCATTTTCGTAAGCAAACTGTCCGAACAAGCCAAATAAAGTCGACAACTGCCGCTGGAGAGAGCAGAGCCTAAATCACGTTAACCACCTCGTTCCGTGTGTCGACTGTGCTGTCTCTTCTGAGGTCGGATGTCTCCTCTGCGTTCACGTCAACGTTAGCTGCCTCGTCCCATGTGGGACTGCTTAAGAAAGCAGTTATGAAACATATATTCATCTTGCTGCAGCAGCGCCCCACGTGGCAACTACTAGGCCGTTTTCTGTTTTTAAAATTATTTTTATATAATGTTCGCATGACAAAGTAAATTCAGCCATTGTTTCCCTGGTTCAGAAGTTTATTACAAGTCGTAGTAGGTTAAGGTTAATAAGGGGTCCAGGAGAAGGTAAAAACATGTGAGCAACACTCACCCTGTGGCTTATCTTAGAAGCCAGACTAAAGACTCACCCACACTTATAGCATACCAGTATGTAGATTTAGAGATATTTTTCACAACGTTGACTGTGATACACATTGAAATTCTGAAGGCAGCAGGAACAAAATTCATAGAGCGAATAGGTATCTAAATGTGTTCAGAAAGTAGGCAGCAGTCATAAGAACAGAGCGAATGATAGGGAAACAGTTGGTGAGAAGGGAGTGCCCATCGCTCACGTTACTCAGTCTTCACAATGACCAAGGATTTAAGGGAAACCACATGGAAATTTGGAAGGAGGATTAAAGTTCAGAGAGAAGAAATCGGATATTTGCCAATGACAGTATGATTCTCTCAGGGCTGGTAAGGAACTTGGAAGAGCAATTTTACTGAATTGATGGTGGATTAAAAATTAAATCAGTTGATGCTGGAATTAAGAAATGTGACAAAAAAGGATGAAATTTACTACTTGTGTAGCAAACTAGCTGATGAATATTCTATACCACTCTTAGGTCGTCGTACATGTCTTTTCTTATTTCTTGGAACTCATCAAGATAAGGTTCCACGTGGCTGCAAAATAATTCGAAATTCATTACATTCAAATGGAGCAGGTGTGATATTTATACGAAATTAACGACCAGTGACTGAGTCACTGAAGCGTGGACAGCGAACTGTAACGGCTCTAATATGTCTGTCTGTCATTCTGCGTGTGTATGTATGAATGTATGTATGGATACACACACATCACAATAGCCTACGTAGCGAAATCCTGCATTTGAATTTACTGTGAGTCCTCCGTAGATACTGATTGAGGAGGTAAAATCCGCTACAACTTACTGGTCCTCAGGACGAAGCGTGGTGATTTGAACGCACGGTTTAGCAACGAACCCTAATTAAGACAACGCTGACGGCTTGTTCGGTGGCGTCTCGTCATATTGATGTTACGCTCCTCTATGTATCATACACGTTTCCAACACAATGGATATAATAGATATATGGGATTATACATCTCTCAAAGGAAGTGGAAGGTTGCCCTTCATTTTATTAAATCTTTGGAAAGACCGTTCTTGGAGTTCGAGTAATGTTTTATTGACACCTAATGACATTCACTTTATTTCACGTTACGTGATGGATATAGCGATGAAGTAATTGATTAACTATTCGACCATGTAGGTCTTTAATATGAAGTTATGTCTAACAATGACTTGCCAGATCGACACCTGTAACAACGCAAAATTATTTAGTGATTTTGTCAGTAAATACACTGTTGAAAATTTATCTATCACTGCAATCTCCAACGCGACATTACAACGGACATTCTGGAGTACTTTGTTAAGTTTGATTTTATTTAAGGGAAGAGTGGCAGCCATTTTCATTATCACTTATACATCTAACGCACAAACGTCTTACATCCAAGCTATGGAGCATAGAACCAAAGTGTTCTGCCAGCATCGAATTATTTGGAGACATAAAGGTAGCTGTCTTGGACGTAGATGGGTAGCATAAAATGTCGTTGTCCTGTCAGAATTTCCATTCAAGATGTAGATGTCAGTCTGGCGGTATTAAAGGTCAGCTGGTCCAATCTGAATCTCTTTTAGAGAAATGATGACTCGGCGGTTCAAAGACAATAGAGAAAGGCGCGAAACAACATACATAATTAATTAATGTATTACCTATGAAATTTACTTATATTACAAATTGTCACACGTTTTGACGCTGTTAACACGAAATAAAAGTTACTGTTAATTAAAAACAGATATGTTGCGAAATTGAAAGTTTGTTAATTGTATGTTACATGCTAGAAAAATTTTTCTTTGTTGGTTACTCATAATAACACAGCGATGCATACTGTGTGCATTCGAGACTCGAAATGTATCACAAATGTCAGGAACATGATGAGCGTGCGAATGATGCTTCGACTACAAGGACATTTTATTGAGTCTATGTCCTTCCTTATAAATGTAGCATATTGCGCATAAAAACGTGAATAGATCCAGTGCTGGTATTTATTTTAAATTAATGTAGCAGTCTCAGTTGCAGTTAGACATACTTGATAACAAGTCTCGATCACATTTAATGATCATCTTCAGAGCTGATTAATTGTTACTGTTTGATTATACTACTGGTGAAAAACAGTAACAATCGTAAAACACCTAGGAGCGACTTGAAGTAAAACCACCAAATAAAACAAATTGTGGGAAGAGCAGAAGCCAGACTTCTTCATTAGAAGAATCTAAAGCAAATGTAATGCATTCACAAAAGTAGTGGATTACAAGACGCGTCTTCGACCGAATCTAGAATAAAGCTCATTAGTCTGAGAATCTCACCATGTTGGATTAATAGAAAAGATAGAGAAGAGCAAGCAGAGACAGGAACGCTTCGTCAATGGATCGCTTACGTATAGCAAGTGCGAGAGCGTTACAAAGAAACTCTACGAACTCCAGTGTCGGTGCATGTAAAAGAGAAGCGTCGTGTATCAGGGACAAATTCCGAGAACTTATGTTCCAGGTAAAGTCGGACAACGTATTATTTCCTGCCACATACAGTATGTCTCGCTAAATGGCCTCAGTCAGAAATTCAGAGAAACAGAGTGCATATGGCAGCTTTTCGACGATCGTCTTTCCCACATATTATTCGCAAATGGAACAAGGGGAGAAATGTTTATTACGTGTTCTGCTGTACAATCAACGATGTAGGGAAATTACGTGTCGTCATAAAATGAAAGTTTTTAATTGCATATTGTTTTAAAAATTTATTTTAAGTAGCCGATATGAGTGGGGTTGGCTTTCCCTTCAACAAGTTTTAACAGCACTTGTCTGTAAGTATCTTCTAGAGATGTAAAAGACCCATAGAATGTGGCCCATTCTTGAGCAGTGCCCAAATACATAAAATTCGCAACAGAAAAAATAAAAAAATAAAACGCATTTATAATGTTTCGCGTATATCTGTGAGAGGTTTTCCCTTCTATTAGAGGCGAAATTGAAAGGAGACATTCTTGTTAGAACTGATACGCGACAAATGATTGATTACAACTTTAAATCAAAAATGACTATGAAATGGAGGCTTGGCTGGCAGTCAAGGAGACTGTTACTAGGGCATTAGAAAACAAAAATGACCCACAGTTTACTTATGTTATAGTCAACATGCTGATGGAGTTCAAAAAGCTAAGCTGTTTGACGATTTTTAAGATTCAGCTTTTGAACAATGGTCGTGACTTTTCATTGGATATTTGCATTATTTAATGAGGAACAAAGTAGGAGTTTTTATGAAGACATCATAGTGATCGATAGGCGGTATGAGGGACGCTGGGGTTTCGACATGGTAAGAGACTACCATTTGTTACTTCACCGAGACCTACGAGGCTGCTTTGGGGAAGAGATCAACAGCGAGATCATCGGTCCCATCGGATTAGGGACGGATAGGGTAGGAATAGGCCTTGCCCTTTCAAAGGAAGCATCTCAACATTTCCCTGAAGTGAAAATCTAAAGTAGGATGGCCGGACGCGAGTTTGAAGCATCGTCCTCCCGGATGGCTGTCCAGTGTTCTAACCACTGCACCACTTCGCTCAGTCGACGTACAAGATGCAGTTCACTGGAGAAAAAGCTGTATTATATAAGCATAATTAAAGAGAAAAGAGAAATTAAATATAAGTCATTGGTCGTATACTTCCCATGCAATGTGTATTTCCTTATATTTACTTCGATAAAATCTTTGTTCACACTAAAACATAAAGTTACAACTGATACAACTGTTTTTCAAATTTTCTATTTTACAATTAAGTCACAAATATGTACGTAATTAACAAAACTGAGATCAGATATGGATGCAGAGTACAAAAAACTCTCTAGATTCAGCTGTTACGAATCGAAGTCATTTTTTCGTTGAGAGGTTTATTGTTATTTGTGACTTTTATTCCTATACAGTGGCATATATCTTAAAACACAATCCATCAGCGATGGAAATGTTCTGAAACAGAATTCCGTCCCCGTGACACACCGAATCAAAAACGTTTTGTACACTTCCTATAATAACGAATTTTGCCTATATTGACACCCGTAAATAGTTTTACCTTGATCTGGTTGCGCTAAAATGTGGTTTTGACAGACAGACACGATGTACACGAAATACCGTAGTCAAAGTCTCTCCCTTTACGCCGTTATGAAAAATGTTTTCGTTTCATACAAAATTGCTTTGCTGCAAAAGAGGGAAGTGTATTATAAAACGGATAAGCTGAATCACCATGAGAATTAGAATCACATTTTGTCACTAAATTATCCCTTAAGAATATCAGTTCTTGCCCATAAAATAGCAATAGTCTTTTTCCCTATGATACACACGGTAAACAAAAAAGCAAATGACATCTACATTTGTACTTAATTAATCATTCTAGTGTAAATCGCAGACTGTAAATATTATCGTGCCAACTACTTGGGTACTTTCTCACTCCACGGGAAGATTTGTTGCTAATTTGCCCATACGTCCACAAGCTGTTGTTAGACTAACTTTATCTTCACGAGTTCTCCGGCGCTGGTACATGGAAGGCTGCTAAATGTTCACAGATTTCACCGTCAAATACAGCTCTTGAAATTCTCTAAGTAGGTTTTCAAAGCATATACCGTGTCTTACTTCGAGTTCCTCAAAGTAAAAATGCCGGTGACCATTTGCGTTGCCCAGTTTTATATGTGCTCCACGTTCTGTATTAATCTGGACCTGACATGGATTCTACAGATTTCAAAAATGTTTCTATGTAGCTTATAAAAGTTTTTAGTAACTTAACTGCAATTTGTCAGTATGACTATGAGTAAGGTTATGAAATCGTTTTGCTTTGTATTTCCTCGCATAGATGTTCTCAGACGTGTGTTTAATGTTACTGACCCACAATGAGAATTAATCACGTAATAATTAAGGTTTACTACATTTTGTGACATGTGTAAAATTACACGTCTTTACATTAAGACAGAATTTCGATCTTTGTACTGTGCTTGAAGTTTTGTCCAAGCCCAACTAGTTACTGCTGATATTTTTGTCTAACATCACTGGAGTATTTGTACTCACTGAAAATACAGGAAATGGGGCTGAAATAAATGTAAGAATTTAACCTGATAACTAGCGTTCACCGTTCAGTCCAGAGTCATACTTCAAGAGCAGAAACTCAATTTGTACAACATTGACGGTGGTTCTCCATGCCTGTCAGACTAGGACATGTCCTTGTCTTCCCAAGGAAAATCCATGTGGGAGTCGAAGAGCCAGTCACTGGTGAACAGAGAAGACGGTACAATATGGAGCTAGAACAGCTGAGCAAGCTTAGAAGAAAGTAATGGGTTGGCCAAGTAAGGAGAAATGTGATATGAATGGGGTAATGTAACAGATTGAGATTCACTCATTGTAATGTACGATACCTCTGATTAGTGAATAACACAATACACCGAAATTTTATTATTTGTGCTTTTGGAGATGTTTTTATTTCCCAATTACATTATCATTCCAGAATGAGATTTTCACTCTGCAGCGGAGTGTTCTCTGATATGAAACTTTCTGTCAGATTAAAACTGTGTGCCGGACCGTGACTCAAACTCGGGACCTTTGCCTTAAAGTTTGGAAGGTAGGAGACGAGGTACTGGCAGAAGTAAAGCTGTGAGGACGGGGCGTGAGTCGTGTTTGGGTAGCTCAGTTGGTAGAGCACTTGCCCGCGAAAGGCAAAGGTCCCGAGTTCGATTCTCGGTCCGGCACACAGTTTTAATCTGCCAGAAACTTTCAGTTACATTATCATTGTTTAATGGCATTTGAGAGTATATAGAAAATACTGTAACAGAACTTTGTTCAACTCTAACTGTTCATGAAATAAACAAGTGTCAATTACTGGTTTTAAGAATAAGATAGGATGATGGGCATTGTATAGATAAGTTAAATTGATAATGGAAGTACCAGGACTGTAGGAAAATGAAACTTTTATGTAATTAAATTAAAATTTGAAGAGTTTAATATTAATTGTTAAAATACTTATTACATGACTTTTAATACTGAATGATGGATCGGAAAAAACTACGACAGCAACATTCCTATTTCAATGAGTTGGTACGGATTATTCCATTGCAAGTTGCTTAAAATTTCTGTTAATTCCTAAATATGTTTACACTGTCAACATGTTATATAAGAGACAACAGTTGCAGCTGCAGGGTAGGCTTTTTTAGTGGTGGCATTAGGTCTACTACTACTACTACTATTACTAGTAATAGTAGTAGTAGTAGTAGTAGTAGTAGTAGTAGTAGTAGTGCTGTTCAGTTTGATTCGTGTGAATAAATGAAAAAAATAAGTTAGCTTGAGACTTTTCATTAAAAGGAAATCCTCGTAACCGGATAAGATACGAAAAATTCCTAAATAACTTCTGCAGCGACGTCTAACAATATTCTGTACCTCCGATTCCATCAGTTAAGCAACAAAATATTGTAGTAAATTTTTTCTGCTCCAAAACTCAGTTTATCACTTTAGAACCACGCTATTCCGATTTGGATACTGCAAATGATTGATATTTTTCTGAACCACGATTTTGACTTCACTGTCGTCTGTTTTGTGGGTGGGAGCACCACCATGAGACCGAATTCATAGCAAAGCATGTAGTTGCGACGAGAAGGAGACCAGCTGGCAGATGCAGGAAGAGATGTTTGTTCAAAATGGTTCAAATGGCTCTGAGCACTATGGGACTCAACTGCTGTCATCATCAGTCCCCTAGAACTTAGAACTACTTAAACCTAACTAACCTTAGGACATCACACACATCCATGCCCGAGGCAGGATTCGAACCTGCGACCGTAGCAGTCGCACGGTTCCGGACTGCGCGCCTAGAACCGCGAGACCACCGCGGCCGGCAGAGATGTTTGTATGCAATAAGACTGCAGCGACGGGGAAAATGAGAAGTAGAGGTCAATGAGGGACCTTGGTGAGGACACTACGGAGACCTCTCTGCCTATCTAAGTAACTAATCTCATAGACAACAGCGTCGCCTGGGAAACGGCTAAGACGCTACCTGCGAAGCCATTACATCACGGACAGTAACAGCTTCATCACACTTCCCTACAGCACTATTTGGAATGCCCTCTAGGGCGAGTGAGCCTGCATACATTATTCGCGCTGCGTTTTGCTTATTAAATATTTTCGATGAAGCAGTAAACCTGTCTATGGATACAGTATCAACTCGTTTCTTTCAGTACTTTGCACTTGAATATTTCTTTAATTCTACATTCGTATTCTGGGAACCACTGTGTAATGTGAGCCAGACAGCACTCGTTATTGTACCGTTTGATAGAATTTATTTCCGTTTTCTTTACTGATGCACCGGAAAAAACTACGACTGCAACATACACTGACGGGAAATTAAAACGCAGCACCAAAAAATATTTAATGTAGAAGAATGAACATTTGTCCAGGTATCATATTTAAGTTATTAACTTGGCAAGGTCATAGGTTAACGTAAGCGCGGGATAAGCCATTGCGAAACTTCCTGGCAAATAAAAACTGTGTGCCGGACCGAGGCTCGAAATCGGGACCTTTGCCTTTCGCGGGCAAGTGCTCTACCGACTGAGCTACCCAAGCACGACTCACGCCCCGTCCTCACAGCTGTACTTCCGCCAGTACCTCGTCTCCTACCTTCCAAACTTTACAGAAGCTCTCCTGTGAACCCAGCAGAACTAGCACTCCTGAAAGAAAGGATATTGCGGAGACATGGCTTAGCCACAGCCTGGGGGATGTTTCCAGAATGAGATTTTCACTCTGCAGGAGAGCTTCTGTAAAGTTTGGAAGGTAGGAGACGGGGTACTGGCGGAAGTAAAGCTGTGAGGACGGGGCGTGAGTCGTGCTTGGGTAGCTCAGTCGGTAGAGCACTTGCCCGCGAAAGGCAAAGGTCCCGAGTTCGAGTCTCGGTCCGGCACACAGTTTTAACCTGCCAGGAAGTTTCATATCAGCGCACACTCCGCTGCAGAGTGAAAATCTCATTCTGAAGCCATTGAGAATTTGAAATGCTGCTATATTAATAACCGGTGTAACAGCCGGAATGCTGAATGCAAGCATGCAAACTTGTATGCATTGTGTTGTACAGATGCCGGATGTCAGTTTGTGGGATGGAGTTTCATGTCTGTTGCACTTGGTCGATCGAAACAGGGACGGTTAAGGCTGTTCGTGGATGACGCTGGAGTTGTCGTCCGATGATGTCGCTTATGTGCTAGACCAGGGGTCTCCAAACTACGGCCCGAGGGCCAGCAAACCGGCACGCGTTAGCTGGCCGGACATCCCCGGTATCCGGCCCGCCAAATATTTGAGGTGGTACCTATACTGCCAACAATTGAGTTTCGAGGCCTATCGCGACCAATACACCGCGACATTGGCTCTGCTACTCGCTACAAGACTACATAACTAAAGTTATTGTTGCGCCGCTTGAAACAACAATGCGTTGACATAATCTACCTTTGTTACGTCTTGCAGTAATAGTGTTGCTAACAATGATTGAGATTTCGTTAACTTTGCAGGTCGCTTTCGTGAAGAATGTGCAGTGACATACTCTTTTGTCGGTGAAATTCGCCAGAATAAAATACGCCAGAATTTCGGTCAGTTACGTCCACCAATCAAAACTACGTAATTAAATAAAAATCGTAGTTCGTTTCAGTGCTAGCTATTCCCACAACCTTAGATTTTTGCGATATCATCTTTTCTTTAGCCTTACATTACGGTGATCATGGAGTGCTAGGGTGCTTTAATCCCACTACGTAGATCTTGGCCCTTACGACTTCGTGGAGGAGTCAATGTGGCCCGCGGACTAAAAAGTATGGAGACCCCTGTGCTAGACTGAGGACGGACCTCATGATCGAGAAGGCCAAGGCAATACGTCGACACTCTGTAGAGTGTGTTGGGATACAGCAGCGGTATACGGGCGAGAGTTATTCTGTTGGAAAACACATCCTGAAATGCTGTTCATGAACGGCAGCACACAGGTCGAATCACCAAATTGACCCACAAACTTGCAGTCAGGGTGCATGGTATAACCACGAGAGTGCTCCTACTGTCATATGTAATCACACCCCTGACCATAATTCGAGCTGTTGGTCCAGTGTGGCTAGGCCTCCTATCCAACACACGGCCATCAGTGGCACTGAGGTAGAACTTCTTCCTGCCGTTGAATGAGCTTTCGCTTGACACAGCTGAGGTTGAAAATGACGGTAGTTTCGCGTCATTGAAATGCATGCTGTAGGGCGTCTGGCTTGGAGCTGTCCTTGAAGTAACCGATGTTACTGTGGCGCCAACAGCTGCTTAAATTGCAGCTGTGGATGCAGTACGATGAGCCAGATCCGTATGCTGAACACGACGATCTTCCCTCTCGGTAGAGCCATGTGGCCGCCGGGAGCCCGGTCTTCTTGTGACCGTATATTCTCGTGACCACCGCTGCCAGCGATCATGTACAGTGACTACCTTCCTGCCAAGTCTTTCTGCAATATGGAAAAAGGAACATCTAGCTTCTCGTAGCCCTATTAAACGACCTCGTTCAAACGCTTCGTCACCTTAAGAGCATTCTTGACTAACATCAGATCACCACGTTCAGTCTCAAAGGTAACTAACGTTGACGACCGTTTCAGCGTGTGTTTAAAGTTGTGCAGACTAAAAAAACTAAAATTACTTATCGGCTGATCATGGAGTTTACACCCTTACATAGTCCTCCTCACATGTACGAGGGATATTCGAAAAGTAAGGAACGATAGGTCGCGAAATGGAGATCACAGTGAAAATCAAAACTGTTTTATTTGCAACAGTTAGCTACATCTTCCAGCTACTTATCTCCATAATCGACTATCCGACTTAGACGTTTGTCGTAGCGTTGTACCAACTTTCCAGTACATTCGTTGTAGAAGGTAGCAGCCAGTGCTTTCCGCCAATTCTCTACGCTGGCCTACAGCTCGTTGTCTGTGCCAAAAGTTTGTCTTCACAGCCAGCGGTTCTTGTGAGCAGAGATGAAACTCAGAAGAAGACAATTACGGGCTGTATTGTGGGTAGTAAAACATTTCAAATTGAAAACTATATAGGAGCATCTTCATTACCCCTGCATAATGCGGCTGAGAATTGTCTTACAGAAGAAAGAGCACGTCAGTTATGTAATGTTAGCTGCATAGCTTCAGGCGAAATTTCTCACCAGGCCCTCGTACTTGGCGAAAGACACTATTGTTCTAGGTATCTTTATGTGCTCCCTGTGTGCTCAGAACTAAAAAGAACGACGTAACGCGATCGACGGGAATACTAGAGACACTGCCCAAGACACTTGTGCAAATCTTCATCGGATTTTCCCTGTGGTTTCCATTTCGCGACCGATCGTTCCTTACTTTCCCAGTAACCCTCGTAAATCACTCGTGCAACCCATCCTTTGCTATTCAAATGTAGCAAGGATTTCTATACATCTAAATTTCCATCAATTCCTGCAGATCCTAGAACGCCATGAACTCCTCCCAATCTTTGAGAGCCGCTTACCCTTCCGTAGTCAACTCATAAAATAACAGATGCGAATACCCTAGATTATCCACAGACTTGACACTAACCACCCTATAGTTTATCCCCTTCTCTCCAATCCTAGTAATCTGCCCCGCCCGTCTGTCAACACACTCTAAGGATGGCGGTTATCGCTGAAACAACCGACTGTCACTTATATAGCTGTTTCTTTTCAAGGCAGTTCAACCGGGCTGCTAAAACCGCACAAAATAACTGGTTACCGAAACAACCGATTTCCTGTTTTTCGTTCTGTTATTTCCTGTAGTAAACGCAAAAATCGAACAGACTGAAAAATTTTGACCCCTTCAGTTTCAAGCTACACAGAACGAAAATATCAAGTCAAATAGGCAAATAAAAGAAAACTTAGTTCGTCCACCGTTTGCTGGTTTTCTCGAAAAGTGAAAACTGGTTGACTGCTACAAAAAATAAAAAAAATAAAAAATAAAAAATAAAAAAATCTTCCGTTTGATTCTAATTTTTGAAACTCTCCTCACAATCATATTTTGTCGGGGATCATACCACTGTTTGTACATTATGAGCATTCAGTGCTAAAGAATGAAAACTGAGGTTGAAGAATATTTTTCGTATTAATTTGTCCCTTTTCAAGGTTGGTTGGTTGTTTGGGGGAAGAGACCAAACAGCGAGGTTATCGGTCTCATAGGCTTAGGGAAGGAAGTCGGCCGTGCCCTTTCAAAGGAACCATCCCGGCATTTGCCTGGAGCGATTTAGGAAAATCACGGAAAACCTAAATCAGGATGGCCGGACGCGGGATTGAACCGTCGTCCTTCCGAATGCGAGTCCAGTGTGCTAACCACTGCGCCACCTCACTCGGTCCTTTTCAAGGGCCACAAGCAGATAGAGGCGTGTTGTGTAGACAGACAGCAGGTCTGTGGCTTTGTACTTTTACTGTAAGCTATAAATGAGCTGTCAAGTTTTAAGTTTTCTCCTTATATTATACCTCAAACTTGTTGTGGCTCCTCCAATTTTTAATCTTGTAAAGCAAATGGTGCATTCTCTGATACCTCACTTCATAAAATACTTCCACACTAGCTATGGTGGCATTCTGTAACACAAGGCATGTCCAACGACGACAGTGAGAAGCTACCTTATAGGCAAGATGCAGTACGTCTTGCACACTACATGTAGACACGTACCATCTAGGTCAGGCTGTTCCAGCTCGTCGGCTCCGTTGTGAGCCGCGGAGCGCTCCCTGCTCCAGGGAGCCGTGTCGCTCGCTGTGACCAGTCAAGTGGGCCGGCACGCCGGCACATGGCACGTCCTGTTGCGGTGTAATCGAGTAGTACCACATCCAAGAGTTCTTCAGTTACTTGCAGCTCCATGTCGACACCTCGCACAAAGACTGCAAGCGGAGCACAGTCCGATATGTCGGTGCTTTCGTCAAACGCTAGCGAAAATGCAACAAAGCTCTCCGCCTTTTTCTTGAGCTGTGTCTCTAAATCCGCTGCCATGTCCAGGATTCGACGAGACATTGTTTGTTTCGACAGGCAAACCCCTTCAATTGCCTGCACCTCCATTGGAAACAAACATTCTGCAACTGCTACCACGCACAATTTTACGAGTGGTCCCACCGAAAACGGCTTCCCACTCGTCGCAATGATGTGAGTGACCCTGTAGCTTGCTCGAATTGCAGATTCAGTCATGTTTTCTCCGTTCGCATTCACCTGAAAATTATAAACGCATTACAGAACACGAACTATGTTGCATGTTTTGATACCCTCCGTATTACGAAACCGTTTTTAAACTTACGTCTCCTGGTATGTCGTTCTTAAGCCTGGCTTCCAGTTCTCTGCATGCAACGCCTTATACGTGATCGTAGTGCGCTGCATGAAGACGTGTATAATGTCGTTGTATATTGTACCTCTTCGCAGAATTAAATACTTTGACATACAACACACTGTGGACGACCATCCCTCTCAATGAATAGAAAGGTATCCTCCAATAGAGGCACAGGGCTCCCGCGGCTAGTCATAGCTGTCATTGAACACGGATTATTGCGTCACTTGCGGCTGCATGCGGCCAGGGGGCAGTGAGTTCGCTTTCCCCCTCCACGCGGGCTCCGAGCTGCCGCAGTGAGCGCTCCGGAGTGCTCCGGCTCCATGGAGCTCGGTTGGAACAGCCTGATCTAGGTAATAGGCCACGCCACATGGTAACAGGTCCATTGTTGTCTCAGCAATGTTGTACCATTCCTTGCCCCATGTGTACGATGCTAGTTTCTGACGACACTATTACTGAAATAGCACTGATCGTTTTTCTCATTTTCTATAATACCGCAAAACTGGTCAACGTCTTCCAAGGCGGAAGAAGATGGTTGACACAATCTCAACGGCAAGGAAGGCGGAAGAACCACAGGGGGAAGGTTGGTCTCCACAGCCTGGGAAGACAACTAATCTAAGGGAGTAAACCCTGAAATCAAACCTACCGGAACTTGCAACCTCGGTAGTAACATGATTAGGTCGTAACAATCCTAATCCACCCAACAACATTTTCAACGAAAGCATGGAGGACAAACTTACGGATATAATTACCCCAGGTGGTACTCAATCCACCGTCGCCTCGGACGACGTTACTGGGCCTTTGGATTCTGGGGAGCCCATACCAACATGCTATAAGGATGAGTAGGAGCATCCTGACACCTCTAGAAACGAGATACGGCTTAAAGAATGCAACAACTTCGCCACGCTGAACGTTAACTCCTCGCTCAAGATGGACAAGTTGAAGCATCTGACAGACACTCTGACACAGCGTTACAAGAGACCAGGTATACGGATGAACATGCCTTTGAATCACAAGGTTGTCGAATCTTCAAGGGCAAAGTGGAACGTAGGAAGATGAAGAACGTCCCTCACCTGGGAACTGCATTCATTGTCAGTAACAAAATACTTGATTCAATTATTGACTTCCATTCACCTCACAGCCGAGTGTCTCTATTAACATTTCGATGCTCCATTAAGGTCTACACCATTGTGAATGTAAATACACCTATTAACCAGGATAAGAAGAAAAACCTTGAAGGCACAGACCAATTTTGGGAAGAATCTAGGACACTATCGGCAAGATTCCATAGCGGAATACAGTCATATTATTGGGTGATTTTTAACGCCCAGTTAGGAAAAGGGCGGAAGTATAAATATATAGTGGGGGAATACTCAGCTCACATGCGCACTAACAGAAATGAAGAACGACGTGTGGAACTCTGTATAGCATTGAACCTAGAAATAAAATCAACGGCCTTTGAGCATCTACCAAGAAAACAGAAGACATGGACTTCACCCGATAAACTCCTAGGAGAGTTAAAAATAGATCATGTGGCCATTTCACGAAAGTTCTGTAGAGAAGTCCAGAATGTGAGAGTGTTAAGATGGGCGGACTTGGACTCAGACCACTACGTCTCAAAAATACCGATTTCTACCTAGGAATACAAAAATGTCTCAAACTCCCAAATTTACGAAGTTCGAATTGGAAAAACTGAAAACCTGCAATATGCTTACAGAGAGATTACAAACAGTAAATCATGACTGCAGCAACCAGGACCACCTAAGGAACAAATTAGTAAAAGCCGCAACAGAAGTCGCCCCAGTAAAGAAACAAAAGAAACGTGAGTGGTGGACAAGTATCTGCGACCAAGCGGTCGCAAAGAGACAAGCAGATTGGCTAGGATGGAGCTCACAGAAGTACGAAACAAATAAGGAGAAGTTCATACAACAGGGCCGGCTAACTGCCAAAACCATCAGGTACGTTAAACATCAGTACACTCAGGACCAATTGACTCAATCAGATGAAGATTTCAAGAAGAATAACAATAGAAACTTTTACCAAACTTTCTAGCGAAACCTCAGAAGCTATGCCCCACCCAGCTTACACTTCAGAGGACCAGATGGAAACATAGCCTATAATGACAAAGATAACTGCCGCATATTGGTCAAATATTTTGAGAATCTCCTCAACAGTGAGTCCCCTAAAATCTCCTTTACCTATCGAGACAGTCCCAGAAAACCAAACTATCACCCTCCAACAGAAGAAGGAGTGAAAAACATCATTCAGTTCCTGAAGAATAACAAAGCACCAGGAGAAGACGCTACAGTTGCAGAGCTGTGGAAGCAGGCTGGACACAAAGGAATCAGCAATTTGACCGAGATCCTACGGAACATTTGGGATGCTGAGAAGTTACCAGTTGAAACTTCCTGGCAGATTAAAACTGTGTGCCGGACCGAGACTCGAACTCGGGACCTTTGCCTTTCGCGGGCAAGTGCTCTACCAACTGAGCTACCCAAGCACGACTCACGCCTCATCCTCACAGCTTTACTCCTGCCAGTACCTCGTCTCCGACCTTCCAAACTTAACAGAAGCTCTCCTGCGAACCTTGCAGAACTAGCACTCCTGAAAGAAGGTATATTGTGGAGACATGGCTTAGCCACAGCCTGGGGGATGTTTCCAGAATGAGATTTTCACTCTGCAGCGGAGTGTGCACTGATATGAAACTTCCTGGCAGATTAAAACTGTGTGCCGGACCGAGACTCGAACTCGGGACCTTTGCCTTTCGCGGGCAAGTGCTCTACCAACTGAGCTACCCAAGCACCCAAGCACGACATACTCCGCTTCAGAGTGAAAATCTCATTCTGGAAACATCCCCCAGGCTGTGGCTAAGCCATGTCTCCACAATATCCTTTCTTTCAGGAGTGCTAGTTCTGCAAGGTTCGCAGGAGAGCTTCTGTTAAGTTTGGAAGGTAGGAGACGAGGTACTGGCAGGAGTAAAGCTGTGCGGACGGGGCGTGAGTCGTGCTTGGGTAATTCAGTCGGTAGAGCACTTGCCCGCGAAAGGCAAAGGTCCCGAGTTCGAGTCTCGGTCCGGCACACAGTTTTAATCTGCCAGGAAGTTTCATATTAGCGCACACTCCGCTGCAGAGTGAAAATCTCATTCTGAAGTTACCAGATGATTGGACATCTGCTTTGATCCAGCCCTTATACAAGAACGGTGACTTCATTGATTCCAGTCACCTATAAAATAATATCTAAGGCATTACTGAACAGAGGCGAACCTCAATTTGAACAAAAAACTTGGAGATTATCGGGGTGTTTTTAGAAAAGGACGTTCTTGTGCTGAACAGATGGTTAACTTGAAGTCAGTATTAAGTTAAATTAAACGAGCGAATAAACAGTACGTAGCTACTTTCGTTTACTTCAAGAAAGCATACGATTCTATCGACAGACATACTCTTATAAGAATTTTGCAGGAAATTGGCCTGGACCAGAAAACCCACAGCCTTATCCAAAAGACACTGAGTAACACTAGATGAAGAGTAAAGTTCAGGGGAACACTTTCAGAAAGCTTTGAGATAAAGACAGGAGTTTGACATGGAGATTGATCTTCACCTCTTCTCTTCAAATGTGCACGGGACAAGGTGATCAGAGAGAGGCGAAAAGAAATAGAAGTACAAAATATACCAAGCGGTATTTACCTGCCACACAAACGGAAGGGACTAGTAGTAGACTGTTTAGCTTTCGCAGATGATCTGGCCTTTATAGCAAGCTCAGTGGAAGTAGCAGTAAAACAGGTCAATATGCTCAAACTCCAGGCTGCCAAGGTAGGACTTCAATTGTCACTAGAAAAGACAAAATACCTCACCAACGTCAGTGATACACCCAGTGAACTACAGCTGGAACAAGGTCAAACTGAGAAAGTTGACAGATTCAAGTATCTAGGAGACTGGTTGGAACCTAATCTATCAGAAGGAACAGCACTAACAACTCGCATTAATAAGTTACAATTATCATATCGATTAACCAAGAACATCTATGATAAGAAATGCCTATTTCGCAATTCCAAACTAAAACACTACCAAACAGTTATCCGTCTTCAAGCCCTATATGCCTCAGAAAGGCTTGACAGATAAACTAGAGATTCAGGAGAGGAAGATCCTGAGAAAAATTCTGGGACCAGTCAAAACAGATGGTGAGTACAGAAGACAATCAACGAAGAGCTATACAATCACACTGAGAAAATCACAAATGCAGCCAGGAAGATGATTATAATGATGTTTGGTTTGTGGGGTGCTCAAGTGCGCAGTTATCAGCTGCCGTACAAATTCCCAACTTTTGCTCAGTCCAATCTCGACACTTTCATGAATGATAATGAAATGATGAAGATGACACAACAACACCCAGTCATCTCGAGGCAGGTGAAAGTCCCTGACCCCGCCGGGAATCGAACCCGGGACTCCGTGCTCGGGAAGCGAGAACGCGACCGCAAGACCACGAGCTGCAGAATAGCCAGGAAGAGACGCCTCGCTTTCTATGGACAGATCACAAGGATGGACCAAGCAAGACTGCCCAACCGACTTCTCATCTACTGGAAGACAGTGACACCATGGCTGACAGAAGTCAAGAAAGACATCCAGGAGCGGAACATAACTGAAAGTGACATTAGAAACTGAGCACTTCTCAGAAGGATACTAAAAGAAAAGAGGTTTCAGGACAGATCGCCCCGTAAAAAGACCGGCGTCCTTTGGACATAGGAGAGAAAGGAGAAACATAGCCAGAGAATGCAGGATTACTGGGCAAACATCAAATACCCCTCCAGGCTGAAAAGTTGAATATCGTGGTTCTTAGGTGGCCCATTCGAAAGAAGAACGCAATGTTTCGAAGCAAAGCAAACTTTACGAACAAAAACAAACTACTTGTTCTTTTAAAAAATGTTTATTTAGAAACGAAAAATTTTATCATTACTGCTGTGACTAATTGATATATTTGTTTTTTACCTCGTTGTTAGTAAAAAAGAAAAACACCTACTATAGCCGATACGAAACACATACTGAATTATACCCGTCATTCATTACTAAAATACGGTTGTCTGTTTCATCCGGTCGTTTCTTCCCAACCCTAATCCTCTTTCTACGAAAGTGTCATCGCCTCTCCTTCCCCGAGTATGAAATACGTCCAGATGTAAACCTCTCCCACAAGATTTAGCAGAAACCGAATCCGCATCTTCTCCCCTTGTCATAACTTTTTTCCTCGCCACTGCCCTCCATCCGCATGCTATTTATTTAAAATATAATTTATTGGCCTTTGGCATTAACCATTTAGCCAGAGGAGTGAGTATAGATTTCACATACAACATCACATACACAGCTTACACATTAGGAATTGCATTTATTCCTGGTAAACTTCATGGTACAGTCTGTACATTCACGCATTCAACAAGGTCCATATATCACAACTTCTTACGCCCGAACCTTTCAGCCTGACTTATAACTGGATATCCGCTTCTTGCAGAAACTGAGCAACGCTGACGTAGTCCGTTGTGGTCAGCTGATCAAACGGGTGCGTCACAGATGTAAGTTGAGGAATTCCTGCTCTGATCAAGACCTTAGGAACCATGTGGCGTTGTCTACTATAGCGTAAACATTCTACACTTGAAACGTCCCCTTTGAACATTTTATACATACGACTGTACTTAAACTGACGCACAATATTTTTGTTAGCGCAACGCAATCTGACTTTCAAAAAAATCCCTACAAAAGAATGGCCCTGACTAACATTAAACTATACCTTTCACAAATCACTTACCTCACAAAAATCTTCGCTGCTCAAGCTACTGCAATACAGCGAGCGCCACTACTGCCAGCTAAATAAAAGATTCAAACTATGGAAAGCACTAACTACTGATAGGGATAGTTAGCAAATGAAAGATATTAATAGAGAACAAACAATGTGTTTACCTTGATATCATCATATATAAATATAGCAGTTCATGACAAATTCCAAAACTCCGCCATCTCTCTCCCCACATCCACCACTGCTGGCGGATCACCTCCAACTGCCCAACGCTACGCGCTGTTCACAGCCAGCTGCCTAACACTACAATGGCGAGTATTACAACACTGCAAAGCAGCCACAGGCTGCACACAGCACAGCCAGTGATTTTCATACAGAGGTGGCGTTACCAATAAAAAAACCTAAACAGCCTACTTACATAGCCCCCATGCTCCTCACAAAAAAATTTACAAATTGGTTTGGGCAGTGCCCAATACAGATTTGAAAAAAATTTTTCATAATTACAATAACAAAGAAATCAAATGCACACACTTATTGATACAATGTTGGTCAAAAGCTAAAATTTTCTCACAGTCCATAAAGACAGTCCTGATCATTCATCACATTGCAGTATTTTTCTCAAAGTCTGAGCAGTAAAAGAAAATGCACACGGAAGTAATGGATTTCCATGCAGTCTTGAAGAAGTAGTGTTGTCCTTCCAACGGAAAGACAGTGCTGACTCTTGACATGCTGACAGGTAATGGGCCACAACAGAGCAAACCCACAGCGGAGTCAGTCGAAGAAGAACGCAATGTTTCGAAGCAAAGCAAACTTTACGAACAAAAACAAACTACTTGTTCTTTTAAAAAATGTTTATTTAGAAACGAAAAATTTTATCATTACTGCTGTGACTAATTGATATATTTGTTTTTTACCTCGTTGTTAGTAAAAAAGAAAAACACCTACTATAGCCGATACGAAACACATACTGAATTATACCCGTCATTCATTACTAAAATACGGTTGTCTGTTTCATCCGGTCGTTTCTTCCCAACCCTAATCCTCTTTCTACGAAAGTGTCATCGCCTCTCCTTCCCCAAGTATGAAATACGTCCAGATGTAAACCTCTCCCACAAGATTTAGCAGAAACCGAATCCGCATCTTCTCCCCTTGTCATAACTTTTTTCCTCGCCACTGCCCTCCATCCGCATGCTATTTATTTAAAATATAATTTATTGGCCTTTGGCATTAACCATTTAGCCAGAGGAGTGAGTATAGATTTCACATACAACATCACATACACAGCTTACACATTAGGAATTGCATTTATTCCTGGTAAACTTCATGGTACAGTCTGTACATTCACGCATTCAACAAGGTCCATATATCACAACTTCTTACGCCCGAACCTTTCAGCCTGACTTATAACTGGATATCCGCTTCTTGCAGAAACTGAGCAACGCTGACGTAGTCCGTTGTGGTCAGCTGATCAAACGGGTGCGTCACAGATGTAAGTTGAGGAATTCCTGCTCTGATCAAGACCTTAGGAACCATGTGGCGTTGTCTACTATAGCGTAAACATTCTACATTTGAAACGTCCCCTTTGAACATTTTATACATACGACTGTACTTAAACTGACGCACAATATTTTTGTTAGCGCAACGCAATCTGACTTTCAAAAAAATCCCTACAAAAGAATGGCCCTGACTAACATTAAACTATACCTTTCACAAATCACTTACCTCACAAAAATCTTCGCTGCTCAAGCTACTGCAATACAGCGAGCGCCACTACTGCCAGCTAAATAAAAGATTCAAACTATGGAAAGCACTAACTACTGATAGGGATAGTTAGCAAATGAAAGATATTAATAGAGAACAAACAATGTGTTTACCTTGATATCATCATATATAAATATAGCAGTTCATGACAAATTCCAAAACTCCGCCATCTCTCTCCCCACATCCACCACTGCTGGCGGATCACCTCCAACTGCCCAACGCTACGCGCTGTTCACAGCCAGCTGCCTAACACTACAATGGCGAGTATTACAACAATGCAAAGCAGCCACAGGCTGCACACAGCACAGCCAGTGATTTTCATACAGAGGTGGCGTTACCAATAAAAAAACCTAAACAGCCTACTTACATAGCCCCCATGCTCCTCACAAAAAAATTTACAAATTGGTTTGGGCAGTGCCCAATACAGATTTGAAAAAAATTTTTCATAATTACAATAACAAAGAAATCAAATGCACACACTTATTGATACAATGTTGGTCAAAAGCTAAAATTTTCTCACAGTCCATAAAGACAGTCCTGATCATTCATCACATTGCAGTATTTTTCTCAAAGTCTGAGCAGTAAAAGAAAATGCACACGGAAGTAATGGATTTCCATGCAGTCTTGAAGAAGTAGTGTTGTCCTTCCAACGGAAAGACAGTGCTGACTCTTGACATGCTGACAGGTAATGGGCCACAACAGAGCAAACCCACAGCGGAGTCAGTCGAAGTTTTGAAGAGTATTGGTGGGTAGGTCATCACAGAGCAGACCCACTGTAGTCCTGGTAGAGATTACGGTATTGGTGGGCCACCAGAGGCGCAGACCCACTGTAGTCCTTGTAGAGATAATGGTACTGATGGATCATCAAAGATGCAGACCCACTGTAGTTCTTGTAGAGATGGCCAGCAGCCATCTGTTGTGACTATGCAGGTGCACAATCACCATTGAAGAGTCTTGCGGATAATATAGCGAGTCCATAACCATCACTTGTGCACTCACAAAGTTTTTGGAATTGTCCTTAGAACCAGCAATGCTGTTATCCAGTCCCTTGCTGAATTATTAACACACGTGCAAACACTAACAGTCCCAACTGCTCACATACTGTGCATATATTATGACCAACAAAAACGTGTGCAGTGAAATGATACTTAATTTGAAGAACTGGTGTCTATACAATTATAAATTTACAACATAAGAATACAATAACAAAGATACAAAATACATCAGTAAAGAACATTACAATACAAATAACATTTGCGGTAATAGGGGCTTTACAAAAGAATAGAAATAAACATATACATCAGTGTTACAGGAATTATGACATGAGTACATACATAAAAGATCAGAATAGCTTTTGAAACATCAACTTTACACATGAGCAACAAACAGAACAGATAAATGTCTAAACATCTTTACAAAGTAAATAACAGATTATTAATGCAAATTATATTTGAGGATGACAGTATTCCTCATCATAGTTCATGTAGCTGAGTATTAGAAGAGAAAAAAGTTCTATGAAACAGTACACAGAGACAGGAAGAAAACAAATACACAAGGGTGCACAAACACATAGGGGGATAACACAATGGATAGGACAGGGTTCGTTTTCAGTGTAACTTTTGGTACTGCAGTATTTTGCGAACAAAACCTTTTTTGTTCTTGGAGATCTCCCTTCGTTCATCATTATTCCCAAAAAGTCCTATCTGTACCTCTTTTCTGTATTCTAACCATATTTCTTTCAAAATAAATATGGCTCATTGTACAATACTCATTTGGGCCCAAATCTTTTTTTCATATACCTTGTCAATGCATTGCTTCCAATTCATCATAGTTGGTTTCTTATATAGTCTACCCCCTCTTAAGCTAATTTAAATCTACTGAGCTCAAATGCTAAACTAAGGAACGAGGCAATGCAGCAGCACAAATGAAGTAACACAAACATCAATGAGAAAAATTTCAAGCTGGCAAAGGAAGCTACAGTAAATCTAAATTACGAAGCAATTCACATTACAACTAATATGAGCCAATGTGCAGCAACAAGAAAAATAAATCATTAGTAAAACTGGCTTAACAGAATAATACAAAGTCAAATTCAATAACACTATGCCTGGCAAACAGCAGCAACTTATACCTAAACATGACATAGCTCAAGCAGAAAAAATATTACAGTAAAAATGGCCATGTTTAAAACTTATGTCACATCTTAACACTAGAGTGATGCAGCACAAAAACTTACTCTACGAAAAAAAATTAACAAGTAGTTGAAAAGAAAATTATGTATGCAGTTCCTGTTATTAGTCGCTTCTTATTGTTCTTTCCATTTCAAGAGCTCCTTTTTCGAAGAATGTGGGTCATAAAATAATTATTTAATAGATCTGTTGACAGAAAGTGTTCACATTAGCAAATGATTTTTTTTTATAAAACCAATGCTGCAACACAGCAGGAAACTAGATATCAAATGAAATAAGCAACTATGAAAAGCAAAGCATAAAAATATCATTCAATAGTCATGTGACATTTCATAAGTTAGTAGAAAAATCTCTCAGCTAGAGAGACAGTAGTCATAATCAGGTGTATAGACATAAAATATTTCTCGTCATTTCATTAGGTATCCAGTGTAATCATATGTTTTCAAGTTCGACCGTGTCGTTTTTGCGATGCTCTCTACAAAGAAACGTCAATAGCGAGGATAATGGCCTCCCCTTTTTTTTTCTACCTGTGCCGCTGAAAGGCTAATAGCTTTTATTTTTTTTTCGGGCGGTTGTCGCCCAGTTGCGTGCCCGTGACGCATTACGTGCTGGTGGTCGCTTAACTTTCTTACGGAAATATTTACGACAGCAGTTTCCGCTACAGTGGCAGTCTTATATAAAAAAAATTCACAGGTTGAGAATTTGGTTACAAATAAGTAGAAACAAAATCCTATAAATATAACAGCGTCCAAAAAAAATTTTCGTCGGCATTGTGATACATTCACACATTTACACACATTTCATAACTCTTAAAGTACGATTCTCGGTTTCCAACCAGAGTCCCTAACTTCTATTGATTATTGAGATACATATAAACACGTAATCACATTCCTTATATAGCATCAGCTTATTGATCATAAACATACCTCAACAGCATAATACACATCGTCGTCGTAAAAATAACATCATAACACCTCAGTCAACTCTCCAAATCGTTGTAGCTTCCTCCAATAATTTCAAAACCTAAAAAAATTCTCTGCTCATGTCAAAAGTGTCATCCGCCTCAAACGCACTTCAAAAATCATGATCCCATACCAAATACATCATTCAAAGCTCATGTAGTATCACAATGGTTCTGAAAAAATATGAACAGTTTACAAAGTACAGACAAAATACAGTTACATAAGTGTGAAGTTATCCAACTGTGTAATTGCGTAAACATCTGTCACTGACGTAGTAAAAAGAATGTTTTTTTCTCTGTCAAATAATCAGATAGCTGTGTAATTCTGTGTTAGAGAAATATGGTACCGATGTGTAAAGTTGTATAAGCAAATACCATATTAGCTAGGGCTCCTTGTGCGTGCCAAACACATGGTACACAAAGTAGGCGTGTACCCCCCTGAGGATTAATTTAATTATACCCTCAGGTGTTACAAATTACAGCAATGGAATGAAATGTATCACGGAAAACCCTTGTATCATTGCACTTCAAATATCTTAAAAAAAATGTTTTAAGTGCGAAATTAATCACTCAAATACGTGTACTGTAGCGCTAAACTGTGCGTCATGTTGTAAGATAATCTCTGTGGAAGTGTCGTAGTGATCGTCCTCCGAAAGCTAAGTTCTGCAGAAGTCAATGTACTTACCTCATGATACACAAAAGTGAAATGCTTTGCGTATAGATATCTTAGTTATTACGCTTATTGTTATGGTGAAGAAAGTACTGTGCTGTAACGTATTGTTGTGCCACGAAAAAGGCTGTCTCATTGTTGCTATACCACAAGAGTGTTTTTCTTTCCAGAAGAATACAGAAAGCTGTGCAGATATAAAACAGATACATCGCAAAAGCAACATTTTAAATTGTCACTCATTAGTAGCGTCATGATATAGTCGTGTAGCTGTCAAATAAACTAACCACTGTGTCATCTGGTATCTCTCAGAAAGCACTTTAATTTCAGAATGTATTTTCAAATAAACCAAAATGTTGCATTAAAAAAAAGCAGATTATCTTTCAATAAACGGTTTTACATGTGAAATGTGGTGTAAACCTTTACTCTTCCTAGTACGCAGAGTTTCAACTTCAACGCAATTATCATGTGGTATACGTCGGATTCTGTAAGGTCCATTGTAAACTGGAAAGAATTTGTGACTCAAGTGTTTCTTCTTATGTGACAATGAATGAGCTTTAATGAGAACTTTCTGACCAATATACAATTTCTTTGCATTTGCTTTACCGTGTAGTTTTCTCCTTTTGTCTGCTGTAGATTTTATATTTTTAATAGCCAAATCAATTATGTCTTTGTGTCGAAGTTTACGTGTATTCGGGAAAGGTACAAGCTCTCTGATTCTGTTCGGTGGTTTTTCATTCTTCAGTACAAGAGTAGGTGGTAAAGCAGTGGAGTCATGAGGCATTTCATTCAGCACGTTTTGAAATAAGTGTAAATATCTGTCCCAATGCTGATGCTTTCTGTGACAATAAAGTCTGCAAAGCTTATTGATTTCTTTCATAATCCGTTCGGAGGGGTTACAATGTGGTGAGTACAATGAAATAAAAACAGGTTTGATTTTATGGTTGCGAAGCATGCGAGACCAAACAGCAGATCTGAATTGCGGTCCGTTATCTGAAATGACTTTAGCAACGTGGCCAACTTCACGTAAGAAATTTTTAACAAAGGCGTTGGATACAGATCGTCCAGTGGCTTTACGTAACGGAGTGAAAGAAACAAATTTGGAAGTAAGTTCAACAGCGACTAGAACGTACGAAAATCCATTCGATGTTCTGACAAGGGGTCCCAATAGATCAACTGCAGCAAATTCTTTTAATTTAGAAGGAATAATAGGAAACAACGGAGCACGATGTGAGACAGTAGATGGTTTCGCCTTTTGACAAAGTTTACAAATAGACAAGACTCTTCGAATTCTCTTTTCCATATTGTTAAAATAACAAGTCGTTCGAAGAATATGATAACATTTTCGTGGACCAAAATGTGCGTAGCTGAGATGAATGTACCAAATGATCTTATTAACAAAATCGTCAGGAATGCAAAGTACCCATAGCTTGTCATCAACAGTGCAGCGTTTGAACAGTATGTTGTTTCTAACCAGTTAATAATGCCGAATCTGTGTGTGTGTCTTTTCATGCCATTTGCTTTTGATGTCTTTCCAAATCGGATCTTTATCTTGTTCATGAGCAATGTCCTTTAAAGATGTGGTGATGAAGTTTTCAAAGGCGACTTTCTGAATGTAAAGAATACTGAAATTTTTCTCGAGGTTGCCTTCTGTGTTACTTTTCTCAAGCCCAGCCGGTGCGCGTGACAGTGCGTCCGCAACAATGTTCTCCTTGCCGGGAATGTAGACTATTGTGAAGTGGAATTCTTACAGAAACAATGCCCAACGTTTTAACCTGTCATGATTTAATTTTGAAGACATAAGAAATTGTAATGCACGATGATCACTGTATACTTTTACGTGCTTACCAGAAAGAAAGAAACGGAATTTGTTAAATGCCCAAACGATAGCTAAAGCTTCTAATTCAGTAACGGAATAATTTTTTTCAGATTTTGTTAGCACTCGGCTAGCAAAAGCAATGGTTTTCTGAACAGTAGTGTCATTTTCTGTGGCTTCTTGAAATAAATGGGCACCAAGACCGACTTTAGAAGAATCCGTGCTAAGGCAGAAATCTTGTGACAGATCTGGATGAGCTAGAATTGGCGCGTTAAGTAGCGATTCTTTCAAAGAATTGAATTCCAACTGTGCTTGTTCGTCCCAGTTCCAAATAGTATTTTTTCCAGTGAGAGAACAAAGTTTTGGTGTAACAAGGATTTGCATATTCAGAAAAAGACGGTAAAAATTTACGAGACCTAGAAAACTGCGGACTTGTCTTTTTGTGGATGGAACTGGAATGGCTCTGATTGCTTCTAACTTTTCAGGATCCGGCTGAATGCCTTCAGAAGAAATAATATGTCCTAAAAACCTCACCTTTGACCTACCGAATTCAGACTTTTCCAAGTTAACTGTAATTCCAGATTCTGCAAAAATACGTAACAAACTGTTGAGGATGCGATTATGTTGTTCCCATGAAGCTTCTGCTATTAGAATATCGTCCACATATAAGGTGATGTGACGTTTTAAGAACTCAGGTAATATGGAATTTAGCCCGCGAATGAATGCTGCTGAAGAAATGTTCAAACCAAAAGGAAGTTTCCGAAACTGATAACAAACGCCGAAACAAATGAAAGCTGTGTATTTTCTACATTCTGGATGAAGTTCGATCTGATAAAAGCTGGATCTGAGATCAATGGAAGACAACACTTTTACACCATTAAAATTTTGAAGAAGTTCTTCCAACGTTTGCGGCCTGTCTGTTTCAGGAATAATGATCGTATTGATTTGTCTCGAATCTAAGACAAGCCTGATCGATCCATTTTTCTTCTCAACAACATGTAATGGATTGTTGTATGAGCTTACTGCAGGCTCAATAATGCCCTCGTCAAGCATAGATTGTATTTCTGTTCTAACACGGTCCCTATAATGTGCTGGAATTACATATGGTCTAACACAAAATTTAGTATGCTCACGAACACGAAATTGGTATTGAAATCCCTTGATTGTTCTTGTTTTGTGAGTAAAAACTGTGGAATGTGCTTGTAAAATCTCAAAAAGGTCCTGCCTATCAGTGTCATTACAATTCTCAATTGTTTGAATTTTATTCTGAATTAACTCATTAATTTCAAATATGCCGTCGATATCATCCCTGTCAGTACTTGCAGAGTGATTGTTAGTGTCTAGGTCCGTAGAAAATTCCGAACTGTTGTCTAACAGAAGGTAAAGCCGATTAATTTCCTCGTCATAGTTTGAGAGCCAATCTTCAAATTTCAAAGCTACTGACTTACCTTCTTTTTCTAAGCTTATTTCAGCATCGTGGAAGCTTAAGATTGCTTTGTATTCATTCAAAAAGTCTACTCCCAATATAATTTCCGTCGACAATAATGGAACAATGAGAAAGTTCATAGAGAAGCTGTGGCTTTGGCAAAAGAATTCTAAGTTGGTTTGTTGGCGTACATCTACACTTTTTCCAAAGATTGCACCTTGTAATTTAATCTTACGTAACGGAAGTGTGGGGCAATCGTTCGATTTGTTGCATTTGCTAAAAGCTGTTTCACTAATTACTGAAATGGGACTGCCAGAGTCAAGTACTGCCGTGAATTTTACGTCATTTACTGTAATGTGAATCACAGGATATGCAATGTTGTTATGTTTTACGTCGTGTTCTTGGAGTAAGATGTCCCTAATGTCTTCCATTTTTACGTAATTACTAGCTACGGCAGCTGCGTCGTTAGTGTCATAAGAACGTTTTGTAGCTGCCAGCGGTGTGTCATTGCCTATTGTCTCTTTGTTGGCGTGCGTCGTTATTGGGATTTGGAGACCTAACTTCTACAAATCCACCGTGACGAGAGGGCCCTGCCCTGTTTAAATCCCGCCAGTTCTGATGCAATTCAGGTCTGTCGTTACGATCACATCGTCTGTCGTCATGTCGGTAGTTCCTGTAGTTTCTTTCTTGTCGGTTAAGTGGTGGAGAATTTCTCCCTGAATCGTAACTGCGCGCTGGACCGTTGCGTCTAAAGTTATTCTGTCTCCCTTGATAATAATTGTTTTGGTTCCCATATTCTCTGTTTCTCTGATTGTCTCTGTGATAATCATTACCGCGGAGAGGTGATCTTTCCCTGTAATTATTACTACTCTGCCAACGGTTGTTATACGGGTGGTGTCTGTTTCGGTCACGATTAGTGTTGTAACAATAGCCTTGTTGCGTCCAGTTATTATTTCTTTCATTGCGGAATTGCGACGGATGTGATCTGTATTTGTTGTGCTCCTGCATTCCGCGATTGTCAGTGTCAATTTCCAGTTCTTGTAACAGTCCCTGAAAAGCCTCAATGTCTTCTTTGCAACGTCCTGCTAAAATAATATGTCGTAAATGTTCAGGTAATTTGATTAAGCAAATGCGGATGAGTTCTGAGGGGCTGTATGGGTTTGACAGGTACTGATTCTTGTGCAACATGTCTTTAAAATATTTGACAAGACTGGGAAATTCAGATTGTTCAAAGTGTTTCATCATTATGATGCTATGTTTTACTCGGTCTTGTGTAGCTTGAGACCAATATGCTGAGAGGAAGGCATGGTAAAATTCTCCTTCACTATGACAATCGTGAATGACTGAACGCATTCTTACAGCTGGTTCATTCTCTAAATAGCCACACATAAATTCTAATCTGTGTTCTAACGACCAGTTGGGAGGAAAACAATGAGAGAATTGATGAAGCCACGCTTGTGGATGAATGTCGTTGGCAGAATTCTTAAACGTTTTGAATTTACGTGTAGTAATGAACAGCTTATAGTCAAAATCATCGTGTCGTCGAGTAGCATATCGGTCATTGTTACGTCGTGTCGGCGGTTCCATCTTAAAATTCGGTGCACATTGCCAATTTCTTTCATAATTTCCGAAGTGCCCTGTGTTATTATGTTGCGGCTTTTCCGTATTTCTATGTCCCTCTTCCCGTGTTGTGGCGCGAGTGTCCTCTGAAATACGTAATTCTTGTATTACCTGTGTCAGCTGATCTTGTACTTCGCGGATTTCTCTTTGGTGTTGATTCAGATTTTGTTTCAGATTTCTAATTTGTTCGCACTCTTCTGTGTCATTAAAGACTACCGGTTTTGTGTCGTTCAGATTATCATCTACCTTCGTAGATAAATTAGTGAACTGATCCGAAAGTTCGGCTACTTTCTTCGATAGTGTACTTATTTCCTCAGTGTATTTTTCTGAACCAAGTTTCAGAGTATCTACTGTGTCCTTTAAGTTTTCTTGAGTTTTTGCAAGTTGCGTAACCGAATCGGTAGATGCAACTGAGTCAATTTTAGCCGACAAGGTCTCATGATTTTCATGAACAATGGTTTGCAGTTCTTTTATGGCTGCTTCGTGATTCTGTAATGCATTTTCATGCCGCGAAATAATAGGTTGAAAATGCTCACAAATTTGTGTTTTTACGTCATTGCAGACTTTTTGACATTTCGATTCAATGTGATGTAACTCATTAGTTAAATCCTCACGTGTTTGTTCAAGCTTATTTTCCACTGAGTCTAACTTTTGAAGCTTTTGTTCCATTGCATCTAACTGTTGCTGTGTTTGTCTCTGGTGTTGTTCCATTGTGTCTAACTTTTTGAGATTTTGTTCCATTGTGTCTAACTTTTGAAGCTTTTGCTGTGTTTGTCTCTGGTGTTGTTCCATTTGTTGCATTAGCTGTAATAACAATGCATTAGTGTCTGGAATCTGTTCCTCTACGCTTTTCGGCAGTGCATTTGCACCGGCAACATTCACATTTTGACAAGCAGAAAATGTGTCTTGACTTATTTGAGAAAACGGTGAGGATCCAAAACCTGAATCTACAGTATTTGTGAGATCGTCTCGTGTCATTTCGGATTCCTGAGCCGAGCTGTTCTCTAATTGTTTCGCTGTCTACACCATTGCTTGCCGCCCGCTCCATTTCCCTATGCACAGTTACCAAATTAGTACTTTGAATATTAGTTAATTCATTACACGGTGGCGCTAACACACTGCTTTCGTCTTCGCTGTCATTTCTCAATTTACTTTGGAGCCTAGTGTTACGTTTTTCACACGCCATTATTGTCACAGTATTTCACACGACAACACAGAAAAACACAATTTGAAGAGCAAAAATAAGAGAACACATTAACATAACACTGAAAATAATATCTAGTTAATTGCAGCTGCGAAATACTTGGTGCAAATCTACATGCATGCCACAACTGTTTTACTGTACAACAATGAAAGACTACAACTACAAAGGAAATTCTCTCTATAATTACGCGATAGCAATAAACAAAATCTACACTAATTACACAAACTACCAGAAAAAATCAGAAGATTCCAGTGAGGTATCCTGGGCTAAGGGTCGCCATATGAAACATCCCCTTTGAACATTTTATACATACGACTGTACTTAAACTGACGCACAATATTTTTGTTAGCGCAACGCAATCTGACTTTCAAAAAAATCCCTACAAAAGAATGGCCCTGACTAACATTAAACTATACCTTTCACAAATCACTTACCTCACAAAAATCTTCGCTGCTCAAGCTACTGCAATACAGCGAGCGCCACTACTGCCAGCTAAATAAAAGATTCAAACTATGGAAGGCACTAACTACTGATAGGGATAGTTAGCAAATGAAAGATATTAATAGAGAACAAACAATGTATTTACCTTGATATCATCATATATAAATATAGCAGTTCATGACAAATTCCAAAACTCCGCCATCTCTCTCCCCACATCCACCACTGCTGGCGGATCACCTCCAACTGCCCAACGCTACGCGCTGTTCACAGCCAGCTGCCTAACACTACAATGGCGAGTATTACAACAATGCAAAGCAGCCACAGGCTGCACACAGCACAGCCAGTGATTTTCATACAGAGGTGGCGTTACCAATAAAAAAACCTAAACAGCCTACTTACACACTGAAGCGCCAAAGAAACTGGTATAGGCATGCATATTCAGATACAGAGATATGGAAGCAGGCAGAATACGGCGCTGCGGTCGGCAACACCTATGTAAGACAACAAGAGTGTGGCGCAGGTTATCAATATTTAAGTGAACTTGGAGTTATAGTCGCCACACGAGCGATGGGACAGAGCATCTCCGAGGTAGCCACGAAGTGGGTATTTTCCCGTACGACCATTTCACGAGTGTGTCGTGAATATTAGGAATCCGGTAAAACATCAGATTTCCGACATCGCTGCGGCCGGAAAAAGATCCAGCAAGAAAGGGACCAACGACAACTGAAGAAAATCGTTCAACATGACAGAAGTGCAACCCTTCCGCAAATTGCTGCAGATTTCAAAGCTGGAACATCAACAACTGTCAGCGTGCGAACCATTCACCGAAACATCATTGATAAGGGCTTTCGAAGCCGAAGGCCCTCTCGTGTATCCTTGATGACTGGAAACATGTTGCCTGGTCGGACGCACGTGTTTGGGTATGGAGACGACCTCATGAATCCATACAGCCTGCATGTCAGCAGGGGACTGAGAGGACTGTTCAAGCTGGTGGAAGTTCTGTAATGGTGTGGGGCGTGTGCAGTTGGAGTGATATGGTACCCCTAATACGTCTAGATACGACTCTGACAGGTGACACGTACGTAATCATCCTGTCTGATCACCTGCATCCATTCATGCCCATTGTGCGTTTCGACGGACTTGGGCAATTTCAGCAGCGCCCCACGCTTCCATAATTCCTACAGAGTGGCTCCAGGATCACTCTTGTGAGTTTAAACACTTCCGCTGGTCACCAAACGCTCCAGACGTGAACTTTATTGAGCAAATCTGTGATGCCTTGCAACTTACTGTTCAGACGAGATCTCCACACCTCGTACGTTTACAGATTTGTGGACAGTGCTGCAGGATTCATGGTGTTCGGTCCCTCCAGCACTACCTCCGACATTAGTCAAGTCCATGCCACGTCGTGTTTCGGCAATTCTGAGTGTTCGCAGGAGCCTTATACGGTATTAGGCAGATGTACCAGTTTCTGTGGCTCTTCAGCCTAATAGCAAATGGTTGAAGTCTGCAATTCCAGTTGGGTGGTCTTCGCTGTATGGAGGTGTCTGAATTTTCATCCTATAAGGATATGAAGGGTAACAGTCGTAACACAACTGGATGCGCGTTATGGTAGTGGTATGACGTCTAGATAGCTGTATTGTGGCATAATGTCTTCCTCTGGACTGTTGTGAGATCTCCCGCGTATATGACCATTCTTGATGAACTTTTTTCTTCACGCCAGGAACAAAATCTATATGCGGAAGGATGGTGCGGTAAGGTTCGCCATCAGTCACACTTTGTTTTGTTATGTGGTCCGCCATCTCGTTACGTGAGATACGGAAGTATCCTTTGATCCATAATAATAGGACACTTTTCTGTTGACTTTCACACTGATTGACCTAATTACATCGAGCGTATGGCGGTTAGCATTGCAGCCCCACTACTGCTTTTCCAGGTTTTGCAGTGCACTTGTCGAATCCGTAACAATAAGGATGTCGTTGAACTTGTTTGCCGCATATTGAAGGGCTTCGTTAATTGCAAGGACTCCGGCAGTGAAGATGCTGGCTTCCGTCGGTAGCTTAAACATAGCACAAGACGGTGCATTTCGGCAGAAGTAAGCAAAGCCAGGGTCCTCTCTTGTTCGTACACATGCTAAGAAAAGTTGACCTCCAGTCACATTGTACTGAAGCACTCCATCATACTGGTAGACAGATTTTCATTACACTTTATTGTCATGATACCTCTTTGTCCTTTATATCGGACTGTTGATGTCATTTGTACATTTATTACAATTTTATTCTCATTTGTTAGGTATTATTTAGAACCACTCGAATGCACGGAGTCCAAGTAATTACAAGTATGCCTGATTGCGAGCAAAAAGTGCTCACACTGTTATACATTAATGATGAATCATTTTTGCCTTTGTACTTATATTCTGAATGAATGGATGAATAAATAGGAAACCATCAATAGAGTGAGTGTGGTAAAACAAACTTAAGGAATCATAAAAATTACTTGAGGGATGAGTGAAGCTTAAAATATATTTCACTGTAAACTTTTTTCCTGAATTTCAATGAATGTGTTTTTCGAGCTGATTTTTCTCTTTTATGAATCAAGGGTTGGCTATTGGCATTATTGTAAAGTTAAGTCAAGCAGTAAAATAATAAGCCTTCAGCATCACTAGTAGCAATATGATGAATTGTTCCTACAGAAATGACTGAAGTAATTTTAGTCCGAAGATTCTAACCCACATCCAAACATTGCATCAATATAGGCGAAAGTAAGAGCAGAAATTTTTTTAGATGGTGTCACACTGCATTCTACAGCGCAATACCACCTGCTCAAAATTTACATTTCGGTTTGGGAGTGATGAGAAACGTCAGGCCTTCCCTGGTCTGCTTCTCCTCATTTTTTTCTCCTTCTGATATGCAAATCCAATTAATAAGTCGACAAATCATGTTCAGATCGAATTTAATAAGAGAGTAGTAGCAATGGCTGTAAGGTAAGATTGCCCTCTTTGTCTCTAATTAACACTGTGAGTTTATCTGGTGGTTGGATTCCACTTGTGAAGTACAGTTATTGGTGAAGTGGTGAGAGTAAAGTGCAGATAGCGGTCTGGCCGACCCCTGGCTTTCGTACGTCGAGGGGAGGATGCGCAACTCTAGGGCAAAACAGATAGGCACCGCAAATGTATGCAGGTGTGGTACTTGGAAGTGAGGTACAGAACCACGCATATTTTGAAAAAGTTTGCCGGCTGGAGTGGCCGAGCGGTTCTAGGCGCTACAGTCTGGAACCGCGCGACCGCTACGGTCGCAGGTTCGAATCCTGCTTCGGGCATGGATGTGTTTGATGTCCTTAGGTTAGTTAGGTTTAAGTAGTTCTAAGGTGTAGGGGACTGATGACCTCAGATATTAAGTCCCATAGTGCTCAGAGTCATTTGAACCATTTGAAAAAATTTGCAGTCAAAAACGTAGTCGCTGGCCAGTTTACTTATGGTGGGTTTTAAGACATAGGTTGCTGTGTACGAAATGTAGCTAATATATCTAGATTCGTTTTAACGGTGGAAGGGGTGTCATGCCTGTTTCCACTCTCGAGAAAATACGTGAGATATATTGGAGATTCTCTACAACGGGGTTGGCAGCTACGCGCCACGTGCGCCGCCATTTGCATCTGCTATGCGGAGTGTGAAACTGCTTCGTGTTTCTCTTATTCATATGCTGCCATTACAAACCGACCTTCGAAGTGAAAGAAAAACTTAATGACATGGAAGGACATCGGGAGTCATCAGCTCATATTCAATTTATTATTGAATTTATTTGCTCATTTATTATGATCTGTTCACTTTACAATTGCCGGTTTAGCTCAACCCGCTGCGAACAGTTGACATGTTCTGCTGTTGATTGTTTAGAATGACAACACGAGCGGTATAACTGCGCTCAGTCAAATGTTAACACGGTACCTGAATAGCACTTTCATTTCAATGCAACAATTAAAACAAACAAAAATTCTGTTAACTTAAGTCTACAGAAAAACAATGGAAATGAACAGCAGGAAAATAAAACTTGTTTTACCGTCTCACGGGAGGAGACAACGGTACTTTCGGTTTTAAAATATTCTAGAGGGAAAGCACAGGGAACGAAATAATTGCTGGGACTTGACTCCTGACACCCCAGCTCCATAACTTGTGTTGTCTTTGAAGATACTAACAGATTAAGAAAACGCTGAGCCACAGCTATTCAGAAACAGCACCGGCTGCACTGCCGCTAACTGACACAATCACCAGCGGTAGTTAGAGCGCCAGATGTCTCTAAGTTTGATTGCTGTTGGTGGTTACGTCAGTTAGTGCTCCTCGTTGCGCCTTGCAACACGCATTAAGCCATTTAGGTAACGTGGGGCATTAGACCTTATAAGTAATTTTATGATAGCGGCTCGTGTTTTTTTATTAATTTGTGTGCCATGATTTTAATTTACTAATACTAAAAATTCTGAACATAGTAAGTCAGAATTACGGCTCTCATAAAATTTTACCCAGAAGTCCACCTGAGGATGTAGCAGCATGGTATGAAGTTATTTGTACCAGTTTCTGAGCAACTACGATAAAACAGCTAACTCGGCGAATTGGACTCCAATCAATTTTACTAGCATAAAACATATTTAGGTGTTGAACCTAAATATGTTTTAATATGTCTGACTGTTCCTTTCAAAATGTTTCCCATAATAATATTAATTGGGGAATTTTAAAGTGTATCATTCATGTCTGCTACAATTATGACAAAGTCACTTTTATTCAAGGTGTTCACAGTGTTTTGCAAGAGAGTCCTCTAAATCCTCCTTTCAAATCGTTCAAATGGCTCTGAGCACTATGGGACTTCTGAGGTCATCAGTCCCCTAGAACTTAGAACTACTTAAACCTAACTAACCTAAGGACATCCCACGCATCCATGCCCGAGGCAGGATTCGAACCTGCGACAGTAGAAGTCGCGCGGTTCCGGACTGAAGCGCGTAGAACCGCTCGATCACGGCGGCCGGCCCTTACTTAAGATGCTGACTGTGTGATAGTGACTAAAAGTCGCAAAAGTAACGAAAAACGATGATTCTGAGAATTATTGCGGCGAACCCTTGCTCTTGGTTTGGACAGCTTCTTCTGTATGAAGGAGCCTGAGAGCTGCCTAAGGAGGGATGCGATGTAGTGTGGAGAGCGGGGGCCTGTCAACAGCTTTGAGTTATTTTACGAGCGAGCGCCTCGTAAAGTCCAAAAGTCTCCCGTCTCCCACGGAGAGCAAGACTACAGGGTTTGTCGCCGGTGGTCCCGCAGAGAGCGTTTAGGATAACGAATGTTTCGCGGGAAGCAGCGAGTCTGTGGGACGTTTGACGTCTTCTCTCTAATGAGCGCGTTCAACAAGGTTTTTGATGACGCGTCAAGCAGCGTAACAACATATACTATCCTTGGAGCTAGCATCTTCTTCTACATATCTACATCCCCCCCCCCCGTCGAAGGTTCGAGTCCTTCCTCGGGCATGTGCATCAGTGTGTGTGTTGTCCTTAACGTAAGTTAGTTTAAGTTAGATTAAGTAGTGTGTCAGTCTAGGGACCGATGACCTCAGCAGTTTGGTCCCATAGGAACTTACCACAAATTTCCAATTTTTCCAAACTGATTTAAAACGTCTTGTAGCATAACTGTCCATTCCTACGGTTGTTGTTCCCCCTCCCCCACCACAAAAAAGGAAAGAAAAAAAAACAGTTCATCTTGGGACAATGTTTTTGGCATGGAACATGCACTTTCATTAGGCGTAACTTGTGCAAACATTATGCACGTAGACCGCGAGAATTCATGAAACAGGATCAAAACACGGCAGCGCGACTCCTCCGTCCCCTCCCCAACACAGATTCAGTTATGTAAGCAGTCGGTTCGTATTATTTACCGCTGCGCCTAGTGACATCGCGAGCATGGGTCGCAAGCACATAGGCAACTACGGCCTGCGTGGTTGGGTCGCTGTAACATGCCGATCGCCGGCAGTCGTCGAGTTACCTGTGCAGACGTTATGGCAACTCCGTTAAACGTTAGGATGGATGACAGCTTCACTATCGCTGAACCATGCTATATTCACTTAATTTATGGCGAGGTAAAAGATGATGCGAGTGCAACTGTACGAATTTATCGAGAACGCTTCCCACAATAAAGATTTCCTGCACGATCGAAATTTGTTGCTTTTCAACGAAGGCCTGTATCATCACAATTACCTACTTTTACTCGATTATTTTGAAATTCATTCGTAACAAAATACGGTAGTTATCTTTAGTTTTTTACGTCTAATTCTGTATGCGAAACTTATTGTCTGTTCTGATATGCTTTCATTTTATTATTAAATGGATCATGACAGAATTCAGCCTTCCGGTAGGCACTATGTATTTAATGTGCGTAGATTGAGAGATACTGGCTCTTCAATGCCCCGCACAGAAGGCAGAGGCCCACAAAGCGAAGAACGTGCGTTGGAAGCTGAGGAACGAATTATGAGCAGCATCCACGAAGACCCTACTCAGAGTACGAGAAGCATCGCCCGCCAAGTGGGTGTATCGTTCAGCGCTCTTTGCAAGAGGAGCGCCTGCTGTCTTACCACATTCAATCCGTACAAGCGTTTGAAGACGAGAGATCTCGGGGTGGCTTTTGTTACAAAGCGCGCTGCATGATTTTGTAAACAAAATACTCCTCACAGATGAAGCGTATTTCACTCACGACGAAATAACTAATTTCCATAGCATGCACACCTGGAGCGTACACAATCCGCTCCAAGTAGTTGCAACACATTTTCAGCGCCGTTTTTCCGTAAATGTATGGGCAATTACAATCGATGATTATGTTACTGGGCCTTATGTTTTACCTGCACGATTGACTGGTAACATTTACCGAACTTTTCTAGATGAAACATGACTAACAACTTTATTAGAAGATACTTCGTTAGCCGTCCGTCATAACACGTGGTTCTTCCACGATGGTGCTCCATCGTACGTCGGTTACAGAGTACGAAGATTTTTGAAGAGACGATTTCCATGATGATTGATAAGACGTTTTGGACCATCCTCGATGGCCAGCGCGCCGTTCTGATTTAAACACACAGCAGTTTTATTTTCGGGGCCATATGAAGAAACTTGTTTATACTCAGCAAGTAAATATTGTGGATGAACTGAAGCAGTAGATGTTCCGTGCTGCCAGTACCATAGAGGCAAATGTGCATGTGTGTGAACGAGTACGACGAAATTGCGTTCGCCAGAATGAAGCAAGTGACGAATCGAATGGTGGCCATTATGAAGAGTTATAGTAGTATTGGTGTAAGAGAGAACAAAATAATGTGGGTTTCATTTTCGTTACCTGACTGTTGCCAAAAGGAAAATAATCCGAATTTAATTTTCTTTATGGTATTGTTGTAAAAAGAACAAACAGTTGATTGTAATTACTGCACAATCAATTACATGGTAACTGGTTGATTTTGTACTAAGGTAAACACATTTTAGTTGATCTTAGTTTTTCGATACTACTAGCACCTTAATTATGGTAATATTGTAAAAGAAAAAAAATGTCTGGTTGTACTTAATTCAATGTTTGCGAAAAACGAATTACACGTCCTTGACAGTCGAGTCACTGTTTACATTATTTGGTTCTGTAGCACCCGACCGCCACGAACGTCGTTGTACACCTCCAATGTTTACATTTCTCTGGTTCGTCCGTTACCTTTCCCTGAGCACTGCGTTGATGTCGGCAAGAAACAAGCAATGCGCGGGGTAGCCGTGCGGTCTGGGGCGTCTTGCCACGGTCCGCCCGGTTCCCGCCGTCGGAGCGTCGAATCCTCCCTTGGGCATGAGTGTATGTGTCGTCCTTAGCGTAAGTTAGTTTAAGTTAGATTAAATTGTGTGTAAGCTTAGGGACCGATGATCTCAGCACATTGGTCCCATAAGACCTTACTACAACTTCCCAACTAACAAACAAGGTTGTGTAGCGTAACTTTACAATGTAAACAGAAATCCGTCTACTATCAATCCTACAATTACCTGCGTTTTAGGAATGCAAAAATATAAAACATTATACAAGGATATTTCACTAGATTGTTCTGTCAAGGACATAGAGATGTGTCAGCTGTATAATTATGGCAGCTTATGCCTTACTCCCTGTGCACTGCGCAAGCGCCTGTATCGTGCATTGCGGAGAACATTTCTTAACATTACTAGGAATCTTCGTTTCGTCCCATTAGCCTGCTGAGCGAGTGAAAAACAACGTCCACATGCTTAGTACATGCCCTAGTGCCTCTAATTTTACCAAGTGGCACAGTGGTTAGTACTTCGAGCTCGCAGTTCAAAAATGTTCAAATGTGTGTGAATTCTTAAGGGACCGAACTGCTTAGGTCATTGGTCCCTAGACTTACACACTACTTAAAGTAACTTATGCTAAGAACAACACACACACCCATGCCCGAGGGAGGACTCGAACCTCCGGTGGGAGGGACCGCGCAGTCCGTGACATGGCGCCTCAAACTGCGCGGCCGCTTCGCGCGCCGAGCTCGCAGTCAGGAGGACATTTAAGTTCCGTGATTTTCCTAAATAGCTCAAGGAAAATGTCGGAATGGTTCCTACCTCCCGTAACTCTAGCTTGCTCTCCTTCTCATGATCTCTCGTCTAGACGAGGACAGCAAAAACGCAATCTGTCTCGAATACAGGTTGCCTGTTGTAGTGGTTCTCTCTTTTAATGAGCTTGGATGATTGGGTTCAAGATAAATCTTCCTAACCTGCAATTCACGAGCCCTCTCTTCCTTCATTATCCTAGTTCCATTAAGCTGACTCGCGTGAACTGTCCATAAAAAGGGACCTTACATAAAAACACAGCAACGGATCCAGTGTGTAAGTTCTTAATGGTACCCTAAATTTGCGTCCAACTGTGTACATTCCCGTACGTCCTACAACCATAAAAGTTCCGCCACAGCACACGTCTAAGAATAACGCTTATTTCAATCATTTCCCGCAAACGTGACTTCTTCCTGACGTCGCATGCAAATTCGACGACCGCATGATCGCCTACCGACTTTCGATAGCGTTCGATACGGGCCTTTCACAAGACTCCATACGCAAGTACCGGAGATTTTCAAAAACACATCGTTCTTGAAAAGATTTATTATAATTATTGCTACAATTAAATGTCACATAATGAGTTATCGACGTTTAATGCCTTCACGTAAGATTGCTCTCCGAGGAGTGAGTTGTTATATTCAATAATTTACAAATTAAGCATGGAATACGCTTGTTTTGTAATTTGCAATATGCGGTTTCAACGTAACGGAGCACTGAAAATTTGTCATAAACGCTACACCATTACACTTACCAGCGCAATAAACATTCAAGAGAGAAGATGATAACTAATAGAGGAGAAAAACGTCACACGAGTAAGTGCTAGCGCAATCGATAATGTCGTGTTTCTGAAGTCGAACATTCTGGGTTGGCATCCCGTCACATATATTTTATTGTACTTTTTTCATGTTTGCAATGTTAACACGTTTTCTTGTGAATATAAGACATGTATGTTGTGCAATAAACGATGTTGTTTAAATGTCGTCTAATTTGAGAACAAAAGGACGAAATTAATATTTAGCATTTTCCGAGCGTGTGGTTAGGCAGAAACCTAATAGCACAGGTTTAGTTGCTGCGACTGAAACGAGCAGCAATAAAATTCGTATTCTGCCCTTTCATGAATATTTCGCTCTTTATTTCCGAATATGTAGCGACTTCCGAGTGTGTGGTTATAATGGAAGTTATTAGAACTCCATAGTGGTTAGGCACAAAGTCGATAGTCGATCATGCGGTCGTCGATGTTGCGTGTGATGTCAAAATGACGTCATGTTTGCGGGAACTGTAGTGAAATGATCATTACGCCACATGTCTAAAGCCCCAATTACACGATGCGTCTAAACCGTACACTTATGCACCAGCGCCCCAAGCATTGCATATGTGTAACTACATGCTGGTTCACGTAGACCTATCACACCATCCACGCGCGATATACCTGGAGCACATGCGCAGTAGACGGTAATAAGGCGTTAAACGCAAATAGAACAGTCTGCTCTCTTGTAAAGTAGTTCGTTCTACCGCGCGAAACACAAGGGCGACCGTGTGACATATTGGAACGTCATTCATTCAAATTAGTTATGTAAGCTCAAGGTTCCTATTTAATAAGAAAAATGTTTTTTATCATTATTTATGAAGTAATTGTTGTTCTGTTATGTAGGTTACTACTGTTCTGAATTACAGACTCAACAGTTTGTATTACGACACTTGGTTGCACAGGGACATGTAATCAAAATTTACATTTTGCACATGAAGGACCCACTTGTTTTTGGAGTTATTGCCCTGGTAGTGACAGTAAATCTTCGGATTAGGACAGAAAGACGACGAAAAGAAGGAACGAAGGCAGAGGATTGTTTTACTTATCAAATAAGTGAGGACCGAAGATCTGCAAGAATTTCGGAACTTCGTGAGGGTGGACATGGTCTGTTTGGAGAAGCTGCTGTCTATGATAGAAGGTGGAATTAGCAAGTGTGACACAGTCATGACGGAGACTATCTCACCTTCTCGAAAGTAAGAATGATGTCGTATGTTTATATGTTTTGTGACCATACCAGCCTAGATCACTGATAAAATACCAGTACATGCTCTGTTAAGTTGCAGGCTGGTTGTAACATTACGTATCCTGGCGACTGAGGAATCTTTTAAGAGTCTGGCGTTTAGCCACAGAATAGCACAGCCCACCACTTCAAAAGTTATTGTGGGTGTACGCACTGCAGTTTGCAACACTATTAAACGACCAATACCTAAAGGTACACTTGTGTTATTTTTCTGAGTTTGGAAAATTTAACGTAATGTGCTACTCAGAGCTTTGAAGTCCTCGTCTGTCGCACTGGGCGAAACTGCACGGACTTTCTCGCCATCACTGCCCGCTTTTCTTTGCTGGTAAGCAGAAATAAAGAAAGAGATGCGATCAAATCAAACACGAACTTTCGTAAGCTAAGTCATTACGACACAAATCGAAGATCACCGTGTAACGTTATATGCGAATTACTCAGAAAGAAACTATTGCCAACGTATCGTACAGTGGGTACATGCATACATCTTTCCTCGGTGTATGCCTGAATTTAGACGCTTAACGCCTCCTTGCTCCATTTCATTTCTATAATACGAAGTAATCAAAAGAAAAATTGCTTTCACAAACAGCTTCGCAGTATATCACGAAAAGCGTTGAATTACTTGAATGAAACAACTTCAAGATATATTCTGAAAAACACATTTACACTCAGTGCAGCTCGTGATATCTACATATCCTTCATAAAGGACAATGTTAATTTCAATATCAATAATTCAGGCCTGGCACAACTAAAAGTATTACATCAGTCAGGAACGGAGACAACGCTAAGATTGACCCTAAAATATTCACGTATGGTTCTTTACTCTGAAGAAAGCGTTGGTAGGAAGGTTGTGTACCATTGCTTGTTTCTTGACGATTCTTTCGCGCCAGCACTGGCTCCATGTTGGTCTGCCGACTATTATGTTCTGCTGTACGTGGTGTTGTGGGGAGTTCAAATGGTTCAAATGGCTCTGAGCCTTATGGGACTCAACTGCTGTGGTCATAAGTCCCCTAGAACTCAGAACTACTTAAACCTAACTAACCTAAAGACACCACACACATCCATGCCCGAGGCAGGATTCGAACCTGCGACCGTAGCGGTCGCGCAGTTCCAGACTGGAGCGCCCAGGAACCGCTCGGCCACTCCGGCCGGCGTGTTGTGGGGAGTCTCGTACACTCTTTGATGATGAGAGGAACCACAATTCCTTACAAAGATTAATAAAAAAGATTTTTCCCCATTCGCCGCTCCTCGTACAACACGGAACAGATGTTTTTATGCAACCGTCTACCTTCAAAAGAAAATGAGTGTCTGACCTTTATACTCTCCTATCAAAGCTTAAGGACGAGGTAGATAAAGTAACATGACTTACTCACAACTCGGTGGAAGTGGATGAAAGTGAGTCATCATGTTGCCAGAGATTTCCCAGCCGTGCACAGAAAGAGCCAAAGGGCTCTGGCAGTCGAAGCAAAGGAAAACGGCAGTGAACGTCAATCAAAGAGCAGGTACGTTTCGTTACAGCATGGGCCACAGAAAACATTTGGATGACTTCGCACGGGGAAGAATCATAGGGAACGTGGAAGGGCAAAACATGACGAGTGTTGCCCAGGAGTTTGTACAGCTCACAGCGTTGTTTCACGTAGATGGAGACCACTGCTGCCCGAAGGAGAAGTTGCACGGTGCAACTGACCTTAATTTGCCGTAGGATTTTGGACCATATACTGTCCTCGAACATTATGAATCACCTTGAAGAAAATGATTTATTGATACGTAACAAACACGGATTCAGAAAATATCGTTCTTGTGCAACACAGCTAGCACTTTATTCCCATGAAGTAATGAGTGCTGTCGACAAGGGAGCTGAGATCGATTCCATATTCCTATATTTCCAGAAGGCCATTGATACGGTTCCTCACAATCGACTATTAATCAAATTGCGTGCATATGGAGTATCGTCTCACTTGTGTGACTGGATTCGTGATTTCCTCTCAGAGAGGTCACAGTTGGTAGTGATGGACAGTAAATCATCGAGTAGAACAGAAGTGATATCTGGCGTTCCGCAAGGTAGTGTCATAGGCCCTCTGCTGTTCCTGATTTAAATAAATGATCTAGGTGATAATCTGAGCAGACCCCTTAGATTGATTGCAGATGACGCTGTAATTTACCGTTTAGTAAAATCATCAGACGATCAATTCCAATTACAAAATGATCTAGAGAGAATTTCTGTATGGTGCGAAAAGTGGCAATTGGCACTAAACAAAGAAAATTGTGAGGTCATGCACATGGGTACTAAAAGAAATCCGATAAATTTTGGGTGTACGATAGATCGCACAAATCTAAGGGCTGTCAATTCGACTAAATACCTAGGAATTACAAATACGAGCAACTTAAATTGGAAAGACCACACAGATAATGTTGTGAGGAAGGCGAAACAAAGACTGCGCTTTGTTGGCAGAACACTTAGAAGATGCGACAAACCCACTAAAGAGACAGCCTACATTACACTTGTCCGTCCTCTGCTGGAATACTGCTGCGTGGTATGGGACCCTTACCAGGTAGGATTGACGGAGGACATCGAAATAGTGCAATGAATGGCTGCTCGTTTCGTGTTATCGCGCAATAGGGGTGAAAGTGTCACTGATATGATACACCATCTGGGGTTGCAGTCACTGAAACAAAGGCGGTTTTCTTTGCAGAGAGATATATTTACGAAATTTCGATCACCAAGTTTCTCTTCCGAATGCAAAGTAGGGAGAAATGATCATCATAATAAAATAAGAGAAATCAGAGCTCGAACGGAAAGGTTTAAGTGTTCCTTTTTCCCAAGCGCCATTCGAGAGTGGAATGGTAGAGAAGTAGTATGAAAATGGTTCGAAGAAGCCTCTGCCAGACACTTGAGTGTGACTTGCAGAGTAACCACGTAGATGTAGACAGGCAAGAAGGGACCCAAGTCAAGAAATGGGTGCAATTTCAAGCACTTTTAACGAGATTACAATGTAGGCAATATCAAACAACAAAGTTGCACGGCGACTACATAGGGATGGTGTCTTTGCCCGACGACCAGCACCTTGTGTTCCGTTGACACCCGCACATCGGCGGCACCTTTTGCGATGGAGACAAGAGCGTGTGGTCTGGGCCAACTAGAAGTGGGGTCACGAGCTCTTAGGACGAGAACAGATTCTGAGTAGTGATTGTGGACCTACCTTCACGTGACGAGATATGGGAAGACGTTATGCAAGTTCATTGTCAAACGCGATCGTTTTGGTGATCCAGGTGTCACGGTGTACTGTGTAGTACGTGGACATACTGATCTCCAAATCTTTTAACCGGTACACTCACCGATCAACGTTATTTTGGCACTGTTATTCTTCCCCGGGTGCGTCTTTTCAAGGGTGCATTCACTCCTTATTTCATTTATATGGGTGACAACATGCGGTCGCATTGATCTGTGCAGGTGGAGAAACTCTTGGGACGAGAGGCTATTCGGCGAATGGACTGGCCTGGCCGTTTCTCTATCTTTAATCCCATCGAGCGCCTGTGGGATACATTGGGGAGAGATATTGCAGAAGGTCCAAATGCACCGAGGACCATCAATTGTCAACTGAGCTGGTGGAGGAACAGAACGCCTTACCACAAGAGCTGTCCCTCGGAAGACTGGATGCTGAAACCACGATTACGTGGCAAGGTGTCATTGCAGAATAAGGAGATCCGTAAAGCAGGAGAGACGGCGATCTGCGGCAGATCTGATGACAAAGTATAATACTGGTCCAGGCACAAGTGTTTCGAAACATACTGTTCACCGCACATTGCTCAACATCGGTTTCCGCACCGTGTGTGTTCCCAATGTTGACCTAACGACGTCGTCAGCTGCAAGTGCAGTGGGCACGTGATCATTCAGATTTGACGGTGGATCAATGTAAACGTGCTGTCTGGCCGGATGAAACGCGTTTCTTGTTACATGAGGTTGATGGCCTTGTCCGAATACGCTGCCATTCTTGCGAACAGCTGTGCATAACGTGAACTGCGTCCCGCATGCAGACCAGTGGAGATGGTATTACACCATGAGGGACTTCCACGCGACCAGTGGTAGTAATCGAAGGCACCATAACAGCTGTGAACGTCATAGCGGACATCTGCATCCGTTCACGATCGTTGCCTTTTTTGAAGGCAATGGTGCCTCTCAACAGGATAATTGTCTATGTCACAAGACTACAGCGGTTTGAGAAGCTTCATAGTGAAATCACGATGGTGTCTTAGCTTCCAAATTTGCATGATCTGAGCCTGATGGAGCGCATCTGCGACACGGACGAGCGCGTGCTCTGTGTTTGTAAGCCACTGCCAAATAATTTATGGGAACTGAACGACGTGTACACAGACTGCTGTTCACACATACCGACAGGGAAAACTACCAAGGAATTGTTGAGTCCATGCCACGTAGAACTGCTGCTGTATTGTGTCCAAAGGGCAAGCAACACACTGATAAGCAGCTGTGCTCGTATTGGTTTGGTTCACCAGTGCATGGTTTCGTCAGGCCAATATCCCTTGCGGTATGCAGTTTTATTGCCACAAGTTAGTGTGATATGACTGAATAGAAACGACACAATTTTTTTTTCGTCAAATGAAACTGTATGGTTCCAGAGACCTTTACAAGTCTCAAACGCCTATAATGTGGGCCTACATGTATGCAGACTGTAGCGACGAATGAAAATTTGTACCAAGGACGGGATTCGAACCCATTCATCGCTTCAGTCGCCTTATATACAACATAGATGCTTGAGATTTCAAAATGTCTGTGTTACCATATAGTTTCTTTTGATGAAAGTATGTATACCTGGGTTCCCCCGTTTATTCGATGCAGAGGTGCTAATTCCAGTAATTTAGAGAGTCTGCCACGCTGTTTAAATTTACGGGCGATACCAAGTGGTCAAAGGTGTAATATATTGATTATTCCTTGCTACTGTAGTGTTATCTTGAAGCTGTGAGAAAGGAGGACAGGCGCTCCAAGGTGCGGAAGCAGACACGATGCTGAGGACAGACGAAACTAGGAGAGAGTCTTGCGAAAATGCAGATGACTCCAGACACGATCCCAGGCGCTAGTTACTCTTCAAGGAATTAACATGTAACTATATATATGTCGTCTAGACGCTGTGGTAGGTCGCCACCGTAGAACTTTGTAACCAACAGGCACCTACTAACGTATAAAGCCAGCTTGATACCAGCCCTGAGAACAGCAACGTCAGTAGGCTCACAAGGCTTAGAAAGAGAGCGAAAACGCCAAAAAACTGTTGACCTAGCAGTCCCTACACCGGGGAGCCCGTGGGGCGGGGCTAATGACGTATAACAATAATGCTGCAAGCCTTATTTGGCACAGCAGTTACGTTTAGCTTTCAGCTGGACAAAGTTGATACCAAATACGGACTTACTTAGTGCAACTGCATTAACATCCCCGGCTTAGGAGCAGTAGAGGGGACCTAACTAAACTGTGATTGGCGGGCGCCTGCAAGAGACTTGCGGGATTGGCTGGGTGGCTTTAAATGGGAAAAACAGTGCCCCCAGGCGACTCCTTAAAACCCCTAGATTCCGCGTTTTGGTGGAGCTCTCAGTCAGACGATCTGGGCGCCGAATCCGTGTCCGTCGACTCCAGCCTCGGTCCAGCTCTGCGTAAGTCTGCTCTCTCACTTGGAGTGCCTCAGTGAACAGTGTCGTTCAGAATGTTTTGTTTTGCAACTAAGTTGTTGCCTTAAAATGTTGCTAGTGTTTGCTACTGTGGCTAGCATCCACTCCTGGGACTTCTGCACTGCCTTCTGTTGTAACAGTGTTATTCATGCTTTTTTTTAACCCTAGAACTAGCCTCCAGTGTATTGGTTAGTCCTGTCTGCAATAAACAACTATTTAAAAACCCTGTTTGTCCAAGAGTCTCCACAACGAGTTCGCTACCAAGTCTCACCACCTGCATTTCTAGTAACTGCCTGTACCAGTGTTGGCTCAGATAGAAGAAAACAATTAAATGCCTTCAGTGTAAATTGTCCTTCTGCCTTCTGCTCTGTACCGCTCGGGAGCGCAGACTGACCAGTAACCCCTTTTCTCCCTCTCCCACATATGTCAGGACATGACAAAGGCGTAGATGGGAATTTGGATGGGGGACTGAAGCGTGCTAGGGTACTCCACGCAGTTGTGCAAAGCCACTGGGCCGGGATGGCATAGTGGTTAGCGCATCTGCCTACTGAGCAGGAGACCCGAGTTCGAATTCCGGTACTGGTACAATTTTCATATTTTTTTCGTTAAGAGAAGTATTCATCTGTATAGTTTTGCATTGATTGTGCCAGTTATTAATTTGATGACGCATTGCTTTTAATATGCAAGTTATTAAAATACTACAGCAGCACCCGAAAACTATTTAGTGGTAGCACAATTGAACTACGCACTCATCTGTTTTATCGTTCTACACGGAATCATGAAGAAAACCCCAAACTCTTAGATATGAGATCTCTAGCCGCCTTCCGTTTATGTATTATTACTAAACGTCTTCGTATACTCTTTTTTTCTGCACCGTTCTCGCAATAAATTCCAAACCAGTTCCGTGCTCTTCCTGCCCATAACGTCGTATCCGTGGGAAAAGCCTGCCCGATCGCTGTGGACTTGTCCCAGCTGCGAGCCCTATAATGGTGCCCGCAGTTTCCATACAAAGCACTCTATTAGCTACCCGTGTCCTAGATGCGAACCCCTGTTCCGGGAAAGCAACTGCCAGTGTTAGATGACGTCTTGCCATCTAGGCGTGCGCTCGATATCTTAAACCGTTACGCCCGGAATCAGTACTGTCATCTACGAGTCTCGTACTTACACTTGTTCGTGCTTGAATAAGAGCAGAAGTGTTGCTTATGAGAGTGGTTGAGCTGCCAGCACTCTAAGCACTGTAGACCCTCCGCGACTGTTGAGTGCGTTTTTTATTGAACTCGAACATTCGAGTTAATTATATTGTAGTTTCATCCAAACGACCAGCTTCGACTCAACTGCGAATCATTCTGAAATGGGTGGTTATGCGACAGAGCACGTTATAGAGACAGGTAACAGGCGAGGTACCTCAGTATCAATTCCAGGAAGCGCTGACTGGTGTGCAATTACCAAATAATTTGTTCAACAAGTCATGACTGCATAATAATAACACAGTTTACAGTACGACGACAATGCGGGTAGTAGTGGAACTCGTGGAAGATCAGTTTGGGTCCCAGAGACATGTAGGAACGCGCGAGGCAATACTGACCCTACGAATTACTTCATCCTACATTTATGGCATTTGTAGGTTCAGATAAAGATTTTGACAATGTTCACTGGAATGCACTCTTTGAAATTCTTAAGCTGAAACACAGACCCTCTTCATTCCATTCGACGCTCGTCTCCAGCATCACATTTCAAAGAATTTTCAAGTTCGTACAATATTCATTGTTCCATATTAGTTACAGATCTGAGGTAGACTACAGTAAACCATCTTCTACACCTATTTTCAAAATGGTTCAAATGGCTCTGAGCACTATGGGACTTAACATCTGAGGTCATCAGTCCCTAAAGAACTTAGAACTAGTAACCTAAGGACATCACACACATCCATGCCCGAGGCAGGATTCGAACCTGCGACCGTAGCGGTCGCGCGGTTCCAGACTGAAGCGCCTAGAACCTCTCGGCCACACCGGCCGGCTACACCTATTTCCCCAAAAGCTACGCTACATCTATTTTTCCAAAAGCCACCGTATGATGGGTTGCCGCGTGTACTTTGTACATTACTTGCCTCCCATCTTTCCTGTTCCAGTATCAGTTGTTAGTAAGCCTCCCTAATCTTGCCGTCATAATCTTTTCGTGGTGTATAGTTAGGGTGAAGCCATAATTTGCTTGACTCTTTAGAAACGTATATGCTAATAATATTAACAGAAAAATGACGTCATGATACACAACTCCTCTCTTATAATGTCTGCCACTGGAATGGAATGAACGTCTCCTTAACACTTTAGCACTTACTAGCTGAGCCCGTAACGAAACACACTGCTCTTCTTTGGACCTCCTCTGTTCCTTCTATTAATATTTTCTCGTGCTGATCCCAGACCAAGGGCTTTGTAAGTTACGTCTTTCGTGGCTGGACTGTGCTTCCTGAACTATGCTTCCTGAGGAACCTCCCAATGAATCTGTCTCGCAAGTTTGTTTGTACGATTAGATTCAGGTGCTCGTTCTACTTAAAATTGCTCCGTACGGATACTCCCAGATATTTAATAGATCCGACTGCTTCCAGTGACTGGCCCCAGTTGTGTAATTACACAGTAATGGATCTTTCTGCCTAGTTCCACACCGTATGCTACGCTTGTTAATATTGAGAGGACAACAACAAATCCCTGCACTATGCACCGATACTCTACGGGTATTTCCTTGTGGGTATTTCCTTACAACTTGCTAACTTTGTGACCTCTCTGTGTACAATAATACCATAAGGGGGCAGCCTCTTGGACGTTATCCACTACGTCATTTATGCACAGAATGATCACAAAAGAATTTCACACTTTCAAAAATTCATATAAACGAAAGGGTACAATTTACTTATTACAAATCTTAACCAGTTAATGGAACACCTCTGTAAGTTGCTTTTTATTACGCATGGGAGCAATTCTTTTCTTGAAGGTTGCCACCGCCAGATACAGATAGCGTATAAAATGGCAACTACACCACAGCAGGAGGGATGGTGTGTCCTTCAGTTAGCAAAAGGGAGTCGGTAACTGCTGTTCAGTGAACATTCCGTACACACCTTCACCAGGAACCACCCAGCACAAGCTCCATTTACACCTGACGCAAATACTTTGAAGAGCATGGCTGCACTTGCAAAGGCAAAAGTCCTGGTCGGCCTTCTATGTCAAAGCAAAATGTTGATTGCGTTCGAACTGTGTTTCAACGAAACCTACAAAAATCACCAAGTCGAGCAAGTCGTGAGCTTTGGAGGCCACAATCATTTGCAACATCCTGATTGCGCATGAGGCTGTACAGGTTTAGTTGGTCCAGGCACTCACTCCAGGAGATAATGCTGTAGGATCTGACTTCTGCAACAAATTGTTACCAAGGATGGAAAATGACAACGGTACGTCAAAGACGTTAGATTTTAGTGACGAGGCAACGTTTTACAAATGGTTCAAATGGCTCTGAGCTCTATGGGACTTAACATCTGAGGCCATTAGTCCCCTAGAACTTAAAACTACTTAAACCTAACTAACCTAAGGACATCACACACATCCATGCCCGAGGCAGGATTCGAACCTGCGACCGTAGTGATTGCGCGGTTCCAGACTGTAGCGCCTAGAACCGCTCGACCACAGCGGCCGGCCAACGTTTTACACTAATGGTAAAAAATTAATGCAGGTTAATGAGGAACAGAAAATCTCCATTTCTCCATCGAACATGAACAAGGTTCGCCAAAGGTCACTGTGTTCTTCGCTGTGTCGAGTGAGAGGATTGATGGTCCGTTCTTTTGCATGGAGAAAACTGTCACAGACATTTGCTACCTCGAAGTATTTTCTTTGTGGCTTCTGCCTCGGTTTCAAAAAAACTCTATAACATCATCTTTCAACAGAAGGTGCACCGTTTCGCTTCCAGTTGGCTGCATGGGAATACCTAAACACACAACTGCCTGGGCGAAGGCTCTGTCGTGCAGTGCTGATGACCCTGTCATAGTCACTGCCATAGCTACGGCAGCGAATCGCATCTGTGTTATAGAGTCCGTCACAGGTCCGTCATACGTTGCACAAGGTTTGGGAAGAGTGTGAACTTGATGTTTGCCATGTGACTCGTCGAGCACATATCGACTCTCTGTAAAAACGAAAAAAAATGCGAGAGATAATCTGTCAAATTTTGAAGCGAACAAGTTGTGTCTTTTGTATGCATAATTTAAAAACGTAATGTTCTTTTGCATTCAGCCCATACACTGATGTGACCAAAGTCATGGGATACCTCCGAAAACTGTCTCGGACCTCCTGTTGTCCGCCTTCGTGCAGCAGCTCGACGTGACATGGACTCAACAAGTCATCGAAAGTCGCATGCAGAAATACAGAGCCACGTTGAGCCACGCTATAGCCGTCCGTAATTGGGGATGAGTTGCCAGTGCAGGATATTGGGGACGAACAGACCTCTCCACTATGTTCCATTAAGTGTTCGATGGGATTCATACCGGGCGATCTGGGTGACCAAGTCATTCGCCCGAACTCCCCAGAATATTCTTCAAACGAATCGCCAAAAATTATGGGCTGATAACAAGGCGCATTGCTATCCATTAAAATCCCAAACTTGGTTGCCAACATTAAGTCCATGAACGGCTGCAAATGGTCTCCAAGTAGAGGAACATAACCATTTCCAGTATATGATAAGTTCATTTGGACATAGCCCACACCATTGCGGAGCCACCACCAGCTCGCACAGTGCCTTTCTGAAATCTTGGATCCATGGTTTCGTGAGGTCTAAGCCACACTCGAACCTACCATAATTCCTTACGAACTGAAATCGGGACTCATCTGACCAGCAGCAGTCTTCTAGTGTCCAGCTGATATAGACACTGTAGCGTAGCATTGCAAGTTGTTCCGAGCGAACGTTTGTTTTAGGATAACTTGCTGTATGAACTTCAGGGGCTGACATCTAGCGGCCTACCCGGGAGACACACGTGCATCTGTCACTGCCTGCCGTGGGAAAGCTATTCAATATCTCTTACTGAACGGGTACAATTCACCACCAATAAGAATGTAAATAAAGGATAGTAGTTTTTGTGTAATCGCTTTAAAAATTTGTATACTGCACTTTGTTATTAATAGAAAGGTGGTGTGAAAACCTCAGCTCTCTAGCGAGCATAATTTTGGAGACAGAAAAATTTACTTCAAACTTAGAAAAACTACACTTAAGAAAGGAAATTCACCTGGGAACATTCATGACTTGTTTTTGGTTGTCAATTGAAATACTCACCTGAAGTATCAGGGTATAGAATTATTTAATTGACATTTAATTTAAAAATTTCAAATACCTTACAATTTTCGTAGTATGAAATCTTGAATAACTTCAGAAAGAACTATTAAAATCAATATTTATTTTGCTATGTGTTATGTGACCCTTGACATTCGTCAAATTTCAATATTGCATTATATACTGACTTAAGTAACGTGCAAGTAGACCTGGCCACTGTTTCTATGCTTCGATACAGTGTATCGATACGTGGAACTGTTTCAGTATTTCGGAACCGCTGTGGTTCACTGTTTCGAAACTGGTGTTTCATTCCGCCCCTGTCTCGGATAACCGGGCCAGATTCGATCACGAGCCAGACACAGAAACTGTATCGTTGTTTCAAAATAAGGCTGTTTCAGTCCGCCTGTGCTTGGAACGGACTAATTGTATCGAAACAGTGATGTTTCATTCCGCTCTGTGTCGGACGAGATTCGGGCTCGGCACAGGTACTGAAATACAACAACCACTTCACGAAACACTTTCAAGAGTGTCTAAATCTTTTTGACAAGCACTAGCATGAAGCTTAAGATTTCCGAAAATAAAGCTTCGTTTCTAGTTGAGTGTCCTATTTCGAAATGGCGTAACGTCGGCTTTATAAACACTAACCAAACAATAAAATAACGCATACTATTCACATTCAAAGTAATAAATATGTGAAAATCATTCAGTTAAATTTCACTTTTTTTATAACATACGCTTCTCTGTTCATGTACAGTAATCATATTAAGAAGCGCAAGTAAGCCTACAACATTTTGAATAAAAAAAGGCGTAGAATGACAGTTATTAGACATATACATAAATTTTATGTAGGCATAATTACAAGCAATCTGTTTGACATATCACTGATAGTGTAATGGTGAACGGGAAGGGCTGGGAAGCATGGTGAATTTATAGTAACGGTTCAAAACATCTTGAAAGACAAAATTTTTTCTGTTATATTTTGTTATTTATTCGAATTATTTGGCGTTATTTGTGAGTTTGTAGTCACTGTGCCTATTATCCACAATGATTCCCTTTCTGAGCATGGAAATTAGCAGGATGGGTATATTACCCATATTAACGGAATGTGGGAATCCCAGTAGCATATCCGTTGTTTTGCAGCTTGCTCCCACCTCCAGTTCCGTTCGTGGTGATTCTTCTGCCTTCAGCTATGGCTGTCCTCAGCCAATTGAAAAGCATGAAAGTCACACGAGACGAAAGCAGCACATTTGCTGCAGGAAATACGAAACTGCCAAGACGCCTAAGTGATAGCTTCATACTTTCTGCGACATGATTAGCGCTCTCGCACTTCATTTGTGTTTGTATGGACATACTTATACAGTAGACATTCAAGATGATAAAATGTGTAGGTTTATGAGATAACAAAACACAAACTGTTTCACTGTTTCGATACATCGTATCGAAACATTACATTGTACTGTTTCATTTGTTTCGAAACAGTTACGTGTTTCAGTTTGCCCATCTCTACGTGCAAGAGTTACACAAGCCTGTCATGGGAAAATGATCCTAGGGGATTTACCCACTTTGCTGATGACGTATGTCTAGGTGTGACTGCTACTGTAACAGAGCAGCCAGAAAGTCAGCTGGAGTAAAATCTGTATCTAAAGAATATTTCCAGAATTATTGTCTTTTCGTTTTCGTTTATTAAACATTACTATAATATTTGTATGTCAGATTGACGCAAATGCGTCTGTGTATAAAGATTGGTGCAGACCAGTTATGGCGCGAGTATGATCCGAGCGAGTATTCTAATTGGCAGTCAACATGATCAGCCAATCAGAATTGAGACGGTTCCCACTCGTTACCTAATAGCTATACTGAAAGTGAGGCTGGAAGAAGGAAGTCGCTCGCTAGCTTCGACTGTGGACGGTCATGTTACTAGTGCCAGTAAAAATAGTGTGTAAGACAAGAATTACTTAGTGTTTGAGTTTCTGGTGAGCTAAGTCGATAGCAGTTGTTGTTGAGGACTGCTTGGCGAAATTTCAGAGGTTTTGACTAAACCTCTTGGACAGATATTCACGTGAGAAATATTGGCCTTCATAGAATCTGCATGGCATGTTTCAGTTGTCAACTACTGAGCATTTTTGAGGAGCAGTTTCTTTTTTAGAAATCCATAAGAAGGACCGAATGTAATGACTCACATTAGTGGTGAAATTAATGACTGTGAAAACGTTGTTTAATTTGGGTCGGATTTGGACAGATTTCTGGCTGTTGCGCATGTGAAATTTGTATATGAATCGTGAACTGGAAGGAAATAGCCAATAGTTTGAATGTGCACTGAATAGTACCTTTTCTTTGGTTATCAAGGACAAATTAAACATTATATTGCGAAAATTTCGGACATTATTTTTCAGAAACCAATCCATTTTCTTATTGCCCGATAAAATTGGACGACAGTATGTCTACAGAACTTTCTTTCATAACTAGAGTTGTACGGCCTCAGCAATTGTAAATATTAGGTGGTGTTTTTTATCAACACTGATTTTACATCATCTTGTAAGTAACTACGTTGCTGGGTGAACGGACATTGAGCAGACGCTGTTCTGAGGTAGGTGAATTTTAATTTGCAGCCTGCACAGTGACAACGACGAATAGACACGAGAAATTAAACCCCAACACACCGCAACACGAGTCCAAGAGAAGCAGTGCAGGCAATATCGTGCTGTGAGCAAAGGCGCTCGCATCTGTCGTCTGCAGCCACAGCCCGTTAACGCCAAATTTCGCCTCATTGTCCTAACAGATACATTTGTCGTCCGTCCCACATTGATTTTTGCGGTTATTTCACGCAGTGTTGCTTGTCTGTTAGCACTGACAACTCTTCGCAAACGCCGCTGCTCTCGCTCGTTAAGTGAAGGCTGTCGGCCATTGCGTTGTCTGTGGTGATGGGTAATGCCTTAAATTTGGTATTCTCGACACACTTTTGACACTGTGATTCTCAGAATATTGAAGTAACCAACGATAAGCATCGATCTAGCTCCAATTGTCATTGCATGTAGAAAGTCTGTTAATTCCCGTCCAGCGACCATAACCACGTCGGAAACGTTTTCACATGAATCAGCTGAGTACATACGAGGGCAGTTCAATAAGTAATACAACACATTTTTTTTTCTCGGCCAATTTTGGTTGAAAAAACCGGAAATTTCTTGTGGAATATTTTCAAACATTCCCGCTTCGTCTCGTATAGTTTCATTGACTTCCGACAGGTGGCAGCCCTGTACGGAGCTGTTAAAATGGCGTCTGTAACGGATGTGCGTTGCAAACAACGGGCAGTGATCGAGTTTCTTTTGGCGGAAAACCAGGGCATCTCAGATATTCACAGGCGCTTGCAGAATGTCTACGGTGATCTGGCAGTGGACAAAAGCACGGTGAGTCGTTGGGCAAAGCGTGTGTCATCATCGCCGCAAGGTCAAGCAAGACTGTCTGATCTCCCGCGTGCGGGCCGGCCGTGCACAGCTGTGACTCCTGCAATGGCGGAGCGTGCGAACACACTCGTTCGAGATGATCGACGGATCACCATCAAACAACTCAGTGCTCAACTTGACATCTCTGTTGGTAGTGCTGTCACAATTGTTCACCAGTTGGGATATTCAAAGGTTTGTTCCTGCTGGGTCCCTCGTTGTCTAACCGAACACCATAAAGAGCAAAGGAGAACCATCTGTGCGGAATTGCTTGCTCGTCATGTGGCTGAGGGTGACAATTTCTTGTCAAAGATTGTTACAGGCGATGAAACATGGGTTCATCACTTCGAACCTGAAACAAAACGGCAATCAATGGAGTGGCGCCACACCCACTCCCCTACTAAGAAAAAGTTTAAAGCCATACCCTCAGCCGGTAAAGTCATGGTTACAGTCTTCTGGGACGCTGAAGGGGTTATTCTGTTCGATGTCCTTCCCCATGGTCAAACGATCAACTCTGAAGTGTATTGTGCTACTCTTCAGAAATTGAAGAAACGACTTCAGCGTGTTCGTAGGCACAAAAATCAGAACGAACTTCTCCTTCTTCATGACAACGCAAGACCTCACACAAGTCTTCGCACCCGAGAGGAGCTCACAAAACTTCAGTGGACCGTTCTTCCTCATGCACCCTACAGCCCCGATCTCGCACCGTCGAATTTCCATATGTTTGGCCCAATGAAGGACGCAATCCGTGGGACGCACTACGCGGATGATGATGAAGTTATTGATGCAGTACGACGTTGGCTCCGAAATCGACCAGTGGAATGGTACTGTGCAGGCATACAGGCCCTCATTTCAAGGTGGCGGAAGGCCGTAGCATTGAATGGAGATTACGTTGAAAAATAGTGTTGTGTAGCTAAAAGATTGGGGAATAACCTGGTGTATTTCAATGCTGAATAAAACAACCCCTGTTTCAGAAAAAAAAATGTGTTGCATTACTTATTGAACTGCCCTCGTATGATAGCGCCACCGATGCACTGACCTTTCATATCTTGCGCACATGACATCGCTATCGCTATCCCACAGCTTTGGTCACCTCGGTGTATATTATGCATAACTCTGTTAAGAATGACATACTGTGTTCTGTTTGTAAGGGCTCTTCAGTCCAATCAACAAAGATGGTCATCTATTTCGCACGTAAGTATTTTGCTCATTAAACAACGGAACAGAAATCAAACGCCTTCCAGGAGTCAAGGGACAACCTGGGAACTGATGTCTGTTAGCTTTGGGCCTCGTGTACGAGCTGAGTGAACTGGGCTTCACGAGACCGTTGTTTGCAGACTCCATTTTGATTCTTACAGAGAGGATTTTTCGTCTGCAGAAAGAACACAAGAGCATAAAAAGTGTTATAAAATTCCACAAGAGATTGACTTTGACGTTATAGGCATGTAACTGTGTGCGTCTGTTGTAAACGCGTCTGACCTACTGATTTCTCAATCACTAGGAACGCTACGATCCTTCAGCGACCTACAGTGCTCTGCTATTAGATGAGCAAATGCTATAAACGTAGGTTTGCCTTTTCTTTAACCTCTCTTCTACGGTAAGTCGTAAGGTGAGTACTGCTCCGCGTGCTCCTGCACTTCTCCGGAACCGAAACTGATCTTCTCAGAGGTAGGTTTTTGCCAGTTTTTCTATTCTTCTGTAAATAACTTATTAAACTCATGAAATTGATAGCTCTGAATTATTGACATCTGTCAGTTTCCTTCGAAATTATTACACTCTACGGCAAGGAAAAAGAAATAAAAGTGAGATAGTGTTAATAGTTTCATCCTTCTTTACCTCCTCTGCATTACTGCAGATGACGTGTCACTGAGCACATTTGTACTGTGCATGCAGTACACGTGAGGTGCCTAGTTGCTTCCACTTCCCTGTGTGGAATACATAAGTTCTTGTACATTTCACTGTTGTCTTCGTGGTTATGATGTCCCCAGCGCAGAAAACAGCACACGCAGGTCGTGGATTCTTTTTGTTGAGGCTGAAATTAACTTCGCAAGGAACTGCCGCTACGAATAAACTATAACTCATTTGGAATGCCACTAGCGTTTTTATTGATAGAGACACGAGAAACTATTCTTGATCACAACGTATTGAACATATCTTTCCACAGTCATTATATCTGGCTAAAATAACATGAAATACATCCTGCCACAGACAACATGTCTGTCTACTGGAACCGTCAGAACTGGAGAGTAAAATTACATGAATCAAATACTACTATTACAGACAACATGTCTGTACCTAGCGACGGCCGGAACCGTAGTAACTAAAATTGCATGAAACAAATACTGCTATAACAGACAACATGTCTGTCTACTGGAACGGTCAGAACTGGAGAGCCGGACTGCCCGAGACACTTCGCGCGCCAAGCCAGCAAGGCGTGACCCGAACGCCACCGAAGTGCATCGGCAGTAATATCGTCAGTCTTTTGTTTTAGTAATACTTTGATTTTAATAATTTTGAAATGACTGATTGATAGCTGGCTGTTGAGAGATGTTTATTTAAAAAATGAAGTAATTTGGATGACAGGTTTAATTAATAATAGCAACTAAAGTTTAACGTTTTGGCGCCTTACCGCCGAACACAGCGGCCAATCACAGAGCAGCAGCATCATGCAGGCGGTCTTTCTCACGGGAATGGTACCGAATCTAACATCTGTCACCGGTACCTCATCCCACATTGCGTCATCTCTATGCTTTTTGCATCTCCACTGCCCTGGGAATAGCTTCCTGGAGCCTAATATGATGGCTGAATAAGCCAGAAATATTACAACTCTTCTTAAAGTCTAACATGTCACCTGTCTCATGCCTCTAGCAAGCCAGTTGCACTCGTTTGGTCTCATCTGACTCTCAATAGTTCTGAGGGGATGTCGTCTACTCCTGTGCTCTTCCAAATTCTCCTGCAGTATCGTGTCTCCCCTCCCATCTTCATTGTATTCGCTTTCTAAAGTTTTGAAGAGGTTGAGAAAATCAGCCAACTAGTTGCAACCGGTTGGCTGATTTTTTTCAACCTCTTCAAATTTATACAGTTGCTGAACTGCAGCCATGTTTAAGATTTTCTGTATTTCTTTTTCTTCTCTTGTATAGCCCCGCTACGTATTCCGTACGCCTTCTAGCCTTACCTCCTTCGGCTAGTAGGGGAAATTTTTTTAGCTAAAATGTAGTGTCCCTAGAAACATGCGAAGTTTTTTGGTCGTTACTTCAGTCTACTGATTGATTTTTGAATCACGTGAAGGTTGTGCACTAGTGACCACCGTATGAAGCTTCCGCGATTTTCTACGGTTTTTGTTACTGTCAGATATGAGATTGTGTTATACTCATTTAAGTGCTTTATAATATATAAAGGGCGTTCAAAACATTCTTTTCGAAGGCCGTACAATCCACAATCGGAATGGCAATCAGGCAAAATCACTGTGAGCATTGGGGCAATCATGCCACCCTCGTGTCCTGCTGCGTCAAGAAGTCCGTAACTGCCTGCTGCACATCCTCGACCGACCCTTCCAGGCCTTTTTTAAGGAGCTGTGGACGTGAAAATGAAATGGGGAGAGATCAGGACTATAGGGCGGGTGCTCGACTGCCTCCCACTTGACTTGACGTAACTGCTCCTTTACAACATTTGCGATATGCTGACGTGCGTTGCCGTGAAGCAGCAGCACACCATTCCATCACACTTGCTTCCGACGGACTTGCTGCCCCATTCTTCATTCTCGAATGGATGTTGTTTGTCCTTTGGCAGCCAAGTAAAGGATAACAGTACATTGGGCGAAACTAGTAATGACATAACCCTAGTCCACGTAAGTCGGAAATACACGTTGCCTACGTGTCAGTGCTTACACATCCGCATCGGAGTCGCACTATGTTGCATTTACACTGCCGTAACTCATCCAATGTAAGCTTTTTGATCGCAATTTTTATTAAATCTATTTGGAATGTATTTTTAATTCTGCAGGTAGAGAATTTTATAGTAAGTAAAACGTCATATGTTTAAAATCTATTTATAAAGTATGTGGCTTGCGACTTATCTTACAAGGTAGATTAAGGAAAGGCAAATCTACGTTTCTAACATTTGTAGACTTAGAGAAAGCTTTTGACAATGTTGACTGGAATACTCTCTTTCAAATTCTGAAGGTGGCAGGGATCAAATACAGGGCACGAAAGGTTATTTACAATTTGTACAGATATCAGACGGCAGTTATAAGAGTCGAGGGGTATGAAAGGGAAGCAGTGATTGCGAAAGGAGTGAGACAGGGTACTGGCCTATCCCCAATGTTATTCAATCTGAAAACTGAGCAAGCATGGAGAAGAAATATAAAACTTCCTGGCAGATTAAAACTGTGTGCCCGACCGAGACTCGAACTCGGGACCTTTGCCTTTCGCGGGCAAGTGCTCTACCATCTGAGCTACCGAAGCACGACTCACGCCCGGTACTCACAGCTTTACTTCTGCCAGTATCTCGCAGGAGAGCTTCTGTAAAGTTTGGAAGGTAGGAGACGAGATACTGGCAGAAGTAAAGCTGTGAGTACCGGGCGTGAGTCGTGCTTCGGTAGCTCAGATGGTAGAGCACTTTCCCGCGAAAGGCAAAGGTCCCGAGTTCGAGTCTCGGTCGGGCACACAGTTTTAATCTGCCAGGAAGTTTCATAACAGCGCACACTCCGCTGCAGAGTGAAAATCTCATTCAAGAAATATAAACTTTGATATCAGAATGGTATCTGTTCTTTCGGACATGTTCGAAAGAACAGATACCATCTTCATACAGTTAAGGCTAACCGGCCATTGGCCTTCTTCTTCTGTGCTGGATGAACACGCAGTGCCCGAACTCTTACGGGGCTCGGTAAGATTGTCTGCCACGAGTAATGAGTGTAATGGGCAGGGGCACTACGAATGTAGTGTGTGGACATTCACTTGGGAATGCGGGTCTCATGCGGAGCGCGCAAGGGATAAATCCCTGCAGTTGCACTATCCTCTGTGTCCTCGGTGGCTCAGATGGATAGAGCGTCTGCCATGTAAGCAGGAGATCCCCGCTTCGAGTCCCGGTGAGGGCACACATTTTCAGCTGTCCCCGTTGTTGTATATCAACGCCTGTCGACAGCTTAGGGTCTTGATTTAATTATCATTTCGCACAGGTTTGCTGATGACATTGTAATTCTGGCAGACACAGCAAGGGACCTGGAGGTGCAGTTGAACGGAATGGACTGTATCTTGAAAGAAGGATATAAGGTGAACATAAGCAAAAGTAAAAGGAAGATAATGTAACGTCGTCGAATTAAATCAGGTGATGCTGAGGGAATTAGATTAGTAAATGAGATACTTAAAGTAGTAGATGAGTTTTGCTGTTTGGGAAGCAAAATACCTGATGATGGTCGAAGTACAGAGGATATAAAATGTAGACTGGCTATGGCAAGGAAAGCGTTTATTTTAAGTGTCAAGAAGTCTTTTCTGAAAGTATTTGTGTGGAATTTAGCCATGTATGAAAGTGAAACATGCACGATAAATAGTTTAGACAAGAAGAGAATAGAAGCTTTCGAAATGTGGTGCTACAGAAGAATGCTGAAGATTAGATGGGTAGATCACGTAACTAATGAGGAGGTACTGAATAGAAATGGGGAGAAAAAAATGGTTCAAATGTCTCTAAGCACTATGGGACTTAACATGTGAGGTCACCAGTCCTCTAGACTTCGAACTACTTAAACGTAACTAACCTAAGGACATCACATACATCCATACCCGAGGCAGGATTCGAACCTGCGACCGTAGCAGCAGCGCGGTTCCGGGCTGAAACGCCTAGAACCGCTCGGCCACAGCGGCCGAGTAAGAACGGAACCAACGACGACTGGAGAGATTCGCTCAATGTGACGAAAGTGCAACAGTTTTGCAAATTGCTGCAGATTTCAATGCTGGGCCATCAACAAGTGTGAGCGTACAAACCATTGAACGGAACATCATCGATATGGGCTTTTGGAACCGAAGGCCCACTCGTGTGTCCCTGATGACTGCGCGGCACAAAGCTTTACCCCTCGCCTGGACCCATCAACACCAACATTTTACTATTGGAATGGAATGTCGTGTGGCTAGGGCCTTCCGTCGGGTAGGCCGGTCGCTTGGTGCAAGTCTTTCGAGTTGATGCCACTTCGGCGACTTGCGCGTCGATGGGGATGAGATGATGATGAAGAAGAAAACACAACACCCAGTCCCTGAGCGGAGAAATCTGCTACCCAGCCGGGAATCGAACCCGTGCCCCTTAGCATGGCTTTCCGTCGCACTGACCACTAAGCTGTCGAGGCGGACCTTGATGACTGGAAACATGTTGCCCGGTCGGGCAAGTCCCGTTTCAAATTTTATCGAGTGGATGGACGTGTACGGATATGAAGACAGCCTGATGATCCGTGGACCCTGTTACGTCAGGATGGGCCTGTTCAAGCTGGTGGAGTCTCTGTAATGGTGTGGGGGCGTGAGCAGTTGAACTAAGGCACCCCTGACACCTCTAGATAAGGTGACACGTACGTAAGCATCCTGTGTGATCACCTGTATCCATTCATGTCGTTTGGGCATTCCGACGGACTTAGGAAATTCCAGCAGGACAATGCGAACCCTACACGTCCAGAATTGGTACAGAGTGACTCGAGGAACACTCTTCTGAGCTTAAGCACTGCCGCTGGCCACCAAACTCCCCAGACATGAATATTATTGAGCATATCTGGAATGCCTTGCAACGTGCTGTTCAGAAGAGATCTCGACCCCCTCATACTCTTACGGATCTATGGACAGCCCTGCAGGGCTCGTGGTGTGAGTTCCCTCCAGCACTACTTCAGACATTAGTCGAGTCCATGCCAAGTGGTGTTGCGGCGCTTCTGCGGGGATCGTACACGACAACAGGCAGTTGTACCAGTTTCTTTGTCTCTTCAGTGTATTTCAAAATGAATTTAAGTTCTAACTGATTTTTATAATAGTTCTGATTGATTTGATTTGATTTGCTAATTGTTGGTGTGTAGTATAGTAATAATGTAACAGATAGTCTATTAAATACAGTATTAACAAGATTTTTCCGACTGCAACGCTTCAATCGAATATTTGTTCCTAGGTTCATGACCGTATTGTACGCTGGAATATGTTTTCACATATGGAAAAAGCTTAATTATGCAGCATACTTCTTGTGATTTCAGAAAATGCCATCATTTAAAAGTAAAATATGAGAAATCCATAAATCTTCTGTTACAGCACTGGCTAGAGGTGAATGTTTGAGAAGTACACCGAGGTACTCTCTCACCTACTGGCTTGCCATTTCAAATCATATGTTCAAGTTTCTCCCACAAACGCGAAAAAAATGTCCCCGCTGTCAGGCACAGAGAACTACGCAACGCTGACTGACAGCAGCATTATCCGCTGCTACATGGTGTCATTTGGATGCGCTGTGGAAAGCGGTGCGGATAGGTCCTCGTTCTCAGAGCCGTTGTCAGCATTCACAGGACTGCAAAAAAAATTTTTTTTTGTCAGCTGCATGAGATAGTTTTACTGAATTATATGTTTTAGAATGCGCTGATTTCAGAAGTGATGTCCATTTTTTTCTATCACATAAGGTTTTTTGCAAATTCAAACACAAAAAATTGGTAAAAGTTCTCGTTTATTCAAAATTATCAAACTTACTCACGTTTTTTATGAAACCTTTTCTTCTTTTCCTTGATACTTCGCTGAGTCCTTTTCCGATTTCCATCTTCAGTTTCCCGCTTAAGCATTCAACAGTGGTCAGCAAGCATAGTGACATCCCATCTTCCTTGGTACCATCTCTCAACATCATGGACATCCTGATGAAACCGCTCCCCCTGTTCTTCACTGTATCTACGTGGGAGTGTAAGTAATGGACCTTCAAGTTAATCTTGCAGCCTTGATCTTCGTATGCTGCTAGCATCCGTTGAACAATGGTTTTGTAGTCAGGATCCTTAGTATTTCCCAAAAACTTTCACACTACATCCTTGAGCGCTACCCAAGCATCTTTTTCCTTCTCATTCATACTTTCCACAAAGAGGGTGTCAGTTAAAAGTTTTCTTATGACGGGGCCAGTGAAAACTCCCTCTTTCAACTTTGCTTCTGACAGCTTCGAGAATTTTGTACATAGATATTTAAAACTGTCCTTCTGCAGCGATTTTACAAATTGTTTCATCAACCCCAATCTGATATGCAGAGGGAGCAACAAAACCTTTTCTGGTGGTACCAAAGTAGTATTGATAATATTTTTCTCTCCACGTTTTAAAGTTTCTCGGGGTGGTCAAATCACTTTTAGTCCACTGCTGTTCTCTGGCTCTATTATCCCACAAGCATAAGAAGCATGGGTATTTAGTATAGCCTGCCTGATGACCCAAAAGCATCGTGAGTATTTTGAAGTACCCACAAACCATCCATTGATGGTCCTGATATTTGATTTTTTCCAGGATAATGGCCAAATCGTTATAGTTTTCGTCTATATGCACAGAATGTCCCATCGTAAGCGATGCAAATTTATTTCCATTGTGCAATAATACTACTTTAAGACTAGTTTTGGAAGAATCAATGAATAGGCGCTATTTAGATGAGTCATACTGCATATCAAAGCAATGCATGAGTCCTTCCACTTCATTGCAAAAAGCTAAATTTCCTTCTTTTGAAAAAACTGGGTAAATTCTTTTTCTCGGTGTCTGTACCATGAAAATGAGGTGCCAGATGATAAAAGGTTTTTATTTTTTAATCTAGAATCTAACAGTTCGGCTGCATCTTTTGAAAGACCTAAATCTCTTACTAGATCATTGAGCTCACTTTGAGAAAATAGTTGAGCCCTTTCGTCTTCATCTGAAGAAAAATCTGAGCTTGATTCACCCTGAGGAGGTAATGTAACTTCGTCCTCCAACTCACTCGCGTATTCATCCAAACTGGAAGGTGGCTGTGGGATAGGTACTTCAGATCTATGGGGCACTGGACGTATAGCTGAGTCAAGGTTAGGATAACTTATGCTTCTTTTGTTTGTTGAATTAAATCACTTTACGTCAACTGAACAGAAGTAGCAATCAGTGGTATTGGTTTCGTGCTCAAGCCATATCATAGCAATTCCAAATCGAAATGCATTTTTCTTACCCTTAAACCACAAACGAAGATATTCTTCACATCTTCTACACACCTTATGCGCGGCCCATGGTTTATCGTGATCACCAAGTTTTAATTTAAAGTAAGCAAAATAAACTTTCCTCACAAAATCACTTATGTTTCTCTGTTGACTTTTAATAGTGTATTCACCACAGATATAACAAAAATTGTTTGGAGAAATAACACAACCTCTTGTAGGCATGACTAGACAGAAACAGCAGCACCGCTCACTTGAATAGCAATATGTCTATTGAGAATTTCTCTTCATTTCATGCGAGATACAAATCGTCATTTGACTTGTTGCAACACGTTCAAACTGAACAATAAGATTGTTAGCATTTGCTTCTGGCGCCCAGAAATTCACGGTAAAACCTGCAAGTGGTAACAAAGAACAGTTAACATTGTAAATTTTTTAAATTTAATTTAATTTTATCGATTATCATAGATATAATTTTTAATAGTTATTAAATTAAAAAACCACATAGGTTTATTACTAATGAACATAAATACTGCAAGATACATAAAAACCTAAGTGATAGAATTTTTTGAATATTTTTCCTGTTTTTGGGAGGTCAAAATCTATAAGGAAATGCTAAAAATTCCTATGCGGTTTTTAGTCGCAGACCGGTGTTTCCAAACCTAGGAGCCGCTAGTAGCTCCTCAATTACTGTCACGTGGCTGAGTGATACCGTTCCACTCGTCCCAACAAGGAAATGTCTCTGGCAGGACCGGGATGTGAACGCGGGCCCTCCGCATGACTGTCAGACGCGCTGTCCTCTCAGGTACAGAAGTAGAAGTCAGTAAGCATCACGAATGTAAAGAAATAGGGAAAGTCATACCTCCATAGTATTACTTAGATCCAATTATTTCTATGCCAAGAAAAATATGGGTTTCAAAGGAATATTTTACCGCCGGCCGGAGTGGCCGAGCGGTTCTAGGCGCTACAGTCTGGAACCGCGCGACCGATACGCTCGCAGGTTTGAATCCTGCCTCGAGCATGGATGTGTGTGATGTCCTTAGGTTAGTTAGGTTTAAGTAGTGGGGTATTGTCAAGTGGGGGGATGCCCCAGGGATCAGTGTTGGGGCCGCTCCTGTTCCTTATTTATATAAATGATATGCCCTCTAGTATTATGGGTAACTCTAAAATATTTCTGTTTGCTGATGACACTAGCTTGGTAGTAAAGGATGTTGTGTGCAACATTGACTCGGTTTCAAGTAGTGCAGTACATGACCTAAGTTCATGGCTTGTAGAAAATAAACTAACGTTAAATCACAGTAAGACTCAGTTTTTACAGTTTCTAACACACAATTCAACAAAACCTGACGTTTTAATCTCACAGAACTGGCATATGATTAGTGAAACTGATCAGTTCAAATTCCTCGCTGTTCAGATAGATAGTAAGCTGTCGTGGAAAGCCCACATTCAGGATCTTGTTCAAAGACTTAATACTGCCATTTTCACTGTTCGAACGGTATCAAAAGTGAGTGATACTTCGACACGTAAATTAGTCTACTTTGCTTATTTTCATTCACTTATGTCGTATGGTATTATGTTTTGGGGTAACTCTTCCCATTCTAGAAGGATATTTTTGGCTCAGAAACGGGCGGTTCTGGCAATAAGTGGTGTGAGTTCACGAACCTCTTGTCAACCTCTGTTCACGAGTCTGGGTATTTTGACATTGGCCTCTCAATATGTATATTCCTTATTGTCGTTTCTTGTTACTAATATTAGTTTATACTCGGCAGAAATCAAACCTCCATTTGGATCGGACTTCCTTAACTCTTGTGCAAAAAGGTGTGTAGTATACTGCTGCATACATTTTCAATAAGTTGCCACTCGAATTCAAAAATCTTAGCAGTAATCCACGCGCATTCAAACCGAAACTGAAGAGTTTCCTCATGGGTCACTCCTTCTATTCTGTCGAGGAGTTCCTTGAACAATTAAGCTGATGCTCATTGTATTGCTGATAGCGTTTGCTTAAACTTATCGACTGTCTTTTTTTCAGGTTCATGAACATTTATTTTTATCTGTTATTACTTTTATGTTTTAAGTTCATGTACTGACACGTTCCATGACCTTGGAGATTTGCTCCTCAATTTGGTCCTACGGAACTTGACATGTAAATAAATAAATAAATAAATAAATAGTTCTAAGTTCTAGGGGGCCGATGACTTCAGAAGTTAAGTCCCATAGTGCTCAGAGCCATTTGAACCAATATTTTACAATTCTTCCTGCAAAATAGTGCCAAGTTCAGGTGCAGATGATGGACACTGATAGCGATACACTTTTCTCTCCAAAGAAGACAGCAAAGGCTCAAAGTTATTGTGATCTGGTGACTGTGCTCGAGACAGTCCTAACTAACCTAAGGACATCACACACATCCATGCCCGCGGCAGGATTCGAACCTGCGACCGTAGCGGTCGCGCGGTTCCAGACTGAAGAGCCTAGAACCGCTCGGCCACACCGGCCGGCCGAGACAGTCCATTCTCTTGCTCGCTTAAGTCACCGAAAAATCATAGAAAAATTAGGGAGATTATGGATATAATTAAGAGACGTGCATATATTGAAGTGAGCCAGTGTAATTGTCATCGTTCAGTTCTGCACGATGTGAGCTCTGCGAACAGGGGCCCTATTGTCTTCGAAGATAGTAGTAGCATTGGGGAACAAAGATTGTACCACGGGATGGGCCTGGTTAGCCAAAATGCTCACATAATCCTTCGAAGTAACGGCTGCTAGCGGAGTAAGCACGGGGCCCACGGGGTACCACGATATGGCTACCCATTGTACCACCTTACCCCAGCCATGTTTTACTCTTGGTAGGTAAATTTGGCTAGAAGTGCGAAACGATGTGAAACAATCCTCATCCGACCAAACGACTTTCTTCTTTTGTCCCATAGCACAAGTTTTATGGCTTCGGCACGAAGTTTTGCTGTTAACGGCATTTACATCATTTGCTGGCTCAGCAATTCTCAGGTAACGGACTCCTTTTGTGCTGTTTTGGAGCGGACACGGTTCGCGAGAACGACATTCAGTTATGCAGCTTTTGTCAACGTATTTTTCGTCCGTCACGATAACTCAGCACCCAGTTTCGTTCATGTTGTGACTTACGGATCAACGTTTTCTAACGCCTCCCCAGTATGCTGTAAAAATCTTTGCTGCGGTGCTAACTGGAACACCAAACACTTAGGCTACCTCGGTTACGGAAGCTCCCATTATACGAACACCTACACTTCGCCCGAGTTCAAATGCACTTATTTCAGAGATAATGCACTCACAACTACACAGAACATTTTTCTGACCACGACTGACTCTTGCAACGTACTGAGGACACTGCACAGGTGCCGTTCGTGATCAAATACAACAGCCCAACCTGCAGGCTTTGCTTGAATGTTCAAGCATGCATTTCTCACAGTGTTTCGATATTTTTGACCAGCGGCTTTATCAGCACTTTAATCAATGTTAATAAAATTGATTTTATTTATTAACTTGCTAACCCTGCGGCTCGAGGAAGAAGGCGCAAGTGCAACTTCTATTTTTTTTTCGCTGTAGATTAGTTTGCTCTGAACTAATTTATAGATAACAATCACAAATCACTAAAGCATGCACTGCAGCACCTTCTTCGAAAGCTTCTGGAGTTTCTGCAAGTTACGGTTTGATCATCAGGGATATGGAAAAAAAACCATTCTTGTTAAACACACCTTCGTTTACTCATAAAAGTTTTCTTGCAAACAGGCGATGGAGGTCTTGCAAGGTTTCTGAACGCGTTCGACACTGTCTCACATCGTCTGTTACTAACAACTATACGACCATAACCAAGCACCTTCAATGTAGTCTAAGTGATTCTCTTGAGGAATAATTGATTGCACGCCACACTTGCCGGCGAATACGCTACCAGAACCGAAAGCTACACAGGGTATGCCGCAAGGGACCGTATTGCTCTCAGTACGAATAAATGATTTATTCTGTAGAATCAACAGCATACAATCAACAGAGTCCGGAGCTCGTGGTCTTGCGCACGGGGTCCCGGGTTCGCTTTCCGGCGGGGTTAGGGATTTTCCCTGCCTCGAGATGGCTGGGTGTTGTTATGTCGCCTTCATCATCATCATTCATCCTCATTACGGCCGGAGGAAGGCAATGGCAAACCACCTCCGCTAGAATCTTGCCTAGCACGGCGGTGCGGGTCTCCGTCATCGTCCCCTACGCTCCTCGGAGTATGGGACCTCATCATCATCATCATCATCCTCACAATCAACAGAACTATCCAACTTTTCGCTTACGATGTTCTTGACTAGGGGAAAGTACCCTATTCGGATGTTCGTGATGAAAGTAGGAAAGACTTTGAAAAAATTTCCACTTAGGTTATGTTCGTATCTCTCTTTAAATTTGGACAAATTCAAGACAATGTCTATGATAAAGAGAAATAACACTATGAATGAAGAATTTTTTTTGGATCATCGTCAGTAGAAAATCACAGCGATCGATTAATATTAAATTTATTTCAGTAATACAGTCTAGACGTACGTTGTATATATTTCACTTGGTGACCGGTTTTGGTCTCTTATAAGAACACCGTCAGGTCACTTTTTTAATCTACAAAAAGAGTATTACGCTTCATAAGTGGTCGAGGAATGAATACAATAATAAAAGTAAAATAACTTAAAATGAATGGCTGACATGCTCTTGCAGGAGCAGATCGCTCTGAAGAGCGCTGTGGAATACTGCTGAGTATTTCCTCAGTCGCTCGTGGTATTATAACAAACGTCCCTACCACCGCATTCTGCATAACGTCGCCAGCAGCCAATAAGAGAGAAACGTTACTGTTCCCAGAATGAGATTTTCACTCTGCAGCGGAGTGTGTGCTGATATGAAACTTCCTGGCAGATTAAAACTGTGTGCCCGACCGAGACTCGAACTCGGGACCTTTGCCTTTCGCGGGCAAGTGCTCTACCAATTGAGCTACCCAAGCACGACTCACGCCCCGTCCTCACAGCTTTACTTCTGCCAGTACCTCGTCTCCTACCTTCCAGACTTTACAGAAGCTCTCCTGCGAACCTTGCAGAACTAGCACTCCTGAAAGAAAGGATATTGCGGAGACATGGCTTAGCCACAGCCTGGGGGATGTTTCCAGAACGAGATTTTCACTCTACAGCGGAGTGTGCGCTGATATGAAACTTCCTGGCAGATTAAAACTTTGTGCCGGACCGAGACTCGAACTCGGGACCTTTGCCTTTTCAACGTTACTGTTGTCTGCGAGAGCTGTTTTGAAACGTATATTATTATAAGTTAAAGTTATAGAAGAAGCTTGGAAAAAATTATGGAGATTATGGATATAATTAAGAGACGTGCATATATTGAAGTGAGCCAGTGTCATTCGACGGGGCATCCTTCTGTATTTATTTAGAACGGTTTACAATGCACGTCTTTTATGTAAATCCATAATATCCCTAACTGTTTTTCTACCAACAATGTCTCCCCAACGACCGTCCAGCGAACGTTTTTGCGTTTGTGCCTGCCCGGCAGGTACCTGCTCTATGCACACGGCTGGCTATCGGCGACGAAGGACGGCATTTCCACACCAGTACCGCGAAAGGTCGTTCACTAAGTGGTGGAAGGTGGCCTTTCCAGATGACTCACGTTTATGCTCCTTCGGACTCAAAGCAAACACCGCGTAACAATCGTCGGAAGCGTCCAGGGTGGAAGAGGGGGCGTTATGAGTGGACAGTATTTTCATTGGGTGATCGTCTCAGTTATGTGACTGGATTTATGATTTCCTGTCAGAGAGGTCACAATTCGTAGTAACTGACGGAAAGTCATAGAGTAAAAGAGAAGTGATTTCTGGCGTTCTCCAACGTAGTGTTATAGGCCATTTGCTGCTCCTTATCTATTTAAATGATTTGGGGGACAATCTGAACAGCAGCGTTAGGTTGTTTGCAGATGACGCTGTCGTTTATCGACTAATAAAGTCACCAGAAGATCAAAACAAATTGCATAACGATTTAGAAAAGATATCTGAATGGTGCGAAAATTGGCAGTTGACCGTAAATATGAAAAGTGTGAGGTCATCCACATGAGTGCTAAAAGGAACTCGTTAAATTTCGGTTACACGTTAATTCAGTCTAATCTAAAAGCCGTAAATTCAACTAAATACCTAGGTATTACAATTACGAACATTTTAAATTGCAAGGAACACACAGAAAATGTTGTGGGGAAGGCTAACCAAAGACCGCGTTTTATTGGCAGGTCACTTAAAAAATGTAAGAGACCTACACTAAGGAGACTGCCTAACTACGCTTGTCCGTCCTCTTTTAGAATAGTGCTGCGAGGTGTGGGATGCTTACCAGATAGGACTGACGGAGTACATCGAAAAAGTTCAAAGAAGGGTAGCACGTTTTGTATTATCGCGAAATATGGGAGAGAGTGTCACAGAAATGATACAGGATTTGGGCTGGACATCATTAAAGCAAATTCGTTTTTCGTTACGACATAATCTTCTCACGAAATTCCAATCACCAACTTTCTCCTCCGAATGCGAAAATATTTTTTTGACACCGACCTACATAGGGGGAACCATCACCACGATAAAATAATGGAAATCAGAGCTCGTACGGAAAGATATAGGTGTTCATTCTTTCCGCGCTGCTATACGAGATTGGAATAATAGAGAATTGCGAAGGTGGTTCGATGAACCCTATACCAGGCACTTAAATGTGATTTGCAGAGTATCCATGTAGATGTGGATGTAGATGTAGATGTTGTCATTCTGGAAGGCAGAATGAAACAACACAAGTGTGCATCTGTCGATGGTGACCATATCCTCCCCTACATGCAGTTTGCTTCTCCTCAGCACGATGACAACTAACAGCAAGACAATGCAACATGTCCCACAGCTTGCAGTGTATGTGTATGGTTCAAAGGGCACCAGGACGAGTTACCGTACTCTCCAGCCCACCAAACTCCCTCGATGTAAACCTAATAGACCATCTGTTTGACCATCTCGATCGACCTCTGTGTGCAGTGGATCGGCAGTAGAGAAACTGGCCGAGGGACAGGAGTCGGCATGGCTCCACAGTCCTGTCGGTACGTTTCAAAACCTCACTGAATCTCTTCCTGATAGGGTGACCAACTTTTCTAAACGAAAATAAGGGAGATTTTTATATCCTTGACAAAACATAAGGGAGATTAATAGCACGGCAAAATTTCGCCAAAAATCAAAGCAGTGTTTGTAAAAGTAGACTATTTATTTACACATCACAAGCACTTATACATATTTTGCAACAAATTTTGACTCAGTCAGTAGTTTTACATCATTTTTAACAAATTCACAGTAAGCACTGGCACATCTAACCGCCAAGCGTCGGTCGATCATTCCAAAGATATTCGATAGACATAATGTCGATATCTACGGTCGAAGGTCGATATAGAATCAGTTGTCTCTGCTGTCTACGTACGAATCATGACAGTGCGTGCAAACTTTAAATGATTGAAAAATATTTTTACGTACCGGTACGTGATAAGAAAAATAAAGTTAAAAACTGGAGATAAACGGCCACTGAGCCTGAAAATACGGGAGTCGGGAGATTATGAAAAAATGTCTCTAAATACGGGAGATCACGGGAAATACGGGAGAGTTGGTCACCCTACAATCCGAACGAATTCAAAAGTAATAGCAGTGTACATGGCTACAACACTAGGAGAAAGGATGATCTTCACTACTTAAGGTTAAATCTAACTTTGGCTCAGAAGGGGGTAAATTATGCTGCCACAAAAGTCTTTGCTATTAGCATCAAAAGTCTGACAGATAGCAAAATAGCATTTAAAAGGAAATTAAAAGAATTTCTTAATGGCAACTCCTTCTACTCATTGGATTAATTTTTGGATATAGTAAGTGGGTAATTTCCCAACCTCCACAAAAAAAAAAAAATTATTGAGTGTCATGTAATATTTTGTCTAATGTAATAGCCTGTATAGATACCTTTTATTAACCTGACACGTTCCACATCATTACGAAGTTTCGTATTCATGATCTATGGAACAAGTACTAATCTAATCTAATCTAATCTACTTCCTGACGTTTCCCAGCGATTCACGCTGCAAGAGGTGGTTATTCAGGATTTTGACTGGTGGTCTCATCAGTGCGAGTGGACAGCGCATAAACCAGCTTGAATATGATTTGGTAACCACTTAGACTACTGATTTTTGGGAACTCCAAAGGAATGTCAACCGTACCATCCAGGAATAGTAGAGATCTGAACGAGAAACGATGACGGCTTGTCACTGTGGTGTCACTGCCGGACACCACACTTGCTAGGTGGTAGCCTTTAAATCGGCCGCGGTCCGTTAGTGTACGTCGGACCTGCGTGTCGCCACTATCAGTGATTGCAGACCGAGCGCTGCCACACGGCAGGTCTATAGAGACTTCGTAGCACTCGCCCAAGTTGTACAACGATGGTTCACTGACAAAATACGCTCTCATTTGCCGAGACGATAGTTAGCATAGCCTTCAGCTACGTCATTTTCTACGACCCAGCAAGGCGCCATTATCAGTTGCTATTAATATAGTGAATCATGTAACGGCAATACCGACGTTCACCATTAATGGATTAAAGTTAAGTATTCCACCAGCTTCGTCCGTTTTTCTAAAGTCTAAATTCCTTGTCCCGTTCCAGACTTCACGCCAGCCTGCGTGAGCTAAAACGCGTGCCTTTTGGCTTCCTCTAGTTTTCCTGGATTGGCTCTCCTGCCAATCCACAACAGTCACCACACCTCGTTTACGATCGACGTCAATGTCTGCACTGCCGTGGTGGATCGGGGACAGCTCAAGGTATCAACCGCAGCGCTCGTAGATATATCGGCACAGCGGTACCAGTTGCGGCCCGCGGTGGCGCCGGCTGGGGAAGGCCTACAGTTTTCGCGGGAAGGCGCGCGCGTCATCGTCGGGAGACCGGAGGCTGGCTGGGGAACCGGTCGCCCGCCGCTTCCTGGGGACAACGACTCTGCGGCCGGCAGGGTCCGCGAGAGCGCGCCACGGGGGTCGGCGACCCCGCGCCGGGTCAGAGTGCACCGGGGGCAGCGCCACACGTGACCCACCGCGGCCGTGGCCACTCTGACTACACCTCTGCCGGCCTCGCAAGCGAGCGCAGGTAGAGCGCCCTAAGACCGTCGTCGCACGCGACGAGGCAGCTAACGCTGACGATATTTTTAAATACCCTACTGGCCATTAAAATAGCTACACCACGAAGATGACGTGCTACAGACGCGAAATTTAACCGACAGGAAGAAGCTGCTGTGATATGCAAATGATTAGCTTTTCAGAGCATTCACACAAGGCTGGCGCCGGTGGCGACACCTACAACGTGCTGACATGAGGAAAGTTTCCAACCGATTTCTCATACACAAACAGCAGTTGACAGGCGTTGCCTGGTGAAACTAGTTGTGATGCCTCGTGTAAGGAGGAGAAATGCGTACCATCACGTTTCCGACTTTGATAAAGGTCGGATTGTAGCCTATGGCGATTGCAGTTTATCGTATCGCGACATTGCTGCTCGCGTTGGTCGAGACCCAATGACTGTTAGCAGAATATGGAATCGGTAGGTTCAGGAGGGTAATACGGAACGCCGTGCTGGATCCCAACGGCCTCGTGTCACTAGTAGTAGAGATGACAGGCATCTTATCCGCATGGCTGTAACGGAACGTGGTGCCACGTCTTGAATCCTGAGTCAACAGATGGGGACGTTTGCAAGACAACAACCATCTGCACGAACAGTTCGACGACGTTTGCAGCAGCATGGACTATCAGTTCGGAGACCATGGCTGCGGTTACCCTTGACACTGCATCACAGACAGGAGCGCCTGCGATGGTGTACTCAACGACGAACTTGGGTGCACGAATGGCAAAACGTCATTTTTTCGGATGAATCCAGGTTCTGTTTACAGCATCATGATGGTCGCATCCGTGTTTGGCGGCACATCGGAAACGTGTATTAGTCATCGCCATACTGGCGTGTCGCCCGGCGTGATGGTATGGGGTGCCATTTGTTACACGTCTCGGTCACCTCTTGTTCGCAATGACGGCACTTCGAACAGTGGACGTTACATTTCAGATGTGTTACGACCCGTGGCTCTACCCCTCATTCGATCACTGCGAAACCCTACATTTCAGCAGGATAATGCACGACCGCATGTTGCACGCCCTGAATGGACCTTTCTGGATACAGAAAATGTTCGACTGCAGCCCTGGCCAGCACATTCTCTAGATGTCTCACCAATTTAAAACGTCTGATCAATGGTGGCCGAGCAACTGGCTCGTTACAGTACGCCAGTCACTACTCTCGATGAACTGTGGTATCGTGTTGAAGCTGCATGGGCAGCTGTACCTGTACACGCCATCCAAGCTCTGTTTGACTCAATGCCCAGGCGTATCAAGGCCGTTATTACGGCCAGATGTGGTTGTTCTGTGTACTGATTTCTCAGGATCTATGCACCCAAATTACGTGAAAATGTAATCACATGTCAGTTCTAGTATAGTATATTTGTCCAATGAATACCCGTTTATCATCTGCATTTCTTCTTGGTGTAGCAATTTTATTGGCCCGGTGTGTATATCGAGACTATGATATATGGATATTTTTAAAAATAATACTGCGCCTCAATGTATCGACAAAATTGACGATATAAGGATGGAAAAAATATCGACATACCAGTCAAAGAAAATCTCGACTGTAAATTGTAAATATACTGTCAGTTTTAGAACTGTATATCTATATATTGATTTATTATTAGATATTCTGTGCATCAACCAGGTGACAGCCGGCTTATCTCGCTCACAGCAAGAACTGAAAGGAAAGCGAGGCACGTTCACACTTGGCCATAAACACTTAGCTAACAATGGTAACTGCACGAGGGTGGCACAATAAAAGGTGTCCGGTGGATCGCTTGGTTTCGTCACAAACTGAATTTGTGTGGAACACCTCATGACGACTTCCCTGTTTTTTCATTTCTGCAAACGCCAGTGACCTAGCAGTTGCAATGTCAAAATTACGTCGTGAAGTTAGACGTTGCGTTTTCTGTTGGCAGCGCCGAGCATCGTTTACGTCAGCATATCCCTTCACCTTCGCCGCTCACCGGGAAGACCAATCTTGTCATTTAGATTTTTGTTCAACAGTTGCAGCTACTGATTTTGAAGAATGCCGATGTGAAGAAATAGCGCACTAGTAGTGTCAAAAATTGTTTTTTAACGCAAGTGGTGTGCTCTTTCTTCACGTCGAATATCTTGTTATTCTATTCACACCCCACCCCTCAGTGCAATCGGACTTCTTCTTCGTGCTGTCTGTACTTGCTTCACACAGTCAAAGAGATGGACTGAACTTGACAAGGGCCCAAAAAGTACTAAGTAAACTTATGTTCTACTACAATTTCAAAAGAACAATTTAAAATATTTATCGAAAATTGTGAAAGAAATATAAAATAAATATCGGCATTCGAATTTGCCCTATCGATATCGACATACCGATACATCGGTTAAGGGCATATCGCCGTTATACATCGATATATGTTGGAAAGAATGTAGTAATATCGCCTTATCGGTATTTTATCAATAGCCCTAAAGTGGACCCTGACGGGAGATCCATAGTTACGAGACAGCGCCGTCGGAAAACGGGAGCTGACCCTCGCAATTTTGCGCTCCCTAGCGCAGTTGTCGGCTTTATTTGTCTCGAAAACCACACAGTTTGGTTACGAAAATGGACATGCGTAAAATTCCTACGTTAGCTCTATTAAAACGCAACCTTCCTCCTTTGTCCATGTGCTACTCATTTTGTTCTATATGTAGTACAGATAAATAAAAAATTCAATATCCGTGAGTACGTTAAAAGAAAAGACACCTGTCCCAGGCAGTAAGGGTAACAGCTTATATAAGTTAACAAAACCGAACAAGCTCGCTCCTGACAGATAGGGCAATTATATTTACATAACATCAAAAACAATAGAAATTATTTCTGTTCCTTTAATAAGAAAGTCCCACCACAAGAAAACGAAAAGGAAAAAAAATAGTAGGCTAATGTCCTCTTCTGAGTACTTTTATATTTTGTATTAAACTATTCTGAAGGCTTTAATCGTCGATATCTTAGTAATTAACATTGAAATATAATAAATCCTACCAGTAACACGTTTTTGATAAACTTTCAATGTGGCGTTGCCTTAAAAAAAGTACTTTCATAACACGCATGTTACAACGAAAATAAGTGGATACTTACATTCTGTAATCAACGATATGACGTTTCCCGTGGTTTTATTACAGCAGATCGCACCAATAACGACACGTTATCAAGAGATTCAATGTGCTGGTGCTTAGAAACAGCATATATTCAAAGTGTGTAAGTTATAGCTTTGTTTTTGTTGTTACTTTTGTTTGAAGTCCTGTTTGCATCATGAGTCTTCTTTGATGCGGGCCACCACGAATTCCTCTCCAGTGCCAATCTCTTCATCTCAGAGTAGCACTTGCTACCTACAACCTCAGTTATTTGTTGAATGTGTTCCAGTCTCTGTTTTCCTCTACAGCTTTTACCCTCTACAGCTCCCCGCTAACACCATGGTAGTTATTTCGAGACATCTTGACAGATGTCCTACTATCCTATCACTTCTTTTCAGTGTTTTCCATATATTCCTGACCTCGCCGATTTTGCTCAGGACTTCCTCATTCCTTACCTTATCGGTCTAACTAATTTTCAACATTCGCCTGTTGCACCACAATTAGAGGCTTCGATTCTCTTCTGTTCCGGTTTCTCTACTGTCGATGCTTCATTACCATACAAAGCTGTGCTCCAAACGTACTTTCTCAGAAATTTTTTCTTCAGATTAAGCCCTCCTCTTGATCTAGTAGACTTCTCTTGGCCAGGAATGCACTTTTTGCGAGTGTTAGCAGCTTTTCATGTCCATCTTTCTCTGTCCGTCATAGATTATATTGCTGCCTAGGTAGCAGAATTCTTTAATTTCATCTACTTCGTGACCACCAATCCTGATGTTATTTTCTGGCTGTTCTCATTTCCGCAACTTCTCATTACTTTCGTCTTTATTCTATTTACTCTCAGTCCACGCTCTTAATTATTAGACTATTCATTTCATTCCACACATCCTGCAATTCGTAGGAAGCAGATCAGAGTTCCACGTCCCGTTGACATCAAGGTCACTAGAGACAGAGCACAAGCTCGGATTGTTTTAAGGATGGGGAAGGAAATTGGCCGTGCACTCTCAGAGGAACTATCCCGGAATTTCGCGAAGCGATTCATCAAAACCACGGAAAAACCAGATTAGAGTGGCCGGACGCCGGTTTGAACCGTCGTCCTCTCGAATGCGAGTCCAGTGTGCTAACCACTGCAAACCTCGCTCGGTCCCTTTAATTATTATTCACTTTCACTGAGGATTGCATTGTCATCAGCTTGATATCCTTTCACCTTGAAATGATATCAAGGTGAATTTTAATTCCGCTCATGAACTTTTCCTTTATTTCCGTCAAGGCTTGTTCGATGTATAGATTGAACAGTAGGGGCGAAAGACTGTCTTACACCCTTTCAAGCCGAGCCCTTCGTTCTTGGTCTTTCATTCTTATTGCTCCCTCTTGGTTCTTGTACGTATTGTAAATTTTTGGAAATTTGTGGTAAGCTTCTATGGGACCTAACTGCTAAGGTCATCGGTCCCTAGACTTCCATCCTACTTAATAACTTAAAGTAACTTACGCTAGGGACAACACAAACACCTAGGCCCGAGGGAGGTCCTGAACCTCCGACGGGGGGAGCCACGCGTTCCGTAACAAGTCACCGTAGATCGCGCCGCTACCCCGCGCTTCTGTTGTTGTTGTTGTGGTCTTCAGTCCTGAGACTCATTTGATGCAGCTCTCCATGCTACTCTATCCTATGCAAGATTCTTCATCTCCCAGTACCTACTGCAACCTACATCCTTCTGAATCTGCTTAGTGTATTCATCTCTTGGTCTCCCTCTACGATTTTTACCCTCCACGCTGCCATCCAATACAAAATTGGTGGTCCCTTGATGCCTCAGAACATGTCCTACCAACCGATCCCTTTTTCTAGTCAAGTTGTGCCACAAATTTCCCTTCTGCCTAATTGTATTCAATACCTCCTCATTAGTTATCTTATCTACCCACCAAATCTTCAGCATTCTTCTGCACCACCACATTTCGAAAGCTTCTATTCTCTTCTTGTCCAAACTACACTCCTGGAAATTGAAATAAGAACACCGTGAATTCATTGCCCCAGGAAGGGGAAACTTTATTGACACATTCCTGGGGTCAGATACATCACATGACCACACGGACAGAACCACAGGCACATAGACACAGGCAACAGAGCATGCACAATGTCGGCACTAGTACAGTGTATATCCACCTTTCGCAGCAATGCAGGCTGCTATTCTCCCATGGAGACGATCGTAGAGATGCTGGATGTAGTCCTGTGGAACGGCTTGCCATGCCATTTCCACCTGGCGCCTCAGTTGGACCATCGTTCGTGCTGGACGTGCAGACCGCGTGAGACGACGCTTCATCCAGTCCCAAACATGCTCAATGGGGGACGGATCCGGAGATCTTGCTGGCCAGGGTAGTTAACTTACACCTTTTAGAGCACGTTGGGTGGCACGGGATACATGCGGACGTGCATTGTCCTGTTGGAACAGCAAGTTCCCTTGCCGGTCTAGGAATGGTAGAACGATGGGTTCGATGACGGTTTGGATGTACCGTGCACTATTCAGTGTCCCCTCGACGACGGCAGTGTAGGAGATCGCTCCCCACACCATGATGCCGGGTGTTGGCCCTGTGTGCCTCGGTCGTATGCAGTCCTGATTGTGGCGCTCACCTGCACGGCGCCAAACACGCATACGACCATCATTGGCACCAAGGCAGAAGCGACTCTCATCGCTGAAGACGACACGTCTCCATTCGTCCCTCCATTCACGCCTGTCGCGACACCACTGGAGGCGGGCTGCACGATGTTGGGGCGTGAGCGGAAGACGGCCTAACGGTGTGCGGGACCGTAGCCCAGCTTCATGGAGACGGTTGCGAATGGTCCTCGCCGATACCCCAGGAGCAACAGTGTCCCTAATTTGCTGGGACGTGGCGGTGCGGTCCCCTACGGCACTGCGTAGGATCCTACGGTCTTGGCGTGCATCCGTGCGTCGCTGCGGTCCGGTGCCAGGTCGACGGGCACGTGCACCTTCCGCCGACCACTGGCGACAACATCGATGTACTGTGGAGACCTCACGCCCCACGTGTTGAGCAATTCGGCGGTACGTCCACCCGGCCTCTCGCATGCCCACTATACGCCCTCGCTCAAAGTCCGTCAACTGCACATACGGTTCACGTCCACGCTGTCGCGGCATGCTGCCAGTGTTAAAGACTGCGATGGAGCTCCGTATGCCACGGCAAACTGGCTGACACTGACGGCGGCGGTGCACAAATGCTGCGCAGCTAGCGCCATTCGACGGCCAACACCGCGGTTCCTGGTGTGTCCGCTGTGCCGTGCGTGTGATCATTGCTTGTACAGCCCTCTCGCAGTTTCCGGAGCAAGTATGGTGGGTCTGACACACCGTTGTCAATGTGTTCTTTTTTCCATTTCCAGGAGCGTATATATCGTCCATGTTTCACTTCCATTTGTGCGCTCTTTCAATCTACGGAATTGTGTGGATGATGTCTCTCTTAAAGTATAAAAGAATATCGCCAGTCTTATAAGTTCTATACACCAGCGTGAGTAGTCGTTTTGTTGCCACTTCCCCCGTGATTTTAGAAATTTTGATGTAATGTTATCGATCCCTTCTGCCTTATTTTATCTTAAGTCGTCCAAATCTCTTTTAAATTATGATTCTAATAGTGTAACGCTTATCTCTTCTCAGTCGACTCCTCTTTCTTCTGTATCGCATCATACAAATCTTTCCCCCTCATAGAAGCCTTCAGTGTACCCTTTCCATCTATCTGCTCTCTCCTGTGTGTTTAGCAATTGAATTCCCATTGAATTTTTAATTTTATCATCCTTGCTTTTAATTTCATCGAAGGTTGTTTTGATTTTCTGTATGCTGAGTCAGTCCTTCCGACAGTCATTTCTTTTCCGATTTCTTCACTTTTTCTTGCAGCCATTTGCGCTTAGCTGCCCTACGTGTCCTGTATTTCTGTATTCCTGAATTTCCCTGAAACTTTTTGTGCTCGCTTCTTTCAACGATTAAATGAGATATTTTTTTTTTTTTTTGGAGACGTCCATTCCTCGTCAACTGAACTGCCTATTTAGTTATTTATATTCGCAATACCTGTAGCCTCAGCGTTTCTATCCATTCCTCAGTTGTTTTCGTTTCGCACTTCTTTGCGCTCTGATTCTTCCTGGCTAGTCTCTTTAAATTTCAACCAACTCTTCATCAACCAACTCTTCATTGTGATCCGAGTTCACATCTCATTATGGGTATGCCTTAGAATGCATTATCTGATTACGGACTCTGTGCCTGACCATCATGCGATCTAACTGATGTCTGCCCCTATATCCCGGCGTTTCCGAAGTGTACATCCTCTTTTTGTGGTTCTTCAGCAGTTTTCGCTATTACTAGCTGAAATTTATTGCGGAACTCAATTAGTCTTTCTCCTCTCTCATTCCTACTACCAAGCTCACATTCTCCCTTTCTTCTACTCCTTACCCTACAAAGTATTCCAGTCCCCCATGACTATTAGATTTCCATTTTCCTTTACGTCCGGAATTATCCAGCCTCCTCATATATTCCACTGTCTCTTTATCTTAAGCTTGCGAAGTGGAGTATTTGTACCTGAACTTATGTTGGCAGTGTTGGTTTGCTGTCGATTCTGATGAGAACAACAGTAACTCACTCTCTGCCCTACCTGCCTATTCATAGCAAATCTTACTCCCGTTATACTATTATCTGCTGCTGCTGTCGATACTACCATATACTAATCTGGCCAGAAAATCTTGTCTTCTATCCATTTAAATTCACTGGCGCCATTTTTAGACTGAGCCTCTAGCATTTCCCTTTTCAGATTATCTTGCTTCCCTACCGCATTCAAACTTCTGAGATTCCATACCCCGACTCGTAGAACGTTATCCTTTCGTGGGTTATTTGATCTTTATTTTGTGTTTTACGTGAACAAATGGCTCCACATACGGCTTAATGCCGTCCTTACACGGGACATAAAAGCGGACTTGGTCGAATTTTCCAACGTCAGAACGTGGAGTTTCACGTTGTAGAGCATTTTCAAGCATGTAAGGCAGACGAGACACGTCAGATTTTTATTTCATCAAGAGGAACGTTATCATTGAGGTCCAGTTTTTTGGTCCAATATTGCTTTTACGCCACAAACAAAACTTTCGTAGCTTTTATAATATTACTTGTGTTTTGAGAATATATGCTTCTTTCAGATTATCAGGTTATCGAGGGTCCCTCTAAAATTTGGTGTTTTCGATTTTTTCTTCTTTTTCTTCCTAGTCCCCTTAACGTAACGGTATCCACACTTGTGACTCGCTGCTTCCACTTGTTGCCATCTTGTGTTTCACCAGGATAAACCTGCTCTCTTGGAGTCTATATGGAGGTTACTTACATCTACATCTACATACATAACCCGCAAGGCAGTACACGGAGCACGACGAAGGATACCTTGTTCCATTACTAATCACTCCCTTTCCTATTCCACTGGCAAATGGAAGCAAGGGAAAAGCGACCGCCTATACCCCTTTTGTACGAGCCCTAATGTCTCTTATCATCTCTTCGCGGCTGTTACGCGAGACATACGTTGGCGGCAGTAGCTTGCTTTTGCAGCCAGTCGCAAATGCCGGTCCTCTAAACTTTCTCAATAAAATTTCGAGAAAAAAACGTTGTCTTCACTCCACGGAGCATTTCCGTAATACTAGTGTATTGATCGAACGTACTGGTAACAAATGTAGCGGCACGCCACTGAATTGGTTCGATGTCTTCCTTCAATCCGACCTGGTGAGGATCCCAAACACTCGAGCAATACTCAAGAATTGGTTGAAAAAGAGTTGTATTACGAAGTCTCCTTCAAAAATGAGGTTCATTTTTGTAGAATTCTCCCAATAAACCAGATTCCACCATTTACCCTCCCTACTACCAACCCAACGAGCGCGTTCCAATTCATACCGTTTTGCAAAGTTACGCCTACATATTTAAACGACATGACTGCGTCAAGCAGCAAACCACTAACACGAGTATATTTGTACATTACAGGATTTTGACTCCCACTCACTTGCATGAAAGTAAATGTTTCTACACTTAGAACAGGTTGTCATTCACCACGGCAACTAGAAATCCTGTCTAAGTCATTTAAATCATCCTGTATCTCCTTAGTCACTAAAAGTAAAAAAAAAATAACACTACAGCATGATCATCAAACAATCCAGGTTTGGTGTGCACCTTATATGTCACATGGTTTTTGTATATAGAAAACAAGAGCGGTCCAGTCACACTTTCCTGGGGCACTCATGGTGAAACCCTTGCCTCTGATGAACACTCTCCGACCAGAACAACATACTGCTGGTCTCTATTAAGAAAATTTCGAGCTAATCACATATCTGAGAACCTGTTCTGTCCCAACAGTCTGTAGTGAGGCACTATTTCAAAGACTTTCCAGGAATATAGACTATGGGATCTGCCTCTTGCCCGTCACCCATGGTTCGTAGGATATCGTTCTACAAAAGTGCAAGCTGCCTTGTCACAGGGCTCTAGTAACATAGCTACAACATAAGTAGTGTTTTCAACACGGTGAGAAACAGTTAAGAATCATTTATTAAAATAACGTGTACCTCAATAATACTCAAATTTAGGGTGATGAAAAGTCGTGCAACTGAAGCGTAAGTTCTGAACCCTTCTCTAACCTATCTCAGTGGACGATGGCTAACCCAGCTCAGTCTGTACCGCTGTCGTTGACAGAATATAAGTTCAGGTTCAGTTAATACTTATACACAGCGATACTCGGTGAGGGCTGTGGCAATTTGACTGCTGGTGTCTCATTGGTAACCACGGCAGGAAATGACAGGCGGATGCGACAGCTGGATAACTGGCCGGGTGAATTGTAAATCTGTTGTTTGCGGTATAGTGAGGACTTCGTAAAGAATACGTCGACAATTTACTGTTTAAATTTTGACATTCCAAGGGTCTTTGCTCTGTAAGTGATCTGACTTCTGAGGTTTTCTTATTAATTTATTAGAAACATACGCCGAAATATTTGATATTATGTGTTCATAGGAGTGAGTTTGTTCGATTGCCTGAATATGGCAGGAAACATGTGCCAATGAATTGCAAGATTGCTGCCTACACATTACTCCCTGATTCGCTTGTAATTCAATATTCATTTATTCATCCAACACACACACACACACACACACACACACACATGCAAATGCACGCACACACGCACATGCACACACTTACACGAAGTACAGTAGTATTACTTACTCCTCCGCGCTACAGCCCCTGAACGGCCTTGGCCTGCATCGCAATATCCTGCCATTCTATCCGGTCCTTGACTTTTCATCTCCATCCTCTGACACCCAGCTTTATCATGTCTTCTTCAATTCCGTCCACCCATCTCTTCCTGGGACGTCCTTTCCGTCGTCGGTCTCCAGCCTTGCCACCAAAATCTTCTTACACGTTCTGTCTTCCTCCAGCGTCCTACCCACCGCAGTCTTCTTATTTTGATGGTAATGACAATGTCAGTTTCTTCAAAAATTTGTCCTAATTCTGCATTCGTACGGATGTTACAACCTTCTTCATCGTATATTGGGGCGTATATTTTACGTAGAACCTTTCTCTCCCATATGCTAAGGATCCTTTCCCCATTTGCAGTCATAGTCCACGTCTCGACACCATACACAACAACTGGTCCTATATTGTTTCGTAAATGAGGATTTTAGATTTTCGTGATAGAAGTGAGCTTCTAAGCATGGGTAGTGTGGCAAAGTAGCATCTGTTCCCTGCTGCTATCTTATATTTCACATCGCCGCTGATGTCATTTGTCTCTGTGATATCCGATCCGAGGTACTTGAAGTCTGTCACCCTTTCAAACCCCTTGTCGGCTATCCTGAGGTTTGGTGGGTTTCGCTGATTTTTCGTTGCCATATATTTGGTCTTTTCGACATTGACTACCAGGCCAAGTTCCCTTGTACGTCTCTCCAGTTGTTGATTGCATCAGCCAGCAGAGCACTGTTTCGTGCGAGTAATACCACATCGTCTACGTAGGCTAGGTACTGCAGTGAACGATTAAAAATGGGTTTCTCCTCTATTTGACTAATGACATCTCCTAGGCAGAGGTTGAATAGCAGTGAGAAGATATTATCACCCTGTCTCAATCCCTTCTTCACTTCCACTTCTCTGGTAATTTCGTCCTGTATTTTTAGTTTACAGTTGACTTCACTGAGGGTCTTCATAGTAAGTTTAACAAACTTCTTAGGTATCCCAGCCTCTTCCATTACATTCCACAATGCCACTCTTCAGATGCTATAATAGGCTTGTTTAAAATCGATATAAAGCTGGTGTATGTTTATTTGATGTTCATAACATTTTTCAAGTAGTATGCGTAATGTGAATATTTGCTCAGTTGTTGACCTACTTCTTCTAAAGCCACTCTGATAGTCTCCAGTTCTCTCTTCCATATAGGAGTAAGCCTCCTAGTTTGCTGTGGTGTACGGGAAGGTGCCGTCGTTGAGTGACTGTAAGAGGATACAAGATGACTTGGACAGGATTTGTGATTGGTGTAAAGATTGGCAGCTTACTCTAAATATAGATAAATGTAAATTAATGCAGATGAATAGCAAAAAGAATCACGTAATGCTTGAATACTCCAAAATATTTGGGCGTAACACTGCAGAGCGATATGAAGTGGGACAAGCATGTAATGGCAGTTGTGGGGAAGGCGGATGGTCGTCTTCGGTTCGTTGGTAGAATTTTGGAGGGATGTGGTTCATCTGTAAAGGAGACCGCTTATAAAACACTAATACGACCTATTCTTGAGTACTGCTCGAGCGTTTGGGATCCCTATCAGGTCGGATTGAGGGAGGACATAGAAGCAATTCAGAGGCGGGCTGCTAGATTTGTCACTGGTAGGTTTGATCATCACGCGAGTGTTATGGAAATGCTTCAGGAACTCGGGTGGGAGTCTCTGGAGGAAAGGATGCGTTCTTTTCGTGAATCGCTACTGAGGAAATTTAAAGAACCAGCATTTGAGGCTGACTGCGGTACAATTTTACTGCCGCCAACTTATATTTCGCGGAAAGACCACAAATGTAAGATAAGAAAGATTAGGGCTCGTACAGAGGCATATAGGCAGTCATTTTTCTCTCGTTCTCTTTGGGAGTGGAACAGGGAGAGAAGATGCTAGTTGTGGTACGAGGTACCCTCCGCCACGCACCATATGGTGGATTACGGAGTATGTATGTAGATGTAGGTGTAGTTAGGATCTTGGAGAACACTTTATACGTAGTATTCAGCAGATAGATTCCTTGGTAATACTGGCAGCTTAATTTATCTCCTTTTTTATTTGTGGGGCACATAAAAGCCGTTTACCGCTCCATTGGTTGCTCTCCTCGTGCTAGATGCTCAGTATTACTTTATGTATTGCTTTCCAGAGTGCTTCTCCACTTTGAGGAGTTCCGCCTGGATCTGCTCTTCTCCAGGTGCCTTATTATTTTTGAAGTCTTAATGGCTTTTATCACGTCCATACTAAGTTATTTCCACCAGTTCCTCTCGTTCTAATCCTTCTACAACAGTAATATTACAGTAAATAAAAGATTTTCTTGACGCTATCTGCAAGGCTATCGTATGGTATACGCGCCAGATATAATCGGCAACTGCCGATGGAGAGTGCTGCAGTCGCCAGTCACGTTGTAGAGCACGTTCCGTGTTATGTAACAACTCATTTTCCAGAGAACACCAATGACGACGGAAAGCACGTTTGGCATCCTACAGGATGCTGCAAGATTTTTATTCTGCAGGAACGTCGTAGTACACGAATGTAAAACACGTTCCAAAATTGTACAACATCGATGTCGGTAATATAGGTCTTTAGCTTTGCCTTTAGGTTTGTGCATCTCTCCGACGATCCTTGTTGCAAACGGGAATGACCTGTAGATTTTTTTTTCTTCAACAGCTAGGAACGCTTCCCTCCTCTGGCGACCTACAGTAGACTGCTACTGAAAGAGGAGCAAATTCTTTCGTACATTGTTTGGAGACTTGTTTAGGTAACTCATTACTTCCCGTGGTCGTTCCTCTGTTGAGCAATTTCAGTTCATTTTCTATTCCGCGGTTGCTTATATCGATATCTGTCCCTTACACGACCGAACGACGATATATGAGGGTTGTCCAGAAAGTAATTTCCAATCGGTCCACAGCGAAAACCCGATGAAGCTTTGCACAGGCGCTCTTTTCAGTTGCCAGCGCACTGTCAGCGAGTAAAGATGCCTAGAACAACGATGTCTCCCGTCAAGTAGGAGGGTCTGCTGAGAGGGTTCACCTTAATGAATGCAGCCCATCTAACAACTGCCACGCACTTTGTAAGTAGGCTGTTTAGGTTTTTATATTGGTAATTAGTGTGTGCCTTTCAGAGGCACAGGTGGAGAAAAAAGGAGGCCGTTATCCTCGCTATTGACATTTCTTTCTAGAAAGCATCACAAATACGACACGCTCAAACTTGAAAACATATGATTATACTGTGGAGCTATTAATTTATGATATTTACTAAAATGCCTAATGAAATGATGAGAAACATTTTTACACCTATTGTCTTTCTAGTTGAGAGATTGCTCAATTTGTTTAATATCTAGTTTCTAGCTCCACTGCAGCATTGATTAAAATAAAATTTGATAGATGTGCTAATATAAATATTTTCTGTCTACAGATCCAGTAAATAATAATTTTATGATACACTTCCAAAAAAAATGAGGGAGCACAAAAAGACATTTCCCTTCACAGGAACTGCATACATAATTTTCTTTTCAAGTACTTGGTAATTTATTTTGTAGAATAAGTTGTGGTGCACCACTTTAATTACATAGACATTAAGATGTGAATATACATTTCCCTTATCTGCATTGTTGTCTTTAGTGTAATATTTTTTCTGCTTGAGCTTTGTCATGTTTAGGTATAAGTTATAGCATTTGCTGCTGCTGTTTGCCAGGCATAGTGTTACTGAATTTGACTTTGTATTACTCTTTTAAGCCAGTTTTACTACGGATTTATTTTTCTTGTTTGCTGCACATTGCCTTATATTAGTTGTAACATTGCAACCGCTTTGCTAATTTATATATACTGCTGCTTGCTTTGCCAATTTCCATTTTTGTCATTACTGTTTGTTTTAATTTGTTATGTGCTGCTGCATTGCCTCGTCCCTTGGTATATACATCTGAGCTCAGTAGATTTAAGTTAGCTTAAGAGGGGGTAGACTATATAAGAAACTAACTATGATGAATTTGAAGAAATGCATTGAGAAGCTATAAGAAAATGGTTGGGCCAAAAAAGTAGTGTACAGTGGAGAATAACTATTTTTGAAAGAGGATGTGAACAGAATTCAGAAAGCAGGCTTAGATAGGACTTTTTGGGAATAATGATGAACGAAGGGAGATCTCCATGCAAAATACTGCAGTAAAACAAACCCTGTCCTTTCCTTTTGTGTTATCCCTCTACGTGTTTGTGTACCCTTGTGTATTTGTGTTTTTCCTGTCTTTACGTGTTTAGCTGATGAGAGTTATGTTGTAGAATTTTTCTAATACTATGTTATTTACTTTTTAAAGATGTTTAGACATTATTTATCTGTTCTGTTTTGTTGCTCATATGTGAAGTTGATGTTTCAAAAGTTATTCTGATCTTTATGTATGTACTTATGTCATAATTCCTGTAACACTGATGTATATGTTTATTTCTATTCTTTTGTAAAGCCTGTGTTACTACAAATGTTATCTGTATTGTTATGTTCTTTAATGATGTATTTTGTACCTTTGTTATTGTATTCTTATGTTATAAAATTGTAATTGACACCAGTTCATCAAATTAAGTAACTTGTAAGTTACATTTCACTGCACACGTTTCTGTTGGTCATATATATGGACAATATGTGAGACGTAGGGACTGATAGTGTTTGCACGTGTGTTAATAATTCAGCAAGGGACTGGATAACAGCATTGCTGGTTCTAAGGACATTTCAAAAAAAAAATTGTGAGTGGACAGGTGGTGGTTCATGGACTTGCTATATTGTCCACAAGACTCTTCTATGATGATTGTGCACCTGTAGAGTCGCAACAGATGGCTGCTAGCCATCTCTACAAGGACTGAAGTGGGTCTGCACCTTTGATGGCCCACCAATTCCATTATTTCTACAAGGACTGAAGTGGGTTTGCACCTTTGATGGCCCACCAGTTCCATTATTTCTACAAGGACTGAAGTGGGTCTGCATCTTTGATGGCCCACCAATACCATTATTTCTACAAGGACTGCAGTGGGTCTGCACCTCTGGTGGCCCACCAATACCGTAATATCCAACAAGACTACAGTGGGTCTACTCTGTGATGACCTACCTACCAATATTCTTCAAAACTTCGACTGACTCTACGGTGGGTTTGCTCTGTTGTGGCCTATTACCTGTCTGCATGTCAAGAGTCAGCACTGTCTTTCCATTGGAAGGACAACACTACTTCTTCAAGACTGCATGGAAATCCACTACTTCCGTGTGCATTTTCTTTTACTGCTCAGACTTTGAGAAAAACACTGCAATTTTACTGTGATGAACGATCAGGACTGTCTTTATGGACTGTGAGAAAATTTTAGCTTTTGACCAACATTGTATCGATAAGTGTGTGCATTTGATTTCTTTGTTATTGAAATTATGAAAAATTTTTTCAAATCTGTATTGGCCACTGCCCAAAACAATTTGTAAATTTTTTTGTGGCGAGCATGGGGGCTATATAAGTAGGCTGTTTAGGTTTTTATATTGGTAACGCCACGTAGCGCTCTGTATGAAAATCACTGGCTGTGCTGTGTGCAGTCTGTGGCTAGTCTGCATTGTTGTCTGCCATTGTACTGTTGGGCAGTTGGCTGTTAACAGCGCGTAGCGTTGGCAGTTGGAGGTGAGCCGCCAGCAGTGGTGGATGTGGGGAGTGAGATGGCGGAGTTTTGGACAGAGACAGTAAATTTGTAAGACTGGATGCCATGAACTGGTATATAATGACTTTTGAACACTGTTGAGGTAAATACATTGTTTGTTCTCTATTAAAATCTTTCATTTGCTAACTATGCCTATCAGTAGTTAGTGCCTTCAGTAGTTTGGATCTTTTATTAGCTGGCAGTAGTGGCGCTCGCTGTATTGCAGTAGTTCGAGTAACGAAGATTTTTGGTGAGGTAAGTGATTTGTGAAAGGTATCGGTTAATGTTAGTCAGGGCCATTCTTTTGTAGGGGTTTTTGAAAGTCAGATTGCGTTGCGCTAAAAATATTGCGTGTCAGTTTAGTGTTGACCAGAATAAGTAAAGAGAGTAATGTCCGAGAACGTTCAGTTTTGCTCAGCTGTTTGAAAATCAAATAATGTAAGAGCACAGTAATTCATTAATTTTTCTAAGGGGACGTTACAACTTACTCCCTCATGGCAATTCTCAGCCGCACTCTGCAGGGGCAGTGAAGGCGCTCCTGCAGCCTTTTCGGTAGGAAGTGTTCGATCACCCACAACACAGCCCTAATTAGCGTCGTCCTGAGTATCATCTCTGTTCACATGAAACGCTGGATACGAAGACAAAACTTGGGCGCAGGCTACGCGCTATAGACCAGCGAAGAGAATTATCGGAAAGCACAGGCGCTGCCCTCTATGACGATGGTGTTGAAAATTTGGTATAACGCTCCGACAAATGTCTAGGTCGGAGCGGCGACAATGTAGAGAAGTATCTGGAAAGTGTAGCTAACTCTTGCAAATAAAATGTTTCTGATTTTCATTGTGGTTCCCATTTAGCAACCGATCGGAACATACTTTCCTGACAACCTTCGTAAATGTGAAGCTGAGGTATCAAAAAATATTTGTAACTAAAAAAATACTTTTTGAGAAACTGTAAAATCTGACTATACAATAATGACCAAACCAGGAGCGCTGTGCACGTCACAGGCACTTATTCCGCAAAAAAACGTAAAAAGAGCAGTAACAGGTAAAAGAACGCAAAATTATGAGAAAAATAAGAATAACAACACCCGAAACCCAATGCATATCCCTAAAATCACAGCTACAATGTGTATTCAAATAATCCTGAAAATAAGAGTACGAGACCCAACTGACACAAACAGAAAAAGATGTTAAGGAATTATGTCACCAAATTTATGTACCGAGATACAATGACGAAAGTCACACAAATATAGGGTTTCGTGAAAGGACAAATACAAAAACTGGACATGGACGGATCAACGGAAACACACTAACTTGCGGTGCGTGAAAGAATAAGAGGATAAATGGACGGCCAACAATTGTCGATTTCGTATGGACCTAACCGAATCATTCGCGAAAGAATAACAATGACACAACTTAGATTAGCTATTACCACAACCCTAGCTCAGAATGTGTTAAATCACGTGTAGTGTCAACTAGTATTGTAATGTACGATACACAAACTAAAGTACAACTCGATTCATACGTACGAGGGTTGTCCAGAAAGTAAGTTCCGATCCGTCTCGAAGTGGAAATCGCTGGGAAAATCCGGTAAAGCTTTGCACAGATGTGTTGGGCAGTGTCTCTAGTATTCCCGTAGATCGTGTCGCGTCGCTCTTTTCAGTTTTGAGTGAACAGTGAGCACGTAAAGATGCGTAGGGAATAGCGTCTCCCGCTAAGTATGAGGGCCAGGTTAGAGATTTCGCCTGTGTCATGCAGCCCACATAACACAACTGTCGAGCAGTTCCTTCCTCATGCCAATTCTCGGCCACACACTGCAGGGGCAATGAAGACGCTCCTGCAGTGTTTCCGATGAGAAGTGTTTGATCACCCACAATACAATCCGTAATTGGCTCCCCCTGAGTCTCATCTCTGCTCACGAGAATCGCTGGCTATGAAGACAAAATTTTTCCACAAACAAGGAGCTGCAGACCAGTGCAGATAACTGGCTGAAAGCACAGGCGGCTGCTTTCTATGATGAGGATATTGGAAAGTTGATGCAACACTACGACAATACTCGAAGTTGGAGTGACGACTGTGTAGAGAAGTAGGTGGAAGGTGTACCTAATTGTTGCAAATAAAACCTTTCTGGTTTTCACTGTGGTCCATTTCGCGACCGATCAGAACTTACTTTCTGAACAGCCCTCGTATATTCCGCCTTCAATCTTTGCACCTCTACTTTCTCAATTTTGATAATTTTTCAGCAAATTTTCCTTAATATAAAACATCAATCTAGCATTTAGATAAACTAATAAAGTCAACCGTTAACATTCATGTATACCGTTATCCTCAAAAGAACACAATTTTATTCAAAAAACTGTATTTATTGTGAAACTGAGGCGATACTAAAAGTTGGGCATTATTTGGGAAAACGTTAATACCCTTAGTAAGTGAAGAAATTATTAAAGTAGAAGTGATAAAAGATAATCATGGATATGTTTGTCATTTCGTCAGTAAAAAGAAATGAATACCAAAATTAAACTGTTAGTTCAGAATTTCAAGCAATATGTCATGTACCGGTCAATCTTTTTTCAGTATGATGCTGACTTTGCTAACAGTCAAGCAGTTTTGTAACTTAAAATGCTACGAAATCATATTGGTTTGAATAGTATTCACCTGATAATAAAGAGAAAACAGTAATCGGATTTTTTCATTTTATTCATTGAACCCTAACAGCAAGCAGACAAGTACCCGAATCGTTGTTTCCAACGGCACTGCTTCAAATGACAACATGAGGTGAAATTACTAACGGTACGATTCTATATAGATTACACAAAAGGACTTCCACTCTTGAAGTAAACAACATGTTTTCTAAGGGAATGGGAAAAGGACACGTCATTCCCGTTTTCGTGAAAGGCCCTCCAACACAGCCGCTTTACTGTGGATCTACATCATTGATGTCAGTGTGTTGCTAAAGTTTTTTTATGATCATGCGCTCCTGCTCTTCGGAGAGCGAAATCACATCTGTTGGAATCACTACGGATTCTGCAAATAGTGAGCTTGAGAAATTTCGCTCGCTCCCTTCGTACATGAGATACAGAAGGCAGTAGGTAACCACTCCCTAGCTGATGCCACGTTCCTTGATTTCCAGATGGCATTCAATTCCTGCTGCTGCCTGGACAACAAAATACGATCTTTCGAATGTCGGATCAGCTCTCTGACTGAATTCAGAACTTCCTAGCAATCAGAACTGTAGGTCTTAATGAGGAGAAATCATGAAATTATCTTCTGGCTTACTCCAACAAAGTGTTATAGTCCTACTTTGTTTAATGCTGTATATAATAGCCTTTAAATAATCTAACGTCGAAAGCATCCTTAAAATGTTGGCACATTAAATGTGCTTAAATACACGAATCAGAAAAATCCAGGCATTGTACGAGGGTTGGAACTTAAATAGTTGCCACTATTAATTTACAGCTCGTACAAAACAGATACGTGTTTCAAAGTTTTACTGACCTTCAAAGTAGTCACCAGAATTCTGTATAACCCATTGTCAGCGATATGGAAGTCGTAGGATACTCTTAGCAGTGCCAGTTGTGTTGACAGTTCATTTTTGGAAAACAACCTACAACCAGCTTAGAGACAGAAGTGATGACACTGTCTGCAGGACCTGACCATCATTCTGCAGGACAATGCTCAAACACGTACAGTGCAAGCTGTAACTGATTTGTTGGACTGATGGGGCTGCTAAGTGCTATACCACATACTGCACTCTCCTGACTTAAGCCCTCGTGAGTTCAACTCGATTTCGAAACTGAAGGAAACACTTCCCGGCATTCGTTTCAGAACTGCTACAAATTCGTCGGGCAATATACCACGCCGCTCGAACTGTCAACACAAGTGGCACTGCTAAGAGTATCCTGCGACTTCCACATCGCTGGAAACGGGTTGTACACAATGCTGGTGGCTACTTTGAAGGTCAGTAAAACTTTGAAACACGTATCTATTTTGTACGAGCTATAAATAAATAGTTGCCACTGTTAACACTTCTTAACAAATAAAATAACTCAGTTATAGTGTGCACGGTTTTTGCTCACCTTTTTTTTATTATCGGGCTGGAGAATAGTTTTATGATACAAATGCTGCCGTAAATGATACAGGAGATATGTTGATGGCATTACTTAGAGACAAAAAGGCATCCAACCCCTAACTATCTCTAAAATTGCCAAGGCCGATATAACATGCGGACCACGTAGAAACAAGGGACAAGGAAGAAGGGAGAGGAGGAGAGAGAAGATATGTCAGTGACTTGACACTTATTGTTAACAGTGATAACGACGAAATGTGCACTATATATTATCTGAAAAGATGTGTGCCCGTAGCCAGAAACTGAATTTACTGTTGAACTCGAAAAAGCGTTATTTTTCTCGACCTCACGATAGCCACGAAAGATGGCAGACACTACCTGGTGATAGTATTCACTCTGTTTATTTCTGCCTGTAGCCCTCTTATTTATAACATAGTGCAGAATGGCTGTTGCTATTAAAATTTTCCTGTCTAGTTGTATTAATCATTTTAAAGCTTCAATTTCTCTTCTTGTAGCCAATGTATATCCATTTAGTCTCTCAACTATTATTGTTATCGACATTAATACATTTACGAAGATCTATACATTTACGTTCTTTTACATTACTCAGTTATCATTATTATCATGATTATCATCATCATTATTGTTATTATTACTATGTTGAGACTCAATTTTGTAATCAATCGAAAGATATAACAGCTTATTAAAAAACTTTTAAAACCTGACCTATTTTACAGGGTGGTCAGAAACAGTCGGAAGGTTGTAACAGGGAAGGCTGCACTGAGAAATAACTATACAGGAAAAAATTCAATAGGTTTCGCCGTTTCCGAGTTATTTTGCATTGACTTATCCAATCAAGGTGTCGAGCGCGCAAATTCAAGCACAAGCACGCACTAAAATGCGTGGATCTGTGAGTTATCACTTGTTCGAGTGCTCGTTATCAGTTGAAACGTTCCTTTTTCGAAAGTGATAAATTTAAACTGGGTGAGCAAAAGCTATGTTTGTTCGGTTTGAGCATACCAAAGGAAGAACACGTTTGACGGCCCCGCCTCTGGCAGGCTGCTTGAATATGCGCGTATGACGACCTGGTTGGTTAACTGCAATGCAGTTAATTCGGATCAGGCGCAAAGTACCGAAATTTTTTTTCTTAATAGTTGTTTCTCTGCATAATCTCCCCTGCGACATCATTACAAGCTTTTCAGATTCTTTCTGTCTACCCTGTGTTAGTAGAAAGAGGACGTCTAAATGAAACAGTAGAATAAATAAATAGAGAAATTAAGAGCGCGTGAGGCGTAGCGTCTTACATAGTGCCTATTTGGATGGGACATTACAGTAAGCATAAGATCTGCAGTGTGAGTCACGCGCAGGGCAGGTGGCGTCAGATGCCGATGTGTGTATATGTAGTTTCTATGTGATCTGGTAAGGTCAGTAGATGACGAAAACTGTGTGAGCTGCAGTCAAAATATTGTCATTTTTATTTGCAGTTCTGCTCGTTTAATTTTCTAATTGTTTATTAATTACTACTATAATTGTGCTTTGTTATAAGAGTAAATGAAGGTGTGAATATGAAATAATGTTTTACGTAAAGTTTTTGTATTCTATATTGAAGTAACTGGTTACGTGAGGAATGTTCGAGAATGACGTTTGTGTTAGTCATTCATACCGGGGAATTTGCTATTAACTATTTCATTAGTTTATGGTACCGGGAAAATGAGATTATTGTTTCGGTAAAGTACTTTTGTTAAGAGGGTATTATGTAGACATCTATGGATTTTCAAAATTTATTTACGTTAATTTTCTGTTGTGATTCAGTGACAGATTTTGATAGGTTCGGTATATATGCGCGGGAATGAGCGGGTTTGATGCTGTTTACCGATTGGCTGTGATGTTTCTCTGCTAATCAGAAGTAGCACATTCGGCTGTATTCTGGGAACTAGAAACTTCTTTATTATAGAGAGACGAGTAGATTCGGGGCTTGGATCTCATAGTGATCAGACCTACTGACTTGAGCTCCGATGAAAATTATTAATATTGTGATATTTCTGTACCAAAATGTTTGAGAAGTGCCGTAATGTGCAGAAGAGAATTCGATTTAATGCACGGTGTGAAAGTCACAGCTTTTGATGATGTTTTAAGTAACTAAATTTCGCGTGACGTGTTGCTTACTCGCGAACGTGAACATTTTGTTACAAGACACTGATTACAGCACCGTTGGGGCGAGCTTTTGTGAAAGAAACAATCCGTTCGTAAACTTTCTGGGAAGTAGAATTAATAATTAGAATGAAATTACAATGAAATCACTAGGCTTAGCTGCATACAGGCGTTGATATACGTCAACGGAGACAGTCGAAAATGTGTACCACGACCGGGACTCGAACCCGGGATCTCCTGCTTACATGGCAGACGCTCTATTTTTTTTTTTTCGTTGATCTTATTTTGTTCTATATTGTTCGTTGAATTTGTTCGTGGCGGACGTCCGATGACACTCGTTCAGGTTGTTAGTTGATCCGTTCACTCAGTTTTTTTTTTTTTTTATTATTATTACAGAGGTTAGCGAAACCCTCTGACCGAACACGCTGAGCTACCGTGCCGGCTCCATCTGAGCCACCGAGGACACAGAGGGTAGTGCGACTGCAGAGACTTATCTCCGGGACGCCTCCCGTGAGACCCACATTCCCAACTTATTGTTCCGCACTATATCCATAGTGCCCCTACCCATTATCATCATTACTCGCGATTTTTGCCGATTCCCGTAAGAGTTCGGGCACTGTTTGTGCATCGGCACAGAAGAAGATGGTCAAATGGCCGGTGAGCCCTATAATACAACACCAAGAAAGACAAGAGGTAGCACAACAAGATTTATTTTGTAGATAACATTTTGACCAAGTATCAGATGATTACGTGTACAGACGTCTGTGACATGTGGTTCCTGCCAGAATCAATAGCCAGAGTAGCCGCCATTGTTGGAGATCACCGCTGCCACACGTCTCGGCATTGAGTCAAAGAGACGTTGGATGTGTTCCTGGGGTACAGCAGCCCGAACAGCTTACACACGTTGCCAAAGATCATCTGGTGTGGCAGCTGGGTATGTAATCTGGGTCACTCGTTGAGCAACCATGGACCACATGTTTTCTATCGGCGAAAGATCCGGAGAGCGAGCCGACCAGGGAAGCAATTCAATCTGGTTATTGACGAAGAACCTTTGGACAATGCGTGCCACGTGTGGTCGCGCATTATCCTGTTGAAATATGGCTGTGGCCGAGCCCTGAAGGTAAGGAAGGACAACTGGCTCCAGCCCCTCGGATATGTAGTGCCGGTTATTTAAAGTACCGGCAATGCGTACTAGAGGCGTGCGAGAGTAATATCTAATACCGCCCCATACCATAATACCCGGTGTAAGACCAGTGTGGCGGTGCATAATGCAGCTGTCCAGCATCCTCTCTCCACGGTGTCTCCACACTAGAATCCGACCATCGTGGTGCTGCAGACAGAAGCGTGGCTCGTCAGTAAAGACAACGTCATTCCATTCTGCCGTCCACATCCGTCGGTCATCACACCATTGGCGACGGAGACGTCTGTGGTTCTGCGTCAATGGTAGACGAAGCAATGGACGTCTTGCGGACAGACCACTCTGCTGTAAACGGCGTCGAATGGTACGCGCAGACACTGGATGATGCGTTACAGACGCAATGTGCTGTGCTATGGTTCGGGATGTCACTGAGCGATCCGTCACTGCCATGCGCACAATTTGCCTATCAGCACGTGCAGTGGTGCACCGAGGTGAATGCGATCGACCACGTCGGTCCGTCGTACCCTCCTGCATCCAACGGTCACATATCCGCATTACAGTTGTTTGGTTTCGTCCGACTAGCGATTTCTCTGTATGATATTCCACAATCTCGGTAAGCCACTATCCTTCCTCTGTCGAACTCGGATACTTGATCAAAAGATGTTCGCTGTTGTCTACGAGGCATAACTGATCGTCTTGTGAAACAACCACAAGGTAAACACACGTGCCGAACGTACACTCGTCGAAATCGCCAAGCCTTAAATGGCGCTATGAGGTGGCGCCACAGGCGCGCGTGATGTGCGTCTGCGCTGAAATTCTAATCAGTTGCATATCTCATCGCTGCAAACCCATGGTGTAAATTTCACTTGATTCGGATGCTTCCTTCAGGGTGTTGCATTTACGGTGGCCAGCAGTGTATATATGGTATCTGTTCTTTCTGACATGTTCGAAAGAACAGATTCCATCTTCATATATAAGTAGAATTAATAATTACCATAAACTGGGTAGAGTTATGAATGATGCGTGCGTGTGTTCACACCATGTACAGCTTAGAGTAAGGCTTGGTAGAGACTAATGTATGCACGCTTATCGTAATATAGTGAAATTTTACGCACTTAAATACTTTCATTTAACTATTTCTTCCACCGACAAAACGAATTTTACGCAAATTGTGGTTCCGAAGTGTACAGCTGTTTTTTCCGGCTGAGAACTGCATTTCAGTAACTTCAAGGAGGCGTGTGTGTGAGAAGAGATTCACCACAAGGTGAGTGGAAATTTGCAACGCATCTCACCGTCGCATGGGAACTGGTGTTGATCATTCATTGACGAATCTTATGCGCTCCTGAGCCAGAATGTTATGATAGCCTACTTGGTAGAGTGTTTGTCAATCACTGAAAAGCGATACAGCAGCGATTCCGCGTGGCATGGATTGGAAAAGTTCTTGGTAGGTTTCTGGAGGTACGGGCCAGCAAGTGTCTACGCAGAGGTCACACAGATACTATAAATTACAGGCTCGTGGTTTGTGGGAGTGTTGCGTCACAGATAATAGAATTCCGGCCAGGCGAACTTGGTGGCCAAGACATCAAGCAGGAAGGGAAGTAGCGGTCCACAGTAATGTTCACGTAGCCCACAAGTGTCATGCTACCAAAAGTGGCATGAAAGACCACGCGAATGTCTTCTATTTAGACAGTGCGATGACCAAAGTCATGGGCCACCTCTTATAATGCCTCGGACCTACTTTTGTGTGGCATAATGCTGCAACTCTACTCGGCGTAGACTCAACAAGTCTTTGGAAGTCCCCTGCAGAAACATTGAGCCATGCCGCCTCTACAGCCATCCATAACTGCGGAAGTTTTACCGCTGTAGGATTTTGTGCACGAACTGATCTCTCGATTATGTCCCAAACTGTTAAAAGGAATCCATGTCGGGCGATCTGGGGGGCCAAATCATTCGCTCGAGTTGTCCACAACGTTCTTCAAACCAATTGCGAACGATTGTGGCCCGGGGAGATGGCGCATTGTCATCCATAAAAATCCCATCATTATTTGCGAACATGAGGTCTACGAATGGCTGCAAATGGTCTCCAAGTAGCCGAACATAACCATTTGCAGTCAATGATTGGTTCAGGTGGACAAATGGACCTAGTCCTACAACATTGTGGGGCCATCACCAGCTTACACAATACCTTGTTGATAAAGAGGGTCCAAGGCTTCGTGGGGTCTGTGCCACACTCGAACCGTAACGTAGCCTCATACCAGCCAAAATTGGGAGTCATCTGACCAGGACACGATTTTCCAGTCGTCTGGGATCCAACCGAGATGGTTACAATCCCAGAAAAGGCATTGTAGGCGATGTTGTGCTGTTAGCAAAGGCACTCACTTCGGTCGTCTGCTGCCAGAGGCCATTAACGCCAAATTTCCCCGCACTGTCCTAACGGATACATTTGTCTTACGTCCCACAACGATTTCTGTGGTTTTTTCGCGCAGTGTTGCTTGCTTGTTAGCACTGACATCTGTACACAAACGGCACTACTCGCGGCCGTTAAGTGAAGGTCGTCGGGCACTGCGTTGTCCGTGGTGAGAGGCAGTGCCTGAAATGTGATATTCTCTACCCATTCTTGACGCTGTGGATCTCGGAGTACTTAATTACCTACCGATTTCCGAAACGGAATGTCCTATACGTCGAGTTCCAGCTACTACTGCGCGTTCAAAGGCCGTTGATGCCCGTCGGTGCGATAGCAATGACGTCGGACACCTTTTCACTTGAGCCAACCGAGTACAAATGACAGCCACGCCAGTGCACTGCCCTTTTACACCTTGCGTAGACTATGCGAATCGCTATCCCATGACCTTTGTCACCTCAGTGAAAAACTGCCGGCAGCGGTCTACGTTCATGGTGGTTTGCACAGCAGAAGATTCGTGGCGGGCAACATCGTCAACCGTCAATAAGCAGTCAGAGTGAGAGGAAGACTTCTTTGTCTCGTGTTGTTGTTGTGGTCTTCAGTCCTTAGACTGGTTTGATGCAGCTCTCCATGCTACTCTATCCTGCGCAAGCTTCTTCATCTCCCAGTACCTATGGCAACCTACATCCTTCTGAATCTGCTTAGTGTATTCATCTCTTGGTCTCCCCCTACGATTTCTACCCTCCACGCTGCCCTCCAATACTAAATTGGTGATCCCTTGATGCCTCAGAACATGTCCTACCAACCGATCCCTTCTTCTGGCCAAGTTGTGCCACAAACTCCTCTTCTCCCCAATCCTATTCAGTACCTCCTCATTAGTTATGTGATCTACCCATCTAATCTTCAGCATTCTTCTGTAGCACCACATTTCGAAAGCTTCTATTCTCTTCTTGTCCAACCTATTTACCGTCCATGTTTCACTTCCATACATGGCTACACTCCATACAAATACTTTCAGAAATGACTTCCTGACACTTAAATCTATAATAGATGTTAACAAATTTCTCTTCTTCAGAAACGCTTTCCTTGCCATTGCCAGTCTACATTTTATATCCTCTCTACTTCTACCATCATCAGTTATTTTGCTCCCCAAATAGCAAAACTTCTTTACTACTTTAAGTGTCTCATTTCCTAATCTAATATCCTCAACATCACCCAACTTAATTCGACTACATTCCATTATCCTCGTTTTGCTTTTGATTATGTTCATCTTATATCCTCCCTTCAAGACACCATCCATTCCGTTCAACTGCTCTTCCAAGTCCTTTGCTGTCTCTGACAGAATTACAATGTCATCGGCGAACCTCAAGGTTTTTATTTCTTCTCCATGGATTTTAATACCTATTCCGAATTTTTCTTTTGTTTCCTTTACTGCTTGCTCAATATACAGATTGAATAACATCGGGGAGAGGCTACAACCCTGTCTCACTATCTTCCCAACCATTGCTTCCCTTTCACACCCCTCCACTCTTATAACTTCCATCTGCTTTCTGTACAAATTGTAAACAGCCTTGCGCTCCCTGTATTTTACCCTGCCACCTTCAGAATTTGAAAGAGAGTATTCCAGTCAACATTGTCAAAAGCTTTCTCTAAGTTTACAAATGCTAGAAACGTAGGTTTGCCTTTCCTTAATCTTTCTTCTAAGATAAGTCGTAGGGTCAGTATTGCCTCACGTGTTCCAACATTTCTACTGAATCCAAACTGATCTTACCCGAGGTCGGCTTCTACCAGTTTTTCCATTCGTCTGTAAAGAATTCGCGTTAGTATTTTGCAGCTGTGACTTATTAAACTGATAGTTCGGTAATTTTCACATCTGTCAACACCTGCTTTCTTTGGGATTGGAATTATTATATTCTTCTTGAAGTCTGAGGGTATTTCGCCTGCCTCATACATCTTGCTCACCAGATGGTAGAGTTTTGTCAGGACTGGCTCTCCCAAGGCCGTCAGTAGTTCCAATGGAATGTTGTCTTCTCCGGGGGCCTTGTTTCGACTCAGGTCTTTCAGTGCTCTGTCAAACTCTTCACGCAGTATCGTATCTCCCATTTCATCTTCATCCACATCCTCTTCCATTTCCATAATATTGTCCTCAAGTACATCGCCCTTGTATAGACCTTCTATATACTCCTTCCACCTTTCTGCTTTCCCTTCTTTGCTTAGAACTGGGTTTCCATCTGAGCTCTTGATGTTCATACAAGTGGTTCTCTTATCTCCAAAGGTCTCTTTAATTTTCCTGTAGGCAGTATCTATCTTACCCCTAGTGAGATAAGCCTCTACATCCTTACATTTGTCCTCTAGCCATCCCTGCTTAGCCATTTTGCACTTCCTGTCGATCTCATTTTTGAGACGTTTGTATTCCTTTTTGCCTGCTTCATTTACTGCAATTTTATATTTTCTCCTTTCATCAATTAAATTCAATATTTCTTCTGTTACCCAAGGATTTCTACTAGCCCTCGTCTTTTTACCTACTTGATCCTCTGCTGCCTTCACTACTTCATCCCTCAAAGCTACCCATTCTTCTTCTACTGTATTTCTTTCCCCCATTCCTGTCAATTGTTCCCTTATGCTCTCCCTGAAACTCTGTACAACCTCTGGTTCTTTCAGTTTATCCAGGTCCCATCTCCTTAAATTCCCACCTTTTTGCAGTATCTTCAGTTTTAATCTACAGTTCATAACCAATAGATTGTGGTCAGAGTTCACATCTGCCCCTGGAAATGTCTTACAATTTAAAACCTGGTTCCTAAATCTCTGTCTTACCATTATATAATCTATCTGATACCTTTTAGTATCTCCAGGGTTCTTCCATGTATACAACCTTCTATCATGATTCTTAAACCAAGTGTTAGCTATGATTAAGTTGTGCTCTGTGCAAAATTCTACCAGGCGGCTTCCTCTTTCGTTTATTAGCCCCAATCCATATTCACCTACTACGTTTCCTTCTCTCCCTTTTCCTACACTCGAATTCCAGTCACCCATGACTATTAAATTTTCGTCTCCCTTCACTATCTGAATAATTTCTTTTATTTCATCATACATTTCTGCAATTTCTTCGTCATCTGCAGAGCTAGTTGGCATATAAACTTGTACTACTGTAGTACGTGTGGGCTTCGTATCTATCTTGGCCACAATAATGCGTTCACTAAGCTGTTTGTAGTAGCTTACCCGCACTCCTATTTTCCTATTCATTATTAAACCTACTCCTGCATTACCCCTATTTGACTTTGTGTTTATAACCCTGTAGTCACCTGACCAGAAGTCTTGTTCCTCCTGCCACCGAACTTCACTAATTCCCACTATATCTAACTTTAACCTATCCATTTCCATTTTCAAATTTTCTAACCTACCTGCCCGATTAAGGGACCTGACATTCCACGCTCCGATCCGTAGAAAGCCAGTTTTCTTTCTCCTGATAACGACATCCTCTTGAGTAGTCCCCGCCCAGAGATCCGAATGGGGGACTATTTTACCTCCGGAATATTTTACCCAAGAGGACGCCATCATTTAATCATACAGTAAAGCTGCATGCCCTCGGGAAAAATTACGGCTGTAGTTTCCCCTTGCTTTCAGCCGTTCGCAGTACCAGCACAGCAAGGCCGTTTTGGTTATTGTTACAAGGCCAGATCAGTCAATCATCCAGACTGTTGCCTTTGCAACTACTGAAAAGGCTGCTGCCCCTCTTCAGGAACCACACGTTTGTCTGGCCTCTCAACAGATACCCCTCCGTTGTGGTTGTACCTACGGTACGGCTATCTGTATCGCTGAGGCACGCAAGCCTCCCCACCAACGGCAAGGTCCATGGTTCATGGGGGGGGGGGCTCTGTCGTATTACCACATAAATAGCAGTTCATCTCCAACTTATTTTTATTATAGTTAGGGTAAACCTTGGTAATTTCGTGAGGATTTCTGTATTAAGTTAATTTAAAGTACATAACAATGTTTTGAAAGCGTGCTGAATTTCATCTGTAAGCCTGTCCCTAAATTCATTACTCAATATGCACAGTGTTATGATTCGTTGACTCTACATTCTCTCCCTTATGATTTCATCAGCTACGAATTTTGTAGGTTATTTTGTGATACACCTTGGTAAGTTCGTGACATTTCTTGGGTAATTTCTTGATAATGCATTAATTAAATAATGAAAGCATTGTATTTCTATAATAGATTTTATTTTGACATTTTACGACATTGAGGCTTATTTATGATAATAATGATAAAGTACTGGCGTATTAATAAGCAAAAACATTGAATTGAATTTACTGATTAAATGAAAGCCTCATTTTAGTCTTCATGAGAAAGATTTTGACACTTGTTACACATTAAAATGTCCTGACTCTCTTCAAAAGTATGTTGACACTTCGAATGGTACCACATTAAAAGAAAACTACACTGAATCCACAGCGCCCCTGATTTTTTCCTCACATATTCGAAATAACTGTGGCCACAGGATCCACATTTATTGTCATCCTTCGTCCTCTTCTTTGTCACTCCAGAGGTGCTGGGTTGTGGATTTAATGTATTTTCCTTTCGTGGCCTTTTCCTATAAATCAATAAATTTCATTAAAATAAATAAACAACAACTCAAAGGAACAACTGTCAACTGTGTTAATGAAGCATGTGAGATAATATTTTAAAAAATGCGTAGACCTACCTGTGGTTCTTTTGGGAGCTGCTTCTTGAATTGGAGGCAGACATTTTCCCTTGCTATCTGTCTTTCTCCTCCGCTTGCATTTGTTCCCATCATCTCTTAAGACAGGCGGAACAAGAAGTTCATTCACCTCTGAAGGACTTTCTGAATCATCTAATGCTGATTCCAGACTGTCTTCTGCAGGTTTGTCTGTCAGCGTTGATGTTGCTATTGCCTCATCAGTCACAGTGGCAGGATTAAATGGATACATCCCAGTCTTCCTAAAATATGATATGATGGTCTCAGGACTGAAAGCACTGTAGTAAGCAGGTTTCAACAATTTGTGGAAATCAGATCTGTTGGGTCTGAGACCTGGATTCTTGACCATTTAAAGATTTTCCCCATGATCTTTCAAGTTGCCTACATACCCCTTTATCCAATAGTTGCAGAATGTGAGTAGTGTGAGAAGGAAATGTCAGAAGAAAGATCTGGTTCTCCTTGGCCAGATCAATGGCCTCCTCTGAAATATGGGATCCATGGGAATCCAGTACTAAAATTATAGGCCTTGCAGGAGGTATACATTGTACGAAATGATTAAACCATTCCAGAAAAAGTTCTCCATTTATCCACCCTTTATGTGATAGTTTCACAATAGTGACAGAAATTACGTCTTTCAGAAGATCTTCTGACGTTCGAAAATCCTTAAATATCACCATAGGTGGCATCCAGTGGCCACTAGCATTGACACAGGCAAGCAATGTGCGATTTTCACCTCGATCAACAAACGTTCTGCTATATACATACTTCTTGCCAATTGCTGTAACGATCTTGGATGCTTTCACCACATATGAGAGCCCTGTCTCAAAGCAAGTCCATACTAGAACTGGACGATCTTGAACGCCTAGATCTGTGACTAATGCTTCTAATTTTTGATAAAAGTCAGTAATTATTGACCTATTTCCCATGGAAGACCTATAAGCAGCTATATTTTCAGGCACTCTTAAAATAAACCCATAACGTGTTTAAAATTTTTCCACCACCAGTCCCCTGCAGCTTGTTCTCCTTCATCGAAGGGATGTTTCCTACCAGTTGCTGTAGCCAGCTTATATGCCAGTTTTCGAATCTGAATTACAGTCAATCCGAATCTTAATTCCTGCATGGAAAGTATATAATTGCATATTCTTTGTTCCATTTGTACAGGTAATGTCTACAGGCCTACACATTCACCTTCAGTCCTGCTAAGAAAGTCTTTCAGGGTAGACCATGGCACTTCACATTGCTTTGATGCCTTGTAAACTGAGTACTTCTCCTCTTTTACCGACCTTGCTGCTGTAATAATATTTTGGTTGGCATATTTGCGATATTTTGGAGGCATCTAAAATGCAGAAGAAGAAGAAAACTGGTTAAGTTCGTGATAGCTTGGTTAATTCGTGATATGTAAATTTAATATATTATCTGGTTTGAAATGAAGTGCTCTATTTATACCACGTGCATACTACAACAAATAATTAAATATCCGCTTTTAAATAAGTTTATTAGGCAGTATTTACGAGGACTGTCTAGGGTGGCGTAAGATGGCAGCTAAATAGCTAAGATTTTTACTAGCGCAGCTAAGGCTATTATGTCTAAACTAACGAACGCAAAACACAAACCTTAATCAGAAAAATTTATTTATATCACATAAACAACTGTGCAAAATCAAAAAAATGTTACCTAGTTAATATGAGGAGTAACTTCCTGGCAGATTAAAACTGTGTGCCCGACCGAGACTTGAACTCGGGACCTTTGCCTTTCGCGGGCAAGTGCTTGGAAGATAGGAGACGAGATACTGGCAGAAGTAACGCTGTGAGGACCGGGCGTGAGTCGTGCTTCGGTAGCTCAGATGGTAGAGCACTTGCCCGCGAAAGGCAAAGGTCCCGAGTTCGAGTCTCGGTCGGGCACACCGTTTTAATATGCCAGGAAGTTTCATATCAGCGCACACTCCGCTGCAAAGTGAGAATCTCATTCTGGAAACATCCCCCAGGCTGTGGCTAAGCCGTGTCTCCGCAATATCCTTTCTTTCAGGAGTGCTAGTTCTGCAAGGTTCGCAGGAGAGTTTCTGTAAAGTTTGGAAGGTAGGAGACGAGATACTGGCAGAAGTAAAGCTGTGAGGACCGGGCGTGAGTCGTGCTTCGGTAGCTCAGTTGGTAGAGCACTTGCCCGCGAAAGGCAAAGGTCCCGAGCTCGAGTCTCGGTCCGGCACACAGTTTTAATCTGCCAGGAAGTTTCATATCAGTGCACACTCCGCTGCAGAGTGAGAATCTCATTCTGGAATATGAGGAGTAATCAGCACTTTGAAAACACGTGGGATTCTGCAGCGCGGAAGCGAAAGACAACTACCGCCAACGGAAGAAAACAATTCACAACTCACTGTGCTGCCAAGACCGCTAGTAGCACGGCGTGAAATGCCGCTGCAGGTAGGGGACATGTACTGCTGTCTGTGGGTCAGCGACTACTTGATAAATCCTGAAGAGGAATCAACAAAGTATCACCAAATAAGCAATGCCACGAACTTACCAATATTTACCCTACATACACTGCTGATGAGTACACGTTCTGAGTTGAGAGTATCGCCATCATCACAACATTTACGTGTACGAGAACTATCAGCTCACATTTACAGTACACGTATTGCCACTGACGAACATTAAACTTCAAAAATAATCTGCAAGCGCAGAATCGTTAATTACTTCCCCATTTTCACCTCTCGTTTTGCCTCACGGGTTTACTTGTTTCGTAGTCGGCATTTCGTGGTACGTGATCACAGCCGCGAATAATCGGCCGGTTTTCGCATCTTCCCTGCTTTCCTCCTGGCATTACAACCCTTCGCTAGCAAAAATGAAATGCTGCTTTTTCCGTTTCCATGATTTATACGACCCGCTGCTTATGAAAGACCATCTGACAGACGCGGGCGGCACGGTGGTCATTAGCTGCGCCATTACTCATCTAATAGCACTGCGGAAGTCGTGTCTCGGGCTCTCGCCTGGTAGGGCTGCCCCGCTGTTTGCAGACGCACAAGAAGCGGCCACCACACGCTAGTGCGATCACCTGCAGCAACCCACAAAAAAACTCACTCACAAACATCGTGACGGCAAAATCAAAATTATTCTAATTTCCATAAATAAGACAAATACCGCATCTATCAAACAGTAAACCAGTATCTCCATTACATTGTCAAACCATCCATACTTTTCTGATTCCTACTTATTTCTTCCATCTTATTTTTAACCTTACCCATACTTCCTTTTCTCTTGTACACCTTAATCTTCTCCCTATGTCATTTTCTCCTTTCTTCAGTCCATGTTGTTCATTATGTCTTTTTTATCCTCCCATGGAAGCCTTCTCGATTGGATACTTTATTAATACTCTTTTGTATGTATTAACAGTCTTTCGTATGTATCGGCCCACAGCCACTGAGAATTTATCGAGGGAAGGCATTTTCTTATGTAGGCTTTTCTTCAAGTAGCCACGTTATTACATATTTAGTGAGTAGCGTATTTCGTCTCCTTGCCCTCTATCAAGCTACAGCACCCTAAAAGAATTTGTATTGCATATAACGTGATACATTCCTCATATCTCTGTGGAGAAGCAACATGTATTGGTATTCCTAATAAAGATTTTACAGAGCCATAGTACGAGCGTAGTTACGTGCATAACTACGAGGTTATGCTGAAAAGTAAAGCCACCGAATTTTTTATGTAAAAACTCTTAAAGCTTTTTAAATGAAACTAACTTCTTTAACGATCTACATCTTCATTCTTCATGTCTATACATTTATTTTTCAACATAGTCATCATGGCGACGAACACGTTTTACCCAAAGCGAGACCAGTTTGTTGATACCGTCACGGCAGGATGTCTGACTTTGTTGACGAAGCTACAACCTCACATGTGCTTGCACTGCTTCATCACTACCAAAGTGAAGTCCTCGAAGGTATTCTTTAAGTTTTGCAAACGGATGAAAATATCTGTCGATCCACTTTATTTATTTATTCAATCGTATGGCTAGGGCCCCCCGTCGAGCAAGCCGTTCGCCGAGGGCCGGTCTTTCAATTTGACGCCACTTCGGCGACCTGCAATCGATGAGGATGATAGGATGATGATGATGACAGCACAACACCCATTCCCTGGGCGGAGAATACTCCCCGACCCAGCTGGGAATCGAATCCTGGACCCTGGCCCAGAGGATTGACAATCCGTCACGCTGACCATTCAGCTGCGGGGGGGGACTGTTGATCCACTGTGGACGTGGGACAGGGGTAGGTCAAATACTCTACTGGCCAATAAAATTGCTACACCACGAAGATGATGTGCTACAGATGCGAAATTTAACCGACAGGAAGAAGATGCTGTGACATGTAAAGGTTGGCGCCGGTGGCGACAACTACAACGTGCTGACATGACGAAAGTTTCCAACCGATTTCTCATACACAAACAGCAGTTGACCGACGTTGCCTGGTGAAAAGTTATTGTGATGCTTCGTGTAAGGAGGATAAATGGGTACCATCACGTTTCCGACTTTGATAAAGGTCGGATTGTAGCCTATCGCGATTGCGGTTTATCGTATCGCGACACTGCTGCTCGCGTTGGTCGAGATCCAATGACTGTTAGCAGAATATGGAATCGGTGGGTTCAGGAGGGTAATACGGAACGCAGTGCTGGATCCCAACGGCCTCGTATCACTAGCAGTCGAGATGACAGGCATCTTATCCGCATGGCTGTAACGGATCGTGCAGCCACGTCTCGATCCCTGAATCAACAGTTAGGGACGTTTGCAAGACAACAACCATCTGCACGAACAGTTCGACGACGTTTGCAGCAACATGGACTATCAGTTCGGGGACCATGGCTGCGGTTACCCTAGACACTGCATCATAGACAGGAGCGCCTGCGATGGTGTACTCAACGACGAACCTGGGTGCACGAATGGAAAAATGTCATTTCTTTCGGATGAATCCAGGTTCTGTTTACGGCATCATGCTGGTCGCATCCGTGTTTGGCGACATCGCGGTGTACGCACATTGGAAGCGTGTATTCGTCATCGCCATACTGGCGTATCATACGGCGTGATGGTATGGAGTGCCGTTGTTAACACATCTCGGTCACCTCTTGTTCGCATTGACGGCACTTTGAACAGTGGAGGTTACATTTCAGCTGTGTTACGACCCGTGGCTCTACCTTTCATCCGATCCCTGCGAAACCCTACATTTCAGCAGCATAATGCACGACCGCATGTTGCAGATCCTGTACAGGCCTTTCTGGATACAGAAAATGTTCGACTGCTGCCCTGGCCAGCACATTCTCCAGATCTCTCACCAATTGAAAACGACTTGTCAATGGTGGCCGAGCAACTGGCTCGTCATAATACACCAGTCGCTACTGTTGATGAACTGTGGTATCGTGTTGAAGCTGCATGGGCAGCTGTACCTGGACACGCCATCCAAGCTCTGTCTGACTCGATGCCCAGGCGTATCAAAGCCGTTATTACGGCCAGAGGTGGTTGTTCTGGGTACTGATTTCTCAGGATCTATCGACCCAAATTGTGTGAAAATGTAATCACATGTCAGTTCTAGTATAATATATTTGTCCATACCCTGCATTTCTTCTTGGTGTAGCAATTTTAATGGCCAGTAATGTATTTAAGAATCTAATTCGCCAGACAGCCGTGCAAATTGAGAAGCTATTCATGTTTTTTTCACTACCAGTTTCGGCAGTTCAATATGACAGCTTCATGCCCCATATACTCATCTAAAAAATTATCGATATTGACATACTAGGGCCATCTGTTTATGGATGTCGTGAATTCTCAAGTGCTTCCTTCGAAGATGTTATATCCTAGCCAGTAATGCCAACCGAGCCCGCTGCCAAAAAGGTTGGCAGCACCAAAGTCCGGACGCCGTCCGCATAAGCAGCGCCAGCGATACAGGAAATCGCCGCAAGTCTGCGCGCGCCACCGCTGGCTTCTGGCTTCTTAAGCGCTGGAGTCGCGAGCGCTAGGACAGTTCTGGATTCGCCGCTCAGTTGTATACTCGCCACCGAATTGTGTACCTGCTAGTCAGTTGTGTGTTCATTGCAGCAGAGTTGTTGTTTGTCGTCAGCCGACGCTGACCAAGCCGCTCCGACTCGAACTAGACAGATTTCTGTAGACCATGTTCACCACTGTGTTCTGTATCGTCGTTAATAAAGATAAGTACCGACTTTCATTTAATCCGAGTGTTTGGGTTTTCGTCTTTCTGTTCACTGTTCCAGCGGACCGGTCGGCCCGCTATTAAAAGTGTGGCGGTGACTTCGTAGGCCGTTTCTACAGCGAAGTGTTGTCGCTACGAAGGCCGCCACAAAAGAAGACCTGACTGTAACTGTAGTACTGGAGAATTCACGACATCCAGAAGCAGATGACCCCAGTATTCCAACACCGATAATTTCTGAGAGGTGAATACGGGGCCTTAAGATTCCATACTGAATTGCCGAAACTGATAACGAAAATAAAATAAATTCTCAATTTGCACGACTATTTGACGAAATTCTTTGGTAAATAAATAACATGGATGAAAATCGTTTGGCGACAAGCCGGAACTATGTAGAGGATGATCGACGACACTGATCTCAAGGTGTCTGATTGTTGCAGACGTCGTATCGCCCATGTGTGCTCTGGCATTGTCATGCTCCATGTGTGGACGAACTGTCCCAATTCGAAACTCGATTACAGCACGCTCTTCTCTGACACCCCGACGTAGTTACTTTGGACACCGCCACATTATACGCTACAGTTCGGAGCCCTCTGACGGCAGATAGCTGCAAATATGCAGACATGAAGAACAAAGATGTAGAATGTTAATAACGTCTGTTTTATTTCAAAATTTTCAACAGTTTTCAGATAAAAAAATATGAGGCATTACTTTTCAGCACGCCCTCGTATCTCAGACACGAAAGTCGTTTGATAAAAAAGAATAAATGCGACCCGCTTGCTAGTTTTGTAATTATGCCATCACAATACAAACCATATACTCTTTCCATTGTGCTAGCTCTTTCATCTATTGCAATATTTTCTAGCCGCTGTTGCTGTGCGGTTTCTCCAAGAAACTCGTTACCTTTTACTTACTTCTGTTTCTACTGATTTTGGTTCTGTGTCTATTGTTGTTATCATTGCTACTATTATCATTATCTGCTGTTCAAGTGCTACGTATTTTGTAATACTAACTCACAATGGATGTCTGTTTAGGCCGTTATCTCTCCATAAAAAAAAATAAATGCATACATAGGAAAGGTCACAAGCATATCACAACTGACACGGCACTGATAATTTTGTTATGTCGTTCAGAACTATCATACGCTACAATTCTGATTCTTAACCAGTAAATAAGGCACGGTTGTATGTCAGAGAACAAGTGCCAGCTATTAATATAATGCGTAGTGCTTTGGTTTCTCTGAAAACCGAAAAAAAGTCGCCTGGGGGTAATACCTTTGATTAGTAACCGTAACGTCCTGGGTCCCTCATCCGATCCCAGACAATTAAAGAATCGTTAGTTGTGGCTATTTACAATTTGTACAGAAACAAGATGGCAGTTATAAGAGTCGATGGACATGAAAGGAAAGCAGTGGTTGGGAAGGGAGTGAGACAGGGTTGTAGCCTCTCCCCGATGTTGTTCAATCTTTATATTGAGCAAGCAGTGAAGGAAACAAAAGAAAAATTCGGAGTAGGTATTAAAATCCATGGAGAAGAAATAAAAACTTTGAGGTTTGCCGATGACATTGTAATTCTGTCAGAGACAGCAAAGGACTTGGAAGAGCAGTTGAACGGAATGGATAGTGTCTTGAAAGGAGGATATAAGATGAACATCAACAAAAGCAAAACAAGGATAATGGAATGTAGTCGAATTAAGTCGGGTGATGCTGAGGGAATTAGTTTAGGAAATGAGACACTTAAAGTAGTAAAGAAGTTTTGCTATTTGGGGAGCAAAATAACTGATGATGGTCGAAGTAGAGAGGATATAAAATGTAGACTGGCAATGGCAAGGAAAGCATTTCTGAAGAAGAGAAATTTGTTAACATCGAGTATAGATTTAAGTGTCAGGAAGTCGTTTCTAAAAGTATTTGTATAGAGTGTAGCCATGTATTGAAGTGAAACATGGACGATAAATAGTTTGGACAAGAAGAGAGTAGAAGCTTTCGAAATGTGGTGCTACAGAAGAATGCTGAAGATTAGATGGGTAGATCACATAACTAATGAGGAAGTATTGAATAGGATCGGGGAGAAGTTTGTGGCACAACTTAACTAGAAGAAGGGATAGGTTGGTAGAGAAGAGAAGTTTGTGGCACAACTTAACTAGAAGAAGGGATTGGTTGGTAGGACATGTTCTGAGGCATCAAGGAAGGGATCACCAGTTTAGTATTGGAGAGCAGCGTGGAGGGTAAAAATCGTAGAGGGAGACCGAGAGATGAATACACTAAGCAGATTCAGAAGGATGTAGGCTGCAGGACGTACTGGGAGATGAAGAAGCTTGCACAGGATAGAGTAGCATGGAGGGCTGCATCAAACCAGTCTCAGGACTGAAGACCACAACAAACAACAAGTTGTGGCGGCCGAAGACTCCCGGTATAACGGGTCATCCTCATTCTACCAAAGGCCTGTCAAAGAGGGAGGGGGCGTGGACATGTTTTTGTGGCACCATCTTCCCGTTGGGGTGAAAAACTGTCCCAAAAATGGCGTGAGGCAATGGAAACCACTGCCCTAAAAACACATGTGTATCGACAGGGTAAGTGGTGTGTAACTGATAATATCATGGCGATCTCTCCATTAGTAAAAAAAATTACCGCTTATCTCCCACCTAAATCTCCGGGAGAGGGCCGCCAAATGGAAGTTGACATAAGAAAAAAAATTGAGTAACCAACGAAAGAGTAACAACCTACGAATCGGTGAGTGGAACGTTAGCAGTCTTCATGTGGCAGGAAGCTAGAAAATTTGAAACAGGAGAAGCAAAGGCTCAATATAAATATGATGGGGGTCAGTGAAGTGAAATAGGAAGAGGACGATAGTTTCTGGTCACATCAATATAGGGCAATATCGAGAGCAGCAGAGAATGGTGTAAAGGAGAAGGTTCGTGAGAAACAAGAGGGTAAGTCGCAGAGAGGTTTATGAACAGTTCAGTGACGAGATTATTCTCATTAGAATTGAATGCATCACGGTGTGGTTTACCACTGAAAATCAGAGAGCGTACCTTCCTGGAAGAGTCAACTAATAAATTAATTCCTTCTACTTACATCTCGAGAAAATCCCACGAAGATTAGAGAGATTTGAGGTCATACGGAGGCTTATCGACAATCGTTCTTCCCGCGAACTACTCGCGATTGGGACATGCACACAAAGTACCCTCCAACACACACGTTAAGGTGGTTTGCAGAGTACAGATGCTACTGAGTAGATGCAGGTATACATGCCGATGTCACAAGTAGAAAATAGAGATAAACACTTGAGGACACTAAATGGATGATGTAAAGGTAGACGGTGTAATAAGCATGTGTGATTTGAATGATGTAGTAGGGAAGCAAACTAAGTCACTGGCGTATATGGACTCGATAGTATGAATGAGAGAAGAGGAAGACTGAATACTACAATAAATTTCAGACAGAAATAGCGAATACACTGCTCAAACATGGCAAGAGAAGGAGGTATCCAAGAAAACGAACTGGAGACGAGAGAATGATAAACGAGCTAACGAGGTCCTAGTTCAGACCCTGACGGTCAAAGTGATGCCGACCGACCGCCACGTTAAAAAATGTCCAAATGTGTGTGAAGTCTTATGGGACTTAACTGCTGTCATCAGTCCCTAAGCTTACACACTACTTAACCTAAAATATCCTAAGGACAAACACACACACCCATGCCCGAGGGAGAACTCGAACCTCCGCCGGTACCAGCCGCACTGTCCATGACTGCAGCGCCCAAGACCGCTCGGCCAATCCCGCGCGGCCGCCACGTCATCCATCGCCCTGTAGCGTCCTGCAGATGCGGTACGGAGGGGCACGTCGTCCGTCGTCGGCAGATCGCTCTCCCGGTCGTTTCGCCGACTTTCCAGACTGTGGAGCCGGTGCTCTTCAGTCAAGAAGCACCGCATAGAGAGGCTGAGTGCGCCTCGTACCAGGCATCCCACCAACGAAAAATACCTGTATCGGGAATCGAAGGTGGGTCCTCCACATGGCATTCATCTACGCTACCTAGCTGTGGAGGTGGACATCATGGTGAGACAGAGACTAGGAAATCAGTTAGCGGAATGTAAGACGTACCCAGGAACGTATTCAGATTCTGATCGCAATTTATTAACGATGAATAGTAAACTGAAGATAAAAATAATCAGCCAAAAGAATCAACGTGGACAGAAATGAGATACTGAAGCAATCAGGAATGAGAGATGCATTTGAAGTTTCTCTAAGGCTGTAGATATTGCGATAGTGGCTAAAATGGCTCTGAGCACTATGGGACTTAACTGCTAAGGTCATCAGTCCCCTAGAACTTAGAACTACTTAAACCTAACTAACCTAAGGACATCACACACATCCATGCCCGAGGCAGGATGCGAACCTGCGACCGTAGCGGCCGCGCGGTTCCAGACTGTAGCGCCTTTAACCGCTTGGCCACCACGGCCGGCTATTGCGATAGTGAATACCTACGTAGTTAGTTCAGTAGAGGATGACTGGACTTCTCTAAAAACGGCAGCCACTGAAGCTGGACGGACAGATACAGGTACAAGGAAAGGAATAGGAGAAATTCTTACATTTGTCGAAGAACGATCCACAAAAATACCCATGAAAAGGAAAGAATACAGAAATTTAAGTCAGTTAGGAATGAAATCAGTAACAAGTGCAGGGAAGCCAAAGCGGATTGCTGCAGGAAGAATGGGAAGAAATCGAAGAGGAAATCGAAGAGTAAATGGTCATAGGAAAGACTATTTCAGCACATAGAAAAGTCAAAACAGTGTTCAGTGAAGCAGAGGCAGCAGGAGTGCAAGACTTATTCCGCTGTTAAAAGCAGAACAAAGAGCAGATACATGTGTAGAGTACACTAAAAGCCTCTGCACGGGAGAGAAACTGTCTGACAGAAGAAGAAACTGGAGTCGACAGGGGAGACGTACGGGATCCAGTACTACTCAGAGTTTAACGCAGCTTTGAAACACTAGCGGTCCCGTAAGGAGGAAATTATAGACAGCATTCCATCGGAATTCCTAAAATCATTGAGGAAAGTGGTAACCAAATGACTATTCAGTTTGATGTGTAGAGTCTATAGGACTGGCGATATGAAATCAGACTTAAGTAAAAACATCACCCACACAATTCCGCAGATGACTAAGCCAGATAAGTAAGAGAACTATCGCAAAGTCAGCTCAACATCTCATGCATCCAAGTTGCTGACACGAATAATATACAGAACTGTTATACGACGCTCTGTTTGGCTTTAGGAAAGGTAAAAGCAACAGAGAGGCAGCTCTGAACATTGCACTTGAGAACAGAACCAAAGCTGAAAATCAAGACACATACATAGGATTTGTCAACCTGGAAGAGGCGTTCAACAATGGTGCGAGAAGAAAATAGGAATAAGCTAAAGGGAAAGATGGGTAACACACAATATGTACAAGAAACAAGAGGGAATAATAAGACTGAAATATCAAGAAGAAAGTGCTCACGTTCGAAAGGGTGTAAGACAGGGATGCAGTTTTTTGCCTCTGCTGCTCAGTCTATACATCGAAGAAGCAATGGCGGATATAAAAGAAAGGTTCAAGGGTGAGGTTAATATTCAGGGTGAAAGGATATGAATGATAAGATTAGCAGATGAGGTTGTCATCCTCACTGAGTGTGAAGAAGAATTACAGGAACTATTGAATGGAATGAACAGTTGACTGAATACAGAACATAGATTCAGAGTGAACGGAAGAAACACGAAAGTAATGAAAAGGTGTAGAAATGATACTAGCGATAAACTTGACATGAAAATTGGGAACCACAAAGCAGATGAGGTTAAGGCATTCAACTACCTAGGAAGCAAAATACCACACATAGGACGAAGCAAGGAGAATACAAAAATAAGACTAGCACAGGCAAAGAGGACATTCATGGCCAAGATATTACTGGTATCAAGCTCAGGCCTTAATTTGCGGACGTATTTCTGAGAACGTACGTTTGAAGCACAGCATTGTATGGGAGTCAGTTGCGGACTATGGGAAAGTCGGAACAGAAGAGAATCTAAACGTTTTAGATGTGGTGCTACCAAAGAAAATTGAAAAGTTAACTGAACCGATATGGTAAGGAATGAGTAGGTTCTCTGCAGAATCGGTGAAGAAAGAAACATACGGAAAACACTGACAAGAAGAAGGGACAGGTGATAGGAACATGTGTTAAGACATCAGGGAACCACTTGCATGGTATTATAGGAAGTTGTGGAGGGTAAAACTTTTAGGGGAAGACTCATATTGAAATTTAAAAAATGGTTGAAATGGCTCTGAGGACTATGGAGCTTAACAAATGAGGTCATCAGTCCCCTAGAACTTAAAACTACTTAAACCTAACTAACCTAAGGACATCACACACATCCATGCCCGAGGCAGGATTAGAACCTGCTACCGTAGCGATCGCGCGGTTCCAGACTGAAGGGCCTAGAACCGCTCGGCCACACCGGCCGGCCATATTGGAATACGTCCAACAAATAACTGAGGGTGTAGGCTGAACTGCTACTTTGAGATGAAGGGGTTTGCGCAGGAGAGAAACTAGCCTTGGTCTATCAGTCAGATAAATCAAAAAAGAAAGAAAAAAGAGCATGTGGAAGCAATATTTAGAGGTACTATACAAGTGAAACTAACTTATGGGCAATAATGTCACTTTGAAACCAGTCAACTCCAAATCCGAAGGCCCAGTTGTCAATGAAGCACAATACTTAAAACTGAAAATACGTTTATTACTTGCACCGACGTACAGGGAGAAGAGAATTTACCTCCTCAACGGAGAATATAGCTATTTATGCAAACATCTAACACTTCAGAATGCTGGTAGAATACTGGCATTTATACAGACATCGAATATTCCAGAATATGCGACACTACAAACGTAAAATATTTTAGGATCATTCCAGAAAGGATAAATACTAAATAACTACTGATGGTAAGGTTATAACACGCCAGCCAGCGACGTTAACTGCTACGTCACACTGCACGTCTTAATCCATCCCCTGAAGTAACAGCGACCCACCGTGTCAGACGTTCCCATTGGGACCAACTACAGCACCTTGTCAACGGTCCTCCGTAGAGCAGAGCCGGCGGATCGTCGCAGTCTCGTCGTGTAGTTACAAACTCTTTGCTAAAACTAGCATCGAAGGTAGTGTCTCCTGCTGAAGCACCGCTATTGCCGAGTGTGCTTTTAGTTTCCTTGAACTTTCCATCGTCGATATGCGTCTCTATACTGGGGCTTGAGGCGGAGGAAATGTGCGCAGACGCAAGTTTTCTAGTAGTAATCTTCTGTGGTGCCATTTGAGACGTTTAGGTAGCCACAAAATGTTACAGTCCTGTCTCTGGTGAGCTACAGATATAGAAAAATCCCCATAAAACCGTGAAGATATTAAGAAAATTAAAATGTAATGAGAACCGATCGTCTTATTGAATGATAATTAACAGGTGTGGTTTAATCAAGCATTAAAATACGGGTGCCATAACACACATCGTCTGTCTATAACAGAAGCAGGCAGTCACTATAACAACCAGGTTTATTATCATAAAGTTTCAACATATGAAATACGGAAACGAACATTTAATAGAGTCTATAAAATTCTTCAGGATATGTGGTCACATTGTCAATATGCAAAATTCCTCCAACGTTTCGGTCACTGTTGCGAACAGTAAGCAAAAGACCCTAAGAAAGGCCATCTTCGACAGTGGCCGAAATGGAGGAGAAATTTTACGTATTGACAATGAAGAATTTTATGGACAGTGACAACGGCTGTAGCAGCCTATATTGGAACATTTAATAAATGGACAAGGTATTATAACAGTAAACTCTAACCTTGGCACAGGTGGTTGAGCACGATAAAAGCATAGTTTTGAGAATAAATCGTGGACATGTCCAGTGGCTGCAAGAATGGTTAGTGGGTTAAAGAAAAAAAAATCATGGAGCATATTTGAACTCCAGTCCGCACGTGTGTTTATTTTTCGATCCACCAGTGGCAAGAGTTTTTGTATTCATGCTCTGAAACTTGGCAAGAGTAATCCTGCTGGCCAGGTGTAGCAGACAATTACGAGTTCCATTCAGTAATAACTTTGTAAATAAGTTGAACAAACACCTACTCCTACCGATTTTGATATTATTAACTAATGGCGCCATGAAGTGAGGACGAAACAAAAAACCTCTCTCACTTCACGGCCAAAGTCTGTAGCTGGCGAACTGGAAAGTTTGCATTCTGCAAAGATTTAAAATGAACATTCTGCTGTGGCATAGCTGCCGAGGCAAACAGTAGTTCTCATGCTGCACCATCTCTGAAAGGTATAACCTCGCTTGGAATTTGATTTTTCCTGAAAGGATTCTTCCCAACGTCTTGGAAAATACTGTTTTTTTGACAGATTCTCTCTGAACTGCCCGGAGCTCGGGATTGGGTGAAGCGAATTCTTCTTTCGACTAACTGTGCTGGGAGACAGTCCCCAACACTGAAAACATATACGGCCTCTCCTCAGTCCCCAACACTGAAAACATATACTGCCTCTCCTAGCCCCTTTCAGTAAACATGTCGCCCCAGCCACTTTGGAAGTTTTCAGATCTGCAGGAAAATAGCAAGGCCCTCACCAAGAACAAAAATGGGAGAGAAGAAGCAATTAACTGGGCGGTCACTGGTAGTACTGAATATTATCTGCAGTTATGATGAAGCGTAATAGATCGACGACATTGACCAATGGGAAAGTGTGTCTAATTTCATGAAATATGTTGTGTGACAGTTTTGGGGTAAAGTTGTCATGTGAAACTCATAGTCGATTGACGATGGCTAATAGGAAACTCGTCGAAACGTTGCGAAAACACGACGCGACAACTTGGCTGAAAACCCGAGCTGCAAATTTAAACGCAGCCAAAACCTCTCAGACAAACAGAAGCTAAACGATGTCAAAGTCAGCCTAAGGAGGGCAATGCGTGAAGCGTTCAATGAATTCGAAAGTAAAATTCTATGTACCGACTTGACAGAAAATCCTAGGAAGTTCTGGTCTTACGTTAAATCAGTAAGTCGATCGAAACAGCATATCCAGACACTCTGGGATGATAATGGCATTGAAACATAGGATGACACGCGTAAAGCTGAAATACTGAACACCTTTTTCCAAAGCTGTTTCACAGAGGAAGACCGCATTGCAGTTCCGCTCTAAATCCTCGCACGAACGAAAAAATGGCTGACATCGAAATAAGTGTCCAAGGAATAGAAAAGCAACTGAAATCACTTAACAGAGGAAAGTCCACTGGACCTGACGGGTACTACAGTGGTACTCACCTGAAGATGGCCAGAAGACTCTGCGCCTAAATATCGTGGCAGGACGTTACTGACATCCGGCAGTTCTCCCGTGTTTTTATAGAACAATCAGTACGCCGGGAAAGCTTTAAACATCGCATTAAATGAGATTCCTTGGAAGAAAGACGGCGCAGCTGTTTCAAAATACTGTCGGGTAGGTTTAGAGAACGTGTATTCAAGGATGGAAAGATGTACCCTGTGCGCACTGTACTGTAGGAGCGATGTATCTTTGTAAATGCAGTTCGAAATGGCAATGTAACAAACTGCAGACTACGAAGTCGGTGGACAATGTATGGTAGGCCGCAGAACGAGTGCAATCGCTCCGTAGCATGTCTCCTCCACTCCCAATGGTTAGCGAACATGGCAGCAGTTGACGTACGATACAACGGATAATGCGCTCCGTAACCTGGTTCGCAGACTACCGATGCAAGTCAGCTACATCAGGCACGTGTCGCAAATGTAAAATGTCAGCATCTTCCAACAGCGCGTCAGATAAGATCGGGCAGTAGCGCAACAGGTGCTGGATGTTGGGTAAAAGTGTGCGGGGAAACCTTGAGTTGAGCCGTAAGTAGCGATGCCAGTTCTCAGCTGGGGGGGGGGGGGGGGGGGGGGGGCGCCTGACCTGACCCGCAGTCACGAGCATTCGCAGAACCTAACAAAACTCACCGCAGAGTCGAGGCGAGTATCTTCATCTGCTGACGCACGCGCGACCCGTCCTTCGACCTGATACGTCACAGCCGCACCTGTACCACGACACAGGTAAACGTTGCTCTTTCTGCGCTTCACAGGTTCATAATTAGGTTCCATAGAAGCCTACACTGAACTTGTGGTGCGCGTCAGACAAGAGAAATTTTGTCACATTCAATCCACAAAACTCCTTGCTCCAGGAGGTGCCACAGAAATCCAAGGGAATTATATACCGAACCTACTTTGTCCCCATATTGACATACGGAAGTGAGACATGGGTAATGCACAAAAGCGACAAAAGTAGAATACAGGCTAGTGAAATGAAGTTCCAGAGGAGCAGGTTGAGTGTAATAAGACGAGACAGATTGCGAAATGTGTATGTGAGGGAAAGACTAAAGGAGGAACCAGTACAGGACAGATAGAAAAATCAAGACTGCAGTGGTATGGACACATGAAGAGAATGGATGAGGGAAGAATTCCAAAGAGGATGTTTGATCTGCAACTGGAGGGGAAGAGGCCCACAGGAAGACCAAGAGATAGATGGGTGAAGGGAGTGAAGGAATGTGTGACGAGAAGAGGGGAGAACTGGACGAAGGTGGAAGAAGGGGAATGGTGGAAAGACAGAACACGATGGAGAGGCTTGTGTTCCCGACAGACCCAGCCAGAGGCTGGAAACTGTCCAAGATGATGATGATGAATCCACAAAACTAGCATTTCAGCGCAATTTTCGAATTAAAAGCCTATAACACAGCATTAAACCACTGATGTGAACCCAAGCAGATATCAACGAATGGGAGTTCTCTCCTGTGTAAATAGAAGCCGAGCGCGAGCGAACATCATTCGGCTGTGATCGCATTCGCTAGTGTTCTCTCCTGTTTTTCTCGCTGTCCGTCTATTATGGCTCTGAGCACTATGGGACTTAACTTCTGAGGTCATCAGTCCCCTAGAACTTAGAACTACTTAACCCTAACTAACCTAAGGGCATCACACACACCCATGCACGAGGCAGGATTCGAACCTGCGACGGTAGCGGTCGCGCGGTTCCAGACTGTAGCGCCTAGAAACTCTCGGCCTCCCCGGCCGGCTGTCCGTCTATTATAAAACCATCAAGATGCAGATGGTGCCTCTCCGCTTCGGCGTTGGCAGTACACAAAGCTTTCGGAGGCACTCTTGTGTAGTTCCGTTGTTGATATCAGTTTGGTGAGCGATGGAGTGATGTGAAGGGAATGTAATGAGTCTGTTAGGCGAGGTCTCTACATAACATCTTTTACAAATACGTTTTTCTTGTATTGCTCGCTTGTATGAGCTTTCCTCAGTATATTTTATCTGATGATGAAGATTACTCGAAACGCGCCGTAAATAAAGTTTTTAGCGACCAAGACGTTCCCTTGGAATTGGTTCAAATGGCTCTAAGCACTATGGGACTTAACAGCTGAGGTCATCAGTCCCCTAGAACTTAGAACTACTTAAACCTAACTAACCTAAGGACATCACACACATCCATTCCCGAGGCAGGATTCGAACATGCGACCGTAGCGGTCGCGCGGTTCCAGACTGAAACGCCTAGAACCGCCCGGCCACTACGGCCGGCTCCTTGGAATTACTACATGCTAAGTGTGGCTGGTGGCATCTCTTACAAATGGATGACTTCAACAGTCAAACGAAAAAATATAATGTTTGTTGTGACTTGGCAAGACAGCCAAGCCACTAGGAGAGGAAGCCGAAAGGCACGCGTTTAAGCTCACGCCGGCTGGCGTGAGGTCTGGAACAGTTAAAGGAATAGAGACTAGCAAAAAAGGTACGTAGCTTCTGGAATACTTAACTTTAATCCATAATTGGTGAACATCGGTCTGACGGTACATGCATCACAAGATAAATAGCAAATGATAATGGCGCCTTGCTAGGTCGTAGCAAATGACGTAGCTGAAGGCTATGCTAACTATCGTCTCGGCAAATGAGAGCATAATTTGTCAGTGAACCATCGCTAGCAAAGTCGGCTGTACAACTGGGGCGAGTGCTAGGAAGTCTCTCTAGACCTGCCGTGTGGCGGCGCTTGGTCTGCAATCACTGATAGTGGCGACACGCGGGTCCGACGTATACTAACGGACCACGGCCGATTTAAAGGCTACCACCTAGCAAGTGTGGTGTCTGGCGGTGACACCACAATGTTGCTGATACAAGAATACAAATGTCGTAGGTGCTCCTAGGGTTGCCGGCCGTTGTGGCCGAGCGGTTCTAGGCGCTTCAGTCCGGAACCAGGCTGTTGCTACGGTCGCAGGTTCGAATCCTGCCTCCGGCGTGGATGTGTGTGATGTCCTTAGGTTACTTAGGTTTAAGTAGTTCTAAGTTCTAGGGGACTGATGACCTCAGATGTTAAGTCCCATAGTACTCAGAGCCATTTGAACCATTTGAGCTCCTAGGGTCCTAGATATTCACACACAACTGACGAAGAAAAAGAAATATGGAAGAATATGAAACTATTGAGCTGATTAAAATTAAAAACAAACGAAAGACGTGTTCATTCCCATTGTTTGCCTTCGCAGTAGCTTTAATTAGCTACCTGATGTATCACAGCTATGTTGGAGATTTTTGATGATACATAAAAAACGTTTTACCTGGGATCACGATATCTGCCCTCGCTAACTTATGGTCCAGTCATATTAGCATTACCACCCCCTATGTTCGACCTCAATGTACAGTAGCCGGCCGAAGTGGCCGTGCGGTTCTAGGCGCTGCAGTCTGGAACAGCGAGACCGCTTGAGTCGCAGGTTCGAATCCTGCCTCGTGCATGGATGTGTGTGATGTCCTTAGGTTAGTTAGGTTTAAGTAGTTCTAAGTTCTAGATGACTGATGACCTCAGAAGTTGAGTCCCATAGTGCTCAGAGCCATTTGAACCATTTGAATCAATGTACAGTAACCACTCACAGACGGCAGGTGGCAGCACGGCAATGGAGGGTACATAAAGCGTGCCGGATGACGAGTAAACAGTGCAGTCGTTGTCGTAACGCGGAAATGGAGCGATTTATCTAACGTCCAAATGGGGATGCTCATTGACTTTCGGACGAAGGGTTGAAGCATTTCCGAAGTGGCTACGTTTCAAACCGTTCGCGTGCCGCTGTGGTTAAACTACGCTGTGCATGCCAAATGCCGCTATCCGAGGTGAATGTGGTGCACCAAGTATCTTAGACGACATCGATGAACGACGCCTGCTGAGATGTGTACGGGCGAACAGACGTGCAACTGCTGAGCCACTGATCGCCAATTTAAACAAAGGGACTGCCAACAGTATGTCGTCAACAGCAGTTCAGCGAGCGTTGCTGCGTACGGGCCTCCTCAGAAAGCACCTGGTTCATGCGCCCATGTTGACTGCTGTTCATCGGGGACGAAGGCTGGAATTTGCACGCTATTGCCGCAACTGGACGTCCACTCTGTGGCGGCAGGTTGCCTTTTCATATGAATCACGTTTCACAAGCTCAGACATGGCCCCGAATTGAACTGTGACCCGAATATAGCATAAACTTCCTTTACTTCACGTCTATTGTCACAAATTTTTTGTAATCAGACCACCGGTTTCGGTCTATATGACCATCTTCAGATCTGTTTTATAAAAACTTCTCTGAAGATGGTCATTATAGACCGAAATCGGTAGTCTGATGACGAAAAATTTGTAACCATTGTAAAGGAAATTTTAATCACGTTTCATGCTCCATCGGACAGACGGCCGCTGGTATGTAGGTCGTGAAATGTCTGAAAGAAAACGCCCTGCGTGCGTTACGGTCTGGGCAATGTTTTCGTGGCATTCCGTGGGCGATCTCGTCATTCTAGAAGTCACAATAGATTAACAAAAGCATTCAGCTATGCTTGGGGACCATGTCCACCCCTACCGGTTTGCAGTAGGGTTTTGGAGCATATATTGTATTCAAACATTATGAATCACCTCGAAGGGAACGATCTATTGATACGTAATCAGCATGGTTTCAGAAAACATCGTTCTTGTGCAACGCACTAAGTAATGGCCGCTATCGACAGGGGATCTCAAGTTGATTCCGTATTTCTAGATTTCAGGAAAGCTTTTGACACCGTTCCTCACAAGCGACTTCTAATCAAGCTGCGGACCTATGGGGTATCGTCTCAGTTGTGCGACTGGATTCGTGATTTCCTGTCGGGAAGGTCTCAGTTAGTAGTAATAGACGGCAAATCATCGAGTAAAATTGAAATGATATCAGGTGTTCCCCAGGGAAGCGTCTTGGGACCTCTGCTGTTCCTGATCTATATAAATGACCTGGGTGACAATCTGAGCAGTTCTCTTAGGTTATTCGCAGATGATGCTGTAATTTACCGTCTAGTAAGGTCATCCGAAGGCCTGTATCAGTTGCAAAGCGATTTAGAAATGATTGCTGTATGGTGTGGCAGGTGGCAGTTGACGCTAAATAACGAAAAGTGTGAGGTGATCCACATGAGTTCCAAAAGAAATCCGTCGGAATTCAATTACTCGATAAATAGTACAATTCTCAAGGCTGTCAATTCAACTAAGTACATGGGTGTTAAAATAACGAACAACTTGAGTTGGAAAGACCACATGGATAATATTGTGGGGAAGGCGAGCCAAAGGTTGCGTTTCATGGCAGGACACTTGGAAGATGCAACAAGTCCAGCAAAGAGACAGCTTACACTACACTCGTCCGTCCTCTGTTAGAATATTGCTGCGCGGTGTGGGATCCTTGTCAGGTGGGATTGAAGGAGGACATCGAAAGGGTGCAAAAAAGGGCAGCTCGTTTTGTATTATCACGTAATCGGGGAGAGAGTGTGGCAGATATGATACGTGAGTTGGGATGGTAGTCATTAAAGCAAAGACGTTTTTCGTCGTGGCGAGATCTATTTACGAAATTTCAGTCACCAACGTTCTCTTCCGAATGCGGAAATATTTTGTTGAGCCCAACCTACACAGGTAGGAATGATCATCAAAATAAAATAAGAGAAATCAGAGCTCGAACAGAAAGGTTTAGGTGTTCGTTTTTCCCGCGCGCTGTTCGGGAGTGGAATGGTAGAGAGATAGTATGATTTTGGTTCGACGAACCCTCTGCCAAGCACTTAAATGTGAATTGCAGAGTAATCATGTAGATGTAGATGTACACAGTTTGGTTTTTCCTCGGCTCGATGACATCTCCCAGCACACATGTCACACAGTGCATGTCACATGTAAGTGCGTAGCTCGAAGAGCACCTGGATGCCGTACTCTCGTGGCCACTAAATTCGCTGGATGTAAAACAAATCGAGAATCTGTGGGGCCATCTCGATCGAGCTGTACGCACCGTGGATCATCAACCGAGACACCTAACACTGCTGGCCACAGCACTGAAGCCGGCACGGCTGCACATCCCTGCCGTTACCTTCCATAACCTCACTGACTTTCTTCCTGCACGTCTCGCAGGTTATTTAGGCTTTTGACATGTGTTCACATTAATGGGACTGGGCAGTGTATATAGATTTTATGAAGCAGTCTATGTGAAAGGTCTTATGTACCACATTTCGCATTTCATTGATCAAATTTTTGATTTACGTACTTTATCTGAAACGGTTTACTCGCCAAGAAAAACGATGGTCTCTGATTAATTATTACAAGTTATGCTCATTACCTCGTGTTGTCTTCCGTTCACTCTAGTGTAAAGCAGACTTAAGGCTGCTGGCTTTCAAACTGTTGCGTACATAGTTCCGCGTAGTCAGCGCGTACACAACTTTCCCACTAGAGCGCGCCCCACTAAGCACAACAGCGCAGGCGCAGCGCTCGTCCGTCTCTGCATTACGAGATGGCGCTGTCATAGAGACGGACCAAATTCTGCTTCCGCCGATCGGCGTATTAATATGTAACGCAGCCAATGAGATTGCTGCTAACATAGAACCTGTTCTCCTCGCGGATCACACTCGCGCAGTGATACCTGAACGCGCGAGGTATTATAACGAGTGTACAGACCTCCAATTAGTTCACACTCGACCGCCACCTCACCTACTCTCCCCATCTCCTTACTATCCAAAACAAAGCTCACAACCGCCTCCGCCTCCTCTCCGGCCGGACGTGGGGTCTGCATCCTTCCACCATCCTTCACACCTACAAATCCTTGATCTGCCCCATCCTCTGTTATGCCAGCGTTGCTTGGATTTCCGCTCCTCCCCGGTTCTATAAAGTCCTCCAAATCCTCGAACGCCATGTGCTCCGCCTCGCCTTCTGCATCCACCTTCCGTCCTCCACGCGCATCCTCTACGACCTCTTCCCCTTCCCCCACCTTCTCCTTTTCCTTGAACACGTCCGCACACTATATATTGTCCGCCGCCTTGATCCCCCTCGCCCCCTGGTGTCTCCCTTCCTCTCCACCCCCAACCAGTTGACGCGCCTTTACCGTTGTGTCCCACCCTCTCTCCATCTCCACACCCTCCATCTCTTTTCCCAACACAACTTCCACCGTCTACCCCTCCCGGATGATGAGCTTCGCACTGACATCTACCCTTCCTACCAACTCTAACCCCATCTTCCTGCCTCCTCCTCAGGGCTCCCTCTCCTCCCCCTCCCTCCACCTGAGCGGCTTCCCCCTCCTACTCCCCCTCCATCTCATGTGCCTCCTTTCAGTGTCTCTGCGCTCCCTCCTGCCCTGTCTTCCCCCTTCCTCTTTCGCCCCACGTGTCTCCTGCCTCTTCGTGAACCCACTGATGCCCCTCCTCTCTTCATCCCGCCGCTTTCCCTGCTGCCCCACGCTCTCCCCTCCTTCTCCATCCTCTCTGCCCTTTCCCTCGGCAGGTCCCGCCTGGCAGTCTTATTCTTCGTAGTGTGTGCTCCAAGTGGGTTTTAAGTGTGTTGTTCCGGAGTGTTTTTACTACTGTGGCCGACTTTTAACGTGTGCATGTCCATTCAATGTCTTCTCTGAGTTTTGAAGACTCGCCAACTGTGTTTTTTAACTTTCTGGTGACTTTTAACTGTCCTCCATGAACGTCTCCGTGTTAGTCTATTTTTTACCTCCATTTTCTCCCATTTTTCTGTTTTAAGTTCCCCTTTCTCACCTTATGTATATAACATTTTATTCTTATTTTAAGTTGTTATTTCACTCGGCTGAAGAGCGGCGGATTGTGCCGCTGACAGCCCACCCCTGCCCATACGGGGCAGGGGAATGAAGTCACAATAAAGAAAAAAAACTCCGATTAGTCAGTCTGCATTAATCTGTACCAGTCTATAGTCAAGTTTCAGTCTGCGCCTAATAAGATTATCATATTCCTGTACATAGCCATGAAGATAAATGTATAGACACTTTGTCAAGTATCTGATATATGTGAAAATAAGATTAACATACCAAGACCAAAGGAACTTCAGATTGTCGATTGTAAAAAGCATCCAGAATCAAGTTACGTAATATCTATTCTTTTTATTATTTTAATAAATGTGTGTAAAAATTAATAAGTTCTGTTTAAAGTTGGTCATCGTCAATCTGCTACTCTAAGCGTGCAAGTGGCATTTCTATTGTCTGACCTAACGGCAGAAGATAAACACGCCACGGTAAGACCACGAAACATATTGCTGACACTCGCCTACTTCGTTAGAACGACAAGTCAAATACTCTGATGGGACTGCTACGGTCGCAGGTTCGAATCCTGCCTCAGGCATGGAAGTGTGTGATGTCCTTAGGTTAGTTAGGTTTAAGTAGTTGTAGGTTCTAGGGGACTGATGACCTCAGAAGTTAAGTCCCATAGTGCTCAGAGCCATTTTTTGAACAGGGAAACAATAGATTCCTACAGCACGTAATTACTTAAAAACAACAACACAGCTTCCGAGATATTCATTTCTAAACGCACACTACGTCTTCACTGTAGAAGCCACGGAAATCTCACAAGTCCACAAGTCGGCACTGCAAAGTATTTCTATCTGCCGCGACCAAGCGCAAACCGCTCCACACTTTGCAAGTCTCTGCCGCCGACTCCGCGTCCGTAACGCCGTCGCGTTCAGCCCTTCCCTTGTCCTGTGCCGTACCCCCCACAACTCTCTCCCGAACTCGCTTCCATCCAGTCTCCCCTTTCACGAGCGCTGTGACTGGCTAGAGCGCTCGCGCCATGTCTTCAAACCAACACACCCACACAAACAAAATGAAACACATTCGGAATACTTGATTTACATTTAAATAACTTGAAATTAAATAAACATTCCTACCGCTGGACCATAAACACGCTCTTACACATATTATTAGATACATAAACAAATTAAATAATCATATATCAAAGGAATAGGTAGGCCAGTCTCTGTGCTTTCTAACACACAGTAAATATTTAACCAATTTCTTCATGAATAGTATATATCAAATACAAACAAAGACATAGGTGAATAAATATACAGGGTGATCAAAAAGTCATTATAAATTTGAAAACTTAATAAACCACGGAATAATGTAGATAGATAAAAATTGACACACATGCTTGGAATGACATGGGGTTTTATTAGAAAAAAAATTAAAAAAAAACAAAGTTCACAAAATGTCCGACAGATGGCGCTGGACAGCAAAACTTCTACCGCGGCGGGTGAGAGGTACGCCGATATGTTACAGAATCGCATCATCCCCAGCCTGTCTGTTAAACACCTGCTGGAACGTACGATGTTTATGCAGGATGGCGCTCCACCCCATATTGCCAGACGTGTCAAAGATCTCTTGCGCGCGTCGTTTGGTGATGATCCTGTGCTCAGCCGCCACTTTCGTCATGCTTGGCCTCCCATGTCCCCAGACCTCAGTCCATGCGATTATTGGCTTTGGGGTTACCTGAAGTCGCAATTATATCGTGATCGACCGACATCTCTAGGGATGCTGAAAGACAACATCCGACGCCAATGCCTCACCATAGCTCAGAACATGCTTTACAGTGCTGTTCACAACATTATTCCTCGACTACAGCTATTGTTGAGGAATGATGGTGGACATATTGAGCATTTAATGTAAAGAACATCATCTTTGCTTTGTCTTACTTTGTTATGCTAATTATTGCTATTCTGATCAGATGAAGCGCCATCTGTTGCACATTTTTTGAACTTTTTTTTTAAATTCTAATAAAACCACATGTCATTCCAAGCATGTGTGTCAATTTTTTCCTCTCTATTTACATTATTCCGTGATTTATTCAGTTTTCAAATTTATACTGACTTTTTTATCACCCGGTATTTTAAGCATGCTGCTACCGTTTTTTCGTGTAACTGTGGAGTACTTATGGCCTGACGCGATCGATAGTAATCGGCCACTTTGACCTCCAATAACTCATGTGTTATTCAAGTTACATGCCTGTAATTCATACCAGTTTAGGTTTACACTAACAGCTTTCTAAAGACATGGCGATCGACAAAATCGGATGAAGCGTTTATATTTTGTAAATTCGTTGCTGGGTGTTACTAGTATAATTTACTGTCAGATACTAAACTTTAAACTAATAAAGATATTGAAAATCTGATTACACCATCAGAATCATCGTGCAAATAATAGTGTTGTACATGTTTCTTTTTGAGGTATCGTGATTCATCTGGCTACTACTAATTTCTATACGAACTATGAAATGTCTGTCATTAAGTTTTCACAAAGTCCGCCATCTTTGGCCCTCCCGGCGCACAGCGTCACCAAGGAGTTCCCAGCCACGTGCTCGATGGACCCCTCTCGTCTGGCTAACATGTTGCTCCGCGTGTTTGCTGCCGGGCCCCGGCTGGCCGAGCGGCCCGTGCGGCCACAGCTTCCTCCGAACTACGAATATTTTCAGGGCGCCACGACTCGCCTGTTACCTCACAAGGCTCGGTATTTAACTATACAAAATTTTATTGTACAATGTATGATGTGATGAACTGACGATAAAGTGAACCACTACTTATTTTGCGAACGGAACGTGTAGTACAATATTCCATCCATATAGTCTCGTGTGGGGAATTAATTTATTTCGAATCTCTTTGTTCAAATAGAGTTAATCGTGGTTATGGGACTAAAAAATTCCAAAGCAAGCGAAGTGTCGGTTCTAAGTACGTCACTACTAGTTAATCGCCGGCCGTGGTGGCCAAGCGGTTAAAGGCGCTACAGTCTGGAACCGCGCGACCGCTACGGTCGCAGGTTCGAATCCTCCCTCGGGCATGGATGTGTGTGATGTCCTTAGGTTAGTTAGGTTTAAGTAGTTCTAAGTTCTCGGGGACTGATGACCTTAGAAGTTAAGTCCCATAGTGCTCAGAGCCATTTGAACCATTTTTGAACTAGTTAATCTAAACGTAAGAGCTCATTACTAAAGACTTCGCACCAGACAAGAGCATCAGTAGGAGCTACTTTAATAGTACGTACCAATGAGAAACTTTCTTTAAATATTTCAGTGACCAATCTAAGAGCTGAGATACTCCAAAAATAACTAATTAATTAAGTTAAAGTGCAAGGAAGTTACTGTTCTCTACTCAAATGAAAGTCGCAAAAACGCAGTATGGAATGTATTACAACGTAAGATTACATCCACCTTTCAGATTCAAGAGCAGAATAAAAGTGATTCACTTTATAGCAGTCGTAATATGTTGTTGTTGTAGCTTTCAGTCCGAAGACTGCCGGCCGGTGTGGCCAAGCGGTTAAAGGCGCTACAGTCTGGAACCGCGTGACCGCTACGGTCGCAGGTTCGAATCCTGCCTCGGGCTTGGATGTGTGTGATGTCCTTAGGTTAGTTAGGTTTAAGTAGTTCTAAGTTCTAGGGGACTGATGACCTTAGAAGTTAAGTCCCATAGTGCTCAGAGCCATTTGAACCATTTAGTCTTGTGCGAGCCTCTTCATCGCAGAATAACTACAGCAACCTACATCTTTCTGAGTCTGCTTACTGTATTCACCTCTTGGTCTCCCTCTACAATTTTTACCCAGCACACTTCCCTCCAATACTAAGCTGGTGTTCCCTTGATGTCTCAGAATGTATCCTATCAACCTAGCCCTTCTTTTGGTCAAGTTTTGCCACAAATTTCTTGTCTTCCCAATTCTATTCAGTACTTCATCATTAGTACTAATCTTCAGCATTCTTCTGTAGCGCCACATTTCAAAAGCTTCTATTTTCTTCTTGTCTAAACTGTTTATTGTCCATGTTTCTTTTCCATACATGGCGACACTCCAGGCAAATAGCTTCATAAAACACTTCGTAACAGTTAAGTCTATATTCGATGTGAACATATCTCGCGTCTTCAGAAATGCTTTTCTTGCCGTTATCAGTCTACATTTTACATGCTCCCTACTTCGACAATCATCAGTTATTTTCGTGCCCAAACAGCAAAAACTATCTATTGCTTGTGACGTTTCCTAATGTTATTAAAAAAATGGTTCAAATGGCTCTGAGCACTATGGGACTTAACTTCTAGGGTCATCAGTCCCGCCGGCCGTTGTGGCCGAGCGGTTCTAGGCGCTACAGTCTGGAATCGCGCGACCGCTACGGTCGCAGGTTCGAATCCTGCCTCGGGCATGGATGTGTGTGATGTCCTCAGGTTAGTTAGGTTTAAGTAGTTCTAAGTTCTAGGGGACTTATGACCTCAGATGTTGAGTCCCATAGTGCTCAGAGCCATTTGAACCATTTTTTTCATCAGTCCCCTAGAACTTAGAACTACTTAAACCTAACTAACCTAAGGACACCACACACATCCATGCCCGAGGCAGGATTCGAACCAGCGACCATAGCGGTCGCGCGATTCCAGACTGTAGTGCCTAATGTTATTACTTCAGCATCATTTGATATAATTCGACTACATTCCTTCATCCATGTCTTGCTTTTGTTGATGTTCACCTTATATCCTCCTTTCAAGACACTGTCCATTCCCCTCTTCCAAGTCGTTTGACAGAATTACAATATCACCGGAAAACATCGAAGTTTTTATTTTTTATCCTACTCCAAATTTTTCTTTGGTTCCCTTCACTTCTTCACAATGTACATATTGAATAACATCGGGGATGGGCTACAGCCAGTCTCAGTCCCTTCTCAGACACTGCTTCCCTTTCATATGACGGCCGCCTGGGTTCTGTAAAAGCTGTAAATAGCTTATCACTCCATGTATTTTACCCCTGCTGCCCTCAGAATTCGAAAGAGGGTATTCCAGTCAACATTGTCAAAAGCTGTAAGTATATAAATGCCGTAAACATAGGTTTGCCTTTTTTTAACCTATCTTCTAAGAAAAGTCGTGGAGTCAGTATTGCCTCGCGAGTTCCCACGTTCCTCCGGGATCCAAATTGATCTTTTCTAAGGCCTGATTCTACCAGTTTTTCAATTCTTCTGTGAAGAATTCATGTTTGTATTCTGCAACCATAACTTATTAAACTCATTGCTCAGTAATTTTCGCACTTGCTGCTTTCTTTGGCATTGAAATTACAGTCTTCTAGAAATCTGACGGTATTTGGCGTATTTCATACATCTTGCACACCAGATGGAAGATGTTTCTCAAGGCTCTCTCTCCTAAGGCCATCACTAGTTCTGACGGAATTTCGTCTACTCTCGAGGCCTTGTTTCGACTTATATATTTCAGAGCTTCGTCAAATTCTTCTCAAAGTATAGTATCTCCCATCTCATCTTCATCTATGTCCACTTGCCTTTCTCTAATATTGCTTTCCTGATAAGATAGCTTTAGTACAATTCCAGCGATAGCAAACAGGTATTACAAAGACCAAATTATACATTCCATGACTACTTTGTGTACAAGATTATCATGACGGAGCACAGTGCGTTATGGTAGCATAATATAAACAGCATTTCCATAATCGGATCGGATGCATTACAGCGAGATTAAAAAAATGAATTTTTTTATTGAAATCATTAACATATTCGAATTTTTAAGCCACCAAGAACAGCTACGTTAAAAGAACGAAAATTTCAGATTGATGTCCCTGCCAGAGATAGTATTTCGGTTTTAAAAATAGTGTACTATGAGCAAATACATTGATGAGCCAAAATATGATGACCACTTACCTTATTGATCGTTTATCCATCTTTGGAACGAAATACATCACTGATTCTGCGTTTCAGGGATCCGACAGTATGTTGATAGGTTTGTGGAAGTATCTGTCATTAGATGCCTACTCACAGGTCATGTAATTCGCATAAATAATGGGCCGCTGATTTGCATCATTGGCCGGTAGGCCCCTTACGGAGCAGGTCAGGCCCCCTTGGTGCAGGTCTTATTACATTCGAAGCCACACTGGGCGACCTGCGCGCCGGATGGGGATGAAACGATGATGGATAGAACACAACACCAAGTCCCTGAGTGGAGAGAATCCCCGACCCAGACGGTAATCGAACCCGGGCCTGTAGGACGGCAATCCGTCACGCTGACCACTCAGCTATCGGGGCAGACTCGTACGCGGTGATGGCTCCCGATAACAACCCATATGGGTTCAAGAGGATTTACACCAGGTGAATTTGGTCATCGAGATATCAAACTGAGTTCAATACAATGCTCCAATGCTCCTCAAACCACTGTAGAACGGTTCTGAATCCGAGACACGGACAATTATATCGCTGAAAGGTGTCATCGCCGTCAGTGAAGACATCAAACATGAAAGGATGCAGGTGGTTCGCAGCTGTCGGCGTGCCTTCGATTACTACCAAGGTCGCATGCAATCACAGGAGAAAGACTCCCATAGGACAATACTTCTCCCATCCGCCTGCGTCCGTGGTCCGCTGCACGTTTAGAGCCGCCGTTCACGTCGATGACAGTGTTTGTGGAGACGACCATCGACCTAGTGCAGCAAAAATTTGATTCTCCCGAAGAACAGACACGTTTCCATTGGTCGACGGTCGAATCCCGATAGGTCCCTTCGCACTGTAATAGTAATTGATGATGTCGTTGGGTCTGCAAGTGAAAGCGTAGTAGTGTTCTGCTGCGAAGCTTCATGTCCAACAATGTACTATGAAGGGTGATCTACGAAACGCTTGTTCGTGCACCAGCACTGCGCTCTTTCGGCAGAGATGCCACAGATCACCATATGTCCTACTTTACAGAGCAGACAAGCCTCCGAACCCCACGTTCTATGAAGAATCGTGGACGTCCAACCATTTGGCGCCTTAGTGGTAGTCTCACTATCCTTCTATCTCTTCCCGTAGATGCTCATGACAGTAGCACGTGAACATTCGACCAGCTTCGCCGTTTTCGAGATACTCATTCACAGGCTGTGCGTAATTATAATCTGCCCTTTATCAAAGTCGCTTATCTCAGTGGATTTCCCCTTTTGCAACCCATGGCTTCGCTAGGGTGATCCCCCGTCAGTGTCTGCCCCGCATACATACTTTTGTTACTGCGTCACCACCGGGCGGATCCAGCGTTGAGGTGGTCAGTGGCCATAATGTTTTGACTTATCAGTGTACATTTATTAGGCAGATGCAAGAGAACAAAATGAATGTACAAACAAAACAAATTTTACCTGTACTTCATTCAGTGCTTTCCCAAATAATGAGCCTTAAAATTAAAGTAATAAATAATCTTAGTGCCTAAATTGGTTTTTTCCTTCACTTGGTACTAATACAGTTCCTTATAATAAAAATGAGCCAGCCGAAGTGGCCGCGCGGTTCTGGCGCTGCAGTCTGGAACCGCGGGACCGCTGCGGTCGCAGGTTCGAATCCTGCCTCGGGCATGGATGTGTGTGATGTCCTTAGGTTAGTTAGGTTTAACTAGTTCTAAGTTCTAGGGGACTAATGACCCCAGCAGTTGAGTCCCATAGTGCTCAGAGCCATTTGAACCATTTTTGATAATAAATATGCTCATGAGACACTGTCTTAATACCTTTCGATACTCAGCGAAGCCGAAAAGTTAAGCCGGTCTTCTGACGTCAATGTTCATGTCTCCTCTCTGCTCATGTTCAGTTGCAAAACAGAGCCTCTTTCTGCTGCTGTTTGTGATTGTGAACCGCGTCTACTTTTGATCATCAGATTATGGCGTATGCTGGACTCGGCCAGAAATGGAACTGGGTAGTAAGAACAACAGATGCCCAAGCGTTTAGCAAAAATAGCATTTTTGGCGCGAGTCGGGAGAGGCACTAGCCATTTATTTTAGTGTAGTTGGCAGGCAGCGAATGGTGCGGCGGAAAGAGCACAGAGCGGTAATCCAAAGGTCGTGGCGCCGGGTCCCTACGTTGTAACTTCTTTTTTTCAATTCTTACGTTACTCTCACAGCAAATAGACCGATAATGAATAAAGTAACCCACCTGTATACAGCTCCGTATGCTATAACCTTTCCTCGAAAATTACTGCTAACAGTTTAGATATGCCTACAACAGAGCACAGCATTGGCTCCCCTGAAGTGACATTTCAAAAACGGCGAATGAGCACCTGGCGAAATAGAAGAAAGTAGACATTACTTCCTACAGACGTGGGAATCCTACAGCAGCCCTCTCCAAAAACGTTTTGAGCGATATGATTAACAGTTTTAAACATGGCTGATTCTCAGCAACCGTATACAGTTTTCCAACAGAGGAATTTTACGGCCAATCTGTTGCAAATAACACTATCAAATAATACACAGAAAATTAAGCACGGCAAAACAACACATTAACCAAGATGACAACTGTCATGACGTACAAAGGTTTCTTACGTAAAATTTCATTGCGAGAAAGTAATGGTCAGAATTCAAAGCAGCTATGCTCAAGTCAAAAATAAAATAAAATAGGTTCCAGCCTTGTATCATATGCCTAGCTAGGAACAACATCTGACCAAGCCCCTAACACGCCGTAGCGGAGAAGCGAGGCAACTGTCCCCCAATTGAAGCAGCTGATCGCCGCCATTTGCAGGGATGAATCCTAGTACTGGGGTTGTGATTTGAAGTATATGAGACGCAACAAGAGCACATTGAAGCACAAATTAAACACATGTTTCTTTTTAAAAATAATACTGAGTATTCGAGTCTATTTTAAAAGTATACTTAAATGAATGAAGTTTCCTAATTTCCGAAATACGTCTGCATAGAGACGCGAAATTTAAGAATGTACGGCTCTCTCCTGACAAGGTGGAGCGAGTTTACATCGAGCTATTTGCATTATATAATTAAATGAAACTTTTAAAGTAGCAGACAGTACGATTATTATTTAATTCACATAATTTTCCTGTAAGGTCCTGTTTGCTTTTTGCCGACTACTGCGTACATTTTGCACGCTTACTTTTGTTTAGCACAGTATTTTCTACACTCAAAATTTGGTATGATTAATTGTAACAATCCGTATCACTTTAAATACCGTAGGAATTTCATTCGCACATTAGTTTTTAATACTGACAGCACCTCTGAAAGTGGTTGAGTTTGCAACATTTGATCAAATATTTGACCATTTACGAAGTATAATCACCACCTGACTACACATGTTAAGTATCTAAACGCAATTTTTCGACCTACCTCTGATTCATACGTAATATATATTTGATTAAAAGTCTAAATACGTATCATGTGCCTAGTTCTTCATTCAGTTCAACTTAGTACATTAACCCTGTTAGTATTTTTAGTAATTTATATGCAAATACGATATAAGTACTTGACATGCAACAAAGTGCCTTTGTCTGTAATCTAACACTGTAACTTTTTGCGTATGTAACTTGCAATTTTTGTAGCAGGAAGTTTATTAGATACAGTATAAGGTGTAAATATAGACATCAGGTTAGGATATAGAACAATCTGCTGTCACCTACATTTAGCATTTGCATTAATTGCCTTTGCAAACACTATACCTTTTTCAAATGAGTTGGAAATCCAAATACTGTCGGTTTGGCATCGTCCCTCAGTTGACGTCTATTTACATAATTTTCCATGTAACAATTCTGTTCAAAATGAAGAGAGCACAGCAAATGATTTGCTGTCGGTTGGAAGTTCTCTTTCTGAGTAGCAACAATCTATTTCCGATTTAGAAAATCATTTGTAAGGGGAAATCTAAACAAAAACAAACGCTCATGATGTATTATTTCTCCATGAAAATACTGTATACAAGTAATAGAAAGTAACAAACAACCAGAAATGACTGACTTGTGAAATGTAACATTGTTTCCGTCTTCGTCTTTGCTTCCATTCTTACTGTTACAATTAAAAGCGCACACGAACGAACCATGTTTACGCACTGTTTCCCTGCAAATGGCGGCTTCTGTCACGTTCAATGTGGGGACGCGACACTAGCGCCAAAGCGCGGTATAGTTTTTATTTAGTAAGTCTATGCATCTGACTGATCGACCCTGTGGCTTACATTGCTGCCACGAAAACAATACAAGTAGCGGCACCTATCGGGCGCGTACAGTGACATGTGCCCATTTGAAACATTTTAACAGACAGGCGTGACGGCCTGGCAATAGGTAGGCCACTAGCAGGCATATTATCCGATATTTTCATCATTTCGCTCGAAGAGAAATCTTTAATAATTTTTCTGCTGCTGATCAGCGTATTTTGTTATATACTCGGTACGTGGACGATATTTTCACCATGTGCAGTGGTTCCCGGGAAGGAATTCAGCTTCATATAAAAATCCGCTTCACTTGTGAATTAGAAAATAACTACGTCAGCTTAATTACTTGGACATCAGTATTGCCACTGACGGTGACAGACTTTCTTTCAGTATTTTTTGAAAATCAACTAACACAGATCAAATTGTGCCAGCTAGTTCAGTGCATTCTCACTCCCGTAGAAAAGCATTTTTCCATTCTGCCATTCGTCGTACAATTTCTGTACCTGACAAGCTCAATGAAGAGATGAGTATAATAAAAAAATATTGGATTTAAAAACGGCTGGGCTTTCTCGATAGGTGACAAGATCTTCGGAATTAAAACTCACGCTTAAGTGACCACTTTACGCATCATTGCTGTTTCTGACAGTAACCGGCACAAAAATGTTTTTTCGGTTCCATATCCAGTAAATGATTCTTATAAATTAGTCTTCTTCTTATAAAAAAAAAATACTGATGCAAAGTTACCTTCTCCACTAGCAATAATATGCATAAAAATCTTATTCACAGTCTCAAGGCCACACTTGCTCCTATTCACAATTCAGGAGTGTATAAAGTCAATTGCGATACGTGTCCCGCTTACAATTGTTTATGTCAGCGGCAAGAAAAAATCAATGCCTTCTCTGCGCGATAGCAATGGAGATTCTACCGAAGACAGTGCTGCCAAAGCAGAGTTACTAAACACATTCTTCTGAAATGCCTTCACAAAAGAAGACAGCTGCCAACACGAATAACTTAGAAGTAAATATCCTCGGAGTAGTGAAGCAACTTAAATCACTTAATGAAACAAGTCTTGTGCTCCAGACTGTATACCAATCAGGTTCCTTTCGGAGTATGCTGATGCATTAGCTCCATACTTAACAATCATATACAACACTTCGCTCGATGAAAGATCCGTTCCCAAAGACTGGAAAGTTGCACTAAATTACAGGCCCATATCATTAACGTCGATACGCAGCAGGATTTTGGAACATATTGTGTCCGAACATTATGAATTATCTCAAAGAAAACGGTCTATTGACACACAGTTAAGATAGGTTTAGAAAACACTGTTCTTGTGAAACACAACTAGCTCTTTATTAGCATGAAGTACTGAGTGCTATTGACAAGGGATTTCAGATCGATGCCGTATTTCTGTATTTCCGGAAGGCTTTTGACACTGTACCACACAAGGGGCTTGTAGTGAAGCTGCGTGCTTATGGAATATCGTTTCAGTTATGTGACTGGACTTGTGATTTCCAGTCAGAGAGGTCACAGTTCGTAGTAATTGACGGAAAGTCATAGAGTAAAACAGAAGTGTCCTCTGGCGTTCCCCAAAGTACTGTTATAGGCCCTTTGCTGTTCCTTATCTGTATAAATGATTTGGGAGACAATCTGAGCAGCCGTCTTAACTTGTTTGCAGATAACGCTGTCGTTTATCGACTAATAAAGTCACCAGAAGATCGAAACAAATTGGAAAACGATTTAGAAAAGATATCTGAATGGTGCGAAATATGGTAATTTACCCCAAATAACGAAAAGTATGAGGTCATCCACATGAGTGCTCAAAGGAATCCGTTAAACTTCGGTTAAATGATAAATCAGGGAAATCTAAAGGCCGTAAATTCAACTAAATACCTACTAATTACAGTTACGAACAACTTAAACTGGAAGGAACAGATAGAAAATGTTGTGGGGAAGGCTAACCAAAGACTACGTTTTATTGGCAGGACACTTAGCAAATGTAACAGACCTACTAAGGAGACTGCTCAAGTACGCTTGTCCACCCTCTTTTAGAATACTGCTGCACGGTGTGGGATCCTTACCAGATAGGATTGACGGAGTACATCGAAAAAGTTCAAAGAAGGGCAGCACGTTTTGTATTATCGCGTAATATGGGAGAGAGTGTTACTGAAATTATACAGGATTTGGGTTGGACATCATTAAAACAAAGGCGTTTTTCGTTACGATGGAATCTTCTCACGAAATTCCAATCACCAACTTACTCCTCCGAATGCGAAAATATTTTGTTGACTCTGACCTTCATAGGGAGAAACGATCACCACGATAAAATAAGGGAAACCAGATCTCGTACGAAAAGATATAGATGTTCGTTCTTTCCGCGCGCTAAACCAGATTGGAATAATAGAGAATTGTGAATGTGGTTCGAAGAACCCTCTGCCATGCAATTAAATGTGATTTTCAGAGTAACCACAGCTTAGTGAACGCATTATTGTGGCCAAGATAGATACGAAGCCCACACTTACTACAGTAGTACAAGTTTATATGCCAACTAGCTCTGCAGATGACGAAGAAATTGAAGAAATGTATGATGAAATAAAAGAAATTATTCAGATAGTGAAGGGAGACGAAAACTTAATAGTCATGGGTGACTGGAATTCGAGTGTAGGAAAAGGGAGAGAAGGAAACGTAGTAGGTGAATATGGATTGGGGCTAAGAAATGAAAGAGGAAGCCGCCTGGTAGAATTTTGCACAGAGCACAACTTAATCATAGCTAACACTTGGTTTAAGAATCATGATAGAAGGTTGTATACATGGAAGAACCCTGGAGATACTAAAAGGTATCAGATAGATTATATAATGGTAAGACAGAGATTTAGGAACCAGGATTTGAATTGTAAGACATTTCCAGGGGCAGATGTGGACTCTGACCACAATCTATTGGTTATGACCTGTAGATTAAAACTGAAGAAACTGCAAAAAGGTGGGAATTTAAGGAGATGGGACCTGGATAAACTGAAAGAACCAGAGGTTGTACAGAGTTTCAGGGAGAGCATAAGGGAACAATTGACAGGAATGGGGGAAAGAAATACAGTAGAAGAAGAGTGGGTAGCTTTGAGGGATGAAGTAGTGAAGGCAGCAGAGGATCAAGTAGCTAAAAAGACGAGGGCTAGTAGAAATCCTTGGGTAACAGAAGAAATATTGAATTTAATTGATGAAAGGAGAAAATATAAAAATGCAGTAAATGAAGCAGGCAAAAAGGAATACAAAGGTCTCAAAAATGAGATCGACAGGAAGTGCAAAATGGCTAAGCAGGGATGGCTAGAGGACAAATGTGAGGATGTAGAGGCTTATCTCACTAGGGGTAAGATAGATACTGCCTACAGGAAAATTAAAGAGACCTTTGGAGATAAGAGAACCACTTGTATGAACATCAAGAGCTCAGATGGAAACCCAGTTCTAAGCAAAGAAGGGAAAGCAGAAAGGTGGAAGGAGTATACAGAGGGTCTATACAAGGGCGATGTACTTGAGGACAATATTATGGAAATGGAAGAGGATGTAGATGAAGATGAAATGAGAGATACGATACTGCGTGAAGAGTTTGACTGAGTACTGAAAGACCTGAGTCGAAACAAGGCCCCCGGAGTAGGCAACATTCCACTGGAACTACTGACGGCCTTGGGAGAGCCAGTCCTGACAAAACTCTACCATCTGGTGAGCAAGATGTATGAGGCAGGCGAAATACCCTCAGACTTCAAGAAGAATATAATAATTCCAATCCCAAAGAAAGCAGGTGTTGACAGATGTGAGAATTACCGAACAATCAGTTTAATAAGCCACAGCTGCAAAATACTAACACGAATTCTTTACAGACGAATGGAAAAACTAGTAGAAGCCGACCTCGGGGAAGATCAGTTTGGATTCCGTAGAAATACTGGAACACGTGAGGCAATACTGATCTTACGACTTATCTTAGAAGAAAGATTAAGGAAAGGCAAACCTACGTTTCTAGCATTTGTAGATTTAGAGAAAGCTTTTGACAATGTTGACTGGAATCTTTCAAATTCTAAAGGTGGCTGGGGTAAAATACAGGGAGCGAAAGGCTATTTACAATTTGTACAGAAACCAGATGGCAGTTATAAGAGTCGAGGGACATGAAAGGGAAGCAGTGATTGGGAAGGGAGTAAGACAGGGTTGTAGCCTCTCCCCGATGTTATTCAATCTTTATATTGAGCAAGCAGTGAAGGAAACAAAAGAAAAATTCGGAGTAGGTATTAAAATCCATGGAGAAGAAATAAAAACCTTGAGGTTCGCCGATGAAATTGTAATTCTGTCAGAGACAGCAAAGGACTTGGAAGAGCAGTTGAACGGAATGGATGGTGTCTTGAAGGGAGGATATAAGATGAACATCAACAAAAGCAAAACGAGGATAATGGAATGTAGTCGAATTAAGTCGGGTGATGTTGAGGGTATTAGATTAGGAAATGAGACACTTAAAGTAGTAAAGGAGTTTTGCTATTTGGGGAGCAAAATAACTGATGATTGTCGAAGTAGAGAGGATATAAAATGTAGACTGGCAATGGCAAGGAAAGCGTTTCTGAAGAAGAGAAATTTGTTAACATCGAATATAGATTTAAGTGTCAGGAAGACATTTCTGAAAGTATTTGTATGGAGTGTAGCCATGCATGGAAGTGAAACATGGACGGTAAATTGTTTGGACAAGAAAAGAATAGAAGCTTTCGAAATGTGGTGCTACAGAAGAATGCTGAAGATTAGATGGGTAGATCACATAACTAATGAGGAGGTACTGAATAGGATTGGGGAGAAGAGGAGTTTATGGCACAACTTGACCAGAAGAAGGGATCGGTTGGTAGGACATGTTCTGAGGCATCAAGAGATCACCAATTTAGTATTGGAGGGCAGCGTGGAGGGTAAAAATCGTAGGGGGAAACCAAAAGATGAATACACTAAGCAGATTCAGAAAGATGTAGGTTGCAGTAGGTACTGGGAGATGAAGAAGCTTGCACAGGATAGAGTAGCATGGAGAGCTGCATCAAACCAGTCTCAGGACTGAAGACCACAACAACAACAACAACATGTAGATGTAGAAGTAGATTTACTGTATTGGACAAATTGGAAGATATTTTAGTGTCAGGTACAAAGGACAATCATTGCCAATGAGAGGCACTAATGTACATAATTTCACATGTGTTGATCATCTTTCAATTTCCGGTCACAAACTGAAATACGATGAAGAAATTTCCATTTTACATAGCGAAAAGAAAGGTCATAGACTGGACGTACTCGAAGACCTGCTGATTTTCAAGTATATTTGTAAGAATGATAGCCTTATACTCAGTGAACAGTTACAATTCCGTAAATTTTTTTTTTCAGTGGTTTTAATCCACCAAGCGCATTCAGCAATTTCTATAAAGGCTAATAGATGGCTCCTATAATTCATCTGCTTGAGTTCTGTGTAATTTGAAAAATAAATCAAGCTCTCTTCCCTTGTCACTTGATTTTATAATTGACTGTCTTTTGGTTTCAATTATTTCCGTTATAAAACTTCAAACGGGCACTTGTCATTGTCCGCGCCCGATAGGCGGCGCTACTTGTATTGCTTCCGTGGAAGCAATGTAAGTCACTGCGCCGATCAGTCAGATGTTCCTATCTGGACATATGTGACAAGGCTGGAACTCGTTTCATTTTATTTTTGACTTGAACGTAGCTGCTCTAAATTCTGACAATTGCTTTGTTGCAATGTAATTTTACATAATTAGCGTTTGACATCTTAAGAATTGTCATCTTGGTTAATATGTTTTTGCCATACTTTTTTATATATTATTTTATAGGGTTTCTCAAAATTTCATTCTGGTGTAAATACCCTTAGTAGGTGTCGGAACCTAGATTAATTAGACCAAACAGTTATTTGCAACCAGTTGGCCGTAAAATTCCTATGTTCGAAAAATGATATGATTAAGCCCTACGTCCAGGAGAACAAATTTCTTCTGCTGATTGACTCGTGTGGAAGACAAAAACGTCCATAATTATATAATGTTTTTCGAGATGAAAAAGGGTTGCCATAGTGCAGTATCAAAATGACTACTCCCAAATGCACTCAGCTAGTGTCATCCTGCGATATCTATTTCTGTCATCAGGTAAAGAATGCGATCAAAATGCTTCAAAACTGCTCTTATCTCATCGAGAGAATAGATATCACATCCTCAGATGACTGCACCAAAATACATTCAATTCTGTATCACCAGCTATCCTCGCCAATATTTTTGGCGGAATGATGCACTGTGCGCGGCTTTCTGCCAAACTGTATGATTAAAGAGAACCTTTTATGAGTGTAAACCAAGTCTATTTGTCTACAGAAACTTTATGACAAACACGTAATTGTAAAAATACGGCGTTTCTAGCATCTGCAAAATGCCGAGAAAATTACCCCTTCTCCTGTTTTTAGGAAGAATCTCCATCCAGCCCGAGTAAATTATCAACTGGAAAATGATAAAAATATCTTATTTTAATACGAATTCTCGTGCATGACATAGAATCCGTTTATTTCCAATCCAAAATTTTCAAAATGGTTCAAATGGCTCTGAGCACTATGCGACTTAACTTCTGAGGTCATCAGTCGCCTAGAACTTAGAACTAATTAAACCTAACTAACCTAAGGACATCACACACATCCATGCCCGAGGCAGGATTCGAACCTGCGACCGTAGCGGTCGCTCGGCTCCACCAAAATTTTCCTCTGCCTTTCCTTTTCAAGCCTTTTATGAACATATTAGTAATTATGATAACTGAACAATATTTCGGATTATTTGCAGTGCAAGTGACGTAACAATTGAAAATAAGGAACATCGACATAAGGATGGACCCCACGACCCTCGGATTACTTTTCTGGATTCTTCCTGCTGAGCCAACCGCAACCTGAAATCTCCTGCAACATAAATGGCTGATCTTTCACCCGACCCGCGCCGTTAATGCTGTTTTCTGTAACCGCTTGTCATTTTCACTCCTGGCCAAGCCGTGCAATTCCGTAACTTTGGAGGCGAAGTCAATGATGAATATTCGGTGGCGCCGTTTTGTTGGAGTGACTTCGCTATCAGAAAAACAGTCGTCACATTTTTCGGCGTACCGGTCTGGATGAGATATGGAATACGTGAGCTTTCCGCGCAATGAACTCATTTCAAACTGCCAAAATTCCGGTAACAACATTCTTTTAAAAGTCTCAGCAGTTTTTCCAGCTGAAGAACGAAGCACTTGGCCGGATGCTACTGGGAAATTTACGTGAGCTAGATTGAAATTTGAGAGATGTAAGCTGTGTTAACCCATATCAGATGTCAACTGAAAAATTCAGCCGAATAAGCACATAAAAAATAAATATGTCTCCGTCTATTTCGACTGTAAGGCCTTTTTTTACTATAAAATTTTATCACATTGCCCACTTTGTTTTCCGGCACCCTTAATAGCCTGCGCGGAAAAACCGTCCTACACTCTATTAAAATCTCGGCCGATACCCAATGAACAACAGACCATTACAGTTCGCGGAAGAGGACAAAGGCAGTGACGCATGTAAAAGCTGAGGAAAGCTTAAGACTTCGGCTGCTTGTTTTGTCCGGAGTGACACAATAGAACACTGGAGATGACAAGTCAGCCAATCAGGTGCTGGCTAACGTGCTCCAGCGGTGACGCACGAGGTGAGTGGTTTTCCAGGAACTCCGGTAGCGGTGACCCACTGCACACTACCTGATTCAGACTACCTGAACGGTTCCAGTGCGCGTTCAAGCAGTGGCTCCCCGCGTGACGTTATCACCGCGACACGGGGACACAAATCCTTTGGCAGTACACAAATACGGTGACGCACGAACCAGCCCAGAAGTTTTGAAATCTGGGTCAAGGGCAGAAGGATGCCGTATTTACCCAATAAAAACGCACTGGAAATCCGAGCCACGAGACAAGAAGCCGTGATAATCATCGATGGCAACTGAAATCACAGAAAAAGGTCCTCGAGTGAAGTGAATTTCTAAGACAGTTAACGACTGCGGAAATTTCGTACCAGCATCCAGATGATATTTTCAGATATTGTAGCTAACCCAGAAGGGCTTTGTACTGCAGTTACGCTACCCCAATAGATAAGCAGAACACGCGGAAGCAACAGTTTAAGCAAACCTCTTGTGCCAACAGAGAATGACGTTTTTAGCCAAAGAAGCAATCAAGATCTCCAGAAGAACGAAGGCTGTAAAGAGATGTCCTAGAGTAAGCAAGAAAAGAGAGAGCCGACCAAATGATTTTTCGTATTTGCAAGAGAAAACGGCGTGGCCACTGTCTGAAAGGAATAATGAAAGATATAATATAAATAGCTATAACAGGAGACGATTTTTCAAAACAAAATACGTGACATGAATTTGCAGGTGGGGGGGGGGGGGGGGGAGATAAAAACTAAAGAACTGACAAAACCATTTTAAAATAAAGCAAAGAGAAGAAAGATTTTTTTTTCTTTTTTAAGTCTTCGGACGATGCAGCCCGCAACAAATTCCTCCCCTGTGCCAAACTCTACATCTCACAGCAGCACTTGCAACTTACGTCCTCAGTTATTTGCGGGATGTATTTTCCAAACTCTGTCATCCTCTAAGTTTTTTGCCCTCTACAGCGACCTCTAGTACCATGGAAATCATTCCGTCATGTCTTTACGGGTGTCCTGTCATCCTCTCCCTTCTCCTTATGAGTGTTTTCCGCATATTCCTTTCCTCTCCGATTCTGCGCAGAATCTCTTCGTTCCTCGCCGTATCGGTCAACTTAATTTTCAACATTCGCCTGTAGCACCAAGTCTGAAATGCTTCGATTCTCTTCTGTTCTGGTTTTCCCACAGTCCGTGTTCCACTACCACATTAAGCTGTGCTCTAAACGTACACTCAGAAATTTCTTCCTCAAATAATGGCCTATGTTTGGTACTACACACATCAAAAAAAGATTTGCATCACCTCGTTTCCGAGAGTTTCGGAACCTGCACAGAAAACTGGAATAGAGATCAATATAAACATCATTTCCGCCCTTCTTACTGCTCACGAAAACTATACATTGCATGTTGTACCACAATACAGCGAGACCTACAGAGGTGGTGGTTCAGATTTCTGTACACACCGATACCTCTAATACCGAGTAGCACGTCCTCTTGCCTTGATGCATGCCTGTATTAGTCGTGGCTTACTATCCACAAGTTCATCAAAGCACTGTTGGTCCAGATTGTTCCAATCCTCAACTGCTGTTCGTCGCAGATCCCTCAGAGTGGTTGGTGGGCACGTTGTCCATAAGCAGCCCTTTTCAATCCATCCTAGGCATATTCGATAGGGTTCATGTCTGGAGAACATGCTGGCCACTCTAGTCGAGCGATGTCGTTACCCTGAAGGAAGTCGTTCACAAGACGTGCACGATATGGGGGCGCGAATTATCGTCCACGAAGACGAATGCCTAGGCAATATGCTGCCGATATGGTTGCACTATCGGTCGGAGGATGGCATTCACGCATCGTACAGCAGTTACGGCGCCTTCCGTGACCACCAGTGGCGTACGTTGGCCCCAAATAATGCCACCCCAAAACAGCAGGGACCCTCCACTTTGCTGCACTCGCTGGACGGTGTGTCTAAGGCGTTTAGCCTGACCGTGTTGCCTCCAAACACTTCTCCGACGATTGTGTGGTTGAAGGCACATGCGACACTCATCGGTGAAGGGAACGTGATGCCAGTCATGAGCGGCCTATTCGGCATGTTGTTGGGCCCATATGTACCGCGCTGTATGGTATCGTGGTTGCAAAGATGGACGTCGCCATGGACATCGGGAGTGAAGTTGCGCATTATGCAGCCTATAGCGCACAGTTTGAGTCGTAACACGACGACCTATGGCTGCACAAAGAGCATTATTCAACATGGTGGCGTTGCTGGCAGGGTTCCTCCGAGCTATAATCCATAGGTAGCGGTCATCCACTGTAGTAGTAGCTATTGTACGGCCTGAGCGAGGCATGTCATCGACAGTTCCTATCTGTGTCTCCTCCATGTCAAAACAACATCACTTTGGTTCACTCCGAGACGCCTGGACACTTCCCTTGTTGAGAGCCCTTCCTGGCACATAGTAACAATGCGGACGCGATCGAACCGCGGTATTGACCGTCTAGGCATGGTTGAACTACAGACAACACGAGCCGTGTACCTCCTTCCTGGTGGAATGACTGGACTGATCGGCTATCGGACCCCCTCCGTCAACGTTTATCTTCAGGAGGTCTGGGAACCGGGGTGATGAAAAACTCTTTTTGGTGTGTGTATTAGATTCCTCTTGACCAGGAATGCCATTTTTGCCAGTGCTAGTCTGCATTTTGTGTCCTCCTTTCTCCGTCCGTCATTGGCTACTTTGCTGCCTAGGTTGCAGAATTCCTTAACTTCATCTACTTCATGACCATCAATCCTGATATTAAGTTTCTGGGTATTCTCATTCCTGCTACCTCTCATTACTTTCGTCTTTCTTCGATGTACCCTCAATCCATATTCTGTACTCACTAGACTTTTCATTCCATTCAGCAGACCATGCAATTCTTCTTCACTTTCACTCAGGATAGCAATGCCGTCAGAGAATCGTATCACTGATATCCTTTCACCTTGAATTTTAATCCCAGTCCTGAAACTTTCTTTTCTTCATTGATTCTTCGATGTACAGATTGAACAGTAGGGGCGAAACACTACATCCCTGTCTTACGCCTTTTTAATTCCGAGCACTCCGTTCTTGGTCGTCCACTCTTATTATTCCCTCTTGGCTTTTGTGCGTGTTGTATATTCGTCTCTCCCTACAGCTTACCCCTATTTTTCTCATAATTTCGAACATCTCGCACCATTTTACACTGTGTTACGCTTTTTCCAGTCCACAAATCCTATGAACGTGTCTTGATTTTTCCTTAGTCTTGTCTCCATTATCAACGGCAACACCAGAATGGAATTCTCGGGTGCCTTTAGCTTTCCTAAAGCCAAACCGATCGACGTGTAACACATCCTCAATTTTCTTTTCCATTCTGTTGTGCATTATTCTTGTCAGCAACTTGGATGCATGAGCTGTTAAGGTAATTGTGTGATAATTCTCGCACTTATCAGCTATTCCAGCCTTCGGAATTGTGTTGATGATATTTTCCTGAAAGTCGGATGGTATGTCACCAGACATACATTCTACACACCTACGTGAATAGTCGTTTTGTTGGCACTTCCCCGAATTATTTTAGAAATTCTGATGGAATGTTATCTGTCCCTTCTGTATTGTTTGATCTTAAGTTCTCCATAGCTCTCTTAAATTCTGATTCTAATACTGGATACCCTATCTCTTCTAAATCGACTCTGGTCTCTTTCTTCCAGCCTTCAGCGTATTCTTTCCATCTATCCGCTCTCTCGTCCGCATTTCACAGTGAAATTCCTGTTGAATTCTTAATGTTACAACCCTTGCTTTTAATTTCACTGAATTTTGTTTTGACTTTCCTATATACTGAGTCAGACCTTCCGACAATCATTTCTTTTTCGATTTCTTCATATTTTTCATGAAGCATTTCGTCTTAGCTTCCCTGCGCTTCCTATATATTCCATTCCTCAGCCATTTGTATTTCTGTATTCCCGAATTTCCCTTAATATTTTTATATTTTGTTGTTTCATCGATCGACCGTCGCCTTTCGCGTCGAGCGAGCACGTTGTCGTTAACTTCTGCCTGTGCCGCAGCGCCGCTTGTGTTGAAGCTACTCAGTCTTGTTGGTGAATCGGCCGGAGTCACAACGTAGTTGCGTAGCGGAGTTTGTTGTCGTTTTCCTCTTGGCGGCGGTGTTTTCTGCCCGCGCCATGGTGTCTGTTGAGTCTCCTAAATCCGTTCCTCATCGAGCTACTGTTCGTTTCAGTTTTGACAAGAGTACTTGTCGTGTTCAACCTAGCTCATTAGAAATTCACGATTGGTTGGCTGATGTTATCCGTGTTACACCTGATCAGGTAGAGACTGCTTACTTTGATTCTGATTTGTATGCATTCTTTGTGAAGTTTTATGATCCCGTTCAAGTAGAAAGACTTCTCTCCCGGGTTGGTTCTAAAGTGTTGTTTACACATCGCGATGCTTCCGTTAGTCAAGTCCTCCTTGAAAATGCGACACTCGAGTATACTCCGGTTAGAATTTATAACCTTTCTCCTGAAGTGGACGATTCATTTCTTAAAACAGCGTTGCTTCCGTTTGGAGTCATACGGCATATCCGATGGGAACGCTGGTCAGCACAACATCGCTCCCAGTGTTATAATGGTATCCAGTCTGTGGACATGAGCGTTAAAAAGAATATTCCTTTCCACTTAACTGTTTGTGGTTATCTAATCCATGTTACGCATACAGGGCAAGAAGGAACTTGTTTTCTCTGTAACGAAAGCGGTCATCTCAGATCTGATTGCCCGCGCCGTACTACTGTTCTGACGTCGTCTTATCAAAAATGTCTTCCTTTAACGTTAGCAGACATAGTAACTTCGCAGTCAGCTGTCAGTCAGTCTCCAGCTTTAAGCGATGTAGGGGCAACATTACCCCCTACTCCTCGCGAACTTCTACCGTTACCGACGTGTACCAGTGCGGCCTCTGTCCACGATGGACGACGGCTCCTGCAACGCACGTCAAACGCCGGCGGACTGAGGACGGTACAGATTTCGAGGACGCCCCACTCCAGTCTCGTTCTTGTGACACGGCGTTGACAGAGGGTGCACCTTCTGGCGGTAATGCATTGTCTACTGCTGCTAATTGTGATTCCAGTATTACCGTAGAGGATGTAGTTGCTTCTGTTGATGTTGAAATGTTCGTTCAGTCTGCGTCCCCCACTTCACCCGTCGACGTGACGGTTCCCGTGGGTTCCGTTGTTCCCGCAGAGACGCCGCCTGTTGGCCAGCCTTTACAGTGTTCTAGTGCAATACCACCCCTCCTCCACGCTGAGACGGTCGAGCAACAGGATTCTATGGATTATCTTCCTGATGTTCAGCAGATGCCACCCGACACCGCACTGCATTACCTGTCATTTCTGTACCTGATGTTGCTGTTGGTCGTTCTGAGTTGTACTCCCCGATTTCCGATAAGTGCGGTGACGATGGCTCCTCTGTCAAATCGGAGCTGACGTGCCCCCAACCCCTCCACATCAAGAGTGTATATTTTCACGGAGTGGTGTGAAACAGCGTTTTCAACCTGCCCGTGCCGCGGCGCGTCGTAAAAAGAAAAGCGAGGATTCCTCAGCGTCAGGTGGGGAGGACTAGCATTATACCTTCTTTTCCCCGCATCCGGACGTTGGGGAGAGACGGACGTGATAGTGCTTTTTCCTTAATGTTGTTTTATTGACCTAACATGTGTTAACGGATGCAGGCGTATACGCTTCTAACCCTCAATGTTAATAGGATACGTTCCCAATTACGGCTTTCTGCGTTACGCCAATTTATTTACGATTCCCAAGCTGATATCGTGTGTTTACAAGAGGTATTATTCGATGTGTTTTGTCTTCCTGGATATTCTATGTTTTTCAATGTCGCTCCTGAAAATTCTACCGGTATGGCTTTGCTTTATCGAGATGGAATCCCGCTGACGGACTTCGAAACGCTAGATGATGGTCGCGGTATAGGCTGTAGTTTTTATGACCTCACCTTATTTTTTCTTTACGCTCCGTCTGGATCCGGTCGTTCATCCGATCGCGCGCGGTTTTATAAGGAAGAAGTTGTTTATTTACTCCGACGGAACCCGCACAAGGTTTTGTTATGGGGCGATTTTAACTGCGTCTTACGCCGTGTTGATCAGACCCCCAATTATACATTTTGTCGTGAACGTAATGATATGGTGACGTCCTTGCATCCCCAAGATGGTTGGATTTGCAGATATCCTACATTGGTGCGGTTTACGTTTTTTACAGCTACTTCAAGTAGCCGATTGGACCACTTTTATTTATCTGCCCCCATATGTAGTCAGCTTCTATCGATTGATGTAATTCCTACCAGTTTCACTGATCACTGTGCTGTTTCCATGATTTTTAACCACGTCCCGCAGCGGGTCCATCTTTCGCGCCCTTTATGGAAGCTAAACACTCTACATATCACGGACCCCTCCCTGGAAGGCATCATCGCAGACGTATGGCGGCGGACAACCCAGTCCTAGACGCGTTATTCCTCACTTCTCGAATGGTGGGTTACCTTTGCTAAACCCCGGATTCGAAATACACTCAAGTATTATAGCGCTGAAAAAGCGGCTGAAATAAGGCGCACTAGGGAATTTTATTATGCAGTCCTTCGCGATCTTTACGATAATGCTCGTGATGCCCCCTTGAGGGTCGTCGACGTCCACCGTGTGAAGGCAAGACTTCTCCAACTCAAATGTAGGCGAATGGATGGGGTCCGACTGCGTTCCGAGCCTCGTTCAATCGTACAGGATGAGTTGACCTCTCTCTATCATCTTCTCCGGCTTCACAAGCGATCTCAAAGGACGTGTCTTTCTACCATTCGTTCTCTAGATGGGCGTGAGTGGTCCTCCCAATCTGATATCATGCGTGAACTTTACCAGTACTATTCCGAACGTTATGCTGAAATGGATTCAGACGGTCCACCGTCTGTTGATTTCACCTCCCTCCTTGATCGTGTTGTTACACCAGCTTTCCTGGAAGAGTTTTTCTCTGTATTCCATCGCAATGATATCCTTGATACTGTGGCTCGTTCTCCCTCTCATAAATCACCTGGCACCGATGGCCTTCCCAAAGAATTTTATATTCGATTTTGGCCCCTAATAGGAGATACGATAACTTCCATGGTGAATGAAGTGTTCCACGGAGGCCTTCTCCCACCCAGCTTTAAGGTTGCTAAAATAGTCCTGATTCCCAAAAAGCCGGTACGTTTGGGTGTAGATCAGGTTCACCCTATAACCCTCTTCAACTATGATTATAAAATAGTGGCGCGAGCGGTCAATAGCCGACTATCGGTATTTTTGACTACCATCATCTCGAGTCATCAAAGTTCTCTTCCTGGTCGTACTCTCCTGACTCCCGTTGCTGAATGTCGAGACTTAATTTCGATTGCCTGCACCATTCCCGTGCCAAGCGCTTTGCTTTTCATTGACTTTCACTAAGCGTTCGACCGCGTCAATTATGGGATTTCTTATGCGAGTATTGACGACTGTTGGTTTTAACAATGCTGCACGACGGCTGTTTAGCTCTCTAGTCACTGGTATTTGGGCGTCCATTGACGTAAATGACCGTCTTACTTCCCCCATCGCGGTGTGTTAGGGCGTCCTTCAAGGGAGCCCATTATCAATGTCGCTCTACGTGCTGTTTCTGGAACCATTATTGCGAACTATAGCTGCTCGTTTGAGTGGCTGGTCGCTGGTGGGAGGAAGGTTTACCGTTCGTGCATATGCTGATGACGTTATGGTTCTTCTCCGTACCCGTGATGATATACCACTGCTGAAGGAAGTTTTGGATGCCTTTTGTCGTCTTACGGGAGCGCCGGTTAATGACCAGAAATGTCGCTTACTCAGTTTGAGAGGATTTGACGCTGTTGAAATTCCATGGGCTTCGAAGGTCACCCGATATCGATCGTTCGGTGTTATAATTGACAGCTGTCCGCTAAAGATGGCCACGATAAACTGGAAGTCTGTCACGGATAAGATTCAGGGTGCAATCATTGAACACGAGCGTCGCTCCCTCTCACTTCTTCATAAGGCTCGGGCCATGGAAACGTATGTGTTAAGTAAGGCTTATTTTATTGCACAAATCTTTCCACTTCCTGCGATGATTTCCCGCAAGTTGCAAAGTTTAAGTGGTAGGTTTATCTGGCGCCACTCTGTATTTCGCGTGCGTTATGAGGTCATGGCGCGGCCCCGTTTGCAGGGAGGATTGGGCCTCCCTGACATTCGGGTTAAGGCTTCTGCCTTGTTCATCCGTCGCACCGTGTTAACGTGTCAAGCCCCCCCCCCCCCCCCCACCCAATCACTTACAACTCGCCTTTATGACTGCATCCGACCGATAGTTTAACACCTCCAGTAGATATTGGTAGGATTAGTTATAAATTACGGCATGTTAAGGAATTTTTCATGAGGTCAGTTATTTAGGAGTAAATATCCTTTCCCAAGCGAATCTCTCCCTAAAAACGCTGTTAAGCCGCTGGCCAGTTCCTTATAGTCTTACCTCTGTGGAAGCCCTGTCGCCAGAAACGAACTGGAAGAGTGTTTGGTCTAACATCAGCCTTCCGAATTTTCCGATGGAAATGGTGTCCTCGCGGTACCAAGTTGTTCATGATACTGTACCCACCAACGCGCGACTTTTTCGTATTAGCCTTAGTGTAACGGATCGCTGCAATCGTTGCCATGAAACTGATACATTATCTCATCGGTTGATTTCCTGCGGTCATGACCATTGGAGATGGCTTCGCCAACAACTGGCTTTTCTCCTCAGGACGTCGGAGGCGGCTATCTCGGGGGAGATTCTCGTGCGTCCCGATTCAACCTTCTTTCCTCGATCGAAGAACAATATCGTCATGTGGCGTGTTGGCCATTATGTCCACTACGTGATGGTGAGTGGATGTGACGCAGATCCGTGTGCCTTTTCCCAATATATGGCCACCGCGCATTGGACGTGGCTCCGGATGCCCCGTTATCGTGAATTTTTTTCTAATATCTTATATCTTGTTTTTCATCGCCAAGGCGTTGGGTGAGTTGCCATGCCCCCCCCCCCTTTATTTTTTTATTTTTGTGGACACTTCTATGGATTTAGATGTTTCACGATGTAGAAGTGACGGAAGAAAGAATGTGTAGGCACGTTAAAATTGACGCCCCATTCCTTCCTATATGTTTTTTTTCTGATTTCACCCCTTTGTTTTTGTGGAAATGACTTCTTTTGTTTTATTTTTAATTGATTGCCTCCAATAAGTGTTTTGGAAATAACGAGAATAATTTGGTTTTTTGAATGAATACACTGCCATTTGAGTGTATATTTCGGTGTGTTTCCTGTGTGAAAAAAAAAGGTTCATATACTTATGGTCTGGGTTCGATTCCAGCTTCTGCCGATAATTTTTGAAAAACAAAAAAACAAGTATTTCTTCTGTTACCCACAGTTTCTTTGCATCCACCTTCTTTCGACCTATGTTTTTCTCTCCAATTTCTGTGATTGCCCTTTTTAGAGGAGTCCATTCCTCTTCGACCCTACTGCCTACTGAGATGCTCCTTATTGCTGTACCTAAAGACTTAGAGAACTTCGTATTTCGTCATTCTTTAGTTCTTCAGTATCCCAATTCTTTGCGTATTGATTGCTTCTGACTAATCTCTTAAACTCTCAATCTAATCGACTTATATTCATCTAGATCCTCATTTCTTGGCGTCTAGTGCAGGGTAAAATCAGATCTATCTTATACTCGGGTAGCAAACCTACCCACGATGAATGTAATGCTACATTCAACATCACCAATATGTCAACAACCTCTATAAGTCTCCCAAACGCCGACTTCTGCGTGTTGAATTGTGCCATGCTACACGACTCTTATTCACTGATCAGCCAGAAGATTGTGAACACCTACATAATAACCGGTAGGTCCATTTTCGGCACGGATAACAGCGGTGACGTGGACATGGGAGCAATGTGGCCTTGGTAGGTCGCTGGAGGGAGTTGGCACCACATCTGCACACACAAATCACCTACTTTCCCTAAATTACCGGGAAGGGAGCTATAAACTCTGACACCACGTTCGGCCACATCCCCTGATCTGACGAGTTGGAGTGCCAGCAGATCAACTGGAACTCGTTACTGCGTTCCTCAAACTGCTCCAACTACTCCATCACACTGCTGGCCTCGTGACTGGAGCATTATCTGCCATCGGTAAACATGGTCATTATGTATAGGTGTACTTACTCCGCAATCAGTGTGTCCGTCATGGTGTCTTGCACCCATGGGTGCCCACGTGAATGTCCCCCAGGGCATAATGGAGCCGCCTAAGCTTGTCTCCGTTCCGCAGTGCAGGTGTGAAGAAGCCGTTCCCCTGGAAGACGACGGCTCCGAGCCTTCCCATCGGCATGATGAAGAAGTATCGGGATACATCGGACCATGCAACGCTCTGCCACTGAACCAACGTCCAGGGCCGATTGTCACGTGCCCATTTCAGTCGTAATAACCGATGCCGTGGTGTTAACATTGACACATGAATGGATCGTTGGCTGCGGAGGTCCACCGGTAGGAGTGTTCTGTGCACTGTGTGTTCAGACTAGACTTGCCACTGTTTCTATGCTTCGATACAGTGTATCGATACGTGGAAGTCTTTCAGTGTTTCGGAACCGCTGTGGTTCACTGTTTCGAAACAGTGGTGTTTCATTCCGCCCCTGTCTCGTATAACCGGACCAGATTCGATCTCGAGCCAGACACAGAAACTGTATCGTTGTTTCAAAATAAGGCTGTTTCAGTCCACCTGTGCTTGGAACGGACTAATTGTATCGAAACAGTGATGTTTCATTCCGCTCTGTGTCGGACGAGATTCGGGCTCGGCACAGGTACTGAAACACAACATACCACTTCGTGAAACACTTTTAAGAGTGTCGAAACCTTTTTGACAAGCAATAGCATGAAGATATTCGAAAATAAAGCTTCGTTTCTAGCTGACTGTCCTATCCCGAAATGGCGTAACATCTGCTTTATAAACACTAACCAAACAATAAAACAATGCATACTATTCACATTCAAAATAATAAATATGTGAAAATCATTCAGTTAAATTACACTTTTTTATAACATACGCTTCTCTGTTTATGTACAGTAATCATATTAAGAAACGCAAGTAAGCCTACAACATTTTGAATAAAAAAAGGCGTAGAGTGACAGTTATTAGACATATATACAAATTTGATGTAGGTATAATTGCAAGCAATCTGTTTGAAATATCACTGATAGTGTAATGGTGAACGGGAAGGGCTGGGAAGCATGGTGAATTTATAGTAACGGTTCGAAACACCTTGAAAGACAAACTTTTTTTTCTGTTATGTTTTGTTATCATTCGAATTATTTGGCATTATTTGTGAGGCTATAGTCACTGTGCCTAATATCCACAATGATTCCCTTTGTGTGCATGGAAATTAGCAGGATGGGTATATTACCCATACTAGCGGAATGTGGGAATCCCTGTAGCATATCCGTTGTTTCTGCAGTTTGCTCCCACCTCCAGTTCCGTTCGTGGTGGTTCTTCTGTCTTCAGCTATGGCTGTCCTCAGCCAATTGAAAAGTATGAAAGTCACACGAGACGAAAGCAGCGCATTCGCTGCATGAAATACGAAACTGCCAAGACGCCTAAGTGATAGTTTCATACTTTCTGCGATATGATTAGCGCTCTCGAACCTCATTCGTGTTTATATGGACATACTTATACAGTAGACATTCAAGATGATAAAATGTGTAGGTTTATTAAATTACAAAACACAAACTGTTTCACTGTTTCGAAACAGCGTATCGAAACATTACATTGTACTGTTTCATTTGCTTCGAAACAGTTACGTGTTTCAGTTTGCCCATCTCTAGTTCAGACACACTTTTACTATTCCCAGTATTAAAGTCTGATGTTAGTTCCGCCACAGTTCGCCGCCTGCTCTGTTTTACCAGTCTGCCCATTCTACGATGTCTGGATGTGGTTGCACCAGCGCACTCCTCGAACACCTGTCAAGTCGTGAAGTTTCCACGCAATCACAATCTGCACTCAGTCAAATTCAAATAGATCGCATGCCTGCCCCATTCTACACACAGACAGCCGCTCGCTGATACTACGTGCACCGTGCGTGTTTCTGACCAGCAGTCGTTCCTTGCCAGGTGGCGCTGCTATCGCCTGGACGGCTTTGTATCGATAGAAGGTCAGCGGTCATAAAGTTGCGGCTGATCACTGTATAGTCAATAGTGTATGGTTTGCAGACTGTGTTAGCATACGATGAACATTTTTGTGACATGGGCAGTAGCTGCCCCGGTGAGCGGGATTTGTATGGATACATCTGACCAACATGATCCACAGGTAAGCTTCACAGGTCCAGAGCTAAGACTTTCGACACGGCCAGGAGATTGCACTGCGCCTGCTGGCAGTCGCCTACTCAACGGACAGCGTTAACGCTTCTGTGACAGAATCGTTTTGCAGTGCGGACAGCAGCTGTTAAACTTCAAACATCGATTCTTCATAGTACTGATGGAGATTTTCTGATGCGTAATGAAGCATGTTCTGGGAGTTCACGTAACCTGACAGGTTGAACCAGGCCTCATTTGAAGAAATGAAAAACTGAGGATCCGAAAGCCAGAAGCCACCAAAAAGACTCAACAAGCGTAAGTTGGTCTGGACGTTTTAACTCATACACAACAGTAAATTTGTAAGAATACTGATGCAGCTTCTTTTTGATAATGGTTCGAGACGACGATCTATTAACTTCCGCTTGCGCAGATAAATGGCGTTGAGGTTTCGCCAGATTTTTCTCCAGAATTTCCTTGAGTCGAGCAATATTTTCCGGTGTTCGAAATATTTTCGGATAGTTAGGGCTTTTATTCGCTATAGATCCCGTTTCGCGCTATTTTAGCGCTAAGTTTTTCATTGCGTAATTTGCTGAAGGTTTTGCCAAAACACGTTTGGTTTTAAACTCTTCCACAAACCATTCCGCAGACGTTTCCCATAAATTATGCTACTCATGATAACCGACAATGAAAACGCACTGTTTTATCGTACGTTCTGTTTGGTAGCTAAACACGTCTGCTTCTTTTACTCACTCGAACGTAATGACACACCGAAGCACTCGGGACAGAGCGCCGGAAGATGCGCATGTGCAGATAAACGACTGCAGCGACTGGAGAACCGAAAGAACGGTTCCCAGCATTTTCTCTGATGGTCAGTTCTTGTGTTTCGTTAGCAAAGGTCAATTTCGGGTCACTCTTATAAATACACTAATGAAAAAAAAACGCAAAACAAAAAAAATATTATTGTAGAGTAATGAAATTTCGGGAATACATTGGTCTAGGTAACATATTTAAGTGATTAACATTGCAAGATCACAGGTTAGTGAAAGTGCGAGATAGTCCACTGGAAATGTGAAATGATGGTACAGTAATGACTGGTGTAACTTCCAGAATTGAATTCAAATATGCAAATGAGCATGAATTGTATTGAACAGAAGCCGGACGTCAGTTGTGGGATGGAGATCCAAGCGTGTGGCATTTGGTACGTCAATACAGGGACGGTTAATGCCGTTTGTGGATGTCTTTGGAGTTGTCGTCCAATCGTTTCCCGTATGTGCTTGACTGATGACAGACCTGGGGCTCGAGCAGGCCAACGCAACATGTGGACATTCTGAAGAGCAGGTTGGGTTACAACAGCGGTATGCGGACGACAGTTATCCTGTTTTCCAATGCTATTCATGAGTGACAACACAACAAGTAGAACCAACAGATTGACGTACAGATTTTTTTTTTTCTTTTTGTCATCAGTCTACTGACTGGTTTGATGCGGCCCGCCACGAATTCCTTTCTTGTGCTAACCTCTTCATCTCAGAGTAGCACTTGCAACCTACGTCCTCAATTATTTGCTTGACGTATTCCAATCTCTGTCTTCCTCTACAGTTTTTGCCCTCTACAGCTCCCTCTAGTACCATGGAAGTCATTCTCTCATGTCTTAGCAGATGTCCTATCATCCTGTCCCTTCTCCTTATCAGTCTTTTCCACATATTCCTTTCCTCTCCAATTCTGCGTAGAACCTCCTCATTCCTTACCTTATCAGTCTACCTAATTTTCAACATTTTTCTATAGCACCACATCTCAAATGCTTCGATTCTCTTCTGTTCCGGTTTTCCCACAGTCCATGTTTCACTACCATACAATGCTGTACTCCAGACGTACATCCTCAGAAATTTCTTCCTCAAATTAAGGCCGGTATTTGATATTAGTAGACTTCTCTTGGCCAGAAATGCCTTTTTTGCCATAGCGAGTCTGCTTTTGATGTCCTCCTTGCTCCGTCCGACATTGGTTATTTTAATGCCTAGGTAGCAGAATTCCTGAACTTCATTGACTTCGTGACCATCAATCCTGATGTTAAGTTTCTCGTTGTTCTCATTTGTACTACTTCTCATTACCTTCGTCTTTCTCCGATTTACTCTCAAACCATACTGTGTACTCATTAGGCTGTTCATTCCGTTCAGCAGATCATTTAATTCTTCTTCACTTTCACTCAGGATAGCAATGTTATCAGCGAATCGTATCATTGATATCCTTTCACCTTTCAAATAACTTCCGGGAATTCAGCCAGGTAACACTTTCAGCGACCGACGATATTTCGGCGGGAGAACACCCCGCCATTTTCAAGGCAAACTGCAACGGACAGGCGGCGTACATGCAAATTTAATACCTCGGTTCTCCGACAGAAGCAGGAAAGATAACACACACACACACACACACACACACACACACACACTGAACACTAGTGCCACCAAAGATGACCAAAGTCAGAGCTATCGATAGTGAGACTATGAATTCGCAGGTGAGGCAGCATTGACTCTGTTCCTCCGTTTTTTGACAAGGGAGAGAGCCGGATTCCAAACAGAGTTTAAACAGAAACCTCCATCCCTGTTAACGAGGTTGCTCGCTAATTTAATCTCAACTGCCTCCCTAATGACACTGTCCCAATAGCTGGACGTGCATGCCAATATCTCGGTGTTATTATATAACATGGGGTGACCAGTATCCAAGCAATGTTCGGCAATTGCAGATCTATTTGGCTGCTGTAATCGTGTGTGCCGTTTATGCTCAGTACATCTGTCCTCCACGGTCCTGATAGTTTGACCAATATATGCCATGCCGCAGCTACAAGGAATACGATATACACCCGCCTTACGCAGTCCAAGATCATCCTTAAAGGAACTCAAAAGTGCTCTAATTTTAGATGGAGGTCGGAAAACACATTTCACATCGTATTTCCGTATAATACGACCGATCTTATTGGACGTGTTTCCTACGTAAGGCAAAAAGGCAGTAGACTTAGGTGTACAGTTGGTCGATAGCGCAACGCACGTTCAATCTGTCTATCACTATAACCATTTTGACGAAATGTAACTTCAAGATGGGACAGCTCAGCTGGCAAAGTCTCAGCGTCAGAAACGACATGTGCCCTGTGTACCAAGGTACGAAGTACCCCTTCACGCTGAGCCGAATGGTGACAACTATTAGCTTGTAAGTACAAGTCGGTGTGAGTACGTTTCCTGTAGACTGCATGTCCCAATGATCCATCATCCTTCCTCCTAACCAACACGTCGAGCTGTCCCATCTTGAAGTTACATTTCGTCAAAATGGTTATAGTGATAGACAGATTGAACGTGCGTTGCGCTATCGACCAACTGTACATCGGGTGATTAATGATAATTCTGAGTCAGCACCTAAGTCTACTGCCTTTTTGCCTTACGTAGGAAACACGTCCAATAAGATCGGTCGTATTTTACGGAAATACGATGTGAAATGTGTTTTCCGACCTCCATCTAAAATTAGAGCACTTTTGAGTTCCGTTAAGGATGATCTTGGACTGCGTAAGGCCGGTGTATATCGTATTCCTTGTAGCTGCGGCATGGCATATATTGGTCAAACTATCAGGACCGTGGAGGACAGATGTACTGAGCATAAACGGCACACACGATTACAGCAGCCAAATAGATCTGCAATTGCCGAACATTGCTTGGATACTGGTCACCCCATGTTATATAATAACACCGAGATATTGGCATGCACGTCCAGCTATTGGGACAGTGTCATTAGGGAGGCAGTTGAGATTAAATTAGCGAGCAACCTCGTTAACAGGGATGGAGGTTTCTGTTTAAACTCTGTTTGGAATCCGGCTCTCTCCCTTGTCAAAAAACAGAGGAACAGAGTCAATGCTGCCTCACCTGCGAATTCATAGTCTCGCTATCGATAGCTCTGACTTTGGTCATCTTTGGTGGCACTAGTGTTCAGTGTGTGTGTGTGTGTTATCTTTCCTGCTTCTGTCGGAGAACCGAGGTATTAAATTTGCATGTACGCCGCCTGTCCGTTGCAGTTTGCCTTGAAAATGGCGGGGTGTTCTCCCGCCGAAATATCGTCGGTCGCTGAAAGTGTTACCTGGCTGAATTCCCGGAAGTTATTTGAAAGTTGTATACGCCAGGAGAAACTCAGGTCTCACATCCTTTCACCTTGTATTTTAATTCCACTCCTGAACCTTTCTTTTATTTCCATCATTGCTTCCTCGATGTACAGATTGAAGAGTAGGGGCGAAAGGCTACAGCCTTGTCTTACACCCTTCTTAATACGAGCACTTCGTTCTTGATCGTCCACTCTTACTATTCCTTCTTGGTTGTTGTACATATTGTATATGACCCTTCTCTCTCTATAGCTTACCCCTATTTTTTTCAGAATCTCGAACAGCTTGCACCATTTTATATTGTCGAACGCTTTTTCCAGGTCGACAAATCCTATGAAAGTGTCTTGATTTTTCTTTAGCCTTGCTTCCATTATTAGCCGTAACGTCAGAATTGCCTCTCTCAGGGTCCCTTTACTTTTCCTAAAGCCATACTGATCGTCACCTAGCGCATTCTCAATTTTCTTTTCCATTCTTCTGTATATTATTCTTGTAAGCAGCTTCGATGCATGAGCTGTTAAGCTGATTGTGCGATAATTCTCGCACTTGTCAGCTCTTGCCGTCTTCGGAATTGTGTGGATGATGCTTTTCCGAAAGTCAGATGGTATATCGCCAGACTCATATATTCTACACACCAACGTGAATAGTCGTTTTGTTGCCACTTCTCCCAATGATTTTAGAAATTCTGATGGAATGTTATCTATCCCTTCTGCCTTATTTGACCGTAAGTCCTCCAAAGCTCTTTTAAATTCCGATTCTAATACTGGATCCCCTATCTCTTCTAAATCGACTCCTGTTTCTTCTTCTATCACATCAGACAAATCTTCACCCTCATAGAGGCTTTCAATGTATTCTTTCCACCTATCTGCTCTCTCCTCTGCACTTAACAGTGGAATTCCTGTTGCACTCTTAATGTTACCACCGTTGCTTTTAATATCACCAAAGGTTGTTTTGACTTTCCTGTATGCTGAGTCTGTCCTTCCGACAATCATATCTTTTTCGATGTCTTCACATTTTTCCTGCAGCCATTTCGTCTTAGCTTCCCTGCACTTCCTATTTATTTCATTCCTCAGCGACTTGTATTTCTGTATTCCTGATTTTCCCGGAACATGTTTGTACTTCCTCCTTTCATCAATCAACTGAAGTATTTCTTCTGTTACCCATGGTTTCTTCGCAGCTACCTTCTTTGTACCTATGTCTTCCTTCCCAACTTCTGTGATGGCCCTTTTTAGAGATGTCCATTCCTCTTCAACTGTACTGCCTACTGCGCTATTCCTTATTGCTGTATCTATAGCGTTAGAGAACTTCAAACGTACAGATTTACAGTCAGGATTTGTGCGGTAAAGACGAGAGTGCTCCTGCTGTCATACTAAATCACACCCCATACCATAACCACAAGTGTAGGTTCAAATGGCTCTAAGCACTATTGGACTTGACATCTGAGGTCATCAGTCCTCTAGAGTTAGAAACTACTTAAACCTAACTAACCTAAGGACATCACACACATCCTTGCCCGAGGCAGGATTCGAACCTGCGACCGTAGCAGGTGCGCGGTTCCGGACTGAAGCTCCTAGAACCGCTCGGCCACAGCGGCCGGCCCAGGTGTACATCTTGTGTGTCTACCACACAGAAAAGTTGGTTGCAGGCCCTCAACTTGTCTCCTTCTAACACACGGCCATCACTGGTACCGACACAGAACCACCTTTCCTCAGAAAACAGTACGGACCTCCATCCTGTCCTCCAATGATCTCTCTCTTGACACCACGAAAGTCGCAAATGGCGGTGTTTGGGGTCAATGGAATGCACGCTACTGGGCGTAACGCTCTGAGCATTCCTTGAAGAAACCGATTTGTAGCAGTTCGTTGTATCACTGTGGTGGCAACTCCTGCACCAATCGCTGCTGCAGATGCAGTAGGATGCGGCAGAGCCATACGCCGAACACTATAGTCTACCCTCTCGGCAGTGCCACTTGGCCGTCCGTTCTGGTGACCACAACTGCCAGCAGTCATATACAGTGGCTACATTTCTGTCAAGTCTTTCCGCAGTATAGCAGAAGTTACATCCAGCTTTTCGTAGCTCTATTACACGACCACATTTAAATCAGTGAGGCGCTGATAATGGCATCCGTCGCCTTGAAGGCAAAAAATGGTTCAAATGGCTCTGAGGTCATCAATCCCCTAGAACTTAGAACTACTTAAACCTAACTAACCTAAGGACATCACACACATCCATGCCCGAGGCAGGATTTGAACCTGCGACCGCAGCGGTCTCGCGGTTCCGGACTGTAGCGCCTAGAACCGCTCGGCCACTCCGGCCAGCCCTTGAAGGCATTCTGGACTAACATCAACTCATCAACTCCAGTCTCAAAGGTAAGGCCGGTATTACACTATCAAATTTCTTTGTCAAAGATTTGATCAAAGATGTGATCAAATATTTCGTCAAATATATTTGACAAAGATCTTTGACATAGCGCTAGAAGGGGTATTACACTGTCATCATATTTTTCGTCAAAGTTCAAGATGGCTGACAACAACAACTTGTTATTAACCGCAGCAGTTGCATCTACCACGATTGCACTGTGTGCACATGTGGAAGAGAAGCACGGGGAAAAAAGGAAACATACATCCCTGGGTGAAGCCGTGGGTTTTACGACGACACGATAAAAGCATTCAACAAAACTTGTTACATGAGCTTATAGTGGCGGACGTCAAGTCGTACATCAATTACTTAAGAATGGATGAGCATACATTTCTCTATGTGCTCAATGAAGTGTATCCTCATATCACAAATCACAATATTCACTTAATAACTGCTACATCTGCAGAAGACAGGCTCACTGTAACACTCCGATTCCTTGCTACAGGAGAGGGTTAGGTTAGGTTAGGTTAGGTCAGGTCAGTTCAGGTCAGGTCAGGTCTCCAATCCTAATCTATTTTTGTATTCAGCGTGCCTCACGTTGTAAAGCGCCTCATCAGCTTCATACATCTCTATTAATTTTGTAGTTGTCGGCAAACACCAATTGTATTTACCAGCAATGTTTATAAAAACACTACAGACGACAGAATGCTGCAGCGATGCTAGCGCTCCATGTGGTAACATGTCACATTGCAGTGAACAGAAGACAAGCGACTCCTTTGATCAAATCTACAGCGAGGCCCCAGATTTGATCAAATATTGGACGACATTTGACAAAGTTACCTATTACACCATCAAATAACTTTGACAAAGATATTGGACAAAGATATTTGACAAGGAAATTTGATAGCGTAATACCGGCCTAACTGAAGCTCACGACCGTTAGAGAGTGTATTTATAGCAAACCTCTTTTACATCCTCATAGTGGATCTACTAGCGCCACTCTTTGTCTTTCAGAGTACCAACTTCCGTCTATGGCTCACAATCCTTTCTTGGTGCTGCGATTTTTTTTTCGTCAGTTTATTTTCCAGGTCAATTTATTTTTCTTTTTCCCACCCTATACACAACTAAACGTCCCAAAGCAACAAGCTGTATTTTATTCGGAGGACGATATAACGATAACGAGTGAAAATTAATGGGCAGGTAATCATTCCGATCAGTTCCAGCTACACATTCTACGAGAACAAGCCACGCAGCTCTTTCATTTGCCCATTGCGTTCAGAATCTGAAGCAATCGATTCTGTTCACTACCTCTTACAGTCAAACTGTGTCTGCCAAATATATCGTGATTTTGTTTAACGTTTTGGAGTACGATTCAGTCAAATAGGCACGTTCTCTCTGTAGAGCTGTAAAACAAGATCCCATAGACGGATGCTGGAGAACGTGTTCGGAAGTACAAAAGCCGTACGTTCCCAGCCAAGCCATAAAACCACAGGGCGTCCTTCGTGCTTCATTGGTTCGCGAGCGCCCGCTATGCTCTTTGAGCAGCACAAATTCCGCAGCGTGATTCGGCTTCCACGGAATTCAGTCCGCCGCCTCCAGGCTACTTGTTCAACAGTGGCAGTGTTTTCTTCCCTGGCCTTTATCTCCTGCTGAAGGCTGTTTGTCGACGGCCAAACCTCAGACTGCAGTAACAGCTCAGCTCTCAACGAAGCGTTCTACACTACTGGCCATTAAAATTGCTACACCACGAAGAGGACGTGCTACAGGCGCGAAATTTAACCGACAGGAAGATGATGATCTGATATGCAAATGATTAGCATTTCAGAGCATTCACACAAGGTTGGCGCCGGTGGCGACACCTACAACGTGCTGACATGAGGAAAGTTTCCAACCGATTTCTCATACACAAACAGCAGTTGGCCGGCGTTGCCTTGTGAAACGTTGTGATGCCTCGTGTAAGGAAGAGAAACGCATACCATCACGTTTCCGACTCTGATAAAGTTCGGATTGTAGCCTATCGCGATTGCGGTTTATCGTATCGAGACATTGCTGCTCGCGTTGGTCGAGATCCAATGACTGTTAGCAGAATATGAAATCGGTGGGTTCAGGAGGGTAATACGGACGCCGTGTTGAATCCCAACGGCCTCGTATCACTAACAGTCGAGATGACAGGCATCTTATCCGCATGGCTGTAACGTGTCGTGCAGCCACGTCTCGATCCCTGAGTCAACAGATAGGGACGTTTGCAAGACCACAACCATCTGCACTAACAGTTCGACGACGTTTGCAGCAGCATGGACTATCAGCTCGGAGACCATGGCTGCGGTTATCCTTGGCGCTGCATCACAGAAAGGAGCGCCTGAGATGGTGTACTCAACGACGAACCTGAGTGCACGAATGGCAAAACGTCATTTTTTCGGATGAATCCAGGTTCTGTTAACAGCATCATGATGGTCGCATCCGTGTTTGCCGACAGCGCGGTTAACGCACATTGGAAGCGTGTATTCGTCATCTCCATACTGGTGTATCAACCGGCGTGAAGGTATGGGGTGCCATTGGTTACACGTCTCGGTCACCTCTTGTTCGCATTGACGGCACGTTGAACAGGCAACGTTACATTTCAGATGTGTTCCGACCCGTGGTTCTACCCTTCATTCGATCCCTGTGAAACCTTACATTTCAGCAGGATAATGCACGACCGCATGTTGCAGGTCCTGTACGGGCATTTCTGGATACAGAAAATGTTCGACTGCTGCCCTGGCCAGCACATTCTCCAGATCTCTCACCAATTGAAAACGTCTGGTCAATGGTGGCCGAGCAACTGGCTCGTCACAATACGCCAGTCACTCACTACTGTTGATGAACTGTGGTATCGTGTTGAAACTGCATGGGTAGCTGTACCTGTACACTCCATCCAAGCTCTGTTTGGCTCAACGCCCAGGCGTATCAAGGCTGTTATTACGGCCAGAGGTCGTTGTTCTGGGTACTGATTTCTCAGGATCTATGCACCCAAATTGCGTGAAAATGTAATCACATGTCAGTTCTAGTATGATATATTTGTCCAATGAATACCCGTTTATCATCTGCATTTCTTCTTGGTGTAGCAATTTTAATGGCCAGTAGTGTAGTTTCCCCTTTTGTGGAACGTCACCCAGCCTCAATTCCTGGCAAGCTGTTCTGGGACGTCTCCTTGATAAGGTAACTCGCGCAATCAACGCGCATTAGCTTATAGCTTGTATCGCTCATTAAAAGACGCATTTTTGGGCCACCATTTTCAGATTTTTTTAAAGACTGGTGACTGTCAAATCGTTTCTAATGTCACATGCTATCTTGGAAGATAGGTTTATTCACTTTCACGTAGTATTGTCATAACCGACTAAATACGACAGTCTCAACTAAAAGAGACGTGTCTGAAAAGTCTATGGGGGAAAGTGGGGCAAAATCGCCGGGTGGAAGAAGTGAATCTTTCTTGCCCCGAGCAGCGCTGCTGCCTGCCGAAAAGTGACGAAACTAGTTCGAATACACATCATCATGTACTCAGAGTTTCACAGAGGAAGTTTGTTCCGTTAATCTTGAGTAAAAACGTTTTTAATTTGCAGAGGTCGCATGTAAGATGCATACCTCTTCATTGCACCTGCAGTGTGCGACCGAGAATTGCCATGAAGAAGAAAACGCAAGACAACTACATTATGTGGGCTGCACGAAATCCGGTTAAATCCCTCAACAGGCACATCTCACTTGGCGGAGACACTGTTGTTCTAGACGTCTTTAAATGATCACTGTGAGCTGAGAAGAAAAGTGTGACATGACACGATAGACAGACAAACTAGTGACTGCGCAACACATCTGTGGTTTCAAAGTCGTGTCTGGTCGGAGGATGAAAAAACTTCGACCTCCAGTACATTTGTACCGAAGCTTGCAACATGTGGCTGACTTACATCAGGCCCATCTGAAAATGGTTTTAGCGTGGTCACTTTCCCGTACTCCCTTTGATGAGCTATGTATGGCAGATGTGCTGCCTTTTAACTAAACTTGGACGTGATCAATTTCGAATGGTTTTAGTTGCACCGAAGATTGGGGTGAGACACCAAAATCGGGTTGTGTAAGACTTCAGTAATAAAAAATTTTTACCACTGTAGCGGAAGTATCAATTATGAAAAAAAGACTCACTCTGTTAAAACTGTTTAATTTGGCCTGATTCAAAAACCCGACTGGAAATGGTTTGCTTCAGCAACTTGATATTGCCACAGATACAAATGCCTCAAGGTTCCACAAAATATGTCTGGAAAGCAGAACAAGAAAGAGAGGTATAATACAGTGACTGTAGCGGCAACATTAGCCTACCACCACCTCTCTCCCCCCACCCCGCTTCCCAAGGTTGGCAAAGGAGGCCACAAAGTAAGGCATTAGATAAATAAATTCAGTTCCTATACATTATTTCGTATTTCACTAACAAATATTTGTGTGACACTTCGCCGGCCGAAGTGGCCGTGCGGTTAAAGGCGCTGCAGTCTGGAACCGCAGGACCGCTACGGTCGCAGGTTCGAATCCTGCCTCGGGCATGGATATTTGTGATGTCCTTAGGTTAGTTAGGTTTAACTAGTTCTAAGTTCTAGGGGACTAATGACCTCAGCAGTTGAGTCCCATAGTGCTCAGAGCCATTTGAACCATTTTTTGTGACACTTCACAGCACGTAGATTCAAAATGTGTAAGCGCAATAGTCTATAAATAACCATGCTGTGGAAAAAATTCCATTTCTCTTACATGCTGAGGTGACAAAATTCACGGGATAGCTATACGCACATATAAAGACGGCGATACTATCGCGTTCACAAGGTAAAAAGGGCAGTGGTTTGGCGGAGCTGTCGTTTGTACTCAGGCGATTCATGTAAAAAGTAAAAAGGTTTTCGACGTCATTATGACTGCACGACGAGAATTAACAGACTCTGAACGCGAAAGGTAATTGGAAATAGACTCATGGGACATTCTATTTTGGAAATCGATAGAAAAAATGGTTCAAATGGCTCTGAGCACTATGGGACTTAACATCTGAGGTCATCAGTCCCCTAGAACTTAGAACTTTAAGTAGTTCTAAGTAACCTAACCTAAGTAACCTAAGGACGTCACACACATCCATGCCAGAGGCAGGATTCGAACCTGCGACCGTAGCGATCGCGCGGTTCCAGACTGAAGCGCCTAGATCCGCTCGGCCATACCGGCCGGCGAAATCGATAGACAATTAGATTTTTCGAGATCCACAGTGTCAAAAGTGTACCGTGAATACCAAATTTTAGGCATTACGTCTCATGAAGGACAACGCAGTACCGAAGGCCTTTACTTAACAACAGAGAGCAGCGGCGTTTGCGTAGATTTGTCAGTGCTGACTGACAAGCAGCTCTGTGTAAAATAACCGCAATAAATCAGCGTGGGACGAACGAAGAACAAATACGTTAGGACCTTGCGGCGAAATTTGGCATTGAAGGGATATGGCAGCAGAAGACCGAAGCGACTATCTTTGCTAACAACACAGGATCGCATGCAATTCCTCTCCTGGACTCGTGACCGTATCGATTGGACCCTAGACGACTGGAAAATGGTGGCCTGGTCAGATGAGTCCCGATTTCAGTTCGTAAGAGCTGATGGTAGGGTTCGAGTGTGGTGCACACCCTTCGGGACATGGAATCAGGTTGTCGACAAGGCACTGAGCAAGCTGGTTATGGCTAGATAATGATGCGAATGTCCAGTTCAGGCTTTTCGTGTCGAAGGCATTATGCATCAAGAAGTTAGTAGTGGGTAGGTTAGCGTTGTTGCTGGGTACCTATGGTGCCTCCTAGGCCAACTTCAGCGTCAGAGAACTTGTAACATGCCAATGTCGTCATCAAAGATGCCAGTTTGATGATAAAATCAGCTGCTCAGTACTGAATGTAGCGTGGGTTCTGTTTCTGTTTGGTGTGACCGGCTTCCCTGTCCTTGTCGGTTTGTATGACGTGAGGGTACAGCTGGTAGTGCCAGTCAGATTTACTGTGCTACGGGGTTCGCCGATATTGCATTTTCTGTGTGCCTAGTTTCAACTGACCATAGGCCGTAGAGAATCACTCAGAAAAAGTATTTTTGGGCTATTATGCTTCCACGTGGGCTATGTTCGAAGTTCCTCAGATTTAGGATGAATGATTTCTTCGAACGTCTCGAGCTTCGCCTTGAAGCTGAATTCATTGTGTTTCACTGTGCTGTGTGTCTGCCCCTGGTAGCTGAGTGGCCAGCGCGACAGGATGTCATACCTAACGGCCCGGGTTCGATTCCCGGCTGCGTAGGAGATTTTCTCCGCTCAGGGAGTGGGTGTTGTGTTGTCCTTATCATCATCATTTCATCCCCATCGACGCGCAAGTCGCCGACGTGGCGTCAACTCGAAAGACTTGCACCAAAAGAACGGTCTACCCGACGGGAGGCCCTAGCCACACGGCATTTCCATTTTACTGTGCTGTGTGGGTTACTCCAGCATTACTTACGATTCGTAGAACGTTGTTCTGTACGATCTGCAGACCTCGTTCATTTTTTGGAGCTGCGAATGTCATCAATGGTCTAATAAAAGTGATTTGCATGGACCTCGACACCCTTGTATTTAGTGCATGTTACGTGTTAAGCATTAAGTATAGTCGTGTGATATGTCTGACATGGCGTCAGTCGTTGCGGGCTATCTAAAAGTAATATTATTCTTTGCCAAGATCTCTAGTAACTCTTTTTATTACTATTAGCAGTTTCGACAGATCTACGCAGTCATCATCGGAGCTTGTGGCATTACCAGATGTTCATGCACTGCTGTCATTCGGTAATGACGGCGTAGATCTGTCGAAACGGGCAATAGTTTCTGGTCCAGTCAGAGACCGAGGCAATAGATTTTCTCCCAGAATCGTGTTGGGCGTCTGCCTTAACTATGTGTTAAATGATTGACGTATAAGTTGACTTTAGGATGATAATACCATGATGTTTTAAATGTATTCAAATTGCTGTTTTAAGTTACAGATGCATAAAGAAATTCTGACTTAGAGTAATACACCCTCATGTTCATAAATTAAGGATAATGCTGATACATGGTGAAACAACGCACTGGTGTGCGGTTTGCGGGGTTAAATCATCTCGGGGTATGACCATGCGGTGCATGGTGCATCGCACGGTGGCGCTGGCAGCAGTCCACATACGCAGAGGTGTGTTGGGGCATGTCAGAGTATGGTGCAGCGAGTAAGTGTACAGAGACGTGTTAATGGTGACTGTGTGTTGAAAATGGCTTAAATAACACATATTGATGACGTTATGAGGGGTAGAATACTAGGAAGACTGTAGGCTGGTCAAACACAGCAGGTCATAGCACGGGCCCTAAGTGTGCCACAGAGTGTGATCTCAAGATTATGGCAACGATTCCAGCAGACAGGAAACGTGTCCAGGCGCTACAGTACGGGACGTCCACAATGTCCAACACCACAAGAAGACCGATATCTCACCATTAGTGCCCGCAGACGGCCACGGAGTACTGCAGGCAGCCTTGCTCGGGACCTTATCGCAGCCACTGGAACAGTTGTCTCCAAGACACATAGTCTACAGACGACTGAACAGACATGGTTTATTCGCCCGGAGACCTGCAAGCTGCATTTCATTGACCCCTGGTCACAGGAGAGCCCGTAAAGCCTGGTGTCAAGAACACAGTGCACGGTCATTGGAACAGTGGTCCCAGGCTATGTTCATGGACGAGTCCAGGTATAGTATGAACAGTGATTCTCACTGGGTGAACCAGATACGAACCACTTAAGGTCCTTGAAAGGGTCCTGTATGAAGGTCGTGGTTTGATGGTTTGATGGTGAGGGGTGGGATTATGATAGATGCATGTACACCCCCGCATGTCTTTGACAGAGGAACTGTAACAGGTCAGGAGTATCGGGACGTCATTTTGCACCAGCATGTCTGCCTTTTCAGGGGTGCAGTGGGTCCCACCTTCCTCCTAATGGACGATAACGCACGGCCCCACCGAGCAGCCATCGTGGAGGAGTACCTTGAAACAGAAGATATCCGGCGAATGGTGTGGCCTGCCTGTTCTGCAGACCTAAACCCCATCAAGCACGTCTGGGATGCTCTCGGTCGACATACCGTTGCACATCTTCAAGCCCCTAGGACACTTCAGGAGCTCCGACAGGTACTGGTGCAAGAATGGGAGACTATACCCCAGCAGCTGCTCGGCCACCTGATCCAGAGTATGCCAACCCGTTGTGCAGCCTGTGTACGTGTGCATGGTGACCATATCCCATATTGATGTCGGGGTACATGAGCTGGAAACAGTGGCGTTTTGTTCCACATGTGTTTCCGGACGGTTTCCTCAACTTATCACCAATACCGTGGACTTACAGAGATGTGTCCTGTGTGTCCCCTATGTTCCTATGCTATTAGTGCCAGTTTTGTGTAGTGCCACGTTGTGTGACACCACATTCTGCGATTATCCTTAGTTTATGAGCATGAGTGTAGTACCACCAGGTTTAGGACATAAGTAGGCTCTTGGAAGCGGGTGGCTTTCAGCCCAGAGCTGAGCGAAGGATTGGCTGCTAGAGCTTGAGTCATGAGTTAAATCGCAGCAAGTACACTAATATCTGTGGGCGCTTGGCAGTTGCGTGGCCCGTCGATGCAAACTAGTCTCCTCGATTCCCGCTCCGACGTTGCTGATGCACGCACTGCGTGTGAGCAATGACGGCGTTCTTAGTGGTGCGTGCTAGCACTCAGCACATCAGGAGATTGTCTGTCAGCAGTACGGTGTCCGTAACATTCAGTGCTTGTAAACACTGGTGCTTGTAGAGAGTATCCGAAAGAAGAAGCAAGCGCATGAAACAGGCTACCGAAGACTGTGGACGTAGCGTTGGAAGCCGACGCAGCGTGCGTATGGCCGGGGAAAATGGACTTGTCTGCTGTCCACTCCCCGTGGGGCGCCTCCACCCCTATCCAAATATCCGAAGCATACGCAGCGACGCATTCATGCGATCCCTCCATCCGTGATGCGAAATCCCGAAACCAGGCAGCTGAAACATAGCCAGTCACATCATGATTCCAGCCATACGTGATTGTGTCACTAAAAACGGAACCAGCACCTGTTTGTTTTGGTATGTGACGGTTACAGTACAACAAGCTTTGATCTGAATTGACTGATACTTTACCTTATTACCGCCCCGTGAAATTTGAACAGTTGTGAAGGCCCAATTAAAACATATGTAGCACTGTTTATGGTAGTTTTAGAGGAACCAGGGTCAAGTTGAAATTGAATTACTCGTCCTCTTAGATCAACACCCACTTACACTGCCTTATCTCTTTGAGAAAGAATACTGTAAACATTATTTTCAAACTCACCAACATTAGAATGAAACCTTTTCACCATATTTTCAGCGACGCCTATGCAGGCAAAGAACTATGCACTGAAGTGACAAAAGTCATGGGATAGCGACATGCACATATGCAGATGGCGGTAATATCGCTTATCAAGGTGTAAAAGAGCAATACATTCGCGGAGCTGTCATTTGTACTCATGTGAACAGGTTTCCGACGTGATTTTTGGCGCAGGATGGGAATTAGCAACTTTGAATGCGGAATGGTCGATGGAGCTAGACGTAAGTGGCGTTCCATTTCGTAAATCGTTAGTGAATTCAATATTCAGAGATCCACAGTGTCAACAGTGTACCGAGAATATTACATTTCAGGCATTACCTCTAACCACGAACAACGCACTGCCCCGTGGCCTTCACTTAACGACCGAGAGCAGCGGCGTTTGTAAAGAGTCGTCATTGCTGACAGACAAGCAACGCTGCCTGAAATCACCGCATAAATGAATGTGGGACGTACTATAACATCTGTTAGGACAATGTGGTGACATTTGGTGTTAGTGGGCTATGGGAGCAGACGACCGACGAGAGTACTTTTGCAACCTGCACGACATCGCCTGCAGTGCCTCTCCTTGAGACGTGATAATATCGGTTGGACCCTAGACGATTGGGAAATGGCAGCCTGAGCAAATAAGTCCCAATTTCTGTAGGTACGAGCTAGTGGTAGGGTTCGAGTATGGCGCACACTGCACGAAGCCATGGGCCCAAGTTGTCAATAAGTCACTGTACAAGTTGGTGATGGCTCCACAATGATGTGGGCTGTGTTTTTATGGATGGACTGTGCTCCAAGTGAGCCGATCATTGACAGGAAATGGTTATTTTCGGCTCCTTAGATACCATTTTCAGCCATTCACGGACTTCATTTTCCCAAACAACGATGGATTTTTTATGGACGATGATGAGTCGTGTCACCGGGCCTAACCAGCACGCAATTGGTTTGAAGCACATTCTGGATAATTCTACCAAATTACCCGACATAAATCCCATCGAACATTTGTGGGACATAATCGAGAGGTCAGTACGTGCACCAAATTTTGTACCGGCAACACTTCCGCAATTACGGACGGCTCAGTATTTCTGCAGCGGACTGCCAAAGAATTTTTCAGTTGCTGCACTACGCCGGGCAAAAGGAAGTCCGAAAGGAAGTTCGATACGATACTGGGATTTACCTCACGGCTTTTATCACCTCAGTGTAGTTCGCTGCGATCGCAAACCCTGTAGAGCAGCACTTTCCTTGTGGCGGACCAGTTCGTTTCTGAGCCGCGAACCGACCACGTTGCGAAACGCAGTGGCCGGCGGTCTTCACTTAAAGACCGAGAACAGCGGCGTTTGAGTAGATTTGTCAGTGCTAATATTCAAGCAGCACTGCGTGAAATAACCGCAGGAATCGATGTGGGGCGCACGGTGAACGTAACCGTTAGAACAGCGCGGCGAAATTTGGCGTTAGTGAGCTACGGCAGCACAAGACCGACGCGAGTGTTTTTGCTTGTAGCATGACATCGCCTCTCTGGGCTCGTGACCACATCGGTTGGTCTCTAGAAGAGTGGAAAACAGTAGCGTGGTCAGATGAATCCCGATTTCAGTTGGTAGGAGCTAATGGTGGGTTCAAGTGTGACACAAATTCTACGAAGCCATGGAACCAGGTTGTCAACAAGGCACTGTGCAAGCTGGTAGTGGTTCCATAATGGTGTGGGCTGTATTCACATGGAATGGATTGGGTCCTCAGTTACATTCAGCTGCTTGGAGACCATTTGCAGCCGTTCATGTTCCCAAATAACGATGTAATTTTTGTGGATAACTGTGCACCATGTCACCTCGCTATAAGTGTTCAAGATTGGGTTGAAGAACATTCTGGACAATTCGAATGATGGCGTCGCCCAGATCGCCCGACATGAATTCCGTCGTAAATTTATGGGACATAATGAAGAGGTCAGTTCGTACACAAAAGCCTGTACTGAGAACACTTGCGGACGGCTAAAGAGGCAGTTGGCTCAATTCTTCTGCAGGAGACCTCCAACGACTTGTTGAAAGCATGCCACGTCCAGTTGTCGCACTATGTCGGGCAAAAGGAAGTCCAACACATACCAGGAGGTATCCCATGACTTTGTCATCTCAGCGTATCGTGCGAAGTTTCAAAATGGTTCAAATGGCTCTGAGCACTATGGGACTCAACTGCTGTGGTCATCAGTCCCCTAGAACTTAGAACTACTTAAACCTAACTAACCTAAGGACATCACACACAGCCATGCCCGAGGCAGGATTCGAACCTGCGACCGTAGCAGTCGCACGGTTCCGGACTGCGCGCCTAGAACCGCGAGACCACCGCGGCCGGCCGTGCGAAGTTTGACGGTATACGCGCTTCGTGGGTTTGTAGAAATAAGAGCTGCGAAGCACCGAGCACATGTTTTTACTTTAGAATATTGTGCACGGGAATTTTGATTGCCCTATTCTGTGGTGTGGCACTATTCCTAGACGCCCGTAGAGTTTTATCTGTCCTATTTACGTTCGTGATCATCACTGCTCCGAGGGTCTATTTTAAACAGTTCCGATTTTCACACCTGAAGGGACAGTCGCGAGTGAGACCTTGCAATGTGGCAATCAATTCTTAAAAAGCTGCCCAGGTTTCTTATATGTCCTGCAAAATTGATGGCGTGTTTCCGCAACTAGAATTTTGCTCTGGAAATAAACATCTGAGTATCCTAACTCACATGGACCCATATCCGGAAAGAGTTCATTAACGAGCCCAGACAAGCATTTGTCAATAACAAAGTACGTGTAATTACTTCACATTACTTCACCTGACGTTGCGTGTGCTGTTAAGTGTTACACCAGTCTGTCTCCATAGCTGACCTACATTTCCTGTGCCAGATTAAATGGATGGAACGTCGCTAGCGTCCGCGTTCTGTCCACTTGCCGCTGTTCCCTATCCACCAACCGCTGTAACAACTATATTGTGCAGCGCAGCCGGCCGCGGTGACCGAGCGGTTCTAGGCGCTTCAGTCTGGAACCGCGCGACTGCTACGGTCGCAGGTTCGAATCCTGCCTCGGGCATGGATGTGTGTGATGTCCTTAGGTTAGTTAGGTTTAAGTAGTTCTAAGTTCTAGGGGACTGATGACCTCAGATGTTAAGTCCCATAGTGCTCACAGCCATTTGAACCACTTGTAGCGCACAACTTCCATACAGCAGCAAGGGACTGGAATAGGTTCCACATTGGCAATGGAAAACCAGTTTGCTGTGCCATCTAGAATGAATTACAAGTAGATTAATATTCTCAGGGAACTTTATAATTTAATCTGAAGTCATGACCCAAGTTCCAACAAGAAATATCCACTCCCCTATATTTGTAACCAAGGAAGCCCAACAAAATCTCCAATAAGAAGAATAAACACCGGAGTTTAGAAAGCAAGTTACCACTATGTCCACAACAACAACGTGTAGGAGTCAACACCACAAGTCAAGAAGTTTATTTTTGGACGATTTGGGGGTTACAATATTCAGTCTCGCTATGACAACCCTGTGTTCACTAATCCCTGTGTCCGTTTTGATGCTCGTTATTAACTCAGGATTATTTGTTGCTAAGAGGTCAAGTGTGTTTTCACAACCGTTTACTATTCGCGTGGGCTCATGAACTAACTGCTCAAAATAATTTTCAGAGAATGCGATAAGCACAATTACAGATGATGTATTTTCGCCAACATATCGAGGGTAAGAAGTCACCACCAACTATAATCGTATGAGACGGGTACGTGTTTGGAATCAAACTCAAGTTTTCTTTGAACCTTTCAGCAACTGTATCATCTGAATTGGGAGGTCGGTAAAAAGATCCAATCATTATTGTATTCCGGTTGCCAACAATGACCTCTGCCCATACTAACTCACAGGAACCACCTACTTCAATTTCGTGAGAAGATAAACTATTTCTAACAGCAACAAACTCGCCACCACCATATGTCCAATAAGGATACACACCGGCGTTTAGAAAGAAAGTGACCTTTATGTCTACAACAACCACGAGTAGGGGTCAACACAAGTCAGCAAAACGTGGAAGTCCACTGTTCCGTATTCTTTGTCTGTGTGACCCAGTTGATGGGCACTGAAGATATCCACTTCAATGGTTGCTCGTAAGTGTCCTTGCGTTTCCTAAATACCTGGAAGACTGTAGCTTACTAGCGGCTGCTCGATTGTTGTAATCGTCACACTATCGATTTATCAAGCAGATGGATGCGCTCCAACGACGGCACCAACGTAAGAATTCTGTAATCGCTACATGGAATAAGTTAGTCCTGTTTCAAGAGCACTTATTTATTGTAGCCCATGTACAACACTCTGAAATCATAGGCAGGTAGGATATGGCAGTGGTAAGGTGTTGAGGGTAAAGAAAATAACATTTAAACATATTTATTTACCTCGGAGGTCAGATATTAGATTTCAAAGACAAGCAATACTTATTAGCCACAGGCTCCTTCCGAACCATTCCACTCCCATCAGACAGACACTTTACTTGAGTTGCGAGAAGGCAACTGACTATTAGTTGTAAACTGAACTCGCTGAACACCGAAGACTGACGACTGAAGGCAGCTCAGCGAAGACTTTACTGTAGACAGCAGGGCTATTGCTACACCAAATCGGAACAACCGGCTGCCGCTGCTGGAGATGACGTGCTCCTCGTCCATTACTTTTCCAAACGGAATGATCAGTTTGAGTCTGGTTGGCACAAGTGGTGGGTGTGGCAAAATAGTCTGGCTGCTGCAGGTGGCCTCTGTGAACAGCTACTGAAGCTCATGCTGTTCTCGGTCTCATCAAAATGTATGCCACGTCCAATGCTCCAACGATGGAAGTAAGGCCTAGGAGGCAGCGGTAGTGGCACGGGACGAAACGGACGTGATACCGACCATTTCTGGCGAACATCGCGATGATTTATTAAACAAGGCCTTTGCTAATTATCTTGTCCAGTCGAAGTTTGTTGTTCGTCGCTAGTCATGTAGACCAAGCAAAGTGCGGCAATGGCAAGACACAGGACACGTGTTTTGTTGGACAGTGGTTCAAACGGTTCAGCCTATCAAGATTACGTCTTCTGTGATGTCTCAAACTCACTTAAGGAAAGTGTCGGAATCGTTCCCACAAAAACTTCGGGCTCGATCTCCTTGTAATATTTCTGGCTTATTCAGCCATCATATTAGGCTCCAGGAAGCTATTCCCAGGGCAGTGGAGATGCAAGAAGCATAGAGATGACGCAATGTGGGATGAGGTATCGGTGACAGATGTTAGATTTGGTACCATTCCCGTGTGGAAGACCGCCTGCATGATGCTGCTGCTGCTCTGTGATTGGCTGCTGTGTTCGGCGGTAGGGTGCCAAAACGTTAAACTTTAGTTGCTATTATTAATTAAACCTGTCATCCAAATTACTTCATTTTTAAATAAACATCTCTCAACAGCCAGCTATCAATCAGTCATTTCAACATTATTAAAATCAAAGTATTACTAAAACAAAAGACTGACGATATTACTGCCGATGCACTTCGGTGGCGTTCGGGTCACGCCTTGCTGGCTTGGCGCGCAAAGTGTCTCGGGCAGTCCGGCTCTCCAGTTCTGACCGTTCCAGTAGACAGACATGTTGTCTGTTATAGCAGTATTTGTTTCATGCAATTTTATTTACTACAGTTCCGACCGTCGCTAGGTACAGATATGTTGTTTGTAATAGTAGTATTTGATTCATGTAATTTTATTCTCCAGTTCTGACAGACATGTTGTCTGTGGCAGGATGTATTTCATGTTATTTTAGCCAGATATAATGACTGTGGAAAGATATGTTCAATACGTTGTGATCAAGAATAGTTTCTCGTGTCTATATCAATAAAAACGCGAGTGGCATCCCAAATGAGTTATAGTTTATTCGTAGCAGCAATTCCTTGCAAAGTTAATTTCAGCCCCAAGAAAAAGAATCCACGACCTGCGTGCTGTTTTCTGCGCTGGGGACATCATCATCATGAAGACAGCAGGTTAGTGAAGTGTACAGGAACTTATGTATTCCACGCAGGGCAGTGGAAACAACTAGGTACCTCACGTGTACTGCATGCACAGTACAAATGTGCTCAGTGACACGTCATCTGCAGTAATGCAGAGGAGGTAAAGAAGGGTGAAAGTATTAACACTATCTCACTTTTATTCCTTTTTCTTGCCGTATCCTTCCCACTCCATCTTTAATGACATCACAGCCAATTGGACAATAAACTCTAAACTTTGTTTTCCTTTTCAAAAAAAAAAAAAAAAGACCTCGTCGTTGACACAACTACACATTTATAATGCTGATATTCACTAGGTTCAGTAGTGTAGTAGGCGGGTAGTGCAATGACCGCTAGTGAGTGGTTGGAAGCATCAGGGAGCGTCCTACGTTCGAATTAAGGTGAGGGAGACTGGAGGACGTTGTGGGTGGTTGAAGCAAAACCATCAGTGACGATAGCAATTCTTTATTATTCCATCAGACTTCAACAATTCTTTGTCTGCACCCTCGTCCCAATCGTAGCATGGTGTTGTCCCGAAATTCTGGAGCACTGGTACAGCATAGCGCCTGTGGCGTTCACACACATATGGGAGGTAGGCTGCTTCCTCTGTGAATGCTGACACAGCGGGTACTGACTCGGCGGCAGGGCCTCTGCCCTAGACACTTCTCTTCTAGAGACAAGAGGCTGCCAGCAGCAGTTTCTAGAGCTGTGGTAGACGACGGCTTCGCCAAAAACTGGACCTTTGACTGAAGAGCAGCAGCGGGCAGATTCCATACCCTGGCGGCACTAAGCTGTTGGTCGGCCGTCCGTTCTTCGGACCATGAAGTGGTGGCGAGTTCCTCTGAAGGCGGAATTACAGATGTGGCACCACGGGCTTAGCGTTATCAGGAACAGCATAGCCCAGCTGTACAGTTTGCGACCCCATTGGTAGGACGTTTCCAATATATCAGTGGCTTCTGGAGCACAGCGTTCATCGTAACAAAGCACTGATGTGCCGATGTCCTACTCGGCTATACCAGGGGTTTAAATACTGCCCTCAGAAGCTGACTACGCAGAAGATGCACTGTTCCCAAGTTCTTCGTAACGGGGAAGTTTCCCGAAAGGGGGCCAGTGACCTAGGCCTGGCTGCCATCATGCGGAAGCAGGTCGGCTCGGAAGCGGACACACAGCAAAGTGTTGATGTGACATTGAGATCTGAAGGGTTTTGGGGGAGGGGAGAAGGCGAGGGGGAGGGGGGGAGGGGGGAGGGGGTTGGACAAAAAAAATAAACTAACTAAAATAGTAACGGCGGAAACACAACAGCCATAGATACTGTTGTATCCACGGACCCAACGAACCAACCAACTGGCGCACGCGCGCCCTGACCGTGACATCGCTGGCCACAGTTCCTGTCGCGGCCGTCGGCGTCTCAGGGCGTTACCGCCGACGGAAGAGGTCGCGCCATGGCTGAGCTCGGGTCCGCGCTGGCCCCGAGACGGGCAGTCTATTGTCGATTGTCTATTGCTAGCCTTTCGTGGAGTTTATAGCGTAGCCATTGCAGTGTGATATTTGCTATTGTATTCGACTAGGCTCAGTACACGGATTACTCTTGGATATTACTTGGACTTGTATTGCTGGTGCACGTTTCGTCACAAATAAACATAAGTTATCTCTTCATTCTAGCTGGCGCAATTCTTGTCATCAATTATTTTTCGGCCAACAGACATAGCTACATCCTGGTCACTACCCACACTTTATACAATTTGTGGTGGCTGCCCCAAAAGTACCGCCGAGGACCTTGGGTTTTGGAGCCGTCACAAAAAATACAAAACGAAACAACCAGAAACACGATGCAATGGTTGGTTTCAGTGACGAAAAAATAAAAGAAAAACAGAAAATTTGCGCGAATCAGCATAAACATGCGTCAAAAACATCAGATGAGTTATATTTCTCAACTTAAAAGAGCGATACCGACACAAAAAGCCATAAATTGCCAGCAACACAAAAAGCCAGAAAACGATAACAATACAGGTAGGAAAAAATCAGGACAGTTATCTAAATAATGACACGGATTTATATAGCTCATCTGAAGAGGCTGATAGCAGTTTAGAAAGGTAAAAGCGCATACTAATACAGAAAACCAAAAGTCGATGCGGTTACACATAGCGGAAAATTGCAAGAACTAACGAAACACAGTATCGAAAACATAGCTTGACCTATATAGATCAAAAAGGACTTGATACGGAAAACGTCCGCATCTGAGTATCATATTCGTAAAGGAAAGGTCCGTTTCAGCTGTAATGAGAATATATTTGGATGGAGCAGTAATTCTCTGAAACGGATCGTCCAGTTACAAATAAACTGTTATTACAACTGAAGCTGATTCTTACTTTACGACAATAACAATACACATAGCCGAAAATCGCGAAAAGTAAGGAAACGTGGTGTCGTAAACGTCACTTGACTGTATGCCTTAAGTTGAAACGCCGATAACAATTTAAAAAAAAAAGCCCAAAAACTGATACCAGTACACGTAGGCAAATATTGCTTTTCTAGTTTGTGTTCTCTTCCAGGAGAAGCACATTTGTCTTTTGGAGTGCCGCGTACGATACCAGGCATCCAGCATTTTTTGTTTGCTGCGTTTAAGTGAAACAATGGTCCTACTTTCACGTCGAACTGTGGGCGATACCCGCATAATCCTAGTACGATAAATGACTGATGAGAATTTCTTCGTAGTCGATGTCATCAACAGGTGTAGAAGTAACTTCAGCTGTGACCTGGGGAAGTGTGTTGCGACACTCGCTGTTCAAGTTGCGTATTAATGATCTAGCAGACAATATTAATAGCGAAAGGTCCCGAGTTCGAGTCTCGGTCGGGCATACAGTTTGCCAGGAATTTTGATATCAGCGCACACTCCTCTGCAGAGTGAAAATTTCGTTATAGAAACATCCCCCAAGCCGTGTCTAAGCCTTGTCTCCGCAATATCCATTCTTCCAGAAGTGATAGTTCTGCAAGGTCTGCAGGAGAGCTTCTGTGAAGTTTGGAAGGTAGGAGACGAGGTACTGGCGGAAATAAAGCTGTGAGGACGGGTCGTGAGTCGAGCTTGGGTAGCTCAGATGGTAGAGCACCTGCCCTCGGAAGGCACACAGCTGTAATCTTCCAGGAAGTTTCATATCAGCGCACACTACACTGTTTGCAGAAGCTGCATAAGCAATCAGTCAGATCTTGATAAGACTTCAGAGTGGTACAAAGGTTTGCAATTTGATTTAAATATTCAGAAATGTAAAATTGTGCTCCTCACAAACGAAGAAACCGTGCATCTTATGACTATAGCGCGAATGAGTCACAGCTGGGATCGGTGAATCTACAGTTCATCTAACAAAGGAGCCTGCCAACAAATCACTCGTGCGAGCCATCCTACAATACAGCAAAAGTGCGTGGGATCGGTGCCAAACAAGCCTAGGAGGGAATGCTGAATGTATAAGGGGCAGTGGAATGAATCCAAGAGAGATGAACAAAAGAAAGTAAACTGTTTATTATTTAAAAAGTAATCGTTATATCTCTTAATACATTTATCCCACTGTGAGACAAGATGGCCAGTGTCTTCATGGAAAAATGTTTGCAGTTCCCTGCGAAACCAAGATTGTACACAGGCGTGCACCGTTTCGTCCGCAGGAAATCGACAACCGCGAACTTTTTGAGAGCCCCAATAATATGGGATTCGATCTGGGAGCGATCGGGACTGTACGGAGGACGTGTAAGGGAGGATGTGTAAGAGCTTCCCAACGAAACTTCTGCAGGGTAGTGGACAAAACCTTGCCAACGTGTGGACACCACTATCCCGCGAGAGAAAGTTGCCAAGATGTTTTGCTGGGAAGCCCGTACACATTCTCCGTCCGGTCCCGATGCCTCCCCATGTGATTTCCGTATTTTTGAAGCGCTGAAGAAAGACTTACGTTGCCGTCGATTTTCTTCGGAGGAAGAAGTTCTCGCCTGGGTACAATTGTGCTTCCTTAGGTAGCCGAAAGTATATTTCTATGGAGGCATTGACCTCCTTCTAATAATTTTCAGCTGGATCCCGTCGACATTCTGCCTCGATATTTCGACACAGACACTTCCGGCCATCTTCATGTGAGTCTCTAACTACTGAAGAGCCCAGTTGTGTTCACAATGCTTATGCCGATTTCCGCGCATGCGACGTGCACTGGCGTATTTCGGCGCTTGCGTCAGGTGATTACCTGGGCGGGGTATTCTGGTCGTGTGTGCTGCCCTCGGTGGCACAAGTTAGAGATGATCTAATCACTGAGTATCGAACGACCCATCTATTGAGCTGTGATGATAATTTTGATTATACGATTCCTGTTTTTATATACATAAAATCTGTATATAAATCAACTGTGTTCCTTCCATATGGCGGAAATGTGTCTTCTAAAATAGGCAGATTGCTTAGGAAAGATAAAATCAAGTTTATCTTCCGTCCACAAGCGAAGGACTTGGCCGTAGTTGGATTCGTTAAAGACGACTGACAGCTGAGGAAAGTTGGCGTTTACCAAATTCCCTGTGAGAGTGGTGCTCCATGTATCGGCCAACGACACAGAATGTCGACGGTATCCGGGAGCACACCCTAAAATTATTAGAAGAAGAAATATGAAGGGAAAATTTCAGAATTTACATTGTCCGTCTTGTCTCACAGTGGGATGAATGTGTTGACAGTTATGATGATTACTCTTGAAATAGCAAATAGTTTACTTTTTTTCCATCTGTCTCGTTTTCATTTGACTGTCTTTTATAACTTACATATATTTCGGCTAAAGTGCAGTTACGGTGACCGCAATTTTTCGTTGTGTGCTGATATTGCAACAGTTCACGAGATGAGTGATAGAAAGTGATCATGACAAAACAATGAGTAGTATATGGATAGTCAAACACATTCCTCATTCGTAATGTCTTATGATGCGTAAATGAAGTTAGCTGTTATTCCGTTTTACTCGCAACAGTTTGAGATGCTAAACAAAATGTACACGCCTACACCTGAAAAGATACGCAAACTATCCAGAGAAAGACTGCTTAAAAAGTTTGAAGAACTAGCCTTAAAATATGAACCCAGAAACATACTACAGCCCCCTACATAACGCTCCCATAGGAATCGTGACGACAAGCTTAGTTTAATTACAGTCCGCACGGAGGCCTGTAGTCATTCTTCCAACGCTCCAAACGTGAACTGAACTTAAAGACGCCCTAATAACAGGTATAACGGATGTACCCGCTACCATGCACTTCACAGTGGTTTGCAGAGTGTGGATGTAGAAGTGGATGTAAATATGGATATAGATGTAGATGAGGAACCTCTACAGCAACAGAGGTCACATCACAACGAAACTGCATATGATTTCGCTATTGGTCCTTATGCTGCACTGGCAGTACATTTTCACACAAATATACTTACGTATCACACCGCGACATAGAGGCAAGTCACACGTTAAATCTGTAGTGGCAAATATTACAACGTATTTTCTTGTTAAGTGATGTATCTTTTGCGTCCGCTGTAGTTAGGATATACGGTGCTGGACCACAGTGGCTGGGAAACGGCATTGCGCTATGCGGGAAAAATGAGATAATTATATGTAAAACGTAATAACATACGCCGATCGTTGAAAATTTAATGGCCGAAACTGCTCATGAATGGTGCTGCGTGCCGTTGCACCAGGAAGTGCTGGTGTAATTGCAATCGTCGAGGTTCGTTCGCGATGGGTGAAAGGTGCTGATGGTGAGACTGAGTGCTGCACGTTCTCGTGTTGCGGAATTACGAAGTTCCCCAAAAACAGCTGCTGCAGCCATAACCACAGGGCTAGGTGACTTTGCTGTACATTAATGGCTCGACTGACATTAACAGTAAACTCAAACAAGTATAAAACGTGCTTCAAAATATTTAATAACAGATACTGGGCAAACAGAAAATGTAAACAAGTTCAAATATTTGGGGCTGCTATTCTTGAGAACTGTTTACAAAAATGTGCTTTGGAGGAAAGGAAAGACAAGATAAAAAAGCGTATGGTATAACTAAGAATGTCTATAACAACAAAAAACTAAAAGCACTTACACGGAAAATATTAGAAAAATGCAAAATTTTGGAAATTAGGAAGCATGAAGTCTGAAACTTCATGACAGGTCAAAACTGTGTGTTGTGTGCCTCCGGAACCGTGCGACTGCTACGGTCGCAGGTTCGAATCCTGCCTCGGGCATGGATGTGTGTGATGTCCTTAGGTTAGTTAGGTTTAAGTAGTTCTAAGTTCTAGGGGACTGATGACCACAGCAGTTGAGTCCCATAGTACTCAGAGCCATTTGAACCATTTGAACCATTTGTTGTGTGCCGAACCGGGACTCGAACCCAGAACCTTTGCTTTTCGAGGGCAAGTGCTCTACCAATTTCAAGCATGATACCACCCACATTCATTAACGAAAACTTCACGCAGTACAAAAAAAAATCACGCTGATCTACCTCCTAAACTTCATCTTCATTCTGGATACGACGGAGTTTACCATAAAATAGAAAACATACCACAAACAATAAAAAATAGGACAATTTTTGGACATACTTACAGAATGGGTGACCAGATATTCAAGTATCTTAGGGAAAAGAAATTAAGAACCGCCTGGATTCAAGAGGCTTACTAAAGATTTGGAAAGAAATAACATATGGTTCAAATGGCTCTGAGCACTATGGGACTTAACTTCTGAGGTCATCAGTCCCCCTAGAACTTAGAACTACTTAAACCTAACTAACCTAAGGACATCACACACATCCATGCCCGAGGCAGGATTCGAACCTGAAACCGTAGCGGTCGCGCGGTTCCAGACTGTAGCGCTTAGAACCGCTCGGCAACTCCGGCCGGCGAAATAACATAAGAGAAGTATTGGAAGGAGTGATTTTTTTTTGTTTGAGAAAAGTTATAAAACTGGAGGGATTCCTAGGCAGGAGGGAAAAGAAAACCGGCTCAAGTAGTCTGAAAAAGGATAAAAGTATTCAAATAAATAAATAAATCTGGAAGAAAAGGAAAGAAGTACTGAGGATTAATGGTTGAAAATGGAACATGATCCCTAGGGGGTCTCAACGTAAAAAGAAGAAGAAGTAACAGACATTTTTGCAGATGTTGTAGTTCTATAACTAAGTGCAATCTGAAGTGTGCTGAACTAATAGTAATATGTTGATAATATTCCATAGTATCGCAACTTGCAATTTTCTTAATGAGCCTTGCGTGGCTCGTCTTCCCGCCATCATGTATTTTACACCCTGTTTTTAACGTACTTCCACCTCACTACGTTAATTAAATCATTACTATCACTGAGATGCTGCTTTGCCTGACGATGAGCGGCGTTAGCAGCGCGCATCGATATATCCCCTCTCGTAGTATCTTTGCTCGACTGCTATTACTTCCCGGTCGTTGTCTGTCGTAGGCGGCGGGATAAGGAGTTCGGGTCGCGAGTTCGGGGCTACCAGTCAGTTGGAACGTGTCTGGAGCGCAGTCCAGACCTGCCAGTCGGAGAGTTGCAATGCGGCACTAGTGCAGTCGGGTTGATGCAGTGAGCTCTGCGTCGACATGGCTCGATCGACCATTGCCGCCACGCATCACTGGAGCCGCGCCACGGTCTTGGTGAATCGTCGGTCGATCGTCCTACCGAACTATGCGTTTTGGCTCGCCGATCGCTCATGTGTCGGCTGTGTGTGTGTGTGTGTGTGTGTGTGTGTGTGTGTGTGTGTGTGTGTGTCTGTCTGTGCACCGACTCCCGATTTGTCTTCCTGCGTGCTTTGTTACTGTTGAGTATCATTCAGGTCTTCGTGCATGTGTTTGTCTGGTTGTGTGTGTAGTTGGTGTTATTTCCACTGACGACTGTTTTAGATGTTGTCGGCATTCTGAGGTGAGTCGGTCGGTTGCTGCGGACGAAGGAGGTTATCTCCGAGCGATGCAGTCGGCTGGGTCCGCTGGCAGCACCTGCGCATTCTCTGAGCGTATGTGAAGCTGTCCGATCGCTACGAGCTTCGTGGTTCAACGACCCAGGACGTCCAAGTGGAGTAGTGGTTTCAACTACCCAGGCCACGTCCATTCATGTTGTGGTGCTTCGTTTCGGTGGTTTGCTGTTGGGGAGGTTTTCTGTGAGCAACTCCGAGTGTTTCTTCTGCTGAAATTTAGCCGCCATGCAGTGCAATTAACTATTTTGGCCGACTACAATTTGAGCGCACCAGTGGAATTTTCTGTCTTGTGGCCGTTAGTATTCTGGTTACCAGCCCTCGGCACTGACGTAAATTCAGGCAATGTTCTTTTGAGTGAAGTTAACTATATTACCGTGTTTCAAATTCAAGTGTACCAGCGGAATTTTCTGCCTAGTGGCCGTTAGTGTTCCGGCTACCTGCCCTGGCCACTAACGTAATTTCAGGCAGCGTCCTTTCTTCACCTGTTGTCGCTGTCCAACATGGTGTGTAATTTTGACAGCTAATACATACTCCATTGTGGATTATCACGTTTGTAACATTTCCGGTTTGAGTTCTCATGTACTGATTGACGGAAAGTAAGTCGTTGTGTCGGTCGGTCCGTGGCTGTCCCCTGGTTGGGTTCCGACGGATGAAGTGTAGCTGGGCTCCTGGGCCCACCACCTGTCTCACCTAAGTGAACGAGGGCAGACCGACCTCCCTGGAGGCTTCTGAGTGCCACCGGTGTTTTATTATCTGTTGTCGGGTACTTTAAATTTAAGGCTTATGGTAATTTGTTTTTATTTTCTTAAGAATTTTGAAAAATTAATTTTTAAATTTATCTTTCAAGCTTAAACATTGCGGCCTTCTGCCTTTAAAAGATTATGGTAATATATTTTAAAATTTTGAAACTTAATTGTGGCCTTCAGTCATTGGTATTGCACCTTGCACATGTATGTTCTATCTGCTTAGCCTTAACGCTTTCCGCATAGCCTTGATACGTTTTTTATTTTATTTAATTTGCCTCTTTAATTGCATTTTAATTGTGTTGCTTTTTAACATTACTTGTTGTTAAACATTCTGGCCTTCCGCCTTTAAAAGGTCTATAGTAATATATTCTAAAATATTGAAATTTAATTGTGGCCCTCAGCCATTTGTATTGTACTTTGCATATGTTTGCTGGTTTTTTAAATTATTTTATTGCTGTCTTAATTGGATTTTTATCTTGTTGATTTGTTAAGATTTCTTGTTTGGAGGCCTTCAAAATGGTTCAAATGGCTCTGAGCACTATGTGACTCAACATCTTAGGTCATCAGTACCCTAGAACTTGGAACTACTTAAACCGAACTAACCTAAGGACATCACACACATCCATGCCCGAGGCAGGATTCGAACCTGCGACCGTATCGGTCGCGCGGTTCCAGAGTGTAGCGCCTAGAGGCCTTCAGCCGTGAAAGAGATGCATTCGGTAAAGGTCCGGCTATGTGCCGCTTTGGTTGTAAAGGTTTTTAAATTACAACAAATGACAATTAGAAGGAGAAACTGACCTCAACCTTTGCCCCTTCCACAATCCTATTACCTGTCCTGCGCAGCGAGTTTAGCGGGCGTATCACTTTAATGTTCATAAATGTAAAATTTTGCACTTTTAAAGCGCAATATCAATGAGACAATTGGAATATCTCAACACATACGAGATCGTGCTGAAAAGTAACGCCTCTGAATTTTTGTGTGAAAACTCTTAAGCTTCTTACGTGAAACAAACGTTACTACATTGTAAATGCTTATCCTTTATGTCTGCATATTTATTTCGCAACATAGTCAACCGGGCGACAACACAGTTCTCCCAATGAGAGAGCAGTTTGTTGATACCGTCACTGCAGAAGAGGTGGCTTTGTCGAGGGAGCTTGCATTGCTTCATTACTGTCAAACTGAAGTTCTCGAATGTGCTCTTTAAGCTTTGGAAACAGATGAAAATCAAATGGGACCAAGTCTGAGCTGTATGGAGGGTGATCGATGACAGTGAACGAAGGGCGTCGGACTGTTGCAGATGTCGCAGCGCTCTTGTGTGGTCTGGCGTTGTCAAGCTGAAGGAGAGGGTGTCCCACTTGTGGACGAACTCTTAGAATTTGAAACTCGATTACACCACGATTTTTCTCACGCACCGACTTGGTTTCGTTTAACACTACCATGTTTCACGGTACAACTCTGAGGCCTCTACTGGCAGTCGGCTGCAAACGCGATGTATATGCGAAGAATAAAGCTGTAGAATATTAATAACGTTTGTTTTATTCAGAAAGCTTTAACAGTTTCCAAATAAAAAATTCGGAAACATTAATTTTCAGCAAGGCCTTCTACAAACACTTGAGTATAATAATTTGTGGGGATATGAAATGGAACAAATACATGCAGGGTGACAATTATTGAACTACATGACACAAAATCGTCATAACTTCTGAAAGGTTTGCGTTAGGACGTTCAAATTGCACGGCTGGCTGTGGGGCATGATGGGAATTAGTATGCGCCTTGTTGCTTAATTTGGCGACGAAGCCAACTTTCATTTCAATAGGTTCGTCAATTAGCAAAATTGGCGCATTTGGGGGAAGGAGAATCCGCATTTCGAGATCGAGAAGCCTCTTCACACTCAACGGGTGACTGTGTCGTGTGCAAGGTCCAGTCACGGAATAATCGGTGCGATGTTCCTTGATGGCATGGCGTCTACCGAACGATACGTGAAGGATTTCATTCCCATCGTCCAAAGTGACCTTGATTTTGACATGCAAAACGGAGTTCGACCTCATCGTAGCAGGAGAGGGTTTGATGTCCGGGAGAAGCACTTTGGGGGCCACATTCTGGCTCTGGGGTGCCCAGAGGCCGCTGGCCTCGACTGGCCGTCGTATTCGCTGGATCTGAACAAATGCGACTCCTTTTTGTGGGGATATATTAGAGACAAGGTGTACAGCAATAATCTCAAATCCATTGCTCAGCTGAAAACAGCTATTCAGAAGTTCATCGGCAGCACCGATTTTCCGACACTTCAGTGGGTCATGCAGAATTTCGCTATTCGTCTGTGCCACATCATCCCCAATGACGGCAGTCACATCGAACATGTCATAGCCTAAATCCGACTATCTGTAGTGACGTTTACATGTTGAATAAAGTATGTGCATCCCGTGGTTTGTAACTAATTTACGTTTTTTCTTATAGTTCAATAATTGGCTCCCTGTAGGTTCAGTAGTAGGCAAATCTGGTACCAGATTTCACGTCACAGGTAGGATCCTGGGAAAACTTAGTCTACAATGGCCGTTGTTTACAAAACACTCGTATGACCCATTTTAGAATATAGCTCAAGTATGTGGAACCCACACCAAGTAGGGCTAAAAGTTTCTACTGCAAGTATGCAAAGAAGGGCATCATGAATGTTCACACGTCTGACCAACGGGAAGGCATCACTGAGATGCTGAGAAACCTAAAGCTAAAAGTCCCGCAGAAGCTTACTTACAAGTTCCAAGAACCAGTATTAAGTAACGTTTCTCGGAATACCCTGCAGTCCCCTACGTATCGCTGCCGCAGAGACCCTGACGCCTGGAGGACAGATTATAGTAATAACAGTGCGTACAAAAGAATTTAAGCAGTCATTCTTCCTGCAGTCCATACGCGACTGGTTAATAATGGTTCTGAGCACTATGGGACTTAACATCTGTGGTCATCAGTCCCCTAGAACTTAGAACTACTTAAACCTAACTAACCTAAGGACATCACACACATCCATGCCCGAGGCAGGATTCGAACCTGCGACCGTAGCAGTCGCGCGGTTCCGGACTGCGCGCCTAGAACCGCTAGACCACCGCGGCCGGCCATACGCGACTGGAATGGAAAGAAATCCTAACACACCGTGCAGTAGGACGTGTCCTCTGCTGTACGCTTCACAGTAGTTTGCGAAGTATGGATGTAGATGAAAAGATCAACTTTCTCATAGAGCTTTTTAGGACAACACGAATGGAGCTAATCGTCTGTTGTGAACTAGAAGGGAAAATTATCACCAGAAAGGATTACGGGTATATACCCGATGCGAAGTGAAGTACTTATGTCCTCACAAGAGAACGAAAACCATGCACACAGAGATATATTATCAACATACTTTCTGAGGATAGGAACGAATGTATTACTCGAGAAGGGAGCAAAGCACTTTTCCAAAATCGGTATAGAGCACAACCATCTGATGCACCAAAAATAACAGAGCTGCTACAAAACGTTACGTCACATCTAACAAATGAAATAAACGATACTTTGTCAGAACCAATAGCTGAGGATAAACTCGAAGATATTGTAACAAGTTCGCCAAAATTCAGGAGTCCAGGAGAAGATAGTATATCGCCTACTAATTTTATAAATCCTTCTTGTCAATATACCTTTGTAAACGTAAAGCTGTCAAACCAACCTGCCAGCATTTGTGAACCAATACGAATAGAAAACATAAATTTAAAAATTCTGATATTTCAATATGTGAGGCGTTGTTGTATGTTTACCGGGGGCCTAGAAACGACGGAGAGGCTCCGTCCCCGCCGCAGCAGCAGTGGTGGACAACACAAAGACGACTACCGCCGTCCCACATCGAACCACTCTTTCAGGATTGTTGTGCTGTTCGGCCCCCAGTGCCCCCCCCCCCCCTCCCCCCGGAGGGGACGTCTCACACCGAGTGTAACCCCTAAATTGGCGTGGTAGAGTGATGGTGGTGTACGCGTACGTGGAGAACTTGTTTGCGGAGCAATCGCCAACATAGTGTAGCTGAGGCGGAATAACGGGAACCAGCCCGCATTCGCCGAGGCAGATGGCAAACCGCCTAAAAACCAACCACAGACTGGCCGGCTCGCCGGACCTCGACACAAGTCCGCCGGGAGGATTCGTGGAAGGGACCAGGTGCTCCGTCCCACTCCGGGACTGCTAACCGGGCGGGCTATGTAGGGCGTAGTTTTCTGTTGGAGAACCACAAAACCACGTGAGAACGGTGTAGAAGGCTTCAGAAAGACAATTTCATCTGAATTACGAATTAAGACCGTGACGTCTTACGCATATGCTAGGGAAAACTTCTCTCCAAATATCGTCCAAATATCGAGGATGAGCAGCGAAACAACGAAGTAAGGGCTCCAGAAATACGCTCTCTTGTGTGACGTGACACTGCGATGGACGATGACCTGGGGGGCTGAGCTGGCCATTTAGGGCCAGTGAAAAGATTGAGTAACATTCGACACGCTTCATTGTTAGATCCAAAAGCTCCTAATTCCCTCAACAAGAAACTGTGACTTACTAGCTCAAGCACCTTATTACAAGGAGTAAAATGTAAGGCCCCTGGAACAGAAGTGGTGGCAGCCACCAACACGACATCTCGGCATTCTGCGACAGGGGGTCCCAAACTTGCGACCAGGAACACAGCTTCGATGAGCTGCAAGGAGTTTTGCAAGCAAGATCGACAGGTCGCTATTTATAGTCCTCGCAATTATTTTGTGACCAAAATTAAAGATGTCCAAACCTGCAGATGTTTTCTGGATTAAGACGATCTTTCCAACCTTGAAAAGGGCAGAAATTAAACCCTCCCCTCGCAAAACCTCATTCACCAGCGACGTTATTGTGTCACTTATAAGTGGCCAAAAATGCGTATAAAATTCCTTAGGGAGGCCATTTAATCTCGGTTATCTACGAGAGGGTGAATGAAGAATCATAGCTGTTAACCCGGTGAAAACCACTTAAAAATTCAGCATCTAATGCGGGGTGACTACGTAATTCATAGAAGAGGTAAAATCACCAGGCAAGACATTACCAGAAGCAGGTGCTGCATAATGATCAGAAAAGTAATGGTGTACGCGATATGTCTTGTTGCGATATCGTCACGTGCCCACCTTTGTTTGTAAGAGTCATGATAGACGCGCATATACAACTCGCTCAAAACCGAATAAGGTGGTATAAGGGGGTTAACCCATCTTGAAGCAAGGAGCATGGTTTTGACCTTATCCTCCAACCATTCCATTCGCTGGCGTTTTAGCTGAACAGTTTCACTTTCATGTGCCGAACGTCTGTAATCCGCAAGGGAGGGCGCCGTCGTAAAGATCGTGTAAAAGTAAAATTCGTGGGTATTGCGGATTTCTCTCATCCTTGTAGCGTTGAATCACATTAACGATGTTCGAAGACGCGGTTGCATTCTGTATCCACTAGGCCATAAGGGAGGAAGAACGAAGATTGTGATCCCATACTTCGCTAATAACATCGTCGAGAGAAAGATCCTCTAATATTATAGACATTGATCTAATAGCCGGTATGTCCAATTTTGGCATGGATAGCAGTGGGGAAGCGTCATGGCATGGAAGCAATGAGGCCTTGATAGATCATTGGAGGGATGCACACACAAGTCAACTAATTCCCGTAAATTCCGGGGAGGAGGGAGGTAAGCTCTGACGCCACTTCCCAGATGGCGTGGGAGGGTGAGGCGCGGGGGGGGCAGTGCATCAATTTGCAACTCGCCACCGTGTTCCTTGAACCACTCAATCACACACCTGGCCTTGTGACATGGCGCATTATCTTGTTGAAAAATGCCAATGCTCCAGGAAATATGTTCGTCATGATACTTCTTAGCTATCACGGTGCCTTGCAGAAGCTCCACTGTACCCACGTGAATGTGGGAGCCCCTGCCATCTTGTCTCTGTCCCACAGTGTTGCGGTGTAAAGTGAAGCGCCGGCACGCCAGCCGGAAACGAGAGAGCAGAGAGGGCAGTGAACAAGACGTCAGCCAATCGCACGCTGACCGACCCCTCTCCAGGACGACAACGCGATGGCAGCGGCCTCTATGTGAAGAGGACATAAGCGCCGCGCCGACTGGTCGCGGCCCACTTCTACAGCAGCATCAAGACCAGCGACCTGGACAGAAGCATCCACTGCATTACTTCCCTTGTATTAGGAATTGTATATACTGAAGAGATTTCTTATTTTGTCTGTCGCCCTCTGGTTGTGACACATCTGTTTAACACAAAGTTAAGTGTTGTCATCATTTCCTTTTGTAATGAAATACATTAATACTATTTGTTTGAATTGTTGTCTAGCGATCTGATTAGCAGGTTTCCTAGACACCCCATCTTTGACTACTAGGCAGAGTTCAGCATTGATGACAAGTATTAAGAAGATCCCAGTGCCTGACAACCAAGGATTTTCTTTTTTGTTTTGCTGGCGCCTTAATTCTACCTTGTCTTTTTGTTGTAATGGTATGTTTACTTTCTTTAACAGTGTCTCTTATAGTGTTTATGCTAATCAGTGTTTACAGGTGGGCGTTGCAGAAATTTTCTTTGCTTGTGTGCTTATTTTATTGCTTTCCTTGTCTGTTTATAGCATTTGTCTCTCCCATTATGAGCAAACCATCTCTCCCAGCCCCTGCTCAGGTGCCTCAGCTGCATGAGATAGATGCAACACAGATTTTTCAGTTTCAGACGCAACAAATTGCATCACTGCTAAACACGGCAAAGCAGCTCCTCACCGTTCAAGCAAACCAAATTACTAATGCATCGCAAACTACACCTATTGTAGCTCCAAGTGCCATGCCACCTTTCCGCCAGTTTTATGAACAACAAGAAGAATAGCTATAGTGGTTGCAATAGTTTGAAGCTCACGTATTTGCTCACAATGTACCAGGTACTGCGAAACTCCATTACTTTTTGGCAGTGGTAGGAAGTGCAGTGTTTCGCCTCATTCAAAAATTATTCCCTTCCGAGTGAACTTTCCTATGATTAGGTTGTAGATTCGCTATGACCAACAGGTGAATGTGGTAGCAGCTAGGTAACAATTCCTTTTGCGAGAAATGGTCAGAAGAAACTTATCGCGAGTGGGTATCAGATTTCCACGGTATGACGAGGAGACCAAATTCAAATGTGTTTGTGGTCCTTTATATTCTGCTGCTGTGTTTCATGATACCATAGGATACAATGAACTCATGTAAGACTTAGAGAACAGATTTTGAAACAGTCTGATCTGTCATTCAAGCATGTAGTGCAAATACTAGATCAGTATGATTCAGGTGCCGTGTCGGCTGATAAATCTGAGCAACCACCAGTTTGTTGGGTTGAGTCATCTCTTGCTCGCAACTGGCCCAGTAGGTAGCAGCAGCCGGTCGGTGTGGCCGAGCGGTTCTAGGCGCTTCAGTCTGGAACCACGCCACCGCTAAGGTTGCAGGCTCGAATCCTGCCTCGGGCATGGATGTGTGTGATGTCCTTAGGTTAGTTAGGTTTAAGTAGTTCTAAGTTCTAGGGGACTGATGGCCTCAGATGTTAAGTTCCATAGGGCTCAGAGCCATTTGAATCACTTTTTTTTTTTTTTTTTTTTTGTAGCAGCAGCTTGCGCACGCCACGCCACGTAAAAAGTTCTCCGCAGCGCATAAACACCTCTCTAAACACGCAAACAGAATTAAGTCATGCCCTCGGTGCTATTCATGGCACAAACGCCAAGATTGCCTGTCCAGACAAGCACAGCGCTACGCTAGCGGCTAGAAAGATCACGTACAGTCCGTATGTTTGCAACAGAATAACCATAAGAATTCCGCCCACTCCCAGAAATGCAGTCCCAATAGCCATGGAATCAATGCAGTGTATTCAAAGCATGCTGCAGGCATTAGCAAAACTAGCAAGCGAACAGTTTCTTCAGTTCTATGCCAGTCCAATAAACTCTTTGTTCATTTGCATGTTAGTGGAAAACGTGTGAAATTTCAGCTGGGCATGGGTACCTCTGCTACATTGTTGAATCGTAACACTTATGAACTGTTAGGTTCCCCGTGCCTGTCTAAAACTAGCACGCACCTGATGGCTTATAATGGACAAGACCTTCCCATTCTCAGAAACTGTACTTCGCCTGCGCGTATGCGAACTGTGAGTTCACTGCGCTAAAATCACGCGATTGTGAGAACGTATTTGGCCTTGATTCGTTTGATTTGTGTGGCTTTAACGTTCAGGACAATTTGTTGCCAGTGACTGCATTCAATGCCGACAGTGTAGCTAGCTTCTAAATGAATTCCCAGAATTCTTTTTCCAAAGCTTTTGACAAGGCTAACAATTTTGTTGTGGATATTACTATGAAAGACAATGTTCAGCCGAAATATCGCTGGGCTAGAACTGTTCTCATTGCATTACAGGACAAAGTCGGTGCTGAACTTAAAGAATTGCGAGCTAGCGGAACTATTGCGCCCGTACAAGCTAGTAATGGGCAAGTCCGCTGGTTTTGCTCCCTGAACCTTCAGGTCGCATTCGTTTCTGTGTTGACTTTAAGTCTACAGTCAAACCACAAACTGTCATTGATACTTACCCATTGCCACGCCCAGAGGATGTCTTGGACAGATTAGGCGCTGGTCGCTACTTTCCAAAAACTGATAAGCGCGATGAATATCTTCAAATACCACTAGATGAAGAATCTCAAGAAGTGTGTGTTGTGAACACTCATTTGGTCTTGTTTGCCTTTTGGCCTTGTTCCCGCATCCGCCGTTTTCCAACGGTATTTGGAACAGCTGACTGCTCAAGTACCAAACTGTTCACCTATTTGGGCGATATTGTTCTAGCAGGTCGTACATCTGAAGAACAAATTGCAAATTTGTTGCTTTGTTTCGTGTCTTACTTGATGCAGAACTGAAGTGTAAACTGGACAAGTGTGATTTTTTTAAAACGTGAGTTACAGTATCTTGGTCATGTCATAAACACTCAAGAACTACATCCTCTCCAGTCGCATTTGTTAGCCATACATGACCTGGCCCTTCCTCGCAATATCATAGAATTGCAGTCAGGGAAAATGGACTACTATACGCGGTTCGAACCGAATGCTGCATAACTCGCAGCTCCATCGCATCGCTTCCGTCGCAGAGACGTCCACTTTGTTTGGACAGATGAGTGCCAAGAAGATGCATTACTCAGTAATCGATGCTTGGTTCATTTTGATCCTGACAAACCAGTAGCAGCCGGCCGGAGTGACCGAGCGGTTCTAGGCGCTACCATCTGGAACCGCGCGACCGCTATGGTCGCAGGTTCGAATCCTGCCTCGGGCATGGATGTGTGTGATGTCCTTAGGTTAGTTAGGTTTAAGTAGGTCTAAGTTCTAGGGGACTGATGACCACAGCAGTTAAGTCCCATAGTGCTCAGAGCCATTTGAACCATTTTGAAACGAGTCATATTGTAAGTTGACGCTTCCTCTTACAGAATCGGTGCAGTGCTTTCGTACAGATTTCGTGACAAAGACTGGCCTATTGCTTTCGCATCAAAAGTGTTGTCCAAAGCTCAGTGCAACTATTCACAAATAGAGAAAGAGGCATTGGCTATTCTGTATTGTGTCATCAAATTCCACCACTATTTGTAGGGCAGAAAATTCTACTTAGTAACGGATCAAAAGCCAATGCACTCTTTGTTTCATTCGACGAAATCGGTTCCTGTACGAAATGCTCAAAAATTGCAAAGATGGACTTCGTTCTTGTCTCAATACTAGTGAGAGATTGTGTATCGTCCGACAGCTCAACATGTTCAAGCGGACGCACTTTCACTTCTTCCGATTGGCCCTGATACAGGCTTGGACCCTCCGGCTGAATCTTGTCGTCACATCGATGCTCACGATTCTGAATTGCTTCAGTCCTTTCCTCTGAACTATCGGAAAATCGCACAGGCCACGGAAGCCGTTACAGATAAGAACATTTTGCTAAAATACATTCTCACATGTTGGACTCGCTCTTTGCATAGCATAAAGAACTCTGTAGTGCGTCGACACTTTGCACGTCGGCATAGTCTCGCTATACAGCAAGATGTGATTCTTGTTCAAAATGACAGTGGACAGTCACGTGTGTTGATCCCCAAAGCCTTGCAAAAAGATAATGACAATGATGATGATGTTTGGTTTGTGAGGCGCTCAACTGCGCGGTTATCAGGCAGTCCAATCTCGCCACTTTCATGAATGATGATGAAATGATGAGGACAACACAAACACCCACTCATCTCGAGGCAGGTGAAATTTGCAAAAAGAAGTGTTGCAGTTACTTCACCAAGGACACTGGGGGTTGTTCATACGAAACAGAGCGTTGACACTTTACTTGGCAAGGTACGTTCAAAATGGTTCAAATGGCTCTGAGCATTATGGGACTTAACATCTATGGTCATCAGTCCCCTAGAACTTAGAACTACTTAAACCTAACTAACCTAAGGACAGCACACAACACCCAGCCATCACGAGGCAGTAGGCAAGGTACGGACACACAAATAGAACAGATGACGTCACAGTGTCACGTATGTGCGGAAAATCGGTCCGCTCCCCCAGAAAAATTCTCTGCTTGGCCTAAGTCGCAATGTTTGTGGCAACGTGTGCACATAGACTTTGCGGGAGATTTTTGGAGCACTCGTTGGTTGATTTTGGTAAACTCAATATATTAAGTTTCTTTTGCTGTACCAATGAACGCGACAAAGTCACGTAGCACAGTTCAGGTGTTGGCCTCTACTTTTTACCTCGAAGGTTTGTCTGAAGTCATAGCGTCGGACAACGGACCTCAGTTCATATCGCATGAGTTCTCGCCTCCTATCGTTCGCGCCCAAGAGATGAACCATCGCCGGAGGAACTGGTTAAGGCCGCCGCCGTCGGACACTGCTCCACCTGCTCCAACCTCCTCAGCACCCATCGACGAAGGAAGGCCGCAAGTATCGTTTCGTGGCGCTGATATTGTGTTTTTCAGGGTTTTTAGCGGCAGTAGACGGTGCTTCGTCGACTTGGAGCATGCATGTATCTCATTTCAGGTCCAGATGGATTGCAGCGTCGACATCACAATCAAATTCTTGGTATTAAGAAAACAGTCTTAATCGCCGGTTGGCACTAAATAGATAAAAAACGCGATTAAGACTGTTTTCTTAATACTAAGTTAATTTATTAATCGCTGTTACTCCATAACCATGTTGTCCAACATCTAAACAATGAAATTCGCCACAGTCACGTGCACGGTGATCCTTCTGTGTCTCCTCCCCCAGATTCACGGATCCCGGGGACAGCGCGGCCACAGCAGCTGGCAGAGGGTGTCATCACGACACCAAAGGACGACTCCATGGAGACGGAGCCTCCGCCTCCTCTGCCTCCTCTCGTCCCGGCCACGCTGCAGCAGCCGACAACTTCTACATCTGGTTATGGGCCTCAAGAATTAGACGCGTACCCTCCTGGTCGTTTTCTGGGGGACGTTCGCTTTAGAGCGAAGGCCGGATGGCGGGGTAAGACTGGATGCCTGAAGTCCCCTGCAGTCATAGCTTCCAGTCCCTGAGAGCATCCACACTCCCGCCTCCCCCGCCGTTGTCGAGCTCCCTATACGACGACGGTCCCGTCGGTTGGGGGGGGGGGGGGGGAGAGGAATATTACGGCGTAAAGTCAAGCGCCGGCGCGCCAGCCGGAAATAAGAGAGTAGAGAGGGCTGTGAAGAAGTTGCCATCCAACTGCACGCTGACCGACCCCTCTCCAGGATGACAACGCGATGGCAGCGGCCTCTATGTGTAGAAGACATAAGCGCCGCGCCGACTGGCCGCGGCCTAGTTCTACAGTAGCATCAAGATTAGGCACTTCAAGACCAGCGACCTGGACAGAAGCATCCACTGTGTTACTACCCTTGTATTAGGAATTGTATACGCTGAAGAGAATTCTTATTTTGTCTGGCGCCGTCTGGTTGTGACACATCTGTTCAATACAAAGTTAAGTGTTGTAATAATTTCCTTTTGTAATAAAATTCATTAATACTATCTGCTTGAACAGTATAGCGATCCGAGTATCAGGTTTCCTAGATACCCCATCCTTGACAACTAGGCTGGATTCAACACGCAGTATAGGTGTCGAGGAGCTGTTCCCCTGGAAGACGATGGATTCACACCCTCCCACTGACATGATGAAGAAGGTATTGGGGCTCATCAGACCATGCAACGCTCTGCCATTGCGCCAACGTCCAGTGCCGACGGTCACGTTACCATTTCAGTCGCAATTGCCGATGTCGTGGTGTTAACATCGGCACATGCACCGGTTGTCGGGTGCGGGGGCCCATCGTTAGGAGTGTTCGATGCACTGTGTGTTCAGACATACATGTACTCTGCCCCACATTTAAGTCTGATGTTAGTTCCGCCACACTTTACCCCTGTCCTGTTTCACCAGTCTGCCCGACCTATGGCGTCCGACATCTGTAAGGAGGGGTGGCGCCCGACCCCACGACGTCTGGACGTGGTTTCACCTTGGTTTCGCCACGTGTTGAAAACACTCACCACAGCAGTCCTAGGAAGAACACCCGACAAGACATGCATTTTCCGAAATGCTCATTACGAGCCTCCAGGCCATCACAGTGTACCCTCGGTCAAACTCGTACAGATCGCGCTCCTTTCTCATTCTAGACACGGACAGCACGTTCACTGATACTATATGCACCGTGCGTGTGTCTGAGTAGCAGCCATTCCTCGCCAAGTGACGCCGCTATCGCCCGGACGGCTTTATATCCGGCTGATCAGTGTATATAGCATCCAAAAGGAACGACGGAGGTACACCGGTTGTCACGCGTAATCAAAATGGCTCTGAGCACTACGAGACTTAACTTCTGAGGTCATCAGTCCCCTAGAACTTAGAACTACTTAAACCTAACTAACCTATGGACAGCACACACATCCATGCCCGAGGCAGGATTCGAACCTGCGACTGTGGCGGTCGAGCGGTTCCAGACTGAAGCGCCTAGAACCGCTCGGCCACACTGGCCGGCCACGCGTAATCGAAAGGCGCAGGTACGGTACAGTTATCAGTGAAGTTGGAGGGTATAACAGCTATCGGCAATAGTTGCTCACATAATGAATCAGAAAAATAAAAACACTCTTGCATGCTGCTAGAGATAGCGGTAAAATATGTATAGTTGACAAGATTTGCAGATCCACTCATCGCGTAATCCCAATGTGCTTACTAAATAATTAAGTTGCCGGATGAAATTTGAGCTGGGGGTCTGGTCAATAGGACACAAAACACAGTTACAATCACCGCCTACCCGAACTATCTGTGGAATTTTACGAAATAAGTACACAATTTATTTCGTGTAACAAGGATTCAAAATTTGGCCAGATCCGGAAAGGCTATAAAGAAGAATTAAAGTAAGATTGTAAGAGGTACAGATTATGCTGCAACCGTTTTCAAATATCTCGCTATTAATTATCGGTAAATCCTGCCCATAAAACATCGCCGTTACAGTAGAAAGCTGTCGCGCCACCTTAAAAAACGTAAGAAACCCAGGAAGGAAAAGCTGATCAAGCAACACTTCTGGCAAAAACACGACATCGGCATTTGAATCATATATAAATTTGTACAACGCTGCAAGATGGAGTTCAGAACTGATTTTGTTTGCATTCAGAGTAAGAAAAATATATGTCTGCATCCGCTATCTACAGAAATCAATTAGAAGTTATGAACAAAAGGTGACATCAACGCTACGGATCGTAATACGAGGGCTATCCACAAAGTACATTACGCTTTGGAATTAAAAATAGATAAAGCATTGGAAATTTTTTTTATTATATACAGATGAAAGCCACACTTAAATACTACTTTTCTACATAGTTGCCATTTAAATTAAGGCACTTATAGTAGCGATGGACGAGCTTGGAAATTCGTTCGTCGTAAAATTCGGCCGCCTGCGCCTTCAACCACGTGGTTACCTCTTCTTGAAGCTGTGCGTCGTCATCAAAACGCTGCACAGCCAACCACTTCTTCATTCCTGGGAATAAGTGGAAGTCGCTCCGTGCCAGATCGGGTCTGTACGGCGGGTGAGGAAACAACTCCCACTTAAAAGATTCGAGAACTTCACGAGTGGCATTTGCCGTGTGGGCCCGGGCGTTGGCGTGAATCAGCAAGATCTTTGAGCCCAACTTTACCCTGCGCTTGTTTTGTATTGCTCTTCTGAGGTTGTGCAGAGTTTGGCAATACCTTTGAGAGTTTATTGTAGTGCCTCTTTCCAGGAAATCCACAAAAATCACACCTTTTCTGTCCCAAAAGACAGTCGCCATCACCTTCCTTGCCGGCATTGTCTGCATGCATTTCTTGGGTTTTGGGGGGGGGGGGGGGGGAATTTGTGTGCCACCACTGCATTGACTGCAATTTTGTCTCGCAGTTCACATGCTTACCCCATGTTTCGTCACCAGTATCGATGCGATCGAGTAATGAGTTGCCATCTTTCTCGTAAGCGTCCATAAACGTTAACGCTGCAGCCATTCGCTGATTTTTGTGAATCTCTGTCAAGATTTTTGGTATCCATCTTACACAAAACTTGTGGTAACCAAGATTTTCGGTAATGATTTCGTGTAACAAACTTCGTGAAATTTGTGGAAAAATCGTAGAGAGTTCCGTTATTGTGAAATTACGGTTTTCACGGACCGCGGCATCGACATTTTCGACAAGTTCGGCAGTCACTATGCTGGGTCTTCCACTTCGCTCTTCGTCGTGAACGTTAGTTCGGCCACTTTTAAATTTTATGATCCATTGACGCGCTCCACCTTCAGTGATTATGTTGTCCCCATACACTTAACAAAGCTTTCGATAGATTTCTATCGGTGTACAGTTTTTTGCAGTCATAGCACGCACTTCACACTTCGCGGCATTTTCAATTAACACTTACATTTCAAACTGTCACAGTAACTCAACGGAGTACAGCACGAACCTCTCACTGGCACGGCAGGATGCCGACTGAGCGGCGGAATGCCATGACATCAAGATGGCCGCGCTAGCCCCGCCCCTAACGGACACAGACGAAAACGTAATGTACTTTGTGGATAGCCCTCGTACATGGCGAAATCCATGGAAAAATCGGAGGGTGGGGGCTTGTGTACCCACCTCCAGATTCTTCAGGTCTTTGTGCTTCTTATTTTTTGTGTCGTCGCATGATCAGCCTGAAACGTTGTTTACTGCGGCTTCGGGGCAACACAGCCTTTGCACACGCTAACGTGACGGGATCCTGTGTAACACCCAGGTCTGACGTGGAGGAGGGAATCTCCGCGCCCCACCCAACTGGCTGTGGGCTTGTGAATCCAGCCGATAGATTGAAAAATAACGTTTGAGCTATCATTCAGTGTTTCGTGCACTGCAGTGTCGCCCGTTAAATTTTCATTAGGGTCCTGTTGCAAAGTTTCCTCAAGAATGGAGAAGAAGAAGCACGAAAACAACGTGAGACCTCAGGTATGACCCGTGAGTCCGCTGGGAATCTATAGGGCTCTGCAGTACCCCCGCCCTCAGGCAAAGGAACGTTCACGATTCCAGCGGAATCACGGGGAGGGAGAATACCAGAATCAGACTAATCCTGTACACCATCCCCCGTTCTATCAAAAGACTTTGACTCGGTAGGGGGACTCAGTCGTTTCAGGGGGCTGCGGAAGGTGGACGGATTCATCTGAGTCATCGCCATCCACAGTCCGTCGACGCTTGTGTTGAACTAAAAGTTCCGGTGGTGCGGCGAGTGGTGTGGCGACTACAGTTGCGATGCCATGATGCGAATGTAAAGGCGGAAAATCTCGGGAGTTGTCAGACAGTGGCTCCCGTTGTTCCTCAGTAACTTGGGAAGACATGGTGTCCGTCTGTTGACGAACAAGGTCTGCTAATGTCAACTTACGACGTCATTCATGACAACCACATGACGAGGGCAATTTCTTTACAGGAAAGCAGGTCCCTGGTTCTCTTGTATAAGTAATATCAACGTGTTATGGACACAACTGTACGTGAGAGGAGGTATTACGTTTTTCACACCTTTCCACCGAACGAAGGTGGAGGGGGGGGTGGGGCGGAGGGGAGGGGTATATCGCCATATGGTAGCAATACTTCCTAAAGGAAACTGTCATCAACTTCAGGAGTACAAGGGTTATTCGGAGAGTAAGGTCCGATCGACTGGAAACGTAAACCACACTGAAAATCAAATATGTTTTATTCAAAACTGTTTGCTACACCTTCTCTACGTGGTCACCGCTCCGATGTAAATGTTTGTCATAGCGTTGCATCACCTTTCAATACCCTTGTCACAGAAGGCAACCGCCTGTGCTTTCTTCCACTTCTCTCATCTGGTCTGCAGTTCACTGTTTGTGCCAAAACGTTGTCTTCATAGCCAGTGGTTCGTGTGAGCAGAGATGAACATCAGATGCAGACAAGTCGTGGCTGTATGGTGGGTGATCAAACACTTGCCACAGAAAATGCTGCAGGGACTTCCTCATTGCCCCTGCAGTGTGCGACTGAGAATTTTTATGAAGAAGGAAATGCCTGACAGGTAGGTACGTTATTTGGAATTGCATGAAACCAGGCGCAACTCTTACTTGGCAAGAGCCAGTATAGTTCTAGGCATTTTAACGTGCTCACTGTGAGCTCAGAACTGAATAAAGCGAAGTGACGCGATCGACAGAGATGCTAGAGACTCTGCAGAACACATCTGTGCAAAACTTCATCTGATGTTTCATTTTCATCTCCGTTTCGCCTTGCTTTCCAAATAGCCCTCGTATATTCGACTTCCGCACATCAAATACTGACGAATCGATTCCACAGACCGAACGTGAGGAGAGGGGCAAGTGTAATTGGTTAATACAAACCATAAAAAAATGCACGGAAGTATGTTGTTTCACACAAACCTACGTTTTTTAACATGGAACCCCGTTAGTTTTGTTAGCACATCTGAACATATTAACAAATACGTAATCAGTGCCGTTTGTTTCATTGTAAAATGTTACTTACATCCGGAGATATTGTAACCTAAAGTTGACGCTTGAGTACCACTCTTCCGCTGTTCGATCGTGTGTATCGGAGAGCACCGAATTACGTAGGGATCCGAGGGGAACGGTGATGGACCTTAGGTACAGAAGAGACTGGAACAGCACATTACGTCCACATGCTAACACCTTTTTATTGCTCTTTTTCACTGACGCTCATTTACATTACCATGAGGGTGAGGTACACGTACACACGTGGTTTCCGTTTTCAATTACGGAGTGAAATAGAGTGTGTCCTGACATGTCAGGCCAATAGATGTTCAATGTGGTGGCCATCATTTGCTGCACACAATTGCAATCTCTGGCGTAATGAATGTCGTACATGCCGCAGTACATCTGGTGTAATTTCGCCGCAGGCTGCCACAATACGCTGTTTCATATCCTCTGGGGTTATAGGCACATCACGGTACACATTATCCTTTAAAGTATCCCACAGAAAGAAGTCCAGAGCTGCAAGATGAGGAGAACGGGCTGGCCAATTTATGCGTCCTCCACGTCCTATGAAACGCTCGTCGAACATCATGTCAAGGGTCAGCCTAGTGTTAATTGCGGAATGTGCAGATGCACCATCATGCTGATACCACATACGTCGACGTGTTTCCAATGGGACATTTTCGAGCAACGTTGGCAGATCATTCTGTAGAAACGCGATGTATGTTGCAGCTGTTTGGGCCCCTGCAATGAGGTGAGGACCAATGAGGTGGTCGCCAATGATTCCGCACCATACAGTTACAGTCCACGGTCGCTGTCGCTCTACCTGTCTGAGCCAGCGAGGATTGTCCACGGACCAGTAATACATGTTCCGTAGATTCACTGCCCCGAGGTTTGTGAAACCCGCTTCATCGGTAAACAGGTAGAACTGCAACGCATTCTCTGTTAATGCCCATTGACAGAATTGCACTCGATGATTAAAGTCATCACCATGTAATTGCTGATATAGCGACACATGAAACGGGTGAAAGCGGTGACGATGCAGTATGCGCATGACACTACTTTGACTCAGTCCACCGGCTCTCGAAATGCCCCGTGTACTCATGTGTGGGTTCATGGCAACAGCAGCTAACACACCAACTGCACCCGCGTCTCCTGTGACGGGCCTGTTACGGACCCGTTTGCGTGCTACGACCATACCTGTTGCATACAGTTGGCGGTAGATGTTTTGCAATGTGCGGCACGTTAGATGCTCTCAGTCCGGGTACCGTTCTGCATACACCCTGCAGGCTTCAGCTGCATTTCGTCGACACTCGCCATAGATGAGTATCATCTCCGCCTTTTCAGAGTTCGAATACACCATGGTCACAGTTCCTACAACACTACACTATCACAGACGTCTGGTAACACGGTGTACTACAGTTGGTCTGCGTGCGGAGACGAATGCAGAATAACAATAGCAGCAAGCGCTACATGCGGACACTGCGACAGCTAGACCAAACCACAACAGTGCACTACAGCCACACTCATAAACACGGTCGTCATCGTAAACATGTCCCTGCAGATGCTGCTCGCCGACCGTGGCCCGTGTTTGTTACAACACGCAACTGAACGTCGGAGGTTTCAAGCGTCAACTTTAGGTTACAATATCTCCGGATGTAATTAACATTTTACAATGCAACAAACGGCACTGATTACCTATTTGTTTATATGTTCAGATGTGCTAACAAAACTGTGTTCCATTTAAAAAAACGTAGGTTTGTGTTAAAAAACATACTTTCGTGCATTTTTTTTATGGTTTGTATTAACCAGTTACACTAGCCCCTCTCCTCACGTTCGGTCTGTGGAATCGATTCGTCAGTATTTGATGTGGTTTACGAAATATATCCAGCGGTAACGTTAGGTGACTCACCCTGTATATCGAAGCGTGGGCTAAACGAGTGACCACAATAGACACACTGACAACAAACACTACTAGACGAACGACGATGTGACGCACACACAGTATTAAAGGAAAGCAAGTAAGCACTCGCAGCGCTACGAGAGAGGCGGAAGTAACACATTACCTGCTCGAGTGACGCACAAAGCGGAAAAAAAACACTTGGCTGTAGCGTTATGAGATTTATTGCTCGAAATTTGCTCATACTCTAAGCGTTAATCTTTTGAGAGCATTTTAGCTTTTCCTGTGGCCCATTCAGGCGTAATATCCTATGTACTTCAAAATGGCATCTACCTGTTTCTATTCACATAGTTTGAGCCAGATCGGTGAGCCTTATCTCATTTCATCCTGTTATGAGATTTTAATTTTTATTCTTTAAACCTCGTTTGCTCCTCCTAAGATTTAGCGGGAAATGGTGCTAAAATAAGGTGGCATTTTCCACTTTTGCTGTATTGACTAGTTTCAGCCTTCTCTTAATGAGCGGAAATTCAGTATGCTGAATTTACGGGGCTTTACCGACACTGTGATCCCATGGGCGATGGTGGTTGTTCGCCACAAATCGTTAGTTGTCATCATTGATCGTTGCCCGTTGGAGATCGGCTACGGATATGATGCAAGGGGTGGTTCACGAGCTCAGCGACGTTCCCTTACATTACTTCAAAAAGTCCGGTTCTTAGATACCCGTATTCTGTGTAAAGCGTATTATGTCACACATATTTTTCTGCTTCCTCCGACGATAGTCCGTAAATTAAAGCGATTAGCTGGAGGATTCCTACGGAAACATCACATTTTTCAAGTACGATATGAAGTGATGGCGTGGCCCTGTCCGCTAGGAGGGCTCGTGCTTCCTGATACACACGTGAAGACTTCGGTATTATTCATCCGGAACACTATACTAGCGTGTACTTGTAACCTCCCCCTCACTTATCGACCTTAGTGACAGTGAAAAATTAAACCGCGTGCACCTAATGGAAATTTGGGAAATGCAATCGTCACCGAAGTTAATTTGTCGGTAAAGAGGGAGGAAAGGGTTACATCTAAATGAAAGGAAAAATGCAAATGCAATTGGTGAAAATTAATTTTGAGAAAAGGGTAAAATTAATAAAGAAAATAAATGTGCGGTCGTTACGTTAACAATTAATTGGCGGTAATTAGATATTTGAGATTTGGGGAAAATTACGGTCGCCAGTCCTATAGAGAACTACTATAATAACTGAAAATGGAAGATTAATGCACATATAATTAGCACTAAAAGCGCGGCAACTGAAGGTTGACACGTGCTGTGTGAAAACTGAATGTTTGTCTGAAGTAATAAATTTCTCAACACTCTGACTTAATTTAGCAAAAGAATTAATAAAACCGGAAAATTGAAAGTTAATTTAGTGACTGAAATTAATAGTTAAATTTGTTTCTGAAGCACTACGAAATTCAATAAAATAAGGTTAGTCTTGGGCTACCTCAACAATCATTTCAAAAGCTACTTGAATCTACGCAATTTAGAAATTTAGCTTTGAACTTGAATTAAATGATTCTGAACAATTAACAATAGTAAAATTTAGTACGTACCAAGCTGCGCAGCAGTCACAGGTAAGCTAAAATATGGTAACAAAACTCGCACTCTTAATTTGTGCTTGTGTAATCTAAATATTGTAGCCCGCTATGAATACCTTAACTGAACTTTGAAAATTAAAGTAGTGAAATGGAATGATATTACTTTTGTGGTGTCACTGCCAGACACCACACTTGCTAGGTGGTAGCTTAAATCGGCCGCGGTCCATTAGTACATGTCGGACCCGCGTGTCGCCACTGTGTGATCGCAGACCGAGCGCCACCACACGGCAGGTCTCGAGAGACGTACGAGAACTCGCCCCAGTTGTACGACGACGTTGCTAGCGACTATACGGACGAAGCCTTTTCTCTCATTTGCCGAGAGACAGTTAGAATAGCCTTCAGCTAAGTTCAAGTCTACGACCTAGCAAGGCGCCATTAGCCTTAGATAGCTTGTATCTAAAGAGTCGCACTTGTATCGCCACAATCTCCAGATGTCTCATCAAGAACGATGTATACAAAGGAAGGATTAAAAGTTAAGTAGTGCAGAAGCTATGTACTTTTCTTTATAGCATTCATTAAGTCTCCTGTTTCAGACCTCACTCCATCCTTCGTGAGTTAGCGCGTGCATCTTGGCCGCCTCTTTCAATTAGTGTACGTAGTGTTGGCAAGTCTGCCGACACAACAACTTTAATGCTGGCGTTTGAATTCCAACGACACTCGGGAACATTTCGGAAAAGGAAGGGACCCTGCTTGGTAATGCAAATGGGACAATGAGCAACAAAGGTTTATGCTAAGTTGCTGTAATTTTGAGGCAAATTTTAAAAGCTGCGGTCTGCCATACAGTTCTAAAACTTTACGTGCTTTTAGTCTTCCTTGTTGGTTGATTGAAGGTTTGCAGTCGTCGATCGGGGAGGTGGCGACTGTCACTCATTGTCGGCCGTCGCTGTTGCAGAAGCTGGATGTTGGCGCGCCTTCTTCTCGACACGGTCACCAGGCGAAACGGGCTCTTGATGTGCGCCAGCTAATGCTTCCCGACCGCGACACTATCATAGCAAGTCGAGCGCAATTACATGCTGCCAAACCCCGAAAGCGCGGCAACTCGCGGGAGCGTCACACAACACACCTGCTCCACCGCCCTACTCCAGCCAGACTCCCTCTGCCCGCGCTCCATGCGGCAGAGTTAACACTACCAAATGTCCTAAACACTTTGGTTCTCCACACGACCTATCGATGTAATCGTTCGATAGCATAGTTTTTGTAGTGTCGGAAGACTTGCCAACACTACGCACACTAATTGAAAGAGGCGGCCAAGATGCACGCGCTAACTCACGAAGGATGGAGTGAGGTCTGAAACAGGAGACTTAATGAATGCTATAAAGAAAATACGTGACTTCTGGACTACTTAACTTTTAATCCTTCCTTTGTATACATCGTTCTTGATGAGACATCTGGAGATTGTGGCGATACAAGTGCGACTCTTTAGATACAAGCTATCTAAGGCTAATGGCGCCTTGCTAGGTCGTAGACATGAACTTAGCTGAAGGCTATTCTACTGTCTATCGGCATATGAGAGCAAAGGCTTCGTCCGTATAGTCGCTAGCAACGTCGTCGTACAACTGGGGCGAGTTCTCGTACGTCTCTCGAGACCTGCCGTGTGGTGGCGCTTGGTCTGCGATCACACAGTGGCGACACGCGGGTCCGACATGTACTAATGGACCGCGGCCGATTTAAGCTGTCTGGCAGTGACACCACAGTTTTCCCCAGCTTAAAAATACAAATAATATTTAAAAAAAACAAATCAGTTATACATCGACATAAATGCATAAATATATATATACACACAAATAGTAAAACAATTACAATATATAAAGACAGAGAAATGTCATATCTTCAGGTAACAAAATAAGGAAAAAGTTTATAGTACAATAGATGGAAATAGGAGGATATGCATTTCCGGCGTTACATACTCACTCGCTTATTCAATCACGTCTCGACTGTTCGCCTGTCTCCGGTTGGTCACTTCAACGCCCCCTGTCGATGTGATCGCCTTGGGACATCCTCAACACGTGTGATTCCATGAGAATGATTGTGCTGTACTACCGTGATGTAATCCATGGCAGGAAGAAGGTGAGCATCGGTCGTAATGTCATCTGTCTTGTGTATTTTATTGCAGATCTACATTTCCACTGACAGTGCGGCTTTCATCAGTGCGTTATAACCAGTCATGTAGATTGATCGTAATTATAACGATACACATTCCACTCTAACTCAGGCTTTTACTAGCATTAGTCCAAACATTAGTTGCACAAAAGTTTTTTTTTATTTATTTATTTTTATTTAAATGGTTAAGAGAACAGACAAGCAGTTCGGTAGCTGTGGTTCGATTCCCAGTGGTTCCATCATTTATTTATTTCATCTTATTTTCTTTCCCCCAATGTTAAACCATAAATTATAAAATTGAAATATATTTAAGCAGTTCAATTTAGATACATAAAATTAATATATTCAGTTTGGTTGTAGTTACTAGCCTTGTGAGTCAAAAGGCTATAGGCCACAACATTGTAGTACACTGGTAAAATTTTGCACGAGTCAGCATTGGTTTCAGAGATAATGAGAGGGAATGCGGCCCGGGTTCCAACAATCAGAATGCATAGCAGTGGTATGCAGTTGCAGTTGATGCTAGTGTGAGCAGATGCAGATTACACTGAGTGAAACTGGGAGTGTTTTTGCAAGGGGTTAATTTTTTGGTATAATTTCCAATTTTTGTAAGCAAATAATGAATTCGTCACAGATCAGAAGAAGGTATCTCACCATTCAGGAGAAAATAGACGTAACCTGAAGAAGTGAAACGTAGTACCAGAGAATCCAAAATGAACACTGCAAAGCGTCTCACAATCTTACATTCTACCTTAACTAGCATGCTCGCCAATGACACACAGATAAAATCCAGTGTTTCGAAAGACCGGCCAAGAGGTGAGACATGCACACGTATCCAGGTTTGTAGGTTTGTGGACTTGGAAAAATGCACAATACTGAAAGGAAAGGCTTTAGAATTCGCAAAAACGTTAACATTCGAAAATTTTCATGCTTCTTCTGGATGGTTGCACCACTTAAAACTAAGATGTGGCATTACTGGCAGCAGAATTTGTTGGAGATATTTGCAACATAGAGCAAACGGAACTTTTTTAAAAACTTATCGCCGGACAAAAAATTGGCATTTAAGGGTGACTCCTGCTTTGGAAAACCACACAAAGAGTGGCGGTACTCTTTATTACCAACATAGATGACTCTGATAAATTAAGACCATTAGTGATTACGAAGTTAGCAAAGTCTCGATGTTTCAAAGGAGTAAAGTCGTATACCACCGAGTATGAGTCAAATGAGAAGGCACTGAGGACTGCAAACCTCTTCAGTAGTCACCTCTGACACTGGCTCAAAGTGTCAACGCACGTCTGACAGTGGGAAGGAAGACCCTAAACTGGACGTGTTATGGGCTTGCCTGGCATTATACGTTAGGATACTCTTTACAAGGACTCTACATACACACAGAATTCCCAGTCATTTCCCTCTCAACGTCACTAAATTATTTAGAATAGATCTATAAATTAAATGAAGGACAGATAATTATACGTAGAATTTTAGTTAATTTTTACATATCTTGACAATGCAGTAAATAAAGAATGCTTGGCATCGGTTGATGCCATACCTGATACACAAGTGCTTTCGAAAATCTGGCAGCACAAAAGATGCAACTCAAGCTGAGCAGGAAAACGATGAAGATTTTGATGTACATTTTGATGAGTCAGAAAACAATGACTGCTCTTGTATTTCAAATTGAAATTATTTGAATGATTTTGTTAATTGTAATGCTGATATTGCCGTCTGTTGATGCAAAATGATGACAAAATATTTAACGACGTTGCCACTGTCAGCTGAAAAAATAGTTCTGAGGAATCCGAAGAACCGGATGGTGAATCTGTGGACCTACCTAGTCAGCCAGAAGCACTTACAGCATGGAGATAATACAACGTTAACTAATATCAAGAAATGTTAGTGATGACAAGATGTGCACAGTAAGTCCACATGAACACTTCATCTTTGAATGAAGCGTTGCTTCCAAAAAGCAAACCACAAGTGATTAATTCTTTGGGCCTAAGTAACTTTAATTATACATAGTTAGGCGTTAACCTATTTGAACTACTGCGTCTTAATCTCACTTTTTTTAGCTATCGGTTTTCTGAGTGATTCGATACGGCCCGCCAAGGATTCCTCTCTTGTGCCTACTTCTTTATCTCACTCGGCGTAGTACTTGCACCCCACATCCCCAATTATTTGCTGAATGTATTACAATCTCTGTCTTCCGCTACAGTTTTTTCCCCTCTACAGCTCGCTGTAGTATCATGGAAGTTATTTCTTGATGTTTTAACTCATGTTCTACCATCCTGTCCCTCCTTTTTATCAGTGTTTTCCACTTATTTCTTTCCTGGCCGCTTCTGTTGACAGTCTCATCAATTACCTTATCAGATCACTTCATTTTCAACTCTCTTTTATAGCATCACATCGCAAACGCTTCGATTCTGTTTCTAGTTGTCCCACAGTCCATGACTCACTAGCATACAATGCTCTGCTTCAAACTTACATTCGCATAAATTTCTTCCTCAGATTAAGGCCGATGTTTGACACTAGCAGACTTGTGCTGGCCAGGAATTTCCTCGTTACCTGTACCAATTTGCTTTTTATGTCCTCTTTGCTCCGTCCGTCATTTGTTAACTTACTTTCAAGTTATCAGATTTCCTTAAATTCTTCTGCTTCGTGAGCTCCGAGTTCTGATTTTAAGTATAAAATCTTTTGTGCTACACCTCATGACTTTTGTATTTCTTCGGTTTACTCTCTGTCCAAATTAGACTGTTAACTGCGTTCAGTATATATACTGTAATTCTTCTTTACTTTCAATGAGTATAGTGATATCACCAGCGAATCTTATCACTGATATCCTCTCGTTCTGTATTTTAATCCCCCTCTTCAATTTTTCTTTTACATCCATCACCACTTTGTCGATCTATAAGTTAGATGCCGATAACTACTGCTTTGGTTTCCTACAGACGAGATTTTTAGTCTCCGCCAGCATAAAACACGGTCGTAATTCTATTTCGATTAATATGAGCAGTTGCTGTTTTTTGAGGAATCGTCGAGTAACGTTGATATGACGTGCGTTTATAGCATTTACTTCAACTAGCATTATGGACACAGCTGTTCGAGATAATCAGTGATCATTCAGTTGTTTAACGGCTGGCAGGGGAGGAGGCGAGATCGAAGAGGTGTAGGGAGGAAGGGGGGGGGGATGTCATACCACAACACGATAAGTCACGCCATTCAGTTCGCCTTAATTCAGTTAAACTAAACATCATATTGGAGGAATTGTCCATGGCGCATGAATCTCATCCTAAATATTTGGGAGTCAGATTGGACTGTACTCTTTCTTTCAAACTAAACTGCAATGAACTGAAAGGGTAATTCAACTCAAGAAACTGTCTACTGAGGCACATCATGGGAAGAGCATACCGAGGAAACAGAGACCAGTGTTATGGCTCTATGTTTACCAGCGAGGTGGTGGAAACGCCAGCTCGCTCAAAACAAATAATTGTTGCCCTCAGTGGCGCAACAGGAAAGTGGTACTGCATGCTTGGGACCAACACCTTTGAAGGCTGTTTAACCTCTCACAGGTAGAGACATGTGATACATAACAACCACAGTTGTTTCGCGGCGGCTGACGTGGAGAAAGAGTTTCCTCAACAGAACAACCGCTTAACAAAAACTGCTCCTGAGGCCAGACACTTAAATCAGCGACAGGAGACGCAAGTCGGTTCCACTTACAGATTCAGAGAGGAACAACGTGGAGGCCATAACGCACATTCCCGCCGCGCGGGAATAGCCGAGCGGTCTCAGGCGCTGTGTGTTTGGTCCTGGCGGAGGTTCGAATCCTCCCTCGGGCATGGGTGTGTGTGTTTGTCCTTACGATAATTTAGGTTAAGTAGTGTGTAAGCTTAGGGACTGATGACCTTAGCAGTTAATTCCCATAAGATTTCACACACATTTGAACATTTGTTTGAACGCACATCCCCCCCACCCCCACCCCCGGCAGAGAGCACTCAAATGATTGTAAGAAAAAAAAAGAGGCATCAGGATATGTAGAGGATGACTCATGCGAATGTGGGGGAATTCAGAGACATCATCATCTACTACTCGGCACACTTAATGTGAAGAAGTGAATCTGCAAGACTCTTTTTTACCGAAGAACACCGCTGGAAAAGCTGCTGAATAATGGAGAGGGAACATTTAATGCACAATGGATACGGAAAGTGGACAGTAAGTAAGTGAGTTGGGAAGACAATAATTCTGGACGGCCGAAAGGGCCACCTCGCTCGTTGAAGTCGGCGGATCCTAGATGAACACGTGGACACAGGAGTGTGTGGTGTGTGTAGCGGCGACTCATTACGCCCGCAGCGGCAGGCATGCGCCTCTACGCGAGTCACGAGTCCCGTGCCTCGAGGCCACGAAATGCCATTCCGCTTTCTGACGTCACCTCGCGGCATCATCACGACCAAATTGGCAGCCTGAGCAGCGATGCTCTTGCCGTGAGAGTCCGACCTCACTGCCGGGGCGCGAGTGGTCTGCCAGTCGTAGAAACGTTCATTGTTACACATCTACCCATTAGGGATACTGCAGAAGACAGTGAAAGTGAAGAAGAATCACATGATCTGCTGAATGGAATGAACATTGAATATTGAATGTGGACTGAGAGTAAATCAAAGAAAGACGAAAGTAATGAGAAGTAGCAGAAATGAGAACAGAGAGAAACTTAACATCAGGATGATTATCACGAAGTAAATGAAGTGCTACCAAGGTAGCAAATTCAACAATGACGGACAGAGCAAGGAGCACATCAAAAGCAAACTAGCACTGGCCAAAAGGCCATTCCCGGCCAAGAGAATTCTACTAGTATCAAACATAGGCCTTAATTTGAGGAAGAAATTTCTGAGAATGTACGTTTTGAGCACACCTTTGTATGGTAGTGAAATATGGACTGTGGGAAAACAGTAACACAAGGCAATAGAAGATGTGGTGCTACAGACGAATGTAGAAAATTTGGTGGACTGATAAGATAAGGAATGAGGAGGTTCTGTGCACAATCGGAGAGGAAATGAATATGTGGAAAACACTGGCAAGAAGAAGGGACAGAATGATAGGACATCTGTTAAGACATCAGGGAATGGCTTCCATGGTACTAGAGGGAGCAGTAGAGGGCAAAAACTATAGAGGAAGATAGAGATTGGAATACTTCCAGCAAATAATTGAGGAGTAGGTCGGAAGTGCCACTCTGAAATGAAGATGTTGGCACTGGACAGGAATTTGTGGCAGACCGCATAAAACCAGTCAGAAGACTGAGGCCGCTCCCCCCCGCCCCCCCCCCCCCCCCCTTCCCACCGAAGAAAAACAGAATACGTCTGGAGGTGTAAGTTTGGAAAGAAGTGGGATACCGAAGCACTTAGGAATGATGAAGCGCCTTTCTCTAAAAAGGGCAGTCACAAAAGTTAGACATACTAACATTCATACAATGGATGTAAAGGCGAAAAAAGTTTGAGTAACAGAAAAAAATTAAGGGTGTTTCAAAAAGAATTACCTGATTTCAAAATTCCATATTTATTGATAAGAAAATACTAGAGGCATAGCATGCATTGCAAAATACTTACAAAATCTTAGTTTTCGCTATGCTATTATAAATGCTCTGTGCGTCTACCAGCAGCAGCACGAACAACATTTAGACGATAGCTAAATTCATCAGGAACTTCACACAATGTATCTGCTTTTACAGAAGTTATGGTTACTGTTGTTCTATTTTTCACTCCTTTTATGTCATGAGGTACGTGGGAGATGAACAAACTTCACATATCTCCACGAGAAAGAAATCGGAGGGAGTGATGTTTGATGACCCTGGAGGCCAAGAATGCAGGCAGTGTCTCGGGGTGTCGTGTGCCCTGTCCAGTGCTGAAGCAGATAGTCATTGAGAAACTCGAGTACGTTGTTCTGCCAGTATGCTGGTGCTCGATCCTGTTGGAAAATGAAGTCATCAGAGTCCTCCTGGAGTTATGGAAAAAGAAAGTTCCGCAGAATTTGAAGATCGCTCATTCCAGTCACTGTGTTTTCCTCAAAAAAAGGACCGACAGTACACTTTCTCGCCATAAATGGCACAAAAAAGTTCACTCTTTCGTGCTCGATAGTCATGAGGGTTCTGGATTCCCCATATGCCCACATTACGTCAGTATACTTTACCGCTTCATTACTGAAACTTAACCGTGGTAAAAATGTAACGTCTTCCATGTCCTCTACCAGAGTATTACTGAAGTCAATCCGTTTCCTTTTAGCACAAGCCCGAAGAGCTTGCACTAATTGCAGTCTGCATGGTTTATAGACAAAACGACGCCTTAACACTCGCCAAAAATTCGTATGAGGCATTGGCAGCTCTCTACTTGCACGGCGAATAAACTTTCATGCACTTCGCTCAGACGTTTGTCGAACTGTTTCCACCATGTCATTAGAAGTGCAAGGTCGACCTGGACTCTTACTCTTGCACAAGCATCCTGTCTCTTCAAATTGGTGGTACCAACAGCTAATGTTTTTTCCGTGCAGACAGATCAATGCCAGAATACTGATGAAAAGCACGCTGGACCGAGATCACTGATTGACCCTTTGCAAACTGCACACACTAAACACCTTCTGTTGAGCAGACGTCACATTACTTCCGACTGACTGCAAACTGAGAAGACGCACAGAAATCTGCCTGCGATTTTCTGAAATTAGTACCGTCCAAAACGAGATCATTCATTCTGAAACCCCTGTACTTCAGTTGTTCGAGAAAAGGAAGTAGTACAATAAATTTCAGGACAAGACAAAGGGACAGCAAAACAATCAACATAATTGTCCATCTTCATGTTTATTTTTATCATTATCTTTTAATTTACACGCCTTAACGTATTTCAGAATCATGGACGTTATTGCTGTTAATTAGCATCACATTAACATTTCCGCCTTCTGAAGTGCAGTTAAAAATGTCTCGTCTGTAATTTAAATGATATAATCTTCTCTTATGACTGCAGTTAAATTAAAAAGGAGACACAGCAGCTCAGAAGCAGAAAATGTTCATGTGGTATTAGCTAAATGCAGGAACATCAGTGATTCTGAAGATGGCTGTGACCGAAATAGCGTTAAGTTGTGTAATTTAAAAATAAGTAAATAAGTAAATAAAGCGATCTAGATTGACAATTATATTGACTAGTGACAACGATCGCTGAGTCGTATAATAATTTAATGCCTTTTATAGACAGTAATGTAAGTATTTTAGGAATGAAATAAATAGAAAGTGATGGAAAGAAAGGCGGATTGGATGCAGGAACACTGCGAAGAAATCAGAAAAAAGTGTGCTCCGAGGGACTGATGCGGCACACAGAAAAGTTAAAACGGTTTTCCGTGAAATTTAAGGCAAGGGCATCAACATTAAGATGGCTACGGTAATTCCAGTGATAAAGGCAGAGGAGAGAGCAAATAGGTGGGCAGATGGCACTGAAGGCCTCTACAATTAAGAGGACTTCTCTGACGACGTGATTTAAATCGAAATGCCAGTCGATATTGAGCCGTGGCGCCATTAAGCTAGTAGACTGTTCCGTCTGGCGCCAGTAGCTCAAGGGTAATATCGACTATCCCTCATGCCAATATCTATGACGAAGAGTTGGTATCCGTTGGTTGTGTCCTCAGAAGCTCTTTGCTTGCCGATATACGAGGGTTGGAACTTAAATAGTGACAACTATTTATTCACAACCGATACAAAAGAGATACATGTTTGCACCTGTTACTGTCCTTCAAAGTAGTCACTAGCGTTGTGTAGAACCCGTTGCCAGCGATGTGGAAGGCGTAGTATACCGTTAGCAGAGCCTGTTTTGTTGACGGTGCGAATGGAACGGTCTACTGCCTGTCGAATCTCTGGATCAGTTCTAAAGCGAATGCCACGAAATGGTTCCTTCATCTTCGGAATTACATCAAAGTCACAAAAGACTTAAGCCCGGGGAGTATGGTGGATGGTACAGTACTTCCCAGTCCCATCTACCGAACAGAGCAGCCACAACTTGCTCTGTATGCGCCCGCGCATTGTCGTGCAGGATGATGGGTGGGTTGCGCAGAAAGTGTCGCCGCTTCTTTCGCAAAGCTGGTCGCAAGTGATACTCCAAAAACGAACAATAATACTGTGCATTGACGGTCTGCCGTGGAGGAACGTAATGCGTTAGGATAACACCATCACAGTCGTACACGAAAATCACCAAAACTTTCGACTTTAGCGGCGACCCATAATGACGCCATTAGTTGGATTGGCGTTTCAGTTTTGACTTCGTGGCATTCGCTTCAGAACTGTTCCAGAGATTCTACAGACAGTAGACCGTTCCATTCGCACCATCAACAGAACAGGTTCCGGAACGGTATACTACGCTTTCCACATCGCTGGCAACGGGTTCTACACAACGCTGGTGACTACTTTGAAGGACACTAACAGGTGCAAACATGTAAATCTTTTGTATCGGTTGTGAATAAACAGTTACCGCTGCTTAAGTTCCAACCCTCGTATATACGGGTTCGCTGGCCCGAGGGAAGAGGCACCAAGTTTGG